>NC_064621.1:44957633-47422275 GCF_023898315.1 Schistocerca nitens | reverse complement strand
TCTGCGAAACTAGTGAAGGCTTACGCTAAATTCGAATGTTAGTTATTTCGTTGATAGGACACAATAAAGAGGGGGGGAGAACAAGTGTTTGAAAGTGTTTTAAGCCTTAGAACATTTGTTTATACGAAGGTTGGAACTACTAATTTACAGCTCGAACAAAATAGACACGTGTTACAAAGTTTTATTAACCTTCAAAGTAGTCACCAGAATTGTGTATAACCCGTTGACAGCGATGTGGAAGTCGTAGGATACTCTTAGCAGTGCCAGTCGTATTGACAGTTCGAGCGGCGCGGTCTATTGCCCGACGAATTTGTAGCAGTTCTGAAGTAATGCTGTGAAGTGTTTCCTTCAGTTTAGAAATCGAACAGCATAGAGACAGAAGTGATGACACTTTCAGCAGGACCTGGCCATCATTTTGCAGGACAGTGCTCAAGTACGCACAGCGCAAGCTGTTACTGATTTGTTTGACGGATGGGGCTGCTAAGTGCTATACCACCTACTGCACTCCCCTGACTTAACACCTCGTAAGTTCAACTCGATTTTTAAACTGAAGGAAACAGTTCACGGCATTCGCTTCAGAACTACTACAAATTCGTCGGGCAATAGACCGCGCCGCTCGAACTATCAACACAACTGGCACTGCTAAGAGTATCCTACGACTTCAACATCGCTGGCAACGGGTAATATACAGTGCTGATGACTACTTAGAAGGTCAGGAAAACTTTGGAACACGTATCTATTTTCTACGAGCTGTAAATAAATAGTTACCACTATTAAAGTTCCAACCCTCGTATTTGTGAAACATAATGCTCCCCTTCGTGATTTATATACTTGTAGCGGCCTCGTAAATTCCGTTCTGAACTCTTTTTTAGTCTAACTGTTGGTTCAACGTTTTCTGCGTGGCTGATACTAGCGCAACAGGTGTGTATCGCCTGACGCAGCACGGGGTAGTGGGAGATGTAGCGCTGTCGCTTTTGTGGCAGACAAAGAGAGAGGCAGAAACAGCACCAGTCTGCACCCAGGAATTGTTCGTTTACTGACCTAAAGCCTTTTGTTATGGGACACTTTTCACCTACAAATTTATCCATATATCACTGAGAGAATCTGCAGAAGATCTCTGTTAGGTAGTCACCTTTTGTAACATTACAAAGGAAGGTTATACACGCCTTTGAGCGAAGTTTCAAACTTGTGTGTCGCAATGGGGGTCGAAGATAGGGTTTCGAAAATGTTATCCTTTAATTCTATTGCGCAGGGTATACGTTACCGTAGATCTTTTAAACAGAAAGCCGTCGCAGTAGTTGGAAGGAAGGAGAGAGGTCGCGTCCGTTTACATTTATGGTGATAGAAGTGATCCACAAAACTACCGTCCAATATCCTCGACATCGGTTTGTTGTCGAATCCTAGAACATATTCCGAGCTCAGGCATAATATCTCGAAGAGAATCTCCCCCTCCATACCAATCAGCATGCTCTCCGAAAACACAGATGTTATGAAACCTAACTCTCACTATTCTCACATGACACAGTCAAAGCTTTGGATCTAGGCTATCAGGTAGATGCAGTATTTCTTGATTTGCGAAGAGCATCTGCCTCAGTACCACATGTGCACTCATTATGAAAAGTAAGGTCGTATGGGATATCAAGCGAAATTTGTGAATCGACTGAGGATTTCGCGCTGGGGATGGCGCAGCAGGTCATCTTCAATGGCGAGTCATCGACAGACGTAGAAGCGACTTCGGATTTGCCTCAGGGAGGAGTGCGGGGGTCCTTGCTCTTCATGCCGTGAATTAATGACCTTGCGGACAATATTTTCAGATGATTCAGCTGTGTACATTGAAGTACCGTCTGAAAGAAGCTGCATAAGTAATCAGTCAGATCTTCATAAGATCTCAAAGTGTTGCAAAGATTGGCGTCTTGCTCGAGATGTTCAGAAATGTGAAAACAGCGAATTTCAAAATACGAAAATTGATAGGATCACACGACTATAGTATCAGCGAGTTACGGCTGGGCTTCGTCAACTTGTACAAAAATCTGGGTGGAACATATTGTACCGGTATGAAATGGAATAAGCGCATTGGTTCAGTCGTGGGTTGAGTAGCTGGTGGACTATGATTTATTGGTAGAATATTGCGGAAATGCAATCAGATTCCTTACAAATTACCCTAGAATATGGCTAGAATATGGCTCAGGTGTGATGGATAGGTACCAAATAGGACTGGCAGGGGATATTGAGCGCACACAGAGAAGGGCAGCGCGAATGATGAGAGGTTGGGTTTGACCTGTACGGAAGCGCCACAGAGATGTTGAAGAAACTGACCCTGCTCATTCTTGAAAATAGACGCAACCAAAACCGAGCAGTCCTACTTACAAAGTTTCAAGAAGCAACTTTAAATGGTGATATTAGTAATATACTATAATCCCCTACGTATCGCTCCCATAGGGACAGTGAGAAGAAGATTGGAGTAATTACAGCTCGCACGGAGGCATTTAAACAATCATTCGTCCCTCGTTCTGCATGTGAATGGAATGGGAAAAGTCGCTAATAACTACTAGAGTGAGACGTGTCCTCTGCTATGCACTTGACAGTGGTCTGCTGACTATAGACGTGGATATAGACGTATGTTATATGCTGCAGAACTGCTAAATTGCTACGTTTCGCTCGGTACTGAAATAGTCCCAGACCTTTTCTGTGATATAAAGATCGGGTGATTTGGCGAACCAGCCAGGGTATGATAGACTTCTTGGCCGATCGTCATATTAGGAAGGGTGCCGCCCTGCGAACAAGGACGTTGCCATGTTGGAAGACGGGATGAAGATGTGGAAGAAAGGGTAACGTTTGATCACTGAGAATGTTGAAATAAACGTCGCGGGTCATGAACACGGTAACTCGAACGAGAGGGCGGATGTCTCCGTACCAGAAACGCCCCCAGAACTGCGCAGAACCACGTCCGGCCTGCGCCACTCCCTCCAGGTACTGTAAGCGCCTCGCTGCGCTGTTGAGGAAGCGAACCCGCGACTCGCCGGATCACGCGACGCTGCCCGCTGAACACGTGCTGCTTTACGTACCGCCGTCGGTAATGGTCTTATGTGAGCTATGCGGCTGCAAGCTGATTCACGGACGGCGGCGGTTAGTGTCGGGTTTGAGACTGATCGTCACTGACAAGGCGTCAAACTTGTTTCTGATACCTGTTAGTTAGGATCTTTTTACGATCACTGTTATTGCGAGGTGTTACGCGATTGCGAGTGGTACAACGTTCTTTGTAGGCGCGTCGGACAGTACGTGTCGACACACCAACAAATCGGGCAACATAACTCACGTTTCGGTCCTGGGCATGTCCAAACACGTTACTCCACTTTCCCATTCAGTCCCATTCACTGCTCCAAAGCGATCAGATCGTCCTTTTAAGAGGGAAACTAATATTTTTACCGTGAGCTTACAATTCATCGGTCGCAACTCGAATGTCTGCTGCCATAAGATGCATACTCCACGAATCTAATACCGAACGAGGTGGTGCAAGGATTTCTGCAAGGCCGGGACGCCAACCCTCTTTGGATCACTCAGGATGAGCTTGCTCCTAAAGCAAAAGAGCAGATAGCCGAGAAAAAGACTGATTTGGGGTCGCTTTGCTTCTAATCCTTGCATTGTCCGACGTTCTGCATCGTCCATAAGATTATCGTTGCAATGAGACGCTAAATCCTTTTTTCTTTCTGAAGCCATCGCCACCAACGGAGTCTTTCGACGTGCTAAAAATGCTTCCAGACGTAAAGACTGTAGCACGTTACATCCTACAAATACGTCTAAAAGCTGGTTAGAATAAATGCACTATATGGAGGAGAAGCGTCCTTGAGATCTAAAACTTACATTCAAAACTAACTTTTACGTAGCCATTTCCAACTTTTCAATAACATTTTCACTTTATCTCGCGAGTAAGCTAATGCTCAAGCTGTGCACCGATAGTATTCTGCACCAAAGATCGATCCCAGACGCTAAGTTAACTGGTAGCATCTGCAGAAAGTCGTGTGGTAATGACTGCCAGTAGAATGCTCCTGTCATAGCGAGTCTCGGCCTCCTTCCACGCCACCTCTGAGTCACACTGGCTGCGCGTGGTGTGGGCGCTTCGGTTTGTTCTCGCCTTCCTGCGTCGAACGCAGAGTGGCAGTTATGGTGAAACGGTTCAAATTACTGAGGTACTGAGGTTGTCTGCAGACATTGGCTTTTCACGAAGCAATTACGATGAGGCATACGTGTGGCGCCCAATCTGTGCAGACAGATTTTCACTGATTTAAGTGGTTAAATTACCACGTTGGTTGCCAGGGGAGAAATGCTCGGCATCGCCTCCGCTAGTTCGTTGTCTTAAGGAGTGTGACACAGAATACGTTGTCAGTTATTCGATCCGAAGAGTAGGTCAGTTAATTAAATCACTCTCCCATTCTATTTTATAAAATATTTTGTGTCGCATGTGGACTTGATAAACCGCTGCAAGCATTTCTGATTTATATCACGTGTTTGTGCGCCTCACACGAAACTACGTATCATTCTGTAAATGTGTAAATCACATACTTTCTTCCATTTGAGCTTCCTTCGCCATTAACTTGATACTTGCTGCATGATATGACTTTGAACCTATCGGTGTTACAAGTCGCAAGTTACAAGACACAGATTTGTTTCTGATGATTGATGCTATTCCTAACCTTTCGGTCACACACACACACACACACACACTCATATAAATATATATACAGTTCTGTGCATTAAATTTACAGCCAAAAGTAAGTTTGCCTCAGTTGCTTGTCCGAGAGATGCTGTACCAGTTTTCTTCAATACTTTATCCAGCTATTTCTGCGCAACCAATCACCTTCAGAGTGATTTTCGCATTGCTTTCTAACACCTCATGATCAGCCATGAAAGTTCAACTTCGCTGCGATCTTGACACACATGTGTTTTCATTATATTCCGCGGTTTTATATGTGTGTATTGTACTCAAATAACCTATATTTCCTATTCAGATTGTTTTATGTTTGATTTACACTAGTAAAACCAATTGTAGAAAAGAAATTTAATCAGACGCTAGTTCAATTTAAATATAGCCTCCTTTCTTGAATGTTGTTAAATGTAGCGAATCCTCTAATATCGTGCATCGCCAGTTTGGTTTTAATGAGTTCTGGTAGTCGAAATAAAAATCTAGCTATTAAAAAAGAACCGCTCACATAGACATAAATCTATGAAATTCAAGCTTGACCGGAGGGATACCGTCTGCCGGACTCACCGCGCTCATAATTCACGAGTACCGCAGCTAAAAGACGGTCTCGCCTCTGTCATACATCGTGGCGTTAACTTGCATAGCACGGTTGTAAATGCAGATTAAATGCAAAAATAACTGTTGACAGTTAGGTACATTCTCAAGGCTGGCGGCTAATAACATTTTTTGTTCAATTACTGTTTTATTCGAGATCTGTTTTAATGAACTGTAATTTCAGTTTGCACTAATTGTGTATCAGGGTCATGAAGATTTATTCATCACGTGGGGTACTCGCTTTGGGTTTTCTAGCGTGTACATCCTCATAACTCGATTTATATGTTTGTCAACCGTTAAAGACTTCAGATTGGTTCTTTTAGATGTATGACGACTCACATAATTGGCGGTGACTGACTAGTCATATTTTCATCTGCTTAGGCTGTTCCTCGAATCATACGTTGCCGATCTGCAGGGCTTCCTAGATTTTGCAACAATTGTCTAACCATCGTTTCTTCTGCCAATGTCTTCAGACAGCTGCCGACCTGATCGGCTCTATAAGTTGTGACGGGGAATGGTTCAAACGGCTCCAAGCACTATGGGACTTAACATCTGAGCTCATCAGTCCCCTAGACTTACAACTACTTAAACCTAACTAACCTACGGACAGCACACACATCCATGCCCGAGGCAGGATTCGAACCTGCGACCGTAGCAGCAGCGCAGTTCCAGACTGAAGCTCCTAGAACCGCTCGGCCACAGCGGCCGGGGGATGGTTTTGAAAATACGTGTGCAAACTATATAAGAAATTCTAGGGATCACCACGATGCCCTGCAACCTACAGGGGTGTTGAACAAAGTTTCTTACTAGCTTCGTGCAGTCATGTTAAACCCTCAGTGGGGACGGCTGAAATCATTCAGAAAGACCAGTCTGCACTAGAATGGCGTCGTAAGCAAAAGAAACAAGTTGTGCGCGTGTATGCACGTCACTAACGGGTTTTCCACACTCGACATTGGTCATCTGACCGCGCAAACGGACGTCAAAAGTATTCAGGTACGAAGACCAGACGGGTAATACGAATCGAACGCCTTGTTCGACACACTGAAGGAGGAAAACAGTAACGAGGTGTGTCAGGATCATTCGGAACTAGTCAAGAGTATCGTTCAGCTGCTGCAGGACTCCTCATAACTGCAATGATACGTTCTGTAGCGGAAGACAATATGTGTATATCCCAAAAAATATCAGATACGCCTCGCCTGCGAAGCACGTTGGAAACGCGACCGTCGCACTCCTTAAGACTAAATCGGTCCTGCTGTTTCATGGCTGCATATTATGTGAAGCCAACGGGTGAGTGTTTTGGTTACTGATGATACAATTCGTTTGGTATCTTGCACAATGCCATTTTATTAAAGTTATAAGTATCGTAAAGATAAATAACGAATTCATTCAAGCCATTGAGTATTGTTGTGGCTAAGTCAGCATCCAGTATTGTTCGGGCAGAATAGTCGGGCTCTAGTCAACATAGCAGTTTGCGAGACAAATCATACCTAGTAACAGAAGCCGAAATCGTCGAGCTCCAGAGAATAGCCATCCTAAGATAAATCGTAGAAAAACCGGGATCAGAACTGGGTAACAGTAGTGAAGACTTCATAGAAAATTGCGCACGGGACCCAACCGCATCAACCAGACGGGGGCTAGCCGGCTCACAGCCTCCACACAGAGTGCTTCTACGGGGCGGTCAGAGCTGACAGCTTCACTCGTGTGTATTCCATTTTAACGGTTCGGTGGACGCTTAAGAATCCATCGTAAAGCGGCGTCACTTGCGGGAAAGGAATCGCCGGTAGCATGTTCCCGCAGGTGCAGACAATAACAGTTCCATACGATCAACTGGCGCTGACACAGATTGATAATTTTGATCACCCATTAGTGAAAACGTGATTTTATCTCTCAGACAACTAAAAAGCAGTTTTATTGTCAGGACATTTTACGAATATAGTTACCATTCGTCCGTTCACGGTAGACAATTGTTTGCCTGAGCTCTATTCCAGTGGGCGGCCAATGTTCACAGGACGAACGACTCCAGAGAATCTGCCGACCAACAGACCTTTTGTTCTTTACCTGTCGTTTACTTCTCTCCTCTAGGGGACATGGTGTCAGGATGCAGCTTACCAGGAAACAGAAAGGGTACCGTAAAAGTGGGCAACTCGTGACTGAGGCGTTACTCTGAGGCGACAGTGTGCTCCACCTTTCTATTCTGAAATACTGTGACATTCAACATATAGCTCTACTGCGTTGCGTTCTTCCAAAGTGCTGCAATAAGAAAAGGAAGCTACAAGTACGCGGATTAAAACTGAGCTGATCACAAACACATTTTGATTTCAGGTGCCGCGTGGGATTAGCCGAGCGGTCTAAGGCGCTGCAGTCATGGACTGTGCGGTTGATTCCGGCGGAGGTTCGACTTCTCCCTCGGGCATAGGTGTGTGTGTTTGTCCTTAAGATAATTTAGGTTAAGTAGTGTGTAAGCTTAGGGACTGATGACCCCAGCAGTTAAGTCCCATAAAATTTCACACACATTTGAACATTTTTTTGATTTCAGGTGGAAAAACGTCTTTGAATTTTTTGGGAACTTTATGCTAGTGTCGATAACTTTAAAGAACTTGTGAAGGCATTGCTAATTACGCATATAAATTTTTTTTTTCGCGGTTCTAGGCGCGCAGTCCGGAACCGTGCGACTGCTACGGTCGCAGGTTCGAATCCTGCCTCGGGCATGGATGCGTGTGATGTCCTTAGGTTAGTTAGGTTTAAGTAGTTCTACGTTCTAGGGGACTAATGACCACAGCAGTTGAGTCCCATAGTGCTCAGAGCCATTTGAACCATTTTTTTTTTCGTGATTTTCTTTAGATTTCTATTCTTTTTCTTTTGCTCATATGGGCATTTCTAATTGTGATTATGTAACATTCTACTGTGGTTTTTAAATGTAAAGATGTAATTGTGATTATTTCGTTTGCCAATGGATAAATATGTTTCTTGCTTTGTACCTGTGGTAAAGTTTCTAAAGTTCTCTTTTGGAATATTATTAATTGTGAAAAATGCAGTCAATAACATTTATAAAGGCTTATGTAATTTACGATAACGATACAACATCTATAGACAGGGGACAGCGATAGTGATATCAAGAGTTGAAAGGTTGTTGCGTAGTAGAGGGGATGGTGGATGGCGTGTCTGTGAAGCGTGCGCGGGAAAATTAGTACTGTGTTCCATGAAAAGCATACGTAATTGTATGGACAGTGATACCGAACTATCAGATTGTTAATTCTGTTTACCACTGCGGTATGTAATGCCATCGCCAGCGAACTTTAAGAGCAAATGAACCGGACTGTGAAAGTGCCGCTAACATTACTTTGTTGTGGCCGACACGAACTGTGCCTTTTTTCGAATGAACTTTGCTGGTATTGGTTTTGGGTGGTGGAACTGTTGTATATCACATTCTATCAAGCCATGAAAGTGAAGACTAATTAACTGTGCAATATAAATGGCTTTCAGTGACGTTATCGAAGTTTGAAATGCGAGAACAGAGTGGACATTGTTTACGGTGTGCTTCACATACATGAACAATTCTATGAACTGTGTATTTGTGGCTAAGACTATATGAATGTGACGAATCGTGTAATTATGGACGATAGCGTCACGGACAGTGCATAAAGTGTAAAAACGAGCGATGTCTACGTCATCTACTTTGAAAGAGAGAACATGTCAACAACGTTCGTATACTGGCGTCTTGTGGTTTGTTAATCACCACGGGGTTAATGATACAGCTGTGCCGGAACTTTATTTGCGTTTCGCCGGAGAAGATTAACCAGCGGAACTGTCTGTATCCTGCTGTCATCATCGTAACCCGCCGACATCGTGCTGCCTAACGCAACGCTTCGTATGCAACAAAAAGATAAGGGATTTCGCTGAACGCTATCCCCTGACCTAGAACATTCCTTTCTCTATTAAAAGGATAAGAGTTACAGACTCTGTTTGATTAAATTTTTTGTTTAGTTTGTTTGCTTTCTGCTAACGAAAATAAAATTACAATCAGTGAATTAAAAGTTGCCTGGTAGTCATTGTTGAAACACCAGTAAATATAAACTTCTTCCTCTCATTAGGACTAATTCTCCTTGCATGTCAAAATTATTGTAGTTATTTTATGTAGTTTTATGTATTGTTATGAGACTAGATATACGACAGTAACTAATAAGAGTATTTTGTCGCGAAATATGGCTTCGCGCGAAAATTACGGCGACTGCCATAATTGCTTGCGTTCTGACCAATAATGTAAAAGCTGCTATTCCCGTATTGGTGCTTTTCGTGCGTGAGCGGGAATTATAAATGTCAGCTGTCAAATCACGTAGTGACTCTTTACCCAGTAATAAAAGTTTTTTGATATTGTGTTGCTACGAGTTGTAGTATTAAGAGGCACTGGTTATACTCAAAAGTGGGTAGATGTATGGTGTAATCCCCCAGTGTTCATGCGATTGTTAACAGTATTGTGCGTGATTCACGAAATTTTGTCACTTTTTCTAATTCCTTTGAAGTTTCAGAGAATATATACACAATTTTGTTGGTTCAGGTTAATTTCAGAGCAGTTTCTCGTGAATATTAGAGTTTTCAGTTCATAAACAATGTGGAATCGTAACCAATTGAGAAGTATAACAAAGAGTGTGGTTTTCCAACTAGAATTTTGGATGACTTCACAGTTCAGATTTTGATAATTATTTTTCCTGTGGGTTGAGGTCATCACATATGGCGCCGTGTTGTGACAGGACAGTGTTTTAGTAATACTGTCTTTTCGAACCTGTCAATCTTAGGATCGAAGTTTGAATTTGGAAGAGTGAAAATTGTATTGTTTTGTTTTGTGTGGGTTACCTCTTGTAGACAAAATGACAATCAAAGAAGATAAGCGTGTAGCTAGTTTCAAGGTGTGGGGAAGTGAGCAAGAAAAAAATAAAGAAGAAGAGTTTGTTATGGAAAAGGTAGATAAAGGATTAGACATTAAAGTGGAACCAGGTGTCAGAAGAGAAGCAGTTGACAAGGGAGGGGTGGAAAGTATGTTAGCATTGCTCTTGACGGAACTGGAAGGAATGAAAACAGAAGTGAGTGGAAAGCTAGAAGCTGTCAGCAAATCCCAGGAAAAAATGGGTGAAGAAATAAAAAGGCTAGACGCAAAGTTTGAAAAACGTCTGAGGGGATTTAAACAGGAAATGGAAGATGGGTTGGAAAAGAAAATTTTGGGCTTTAAGTCAGAGGTTGATAAAGATTTTGAGAAGTTTAAAGATGACGTTAAAGAGACTTTTAAATAAGAAGAGACTTTCTTAAATAAGAAGCAAGAGAAGTTTGAAAACATCATAAAGAAAAGTGTAGAATGCTTGGATAAAAACATTAAAACCCAAGCTATTGAATGTATGAAGGGGATGGATGAAATTAAAGATTATTGCAAAGGAATGTTCCGTGAATATAGACAAGAGACTAAGGCAGAAGTGGAAGATATTAGAGAGAACACTGCTAAGATCGAGAATAGGGTAGGGAGTTCAGAAATGACAGTACAGGGTAAACAGTTTACTGCATTACCAGTAATAGTGCAGATAAGGGATGGTAGTAGTTTCAATAATATAGTTTTTGATCCTAGTGGAGATGTACATCTCGTGTCTTTTGTGAATAGTTTGAGAAGTCAGTTTACTACAGATTGGACAGAAAAGGACCAACTAAGGAGGGCAAGTGCTTGTTTAAAAGGGGAAGGTTTAGATTGGGGAACTGATGCACCAGAAAAATATGAAAATTGGAGGAGATGTGTCAGCGTTTTTGAAAGAACACTGGTCGAAAGAAAAACAAAGTGATGTGATAGAAGCTTTTAAGAAGTCCACATGGTATGATAGAAGTAGTAGGGAGAATATGAGAAAATATTGTGAGAAATGGATAAATAAACTAAAACATTTGGACAGCCCATGGAGTGACAAGGATACTATAGAAGTATTGATAGGGAAGTTGCCTCCTAATAGAAGATGTGGGTTGATAGGAAATTTTAGTACTATCAAAAACTTTCTGAACAGAGTGAGGGATGTGGATAGGTGGCAAGTGGGCTGTTCATTTAATGAAAATAGACATGTGGATGGTCATTATGATAATCAGGATAGAGTAGGGAGAATGAACCAAGTAAATGTTAGAGGTAGGGGAAGAGGCCGAGGAGCTTTTAGAGGAAATAGCCAAGGTTATCAGACAGTAGGGGAATCACGAGAGGGAAACGGGACCCCACTACAGTGAAGGTCTGTGCTGAGGCGGGTCAAAGGTTAGGGCCTATTGAATTTTCAAATCACCATGGTGATGTAAGGGATACAGTGATGGGTAATAGTATTAGTAATGATTATGGTGATAGAGTGTGTAGTCATCATGGTCTGGTGATGGAAGAAATTGGACCTGAGGTTAATGGTGAAGGTGGTAAGGAATTAGGGGACTCATGTATGGAGAGATTTTCCCAGATGTATGAGGGAGTCAAAGAATATGAAAGGCAGCCAGAGTGATAAGTGAAAAGAAATTATTTCAAAATGCAAGTGGTAATAATGAAAGGGAGAGTATAAGTGATGGTTGCAGTATGGGAGGAGAGAATGAAAGTAGTGAAAGGGGTGCATTCCATGCATGTGATGATTTAAGGAAAGATGCTAAGCCAAGAGAAAGGTCAATTTCTGAGGTCAATGGAGGGGTGATGAATACACATGCCTTGAACTATAAAGAGAAAGTAAGTAATGAAGAAGATGTCAATGTTTTTATTATTCACAGAGATGTAGGAATAGCAGCTGATGATGAGGAGGAAGTAGATGTGTGTCCTCTTCAGAAATGTTTAGAAGGAAAGGAAAGGAAAGTTCAAAGTTGAATTGTGATGACTGGGCTCATAATGAAATTGAGCAGGATTTATGTGAAGAAAGTAGTGATGATGGTGATAGGATTAAGCAACCTTTTGTGAGAATTGGAATGTATGGTAGAGAAGAAAAAGCTCTTTTGGATACAGGTAGTGAAATTAGTGCTATTGCTGAAAATTTATTTAATTACATAAAGGAGCATAATGAAGTGATGAATGTACCAGTAGTAGGTTTGAAGATAGTGGGTGCTACAGGGAAATTAAGCAAGGTAATTAAACACCAAATAATTTTGGAATTTGAGATTGGGGGCATAGGTTTAGTGCATAATTTTTTTTGTAGTACCTGGGTTAACAGTGAATATTATATTGGGCATTGATTGGTTGACAGAGTGCACGGCAGAGATAAACTGTGGAGAGAGTTTTGTTAATTTTGAGGGTGATGGGTCAAGGATCAGTGTGAAGTTTGATGAATTGGTGATAGATAACGACCGATTGTTAGGGCATTCAAAAGTGAAAATGATGCCTGTAGTAACTAATTTGGGTGATGATAAGCTGAACTTGGAGTATAGGAGTGAGGAGGATACAAGTGGACTTATGGACGAATTGAAGAACCAAATGTCTAGTTGAAGGGTTAAATGAATGCCAGGAAGAAGAACTGAGAGAAGTTTTGTGGATGAATAGGGAAGTTTTTTCTGACAGGCCAGGAAGAGTAAAGAATTATGAATGTAAGCTGGATATCAAACCACATGATGAACCTTTTTCGAAAAAACCTTATTCCATACCATTTGCACAGAGGGAGGCGATAAATAAAGAAATTGAGAGGATGTTGAATTGTGGTGTTACAGAGCGAGGGAAGAGTGAATATAATTCACCTCTGGTCATTGTGGGCAAGAAAGATGGTAGTGTGAAACTAGTTCAAAATGGCTCTGAGCACTGTGGGACTCAACATCTTAGGTCATAAGTCCCCTAGAACTTAGAACTACTTAAACCTATCTAACCTAAGGACATCACCCACACCCATGCCCGAGGCAGGATTCGAACCTGCGACCGTAGCAGTCCCGCGGTTCCGGACTGCAGCGCCAGAACCGCTAGACCACCGCGGCCGGCGTGAAACTAGTTATTGATGCCAGGATGTTAAACGAAGTGGTAAGGAGAGAAACTGATAGGCCAGAGAGTATGGAGGGGATGTTACAGAGGTATCACAAAGTAAACTATCTTAGTAGTCTCGATCTGAACTGCGAATACTGGCAGGTGCCACTTGCTAAGGAATATAGGTAATATACAGCATTTTTGGTATATGGGAAGTGTTATCAATACACTGTTGTCCCATTCGGGCTGAATATTAGTGTGTCTGTTTTTATATGAGCCCTTGATCAAGTATTAGGACCAGAGCTGAGTTCAAAACTGACAATATATGTGGATGACCTATTAGTTGCCACTGAGTTATCGGAAGAACATTGTTGTTTATTAAATGAGCCTTAAGGAAAGGGGGCATGACCTTCGACTCAAAAAGTGTGAATTTGTTCGCAAAGAGATAAAGTTTTTGGGTAGGATTTTGTCAACTACTGGTATTAAGATGGATCCAGACAAAATGAAAGCAATCAAAGAGTGTCCATCCCCAAGACATAGAAAAGAGTTGAAATCATTTTTGGGTATGTGTAATTTTTACCGGAATTTTGTGCCAGGGCAAGCTTTTAATGTCCCATGTCTGAACAAATTATTGAGTCCTAAAGTAAACTATGTTTGGACAGAAGAGTGTCAGAAAGCCTTTAATGAACTTAAGGAAGCTTTGAAAGTGGAAAAGACTTTACACCATCCGGATCTTAGTAAACCATTCTGTTCGGGGACTGATTCGAGTGGGTACGGTATTGGAGTCGAATTGTTTCAAAATTTTGGGGATGAGGAAAATGAAGAGCATAGGACCATAGCCTTTGCAAGTAGGTCATTGACCAGGTATGAGAGAAATTACACTGTGACTGAGTGTGAAGCATTGGCAATAGTTTGGGGATTTCAAAAGTTCAGAGATTACCTATGGGGGAATAAAACTATCATATGTACTGATCACAGAGCCCTTATATTTTCAATAAGTTTCGGCTGGTACATAGACGGTTAACAAGATGGAATTTGTTCTTACAACGGTTTCCTTTTGAGATAAAAGTATATTAAAGGTACACAGAACAAAGTAGCATATGCTTTACCCAGGTTACCATTGAGTGAAGGTAATGATACAGGGTATGATGTTGATGAAGAGCATGTAAAGTTGTTTTATATAAAAGGTGTTCAAGGAGAGAAGAAAATTGAAGGTATTTGCAAAAACATGAGAAGGTATCAGAATCAGGATGCAGTGTGGAAAATGGTGAAGCGTGAACTGGAAAGGAAAGATAGTAACATTAAGTTGCCAAAGTATTACAAAATTCATGATGGAGTGTTGTTTAGACGAACTGATGAAAATTCAGAATATTGGAAAGTATGTTGGCCCTGTGGATATATAGATGAGATAATAGACTATATTCATTTGAGTTTTGGACATGTTGGTGCTAAGAAGTGTATACAGAAATTGAGGGAATGTGTATCTTTTGACAACATGGTAAAGAGCGTGAATAACCGTATTAAGACATGTGACAAATGTCAAAGAGCCAAAGTTACTAACCAAACATGTAAGCTCCCTATGCAAAATATTAAACTGAATGATGTAATGGAACTGTTATCAGTGGATCTTTATGGTGAGTTACCAAAAACCAAGGGAGGTTTTGCATACATTTTTGTAGTTTTGGAGGTGTTTTCTAAATTTATAAAACTTTATCCGCTACGTAGAGCTACTGGAAAAGCCGTTTTGAGTAAATTGGAAGGTAACCTAAGGCCATATTATCCGACAATGGGTCACAGTTTGCATGTAAGAAGTGGAAAGAAGGCCTTACCAATCAAGGAGTTACAGTTATTTACACATCAACGTATTATCCGCAAGGGAATCCAGTAGAACGTTATATGAGGGAGATTGGCAGATTCTGCCGTATTTATTGTAGCAATAACCACAGTTCATGGGGAGACATAATAGGAGACATTGAGGATGTAATGAATACTGTTGTTCATGAGGTAACAGGGTTTACTCCTCAGGAGATTACGAAAGGTGAGAGACAAAAAAGTCTGGTGGAGGAAAAGTTATCTTTCCCTGCCAAGGAGGAATTGAGTTGGGGTGAAAAGAAGAAAAGGGTAAGAGAACTGGTAGAGAAGAAACTGTTGGAAAGAAAAAAAGACATGATGATAAGGTGAAGGGTACTGATATAGCAGATTTGGTTTTGGTCAAGACATATGAGAAGTCAAAAGAGATAAATAGTGAGATTTCTAAATTTTTTGATGTATACAAAGGACCATTTGAGGTGGCTGGTATACCCCACCCGAATGCATTCTATCTGATTTATCCTGTATACAAAGGACCATTTGAGGTGGCTGGTATACCCCACCCGAATGCATTCTATCTGATTTATCCCAAGTCCAAGAATAAATTTGCCATTAAGAATGTGGTTGATTTAAAACCATATAAGGCAAGAACAACAAAACAGTGTAAAGATTTGACTATGAACTGTAAATAAGAAGTGTTTTAAGAATAATTTCTTGTACACCATTATATAAATTTCTTTTTGAAACCAGATAGTTTATTTTTACATGTTTGATGATGTGAAGAGTCAAGTAGTTATCAGATTCAAGCAATGAAATGTGAGTTGTTATAGTAGACTGTGGCTTTACTTACAAGTTCTTCCAAAGACACTCCAGAGTGTGTGATGATAAGTAGTACATACAACTTTCAAGAATCTAGCAAGATTTGTCTGCAGCAGCATTGTATAGGTTTACTGTAATTATTTGTTCATCCTAGAATTCTGTTTGTGCTGTAACTAACACCTGTCTTAGTTTTAGTCTTCACTATATGAAATATTCATTTGTTAATTTCATTTGCTTGCTTTATGTCAGCATTCTCAAAGTATTGTGTAAAATGCTGTTTCATTGTTGTTAAGTTTATTTGTACTGTTATATGATATATCCAATTATTCATGTCAAATAGTCTGAATAGATGTTTGAATACTTTAGGGCAATATGTATACCCATGACATGACCTAGCTTTATGATGTTGGTTGTCTCACATGAGTCAATGACATTTTATCTTGAGAGGTTCCTGGGAACATCTCGTGATAAAATGAGGGGCATACGTGAACGCATTGCTAATTACGCATATAAAATTTTTTTCGTGATTTTCTTGGATTTCTATTCTTTTTCTTTTGTTCATATGGGCATTTCTAATTGTGATTATGTAACATTCTACTGTGGTTTTTAAATGTAAAGATGTAATTGTGATTATTTCGTTTGCCAATGGATAAATATGTTTCTTGCTTTGTACCTGTGGTAAAGTTTCTAAAGTTCTCTTTTGGAATATTATTAATTGTGAAAAATGCAGTCAATAACATTTATAAAGGCTTATGTAATTTACGATAACGATACAACATCTATAGACAGGGGACAGCGATAGTGATATCAAGAGTTGAAAGGTTGTTGCGTAGTAGAGGGGATGGTGGATGGCGTGTCTGTGAAGCGTGCGCGGGAAAATTAGTACTGTGTTCCATGAAAAGCATACGTAATTGTATGGACAGTGATACCGAACTATCAGATTGTTAATTCTGTTTACCACTGCGGTATGTAATGCCATCGCCAGCGAACTTTAAGAGCAAATGAACCGGACTGTGAAAGTGCCGCTAACATTACTTTGTTGTGGCCGACACGAACTGTGCCTTTTTTCGAATGAACTTTGCTGGTATTGGTTTTGGGTGGTGGAACTGTTGTATATCACATTCTATCAAGCCATGAAAGTGAAGACTAATTAACTGTGCAATATAAATGGCTTTCAGTGACGTTATCGAAGTTTGAAATGCGAGAACAGAGTGGACATTGTTTACGGTGTGCTTCACATACATGAACAATTCTATGAACTGTGTATTTGTGGCTAAGACTATATGAATGTGACGAATCGTGTAATTATGGACGATAGCGTCACGGACAGTGCATAAAGTGTAAAACGAGCGATGTCTACGTCATCTACTTTGAAAGAGAGAACATGTCAACAACGTTCGTATACTGGCGTCTTGTGGTTTGTTAATCACCACGGGGTTAATGATACAGCTGTGCCGGAACTTTATTTGCGTTTCGCCGGAGAAGATTAACCAGCGGAACTGTCTGTATCCTGCTGTCATCATCGTAACCCGCCGACATCGTGCTGCCTAACGCAACGCTTCGTATGCAACAAAAAGTTAAGGGATTTCGCTGAACGCTATCCCCTGGCCTAGAAACTTTCTTTCTCTATTAAAAGTATAAGAGTTACAGACTCTGTTTGATTAAATTTTTTGTTTAGTTTGTTTGCTTTCTGCTAACGAAAATAAAATTACAATCAGTGAATTAAAAGTTGCCTGGTAGTCATTGTTGAAACACCAGTAAATATAAACTTCTTCCTCTCATTAGGACTAATTCTCCTTGCATGTCAAAATTATTGTAGTTATTTTATGTAGTTTTATGTATTGTTATGAGACTAGATATACGACAGTAACTAATAAGAGTATTTTGTCGCGAAATATGGCTTCGCGCGAAAATTACGGCGACTGCCATAATTGCTTGCGTTCTGACCAATAATGTAAAAGCTGCTATTCCCGTATTGGTGCTTTTCGTGCGTGAGCGGGAATTATAAATGTCAGCTGTCAAATCACGTAGTGACTCTTTACCCAGTAATAAAAGTTTTTTGATATTGTGTTGCTACGAGTTGTAGTATTAAGAGGCACTGGTTATACTCAAAAGTGGGTAGATGTATGGTGAAACCCCCCAGTGTTCATGCGATTGTTAACAGTATTGTGCGTGATTCACGAAATTTTGTCACTTTTTCTAATTCCTTAGAAGTTTCAGAGAATATATACACAATTTTGTTGGTTCAGGTTAATTTCAGAGCAGTTTCTCGTGAATATTGGAGTTTTCAGTTCATAAACAAAGTGGGATCGTGACCAATTGAGAAGTATAACAAAGAGTGTGGTTTTCCAACTAGAATTTTGGATGACTTCACAGTTCAGATTTTGATATTATTTTTCCTGTTGGTTGAGGTCATCACAAACTGACTAACTGAAGGTGAGACATATGTAACTTATTCGTGCGAATCATTCTGTGTAAGATGTAATATCACAAATGTTTTCTTCAGTCACTGAAAAGCGAAACAGCGTATTTCTTTAGATTATAGAGGTAACTTTGTGACACAACATAAGGGTTGACATTTGTGGCTGGTTTAGTAGCAGCATGAAGCTTTATTCTGCATTATAGCTTTATTTCTCAGTATAACACACAGTCGCTCAGACTGTTGTACTATACGTGTCATGACTTTGTATTCATGCTGAAGCCGTTTGTAAATGTCTAACAGTTTCAGCTAATTACCTTGCCTAGAAAATATTGTGTTAATGTAAGAGCTGTCACCTGTTTTTTCTCATAGACTTGCACTGAACTCATGCGTAAATAATTGTGTACGTTTTTCAGATTACCTTGCCTAGCGCAGTTTAGGTTTTTAATTTTTATTTTTTCACCGAGGACATGTCTCTAATTGTTTGGATTTGAATAAAATTACAAAAATAAATCGCACGAAATTAGCAAAATATGACGAACAATACTCCTAAAACAGTGTAAATTTGTGGGAAAGTTAAATGTGTGTTTCGTAAAGAAACGCTACGTAACCTCATCTTTCTAACAGATGAATTTCAGTCTACTATCCCTGTCTTTTACTCCACGCCACAATCTTGTCCTGATCTGGGTGGGGGGAAGGCGGTACGTAACTTTGTGAGAATTAATATTCCGTATCTGAACACCTCACTGCGTCTAAAAACTTTGTTGCTATCAAAATTAATGGACAAAGGTTATAAAATTCCATAAATATGAAAATTAAATGTTACTGCACATATTTGTATAAGATTACGTTACAAAAAGTGCTGAAAGTGTCACAAATCTGCCCAGTTTTACGACAGTAGAAATTAAGTTTTTATTAAATAACGGGTATTAATTGAGAGTGATGGCGGCGATAAGAGATCTACGCACTGAGCATTGTGATCGTGAGCGCACCAGTTAACTGTGTTTAAGCAATTTTGTTGAAGACGGTAATGGAGAGGATGTTATGTGAACTAGGATGTGGAATGTTCCTGGGAGACGAACTAATAGTTAGCCTTGAGATTTGTCCATGTTTATTCAAAATGGCATTAGTGCCAGCCTTCGCTAACAATATAAGAATCCCAAAACGTAACTTTGCTTGCTGGATTTTCCTCCAGGGTTGTCAGCCTATGTCTTTATGTAACGTTTGAAACGGAAGTTGAGCTTGGATGTAATAAGCAAAAACTTTATTTCACTTCGATTCATAGACAACAACAAAACTAAGTTACACTACTAGCCATTAAAATTGCTACACCAATAAGAAATGCAGATGATAAACGGGATTAATTGGACAAATACACTCCTGGAAATGGAAAAAAGAACACATTGACACCGGTGTGTCAGACCCACCATACTTGTTCCGGACACTGCGAGAGGGCTGTACAAGCAGTGATCACACGCACGGCACAGCGGACACACCAGGAACCGCGGTGTTGGCCGTCGAATGGCGCTAGCTGCGCAGCATTTGTGAACCGCCGCCGTCAGTGTCAGCCAGTTTGCCGTGGCATACGAAGCTCCATCGCCGTCTTTAACACTGGTAGCATGCCGCGACAGCGTGGACGTGAACCGTATGTGCAGTTGACGGACTTTGAGCGAGGGCGTATAGTGGGCATGCGGGAGGCCGGGTGGACGTACCGCCGAATTGCTCAACACGTGGGGCGTGAGGTCTCCACAGTACATCGATGTTGTCGCCAGTGGGCGGCGGAAGGTGCACGTGCCCGTCGACCTGGGACCGGACCGCAGCGACGCACGGATGCACGCCAAGACCGTAGGATCCTACGCAGTGCCGTAGGGGACCGCACCGCCACTTCCCAGCAAATTAGGGACACTGTTGCTCCTGGGGTATCGGCGAGGACCATTCGCAACCGTCTCCATGAAGCTGGGCTACGGTCCCGCACACCGTTAGGCCGTCTTCCGCTCACGCCCCAACATCGTGCAGCCCGCCTCCAGTGGTGTCGCGACAGGCGTGAATGGAGGGACGAATGGAGACGTGTCGTCTTCAGCGATGAGAGTCGCTTCTGCCTTGGTGCCAATGATGGTCGTATGCGTGTTTGGCGCCGTGCAGGTGAGCGCCACAATCAGGACTGCATACGACCGAGGCACACAGGGCCAACACCCGGCATCATGGTGTGGGGAGCGATCTCCTACACTGGCCGTACACCACTGGTGATCGTCGAGGGGACACTGAATAGTGCACGGTACATCCAAACCGTCATCGAACCCATCGTTCTACCATTCCTAGACCGGCAAGGGAACTTGCTGTTCCAACAGGACAATGCACGTCCACATGTATCCCGTGCCACCCAACGTGCTCTAGAAGGTGTAAGTCAACTACCCTGGCCAGCAAGATCTCCGGATCTGTCCCCCATTGAGCATGTTTGGGACTGGATGAAGCGTCGTCTCACGCGGTCTGCACGTCCAGCACGAACGCTGGTCCAACTGAGGCGCCAGGTGGAAATGGCATGGCAAGCCGTTCCACAGGACTACATCCAGCATCTCTACGATCGTCTCCATGGGAGAATAGCAGCCTGCATTGCTGCGAAAGGTGGATATACACTGTACTAGTGCCGACATTGTGCGTGCTCTGTTGCCTGTGTCTATGTGCCTGTGGTTCTGTCAGTGTGATCATGTGATGTATCTGACCCCAGGAATGTGTCAATAAAGTTTCCCCTTCCTGGGACAATGAATTCACGGTGTTCTTATTTCAATTTCCAGGAGTATAATACTAGAAGTGACATGTGATTACATTTTCACGCAATTTGGGTGCACAGATCCTGAGAAATCAGTACCCAGAACAACCACCTCTGGCCGTAATAAAGGCTTTGATACGCATGGGCATTGAGTCAAACAGAGCTTGGATGGCGTGTACAGGTACAGCTCCCCATGCAGCTTCAACACGATACCCCACATCAAGAGTAGTGACTGGCGCACTGTGACGAGCCAGTTGCTCGGCCACCATTGACCAGACGTTTTCAATTGGTGAGAGATCTGGAGAATATGCTGGTCAGGGCAGCAGTCGAACGTTTTCTGTATCCAGAAAGGCCCGTACAGGACCTGCAACATGTGGTCGTGCATTATCCTGCTGAAATGTAGGGTTTCGCAGGGATCGAATGACGGGTAGAGCCACGGGTCGTAACACATTTGAAATGCAACGTCCACTGTTCAAAGTGCCGTCAATGCGAACAAGAGGTGACCGAGACATGTAACTAATGCCACCGCATACCATGACGCCGGGTGAAGCGCCAGTATGGCGATGACGAATACACGCTTCCAATGTGCGTTCACCGCGATGTCGCCAAACACGGATGCGCCCATCAAGATGCTGTAAACAGAACCTGGATTCATCCAAAAAAATTACGTTTTGCCATTAGTGCACCCAAGTTCGTCGTTGAGTACACCATCGCAGGCCCCCCTGTCTGTGATGCAGCGTCAAGGATAACCACAGCCACGGTCTCCGAGCTGATAGTCCATGCTGCTGCAATCGTCGTAGAGCTGTTCGTGCAGATGGTTGTCGTCTTGCAAACGTCCCCATCTGTTGACTCAGGGAACGAGACGTGGTGGCACGATCCGTTACAGCCATGCGGATAAGGTGCCTTTCATCTCGACTGCTAGTAATACGAGGCCGCTGGGATCCAGGACGGCGTTCCGTATTACCCTCCTGAACCCACCGATTCCATATCCTGCTAAGAGTCATTGGATCTCGACCAACGCGAGCAGCAAAGTCGCGATACGGTAAACCGCAATCGCGATAGGCTGCAATCCGACCTTTATCAAAGTCGGAAACGTGATGGTACGCATTTCTCCTCCTTACACGAGGTATCACAACAACGCTGGTCAACTGCTGTTTGTGTATGAGAAATCGGTTCGAAACTTTCTTCATGTCAGCACGTTGTAGGTGTCGCCACCGGCGCCAACGTTGTGTGAATGCTCTCAAAAGCTAATCATTTGCGTATCACAGCATCTTCTTCCTGTCGGTAAATTTGGTGTCTGTAGCACGTCATCTTCGTGTTGTAGCAATTTTAATGGCCAGTAGTGTACTGTGAAATATGCCGCGGCAACAATGTTGTCGTCTTAACATTAGACAGAAACAGTACAGGTCAATTTGAAATTACTTTGTCCTGTAGCTGTCCAAGGATCCGCCTGCTGCACCCGCAGATACTGCGTGAAGACTGTTACCACTGGCGGAGGGGCCTGATTCTAACGTGGTGACCTGTGCGTGACAGTGCTAGGGCATCAACTGCTTTATTGGTGTCTTCTGATTCAAATTAAGTTTTATATAACTAATTTATGCTAATGGTTAATAGTATGGATAGTTCAGCGTATCCACATACATCCGGAGTCCACCGCACATTCTGTTCCAATGCTAAAATGGAAACGGAAGGGCTCAAAGCGTACAAAAACAATAATAATTAGAAAAGTGACGACGAAAAAAAGACTTATTGTGAAGAGTATCAGATAATTCAGTTTGAAGAGGATTACGAAATTGAAATTAGATTCTGTCTAAGCAAAGTATTACGAGAGTTATCGATGTTTTAAGTAATTAATAGTATCTGAACCATAATATTTTAAGGAAAACTATTTATTAGAATCTTGCTATGTTGACCCCGCGCTTCGATTGAAAAAACTGAAGTACTTCAAAACGGATTCCCAAGAAACGTATTGCAACAAAGACGAGCTTCACTCCCTCATGCAAGACTGCCAGCTGATGGAAGCTGCCCCTAACCCTCCCTCCACAGAATCTATCGCACCACTGTGACTACAAATAACTTTTCGTAGTGTTAGGCACAATGTCTAAAATGCAAACGGAAGATAGACTGTATATTCCACAGTGAGAGTTGACACGGTACAAAACGCTTGTAAACTCAACTTATTACAAGACTTTACATTTGCGAAGTGTTACCACTCTCATTAATACCTGACACAAATAATGACTATAACACGAATGCCTCAGTCGTTCTATTATCCTTGTCCCCTACAAGATTTTGCAATCATCTATTAAGCGTCGCTCACTTGGTGCGTGCTTTTGCGTAAGCTGATTAATGACGAGACCACTTAACAAAAACCACGATTCACAGCTTCAGGCGCTCTATCGAAACCTCACCGTCGACAACATATCACTAGTAAATTTAATTGTATTCCTGATGACACGTTGACCTACGTGCAGTTCTAAAACCACGTATCGTACATGTTATCTAACACAGTGACATTAAAAACGAAGAAACAAACTTGAAATGATGTAATGTGTATGTTGGGTGGCGATTCAGACACAGCAGCTAATCAGATTGTTATGTAACCACAGACAGAGGACATACACAGAATTTTGTCAGCTATCACGAGATGCTTGAAACGGCAGTGACGAGGAAAATGAATTATTTCTGCCTTCCAGAGATTCGAACCCGCCACCAATCGCCTTTGTTTTCTAGCCACGAATGGACGTTAAGTATAGGTTTCTCTCACCAGAAGCATGTTTGAACTGGAAATGACCTCACGCAGACTACAGTGGTGACTGGGAATCGAACCCCGCACATGTCCTTGCTAACTACACAAGAAGACACGTTAAACGTTAACTACCGAATTCTTATTTAGCAGTAGCTAGGAGTGGTATGTTTGAAGCTGAAGTGATGTGACTAAAAGATATCTGTCTCTCTAGGAGTCGAAACCGTCACATAACGTTACTGAAAGTGAATAACGAAATGTTAAAAATCAAAACAAATTTTCATCAACAGTTACATGTGAAAGTCTGAAAGGACATCGTGAACATTTTTTATAGAACCAGTATTCGATTCCTGACCCGCCCCTTGCGTGGAGAATTTGAAGAGTTTGGAACCTTGTGCAAACAACGAAGTGATGGCGCTCTGTGTTCGCAAAGGGCTCAAATCCCGTGTAACCAGAACTACTATGTTCAATATCTCAAGCTGAAATAAGAGGTAGAATAAGTGCCCTGTAGGCATACATGGGGATTCGATCTTTAACTACAGTAAAAATGCTGGAGTAAGGAAGGTTAGCGTGTCACAGTTTCTACATGCTGCCACCTACGCTTCTGTCGTGGTCCTGCCCCATCTGTACTCGATAGCGAAAGCACATCACATTTAATATGAATTTGGAACCACAGTGGATTGCATGTTTTTCGTTTGGCATAAACAGGGATAAATAGGATGTAGCAGATCATATTAAAAACCTACGCCTCTAGTGGGATCTGAACCCTAACCCTACGTATACCAACACAGTGGCAACTCGCCGGACCACCGAACAGCTCGTTCAGCTGAACCATAATTTTGTCGTAGCAGAGGTGCGCCACACTGGGTTAGAATTGTGGCTTTCTGATTCCCTGCAGTGAACTATTTGATTTTGAAGCACTAAAACAAAATCACGTAACGGCCGTCTACACACACTGCCAACACTGTAAGAGGCGGAAATTTCCACAGGAAGTGTTGCTTCCGCTTGGGCTACTCTCGATGTGTGCTCAAGATCTACAGCGGACGTTTGTGCACTCATATTGGCAAACATAAAATTATATATTATTGCAGTTTGTTCTTCAGTGTGAAATGTTCGTGTTCACCGTGCAGTGACAACAATGTAGTAACCAGTATTCCCGTAGCCTATGACGTAATCTACCACTGTGGGTACAATTTACCAGTAAAAGGAGGTTGGAGCATAGGTTTGTGACGATTTTGGATTTAACACAAGCGGGAAGTCAGGAAGCTCCACATCTGTGACCTTTACGGGGTCAGTGTTATTGAAGAAATGAAGACGGATAATAGCTTTGTCGTGTCATATAGGTCGATTTTAACATGATTATTTTCCACTTTCAGCAAACCGAACCGTTGTTAGCCTCCTGCGAGATTAGGACCTACTACAAACTAATCTTCGACTTAGTTTTCACTGACCTACCGACCTACCGCAGCACTGTCTGCTCCGTCATCGTTCTAGTGATAGCTAAGAGAGAGAATTTGTAATGAACATGAAATTAGCTGTAGTTTTTGCGTGGAATGCCCTCCCTGGACTAAAAACATACTTTTGATAGTTAGGTGACACTCCATAGGTGAAAACTGTTCACAATGTTTAACTGAAATACGAAGACAGTTTCAAGAGAATTTAGCAGGCTGATTGTGTGTCACCCGAATGAAGTATCAAGACCGTCGCAGAGTTGCAAGACTTAATCTGAAATGTTGCCATGTCCTAATCATCCTCATATCAAGAAGTAATAAACACATCAAAAAAAGTTTTGCATCAACCTGGTTCCCAGAACTCCTGAAGATAGACGTTGACTGTGGATATTGTGTCAAATACACAGTCCCTTTGACTGCGCAGAGATGTCACTAAACCCGCCCAAAGATGTAAACAAACATGCATGAGCAGCGACTACTAGACGGAAAGGGTCCGACAGCCGATCAGTTCGTCATTTCACCAGGAAGGAGGTACACGGCTCGTGTTGTCAGTAGTTCAACGATGCCTCGACAGAATACCGCGGTTCGATCGCATCCGCATTGTAATTTTGTGCCAGGAAGGGCTCTCAACAAGGGAAGCGTCCAGGCGTTTTGGGATGAACCAAAGCGATGTTGTTCGGACATGGAGGAGATACAGAGAGACAGGAACTGTCGATAACATGCCTCGCTCAGGCCGCCCTAGGGCTACTACTGCAGTAGATGACCGCTACCTACGGATTATGGTTCGGAGGAAACCTGACAGCAAGGCCACCATGCCGAATAATGCTTTTCGTGCAGCCACAGGACGCCGTGTTACGACTCACTGTGCGAAATAGGCTGCATGATGCGCAACTTCACTCCCGACGTCCATGCCGAGGTTCATCTTTGCAACCACGACACCATCCAGCGCGGTACAGATGGGGCCCAACAACAAGCCGAATAGACCGCTCAGGATTCGAATTACGTTCTCTCCACCGATGAGTGTCGCACATGCCTTCAACCAGACAATCGTCGGAGATGTGTTTCGAGGCAACCCGGTCAGGCTGAACGCCTTAGACACACTGTTCAGTGAGTGCAGCAAGGTGGAGGTTCCCTGCTATTTTGGGGTGGCATTATGTGGAGCCGACGTACGCCGCTGGTGGTCATGGAAGGCGGTGTAACGGCTGTACGATACGTGAATGACATCCTCCGGCCGACAGTGGAACCATATCAGTAGCATATTGGCGAGGCATTCGTCTACATGGACGACAATTCGCGCCCGCATCGTGCACATCTTGTGAATAACATCATTCAGGATAACGACATCGCTCGACTAGAGTGGCCAGCATGTTCTCGCGAGACGAACCCTATCGAACATGCCTGCGATAGATTGAAAAGGGCTGTTTATGGACGACGTGACCCACCAACCACTCTGAGGGATCTAAGCCGAATCGCCGTTGAGGATTGGGATAATCTGGGCCAACAGTGTGTTGATGAACTTGTGGATAGTATCCCTCGATGAATACAGGCATGCATGAATGCAAGAGGACGTGCTACTGGGTATTAGAGGCACCGGTGTGTACAGCAGTTTGGACCACCACTTCTGAAGGTTTTTCTGTACAACATGCAATGTGTGGTTTCCATGAGCAATAAAAAGGGCGGAAATGGTGTTTATGTGGATCTCTATTCCAATTTTCTGTACAGGTCCGAAACTCTTGGAACCGAGGTAATGCAAAACTTGTTTTGATGTGTGTACATTCAGACAGCCGACAAATTGTGTGAGCAGGCTAGCGATCCAGGAGTTAAGCTTGCAGTTCAAAGACACAGCGGAAGCATCTTGCAGATTGTCAGATAAAGAAAACAGGAAAAGTGTAAGCAAATGTTTGCAACTCAACAGAAACATTAGACATTAAGAGCAAGGGAAATGAGCTGGATCTGCTTCCTCTTCGCACAGGCAGGTGTCATTATTTTATTTCTGTTTTTGTCTGTACATGATCAGAAGATTCACCGAGAATTATCGAGAAGTAATTATTAGAATCGACTGCTAAAAATGGCTGGTTCAAATGGCTCTGAGCACTATGCGACTTAACTTCTGAGGTCATCAGTCGCCTAGATCTTAGAACTAATTAAACCTAACTAACCTAAGGACATCACACACATCAATGCCCGAGGCAGGATTCGAACCTGCGACCGTAGCGGTCGCTCGGCTCCAGACTGTAGCGCCTAAAACCGCATGGCCACTACGGCCGGCTCGACTGCTAAGTCAAGTTTAAATAGGAAAGTAATTACTGATGTTTCTATTGATAGGCTCAATGATAGAAAGTCCTTAAATAAAAAGAAATTAAATAAGTAGTCTAGAGTGGTGTTTATACACAGTGATCCACAGCAAAATCTGGGGTACGAAGCGACCCCATAGATGTACAGACGATGCTAGAATGTAAATATCTCACAGCAGTACGCCCTATGGCTACTAATTTCTGTAGACGATTTAATTTAATCGTAGCAGACAGATTCCTTATTTTGGAGATGATAAACAAGAATTACAGGCTCTCAAACTAATATGCACCTCATACATTCCCACCGCTCCACTGACCCTCAACTTGTATAGCGGATTTGTCATAAATTGTGATCCCACACACATAACTTTGTTGTCTTTGCGAACTCGAAATAAATTTGGTAATTCCCTTTGGATCTCATATTTCTGTCTTACGAAACTTGTATACTGCCGAACATAATTAGCGAGCCCTGCGACCTCTGATCTGCCCTCGCCTGGGTAAACCACTTACTCTTTGATTCCGCGAGTTCAAAACGGCCCCTGAATTAGTTCGTGATTTATTCATTTTCACCAGTCAGATCTGTAGATATAGTGTTATCGGCTTTTGTATCATGTGCGAGATTTTGCCTCCAAAAGCACTGCTTTATAAAGTATCTCCCCCACCGTGAATATTACAACAGTTTACAGAAAACCCTCACATCAACCAGAGAAAAAAATGACAAACGTGGCATCTTAACATTAATAGCAATATACAAATGAATCCATCCAGCTTGCTCACCGCAAGCTCCTAGCTTGTTTAACTCACTGAAGCTCTCACAGCTCGTCCCGTTAACTCAGATCACATTTCAGCTAGTGATAATAAACAAATCGGAAAGAATTTCTTCTCCACCAACCTGTTCCTACAGAGTGATTTGTTCCACAGTGTACAAACTCTAGAGACTGGTCGATGAGAGGATACCGAAAAAATTATGTCCGGAAATGCATGATTTCCATGTTAGCGACCATTTATTCAATCATACTTTGTTACAGAGACTGCGGTCTAATTCGCGCCGCTGTACCATGCAGCCACAGTTGCATTATGCATGGTTTCCTCCTAGACGGTGGTACTGTTCCTCGTAAGTCGTGCCCTAACCCCTTCTACTGCCATAGTAACTCGTAACGTTGTGTCCTATTCACTCCTTTTGCCGACTCTCCTTGCATTGGATATGATACAGCGTTGTACACAATGGTTCCGTATTCGAATCGAGAGCTTGCCGACACTGTGTTTACTTACGGAAAGGAAAATGGCAATGGGCAGCAAGGTTGTGCCACGAGACCTATCCCCACCCACAACAATCACAGCATTCAATGTTTGCAACAGTGCTTCACCGTTTGTCTGAGACGGGGTCGTTTGAGGAAGCAGGAAATCATGAAGGAAGTAACCGAAATGTTCGGACTCCAGACTTGGAGGGAAATGTGATTAATACTGTAGAAGGAGACAGCCATGTCAGTACCAGGCAGTTGACCCGCCAGTACAGGGTAGGCCAGACGACCGTGTGGAACATTCTCCATGACAGTTGTTACTACCCTTGTCACTTACAGCGTGTGCAGAGCTTACTAGCGACAGACTTTCCACATCGCGAGCAGTTTGGTCACTGCTTTCTTCACCAAGCAACCACGATTACGGGATCTGTGTCATCCATCCTATTCACGAACCAGGCCACTTCTACGCGGAACGTTATGTTAAACTTTCGTAACAGTCGTCAGTGGGATAGTATGCAGAACTCCGATGGTATGGCGACAGCGAATCATAAGTATTGGTACAGTCGGAATGTGTGGGCCGGGATAATTGGCGACCGCATTTTGGGACCAGTCTTCCTTCCACGTCGCCTAACAGGCCCGAACTGTCGGCATTTCTTACGCGTGACTTGCCTTCCCTGCTGGAAGAAGTAACACTTATGATTATGTGGCTTCTACGCGATGGTACTCCAGCCCACTTCGCCGTTAACATCCGGAGAATCTCAATCGTATCTTCCTCGATCAGTGGAACGCACGAGGGGAACCAGTTGCATAGCCACTCGTTTACCGGATCTCAAGCCGTTCGACTTCTGGTTATGGGGTCATGCATGCTGTATGCAGAGCCCATTTCAGATGTGCAGACACTGCAGTAGCGCATTCATGCTGCCTTTGACAGAGTTCGGATGCAGGCTGGCCGATGTGAACGTGGGAGACTAACATGCTAAGGCGCGTACACGCCTGCTTTGAGGCACGCTGGAACCATTTTCAACACATACTGTAACTGTGGCTGCTTGGTACAGCGCGAATTAGACCGCAATCACTATAACAATGTATGATTGAATAAATGATCTCTAACAAGGAAACCGTGTATTTCCGGAAATAAGTTTATTGGACCTTTTTTGTGCCGTAGCCTCTCGTCAATCAATCTCTAAAGTTTGTACACGGTGGAAAGAAATGACCCTATATAGGCTTATAGATGAAATTTTACTCAGTATTCTCAAAGCATGCAACTATGGCTACTCACACAGTAATCATAATCATGGTTGCCAAGGGACCTACGATTTGTCTTCAGTATTACACTTCATATGTATGAGTAACTATTAGCCAATAATTGTCGCATTCTGACCCAAAAGTCGGAAGAAAGCACATTTTAACATTTTCATATTTCGCTACAATTGTATCAGGATCCCTGTGTCATGAAACCTTTTCCGCCGTTTTAAGTTAATCCAATGGAGCCAACAGATGAAACAACAGAAAACCATTCTAGGCTAATCAGAACCGCGCGTTCGTGGCTTTTGGTGCTCTCAGCGCATTTGCTCCTTATATAGTTGGGGAGCAAGTTCCGACGTGAATTACTTTGTCAAATCAGTAATAAATCACCACAAATTGCTGCAGATTTATACCTAGAGTACCGCCTCCTTGTTATCAGCAATTATGATTAGGAGTTCTCCTTTTATTCTCAAAATTAGCAAAGGGTAAGCAGAATGAGGTGATCATCAAATGCTTCCATCTTTCCAATTCAACATTTAAAAAATAGCGAGAATAAGACACATAACACTTTCTAAGAACGAACAAATAGCAACAAGAATAACAGTAATTAAGTTTGACACGTTCCAACATTCAGCTGACGATTATAAAAAATTACCTGTTCAGTCTACATAAAAGCTGCAGTACTAAGAGATTTTCCTAAGATGACGTTACTGAATTTTCTTTTCTTTGCAGTTGTATTAGAGAAAGCATAATGCATATGACTCTACATATTGCACCCTACGGTGAAAGTTGAATTCGCGTCAGCAATCACGCGATATGACGGAGCTAGCGAAGCTCCGATGCGTAGAACATTTTCTCAGTCCTGTAGTAGCAGTTAAGGCAGAAATAATAGCATATTGTTCACAAATCGAAAAATAAGAGAAATAATAGCAATTAACTACTAAAATGGCTTTCTTCCAGTCACAAAATTAAATATTCTCGTTGTCACTTATTACGTTCAGAATATTTCTCCAAAATTACAAGTAAATAGCTGATGAATTTTCACGTAAATCGACGATCACAGGGTTGCCAAACAAATCTTGTGATACTTCCAAGTCTCAGCTTTTTTAGCAGCAGAAACCTCTTTTTGCATGGCTCTCAAGATACCACTTTAGTGCTGCTATCCAAATATTGCTAGATGTCAGGGCTACCACCATCAAGTTGAGGCAGGCTTGATTCAATGCACTTGCAGAACATATTATAGTGTTCGCATCAGTTCTCCCTGTTGCTTACAATTATCTATGTATAATACCATAGAAACATTGTAACTCTAAGCAAAGTATCTTTGAGTTATTTAATTGTATTATATGTTTTTATATATAATTGTGTGTAATTGCGTCATGATAATTTCAAAATTGAAAGCTTTTACGTAAAATTTTTGGAATGAGCAGTTCCTATGGCCAGGGTACTTCGGCCATATTTCGAGGATTGTATAACGTCGTAAAGGCCAGCATCTCCGCTTTTGGAATTTTGCTAAGAAACACATCATGTAAGGTAGACCCAGTGCTTCGCAAGTGGGCCGCAGAAAGAAAGGAATCTGAAGAACTGCATTAAACCATTGTAAGAGTAAATATCAAACTTCCGGTTACTTCAGACACTGTGGTACTCACGAATTACTGGGGATACATATCCACTGTCATCTTATTGCAGCAGATGAAAGTTCCTCATTTCAGCAGAAACGGATAGACTACCAGTCCGTCAAGTGTCACTATTTCTTCACGTTTTCGGACAATACAATCATCAGATGTAAGTTGCATAATTTTGTAACAGGCTTAATTTATTTGTCCTTCAATATAAGTGATTTGTGAACTGCGTTTTTTAAAATAGGAACCCCCATTTTTATTACATATTCGTGTAGTACGTAAAGAAATATGAATGTTTTAGTTGGACCACTTTCTTCGCTTTGTGATAGATGGCTCCGTAAATAGTCACAAACATATGGCTCACAATTTTAGACGAACAGTTGGCAACAGGTAGGTTTTTTAAATTAAAATACAGAACGTAGGTACGTTTGAACATTTTATTTCGGTTGTTCCAATGTGATACATGTACCTTTGTGAACTTATCATTTCTGAGGACGCATGCTGTTACAGCGTGATTACCTGTAAACACCACAATAATGCAATAAATGCTCAAAATGATATCCGTCAACCTCAATGCATTTGGCAATACGTGTAACGACATTCCTTTCAACAGCGAGTAGTTCGCCTTCCGTAATATTCGCACATAGATTGACAATGCTCTGACGCATGTTGTCAGGCGTTGTCGGTGGATCACGATAGCAAATATCCTTCAACTTTCCCCACAGAAAGATATCTGGGGACGTCACATCCGGTGAACGTGCGGGCCATGGTATGGTGCTTCGATGACCAATCCACCTGTCATTAAATATGCTATTCAATACCGCTTCAACCGGCACGCGAGCTACGTGCCGGACATCCATCATGTTGGAAGTACATCGCCATTCTGTCATGCAGTGAAACATCTTGCAGTAACATCGGTAGAAAATTACGTAGGAAATCAGCGTACATTGCACCCTTTACACTGCCATCGATAAAATGGGGGGCCATTTATCCTTCATCCCATAATGCCGCACCATACATTAACCCGTCAAGGTCGCTGATGTTCCGCTTGTAAAAGCCATCGTGGATTTCCCGTTGCCGAATAGTGCGTATTATGCCGGTTTACGTTCGGTTCGTCGCTAAATAGAACGCGTGCAAAAACTCTGTAATCGTCCCGTAATTTCTCTTGTGCCCAGTGGCAGAACTGTACACGACGTTCAAAGTCGTCGCCATGCAATTCCTGGTGCATAGAAATATGGTACGGGTGGAATCGATGTTGATGTAGCGTTCTCAGCACCGACGTTTTCGAGATTCCGTATTCTCGCGCAGTTTGTCTGCTACTGATATGCGGATTAGCCGCGACAGCAGCTAAAACACGAATTTGGGCATCATCATTTGTTGCAGGTCGTGGTTGACGTTTCACATGTGGCTGAACACTTCCTGTTTCCTTAAATAACGTAAGTATCCGGCGAACGGTCCGGACACTTGGATGATGACGTCCAGGATACCGAGCAGCATACATAGCACACGCCCGTTGGGCATTTTGATCACAATAGCCATACATCAACACGATATCGACCTTTTCCGCAATTGGTAAACGGTCCATTTTAACACGGGTAATGTATCACGAAGCACTGGCGGAATGTTACCTGATACCACGTACTTATACGCATGTGACTACTACAGCGCAATCAGCGTCATCTATCACAAAGCGAAAAAAGTGGTCCAACTAAAACATTCATATTTCTTTACTTATTACACGAGTATGTAATAGAAAATGGGGGTTTCTATTTAAAAAAACGCAGTTGATATCCGTTTGACCTATTGCAGCGCCATCTAGCGGGCCAACCATAGCGCCATCTGGTTTCCCCCTACAAGCTAGAGTTCCGTTCTTTGTAGTTTTTTCGTTTGATGCTTATTTCGTGAGATATTCGGCCCGATCACTATGAATGGACCACCCTGTATACGAGGGACGTTCGATAAGTAAAGAGATGTAAAACGAAAACCTAGGAGAATTTATTTTACGTTGATGGCTTTCGTTTTTTAATCACTGGAATGAGCGGAGAGCAGCCGACGAGAAGAGAACTGTTTCGTTCATAATCTCAATATTGCATTTAATGATGGCGTGGGCGTTTAAGCTTTCAGCATTAGTTGAACATCTTTCAGTGATCCGATTTCTCCCTTTCTGATTAAAATGGCTGAAAGCTGGTTCTCAAATGCTTTTATATTGTGGCCAAAGTTGTAGCCGGAAATTATTGTATGTTGGTAGTGCAGTCCATAGACAGTCGAACCTCAGTGACTGGCGGGCAGCGTCACCGATCAGCTCCTACAGCCGAGGTAAAAGAATCCCCGACGTCTGGGAGCGCTTTTGACAGTTCCAACTGCAAAGTTCAAACAGCTGTAGGTGAAAATGATAGCAGTCGACAGAGCTATCAAGAGACATTGGCATAGAGACATTTCCAAAAGCGCGTTACAGACACGCGAAACGTCTGCGCCTAGAGCACAGGAACTGTCCGGGATTCTATTTCTTAATCTGGATACTGTACTTACACAGTTGTACATTAAGCATATTTCTTTGTACGACGAATTCCTGATTTCAGAGGCATTTTCACAAATACATAGAAATGAAATTTCTTCGATACTTCACTACACAGATGATCTGTCGTTTTCGTTTCCAATAGAAAATTGGCAAAATGAATACGAAGGCAATGCCTGGTCTGTTGTCTTCTCTGCAATAAATCCCCTCTAGTATGGCCGCCAGACTGAAAAAGCAGTACTCAAAATATTGATCGAAAAAGTGGTTTGTAAGTTACTTCTTTGTTGGATGAATTACACTTCCCTTAAGATGCTTTCAACGAATCTCAGCTTGGCATCTGCTTTTCCTACAATTACTTTCAAACGGTCACTCCGTTTTAGGCGACTCTGGGAGGTCACTCCTAAGTGTTTTACGATAGTTACTGTTTCCAGTGATTTATCGCCAATATCGTAATCGAACGGATGTCTATGTTATTGATGGACGAGGGACTTCAGCTACGATATACATGAGAGAGAGAGTATCAGCGCAGCTGTCTCTCGGGAATGTCTTTATTCTATCATACGGCTAGTTTTGGCGGCACATGAACTGACACATCACGTTTTTCATTGATGGTAAGAAATTCCGCAAGATGATAAAAGGATGTCGGGTTCCATGTTATAGTATATTTGTGCCCATTAGGTGACAGTTCATACTGGTGTTGATGTTTCAGATCAGTTTCGACTGAAACTGGAGTTTAAGCATTTAATTCCAGTTATAGGGTTGCACAAGAATACGCAAACACCGCGAGAAATGGGTGCTTGAACATAAACGCAAATTCCAGCCAAGCCTTCAAGTTGCACTGTCATATTTGACTATGAACGCCACCTGTGTAATGTCCGTAATACGTTGTAAATGTCGGGCATGAAGAGAACAGTCTTCTGCTTAGTTATGAGTGCATTACTTCGGGCCTAGGTGAATTCGGATATGAGCAAGTTGTTGGTGTTCGTGTCTTGGTATCCTACATTATTAGTGGGGGCTGGTACTAACGTCGATTCGAATTAACATGGATAGGTCTCAAGTCCAACTACTAGTTTCTCTCCATATAAAGCCCTCTCCATTGCCTTCTTCAGCCAAAGTACTTACGCACAGTTATCAGGAGCGTCCACAGCCACCATCTTCAGAGTGCAGGGCTAACGTCACCCTCACCACCCTGTCAATGAATACCACTTTTACCTGATGAAAACTAAATTTTTTAATGCCGCAACGAAGGTAGCCAAAGTATTCGATGTTTCGAGAGGCACTATACTGAACATTTACGTCACGTATAGGGAAATCGGAAATACATTATCCATTAAGTCACAATGCGCACCGAAGTGTGTATTGAGTGATCGTGACAGATGGTTATTGAAGAGGAGTGTGACGAAAAACAAGAGGATAGCAGCAGCAAAGGGCACTGCAGAACCGAACATCGCACTCGCGAACCCTGTCAGCACCGAAACAACACAAAGGGATCTCCATTGCAGGGAACTTCAGGACGAGCTGGCATTCGTGAACTATGGAGCAATGGAAGAAAGTTATCTGCATCAGATGAGTCCTGTTTCACACTGCTTCCAAATTACGGCCGAGTTTACTTCCCGAGAATGAATCATACTGGGGGTTCAGCGATGATCTGACCAGCGGGTGATGGTATTTCATGGGCCATATGGGCATTCTGCAAAGTCGCATTAGGCCTACTGACAAAGATTGTGTGAACTTTTGGTACTGATCAGGTACATCCTTTGGTACAATGTTTGTTTCCCAATGGTGATGCCGCGTTCTAGGACGACAGGGACCTGGTTTCGTGAGCATGAGGATGAGTTGTTGCATTTCCCCAGTGTTGTGTACATAGTTCCACGTAGTCAGCGCGTACACAACTTTCCCACTAGAGCGCGCGTCGCTAAGCACCACAGCGCAGGCGCAGAGCTCGTCCGTCTCCGCACTACGAGGTGGCGCTGCCATAGAGACGGACCAAATTCTGCTTCCGCCGACCGGCTTATTAATATGTAACGCAGCCAATGAGTTTGCTGCCAACGTAGAACCTTTTCTCCTCACAGATCACACTCGCGCAGTGATACATGAACGCGTGAGGTATTATAACGAGTGTAGAGACCTCCAATTACTCAGTCTGCATTTGTCTGCACCAGTCTGTACCAGTCTGCATTAGTCTGTACCAGTCTATAGTCAAGTTTCAGTCTGCGCCTAATAAGATTACCATATTCCTGTACATAGCCATGAAGATAAATGTATAGACAGTTTTGTGAAGTATCAGAGATATATGTGAGAATAAGATTAACGTACCAATACCAAAGGAACTTCAGATAGTCAATTGTAAATAGCATCCAAAACCAAGTTAAGTAATTTTTATACTTGTTATTATTTTAATAAATGTGTGTGAAAATTAATCAAGTTCTGTTTAAAGTAGGTCACCGTCAATCTGCTACTCTAAGCGTGCCAGTGGCATTTCTATCGTCTGACCTAACGGCAGAAGATAAACACGCCACTATAGGACCACGAGACATATTTCTGACACTCGCCTACTTCGTTAGAGCGACAATAATCTGATGGTGTGTGTACCGAAGGTCTTAACAGTACGCACACCACACCCAGGCCACTACAGTGTGCACGAACGCTGTCCGCCTAAATCATCGTTATCTCAGCTTGCCACTATTTTGCAAGAAGAATGGTATAAGGTGCGCACGAAAGCCATACACCCTATTGCCCACGGTAATGTGTTGTACTGATGGTGTTGCCATTGTTCAGTTCACCTGCTGTGTCGGTGGTACATTGTCCGATAAGTAGTATCCGCGTGCTGCTTCATTTCAGTCAGTGCGCCTGAGTGTACTCTGTGAGCTGGTGCTCGGATTACATGACGTGCAGCATGCGCTGTGCGAGCGCCCGCCACTCACCTGGTGCATGGGGTAGGTGAGGAAGGTCTCGAGCGAGCGGCCCTGGCACGCCGGCTTGTTCTCGAGGCGCGCCAGCAGCTGTGCGAACGGCGCCGACTGCTTGCACTCGGTCAGCACTTGCAGGCTGTAGTGGTGGTTGCGCACGTACTCCTGGTAGATGCTCAGCATCGGCAGCAGCATGTCGAACAGGTCGCCTGCGCAACACACAAACAGCTTGCTAACGTATTAAACTTACCCTTTTCACCACGTCCTGACACTGAACAAGGAATGACACCACTGGCCATCAAAATTGCTACACCACGGAGGTGACGTGCTCCAGACGCGAAATTTAACCAACAGGAAATGATGAGTTTTTCAGAGCATTCACACAAGGTTGGCGCCGGTGGCGGCACCTACAACGTGCTGACATGAGGAAAGTTTCCAACCGATTTCTCATACACAAACAGTACTTGACCAGCGTTGCCTGGTGAAACGTTGTTGTGATGCCTCGTTTAAGGAGGAGACATGCGTACCATCACGTTTCCGACTTTGATAAAGGTCGGATTGTAGCTTATCGCAATTGTGATTGCGATTGAGTTGGTCGAGATCCAATGACTGTTAGCAGAATATGGTGGGTTCAGGAGGGTAATACGGAACGTGCTGGATCCCAACGGCCTCGTATCACTAGCAGTCGAGACGCCAGGCATCTTATCCGCATGGCTGTAACGGATCGTGCAGCCACGTCTCGATCCCTGAGTCAACAGATGGGGACGTTTGCAAGACAAGAACCATCTGCACGAACAGTTCGACGACGTTTTCAGCAGCATGGACTATCAGCTCGGAGACCGTAGCTGCGGTTACTTATGACGCTGCATCACAGACAGGAGCGCCTGCGATGGTGTACTCAACGACGAACCTGGGTGCACGAATGGCAAAACGTCATTTTTTCGGATGAATCCAGGTTCTGTTTACAGCATCATGATGGTCTCATCCGTGTTTGGCGACATCGCGGTGAACGCACATTGGAAGCGTGTATACGTCATCGCCATACTGGCGTATCACCCGGCGTGATGGTATCGGGTGCCATTGGTTACACGTCTCGGTCACCTCATTGACAGCACTTTGAACAGTGGACGTTACATTTCAGATGTGTTACGACCTGTGGCTGTACCCTTCATTCGATCCCTGCGAAACCCTACATTTAAGCAGGATAATGCACGACCGCATGTTGCAGGTCCTGTACGGGCCTTTCTGGAAACAGAAAATGTTCGACTGCTGCCCTGGCCAGCACATCCTCCAGATCTCTCAGCAATTGAAAACGTCTGGTCAATGGTGGCCGAGCAACTGGCTCGTCACAATACGCCAGTCACTATTCTAGATGAACTGTGGTATCGTGTCGAAGCTGCATGGGCAGCTGTACCTGTACACGCCATCCGAGCTCTGTTTGACTCAATGCCCAGGCGTATCAAGGCCGTTATTACGGCCAGAGGTGGTTGTTCTGAATACTGATTTGTCAGGATCTATGCACCAAAATTGCGTGAAAATGTAATCACATGTCATTTCTAGTATAATATATTTGTCCAATGAATACCCGTTTATCATCTGCATTTCCTCTTGGTGTAGCAATTTTAATGGCCAGTAGTGTAGTTTCCAATGTTCTCGAAGCACGGTGAAGAGTCATTCCGGGGTTCTGGGTCATATACCTTCCGTGTACTCACATCCCTACTATCGTTCATTTTGATTAGAGAAAGCACATTCAGTATTTTAGTTCACATCACCTATTGTAGACATCGAGAAGTGAACAAATGAAGGGTGTTAATATTACGAGTCTTTGTTCATGTTGACTATTTTTGTCTTATTACGTCCCATGTTTGTTAACGGTGAGCCGTCCAGAGCAGACGCTGAAGGGCACCCACCATGACGCGGTTCGACCCTCTGTCACCTACTAAGGCAGCACGCAATGGCACCTGGCTCGCGGTTGCCGCACAGCTGGAACGAACGAGGCGTTCTTATTCGCTTTCGGCGCGCTGGTTGGCGAAGTACTGCGCCGACAGAACCGTGGTGCGTGCCATTCTTTCTCAAAAGAGTTTACAGAAACTACTCATTACAAAAAATTTGATTTTCACATTACTTATAGTTCTATATGACCTTCGTTGTGAAATGCCCGTTGTCTCAACAATGGCGACACTCACTGTAATACATTAAAGTCAGACATCGTGCGAAATTCGAAAAGTTTTCAGTGAATAATAGGGTTCGCTATGATTTTGTCTTTGGCTCATTTTACACCATATGTTGATATGTAAGAAATTATGTAACATATTGAATTTGTCTGTAGACTTGTCTGCAATCTAGAGAAAATGGATTTTATGTAACACGTTCACTTCCGATCGAATTCTCGCAAGTTTGAAATATACTCCATATCCCCTAAACCATTCGAGATATCGAGACCTTCGCAAATGACATGAAATAAAAAAAGAGAGAATTCTGCCATATGAAACTTTCTTGGCTACGTCGATATAGCCAAAGCTGTATATAGATTTTATTTAATTTTTTCCCTCCAGTACGGTAATTTTTTTAAACTTATCAATAACTTGTTAAAAGAGAATATTGTATTGTATGTTGTATGTTAACCGGGGACCTAGAAACGACGGAGAGGCTCCGTCCCCGCTGCAGTCACAGTGGTCCACAACCCCACGACGACTACGGCACTTCACCCCTCCGCCGCCCCACACCGAACCCAGGGTTATTGTGCGGTTCGGCCCCCAGTGGCCCCCCAGGGAACGTCTCACACCAGACGAGTGTAACCCCTATGTTTGGGTGGTAGAGTAATGGTGGTGTACGCGTACGTGGAGAACTTGTTTGCGCAGCAATCGCCGACATAGTGTAGCTGAGGCAGAATAAGGGGAACCAGCCCGCATTCGCCGAGGCAGATGGAAAATCGCCTAAAAACCATCTACAGACTGGCCGGTTCACCGGACCTCGACACAAATCCGCCGGGCGCATTCGTGCCGAGGACCAGGCGCTCCTTCCCGCCCGGAAAAAGAGAATAGGTTAAATTAGAAATGAAACGTGAAATTTCTTTTCTCGTGTTACTGCAAACAAACACAGTGAGGTTTTCAGTGAGGTATTGATCTCTCTGGTCTCCTATTCCTTGCTTAATAAGATTTAAGGATTCTGTCGCAATACCTACTGCAAGATGAGTTTGATTTTAACCTTAATGAGTAATCTCAAGCTTTTCTTAAAGTAATGACTATCATGTTTTCGTAAGATTTTTATCCATAAATAAACATGCATCAAATTTGTTTTTCTAACAGAATAACACTGCATTTTTGTTGCAGAGTAGAACTGACCCAATAATACACTTTCGTAATTTTGAAGGTGTGAACATATTGACTACTTGCAGAACCCTGCCAACTATTCGTCATTTATTTTATTTATCGTGTCAGAAGCGAACTAAAAACAATATTAGATACATTACTACATACATACATACATTATGGTTTATAAATTAAACTAGTCAAGAATGAAATAAATGATTAGACACAGATTGTGTGGTCAAACATAAGGTAATTTTAATCTATACAGTGGATGCCCAAAAATTTGCAACGTCCAGTGCACTTTGTGTAGCGTTTACGAGGTCCACCATGGTGCACACAGTTGGACGTAATGTGCGTAGTAGTACATGTGTTGATGTCTGCACGGCAGCTCCGCAGTCACACTGGAGAGAGTCCACCTGGAAGCCCCACCTCTCCAGATTACTCTCGGATCTTGTGACAGAAGAACGCAGGTGGTTGAGTGATTTCCATGTGGACCATTTCTCTGTGTGGCCTGGGGGAACAACTTCTTGCGGGATCAGCCACTCCTCCAGATGCTGGCATCTGACCTGCCATCTCTTCTCCCGGTGTTGATGTGGAGTGTCAGCGAGTGGTTCTGTACTGTGAAGGAAGCTCTTTCTAGACACAAGTCTTTGCTGTGCCAGTTGGTGGCCATGTAGTGGATGGGCTTCGGATGTTAATGCCTTCTTCATTTCACTCCGTGCTGCTGTATCTCTTCGGATGTCCGGGGGGGGGGGGGGGGCTATGCCGGATAAGCAGTACAGTTTTTCCACAGGTGTGGCTCTTAGACAACCCGTAGTGATACGACATGTCTCATTCAGAGCAACATCAACTTTCTTTGTATGTGTAGATCTGCACCATACTGGGCAAGCGTACTCAGCTGCAGAGTAGCAGAGGGCTAATGCGGATGTGCGCACTGTGTCTGGCTGTGCTCCCCATGTTGTTCCAGTCAGCTTCCTAACCACATTGTTCCTGGCAGCCACTTTTTGCTTTGTTTTTAAGCGGTGTTCCTTATATGATAGAGCACGGTCCAGAGTGACTCCGAGGTATTTTGGAGTCTTGCAATGTTCTAAAGAGGTTCCTTCCCAATCTATCTGCAAGGTTCTATCAGCCTGTCTGTTTCGGAGGTGGAAAGCACAGGTCTGGGTCTTAGAATGATTTGTTTTCAATTGATTGTCCCTGTAATAGGCAGTTAATTCTTTCAGAGCATCAGTTAGCTTCCGCTCCACCCTCTCAAAGCTGTGATCTTGTGCTGTGATTGCTCGGTCATCTGCATATATGAAGCTTTGTGTTCCTTCTGGTAACGGCTGGTCATTAGTGTATATATTGAAGAGGGTGGGTGCCAGTACACTGCCCTGTGGCAACCCATTTTTCTGCTGCCTCCATCTGCTTCTTCGTCCTTGATATTCCACAATATATCTTCAGTTCTGCAGAAGATTTCTAATTAGACAGGTTAGTTTGTAGTCCTTGGTGAGGTTGTATAGCTTCAGCAGCAAGAGTCTGTGGTTGACAGTGTAGTAGGCGGCTGAAAGATCTATAAACACCGCTCCTGTTATCTGCCGCCTTTGGAAGCCGTCCTCTATATGCTGTGTCAAATTCAACACCTGTGCTGTGCAGCTCTTCCCTTGTCTGAATCCTGCCTGTTGAGGGATCAGTAATGGTTCTATCATATCTGTAATTCTTTGGAGGATCAACCTTTCCAATACCTTATACAGGTGGCATAGGAGGGAGATTGGCCTATAGCTTTTGGGGTCATCCTGGTCTTTCCCTGGTTTATGTATAGCTATAATTTTTGCTTTCCGCCAAGATTTTGGTATCTTGCCGCTCTTGACACAATTATTCATTAGCTCGAGTAGCCAGCACCTTGCGCCTGGACCAAAGTTCTTCATCTGTTCACTTCTTATGTCATCTACCCCTGCTGCTTTTCCGACTTTGCACTTATTTAGAACTGAGTCGAGCTCATTCAAACTGAATGGTCGAGACAGAGTGTTTCCCTCTTGTTCTGGCTCCCTTTCCAGGGTTCGTCTCCCGATTTTACTGGTATGATCAGGTTTACCATTTTTCAAAAGCTGGTGTGCGATCTGGTCTGCCTTCACATTTGTATGCGTATTGGGTTGGGAGGGATCATTGTTAACGTGTCGTAACAATCTCCAGGCCTTTTGACTACTTCTACTCATCTCACATTCTGTCATCAGTTTAATCCACTGTTCTCTCTTCGCCTCAGAGATTGAGGAGAGAGTATTTTGCGCAGCCAGATAAGCCTCCTCGCTATAAGGGTTTTCTTCATATAGTCGATAGTATCCGTCCAGCAGAGCAGCTGATTCAGGTGTCACCCTGCAGATACATTGTCCTACACCCTCTTGGAATTGATGCCCGGGAGCAATGTTTGACAGTTTGAACAAAGCTGTCATACTCTTCAGGAATAGGTCGCACAGACTTAATCTCCTTGTCCAGCATCTTAGCAAATTTTTTCAAATCAGCTTTCTTGAAATTGTATCTCCGTTTGAAATTCACCTCCTGTGGCATTATTGCTGGAAGAACTTGACACAGTAGTGGCCTGTGTTGCGTCTTTGGGATGGGCGAGCACATTGATTTGGAGCAAAGCTGTGTGATGTCTTCACTCACAAAGAGGAGGTCAGGGTTAAATCCACGTTGCCACCTGCCACTGTTGAAGGAAGGGGGGTAGCTTGCTGTCATGTATAAGAGACAACTGGCAGGATTCAGCCCATGAGAGGACTGCCTCCCCATTTTCGTCATCTTCAGAGTATCCCCACAAATGACTATGGCTGTTAAAGTCACCGATTACTACAGACGTCTTGCTGTTATGGAATCTCCTGGGTGGTATGAAGGAAAATGCAGCCGAAGGGGGCTTAGAGGTTACTCAGCTCCACTGAGATCGATGTTATTTTCTACGGTGCAGTGAGCACTGATTATCTGAAGCCCTGGTCTTACAAATATAGCACTTCCATACTTGTCACGGCATAGGTTGGATAACAGATGTTCTTTGGCTGGTGATATGCCTTCAATATTTATAGATATGATAGTTAAAGTTGGCTCTGATAAGGACCGTTTGATTACTCGCATGTCAGTCAGTCGTCAGTTTTAACATCACTGATGAATTATAGAAGATTCACTCGCTCACTCTGTGCAAGAATAGGAACAGAAAGATGGTGCGCTACTTACTGTATTTTTCCAAATGTCAAAGACAACCAATGTGAAGAAATAAAATCCCTTGGTAAGACTGAGAACCAGCTATTCATTGTTATACACCAGACAGCAGGATTCCCCTGGAATTACATCAGAATTGGCGCTCTGTTTTCCTTTGACTCGTTAAACATTTGTCCTTCAGAGAAGTCTTCTCAGTGAAAATTTTGAGTAATGCATACGACACATCCGTCTAGACGCCACGTTACAGTTTGCTATGTTTGCCAAAACACAGAGAAACTTATCAAAGAGATGACCATCAAACCAAAGGTGAGAACCCACCACTGTTGCAGCAGAAGCAATCTGACAATGACGGAAATACACGATCGGATTACAATGTGAATCGCAGGTGCATGATTAAGAACTACTGCACAACCTTGTTCTTGCAATGTTAATGAAAAAATCTGGCAAGAGAGAATTATACTCTCGCTGTGTATATTAATAATAAGCTATCTTTCCATTTACGCCTAAAATCATTAACTTTTTCCATATCTGTTTTTGTTTGACAAAAGAAGTTAAGTTTAACGTACCATCTAGATGAATGTACCGTATGTATTACTCAACACTCGTCACTGATGACAGTTCTAGAAAAAGGAAGTCTAACAAGTCAGATGAAAATTAATCGCCAGTTCTGTTGTAATTCCAGGGCAATCCTGTAACCCAGTGTATCTTTACCAATGAAGCTGGAACTCAAACTTGCCAACGGATTTTATTTATACACTCCAGTTATCCTTTACGTATGAAAAAGTACTGTAAATAGTGTAGTATCTGTCCGTTCCAGCTCCTACCCATGGATTGGAGTTACGTGGCCTTTGCGTAGTAGATATTTAGTCTAATTTTCATCAACATTGCTTTTGTCGGCTAAACCAGGATCTACCATCGCAAAGTGAAGCGGCAGACAACTTCAAGCCTATCCAGGTAGGTGGACAGATTGTTTAAAAGATAGTGAGAGCACAACCCACCCCACCACATGTTGCCCTATATCAGGGGCAGGCACGCATTCAAGGGCAAAGCTATTGTTCACCTTTGATTGATAGGTCCGTAAGCTATTGTTCTACTAAGTGGATTGTGACTCCCTGGGGTTAATTCACTAGCTTGGTAGTAAAGGATGTTGTGTGCAATAGTGCAGTTCATGACTTAAGTTCATGGCTTGTAGAAAATAAACTAACGCTAAATCACGGTAACACTCAGTTTTTACAGTTTATAACACACAATTCAACAAAACCCGACGTTTTAATTTCACGGAATGGGCGTATGATTAGTGAAACTGAAGAGTTCAGATTTCTAGGTGTTCAGATAGATAGTAAACTGTCGTGGAAAGCCCACGTTCAGGATCTCGTTCAAAGACTTAATGCTGCCATTTTTACTGTTCGAACGGTATGTGAATTGAGTGGTCTTTCGACACGAAAATTAGTCTATTTAGCTTATTTTTCATTCGCTTATGTCGTATGGTATTATATTCTGGGGTAAATCTTCCCATTCTAAACGGATATTTTTGGCTCAGAAACGGGCGGTTCAGGCAATAAGTCGTGTAAGTTCACGAAACTTTTGTCGACCCCTGTTCACGAGTCCGGGTATTTTGACATTGGCCTCTCAATATATATATTCCTTACTGTCATTTCTTGTCAACAATATTAGCTTATTCCCACGAATAAGCAGCTTTCACTCGGTTAATACTCGCCAAAAATCAAACCTGCATTTGGATCGGACTTCCCTAACTCTTGTGCAAAGAGGTGTGCAGTATACTGCTGCATCCACTTTCAATAAGCTACCACTCGAATTCAAAAATCTTAGCAGTAATTCACGCGCTTTCAAATCGAAACTGAAGAGTTTCCTCATGGGACACTCCTATTCTGTCGAGGAATCCCTTGAAAAAGTAAGCTGATTCTTGTTGTATTGTTGATTGCGGTTACTTAAAGTTCTGGATTGCCTTTTTCGGGTTCATAAACATTTTATTTTTATCTGTTATTACTTTTATGTTGCAATTTCATGTACTAACACTGGTGGTATGTTCACGTGCTACTGTCGTAAAAATCTACCGAAAGTGGTAGGACAGTGAAACCACCACTAGGCGGTAATTGGTTGGACATCCACGTCTCTTCACAGAACGGAGGCTCGTCTGCTCTGTAAAGTAGGATACATGGTAATCTGTGGTATTTCTGGCTAAAGAGCACAATGCTGGTGCACGCACACGTGTTTCGGAGCACACCGTTCATCGTACATTGTTGAACATGGAGCTCTGCAGCAGACCGCACCCACGCGTCAATTACTGTTGCAGTGGACACGGGACCATCGGGATTCGGCCGTCGATCAATGGAAACGTGTCGGATCTTGGGGTGAATCACACTTCTGCTACACTACGTCGCTGGTCGTCTTCACAAACGCCTTCATCGAGGTGAACGTTGGTTCGAAACCTGCAGCGCGCCACGGACGCAGGCTTGTGTGAGCAGTATTACGCTATCGGAGACATTGGAACCTGTGCTGGTAATCGAAGACACTCTGACAGATGCGAACCACGTGCAACCCTTCTTGCTTGATGTCTGCCCTGGCGGCGACGTCATCTTGCAGCAGTGTAACTGTCGATGTCTCGGAACCAGAACCGTGCTACAGTGGTTTTAAGAGCACTATAGTAAGTTCCCGTTGATATCTCTGCGACCATATTCACCTGATCTAGATCCAATGGAACTCGTCTGGGTCATCCGGAGCCATCACCGCGTACGCAAATCAGAGTCCAGAAACCTATCAACAAACTGTCGGATCCCTGATACGCAGAATGTGTGATGTATTTCGTTTCAAAAGCGGACAGTCAAGTTACTAATTAGATTGTCGTAATGTTTTGCCTCATCAGTGTATATCTTTGTTATTAACTTAGATTAAACACATATATTATGTAAGTTTGCGAAGCAGACTTGGATGAAATATTACGTCTATTTTTATTTTAGCGCAAAGAGGTAAATATTTCGTTGTGTTCAAAGCAGAGAGAGAATATCAAATATAATCTGCCATATTTTGAACAGTAAAACGAGAAAACCCTAGATAAACATTTAAGATGCAAAGAAGAATGGACAGGTAAATGCTGCGTTCAATATGTTCTCATATAAACTGGATGTGTCGGCAGATGTTAAACCGAAAATATTCATAAAAAGAGACGTGTTGTATTTCTACTTGACCACAAAAAATCTAAAATTCACTAAAGAGACACAAATACCTTCTCACTAATCAATATAAAACTCACTAAAAAGCCACATAGTTAACATGAAAAGCATTATAACTTAATTTTGCTTCATATTTACTTTCCCGCGCTATAACTGGTAATGCATCAGTGCTAAGCACACACTTGTAACCATGGAGGAATTAGTTTACGCAAAATGTCAGGAGGATACATCAACTGGAAACGTTCGAAAATCATTACATCAAGAGGAGCTGGGCATAGTCAGTTATCAGACTGTGCAATATTCGATGTGCATTAGCTTGATAATGAAGTGAACTTGAGTTAGTCTTCTATCAGATATCTGGCTGTGCCGCTCAATATTATCTGATGGAGAATTTGCGCTATTGTGACGGCCATCATTCGCGACCCAAAGCTCATTCTGGTAATTGTAGCCATTACGCCTAAATCCAACATCACCAACACACTGCGTGACTGTGAATTACTAACCTACTGCTACAGTAAGTGGATGAGGCGTTACATAACAAATAACTCCGGACATTTACCATGACGAGATGGGAAACTCTTGGCCTGTCACAGTTATGGAGTAAGTATCCCGGGAACTTCATTTTAGTTACGTTCACATACGTTTCGCAATGACGTAACTAAAAAAATCAACATGTGATTTACATTTTTGTTTATACGCTTTGTTGACGCAATCGTGGTGTGCATGGTCTGTTCACTGGAATACCTAGCCGTAACAAGATTTCCGGTTGTGCATGAATCACAGTAAGGGGTGATCACCGATAAATGTTGGTAAGGCTTGTCTCCTTATTGTGGACGATTCTTAATCGGAGGGAAATCACTGATGAGTGTTGGGAAGGTTTCCCTGAGCAGTGAAATATCGGCCAGCCGAATTCAACGTGGCTGTATTTCTCCTTGCAATGATCAGCGCAAGAGGACTGTATTCACAGATAGGAATATACAGACTGAGATGCACTTAAAAATGAATCGTAAACGTTATATGCCTCTTTTTGGAGGGATGGAAGCTATGAAATCGGTTTTTAATTGGATGATGGCTTTTCTGTCTCTATTTCTGTGTATGCGTGCCGCTACTGAATGTTTCAGTCCGTCATGTAATACGCGTGGAGTCAGTAACTTACTGGAAACAAAGCTCTAGCATAACCCTACCAACTTGGCACGAAGATTTTAACATTTCGCTGAAAACTCTGTCACAGCCAGAAGCATGATCAGTTTCTAGTGAATAACGATCTCAACCAGTGATGTGGACAGAGGTTGCTGTAGTAAATCTAATTAGCTTGAATTTGTTTGCCCCATTGTTTGTCGCCACTCTACAGAAGAAGTTATTGAATTTTGTCGCTAATGATTTCACTGTGTCGTAATTTCTGTCACAGCTGATACAAGGGAACTCAGTTTCATTCGCTTCACTGTTTTGTTTGTTTCCTGTTCGAAAATCTTCCAGTCTACTTTTGATTTATCCGTAGACTGTTTCATTTCTCTGTATTACTGTGTTTTGCTTTTTTTGATAACAGGCAACAGAATACCACAGCACATGATGGTGTGTATCCAAGTAGTCTGTTGAGGTCAGAGAGCAACACACGCCAACGGCAACGATAAGAGTGCTCGATCGAGAAGCGCGGAGCCTAATTAAGTTTATCAGTCTCTTAATGCAGTACATTAAGATTTTTATCGAACTGCACAGCAGTTGAAAGGTAGCTGTACCTTGCGCAACTTTACATTAACAGAAATTGTACGTTGTCTACGTGCGATTGTCTGACGGCAAATTCTTGTTGCTGCACATATAGACAGACACATCTTTGTCTTCTCCCTTGCTTGCAATTCACTGACTTGCACATACGTACATACCTCTCCGCGTTTTCGGTAAGCTTGCTGCGTGCTCTTGTAATATCTCTTTATATTCTACTAATCATCTCTGCACAATTCTATGAGTGAATTAAGTTTCCTACTTGACCATCTATATACTCGCAGAATCGATGCGCAAAGTAGTACAGTACTATTACTATTCCATGAGCGCATAATTACTCTTTGTAATATTCTCTCTGGTGTGTTGAGAGGACTTCTAGGATCTTCTCCGTGCCGAATAACCGCATTAAATAATTGTAATTTTGCTATCGAGATAACTGGAAGAAAGAGATATATACTGAGCATTTACACCAAAGGTGTGTAAGGAATTTCAATATATATGTATTCTCTAATTGGAAATTTGCACGGAGGTGTCGTTTCGTTGGTAATCAGAAGCAAACTTCCGATGAATTGGAAACGAACCTGCAATTATTAGATGCAAGAGCTCCATTATTTCATCGGATGATTAAACTCTATCAAAGCAAACTTTCTGCTTGCTCTGAGGTTTTCCGACTGACTACGCAACGCAAGAAAACCAGGACATTTTGTTTACACAGGATTGTAGATCGCTTCGAATCATCGAGACTGCGGACAAGGAGAGTCATCGTCCGATTCTGATTAAACAAGTAAAGCTTAATTATAACTTTCTTGAGCGACTGTGATGACTCTGATATGGCTGCTTATGAATGAGATCATTAATAAAATACTAATAACTAACTTTCCTCCTCACCAGCAACCAGTATAAACACAATATTAATTAAAATTATACTCTGTCAGAAGACTCCACACCGGCTATAGGCTCGAACAGAACCCATCGGCCTGAGGCATTATGGTGGGAATTTCTGTCAGTGCTAGTCACAGCTACAAACGTGCAGTCAGCAATGCACACTCACAGGATGCGTAATTATGAAAAATATTGCATCACTTTTTTTGAACAAGGTTTAACTCTTGCTCTTTAGTTGAAATGACATTTGCTCGCGCTTATACAGGGTGTTACAAAAAGGTACGGCCAAACTTTCAGGAATCATTTCTCACACACAAAGAAATAAAATATGTTATGTGGACATGTGTCCGGAAACGCTTACTTTCCATGTTAGAGCTCATTTTATTACTTCTCTTCAAATCACATTAATCATGGAATGGAAACACACAGCAGCAGAACGTACCAGCGTGATTTCAAACACTTTGTTACAGGAAATGTTCAAAATGTCCTCCGTTATCGAGGATACATGCATCCCCCCTCCGTCGCATGGAATCCCTGATGCGCTGATGCAGCCCTGGAGAATGGCGTATTGTATCACAGCCGTCCACAATACAAGCACGAAGAGTCTCTACATTTGGTACCGGGGTTGCGTAGACAAGAGCTTTCAAATGCCCCCATAAATGAAAGTCAAGAGGGTTGAGGTCAGGAGAGCGTCGAGGCCATGGAATTGGTCCGCCTCTACCAATCCATCGGTCACCGAATGTGTTGTTGAGAAGCGTACGAACACTTCGACTGAAATGTGCAGGAGCTCCATCGTGCATGAACCACATGTTGTGTAGTACTTGTAAAGGCACATGTTCTAGCAGCACAGGTAGAGTATCCCGTATGAAATCACGATAACGTGCTCCATTCAGCGTAGGTACAAGAACATGGGTCCCAAGACATCACCAACAATGGCTGCCCAAACGTTCACAGAAAATCTGTGTTGATGACGTGATTGCACAATTGCGTTCGGATTCTGGTCAGCCCACACATGTTGATTGTGAAAATTTTTACGAATTGCCTCGTCCATTGCAGGTGTCCTTGTCGTTCTAGGTCTTCCCCAGTCGCGAGTCATAGGCTGGAATGTTCCGTGCTCCCTAAGACGCCGAGCAATTGCTTCGAACGTCTTCCTGTCGGGACACCTTCGTTCTGGAAATCTGTCTCGATACAAACGTACCGCGCCACGGCTATTGTCCCGTGCTAATCCATACATCAAATGGGCATCTGCCAACTCCGCATTTGTAAACATTGCACTGACTGCAAAACCACGTTCGTGATGAACACTAACCTGTTGATGCTACGTACTGATGTGCTTGATGCTAGTACTGTAGAGCAATGAGTCGCATGTCAACACAAACACCGAAGTCAACATTACCTTCCTTCAATTGGGCCAACTGGCGGTGAATCGAGGAAGTACAGTACATACTGACGACTAAAATGAGCTCTAACATGGGAATTAAGCGTTTCCGGACACATGTCCACATAACATCTTTTCTTTATTTGTGTGTGAGGAATGTTTCCTGAAAGTTTGGCCGTACCTTTTTGTAACACCCTGTATATGTTCATTGATTATTTTTGCTTTTGTGACGAGCTACTTCCGACGTAACATTGCTTCAAAGTTGTAAAATTTGACTCTTAAGTCATTGCCCGTACAAACGTGTCAGTTTTGTAAGTCGAAGTCACTACATTTCGTATTACGAACAGCATAAGTCTGCTGAAATATCTATAGTTTTTTACACTACAGCGACCTTGCGCGAAAGCGGTAGTGTTGCAAAATGCTTTGCCTATCACGGTAACCATTTGATTTCTGTTTCCGAAAGTATATGACAGATGTGTTAATCTTTCATACAGTCCTCGAATTAGGACGGTGAACAAGAGTGTCTCGGCACGGAGAGGAGTGAACATGCTCGTCGAGTTTCGAAATGTGGAAACGCGCCTCCACAGTTAACACGCGATGTAGTAAATTTGGAAGAGAGCGAAAATATTGTGCCCATTCTCGCGACGGCGTCTGCAGGAACTGCGAGTGCGCCGACCTAATCCCGCTGAGAGGTGCGCGGCGCCGCCTCTGTTTTGCCGGCTGCCGACGTCGGCTGCTGGGGCGCGCTGCGCTCACGTGACGGCCCACCTGCCAACTCCCAGTTCGCAGGTGCTGGCCGCGTTGTAGCGCAAGCGTCGTTCCTAGACTTGCACAGACGGGAAAGAAGGATCCCATCTGACCGTCTGACAGCCAGGAGACCACGATTCTCTGCGATGGGGGAGGGAGGGGGGGGGTGCGCACATTTATTTATTATGAAAATCACGTACAGTACTCGTACAATGAAACAAAAAACGTGCTCTTTTTTATGCTCTAGTTTAGACTTGAGACTACCGATGACACGTAATGGTTCAAATGGCTCTGGGCACTGGTGTTGTTGTTGTGGTCTTCAGTCCTGAGGCTGGTTTGATGCAGCTCTCCATGCCACTCTATCCTGTGCAAGCTTTTTCATCTCCCAGTACTTACTGCAACCTACACCCTTCTGAATCTGCTTATTGTATTCATCTCTTGGTCTCCCTCTACGATTTTTACCCTGCACGTTGCCCTCCAGTACTAACTTGGTGATCCCTTGATGCCTCAGAACATGTCCTACCAACCGGTCCCGTCTTCTAGCACAGTTGTGCCACAAACTCCTCTTCTCCCCAATTGTATTCAATACCTCCTCATTAGTTATGTGATCTACCCATCTTATCTTCAGCATTCTTCTGTAGCACCACATTTCGAAAGCTTCTATTCTCTTCTTGTCCAAACTATTTATCGTCCACGTTTCACTTCCATACATGGCTACACTCCATACAAATACTTTCAGAAATGACTTCCTAACACTTAAATCAATACTGGATGTTAACAAATTTCTCTTCTTCAGAAACGCTTTCCTTGCCATTGCCAGTCTACATTTTATATCCTCTCTACTTCGACCATCATCAGTTATTTCGCTCCCCAAATAGCAAAACTCCTTTACTACTTTAAGTGTCCCATTTCCTAATCTAATTCCCTCAACCTGACTTAATTCGACTACATTTCATTATCCTCGTTTTGCTTTTGTTGATGTTCATCTTATATCCTCCTTTCAAGACACTGTCCATTCCGTTCAACTGCTCTTCCAAGTGCTTTGCTGTCTCTGACAGAATTACTATGTCATCGGCGAATCTCAAGTTTTTATTTCTTCTCCATGGATTTTAATACCTACTCCGAATTTTTCTTTTCTTTCCTTTACTGCTTGCTCAATACACAGATTGAATAACATCGGGGAGCGGCTACAACCCTGTCTGACTCCCTTCCCAACCGCTGCTTCCCTTTCATGCCCCTCGACTCTTATAACTGCCATCTGGTTTTACAAATTGTAAATAGCCTTTCGCTCTCTGTATTTCACCCCTGCCACCTATAGAATTTAAAAGAGAGTATTCCAGTGAACATTAAGCTTTCTCTATGTCTACAAATGCTAGAAACGTAGGTTTGCCTTTCCTTATTCTTTCTTGTAAGATAAGTCGTACGGTCAGTATTGCCTCACGTGTTCTACGGAATCCAAACTGATCTTCCCCGAGGTCGGCTTCTCCCAGTTTTTCCATTCGTCTGTAAACAATTCGCGTTAGTATTTTGCAGCCATGACTTGTTAAACTGAGCACTATGGGACTAAATATCTGAGATCATCAGTCCCCTAGAACTTAGAACTACTTAAACCTAACTGACCTAAGGACGTCACACATCCAGGCCCGAGGCAGGATTCGAACCTGCGACCGTAACGGTCGCGCGGTTCCAGACTGAAGCACCTACAAGCGCTCGGTCACAACGGCCGGCACCGATGACACACATTCATATTATTAAATCCCATCTTTGCCCCTGTTTCGATTCTCTGAGAACAAAAGTGAAGCTTCTGACAAGTACAGAGGTTGAAGAACGACTTACTCGTACAGTGCTGGCCATCAAAACCGCGAGTCCACGAAGGCGACATGTAGCAATCGTCGATGTGAGATGAAGTGCACTACACGTACAGGTACAGAAATGTTTGGCATTTAAGGGTAACTGCACCAAGTAGGCGCACGTTGCACAAATACAGTCATTCAGAAACCGCATACGAATGCTGTACGTTTGTCAGAAGCTGGTGAAGCGGCCCGCGTCAGGAAGAAAAACGGCTTTTGAAAAACGACATTTTGTCAATGAAGTGAGTATTTATAGACGTAATCACATTCTTATGACTCACTCGTAACCGATTTCTGCAATACAATGACCATATTCAGATTCTACAACAATAATATATGTATTTCGTATAAATTTAGTTGGATTACTAACAAGCCTCCCGAAGTTAAGCGCTGTCGGGCGTGGTCGGCACTTGGATGGGTGACCATCCAGGCCGCCATGCGCTGTTGCCATTTTTCGGGGTGCACTCAGCCTCGTGATGCCATTTAAGGACCTACTCGACCGAACAGTAGCGGCTTCGGTCAAGAATACCATTATAATGACCGGGAGAGCGGTGTGCTGACCCCACGCACCTCCTATACGCATCGTCCCCTGATGATGACACGGCGGTCGGATGGTCCCGGTAGCCAGCTCGTGGCCTGAAGACGGAGAACTAACATGCCTCGCTACATATTGCACATATTTTTAGGTTTTAATATAAATTTTCTTTTGTATTATAGAATCTGAAGATGGTCATTTTACGGCCGAAAAGGGTTATGACTGCGACAGTGGGCAGTGCGGATGTTTTTGGTACCTCCCAAAGAAGTTGGATTGGGGAAAACTACCTACCGAGCTGTACGTTTAAGCGACGCAGTCAACAGCCTGGTAAAGATCTTTGTTTCGCTGTTGAGTAACGTCAAGGGAATCGCATTTACCGAGGCTTGGAGGTAGGAATTAGGAAACCATCTGCAATCGGCACGAAAGGTGACATAGTGACATAAGGTCTTGAGAAATTTCCTTCCACACTGGCGCCAGAAGAGGACCAGACGTCCGATAAAACTCCAGTGGGAGGCCATCAGGGCCTTTTCGTAGAACCTGCCTGGATAGCGTGTTGCACTTCGTCCTCAGGTAGCAATCACATCCATCGTCGCATCGACGGGAACCGAGCCAAAGGATAGTCTGGAGACGGTCGTAATGTTGGCAGGGCAGTGAGTGACGTTGTTCAGAGTACTGCGTAACGGAACGAGCATGGAGGGCAGACCCGATATCCTGTTGGGCATCAGAATGCTGTCCATCATCAGTCGCAAGAACATTAATCAAATTCCTCCGACGGTGGCGTCGTTCCTCTATGCATTGATACATAGATGGACGCTCTTGCACTAACCCATCGTGTGTGTGCACCCTGACCGTGCCTCCTTCAAGGTGGCGGCGAGATAGGGATGTAAGCTGTGCCTTGGCACGTTTCGCCATCTCCTGGCGCTCTAGCGAATGCGGCATCATAGTACATTTCCGGAGAATGGTGAAATAGAATTCCTGAGTCCGTCGCCACCACGCTGCAACCTCCCTTCCATAACCAATCAAGGCCTTGTGGAGAGCAGACTTTGCACAGAGCACCAACCATGACAGGCCAGACTGATAGGCATCGCGGCGTCGACGACATGCTGCCCACGTGGTCTCGACGAGCGGCCAGCAGTCCGGTGAAATAAGGTGGATCGTGTTCAGTTTCCACGGTCCGTGGCCGCGCCACACACTTTGGCGGCACTGACTGATGGCGCAGATATATGCGTCATGGTCAGAAAACGCAGTGGGCCAGACTTCAGCAGTCTGCACGTCACTGACTATACCGCGGGGCGGGTAAACGGGATTGAGTCGGATGGAAGATTGGCTAGCGAAATGCATAAACCCCGGACGATCGCCATGAACATGCAGGTGCTGGAGAATTGTCGCTAGCGCCGCTCACTGAGAGTGGCGTGGTAGTTGGTTTTCGGGTGCCTGCGTGCTGTTGAAATCGCCTCCCATTATCAATGCAACCTGCCGGATCCCGACGCCACTAAACGTTAGAGCGATATCTCTGCCATCAGGGAGACAGTCTGAGCAGGGCACGGCTCGTGTTAATGCCATTTATTATTTGTCATCGTCTATTACCGTACTGCCGCCTCGTTTTCTTATTCCATTTACTGGCCTCACTAACTTCCTGCCTCCCTGGCCCGTGAGCGGCAGCAATAGCGCGTATCGATAAGTACACTGTCGTACCATCTCTGGAGCGACCGATAGTATTTCCGGGTCGTCGTGTGTCTGGCAGTCAGTTGCAAACGGACCAGCAGGACACTTGGGGACGGACCATCAGTGTAGTCGGGACGCAGCAGCAGTGAAGTTGGGGGACGGAGCGCCGGTGAGACGCCGACACATGAACTGTCCGACGGAGGGAGATGGGAGCGGGACGACCGTTTGGTTGGTCGTCCATGGGCCGACGTATGCTTGGTCCTTTCACCGTTTCCGTGCCTGGGCAGTCGGTCGGTTGGCGTGGAGCAGCGACGAAATCTCCGTGGCTTGTGTCTAGCCGGGGCCTGGCGGCGTCCACGCGCGGTGGGAGTGTGAGGGGCTGTTCCCATTGCTACGAGCTCCGTGGCTCAGCGATCCCGGACACGAAAGATAAGTTATCCTGTCGCTTGGTCCGTTGACTGTTGGTCGGTTGGGTTGTCGTCGGATCGTGAACGGTTGGCCCGACTGCCTATCTCACCTAAGCGAGCGTTAGTGTTTGAATTCCAGGCCGTCCCTGTAACATCTGAGCGCCCTTGGGTGTACTGACTTTTTTTATTGGTTCTTGTTGTTTGTACTTGTATGGCTTCTAGCCGATTTTTTTTTAATTAAGGTTGTTTTGCCCTTAAGGCCTACGATTGTTAATGCCTTCACCCTAATTTAAAGAATTGTTTCATGTAAGACCTTTGGCATTTTAAAGGCTTCAATGTTGTTGAATTTTAAGTTTTGGGCCTTCAGCCGATTTTGAGTTTGAGTTGTTTTGCTCTTAAGGCCTTCAACCTTAATTAAAGAACTGTTTCACGTAAGGCCTTTGGTATTTTAAAAAAAATTTATGTTGTGGAGTTTCGCCTTCAGCCGATATGAATTTAACTTGTTTGCTCTTGAAGTGTCTGATTCTTTGGGCCTTCAGCCTAACTAAGCAACTGTTTTAAGATAAGGCTTTGCCTTTTAAATTTCTGTTTTGGTTGAGTTTTGCCTAATTAAGAACTGTTTTACGTAAGGCTTTGTGTAAAAAAAAAAAAGTTGTTTAGCCTTAAGTGTTGGGCTTCCAGCGGATTTTGAATTTAAATTGTTTGCTCTGAAAATGTCAGATTCTTTGGGCCTTCAGCCTAAATAAACGACTGTTGTAAGATAAGGCTTTTTTAAGTTATTGGCCTTCAGCCGTTTTTAAATTAAAGTGGCTTCCAGCCGGTAATTAAGTTACAAAGATTAAAGTTGGGTGCTTAAAAAATTATTTTTGGGCTCTTATAATGTTTGATCAAATAATAAAGTTGTAGGTTCGAATGTAACTGACAGCCCCTTATTTTGGCACCTTTCCACAATTTAAACTACCTGTTCTGTCCTGCGGGTTTACGCTGGGCGTTTCACAGGCAACTACATCAGCGAGGATATAGTCAAGAGAATCACCGCCACACTATCATTAGCGTAAGCATGAGACACATGTGCTGCAAAACCATGGGGAGCACAGAAAGTTGCAACATGCACCTCCTGATCCTGAAGGGGAGCTACGTCAACGTCCACGGCATACAGCATGTCACGGAGTAAAACCAGTTTGTGGAGTACGCGAATGGTATTGACATTGACTCTGGATGTGGGATAAGTCTGGAAGGCTGCCATCGCCAGAAGGACAGGCGATTAAAAACACGGGAGATCAGAGTCCCTGATAGGCCCCCACGGAAGGGCACATCACTGTGACGAGGAGGGAGCCGACTCCACCAGGCGGGATCCATCGACCTGTACACCTCCAGAATGTCCATCCTCAGCATCGGCATCATCCGCCCAGGAGACAGGAGTGTCACCAGGAGTATTACCAGAGGAGCGTCCACAGGTAGCGTCAGACGCAGAAAGTGAGGCTATCGCATCAGACGCAGGCGGGGGAAGGTCGATGTCCGGAGGCGGACGCTGACTGGAGATGGAGGCAGGGAAGGGCACCGCGTCTTCAAGTGTCAGGACGTCAGAGGACAGGGCACAGTCAGTAGCACGGTAGTCATTCTGTGCAGACTTGCGATGGCCGCAGTCATCAGACGGGGTACGGCGTTATCTCTTCCGTTTCCTCGGAGACCGTTGCTTCCTAACATGCTGTTCCGTGTCTGAAGGCGGGCGGCTGTCGTCCGACATGGCCCAGATGGCAGAAAGGGTGGAGGTAGGTACAGCTCCCTGATCAACAACCGTGGGGTCGAGACAAACAGCTTGTGCCTGTGACAGTCATCATTCATTTGTACTGCATCCGGCAGGTGTAGAAGGGACAGGCGAAACTTCCATCTCGTCGTCTAGAGGAGCCGACACCGGTACCGACTGATTCACAGGCAGCACCACCGCAGACGCGTAAGACAGAGGGAACACAGTGGACGCGTGCAGGAGTTCAATTTTTATCTGACGGGCAAGATAGAGGACACGGTACATTTCTAACGTCTTCCACGTCTCAGCCACGCGGACTGACGACGTTGTCGGAAAGTTTAAAAGCGGCCATCACAACATGCGACGGTTCTTCAAACGGGAGTTCGAAAACCAGCAACGTTCGGAGGCCAAAACCAGCGCGATCAGCCACGACAGTCCCTGTATGTCCATCAGACTACCGGAACTTGAGATCATTAGCGTGACGCTGCACAACGTCGGCGCGGATCTCGTTATTCGCCGGCTTTATGTACGCAGTAGTACTAAGGATCGAAATGTGTGTTCCGAGAACATCTTGCGGCGGGAGGCGCGTTTCCTCACGTATAAAATGTTCAACCTCAAAGGCATTCGGTCGTTAGTGATCTAACGGAAAAGTTAATTCAATTGTCGCTTGGCGGTAAGAAAACGCCACGACGATCAATGAAGTCGAGCTCGGAATCAAGCCTCTAAGCGGATGTAAACAAACGCGTGTTCGCTCGCAAACAGCACAGCAGGCCAGACGTAAACAAGGCGTGTGCGCCTCAGCACAGCCAAAGGCTGACTGGCTGTTGCGCTATCGGCGCTCTCGGCGAAAAGAGTTTACCTTGCGGGTACGTAAGCGGCACCTGTAAAAGTTTCTTTCCTCGATTTTTGGAAAAGTATATGTTTGCGGGCCCTATACCGGACGATGAAAAATTTTCTATTTACAGTTATCTATCGATCCCGCCAATTTGGAGTCGGCTGCTCATCAAAACCCTTATGGGTGATTTTCAGAAAAACAGGGGGGTGTTGAGCCAAAATATTTTAGAGTGCTTCGTTTTATGTCGTACACAAGCGAACTGCTAAATTTAAACCGAATCGGTTGGCCGTGTCTGAGGCCTTCCCCTTGCAAGTGCATGTTCACAACAGAAACAGAATATTCTCCTAAGAGGAGCGTGAGATGTGGTGGCTGTACGCCACAAAAAGCGAAGCTGATTGCATTTGCTGGGGAAGTTATGTCCAGTATTTTCTGGAATGCCTTCTTATTTACTGTGTTATAAAAGTTATAATGATAGCTGGTGACGACTTCCGGATGAAAACATAGTGAGTGACATTAAGGAGCCCGATAAAAGTATGGAAACATCAGAAACAAGACGCATTAACATGTCCAATACGCGTAGGAAACCCGCTGGCACTCAAAACAGCTTCGAGTCGTCTCGAAATGGATACAGAGAAGTCCTCTACAGTTCTAAAGGGAATCTTATACCATTCTTGATGCACAATAGTGGCAAGTTCCGATAACTACTTAGGCGCGCGCGAACGATTCGAAGGCGAGGCGCCTTCACCTCTACACTCTTCCTTTCCCAAGGTGGCTTCCGTCGACTCCCCCTTCCGGGTGATGCCCTCTCCCCCTCCATTTATCCCTCCTATCAACTCTGATCCTCACCTCCCCCTCCCTTGCTCTGTCCTTTCCCCGGGCTCCCTCTTTCCCCCCTTCCATCCTATTTTTTCCCGCCTACCCTCTCTCTGTCTCCCTTCTCTCTCACGAGTCCTTTTTGCTCTCCCCTCCCCTACCTTTCCCGCTCCTTCTCGCGTCCGACCAGCCCCCCCCCCCTTTTCTATGTCCCCTCTCTCCATCGGCTCCCCCTTTTTTCCTCCTCTTAGGTCCGGGTCTCTCTCTCCCCCCCCCCCCCCCCCCCCCCACGCCGTCAGCCGCCGTGTCACCTGTATAGTGCTGTTGTAAGTGAGTGTTCAGTGTTGTGCGTCCCCTGTCAGTGTTGTGAACAGCCACCATACTGTCGCTAGTCGTCTTTTTTATCTCGTGCGAACAGAAACCAGACTGTCGCCGTGTTGTTTAATTATGCCTGTCTCCTTCTTGTGTATCTTCATCCGCATCGTCACCGCAGTGTTTTTATATTTTAAATTCCACAACTTTCGACCATTTTACAGTTTTTTACAATGTCACCGTTTTATCGCCGGTTTTTATTGTTTGTTTATATTCTCATTATGTTTTTTAACTTTTCTGTAGGCTGCAGAGCAGGCTATTACACCGCTGCCAGTCCACCACCCCTCGGGCGGGGGGATTGAAATCCAATACAGAAAAAAAAACATTCCAAGGTGAGTTGGCACAGCAGCGAGACGCGGTGGAGGTAACACCGGTTACCGAGATGGGGTAGTGACCCTGTCAGTCGTCGTCGTTGCAGATCTGGTGGAGCCGAAGTAGCGGGTGGGCCGCACGAGACCGGAGTTTGAGGAAGCAACGACTAACAGCGGAAATGTGGCCTCGCTGCGTCTGGAGGACAGTAGCCGTGCAGAGGCCCGAACGCAGCCGACTGCCTCCTGTCGGCATGCCGAGACTTCTGCCAGCCCCTGCCACCTTCAGCTGGTTTTACTGTGGTGGGTGAGTTGTTTTATCATCCAGGATCGTTCTTGCAGAATTAACTGTTCAGTGGCCCTTTACGACTTCCGCGTTGAGCAGTGGTACCTCAAACGTCCTGTCGCGTTTTGTGAGCGGGAGTTCCTCGCCCTGTAGGTGCCGTGTTGCTTACAAGTACTAACCGGTGTTTATTGCGTGATTTACTGGGTCTAATTTACGAAAGTTGTGCTAATTACAGCTGGCGTACGGAAGATTTTACTGGAATAAGATCCGTTTATTTAATGATTAAGGCCTGGTAAGGTTTATAAGAGCGACTGTCGTAAAGTGTGTTATGTTCTTTGAATTATGTTGTATTGGGTAGCAGCGTGTGCAGTCTTAACTGTGAGTTAGTCAAATTGTTATTTACGGTTTCTCTTGCGGTAATCGATTACGTACTGGTTACCTCCGCTCAAATGTGTGCGCAAGCAGCTCAAATTACCTAATGTCGTTTTAGTTGTAATTTTAAAGGTGTAATGTAATGTTAACCCTATAATCAGCTGTGCTTTTACTGCTTTACACACTTATAGCGTATTTCAGTAAGCCTCGTACTTATATCGTTTGGTGGCTAAACTGCCAATGAAAATGTCCAACGTGCTTTAAAGTATTGAAATTTGCTTTAAGAACTTCCGGCTTATCAGTGTTTGCAAGGTTGTACGTTAATATCTGATTAATCATCTTGCATGCATAAGGTTGGCTGGCCACAAAGTTGGCGTAAAAAGGGCCACGTCATTACGGTTCGTTTGGAGTGTTGTAGAAGGAACTTGTTGGTTTCTAAGGTGGCTGGGCTACGCGTCAAGAGTTGCTGCGTGACCAGTACAGCGAAGTGGGTCTTCGACCGCGAATGTTTGAGCAGTACTGTCCACTTGCTAGGTGGTAGCCCTCAAATCGGCCGCGGTTCGTTAGTATACGTCGGACACGCGTGTCGCCACTATCAGTGATTGCAGACCGAGCGCCGCGACACGGCAGGTCTAGTCTACAGAGACTCCCTAGCACTCGCCCAGTTGTACAGCCGACTTTGCTGGCGATGGTTCACTGTCTGCATACGTTCTCATTTGCACAGACGACAGTTTAGCATAGCCTTCAGCTGCGTCATTTGCTACGACCTAGCAAGGCGCCATATTCAGTTACTATAATCTGAACAGATAATATTGTGAATCATGTACCGTCAAGAGCGATGTTCATCATTAATGGATTAAAGTTAAGTATCAAACTAATTACATCCGCTTTCTGAATTCTAATTCCTTGTCATGTTCCAGACCTCACGTCAGTATAGTCCTTCCCTCCTCACGCCAGCCTGCGTGAGCTAAAACGCGTGCATTTCGGCCTCCACTAGTAACACGGTGTTGGCTCTTCAGGCAACACAGCATTTTACACTATTCAAAACATTTCAAAGCCTTTCCGATCCACGAGGCTTGTTAGCCCTCTGTCAAATAGTTTTGTCTAAAGTATTTGCATCGAAAAAGTAGAACAAATTAAAGTCATTTCAGAAAACATCTTGTTTTTTAATAAAATAAGGAAGCTACATTTTGCAACTAAGTTTTCTCGCAAACAAAAGCATAAGTTCAAAATTTTTTTAGAAAACTTTTTACTAAAGTTAGTCACTGCCATTTGGCGTAAATTAAAATATATATTCTTAAATGTTGCTCTTGTTGCTTTGCAAGAGTTTCCTAAAATTCTGAGTTTATCTATTATTTGAACAAATAGTAAATTGTCTCTGTGCTACTACGAGAGCTGGTTGTTTCTATGGCTGGTGAATAAAGTCTGTTGTTGAGAATCCTCTGTAGACTTGGTCCTTTCGTTCCCAGCAACCTCCGGGCCTGCTGGCAACACACCGACGATGGAGGTGGACAGCAATCAACCATCCTTCCTTCCAAAGTAGATCACAAAGACTCAATAATATTGAGATCTTTTGAGTCTGCAAGCCATGGGAGATACGACAGTTCATATTTGTGCTTACAATAGAGTTGTGGACGACACGATCTGTGTGAACGGGGACCATGGAACCACTGCGGAACAAAAATTCTACCGTGACCTGATCAGCCAAAATCGTAACATAATCATTGGCGGACTAGCACGAAACGACTGTCCAGTTTATCACGAAACCCCGGCCATGTTTTATTTTTTGGAAGTTGCAAATAGAACGAAACCAGACTCCACCCGATCGAAAGATTTTCATTCATTGCTCCACAGTCCATGTTTTATGGCTCCGGCACAACGTTTCCCTGTTATGGGTATTCACATTACAACTCGCCCTGCATTTCCCTGATTATGGTGCTTTCTTCGTGTTCCATTGGTGGAGTGTGGCATTCAGTTGCGTAGTGACTTTCACAGTTGTCGCCCTCCCGTTAATCGTCACAGTCCTCTCCAATGGCCGCCTGTCACCATCATTCCAGACACACGGTCACCCACGTTGAGACTTAGCGGGTGTTTTTTGTGCTTCCAACACTAACACTTCGGCTCCCTCGGTTACGGAAGCACCGACCATACCAGCACCAACAATTTGCCCACTTTCGAATTCACATCCCGGGTTCGATTCCGGGAGGGGTCAGGAATTTTCACCTGCCTCGAGATGACTGGGTGTTTGTGTTGTCCTCATCATTTTATCATCATTCATGAAAGTGGCGAGATTGGACCGATCCAAGCTTGGGAACTTGTACGGACGCTGATAACCGCGCAGTTGAGCGCCCCGCAAACCAAACATCATCATCATCATCATCATCATCAATATGATCATCATCGAATTTACTTATGCTCGACATAATCACTCCCAACTACAGAGCGCCATTCTGACGATGACGGACAGTTGTAACGCATTGGGGAAATTGCTCCAGTGCCGTTCGTGGTCAGATACAACCGCACAACCTCCTGGCATCTGCATTTATGTCACAGCACGCGTTTATCGGGGTACTTGCATATTTTTGCCTAGCCCCTGTGTAGCTAGGGAAAAAAAGGCCAGATGCAAGTAGCACTCGCGAACTGAGGGTTCCGTTTAAACCCAATTATGTATATAGACAGTTCTTCCATTTCCGGAATCGAGGATCTAAACCTACTTTGCCTGATACCGGAAAGATATCGATCCCAGTTATCCCAAGATTTTCGACAAGCTCTTAACTTCAATAACATTAATACGACATAAAATCACATACGAGTGAGGCGACCATTATTTTAATAATCAGTAGGTCTTGATTCAGGTTGACTGGGTCGCATTGGTAAAAGTCAAAAATTTGGTAAGAAATGACTTCGTTGCTCATTCGAGGCGTTTCGGAACTTATGCACAATCAGCACCATATCTACGTGCATTAATCGCTCGTGGATATCTGATAATGAATAAATTCCGAAACGCGTCACATGAGCAATAAAGTCATCCCAGCCTGATGTTTGACTTTTATCATTGCGGCCTAATCAGCCTGAATGCAGGACTCCTGTTTGTTTCAACTTCAAGTTTGGTGTCGGATACCAAACGACAAAATAAATATTCTTTTTGTGTGATATAATTACCAATGAACAATTTTCGGATTTTTTTTTATTTTACTCGTACTGTGAAAACCTACTTCTCTCCCAGTGCTCTCCCAGTGTCATGGTTCTAGGTCAACGGGATGTAATGGCTTCTGATGAGTTACTTTTCGAGTGTCAGAAAATACACTCCTGGAAATGGAAAAAAGAACACATTGACACCGGTGTGTCAGACCCACCATACTTGCTCCGGACACTGCGAGAGGGCTGTACAAGCAATGATCACACGCACGGCACAGCGGACACACCAGGAACCGCGGTGTTGGCCGTCGAATGGCGATAGCTGCGCAGCATTTGTGCACCGCCGCCGTCAGTGTCAGCCAGTTTGCCGTGGCATACGGAGCTCCATCGCAGTCTTTAACACTGGTAGCATGCCGCGACAGCGTGGACGTGAACCGTATGTGCAGCTGACGGACTTTGAGCGAGGGCGTATAGTGGGCATGCGGGAGGCCGGGTGGACGTACCGCCGAATTGCTCAACACGTGGGGCGTGAGGTCTCCACAGTACATCGATGTTGTCGCCAGTGGTCGGCGGAAGGTGCACGTGCCCGTCGACCTGGGACCGGACCGCAGCGACGCACGGATGCACGCCAAGACCGTAGGATCCTACGCAGTGCCGTAGGGGACCGCACCGCCACTTCCCAGCAAATTAGGGACACTGTTGCTCCTGGGGTATCGGCGAGGACCATTCGCAACCGTCTCCATGAAGCTGGGCTACGGTCCCGCACACCGTTAGGCCGTCTTCCGCTCACGCCCCAACATCGTGCAGCCCGCCTCCAGTGGTGTCGCGACAGGCGTGAATGGAGGGACGAATGGAGACGTGTCGTCTTCAGCGATGAGAGTCGCTTCTGCCTTGCTGCCAATGATGGTCGTATGCGTGTTTGGCGCCGTGCAGGTGAGCGCCACAATCAGGACTGCATACGACCGAGGCACACAGGGCCAACACCCGGCATCATGGTGTGGGGAGCGATCTCCTACACTGGCCGTACACCACTGGTGATCGTCGAGGGGACACTGAATAGTGCACGGTACATCCAAACCGTCATCGAACCCATCGTTCTACCATTCCTAGACCGGCAAGGGAACTTGCTGTTCCAACAGGACAATGCACGTCCGCATGTATCCCGTGCCACCCAACGTGCTCTAGAAGGTGTAAGTCAACTACCCTGGCCAGCAAGATCTCCGGATCTGTCCCCCATTGAGCATGTTTGGGACTGGATGAAGCGTCGTCTCACGCGGTCTGCACGTCCAGCACGAACGCTGGTCCAACTGAGGCGCCAGGTGGAAATGGCATGGCAAGCCGTTCCACAGGACTACATCCAGCATCTCTACGATCGTCTCCATGGGAGAGTAGCAGCCTGCATTGCTGCGAAAGGTGGATATACACTGTACTAGTGCCGACATTGTGCATGCTCTGTTGCCTGTGTCTATGTGCCTGTGGTTCTGTCAGTGTGATCATGTGATGTATCTGACCCCAGGAATGTGTCAATAAAGTTTCCCCTTCCTGGGACAATGAATTCACGGTGTTCTTATTTCAATTTCCAGGAGTGTATAACCTACTTGACCGTACCATCTGACTGGATTTACTAAGAAGGTAACGTTGATTGTATCACCACGCGACCGCCGGCCTTTGTATGTGCCATAGTTATCAGCTTAATACCACTACCTGTCCTGAGAAAAAGGGTTTTTGACAGAGACAGTCGGAGGGATCCCATAAGGGATCCGTTTGTTCTGACTGAGGTACGAAATCTTAAGTATATCGCATTTAATCAGTGCAATACATCTGTCAACATCATTATTTAGGCAATAGGACAAACGAGGTATTTGAAGTAACTGTTTCACCGATACAACAACTTGCAAATGCCCCTTTGACTTTCATCTCTTCATACAATAAAGAAATTTTTGCCACGAAAGTTTTTTTGAATCCGATGTAGTGGTTATGAGAGACCCACAATCGCGGCTCTTAGATGAAATCGACTCACTGGCAAATCGTTTGAATGAAATGGGAACTATGTCGAAAATATAAGCCATTGTATTACCTAAAAACTGTCTTCAGTTTTAAAGGGGTCTACTGCCACCGTTTCATAACAGAAAGATTCTCTATGCGGACATAATCTGCAGCTGGCATCACAACTCAGTGTGTGTGAAGGTGGCGTGCTTTGGAAGAGGGAGGAGGTCTTATGCGTATTTTTTTTGTGCCCTTAATCCTTGTGTGCGTGTGTGTGTGTGTGTGTGTGTGTGTGTGTGTGTGTGTGTGAGAGAGAGAGAGAGAGAGAGAGAGAGAGAGAGAGAGCAAGGACACATGACTGTGATTGGATGTCGTTTGCAAATTTTCGCGGTTGCTGTAACCTGTACAATTATATGGTAGTTCTTGGCGACATGAGTCGGTGACTGCGGGGAGCAGAGAGGATTGTGTGCAGCATTGCAGCCCGAGCTGTCGTGCTAGGGGCGTTACGCTGGCCGCGGGATGTCGGGTGCGTCTGCATTCCCCCATCACTATTGCTCCCAAGTGAGCTGGCGCATAGCGGTGCCTGGACTCGGCTCGCCTTTGGTGTTGAATCTGCGAACACTCTGTATAGTTTGCGGTTTTCAGAATGCCTTACTTTGAGTATTCGTTATGTTTAATGTTTTCTTTCAGGTTTATCACGTTAGGGGCTAGGGAACATTTATTATATCTTACTAAAAAAAAGAAAAGCATGTGTAGAAAACGAGATTTCTGCGAAAGCACTTTGTTCCGATTAAAACAGTCACGCCGAGAACTAGAACAATGTGGCCATGTCTAAACTTACTCTCACGTTACTTTTGTTCTGCATTTTCCTTGTTCACATAGGCTTTACTCTATTATGAAATTCCCACTAGAGTCATTTTGAAAAGCATACATTATGGCGTAATTTTATATTTCTCTCATTTGTCATACCTTACTATCTTATTAAAATGTATTACAGTTGCTGTTCTGGTTTCTGGTTAAGCACTTGAAAGAACACTTTGAAGCGACTTGTTACTTCATCTGGCTGTCAGCAAGTTCTTACGTTTCCCCATCTTTCCTTGAATAGTTCAGCGTAGATGTGTGGCTAAGTGAATTTCAATCCACCGCAGGTGATCAGCCAAGTTTCGCTTCCTCAGACTAGGATTGTCCGCAGATATTGAGTAGAGAATGAAGCTTCAGGAACACATTTGTCTGGGTAACGTATTTAAGTGTTTAACATTGCAGGATCACAGGTTAATGTAAGCACGTGACGGGCCACTGCAAATGTGAAATGCTGATACATTAATTACTGGTGTAACCGACAGAATGTTGAATACAAGCAAGCGGACATGCATGCATTGTGTCGTACGAGTGCCGGATGTCAGTTTGAGGAATAGAGCTCATACGTGTTGCACTTCACCGCTCAAACGTGGACAGTTAATGCTGTTTGTGGTTGACACTGTAGTTGTCGTCCCAACTGGAGACAGATCAGCTGACCGAGCAAGCCAAGGCAACATGTCGACATACTCTACAGAGCATGTTGGGTTCCAACAGCGCTATGTGGGCGAGCGTTGTCCTGTTGGAAAACATACCCTGCAATACTGTTCATGAATGGCAGCAGAGCGTGGAGTCATCAGTCTACTGACTGGTTTGATGCGGCCCGCCACGAATTCCTTTCCTGTGCTAACCTCTTCATCTCAGAGTAGCACTTGCAACCTACGTCCTCAATTATTTGCTTGATGTATTCCAATCTCTGTCTTCCTCTACAGTTTTTGCCCTCTACAGCTCCCTCTAGTACCATGGAAGTCATTCCCTCATGTCTTAGCAGGTCCTATCATCCTGTCCCTTCTCCTTATCAGTGTTTTCCACATATTCCTTTCCTCTCCGATTCTGCGTAGAACCTCCTCATTCCTTACCTTATCAGTCCACCTAATTTTCAACATTCGTCTATAGCACCACATATCAAATGCTTCGATTCTCTTCTGTTCCGGTTTCCCCACAGTCCATGCTTCACTACCACACAATGCTGTACTCCAGACGTACATCCTCAGAAATTTCTTCCTCAAATTAAGGCCGGTATTTGATATTAGTAGACTTCTCTTGGCCAGAAATGCCTTTTTTGCCATAGCGAGTCTGCTTTTGATGTCCTCCTTGCTCCGTCCGTCATTGGTTATTTTACTGCCTAGGTAGCAGAATTCCTTAACTTCATTGACTTCGTGACCATCAATGCTGATGTTAAGTTTCTCGCTGTTCTCATTTGTACTACTTCTCATTACCTTCGTCTTTCTCCGATTTACTCTCAAACCATACTGTGTACTCATTAGACTGTTCATTCCGTTCAACAGATCATTTAATTCTTCTTCACTTTTACTCAGGATAGCAATGTCATCAGCGAATCGCATCATTGATATCCTTTCACCTTGTATTTTAATTCCACTCCTGAACCTTTCTTTTATTTCCATCATTGCTTCCTCGATGTACAGATTGAAGAGTAGGGGCGAAAGGCTGCAGCCTTGTCTTACACCCTTCTTAATACGAGCACTTCGTTCTTGATCGTCCACTCTTATTATTCCCTCTTGGTTGTTGTACATATTGTATATGACCCGTCTCTCCCTATAGCTTACCCCTACTTTTTTCAGAATCTCGAACAGCTTGCACCATTTTATATTGTCGAACGCTTTTTCCAGGTCGACAAATCCTATGAAAGTGTCTTGATTTTTCTTTAGCCTTGCTTCCATTATTAGCTGTAACGTCAGAATTGCCTCTCTCGTCCCTTTACTTTTCCTAAAGCCAAACTGATCGTCACCTAGCGCATTCTCAATTTTCTTTTCCATTCTTCTGTATATTATTCTTGTAAGCAGCTTCGATGCATGAGCTGTTAAGCTGATTGTGCGATAATTCTCGCACTTGTCAGCTCTTGCCGTCTTCGGAATTGTGTGGATGATGCTTTTCCGAAAGTCAGATGGTATATCGCCAGACTCATATATTCTACACACCAACGTGAATAGTCGTTTTGTTGCCACTTCCCCCAATGATTTTAGAAATTCTGATGGAATGTTATCTACCCCTTCTGCCTTATTGGACCGTAAGTCCTCCAAAGCTCTTTTAAATTCCGATTCTAATACTGGATCCCCTATCTCTTCTAAATCGACTCCTGTTTCTTCTTCTATCACATCAGACAAATCTTCACCCTCATAGAGGCTTTCAATGTATTCTTACCACCTATCTGCTCTCTCCTCTGCATTTAACAGTGGAATTCCCGCTGCACTCTTAATGTTACCACCGTTGCTTTTAATGTCACAAAGGTTGTTTTGACTTTCCTGTATGCTGAGTCTGTCCTTCCGACAATCATATCTTTTTCGATGTCTTCAAATTTTTCCTGCACCCATTTCGTCTTAGCTTCCCTGCACTTCCTATTTATTTCATTCCTCAGCGACTTGTATTTCTGTATTCCTGATTTTCCCGGAACCTGTTTGTACTTCCTCCTTTCATTCATCAGCTGAAGTATTTCTTCTGTTACCCATGATTTCTTCGCAGCTACCTTCTTTGTACCTATGTTTTCCTTCCCAACTTCTGTGATGGCTCTTTTTAGAGCTGTCCATTTCTCTTCAACTGTACTGCCTACTGCGCTATTCCTTATTGCTGTATCTATAGCGTTAGAGAACTTCAAACGTATCTCGTCATTCCTTAGTACTTCCGTATCCCACTTCTTTGCGTATTGATTCTTCCTGACTAATGTCTTGAAATTCAGCCTACTCTTCATCACTACTATATTGTGATCTGAGTCTATATCTGCTCCTGGGTACGCCTTACAATCCAGTATCTGATTTCGGAATCTCTGTCTGACCATGATGTAATCTAATTGAAATCTTCCCGTATCTCCCGGCCTTTTCCAAGTATACCTCCTCCTCTTATGATTCTTGAACAGGGTATTCGCTATTACTAGCTGAAACTCTTTCATTCCTTGTCCCAAGCCCATATTCTCCTGTAACCTTTTCTTCTACTCCTTCCCCTACAACTGCATTCCAGTCGCCCATGACTATTAGATTTTCGTCCCCCTTTACATACTGCATTACCCTTTCAATATCCTCATACACTTTCTCTATCTGTTCATCTTCAGCTTGCGACGTCGGCATGTATACCTGAACTATCGTTGTCGGTGTTGGTCTGCTGTCGATTCTGATTAGAACAACCCGGTCACTTAACTGTTCACAATTACACACCCTCTGCCCTACCTTCCTATTCATAACGAATCCTACACCTGTTATACCATTTTCTGCTGCTGTTGATATTACCCGATACTCATCTGACCAGAAATCCTTGTCTTCCTTCCACTTCACTTCACTGACCCCTACGATATGTAGATTGAGCCTTTGCATTTTCCTTTTCAGATTATCTAGTTTCCCTACCACGTTTAAGCTTCTAACATTCCACGCCCCGACTCGTAGAACGTTATCCTTTCGTTGATTATTCAGTCTTTTTCTCATGGTAACCTCCCCCTTGGCAGTCCCCTACCGGAGATCCGAATGGGGGACTATTCCGGAATCTTTTGCCAATGGAGAGATCATCATGACACTTCTTTAATTACAGGCCACATGTCCTGTGGATACACGTTACGTGTCTTTAATGCAGTGGTTTCCATTGCCTTCTGCATTCTCATGTTGTTGATCATTGCTGATTGTTCCGCCTTTAGGGGCAATTTCCCACCCCTAGGACAAGAGAGTGCCCTGAACCTCTCTCCGCTCCTCCGCCCTCTTGGACAAGGCTGTTGGCAGAATGAGGCTGACTTCTTATCCGGAAGTCTTCGGCCGCCAATGCTGATTATTTATCAAAATTTAGGTAGTGGCGGGGATCGAACCCGGGACCGAAGACGTTTTGATTATGAATCAAAGACGCTACCCGTAGACCACGGGTAAGATTGATGTCAGTTTGAGGAATAGAGCTCATGCGTGTTGCACTTCACCGCTCAAACGTGGACAGTTAATGCTGTTTGTGGTTGACACTGTAGTTGTCGTCCCAACTGGAGACAGATCTGCTGACCGAGCAGGCCAAGGCAACATGTCGACACACTCTACAGAGCATGTTGGGTTCCAACAGCGCTATGTGGGCGAGCGTTGTCCTGTTGGAAAACATACCCTGCAATACTGTTCATGAATGGCAGCACACAGTCTGAAACACAATTCTGCAGGCAGGGAGCGTGGAGTAACCATCAGAGTGCGCCAACTGCCATACGAAATCGCACCCCAGGCCATAAGTCGAGGTGATGGTGCAGTGTGTCTAGCAAGCAGACGAGTTAGTTCCCAGCCCGCAGCTAGCCTTCTCCTAAGCAACACGAGGGCCATCACGGACACAGGGGCAGAACCACCTTTCATGGGAAAAGACAAGACCTCCACCCTGTCCTCCAATGAACTGTACCTTGACACCGCCGAAGTCGCAAATGGCGGTGGTCTGCTGCAGTGGAACGCACGCTACGGAGCTGTCCTTGAAGTAACCGATCTTTAACAGTTCGTTGTGTTGTTGTTGTGCCAACTGCTGCTCAGATTGCTACTACAGAGGCAATACGATGCGCCACAGCCAAACGCCGAACACGCAGGTCGTCCTTCACAGTGGTGTCACTTGGCCGTCTGGAGCCCGATCTTCTTGCGGCCGTACGTTCTCGTAACTACTGCTGCCAGCAGTTATGTACAATGGCTACATTCCCGCCAAGTCTTCCTGCAGTATCGCAGAACGAACATCCAGCTTCTCGTAATCCTATTACACCATCTCGTTCAAACTCTGTGAGGTGTTGATAATGGCGCCTTTGTTGCCTTAAAGGCGTTCTTGACCAACATAAACTCAACACGCCTAGTTTCAAAGGTAACTAACGCCCACGGCAGTTACATCGGGTATGTAAAGGAAAGCTCATTTGCTTCCTCATAGTGGATGATGATGATGATCATGATGATGATGGTATTTGGTTTGTGGGCGCTCAACTGCGCGGTTATCAGCGCCCGTACAAATTCCCAACCTTTGCTCAGCCCAATCTCGCCACTTTCATGAATGACGATGAAATGATGACAACACAAACACCCGGTCGTGAAGAGGCAGGTGAAAATTCCTGACCCCGCCGGCAATCGAACCTGGGACTCCTCATAGTGGAGCTACTAACGACTCTCTCATGCGACTTGGGTTGAGATTTGGATGACATCATCTTTCAGATGTAGTATCACGCCTACCAATTGCCTCTTGGTGCAGCGATTTTTTCTCTCGCATCAGTGCAGTTGGAGCGCGTGGCTAGCGGGCACGCCACAGGCATCGCTCCCCAGACTGGCTGGGCCGTTTCTTAAGACGCTCCTGTGTCCGCCGGCGACCCTTGAGTCTCGTTGTTCTTCGGAACACAGTTCTAATGGAAGTTCAGGTTCTTTGTGAAATTTAAATGCTGATTATTGTTAGGGAACCACTCGATTATTTCTGGAACGTGCTCAGAAATGGTGTAAGTGTAAGGTTTTCATGTGTTTCTTGTTACTGTTAATTGTTCACCTTTACTGTACTCGGACAAAGCTGAATGACCGCCCTGCAGAAGTAGTGAATAAGATCGTTGACTCTGTTTTTAGTTTAATCTGCGATTGACTTGCTAGATAGTCAATTGTGCATCACTGAGGCATTCTTATTTGAGGCTGCTGGAACCTCCAAGCACACACCACAGACAGTGTAGACCGCACACGTCCATATCTTTACAGTATCAAGGTTTGAAACCGACATCATAGTCACGTGATTCAGGGTAAAAATTTGGCACCCAGAATTACTTTTCTGACCATTCCTGAACGAGTGTGAAATGTTCTGTTGTCCTTCTGAAACAAACGAAATCAACTTGTATTTATAATGTCACGCTTCGACAAAAAATAGCTATACGACATGTAATTTTATTGTTTACGTCAATACCTCGGTTCGGCTATAAGCGTCGAAGACTGTAACCGTGGGCACCACTTCACAAAATGCGCAGTAACGGAAAGTGTGAACTTCCTGCCCCCCAATCACGTGACTTGGATGTAGGTTTCAGTATATCGAGTTCATGCTCAGCTGTTTTTCCTACGGTCTATGCCACCAACACCCGCTAGACAGTGATGATCATCACCGAGGTCCAGAGTACGTGTTTCTGTGTCACCCCGCCTCCATGTTATTTATTTATTTATTTAGTTGCTATTACCTTTTAGTCTGTTATCTACATACTAGAACAGATCGAATGTTTCTCATGAGTGGCATGAATAGATCACATAATATTTTAACATAATTTCAAATGCATTAGCCGGCCGTGGTGGCCGAGCGGTTCTAGGCGCTCAGTGCGGTCGCTACGGTCGCAGGTTCCAATCCTGCTTCGGGCATTGATGTGTGTGATGTCCTTAGGCCAGTTAGGTTTCCGTAGTTCTAAGTTCTAAGGGACTGATGACCTCAGATGTTATGTCCCATAGTGCTCAGACCCATTTGAACCATTTTGAAATACATTAGTGTAACTACGCACTGTAATGTTTAAGAGATGAAAATGTACATAGAATATCTAAGTAAAAAGAGAAAGAAATATTAATAATTTTAAAAAAGAATCATGAATAAATGTGTGCACTGAGAGATGGCTGTGAGGGTGTCAGGAAAGCATTCGTGGCCCTCCCCGAGGCTCATCCGCTCACTACTTCCGGACGGATGCTACACGTGACTCTGCTGTGTCCTTGTCATGGCGTATGGCCTCGTGTTGGTTGTCTCTCTGCCATGTACGCTTGCAGTTCGTGAGCTGATATTTTGGTTTTGAATTAACATAATATCACAGTTTCTCATTCCTTATTCGTTGTTGCTCTTTCGTCCAGTATCTCCTTTGCCTTACCATATTCGCGCTTTTTTAGCCAGCATTGTGCACATCTCTTCCTGGCGGCTAGGTGTAGTGGTAGTGCGTAACATCACCAGCAGCGCCTCCCTCCGTGCGTGTTGTTCCACACACGCCTGTCGGGCGCAGGTGTAGCCCTACACTTGTCCGTGCTCGCCGTATAGCTTGTGCTGACCTTACTTTCCTGGCTCTAAGAGCACAAACGCTCGGCTCATAGCCCGTAACAGTGAATAAGCTTGCGGAGACGTGCGTTATTATTGCACTTAGTGGCAACACATCACATTCCAGGCCTCCACAATACTTTATAGGTTTACAGTGTATGGGTTTAATATGTGTACTTTCTAAGGAGACTCATGAAATTCTTCTTAATTAGAGTTTATTGCTCTCCTCGAACTGTCCACTCTCAGATCCCTGTCAGTGGCAACTCCCACAGTTCAGTACCTCAGAAACAGAGCGACTTACCCAGGACGAGCGTGGGCCAGCTCTCCATCCGCGACGTGAGGCCCTTGAGGAAGATCTGGTGCAGGAAGAGCACCGTTTCGCTGTTGAGGAAGATGGAGTTGACGTCCTCGTGTGAGCAGGGAGGCTTCTTGGAGCTGGCCGCCATCTTGAAAGGCCGCAGGAAGCACGAGACGAGCACCTCCATCTGCTCCATGTACTCCTCCTCAGCCTCCACCATGCGGAACACCAGGCTGCAACACAGGCTCCGAGGTTACCGAGCGTCAGTCAGTTAACGAACGCTCTCACATGAACAGCAGACCGAGTTGCGGGTACAGAAAATCGCAAATGGAACAGTAAAGCCATTAAGACAAGATACACTACTAACCATTAAAATTGCTACACCAAGAAGAAATGCAGATGATTAACGGGTATTCATTGGACAAATATATTATACTAGAACTGACATGTGATTACATTTTCACGCAAATTGGGTGCATAGATCCTGAGAAATCAGTACCCAGAACCACCACCTCTGGCCGTAATAACGGCCTTGATACGCCTGCGCATTGAGTCAAACAGAGCTTGGATGGCGTGTACAGGTACAGCTGCCCATGCAGCTTCAACACGATACCACAGTTCATCAAGAGTAGTGACTGGCGTATTGTGACGAGCCAGTTGCTCGGCCACCATTGACCAGACGTTTTCAGTTGGTGACATATCTGGAGAATGTGCTGCCCAGGGCAGCAGTCGAATACTTTCTGTATCCAGAAAAGTCAGTGCAGGACCTGCAACATGCGGTCGACCATTATCCTGCTGAAATGTAGGGTTTCGCAGGGATCGAATGACGGGTAGAGCCACGGGTCGTAACACATCTGAAATGTAACGTCCACTGTTCAAAGTGCCGTCAATGCGAACAAGAGGTGACCGAGATGTGTAACCAATGGCACCCCATACCATCACGCCGGGTGATACGCCAGTATGGCGATGACGAATACACGCTTCCAATGTGCGTTCACCGCAATGTTGGCAAACACGGATGCGACCATCATGATACTGTAAACAGAACCTGGATTCATCCGAAAAAATGACGTTTTGCCATTCGTGCACCCAGGTTCGTCGTTGAGTACACCAACGCAGGCGCTCCTGTCTGTGATGCAGCGTCGAGGGTAACCGCAGCCATGATCTCCGAGCTGATAGTCCATGCTGCTGCAAACGTCGTAGAGCTGTTCGTGCAGATGGTTGTTGTCTTGCATACGTCCCCATCTGTTGACTCAGGGATCGAGACGTGGCTGCACGTTGCGTTACAGCCATGCGAATAAGATGCCTGTCATCTCGACTGCTAGTGATACGAGGCCGTTGGGATCCAGCACGGCGTTCCGTCTTACCCTCCTGAACCCACAGATTCCATATTCTGCTAACTGTCATTGGATCTCGACCAACGCCAGCAGCAATGTCGCGATACGACAAACCGCAATCACGATAGGCTACAATCCGACCTTTATCAAGTCGGAAACGTGATGGTACGCATTTTTCCCACTTACACGATGCATCACAACAAAGTTTCACCAGGCAAAGGCCGTCAACTGCTGTTTGTGAATGAGAAATCTGTTGGAAACTTTCCTCATGTCAGCACGTAGTAGGTGTCGCCACCGGCGCCAACCTTGTGTGAATGCTCTGAAAAGCTAATCATTTGCATATCACAGCATCTTCTTCCTGTCGGTTAAATTTCGCACCTGTAGCAATTCGTGGTGTAGCAATTTTAATGTCCAGTAGTGTACTTGCTATATTCTGTTGGATCACTGGTTACAACCCGTAGTGTAGGTCATCTTGAAATCCAGATTAGTACGAGTATTACCTCGAATCGCAGCTTGCAAGTCCTGCGAAACTTCACAGAAAACATAAAAAGTGTCACTGCTGTTGTTGTCTTTAACTATAGATAGTGGTCAGGTTTCCAGAAACTACAGGTCTTCAGTAACGAAAGAGAATAGAAGAATTTCAGCCAGACGATAGGAGGATTATAAGGGAGTATCTGCAATGAAACAACACTTTGCAAATATATTCCAGACAGTGTGAACACATACAATGAAACTAGTGTAAAAGACAGAATTCAAAACAATGAAAATAGAACAGAAACTTACGTCGGATAGTCGCCTCATTTGGTCGGTTACGATGGTGAATGGCGCAATGATAGCACCGAAGAGAAAATCTCAAAAGCATTCCAAGATTTTTCAAGTGTTCGTGAATTACACGGATAGTGAGTTTCCGAAGTAAAACAATCCATGTACACTCCTGGAAATTGAAATAAGAACACCGTGAATTCATTGTCCCAGGAAGGGGAAACTTTATTGACACATTCCTGGGGTCAGATACATCACATGATCACACTGACAGAACCACAGGCACATAGACACAGGCAACAGAGCATGCACAATGTCGGCACTAGTACAGTGTATATCCACCTTTCGCAGCAATGCAGGCTGCTATTCTCCCATGGAGACGATCGTAGAGATGCTGGATGTAGTCCTGTGGAACGGCTTGCCATGCCATTTCCACCTGGCGCCTCAGTTGGACCAGCGTTCGTGCTGGACGTGCAGACCGCGTGAGACGACGCTTCATCCAGTCCCAAACATGCTCAATGGGGGACAGATCCGGAGATCTTGCTGGCCAGGGTAGTTGACTTACACCTTCTAGAGCACGTTGGATGGCACGGGATACATGCGGACGTGCATTGTCCTGTTGGAACAGCAAGTTGCCTTGCCGGTCTAGGAATGGTAGAACGATGGGTTCGATGACGGTTTGGATGTACCGTGCACTATTCAGTGTCCCCTCGACGATCACCAGTGGTGTACGGCCAGTGTAGGAGATCGCTCCCCACACCATGATGCCGGGTGTTGGCCCTGTGCGCCTCGGTCGTATGCAGTCCTGATTGTGGCGCTCACCTGCAAGGCGCCAAACACGCATACGACCATCATTGGCACCAAGGCAGAAGCGACTCTCATCGCTGAAGACGACACGTCTCCATTCGTCCCTCCATTCACGCCTGTCGCGACACCACTGGAGGCGGGCTGCACGATGTTGGGGCGTGAGCGGAAGACGGCCTAACGGTGTGCGGGACCGTAGCCCAGCTTCATGGAGACGGTTGCGAATGGTCCTCGCCGATACCCCTGGAGCAACAGTGTTCCTAATTTGGTGGGAAGTGGCGGTGCGGTCCCCTACGGCACTGCGTAGGATCCTACGGTCTTGGCGTGCATCCGTGCGTCGCTGCGGTCCGGTCCCAGGTCGACGGGCACGTGCACCTTCCGCCGACCACTGGCGACAACATCGATGTACTGTGGAGACCTCACGCCCCACGTGTTGAGCAATTCGGCGGTACGTCCACCCGGCCTCCCGCATGCCCACTATACGCCCTCGCTCAAAGTCCGTCAACTGCACATACGGTTCACGTCCACGCTGTCGCGGCATGCTACCAGTGTTAAAGACTGCGATGGAGCTCCGTATGCCACGGCAAACTGGCTGACACTGACGGCGGCGGTGCACAAATGCTGCGCAGCTAGCGCCATTCGACGGCCAACACCGCGGTTCCTGGTGTGTCCGCTGTGCCGTGCGTGTGATCATTGCTTGTACAGCCCTCTCGCAGTGTCCGGAGCAAGTATGGTGGGTCTGACACACCGGTGTCAATGTGTTCTTTTTTCCATTTCCAGGAGTGTATAAACAGAGAAAAGGCATCAGGAGGTGATGAAATTTCGTGGAAGTGGCTTAAGCTGGAGGAAAAATCTTACAAAAGGTATCTTGCAAAATTATTTAAAAAAATTTCGATTAAAGACTACGCCCAAAAAGAGGAATAATTTTGTAAGTATTCCACATCGCAAGAAGCAGACAGACAATATACAATAATGAATGGCAACTGCCTGAACGATGCTAAAGCTTACCGAGTAAGTGACGTTATATGACCACAACCTAATGATTTGGGAAATAAGTGAAGTATCGAGAGGGAGAGCTGAAGAGAAATTAAGTATAGTAACTGTAAAGGAGTTAGGTAAAACATTTGAATGGAATACAGCTCTATAATCATTTATGTGTTGCTCAATGACCAAGGGTAAATCTTCCATCTGGACGCAACTTGGGCGAGTTTTCCAACTTGGTAATGGGAACTTTCAGTTTAATGTGGAATACGAACTACGTGTCGTTCCTGGCGAATTTAAATCACTGACAGACGAATCCAAGATAAAGGGAAAGTTTCGTGGTCCAGCTGAGATTCTATCCCGTTCACTTTGCTTTCCAGTGCGCCCCTTGATCGCTCGGCAACCAGGTTAGACGGGAGAAAAACTAATGAGGAAATAAGTATAAATGAAAGTGAATAAAAATGAAGGACAATCTCATGACAGCAGCAAAAGAAGTTGTGGAAAACAGAAAGTCTAAAACCATCAGGGCGATATCGGTAACTGAAAACATACTGAAGAAGATGGAAGAGCTGGTAAAATGAAAGAATATGAATAACAGAGAAGGAAAAATGATATATTGATATTCGAATAACGAATTAAGAATAGAAACGGAACATGCTATCGAAAAATGAGTGAAAGGGAAATTTGAAGAAATACATAAATGGAAAGTACAAAATCATATACACAGGAAGGATGAGTTGTATATGTCATGAGATGCCAATGAAAAACGACACTTGCTCAAGGGGAGTAAAAATGAAAGTATTATGAATGTTCTGTTCGAATTATATTAATAAGAGTTTGTGATGGGACTCTGCATGGAAACTTAAACGTATAGCTTTTTGCTTTTTGTGAAATACGGCTCAAACAAAACAAAATCATAGCAAATCCAGCGACTAGTGAAAGGGTATGTACCTGCATGCAGCCTTCGTAACTCTCGACGAATTCCAAGTTTCTGCATGTAGAAGCTGCAGATGGCCTCAGGATCACAGCGACAGCTGCACGTACACTTCTCTCTCCCCTCCCCCCTCCCCCTACCGCTCCCCCTACCCCTGCCCATCCCATCCCCCTCCCCGCCCTTTGTCTGGCTCAGATGGATTAGCGGAAGCTGAGCACTAACTCAGCACAGTAAACCACCTGCGCCCTTGCGGTTCGCAAATGAACTCTCTGGTACCCTGCTCCTGCAATGTCTCCCATGTGAGTATATTCTCAGCACATAGTTCAGACGGCAACCCTCGGTACAGCTGTGATCGTGTGACTCTCTCTTATGAGTCTTCACTGAACCATTATAACAATACGTTATGTTACTGCCTATACGTATATTAAAACCTTTATCGTAATTTACGTGTAGTGGAGTATAATTCTCCATTTGTGGCCCATATCGTTGCTAGAATGATACGGTGTTGGTCTCTGCTTCTCTCCTAAGATGCTTCAGGCACATTTTCTCTGGTGCTTTGGCAGATATTTTCATTTTCCTTACCGCACTGCGTAACTGCGGTTGGATCAAACAAATACTGTTCATTACAAAACATTTCATGTGTCGCTCTGTTGTTGATGGAGAGAGTCAGTTTGTTTCCCATTTCAAACAAAATATTTTTGAAGTGGAATTATACATAACCATTCGATAGAGTCGTGCGAAATTAGTCTAGTATGATACTCGTTTTATCGATGTGTACACTGAAGCGCCAAAGAAACTGGTATAGGAATGCATATTCAAATTCAGAGACATGTAAAAATGCGGAATACAGATTTGCGGTCGGCAACGCCTTTATAAGACAACAAATGTCTGGCACAATTGTTAAATAGGTTACTGCTGCTACAATGGCAGGTTATCAAGATATGAGTTAGAACGTGGTGTTATAGTCGACGCATGAGCGATGGGACACAGCATCTCCGAGGTAGCGATGAAGTAGGGATTTTCCTGTACAATCATTTCATGACTCGACCGTGAATATCAGGAATCCAATACAACATAAAAACTCCGACATTGCGGCAGCTGGAGAAAGATCCTGCAAGAACAGGACCAATGACAACTGAAGAGCACTCCCCATCGTTAATTTGCAACTTCCAGAGTAGGTAAAAATCTATGAACTATATGCATCCAAACTTTAACCAGTCATACAACTCCTTGTAATAGAACCTCCTAATATCACTGTATAAGATTCTACTGTCTCTCTTTCTTCTGATATGTCGAAAAACAAAAGCCATTTGATTGTTGGCATCCACCACACCACATACATGTGTATCGGTCCACTGGAGCAAGTGGCCAGTCATTGAAGTCGCTTTCACAGGCCTGTGTATGGTTTTATTCCACAGGCTATCAGTCAAAAGAGAGGGTTGCTGTGTTGTTCTTTGGTAAGCAGTCTGATACACTGCTTTTCTGCTGTAACACATCCAAGCAGTGAATGACTACAGCTTCATACACAGACATAAATTTTGTTTTTCTAACGTGATTTCTAGGTCTTTGTCAGGTGCTGTCAGGTATTAACACATTTCGATCCATTGGCTCTTGCATAAAGCTGGACATCACATGGTGTAAACTGTGCAGCTCCCACAATACACAGGATGGTAGGTATAAAACTTAGAGACGATGTTTCTTATTGACAAAAACGTAGAAGACATTGCAACATATGGAAACTGGAAAGAGTTTGCAGTATTGTGGAGTGTTTGGAAACAGCTGTCTGAAGATGAAGATCTATACATTTAATCCTATCTTGCACAGTGATGTGGTAGCAGAATATCTCGGTGTTCCATTTTGACGAGACAAAGAGCATTGATTCTTCATATTGCAGCCATGTACATGATTACTGTTCTGGTGTTGACCATACCCAGAAAGTGCTATTCACAAAACTCACGGGTTAGTAGAGTTAAAAAGACTTACTGTAATCTTACTCGTCAAAAATGTGGTGGACATCACAACATATGGAAACAGGATGAGACTGCAACATTGAGGAACATCTCCAAACAATTGTCTGAATGTGAAGACCTCTACATTTAATCCACACTGACAAGTAGCAGATATCCAGTGTTCTGCCAAGTGTTCCATCTCAAACAAGTGGTGTCAATCAATCATTATGTGGTAATCAACAGCATACCAGTCGATGGATGGGATGGAAAAGACACCGCTGATGTGGGACGATATAGGCTACTGTAATAAGCACTGCAGTTGATAGGGCGATCCGTTTTAGCAGTTTTACTAGTTCTTCAATAATTTTTACACCAGCCAATGATATAGCTGAATGCTTCCGAGTTTCTCTGTCATCGCTAAAACACTCCTCCACTACTTTGCGAGTACCATATGCTAGACTATGAATCCAGATAGATGACTGTGCAGGACGCCCATTTCGTCATATACATCGAAGTATACCAGACCGCGTCCTACACTGACGCAGTTAAGAGTATCTATATACTTCTAGCACATCGATCATTGTGCATAATTTGCAGTTATGACTGGCCATCTTCCCCTATGTGGATGTCAGCAACAAAGTATTCCCACATTCATAGGATAAAGTCGATGATTGAAAGATCTCCCAGCACTGTCAGTGACCAACCCTCCCAGCAATATTGATGCCAATTAATTTGCAACTGACCAGAAGTATTAGGCTACTATATTCACTACATTTGACGTCTCATGAAGGAACAGCGTGAGATGAGTCCGTAACTGCTGTTCAGCAAAGACTGTTCTGCACCAAAATTTCTCATGGCACCCATACATCTGCACAAGATCTCACCAGATGCATGCATGGCGAGGAAATGTATAGTAGACACGGGGAGTGATGTGGTGACATGACAAACAGTTAACAAAAAATGTGTGGTTTATGTATGATGGAGATTCAGATGGATGTAACCTAAAACATTTCACGTAAATCAATGGTGCTATCAATTCTGGAGTATTATTCCAGTATGAAGAGTCAGTACCAACAAGAAACCAGCAAGAGACAAATGATCGTAGAGAATAAACACATGCACTCTTTAGGCGAAACGATTCTGTCTTCAGAAACGGTATAATGTTAAATCCATATGGTTTCTGAAGTATTAGTCATGCGGAATGCAACGCTCTTTACACTCTAATAAAGGACATATATGTCCAATATTCGATATACAACCAACCAGCAAGTTTACTATCCTGATAAACTTTATGATGATAAAACTATTTCCTTCTACACTATTCTGGGGTCCTAAGAAGTGACCAACCTGTTCCTCTTTACGAAGGTATCTTCAGTGTCTATCGCCACTTGAACTGCTTATAAACAAACTTTAACGAAGTCGGTAGACTGCTGTTCTGTCTCTCAGGAAACTGACGGATTATATACGTATTTTTAAGTTGGAAATTTATTAGTAGTAGTTGTATTTTTTTTTTTTTTTTTGACAGATGTGGCCATGCCTCACTGGCAAATAGGGCGAGGAAAAACGAAACGAATATTTTTGTTAGTTGATACGTTGAGTCACCACCCACGCCCTAGGGAATGAAAATGCTCACAAAGAAACAGCGACTTCTTATGAGGGAGTAAACATCACGATCAGTAGCCCATTAACGAAACAGTCTTATTGCTGTTTACAGTAGCATCACCATCGCCCTGGAAGCCTTCCTCTTGCACACAGAAGTCATGGTCTGATGTTAGGAAGTTTTGCTCATGTATAGGATAAATAGCAATTTCGTCCTAACACCACATCCCCGGTGTACCCCCTCCTCACGCTATTGAGGCAGATACATGAGGCATCAGACCACTCTCCTACAGAAGCCGCTATGGAATGGCTTAAGGCTGTTAAACGCACTGATTTATCTCCTTAATCCTTATGGAATAATATTGCTTGTGAGAACCCACTGTAATTTGGTAATATCTATATTTGACTGCATGTGTGAGGACACTGCCCTGGATCTGGATACATATGTTCTGCCTGATTTAATATAGCGCTACTGTGTTACACTTGTATCGCCTTTGTTGAAGTATTTGTTATGATAACCTACTAACTTCACAGGTGGGAGGGGGAGGATTAAAATTAAATGCATACAGAGCACAATTTTAAAGCTTTCCTTGGTGTAGAGTGTCCTGGCGCCCCCAACCCACCTAAATTCCCGTATTTCATGGTATTATTTCTCTAATTTTATATATTATCAGTCAATTTATATACTTGTGCTAGATTTTCACTATTTTGCATATTCCGTCATATTTACTTCAGTTGTACATATTTCCCATAAGTTTGTCGTAATTATATCAGATTTTGCTCGATTTTTGCCGATTTAATGTCTTTTCCGTATTTACCGATAGTTTTCCATATATGTATGGTCATATTGCTGACATACAGATATAAGGATATTTGCATGTCTTATACACCAGTCTGCTAATAAATTCTAGGAAGTTCCCTCTTCCTGATGATCTTCATGTGCGCGTTTTGGATAGCACGATCATTAAGAGTGTAACAACACTTCCTTCGTACTTAGATGAGGTTCAACGAGTGATGCAGATAATGGATACATTGGAAACTTCAAGTCCAGAAACAATTCTGTGTACTGCTATGACATATCAAAGAGCTTGTCTGCAGACTCAAGTAGTAATGCACTTGATGGAAACGTAAAGTCTGGAAACAGTTCTATATTTTCATTTGATTTGTGCTCTATCGTGTAGGAATCTCCAACAGAGAGTTGGCATGAGTACAGAGTCGATTTCTTGCTGCTCGGATGTCTTTCCCATAGGTATATGCTCTTATTGTTTATCATATGAGCTTCTCTGCTTCCGTTTATACCTTACAACTCTGATAGTTTCTCACAACCATGTCAGGACATCTACAAATTATAGATAACAGGTAGTTTCATATTTACTCTAATAACACGCCATTCGTTAGTCAACAGTGTGTTGGCTACACTTAGGATCTTGGACCGTAAGAGTTTCCCTTCTCCCTACCTACATAGTGCATCTCCAAAGCAGCGTAACCCATAGGACAGTTAGTAAGTTATGCATTCGAACCGCAACCATCTGCCGATGGCAGCTCTACACACATACACATAGACTCTAAACTCGTATTACCAATCGCGAAGTCTCGATGTCAACCGCTTGTACATTATTTTCGACAGTGCTACAGCCCTGAAAATAGAGAAAAATTCTTCTCAAAACAGTTACGTAGGTGATGTAAGCACATTTAAATTCATTCTGCCAAAGAGCATAATATCTTCGATGCAAGATATATTAGCAATATTTCGTAACAAGATTGTCTAGATTCTCCCGTAACAACAACAAACCAAGGCGTCCTGATGTGCCTACAACACCTCCTATTTTACTCTTAAACATACATGATAATGGCACTTGACCATCCCAATTCTGCTATTTTATGTGCTAGATGGATGGAGGGAGACTGTTCTTCATGAGTATTATTCTTATCTACAAGACAGAACAACCCATTAGCGCCGGCTCTAGGCGCTTCAGTCAGGAACTGCGCTGCTGCTACGGTCGCAGGTTCGAATCCTGCCTCGGGCATGGATGTCTTTGATGTCCTTAGGTTAGTTAGGTTAAAGTAGTTCTAAGTTCTAGGGGACTGATGACCTCAGATGTTAAGTCCCATAGTGCTAAGAGCCATTTGAACCATTTTGAGCACATTAACCGGACAGAATGGTATAGGACTGTACTCAAACGCACCCACTCACTTCCAACTACGTATACTACACATGCAGAGCAGACTGCGTGTTTTTTTTTCCTTCCTTTTTCTTTACTCTGATGACAGTTTCGAAATGAGGAGGAGATTCTGCAGTGATCGGTAATTTTTGCAGCATAATAGTGAAAATTATTTCGATTTTACACAAGGTGGAAATGTTTAGGAGATGTGAGATAAGTTAATACATCTGTCTGATGTATCGCTAAACAGCTCGGACCTCTGAAGTTTGGTCATCTGTAATCGGCGGCAGTACTGTAATTTTTCTTTCAGGTTGTTGCGTGTCACAAATGAATGCTACACAGTGAAGAACCAAATTGTTTTGCAGAGTTGATGATTCAGCATTGTGCAAAAACTTTGGGGAAAACCTTTGCTTTGTAAGATATCACTTTTAAGTTTAGTCTTCGTTTCTGGCGAGCTTTGCGAATTAAATTCCAATCTGCACCTATTTTTCCTTAAGACATGCACGTATCTTCTCAGCACACAAAAGAAGTTATACTATAAGTGTTGTGTCACCGCCAGACACCACACTTGCTAGGTGGTAGCCTTTAAATCGGCCGCGGTCCATTAGTATACGTCGGACCCGCGTGTCGCCACTGTCAGTGATTGCAGACCGAGCGCCGCCACACGGCAGGTCTAGTGAGACGTCCTGGCACTCGCCCCAGTTGTACAGCAGACTTTGTCAGAGATGGATCAATGACAAATACGCTCTCATTTGCCGAGACGATAGTTAGCATAGCCTTCAGCTACGTCATTTGCTACGACCTAGCAAGGCGCCATTACCAGTTTATATTGAGATTGTAATTCATGTATAAACAAGAGCGATGTTCTCCAATTATGGATTAAAGTTAAGTATTCCAGCAACTACGTTCTTTTCTTACTAGACTCAATTACTTTACCTTGTTCCAGACCTCACGCCAGTCTGCGTGAGCTTAAACGCGTGCATTTCGGCCTCCTCTAGCAACACGGTGTTGGCTCTTCTGCCAACACATCAATAAGCTTAAACGTTTTATCTTCTAGGTAGTAATTAACAAAATTGTTTACTGACATTTTTGTTTCTAAGCTACTAAAAAAATGCCATTGTTTTCTATTGGAAAAGAGTCTATTTGAGGAAATGGCACGAGAACCATCCGGCTGTGGGCAAAGGGAACTCGAATGAGAGAGAAGAGAATCAGTGACATTTCAATTATGATAGTAGTCTTCAATTTAGAGGTGCAACAGTGGAATAAGATTTATGTGGTTATAAAAGGGAGAGAGGCAATGTAAAGAGGCATTTGAGATTTTAAAGAGGGAGATGTGCCTTGCAATTTGTTCTGTACTGCAATATTGTGTATACTAAACACTGCAGACTGGCAATGGCAAGGAAAGCGTTTCTGAAGAAGAGAAATTTGTTAACATCGAGTATAGATTTAAGTGTCAGGAAGTCGTTTCTGAAAGTATTTGTATGGAGTGTAGCCATGTATGGAAGTGATACGTGGACGATAAATAGTTTAGACAAGAAGAGAATAGAAGCTTTAGAAATGTGGTGCTACAGAATAATGCTGAAGATTAGATGGGTAGATCACATAACTAACGAGGAGGTATTGAATAGGATTGGCGAGAAGAGGAGTTTGTGGCACAACTTGACTAGAAGAAGGGACCGGTTGGTAGGACATGTTCTGAGGCATCAAGGGATCACAAATTTAGCATTGGAGGGCAGCGTGGAGGGTAAAAATCGTAGAGGTAGACCAAGAGATGAATACACTAAGCAGATTCAGAAGGATGTAGGTTGCAGTAAGTACTGGGAGGTGAAGAAGCTTGCACAGCATAGAGTAGCATGGAGAGATGCATCAAACCAGTCTCAGGACTGAAGACCACAACAAGAACAAGAACAACAACAACAACAACAACAAACACTGCATCGTATTGAAACCATCCATTTTTTTACGATTCATATTGCAGCCTGTTATTTTGAATAATTTGTTTTAGAGTTTTTAATGTGTATGTAATTTCTGAAGTGATGCGTATTCGATTTATCATTTGTTCTGAATGTGGATGTAATTAATTGTAAGTCATTGTTCCACACTGCACTTCCATGGGGCCTGGGGCCAGTGGTATCAGATATCGATACCTCAATACTGGCGTTTCAAGGTGGCAGCAGAACAGCAAGTTACTGTGTGACGCCTACAGCGGTCGTGCAGGATCCCGCGGACCCAATGGGGCGCGCCCACTGCGCCACGCCTCCAGCGACTCCGTGCTTCGAGTACCCTCTGTCGTCGCAGTGTAGCACGGCCGGTGGCAGCCACTGCGTCCACTCGCGCTCGGAGCCATTGCGCTGGGATACCTCGGCTCGAGCTTCATCCTTGTCGACGTTATTATAGCTGGACTCTGCTTCTTGTCATACTATTTGTAATGAGTCTTTGTACTTTTGGGGAAATACAGGGAAATCTTCTGATTATAGTGTGAACTTGCTAGCTAATCATTTCTGTTCCTACCCAGTTTTCCCCCACGACAGATGTTGAAACACTCTGCAGTCGACCTCTAGTTACCCCTGTGTACGACACACAACAATCTACGATGACTAGTACCACTACCTAGGTGTGGCTCGCTTGAAATGGAAAAGTTTGCTGCCTTCCTGTCCTGTCGCCTCTTTGTTTGGTTTTTGCTGTTATGGGTGTTCTGGGTGCCCATTGTTTGCCTTGCTTGTGCCCTTTCTGTTCTGACTTCCGCGGTTGCTGCTTTTTCACCCCTTTTTGCTTACTCTGTGCTTCATTATCTTGTTGTTTTCTCCACTGCATAACTGTCTTGATTTTTTGTGTGGTGCTTCGTAGAATGTGGCTGCTCCTCCTTGATCGCCTGCTGCGCCGCTTGCCGTCGATTTAATTCAAGGTTATTTAGTTTCAGACTCGGCAAATGGCGCAACTGCTTGAAGTGATGAATCGCTTCACGATACAGCAGATGTGTTCATACAAGACGCCGTACACAAAGGCAGCACGACTGCCTGCATCGCCATTTCATGAATTTCTCAAGGCAAAGCGAAACTGGACGGACTGCCTCAAATCTCGACTCCCTTGCATCACTTGCGCAGGAAGAATGTTGGTTGGTTGGTTTGTGGGATTAAAGGGACCAGACTGCAACGGTGATGGGTCGCTGAAGAATGTTCCTTATGTTTGGTCGCAAGTGTGTCAATCTGCTTTCCAGAAGTGGAATAATACTTTGTTTGCTGATCAATGCGTTGTTCATTTTGATCCAACCAAACCTGTGGTCTTGGCTGTGGATGCTTCCTCTCATGGCATCGGTGCAGTTTTGTCGCATTAATTTGGTTCTGTTAACAGGCCGACATCCTTTGCTTCGAAGTTGTTGAATGAAGCTCAATGTAATTATTCGAAAATTGAAAAAGAGGCTCACTAAGTTTCATCGATATCTTTTTGGCAGAAAGTTTAACTTGGTGACTGCCCACAATCTCTACAGTCTCAAACTCGGCGTGATTTTTTTTTTTTTGGTGGGGGGGGGGGGGGGGGAATGTGGTATCGCATATCGACACCCTCTCTATCAACATATCAATCTGGGAATGGAATAACAACTTTCCTTCGGATGCCGGCAGCAGTGGTGCACGCTCACTGAACCACGCATCTGTAGGCTCTGAACTGAGATACCTCCTCTCGCCGCAGTGCCAGCCGCACAGTCCACTTGTACTTGGAGCCACTACACTATGACACCTTCGTTGGCGCATCGTCCTTGCTGAAGATGTGGTAGTTGGACTTTTCTTGCTGCGCTGTTTGTAATGAGTCTTTGTAATTTTATACTGTTGCGTACGAAGCCAACTTTCTTTTCCACAGAGTGTCATAGCTTGTCACTTTTCATGCCGGTACTGAAGAACCCAATTTTAAGAGATATGACTGGAAATGTAACATATGTGTGTGGTAAAGATGGTGCAACATTCGTATGTAGTAATAATAGAGTGTGCAGGGTGGGTGATTTCTGTTAAAACAGGGATCTGTGTGCTTTTATGTATATTTGCGGAAGTAATTAACTCATAGTCTGTCACGCCAGAGATACAATTTAATTTAAACTTGAATGCATTTCATGAAATTTATGGTAAGCTGACGCCTCTCTTCCAAACTACCGTACGGACTTCTCGTGAAACATGCATCAGAGAGCTTCACTGATAATTCCGAATTGAAAGTAATACTTCCTGCCAAGAACCTCGCATTATCTGGGATACAAGTCCACAGTATTGGCCAATGGTATCCTGGCAACCGAATTTCAATAAAGTTCATTTAAAACAGTACGTGATTCACACCAAGCTCGGTTTACTTGGTTACCATTTTACAATTACTACTGGCATACTAGTGTTAATACATGCTACATTATAGTGTTTTTACAGATCTGTATCAGCAAAGAAAAAAGCAGACCTGCAACCCAAGGCAACTCTGGGAATAATGTCATTGACTCAGTGAGGGAGCACAGCACATAAATTACTAGTAAGCTGCTATTTTATGTAAAATACAAAATTCTGAACCTAAAATAGTTGTTGTAATATCTAAGACTGTATGTCTAAATGTGACTTGTCGTCAGTTGTTTTACGTCGACAGCATTGGTCAACATAAATACAAGTTTAGTTATTTTCACTGAACCGCAGGTTAACTATTAACCAAATTATTTATCTTTTGGTGTCCACGGAATTTGTTGTGTTTGGAGAGCGGACTTGAAATCACAGTGCGACTATCCTGATGTGGGTTTCCCGTAGTTCTCCGTCTGTTGGTCTGTACTGGGACGATTCCTTTGAGAAAGAACACTTCCATTTTTGTGCCCAAACGTGATCGTATTTAAAGCTTGTGTCCCGTTAGTGATGACGTCATCGTCGACGGGGCGGTGAAACTATTACCCTCGTCACTCGGTAGAATTTCTGGTTGATTTCATCGAGATCACAGTTAACTGCGAGCCGTACGCCTTGCTATTGTTCTCGAGAATACTTATGCCCATAACTCTAAGTTTCCTAGAAAGCAATATTTGTATCTACGCCGCGCGGTCTTGGCGCCTTGCCACGATTGTCGCGGCTGCCCCTGTCGTAGGTTCCAGTCCCCCTGTTGTCCTTAGCGTAAGTAGTGTGTAAGCCTAGGGACCGATGACCTCAGCAGTTTGGTCCCACAGGAACTTATAAAAAATTTACAAATTGGTACTTACAAGAAAATAATTTATTACTTCTTTTTTATGTACGTCTCCATGAAAAGACGTGAGCTGGCAGTGGGCATGTTATCACGATTCCACATTTGGTTTATAGGTCAGATCAATGAAGTATTACCGAATTTTATCCTGCCTCGGGCATGGATGTTTGTGACGTCCTTAGGTTAGTTAGGTTTAACTAGTTCTAAGTTCTAGGGGACTAATGACCTCAGCAGTTGAGTCCCATAGTGCTCAGAGCCATTTGAACCATTACTGAATTTTGAAACAGACTGCTGCCGACAGTCTTGATTTTGCGGGCCAGTGTTCTAAATACTGAGCCCTCTCGCAGATCTACTTCCACTAGTAGCTCTCTCCTAGTTCCCAAAATTCACAGAAGTTCTCCTGCGCACCTCGTGGAAATGGCACTCCTGGAAGAAAGGATATTGCGAACGTAAGGCCAAACAACAACTCAGGGAATTGTTTCAAGATGAATCTTACGCTCTGTAGTGGGTGCCACTTAGGTTTCTCAGAGACAATGCTCTTATTGCCTGTGATATGTGCAAAGTTTCAAAATAGTGCAAACTCTGCCTCAGAGTGAAAGATTTATTCAGGGAACAATGGGTTAGATTAAAGCAAAGCCATTTGTCCGCATTTCTTCTATGAATGCTAGTCTCCTAAGGTATGCAGGATAACTTTTGTGAAGTTTGGAAACTAGGAGACAGGTACTGGCGAAGTGGAACTGTGAAGGCGGGTACCGACTCGTGTCTGGAAGGCGCAGCATTTCCCTCGGAAAGCAAAGTTAATCTATCGGGAAGTTTCTATGGAAAAGGGCTTATTAATACGCAACAGATGATGTTGCTGATGAGCGTTTTTCCGGTCATGGGAGGGTCTCATGCTAACTGCAACAAATTTAACGAGGAAGCTGTTCAAGAGCATCTACGAAAAATACTGAGATATTTGCAGGATTCAGAAGATGCTGGGATTTCGATTGACTAGAAAGGGGATAATGGGATGAGACAGCTACGGTACAGTTGCCAGATTCCAGGTATTATCTCACGGTTAGCGATGAGGAGACGGTTTAAAGTACTGAGGCAAAGGATGTGAAGTGTGTACTGTAATGGTACTTGAATTACGTAACCATTGCGGCACCTCACCTCAACCTCTCGATACCAGCAATATTCTACTGTGTTTCTGTAAAGAGTTAACATATTTCTGAGACAACATTCAGATTTTATTTCTTTAATGTAGAGGTACTTTGATACATCGATTTGTTTATATTGCAATGATATTATTCTTATGTGTATTCTTTCTTTTGTCACTATGATCTTTGACGTACTTGTAACTCTGATTTTTGGGCGCGTAAGCGGTTATTAGAGAGAGTCAAGTCTTGGTCGTCATGTTGAAAAGACGCAATTGTAGTCTGTTTATGAAATGTGAACTTTGACAGTGAGGAAGATATTTTCAAGTATGTTTTATATTGTGAAGTGATGTTGCAACAAAAGTAATAAAAAGAAGTGTAACTTATATTCGGAGTGCTGATTACTTTTTTACATCACTATTGTCGTAACTTGCAAAAGTTTAATCTTCAAGAATGGTTCGTGAAACACATCTATAAAACTTTTGAATATCGCAGAATATCACCTAGGCCTCTTTGCATCCGAGCTTGGAATCATCACTACCTAGATTTTCGACGATTGAGCCATCAGTTCACAACGAGACCAGCGTGGGAAACACGAAAAGATGACTGCCTAGTTTATCCATTATTTCAAGAAATGGCTTTAATAACTGTGCTCTAATGACACCTGCCACATAATATAACTTTGTTGTTGGCCGAAAATGCAATATTTAGCAGCGTGAGCAACACAACAATCATAATTTTCGGCCTTCGTTGTGGCAGGGTTGCCAGAGTGGACACGCACCTGTTGCGCTTGCGCATGCTCTCTGCGTGCGGCGACTTGATGTACTGCTCGACGATCTGCTTCCAGCGGCGGCGGCAGAGCCAGCCGCGGAAGAAGCTCTGCACCTTCTTGATCTTGCGCAGCTCCAGCGTCTCCTGCTCGGAGTGGGGGCCCGCGCCCGCGCCCAGCGCGCCGCCCAGGCACGCGCCGCCCCCGGCCGCCCCCAGCAGACCCGCCGCCAGGCCGCCTCCCGCGCCGCCCCCACTCAGAGACGAGCCGCCGTACGTCGCCGGAAGCGGCCGCCACTCCTTTTTCAGAGCGCACAGCTGAAACAGGACAGGAATCTCACTGTCGTGAGAATTTGAATGACAGGCGGCTTTCCCAATAGAGTCCTGCATGACCCAGTAAGCGAGCACAAAATACGAGATGGGGCGAGCACACCCTAACTGGATAGGCTGCCCGCACTAGTTCTAGCATAGAAGCTGTGACCGAATACGTAGAACGTAACTTCAAACACATTACACGTGTCATTATCCGTGTTAGACTGCAGCCAGTACGGGCATCTCATTTGTGGTGTCTCTCTCTGTGTATTCATGCAGCGCGAGGAAGCCAGTGGAGAAAGACGTAAGACTGAAACCAATGTTTACACACGAAGAAACGGGAAGGTCTAAAAAGCCAAGTATGGAGTGCATTTCTGTTGGTTGTAGACGAAAACAGTGCGTCTACTCGGTACGTATCGTGCATTAACTGCTCCACATTATTGCGTTTCCAGTGGGGAACCACTCATTTTAAGAAACACAGTTGCAAGAAACCTCACAAAGACACAGCTCCTTCAGGGATACCGGCAGTAATAAAAAATAGTATTACAGCGAAGTGTGTTGCACTGTGTGCTAAAGATTTGAGACCTTTTAATGCTGCCTCCGGTGAAGGTTTGAGAGAACTAGGCCAAGAATGAATACATCTAGCTGCGCATTTTGGAGAAACCGTGGCAGATGTCATGCCACGTCCCTCTACAACAAGCTGTTGCAATACGACACAGCATAATGCCTTCTGTTATTGCGAAAGTTATTAATAAAACATGTGCTGCCACAGTTGATATGTGGACTGACTCGCATAATCAGGTGCACTGTTTGACGCTTACAACACATTACATTAACACAGTTTGGTCTCTTGTGACCAATGTTTTATTTACAACAAAATACCCAGAAAAGCAGGAAATTCTTAGCAATGTGCGAGAAATGTGTGCTACTTACGCAGGTACAACATGCAGTCATTAACATAATCGTTTTTGCACATTTAGTGGATAGTGTATTATAGTGAAACGGGAATGTTGTAATTCGTACAATATTTCATTAACGTAAAACACCTCGTTTTTACGGGAACGTTTCGATGATTTCCACATCAGTTCTGTGTTACTTGTCTCTTTAGTTTATTATCATAGATCCTTCAAGTACTGTGTCATCACCACCCAGAAGGAGAGAGGAGCAACAACAGATCATCCGCAGCAGATCAAGTAGATCTCTACATTATAATGCACCCCGGAGATGATGATATCTTAAAGTGGTGGAGCAGACATGAAACACATCTGCCAGGTCTCGCTGCAGTTGCAAGACGTATTTTATGTATCCCAGCAACAAGCGCACCAAGTGAAAGATGCTTTAGGAAAGCCGTCATGTTATTAACAAATCGCCGCAGCCAATTAAATCCGGAACGCGTTAGTGATTTACTGCTGATCAGCAATAACTATAATTTTGTTTCTGTTGCAAACAAGTGAAAAGTATGACAAGTTACGTCTGTAAATGTTTCATGTTCTTTGTATGCTTTCTTTATGAAGATGGTCGTCTTCTAGATTACAGGTACACCACTTATTTAATGTCTCCTATTAATGAAAGGAAAAATATATCTTCTGTTTGGAAATGAGACTCGTCTTCTATTCGCGATTGTATTGAAATATCATTTTACTTTCCAGGTGTTTTATGAATTTAGCTGTGTCACGTACCCGTTCTTGGAAACGTTACTTTTGTATTAAAACAGAGAGAGACAGAGATAAATACATTGTGTGTGTGTGTGTGAGAGAGAGAGAGAGAGAGAGAGAGAGAGAGAGAGAGAGAAAGAGGCGTTGGATTTGTACAGTACAGTGCAGCGACCTGGGGTGAGGCAAGGTGAGACGTCAGCGCTGACCGGTCATGTTTGCTTATCCAAGTGTCCGGAATCCGGACAACAGACATGGGGCGAGCATGTGACCGAGCCGAGTCATGTGGGGCCGGACACGAGCGGCTCGGTCCGCCCGTCAATAGGCGAGCAGTGACCGGTCAAACACTGGGCGTTGCAGCACTCTATTTCCCTTCCCAACTCTTGGAAAGAATGTATTTTAATCCAAATTTTAAAGTGTGTGTGTGTGTGGAGGGGGGGGGGGAGGAACGGTCTAACTCCATTGTTTATCGTAGTGCCAGTCTCACAAGGCGCGTTGGAAGCGTGAAGTCCACCTGCGCCTAGTGTGGCTTCTGGAAAGTCAGTCGCTGCCAGTGCGCGTTCAGGAGGTGCCGCTCCCCATTCGATTAACTTTCACCGCTCGAAACTGTGATTAAACAGGCTTTCCTCCGTAAGCATTCCCGTATCGGTGTATTCTTTGAATTGGAAAAGGGCAACGATGCTACCTGGAGGAATAATAGCCGGCCGAAGTGGCCGAGTGGTTCTAGGCGCTTCAGTCTGGAACAACACGACCGCTACGGTCGAATCCTGACTCGGGCATGGATGTGTGTGATGTCCTTAGGTTAGTCAGGTTTAAGTAGTTCCAAGTCTAGAGGACTGATGACCTCAGAAGTTAAGTCCCATAGTGCTCGCTATGGTCGCAGGTTCGAATCCTGCCTCGGGCATGGATGTGTGTGATGTCCTTAGGTTAGTTAGGTTTAACTAGTTCTAAGTTCTAGGGGACTAATGACCTCAGAAGTTGAGTCCCATAGTGCTCAGAGCCATTTGAACCATTTTGAACCATAGTGCTCAGAGCCATTTGAACCATTTTTGAGGAACGATATTTTGTTGCAGGTTTACGCGTGGGGTTTCTGTCGGCGTCTCTCAACATTCATACAGTTTTTCCTGTCAGAAAGGTTCACTACTGGCCATTAAAATTGCTACACCATGAAGATGACGTGCTACAGACGCGAAATTTAACCGACAGGAAGAAGATGCTGTGATATGCAAATGATTAGCTTTTCAGAGCATTCATACGAGGTTGGCGCCGGTGGCGACACCTACAACGTGCTGACCTGAGGGAAGTTTCCAACCGATTTCTCATACAGAAACAGCAGTTGACCGGCGTTGCCTGGTGAAACGTTGTTGTGATGCCTCGTGTAAGGAGGAGAAATGCATACCATCACGTTTCCGACTTTTATAAAGGTCGGATTGTAGCCTATCGTGATTGCGGTTTATCGTATCGCGACACTGCTGCTCGCGTTGGTCGAGATCCAATGACTGTTAGCAGAATATGGAATCAGTGGGTTCAGGAGGGTAATAAGGAACACCGTACTGGATGCCAACGGCCTCGTATCACTAGAGGTCGAGATGACAGGCATCTTATCCGCATGGCTGTAACGGATCGTGCAGCCACGTCTCGATCCCTGAGTCAACAGATGGGGACGTTTGCAAGACAACAACCACCTCTACGAACATGTAGCGATCATACAGCTGCCATCGGACAGTGATTTCACAGCTGGAGTGAAACAGGCATCAAACAGATGCAACTGGACGGAGGTCGTACAACTGGAGTGGGTCAAATATCGCACAGCTGCGATGGGGCAGTAAATGGGACAGGGACTGCACAGCTACAATAAGACAGGGATCACAGGCCTACAATGAGCAGATGTAACGTAAATGAGCTCAAGTCACATTACGAAAAACATGCCCAAAACAAGGCAGATCCACCGTGCGGCGGCCTGAACTACACTCTCCACACACTACTGATTAATCGTCTTATTGTGTCAGTGCACTCGACATCTGTATTAACTGAAAATCGGCAAAATCGTGTCTGTTCGGACAAAACTACTCATCTCCAATCAGCTACTGGGCAGTTTCTGTTTATCTGGCCCGCTGAAGGTGTGCTGTCTGATGTGCCACTGAAGGCAATAACGTTTTGCGAGATACTCCAAATATGTATTGCATGCAGATCCCTTTGCAATGCTAGCACAGAAATTGGTTGAAATGTATCTCCTTTCTCTGAAACACATCGACACTGACAAGAGGTGACATTCAAGTTCTATGTCTCTCGATTAGGATCTTTCGACAATCATTCGTTTTACATCGTGTTAATGACTGTGACGATTCTGAAGACACATTTGGCAGTCCACCTTGGGACATCAATAAATCTGGCAAGAATATTCACTGAGTGGTCATCGAAACATCGTCAAAGATACCTCCTTTCTGCCACTGTAGCGCGTCTTCCCGACGATTCGACTTACTTTGCCGATTCCATACAACCGATTGGCACATGCTCATCATTTCCCTGCCCTGACTTATAACGGGTCATTCTCAAGTGTAAATAAACATTGTTGACGAATCTTGAGCCGTGTATCGACTCGTGCTACACCTTGTGTTTAGACTGCATTGGTTTTCCTTTTCTTCCCCTGACGTGTTTGTTTGATATGTTGTCTGTCATTAAGTGGCTGCTTGGCTGTCTTTTCCCTCTGCTATCGATATCTGCGGTTTTGCTTCCGGGAAACTGCTACGGAGGAAGTGAGATCTTTGACAGGTTGTAACCCCGTGTGGTGGCGCGGAAGTAGGGGCGTGGCGCACAGAGAGAGAGTGGTGGACACGGGAGGTCAGTGTGGCTCTCCAGCGCGAAGCACGCGTGGTCGGTTGTACCGACTCGCCACGTGATGTATGTCGGTTGTGTGTAGCGAGCGGGTCGAGTTGACGGAAGAGCTCCCCGCGTGTTGTTTGTATATAGAATCGCCCCACGAGTAGTTGCTGTTCAGTTCGCATTGGTGGGACGTTAACAAGCTTCTTTAAATCCTCCGTTTCAAAACTGGAGCTTAAAAGGAGACACCTAAGATGAAGGAGTGGTCACTACCCGGCAATGTTGCAGAGAAAACGTGAACTCCGGTGACAGAGCGTGTTGTCGCGTGACCGTAGCGTGTTGGGTACGCTGGCGACGCGTGCGCGGTCGGATGTGTGAATTCTTGCCATCGGAGGTCGTGTACTGCCTGTTCGAGCATAATTGCAAGTTAAGTTCGTGGAAGGTTTAATCATTAAGTAATAATTTTGTGTAACCAGCGTCTCTTCTGCCTTGTGGCCTCTGGCGACCGGGTTTCTTGTCCCTGGCACCGGTGTAATTGAAGACAGTGGTCTTTCCTCCTCCTCTCGTTACTGCCCGATGGGAGGTGTAGTTTTGGCAGTTTAATCGTTTCGCTATTCTGTCGTGGGTTATGAGTAAATTCATGCTTCTTGTGGTTGATCATGTGGTCGCTCATTCAAGACTGTGTGGTGTAATGTTTCCTTGCACGAGGTTAGCTCTAATTCTGTCAGCACGTTAACCCATCTTATTACAAGTTTTCGCTGGCTAAAAATCGGTGCAGTGACCAGCCTGAGAGTGGCAATTGTGTTTACGGGCGTATTTAAATTGCTCAGTATTCTGTCTAGTCTGAGCATCCCCGAGTGGGTGATTTGTGGCCGCCTTACACGGGTCTGTCATATCTGTTATTAATGATATTCCAGGACACTTTAGTTTAAAATTTTTTTAAAATTCCTCCAAGTTTGTAAATTCCTTTTATTGCCATTAATCGTGTGTTTCCCGAGACCTGTTTAATTTTTTCAGCGGCGGTGTTGGTAGCTTCACTACCTCGCCGTACTTTATCAACAAAGTTCTGTATTTACTTTGGTAGCCTGTTTACTAATGTTCTTTAAATGTTTTTAAGTTGTTGTATTGCTATAAATTACTTTGATTGGCTTTAGCGGCCTGTTTTAAAAAGGTAGTTTATCGCCGTACTGCTAGCTTCTATGTTTTTTAAAAAAAATTTTAAACTGCTGTATTGCTATAAATTACTTGATTGCCGTTAGCGGCGTGTTTAAAAGGCTGTTTATTGCCGTACTGCTAGTTTCTGTAAGATACGAATAAAACATTTGTGAAAATCTCAACTCGACAGTAAACTACTAGAAATTTGGCGCAGTTTCCCAACTTGTTCAAAAAATGGCTCTGAGCACTATGGGACTCAACTGCTGTGGTCATAAGTCCCCTAGAACTTAGAACTACTTAAACCTAACTAATCTAAGGACAGCACACAACACCCAGCCATCACGAGGCAGAGAAAATCCCTGACCCCGCCGGGAATCGAACCCGGGAACCCGGGCGTGCGAAGCGAGAACGCTACCGCACGACCACGAGATGCGGGCTCCCAACTTGTGCTGTGGCTTGTAGTAACCGTAACCACTGTGTGTGTCAAATTTTATTTGAAGGAGCAAAATACACCTCAAAACGTAGTTTGGCATCGTACGTTTAGAGGGGATATGTTCGAAACGATGATGCATAAAAAATGTTTTTCACATAAATCTCGATATTTAATTAACATTCTTGAAAAGTGTATAATCAACTTTTGCACTACTTTGAAATTGTGCAGAATACCGTGTACTGTCCTGCGAACGGTGCGAACGGATCAGGGCGTGAGCTGACGCTGTCTCCTGTTGTGAATTGGTTCGTCCGAATAGTCCACCTGGTGCCTGAGGATACGAGCTGGAATGCTTTCAGGTGAGGAAACTCGGTGGGAAAAGGACGACGAACTATGTATAGTAACTGACATTGAAGAACGAAATATAATTGGAGACCACTATCAAATCCTACGGGGCACTGACACACTGGCTGCGCTGTGCACCGAGTGCAGCTGAGCGCCACGAGACACCGAGTCCCGTCCCGGTGGCGGAGTAACGCAGGTTCAGCGTCTGAGGCGGACTGAGGTCAGAGTCGGAATCTTTCAGCAGCGCCGGCGGGGGCTCTTACACAATAGGCTCGCACGACGCGCCTCCCGCGCTATCATGAGTCGCCCTCTTGACCTCGGCTCCTTCCAGAAGCTTCTATGCTCTATGTCACACTACCGTTACCACAAAAATGCAGTTCCTCCTGCTTCCTAGCGTCCCTGCTGAAGTTAGGTTACTCCTTTACTGCCACACCTTGTGTAGCATCATACCCTTAGCTATACACTTAAAATAGTTCGCGCTACTCATTCGCGATACATACGCGACAACAGCACTACCATTAATTAATTATGAAAAATGTAAACAATATAAATAAAATTGAAGACTCTTTCAAGCCACATAATCCATTTGTACTAAAGCTGCTTTCTGAAACATTTTTCAAAAATAGACAATGTGCTGTTGGAATATTTTCAACATAACAAATTAAAATACCTAAACATCCATTACTATTCTAATCAATTACTTTATTTACATTTGTTTTATGTTATTAAATTATTGTCTTGTGCTTTACATTGCTTTTTGTTTTTTTTCGCGTGTAGTTGAAAATAAGTAACATAAGTAACTCATTCTGATGCAAAATCGTTACAATAATGATCATCTACAGAGAAATGCTTAATGTATAACTCATTTTTACACCGTGCCCACAGAATGAGCGAAATTTCTTCACATAATGAACACGTTGGAGAACGCAGGGCAAAACAAAATTTGTCAGAATCACGGTACATTCTATAAATACCCCTGGAACTTGTTTACCTGGTGATCCCAGCGGTATAGCCGTGGGACGTTTGCAGCGCATTTTTTACACATGGATGATGTCGCTTGAAAGCGTCTTTAACTTTTTGCGCTATAACAAAAGTTTTCATTTTTCAAAAATAATTGAAGATCGTGCGGTATTTTGCACAATTTCAAGTCACTGCAAAAGCTGTCGTTTCGAAGATATTCCTTCCATACATTAAGTGCAAAATTCTGGATGCGTTTCACTCCTTAAAAACGAAATTTGGCAATAAAAATACGTATTCCATTATTGTGCTCCCATTATATACCCTAGACCACAATGGGAATTCCACTGTTAAATGCAGAGGAGAGAGCGGACAGATAGAGTACACTGAAGGCCACTATGAGGTGGAAGAAATGTCTGATGTAATAGAACAAGAAGCAAGAGTCGATATAGAAAGGATATGGGATCCAGTATAAGAATCAGAATTGAAAAGAGATTTGGAAGAGTTAAGATCAAATAAGACAGAACGGATAGGTAACATTCCGTCAGAATTTCTAAAATCATTGGCAGCAGTGGCAACAAAACGACTGTTCACGTTGGTGTGTAGAATGTATGAGTCTGGAGATGTACCATCTGATTTTCGGAAAAGCGCCGGCCGCGGTGGTCTAGCGGTTCTAGGCGCTCAGTCCGGAGCTGCGCGACTGCTACGGTCGCAGGATCGAATCCTGCCTCGGGCATGGATGTGTGTGATGTCCTTAGGTTAGTTAGGTTTAAGTAGTTCTAAGTTCTAGGCGACTGATGACCACAGATGTTAAGTCTAATAGTGCTCAGAGCCATTTTCGGAAAAGCGTCGTCCATACAGTTCCGAAGAAGTGTGACAACTATGTTAAAATCAGATTAACAGCTTATGCATCCAAGATTAACATACAGAAGAATGGAAAAGAAAACTGAGGGTGTGTTAGATGACGAGCAGTTTGGCTCTAGCAAAGGAAAGGAAGCAGTGAGGGAATTCTGACATTGACGTTCGTAATGGACGCAAGACTAAAGAAGAACCGAAACATATTGACAGGATTTATCGACCCGGAAAAAGCATTCGAGAATATTAAATGTTACAAGATGTTCGAAATTCTGACGAAAAATGGGGAGAGCTATTGGGAGAGACGGGTAATATACAATATGTAGAAGAGACAAGAGGACATAACAAGAATGGACGACCAAGAACGAAGTTCTCGGATTAAAAAGGGTATAAAAGAGGGATGTAGTTTTTCGAACCTACTGTGGAACCTATACATCGAAGAAGCAATGATAGAAATAAAATATAGGTCCAGAGGTGAAAGGATATCATTGATAAGATTGATTGATGACATTGTTATACTCACTGAAAGCGAAGAAGAATTATAGGGTCTGTTGAATGAACAGTCTAATGAGTGCAGAATGTGGATTGAGAGTAAATCGAAGAAAGAAGCAGCAGAAATAAGAACAGCGAGAAACTTAGCATAAGGATTGGTGGTAACGAAGTGGATGAAGTTAAGGAATTCTACTACCTAGGTAGCAAAATAACCAATGACAGATGGAGCAAGAAGGAATTCTAAAGCAGATCAGCAACGGCGAAAAGTGCAACCGTGTCCAAGAGAAGTCTAGTATTGACAAAAAAAAGTCTTAAATTGAGGAACAAATTTCCTGAGAATGTACGTTTTGAGACATGGACTGCAGGAAAACCGGAACAGAAGGGAATCGAAGCATTTGAGATGTGATGCTACAAAAAATGTTAAAAATTTGTTGTACTGGTAAGGTAAGGAATGACAATGTTCTCTACAGAATCTGCAAGGAACGGAATAACTAGAAAACACTGACAAGAAGAAGGGGCAGGATGATAGGATATCTGTCAGACATCAGGGAATAACTTCCATCGTACTAGAAGGAGGTGTAGAGGGTAACCATTACAGTGGAAGACAGAGATTGGAATACATACAGCAAAGTAGGTTGCAAGTCCTACTGTGACATGAAGAGGTTGGCACAGGAAAGGAATTCGCGGCGGATAGCATAAAATCAGTCAGAAGAATGAGAAAAAAAGAAAGACATTCGCCAGTTTTCATGAAGATCGTTGAGTTCCACTTGAGAACGTTCCCCCGTTGGTTCCACAATGGTGGGTCATACGACAGCCCGGTACTAATCAGGGCGCTCCAGAGCGACCGACGTGCTTTTTTAAGAGGCGTGTCTAGTACTTTGTCCGATGTTTTTCCGTTTTCGTGAAAACAGCAAACAGCACCATCAAGAGACTTGTATTCTTTATTGGCGAAACTACTGCACGCCATGGGAGAGTAGGCAAAATCTGTGTCATTTAAGCAGTCATTCTTCTTCGCGCATGATTGAAGGACGTAGAAACGCATAATTTAGTACTATGCTAAGTACTCTTTTCCACGTACTTTACAGCGGTTTGGAGAAAATGAATGTAAATGTCTCTGTAGACTCCCATGGGTACATAGAAATATTGTGCAATACATTCGACTGGTTCCTTTCTTTCCTATAAAACCACAAACCTTAGAAGCCTCATCGCAAGTTAAAATTGTGTACCTGACTGATATTCGTGAGCCGTGGTAAAAACTGCTGTTTTGAAGAGCGCGCCGCGGCGCGTAGTGTGAAGCAGTTGTCCTCCGTTTCTGGCGGTGGAGCCGCTGTGGCAGTCGCAGCTTTGGTGTCTCCCTCTGGTTGGAAAGGAGAAAGGTTGCCTGTTGACGTGCATTTAAGGGGCGTCAGTCTGGGTCAGTCTCTCGTCCCCAGCTTGCTAGTCTGTCTCTCGTCCGCATTTGTTAGGCAGTTAGTGTCTGTCGTCAGGAGTGCTAGTATGTCTGTCGTTCAGATCAACCTTTAAAGCCGGCAAAAAGAGAGTCTTTCCACTCCGCCTGTAAGAGAACTCAGCGAGTGGTCGCCCGGTCGGGGATTAGTTCCTGCATCTGAGTCTGCGCGTTAGGCCGCCAGTCTGCTCGAGTTTGCTCAGGCAACGGTCATTGGCGGTTGGACCGATCGGTTGGTCGGTCACGCACTGAGACACAAGATGACTTGTCCGTCTTGAGCGTCGGCGCATGTGAGGTCGCCACGTGAGTCCAGTGGGCCGCGGCATATAGCGAGGGGTAGTGACTTCGCGGTCGACACGAGAGCAACAGGAGTCAAATACCGACATCAGTCTGGCCGGTGCGAGCTGCGACGCCGTGAGACGGGAGATCGGCGCGCCTTCCTGCGTCCGTTGAAGCGGCTGGCAGCGGACGGTTCGGGAGAGCGATTTGGGGGTGGTGCACCAGATCTTCTCGAGAAATCGCAGTTTATTAGAAGTTAAGTGATTGGTGATATGTTGTTTGATTTACTCTTGTTAAATTCTACTTGTTTTCTTGTTGAGGTCACCAGCCGTTTTGCTTTGGGGTCGTCCCACCATTCTTCTCCGTTTGCCCACCCGCGGGAAGGTGGTTGTTTATAATTTGGGTGGTCCGTTTTTCCCTTGTGGAGTAGGGGCGAGTTAGAGCAACCTGCATTTCTGGTTGTTCGGTAATCTCCCTATCAATCTACCGTACGTTAGTGGCTGCCTCTGTCATGTTCGTCGGATTTGGTGTGTTAACGAATTTTTTGCGTGGAGTGTAATGGCCTAATACCCGAAATATCTTTGGAAACTTTGATATTATTGCCTATGATCTTGAGAGGCGGTATCTGTGTACTGTAGAGCATCTTAACTATTGTTTGGCCAACGTTGTAGAATTTTATATAAGATTGCATTTCATGGGCTTTTATTTAAATGATCATTTTAGTATATAAAGATGCCACCCTTTCATCGTTAGACTTTTCTTAAAAGTTAAAATCAAGTTGCACCTTCGGTGGCAAGGTTAATATTTAATTGTTAGTGTTTTGTACCATTTCCGTCCCTCCTACGGGGGGGGGGGGGGTTCATAGTTTGTGTGGTTGTATAAATTGTTAAAACAGTTTAAAGTTATCTGGTATGTTGCAGATTTGCACCAGTGTAGTCTTTCAGAGGCTGTTGTGAGCGGTCGTAACTACGGCCGTGTCAAAAGGGAGCGAGAAGGTTCTCTGGCCGAAAGCTCATACAGTCAAAACTTGTTTCTTTCTGCCTCTGAATAAATTGTAACTTTGATATTTAGAGGGTGCTTTCTGATTATAATTTTAAATCTGTTTCTTTTAAAAAATGCTTTTAGGCACTATTAAAGTGAATAAAATTCCCATTTGTTAAAAGGAATTTGCTTATGATTTTATCAGTTACTCCCTGGCAACTACTTCCATGCTTACATAGTGTGATTAAATGTGTTAATGTTCTTGATGAATCGCTAGTAAATAAAATAAATTCTTAAGAATATTCTTTGAAAGTAAATCACGGTTCAATGCGAAACTACGAGCGCTTCCTTTCGAGGAATCGTTCTAAGACTTGTTTTCTGTAGTCGTCAGTGCGGAATGATCTTGCTCGTATAGTGATTGTGCCACTTTTAAATTACGAGCAGCAGCCTATACGCACTGTGTCGAATTATTACCTGGGGAAGGGAATGATCAACTTGAACGCACTATTATGAGTGAAAGAGTAAACGGGAGTGAGAGTTGTGCAGGAAGCACACCTGCCAGGCTCCCCGACAGCTCGGCAAGTGACTGCACTACAGTGAGTACGGCGGGTTGCGCTCGTGCAGGCGCGGCCGCGGCCGCGGCAGCCACTCCGCGCCAGTCTTCCGCCGAGAGGCATTATCGGCTGCCCGGTGCGCCCGACTGAGGCCTTTTGTAGCTGTCGGCCACTCAGTAACTGGCCGTCCTTTGTATCGGGGGTCGCATGTAAAATGTAAAAGCGCAGCGATCGATGTCTGCCCGGCACTGCCGCTGGCAGCTGCCCGATGGGACACTCGCTGGCTCGTACCGATTCCATGTCTGACTTTTATTCACGTGGAGTGCTCAAGTTAAAGACGCGCGGACGGAAAGAGTAAACAATGTTGACCAGACGCTAGCGCGTTACATCCACTTACAGCTGGATGCACCTCCTTACAGCTTTAGTTGCTACACAGGGTGAACATGAATAGAACCGCCAAGTGACTGGAAATGGAGAAAAAAACGTGTGTCCGGACATGCATCGCTGCCACGGTAGATGGCGCTGACGAATAAAATGTTCCTTTGACCACGAGGCGTGTGTTCCTTGCGTGCTGCAGGCGGTGTGATGGACACATCGTACTGTAAGCAGCAGAATGGTCCGGTATTCGTGTCGGGAACAAGACTATATGGTGTTCGTGCACGGCCAAGCAGATAAAAACGGTCGAAAGGCACCACGGCTATAGCAAAACAAGTTCTCTCACAGACACCTACCGCATCACACAACACTCCAAGCTCTTTTTGGGAGTTGTGTGATCACGGGTCCCTTCAGAAAGACGTACGTGTAAGGAGGCGGCGGACTGTGCGTACACCAGATTTTGTGACGTCTCCTGGCAAGACATTTACAAAATCGTTATAATATATAAAAAATAATAAAAATAAAGGTTTATCTCTATTATTCTTATTATTTATTTCTTTTCTCAGACGTTATGTCTGGTCAAAAATGGAAAGTGATGCGGACATTGATCAAGCGTGACTTCCTTTTAACTGTACAGTATATGTTATACTGCATTTAGGAACTTTCGGGTAACTGAACATGAATCAATAATTACGGATTTCTGTAGTTGTATATATAAGTTTGGATGTAGCTGTATTGCATTGATATACTGGTGGATATTGTGTGGTAAGACTCCTGTAGTTGATAGTATAATTGGTATAATGTCAACTTTATCCTGATGCCACATGTCCTTGACTTCCTCAGCCAGTTGGATGTATTTTTCAATTTTTTCTCCTGTTTTCTTTTGTATATTTGCTGTATTGGGTATGGATATTTCGATTAGTTGTGTTAATTTCTTCATTTTATTGGTGAGTATGATGTCAGGTTTGTTGTGTGGTGTTGTTTTATCTGTTATAATGGTTCTGTTCCAGTATAATTTGTATTCATCATTCTCCAGTACATTTTGTGGTGCATACTTGTATGTGGGAACGTGTTGTTTTATAAGTTTATGTTGTAAGGCAAGCTGTTGATGTATTATTTTTGCTACATTGTCATGTCTTCTGGGGTATTCTGTATTTGCTAGTATTGTACATCCCCTTGTGATGTGATCTACTGTTTCTATTTGTTGTTTGCAAAGTCTGCATTTATCTGTTGTGGTATTGGGATCTTTAATAATATGCTTGCTGTAATATCTGGTGTTTATTGTTTGATCCTGTATTGCAGTCATGAATTCTTCTCTCACTGTATATATTGCCTTTTCTTAGCCATGTGTTGGATGCGTCTTGATGGATGTGTGGCTGTGTTAGATGATACGGGTGCTTGCCATGTAGTGTTTTCTTTTTCCAATTTACTTTCTTTCTATCTCTTGATGTTATGTGATCTAAAGGGTTGTAGAAGTGGTTATGAAATTGCAGTGGTGTAGCCGATGTATTTATATGAGTGATTGCTTTGTGTAATTTGCTATTTTCTGCTCGTTCTATAAAGAATTTTCTTAAATTGTCTATCTGTCCATAATGTAGGTTTTTTATGTCGATAAATCCCCTTCCTCCTTCCTTTCTGCTTAATGTGAATCTTTCTGTTGCTAAATGTATGTGATGTATTCTATATTTGTGGCATTGTGATCGTGCTCCATTTCACTACTCCAAATGAGTAGGTCAATATTGGTATAGCATAAGTATTTATAGGTTTTGTCTTGTTTCTTGCTGTCAATTCTGTTTTCAGTATTTTATTAGTCTTTGTCTATATTTTTCTTTTAGTTCTTCTTTAATATTTGTATTATCTATTCCTTTTTTTTTGTCTGTATCCTAGATATTTATAGGCATCTGTTTTTTCCATCGCTTGTATGTAGTCGCTGTGGTTATCCAATATGTAAGCTTCTTGTTTAGTGTGTTTTCCCTTGACTCTTGACTATGCTATTTTTCTTACATTTGTCTGTTCCAAAAGCCATATTTATATCATTGCTGAATACTTCTGTTATCTTTAGTAATTGGTTGAGTTGTTGATTTGTTGCTGCCAGTAGTTTTAGATCATCCATGTATAGCAAATGTGTTATTTTGTGTGGGTATGTTCCAGTAATATTGTATCAATAATTTGTATTATTTACCATGTTGGATAGTGGGTTCAGAGCAAGGCAGAACCAGAAAGGACTTAATGAGTCTCCTTGGTATATTCCACGCTTAATCTGTATTGGCTGTGATGTGATATTATTTGATTTTGTTTGGATATTAAGTGTGGTTTTCCAATTTCTCATTACTATGTTTAGGAACTGTATCAATTTAGGACCTACTTTGTATATTTCCAATATTTGTAGTAACCATGAGTGGGGTACACTATCAAAAGCTTTTTGGTACTCACTGTATGCGTAGTGCAGCGACCTTTGTTTCGTTTTAGCTTGATATGTCACCTCTGCATCTATTATCAGTTGCTCTTTACATCCTTGTGCTCCTTTGCAACAGCCTTTTTGTTCTTCATTTATAATTTTGTTCTGTGTTGTATGTGTCATTAATTTCTGTGTAATGACTGAAGTTAATATTTTGGATATTGTTGGTAGGCATGTTATGGGGAGATATTTAGCTGGGTTCTCTGTGTCTGCTTGATCTTTAGGTTTCAGATAAGTTATTCCATGTGTAAGTGTACCAGGGAATGTGTATGGGTCTGCAATGTAACTGTTAAATAATTTAGTTAGATGTGAATGTGTTGAGGTGAACTTCTGTAGCCAGAAATTTGCTATTTTATCTTTTCCAGGGGCTTTCCAATTGTGAGTAGAATTAATTGCTTGGGTGACTTCATGTTGCAAAATTATCACTTCAGGCATTTGTGGTATCATCTTGTATGTGTCTGTTTCTGCTTGTATCCACCGTGCATGCCTGTTATGTTGTACCGTGTTTGACCATATCTTGCTCCAGAAGTGTTCCATGTCTGTTATGTTTGGTGGATTGTCTATTTTAATGTGTGTGTTATCTATTGCTGGTAAAATTTCTTTTGGTTTGTGTTGAATGTTCGGTTTTGTTTCCTTCTATTTTCACTTTTTTGTATCTTCTAAGTCCTTTGGCCAATGCTTGTAATTTCTGCTTCTTTTCATCTAATTGCTCTATCGCTTCTTGTTGTGAGATTTTTCCTAACCTTTTTCGTTTTTTTCTGACATTTTATTTCTTATAAATTGTGTTAGCTGTCCGATGTCATTTCTCAGTTTTTTTATTCTGATCTGCAGCCTGTGTTGCCATGCTGGTTTTGTGGGTTTCTTCTGTGTGTTGGTTGGTTCTGATCTCTGCCTAGTGTGTATATTTAGTGTAGTGAGTGCTCCTATATAAACCAGCAGTTGTAGCTGGCTGGCTCTGAGCACTATGGGACTTAACATCTGTGGTCATCAGTCCCCTAGCAGTTGTAGCTCTTCCATAGTTGTGTTTTCATTTATTTTGTTGTGTATGATTTTGTTGATAGTTTTTATTGCTGTTTCGACTTGTGGGTTATTTGGCGGTCAATGCAAGAATGGTCTAATGTCTGTATTTGTGTCTTTGTATCCTATATATGTCAGCTGAAATTTTTCTTCTATATCTAACATGTGTGTCACTTCGTGTTCTATTTGTGCTTGTTCTGGTGGCTGTCTTAAGATTTCGTTTTCCTCTGATTGTTTAATTGATGCATGTTGTTCTTTGTTTGTTTGCTATGGGATGTTTGAGTCCATTACTGTATTTTCTTCTTCTTCTGATTGCACAATATTTTGTTCCAGTATTTGTTGTACTTGTTGTTTGATGTTTTCTAATTCTGACTGGGGTATCCTGTTATTTTTGATTATTACACGGATCTGATCAGCTAGTCGTTGTTCTGTTAAAAATTTTAATTCTGGGTATCTGGTACTAAATGTTGTGTATACTTGTGATCTGTATCCAGTTGTGTTGGTTCCTAAGTTTGTTGCTTGGTAATAACAGAAGATGAGGTGTCGATTAACTTCATCTGACCATCTCATCCTCTGTCTTTGTTTTCCTTCTGGGGTGGTTGCAGGAAGCATATCCTGCAAAACACCTCTATTTGGATTTAAATCATTTTCCAGTTGGCTAGCAGTGTCGTTACTACTGTGGGCGGGCATAGGGTTCAAGCGTCGTCCCCGACCACGACGGCGCTTGTCCGAGGCTTCTTTAGTTCTGTCCTGAACCAACTAATCACACTAAAAGGGGGGTTAGCCCTATTAGTGGTTTGTTCTTTTCGTCGCCTTTTACGACTGGCAAAGCATACCGGAGGCCTATTCTTTTCCCAGGCCTCCACGAGGTCTATTATTATTATTATTTTTATTATTTCATTACTGTATGAATGGTAGTAGATTATGTATAAAGGGAAAAAACAATTTTTCATTTTTATGTTTGTGCAATATTTATGTATCTATATTTCACAAATGTCTGTGGTCGGTGAATGTATGTATCAAAGCAGATAATGAAAAGTAATTACAAAGATGCATATTAAATTGCCTATAAGTAGTGGAGGTTAAAACATTACTCTCTCTGTCTTCTTGTAGCCGTTAAAGCTGTAAGAGCCTCTGACGCTCGCTTGAATGCGTAGGTAGCCTTCGTTTGTCCTTTGATCGAGAAAGACGCCATTAGAGGCTGGTATTTGTAAAAGATGTGTACGTTCAATTTGTGTTGATTTTTTGAATACAGAAATTGTTAAAATTATTACCTGTAATAATTTATTGCTAGCTTGGCCAAGCTTTCATTCCATATTCTTCTTAGTTTTCAGAATATTAGGAATTTTCCATGACACAGAGCCGTGCGGCGATCGCGGCAGCCGCTGCCGCGGCAAATTCAAAGTAAACTGAATGAAAGCAGCTTTCCCGCAATATAGCGGGCAGGTAACGGTACATTAAAATTATCACTCTCAGCTTCCTGGAGACTTCAGAGGGAAATTGTGGATTTTATTATGTCATTTTCAGGTGGACATGGGCAGCTGCTATTATGTTATCAGTTACGTAAATAATTCATGAGTGATAAAATTTTACTTGTGTGTGATCAAAGACTGCTGTGCAAAACCTGTTCTGGCTGATAACATAAAAATCTAATTTCATGTCTTTTTAGCTTCATGCTCTCATGTTAGTCGTGGCAGTTAATACTGTTCATATATTTTAAAAAAAATATCCACTGCAGCTTTTACGTTTAGTGAACATAACAAACTGTAACATCCGTAAAGGTAATAAGAGTAATTTTCTGTGGATTCAAGAGATGAATGTAGCGAAGGGCATATTTTTATTCTATAATTAGTTACAGTAATGATACCATGTTCCATATCTAGCAACCCAGATCAGTGTTATATAAAAATAGTTTGCAAATTGAAGATCGTACGTCCACAGCAGGAAATCTTTCAGTGTTGTGCGTATCCCCACATAAAAGGTCAAAGTGCATAAAGTTAAATATTTTCAACTACAGAAACTAATAGTGAGAATCGTATTTTATCTGCTGTGCTCGCAATAACAAGCAATATAAAATTAATTAAAATTTTATGCCATGTAAACTGCATATAAAGTAAAAAGGGTACGGGGTAGGGATTACGTGACAATTTGGAGGAGCGTCTTCTACATAATATTGAGAAGAACTCTAGTACAAGCTTCCGGCAAGTGGTCCGCCTACATGGTGATAGCCAAAGCACAATTATGTGTATGCTACATGACAATCGCTGCCGTCCCTGTCACCTGCAACGAGTGCAAGAATTATTTTCATCTACGGGAAGGATTTTGTAGATGGTTTTTGCACCAGACCATCACAATTATGGATTTCTGTCATCGGTCCTCTTTACCGACGCAGCAACATTTACCAGAACTGGCAACATCAATCTGTATAACCATCATCTTTGGTCTACAGACAATCCTCGGGGAATGGTTGAGGCGTCTCATCAGCATAGATTCAGCATCAATGTGTGGGCAGCGGTTTTTGGCGACCACATACTTGGACCAGTTATTACCCCACAACGCCTCGATGAAGAAACGTACCCTGACTTCCTCGGAATACTCTACCTGGGCCACTTGAGAAAGTGCCTTTGGCAATACGACATTTTATTTGGTTTCTGTATGACGATGCTCCACCCCACTTCCACGTTACATTTCGCCGACACGACATCATCATCTCCGGATGTTGGATAGGACGCGGAAGCCCTCTCGCATGGTCTGCTAGACCAGCGGACTAAACCCACTGGATTTTGTCCTATGTGGGCATCAGTAAAACGTTGTGTATGCTGAACCAGTTTCTGAAGTGCAGACCCTTTAGAAGTGTGTTTATGACGCCTGTGAAGCTATTCGGAGACAGACCGGAACGTGCCAAAGACTGCGGCAACCCATGATGCGACGTGTGGACGCATTCATAACATCCCACGGTGGCCACATTGAGCATTTGTTGTGACGTGGATGCGATGCAGCTCTGTGCTGTGTTCCGGGACGATTTGTTCTCGTGGCACGCACACCGTCTACTGGCTCAAATGACTCTGAGCACTATGGGACTTAACTTCAGAGGTCATCAGTCCCCTAGAACTTAGAACTACTTAAACCTAACTAACCTAAGGACGTCACACACATCCATGCCCGAGGCAGGATTCGAACCTGTGACCGTAGCAGTCGCGCGGGTCCAGACTGTAGCGCCTAGAACCGCTCGGCCACTCTGGCCGGCACACCGTCTATTTCCCGACGCCTGCTCGTAGGACCCTTTCACATTCATTTCCAGTCAGGAATCCATCCCTGCAGTTTGTCTGTTTTTTAATGTTCACCGTGTATTACTGCAACACCTTAACCCCAAAGAGAGCTAAAATGCTTCCATCCCTTGAGGGAACACTATATGATTTCTTTTTAATTTTTAGCATCATTCTTCAATTTGCCTCCATATTGAGTATCGACTCTGTTTGAAGACAGCAGAGGATCAAATAGGCAAACAGATGGAGCCAGTAGAAATCCTTACATAATGCATAAGATACTTAATCTTGCTGATTAAAGAAGACATTATAAAAGTGAAGTTGGTAAGAAGGCATGCAGATGTTTAAAAATAGGATTATTGAAAGGTGGCTACACTGAGTCACAGCGCCAGAGATCGCGCCAAAGAGTTTTATTCTGCCGCCTCCACTGGCAGTGCTTGTTCAGAAGTTGTGGTGGTTAGTGCTTTGCTGAGAGGATGTTGATGGCTGTACTATTTGAGGCCATGTCGTGTGCAGTTGTTTTGATGGGTTAGACAGCAGATGTTGTTCGAATGGAGATGTTGTAATGATCAGAGTATATTTTTAGTCAATATATATGTAGGTAAAAAACATTTTTTAATTTTTTTTAAATTTCCTAACTAACAATGCCTCTTGTCACAGGTTCAGTCAACAAAGCATCTGGCTTGTGTTCATGTATTAGACTGTAATTCGGGTTTCTATGTGCAATTATAGTATTTCAGTTTTTTTTCTAATTAATTCAGTGTAAATGGTATTTAAAATATCTTGTCTTATTGAGGAAGAACCGTGCCAGATGTGTACGTTGAATCACACTTCCACACACAGAACAGTTACACTTGTGCATTGTTGTTTCGGAGTTTTTGTTTCGTAGCTTTTATAGTTGCTGGGGACTTAATTAATTAATTGTGTTAACGGAAATTTCCTTTCATTCTTTGTTGTTATTCTATGCAGTCAGATTGCGTACTAATACTAGTCAGGGCCAACCGGTCACGAGACTGCGTAACCAGACAGTCAGCTACTAAAATTAAAAATATTTGCATTTTATTTAATTAAGCCCCCATGCACGTGGCGACCGCTGCTTCGGATCGTCCCTTGGAATTCTTTTGATAGTAAAAATAGCAGACAGTAGTATTGTTGTAGTAATTTGTAGTTTAGTAATTGTAGTCTATGTTGCATGTGTAGATTTGGTAATGAACATTTGTAGTTGTCTTGTTTTTCTTCTAATAGTATTTTTGCAGAATTTAATTTTGATGTCTTGTATACGCGTTTGACAATTTTGTGCAATTATGAAGATTTCAATTGTTCGTTAATCGTGTTTGAGGGAAGCATTTCGTGTGAATGGTATTGTTGGTGATAAAGTGTCATATTGTGTGTAATTTTCGTATAGTGACGAGTTTTGTATGTTTTGTAAATGATTACGCGATCGATGAAAAAGGCAAAAATGATGGATAGTGAGAATGATGAAATTGTTAACACGGCGAACTCGCCAACACAGGAGAACAGTATGATGAATAATGAAATAGAAAACAATTTAAATAGCAGGTAAAATAGTCCAGAACCAGTTCAAAACTTTTCACAATTAAAGAATTTTCAGAATACGAGATTAACGACAGAAGATTCTGGAATAGTATCGAACACAGATAGCTTTACAGCTATGACGAAGGAAGCTGGTTTCGCGGGAAATGTTAAGGGCGAAAAGAAATTCGAACCAGTTAATATGGAGCAGTTGATGGGTGCTATATTAAATTTGGGATCACGGATGGGAACAATGGAAACACGGTTAGACTCACTGGGATCACAGTTAGGATCTGAATTAAAAACAGTGGCAACACGGTTAGACTCACAAATAGGAGCAATTAAAACAGAGATGGAAACAATGGAAACACGGTTAGACTCACGAATAGGGACATGTTCCAAAAATATGAAAGATGAATTAAAGAAAGAAATTAGAGAAGAAGTACAACCGATTTTGAATGCTCACTATAATAGATTAATTTCAATAGAAATTAGACAAAAGGAACAGGAAGAAAGAGATCGCGTGACAGTACAAAAATTTTCAGAGTTAAATTTACAACGTTCACACGATAAGGAAGAAATATTTGAGAGAATCGAGGAATCCGTACCAAATGACAGAATAAATAACCTAACACAACAATATGTACAGTTAACTACTAACTGTGTCAATACTGAAACCCGAGACACTTACGGAAGACGTAAATAAACAGAAAGAAAAAATAGGTGACTTATCGGAAAGAGTTGAGGAGATTTCTGATAAATTGACAAGTGTTAGTTTAAATGGGGACAGAGATTCAGATGATACAGCTCCATTGCCATTTGCAGAAACCGAAGAGTACCAGAACATAAATAAACATGTTGAAAATCAGGGAAAATGTAATGAACGCGTTAAAAGGGAATTTGAGGCGTTACGAAAGCAAGTCAAACAAATTGAAAGCGAAATCGTAGGAAAAGACGGTAGAAGAAATTTGGAATCACCGATAGCAGCGGGTTTTGAAGATAATAATGTATTTCATTTACGAGATGCAACAAGAGAGCGCCAGGCGCGCGAACTTGACAATAATCGACATTCGGACTGGGACAGACGCTAACTTTGACTATAAACACTTCTTAATTGTTCGGAAATTTAAGATCTTTCGCAATTCTAAGAATGACATACATCCATGTTCATGGTTAGATCAATTTATGTACGCACTTCCACCAAATTGGCCACTAAGTCACAAACTGGAATTTATGAGCGGCTATTTATGTCCTCAGGGGATTCGCTACACTAAGTGAATATGTGCCGTAGCGAGCACAGGGCCCCGAGCTGTAGTGGTGCTATTTCCCTTTTAGTTTTCTGCACCGCTGCCTACTCTTTTACTATTCTTTGTATCTATCAGAACAACTCTTCAACTATCAATCTGTCTAGAGTGTCGGTAAAGAATAACCGGATATGACTTACCCAAAAGCGATTTCGGAAATTAACGTTTGGACTTACTATATTTTCTGCAGCTTTCATTCGTAGTTTAAACGAAATTTTACCTGTTTATCTTCGTGGCAATATTACTTCATATGTTGACGATATTCTTATTGTTCTTGGAGTGAGCATAACAAAATTTTGGATTCATTATTACGTATTTTTGCAAGAGTTGGCATTACAGTGAACTTGGAAAAATCTGAATTTGGTCGTTCTCAGGTGAAATTTCTTGGTCATATTATTTCTACAGAAGGTATTCTTCCTGATCCAGAGAAACTAGACGCTATTCGTAATTATGCTCTTCCTACTACAAAACGTGATGTTCGTAGTTTCCTTGGTGTCTGTAATTTTCTTAGACACTTTATTAGATTGGACGATTTGGCCACACCTTGTTTATGTGAACTATCTGGAAATAAACTTCCTGGCAGATTAAAGCTGTGTGCCCGACCGAGACTGGAACTCGGGACCTTTGCCAAGGCAAAGGTCCCGAGTTCGAGTCTCGGTCGGGCACACAGTTTTAATCTGCCAGGAAGTTTCATACCAGCGCACACTCCGCTGCAGAGTGAAAATCTCATTCTGGAAACATCCCCCAGGCTGTGGCTAAGCCATGTCTCCGCAATATCCTTTCTTTCAGGAATGCTAGTTCTGCAAGGTTCGCAGGAGAGCTTCTGTAAAGTTTGGAAGGTAGGAGACGAGGTACTGGCAGAAGTAAAGCTGTGAGTACTGGGCGTGAGTCGTGCTTCGGTAGCTCAGTTGGTAGAGCACTTGCCCGCGAAAGGCAAAGGTCCCGAGTTTGAGTCTCGGTCGGGCACACAGTTTTAATCTGCCAGGAAGTTTCATATCAGCGCACACTCCGCTGCAGAGTGAAAATCTCATTCTATCTGGAAAGAATTCTAATTGGTGTTGGGATGAGGAAGCTCAATCAGAATTTGAACAACTTCGTGAAGCTTTAGTTGCTGCTCCACTTCTTTCACATCCGGATTTATCTAAAGATTTTTGTTTGGCGACGGACTCATCATACAAAGGCCTAGGTGCACATTTATTTCAAGAGATAGAAGATAACGGCGTTGTAGTACAGAAAATTATTGCATTTGGAAGTCGTGTTCTCTCTAAATCAGAAAAGAATTATTCGATTACGGAACTTGAAGCCTTGGCTGTTATTTGGGCTTTCACAAAATTTCGCATATTTTTGTATGGCAGACATACTAAGGTTTACTCTGATCATCGAGCTCTGGAATTTCTTATGTCAACAAAATTAACTCATGGAAGATTGTCACGATTGGCGCTGTATCTACAGGAATTTGATTTTAGTATTGTTTACATACAGGGTTCTTCAAATATTATTGCTGATGCTTTATCACTTGCACCTATGGGTTTGAAACAAAGTGCTGAAGAGGACTGCAAAGAAAACAATTATTGTTTGATGTATATTCAAGGTGTTGCGTTTGAAAATTTTATTTCGTCTTCGCTCCAGGACATTGCTAAGGAGCAAAATAAAGATCCAATCTGGAAGGACATTAAGGAGAAGTGGAGGAGAAAGGAAAGCGTAGCGATTAGACAGTATTATTTAGTTCGCAATGATATTCTTTTCAAATGAAAATCGGTCGACAACTCTGTTTGGTTATTTTGTATTCCTGATGAGTGGGTTAATAAATTGATTTGGTATACACATTTCAGTTATGCACACTTTGGTCCCAGAAAATGCTTTCATAAATTACGAGAAAATTGCTACTTTAGTAATATGGAAAAACGTATTCGATCTGTTCTTGCCAAATGCAAATTCTGTCAAAAGGCTAAGCCGCCAACTATTTCTCACAGAGCACCGTTGTTTCCTATCATTCCAGCGAAATTAAAGGAGATGGCTGCAGTCGATTTGTTCGGTCCAGTGGTTCCTTCTACTAATAGTTTTGCGTACATTTTGGTAGCAGTGGAATTGACATCAAAATATGTATGTTTTACACCTTTATGCAAAGCAACAGCTCGTTCAGTATCTAATGCTTTCATCAAACATTTTCTTAAAGAAGTGGGTCATGTTGATAAGGTTATATCAGATAATGGATCACAGTTTCGCTCTAAAATGTGGCTTCGTACTCTACGGCGTCGTAAGATTAAACCAATTTTCATTTCACTTTTTCACCCTCAATCTAATGCTTCAGAGTGATGGATGAAGGAAATCAATAAATTGTGTCGACTTTATTGTCAACATAATCACAGAACATGGGATCAGTATCTTCATATTTTTCAAAACATTCTGAATGAACCCCCTAATGATTCAACTTCTTTACCGCCTATATTGATATTAAAAAATAAAGCACCGACAAATCGCATTTCTGAAATCGTTCCTTTTCCGCCTACATGGAAACTGCGGCATTCTGAAGTCAACCTGGCTCTACGAAATATTGCATCTGCGGCTGCTGGAAGAGAGAAATCAGCTAAACGTCCTGGTCGTTTAAAAACCTTGTCAGTTGGTCAAAACGTGTTAATTAAGTCTCACCGTTTGTCTCACAAAGGAAAAGGCTTGTGTCGCAAATTTCTTCTGCTTTATAACGGCCCATATAGAGTTCGCAAAATTATTCATGATAACACTGTCGAAGTAGAAACTCTTAAATCTCGGCCCTCTAAGGGAGTACATCATATATCGAACGTTAAAATTTTTGTGGAATGACATGCTTTTGAGAGACTAACAGTGACATGTAAACAGGGAGAGAATACAAGGATACCGCGCCGTGTTCCGGCGGCGGCACATACTCAAAGCAACAGTCAAGTCTGCGCGGCGCACAAGGCAGTCGTTGACCGCAAACAATTACTTCCTACGTCACGCGTACCTACAGCTGATCGAGTGCTCAGTGCGAATGCACTGACAGCCGTACACAAATACAATGTCTAATTTCTCTGACTAAATTCAGTATAAAGCTATAGTGACTTGATAAATTATGTTATTAACGTTCAGTATTTTTCAGGATACAGTTGTATAAAATATTTAAGAACTTCAGGTTAATTCTGTGTGTGTCCGACGTTAAGAGGAATTGCTATCGAGAAATTTTCAGGAAGAATGTAATTTCGAAGAAAAACGTAACTATTAATTGAGTTTATTTTTCAGGTAACATATTTCCACTTAGGTACGTACTTTAGACGTAATTTGCTGCTCGCGATTACGTGATTTATACTTTGTGCTAAATTTTATGTTCTATGAATTTACTTGTGAAGCGACGTGCTTGCGTACATTTGATGTTTTTGACAATGTTTTATTAATGAACAGGGCTATTACTTGTGTATATTATGCATCGCTTGGCTGCTATGCTTTTTCACTGATGTCACATTTTTTTTATTATTGCCTGCTGTGCTTATTTATTTAAATTATAATTGTCGCCTGATTAGTTGTGCTGATATGGTTATGTATGTAAGTTATACTTTGTGATTTATCTGCTTGCGCCTTCGTGTTTATTTATTAAGATTACATATGAACATTTATTTGCTAATGACCTGTTTATTATGTAAGATACATATTTGCTGCTTTGCGTATGGATTGCATATTTATACATTTCTGTTTGTTGTCATAACTACTCTTTAATTTTGTATATAGAAATACTGATATGCGGTGTACGAACATGGAGTTTAGGTCACACTATGGTATTAATTATAGACTGTTCGCTTGGCAGAGCCTCGTTGTAGGAATTGTGCTGCATCCACTTGTTGACTTTCTGTTCTCCACTGGTATATTTACTCGCTATTGCATGTTTTGCTTACGCTCAGTGCCTTATATTTTTAAGATAAGAAAATGAACTGCTATAATTCGACGAACGACATTAGTAGAAGAAACTTCATAGAAGTCACATTAGCTGGAGGTTTTATGGAAGCTGCATAAATTTATGCTAATAGGAAGGAAGCTAACGACATGACATACCAACACTATGTTTAGACCATTGACAGCTATTACACTGCATTCTTCGTGAGAAATTGAAATAGCAAGTGACACTTGACACAAGAAATACTCCACATGTTTGCTTCTGTTTTGCCATGATTCTTAAAGTGGTGTACACACTGTGAAATATTATGATCATTCACACTCCGCACTCGTACTTCCTTACAGAAAGTTATTCAAACTAAAGGCTGTTAGAGGTCATGCATGCATTTCTTTTATTTAATGATGGACAAGGTAACCAAAATGTATTTTATAATTCATAATGAGTAGAAGATTTGGGTCAGATGGATTACACAGAGGTTGTGTGTGGACATTGTGTCTTCGGATTGTATGGGATGATGAATTGAAGTTTGCACTAGGATTTTATCTGTACTTGTTCGAGGAGACTGACTAGAGGAAAGAGTTGTTATGGAAGTGAAATGATATTGGCGATAAGGTTTATATGTGTCGACGTATTGAAGAGGTATTATTGAGGTATTGAGATTGTGTGAAGTTGATGATTATTGGAGTTTTGGTGGACAAGAGGTAAGGTAAATGATATTGATGATAAGGTTTATATGTATCGACATAAGAGGTATTATTGAAGTATTAGGATTATGAGATGCTGATGATTATTGGAGTTTTGGTGGATAAGAGGTAAAGTAAGTGAGGAGCATATTTTTTTGTTGGTTTATATGGAACAAGGAGGATGAAGATGGCAGACTAGAACACTCAAGTGGAAGGAAGATTGTCTACACACACACTTTGTTAAATCACTAAGCAGTATATACTTTTTTTTGGAGAGAGGAAGCATTTGCATATCTTGGCACTCTGACAGTTGTTCAGAAACCGTACATTTTGATTTGGCTTGGCTAACATTGGTCTTGACATGATGACTATGACGTTGACTAACTATTATTGACTGTTATACACTGCTGCCACTACTACTTGATACACATGTCGAACATCAAATCTTTGACAGAATTGCATTTACACAGTTAACACCATTCAATTACACAGTAGTACTTAATGTGGATGAAAGGTGAGTGAGTGTGTTTTGTGTATTTTCCTTTCCTAATCCCAAATAATTGGTACTGACCTATCTCCTAAATATTATTTTACTTGTTTGTTGTGGCTTGCACTGACACCCATAAATATTATACGTTTACTGATATTTGTGTATTTGTAATATTTAATATGACAATTATCTGATATCATTTGTGTGTTTATTATTATTTTTATGATAATTTTGTAAAAGCAATTGTGTGTGCATTCAAACTGTTGTTCGTGCTTGCACCTGTTCAACATTGATGGGTGCCACTTACAAATGTTTAATTTATCCTAATGAACTCTGATGAACTGTCTAATTAGTGATAGTGAATATTATGGACTGTTACCTCCACTTGTTCAACATGATGGGTGTCACTTGGAAATGTTTAATTTCTGCTGATAAACTCTGATGAACTGTCTGATTAGTGATAGTGAATATTATGGACTGTTACCTGCACCTGTTCAACATTGCTGGATGGCACTGATGGAACTGCTTCTATTGAAATGATGTCACTTGTTGGTGTCTGCACCTGCTCAACATTGCTGGGTGCCACTGATAGAACTGCTTCTACTGACATAATGTCACTTGTTGCTGTCTGCACCTGCTCAACATTGCTGGGTGCCACTGATGGAACTGCTTCTACTGAAATAATGTCACTTGTTGATGTCTGCACCTGCTCAACATTGCTGGGTGCCACTGTTGGAACTACTTCTACTGAGATGATGTCACTTGTTGGAGTCTGCACCTACTCAACATTGCTGGGTGCCATTGATGGAACTGCTTATACTGACATAATGTCACTTGTTGCTGTCTGCACCTGTTCAACATTGCTGGGTGCCACTGTTGGAGCTGTTTAAATACTGCTGATGAAATGTTATGAGACTGCTATTTGCACCTGTTGACCATTGCCGGGTGCTACTGTTGGAACTGTGAACTACTTTGAGGAGTGCTACTTGTTTATTGAACTATTGTAAGGATTTTATGTGAATATTTGTATAAACTGATTTTTTTGTGTATTTACTGTTTATGAAATGTTATGAGACTCTTACCTACACCTATTCCTCATTGCTGGTGCCATTGATTGAATGATACTTGTGTAAACTATTATGTAAAATCACATGTATGCAAGCATTTGTATTCCTTACTGTATTTTATATATTAGGTTATTGAAGGGTCAGTGCAAAGCCAAAATTTATCTAGTTATGTGACATTTACTTATTAATATTATCTTTTTTGGTCTGTATTTTTTTTGGCGAATTTGGTGGTATTTTCACCACCAATGCTGGCAAAAATACCATCAAATTCTAGCCCGTGGAAGAATGGCATATGAAAGGTGGCTACACTGAGTCACAGCGCCAGAGATCGCGCCAAAGAGTTTTATTCTGCCGCCTCCACTGGCAGTGCTTGTTCAGAAGTTGTGGTGGTTAGTGCTTTGCTGAGAGGATGTTGATGGCTGTACTATTTGAGGCCATGTCGTGTGCAGTTGTTTTGATGGGTTAGACAGCAGATGTTGTTCGAATGGAGATGTTGTAATGATCAGAGTGTATTTTTAGTCAATATATATGAAGGTAAAAAACATTTTTTATTTTTTTTAAATTTCCTAACTAATAATGCCTCTTGGTCACAGGTTCAGTCAACAAAGCATCTGGCTTGTGTTCATGTATTAGACTGTAATTCGGGTTTCTATGTGCAATTATAGTATTTCAGTTTTTTTCTAATTAATTCAGTGTAAATGGTATTTAAAATATCTTGTCTTATTGAGGAAGAACCGTGCCAGATGTGTACGTTGAATCACACTTCCACACACAGAACAGTTACACTTGTGCATTGTTGTTTCGGAGTTTTTGTTTCGTAGCTTTTATAGTTGCTGGGGACTTAATTAATTAATTGTGTTAACGGAAATTTCCTTTCATTCTTTGTTGTTATTCTATGCAGTCAGATTGCGGAGTAAAACTAGGCAGGGCCAACCGGTTACGAGACTGTGTAACCGGACAGTCAGCTACTAAAATTAAAAATATTTGCATTTTATTTAATTAAGCCCCCATGCATTAACGGAAACAACGAAACGGCAAAGAAGGAACGGCTAAACGAGAAGTGAAAGTACAAAGAAATTATGTGAAACATAAATTACGGCTACAAGAAAATTAAAGTGACCTTTGCGGAAAAGAGAACCAGCACTAAGCGAAAAAGGGATGCGGACAGATGGAATATATGGAAGTGCTATATAAGGAATTTGAACTTGCAGGCAATATTATAGAAAGGAAGAGACGTTGGGGAATTCGGTACTACGGGTAGAATTTCACAGAGCACTGAAAGACCTAACTCGAAACAAGGCCCTGGCATAAACATTCTCCCCAAACCACAAATATCCTACGGAGGGCCAGCCTGGCGAAAACAATCCACCAGGTGAAATATCCTCAGACTTCAAGAAGGCTGTAATATGAATTAAAACACGCTCGACACTGGTGTAATGTTTGATAATACTGTAGTACATTTCAACAATGTTGTGTGTGTTTTCACACATATTGAACAAAATCTTCTACGAAGAACCGAGGGAACAGTCAGTCAGTGCAGGGCTGTAACAATCCCAGTTCCAAAGACGGCATGGGCTGACAAGAGCTAATATTGCCCAACTATCAGTGTAATAAGCCATGTTTGCAAAGTACTAACAAGCATTATTTAAAGAAGAATGGAAAAAGAATGGAAAAGCTGATACAATTCGGGCTCGGGGAACACCAGTTTAGGCTTCGGAGAAATGTGGGAAAACGCGACGCGATGCAACTATTTACCTTAACAGATAGCCTCAGACAAGGCAAACGCACGTTTATGGTATTTGTATTTTTCTTGTACATTTGGTGCTCCGCAGTCTAAAAAATTAAAAAGTCGTTGTATTAATAATTAACTATCTGACGTAAGCTGCTTTTTGACTTTTATCTGCTTTTATCTGAGTAGCTGCGGCCAATCTCGTATCATCGTCCACGTATATGCTGTTTTTTGGCTTTTGCCAAAGACGATGTTTCGTAATGATCATATAATAAAATTAGTGTTGGATTTATTCTCTACTAAGAAATTATTACCAGTATAGATAACTGTCAATAGTGATTCCTGTACATGCAAAGATCACTCTTAGTTAAGCATCAGGGACTATATATAATGTCAATTATAATTTGTATCATGTCCGATAACGGAACAGGTTAGATGGCCTCGGGCAAGTACAGGAAGGGCAACAGCCTCAAAGGGTGCAGGGCAAAGTCTGGACATGCGGGGACCAAGCAGCAATCGGTATTGTAATTGTAAACTGTCGAAGCTGCTTTGGTAGAGTACCGGAACTTCAAGCGCTGATAGAAAGCACCGAAGCTGAAATCGTTATAGGTACGGAAAGCTGGCTGAAGCCAGAGATAAATTCTGCCGAAATTTTTACAAAGGCACAGACAGTGTTTAGAAAGGATAGATTGCATGTAACCGGTGGTGGCGTGTTTGTCGCTGTTAGTAGTAGTTTATCCTGTAGTCAAGTAGAAGTGGATAGTTCCTGTGAACTATTATGGGGGGAGGTTACACTCAACAACCGAGCTAGGTTAATACTTGGCTCCTTTTACCGACCTCCCGACTCAGCACCATCAGTGGCAGAACAACTGAGAGAAAATCTGGAATACATTTCACGTAAATTTTCTCAGCATTTTATAGTCTTAGGTGGAGATTTCAATTTACCAGATATAGACTGGGACACTCAGATGTTTAGGACGGGCGGTAGGGACAGAGCATCGAGTGACATTATACTGAGTGCACTATCCGAAAATTACCTCGAGCAACTAAACAGAGAACCGACTCGTGGAGATAACATCTTGGACCTACTAATAACAAACAGACCCGAACTTTTCGACTCTGTAAGCGCAGAACAGGGAATCAGTGATCAAAAGGCCGTAGCAGCAGACCTGAATATGGAAGTAAATAGGAATATAAAAAAAGGGAGGAAGGTTTACCTGTTTAGCAAGAGTAATAGGAGACAGATGTTAGAATACCTAACAGATCAAAATGAAAATTTCTGTTCCGACACTAACAATGTTGAGTATTTATGGAAAAAGTTCAAGGCAATCGTAAAATGCGTTTTAGGCAGGTACGTGCCGAGTAAAACTGTGAGGGACGGGAAAAACCCACCGTGGGTCAACAACAAAGTTACGAAACTACTGCGAAAGCACAGAGAGCTTCACTGCAAGTTTAAACGCAGCCAAAACCTCTCAGACAAACAGAAGCTAAACGATGTCAAAGTTAGTGTAAGGAGGGCTATGCGTGAAGCGTTCAGTGAATTCGAAAGTAAAATTCTATGTACTGACTTGACAGAAAATCCTAGGAAGTTTTGGTATTATGTTAAATCAGTAAGTGGCTCGAAACAGCATATCCAGACACTCCGGTATGATGATGGCATTGAAACAGAGGATGACACGCGTAAAGCTGAAATACAACACCTTTTTCCAAAGGTGTTTCACAGAGGAAGACCGCACTGCAGTTCCTTCTCTAAATCCTCGCACAAACGAAAAAATGGCTGACATCGAAATACGTGTCCAAGGAATAGAAAAGCAACTGGAATCACTCAACAGAGGAAAGTCCACTGGACCTGACGCGATACTAATTCGATTCTACACAGAGTACGCGAACGAACTTGCCCACCTTCTAACAGCCGTGTACCGCAAGTCTCTAGAGGAACGGAAGGTTCCAAATGTTTGGAAAAGAGCACAGGTAGTCCCAGTCTTCAAGAAGGGTCGTCGAGCAGATGCGCAAAACTATACACCTATATCTCTGACATCGATCTGTTGTAGAGTTTTAGAACATGGTTACTGCTCGCTTATCATGTCATTTCTGGAAACGCAGAATCTACTCTGTAGGAATCAACATGGATTCTGGAAACAGCGATCGTGTGAGACCCAACTCGCTTTATTTGTTCATGAGACCCAGAAAATATTAGATACAGGCTCCCAGGTAGATGCCAATTTCCTTGACTTCCGGAAGGCGTTCGATACAGTGCCGCACTGTCGCCTGATAAACAAAGTAAGAGCCTACGGAATATCAGACCAGCTGTGTGGCTGGATTGAAGTGTTTTTAGCAAACAGAACACAGCATGTTGTTCTCAATGGAGAGATGTCTACAGACGTTAAAGTAACCCCTGGCGTGCCACAGGGGAGTGTTCGATACAGTGCCACACTGTCGCCTGATAAACAAAGTAAGAGCCTACGGAATATCAGACCAGCTGTGTGGCTGGATTGAAGTGTTTTTAGCAAACAGAACACAGCATGTTGTTCTCAATGGAGAGACGTCTACAGACGTTAAAGTAACCCCTGGCGTGCCACAGGGGAGTGTTATGGGACCATTGCTTTTCACAATATATATAAATAACCTAGTAGATAGTGTCGCAAATTCCATGCGGCTTCTCGCCGATGATGCTGTAGTATACAGAGAAGTTGCAGCATTAGAAAATTGGAGCGAAATGCAGGAAGATCTGCAGCGGATAGGCAGTTGGTGCAGGGAGTGGCAACTGACCCTTAACGTAGACAAATGTAATGTATTGCGGATACATAGAAAGAAGGATCCCTTATTGTATGATTATGTGATAGTGGAACAAACACTGGTAGCAGTTACTTCTGTATAATATCTGGGAGTATGCGTACGGAACTATTGGAAGTGGGATGATTATACAAAATTAATTGTTGGTAAGGCGGGTGCCATGTTGAGATTCATTGGGAGAGTCCTTAGAAATGTAGTCCATCAACAAAGGAGGTGGCTTACAAAACACTCGTTCGACCTATTCTTGAGTGTTACTCATCAGTGTGGGATCCGTAACAGGTCGGGTTGACGGAGGAGATAGAGAAGATCCAAAGAAGAGCGGTGCGTTTCGTCTCATGGTTATCTGGTAAGCGTGATAGCGTTGCGGAGATGTTTAGCAAACTCAAGTGGCAGACTCTGCAAGAGAGGCGCTCTGCATCGCGGTGTAGCTTGCTGTCCAGGTTTCGAGAGGGTGCGTTTCTGAATGAGGTATCTAATATATTGCTTCCCCCTAGTTATACCTCCCGAGGAGATTACGAATGTAAAATTAGAGAGATTCGATTGCGCATGGAGGCTTTCCGGCTGTCGTTCTTCCCGCGAACCATACGCGACTGGAACAGGAAAGGGAGGTAATAACAGTGGCACGTAAAGTGGCATCCGCCACACGCCGTTGGGTGGCTTGTGGAGTATAAATGTAGATGTACATGTAGGAAAATGTGTGGTATATTAAGAAATATTAGTGAATTATTTTGTTTTTATTTTGGTCTGTGTGTCTAAAATCATGCCGCGATGAGTCACTATCTAAGTGAAAATTTAAATTTTGTCTAACACATACTTCGCAAGAAAAGTACAACGCCTTAGAAACCTCGCAATTGTCTTCCATTGCGAGTAAAAGTTTTAAATTTGGCTCAGAGACGCCTTCAACATTCCCCTGTAACGGTGCAAAAGCGCGGCGAACTGCGACCTCGACCGTGAGCTCGGCGACGCCTCGAACAAGGAGGTGTCGACACACGCGAAAAACTGCCGCCGCTCAACTGCTCGTTTTACAGTGTGGCACTGGCACCAAATATCACCGCAGTTATCCCCGACGCTATCTGGACGTGTCTCATGACGGTGAGGTCGTCACACCCCCTCTTACGTTTCGCCCCTTCTTTTGAAGCCTCTGTGACCGAGGTCAAGGATCTCGACGTCTAACATTGAAACCACGAGGCTCTCTTATGGATGGCCGAGAAAACATTTCACACACACTGCCGCTCGGAATCGACACGAAAAGCCCTCAGGTGGTAAAAATGTCCCTGTCAGAGACTTCTACACCCGTTCACCCCTCACGGCTGGGGTAGGCAGTACCTTAGACTCTCCTTCAGTGAGGTTGCCTGCCCTCATATGCTAGGGCAGACGTGAGGCACTACTCAGCTAATGACTTTCGGAGACTCTGATACACTATGTGATCAAAAGTATCCGGACACCTGGCTGAAAATGACTTGCAAGTTCGTGGCGCCCTCCATCGGTAATGCTGGAATTCAGTATGATTTTGGCCCACCCTTAGCCTTGATGACAGTTTCTACCCTCGCAGGCATACATTCAGTCAGGTGCTGGAAGGTTTCTTGGGGAATGGCAGCCCATTCTTCACGGAGTGCTGCATTGAGCATAGGTATCAATGTCGGTCGGAGGGGCCTGGCACGAATTCGGCGATCCATCCCAAAGGTGTTCGACAGGATTCAGGTCAGGACTGTGTGCAGACCAGTCCATTACAGGGATGTTATTGTCGTGTAACCACTCCGCCAAAGGCCGTGCTCGATCGTGTTGAAAGATGCAGTCGCCATCCCCGAGTTGCTCTTCAACAGTGGGAAGCAAGAAGTTGCTTCAAACATCAGTGTCGGCCTGTGCTCTGATAGTGCCACGCAAAACAGCAGGGGGTACAAGCCCCCTCCATGAAGAACACGACCACACCATAACTCCACCGCCTCCGAATTTTACTGTTGGCACTACAGACGCTGACAGATGACGTTCACCGAGAATTCGCCATACCCAGACCCTGACATCGGATAGCCACATTGTGTACCGTGATTCTTCACTCCACACAACGTTTTTCTACTGTTCAATCGGCCAATATTTCGCTCCTTACACCAAGCGAGGCGTCGTTTGGCATTTACCGGCGTGATGTGTAGCTTATTAGCAGCCGCTCGACCATGAAATCCAAATGTTCTCACCTCCCGCCTAACTGTCATAGTACTTGCAGTGGATCCTGATGCAGTTTGGAATTCCTGTGTGATGGTCTGGATAGATGTCTGGCTATTACACATTACGACCCTCTTCAAATGTCAGCGGTCTCTGCAGTGAACAGGCGAGGTCGGCCTGTACACTTTTGTGCTGTACGTGTCCCTTCACGTTTCCACTTCACTATCACATCGAAAACAGTGGACCTAGGGATGTTTAGGAGTGTAGAAATCTCGCGTACAGACGTATGACACAAGAGACACCCATCACCTGACCACGTTCGAAGTCCGTGAGTTCCGCGGAGCGCCCCATTCTTCTCTCTCACCATGTCTAATGACTACTGAGGTCGCTGATATGGAATACCTGGCAGTCGGTGACAGCACAATGCAGCTAATATGGAAGACGTATGTTTTGAGGGTGTCCGGATACTTTTGATCACATAATCTAGTTATATTTTCAATATGGTCAACAAAGACCAGTGGCTGGCACAGAGGGTGCTGCCGAACTGGCGGCCGTTTACCGTTTCATTCACGGACATGTACGATTATGCCACAGGAAGGTGCAGAACAAGAGGACTGAAAGACACTCTTTGCTAATTCAGATCACACTCAAATTTCGTCGAAACGTTTTGAACACTCCATAATAGTTCCATTGTATGTAACAGAGCAAAAATTGTGGTTGTGCTACTACCCACAGAGATCAGACGACGTTTAATGGCGTTGCCTCACGATGTCCTTAACCCTGTGGCGCATGGCGTCCACTACAGTGGACAGCTGTTAATGGTCGCTTCTTCGGCATTTCCAATCAGGCATGAGGCTGCAAATGCACACAGTTCACTGCAGTGGGTACTCCCTACTGGTGTTGTATCCTGCATGCATTTGCAGCCTCATGACTGATTGAGAACGCCAGAAATTAACCGTTATAAGTTGTCCACTGCAGTGAAATTCATGCACCACAGGGTTAAAGTAAGGTTCAATCGTCCAGGCGTGTCAGCAGGGTCGAAAGTTGCCAAGAACGTCTTCCTGCTTTTTACCACACTGCGAACTGTCTTCTTCACCCGCGAAATGTGTGGGAATCGACGCCGCAATGAAAGGGGTGGGTTCATTGACGCCCTTTACGCTGCATTATGACAGGTTGGAAGGACATACTCCAGACATTTAATAGTGTAAATCTGAAACTGCAAAGTCTAAATATTGATACTAAAGTAGTGCATGAATTATATGAATCACTTGTAGGATTTATTGCATCTATTCGTGGCATGTTCGACTATTAGCAAAACAAATCCATGGAGATTGTGACATATAGACTATGAATGTACCTATAAACGATCACGAAAACGCAAACTTCATGATGACGAAGAAGCGGACTCTGAAGAAGTTTTTCTGACTCGAAGGGAAAAGTTTAGAGTCCAAATATTTCTCCCAGTACTCGACAACTTGTACGCCGAATTAGTGAGGAGGAAGGAAAGCTATAGAACACTGTTGAACTCCTTCACAGTTTTCTGTAATCCTATGAACAGCTCACCTGACGATATTGCTGAACGTGCAGCAAAACTCCAAGTGTCATATGACGTAGATTCAGAGCCTTCCTTCCCTAGTGAATGTGTACATTTGGGGTTTATGGGCGCTCAACATCGAGGTCATCAGCGCGAATGTGTACATTTCGCGGAACTTCTGAAATCTTCTGAGATCAGTGATGTACCATTCGCAATGAGTAAATTTTTAAGAAAAGAGAGGTTACATTCCGTATTTCCGTATGTTGACATTGCTCTTAGAATATTTCTATGTATGGCACTTACTAATTGTTTAGCATGACGCTCGTTTTCGGCTCTTAAAAGACTGAAATGGTTCAAATGGCTCTGAGCACTATGGGACTCAACTGCTGTGGTCATAAGTCCCCTAGAACTTAGAACTACTTAAACCTAACTAACCTAAGGACAGCACGCAACACCCAGCCATCACGAGGCAGAGAAAATCCCTGACCCCGCCGGGAATCGAACCCGGGAACCCGGGCGTGGGAAGCGAGAACGCTACCGCACGACCACGAGATGCGGGCTTAAAAGACTGAAACATTCCATGTTGTCTTAGGACAGACTGAACGCGCCGTCCATTCTTCACATGGAAACCGACCTCCTCACTGATAACCGTCTGAACTATGAAGATATGATCAACGAGTTTTCTGCCGTCAAAGCCAGACGCAAACTTTGCTGACTGGTGACTTTGTTTATTTATTCATATTAGTTTTAAAAATTTTAGGTTATAATGTGATTTTTATTGTAACTTAGAGCACATTCATTGGATTTACAAACTCCGTATTACCTGTTTATTTTACAACTGCCGATGTCAGAACGCCGAATTAAACCTGGTTTACGTGCAGACGTGACCGAAGGTGCCCGACAGTACTAAACAATACCCGAATGACCCAGGCCGCTCGGCGCTGTACAGTCAAGTCATACTGATACTGTAGTGTATTACTACTGATGCGTATTCTTCGTGTCTGCTGAAATGCATAGTTATCGAGGAAATATACGTTATCGGAGAGTACGCTCAGATGAAAAAGTGTTAATAAATAACGTCGTTCAGTTCTGTATATAAATACGTAAAAGGTTTGCTAATACCGTTAGAAATCTGTGGTGAGAGCAGTAGCTGCAGTACAAAACTGATCAGCCCTTACATGGATTAAAGGTATTGTGTACACTTATTATGCAGCATCTAGCTACACATACCCTAATGCTTTACTCGTTAACTATTAGATTATAAAGCAAATTTGATTTTTCCGCACTAGTCTGTAAAATTATGTAATAGCAAATCCAGTTCTGTGTGTGCTCGTCTGTATAGAGTAACTAGTTCGTGCACTGAAATCTCTATTTCATTTTCATTTCTTAAGTTTTCCTATGTGTTGTTGTTGTTGTTGTGGTCTTCAGTCCTGAGACTGGTTTGATGCAGCTCTCCATACTACTCTATCCTGCGCAAGCTTCTTCATCTCCCAGTACCCATTGCAACCTACATCCTTCTGAATGTGCTTGGTGTATTCATCTCTTGCTCTCCCTCTACGATTTTTACCCTCTACGCTGCCCTCCAATACTAAATTGGTGATCCCTTGATGCCTCAGAACATGTCCTACCAACCGATCCCTTCTTCTAGTCAAGTTGTGCCACAAACTTCTCTTCTGGCCAATCCTATTCAACACCTCCTCATTAGTTATGTGATCTACCCATCTAATCTTCAGCATTCTTCTGTAGCACCACATTTCGAAAGCTTCTATTCTCTTCTTGTCCAAACTATTTATCGTCCATGTTTCACTTCCATACATGGCTACACTCCATACAAATACTTTCAGAAACGACTTCCTGACACTTAAATCTATACTCGATGTTAACAAATTCCTCTTCTTCAGAAACGCTTTCCTTGCCATTGCCAGTCTACATTTTATATCCTCTCTACTTCGACCATCATCAGTTATTTTGCTCCCTAAATAGCAAAACTCCTTTACTACTTTAAGTGTCTCATTTTCTAATGTAATTCCCTCAGCATCATCCGACTTAATTCGACTACATTCCATTATCCTCGTTTTGCTTTTGTTGATGTTCATCTTATATCCTCCTTTCAAGACACTATCCATTCCGTTAAACTGCTCTTCCAGGTCCTTTGCTGTCTCTGACAGAATTACAATGTCATCGGCGAACCTCAAAGTTTTTATTTCTTCTCCATGGATTTTAATACCTACTCCGAATTTTTCTTTTGTTTCCTTCACTGCTTGCTCAATATACAGATTGAATAACATCGGGGAGAGGATACAACCCTGTCTCACTCCCTTCCCAACCACTGCTTCCCTTTCATGCCCCTCAACGCTTATAACTGCCATTTGGTTTCTATACAAATTGTAAATAGCCTTTCGCTCCCTGTATTTTACCCCTGCCACCTTCAGAATTTGAAAGAGAGTATTCCAGTCAACATTGTCAAAAGCTTTCTGTAACTCTTCAAATGCTAGAAACGTAGGTTTGCCTTTCATTAATCTAGCTTCTAAGATAAGTCGTAGGGTCAGTATTGCCTCACGTGTTCCAATATTTCTACGGAATCCAAACTGATCTTCCCCTAGGTTGGCTTCTACTAGTTTTTCCATTCGTCTGTAAAGAATTCGCATTAGTATTTTGCAGCCGTGACTTATTAAACTTATAGTTCGGTAATTTTCACATCTGAAGTTTTCCTATAGATTCACGTATTAATATCGCACGTGTTTTTTTATCTGCTACACATTCAAGTTGTTAGATCGTAAGACGAGGGTTTAATTTTAATTTTGAACGCATCTCTGTAAATGTACGTGCTAATTTCTAATGTATGACACGTTCGCTTCAATTTTTAGATCATAATACAACTTTTTTATTTTCATTTTCAACCATTTCGTGTAAAAGAACGTATTAAAAGTTATTGTATAACAAAAATCCGTTGTCTCCTAGACGCTCTGCTGAATTTTTATGTTACAAAAGAAAAGTTATTTTCCTTGTGTGCGTTTCTGTTGTCTTTCGACAGAAAAATGTGTTAACGCAATGCAGTTTTAAGTTTATTTTATCCGCTGTCGTACACCAAGTACAGTTCAGGGACCATATTACATTTTGATTGCGCGCGACTAGACCGCTGACGCATCCTTCAGAACAACGAATAGCAGAGTACGGAAACAGCTCACAGCGCTCCCACCCAAAACGGCAATTGTGAAGTGGTGGGGTAATAGTTATTATTTAAAACATGTTTTTTTTGGGTGGTGGGGGGTGGGGGTGGGGGGGAGCATATTACATGGTGTGCCCAGGGGCGCAAAATTTTTAATTCCGCCACACACTGTCGGACAGTCAACACTTGCGCGAGTCACGACATCTAGAGCGCACTGTCTTTGCTAAATATATATTACTGACTTAATACATTCCCCACGAATTTAATTAGACTTGCAGGACAGGGGTTGGGTAAATACTAGTTTTGTAACTTTCCAACGCATTAAAACAGTTCACAGTGATATTTAATGCAATATTTTCTGTTTTGTTCGTCTTTTAATCTCTCTCTCTCTCATACACACACATACATACACACACACACACACACACACACACACACACACGCACAGCCGTTGTGTTCAGTGAGAGACACTCCCAATGTCTGCTCGACATTTGCGCCAATTAATTCCTCAGCCGCCTCAACTAGGAAAGATTTCTCAGTTTCCTGGCAGTGCATGAAGGAGGTAGCAATATAATGGACTTTCATGACGATGAGCTGTTATAAGGCACCGGATTCCCGGGTTCGATTCCCGGCGGGGTCAGGGATTTTCTCTGCCTCGTGATGGCTGGGTGTTGTGTGACGTCCTTAGGTTAGTTAGGTTTAAGTAGTTCTAAGTTCTATTGGACTGATGACCATAGATGTTAAGTCCCATAGTGCTCAGAGCCATTTGAACCATTTGTTATAAGGCAACGTTTGACTCATTATGAGAAAAGCGACTGTATGACATTTAGAAAAGAGTGTAATTTCTAGTAGCCAACCCACCTACCATCGCTGCAAAGCCTTTCTAAAAAACATGGTTCAAATGGCTCTGAGCACTATGCGACTTAATATCTCAGGTCATCAGTCCTTAGTACTTAGAACTACTTAAAACCTAACTAACCTAAGGACATCACACACATCCATGCCCGAGGCAGGATTCGAACCTGCGACCGTAGTGGTCGCGCGGTTCGACTGAAGCGCCTAGAACCGCTGGGCCACTACGGCCGGCTAGCCTTTCTTCAAGGCGTGTTAGAACTGATTGAACTAATTGCCTTGTCCGCGTTTCATGGTGGTTTATTTCCCACCACATGTTTTCTATATTCTCGCAACGGTCGCTTGCATTTCTATACCCAATTGGCAATGACCTCGATAGCTCCACCCATATGTTCTCAATAGCGTTGAGGTCCGGCGACATTGGAACGAACGCTATTAGTTTTATTTTGTCTTGGCCGTGTAATCACTCCTGAACGGCTCTGTTTTGATGGACGGGGTCGTCGTGCTGTAAATAAATAGATATATAGTTATTTCATCTACTTACAGGGTGAAGAGCGCATTTGTAATTTACAGCCTGTGTTAATGTTTTTTTCTAGTGTCTAAGAATTCGGGTCAAGTCATAGGTGAGAGGTCAATTCCGATTACGAGCGTATTATACCGTGTCCATTCTGTGATGAGAATCGTAATCTGAAAGCCAGACTGAGAGAGATTGGCTGAATGAGATAAAACGATGTGGTATCGAACTGACAAGGAGACCTACGGACCTGTGCACCACGGATTTTGATGAATCGTAGGTATATTGTGGAGGAACCTGTCCTGAATACCTGGCCAGCGGCTTTTCATTTAACGGCTTATAGTTACAATCTGCGTACTGTCTGTACCAGCAACGTGATCCCTGTGTTAAGCAACGGAGAGGAGTGCAGTGGCTATAGCTTCAGAGTAGCAGCAGAATAACCACTCATAAAAGCTGACAACAAGGATCGGATAAGGTAGGCATGAAGCTGCATCCAAAAAGAGGTGAGAGTCTACTGCAAAAGAACAAAAAAAAAAAAAAGGCAAAATGGCGCTACCAGAAAGACGCAAGTATATATCATTTCACTGCGATTACCTGACATATTATGGGTGTGTGTTATGTGTGGGGTACTGCTATTCACCCACGGCTAAGCGACTCTTTCACGAGCAGAATATACTGTAAGTCTGAGCTACAATCGGACGTATTGGTGGTTTAGCGTCACGAATCGGCAGCGTAGGATAGTCTCTGCAAGTACTAGAACTGTATGCCAATCTGTGCAGTCGTATTTCAGCCTGATCCTCATCTGAGTATTGCGGCAAGGTAGAAAAAATGCGTTCAAATGTGTGTGAAATCTTGTGGGACTTAACTGCTATGGTCATCAGTTCCTAAGCTTACACACTACTGAACCTAAATTATCCTGAGAATAAACACACACACCAATGCCCGAGGGAGGACTCGAACCTCCGCCGGGATGGCAACGTAGAGGCGTCGTTCGTAAATGGTACCATCAGTCACTCAGTTAATAACATCTTGCATCGACTGCGCAGCACTGCAAAAAAAAAATTAGCAGAACGCTCAGCACTGTGCATGTATTATAGTCTGGGTGTCTCTTTGTCTTAAGCATACTGCAAATGGAAAACTTCGCTTTTACTGACAAAACATAAACAGTCGTTATACTGTAATCATAATGAGTAGATACTTGTCATTCTCTCAGTTTTTATAGGCTTAATAACAGAGCTTATTTCAGCTCAAATCGAACTAAAATTGCGCATATTCGCTGATGTCAATTTTTACAGATCTTTGAGCCCGCTATTCGCCTAAGTCTTGGTTCGGAACATAACATTATTCGCACCTTTCGAAGCCTTTCCTCGGATGTTCACACTTTGCAATGAAAGCTGAGCTGCCCCCTAATTTGTGCTCTTCTGTTTTTGGGACGGTGCCAATGACAGAATTCTTAAGAAAAAGATTTTCAGTATCTACAACGATCAAAATAAATTCGCCAACAAGAATGGCATGAGACTCTTTGAACTGTGCCAACAGAACAATCTGAAAACAATGTCCACCTCCCTGAGGAAAGATCCTCGAAAACAGGAGACTTGGAGATCTCATATACAGTCTCTCGGAGAATATCAGGTCGACCATGTGGCCATCACACACCCTTTATAGAAGGAAATTCATGACATGCAAGTCCGAAGAGGAGCCAACATTGACTCTGACCACTGTCTAGTGCGAATCAAAGTGAAATTTACTCCGAAAAGAATCGACCACAAGAAATCTTCAAAAATTCGACAGCAAAAAATCAAAGAAAGCAACATGAAACAAGAATGGGAAAAGCAAAAGGCAGGCACCGCAACAAGATAATCAAGAGAGCCAAACAGGCAGTAGCATTGAAGAAGAATACGAAACACCCGTGGTGGGACTCCGCATGTGAAGAAGCACTGGAAGAACGAAAGAGTGCTTTCCAGTAAATTAGCTCTAACAAGTCACTGGAGGCTCAACAACATTATCTTCAGATCAGAAAGGAAGCCTCAAAAATTATCAGACAAACAAAGAGGAGGCACACGAAGGACCAGTTGGACTCTATAGAAAGACTACAGAGATCACAATACTCGAGACTTTTACAGGACGTTCGCAGGGGGGATTCGAGGATACACCCCCTCAGAACTTATGTTTCCGAATACCAGACGGCAAACTCGCGCTGACAAACAGAGATAATTGTAGAGAACTGGATCGATATTTCTCATAGCTACCCAATTGCCAGGAGCCCAAATCAAGATGGCCCAAAGAGACTCCCGCACACGTAAACCCAGAATCTCCGCCACCTATCAAAGAAGAAATCCATAGACACATCCTCAGACTCAAGAATAACAGGGCATCTGGAGAAGGTGGAATAGTTGCAGAACTATTGAAGAACATAGGCCCAAATACAGTCGAGGAGCTCACACAAATCATCACAGACGTCTGGAAAACGGAAAAGGTACCTGAAGAATGAAAATGTGCACTCATCCATTCGTTACACAAGAAAGGTGACAGAACAGATGTCAATAACTACAGAGGGATTTCTCTCCTTGAGTCACCTAGAAAATTCTATCCGCGTGCCTTCCTCAAAGCTTGAAAACCAAACTGACGACTATGAAGCTGGTTTTCGACTGGGTTGAACAAATTTTCAATTTGAAGATGCTATTGAAATACAGAGCTACACGAAGCTCTCCGAGCATCTGTATGTTCGTCGACTTCAAGAAGGCATATGATTCGGTCGATCGACAGTCTCTCTTTAACATCTTAGAAGAACAAGGACTTGATTGAAAGACATTGAGACTCATCAAGGAAACACTCACGGGCACGAAGGCAAAAGTGAAATTCATGGGCGAATTGTCAGAGCCCTTTGAGATAAAGACCGGTGTGTGACAAGGTGATGGATTGTCAACACTGCTCTTCAACCTTGTCCTGGATAAAGTCGTCTGAGAATGGGAGAAAGAATTGAAATCCCAGGACCACTGGAAACCCATTAAACTCGGACGAAAGAATGATGACATCAAGGTCAGTTGTTCAGCTTTCGCAGACGACTTAGCGATACTAGCGGCCTGCGAAAATGCAGCGATCAAACAGAATGAAGTCCTCAAGGAATGCGCTGAGATAACTGGACTACAAACTTCATTCGAGAAGACCAAGTTCATTTGCACTAAATTCGATATTCACCAACTGAATACACAGTACTGGAAGATCAAACGAGTTCCACACTTCAAATATCTCTGTGAGATCATAGAACCAACAGGGTTGGAAAAGGAAGCACAGGAAGTTCGGTTACAAAAGCTCAAACGAGCATATGGGAGGACGCGTGAAATCTGTATGTCCATTCATACAAAGATAAAACATTATAATACAGTGATTAAGACTGAAGTGCTGTACGCGAGCGAAAGCTTGGTACTTAACAGAAAAGGCGATCTGGAGAACATCTTGAAGGAGGATAGAAAGATCATGAGGAAAATGCTGGGACCAGATAAAGGAGAAGAGGGGTATAGGCTCAAATAGCGCAAAGCAAGAGAAGAACTGCCCAACCTCACCGCAGATTCCCAGAAACAAAGGCTGAAATTCTGTGGACACGTTCATAGACTCCCATCCTCAAGGCTTCCTCACAAGATTTTGACATACACTGCAAAACTGAAGAACATTCCATGGATAGAAGAAGTCAAATATGTCTTGGAAAAGCCACAGAAAGGAACATCGGACATACTAGACAGGAAACTTTACCGTCAGGAGATAAATAGATGAATAGTAAATCCAGAGAATGAAGTCCATAAAAGATCAGGGACCAAGTGATCAGAAGAAAGGAAGAAAGAACATAGCGAAAGAATGGAAGCTATATGGGCTATTAGAAAGGCGAATCATAAATGTAATGCGTGATCCGACAGGGTCCATACGCACACAATAATAATATAACGCTCAAAAGATATGTTTCTTTCTAATAATGTATGCAGTATAACCAGTTGAGACGCTCCAGAAACATGGATCGCGTTTGGTGAATTATTTTTCAGTTTTCAATGAGCTTAAAACAGAGAAACAGAAATACAAAATTTTGAAAAACACAGCCCTCAGTCGCGAACACAATTAATTTGTAACCTAGGTTTCGGTGTCACAAGGGACACCTGCTTCGGACATAATTAAAACTAAATGTTACAGCATAACGTACCAAAAAATACGAAAGCTGAGGTCATACCTGACAGCGTCAGATAGTCAGAATTAAAATCAAATGCAACAGAGGTGCATTATGACCATCTGACGCTGTCAGGTATGACCGCAGCAGGAACTTGAGATAAGAAAGTGCCAGCCGACGAACACAACGCTAGCGCCGCGTTCGGCTCGTCGTACGGCGCCTGGCGAAGTTGGCGAGTGGCGCGCGGCCGGCCGCTGATAGCTGGGGCCGCTGCTGGGAGAGGAGATAGCAGCGACCTGTGTGGCGGCGCTGGCGTAAAGACTTCTGGTATCACAGCTGGGGCACAAAGTAAAGGGAACTGTACTCTGTCAGACTGACTACTTTCGCAGACAAGCAAGAGGCGGTTAACACACACACAAAAGGGATGAAGTGGATTCGATCTCGCTACTTTGTTGCTTCATTGCGTGACGTCTACCACTTTTTTATGTTGATTTCATTTCGCTCGTTATTGTTCGTTACATTTGTTTGGGGCGGAGGACCCACGACACCCGTTCAATTTCAGCAGTGATCCGTTCACTCAGTTTTCTATTACACAGGGCAGCCAACACACTGTCCGAACATGCTGAGCTACCTTGTCGGCAACTTCATTTTGTTCGTTATCGTTCGCTGCATTTGGTCCGGGCGGACGTCACCTGACACCCGCTGAAGGTCATCGTTGAGTCAATTACTCTTTTTATTATTATTATTATTATTATTGTTATTACAGAAGGCATCCAGCGTTGAGATCCCGTGTTGGTGCCGCTAGACCGCGAGCAGTTACAGCCTTGCAGCGTGGACAACACTTCCTCCACACAATTCCGCACTCTACAAAGTTGCCAGACCGTGCATATCGCCGGAATTCTGACGGGCCGATCAACTTTACTGCCCTCCTTAACAGAACGACTTGGACTTAGCCTGTGCGGTGGCCGGCCGGAGATCAATTTCTTTGTCTATGACTGTACATCCGGGTCACTAGAAATATATTCCGTTCCTGATAATTAATCTACACACCATAGTTTCTATATTACATTGCTAGCTGATTACGTTTGTGCTGTATGTCGTAGGTATCAGCAAAGAGTAAATGGTGCTGATATGTTTCATCCGCAATTTCCAACCCCATTCTCTTATATTTACAAGACAGTTTCCCGAGACTAATATCTACTCGTATGTTTTGAATAGCACTGGTAACATGGGCCTTTCCCTGCTCTAAATTTCTGTGAAAGTATAGCACCGGTTTTTATTTGGCATATTTAACCCTTATAAATTACTTGCGTTATTTTAATTACGAAGATATGTACCACATTTAATGTTTTGAAAGACAGGTATCTGGTACGATTCCAAGGGAACTTTAGAGAAAACAGCCAAAGGTCATGACAGTTTGAGTCCCTATTGATGGTCCCACTCACCCGTTGCGAGAACCATCAGATGATCTTTGTCCTGGCGGCAACATGTTACGTGTTAAAAGTATTGATCATTATCACAGTCAAACACTGGTAGGTGTCGTCGGCGGATGATGATGATAAAGAAATGCAGAAATATATGGAAAATGTGTCCACGTTTTGTAATAAATGTCAGTTCTGTTTAAATGTGAATAAGGCCTAGAGAAAAAAGAAGCCGATACTATCTGGATGTAAGACGAGTCAACATCCCATCGCGTCACTTTAAGTAAGCATTTAGGGGTAATATACATGGGTAACACTAAGAAGTCATACAAGAAAGGATGGTAATGTGAATCTAATGTAACGGGTGATTAAAACGTTTCGAGGGCTCACCAGACTGCCCATTACTCCAAAGGTAGCGGGAAATTAGGTAGTACAAGACCCTGGACCGGTTGACTTACACAGAGGCTAAACGTAAATTCGAAAGATGACACACCATTCGGTTGACGTCGACATATGCTACAGCTACGTCACCATCGCCTTCCCAAGTGCCAGTGCTTCCTCACTCTGTGCCACGAACAGTGGGCCCTTCGGACCACCAGATTACATCCACCCCCTTGGTGGTAGGCGGCAAATCTTCCTCCGTTGCTCCAAAAGCAGCTTCTTCAGGAGCAAGACGCTCCCAAACGCAGGGGACTTCGGTCTCCTCCCGCCTGCCAGAGAAGCAACGGCCTCCTCCGGTCCTTTCGTGTGGAAGGGGTCTCTTGGGGCCCTCTACTCCAAGGTCTCCACTAATGCCACGGCGGACATTCGACAGTGGCTAAAGGAGCCAAAAGCTGCTGGACGAAGAGCTTCACGGTCTTCCACCATGCCTGAAGCTGCTTCAGAGAAATTTTTCCAGTGAGCTCCTAAAGACAAGCGAGAGAGTAAGCAAACTAAGAAGAAGTCTGCTAAGAAACAGGACCCTCTGGTGGCCCCAACACCACCACTTCCTATCAGTTCTGTATCTGAGGATGTAGTGGAGACCTTAGCGTCCCCTGCGGACCTGGATCTTACTGATGTCTCATCCACCATAGAAATGGCTACAAATACTAGTCAGAGGCATAATATGCTTCCTTGCACGCTTCATGCCTTCCCAGCCTCAAGGTAACGTCGTCCTCCAGCGGAATTGCGTCGGTTTTCTCCACCACCTGGCTGAGTTATGGCAACTGTTAAGCTTTACACCTGCTTTCTCCATTGTCCTCCAGGAAACCTGGTTCCCAGCAATGCAGACCCCTGCCCTCTGTGGCTATAAGGGATATTACAGGAACCGTAGCGACTATAATAGAGGAGTTTGTGTTTATGTCCTAAACTCAGTATGTGGTGCACCTGTGTCCCTTCAAACCCCTCTTGAAGCCGTAGCTGTCAGGATAAGGACGGCACAGGAAATAACTGTCTGCGATGTATATCTTCCTCTAGATGGTCCAGTACCCCTGAAAGCATTGGCTGCACTGATTGATCAACTCCCTAAACCTTTCCTACTTTTGGTAGATATTAACGATCATAATCCTTTATGGGGTAGCACAGCTCTTACTGGCTGAGGCAGAGATGTTGAAAATTTACTGTCACAACTCGACCTCTGCCTCTTAAATACTGGGGCTGCCACACATTTCAGTGTGGCATGTGGCACATATTCGGCCATTGATCGCTCGGTTTGTAGTGTTGGCCTTCTCCCATGTATCCACTGGAGAACACATGATGACCATCTTCCTGTCACTGGCCCGTCGTAGGCCCATGGACGCCTGCCTAGATGAGCTTTAAACAAGGCTGTCTGGGACACTTTCACCTCTGCTGTCACCGTTGAATCTCCCCCACATGGTAACATCGATGTGGTGGTTGAGCAGGATTTTCTGCTTCGATCCCTTATTCTTTAGGGTTCCCCCGGCGAAAGACAGTCCCTTGGTGTCGCCGGAAGTCGTTGAGGCAATTAAGGAGCGTCGGCGAGCTCTACAGCGGCATAAGCGGCGCCCTTCCCTGGAGCACCTTATAGCCTTTAAACGGCTCCGTGCCCGCGGTCGCCAGCTTATCAAAAGGCGGAGACAAGGGTGTTTGGAGAGGTATGTGTCGACCATTGGGTGCCATACGTCACCTTCACAAGTCTGGACGAAGATAAAACGAGTTTTTGGGTACCAGACCCCAACAGGTGTTCCTGGTGTTAACATAAGTGGCGTGTTGTCTACGTACGCAAACGTGATTGCCCAGCGCTTTGCTATGCACGTCGGAATCCCCGGCAGCGAACTTCCTGACAGCCTGGCCAAATAGGCTACACGGAAACCGCTTCTGGAGATCGGCATTCCAATAATTGACCTGCGTTCGTTTTTACGTCGCCAGGCTTTTCGGCTTTGGGAGACGGAATGGCATAACATCAGTGCGCACAACAAACTGCGTGCCATTCAGGAGACTACGAATGTGTGGTAGTCCTCCTTGCGCGCCTCTCTCAGGGACTCTGTGGTTCCCTGCCGGCTCCGCATTGGCCACGCTTGGGCGACGCACGGCTGCCTCCTGCACCGTGAAGACCAGCCTCAGTGTCGGTGCGGCGCCCGGTTGACAGTGGCCCATATTCTGGTGCACTGGCCCACTTTGACTGTCCTGCGACGAAATCTTCGGTTACCGGACTCGTTGCCGCTAATTTTATGTGACAACGCCTCATCGGCTAATTTAGTTTTACGTTTTATTCGTGAGGGTGGGTTTTGTCATTTGATATAAATTTTAGCGCATGTGTCCTCCACCCTAGTGCTTTTAGGGTGGAGGTTTTAATGTGTTGCAGAGTGGCTGGCTTCTCCTTTTTACTTTCATGGTCAGCCAGCCATTGTAATCTGTTTTGTCGTTTTAATCTCTTCTACCTGTTTCCTGCGTTTCTGTAGTTTTCTTCTCCCCATTTTTCTATTTAAGTGTTTGTTTCCCTTCCGTCGTTCTTGTGGTTTTTCCTTTCTCACCATTTTGTGTTATCAGTCTTGCTTGTTTTATTCTCACCCTTGTGGCATTGTTTTATTCGGAACAAAGGACCGATGACCTACCTGTTTGGTCCCTTCCCCCCTCTTTTAAGCCAACCAATCAACCAACCATCACGATTATATTATGCTGAATATAGCTTCACGAAAGTGTACCCATTGTAGCTGTGTGTTTTCCACTCATGTAAGATGTGTATGTCTGTGAATATCTTGTACAATAGGACATGGTTACAGAGTACGACGCAACATAATAACTTATAGCCAGATACAGTATTTGTAGTGGCTTTATTTTATGCGATGTAATTTGATAGAAACTGTTTCACTGACGATTATGCATGGACTGTGTTGTCAGGAAAGGGAAATCTTACGATCCTTAGACACAAGACTATACTATGACTAAAAGTTTATATCCTTCACTGTAGAGCTCAATAACGAATAGGTTTAATCTCCACGGATATTGACGTAATGGATGTGAAACAAATGGTCTGCAGCGACATATACAGTTCTGTTGTGCATAGCAAAGAAATTTAGAAGCTTATAGCATGCCACTGTGTAATGCTTTTTAATGCGATCTGAAACAACATCGTAAAAAACGATTTAAATGATACGTAGTTTTCGCAGATTTTGTGCAATGTATTCATTTCTCTCCTTAGATTCCTTATGATAGAGGTAAAGGGAGTGAAGCCTTTATTTCAAGCAGTACAGTCATCACTTGTTCTCCAACTGACTTAGTACACATCTTCAAGATGGCAACACCCAGTGCGCTCGCCTCTAGGTCCAGACACCAACTGGCTTACTTCAAATCGTCGCCAGCAGAGGTGGCTATCCCTGGCGCCACCGGTCAGCGGTAGCCCACCTCTAGTCAAGTGGCCGCTCGGACCGTGCGGGTCCAGTGGCGTCAACATGTTCTGCTCGTTCGAACGTGCCGATTCTGAATTCACAACGGTAGGTTATCCGTTCAGCAAGTGTATTCATCCCTCCCACAAATTTCGCGCCAAAATTGTTCGCCTGAGTGTGGAATCTTCCCCCAATGTCACAACAGTCGGTTAGTGATCCACCACATGGTTTCATGGTGGACAACAGGAATCTGCCCTGGTGTCACACAACCGCGGGGCCATCACTTGGCGTGCTCGACAAAGAACGCTCTCATTAAGTTAGCTGACTCAAGATCGTCTGCTCTCTTGTGTATGTGTAATAACAGGACACGAGCCGCGCCGGTGCCCCATGGATGCCCGACCGCTTACATCACACACCCTCGATCGCTGCCTCCATACACGCGCTGGACATAGTCTTCTGTAAATATGCTAACACCCACATCGCGCATCTAAGCCATCAATTGCCTAAGTACTTAATTGCATTTCAACTTTAATCATATTAAGTAATTCAATTTCCAATTTCATATAAGTATGAAGAGCAGTTCAATTATCTAATTTCAACTACTTTCAAGGTCCAGACCACCACCTTTTCCTAGGAACCAGCGCCGAGTTTGAATTCTGGCAGTAAAGAAAGGTCACTTGCACTTTCTCTAGCAACCTAAGAAAATTATTGGAAAGAAAGGACACTTGTACTAACCTCAGTCACCCGACTGCCACTTCCTCCTAGGAACCACCGCCAAGTTTGAATTCTGCCAGTAAAGAAAGGTCACTTGCACTTTCTCTAGCAACCTAAGAAAATTGTTGTAAACGAAGCTCATCACCACTAACCTAAGTCTCCAGGACGCAACCTCTTCCTACGGGGTTCTGCTGAAAAGACTCAGCCTGCACTAGGCCCATGGATGGAGGACTTTATTTTTGGGATGCAGTATATGTATCACAGAACACATACACTGTCATGTCCCACACCATACAGACCTGCAAACCACTCCTACATAACTCATTTATAATGCTCTACACACACACTTGCTAATTGTAAACAGTTAAAAATAATGCATCGCACAACCTACATACATGCGAACCGCTCGTAAATAATGCAAAACATTTACATCCAAATAGCCAAACAACTCCTAATTTTCCGAAATAATTTCAGTGCAGATCTGCAGACTGCTTTGCGTTTATCTGTTTCCTTGTAGGATGTATCCCCCGCTAGTAACTATAATTTTGTGTAGGACTTATGCAGGCATCGTATAAGTTCTGAACCATGATCGGATGTAAACAGTGGACACTATACGTCTCTGCAAGGCTATATTGCGCTCGTATGACGCACAGCAATGTTTTACCATTAGATAAAATAGTTCATTGTAGAGAAACTGTGAAGAAGGATATATGTCTGATAGGGGGGAAAGGTTTTCGATCTAACAATACAGCCAGTTTTTAAGTGGAGAACGTCGCAGTCTTAAGAGTGTGTGTGTTTATGTTCTCTATCTCACGAATACCTTCCGAGTACAGATCCTGGGCTCTAGAACAATAATTTAGACTTGATAGCTTCGTTGATTTAGGCAAAAATGTGTCGAACTCGTCTTGAACTCCATCGCGTATAAAAATAAGTATTTTCTTGTTCTTCTTTTTCTGTATGCTATTACATTACGGCACTTTGAAATCTGCTACTGTACATCGATAAGGAGTACTACACTCCTCGACATGGTAACATCTCGAGAAATCCCGCGCTTTTGGATGGGTTGGGACTTAGAGTGCTATATTCATTCACGAGACGTGGAGTGTAGCGCTCTTCTTCTGATCGCTTGGAGATTAAGTCTCTAACGGTGCTGTAGGGTGTGTTGGTCAATGACTGTGTGAGGTTGATCTTTTACCCTATGAAGGGAGAATGCTCCGTGACTCCCATATGCCGAGAGATAGATCGTAAATTAAGCACTATGCTCGAAGTGTTACAAATAAGTAGAGCGTTGTATGATGTACTTTGATCATGTATGTGTTCGAGAATTAACAATGAATGCATGCACTGCACAGTAATCCACCCACAGTCGCAGTCATACTCGCAGAGTGATGTAAAAGGGGCTGTTTAGCTGTGATACTGAAATTGGGGGCCATGCTGTCACATCAATGGCCAGTGCTGGACTTAGTGTAAAATTCTTCGAACTATCAAGTCTGTTGCTTAATATTACAGTACATCTAAGGCGTCTTTTGCATCACATCCACGCATCGGTTACCATGTAATGATTGAGTGTGATAGCCTGTTTGAGTTGGGGGAGAGGTTTTGTGGGTGGGAGACAACTTCTGAGGGTTGCTAGCAGCTAACCAGCGATCACGTACATGAGTGCAGAAATGGAACATCGAGCCATCATCTGTTCCGTCACGGCGACATATGAACTTAAATGTAGAGGTCATGAAAGACTTTCGCACAGTAGTTTGGAAACTCTCCACAACGCTGCCAAACTCTTCTAATTTCCTTACGTTGTAAGTGTGCTTTATTTAAAAATAATTCAGTGTTATGCTATCCGTGGTAAGGTTATGATTTACATAGTGTGGTGTCTTGTTTTCTGTGAGAGGTCATGGATCAGAGCGTCTTAATGCCAGTTTAAAATTTGACATAGAGGTCGAAGTCGTGCAGAAAAAAGAAATGTTTGACAGTGTACAAACCGCGTTAGAAAACAGTGTTTCAAACAAGTAAACAGGGCCACAGTGGGCGTTTCTTGCGATTTACAGTATAGTACGTGGGATACGATCATTTTCCTAGAGGAGAGGTGATGAAACTTCAAACTACCGTCTGTAGTGTATCAATAAGTGTGTATTTAATAGGTTTGTTCGACACAGGGAGCAGTAGCAGCAGCAGTTTGAGGGGTAAATTCAGTGAAGGGCGAAGTAAGCCTGTAGGAATGCCTGGAGGGCTACACGCTGTGCTATTCTGGGAAGCATTGCGAAATCTCTCTATCTCCCTCTCTCGGTCTCTGTCTCTCACTCCGCGCTGGACCGCCAACACAGCATTGCATCAACGTGCCAGTAATGGCGTCTATGTGAGTTCTATATCGGATGAAGTTATGTGAGCTTCTATAGTGGTTAATTTTCGAATAACGATGACAGGATGCTGGGCTTATAGATTTGAATGGATGCGAATCTGTAGTACTTGTATGTAAACTCCTGGAAATTGAAATAAGAACACCGTGAATTCATTGTCCCAGGAAGGGGAAACTTTATTGACACATTCCTGGGGTCAGATACATCACATGATCACACTGACAGAACCACAGGCACATAGACACAGGCAAAAGAGCATGCACAATGTCGGCACTAGTACAGTGTATATCCACCTTTCGCAGCAATGCAGGCTGCTATTCTCCCATGGAGACGATCGTAGAGATGCTGGATGTAGTCCTGTGGAACGGCTTGCCATGCCATTTCCACCTGGCGCCTCAGTTGGACCAGCGTTCGTGCCGGACGTGCAGACCGCGTGAGACGACGCTTCATCCAGTCCCAAACATGCTCAATGGGGGACAGATCCGGAGATCTTGCTGGCCAGGCTAGTTGACTTACACCTTCTAGAGCACGTTGGGTGGCACGGGATACATGCGGACGTGCATTGTCCTGTTGGAACAGCAAGGTCCCTTGCCGGTCTAGGAATGGTAGAACGATGGGTTCGATGACGGTTTGGATGTACCGTGCACTATTCAGTGTCCCCTCGACGATCACCAGTGGTGTACGGCCAGTGTAGGAGATCGCTCCCCACACCATGATGCCGGGTGTTGGCCCTGTGTGCCTCGGTCGTATGCAGTCCTGATTGTGGCGCTCACCTGCACGGCGCGAAACACGCACACGACCATCATTGGCACCAAGGCAGAAGCGACTCTCATCGCTGAAGACGACACGTCTCCATTCGTCCCTCCATTCACGCCTGTCGCGACACCACTGGAGGCGGGCTGCACGATGTTGGGGCGTGAGCGGAAGACGGCCTAACGGTGTGCGGGACCGTAGCCCAGCTTCATGCAGACGGTTGCGAATGGTCCTCGCCGATACCCCAGGAGCAACAGTGTCCCTAATTTGCTGGGAAGTGGCGGTGCGGTCCCCTACGGCACTGCGTAGGATCCTACGGTCTTGGCGTGCATCCGTGCGTCGCTGCGGTCCGGTCCCAGGTCGACGGGCACGTGCACCTTTCGCCGACCACTGGCGACAACATCGATGTACTGTGGAGACCTCACGCCCCACGTGTTGAGCAATTCGGCGGTACGTCCACCCGGCCTCCCGCATGCCCACTATACGCCCTCGCTCAAAGTCCGTCAACTGCACATACGGTTCACGTCCACGCTGTCGCGGCATGCTACCAGTGTTAAAGACTGCGATGGAGCTCCGTATGCCACGGCAAACTGGCTGACACTGACGGCGGCGGTGCACAAATGCTGCGCAGCTAGCACCATTCGACGGCCAACACCGCGGTTCCTGGTGTGTCCGCTGTGCCGTGCGTGTGATCATTGCTTGTACAGCCCTCTCGCAGTGTCTGACACACCGGTGTCAATGTGTTATTTTTTCCATTTCCAGGAGTGTAATTTGGGGACGCACCACAATGCGCGCATTTCCGCCGAATGGTCAAGACACGGTCCTGTCACAGTAACTTAGTTCGCTCTGTTTCTAGACGGGCTGCAGAAGGTGGCGGATATGGCATTGTCCGACTTGTGCTCAGTGCCGTCTTAAAATGGTATGACCACATGCGCAAAGCTGTGTAAATGGGAGCAGCTGTAAGATGTGTAGGCACTGACTAAGGCCATGTTGAATTTTTACTGTAGCAGATAGGTTCGAGAAAGGTGACTCGTTTCAAGATATGATTCACTTGTGGCTGTGATCTTTCTCAATGAGTCATCGCCTTTAACTCAGTTTATGTATAACAGAACATCTGACATGGTATCGAGACGGAATACGTTTCCTCGTACTGGATAAATATCTAGCGGCGTGAGGGAGTTGCAAATACCGGTCACATACTGCGTTCCTTAGCCGAATGACTTCCAAAATTAATCGGTTGGGTGTGTGATATGTCCGCATTTGAAGATCAGTTTTATAAAGTATATCTGTTTATGTAAAGGAAATGTCTATGTGCTGTTGTAGGGGGGGGGGGGATGACCTGGGGTACTGTGATAGCGAAGGGAAGAGTATGTCTAGTGCTAAGGAAGGTGCAGGTATTTCCTGAGCCACAGCGTTCAACAGAGTGTATTTCCAATATTTCGCTCATTGCCAAATACCATTCAGTTGAGACCTAGATCGTAAGATTTAATTGTAAGTATAATGATACAAGAAATATGTGAGGAGTTTTCTAGAGTGTGTTCATGTATGCAAAGTCTGTGGTGGTATTGACTCGCGTTCCCACGTTAATGCTAGCGGTCTTCCGAATGCAGAGGCCTGTTGGAGTGTAGGAATGTATGATAGTTAACTTTACCATGTTCTGGACGACCGAATAGCGAACTAAGTATGCCGTGGGCTGCTTTCATGATCAAGTGTAACTTCGAGGAGATGGCGCGTTTGCGGTGGTACGTTAGTCCCTCCCATGTTAATTGTTCGGTCGACTGCTTCTGCACATTTGATGCCTTTACTTAGTTGAGGGAATATGGATTGTGGTGTGTTGGACACATGTTTGCCTGTTCTCTAGACGTGGGAACGACCATAGTTCGTTTGTAGAGAATATTGATCATCTCGGATATGTTAGATGACCGACTTCGGTATTCGAGAGTGCGAATATCAGTTTACTCTACTTGTTTCTAGTTAGTCAATGGTTTACAGCACGCTGCACATCGCTAATGTTTGGTGATTGTGGAGAAATAATTTACAGTGTATATGTTGTGCATTATGCTGCGTCAGCGATCGGGACGCTAGTGCGGTGTTCTTGATATCGAGAAGTACAGCGAAAATTGACGGTACTCGGTGATATATTCCCTGGTTGGAGATCGGTTTGACGGTCCAATATTCTTGCGAGTAACGTTTGTATTTGATGACCTGTAAACTTCGCGATGTTTAGTTGTCTGTGAAAAATGGTGATCAGTGTAAAATAGTTTATTACCATTGAGTGTAGCGTCTGTAGAAAGAAAGAACAGGTTGGCGGTGTATAGATTGAGGGAACTGTCCGTGCAAATTAGCAATCTTTGCAAAATAACGAGAGAGAGAGCCCCAGAAAGAACAGGTGGATGGTGCTTCGATAGCGACTGCGTTAGTAATTCGACTATTAAATTCGATAAGAGCTAAGGAGAATGCTCAATTGATTGTGATGTGGTATAGGAGCGGTGAGAACATCTGCGTGTGTTGCAAGCAGGAAGGCTATCACGTTATGTCCGGGAGGAAGACTGGATTAGGCGATATTTTGGTAAACAGGTTCTGTTATGGGAACAATTTCCGTGCATTCAAGCTGAGGCATGAAGAAAGCAAGCATTAACAATTTCTGGGACACTATACAGTCCCCGAGAGGTCGACTTGGCTCTTATTTTTTTTTGCAAAGAGATGTGACGCAAGAATAATGTTGAGAACGTTTTAGATGGTGAGTCGTCACGCAGACGTTTCGCGGTGAGGCGAGAGGCGTGCTGGGTAGTTAAGTATGGTTAAACGTGTGTGTGTGTGTGTGTGTGTGTGTGTGTGTGTGTGTGTGTCAACACGCAATGCATTCAACAGCAGAGACAAGCGGCACTGGAGATGCCTCGAATATCAGACTGGTGTGAGCGCTGCTTGGAATGCAACTGCTTGACCGGTGTTCGGTGGCGGCGGCTGGCGGCTGCGACGGAGCGTGCAAAGCGCGAGCTGTGGCTGCCTCACTTCGCGGGGGTTGTGGCGCGCACGGTTAAGCGTCAGTCAATCGTCACTTATGGTCCATTAGAATCGCTGGTTCTGCTATCGTGGAATGGAATTCTGAAGCGTCTTCGCCGGACCGCAGTTAGAGTAAAGGTAGCGAGGAAGGCCGAACGCACGCGGCTCTGCTTGGAGTGCGCGTTGTGTGTAAATAAACGCCCGGCCATTAACGGCGCCTACATACAACTTCGGCCTGCGTTCGGCTGCAGCTCGCGGTTGTGCTCCGAAACGATCACATCAGCACGTATGTGTAGGTGAAAACGTATTTGGATAGGAATTTCTCAGGTGTTACGTATGAATGGGAGGTGCTGCAACCTCATGCTTGTGGAAGCAGAGGAGGGGCTGTGCGCGGTTTGACATCTAACAAGGGAACCTCCCCATCGTACCCCCCTCAGATTTAGTTATAAGTTGGCACAGTGGATAGGCCTTGAAAAACTGAACACAGATCAATTGAGAAAACAGGAAGAAGTTGTGTGGAACTGTGAAAAAATAAACAAAATATACAAACTGAGTAGTTCATGGGAAGATAGGCAACATCAAGGACACTGGGAACGCAGGAGCGCCGTGGTCTCGTGGTAACGTGAGCAGCTGCGGAAAGAAAGGTCCTTGGTTCAAATCCTCCATCGAGTGAAAAGTTTAACTTTTTATTTTCAGTTTATGTGACAAACTCTTATGTTTTCATCACTTTTTTGGGAGTGATTATCACATCCACAAGAAAACCTAAATCGGGCAAAGTAGAAGAATCTTTTTACCCATTCGCCAAGTGTACAAGTTTGGTGGGTCGACAACATATTCCTGTCATGTGACGCACATGCCGTCACCAGTGTCGTATAGAATATATCAGATGTGTTTTCCTGTGGAGGAATCGGTTGATCTATGACCTTGCGATCAAATGTTTTCGGTTCCCATTGGAGAGGCACGTCCTTTCGTCTACTAATCGCACGGTTTTGCGATGCGGTTGCAAAACACAGAAACTAAACTTATTACAGTGAACAGAGACGTCAATGAACGAACGGACAGATAATAACTATGCAAAAATAAAGAAAGTAAAATTTTCACTCGTGGGAAGACTTGAACCGAGGACCTCTCGTTCTGCAGCAGCTCACGCTACCACCGGACCACGGCGCTCCTGAGCTCTCATTGTCCATGATGTTCCTTATGTGACCCATGGACTACTCAGTTTGTATATTTTGCTTATTTTTTCACAGTTCCACACAACTTCTTCCTGTTTTCTCAATTGATCTGTGTTCAGTTTACCAAGGCCTATCCACTGTGCCAATTTATAACTAAATCTGAGGGGGGTGCGATGGGGAGGTTCCCTTGTAAGGTATACGTCACCTATCGCTACCTCCTGTGTACTCAGTGAACAGGGGGGTGTCGACTGTGCTTGCGCGCGCTGATTGCATTACTTCGGGAGCAAATGGTTCAAATGGCTCTGAGCACTATGGGACTTAACTTCTAAGGTCATCAGTCCCCTAGAACTTAGAACTACTTAAACCTAACTAACCTAAGGACATCACACACATCCATGCCCGAGGCAGGATTCGAACCTGCGACCGTAGCGGTGGCGCGGTTCCAGACTGTAGCGCCTTTAACCGCTTGGCCACAACGGCCGGCACTTCGGGAGCAGGTCTGTGGGCCTTCATATGCGCTATTTGAAAAGTTCATGAGTGCTTAGCGTGTCTACACATCATTGTGCTGTAGTATTTAGGATCAGTGTGCAGGTCAGCACTGAAATTATTTCGGAAAATTAAGAGTTATTTGGGTATTTGGACGTAAGTGTTTTGCATTATTTACGAGTGGTTCGCATGTCTGTAGGCTGTGTATGCATTAAAAAATGGTTCAAATGGCTCTGAGCACTATGGGACTTAACATCTATGGTCATCAGTCCCCTAGAACTTAGAACTACTTAAACCTAACTAACCTAAGTACATCACACAACACCCAGTCATCACGAGGCAGAGAAAATCCCTGACCCCGCCGGGAATCGAACCCGGGAACCCGGGCGTGGGAAGCGAGAACGCTACCGCACGACCACGAGCTGCGGACGTGTATGCATTATTTTTAACTGTTTACAATTAGCAACTGTGTGTGTACAGCATTATGATTGAGTTACGTAGGAGTGGTTTACAAGTGTGTCATGTGGGACATGACAGTGCATGTGTTCTGTGATACGTATACTCCATCCCTAAATAAAGAGTATTTGTTCCTCCAGCCATGGGTCTAGTGCAGGCTGAGTCCTTTAACGAGAAACCTGTAGGAAGAGGTTGCGTCCTGGAGACTTAGGTTAGTGGTGATGAGCTTCGTTTACAACAATTTTCTTAAGTTGGTGATGGAAGCGCAAGTGATCTTTCTTTACTGGCAGCATTCAAACTTGGCGCTGGTTCCCAGGAGGAAGTGGCGGTCGGGTGGCTGAGGTTACTACGAGTGTCCTTTCCTTCCAACAATTTTCTTAGGTTGGTAGAGAATGCGCAAGTGACCTTTGTTTACTGCCAGAATTCAAACTCGGCGCTGGTTTCTAGGAAAAGGTGGCGGTCTGGACCTTGAAAGTAGTTGAAATCAGATAATTTAACAGGTTTTCATACTTATATGAAATTGTAAACAGAATTATTTAATATAATTTGAAATGCAATTAAGTACTTAGGCAATTGATAGCTTAGATGCGGGATGTGAGTGTTAGCATATTTACAGAAGACTATGTCCAGCACGTGTATGGAGGCGACGATCGAGGGTGTGTAACGTTAGCGGTCAGACTCACTCGGGGTAGTGGCGCGCCGTGTGTCCGGTTATAACGCGTGCGTGAGAGAGCAGACAATCTTGAGTCAGTTAACTTAGCGAGAGTGTTCTTTGTCGAGAATGCCTCGTGATGGACCGGCGGTTGTGTGACGCCAGGGCAGATTCCACTCTCCAGCAAACAACTTTGGCGCCAAGCGTGTTATTTGTCCGTCACGAAACCATGTGTTGGATCGCTAACCAACCGTTGTGACGTTGGGGGAAGATTCCACTATCAGACAAACAATTCTGGTGCGAAACGTGTGGGAGGGACGAATACACGTGGTGAATGGACAACCTACCATTGTGATGTCAGAATCGGCAGGTTCAAATGAGCAAAACATGTTTACACCGCTGGACCCGCGCGGTGCGAGCGGCCGCTGGACCAGTGGCGGCCTACCGCTGACTGGTGGTGCCAGGGATAGCCTCCTCTGCTGGCGACGATTTGAAATAAGTCAGTTGAAGTCTGGACCCAGTGGCGAGCGCACTGGGTGTCGCCATCTCGTAGATGTGTACTAAGTCTGTTGGGGAACAAATGATGACTGTAGTGCTTGAAATAAGGACTTCAGTGCTTTTTCCTTGCAAAATCAGAGGATGTGAATTAGGTTAGTACGAGTGCAGTTAATTATCTGACGCAATTTTGATACGTTAGCAGTGAGGAAACATAAGTTACAGTCAAAGTTTGTAGGATGTGTACTACACTCCTGGAAATGGAAAAAAGAACACATTGACACCGGTGTGTCAGACCCACCATACTTGCTCCGGACACTGCGAGAGGGCTGTACAAGCAATGATCACACGCACGGCACAGCGGACACACCAGGAACCGCGGTGTTGGCCGTCGATGGCGCTAGCTGCGCAGCATTTGTGCACCGCCGCCGTCAGTGTCAGCCAGTTTGCCGTGGCATACGGAGCTCCATCGCAGTCTTTAACACTGGTAGCATGCCGCGACAGCGTGGACGTGAACCGTATGTGCAGCTGACGGACTTTGAGCGAGGGCGTATAGTGGGCATGCGGGAGGCCGGGTGGACGTACCGCCAAATTGCTCAACACGTGGGGCGTGAGGTCCCCACAGTACATCGATGTTGTCGCCAGTGGTCGGCGGAAGGTGCACGTGCCCGTCGACCTGGGACCGGACCGCAGCGACGCACGGATGCACGCCAAGACCGTAGGATCCTACGCAGTGCCGTAGGGGACCGCACCGCCACTTCCCAGCAAATTAGGGACACTGTTGCTCCTGGGGTATCGGCGAGGACCATTCGCAACCGTCTCCATGAAGCTGGGCTACGGTCCCGCACACCGTTAGGCCGTCTTCCGCTCACGCCCCAACATCGTGCAGCCCGCCTCCAGTGGTGTCGCGACAGGCGTGAATGGAGGGACGAATGGAGACGTGTCGTCTTCAGCGATGAGAGTCGCTTCTGCCTTGGTGCCAATGATGGTCGTATGCGTGTTTGGCGCCGTGCAGGTGAGCGCCACAATCAGGACTGCATACGACCGAGGCACACAGGGCCAACACCCGGCATCATGGTGTGGGGAGCGATCTCCTACACTGGCCGTACACCACTGGTGATCGTCGAGGGGACACTGAATAGTGCACGGTACATCCAAACCGTCATCGAACCCATCGTTCTACCATTCCTAGACCGGCAAGGGAACTTGCTGTTCCAACAGGACAATGCACGTCCGCATGTATCCCGTGCCACCCAACGTGTAAGTCCCAAGGTGTAAGTCAACTACCCTGGCCAGCAAAATCTCCGGATCTGTCCCCCATTGAGCATGTTTGGGACTGGATGAAGCGTCGTCTCACGCGGTCTGCACGTCCGGCACGAACGCTGGTCCAACTGAGGCGCCAGGTGGAAATGGCATGGCAAGCCGTTCCACAGGACTACATCCAGCATCTCTACGATCGTCTCCATGGGAGAATAGCAGCCTGCATTGCTGCGAAAGGTGGATATACACTGTACTAGTGCCGACATTGTGCATGCTCTTTTGCCTGTGTCTATGTGCCTGTGGTTCTGTCAGTGTGATCATGTGATGTATCTGACCCCAGGAATGTGTCAATAAAGTTTGCCCTTCCTGGGACAACGGATTCATGGTGTTCTTATTTCAATTTCCAGGAGTGTATTTCGTTTGTGTGGTCGATTATGCTGTTGGAATTTGAACTTGGGAGAGACTTTTGTAATGGATGTAACGCAAATGGCTTTCTTCCTGCCGAAATCAGACATCTTAAATAAATAATAAATGATAATAAATGATAATAATAATCAATAGAAGTACATTTTTCGAGATATTATCGTGTTGGAATTGGAATTTGGAGCAATTTTCTAGTGGAGGTATGCCCATAATAATAATAATAATAATAATAATAAATAATAATAATAAATGATAATGAATAATATTAAAGATAAGTACGGAATTTGAATTTCGTGCCAATTTTTCTGGAGGGTTTTGTTAGTGGACATAGCACAATTGACGCCAAAATTCAAATTTCGCGCCAATTTTCTGGGGGTTAAGTTAGTGGAGGTAGCCCAATTGGTCTATTTTCCCCGCCAAAATCCGTCATCTTGAATAACATCACGGTGGTGCTATCTGGTGGCAGGGGTATGAACTAACACAGTTGGACTCCGGACCTCATAGCGAACACACATGCATGGTATAAGTAATAATAAAGGATAATAAATGATAATAAATGATAATAAATATTAATAAGTTCGGTTTTGCAGCCATTATCCTGTTGGAATTTGAATTTCATGCCAATTTTTCTGGAGGGTCGGGTTAGTGGACATAGCCCAATTGGCCTATTTTCCCGCCAAAATTCAAATTTCCCGCCATTTTTGTGGGGGTTAGGTTAGTGGAAATAGCCCAATTGACATATTTTCCCGCAAAAATCCGCCATCTTGGATGACGTCATGCGCGGTTGCCAAGTCTACATGCCGCCATCTTGGATGACGGCATCGCCAACATCTTGAATAAATTTGGGAGCAATGCAGAGTGATGCAGTACACAGGTAGTCCCAGTACAGCCGGATATTACTTCTGTTTTGCTCCATGATATTCCGTCTATTACTACCAAATGTGACCTTTGTGACAGGAAATCAGCAATGTTGGCGCACAACTCAGGCTATATTCCATAGGCAAGCAGTTTGGTTAGAAAATGCTTTTGAGGAACGGTGTCTAAAGCCTTCTGGAAATCGAAAAATATGGAATGAATTTGACATCACCTGTTGATAGCACTCATTACTTCATGAGTATAAAGAGCTAGTTGTGTTTCACAAGAACGATATTTCCTGAGTCCGTGCTATGTGTCAATAAATCGTTTTCTGCGAGGAAATTCATAATGTTCAAACACATTATACGTTCCAAAACCTCACTGCAAATATACTTTAGTGAGTTGGGCCTATAAATCAGAGGATTATTCTTATTTCTCTTTTTGGATATTGGTGTGACTTCAGCAATTTTCCAGTGTTTAGATACGGATCTTTCTACGAGCAACGGTTGTATATATTTACTAAATATGGAGCTATTTTATCAGCGTGCTCTGAAAGGAACCTGACTGGTATACAATCTGGACTGGAGGTCTTGCCTTTATTAAGTGATTTAAGCTGCTTTTCTACGCCGAGGATATCTACTATGTTTATCTTCGCAGTTGTTCTTGATTGGAATTCAGGAATATTTACTTCGGTGTCTTTGGTGAAGGAGTATCGGAAAAGCGTGTTTAATAACTTCGCATTAGTGGCACTGTCGCCAGTGGAGGCATTGATTGCGTCTTGCCGCTTGTGTGCTTAATTTATGTCCAGAATCTCTTCGGGTTTTCTGCAAGATTCCGAGACAGAGTTTCGTTGTGAAAATTATTAAAAGCATCTCACATTGAAGCACGCAGTATATTTCGAACTTCTGCAAAACTTTGCCAATCTTGGGGATTTTGCGTTCTTTTAAATTCTGCATGCTTTTTTCGTTGCTTCTGCAACAGTGGTCTGACCCGTTTTGCGCACCACGGGGATCAGTACCATCACTTATTAATTTATGTGGTATATCTCTCTCAATTGCCGTAGATGCTATCTCTCTGAAATCATTCCACATCTTTTCTACGCTTACATTATCAGATCGAAAGTAGTGGAGAATGTGTCTTAAAAGGCGTTAAGAGCATTTTTATCAGCTTTTTTTAAGTAGCTGTACTATGCACTTCCTTTTGATGGTTGTGGGTGTTACGGTGTTCAGCCTAGCAATAACTGCCTTGTCGTCGCTAATCCCTGTATCCGTCATGACACTTCCTATTTGTCCAGGACTATTTGTTGCTGTCAAGTATGCTTTTGCAATCATTTACACTTCGAGTGGGCACATGAATTAATTGTTCAAATTAATTTTCTGAGAGAGCATTCAGTACCCTTACGGATGACGTTTTATGCCTGCGGCCGGCCGCGGTGGTCTAGCGGTTCTAGGCGCTCAGTCCGGAGCCGCGCGACTGCTACGGTCGCAGGTTCGAATCCTGCCTCGGGCATGGATGTGTGTGATGTCCTTAGGTTAGTTAGGTTTAAGTAGTTCTAAGTTCTAGGGGACTGATGACCCTAGATGTTAAGTCCCATAGTGCTCAGAGCCAATTGAACCGTGTTTTTTTATGCCTGCCGCCGGCTTTAAACGTGTAATTTTTCCAGCTTATCGAGGGTTGACTGACTTCACCAATGACTATAATTGTATGAGTGGGGTACCTATATGAAATGTGGCTCAAGTTCTTTGTTCAGCAACTATATCTTCTGTATTGGGGGGAGAGGGGGAGGGGGGATCGGTAAAACGATCAAAATACCAAATACTAGTTAAATCCGATTGTCAAGTATAATCTATACCTATTGTATTTCGCAGGAACTATCTACTTCAATTTCACTGCAAAGTAAAGTACTTTTACCTATAACTATCTGAGTTTCACTGCTTTATATTAGGGCTTGGAGCTCTGGTTCTTTCCCAACACAGCTACGACAATTATAACTACAATACCGATTGTTGCTACAACTTACATACTGTGTTTTACCTGCCCCCCTTTAGAAAGACGCCGTTTCTGTGGTTTCCTGATACCCTCTAACCTAAAAATCCGCCCAGTCCCTTCCACACAGTCCCCGCTACCCTTGTAGCCGCTTCCTGTGTGTAGTGGACTCCTGACCTATTAAGCGGAATCCGACCACCCTAGGGCGCAAGTCAAGGAATCTGCAGCCTTCATGGTCACAGAACAGAACCGTCTGAGCCTCTGATTCAGGCCCTCCATTCGGCCCTGCACCAAATGACCACAGTCGGCCCCATCGACGATGCTGCAGATAGTGAGCTCCACCTTAATCTCGCAAGCAAGACCGGCAGTCTTTACCGTTTCCGCTAGCACCCGAAACCAGAGAGAATCTCCTCGGATTCAAAGCGCACACTCGCTTCCTACCCCTCCCTGGCAGCCATGTTCCTAAGTGGCCCCATTACGCACCTAACGTTGGAGCACCCAGCAAATCCATCCTCTGTGAATGCCCAGACTTTACTCTGGAACAGGGTGGACGACTACATCTGGCTTAGACTTCGTCAGCCACAGTAACGCCCGAAATCTGTTCGTCAAAGTAACCAAAGAGGCCCTACTATCGTCCCCTCCGAAAGTGTTTAGCTGCTTCCTAGCCTTTGGAATGATGTTCCTGTCCACCACGGGTGAGGTGTTAATCGCAGTGTAGGCAGTACCCAGGGCAGCCACAGCAGTGGACACTTGGGACGTGCTCGAAGTCCCTCGCATCCCCGCATCCGACCCCCCACAATGATGCTCCTTGGCAGCAGCCTCAAGCTGTGTCACGGAAGCTAACACTGCCTGGAGCTGTGAGCGAAGGGTCACCAACACATCTCGCATCTGTACACAGCAATCACAGTATCTATCCATTACTGAAGTCGCTCCTGTTTGAAACTCGTAAAAATACGTAACAAACGAGCGGTGTACTCGGCGTATTAGCAGCAGGAGCTCGAGGTGCTGCCTCACTGACGGTCTAACCGACATTCACTGAACTATGAGTGCACTGTGAAAATCGTCAGCATTATTTCTGCATTGTGTGAAATTAGTGCCTTAAGGAGTACAAAAAACTAACTTACGACCCTTTTGTTGTTAGTGTCCCACTTATGGTCATAACAAATATTTCATTTTAGATTGGGTGCCTGTATTGCTCAGTCGTCTGGGGCCAGGAGATGCCGTGTCGTAGTCCCGTTGTCTTCTATGGTTCAGACAGCTGGGGAATAGCTAAAAGGGAGACGCAAAAGCTTACATACTAAAGAAAGGCAATGAGAAAAATCACGCAGATACGTTGAGAGCAAGAAAGAATAACGAAATTAGCGAGGGCATAAATCAGCCGGACGTTTTACAATATCAAAAGAGCAGTCAACTCCAACGATCAGGTCACGCGATTCAGAGAGCTGACTACCCTTAAAAACCGTGGAAAAAGATGACGCAAAGAAAAAAGCGGAAGCAGTGCATGTAGTCCGTTTGGAGGGAACAGCAGACAGACAGATTGGTGAATGCAATGGAGACTGATCGTTTGATCGTTGACGCAGCGCATAATCTACGCGGCCGGTGCCTGCTGGGTGAGTAGGTGCTTGTTTTGATTTCAATTACTATTACGAAAACCCACTGCCAAGAATCAGTCCACATCCACATCTACATACACATTCCGCCAGCCACTGTACGGCGCGTGGCGGAGGGAGCCCTGCACCACTACTCCACCACTGGCCACTTCCTTTCCTATTCCATTCGCAAACAGAGCGATAGAGAAATGACTGTCTAGATGCCTCCGCGTGGGTAGTGAACCCTAATTTATTTTCAAAGAGTATTCTTAAGAATTTATTTTATTTACTAGCGATTCATCAAGAACAGTAACACATTTAATCACACTATGTAAGTATGGAAATAGTTGCCAGGGAGTAACTGATGAAATCATAACCAAATTCCTTTTAACAAATGGGAATTTTATTCACTTTAATAGTGCCTAAAAGCATTTTTTAAAGAAACAGATTTAAAATATAATCAGAAAGCACCCTCTAAATATCAAAGTTACAATTTATTCAGAGGCAGAAAGAAACAAGTTATGACGGTATGTGCTTTCGGGCAGAGGACGTTGCCGCTCCCTTTTGACACGGCCGTAGTTACGACCGATCACAACAGCCTTTGAAAGACTACACTGGTGCAAATCTGCAGCACACCAGATTACTTTAAACTAAGAGTTTTAACAAGATACACAAGCACACAAACTATGCATCCCCTGTAGGAGGGATGGAAATGGTTCAAAACACTAACAATTAAAATATTAACCTTACCACCGAAGGTGCAACTTGATTTTAACTTCTAAGAAAAGTATTACGGTGAAAGTGTGGAATCTTTATATACTAAAATGATCATTTAATTAAAAGCCCATGACAATGCAATTTTATATAAAATTCTACAAGGTTGGCCAAACAATAGTTCAGATGCTCTACAGTGCACAGATACCGCCTCTCAAGATCATAGGCAATAATATCAGAGTTTCCAATGATCGAAACATATTTCAGGTATTAGGCCGTTACACTCCAAGCAATAAATTCGTTAACACACAAACTCCGACAAACATGACAGAGGCAGCTACTAAATCTACGGTAGATTCATAGGTAGATTACCGAACAACCCGAACCGCACGTTACTCTAACCCGCCCCTACACAACAAGGGAAAACGGACCACCCAATTTATAAACAACCACCTTCCCGCGAGTAGGAAAACGGAGAAGAATGGTGAACGACCCTAAAGCAAAACGGATGGTGATCTCACCAAGAAAACAAGTAGAATTTTAACAAGAGTAAATCAAACAACATATCACCACTTCTAATAAACTGGGATTTCTCGAGAAGACCTGGCGCAGCACCCCCAAATCGCTCTCCCGAACGGTCCGCTGACAGCCGCTTCAACGGACGCAGGAAGGCGCGCCGATCTCCCGTCTCACGGCGTCGCAGCTCGCACCGGCCAGACTGATGTCGTGGGTTGACTCCTGTTGCTCTCGTGTCGACCGCGAAGTCACTACCCCCCGCTATATGCCGCGGCCCACTGGACTCACGTGGGGACCTCACATGCGTCGACGCTCAAGACGGACAAGTCCTCTTGTGTTTCAGTGCGCGACCGACCAACCGATCGATCCAACCGCCAACGACCATTGCCTGAGCAAACTAGAGCAGACTGGCGGCCTAACGCGCAGACTCAGATGCAGGAACTAAGCCCCGACCGGGCGACCACTCGCTGAGTTCTCTTACTGGTGGAGTGGAAAGACTCTCATTTTGGCGGCTTTAAATCTTGATACGAACAACAGTCACACTAGCACTCCGAACGACAGACACTAAATGCCTAACAAATGCGGACGAGAGACAGACTAGCAAGCTGGGGATGAGAGACTGACCCAGACTGACACCTGGCGAGCTCATAGCGCCCCTTAAATGCACGTGAACAGGCAACATTTTCCCTTGCCCACCAGAGGGAGACACCAAAGCTGCGATTGCCACAGCGGCGCCACCGCCAGAAACGGTGGGCGACTGCTTCACACTACGCACTGCGGCGCGCTCTTCAAAACAGCAATTTTTACCACGGCTCAGATAGTAATTTCCCATATCTTATCGTAGTGGTCCTTACGTGCAATGTATGTAGGTGGCAGTAGAATCGTTAGACAGTCATCTTAAATCCAAGGATTCTGACTTGAGTTTCCGAAGTATCTCCGTAACAGGTTTTGTCCCAACCTATCGGTAACATATCGGTGTCGATACAAACACGAAGCAAAACAAACACCGTCCAAATAGGCCTTTAAGGCCCAACAGGACCGACCGGCCGCCGTGTCGTCCTCAGATCTTAGGCGTCACAGGATGTGGATACGGAGAGGCATGAGGTCAGCACACTGCACTCCCGGCTCTTGTCAGTTTTCGTGACTCGTGTTCCCACTTTTCAGTCACCTGCGTCCTCAACTGGCCTCACAAGGGCTGTGCACCCCGCTTGCCAACAGCGCTCTGCAGCTCGGACGGTGACCCATCCAAGTGCTAGCCGAGTCTGGCAGCGCGTAACTTGGCTGATCTAACAGAGAGCGCTGTTCGCAAGGCTATTGGCGAACAGCTTCGACGTTCTCATTCAATCCGACCTGGTACAGATCCCTAAACTTCGCCCAGCACTCAAGAATAGGACGCACCAACGTCCTATACGTGATCTCCTTTACAGATGAACCACACTTTCGTAAAATTCTTCCAATAAATCGAAGTCGACCATTCGCCTCCTTTAGCGCAGTCTACATCTACATCTACATATATACTCCGCAAACGACCCAACGGTGTGTGGCGGAGAGCACTTTACGTGCCACTGTCATTACACTCCCTTTCCTGTTCCAGTCGCGTGTGGTTCGCGGGAAGAACGACTGCCGGAAAGCCTCCGTGCGCACTCGAATCTCTCTAATTTTACGTTCGTGATCTCCTCGGGAGGTATAAGTAGGGGGAAGTAATATATTCGATACCTCATCCAGAAAACACCCTCTCGAAACCTGGACAGCAAGCTACACCGCGATGCAGAGCGCCTCTCTTGCAGAGACTGCCATTTGAGTTTGCTAAACGTCTCCCTAACGCTATCACGCTTACCAAATAACCCTGAGACGAAACGCACCGCTCTTCTTTCGATCTTCTCCATCTCCTCCGTCAGCCCGATCTGGTACGGATCCCACACTGATGAGCAATACTCAAGTACAGGTAGAACGAGTGTTTTGTAAGCCACCTCCTTTGTTGATGGACTACATTTTCTAAGGACTCTCCCAATAAATCTCAACCTGGTACCTGCCTTACCAATAATTAAATTTATATGATCATTCCACTTCAAATCGTTCCGAACGCATACTCCCAGATATTTTACAGAAGTAACTGCTACCAATGTTTGTTACGCTATCATATAATCATACAATAAAGGATCCTTCTTTCTATGTATTCGCAATACATTACATTTGTCTATGTTAAGGGTCAGTTGCCACTCCCTGCACCAAGTGCCTATCCTCTGCAGATCTTCCTGCATTTCGCTACAATTTTCTAATGCTGCAACTTCTCTGTATACTACTGCATCATCCGCGAAAAGCCGCATGGAACTTCCGACACTATCTACTAGGTCATATATATATATATATATATATATATATATATATATATATATATATATATATATATATATATATATATTGTGAAAAGCAATGGTCCCATAACACTCCCCTGTGGCACGCCAAAGGTTACTTTAACGTCTGTAGACGTCTCTCCATTGAGAACAACATGCTGTGTTCTGTTTGCTTAAAAGCTCTTCAATCCATCCACACAGCTGGTTTGATATTCCGTAGGCTCTTACTTTGTTCATCAGGCGACAGTGCGGAACTGTATCGAACGCCTTCCGGAAGTCAAGGAAAATAGCATCTGCCTGGGAGCCTGTATCTAATATTTTCTGGGTCTCATGAACAAATAAAGCGAGTTGGGTCTCACACGATCGCTGTTTCCGGAATCCATGTTGATTCCTACAGAGTAGATTCTGGGTTTCCAGAAACGACATGATACGCTACCAAAAAAACATGTTCTAAAATTCTACAACAGATTGACGTCAGAGATATAGGTCTATAGTTTTGCGCATCTGCTCGGCGACCCTTTTTGAAGACTGGGACTACCTGTGCTCTTTTCCAATCATTTGGAGCCTTCCGTTCCTCTAGAGACTTGCGGTACACGGCTGTTAGAAGGTGGGCAAGTTCGTTCGCGTACTCTGTGTAGAATCGAATTAGTATCGCATCAGGTCCAGTGGACTTTCCTCTGTTGAGTGATTCCAGTTGCTTTTCTATTCCTTGGACACTTATTTCGACGTCAGCCATTTTTTCGTTTGTGCGAGGATTTAGAGAAGGAACTGCAGTGCGGTCTTCCTCTGTGAAACAGCTTTGGAAAAAGGTGTTTAGTATTTCAGCTTTACGCGTGTCATCCTCTGTTTCAATGCCATCATCATCCCGGAGTGTCTGGATATGCTGTTTCGAGCCACTTACTGATTTAACGTAAGACCAGAACTTCCTAGGATTTTCTGTCAAGTCTGTACATAGAATTTTACTTTCGAATTCACTGAACGCTTCTCGCATAGCCCTCCTTACGCTAACTTTGACATCGTTTAGCTTCTGTTTGTCTGAGAGGTTTTGGCTGCGTTTAAACTTGCAGTGCAGCTCTCTTAACTTTCGCAGTAGTTTCCTAACTTTGTTGTTGAACCACGGTGGGTTTTTCCCGTCCCTCACAGTTTTACTCGGCACGTACCTGTCTAAAACGCATTTTACGGTTGCCTTACATGCTCGTTATATTTCATATCGCTTTGAAACGTTACGTCCACATATTTAAACGACTTGACTGTGTTAAGCGGAACACTAGTCGTACTGTATCCGAACATTTCCTATTCATCCCCATTAACTTACATTTTTCTACATTTAGAGCCAGCTGCCACTCATCGCACCAACTAGAAATTTTGTTTAAGTTATCTTGTAGCGTCTGATGAATACTCGCCGTCGGGGACAACATACTGGGTTCTATAACTTAAAAGGTCATTTCCAAGAATGATTTCCTATCGAAGTTGCGGAGTTAAACGATACATATCGAACGTGTGATCGTAAATCGATCATGCAACACTGGTGGCGGGCGTTATGATTATGTTTACGGTGGTCGCTACAGCAACGACAAAAGAAGATCGTTACAAAAATACTAGTAATTGCACAGGAGAAGACTTACCTTACTCGTCGTCGGCGTTGTCATCATGTGGAAGTCCATTACGGTGGTCTGGATGGATAATTTGGAAGAGTCGAACCATGAATTCTTCCTGATACTCGGTCGTTTTCCGCACTGTCAGCAGTGAAATTGTAAACCGCATTTCAGCATCGAAACTGTTTTTACGAAGTTTTACACACTTTGCACCACTACAGCCTACACAGGCCCTTCTTTCCTTGTCCGGTAGTATTCTATATTCGCGACAAAAAGTCGAACAATTTCCTACGCTGGATAAACATGGAATTAGATTTTTCCATGTGAGAGAATCCGCCGAAAAAACGTCAAGAACACCAGACATCCCACTCACTAGCGACATAAATCGTCTGGGATTCCCTAGCAACTCACAAATAATTCGCGGAGGTAAAACAGATAAAAATGATGATCACAAATAATGGATCCATACGCCCGCGACCAGAGTCGCACGATCGATTTACGATCGCACGTTTGATATGTATCGTTTAACTCCGCAATTTCGATAGGCAATCATTCTCGGAAATTACCCACATATCTGTGAACCCATTGCACATGCCCATACCTTCGTTAACACTCTGCAACTGGGCACTACGTCAAATGCTTTCCAGAAATCTAGAAATAAGGAATCACCCTGTTGCCCTTCATCCATAGTTCCCAGTACAGTATGTGAGACAAGGGCAAGCTGATTTTCACTCGAGCGATGCTTTCTAAAACCATCCTGATGCGTGGAGATTTCTGTCTCGAGTAAATTAAGTATATTCTAACTAAGAAAATGTTCACGAATTATGCAGCAAAACCGATAAGGATGTTGGTCTGCAATTTTGTGGGTCTATTTTGCTATATCCGCCAGTCGCCACATACCGGCGCACAGGTCAGCGGACAGGCGAGAAACGATGACGACGCAAGGCAGGGAGGCCGCCGGCTGTCGGGACTCAAACCCACGCCGTTGTCGAGCAACAGGGCAGATGAAGGGCAGACCCGACGCAACGGAAAGGAAATCTGCGTTACGACGAAGTGCGACTGATGTTCGCCACAACACTGTCAACAGATCAAGTACTACCACAATCCAAAACAAAACCAGAGAGAAAAACCAAGCTCAAAGCGAAGTCGTCGGCGAGTAGTCAGCACTACGGCGGAGATGCAAAGCAACGCTATCGCACGTATCGGCGGTATTTATGCCGGCCACGAGGGACACAACTGGCCGATGGAATATTCACGTGGCGAGTGCTGCGCTGCGGCGACACTGCCCTCTGTCGTCCACTGGGATCCATTTATTTTGGCGGGCATTCAACTTCCTCGCGGCTCGATACCAGCGTTCTTTTGTCTTTCATGCATACAGGCGAAAAAAAAAAAAAAAAAAAAGGAATGATCGCGGCACATCGATGGGCGGGAGGCCGCATCCGGGTAAGTTGAGCCACCAAGTTGCAAGTCTTATTTCAGGTGACCCCACATTGGGCGACTTGCGTGTCGGCGATTATGAACTGATGATAATAACACAAGACGCAGTCCACGAGCGGAGAAAATCTCCAAACGGCCGGGAATTGAACCCGGGCCTGCTGCACAGTAGGCAAACACGTTAGCTAAGCACGCGGATATACATATAGGAGTCATCTGCGCTTGGGACGTGGTGCTGGGTGAAAAATTCTCTACAAATCCAAACTAACCAAGGGACCAATGCCGTAGAGTACTGTTTGTAAAACCGAATTGGGATTCCATCCGGACTTGGTGACTTATTTCCTTTCAAATCTTTCAGTTGTTTCTCTACGCTAGGGATGGTTCAAGCCGGCCGGAGTGGCTGTGCGGTTCTAGGCGCTACAGTCTGGAGCCGAGCGACCGCTACGGTCGCAGGTTCGCATCCTGCCTCGGGCATGGATGTGTGTGATGTCCTTAGGTTGTTGTTGTTGTGGTCTTCAGTCCTGAGACTGGTTTGATGCAGCTCTCCATGCTACTCTATCCTGTGCAAGCTTCTTCATCTCCCAGTACCTACTGCAACCTACATCCTTCTGAATCTGCTTAGTGTATTCATCTCTCGGTCTCCCCCTACGATTTTTACCCTCCACGCTGCCCTCCAATGCTAAATTTGTGATCCCTTGATGCCTCAGAACATGTCCTACCAACCGGTCCCTTCTTCTTGTCAAGTTGTGCCACAAACTCCTCTTCCCCCCAATTGTATTCAATACCTCCTCATTAGTTACGTGATCTACCCATCTAATCTTCAGCATTCTTCTGTAGCACCACATTTCGAAAGCTTCTATTCTCTTCTTGTCTAAACTATTTATCGTCCACGTATCACTTCGATACATGGCTACACTCCATACAAATACTTTCAGAAAGGACTTCCTGACACTTAAATCTATACTCGATGTTAACAAATTTCTCTTCTTCAGAAACGATTTCCTTGCCATTGCCAGTCTACATTTTATATCTTCTCTACTTCGACCATCATCGGTTATTTTGCTCCCCAAATAGCAAAACTCCTTTACTACTTTAAGTGTCTCATTTCCTAATCTAATACCCTCAACATCACCCGACTTAATTCGACTACATTCCATTATCCTCGTTTTGCTTTTGTTGATGTTCATCTTATATCCTCCCTTCAAGACACCATCCATTCCGTTCAACTGCTCTTCCAAGTCCTTTGCTGTCTCTGACAGGATTACAATGTCATCGGCGAACCTCAAAGTTTTTATTTCTTCTCCATGGATTTTAATACATACTCCTAATTTTTCTTTTGTTTCCTTTACTGCTTGCTCAATATACAGATTGAATAACATCGGGGAGAGGCTCCAACCCTGTCTCACTCCTTTCCCAACCGCTGCTTCCCTTTCATGTCCCTCGACTCTTATAACTGCCATCTGGTTTCTGTACAAATTGTAGGTAGCCTTTCGCTCCCTGTATTTTACCCCTGCCACCTTTAGAATTTGAAAGAGAGTATTCCAGTTAACATTGTCAAAAGCTTTCTCTAAGTCTACAAATGCTAGAAACGTAGGTTTGCCTTTCCTTAATCTTTCTTCTAAGGTAAGTCGTAAGGTCAGTATTGCCTCACGTGTTCCAGTATTTCTACGGAATCCAAACTGATCTTCCCCGAGGCCGGCTTCTACTAGTTTTTCCATTCGTCTGTAAAGAATTCGTGTTAGTATTTTGCAGCTGTGGTTTATTAAACTGATTGTCCGGTAATTTTCACATCTGTCAACACCTGCTTTCTTTGGGATTGGAATTATTATATTCTTCTTGAAGTCTGAGGGTATTTCACCTGTTTCATACATCTTGCTCACCAGATGGTAGAGTTTTGTCAGGACTGGCTCTCCCAAGGCCGTCAGTAGTTCCAATGGAATGTTGTCTACTCCGGGGGCCTTGTTTCGACTCAGGTCTTTCAGTGCTCTGTCAAACTCTTCACGCAGTATCTTATCTCCCATTTCATCTTCATCTACATCCTCTTCCATTTCCATAATATTGTCCTCAAGTACATCGCCCTTGTATAGACCCTCTATATACTCCTTCCACCTTTCTCCTTTCCCTTCTTTGCTTAGAACTGGGTTTCCATCTGAGCTCTTGATGTTCATACAAGTGGTTCTCTTATCTCCAAAGGTCTCTTTAATTTTCCTGTAGGCAGTATCTATCTTACCCCTAGTGAGAAAAGCCTCTACATCCTTACATTTGTCCTCTAACCATCCCTGCTTAGCCAATTTGCACTTCCTGTCGATCTCATTTTTGAGACGTTTGTATTCCTTTTTGCCTGCTTCATTTACTGCATTTTTATATTTTCTCCTTTCATCAATTAAATTCAATATTTCTTCTGTTACCCAAGGATTTCTACTAGCCCTCGTCTTTTTACCTATTTGATCCACTGCTGCCTTCACTACTTCATCCCTCAAAGCTACCCATTCCTCTTCTACTGTATTTCTTTCCCCCATTTCTGTCAATTGTTCCCTTATGCTCTCCGTGAAACTCTGTACAACCTCTGGTTCTTTCAGTTTATCCAGGTCCCATCTCCTTAAATTCCCACCTTTTTGCAGTTTCTTCAGTTTCAATCTGCAGTTCATAACCAATAGATTATGGTCAGAGTCCACATCTGCCCCTGGAAATGTCTTACAATTTAAAACCTGGTTCCTAAATCTCTGTCTTACCATTATATAATCTATCTGATACCTTTTAGTATCTCCAGGGTTCTTCCATGTATACAACCTTCTATCATTGTCCTTAGGTTAGTTAGGTTTAATTAGTTCCAAGTTCTAGGCGACTGATGACCTCAGGAGTTAAGTCGCATAGTGCTCAGAGCCATTTGAACCATTGTTTTGCATGGTTCAGATGGTTCAAATGGCTCTGAGCAGTATGGGACTCAACTGCTGAGGTCATTAGTCCCCTAGAACTTGGAACTAGTTAAACCGAACTAACCTAAGGACATCACACACATCCATGCCCGAGGCAGGATTCGAACCTGCGAACGTAGCGGTCTCGCGGTTCCAGACTGCAGCGCCTAGAACTGCACGGCCACTTCGGCCGGCTACGCTAGGGACGCTTATTACTATGTCATCTGTACGGCAATCTTTCCGCTGTTGAAATTACGGCATGTTTGTACGATTGTCCTGCGTGAACGATCTCTTGAACGAGAAATGAAACCAAACCTATAGAAAATAGCTGAAACAATAATTTTATAACATGTAAATTATTGTTTATTTTCTTCAATAATAAATTTTATATCTCGTTGAACAGTCGCCAGTTTCGCTAGAAATGCGATCCAGCCTTCAGTTGGGTGCATCGACATCTGTGAAGAATATGTACAAGGTTCTGCAAAATTAAATCATGGTTTACGCGACTAAACTTTACGAGCTTCAGCAGTAGTTACAGCCCAGTATTTATATCAAATGCAGGAAAAGCAGAACAAGTCCCACTACTCCTCTTAGGACTATAGTATAATGTAGTGTGCGTACTGTAAGACCTTCGGTACACACACCATCAGATTATTTGACTTGTCGCTCTAACGAAGTAGGCGAGTGTCAGCAATATGTCTCATGGTCTTATCGTGGCGTGTTTATCTTCTGCCGTTAGGTCAGACAATAGAAATGCCACTTGCACGCTTAGAGTAGCAGATTGACGGTGACCAACTTTAAGCAGAACTTGATTAACTTTCACACACATTTATTAAAATAATAAAAAGCGTAGACATTACGTAACTTGATTCTGGATGCTGTTTACAATTGACAATCTGAAGTTCCTTTGGTCCTGGTACACTAATCTTATTCTCACATATCTCTGATACTTGACAAAGTGTCTATACATTTGTCTTCACGGTTATGTACAGGAATATGATAATCTTATTAGGCGTAGACTGAAACTTGACTCCAGACAAATGCAGACAAATGCAGACTGACTAATCGGAGGTCTGTACACTCGTTATAATACCTCGCGCGTTCGTGTATCACTGCGCGAGTGTGATCCGCGAGGAGAAAAGGTTCTACGTTAGAAGCAATCTTATTGGCTGCGTTACATATGAATACGCGGATGTTTGTTGTGCTTAGCGGGGCGCGCTCTAGTGGGAAAGTTGTGGACGCGCTGACTACGCGGAACTATGTACACAACATATAACTATTTATTTACCTAAAGAATCGTTCAAAACTGCCTTTTCTCTTCGCAAAAAGACGCAAAGCGAATGAAATACATTTCTACATATACGGTCCGCATTGGCAACGCACTTTAGTTTTGTAGAACAGCCTACCCGGTCTTCGATGTAAGAGACATGGGCGTTCCAGCACCAGGAGCGACGATGGAAGACCAGAAAACTGCTTCTCCAGATTTCCAGGGCGAAACGATGTTTCCTCTTCATCGAATAAGCTGCTCGCACATCCGCCCCCTCCTTCCCCACCCCACTTCCCTGCTGTAACATCCGCCACCCGCCCAAACTTCCAGTACATCCTGTAGAGTCAGTGGTGATACGAGGAGAAGACTGAAACGAGTTGCGGACGGCAGACTGAAGTTACACCGATGAAACTGCGAAAGAAGGAGAGAGGAAACTGCTCGCAGTCAATAACTGCTTCCAGGTAAGACGGGTCGAACTTTACTCAGCTGTCGGTGCTACAGGCACCTTACTAGTAAATAGTCTTTTAGGAGGTACTATGGCGCAACGTCACTTGAGAGACATGTTTTTTTCTAGACATAGCTCCTTTCATTCAGAGATAGTCTGCAGTTATACTAAAGAACTTCTCTAACTCTTTGGCGGATATTATTCTGCCCTAATCGTGAGAATGTGCCAACACGGTCCATCTGAAAAGTTACGAGACTGACTTTATTTCTGGCGTATAAGTGATGTCACAGCAGTAATTGGTATGAAACCTTGAACTAATAGCTGTAAACAATAGAAGTGCATTCGACCAGATAGTCATGAGCAGGCAGTGTAAAGCACAGTAGTGGACGTGCGACCATAGCCTGTCAGAAATTGTTGTTTCACAAATCGGAATGGAGCAACATCTGTAAATAAAGTTTTCAAGAAGTTCTTCAGAATGCTTTCAAGAAGAGAAAAGTGCGTGTAACGTTTGCCCGCAGCCCTTGACTTTCCAGCAAAAACAACGATCAGTGACGTCTGCGGCGGCTTGATTGAAATGCGAACATTTCTTTTCTGCAGAAATCATCAAAGGTGAGCAGACTTGCTGTTATCAGAAAGGCTACGCCGAAATGCAGAATTCGCGTGAAGGATCGACGCACTGACTACATAACCGACATCCATGCCCACGTGACACCTGAGTTGAACGAATTCCCAAGGAAGGTCTGTTCTGCCGGTTTCACGCGGTTCTAGGAACGTTCTGTGCATTGTACTGAAGAGGTCGGATGCTATGTAGAACACATGAACCATTAAAGTCGCTATCTTTTCTCTGTAGCTAACAAAGAGGGACGTTATTCAAATTTTCCTCACTTTTACTCCAAGCAAATGGATGTGTAATGCTAGTGTGACGAATCTACACCAACGTGCGAACTGTTACGTCATGACGCGGGGTAGCCGTGCGATGTGGGGCGCCTTGCCACGGTTCGCGCGGCTCCCCTGTCGGAGGTTCGAGTCCTCCCTCGGGCATTGGTGTGTATGTTGTCCTTAGCGTACGGTAGTTTAATTAGTGTGTGAGCCTAGGGACTGGTGACCTCAGCAGTTTGGTCCCATAGAACCTTACCACAAATAAAGCAACAGTTCAGTGTTTATCATACTTTGTGGAGGGGTTTCATCACATAACGGGTGCTCAATGATTAGACTGTTGTTCCATTCGGAACTGATGTACATCATCAACATCAGTATGGGGTGTGATCCCTTGCATAAAAGCAAATTGACTACCGATATTACCTTGAGGAGTTTCTTCACATGCCTAAAACACATACTGTATAATTCGTAAAGATGTCTGGCTGGAGACTTATTTGATCTGTCCACCCTTAAAGCCGTTTCCGGTGTGAACTGCTGTGTGGGAGCTATGGCATTTGGTACCCTACTCAAGAAGGCTGTTACATCTGCGTTCACCATTCGTGCCACATACTAGCAAATGTTCTCCCTGCCTTCGACAATCATCACACCAGTGTTGTAGCCACGTCCTGTCTCTCGCGTCACTACGTTTAGAACAGTAGGGGAGGTTTGGGAATCTCCTGCTTCCTGTGATGTCACATCAAGCCGGCTGAGGACACGTCTACGTCGATGGGACCGCCATTCATGGACACAGCAGACTGATTCTCGGTGTGCCAGTTAACTGGGACCCTACCCTGTGGAAGTCTCCGTTGCCTATTGGTGTAGTGTCAACGGTGAAAGACGCGTGGAAACCCGATATTTCAACCCAGATTTCAGTAATCTCTTCCCGATGGTTTTTGGTGGCACTCTGCCTGTAATCCCTGCCCATTGTCATCTGCCGAATCATCAGGGCCAGACTCCGCTCTCTTCTGCAGATCCGTTCGTTGACTGGAACTTCCCTATATGGCCAGAAGTATTCACAAGAGCCTAGTCGACGATCAAGAGAGGATTGGTTTACCAGAGTCAGCATACTTCACTACTGGCCATTTAAATTGCTATACCACGAAGATGACGTGCTACAGTCGCGAAATTTAACCGACAGGAAGAAGATGCTGTGATATGCAAATGATTAGCTTTTCAGAGCATTCACGCAAGGTTGGCGCCGGTGGCGACACCTACAACGTGCTGACATGAGGAAAGTTTCCAACCGATTTCTCATACACAAACAGCAGTTGACCGGCGTTGCCTGGTGAAACGTTGTTGTGATGCCTCGTGTAAGGAGGAGAAATTGGTCGAGATCCAATGACTGTTAGCAGAATATGGAATCGGTGGGTTCAGGAGGGTAATACGGAATGCCGTGCTGGATCCCAACGGCCTCGTATCACTAGCAGTCGAGATGACAGGCATCTTATCCGCATGGCTGTAACGGATCGTGCAACCACGTCTGAATCAACAGATGGGGACGTTTGCAAGGCAACAACCATCTCCACGAACAGTTGCAGCAGCATGGACTATCAGCTCGGAGACCACGGCTACGGTTACCCTTGACGCTACATCACAACAGGAGCGCCTGCTATGATGTACTCAACGACGAACCTGGGTGCACGGATGGCAAAACGTCAGTTTTTCGGATGAATCCAGGCTCTGTTTACAACATCATGATGGTCGTATCCGTGTTTGGCGACATCACGCTGAACGCACATTGGAAGCATGTATTCGTCATCGCCATACTGGCGTCTCACCCGGCGTGATGGTACGGGGTGCCATTGGTTACACGTCTCAGTCACCTCTTGTTCGCATTGACGGCACTTTGAACAGTGGACGTTACATTTCAGATGTGTTACGACCCGTGGCTCTACCCGTCATTCGATCCCTGCGAAACCCTACATTTCAGCAGGATAATGCACGACCCGCATCTCGTGGTCGTGCGGTAGCGTTCTCGCTTCCCACGCCCGGGTTCCCGGGTTCGATTTCCGGCGGGGTCAGGGATTTTCTCTGCCTCGTGATGGCTGGGTGTAGTGTGCTGTCCTTAGGTTAGTTAGGTTTAAGTAGTTCTAAGTTCTAGGGGACTTATTACCACAGCAGTTGAGTCCCATAGTGCTCACAGCCATTTGAACCATTTTTTTTGATAATGCACGACCGCATGTTGCAGGTCCTGTACGGGCCTTTCTGGATACAGAAAATGTTCGACTGCTGCCCTGGCCAGCACATTCTCCATATCTCTCGCCAATTGAAAACGTCTGGTCAATGGTGGCCGAGCAACTGGCTCGTCACATACGCCAGTCACTACTCTTGATGCACTGTGGTATCGTGTTGAAGATGCATGGGCAGCTGTACCTGTACACGCCATCCAAGCTCTGTTTGACTCAATTCCCAGGCGTATCAATCTGCGTACAGATTTCTCAGGATCTATCCACCCAAACTGCGTGAAAATGTAATCACATGTCAGTTATAGTATAATATATTTGTGCAATAAATACGTTGCATTTCTTCTTGGTGTACCAATTTTAATGGCCAGTAGTGTATTTATAGTAGACGCTTATGTACAGGCTGCATTCTACAAGGCTGTCAGTGGCTCCGTAATGGGGACTGTTCTAGTATAGCCTGTTCGGTATTCTGTTGCGTATGGAAAAATTCTTTTGCTGTTCGCTAAGTTCTGTTGTGATGTGTTTTCTCTGTATTTTGTTGTGTGTGTTTGTCTTAATGTTGTGTTCAGGTACTGACAGACTAGGGAATGTGCGGTGCACAGCAGTTGGTCGTCGAACTATCCACGTAGGTAGATATATCTACGCTCACTGCACTGCTCCTATGTTGAGTCAACACGGCGAGCAGTCACTAAGTCTGAATCAAAAATGGCTCTGAGCACTATAGGACTTAACATCTGAGGTCATCAGTCCCCTAGAACTTAGAACTATTTAAACCGAACTAACCTAAGAACATCACACACATCCATGCCCAAGGCAGGATTCGAATCTGCGAGCGTAGCAGCTGCGCGGTTCCGGACTGAAGCGCCTACAACCGCTCGGCCACCACGGCCGGCTAAGTCGTAATCCAAATCCACCACTTGGATCATTAATTTGCGGTTTACGATATTGCAAAAGTTTGGAGAGTGGATTAATAAATAATAGAGAAAATTTAAGGTGGTGCAATGCTTCAGACGTTCTACATAACCGCTCTCTCTCTCTCTGTCTCTCTCTCTCTCTCTCTCTCTCTCTCTCTCTCTGTTTGCCCTTTCCAATAGAGCACAACGAACGTTTAACCACGTAAAACTCTCAGGTAAGCCCTTCTTTGAGATGTTGTCCGCCACGCCCGTCCTTTTTGCACTTCGCATCACGACCCATCAAAGAACTATTCTGCACTTTGTCTTTTCTTGTTAGGTTCGTGCTGAAAACACCGCGTCTTGTCACCCGCGATGATTTATTCCAGAAACGAATGGTCCGGCTTTCTCATTCCAGTCAAGCAGCGGCAGGCATCTACGCGACGTTATTTTGTTCGGGAGTCAATGTGAGCGGGGTTAAATTTGCAAACATTTATCTCTTCTTCAAAACATTCCACAGAATGTCTCGAGCACTTCATTTAGAGATGTTAACTTCGTTGCTTCATTGTGATATGTGAAGAAATAACTAGTATGCTACGGCTGCATATCTTGGCACTGCCTGCTCCGAGCTGAATGTCGTATGCACGTTTCTAACAAGCTAGTTCAAGCTGCCGTTGTAGTTACTACTGAGCCGACATCGCTTGTACGCCAGGAGTAAAATCAGTCTTGGAACTTCTTAGACGGACGGTGTCGTCAGCGAAAATTGTCTGCTAGCTAGTTTGGTCGGAATTGCAGGCTCATGTAGAGTTACACTGAGCTACTTATACGCAAATTTTAGTGATACTGCATCGTTAACTTAGCGTTCCCAACCCGTCAGCAATCGCCTTTTGCGAGGCAGCAGACCTTTGCGAATCCGTCTCTTCTAGTGCAACATCCATCAGTAGGAACTCTGAGAAACTCACAAACAGGAAATTTAGGTTAAACGCTCCAGTCTGTCAATGCGCAGTAGTGTATCACATAAACGAGCGTCACACCATCGGATGACACGGACTTCACGATGGCCGAACCAACCTAAGCAGACCAACGACGAAATAATAGAAGGAGGATGTAGAGACGAACGATGCAGTACAAAATCTGGATACTCGGAGGTAAGAGGAGGCTCACAAAATGGTTCCGTCGATCAGCCACGCAATATTGCGGACGCGACGGTGATCAGTGCGCCCAGTACTGCAGACACTACTGTAAGGCTGCTGCACTAGTGCAAACAAAGTTGTGGAACCAGAGGTACTTAGTGGCTTTGCTGAAGAAAAGGAAGTGAACTGTGAGAAATTTCATCCTATGATTAATGATTAACGATTTACCATACTCATAGATGATAACGTTAACATTGCTACTTGTAGGATTGAAATAGACTTGTAATCAGCCACATGTGTTACCGGTAACAAATTGGCATATGCCATTTCTTTTAAGAAAAACAGATAGGGCCGCGGTTCATAGTCTCTGAACTATCGGCGAAAGTATACGAGTATGTAGCAAATACCACATAGTTATACTTAAGACGTGAAACTGTAGAACAAACGTGACCTCTTATCAGTGATAAGATGTGGAGTTATCAGGTGACACATGTGGGATCATGTTACGTACCTGGGATCCTTTGTGTCCTCAATCCCTCTCCGCCAGAGGAATTTATAAAGGTCATGCAGGGTAAGCACCCAGTCCTTCCCCTCAACCCTCCTCCTAGCTCTCGCCCTCCTCCCCCGTTCCCTCCTCGTTCTTATCATCATCTCTCATAGCTGAGACACTTGGGTGGGAGGGATTCACTCTGCACTCGAGCAACATAAAGTCATTGGAATTATGTTTATTAATACCAGTTTATAATTACATCATTCGAGGCAACAGTAGAGACGACATCCACACAGATACGTAAGTATTCTCATTCTTTTGAAAATTTATACGTTTTTCATTTTTCGTATTTTCTGCAATTTTACTTCTTTTTCGTCCATTTTCGTATTTCTTCCGTATTTTACACGATTTTACGCAGTTTATCCAATTACGCGAGTTTCGATCCGTTGCTCTCGACATCACGTCAACATCTCGTCACTTTTCTGTACATTACTCGTGTAATCCTGTAGAATCCTAAAGCTTCTGACCAAAGATGCTGTGTGTGTAGCTCTGCGCTACATAATACGTATCTAGAGATGAAGTCGACTGTTATCTGAAGCCAATGGCCTAGGCAACATGTAAGAATCAGAATGGTTTTAGCCAGGGAAAGGGATACTTTCGTGAAATGATGTGGAGATGTGGATCAGCGATCCGTTGCGGCAGGGATGGCGTAAGGAAAACGGTGTTAAGGCCGAAATGGGCAAAATATGGTGAGGGGGCTGATACGGTAAAAGACGCGTAAAAATACGTAATGGAATGTCACATGGATTACAAGCCATAATCTGTAGGGGGGGGGGGGGCGAGAAAGGGGAACAGATAGCAGTTCATGGGCAGGAGGGGAGAAGAGCGCTGTGTGGCAGAGCGTTCAGGGACTAGAATGCCAAGAGCCACAGCACGGGGGGGGGGGGGGGGCTGCGAGACAGGTAGGTGTGGAAGAGACGGGGAAATGAAGCATAAATGGACGGTGGTGGGGAATATGGGTAGATGTGTTGGCAGAGCACTGGGCACAAAGAGGGTGGGAGGCGAGAATTGGGAGGAAGTGATGTGACAGAGGGGGGTGGAAAGTATTAAGTGGAGCACAGTATGTTACCATATGTTGAGGCCAGGATAATTTCGAGAGTGCAGAAATTATTGTAAGGATAAAACGCATCTGCACAGTTCAGAAGAGCTAGTGATGGAGGTTATGATCCAGATAGATTGGGTAGTGAAGCAGCCAGTTTCCTCTTGGCAACAGTTTGGCTGTGGCTGTTCACCCTAGTGGACATCTCATTGGTAGTCATACCAACATAAAAAGCTGAGTAATGATTGCAGTTTTTTTTTTTTTTTTGTCATCAATCTACTGACTGGTTTGATGCGGCTCGCCACGAATTCCTTTCCTGTGCTAAACTCTTCATCTCAGAGTAGCACTTGCAACCTACGTCCTCAATTATTTGCTTGACCTATTCCAATCTCTGTCTTCCTCTACAGTTTTTGCTCTCTACAGCTCCCTCTAGTACCATGGAAGTCATTCCCTCATGTCTTAGCATATGTCCTATCGTCCTGTCCCTTCTCCTTATCAGTGTTTTCCACATATTCCTTTCCTCTCCGATTCTGCGTAGAACCTCCTCATTCCTTACCTTATCAGTCAACCTAATTTTCAACATTCGTCTATAGCACCACATCTCAAATGCTTCGATTCTCGTCTGTTCCGGTTTTCCCACAGTCCATATTTCACTACCATACAATGCTGTACTCCAGACGTACATCCTCAGAAATTTCTTCCTCAAATTAAGGCCGGTATTTGATATTAGTAGACTTCTCTTGGCCAGAAATGCCTTTTTTGCCATAGCGAGTCTGCTTTGGATGTCCTCCTTGCTCCGTCCGTCATTGGTTATTTTACTGCCTACGTAGCAGAATTCCTTAACTTCATTGACTTCGTGACCATCAATCCTGATGTTAAGTTTCTCGCTGTTCTCATTTCTACTACGTCTCATTACCTTCGTCTTTCTCCGATTTACTCTCAAACCATACTACTGTGTACTCATTAGACTGTTCATTTCGTTCAGCAGATCATTTAATTCTTCTTCACTTTCACTCAGGATAGCAATGTCATCAGCGAATCATATCATTGATATCCTTTCACCTTGTACTTTAATTCCACTCCTGAACCTTTCTTTTATTTCCATCATTGCTTCCTCGATGTACAGATTGAGGAGTAGGGGCGAATGGCTACAGCCTTGTCTTAATGCGAGCACTTCGTTCTTGATCGTCCACTCTCATTATTCCCTCTTGGTTGTTGTACATATTGTATATGACCCGTCTCTCCTATAGCTTACCCCTACTTTTTTCAGAATCGCGAACAGCTTGCACCATTTTATATTGTCGAACGCTTTTTCCAGGTCGACAAATCCTATGAAAGTGTCTTGATTTTTCTTTAGCCTTGCTTCCATTATTAGTCGTAACGTCAGAATTGCCTCTCTCGTCCCTTTACTTTTCCTAAAGCCAAACTGATCGTCACCTAGCGCATTATCAATTTTCTTTTCCATTCTTCTGTATATTATTCTTGTAGGCAGCTTCGATGCATGAGCTGTTAAGCTGATTGTGCGATAATTCTCGCACTGGTCAGCTCTTGCCGTCTTCGGAATTGTGTGGATGATGCTTTTCCGAAAGTCAGATGGTATATCGCCAGACTCATATATTCTACACACCAACGTGAATAGTCGTTTTGTTGCCACTTCCCCCAATGATTTTAGAAATTCTGATGGAATGTTATCTATCCCTTCTGCCTTATTTGACCGTAAGTCCTCCAAAGCTCTTTTAAATTCCGATTCTAATACTGGATCCCCTATCACTTCTAAATCGACTCCTGTTTCTTCTTCTGTCACACCAGACAAATGCCGGCCGCGGTGGCCGTGCGGTTCTGGCGCTGCAGTCTGGAACCGCGGGACTGCTACGGTCGCAGGTTCGAATTCTGCCTCGGACATGGGTGTGTGTGATGTCCTTAGGTTAGTTAGGTTTAAGTAGTTCTACGTTCTAGGGGACTTATGACCTTAAGATGTTGAGTCCCATAGTGCTCAGAGCCAATTTGAACCAGACAAATCTTCACCCTCATAGAGGCTTTCAATGTATTCTTTCCACCTATCTGCTCTCTCCTCTGCATTTAACAGTGGAATTCCCGTTGCAATCTTAATGTTACCACCGTTGCTTTTAATTTGACCAAAGGTTGTTTTGACTTTCCTGTATGCTGTCTGTCCTTCCGACAATCATATCTTTTTCGATGTCTCCACATTTTTCCTGCAGCCATTTCGTCTTAGCTTCCCTGCACTTCCTATTTATTTCATTCCTCAGCGACTTGTATTTCTGTATTCCTGATTTTCCCGGAACATGTTTGTACTTCCTCCTTTCATCAATCAACTGAAGTATTTCTTCTGTTACCCATGGTTTCTTCGCAGCTACCTTCTTTGTACCTATGTTTTCCTTCCCAACTTCTGTGATGGCCCTTTTTAGATATGTCCATTCCTCTTCAACTGTACTGCCTACTGCACTATTCCTTATTGCTGTATCTATAGCGTTAGAGAACTTCAAACGTATCTCGTCATTCCTTAGTACTTCCGTATCCCACTTCTTTGCGTATTGATTCTTCCTGACTAATGTCTTGAACTTCAGCCTACCCTTCAGCACTACTATATTGTGATCTGAGTCTATATCTGCTCCTGGGTACGCCTTACAAACCAGTATCTGATTTCGGAATCTCTGTCTGACCATGATGTAATCTAATTGAAATCTTCCCGTATCCCCGGCCTTTTCCAAATATACCTCCTCCTCTTGTGATTCTTGAACAGGGTATTCGCTATTACTAGCTGAAACTTGTTACAGAACTCAATTAGTCTTTCTCCTCTTTCATTCCTCGTCCCAAGCGCATATTCTCCTGTAACCTTTTCTTCTACTCCTTCCCCTACAACTGCATTCCAGTCGCCCATGACTATTAGATTTTCGTCCCCCTTTACATACTGCATTACCCTTTCAATATCCTTATTGACTGCAGTACAGCTGGTATATAGCTTCTTTCACATGTGGCCTGGCCTCTTATGGCGTTGGATATGAGTATGACAGGATATGAGTATAACAGGACTGGATGGAATAGAAAATGCTGGGTAGGTGGATAGGGCAGGTCTTGCAGGTCTTCCTCACACCCAGATTCTTATGGGTAAAGATTGGCATATGAATGGACTGGGATATTGAGGACCTTGCGTTTGCGATGGAGCGCCGCTTTAGGAGGGGTGGGAAGGATATTGTGTTACAAAGTTGGCATTCCTTTGTGGGTGATTCTTGGGAGTGGTCAGATGATTGGAGGTGTGAAGGCAAATAACCTGGCTAACCGAGTCGGTCTGTGAAGGCTTTGGTTAGCGCCTCATCACACTGGGAAAGCCTGTGCAGATATACCATCCCTGGGTGGCCAGGTTGTATGGGAGGTTATTTTTGGTGTGGAATGGGTGACCGCTGTTGAAATGCAGGTACTGTTGCTGGTTCGTGGGTTTAATGTGGATAGAGGTATGGATGGAGGCATCAACATCCAGGAAAGTGGCATTCTGAGTTTAAGACGACCAGGTGAAGCAGATGGGAGAATGACAGAAGATAAATTGTCTTGGTCCTAAGTCCAGATCGTTAAGAAATCATCAATGAACCTAAATCAGACTAGCAGGTGCACATGGCTGAACCACAGATTTGTTTGTATACCTTCCCTTGACATAACAGGTAGTTGTGCATTATGATAAAGTTAGTAAGGTGTTTCAGGAATGAGGTAGAGGGTTTGGAGTCTGGAGGACGTTGTGATTGGTAGTGTTTCAACAGTGGTAAAACCGTGGGCATGAGGGATGGTGCCATATAGGGAGATGGCATTAACAGTGATGAGTAGGGATCAAGGAAGTAATGGGGTGATGATGGTGGAGAGTCAGTAAAGAAAGTGATTGATATCTTTGGCGTGGGAGGCTAGATAACAGGCAACTGGTTGATGATGTTGGTCAATAATGGAGAAATTCTTTCAGTGGGGGCACAATAACAAACACAAAGGGGTGTCATGAATTTTTGGATTTGTGGATTTTGGGGAGCATGTAGAAGGTGTGTGTGTGTGGGTTTTCATAGTGGTAAGGAGGGAAGTGGCTTCAAGGGAGAGATTCTGGGAAGGGCCTAAGGATTTAAGCAGGGCCTGGAAGTTATCCTGGACTTCTGGGATGGGATCACTCTGGCAGAGTTTATAGGTGGAGAAGTCAGATAATTTGTAGAAGCCATCCGCCAGGTAGTCACTGCAATTCATAACAGTGGTGGAAACTTTGTCTGCAAATAGGATGATTAACACAGGACTTGTTTTGAAGTTGTGTGTGGACGTCCTTTCGTCTGCTGAAAGATTGGTATTCAGTGGCAGGGACTGGGTAAGGGCGATGAGATGGAGTTGGAGGTAAGGAATTCATGGAAGGTGATCAGCCGGCCGCGGTGGTCTAGCGGTTCTAGGCGCTCAGTCCGGAACCGGCGGGACTGCTACGATCGCAGGTTCGAATCCTGCCTCGGGCATGGATGTGTGTGATGTCCGTAGGTTACTTAGGTTTAAGTAGTTCTAAGTTCTAGGGGACTGATGACCACAGATGTTAAGTCCCATAGTGCTCAGAGCCATTTGAACCATTTTTTTTGAAGGGGATCAGTGGGTGGTTAGATGGGAGGTGGTGGTCGCGGTTGGATGGCGTTATAAACTGAGAGTGTTCAACTTTGGGATGAGGAACTGGTGGCAAAGAAGTGTTTACACTGCAGCAATTGGGAGAAGGAGAGTAGTTCTTTAACGAGTCCAGCATGGTTAAAATTGGGTGTAGAGCGCTATAGGTGCGGCTTTTGGATAGGACTGGAACTTATGTCGAGCTAGGGATATTGGTGAGAAGGCTAACAACAGTGTTATGGGTATGTTTCAACTTTGGATTTGGTGGCGTGATGGTTGATAGTATTGGGGGATGTGGTAGCTTGAGAAGATCAGGTAGGCAGAGAATAGGTGTGGTGAGGGGTTGACGAGAATGAACTCCATGGGTAGGATAGGGGTTGGATACTGATGCCCCAAATTGGCCACGGGACGTCAGCAGGTTGGATAAGTTATGGAGACTGTGTCTGGAATGCTCGTCCAGGTGCTGGAGAGCAAGGGGTTCATTTTCACAAGTTTGATGTATGCTGCACAGGTTGTACAGTAGCGGTACAGTAGGGAGCACAGGCAGTTCTGGTGTGCCTGTAGTTTTGCAGTACCAGGTTTGTGTAGGCTAGGGATTGGAATATTAAAAGTGAAGGCTATTGTGAAAGGAGGGATGCGAGCCAGAGAAAAATTTTTATGGTAAGAGAGTTGAGGGATTCCATGACTTAGGCAGCATTTAACAACCAGGATTAGGACTGGGGTTGGGCTCTAGCCAGGGAAAGGGATACTACTTCTCTGAACTGGTGCAAAGAGATCAGCAGGGTCTCTTGTGACAGCGATGGCGTAGCAGTAACGGGAATGAGGCGGTAATGCTCAAAAGAAGGTGTTAGATGGTTGTGAGGGGAGCTGGTTAAGAGAAGAGACGTGAATAAAATACGTAAATATACGCCAAAACAAGCACAGCTACGTAAAACTACGCACATATACGTAAAAATACGCACAAAACCTTGAAACCACGTAATCATACGCATAAATACGTTAAAACGTACAGAAACGTGGGAGATAAGGAACTGATGAGGTATGGGAATGTGTGTGTGTGTGTGTGTGTGTGTTTTGCGATAAGGCAACAGAGGGGGCAGAGGGATCAGTTACGTCGGGAATCACAAGTTCGTGTGGCACAGGTAAAATAAACTATGTTAGGCTGAGGGAGGTATCACTGAGAATAAATATGATTATCAGTGAGAGAAACTCGAATGCTATATCAACACTCCACATGGCCATAAGGCTGTGTGTGCACACAGATGATCATTGATACAGTTTGGCTCGGCAGTGTATGTTGAGCGGAGGTCATGAATAAACGCAGGACATAGGAGGAAGAACGGAGATTGAGAAGAGCAATGCTGTAGAGAATAGTAGCAAAGGAGAACATCACATGTTTGTGGGATGGAAGGAAAGCCTTAAGACAAAATCAAACAACTTAAATTCCTATACAAACCTGTTGATGGACTATCTAGAGGAGACCTTACTAGGCTTAGAGGAAGCCAAAATCCACTCTGGTTTAGGGTTTTTGACGATGTCTTCATGATCTGGACTTAAATCCAAGACAACCTATCCTCATTCCTTCACAACCCCAACATCTTATTTACCATCCACTTCACATAACCCTCCTCAGCCCAGTCTGTCATCTTTTTGGACGTTGATCTCCCCACCTCTTTCCACATAAAACCTACCAACCACCAACAGTACCTGCATTTCTATAGCTGTCATCCCTTCCACACCACAAAATCCATCCCACACAGCCTGGCCACTTGGGGATGGCGTACCTGCATTTGACAACGACTAACTTGCCTAGTATGTTGAGGGTCTCAAACAAGGCCTTCACATACAGTCTCTATCTGTCAGACCAAATCTGCAAAGAGATTTCCCATACCATTTCTCCTCACACCTCCAATTCTCACACCACTCCCAAGAACCAGTGCCCCCTTCATGACATAGTACCACCCTGGACTGGAAAAAATTAATCATATGCTATGCTAGGGCTTTGATTACCTATCATCTTGCTCTGAAATGAGGGACACCCTACCCAAGATCCTTTCCACCTCTCTTAAAGTGGTGTTCTGTCTCCGCCCAATCTCCAACACATCCTACCCAGTATCCTTCTCAACTGTACTGAAGTGTTGTTCTACCTCTCAACCAATCTCCACAACGCCCTAGTCCATCCCTATGTCTCTCCTAAGTCCAACCATGTGACACAAGCTTCATATCCATGTGGAAGACCTGGGTGTAAGACCTGCCCTATCCACCCATCCAGCACTTCCTATTCCAGTCCTGTCACAGCCGTAAACAACCCATCAGAGGCCACATCACCTGTAAAAGTATCCATGTCATATATCATCTCTGCTCACTGCACACCTTTTGTGTCATTATGACTACAAACTAGCTGTCCACCAGGATGAATGGCCACAGCAAAGCAGACCACTGTGTGGTGAACCATGCAGCTGAACGTAACATGGTCATTATCAATGGCTGCTTCACTACCTGAGCCATCTGAATTCTCTTATCCTACTTCCCTCTTTTTTCGATCCGTTCCCCTTCCCTCTCCCCACCACCCTGCATCACAGACTTCCAATACTGTGCCTCTTGGCAGTCCAGTAGTTGTGCAGTATGGCAGACAGCGATCTTGTGTCCCACTCCCCCCCTCCCCCTGTCACCTGTAAACTGCTATCAATTCCTCCTTGGCGCCTGCTCCAAATTCTTGCTTACATTCCATGTGACAGGTTGTGGTAAGTATCAATGTATCTTTCCCTTACATTCATGATATTACAACCCAGAGTTGTCCTGATAATGTTCTGATTGGATCCACCAATTTATGATTTGAAGTATTGTCCACAAGTTGCGACCACCAATACTATGTCCAGAAATATTGTTCAGGCTGGATCCAGCATGCAGGTACATCAAGGATTTTTTGGGCTGGAGCCAGAATGTGGTACATTACGAAATATTGCTTAGGCTAGATCCACGTGTGCAAAGACATGTGTAATGCATGGGTTGGATCCATCTATGCAATAATTCCTGGATAATGCTCAGTATGGATCCACCCACATATGGTCGAGAGTACTGTTCGAAAGGAGAATCCTTCCACCGCCAGCCTCCTGCCACTTTCCCCAACACCTTCTCTGACAACACTTCCTGAGATGGTGTAGGGAGGGACGGGGAGTCGTGATTGAAGTCAATAGACGGAATAGCGTACCTGAGCTATGTGTGCATGTGTGTTTATAACACGATAACGTTAACACTACCACCAAAGTAACCCACGGATGTGCATGTGTGTGTTTGAACATTGGCTTTGGCACTTAGTGCCGACATGTGTAGGAATAAGTAGATACACTGACTGAGTTGTGACTCTGCATCGAATCTGGATGGTAGAAATAAAAACTGCAAATCAAACCTCGGTATGTAGGCAGTAAGACCATATATAAACTAGTAAATTTTCGTATGGAATATTGGAAAAATGGGTAATTATCTAAAAATATGAAAAATGTCAAATAGTCAGTAAAAATTTTGGATACAATATGATTATAAAGGATATCTTCTTAGAATGTAGACGAAATGTGACAAGCATTGGATAGAAGTGTCTGGAGAGATTTGTTGTTCTAGAAAGCTATGATGACTTATCTATTCGAATCACAGCACCATCTGAATCCAAAGTGATGGAGATATGCACTGAAGGTTGATAGAGAGAGAGAGATCGTCGTAAACCCCTTGGAAAAACTATATATGGCTTTCGTTATTTATATTGTGGGACGGGTAGACACGGCGTTACAGACATGTTTATAAAAAAACAAAATCATTGTAGAGTTGGGGTAACTGGACGACAGGAGCTGTAACGAACAGCTGTATTGCATATGCATTGATAGTGGAACGATGGTGCATTCTTTAGAGCACTCCGTCTTCAGGCCACGAGTGACCTACCGGGACCATCCGACCGCCGTGTCATCCTCAGTGGAGGATGCGGATAGGAGGGGCGTGGGGTCAGCACACCGCTCTCCCGGTCGTTATAATTGTATTCTTGACCGAAGCCGCTACTATTCGGTCGAGTAGCTCCTCCATTGGCATCACGAGGCTGAGTGCACCCCGAAAAATGGCAACAGCGCATGGTGGCCCAGATGGTCACCCATCCAAGTGCCGACCACGGCCGGCCGCGCTGGTCGTGCGGTTCTAGGCGCTGCAGTCCGGAACCGCGGGACTGCTACGGTCGCAGGTTCGAATCCTGCCTCGGGCATGGATGTGTGTGCTGTCCTTAGGTTAGTTAGGTTTAAGTAGTTCTAAGTTCTAGGGGACTGATGACCTAAGATGTTAAGTCCCATACTGCTCAGAGACATTTGAACCATTTGCCGACCACGCCCGAAAGCGCTTCGGTGATCTCACTGGAACCGGTGTATCCATTGCTGGAAGGCCGTTGCCGCATTCTTTAGAGACATGACGAAATTGTCATACTCCCAGTAGATCTGTGTAAGTGCGGAAACGGCAGTGCTAGTTTATTCTGAATACTGTGGCATAATCCACCAAATACGTGATAGTTGCAAGTCATACATATGTAGAACAGGAACTATTTGGCTGCTGTGTTAAGGTGCGTGACCGAGGCCGGTGGAAGCAGCAGGACGCGCTACTGCGAGAGGGTCTGCGTGGCAGCGCGTGTACAGTCCGTGGCGTGGTGGGGGGAGGGGGGGGCGGAGAGGGAGCTCTGGCAGGTGCAGCGCAGCGCCGCGACGGGAACGGTCCAGTGCAGACCGTCTACCAAAGTGTTGCCGTAAAATGTTAAGTCAAAGAAAACTGGAAATTAGTCTCGCAACATCAGTGCCTCTATGATTTGAAAAAACCCAAGTATAAGAGCACTTTGTTTCAAAATAACGTATGGGAAGAAATTGGCGCAAAATTAAAATTATTTTTCCAGTTAATTGTAGCTATTTTAGCAAAAAATTTGACCAAATTTATAAGAAATGAAGATAATTACTCACAAGTCCTACTTAACATTATTCTTTTAGTTTGTGACAATGTAAACCGAAAAAGGCAAGCAGTACACTAAAAAATGAACCGTGTAAACGAAACAAGCCAAAAATATTAGAAATTATAACGTTAATTATCATGTGTTGTTATTACAGCTATTAACTGCTGATACTGAGATCTGTATTGCCAGCGTACGGAAGTGAAGTAAACTGTAAACCGTGTAACGTACCTGCTTATTATATAGTTAGGTTAGCTGATGGAAATTTATTCTGCTACGTAGCGTGGTACATTATTACGTGTCTTTAAACTGGGATTTTATTACCGAAGATATCTCGGATCGCCATCTGAACTGACCCAACATGTAATCACCCTGAACATTTGAATGAAAAAGAAAAACAGTTATTTGACAGGCCCTAATTGAGGAAAAATTAATGGAGTCCGATATACCTTGATTAATTCTGTAGGAGAATCAGCTTGGAAAATGTCCTTAAATGTATTAAAAATCGTATGTGTGTGAGCTAAACTGGGCTGGAATAGCCTCGATAGGCATTCGAGAAATAGCAGGTAAGCTATTGAGTGTCAGCAATGTCATTTACTATAAGTTTATTTCAGGATTAAATCTTTGGAAAAGGAAGCACAAGAACAAACATATATTTAATAGAAGAATCTTAATCCACCATGTAGTATTCATAATAAATATTTCCAGTACAACTGACTGAAAAAAATGCTACAAATGGCTCTGAGCACTATGGGACTTAACATCCGAGGTCATCGGTCCCCTAGAACTTAGAGCAACTCAAACCTAACTAACCTAAGGACATCGCACACATCCATGCCCGAGGCAGGATTCGAACCTGCGATCGTAGTGGTCGCGCGGTTCCAGCCTGAAGCGCCTAGAACTGACTGAAGAAAACATATGTGAATAGCACAATTATTTGAAATCGTAAGTGCCGTGGAAAAGATGGCACACACAATCACACCTTGAGACTAACCAGTCATCACAGAGAAAGAAGTTGTTCAATAATTTAATAAAGGAAACAAGATTTAAATTGGATTAGAGAGATATTAGCCTCGATGGTTGAATATTTTAACAGAAAATTAACTCCAAATTTAAAAAAATTACGCTAGATTGCAATTAAGAACAATGAACAGGAACTGCGCCCTGTGAAGAATTCTTCCAAAAGGTAGGACAGACCCAAAATCGATAGTGACTACGTGACTAGCCACTACAAAGAAATCGATGAAATTTTAAAAATATTCACGACGAGGAAGATCATGAAATCAAACAATAAAGTATGAGAATTTATTTAAGCAAGGAAACTGATTCATTTCCTGCTACAGAATATTAAAGTGCAATCTCGAGAACAAATATGTGGTAACGGTTATCACCAAGCAGAACCAGAAACTCACTGAGATCTGCTCAAAACACAGTAGCCTTTTTTAAAAATACCCGCCGAATATCAAAACCATGCGTACTGCTCATAATCAGCTACACGATTTATTCAGGACTCTAGTTAGGCTCGTAGATCCACGTGGCCTAGTGCCGCACAGTCACAAATTTATAAGGCACAACGAAAACACTGCTAAAAATTACAAATATCCTGAAATTATTGCCAATTCCTGCCTACGCAAGGTGCCTGGAGTTTTTATATAATAGCTGAAACTTTCTAAGAAACGAATGAAGATCTCAGGTAAGCTGAAACTTACACATTCACAAAATTGCAATACCAGTGACTAAAACTACATGTTACCGCTTTGACGATTCGCAGCGCAGTGAGGCTGCTCGCTACCCACCCACACTCCCTACCGCTGACCAGAAGTCGTCGCGCACTTCCTACGCATGCCAACGTAACAAAAGCAACCAATCATCGTTCACCCTTCTCTCTCTGACCCAGACGTGATCTCCTTTGTTGTACACAAAAGTTGGCTAAGCTGCTCCTACATTCAGGGACACTTTCACCAAGTCCAAAGACATAGAAAGAGTGGTTTGTTGGCAACACTGCGCCGACGCGGACTCTTCGAGTATTTGCTGCACTAAATAATTATAAAAAGCGTTGTTATTAAGCTATTTTTAAACGTGTACAGGTGTTATAAATATAATATAAGTGTTGTTGAATTAGTGGAAGTGTTAGTGAAGTATAAAATAAGATTAAACGGGGTAAGAAGCGTATTTTTCTTCTCGCGCCTGTAGCACGAATCCTAGGCCTAATTTCACGCGAGCGAATCGTAAGTAAGCAGTGAATTAAACTTATAGATAAACGTTTCCAGTTGGTATAAATATAATATGTGTTGTTACATTAGTGGAAGTGTTAGTGAAGTGTCAAAGAAGATTAAATGGGGTAAGAAGGTTATTTTCCTTCTCGCGGCTATAGCACGGATTTTAGGCTTAATTTCACGCGCGCGTATCGTAAGTAAACAGTGAGTTATATGTAATCACCAGTTTTTTTTATTCAGTACTCTTTCAATTCATTTATACCTGCCTGAATAGTTTCTAGGGCCCTTTGTTTACGTTTTAGTCACTACTTAAACCAGCTTATACGATTTCTGTTTTTACCATGAGTGAGAAGTGTGTGACATGCCGTAGGATCGTTAGTTCCGGGGTATGGTGTGATGGGTGCTGTAGTTTCTTTCATTGGGGCGAATGTAGTGGCGTGGGAAATGGGGACATAAATGAGGCTCACCAGTGGTATTGTAGGATCTGCAGTAGAGATAGGAAAATACTGGAACAGGAAGGGAAAATTGCAGCTCTTCAAGCTGACCTAGACAAGGCAAGGGAGGATCTGGACAGGTTAAAGAGGGAGAAGGGTGAACAGAGGTGGGAAGTGGCAACAGGTAATAGGGGGGACAGGCAAAGGAGAGCATCAGACAGCTTTGTCATAAATCTTGAAAATAGATTTGACCTGTTGCCTCAGTCAGAATCGTATGAGCCTCATGTAGCTGAAGCTGTAGAAAGGGCACAACAAGCTTTCAAGGACTTGAAAAAGGTAGGGAAATTTGTAAAGAGAAAGAAAATTCTGTTGTTAGGTAGTTCCCATGGTAGAGGTGTTGGCCAACTACTGCAGGAAAATCTAGGTCCAGAGTACCAGGTCACAAACTTTTTCAAGCCTAGTGCAGATCTGGGTCAGGTAACAGAGGATGTAGGTGCTTTGTGCAAGGATTTCACAAAGGAGGATGCCGTGGTTATAGCGGGTGGTCCGGGAAATAGCATTGGCAGAGACTCTGAATATTCCATAGAGAGTGACCTGGTGAAGCATACGAGTGTGGGATTTTGTGTTGAGACGCCATGATCGGCCTCATTTGAACTCTTCCGTAGGGAGGGTGAACTTGGAGTTGGAGTGGCTGCTTAGGACGGATATAGCGTCCCATATTGGTTTGATTCCTGTGGATGCTATCGATAGGTGGGACTACACTAGACATGGCCTTCACCTCAATAGGAGAGGGAAGGGAAAACTGTCTGGGTTGATTGCAGAAAACTTAAGGGGGGACACTGGCACAAGTGGTAAAATACCAGTGGTCACGGGTGTCAGAGGGATGCCTTTTTTAGGATAGGGAAGGGGGAAAGAAAACGAGTGTTAAGAGAGATTGGCAGACACACTCAGTTTGAGAAAACACATGAATAGGAGTCAGATTTTATCATACAGCCACCATTTAAACAGTGTTTAACAGAAAGTAATCAGAAACTGCCAGTTCATCTTCGCCAAAGCAGTTACATTCCCATTAGTATGCAGTATCAGTTATCTTTATTATACCAGAACATTCCGGGACTTAGAAATAAAGTTGATGGACTACTCATTTGTATCGATGAAATGAATTCATCTAACCAAATTGACATAATCTGTCTCTCTGAACGTCAAGTGACCACTGATATAGATATGTTAGACATTTCAGGATTTAAGCTAGCTTCCTACTTCTGCAGAGTAGATATGGATGGAGGAGGAGTTGCCACATTTATCAAAAACTGCCATAAATTCAAGAACATTGACATTAATAAATTCTGTTTAGAGCAGCATCTAGAAGCATGTGCAACAGAAGTAGAGTTCCATAACAGATCCTATATAATAATAACTATTTACCGAGCACCTGCAGGAAATTATAATCTATTCTTAGATCATCTAGAATCTCTTTTGCGTTATTTAACAGGAAGAAACAAAGAAATTTTGATTGCTGGTGACTTTAATACAGATTTTCTAATGCAATCTTCCAGTAAACATTCACTGCAGTTAGTAATGTTGTCTTTCAATCTAACTTACACTGTAAACTTTCCAACTAGGATCACTAAATCCTCAAGGACAGCGATTGATAACATTTTTATAGACAAATCAAAGGAACAAAATCATATCATAAAACCTGTTATAAATGGACTATCAGATCATGACATGTAGCTCCTTGTTTTAGATGTAAATTCTAAGCAGATTATCAAGACTGCTAAATCTGAGTACAGGAGAGTAGTCAATCAACCAAAAATTGAGTGTTTTAGAAAACTGCTCAAAGATATGAACTGGAAAGATGTTTATAGTGCTCATGACATGAATGAAAAATATAACACGTTCATGAACAATGTCAGTACCATGTTTGAAAACTGTTTTCCTCTAAAAGTTACTCAAATTAAACAGAAGTCTATAATAAAACCATGGATTACACAAGGAGTAAAGATTTCCTGTAAGACAAAAAGGAAAATGTATCTGTCGACCAAGAATAGCTCCAATGCTGATGATTTAGCTAAATACAAGGAATACTGTAAAACATTAAAAAAAGTAATTCAGATGTCTAAACAAATGCACTACGAGAAGAAGATAGCAATGTCAGCGAACAAAATAAAAGCAATATGGGATATAGTGAAAGAGCAGACTGGTAGAACCAGAAAGGAACAGGAGCAAATAGCACTAAGGGTAGATGACACATTAGTAACTGATGGGCATAGTGTGGCAAATCTATTTAACAAGTACTTTATATCCGTTACTGATAGACTGGGACTTTCAGGATCAGTAAATAATGCCCTTGAATATCTGAAACTAGCCTTCACAAATAGCTTCAAGTACATGAATATATCACTCACTTCACCAAAAGAAATAACGTCCATAATAAAATCTTTAAAAACAAAGCATTCTAGTGGGTACGATGAAATATCAACAAAGTTAATTAAGGCATGTTCTTGTGAGTTTAGTACAATTCTAAGTTACTTGTGTAACCAGTCAATTATAACTGGGACATTTCCTGACTGGCTAAAATATGCAGATGTTAAGCCTCTATTCAAGAAAGGGGATAAAGAGATACCATCAAACTACAGACCGATTTCACTTTTGCCAGCATTCTCAAAAATTTTAGAAAAATGAATGTACAGGCAGCTGCTCAACCATCTGACCACAAATAACATATTATCAAGAACACAGTTTGGATTTCTGAAGGATTATGATATCGAGAAGGCTATTTACACCTGCAGTGAAAATGTACTTAATTCATTAAATAACAAATTACAAGCAGCAGGTATTTTCTGTGATTTGTCAAAGGCATTTGATTGTGTGAACCACAACATCCTTTTAAGTAAATTAGAATTCTATGGTGTCACAGGCAGTGCTGCAAAATGGTTCAAGTCATACCTCACTAACAGGAAACAAAGGGTGTCAGTGCAAGGGACTAGTGAATTAAGTCATCAGTCATCATCAGAATGGGAAGAAATTACATGTGGTGTCCCACAAGGATCCATCTTAGGGCCATTGCTTTTTCTTGTGTACATTAATGATCTCTCATCAGTTACACTGCCAGAAGCAGAGTTCGTTTTGTTTGCAGATGACACAAGTATTGCAATAAATAGTATGTCAAGTGTAGTTCTAGAAAGATCCGCTAATGATATTTTCATGGATATTAATAAATGGTTTAAAGCCAACTCACTGACATTAAACTTCGAAAAGACTCACTATATGCAATTTAGAACCTGTAAGAGGTTTCCACCCAGCATATGCATAAAATACGAAGAAGAGCAGATAGAATAAGTTGACAGTCTTAAATTCCTGGAATTACAACTTGATAATAAATTCAGTTGGGAAGAGCACACCACAGAACTGCAGAAACGCCTTAACAAATCTGTATTTGCAATTCGAGTGTTAGCAGACATAGGCGACATAAAAATGATAAAGCTTGCATACTTTGCCTACTTTCATTCCATAATGTCATATGGTGTAATATTTTGGGGTAACTCTTCAAGTCAAACAAAAGTTTTCAGAGTCCAAAAGCGTGTAATACGTATTATTTGTGGAGTAAATTCACGGACGTCCTGTAGAAACCTCTTCAAAGAACTGGGTATACTAACTACTGCCTCTCAGTATATTTACTCATTAATGAAATTTGTCCTAAATAATATATCTCTTTTTACAACAAACAGCTCAGTTCATACATACAATACCAGGAACAAAAATGATCTGCACAAGGACTTAAAGCACTTACTTTAGTTCAAAAAGGGGTCCACTACTCAGGAACACTCATCTTCAATAATTTGCCAGTAAACATAAAAAATTTAGTTACAAATAAAGATCAGTTTAAAAGGAGCCTGAAAGACTTACTAGTGGCCAACTCCTTCTACTCCACTGACGAATTTTTTAATAGAAACAAATGATGTATTGTATATATTCATACTATTAGTATTGTTATTTCAGCTTAAAAAAAAATCTGACATGTTCCACAACCACGAGGATCTCCTCAGCACGGATCTATGGAACGTAAACTAATCTAATCTAAATACAAAGACTCCAGCAGACGACAAACACTCTTCCAAGCAGACAACCAGAGGGATGAAACAAAGAAATACATGATGATTGCTTTTCTGTATCACATTAAACTCATTATATGTCTCTAGCTAATGTGCAAAATGATTTACATATGACATAAAATTCAGATCGGTAATTTTGTACTGACATATTACTGTGGCTGTCAGATACGTCACCCAGCTGATCATCTTCCTCTCAGTCTGAATTAATAGGAGCACCGACACGTAAGCGATGCTGTTCAGGAACGTAAAAGTGGGTATCAACCCTGAAAGTCAACGAAACGAGTTGTATAGCAACGCTTCAGCTGCTGTGTAGCATTCAAACCTGCCAGTTCTGAAGTCACTTCGAGGTGTGAAGGCAACGAAGGTATCGGTTGTTCCCGTGTATCATACGGTTCCCCATTCGTTTTTAAGTAATTGTCTGTCAACATATTATCCGAACAACAAACTGTTATAACTAGTTTGTCACACGTAGCCACTTTAACTGTAATTAGTTGGCAGAGTAGTCTAAAAACTTGCGTCGGAAGTGCAAAACTGTACTCTGAGACTCTTCAATTAAAATTCTCTATAGTAAATCCCGGCGTGCTTCGATTTTTGAGTGCGGTTGCATTATGTGTTTGGCACGACGGTTCACCTAAGTAAGTTGCCTATTTACGATTTGTGTAAGATTCCCCGTCTCCTTCTTTTCGACATGATCCAATGTCTATCATTATGACCAAATACTCAAGCTGGTTGTAATAAAGGGAACTATAATTAAATACACAAAACATCCTTACATGTGTTATCTATAGCACCGATACAGTGTGTAAGGGTACAGTACCCTTATGTAGTATCGATTATGTACTATGCGGAGATCATACATGGTTTAAGCAAGGACTGCAGTACAGTCAACAATGTGCGAGTGGGTAAGCAGTAGTCGAGTGTTGGAGTCCGTGGGTGGAAGTTACAACTGCAGTAGAGGATGTACCAACCTCTACGAGGACGTAGCACGCAGCGCGACTGTCGCCTGTTCCAGCGCAGCGGTAGCCTGTCAGGTTGGCGAGCTGTGTGGAACGCGGAACCATGGGATGCTGACGTCGGCGGCCAGCTGATCAACAACAACAACAAGCTTCACGGCGCGGGAGTCGCTGTTATGACGCAGTTACTACAATTCCACCAATTTGCAGAGACAACGAGTCTACAGTCCCCGGCGGCTTCGATGCCACAGCCCTATAATTCATCGAAAGCTACGAATACCTGTGTTGTGCATCGCATCATATAGGGAAGTGAAAAAGCAGAGTAAACAGTGAAAGTGTTATTGTTATTGTGGTGGTATATCCCCGGCGGCATCGATGCCACAGCCCAGTGCGTAGTGAACCAGCGTGTTTGCGTGTGATTTACGACTCAACATATAGGCAGGAACCTAAAGCAGAGTAATTAGATATGAAGTGCTACGTAAAAAAAGGTGTTTTCAAGGTGATTATTTGTTTATGGATTACTTTCCAAGGTATGTGCCTTCTGTCAAATTTCTTGTATTACTAACCCTGTAAACTGTGTGCCATAAATATAACAGTATCGCATTTTCAAAATATGGTGCCACTTGGAGTGTTAATTTATGTGGGGTAGTAACAGAATATTTTCCTGTGAATACTGTGTAGTAGTTAGAGTTGTCTGTTTATTATTTTGTTTATTTTTTGATCACATTCATTCAGTTAGGCCTATGTTTCTATTCATTCAATACAGTGACTATCTGATCATTAGTATTTAATTCATTACAAAAAATATTCATGAACAAGCTAATAGACACTTGTTATTCGTGTATCACAGTTAGCCATACTAGTTATTTGGGACGTTACAGCATTGTGTTTCATGTTGCTATGTTAATTCAATGACATTATGCAGTGTGCACAAGCATTTGCGATTAACCTGACTTATCTTGTTGGTAATTAGGGAGTGATTTAATGATATAATTTGACTAATGTACTGTGATTAGGTGGTAATTGAATTTCTTAAACACCATTTTCCTTACATAAATGACAATTATTCTTAATGAATTGAGGTTCTCCACTAATAAGCAAATACACTCCTGGAAATGGAAAACAGAACACATTGACACCGGTGTGTCGGACCCACCATACTTGCTCCGGACACTGCGAGAGGGCTGTACAAGCAATGATCACACGCACGGCACAGCGGACACACCAGGAACCGCGGTGTTGGCCGTCGAATGGCGCTAGCTGCGCAGCATTTGTGCACCGCCGCCGTCAGTGTCAGCCAGTTTGCCGTGGCATACGGAGCTGCATCGCAGTCTTTAACACTGGTAGCATGCCGCGACAGCGTGGACGTGAACCGTATGTGCAGTTGACGGACTTTGAGCGAGAGCGTATAGTGGGCATGCGGGAGGCCGGGTGGACGTACCGCCGAATTGCTCAACACGTGCGGCGTGAGGTCTCCACAGTACATCGATGTTGTCGCCAGTGGTCGGCGGAAGGTGCACGTGCCCGTCGACCTGGGACCGGACCGCAGCGACGCACGGATGCACGCCAAGACCGTAGGATCCTACGCAGTGCCGTAGGGGACCGCACCGCCACTTCCCAGCAAATTAGGGACACTGTTGCTCCTGGGGTATCGGCGAGGACCATTCGCAACCGTCTCCATGAAGCTGGGCTACGGTCCCGCACACCGTTAGGCCGTCTTCCGCTCACGCCCCAACATCGTGCAGCCCGCCTCCAGTGGTGTCGCGACAGGCGTGAATGGAGGGACGAATGGAGACGTGTCGTCTTCAGCGATGAGAGTCGCTTCTGCCTTGGTGCCAATGATGGTCGTATGCGTGTTTGGCGCCGTGCAGGTGAGCGCCACAATCAGGACTGCATACGACCGAGGCACACAGGGCCAACACCCGGCATCATGGTGTGGGGAGCGATCTCCTACACTGGCCGTACACCACTGGTGATCGTCGAGGGGACACTGAATAGTGCACGGTACATCCAAACCGTCATCGAACCCATCGTTCTACCAATCCTAGACCGGCAAGGGAACTTGCTGTTCCAACAGGACAATGCACGTCCGCATGTATCCCGTGCCACCCAACGTGCTCTAGAAGGTGTAAGTCAACTACCCTGGCCAGCAAGATCTCCGGATCTGTCCCCCATTGAGCATGTTTGGGACTGGATGAAGCGTCGTCTCACGCGGTCTGCACGTCCAGCACGAACGCGTCCAACTGAGGCGCCAGGTGGAAATGGCATGGCAAGCCGTTCCACAGGACTACATCCAGCATCTCTACGATCTTCTCCATGGGAGAATAGCAGCCTGCATTGCTGCGAAAGGTGGATATACACTGTACTAGTGCCGACATTGTGCATGCTCTGTTGCCTGTGTCTATGTGCCTGTGGTTCTGTCAGCGTGATCATGTGATGTATCTGACCCCAGGAATGTGTCAATAAAGTTTCCCCTTCCTGGGACAATGAATTCACGGTGTTCTTATTTCAATTTCCAGGAGTGTAGTTTTGATTAAATAATGTAATTTTACATTTTTTTCTTTTTTGTCTTTCTATATATTTTTCTACTTTAATATTCAAATCTAATATCACTATTACATTTTTTCATATTAAAGTATTATTTTGGTGAGGATATGTAAGGGTACAGTACCCGTACATAGTATCGATTATGCGCTATGCAGAGATCATACATGGTTTAAGCAAAGACTGCAGTGCAGTCAACAATGTGCGAGTGGGTAAGCAGTGGTCGAGTGTTGGAGTCCGTGGGTCGAAGTCGGGTGTGAGAGGCTAGAGAGAGAGGTTGCTCGTTAGCGAGGCCGGAGATGAGTGGCAGAATGGCACACAGTGTTTGATGTTCATAAATGTTTATAAATTGAGTGATTTAATTAATAAATTCCAGCATTTAAGAAAGGAGATGTTATCATTTAGTAGTTTTCACAATAACGGAAGTAGACAACAATGAGTCTCATGACAAGGAGGAAAGATATATATTATGCTAAAATAATTAAAATATAACTTCACCTACAGCGTATTCGAATAATATGGTTTGGTGCGAAACTGGGGGGAGGTTACAAGTGGGAAAACTGCTAGTTGTTCGCAAATTCCTTTGCTTGCTCGAAAAGTTTCTCTGTTAGGGAAACTGTCACGCAGATCGGAGAAAGTCTGATGAAAAGTGCAGACAGAACTTCTTCCTCAGTTCTACTGATGTCTGTAGGTTGGGCTGTAGTGTATTGCACGCAATGATTGATGAATCCATAGCTAGTTTGCCAACTAATAATGTAGTGTAACCAACGAAAGGAAAAGTTCCACATGAGTATATAACAACGGATATGATGGTCCTCGATCAATGCGAACGTAGCAACACCAAGAGTCTGTCGTGATTTGGATCGTGACGTAGATGGTGACGTAATGACTGGTGCACTACTACGCCGTAGCGTTGGGTACCAGGGAGACTGCTGGCGGCTTCTGGCCGGCGTTGCGGAGCGAAGCGGCCTGCCGCAGGGCCGGCAGTGCTCCAACAGGTGGGGGACCGGCGAGAGGCAAAGACTGCGACTGGCTGCTGGAGCTTTTATTTCTGATTTCAATTCCCCTCAACGAGGGCCTGGCGCAGCGGATAAAAACCGCTATTCACCAAAATACTACACAAACTGTTTTTAAAAACGTTTAAAATACCGGGTGATCAAAAAGTCAGTATAAATTTGAAAACTGAATAAATCACGGAATAATGTAGATAGAGAGGTACAAATTGACACACATGCTTGGAATGACATGAGTTTTTATTAGAACCAAAAAAATACAAACGTTCAAAAAATGTCCGACAGATGGCGCTTCATCTGATCAGAATAGCAATAATTAGCATAACAAAGTAAGACGAAGCAAAGATGATGTTCATTACAGGAAATGCTCAATATGTCCACCATCATTCCTCAACAAAGCTGTAGTCGAGAAATAATGTTGTGAACAGCACTGTAAAGCATGTCTGGAGTTATGGTGAGGCACTGGCGTCGGATGTTGTCTTTCAGCATCCCTAGAGATGTTGGTCGATCACGATACACTTGCGACTTCTGGTAACCCCAAAGCCAATAATCGCACGGACTGAGGTCTGGGGACTTGGGAGGCCAAGCGTGACGAAAGTGGCAGCTGAGCACACGATGATCACCAAACGACGCGCGCAAGAGATCTTTCACGCGTCTTGCAATATGGGGTGGAGTGCCATCCTGGATAAACATCGTACGTTCCAGCCGGTGTTTAACAGCAAGGCTGGGGATGATGCGATTCTGTAACATATCGGCGTACCTCTCACCCGTCACGGTAGCAGTTACAAAACCAGAATCACGCGTTTCCTCGAAGAAGAAAGGCTCGATAACGGTAGATGTGGTAAATCCAACCCATACCGTGACTTTCTCGTCGTGCAATGGTGTTTCCACGGCAGTTCTAGGATTTTCGGTAGCCCAAATTCTGCAGTTGTAGGCGTTGACAGACCCTCGGAGCGTGAAATGAGCTTCGTCGGTCCACAATACGTTACTCAACCAATCGTCATCTTCCGCCATCTGTTGAAACGCCCACGCCGCAAATGCCCTCCGTTTCACTAAATCGCCAGGTAACAGTTCATGATGCCGATGGATTTTGTACGAATAACATCGGAAGGTACACCAAAGTGCCAACCAAACAGTAGTGTACGGAATGCCGGTGCGACGTGCGACTGCACGAGCGCTGACTTCCCCGTGCATAGACGAACCCGCTACAGTCTCCATTTCTTCCTGAATTGTCTCAGCAGCATTACGCCTTGTGCTCGGTCGGCCACTACGGGGTCTATCGTCTAAACAACCTGTGGCTTCGAACTTTGAAATCATTCTCGCCACAGCTGCATTTGTCAACGGACCTTTACTCGTTCGAATCCCCTTCCTATGGTGGTAGGAACGTAACGCTGAACTTGAACATTCCCCATTCTGATAATACAGCTTCACTAAAAGCGCCTTTTCCGGTAACGTGAACGTGCTGCGACTGCTGGCGCATCTGATTCTCTCTCTCATTACAGCTCCTTTTATACACGATTGTCATGCGCAGTCACTGACGTTTTGCTGTCCAGCGCCATCTGTCGGACATTTTGTGAATTTTTTTTTGTTCTAACAAAACCCCATGTCATTCCAAGCATGTGTGTCAATTTTTACCTCTCTGTCTACATTATTCCGTGGTTTATTAAGTTTTCAAATTTATACTGACTTTTTGATCACCCGATATATGAAAGGTGACAATAACAAATAATTTTATAAGAAAAAATACATAGGTGGACGATATAGACGACTTTTGCATGAAAACATGTGACAATAAACAAGGATTTTGTAAAATATACATTCGTGCAAAGAACTGATGGTTTTTAAAACTCGCTTGACGATTCTATATTACAGCTAAAATAGTCACTGATGAATGGTGCAATGGTGTAATGTTGATGCTAAGTTACACATGAAAAACTTATCATGATGAAGGTGCGATGATGAGTATGGGGTCCTATAGAACTATGCGTCAGCACGATAGATGGAGACGGGAGGAGAAAATGGGAAGATGGTATGAGGTGGAGCGTTGTGGTTAGGGACGGGAGGAGGGTATATTTCGGGACGGATGGATAAGGCATGGAGTGCACGGAAGATGGAACATGGATGTAGTGACGCAGACGGGTACCTGGATTGGTTATTAGTGGATGGTAAGTTGAGTGCTGAGATTGGGTTTTGCGACGGATGAATCCGGCGCGAAGGTGTTCTATGAAGAGAAGAAGGTGTGGAAAGAGGATGAGGTGGTACAGGATACGAGTTGAGGAAGGTAGGCGGATGCGGAGTGCGAGGCGTAAGTGTACGTCTTTCCAGGATTTCAAGGGACATAGAATTTAGACCAGGCTGAGATTCAGGAAACATTGACGTACGTTATTGTGGGGCGGAAGAAGGATTAGAGGTGAGGACAATGGTAGAAGGATGTAGACTTCACGTTCAGCCTTTTAGTACTTTTCGTAGTTTTAGTGGGTTTCTGGCTCTGTGTTGGAGGGTGAGAATATGTACGTTCCTTGTTAGTTTTCTGTCGAGAGTACTTTACTGTTTTAGTCAGAGGGTAGGTCGTGGAGGGAGAGATGCAAATTTGCTGGACCGAAACCCAAGTCGGTGTGACCAAAGATGGTGACTTGGCTTTTATGTGGGTTTAATTGAAGTTTCCACGTAATGCACCACTCGATTAGGGGATTCAGGTGGTTTTGGAGGGAGGTATGGAAGAATTGGAGGGTGTGATGAGTGGCTGGATAGGCGGTATCGTCAGCATATTGCAGCATGTGCGTTAGGAGTGGCTTGTAAAGGACGGGGTGAAAGGACAGAACCTTGAGGCACAACCTCTGTGGAGTGAAAGATACATGGGCAGACATGGTTGAGTGTGGCATATGTAGGACGGTGCTAAAGGAAGGATGCTGTTAGGCGGGCATAGTGAACTGTGAGTGCATAGGTATGTAGCTTGAAGAGCAGTCCCGAATGGGATACATGCTCGAATGATTTTTGGATATCAATGGCGATAAATGTGACGGTTCCATTCCTACACTTGATGGGAGATCGGGTGGGTAAGGTAAAGAAGTTGGTTGCCGATGCAAGAGTTGGGACGAAGCCACATTGGAGCTTGGGAATGGGTAGGTGGGTTGCAAGGTGCTGATTGACTCGTTGGATAGCAATAGTTCCAAAGATTTCGCTGAAAACTGATGTGTGATAGGCCGATGCGATGAGGTCTGCGAGAATGCTTTATCAGTTTACAGGAAGGGAAGGACTTTGGGCACTTTCCACTGTTATGTGTCACAGTCTGTGTACAGAACGACTTTGCAAAGGGTGGCAAGGGTTTCGTGATAGGCTCTGGGACAGTATTTAAAGTGCTGTAGGAAATTGTATTGTCACTGGGTGCAGTGTATTGTTTTTAGCAAGTCTTTGTGCAATGCCGTGAGCTGCTATTGGCGTGTTTAGTCCTGTTCGGGGAGTGCTGTGTAAGTACTGGAAGTTTGGTGCGCGAGACGCGACAGTTTTGTTGGCACGATACTACACACAAGGATCCATCGCCTAATCAAAGTTGGAATCATGTAGGATGGTAAACGTGTCTTCCATGTAAGATGCGAAGTGGTTCGCATTTGTATGGTTGTGTGGAAGTGATCTGTTATGCAGGATGGGATATGTGGGAGTGGGGTTTGTGGACAGTCTATGGAACGCTTTCCAATACATTGTAGAGTTATATTGTAAGAGGTCTATGATTAAGGAATTTGTTGCTAGCGCACTCGAGCAGATGTAATTTTGATGGATTGCTCACGCGGTGCCTGCGATATGTAAGCTGTAAGAGAATCTCAGACCAGAGAGCAGTGTTGCATGCAGTACGAACTGTAGCAGTAGGAGTTTGTAGTAGCGAGCAGTCATGTGTATGAAGTTGGCTGGGCCGGTCGTGGGGAGCGATGGCGGAGCCTGAGCGATATAGTATAAGGTAAAAGCAGCCTCGCGCATATGTAGTATTGTTATATCAAGTCCCATGTAAATGCTTAAAAAAAATCTCTTAATAATAATCTTTTTTATAAAAATTAACTTTCGACAATCATTCATCTCAATTTAAAGAATTTACTAATTTCTCCAATCCATGGCCATCCCGATTATTGCAAAGAAAAATCAGTTGTTCTTTTTATGCATGACAAATCTATCGGCCAGCATTGCATTGAGCTGTGCCAGAAAATTTCTTGTAGGAGCAGATATATATGCGTTATCCGGCGACTTTATTGAGGTAAGAATTTTCATTTTTTTTATTTGGAATGATCTTTCAGGGCCATGACGCAGCGCTGCTGACGTCCAAAATTTACCAGTTTAAATTCACAGTCAATTATTGAAAGGTTATAAGTGAGTCACATTTTTATTATTCGTAGGTTACGCAATAATAAACTGTTGGAAGGTCACGCTGAATGTGAATGAAATAAATAATTATATTGTTTTTAGTGTTGGGAGGTTACGGAATTTTTTTTGTGGGGAGGTTACAATATGAGTTCATGTCATGTGCCAGTCCCGACGTCGTTTGCCTTGTAAGTAACTGCGAACATGTCTCTTGAGCTTGCTTAGTGTATGAGTGTGTCCTGGTCACATGTACGAGGGAATTCTCTGTATGCACCATGGGATTCTTGGAGCAGGGCAAGAGCATATGGAGGAAGAGTAGAACAGTCGTAGTAGAGAGTTCAGAGTGGTTTATGGTGGGAAATGGCATCTGAGGTGTTGTGTTGTAGGAAGTCAGCCGCACTTTGGATATCGTCAGGATTTTTCAGGTTAGCTCATGGCTTACGATTATGGTATGAATTTGGGCATTATACGCATCCCAGTCTACACGGGAATGATCCTGGACATGTTGTGGTGGATGATTACGAGTGGTGTAGGTTAGGTTTGGTACACAGCATGAGATGAGGACGGACGATCACTTCCAGTTGGTTCTGCGACTTTTAATGGAGTGCGCCTCAAGAGGTTAGAGGAGACAACAATATCATCGGGTGTTGTACCTATATCAGTACAGGTGTGGCCATTGAGGATGATAAACTGACGCTACCGCATTGCGCGCAGGAGTGAATGTTAAGGTCGGATGTAATTATGTATGCGGTAAAGGTTCGGTGTACATTGGTCAGGAAATCGTAAAGGATGCAATGTTTGGGGCGGATGAAGATAGTGGCAAATGTTAATGAGAGTTTTGGGAGAAAGACCATGAGGATGAGGTGCTCAGTTAGGAGCGGTTGGGGAGTAGAGAGGATATGTAGGAGATGGGCAATGGCTACTCCGCTGCTGGCAACAGGATGGCGATTATGAGTGCGATGTGGGATGTGAGGAGACATGTCTATCGAATGGTGGGGTTGGAGAAAGGTTTCGTTGAGAAGGAGGACATGGATTTCGTGTTCTAGGATGTTATGGGTGAGAAGATGTTTATTGGAACGGAGGGAACGGATATTTTGGTAGAGGATGTTCTATGTGTGCTGCACCATTTTCAGTAAAACAAGGAGGAGTCTGAGAGGTAGTTTAGACCAGTGTTTCGGGATTATCGAAATTGAAATGGGCTTGATTTTGGGAATATGTGACGTAGATATTGAGATGGAAGGTGGTGCGGCTGGCGAGGATTATTTGTTGTTTCAAAAGGATGTATATTTTGCAGCATTAATGTTATGAAACGGATTATATTTGCAGTCGTGGGTGGAGGATGGGGGAGAGTTGCTTGTGTGAAGTGGTTGATCAACTGTGCGTATGGGGAAGGCGAGTTCAGGCTTTTGGGGAAAGGGTTTGTATTTGCATTTTTGGGAGTAGGTGCTCGCACGTGTTGCAGCCAGGTGGAGAGTTTTGGTTCGGGCATTATTTTTGATGGTGGTTTTGCATGCAATGAGAACAAGTGTGTGGGTTCCTGCAATGTTCTGTCAGATGGTTACTGTGTTGTGAAGTGAGACAAGAAATAATTATCTGGAACTCAAGGGTAAATTATCTATGCTGTTGTTCCTTTAATTACTTTTACTTTCGCAATGAAGTACAATTGAATAATCTGAAATGCTATATAGATATAGTATATTCAACTGGAGCGTGAGGACTCCAGTGAAAAACGTACTGTCACAGAGTAAGAAAGAGTTACGAGTAGTCTTTGAATAAAATAGCTATATCTCTGAGCTGAGCTCTTCTTATTGTGGTTACTGAGCCCAGGCAGACGTCACGGTCTGTCAGTCGTGAGTTGTCAGTTAGTGCGGCAGTACGGAGATAGGAGGCAATGTCGCCTAGTGTATGAATGATTGCAACTGTGGTTCCGTTTTGAAGTTAATGTTAAAAGTGTGTACTTCAGTGAAGTGAAATAATAAGTGAGTTACAGAAGAGAAAAATGTGTACCAGAAGTTCTTTCAAGTGGTTTCACAAAAGACCCTTACAGAAAAAGAATTCTGCAACAAGGAAATGGAGTCCATATAACTGTACGGGGACCGAACTCCCACCCAGGATCCGACGAATAATTCACACGTCATCGTCTCTTAGAATAAGAGATAGACCGTGTTGCCACAACTTACTAGCGAAACGTATAACAATAGACAACAGATCTGTCCAAATGAAACCTCTGTAGGAAGCTGGTTTAATTACACTGCGACTGGGAACTAACTGATGGTACTGTACACTTCCAGTTCAACACATTTAAATACACACATATACTCTCATTTGTATAATTAAATAACATCTCCTAATTACTCATTTTTTTATAATTCTATTACATTTTTGTTAGATCCTGCTACAATTGGAGGCATCGCTGACATCTATATACTCATGTAGTGGCACGGCATGGTTCTAGAGCGTGCATATTATTGCAAATGAATACTCTGTGTTTAGTAAGTGTGCCAGTGATGTGGGGTGATTCTGAAAATACTGATACTGATAAGTACTGATAAGCGATGTCCATTACCAGTTTGAATGCAGACATCCTTGTGCACAGAGATTCCTGGTTGCATGTTGAGTTCACCATCGACCTCTTCATCGGTGTACTCTAAGTTGATCTTTTTTATCAGTGCTGTGAATGTGGGACGGGAGGGGGGGGGGGGAGGGGGAGCGGCGGCGTGGAGATTGGGGTTGTTTAAGCGGAGCGTTTTTAAGGCTTGTAATGGTAGCATTTCCTCCAGACGAGCAGGTACTTCGAAGGAGGATTGAATGGGAATGAGGCTCATTAGTTTAATGATGATGGAATTTCCCCTATGCATGAGATGCTGGATTTGCATTGCTGGTATGTAGCGCTGAATATGAGTTAGGAGTGTCTTGGGACTGAGAAATTTACTGTCACATCTGTTTAGCAAAAAGGAGAAGAAATGTATTAGCTGTCGCTTTTCTGGGATGATTTCGAACCGCAAGTCTTCTGTATATGGGAGATTAGCTGGGTCCTGTAAGCTTAACCCTAACGATCACTGGTACTCGGCCTTTTGTTAGTTTTAGCGATAGGTTTTGTGATGATTTGGGGTAGGGACTTTTACCTGCCCGTGTCAGTGTAGCTGGCTACAAATGTCACTTCTCATTAGTGTTTTCCACGAAAAGAGCTTGAAATCACGGAATTCCATCATACTAAATGAAACTACTGGTATGAGGTCCAGCATTATGTCATTGGTTTTTTGCGGAAAAAAGCCTTCTAGTTAGTAAGTTCTGTATTACAGCGACAAAAGATCCATTTCTACGAAGCGTGGCCACCAGGTTTATAAAACCACGTTGCTGGATTTATTCGTCAGTGTGAGACCCAAACGAGGTTGGCTTCATAGGTGTGCAATATAATTATCATGCACCCTGTCTTTAACGTATGATCCCTAAACAAATTATCCCGCAGAGCCCTATAAGAGAAATATAATACATACGGGAATTACGACCATTTGTACCAACGAGATGTCACAGTTATAATCTTAGAAGATAACGATAAAAAGACCATCAGATACTGAATTTGACTCCGATATTGGCTGATTTGCTGTTTGTCATCGACTACAGTGGCGTAGATAGGATGTTTTCTAAGCTCTAACGAGATATATGAACTGGGCGAGACGTTCATTCGTGGTAAAATCTTAACGTCTAACATTATACACCTCATAATATTACAGTAAAAATTAAAATAGGGTGTGTTTTTGCTAACTGAACAATGCATTTTTGTTTGTAAGACTACATGGGTAACTACAGTCTGCAACCGCGCGACCGCTACGGTCGCAGGTTCGAATCCTGCCTCGGGGATGGATGTGTGTGATGTCCTTAGGTTAGTTAGGTTTACGTAGTTCTAGGGGACTTATGACCTCAGATGTTGTCCCTTTGTGCTCAGAGCCACTACATGAGTGTCCACTAGCTCACAGACATGGTATCAAAATAAAGTTAGAACGTTTTTATTAATAGCGGTCAAAACTGCCTCTGCCGATTACAGATTGTGGGGCGGCGGTTAGTTAGAGAGAAATATGGTTGCTGTACAAATGTTTGTTTGTTGATTCAGTTTCTGGCTTTTAGCATGTTGTTAATGCTGTCTTTCGCCGTTCTCAACACTGGCTCTCTATTTACTTTGTAGCCCCCAGAAAGCGATTTAACAAAACGTGAAACCTGTAATTAGAGTTCCTAGTGCCCACTTCAGATGAGACTATAATTATAGCTGCAGCTTATAGCTCTGAGGAATTAGGAGATTGTCCGGGATTTCTAATCAAAACGATTTTCCAAAATAGTTGAGTATATTCTCAAAGTCACAAATAAAAACACACAAGTATCCCTACAACCTAACTAACAGAGCAGTTCAGAGTCCAATGCGCTGATGCAACTATAAATGTCCGAATTAAATGTTGAAAAGAATGCTCGCCATAATTTTATGAGAGTATTTCATCAAACGCCACGCTAAATAATTGGTAGAATGTCTGTCCCGCGACGGCACGTGAAAATACGACAATACGCAAACTGAAGCTAGATAATGAAAATCATCCCAGAATTAACACTTCACTTGAAATGATTTCATGGTTACGCGCATCTCGAGTAACTGAATACGGCATCCGAGGCTGTTAGTCGCAGTGATACCGATGCGACGCGACTGCCGACACAGATGGCGTGTTATTCAGCGTCTGGAGAGAACTGGGGCCTTCCTTCCTCGCGCAGCGTTCTTATATATAAAGCCGCGGTGCGGACGGCTAAGGGAACGCCTGATCAAATCGGCTGTCCCGACTAGCCGCTGGGCTAGTAACGCACCACTTTAAGTTACATAATAAATTATAGCTTCTTTTGCTGATGGTCGATGAAGCTCTTAATTTAAATGTGCATTCAGCACGTAAGTAAGTATTGATAATAAAATTTTGACGTGGCTAAGTTAAGTATTTTGGGCGAGAGAATTAATTTAATTGCACTACACGCAGCAGATGAGCTCTGAACTGTCCCTTTTGAGATCCACTATCGCTCTAATTTTATAGGTATTCAAAAGAAACTTTTCACATCTTCAAAGTCATAACGGACCTCCAACCTATTTAAATCTAAACATCCTAGCCTTATTTACTAGCCTACTTAATCTATCTTGCTTCCTTCAGTTTTGAGACGAAAACCAGAAAATCATGAATTTCCACTAAAATCTAAATCTGTGAAATCCAAAGTACTGTTTTTATTAAATCATTATGAAAGATGAATCTAAATATAAATTTTCAAGTCTCTAGCTCTTTTCTGTTGCGCCAATGATTTTTACAGAAAAACGTCCAAATTTCGGAAATGGCTGCAGTTATCGAACTGATATTTAACACACATTAATTTAGCATTATTCCTGACATGCTAGGAAAGTTTTAAGTCATTTGCTTGATTTTTAAGGTATTGCGCAACATTTATGACGTCAGAGCTAGTTACAGCAGACTGGCTGGCACACAATGGAAAGACTGATGTGAATTTACTACAGCGTGAGTAGGCTGCTTCCGTACAAGATGCCATGGCTAGTGTGTGGGCGCTGCTCATACATCGCTGCTTCCTGATGCCCTAACCACAGGTGGGGACAGGGATTTTCCGGCTGTTAACTGGATGGAGCCACAGGTCTGTGATTCCCCTCAGTTATCTGGGATTAGCGGGAGGGTGATGGACATAGGCTGTCACGTTGTGTTGCAGGTGTGGCATTCCACGACTCTGAATCGTCGACAGAAACACACGGCACCCCTTCATAAATATGGCGGAAATTGTACTGTTATCAGATATGTGCAGCCTATTTTTGCAGCAGTCATTATGCGCGTTTGCTCGCAATTTGAATCACGTTAGTGGTAGTTTAATTCTTCTTTGGGAAAAATGCTTACCGATAACGGTGCTTTGTCGCCAAGGTCGCATTTTTAATCGTGTGTGGGATAGGCATCATGGCCTCTGTGAGTCTATGCCTTTGTCGCGGGAAGAGATTATTTTTCTGGACATTGCTCTGACACGTTTGTTTGCAGCAAGGTGACATATAATTCGAATTGTTTCTGCATCTATTTACGAGTCTTACAGTGACGTGATGGGACGTACAGGTCTTTATATCCTGCGTGGGAGCCATGGCGGATCTCGCCCACAGTCACTGTTCTTGCAGGATTATATTTGCGAGTCTCACCACCACATCATCACATACGGCAGTGTTCTAGCTGTCCAGCCTGTGTCTTTGGAATTCTATGAACCAGTCGAAATTACGACAATAGCTGTGTCCGTACTCGGGTTTTCTTGTCGTTAATACACGAGATATATTCACATAAAGTAACAACATTGCAGAGTTTATTTGGTTTCGATATTGTGATTTTAGTTACGTTCCATCATTCCAGCAGGGAATGTAGTCTGGCTGAAAATGGGATCGCCCTTGGTAGTTTTCAAAGCATTGGGGGGGAGTGGTGTTTCTGATTGGTTCAGGGAGAAGGGGTAGATGGGAGGGAAGTGCTTTGTGCTTAAACTGTTAGCAACTTTTATCCGCGAAAGGCTCCTCTGATATCCTCTAGCGAGCCTATAGATATCTCCGAGTTACAGCTGGTTTGCCTAGGTGGCATGCTACCTCTCTGAATGACTGTCTTTTGCGCCATCCGTCAGATTGGACACGCATACATCGTAAAAATTTCTCTACCATGCCTGCCAGAGATGGTCTGGCGTAGAGCTGACCAGAGATGTGGAGCTCTCTTGTTCGCTACCTTGGGTTCTCTGAAGCCGCTAGCTCGAGGAGTTCTATAGCGTATCGGTATTATCCAGTGAATGCATGGGGGGTGGGGGGTAGTTACTCGTAATCTAGGGGCGTATTTGTAACAGCCTTTGAAATTTCCGCCGACATCTTGGAGTCTATTTGCCGTTATTACCACAGCCGGCAGATCCCTCGGCAGCAGTGTCAGCCTCCTGGATGGAGATGATTACATCTTTTATAATGCATCTTCCTCAGCAATTGCTGAGTTTGGTGGTGTTGTGCCTGCGATCATATTTCAAGGATCAGTGTTTGTGGTTACATCCCACACATCAGTCTGGGGAGGGGGGGGGGGGGAGGGTTCTACCCCTGCAGGTGACATGATTTTCTGTGTGTATGGTTTCAGTTACTGATCGACTACCTCTAATTGAGTATTTTGTACCACTGTGATCAACACATACAATATCTTTCGCTGGAAGCTTCAGAATTTTAGCATGACGTCACACACACTAATGATGTAGTTGTGGCTTCACGATGATACATGAATCGGGACCCTGCTGCACTGTGCTCGGTTAAGAGAATCATGACGTCGACGCCACGCAGGATAGCGTAATTGGATAAAATATGAGTAAAGTGGAAAATGAGGCTACTTGTTTACTTGCTTGGGTACGGTGTCTGCTGGTGCCTGTAATGCGAGGTATTAAATTGTTATTAACAATTAGTCCTCGACTGACGTAATTTGTTATTATCAAATAGACACGGCCTACAGCCTCTCCCTATGATACCCACTCAAGTGGCTCAGTTATGAATGATGGGATTAGGAAGGTATGGTTCAATAGCAGAGCTAACTACACTGCTGGCCACCGTAAATGCAACACCCTGAAGGAAGCATCCGAATCAAGTGAAATTTACACCATGGGTTTGCAGCGATGAGATATGCAACTGATTAGAATTTCAGCGCAGACGCACATCACGCGCGCCTGTGGCGCCACCTCATAGCGCCATTTAAGGCTTGGCATTTTCGGCGAGTGTACGTTCGGCACGTGTGTTTACCTTGTGGTTGTTTCACAAGACGATCAGTTATGCCTCGTAGACAACAGCGAACATCGTTTGATCAAGTATCCGAGTTCGACAGAGGAAGGGTAGTGGCTTACCGTGATTGTGGATTATCATACAGAGAAATCGCTAGTCGTGTTGGACGAAACCAAACAACTGTAATGCGGATATGTGACCGTTGGATGCAGGAGGGTACGACGGACCGACGTGGTCGATCGCATTCACCTCGGTGCACCACTGCACGTGCTGATAGGCAAATTGTGCGCATGGCAGTGACGGATCGCTCAGTGACATCCCGAACCATAGCACAGCACATTGCGTCTGTAACGCATCATCCAGTGTCTGCGCGTACCATTCGACGCCGTTTACAGCAGAGTGGTCTGTCCGCAAGACGTCCATTGCTTCGTCTACCATTGACGCAGAACCACAGACGTCTCCGTCGCCAATGGTGTGATGACAGACGGATGTGGACGGCAGAATGGAATGACGTTGTGTTTACTGACGAGGCACGCTTCTGTCTGCAGCACCACGATGGTCGGATTCGAGTGTGGAGACACCGTGGAGAGAGGATGCTGGACAGCTGCATTATGCACCGCCATACTGGTCTTGCACCGGGTATTATGGTATGGGGCGGTATTGGATATTACTCTCGCACGCCTCTAGTACGCATTGCCGGTACTTTAAATAGCCGGCGCTACATATCTGAGGTGCTGGAGCCAGTTGTCCTTCCTTACCTTCAGGGCTCGGCCTCAGCCATATTTCAACAGGATAATGCGCGACCACACGTGGCACGCATTGTCCAAAGGTTCTTCGTCAATAACCAGATTGAATTGCTTCCCTGGCCGGCACGCTCTCCGGATCTTTCGCCGATAGAAAACATGTGGTCCATGGTTGCTCAACGAGTGACCCAGATTACATCCCCAGCTGCCACACCAGATGATCTTTGGCAACGTGTGGAAGCTGCTTGGGCTGCTGTACCCCAGGAACACATCCAACGTCTCTTTGACTGAATGCCGAGACGTGTGGCAGCGGTGATCTCCAACAATGGCGGCTACTCTGGCTACTGATTCTGGCAGGAACCACATGTCACAGACGTCTGTAAACGTAATCATTTGATACTTGGTCAACATGTTATCTACAAAATAAATTTTGTTGTGCTACCTCTTGTCTTTCTTGGTGTTGCATTTACGGTGGCCAGCAGTGTAATTCAGGTGGATAGCACATTGTGATCACCTGAGAGCATCATGAAGTCCGCGCGATGATTCTTGCGTAGTTGGACAAAATACGTAAAATTGTGGAATATCCTGAAAAAATAAGAAAATGGGCGAAAAATACGTAAATTTGGGGAAAATACGGAAAAAATGAGAAAAATGCGTCTAATGGCAGTAGAATGCTAGTACTTAGGTATCTGCCAGGGTGTGGTCTCTGCTGATGAGTCTAATCATGTAGTATTAAACTGGTATTAACAAACAGGACTCGAGTGACGTGCTATCTGTCCCTTGCTGCTCAGAAGCAGAGTGAATCTCTTCCACTCAGTTGTCAAAGTTATAAAAGACGATGATGGGAAGAGGGAGGAGGGGGTGTTTGACACTCACTGGTTTAGAGGGAGTGGCAGCGGAGGGGAGGGCGAGAATGAGAAGGAGAGGAGAGGAGGGGCTGAATGATGCCTGATTGTTCCCCAGGTAGAGGGTGCCAGGGCACCGGGGAGCTCAAGTGTGTGATGTGGCATCGGATGTGGAATCTAATAAGAGTGGAATGCTTTAGGAGCGCCACTTATTTGCTACACCACACTTTTTCACCATGTGCTAATCTGGTTTTTATATACTTATTGAATCGTTTATAGTGCATTACTTTGCGCTCACTTCGTCCACTACTTGGTCCACAGTTCACTCGCAATCCCAGATTACTCTGAGCCCATATTCTATGGTCATTAGACTTTTTATTCCATTTATCTGGTCCAGTTACTCTACCGCATGTCGATATTATCGAATAGTTGACAAATGCAAGAACTACATGTATTTTCTAGAGCGTACAAATGAACAGAACTTTATTTTCCTCCACGGAGACGTGTACACGAATTTTCCGGGCTTAATGCGAATTGCCCTGAACGTAAAAATGAACTGAATGTTTTTCTGTTTTTATTTCACTACTCTAACAGAAGCGAATGTGAAGTTTCTGGATTTAACATCGAGGTCGTTCATGTCGCGACTGTACTCGTAATATCGAGAGCATTTAACATTCACTAACACTAAAATTGCCAACGCTAGGCGTTTCATATGTTTCATTGTGTTCAAGCTGGTGTTATACCGAAATGCTGGCCAAAACGCAGTATTTCGGAGTAATACCAGCCCTCCAACTATTCGCAGTCGCAGCTCAGCGTGTTACCTCTGCGCGCAGTTTCTTGATCTCGGAGGCCAGCTCCTCGCACTGCTGTGTGTACTGCCATTTGGCCGTCTTCTCGCTCTCCACGATTTGCAGCAGATGAAGATGTTTCTGTTCAAGTTCTTCCTTCTGCAGCAGCAGTTTGTTGAAACTGGAAAGTAAGAGCAAAAAGACAGTTACAAGTAGCAGTGCAAAAGAAGACAGCTAACTGCAAAAAAATCGCTTGATAACTATGCGGGGGTAGCAGCAGAACGCTACTTTGCAATTCGTTCACTTGTAGAAAGTATCATGTACAAAGCAAATCATATGTAATGCTATCAAATAGCTGCATTCTTCAAGTGCAGAAAGCTAACGGCGGGACGCAGTCGTAACAACAGCTGCTTAACGCAGGCGCATGGCTAACGGCACAGGATAGCCACTCCTTCTGCAAGAACTTTTCACTGTTCATGTTCAAAAACGTCGTGGACGGGGCAAATCTGGCCGCCTGTGGCGACTACCTGACTTCCGCTGTCTACTTTTCCAGTTATGACTGACAAGATTTAAGGAATAAAGTTATAGCTATGGAGGCATGGAAGTACCAGCTTGAAAGCGTCCTCTCGGACGGCAGCGTTTACAGACGGCCACTATGTGCTCCAGACGAAGCAGAGACTAAGCGACAGCGGACACAGGCACGAAACACACAGGAGCACACGTAACATATATCAGAAATGCGCACCTGGTGCCGTTTCGGGTACAATAGACGAAAGGGGTTACGCAATGGCACAGTCGTTCGAAGTGGCGGTCACGAGATGACAGGACATTTATCAGTATTCAAGATTCCTTGTGTTCACAAGAAGCATTTTGACAAATTTTACCCGTAGACATATCGGAAAGTACACAAACCTGTGGACAGAGGTGTAGGATCGTTCGTCGTAGAAATGCAAAGTGAGGCAGAGATAAATTAGAAACTTGCGCAGAAGTGTCTCGAGCAATGTGGTGAGAGAAATCTCGCCGAGACATGTACTTCCCTGAAAGGGAGGCGTGAGGGTTCTTGGGTTCTCGGTGATGCTGGGGAATCTCTATTGTCCGAGTTCCCCTTCTCGACACGATTCAGCCACTTGGCAAGTCATAAGGTATTTGTTGAAGAGCTGTCGGTAACTAGCCAGTTTTTAGTTCCCAGGGTAATGAACGTTTTCAGGCAATGTGTGATGTGCTTCACAGGTAACGCTTGAGCGTCCTCGATGGTGACTAGTCAATCACGGTGAGATAAATCTCACCATTGCGAGTAGTATGCGGACGATCTACAAGCCCCGACCTACTGTCGACACGTGGCTACATAACTAAGAACTCTGTTGGAGTAACTGAGCTAAGATGTGTTGCGCGCAAGGGTGCCTAGCCTCGACAGTGAGTAGAAGGTGTGGTCATCTAGGCTCTGCAACCCCCTCCCGGCTACAGTTCGATGCGGTGTTTGAATAGCGACACAGGGCTGCACTGTGACCTGGCCTATGTGGCACCACCTGAAGGCGGTTCGCCGTGGGCGGCAAGCGGCACAGTGTGGTTGGCCTCGCCCAGGTACTTGTGGCTGCGGCTGGTGCTGGGTGCGGACACTGTCGCAGTCAGTTGCGCGAACAGCCCACGCACTGATGAACTACTGAAGAACGGAAAAGCAAGGGGCTAGTCAGTAAATATGTGCCCTATGAAAAATTGCATCCTGATGAACTGTCACTTCATGATATCTCGCTGACATTCTATAGTTCTGTGTACAAGACACACACACACGCGCACGCAATTGGAGAGGGACAGAGTCGTTAGCGTTCTGTCGAATGCTGCTCTAACAAACAATCCATATCATGTCAGCAGAGGCGTAGCATATATGGCATGAAGACAAACATTCTAGGTTAATGTATGTGTGGCTACTGCTCGTCATTCCGTTATCTGTTGCTGATCAAGTTATATGCTCCTACGAGTTGAAAAAATTCGTGGAAATACAAACCTGACAGCTATAGGGACCCAAACATTCATGCACTGAGACTGCTATCTAAGTATCATGAAATCCTCCCAATTATCAACCTGTGACTGTACACATTTCAAGGGAAGATGGTTTTATCCATGTCACGGTTAGTTTTCTCAGGCTTGCTCCCAAACGTTTTTGAACATGGCCTACACATTCTATTTTGCTAATTATGGCATCTCCATATGTCTTAGAGTTCACCACACTGTTGTATGCCTTACTGTCACCATAGCCCAAATATTTGGTGTACCGTACGCCTCTTGTTTCTACGGAGCGATGAAATATTTGTTGTTCTCCATGAACATCCATACCACCACTTGTTCCTCTAAAATTAGCCACACAGTTGTGTTCTTTATGTTCATTGACTTTACAACATTTCCAATATTTAGACATTATCTCCACATCTAACACTTTACCAGGGTCTACACTCGTCGCAGTCAGTACTCCATTCAAAGAAGTATGTCATCTTTTCTGCCAGCTTCCATCAAGTGCAACTGCAATATCCGAACATCCATTATTTCTTCCACTGCTTCTCTAGCAGCCACTTTCATGCTTTCCTCACTGACCTCACATACAGCTCTCTCTAATGTTGTAGTCAGTTTTTCAAATTTATTAGGTGGTTGATGTAAGTTCATCACTGAACAAAATGTTGTCCCTGCAGCCATGACCTTGCCAATGGATCGTAAGGCATAATCTAATATAGTATTGATTTCATAAGGGCCACTTGCATCTGGTTTTGAAGAACTCATAAATGAAATCACAGCTGAGCATTTAGTGCAAATTAAATCCAAAGGCCGGCCGTTCTGGCCGTGCGGTTCTGGCGCTACAGTCTGGAGCCGAACGACCGCTACGGTCGCAGGTTCGAATCCTACCTCGGGCATGGATGTGTGTGATGTCGTTAGGTTAGTTAGGTTTAATTAGGCGAGTGATGACCTCAGAAGTTAAGTCGCATAGTGCTCAGAGCCATTTGAACCATTTGAAATCCAAAGCAATTGCTAGGTCTTTTCTCCCACTGGCACTCTCACAAATTTTCACACTCTGTGACTCACCACACCGTCTAAAATGTACAAATTTAGAAATTACATCTGATAATATTCTCAAATTTATAATAATGTTGCTGCTCCCCTTGTCACTTACAGTAAATTCGTTGCAACTCTCTTGAAATGGTGAGAGCTTCTTTGATGATGCACTTGTTGAAGAATTACAATTAGAAACATCGTTGCCAGGCGACATAACCTCTTGTACAGAAAGCTTACTAAACTTTTCTCTAAATTGTCGTTTCTTGAAAATGCCTTTACGTTTCGTCATCTTCAATAAACACAAAATAACACACGTAAACAAGCAATGCAAACATAAGTATAACAAAAAATGGCTCCAAGCACTATGGGACTTAACATCTGAGGTCATCAGTCCCCTAGACTTAGAAACTACTTAAATCTAATTAACCTAAGGACATCACACACATCCATGCCCGAGGCAGGATTCGAACCTGCGACTGTAGCGGTCGCGCGGTTCCAGACTGAAGCGCCTAGAACCGCTCGGCCACCGCGCCGGCTAAGTATAACAACTACTCACAATCAAACTTGAACAAAACTAACCGCCTGTTTGAAAGCGTGTTGTTTACAAACAGCAGAAACAAAAACATACCGACTGATGCACTCCAAGGATAGCCAACACATTCGGGAGTAAAAAAAAAAATCTCTAACGTGCAATGTAGGGGATCTAAAATATCTGCAGAAAAGTGGGTGACAGAAAAGTGGGCGTGGCACATGAACATACGTGGTAGGAAAATGCTCTTTAAATGCTCGAAAAAAATTTTTTTCAGCACAATCCTTTCCAGATTACTTAAATAATACCTTAGTCTATCGAAATATGATGAAAACCAAAAACCGATTTTTTTTCGACCTGAACCACGGTGTGGTCCCCTTAACATCCGTGCGCGGGCATTAAGACAGGATACTCCAGATGTATCGTGTTTAGTTGTGAAGCCACATGTTCCAATCGTGGCCAGGTAAACAGCCGAAACATGCACTACTGGTCTGTTGACAATCCCCAGTGGCTTCTTCAGGTGGAACGTCAGCGTTCATGACGTGTAAACGTGTGGTGTAGGATAGTGAACCGTGGGCTCATAGGCGGAACACTTAATGTGCACAAGTGTGGCACCCTCCTAACAGACCATCTTCCACGGGTGCTAGAAGACATTCCTCTGCAAAGTAGGAGGAACCTGGCGTACCAACGTGACGGCTGACCAGCCCATAGTGCACGAAGCACTACAGCATGTCTTCATGAATCATTTCGAAGGCGTTGGATTGGATGCAGAGGACCTGTACCTCGTGTGTCCCGTTGCCCCCGGATTTGATTTTTTCCGTGGAGAAGCGTAAAGATGTCTACAAAGACATACCAATAACATTCGTTGATACGCAACGACGTATTACTGCAGCCTGCTCGGACACCTCCGCTGAAATTCTAGCAAGTATGCACCAGTCGTTCCATAGCAGACTCGAAGTGTGTATTGCCACTGTCTGTGATGGTCAGTTATGTCTTTACTGGCAAGAATATACATAACTAGCATACACGCTGTTGTTGATCTTTAGTGTGTGATACCACAGTTTTGTAAAAGTGTCAACGTAGAATCCTTCCAAATACGATATCTCTTAAACGACTTGCAATCGAATCCTAATGTCAATAGGCATTGTACTAGTTAAAAATAGTATGGTTACACAAAAAATATACTTTCTATGTACGGTTACAACAAAACGAGCTCCTGACTACCAATACGTTCATGTCGTTTGAGCCTTAAGCCAGCCCGACAAACTTTACAAAAACCTCAGATCGCTAGTAGTCTACGTAAATTCCTCAGTCATACTGTAGTATTTGTTTAACCATCCAGCGATCAGTTAGGATGTCTACAGCTTCGTTAGTGGCGGGTGTTGCATCTTGCGAAATGTTACACAACTGGAAATTAAAATTGCTACACCAACAAGAAGTGCAGATGATAAACGGGTAATCATTGGACAAATATATTATACTAGAACTGACATGTGATTACATTTTCATGCAATTTGGGTGCATACATCCTCAGATATCAGTACCCAGACCAACCACCGCTGGCGTAATAACGACCTTGATACGCCTGGTCATTGAGACAAACAGACCTTGCTGCCCATGCAGCTTCAACACGATACCACAGTTCATCAAGAGTAGTGACTGGCGTATTGTGACGAGCCAGTTGCTCGGCCACCATTGACCAGACGTTTTCAATTGGTGAGAGATCTGGAGAATGTGCTGGCCAGGGCAGCAGTCGAATTTTCTGTATCCAGAAAGGCCCGTATAGGACCTGCAACATGCGGTCGTGTTTTATCCTGGTGAAATGTAGGGTTTCGCAGGGATCGAATGAAGGGTAGAGCCACTGGTCGTAAAACATCTGAAATATAACGTCCACTGTTCAAAGTGCCGTAAATGCGAACAAGAGGTGACCGAGATGAATAACCAATGGCACCCCATACCATCACACCGGGTGATACGCCAGTATGGCGATGACGAATACACGCTTCCAATGTGCGTTCATCGCGACGTCGGCAAACACGGATGCGACCATCATGATGCTGTAAACAGAACTTGGATTCATCCGAAAAAATGAAGTTTTGCCATTCATGCACCCAGGTTCGTCGTTGAGTACACCATCGCAGGCGCTCTTGTCTGTGATGCAGCGTCAAGGGTAACCGCAGCCGTGGTCTCCGAGCTGATAGTCCATGCTGCTGCAAACGTCGTCGAATTGTTCGTGCAGATGGTTGTTGTCTTGCAAACGTCCCCATCTATTGACTCAGGGATCGAGACGTGTCTACACGATCCATTATAATTATTCCGGCTGTTATGCCGTGGTCGGTTGACGAATTCTGTGTCGATTCCCAACGTTTCGACTGCGGGAGACATCTTCAAGGGGGTCCGTAGCTCAATGGAAGGTCCAACACACCCACTGGCTCGCTACTGACTGCCGCTAAATTCCGTGTCCGCGCGCTCCCACGCCGTGGCGTGACGTCACGTGTTTTGAAAACGTCAGTGCAATTGGCCGCTGACCGTCGCCGTCGATCGCCGTTGCCATCACCCAGTAGTGGACGGGTGGTACACATCTTCTTCAACACCGGCATCCATATACCGTTTAATTTCACACCCCCTGCCTTACGGTTGAAATTATTACGGTGTTTAGCGATTACGATTGCCTCCCTGTAGAGTCTTTCGTAATATCCGCTTGTGGCCGCTAGTACTTGCGTCTCCTCGAAACGAATATTGTGGTTCCCTGGCTGGAAAGCCTGCTCCGCAACAGCTGATCGTTCCGTTTCTCCTCTTCTGCAATTTCCCTTATACTCTTCCAAACGTTTAGAAACAGTTCTTTTAGTGGTACCCACATAAACATCACCACAGCTGCATGGGATCCTATACACTCCAGCTTTTTCCAGTGGTTTGCGAGCGCCCTTGGCAGGCTTAAGGTATTCCTGTATCTTCTTGGTGGGCTTGTAAATTACGGCAATATTCCGCTTCGTCAAGATCCTCCCTATTCTTTCCGTTACACTTTTAACAAACGGCAGGAAAACCTTAGATTTTGCAGTAGCCTGTACGTCAGTATGATTTCTGCGTGGGTGCCTCAACGCACGCAGAAATCATACTGGGAATCGACACAGAATTCGTCAACCGACCACGGCATAACAGCCCGGATAATTATAATGGACATGATATCCCGGCCGTGAAAGTCTACATTTTAGTAGCTACACGATCCGTTACAACCATGCGGATAAGTGCCTGTCATCTCGACTGCTAGTGATACGAGGCTGTTGGGATCCAACACGGCGTTCCATATTACCCTTCTGAACCCACCGATTCCACATTATACTAACAGTCACTGGATCTTAACCAACGCGAGCAGCAATGTCGCGATACGATAAACCGCAATGGCGATAAGCTACAATTGGACCTTTTTCGAAGTCGGAAACGTGATGGTACGCATTTCTTTTCCTTACACGAGGCATCACAACAACGTTTCATCAGGCAACGCCGGTCAACTGCTGTGTGTGCATGAGAAATCGGCTGGAAACTTTCCTCATGTCAGCACGTTGTAGGTGTCGCCACCGGCGCCAACTTTGTGTGAATGCTCTTAAAAGCTAATCATTTGTATATCACAGCATCTTCTTCCTGTCGGTTAAATTTCGCGTCTGTAGCACGTCATCTTCGTGGTGTAGCAATTTTAATGGCCTGTAGTGTACATCTTGCGAAACGTTACTAAATTTCTTACCTGAAAAACCTAGTTCAGTTGGTTTGGACCACAATCGTGATGGAAATATGTTAGTTCTATTGGCAAAAAATTGAGCTGACCTATTGGAGGGTATCAACAACGAAGCTGGTATCAATGAGCATGAGGTAGCTGTAACAACAATGATTACCAAAGTAGATACGGTAACTAAAACAAGTAGCATGATTTATGTGTTAAATAAACTAGATAAAGAAATAGTAGAAGAACTTGCGTTTTTTACCTCAGGGCAGGAGGATATAGAAAAACAATGGCACAAGTTCAAAATAATAGTTCATTATTGCACTGGGCAGATATATGCGCAGTAGAACAGCTTGTGGCGGTGGAGGGGGGGGGGGGACCACCCATGGTATATAGTACCTATAAAAGCTGTACTAAAGAAACAGAGACTACTGCATAATAGGTTTAAAACAAAGCATACCTCAATAGATAGATAGAAGATAAATGAAACGCGTTTTGCTGTCAAGACAATTCGTGAAGCTTTCAGTGACTGTCGTAACAGAATCTGTCGACAAATCTTTGACAAATCCCAATGTAATTCTGATCGTATATAAAGGCTGTTAGTGGCACCAAATTTAGGATTCAGTTACTCGTGGATGAGAGAGGAACTGAAACTAAGGGTAGCAAAGAAAAATCAGAAATGCTTAATTGCGATTTCAAATATTCCTTTACAAACGAACATCCAGGAGCATTGTCCAAATTTAATTCTGTTACCATCGCAAAGATGAGTGAAATTGGTATTAGTGTCAGTGACGTTGAGAAACAGCTTAAATCGCTAAAACTGAACATAGGTCTGATGGGATACTTACCAGATTCTACACTTAATTAGCGGCTGAGGTAGCTCCTCTCCTAACTATAATTTATGGTAAATAGTTCGATAAAAAAACCATGCCCAGTAGTTGGAAGCGAGCCTAGGTCACATGAGTGCTAGCGTACAATATCTTTGCAATCCATTTATTTTAGAAAGTATTAAGAGTTCAAACGTAATAACAGAATGCCTCCTTCATGCCAACCAGCAGGAATTTCAAAGATGTCGATCTTGTTAAAACCGGTGGATGCGAAGGACGAGATCAATGTTTAACGACCCGTCGCCAAGGGAATCATAAGAGACGGAGCACAAGTTCAGATTAAAGAAGGGTGGAGAAGGAAAGCGGTCGTGCCCTTTCGAAGGAACCGTCCCAGCAGCTGCCTGAAGCGATTTGGGAAAATCACGGTAAACTTAAATCAGGATGGTCGGCAGCCGGTTTGAACCGTCGTCCTCCCGAGTGCGATACCAGTGTGCTAATTGTGCTAATTACTGCGCTAAACAACTCGATATGGATCAAGGCACTGAGACAGATGCAGTATTTTTCGATCTCCGAAAAGCATTTTAGTCAGTACGACTTGCAAGTTATCTAGGACGAAGGGTCGTCGACAGATGTAGAAGTTGCCAAGCGAAGAGTGATGGAATTCTTCAACTCCTTTTTAAATCAATGAGCTTGCGGAGAATATTAATGGTGAAGTCACACTATTCTCAGATGATGCATTTATCTGTAATGAAGTACTGCCTAAGTGAAGGGCAGCACGGATGGTCACAGGTTTGTTCAACCCTGCGAGTGTTAAACGAAGCAGCTGAAAGAACTGGGCTGAGCCTGAGGATAGCCGCAAACTGTTCCGCAAAAACCTGCTTGGGAAGGTTCTGGAAAGAACTGTAAGTGGCGAAAATCTGGGAACTATCAGCAAGCCCTACGTGCGGTTCCCACAGACATCGCGATGAAGACAATGCTCCACTAACCGCAGCACAGCAGGCACAGTGAAGTTTCAGCCTTCAGCCTTCTCCAGCTCTGTGCTCCGTGCGTCGACGGAAAGATAAAAAGTCCGAATAACTGGTGCAGTGGAACGTTCCCTCTGCCGTGCACTTCACAGTGGTTTTCACAGTATAGATGTAAGACAGTCAGCAGTAGTAGGCGTAAAACGTAGCTGATGGCAGAATGATAAGATGTAGACGTTGATACCCGTACAGGGAGAGTGAATACGGTGTATTTTAACTGAAGAGTTGACCATAAGACAGCTTTGTCCAATATGAGTGTCACACATATTTAACGCTGACCAAAACAAAACGCATAATCGAATGTTCGAAAAGGCTTAAAACATTTGCAACCACCTACGTGCAACACTGTTTTACTGCTGGCGGAGCTAAGACGCAGCAGTCATCGCCAGCAACAAGCTGGCAAAGAAACGGTGGCTTTATACCGATCGAAGCGGAGGTCATGGCATTCGTCGGCAACGAAGCGTGGATGGCATTTTATCATTGGTTGCCTGCTACAGGGTAAAACAATAACTGATAGATAGTAAATATTCTGGACCAACTGAATGGAGTTCAACCGCGAAAGAGGCCTGGATTCCCACGAAAAGAGTCAGAAAAATGCATCTGCGCGCTAAGGTTTTGGTAACGGAAGTTCCGAAGATTTGAAGTATGAGTTGTTGGAGCATCGATCCTGTTCAACATATACGAAAGCTACTGACTTCCAGTAATTATGTGTCTACATAAATTATGGCTAGAAACCACTGAGCCCAATGCAGCGGTTGCGGTCGCCGTTTGTAAATCGCATTTCAGACATGTAAACTCGAAAAACGTTGACATTCAAAAGCTCCTTTTTAGCCTACAAGACGCAACCATTCACTGCCAGGCATAGAAACTTTGATTTTGATCTCGGAGCAGTATGGTCCTACTTGATTGGACTATTTTGAACGTTGCCACATTTCTGCTACCATTTGTCTCTCTCTCTCTCTCTCTCTCTCTCTGTGTGTGTGTGTGTGTGTGTGTGTGTGTGTGTGAGAGAGAGAGAGAGAGAGAGAGAGAGAGAGAGAGAGAAGGAGGGGACAGAGACTCTTAGGGTGTTATGTTATGTTGCAACATTTACCTTTACTATGACCTTCTTGCTCAAGCGACCTCGCTGTTATGAACTCGAAACGCAAGCCGAAATCTTCACTGTCCACATTAACCCTGTGTACTGGTGTTTACAGTGTATCTAGTGAGTGATTCAGTGCTGTCCTGCCTGGAGTGTCTGTGGGGGTCACGTTGCAGAAACGACGATGCTGAAGAGTCATAACTGTTATAAACGGCTTCACTGACAAGCGGTTAATTACGAACTTTTATGGTGGCTTTTGTATTGTTGCAAAACCTATTACTCTCGGTTAGGTAACATCAATGTTTTACACGGATCATTAATTTCTTACTGGTGCTAATGATGCTCGACCATAGCGACGAAACAAAACCATCGTAACATATGTATTCGCACGGATCCAATTAACGCCGTAATAACAGTGTAGAGAGCCGGCAGGGACCTGGGCAAGCGTTGCGCGGCGGGCAGAGGATAATTAATTTTAAATATTCAGCGTGCGGCGTTGCCGCACGGGCTGTCCCTGTAGCGACGCATAGTTACCCAACACTAACGACAAAAGTTCAACTTTGTGGATGTGTTGCTGAGCATTACACTCGATAGGGGAGTATTTAGAAACGGATGGAACAGCGTAGAACTCTGTAACAGTTTTAAAAAGGTCTAATGTATCACGGATCGAAAGTCTGTTCCTCATGAAGACACCTCAATGCTTCCTACTCTCTTTGGTTATTTCACTCAGTAATGGAAACTACAGCTAGTGCGTTGTATCTTCCTGAAACGGATCCTCTGGCGTGATTTCTGACCTTGATTTTTTTTCAAAAACTCTCTTATAGGAAAATAATTTTTTACGTTATTGTAGAACAACAGCAGTCGTTCTGTTTTTAGAGTCATCAGTCTTCTGATTGGTTTGATGCGGCCCCGCACGAATTCCTCTCCTGTGGCAACCTCTTCATCTCAAAGTACCGTTTGCAACCTACGTCCTCTACTATTTGTTGAATGTATTACAATCTCTTCCTCTGCAGTTTTTACCCTCTACAGCTCCCTCTAAAACCATCGAAGTTATTGCGTGATGTCTACCAGATGCCCTATCATCCTGTCGCTCGTCCCTTGTCAATGTTTTTCATACATTGCTCACCTCACCGATTCTCTGAAGAATCTCCTCATTCCTTACCTTATCAGTTCCACCTAATTTTCAACATTCGTCTGTTGTACCACATCTCAAGTGCTTCGATTATCTTCTTTTCCAGTTTTCCCACAGTCCATCTTTCACTACCATGCAATGCTGTCCTCAAGACGTAGATTATCAGAAATTTCTTCCTCAAATTAAGACCTACATTTGATAATAGTACCATTGTCTTGGCCAGGAATGCCCTTCTTGCCGGTGCTAGTCTGATTTTGAAGTCCTCCTTGTACTGCCCGCCATGGGTTATTTTGCTACCTAGGTAGCAGAATTCCATAACTTCATCCACTTCGTTACCATCAAGCCTAATATTAAGTTTCTCCTTGTTCTCATTTCTGCTACATATCATTACTTTCTTCTTTCTTCGATTTACTCTAATTCCACATTCTGTACTTATTTGACTATTCATTCCTTTCAACAGATCCTACAATTCTTCTTCACTTTCACTGAGGACAGCAATGCCATCAACGAATCTTATCACTGATATCCTTTCACTTAGAGTTTTTAATCCCCTTTTTGTACCTCTATTTTATTTTCATCATTGCTTTCTCGATGTATATAGATTGAACAGTAGGGGCGAAAGGCTACATGCTTTTAATTCGAGGACTAGCCTTAGTCGCTTGTGACAGTACACTTCCCCATCTGTGGCGTGATGATTTCCCGTTTGCCTCTGTTCCGCGTACTAGCACATACTTTTGTCACGGCGTCCCGTGCACGCATCGTCATCACTCAGTTCTGCGTTGTGCAGTTATTATGTTAACTGATCCTTCCATTGCTTCTTACTAGAACAACCTTTTCATTCACAATTTTTTGATTTACTACTGTAACTGCCACACGCTATCGATGTCTGTTACATCCTGAAAGGGACAATAACACAATGCGGATATACAGCTTTTCCATCAGTGAAGCTTATCAGAATGGTGAACCGTACTAGAAAATATTGTCTGTGGGGCGCAACTCCAAAATGTTGATTTTATGGGACTGAGTTTATTGGACGTCTGTACCTGTGAAAATAGTGGATTATCACCACCAGCAACTTGAATCTGAAACCCTGAGATGTTACAAAATCCGAATAATTACCAACGCCGGAGTGACCGAGCGGTTCTAGGTACTACAGTCTGGAATCGCGCGTCCGCTACGGTCGCAGGTTCGAATCCTGCCGCGGGCATGGATGTGTGTGATGTCCTTAGGTTAGTTAGGTTTAAGTAGTTCTAAGTTCTAGGGGACTGATGACCTCGGAAGTTAAGTCCCATACTGCTCAGAGCCATTTGAACCATTTTAATTACCAACGTCACAAACTGAGACTTTGATTTCAGAGCAGACAGGTATTTGGAGGCTACAAATTCTGAAGTTACCTATTTCTGAACAAAATCGTCTCTTGGGAAGGAACTAGTGTAGGAATCGAGTTTTAGAAGACTGTCAATTCTATATGTGCCTGATATATTGGACGTAATGTCTCTCAGTGAAAGTAATGAGATATTTGTCGAAGTCACGCAAAGTATGAAAAGAAAAACCAACAGGAGAATGACAAGATTTTGTGAAAAATGCTGCCACGAAGAACGAAATTTGCTGTCTGGAATCCAGTCTCTAAATGTTGTATCGCTGAAGTGATGCCGCAGTTCTTCTATGGTGTCGAAATAGTAGAATGCATAATATTTCCGAAACACAGTAAGTGGGACTTGCCGCAGCCTCACTTTTGAAAATCCACTTGTGCGGAGACTGGCCGGTATTGTGTTTTAGGACAAGTATACAGGTTTGCTCAATCTTGTTGCGATCATGACGGACTCGTTGTCCAACGGGTCACCACACTCTAGTTCATTGCGAGGTATCCGTAGACATTCTGCAGTTCTGGAATTTGGAATTTATGTTACGCGGAAAAAATTTCAGTTTGTTGTCGCTGGGGTACTGAAAGGTTCGTATTGCAGAGATGCTTTATTCTAGTTTTCCTTCACCACAAAAATTACAATTCCTGTTAGTAGCAGGAGGAGCGAGACACGGAATGGATAAATTTGTTACTCTAGAGACGTTACTTGTTAACTACCGTATTGATAAAAATAGTCATGTGCACAAGAATCTCTACAGTGATGTGTTGTATTTAACAGATTTTAAAACAGAGTCAAATGAAGGTAACTTGACAGGTGAAGTCAGGGCTCAAATGAGCTCGTACCATATGTTGTATACTTAAGCTTTGTACTCATATACGTATATTACCCACACTTACAGCAAGAGCGCTGGATAATCTCTCCAATGATTGCCCATGCAATTAAAGACAGGTACATGGAAATGTGGCAAAAATCCTTTCACACTTATCGAAATTTTTCATGGTGTTGATAATTCCTGAATGTAGAAGCTATACGAGGGGCATTCAATTAGTAATGCTACACATTTTTTCCGTCACTTTCTCCCCCTGTAGTTTCATGAATTGCCGGTAAGTGGAAGTACAATACGTAGCCTTAAAAATGGCGTCTGTGGCGGATGTGTGCTCTAATGAGAGAGCTGTCACTGAGTTCCTTCTGGCAGAAAACCAGAGCATCGAAGATATTCGCAGAATGTCTGCGGAGGCCTGGCAGTGAATAGCATGGTGAGCCCTTGGTCGACACGTCTGTCATCGTCACAAAAACGTCGAGCAAACCTGTCCGGTTTCCCGCTTGGCGGCCATCCGCACACAGAAATGTTGGAACGTGCAGACACTCTCATTCGAGGTGATCGATGAGTCACAATCAAACAACTTGCTGCTCAACTGGACGTCTCTGTTGGTAATGCTGACACACTCGTCCATTAGTTAGCGTACTCAAAGGTATGTGCCTCCTGTGTTGCCCGCAGCCTAACGGAAGACCATGAAGAGCAACGGAGGACCACCTGTGCAGAACCGCTTACGCGTTATGAGACTGATCGTGACAATTCTTTGTCCAATATCGTCACAGGTGGTGAACCGTGGGTTCATCACTTCGAACAGGGAACGTAACGGCAATTCAGGGAGTGGTGTCACACAACCTCTCCTCTGAAGAAAAATTTCGGAGTCGCACTCTCTGTCGGAAAACTCATCGTGACTGTCTTCTGCAACTCTGAAGGGGTTATTCTGTTTGATGTCCTCTCTCATGATGCAACGATCAGCTCTGAACTGTATAGTGATACCCTCAGGAAATTTCGTCGCCACAAAAAAGGCTAGCGATCTTCTCCTTCCCCATGACAAGGCAAGGCCTCACAGAACTCTGCGCACCCGAGGAGAGCTCAAAAAGTTCACTGGACTGTTCTTCTTCGTCCACGCGACAGCCCGAATCTCGCGCCTTCCGACTTCCATCTGTTTGGCCCAATGGAGAATCCACTGCACGGCAAGCAGTACGTGGATCATGCGGAGTTTACTGAGGCAGCAAGACGTTGGCTCAGACGCCGACCTGTAGAGTGGTACCATGCAGGCATACAGGCCCTACCAGTAAGGTGGGGGTAGGTCATCGGATGGAACGGAGGTTGTGTCCAGAAATAGTGTTTTGTAATCAATAAAGAGAGGAATAATATGGTGGATTGGAATCCTGGATAAAACCAAAATGCTTTCAGAAAAAAATATTGCATTACTTATTGAATGCCTGTCCTAGTTTTTGTGTCCTATATCGATAATTGTGTGCATTACAGTGACTTGACTTTCTAATACGCTCACTTTTATCTCAACGACAAATTTGATCGTTATACAATCAAGCATTACTATTACGTAAACGTAAACACTAACTCTTGGATTAGATCTTTTTCATTTTTTTTTAATTTTCGAGTTGAACCTCTAGGGACTGAGTGGTAACAACCAATTTCATTTTAGTGTCTAGGTCTTGTTGTTGTTCCAGCTTTGACTTCCTGCCAGTATCTTCTGAGCCAACCAAGAAGTGCCTGTTTATGCTGTTCGGATAATGGTCCTCTCCGTCTTTTGGACGTTGATGCCATTTTAAAACTCTGGTAATTGTTCACCAATCTTCTAAATTTGTTCCCGTCAGGACTTTCTCTGTCTAAGATACCAATCTACCGAAGTTCTTTTTCACATTCTTCGAACCATCTTGGCCTTGTTTTCTTAGGCTGGATGAAACTCCATATTCTTTTTGTTAGTCGATCACCGTCCATCCTCATGAGATGACCGTAAAATAACAATCGTCTCTTCTTAATGGATGCTGTGATACGTTCTGTAGAAGTCGTCATTTGCTCTCATTCGCCATTGTCTATCAACCCATTTGTTACGTAGAATTTTCCTTAATATCCTACGCTCTCGCATTTCCAGCCGCTCAGCTTGACCTTGTCTATTCATGGTCAAAGTTTCGGACGCATATAAGCCCTCTGGTTTTACAACTGTATTATAATGTCGGAACTTGGCCCCTATACTCATAGACTCTTTGTTATAGGTATTCCTTGTCAGTTGGTATGGTTGGTTTAACTTGGTCATCCTGACATTAATTGCTTCTTCTTGTAATCCATTCTCCTGGATGACTTCACCGAGATACCTGAAATTCTTAACTCGTCCGATTTTTCCGAGATTGGTGATAATCCCTTCAGGTTATTCACAGATGTTCGTCATATATTTTTCTTTTGAATAGAGATCTGGAGTCCAAGTTTTTCCGCAATTTCTGACAGCCTATTGATTTTGTTGACTGCTGAGCCAATGTTGTTAGCAAAAAAGGCCCGGTCATCCGCAAACGCCAAGCAGTCAATGTACACCCCTTTTGTTCTTAGGACATAGTCTGAACCGCTCTTCATTTGTTTCTTCTTGGGCAAACAACTTTCTCCACTCTCGAATGACCTTTTCGAAGACGCAGTTGAAAAGGAGTGGGGATAATCCATCTCCTTGTCTTACGTCCGTTCTGATCGTAAAGGGTTCTCACCCATAATTTTATTTTTGACAGTGAGAGTTTGTTTGATGAACTTTCTTGATGTATCATCTACCCCAAACTCTTCCAAAATATTCATTAATGCCTGTCGGTCGATGGAGTTTTACTTTAATATTATGAAGTCACACAGTTAATTAAAGATTCTGAACTGGAAGTGATTTGTCACTTGATATAGTTCATCGTGGCTAGGTGATACTGGGAGTCCGACTCTGTGAAGAGCGACTCCTCGTTCTTCTGGCTGTTGCTGTATCTCGATGTTGATAGGAGCCCACCGCCTCGGTTTGTTGTCATTAAACAGCCTGCTGGCTGGCATGGTCGCCGATCGCTGCCTACAAAATAGCAGGAGAAACGAGCTACGATTATGCGACATGCGACCAGCATGCGGCAAATCCCTGGAGCCGATTGCAGTAAGTGAATCCTGATGAGGCCGCAGCTTCTTTATTCAAACACCTCCACATGTGGCCTTGAGAGACTGCGTAGGTCTCGTTCATGACCCCACTACCCGAAAAAATATGAGGAGCTACCAGGGCTCGAAGCCGGATCCTTCCGTGCAGAAGACAGCGACGATAACGGTTTCTTTTGTCCTATCCGATCCTTCGTTATTTTTTCGTCATCATTTCTGTGTGGATGTCGCACGACACCTCTGAAATTTCGTCGCTGAAACCTGCGATAATCTTTTATTTTTTATTTTTTTACAGGTGGTGTCATAAGACATTGATGCGGGTACGCATGCAGTCATTAGTACGATGATTCTGCTCCTCGGTGGTGCTGAGAGGGGTGCTTGTACCTTGTAGTGACATTCGCGATGTCAACGCGGTGATTTGTGCGCCTCTTGTTTGTGGGACCCCGGAAGTCCGATTGCATGTAATGACATTCGAATCGCTGAATACCAAAAGGAAATCAGTGGTCAGGTGGCAGGAAGTGAACTCAAGCCGTACGATCAGTATCGACAGTTAAAAAATGATTGACCCATACCATCTAAATAAATGTAATCTTTAGCTATAAATGGATCATACTGGACAACAGGGCTGTTTGAATCAGAATTCTATATTCAACCCAATTAGTGCTTCCATACTACAACTAGTCAATAAAAAATATCCTTGGAATGGAAATCAGCTATTCAGAGCGTCTCTCTGGTGCAATGAGTAAAGTGAGTTACTGCACGCAAGAAGAGGCCAATTTTCAGTTAATTACGCTGTGGTTGTGGCGAGCATAAAGCTTCACAACTGCTAATTAAATGCAGTCAACCCAGTTATTACCGGCTGTTACGAAGCTTTGATGTTAAGAGAACCATTAAAGTTAAAAGCCACTATCTGTTCACAGTGACCGTGAAACGCCAGAATGTAATAATCGACTGTGATAAATGTTTGAACGAGGGTGAATTAACTGAAAGAATTTCTATGTGGTAGAATTTTTCATCTGTGAAAACTAGCTTTAAACGAAAGGAATGCAGACGTCTGCTGTCCTGATGTAGATAGACTCTCCCACCACGTTTATTACGTATGAAAGTTAATGAGGGGAAATTCATTTCAGCTAAATTATCACCGTAACAAGTACCACGTTCATCGATGCTGATGTCCTGTCGCCAAGTCGGCTTCTGACATCAGTACGACACTATCCTGTTTGTTACTCTTCTTCAGATATCAGTAACGGATTATCTAAAGAAATGTAATTTATTTTAAAATTTTACACAGAAAGGGCACTGTACGCATTAATAATGTAAATAATTAAAATTATGCCCCATATTCGAATAAAAAGGTTACTTATAGTTAGGCTAGGTGGAATCTTAAGTTATAAGGGACAAATACACCCGGAAGTGTTGGTAGTTGTAGCCCAACGCAAAACTGTTTAACCATTTAATGCTAAAGCTAAAATGTCCGATACAGATAAAATGGTACTATCACAAGGAGAAAGCTTTCTGCTCATTTGGTACTTTCATTTCCTCCCATTGTACTTTTCTCTTAGTTGGTCGCGGTATTTATCTTTGCAATATTTGAGGCGAGTGTGCTATAATCGGTACATATTAAGCGATAAGAGCAGTACGGGAACCTATTTGCATGGTCACTGAAGCAATTTTACGCCTTTGGGGAATTGGTTAGTTTTCGAACAATGGGCATAGATCACAAGTTGCAGACTATGAGGTCCTTCTTATTTCAAAGAGTTGTCGCCATTCTAGTCTACGTTCTGTTTCGTGTCCTGTTGGATCCTAGATGGTGGTGCCGTCTTTGGAGAAGAAGACTGCCTTTGTCGGGTGGAGATCGATGCCGTTGTGGAGATTCCAGATAGAATAAATAACTGGGTGAGACCACTTCAATCTACTAGCCGTGTTGAAACTTGGTGGCAGTTGTGACGTTGTATCCGCACCGCTTGGTAACAATCGTTCCGCGAGCACAAATGAGGGTTGCACTTACGGGTAATACCATGGCGACTCATAGGTTGCACATATCTACTTGAATAGAAGCTGATTACAGCATCGCATATTATCTTTTCACTGTTTTGTGCTGTAAATTCAAAATTATTACCCTCTTGATATAAAGAATTGTTTTCGCTTTTTCCAAAATGGTGAGATGACTACTTGATGTTCCGATCGCTTATCGTCAATCTGAATCTTGTACTTGTAGGTCTGAGTACACACGTTGGCTTGAAAATCATTTGTTTGTGTCCAATTGCAATAGAATTACTTCTTTCGAATTTACTTCGATATATACCTTATCGTTCTTTGTATTAAGGCTTCAGGGACTGGTAAGGCAGTTCCATGGGTGATATTCCACCGACTGCCGTTTAACAAGGAGCATGTGGAGTATTTCGCATATTGCTATGGCACAGTGGGATTCATTAGTTACATTTAGGCTGTGATGGTTTAATGGTCTTTTGTACTCCAAGACAAGAATTATAAATCTAAGGAGACCCCAAATAGCACATCTCGACGCTACAAGCAGAAAGCTAACACTTGTTCAGGTCTGGATTATTGTTTAAGGAACCGTTACTGCATAGCATTCAAGCAGTAGCCATGCAAACTAATTCTTCTCAGTTGCACCGTATTGTGAAAGCGCTTGTGTGTGACTACTTCTGTTAAGTTTGACAAGTCACATACCGTTTCATGATAATTTCTGGGGCGTAAGAATTATACATTTTGTATAACTTTATTGTCGCTATTTATAAGAGTAATCATTGCTTTGTATCGAAACGCACGGCTTTCAGGCGTGACCGTAGATTCTGTCTGGCGCAGATGTATGGTTCGGTTCGACGCAATCATGATATCTACTGACTGAGACATTTTACGATGTCTCAAAATGAAATAACGCTTTCGATATGCGCTGCTCCACGGCTGTTAAATACTTAAAGATAACGGCGTCGGCTGCTAAGACGAGTCGATTTTATTTTCCGACCAGTTTCGACCATAAACGATCAACATCCGGCGCAAAACCCATCATCTTAGAATACCTCTGACCACGAAGAAGACAGTTATGGGTCCAAGCAGTTATTACGTGTATAATCTCGAATCTGCTTCAGCAAACGTTTTCCCATAAAATACACTACTGGCCATTAAAATTGCTACACTAAGAAGAAATACAGATAAACGGGTATTCATTGGACAAATATATTATACTGGAACTGACATGTGATTACATTTTCACGCAATTTGGGTGCATAGATCCGGAGAAATCAGTACCCAGAAGAACCTGGGCATTGAGTCAAACAGAGCTTGGATGACGTGTACAGGTACAGCTGCCCATGCAGCTTCAACACGATCCCACAGTTCATCAAGAGTAGTGAGTGGCATATTGTGACGAGCCAGTTGCTCGGCCACCATTGACCAGACGTTTTCAGTTGGTGACATATCTGGAGGATGTGCTGGCCAGGGCAGCAGTCGAACATTTTCTGTATCCATAGAGGGCCGTACAGGACCTCCAACATGTCGTGCATTATCCTGCTGAAATGTAGAGTTTCGCAGGGATCGAATGAAGGGTAAAGCCACGGGTCGTAACACACATGAAATGTAACGTCCACTGTTCAAAGTGCCGACAATGCGAACAAGAGGTGACCGAGACGTGTAACCAATGCCACCCCATACCATCACGCCGGGTGATACTCATGACGATGACGAACACACGCTTCCAATGTGCGTTCACCGCGATGTCGCCAAACACGGATGAGACCATCATGATGCTGTAAACAGAACCTGGGTCCATCCGATAAAATGACTTTTTGCCATTCGTGCACCCAGGTTCGTCGTTGAGTACACCATCACAGGCGCTCTGTGATGCAGCGTCAAGAGTAACCACAGCCACGGAATCCGAGCTGATAGTTCATGCTGCTGCAAACGTCGTCGGACTGTTCGTGCAGATGGTTGTTGTCTTGCAAACGTCCCCATCTGTTGACTCAGGGATAGAGACGTGGCTGCACGATCCGTTACAGCCATGCAGATAAACTGCCTGTCATCTCGACTGCTAGTGACACGAGGCCGTTGGGATCCACCACGGCGTTCCGTATTACTCTCCTGAACCCACCGATTCCATATTCTGCTAACAGTCATTGGATCTCGACCAACCCGAGCAGCAATGTCGCGATACGATAAACCGCAATCGCGATAGGCTACAATCCGACCTTTATCAAAGTCGGAAGCGTGATGGTAAGCATTTCTCCTCCTTACACGAGGCATCACAACAACGTTTCACCAGGCAACGTTGGTGAACTGCTGTTTGTGTGCGGGAAATCGGTTGGAAACTTTCCTCATGTCAGCACGTTGTAGGTGTCGCCACCGGCGCCAACCCTGTGTGAATGCTGTGAAAAGCTAATCATTTGCACATCACAGCACCTTCTCCCTGTCGGTTAAATTTCGCGTCTGTAGCACGTCATCTTCGTGGTGTAGCAATTTTAATGGCCAGTAGTGTAGCATTTAACAGCTGCAAGTTAATCTTGGGGGTGATTACAGAAGTTATTTTCGACGGAAAAATTTCTCGATGAAGATTTGAGTTTACAATATCTGATTCGACCCTGGCATCTCTGTTTACACATAGGGTGGTGATCTGTGCGCCTCAGGATGGCATTATGTGACTGAATGTGATAAAAAAAGGACAGTGATTAATCTTAGCAGCTGTGCGCGTCCATAACATGACTGTGTTCCGTTAAAAGTCTACGAGGGCTACACTATCAAGATGGCAACTCCCGAAACTTGGAAACCGACACGTTACACAAGACATTAATTTCTGAAAGTGACTCAGTAGGTCAGGAAACATTGTAACGGACAAAAGGTATGAGATCTAGACAGATTACGATGCTTGATGCTGAATGATAAGCACGTATAATTACTTGCGAATAAGTTATAGAATTTGTTCTCAAATGCTTATGAATGATCACTGCACATTTGATTAATTTATGCTTTGCTGCACAAGAACGGAGAGAGCATTTTATGGGCAAAGTGTGCGGACGCTATGGTGTTCGTTTCTTAATGTTGTTAGTATATAGGCCAGCACACCTAGCCAGTCGTTTCTCCAGTGTGTGATACCTGAATGTCGAAGGTCTTCTTTGACTGAAACCGTTGGCTTAAATCAAATAGTGCTAAGTCTGAGGGACAGTGTGGATGTTTCTAGAATTGATATTTCTCAGCTGCTGAAGACTGCTCGGTTATTTAACTAACATTACAGAAAAATATCCCGAAAGTCACTTAACAACTTATGTAATACACTCCTGGAAATGGAAAAAAGAACACATTGACACCGGTGTGTCAGACCCACCATACTTGCTCCGGACACTGCGAGAGGGCTGTACAAGCAATGATCACACGCACGGCACAGCGGACACACCAGGAACCGCGGTGTTGGCCGTCGAATGGCGCTAGCTGCGCAGCATTTGTGCACCGCCGCCGTCAGTGTCAGCCAGTTTGCCGTGGCATACGGAGCTCCATCGCAGTCTTTAACACTGGTAGCATGCCGCGACAGCGTGGACGTGAACCGTATGTGCAGTTGACGGACTTTGAGCGAGGGCGTATAGTGGGCATGCGGGAGGCCGGGTGGACGTACCGCCGAATTGCTCAACACGTGGGGCGTGAGGTCTCCACAGTACATCGATGTTGTCGCCAGTGGTCGGCGGAAGGTGCACGTGCCCGTCGACCTGGGACCGGACCGCAGCGACGCACGGATGCACGCCAAGACCGTAGGATCCTACGCAGTGCCGTAGGGGACCGCACCGCCACTTCCCAGCAAATTAGGGACACTGTTGCTCCTGGGGTATCGGCGTAGGCCGTCTTCCGCTCACGCCCCAACATCGTGCAGCCCGCCTCCAGTGGTGTCCCGACAGGCGTGAATGGAGGGACGAATGGAGACGTGTCGTCTTCAGCGATGAGAGTCGCTTCTGCCTTGGTGCCAATGATGGTCGTATGCGTGTTTGGCGCCGTGCAGGTGAGCGCCACAATCAGGACTGCATACGACCGAGCACACAGGGCCAACACCCGGCATCATGGTGTGGGGAGCGATCTCCTACACTGGCCGTACACCACTGGTGATCGTCGAGGGGACACTGAATAGTGCACGGTACATCCAAACCGTCATCGAACCCATCGTTCTACCATTCCTAGACCGGCAAGGGAACTTGCTGTTCCAACAGGACAATGCACGTCCGCATGTATCCCGTGCCACCCAACGTGCTCTAGAAGGTGTAAGTCAACTACCCTGGCCAGCAAGATCTCCGGATCTGTCCCGCATTGAGCATGTTTGGGACTGGATGAAGCGTCGTCTCACGCGGTCTGCACGTCCAGCACGAACGCTGGTCCAACTGAGGCGCCAGGTGGAAATGGCATGGCAAGCCGTTCCACAGGACTACATCCAGCATCTCTACGATCGTCTCCATGGGAGAATAGCAGCCTGCATTGCTGCGAAAGGTGGATATACACTGTACTAGTGCCGACATTGTGCATACTCTGTTGCCTGTGTCTATGTGCCTGTGGTTCTGTCAGTGTGATCATGTGATGTATCTGACCCCAGGAATGTGTCAATAAAGTTTCCCCTTCCTGGGACAATGAATTCACGGTGTTCTTATTTCAATTTCCAGGAGTTCTTATTTCAATTTCTCAATTCAACGAAAACATCACATTTTCGCATTCAGTGATGTGGAGCAGTAGTATGAAACGCGACCAGTAAACAAAAATACATATGTCCTACGGTCTTGATGGTATCTCGGGTAATGTTATTTAACAAAACAAAATAATCTCTCAGCTAACTGATATAACAAATGCATCATTTATTACTGGAATACATCCAACAAACTTGAAACAACAGACAGTAAAGCCACAGGGAGAACACACAAAACATAGGAAGTTGGAGACAAATCTCGTTTCTAAAACAACTGAAAGTCATCCATGATAGGATACCGTTCTCCAAATCGTTTACATATAAACAATTGTACTCAACCGGTTGGTTGCGATTTCTTCAAACCCGTCCTGAACGATATAAAACATGAATTAAACAGTAGTCTGTTTCTAGACCTACCTAAAGCCTTTCAGCTAGTCAATAATGATCTATTTCTTAGGAATTTATACAAATACGGTATCTGAGGAGCTGCTTAGAAGTATATCTTTCTGGTAGGCAATCCATGGTAAAAACATGTAATCGACATAAAGTCACTTTTCAGGATAAAATGAGTCATGGATTCCCCCTGTTCTGTATTAGGCTCTCTGTTATTCTCCTTTTTTTTATATCACTTAGGTGCACATAAGTTATTCACATTGAGAATGGTCGATGCCGCACAAACAACGTCGAACGTCAGCAAAATGATTGGTGTGTTAAGCTGATCAATGAAGCTGTTTATTTGTGACAGAATCACCTGGAAGAACGCCATGTGAGCAATATTTTCATGTTTACATTCTTGTGGGATTAACGATACGAGGCATATAAGCATTTTTTGGAAAAGAAGTAGACCGAAGTATGACGTCTTATGGCTAAAGTTGGCCTAAATATGAGGTGTTACTAAAAAGGAGTAAATATAACTGTGAACGCACAATAAAAGCACAAAGTGAGTCGAAATGGACTTTACAACTTTGGAATGATATAAAAATTTACTGTGGTAACTTACAGAACGAGCAGATATGTCATTTTGTAGGAAACAATCTGAAGTTTAATTCACGTAGTGGATCAGTACCCAATTCTGCCACCAGAAGCGCCAGTCCAGCTGCACAGTTATTAAAATGGCTACTTCGTTGTTCATGGAGAAAACTGCAACTGGTATTGTGTAACTCGATACGCCTGGAAACTTTGTAATTCCACACATGGATGAGGAAGACCGAGATGGAATGGTTTACTACCAGGCAGACGGTGCACCACCTCATTTCCTGACGGAGGCTCGAAGCTTCGTCGACAGCTGCTTCCCAGGTCGGTGGATGCGCCGTGAAGGGCCAGTCGGGTGACCACGTCGCTCTTCAAATTTGGCACCATTGGATTTCTTTCCCTGGGGTTTCATTAAATATCGCGTGTATGTCCCTCCACTACCAAACAATTTGGCAGACCTTAAAAGTCAAATCTACGCTGCTGCTGCCAATATGCTGCAACGAATTTGAGAAGAAATTGATTACCGATAGGATATTTGCCCCATCACAAATTATACTCACATCGAACCAAAATGACGACGTTGCATCATTGCACAACATGATAATAATAATGACAATAATAATAATAATAATCGTATTATTATACGCTTATTTCCATGTTTAGTTAGGTAGCCAATTTGTTTCATTGCAGAAAATATGAGAGAGCACTACTTATAGGTGTTAAAGATCTTTGGCGACTTTATACCAATGTTAGTTTGTAAACAAAGAATTTTATGTCGACAATATTCCGTTCGTCAATTTTACGAAACAGACACACAACATGACTACTACGAATGTCGGATAAGCATATCTGTTGCGCAGATCGCCACTTCACTTACGTTACTGCGCGACAAGAACCAATAAGAAATAAAATCATTGATACCAGTGCCATCCCCGTTGCCAGCACCAGAAATTATCTCGTTGTCCTCGTATAGCAACAGAATATTACAGATGGATGGCGCTGACGAATGGAAGTCCCTCTGACCACGCGACACCTGTTCCTTGGGTGTTGCAGACAGCGTACTGTATGCAGCAGAATGGCACGGTATTCGTGTCGGGAGCAAGCCGAGGTGGCAGACGAAAACTGTCGAGAGCCAGCACGGCTGTACCAAATCACAGTTGTGGGATTTCTGTTGTCAGTCCTCTTTACTGACGAACCAACCGTAACCAAAACTGTTCTCATAAGTCTGCATAATCGTCATCTGTGGGCTACAGTAATCCTCGAGGAATGCCTGAGGCGTCTCAGTGGCAAAGGTTCAGCATAATGTCTGGGCAGGGATCTTGGCGACCACATACCCGGACTGGTTGTTATTACACAACGCCTCGACGGAGGAACGTACGTGGACTTCCTGCGGAATACTCTGCATGGGCTGCTTGAGAAAGTGCCTTTGGTAGTACGACAGGTTATGTGGCTTCTGTATGACGAAGGTCCACCCCACTTCCGCATTATACTTCGCCGACACGTCATCATGATCTTCCCCGGACGTTGGTTAGGAGGGGGAGGTCCTGAAGCATGGCCTGTTAGACTACCGGACATAAACCCCGTGGATTTTTACCTCTGGGGGCGTCTGAAAAGCGTTGTGTGTGCTGAACCAGTTTCTGAAGTAGTCCCTTCTGCAGCATGTTCACGACACCTGTGACGCTGTTCGGAGAGTGACCGAAAAGTGCGAAAGAGTGTGCCAGTCCACGATGCGGCGTGTGAAAGCGTGCATTGCAGCCCACGGTGGCCACATGGAACATCCGTTGTGACGTGGATCCGACGCAGCTCTGTGTTGTGTTCCGGGACGATTTGTTCTCGTTGCACGCCTGCTCTAGGACCTTTTCTCAATTTCCAGTTAGGAATCAATCTCTGCAGTTTGTCGGTTTTATTAATGTTCACCCTGCGCTGCCGAGAAATGTGTGTGAGGGTCCCCCTCCCCCTCCCAAAACACACAAACACACAAACACGCTAGTTTAAAGAGTCGAACTCTCAGATATAAAACAGCTTCAGACGTCTGATAAATATACAAATGACTTAGTGTGTCAAATATTTGACAGCAAGCAAACAGAATTTTTATGGTCTAAGAGGCAAAATCCTGATAATGATGCTTTAATTAGTTGCAAATTAATCATCCGAAGGCTAATGAAAAAGTCAAAACCAAGGCCTGTAAAGCAAAAAAAGTGGAAACCCCTTCATGTCTGACGCTCAAGGTTCAACACATGAACAACGAAAGTTTAGTAAGCTATAAACTTTCTTCATTTCTTTATCTTCTTGGGGATGTCAACGACAAGTTTTTTCGGAAAGTTTAAAATTGTAAAGTTTGTCGGAAGTCTGTAAGTATTCTCGTCCTCAAATGCCGGATGAACTACAGTCTGGTTAATTTTCGCAGCGTCAGTTATATTGCCTCAAGACACTTTCTAACTTCAGTAACTTAAAGTACTGTATTAATCCTTTATCGTAAGATTATATCTCTTAATAGGTAAAGGAAAAAATCGTACCACAACAAGGATGTGTCTATCTTGATGCATTTGCACTTCGTAGATTCTCAGATTGGGCCCAAATGTTCAAATGTGTGTGAATTTCAAAGGGACCAAACTGCTGTGGTCATCGGTCCCTAGACTTACACACTGCTTAAACTAACGTATACTAAGAACAATACGTACAGCCTTGCCCGAGGCAGGGCTCGAACCTCCAGGGGGGAGGAGATTGGGTCCGTAACTATATAATCTATTTTGTATTTATGTCATACTCCTTTGCATTCACTTGATGGGGAACGAGGGACCACAGAATGGAGTGGTCTTGTCGGGAATTTATAGCGGTATATTTTACATGTGGTACTCTTAATGAAAATATAAATTTCCGAAACAGGTCTGCGTACAAAATTCAAGGAAAAATTATTAGATTCCGCCAGTAATTATACGTAATTATGAAAGTTAAATTAATGTCGCTCTTGGAAGCTGCTACGTTGGCAACGCGCAACTGGGATTACGGTCACCATTGGAGCCGTTTATTGCTGTAGTTCAACTACCCGAATTTCTGGCAAGCACATTCACGCGTTCCCTATCTTTACAGCGCGTGTGATCCAAATGTGCAGAAACGGTTAAGAAAGACCCTATGGAAACACCATATCACAACGGGGAAGTGTCTAACTTGATGCATCTGCACTTCGTAGGTTCTTTGCATTCACATCATGGCGGACCAGTGACAACAGAACGGAGTGATCTTTTCGGGGATTTATAGCGGCATAGCTTATATGAGGCTTGAAGCACTCATAATAAAAAGATAAATCTCCGAAACAGGTCTGCATGTAAAGTTGAATGAAAAATTGATCGTCTTCCCTTACAAAACTCTAACTCTTCAGTTAACAGGGTGTCCCAGGAGGGATGGTCAATGTTCAGGCGTATGACGGGAACGATCTTTTGAAGCATAGAACTTCGTATAGACATATGTAGTAATCCGAGTAGTTTATGAGGTGGAACACATTTAATGATTCCAGAATGAGATTTTCACTCTGCAGCGGAGTGTGCGCTGATATGAAACTTCCTGGCAGATTAAATCTGTGTGGAGCACTTGCTCGCGAAAGGCAAAGGTCCGGAGTTTGAGCCTCGGTCCGGCACACAGTTCTAATCTGCCAAAAAGTTCCACATTTAATGACACTTTCGTATGCCTTTCTTGAATAATTCGAAAACCATGGCCTCGCGAAAACGCGTCGTAGTAAAAAATTAAACTACATTAAAATTCCCACACAAAAGGTGGTATTGGTTTTTCTCTAGGACTAATAGTTTACGCGAGAAGAGCGAGAGAATATTCAAAATATGGACTGCACGCATGCGCTGGAGCTCCGGTAATTTCTATAGGCCAGTCTGAGGTGGTTTCCATCCTCGATGCATCGCAACTGCCCTGCATCAAACTGCTCGACTCGGCTACCACTACAGTACTGCTGTACGTTGTAAACAATGAAAATGTGTTAAGTAATACAGAAAATGAGTAGCAATTTACATTGAATACATCACATATGGGAAGTCATTCCGTATAGACATATGTCGGTAAGAAGCATTTTGCTTTCTGTTATATCCCTGAATATTGATTATTTCTCCTGGGGCACTCTGTAGTAGAGCAAGATTTTAATTTTGTTCGCCAGTCTCGGATTGATGTAATTGAAAGTGCAGCTCTGAACTTTCTGATTAGAGGCGTGCCGTACCCCGGCAGCACTCAGAGAAATCTCCAGATCCGGCTAATGGACTGGAAATATCTAAACGCCTAAAACAGGTACCTGGTTCAGGTTGCAGTATGAGTATCTAACGACATCGGACGGGAATGGTGTCATAATCTTGTGACCAAGAGGTGTAATCAAACAGTAAGACAAGTATTAAAAACTGTGAGAAAACTACCGGCTATCTCAGAATGAGAGCACCTAGCAACTTCCAACAAACTTTACACGTAATTTAAAATCTATTTGCCACAAAGGCCTTACACGAAGACATAAAGAAGTTATCACTTATTTAGTTCACCAGTTTTGGTTTCGATTTTGCACTTAGCCTATGTTTGAAGATCCCGAAACTAACAAAACCAACACGAATACAGTTTCACTTCTTAAACTACAATGATTTTAGATGTCACACGTAAGATATTTAACACATTAACTCATGCCTAAGGTTAGACGTTTGAACCTATAGTGGACAGGCAAAGTAATGTGAACAGTGGTAGCAATGGGATGGTTGTGTTTGACGGTCAACAACACACGTAAGGCACGTGTCGCGCTGGACTGTGCGTGTTCAGTACGCATCGGTTCGGGTTGTTTTACGAGTAGTGCACGATACCGAGGCCGACGTGCAATGAAAGACCTAACAGAGCTCCAGAGAGGGCAGAGTGTGTGGGGCCCGCTTAGGTGGAGCATCAGTAACCGAGACAGCCAAATTTTTGAATGTTTCGAGAGCAACAGTCTCAACATTCATGACAGCCTACACAAAACGTGGAAAGACATCATCGCGTAAACGTAATAGTGGGCGCAAATCAAAACTAAATGTCAGAGATCGTCGTACGCTAACACGAATTATGACAAATCAGCACAGAATTACGGCGCCTAAAGTGACTGCAGAGCTCAGTAGCCATCTTCGAGACCCCGTATCTATCGACACTGTCCTCCGAGAACTCCATAAAGCGAATATTCGTGGACGAGCTGCTATACCAAAACCATTAGTAACGACATCGAACGCAAAGAAGCGTAAAACGTGGTGTCAGCAGCATAAATCCTGGACGACTGATCAGTGGAAACACGTCATAGGGTCCGACGAGTCAACGTTTTCGTTATTTCGAATATCGGGCAGGGTTTACGTCTGGAGAACCCCAAAAGAAGCCTGTAATCCTGATTTCTTGATTCCAACGGGTAAACATGGAGATGGAAGTGTGATTGTGTGGGAAGCCATATCATGGTATTCTGCTGGTCCCATCATTACTCTCAAAAGGTCATATTACAGCGATTATGTGAATATTTTAGGTGATCAGGTGCACCCCATGATTCAAATGTTGTTCCCCAACAATGATGCCATATTTGAGGACAACAGTGCACCCATTCACACAGCCAGGACACTACAATCGTGCTATGAGGAGCATGCAACTGAACTGTAGTGTTTTCCTTGGCCATCACAGTCCCTGGACTTGAACGTCATCGAACCCTTGTGGGCGGTATTAGAGCGCACACTCCGGAGCAGATTTCCGCCTTCCTCGTCACCAAAGAAGAGATTATGATCGGAGATTGGTATAACATTCCACTGGAGACCATACAATCACTAAATATCAGCATTCCAAGAAGAATAGCCGCTGTATTACGGTAAAATGGGGGTCCTCCCCTTTATTAATAGTAGACCATTCCCAAGTAAGTGCAGGTGTTCACATTATTTTGCCTATCCCGTGTATTTCATTCGCCAAAGTTTGATTTCTTAAGGAATCGCTGGTGTGGTGAGGTATTACTGGCACACCACAAACCGGCTTTTTTTGTTTCTAATTGGGTCCTTTTAACGACCTGGGAAAAATTAGCAAACGAAAAGTATAGAGTTGAGTGTTTAAAGGTATTAAGTGAGTCGGGGGAAACATTGCTGTTTTGAAGAGCACGCCGCAGCGCGTTGTGTGAAGCAGTCGCTCTCCATTTCTCGCGGTGGGGCCGCTGTGGCAATCGCAGCTTTGGTGTCTCCCTCTGGTGGAAAATGTTGCCTGTTTACGTGCATTTAAGGGGCGCTATAAGCTCGTCAGTGGCAGTTGGTCACTCGGAGTGAGTCTGGGTCAGTCACTCGTCACCAGTTGCTGGTCTGTCTCTCGTCCGCATTTGTGCGGCAGTTAGTGTCTCTCTGTCGTTTGGATCAAACTTTAAAAGCCGGCAGAATGAGAGTCTTGCCACTCCGCCAGTAACAGAACTCAGCTAGTGGTCGCCCGGTCGGGGCTGACTTCCTGCATCTGAGTATGCGCGTTAGGCCGCCAGTCTGCTCGAGTTGCTCGGGCAACGGTCATTGGGGATTGGATCGATCGGTAGGTCGGGCGCGCACTGAGAGACAAGATGACTTGTCCGCCTTGAGCGTCGGCGCATGTGAGGTCGCCACGTGAGCCCAGTGGGCCGCGGCGTATAGCGAGGGGTAGTGACTTCGCAGCCGACACGAGAGCGACAGAACCACGACATCGGTCTGGCCGGTGCGAGCTCCAACGTCGTGAGACGGGAGATCCGCGAGACTTCCTGCGTCCATTGAAGCGGCTGGCAGCGGACGGTTCGGGAGAGCGTTGGGGGTGCTGCGCCAGGTCTTCGCCAGAAATCGCAGTTTATTAGAAGTTAAGTAATTGGAGATATGTTGTTTCATTTACTTGTTAAATTCTACTTTGTTTTCTTGGTGAGGTTACCAGCCGCTTTGTTTTCGGGTCGTCCCACCATTCTTCTCCGTTTGCCCACCCGCGGGAAGGTGGTTATTTATGAATTGGGTCGACCGTTTTCCTTGTGAAGTAGGGGCGGGTTAGAGCGGCCTGCGGTTCGGGTTGTTCAGTAATCCCCCTGTCAAACTGCCGTACGTTAATAGCTGCCTCAGTCATGTTTGTCGGATTCAGTGTTAACGAATTTATTGCTTGAAGTGTAACTGCCGAATTCCTGAAATACGTTTTTATCTTGCCTATCATCTTGAGAGGCGGTATATGTGTAGAGTAGAGCATGTTTGGCTAACCTTGTATATTTTATGTAAGACTGCATTTCATGGATTATTATTTAAATGGTTATTTTAGTATATAAAGTTGCCACCCTTCCACCGTAAGAGATTTTTTATTATTTTTTTAATCAAATTGCACATTCGGTGGCAAGTTAATCTTTTAATGTTAGTGTTTTGTATCATTTCCCTCCTACGGGGTGCCTAGTTTATGCGCTTGTGTGAGTTGTCAAAATTTTTAGTTTAAAGTAATCTGGTGTATTGCAGATTTGCACCAGTGTAGTCTTTCAGAGGTTGTTGTGAGCGGTCGTGACTACGGCCGTGTCAAAAGGGAGCGGCAACGTTCTCAGCCCGAAAGCTCATACTGACAAAAATTTGTTCTTTCTGCCTCTGAATAAATTGTAACTTGATATTTAGAGAGTGCCTTCTGATTATAGTTTTAAATCTGTTTCTAAAAAAAAGAAGAAGGGTTTTTAGGAATAAAATTTGCATTTGGTGAAATAAATTTGATTTGTTGTCATCAGTTACCCATTGGCAACTACTACCACGCTCACATAGTGTGATTAAATGTGTTAATGTTCTTAGTGAATCGCTAGTAAATACAGCAAATTCTTAAGAAAAAGTTTTGAAAGTAAATTCACGGTTCATTAAGAATATAGCTAAACCAAACTATAGCACTTGAAATCTCACATGTACGATGCACTACATACACATTAAAAAAACTCACCAAGTCCGCATCTGTAAGCAGCACCTCACCGATCGAGGAGAGACACTGGTAAGACACTGGATCCGTATTCGGAACGACGGTGGTTAAGATTCCCGTAAGGTCATCCAGATTCAGGGTTTGCTTGGTTTCACTGAATCATTCATCATTAATGCCTGGATGGTTCCTGTGACAGGGCACACTCCTATTCTTCCCGAGTTTGTGTTCTGTCTGATAAGCTCGACAGGACATCAAAACCTAACATTATATTATGTTTACCAGCCCCTCGCCTGCTAAGTATTAGCTAGTCAATTTAGTGCAAGGCCACAGCCGAATCATAATACGCGCTTGGAACCCATGCATATTATAGTAGTACCGGTACATATGTGTCTATGTGTGTGTGTGTGTGTGTGTGTGTGTGTACATGTGCGCTTGCGCCCGAGCTCGCGTGTGTGTGTTTTCTCCACATCTCCTTCTGAATCATTTGTGCGATTTGAAACAAACTTGGTTCAGGCATCATTTGCTGTGTGGCAGGAATCTTTGTGGGAGTAACAAGAACCATCAGAGGGGTGGGGTTGGGACTGAAAAGAAGTGCAGCCCGCGAAGCGCCAACACCCAGCTTTTACTCAGCCAGTAGTTGAGAATGACAACACTTAATGACATGCAAACTTTACGAAACATTTACTCGCTGACAAACCGCACAAAATGATGAGAGAGAAAAAGGTTTTCGCTTATCATTTTCCGCCATTGATTCAGGAAACTGCCGCATCAGGCGTGACGTTTTAATTTAGTAGTTCTGGACTACTAACTGTATTCATGACACATTTTCCAGACAGAATCCACATACAATAATGAATTCTCCTACAAAGTTATATGTTGGTATGACACATAGTTGAGGAGATGAGATATCATAAACACTGAGTTGAGTGCAAAACTGCCGCGCCTTGCATGACGTTTATATGCATTATTTCTTTGCAACTAACTATTGGTAACGCTATAGGCAGAAAATATTCACATACGAGTATACTGCTGAATGTATCCACATAATTGTCATTGTACAACAAATACTTCAGGAGACATGACGTAACAAACATTGAGCTGCGTGAAAACGGAACTACAGGGAGAAATTCGCTGGAGGTGCAAGTGAATTATGAGCACAAAGATGTGTGAAACCTGTTAAGTACAGGGTGTTTCAAAAATGACCGGTATATTTGAAACGGCAATAAAAACTAAACGAGCAGCGATAGAAATACACCGTTTGTTGCAATATGCTTGGGACAACAGTGCATTTTCAGGCAGACAAACTTTCGAAATTACAGTAGTTACAATTTTCAACAACAGATGGCGCTGCAAGTGATGTGAAAGATATAGAAGACAACGCAGTCTGTGGGTGCGCCATTCTGTACGTCGTCTTTCTGCTGTAAGCGTGTGCTGTTCACAACGTGCAAGTGTGCTGTAGACAACATGGTTTATTCCTTAGAACAGAGGATTTTTCTGGTGTTGGAATTCCACCGCCTAGAACACAGTGTTGTTGCAACAAGACGAAGTTTTCAACGGAGGTTTAATGTAACCAAAGGACCGAAAAGCGATACAATAAAGGATCTGTTCGAAAAATTTCAACGGACTGGGAACGTGACGGATGAACGTGCTGGAAAGGTAGAAATGGTTCAAATGGCTCTGAGCACTATGGGACTCAACTGCTGAGGTCATTAGTCCCCTAGAACTTAGAACTAGTTAAACCTAACTAACCTAAGGACATCACAAACATCCATGCCCGAGGCAGGATTCGAACCTGCGACCGGAGCGGTCTTGCGGTTCCAGACTGCAGCGCCTTTAACCGCACGGCCACTTCGGCCGGCCCTGGAAAGGTAGGGCGACCGCGTACGGCAACCACAGAGGGCAATGCGCAGCTAGTGCAGCAGGTGATCCAACAGCGGCCTCGGGTTTCCGTTCGCCGTGTTGCAGCTGCAGTCCAAATGACGCCAACGTCCACGTATCGTCTCATGCGCCAGAGTTTACACCTCTATCCATACCAAATTTAAACGCGGCAACCCCTCAGCGCCGCTACCATTGCTGCACGAGAGACATTCGCTAACGATATAGTGCACAGGATTGATGACGGCGATATGCATGTGGGCAGCATTTGGTTTACTGACGAAGCTTATTTTTACCTGGACGGCTTCGTCAATAAACAGAACTGGCGCATATGGGGAACCGAAAAGCCCCATGTTGCAGTCCCATCGTCCCTGCATCCTCAAAAAGTACTGGTCTGGGCCGCCATTTCTTCCAAAGGAATCATTGGTCGATTTTTCAGATCCGAAACGATTACTGCATCACGCTATCTGGACATTCTTCGTGAATTTGTGGCGGTACAAACTGCCTTAGACGACACTGCGAACACCTCGTGGTTTATGCAAGATGGTGCCCGGCCACATCGCACGGCCGACGTCTTTAATTTCCTGAATGAATATTTCGATGATCATGTGATTGCTTTGGGCTATCCGAAACATACAGGAGGCGGCGTGGATTGGCCTCCCTATTCGCCAGACATGAACCCCTGTGACTTCTTTCTGTGAGGAAACTTGAAAGACCAGGTGTACCACCAGAATCCAGAAACAATTGAACAGCTGAAGCAGTACATCTCATCTGCATGTGAAGCCATTCCGCCAGACACGTTGTCAAAGGTTTCGGGTAATTTCATTCAGAGACTACGCCATATTATTGCTACGCATGGTGGATATGTGGAAAATATCGTACTATAGAGTTTCCCAGACAGCAGCGCCATCTGTTGTTGAAAATTGTAACTACTGTAATTTCGAAAGTTTGTCTGCCTGAAAATGTACTGTTGTCCCAAGCATATTGCAACAAACGGTGTATTTCTATCGCTGCTCGTTTAGTTTTTATTGCCGTTTCAAATATACCGGTCATTTTTGAAACACCCTGTATGTGAAGTATGTGTTACACACGTGTACGCGGACAAAGCAGCTATTAAAAGTCTTGCTAAACGCCTCGACCGATTTCAATCTAACTTGGTGCACATATTACTTACTGTATGGCACGAAATACTGTGTATATAAGAACCAGCAACGTCCTATAGAAGTGGGGATCATAAAGTAGAGAGAGGGCAGGCAAAAGGAGGAAGGAGGACAGGAATACGGACACGAGGGAGGAGAAGTTGGACGGAGAGAGGGGAAGGGGAAATAGGTAGAGAAAGGGGAGGAGGTAACAGGAAGAGGGGGATATAGAGACAGCTAGGCGATTGAAGAGATGGACGAAGAGGGGGAGAGAAAACAGGGAGAGGAGATGATGGGGAGAAGGAGATGGAGAGAGCTAGGAGGAGGAAGAGATGGATGGAGAGGCAGGATGAATGGACTGAGGAGGAGGCAGGGATGGATAGAGAGAGGCAGGATGAAGGGACTGAGGAGGAGGAAGAGATGGATAGAGAGAGGCAGGGTGAGTGGACTGCGAGAGGGTTGAGGAGGAGATGGACGAAGGGACAGGGAGAGGAAACGGATAGTGAGAGGAAAGAGGAGGAGATGACAGAGGTGGAGAGAGCTAGGCGGAGGAAAAGATGGATAGAGAGAGATGCAGGATGAACGAACCGAGGAGGAGGAAGAGCTGGATATAGAGAGGCATGGTAAATGGACTGAGAGAGGGTTGAGGAGGAAATGGACTAAGAGATGGGGAGAGGAAGCGGACAGAGAAATGGAAGAGAAGAAGATGATAGAGAGGGGGAGGAGGAGGAAGAGTTCGATAGAGAGTGAGGCAGGAGGAACGAACTGAGAGAGTGTTGAGTAGGACGAAGAGATGGGGAGAGGAAACGGACAGAGAAAGGGAAGATGGACAGTGAGTGGGAGGGGTGGTCGACATGGACAGAGAGAGGACTGAGAGGGAGATGGACAGAGAGGAGGGCGGAAAAGATGGATAACGAGAGGGGAGCCGGCCGGTGTGGCCGTGCGGTTCTAGGCGCTTGAGTCTGGAACCGCGTGACCGCTACGGTCGCAGGTTCAAATCCTACCTCGGGCATGGATGTGTGTGATGTCCTTAGGTTAGGTTTAAGTAGTTCTAAGTTCTAGGGGACTGATGACCACAGATGTTAAGTCCCATAGTGCTCAGAGCCATTTGAACCATTTGAACGAGAGGGGAAAGAAGAAATCGATTACTAGAATTGGAATAAATATATACCTGGGCAACGCCGATTACTCAGCTAGTACATAAATAAACCAAAACATTATGAACCTAGTCTACGTAGATATGTATTGCAAAAAAATGGTTCAAATGGCTCTGAGCACTATAGGACTTAACTTCTGAGGTCATCAGTCCCCTAGAACCTAGAACTACTTAAACCTAACTAACCTAAGGACATCACACACATCCATGCCCGAGGCAGGATTCGAACCTGCGACCGTAGCGGTCGCGCGGTTCCAGACTATAGCGCCTAGAACCGCTCGGCCACTCCGGCCGGCGATATGTATTGCAACCTGATGGTGTTGCGATCATGTGACGCTGTATGAAATTTATGTAAGAAGAGCAGAGACAGTTGGTCATTCCAGTGAAAACAGGAACGGCAAATAAGGAAAACTCTTGACATAAACAACTTCGACAAACGGCGGACTTATACGTCGCGGATCCTAGGAACTAGAATCTAGGAAACGGTGAAGCCGGTCGGCTGTTCTCGTGTTTCCGTCGTGAGCACATACGGAAAATGGTTGAAGGACAGTGAAACCACGAGTAGGCGACAAGGAGTTGGACGTCCACGTCTCGTCACAGGAGGTGGAGGTCGGAGGCTCGTCAAAACATGTTACAGTGTACTGAAAAAGGCATTTAATTGTTCGCAGCTCAAGTGAGCGTCCAATTTCCGACAGTTCTATAAAAGAACGATTTTAAAATTTCTTGCTGACGCTGAAAGGGTGTGCGTACACAGTCATTCGATCCGCCCCATCGCGAAGCTCCGTATTGACTGGCAGTCCGACGGCGGCACGCAGTGCTGACGAAAGACTTCGAGCCAATGAAGCCACGACGCAATTCGGACTTGCTTGTATTGTTTGTATACCCTCGGTGCTATCCGGAGCGGACAGCGAAACGGAAGCGCCGCCCTTAAAATGCACATGTACTTGTCTCAGTGTTCTAAATGCGCCCTCTCGGCATACTAAATTACTAACAGGTTTTACGATTGGGACAGTATCGTCTGTAATGTTTCCTGCAGCAAATAAAAGTTTACGGAGCGTTTGATTTCAATTTTATTTTTATAATTTAGTAAATGTAGTTTGTGGGATCTTATAAATAAAACTTTAATTGTTCTTTACCCTCCTAAGACGGGCCGGCCGTGGTGGACGAGCGGTTCTAGGCGCTTCAGTCCGGAACCGCGTTGCTGCTACGGTCGCAGGTTCGAATCCTGCCTCGGACTTGGATGTGTATGATGTCCTTAGGTTAGTTAGGTTTAAGTAGTTCTAAGTTCTAGGGGACTGATGACCTCAGATGTTATATCCCATAGTGCTCAGAGCCATTTGAACCATTTGCTGCTGTATATATTTTAGCTTATACGTAAACAGTGGATAATCTACTACGTTTCTCCAACTTTTAGTCGAAAAACTATGTTTCCTTTAAAAAATCGAAAATTACTGAAGGTAAATTTACAAAACATTTCTATATCAATTTTGGTAAACATTTTTGGAATACAGTGATCAATAGATTATTATATTTTGACTAAAATTCAGTCTTGATCACACCATTTATGTTTCAGTGATATAGGTAACTGGTTTTGGTTATTTTTACATAACCATCATCAGACCCACGGCTCCCTTAGAATGGTAGGCGGAGCTCTACTCAGCTGCTACGAAGTTAAAATCAGTTAACTTCGTAGCAGATGAGGAGAGCTCCGCCTACCATCCTAAGGGAGCCATGGGTCTGATGATGGTTATGTAAAAATAACCGAAACCGGTTACCTAAATCATTGAAACATAAATGGTGTGATCAAGACTGAATTTTAGTCAAAATATAATTTCTGTATCATATTTTAATATTAAATTACGCACATTATCAAAACCATAACGTTGTAACTATAAGGTCAATGTAAAATTTCGTGAAGTAATGATTTTTGGAGAGACTGTTTGCTCGATGATTCTCACAGTTAGTATTCCTTTCGTCTACACACATCTGCATCATTCTTCTAAAAAATAACATAATTACAATTATGTTAAAATTCAATGTTACGAGTGCTGTGCCGGGTGTAGGACCGTGCAGGGCCACTCCCTCCCTCTAGCAACTGCTGCTAGTAGCTTGCTTCCCGACGCCGTGCGTGCGAACAAATAAAATATTATCGTCATCGTTCGCCTTGCAGGAACCGCTAGCCATTCTGTTCGTGCTCTCTAGAAGACTGGTTCCCCACCTACATCCCTAAAGAAGATCAGATATCAACCAATCACCTTTGCTCCCAACAACAGACAAAGTTTAGCAACTAACTCATTTTTTTAGTCTCAAATATAAATTGAAAACTCATTTTGAAGTTTGTGCTTAGTAAAGCATTAACACCGAAACAAAAAAACTTGCGTGGTTTCGAAGTCTTTTTTAGTAAACGAAGAGGTAATGGAAGAATGATACGGTTGTACCATCCAATATTCGGTTTGTTGTCAATCAACGCACGCCGTAAACTATATTCTAACTTCATCCCGTTCCTCGTATTTTTTGTGTTACGCTTCCCAAAAGTTCAATTAACATTTGCAAGTTGTGGTGAATGAAAACAGTACTCTTGAAGGTACATGGGATAAAATGGATACTCGCCCTAAATTTTCTACAAAATGTTTCCATTTCTGTTTTTGCAAAATTTATTTTCTGTTTGTTATTTTCGTGCAGTACATGAAAAATAGTCTTCGGTCTCAGACATTTATTCGTCGATTTTTGATTGAGGAAAATTGTTACTAACAGAATTTATTAAGTTCGTCCAGCAACTCATGTCAGATGTTGATCTTGGCAGTGATATAATAAGTATTATATTCGAACGAAATAGTGAGACTATAGATTATATATCAAATACACAGTCATGACTAAACCAATATTGACCACTCTTTATTTTTCCTCCTCGATTTCAGTTTATCAAATGTTCAAATGTGTGTGAATCCCTAAGGGAGCAAACTGCTGAGGTCATCGGTCCCTAGACTTACACACTACTTAAACTAACGTATACTAAGAACAACACATCCACCCATACCCGAGGGAGGACTCAAACCTTCGGCGGGAGGGGGCGCGCAATCAGTTACATGACGCCTCTAACCGCGCGCCCACTCCGCGAGGCTTCAGTTTATCCCTACACCTCTTGGAGGTAGTTACCCCCAACGGGGAACACCAGGTCCAGACGGTCTGCTTCCAGCTGCTCTATTCTTGGACTTTTCAGCTCTAGACATTTGTTGAACATTTATACAATGTTAGCGAAACGCCAGTGGCTGTAATATGATTGAGTTGTTTCTCGCTCCCGGAATAGCCTCAGCCGCGTGTACAGCTAACATCTACCCTTCATTAAGTGTTGGCGTCTGACAAAATCAACTCTCAACCTTATTTTGGAAACGAATGAGCGGCGATCGTCTCATAATGTCACAGAACACCCTTTCAGTATTTGCTAGCATAGGTGCTAACCGCAAAACTCATACACAAAGTTACCACAAAAGTAGTTTGAGTTCTCTCGTGGTTTTGCAGCTGCTTAGCTATCGGTCGAAGCAGTGGGGCACTTGTCCTTAGCATTTTTTTTATTGTGATAATGATGGACATGTACCACAATTGCACTGTGTGCACATGCGGAAGAGAAGCGGGGGAAAAAAAGGAAACGTATCTGGGTGAAGCCGTGGGTTTTACAACGACACGATAAAAGCATTCAACAAAACTTGTTACGTGAGCTTATAGTGGAGGATGTCAAGTCGTACATGAATTACTTAAGAATGGATGAGGATACATTTCTATATGTGCTCACTGAAGTGACATCGCAAAGCACAATATTCGCTTAAGAACTGCTACATCTGCAGAAGACAGGCTCACTGTAACACTCCGATTCCTTGCTACAGGAGAGGGTTAGGTTAGGTCAGGTCAGGTCAGGTCAGTTCAGGTCAGGTCTCCAATCTTCTTAATCTATTTTTGTATTCAGGGTGCCTCGCGTTGTAAAGCGCCTCATCACCTTCATACATATCTATTAATTTTGTAGTTGTCGGCACACACCAATTGTATTCACCGGCAATGTTTTATAAAAACACTACAGACGACAGAACGCTGCAGCGATGCTAGCGCTCCATGTGGTAACATGTCACATTGCAGTGAACAGAAGACAAGCGACTTCTTTGATCAAATCTACAGCGAGGCCCTAGATTTGATCAAGTATTGGACGATATTTGACAAAATTCTCTATTACACCATCAAATATCTTTGACAAAGAAATTTGACAGTGTAATAGCGGCCTAAGACAGGGCCCGCCGAGGACAGCACCGATGCCCGCGCACCTGGCGGCCCTGGACTCTGTGGCGGCAGCTGGCCGCTCGGCTGGGTCCAATGCCTCGCCTCGTCTATTCACTGGAGACCTCGTTGACGAGTCAGGGACCGTACCTGGCCCTCAGAACAGAGACGAGAAGTATGCTGGTGGCTATTTGCAAGGGGCAGCCCTGCATACGCCACACAAATCTCCAGCAGTTCCCAGCTGCACTGACTTACGGCCACCAGCGAATATGCGTAGCGCAATCAAGGAACTGCCATTTTACCAGCCCAAGCCTCAGTGAATGATACCGTTCATACTGACGTTGTAACCCACAGTTCTTCTGCTACCAATCTTACAGACAACTGCAGATAGTACTCTCGATAAGAGTGGAATTTCAGTCTGACTGGGGGTATCGTTTGTTTTGGAAACAATTTATTGGCCAGCTAAAGCACAACAATTTCAGAACAAAACTGCAGGCTTCGACCGTCATTCGCAATCATCAGATCGTATAGCAGGTGCCACGACTGACTCGCATCACTGCGGAAACGACACTGGCAACGTGTCTCGTGATCTGATGATGGCCGAGCCTGGTAATTTTGATTTGGAATTGTTGTTATTGTAATGAACAAAAAATTATTTTCAAATAGTACATAACTTGTCACTCTTCGTTTTCCATCATTACGCTAATTGACACTGGACTTGAATGTGCTGCGTCACACTAGTTACCTTTTTGTATTGAAACTGTTAAAAACTACACGTAGAAACACCTTCGCCTCGAAAAGTCTATCCTGTACATGTGTACCATAAATGAATACATTACAAAATTGTTAAGGCTTTCGTGGCCACTTGTTGACAAACTGCCTATTGGCTTCTGTCTCGGGTTCTTCGGCCGACGTTCATCTAATGATTTTTCTGACGTTTCGCCAGCACGAGTGGCTGGCATTGTCAAAGCTTCACCCTCCATTGCCGGTGGTGAACTGGAGCCGTGAATACATTTTCATTTCACAATTTGTTCCAAAACTTGATCATTAGTATTCGGTACGTCAATCGGTGAAAACGGAATCCTTGTAGGAACATCTTGTTGTCTGTCCGTCCAACTACCTGTCTGTCCGATTATTAAGGCCCATTTTTCCCAGGAAAGGATAGAAGCATAAGGTTGAAATTTGTGTCGCATACTAATGGCTATGTTCCCTTGGCGGTGTAAATAAGTTATGCTTCTAAGTCAATGCGATGACAAGATACGGCCATTTAGGTCACATATTTTGATACTCTCTTTTGTGTTAGCAGAAGAGCCAACACCGTGTTACGAGTGGAGGCCTAAATGCACGCGTTTTAGCTCACGCCGGCTGACGTGAGGAGGGAAGAACCATACTGACGTGAGGTCTGGGACATGACAAGGAATGAGAATTCAGAAAGCGGACGTAATTAGTTTGATACTTAACTTTAATCCATTAATGATGAACGTCGCTCTTGACAGTACATGATTCACAATATTATCAGTTCAGAATACATTCTTGAAGATATTATAGTAACTGAATATGGCGCCTTGCTAGGTCGTAGTGAATGAAGTAGCTGAAGGCTATGCTAAACTGTCGTCTCTGCAAATGAGAGCGTATGTAGACAGTGAACCATCGCTAGCAAAGTCGGCTGCACACTGGGGCGAGTGCTAGGGAGTCTCTCTAGACTAGACCTGCCGTGTGGCGGCGCTCGGTCTGCAATCACTGATAGTGGCGACACGCGGGTCCGACGTATACTAACGGACTGCGGCCGATTTAAAGGCCACCACCTAGCAAGTGTGGTGTCTGGCGGTGACACCACACTCTCACTCTTCAAAACCCTTACACGAGGTATCTATCTACGTGTTGCGAGTGGTGGTCTAGCAATAAAGCGCGTGTCTGGAAACAGGGAGGTCGGGGGAGCAAATATCGGGCGTACCACGTATGAGACGGCGGGAGGAAATCCCGTCGGACAACGTACTTTCCAGTCTCCGTTTTAACTTAGCTTTCACCTGTAAACGATCTGAAGAGTCGCCAGGAACGAGTTGCTCAGACTCTGCGTTAAACTGTAGGTAGTTGGATACATGTGGTACGTTAGCATCAAGCAACTCGCCCAAATGGCGTCCAATAGGAAGACTTGCACCGGCCAAAGAGCGGCACGAAATTATTATTATTATCTACATATGTAATTAAGTTTGTACAGAAGCCTCAGAGTCCTCCTCGCACTTGACCATTTTTTATACTTTGTTTCATTGCAACGTGTGAAGATACAGCCATTAGCGAGAGCTCATTTTTTTCTTTTTTTCCTATCATTTTCTTTGCTTTCTGAGACTACATATTCATATCTTTCATGGTGCAGTATAGCTGTGGTTGGCAATAATATTGAAACGTAACTGCAATTTATTTATTTATTTTTCTCTACTGGATAAATATGCTTTCTTATTATTACTTGAATGTGCAAAGACTTTAAATTCTTTTATTTATCTGCATTTGTAATATTGCCTGTGATGTGGAGAGCTGTTATGTAAAGGGCAGAGGTGAGAGCGGAGAGAGCCATACAGAGAGCAACTGCCCAGCAGCGATATAATGGGTGTAAATTTTAAGTTGACAAACCAGAATAATTCGAAAAATAAGCTTAACACGAAAAAATTTGTGGAGTCCAAAGTTGATTATTTTCGAGGAGGACATCTGTTGGTTCTAAAATTACCTCGCAACCCCAGTCCGCTGGGGAGGAAACTTTAAAATTTCAAATGGGAACCCGTATTTTTTATTGCAGAATCAGATTCTACATAAAAACTACGTTCAATTTGTCTTAAACATTTGTTTTGATTCTTGGTAATTGGCGCTGTAATTCAAGAAAATCCATGTTATCATTTTTGCGTGGAAAATGGTCACGGATAAATATAAAATACTTATTTACTTCGTAAATTTTGACTCGCTAAAACTCTCCCGCTTGCCCCATAGGGTGGGTTTTGAGAGAGAGGTATTTGAATTTTACAAATGTTGACTCACATATTAATATTTCAGCAGATTCGGATAAGTTTTGTTTGTTTCGTGGTCATGAGGCCACACAACTTTTAATTATCAAACAAATCATCTGACTAGCTAAGTAAGTAACCAAACATCCTACTTACTAACGAGTGAACTCATTAACTAACAGAGTAAACAAAGTAAAAGACGTAACTGAGAAAAAGATTTTCTTGAATTACAGCGCCAACTACCAAGAATCAAAACAAATGTTTAAGACGAAATATACGTAGTTTTTTTGTGTAGAATCTGATTCTGCAATAAAAAATGGGGGTTCCCATTTGAAATTTTAAAGTTGCCTCCCGCCCCACCACTAGGAGGCTGGGGTGGCGGGCTAATTTTAGGACCAACTCGAAAATCATCAACTTTGGATTCTACACATTTTTTCGTGTGATGCTTATTTTTCGAATTATTCTGGTTTGTAAACTTAAAATTTACACCCTATATAGTGAGGGAGTGTTATTGTCTGTGTGCGGTAATATGGCGAGACGCGCGCTGTTGATCTGAGGTGCGAAAGCTTGCTGAGACAGCCAGTCGGGGATCTTTACGACTGACAATGCGGATTGCCATCGCTGCACGTAATGAAAGTTGAGGTGCTCTGCTGCGCCTAGAATAAGTACGGCTGTGGATTTGGGAGATTTTTTGTACATTTCGCGCAGCTATGGCTGCAAGGTAGCTGTTAAGGAACCGAATGGCAGATCGCGTGGCAGGCGCGGGCCATATTGGTGCAAACGATGCCGAAAGGCAGGTTTACGACACAGCTCGCAGGCTAGAAGGCACGGCCCGGCGGGCACTGTATACAGATGTGCTGTGCAGAACGCATGCGTTGCAATTGTAACAGCGGCTAGTGACCAGCGTGTAGAGGCTGAGGAACGCCGTCGTCGTAGTTACTAAAGGGCACACCACTTGTCCCCTCCAAAGGAACTACGTGAGAGGTGCAGGGAAAAGACGTACGCATAAGGGAGTCCGGAGTCTCAAAGTAGGGTAGTGTTGTCGCCATTCTGTCAGCGTCTAGGGCCGGAGAGAATGACGGTTGTTTAAGTTGCAGGCCAACCACGACGACCGCCTGCTGACGGATATCTGCGGCCAGCAGTCCCGCTCAAGCTGCCTCCAACTGCCGCTGCACGGAAGCGTCATTGGTGTGGCGGGGCGCTCCGCGACTCGGAGCTACACCGACACCTACTCAAAGGAAGGCCTCGGCGCTTGTTGGTGACGTCACGTCAGCTAGGCACGGCGAACGCCAGGTCTGTTGCAGGCAGAAACGCCTGGGCGTGCTTATCACTATAAATCTCTTATTTTCGGACAAAATGTTTGGTATTGGTTTGGATTCTGCAGTTTTATTTAGATGAAAGATTTTCTTACTATCGTAAAGCTACATATGAAGATCATAGTTCTGTATTACTGAATCCTGTCGAAACGAACGTAGATCAATATGAGAAGATGCTTTGCCCCATTGCAAGCTTCGGAAATTTTACATTCAAGTAACTATAGTGACTTGATCCATTTTGCTATCGAAACTTACCGCAACCCTCTTACAATGAACTCGTTTCTTTTATTTATTTATTTATTTTCGTTTGAAATAGTCACTGGAAATGTGAACTAATTTACATGTGTAAATGTCCAACTGTAGCCAGTCATTAGATTACAGTCGTTTTCAACGAAAGGAATTCTAAACAGGAAGCAAAACAGCTTCACACATCGAAAATACTGCTGACCTTAAGCTTTTTTAAACATGCACATCAGAAAAGGTAAATATTCCCCTCTTGCAACTGAAAGGAGAAACTTCATAAGATAAAATATATTTATTTGATAAAACAAGTATTTCTCTTTTGCCTCTTCTTCTGTCCCCCACCCCATCCCCAAACGTGTACAATCGCAAGATATTTCATTAACATTCAGTGCTCCTCACCCCATAGTCAACCAAGATACCTAAAGAAGAGCACCAATATGTTCACAGTTTCTTGTAAAAGCAACCCAGTGCAAACGTAACTTCCTCAGATTTACAAATAAGGTAAAGAAGTACGAATTCCGCTGCTGCTGGACCATGAAGTTGTTTTTGTATGTCAATCCTTAAAACAGGTGGAAATTTAAGAAGTGTAATGGATTGCACAATTAATTGATTGCAGAAGCGGGCCGGGGTGGCTGAGCGGTTAAAGGCGCTACAGTCTGGAACCGCACGACCGCTACGGTCGCAGGTTCGAATCCTGCCTCGGGCATGGATGTGTGTGATGTCCTTAGGTTAGTTATGTTTACTTAGTTCTAAGTTCTAGGGGACTGATGACCTCAGAAGTTAAGTCCCATAGTGCTCAGAGCCATTTGAACCATTTGATTGCAGAAATCTCTCAGAACAATGTGTGTTGGTCAACTACCGCCAATAGTTTCACATTTTCCTGTGTCAGAGAGCGAGACACCACCATTATGAGTATGCCTGCAACAGACCTGGCGTTGGCCGTGCCTAGCTGACGTCACGTCACGAACAAGCGCCGAGGCCTTCCTTTGAGTCGGTGTTGGCTACACCGGCGCGAGGAGCGAGAGGGCTGCAAGCTGCCGTCCGCAGGGGCACGCAGCCGGGGCGCGAACTCGCGGCCTTCCAGGTGCAGAGCTGTCTACGGGCATTGGACGACCTGCCTTGGCCGGACGGCGGCGCTGCTAAAGGCTCACTACAGCGACGGCGGTCGGCTGCTTCCGTACGGCGCTCTATATGGGGTCCACGAGTCGCGCTTGAGGGAGCATTCAAATGGTTGTAATGGCTCTGAGCACTATGGGACTTAACTTCTGAGGTCATCAGTCCCCTAGAACTTACAACTACTTAAACGTAACTAACCTAAGGACATCACACACATCCATACCCGAGGCGGGATTCGAACCTGCGAGCGTAGCAGTCGCGCGGTTCCGGACTGAAGCGCCTAGCCGAGCGGTTAAAGGCGCTACAGTCTGGAACCGCACGACCGCTACGGTCGCAGGTTCGAATCCTGCCTCGGGCATGGATGTGTGTGATGTCCTTAGGTTAGTTAGGTTTAAGTAGTTCTAAGTTCTAGGGGACTTATGACCGCAGCAGTTGAGTCCCATAGTGCTCAGAGCCATTTGAACCATTTGAAGCGCCTAGAACTGCTCGGCCACCGCGGCCGGCGGAGGAAGCATTCAGCCACGGACCACGGGCACAGTTAACGGGCAAGTCGTGGCGCGGGTAGGATCGTTCAGTTCGCAAGCTTGGCCAACCACGCTCAGATCCTGGTGCTGACCCACGGACGCTGCGGGGCGCCATCACAGAGTTCACCGCATTGCCGGCTGTGTTACTTGGATGTAACAAAGTCAATGACAAACTTTTTTGTGTTTCTCTGCACGTCTCTCCCTGATCATTCTTTTCGGTTGTTGTGACGTATTACGACCACTGTCACAGCCCATTACGAACAGAAATATCGTGCGGTTTGAGTTTTGCCAGTACTCACTATACTTTCGCGAGTGACATAGTTTCTGCTACCGTGTGAGTGAAGCTACTTTTACACGTAACCACATAGCAACAACGAAACGAGGCTTCACAAAACTAATACAGGGTGATTCAAAAAGAATACCACAACTTTAGGAATTTAAAACTCTGCAACGACAAAAGGCAGAGCTAAGCACTATCTGTCGGCGAATTAAGGGAGCTATAAAGTTTCATTTAGTTGTACATTTGTTCGCTTGAGGCGCTGTTGACTAGGCGTCAGCGTCAGTTGATGCTAAGATGGCGACCGCTCAACAGAAAGCTTTTTGTGTTATTGAGTACGGCGGAAGTGAATCGACGACAGTTGTTCAGCGTGCATTTCGAACGAAGTATGGTGTTAAACCTCCTGATAGGTGGTATATTAAACGTTGGTATAAACAGTTTACAGAGAATGGGTGTTTGTGCAAAGGGAAAAGTTCTGGACGGCCGAGAACGAGTGATGAAAATGTAGCACGCATCCAGCAAGCATTTGTTCGCAGTCCAGGAAAATCGACTCGCAGAGCTAGCAGAGAGCTGCAAATTCCACAATCAACTGTATGGAGAGTCCTACGAAAAAGGTTAGTTATGAAACCTTATCGTCTGAAATTGGTTCAAGCACTGCCGCCAGGCAGCCCGTGACAGAGCACTTCATCACTGGCCTCCAAGAAGCCCTGATCTTACCCCCTGCGATTTTTTCTTATGGGGGTATGTTAAGGATATGGTGTTTCGGCCACCTCTCCCAGCCACCATTGATGATTTGAAACGAGAAATAACAGCAGATATCCAAACTGTTACGCCTGATATGCTACAGAGTGTGGAACGAGTTGGAGTATCGGGTTGATATTGCTCGAGTGTCTGGAGGGGGCCATATTGAACATCTCTGAACTTGTTTTTGAGTGAAAAAAAAAACCTTTTTAAATACTCTTTGTAATGATGTATAACAGAAGGTTATATTATGTTTCTTTCATTAAATACACATTTTTAAAGTTGTGGTATTCTTTTTGAATCACCCTGTATATTTGTCTTCTTAATGAGCTGTCGAGTGTTTGAAACCGTAACTGTCGTGGTGAACAGAATTACAGTTGTGGACTAGGTGAAAGAACGGTTTTACTGACTGTGAACTTGAGACCGCACTAGTCATATGCAAACGTAACGAACAGTTATATCGCGGTCGGAAACTATCACCAACAGTTTATAACGAATAATAAAGGAGCAGGTGTGGGTTACCGCCAACAACAACGTTTATCCAGTCAGTGGCCTGTTAAACGCATCTGCGGATGACATTGCAGTGTAACCGAGAAGAGACTTCACCAGCATACTTCGCCGTGAAAGAACGACAAACGGAGTTGTAATAACTCCGTCTGCAACTTCACGAGCCACCGCCGTCATCTCAACAGGCTGCCACGCCTCTCCAGCAACGAACAGATAAGCTGCACTGCCGTGCGCTCTCCCCGGTTAATGACTAACAGAATTCAGCTGTTCAGACTGTAAATCGTTCGTTTCATTATAAAAATGTTTTCTTTCTTTCTCTAGTCATAACTTTTGCTACGTACATAAAATTGCTTGAGGTGAACTATTAACTTTGAGTGTAGCTTTATTGACCCACCATTAGTTATAACTTTTTTTTTCCTCTCTCTCTTTTAAATTAATACTGCTGCAGTTGCATGTCTTTCGGAGAGAAGTGCTATACACGCGTCTGCAGTGTTAAATTCGAAATGATTTAGCATACCTTAATGTTCGACACAGTCGCGTCCGTAAATCGCGGCTTCCGACCAATAGAATTGGAGCTCCTTGTTCGCTGCTGGTCTAAGCTTCACGGCGAAGTAGTGAAGGTGACAGCTGTCAAGCCAAACAGGTTGTGTTTACATCGTACTCAGGGTCACTTATCACTTTCGTGATTAGTAAGTTGGTTGTTGATGATTACGGAGTTAAGTGAACAGATGTATAGTTTAATCCCACAGTGTAGGGCTGATAGAGGAGATAGAGAAGATCCAACGAAGGGGGGCCCATTTCTTCACGGGATCGTTTACCTGGAGAGAGAGCGTTACGGAGATGCTAAACAAACTCCACTGGCAGACGTTACAAGAGAGACGTTGTGCATCACCGAGAGATTTGCTATTGAAATTTCGGGACAGCACTTTCCAAGAGGAGTCAAACACCATATTACTGCGCCCTCCCACATACATCTCGCGTATTGACCACGAGGAGAAAATTCGAGAAAATAGAGCCAGTACAGAGGCTTACCGACAATCATTCTTCCGACGCACTGTTCGCGAGTGGAACAGGGTTGAAGGGATCAGATAGTGGTACCAAAAGTCCCCTCCGCCACACACCGTTAGGTGGCTTTCGGAGTATGATGTAGATGTAGAATTTTTGGGGATAAGTAGCAGAACTGTGCGTGATTTGCATCATCTAATGAGTAGGTTGAATCACATTCTCCACATCCACAATCTTCTGGTGCGAAATAATCAGACATCAACTCCGTTAGGTTATTTCTAACAAAACCTTGTATAGTTACATGGTCTAGAATGTACGAAGAGATCGGTTTTCTCCATAAACTACGACATGCTTCTTCAAACCTTCGGAGGTTGCTGCAGACGAATTTGTTTCGCAGTACTGAGTTTGGCGGTATGTCTCTCCACGTTCCCGTTTCAGACCCGTAGCCATTTACGTATCACTACGGTGCTGCCCAATCTTCATACGGGTAGCACCAGGTATCTAGACCCGGAAGAATTGTGTAGCATTGCGGTAATAAATTTTATACCCATTTCTTTTCAGTAAATCAGTCTATATTTAATGAAAACCGTTATCAAAATCCCTACTGTAGTTCGTGAAATTAGCCTCCACATACATAAAAAAACGGCGAGGCACTTTACAGTGAAGTGCCAAAGAATCTGATACACCTGCCTAATATCGAGTAGGGCCCCCGCGAGCACGCAGAAGTGCCGCAACACGACGTGGCATGGACTCGACTAACGTCTAAAGTAGTGCTAGACACCATGAATCGTGCAAGGCTGCCCATAAATCCGTAAGAGTACGAGGTGGTGGAGATCTCTTCTGAACAGCACATTGAAAGGCATCCCAGATATGTTCAATAATGTTAATGTGTAGGGAGTTCGATGGCCAGTGGAAGTGTCCCTGGGGCCACTCTGTAGCAATTCTGGGCGTGTGGGATGTCACATTGTCCTACTGTAATTGCCCAAGCCCATTGTAATGCACAATGGACAAGAATGCATGCAGGTGATGGGACAGGATCCTTACGTACGTGTCACCTGTCAGAGTCGTATATAGACGTATCAGGGGTCTTACATCACTCCAACTGCACCATTAGAGGTCGTCCACCAGCTGGAACAGTCCCCTGCTCTGATCAAGGGTACACAAGTGGGCCCTCGGCTCCGAAAGCCCATATCGATGGTGTTTCGTTGAATGGGCCGAAGGCTGATAATTGTTGATGGCCCAGCATTGAAATCTGCACCAATTTCCGGTAAGTTTGCTCGTCTGCTAGGTTGAACGGTTCTCTTCAGTCGTCGTTGGTCCTGTTTTAGCAGGATCTTTTTCTGGCCGCAGCGATGTCGGAGACGGTGTTTTACCGGTTTCCTGATATTCACGGTACACTCCTGAAATGGTCGTACGGAAAAATGCCCACTTCATTGTTACTTCTGAGATGCTCTGTCCCACCACTCGTGCGCCGACTATAACACCTCGTTCAAACTCACTTAAATCTTGATAACTAGCCACTGAAGCAGCAGTAACCGACCTAACAACTGCGCCAGATACTTGTCTTATACAGGCGTTCCTGGCCGCAGCGCCGTATTCTGCCTGTTTCCACATCTCTCATCTCTGTATTTGAACACGCTTGCCTGTACCAGTTTCTTTGGCGCTTCAATGCACATTATGTGCAGACGAATTTGTATCGGTAAATGAATATTTCTGTCACAGTAGTAACACGGGTTCCTGGATAGAAATCCAGGGAGCAGTTGGCTACACCATAGTCTATCTGAGCACATTTTGGGGCCAACACAGAATTTCAATGTCAGTGCTGCTTGTTCCTGTCACTAGAAATCACTACGAGTGATTACATGGCGAGACTGATAATTTACAAGTTTCTTGATTTTCAACTCTGTAGCAATTTTCTTTGCACGATATTTCTACAAGCTTTCCTAGAGCTCTTTCTCAGGTCTCTGTCGTTTGAACTCCAGTCAGACTGTGAACGGAACGCGCTGTGCGCTGTTGTAGCTACAGTTTACCGGCGCATCAGAAATTGAAAAAGTCTCACAAAAGTTTAAGACCGATCAAAAGGCTCAGCCATACGCTGAAAATTATTAAAATTAAGAAAATCAAACCATGGAAAAACCAGGATGGAATGTAACAATATTATGAGAAAGAAAGTTGCTATTCACCATACAACGGAGATGCTGAGGCGCAGGTAGTCACAACAAAAAGACTTTCACACTTAAAACTTTCGACCAATGGCCTTTGTCAACAATAGACACACATACGGACACACACACTCACGCAAACGCAACTCTCACACACGACTGCTGTCTCAGGTACACTACGAGCAGCAGCACCACCAGTGCATGATGGGAGTGGTGACTGGGCAGGGGTAAAGAGGTGGATGGGGCAGGAAGGGAGAGGGATAGTGTGGTGGGGATGGAGGACAGTGAAGTGCTGCAGGTTAGGCAGAGGGCATGTGAGGGTGAGGAGGGGGCTGAAGTAGTAGAGAAGAGGAAGAAAGAGAGGAAAATACATAAAAAATAAAAAGACTGGGTGTGGTGATGGAATGGCTGTGTAGTGTTGGAATGAGAGCAGGGAAGGGGCTGGATGGGTGATGACAGCTACTAACGAAGGTTGAGGCCGGGAGGGTTACAGGAACGTAGAATGTATTGCAGGGAAAGTTCCCATTTGCGCAATTCAGAAAAGCTGGTGTTGATTGGAAGAATCCATATGACACAGACTATGAAGGAGTCACCTTTCCCAACACCCAGTGGATTCCAAACCAACAACCTCCCTCCTAGTCACCATGATCCCCACAATTACTTCTTCTTTGAAGGCATTACCTACAAACAAATCTCTGGAACAGCTATGGGCACCATCCTGTGCCAAAGTATTCATGGGCCATCTAGAGGAATCCTTCCTAAAAACCCAGAATCCTACCCTCACCTGGTTGAGATTCATTGATGACATCTTTGCTCTCTGGATCGAAGGTGAGGACACCCTATCGACATCCCTCCAGAATCTCAACAACTTCTCCCCCTTTCCTTCACCTGGTCCTACTCAACCCAACAAGTCATCTTCCTAGATGTTGATCTCCACCTCGAAGATGGCTACATCAGTACGTCCATCCATGTCAAACCTACTAACCATCAGCAATACCTCCACTTCGACAGCTGCCACCCATTCCATACCATGAAGTCCCTTCTGCACATCCTAGCCACATGGAGTCGTAGCATCTGCAGTGACGAGCAGTCCCTCGAAACATACCGAGGGTCTCACTGGAGCCTTCTCTGACCGTAATTATCCTCCCAACCTCGTACAAAATCAAATCTCCCGTGCCTTATCTTTCCAGTCTCCCACCACCTTCCAAAGTTCCACCATCTGGCCACAGAGGAGCATCCCCTCGTAGCTCAAATTCCACCCAGGAATGGAGCAACTGAATTGCATCCACTGCTAGGGTTTTCGATTACCTCTCATCATGCCTCGAAATGAGAAATGTACTGCCCACTATCCTTCCCACTGGTATTCCGCCATCCACAAAACCTTCACAACATACTCATACACCCTTACACAACCTCTGCTCCCAATCCCTTATGTCATGGCTCATTTGCCTGTAACAGACCCAGATGCAAGACCTGTCCCATAGTCCTCCCACCACCCCTACTCCAGTCTGGTCACTAACATCACCTATCCCATCAAAGGCTACCTGTGAAACCAATCATATGGTCCACAAGCTAAGCTGCATACTATGTAGGTATCACAACCAACAAGTTATGACCACTGACATACTGTGGCCAAGAAACAAGTGGACCACCCTCTTGCTGAACATTCTGCCAAACATGATACCCTTCATTCCAATGACTGCTTCACAGCCTGTGTCACATGGAACGTTCTCAGAAACATCAGCTTCTCTGAATTGCGCAGGTGTGAAATTTTCCTGCAATACATCCTATGTTCCTGTAATGCTCCCGGCCTCAACCGTCGTTAGTCGTTGTCCTCACCCATGCAACCCCTTCCCTGCTCCCATTCTAGCACTACACAGCCGTTATTTCACCACCCTTTCTATTTTTTATGTATTTTTCTCTCTTTCTCTCCTTCTATGCTACTTCCCACTCCCCCCCTCCTCACCTCTCCCATGGCCCCCGCCTAACCTACAGCACCTCACTGTCCGCCATCGCCGCCATACTATTCCTCACCCTCCCCGCCCCAGCCTCCTCCTTACTCCCACCCAGTTGCCACTCCCATCATGCACTGGTGCTGCTGCTCACTGTGTGGTTTCAGTTGCCTGAGACTACAGTTGTTTGTGTGAGTTGCGTTTGCGTGTGTGTGTGTGTGTGTGTGTGTGTGTGTGTGTGTGTCCTTATGTGCGTCTATTGTTGACAAAGGCCATCGGCCGAAAGCTCTAAGTGTGAAAGTCTTTTTGTCGTGCCTACCTGCGTCTCAGTATCTCCGCTATATGGTGAATAGCAAATTTCCTTCTCATAATATTGTTAAATGTAAAGAAAAGATAACAAGGCAAAATTTTTCACAAAGAGGCTTCATAATAGGCAGACAGAGAGCCATGTATAATTTCTGGCATAATTTAAGCTAACTGGGTGCAGGCTCCGTAGATTTCCTTAAATTAAAGACTTTGTCCTCGTTAATTAAATTATCCCCCACTCTGATCGTGATTGCCTCCTTTATTATACTGTCATAAAAATCCCTTCACTGCTCCCACGATGCTGATACTTGCGTGTTTCACTTCACAGGCGAGCGAGTGTTGGGTAGCAGCTGATTCAGTCGGCTGCTTGAGTCGCGTGAAGTGCTTGTGTTCTTTACACCTTTGTTTAAAACTTCTTATCGTCTGCCACGTTCGCATGGTACGTGTTACACAGGCCACTTTTGGAGTGGCAGATCATCTTCAACACAGCATAGCTAGATCCCTTATTCAGAACACCTGTGCTATCTTTCAAGTGTCTACTTTCTTCGGCGACCCCCTTTCATCATATAGAGGTCTGTACGACTTGACTCCCAGTGAACACTGTGTACTAGGGATCCATCCCCCTACTCTCTCAACTAAAACATAAAGAAAATGTAGCTGTTCCTTTCTTACGGGAACAGCTCCAATGGGGGAAAATATTTGGAGGAGATTTTTCGTAGTGAATTAAATTCACTGAAAGGAAATGTATTGAATAATTGATATAGAATTAATTATATGCAGTGACTTCAGCGATATCCCTTCAGAAATGCGGTAGGTGCCAATGTAATCGCCATTTATTTTAAGTAATCTTAGACGATTACAGTCAATATTTAGATGGCCCTTGCGCAGTTCGATTCAAGTCCTAGGACGCCAAGTACACCGCTCCTCTTCGCTCATCCGATCACTGCCTTCCGAGCACGAACTTCCAGCATTTCATCAAAATTTGTTTCCTCCTCTCAAACGAAGGGAGGCAACTATGTTATTTATGCTGGCGTATTTCGTGATTCGACAATGTCAGTGACACTAGTAGAAACTGGCAGCTCAACTGGGTTAAAGAGGAAGTCACCTGCACCTACTATATGAAATAAAATAGTCATAACTTCTGAATGGTGTGCGTTACGACGTTTAAGCTGGACAGTTTGTTGCGGAGCATGATGGGAATTAGTATGCGCATGCATGGCTTGGTTTAGCGATCAATCCTACTTTCATTTAGGTGGGCTCGTCAGTAAGCGAAACTGGCGCATCTGGGGGACTGAGAACTCCCATTTCTCGATCTAGAAGTCTCTTCACCCTCAACCGGCGACTGTGTTGTGTCCAATGCCTAGCCACGGAATAATCGGTGCGATATTCCTCGAAGGCACGGTGAAGGTTTTGGAAGATGATTTCATCCCCATTATCCAAAGTGATCCTGATTTCGACAAGATATGTTTGATGTTCTGGAGGAGCACTTTGGGGACCGCATTCTGACTCTAGGTTACCCCCACTGCAATGGGGGTCGATTGGCCACCATATTCTCCGGATTTGAACACTCCTTTTTGTGGGGCTATGTGAAAGACAAGGTGTACAGCAACAACCCAAATCCCTTGCTTAGCTGAAAGGAGCAATACGGGATGTCATCGACGGCATCGATGTTCCGACACTTCAGCGGGTCATGCCGAATTTCGATACTCGTCTGCGCCACATCATCACCAGTGATGGCAGGCATATCGAACATGTCATAACCTGAATCCGAATATCTGTAGTGGCGCTTACATGATGAATAAAGTGTGTATATGCCATAGTTTGTAACTGATTTTCGATTTGTTTTCAAATAGTTCAATAATTGTCACCGTGTATAACGGCACAGAGAGCTTCTGTGTCAATACGACGATAGTGCTTAGGATTCTGTACAGTCTTTCTGAAATTTTATGATATATGCACTTATAGTGAGATTAGGACTGAAAATTTGTGAACCTTACGTCAGCGCTATACTCTAATTACCTGTATGTCACATCTTTTCAGCTAGTTATGTTTACAGCTTGTCTTAAGTGTTCTAATGACTTGCCTACGACTGTAGAAGATGACCTAAGAGTCGGTCTGTTGCATATGATGAAGACAGACCTGTTTCAGATTAAGCTCAGGAACTGTACAGCAGTTCATGTTTTACACGGAAGTGGTTCTTGGTTCACATTGAATAGAATGATTCACTGTTGCAAGTGGATCGCCGTTCACATAGATTACTCCACACACTTCTGCACGTGCTGACAGTCAATATTCTCGTAAGACGCTGAGACCAGTGATGCAAAAGACGCCGTATTGCTCGGCCTGAGGACAAATGGTATACCTTTAGAACGACACATATCCACGATCTTGCATACTCAACTTTTATGATTAGACCGTTGTTCACAACCGGCTCTAATGATGCAATGAAATTTCTTTAGTATGAAAATTTTCAATTCTTGATGCCACAGGGAATAATACTTTAAGGGAATCTGCAAAGCCAGAAGAATATTACTAACTTAGAAGTAACTCACCAGGTGTGGTGTTAATTTACTCAACAAACTAGGATCCCTTACATTTCAATCACGTTTTATCTACTCGCTTATAAGACTGTATGAAGTTTCTTAATGATGTTGATGAAGTCCCATACTCCTAGACAGAGCGTAGGGGAACGATGCGGGAGACCCGCACCGCCGTACTAGCCAAGGTCCTAGTGGAGGTGGTTTGCCATTGCCTTCCTCCGACCGTAATGGTGATGAATGATGATGATGAAGAAGACCGTACAACAACACCCAGTCATCTCGAGGCAAGTGAAAATCCCTGACCCCGCCGGGAATCGAACCTGGGACCTCGTGCTCGGGAAGCGAGAGCGCTACCGCGAGACCACGAACTGCGAACAAGTTTCTTAAAATGAACAGCTGCATACATTCAGTGAAAGAAGGGAAAGAGGCTGACCATGGCGCTGCATTTTGCGATATACATTACGAAATGGAATCTACGGAAGTGGAAGGCGGTAAATGAGAAGCAGGAGGCTTTGAAACTGGTGTTGAAGTTATTTATCTTGGAGAACTCTTTATGTTCGTTAGAGGAACTTTTTCGGTGCACTGACAGGGATCTAGCCACTATAAGACTCAAATGACTGTAATGATAGATAACACTGTTGATATATCAGAACTTTAGGTCTACTTGGTCATCTTATAGTAAAATACATTGTCAAGTACGAAAGTTCTTCATGTAAAGAGTATAGAGATTCCTCCCAATGAGAGGTACCATCGCTTTTCCGAAAGAATTCCGAGGGAATTCCGTGGGGGTTCTTACTGATAGGCTACGAGCGCCAACTTACCATTACCTTGCTCTGTTGTCAGACTGTAAAATACAGTAAATACTTGTCATATATATTTTTTTATTATTATTAATGTTCTCGATGTTAAACCCTTTGTGTATTTGCAGGGTTAAATGACTGGCATTCTATTTCGTTTGTTTACAGTAAATTCTGTGTATGTTTTGACACATTATATGACGTGTTCAGCTGAATATATATTATGCAAATTATTAAAAAAAAATGAGTGTAGATTGGTTTTTATTTAGTGCTTTTCACATCTTAGCACGTTTACTTGTTTTTATTTCTGTTTCAAACGACTATCCGACTCTCATCTTTCAATCCTCCTCCTTTCCATTTTGAATGCACGTTTCCTCATAACGCAGCGAGATGATTTCCATTAATTTAAAAACAGCTATGAATAACAATTCATCTTCGCTCACTGCCTACTCTAACATTAACTTAAGTGTGAACTGCGTCTATTTTTTCTGTTCCTTGTGATGCCAGATCACGTAATTTTCTGTGGAATAATTTATTTTATACACTTCATAGCGCACTACCAGAAAAAAGTGGGGACACAGAAGAGGAGGAGGAAACGAAATGAAACTTGACGGTTTGAGAGAGGGTGATTATTGCACTGATTACAAAATCTTATCAAATTTACAAAGTACGAGGGTGAGTCAAATGAAAACCTTAATATATTTTTAAATATTAATTATTGTGCAGAAGTGGTACAAAGCTTCATCACTTTTCAACATAATCTCCCCCACGCTCAATGCAAGTACTCCAGAGCTTACAAAGTCCATAAATTCCTTTAGAAAAAAATTCTTTTTGTAATCCGCGCAACCACTCATGCACCGCGTGGCGTACCACTTCATCAGAAGGGAACTTCTTTCCTCCCATTGCGTCTTTGAGTGGCCCAAACATATGAAAATCACTCGGGGTGAGGTCTGGTGAGTATGGTGGATGAGGAAGACACTCAAAATGCAGGTCTGTGATTGTTGCAACTGTTGTACCGGCTGTGTGGGGCCTTGCATTGCCATGTTGCAAAAGGACACTTGCCGACAGCAATCCACGTCGCTTTGATTTGATTGCAGGCCGCAGATGATATTTTTGGGAGATCTGTGTATGATGCACTGGTGACCGTGGTCCCTCTAGGCATGTAATGTTCCAAAATGACGCCTTTTTCGTCCCAAAAGAGAGTCAGCATAACCTTCCCTGCTGATGGTTCTGTTCGAAACTTCTTTGCTTTTGGTGATGAGGAATGGCGCCATTCCTTGCTCGCTCTCTTCGTTTCCGGTTGGTCGAAGTGAACCCAGGTTTCGTCCCCAGTAACGATTCTTGCAAGGAAGCCATCACCTTCTCGTTCAAAGTGCCGAAGAAGTTCTTCACAAACATCAACACGTCGTTCTTTCATTTCAGGAGTCAGAACAATTTTTTGAGTCCAGTCGGCAGTGGGCGGGCGTCGTGTTTGACGAGAATGCGGAACGAATGGTTCAAATGGCTCTGAGCACTATGGGACTCAACTTCTGAGGTCATTAGTCCCCTAGAACTAGGACATCACACACATCCACACCCGAGGCGGGTTTCGAACCTGCGACCGTAGCGGTTTCGCGGTTCCAGACTGCAGCGCCTAGAACCGTACGGCCACTTCGGCCGGCAATGCGGAACGGCGGCAGTCCCTGCGTTCTTCACTTGGTATTGCCAGACGTGAACGACGTCTTTCGGTGTGAGTGAAAACTATTGCTGAGCATCGAACACGAGACCTTTCGCGTACTAAGCAAAAACAAAGCCGCTACACCATCCTCACTCAGCATAGTCATGGAAAAGGCATAAGTGTCTACTATCGTCTTATACTGAACACGGATATCTTTTCCAAGAAGCAGGCAGTAATCTGACATTATGCACAGGGAAACAAAGATGTTGAATAAGTTCTGAAAAGTTAAACTTCGTGCCTAAGATTCGAATTTGCCACTTCCTTCTTTGTAGCGACAGTAGCACTGTGTGAAAACAAAGAGACAAACGAAGACAAAAATTAGAGAATTAAATGCTTTCTACGCTGATCTCTTTGATGTAGAACCCGATACTTATTCTACTATGCATACTGAAGTAGAAGCAAAGCATTATTCTACGGTACGCACCACTTAGTATGCAGAAATAAAAGGAAGATTTCTCGTTAGCTATGAAAGGGCGAGTGGTGTGGTCGGTTGTTGATTTGGGGGAGAGGACCAAAACAGGGAATTCATCGGTCCCATCGGATTAGAGAAGGACGAGGAAGAAAGCTGGCCGTGCCTCTTCAAAGTAACCATCCCGGCATTTGCCTGAAGTGATTTAGGGAAATAACGGAAAACCTAAATCAGGATAGCCGGACTAGGGCTTGAATCGTCGTCTTCCCGAATGCGGGTTAGTGGTTTCCGGATGGCATCTCTCACTTCCACATGAACAATATTTTCTTATAGATATTCTAAAGCCGGTAATGCTAAGTTATATGCATTTCTTCTTACAAGAGAGGGGATGAATGGTTCTCTCACCCGATCCTTCATGACATATACTTAAAAGGGCAAAAGCATACAATATCATTTCGGGCCAATCTCAACAAAACCGCATTCAATAATTATCGATGCTGTTCGTAACAGATAATATATCATGATTATATTTGGGGATTTATGGCGCAGACGTACGCACTGACGCGCAAAGTGAGGCCATAGAATCGAGCCCATCTCCCAGCAGGTGTATCTTTTAACGCGCACTGATTTGCGCGAGTAAAACATTTGCAATTCACGTATTTGAAATTCAAAAATACATGGGTGATTTGTTCAGTAACCAAGGAAATAATCAAGCATATGGCTTCTTGCTAGAGATGAACCTTTCTTTCTGTTTGTTTGCATCATTAATTTCAGAAGCATTATAGGCAGAAAAGTGGAGGTAATGGACTTGTACCACTATTGAAATAAGCCCTTCATTGTTGTTGTTGTGGTCTTCAGTCCTCAGACTGGTTTGATGCAGCTGTCCATGCTACTCTATCCTGTGCAAGCTTCTTCATCTCCCAGTACCTACTGCAGCCTACATCCTTCTGAATCTGCTTAGTGTATTCATCTCCTGGTCTTCCTCTACGATTTTTACCCTCCACGCTGCCCTCCAGTACTAAATTGGTGATCCCTTGATGCCTCAGAACATGTCCAACCAACCGATCCCTTCTTCTAGTCAAGTTGTGCCACAAACTCCTCTTCTCCCCAATTCTGTTCAATACCTCCGCATTATTTTTGTGAACTACCCATCTAATTTTCAGCATTCTTCGGTAGCACCACATTTCAGAAGCTTCTATTCTCTTCTTGTCTAAACTATTTATCGTCCATGTTTCACTTCCATACATGGCTACACTCCATACGAATACTTTCAGAAACGACTTCCTGACACTTAAATCAATACTCGATGTTAAGAAATTTCTCTTCTTCAGAAACGTTTTCCTTGTCATTGCCAGTCTACATTTTATATCCTCTCTACTTCGACCATCATCAGTCATTTTGCTCCCCAAATAGCTAAACTCCTTTACTACTTTACGTGTCTCATTTCTTAATCTAATTCTCCCAGCATCACCCGACTTAATTCGACTACATTCCATTATCCTCGTTTTGCTTCTGTTGATGTTCATCTTATACCCTCCTTTCAAGACAGTGTCCATTCCGTTCAACTGCTCTTCCAAGTCCTTTGCTGTCTCTGACAGAATTGTAAGTAGGCTGTTTAGGTTTTTTTATTGATAACGCCACCTCAGTATGAAAATCACCGGCTGTGCCGTGTGCAGTCTGTGGCTGCTTTGCATTGTTGTAATACTCAACCATTGTAGTGTTAGGCAGCTGGCTGTGAACAGCGCGTAGCGCTGGGCAGTTGGAGGTGTGCCGCCAGCAGTGGTGGATGTGGGGAGAGAGATGGCGCAGTTTTGTAATTTGTCATGATATCAAGGTAAATACATTGTTTGTTCTCTATTAATATCTTTCATTTGCTAACTATCCCTATCAGTAGTTAGTGCCTTCCATAGTTTGAATCTTTTATTTAGCTGGCAGTAGTGGCGCTCGCTGTATTGCAGTAGCTTGAGCAGCGAAGATTTTTGGTGAGGTAAGTGATTTGTGAGACGTATAGGTTAATGTTAGTCAGGGCCATTCTCTTGTAGAGAATTTTGAAAGTCAGATTGCGTTGCGCTAACAAAATATTGTGTGTTGAAAGTCAGATTGCGTTGCGCTAAAAAAATATTGTGTGTCAGGTTAAGCACAGTCGTGTAAAATTGTTAAAAGGGGACGTTTCATATGTCGACCCTTAGCCGAGGATACCTCACTGGAATCTTCTGATTTTTTCTTATAGTTTGTGTAATTAGTGTAGCTTTTGTTTATTGCTAGCGCGTAATTGTAGAGAGAATTTCCATTGTAGTTGTAGTTTTTCATTGTTGTACAGTAAAACAGTTGTGGTATGCATGTCGATTTGCACCAAGTATTTCGCAGCTGCAATTAACTAGATATTATTTTCAGTGTTATGTTAATGTGTTCTCTTATTTTTGCTCTTCAAATTGAGTTTTTATGTGTTGTCGTGTGAAATACTGTGACAATAATGGCGTGTGAAAAACGTAACACTAGGCTCCAAAGTAAATTGAGAAATGACAGTGAAGACGAAAGCAATATGTTAGCGCCGCAGAGTAATGAATTAACTAATGTTAATAGTAGTAATTTGGTAATTGCGCATAGGGAAATGGAGCGGGTTTCAAACAATGGCGTGGACAGTGAAACAATTAGTGAAGAGGGAAGCATTATCGATCGATCGGTCGGCAATAGCTCGGCTCAGGAATCCGAAATGACGCGACGCGATCTCGCAAATACTGTAGATTCAGGTTTTGGATCCTCACCATTTTCTCAAATAAGTCAAGACACATTTTCTGCTTGTCAAAATGTGAATGTTTCCGGTGCAAATTCACTGCCGAAAAGCACTGAGGAACATGTTCCAGACACCAGTGCATTGTTATTACAATTAATACAACAAATGGGACAAACACAACAAAAGCTTCAAAAGTTAGACACAATGGAACAAAATCTTCGAAAGTTAGACACAGTGGAACAAAATCTCAAAAAGTTAGACACCACACTTGAACAAACACGTGAGGATTTAACTAATGAGTTACATCACATTGAATCGAAATGTCAAAAAGTCTGTAATGACGTAAAAACACAAATTTGTGAGCATTTCCAACCTATTTTTTCGCGTCATGAAAATGCACTACAGAATCACGAAGCAGCCATAAAAGAACTGCAAACTACTGTTCATGAAAATCATGAGACCTTGCAAGCTAAATTTGACTCAGTTGCATCTACCGATTCGGTTATGCAACTTGCAAAAACTCAGGAAAACTTGAAGGACACAGTAGATTCGATTTCAACACAAATGGACACTCTGAAACTTGGTTCAGAAAAACACACTGAGGAAATGTGTTCACTATCGGAGAAAGTAGGCGAACTTTCAGATCGGTTCACTAACTTATCTACAAAGGTAGATGATGATCTGAATGACACAACACCTGTAGCCTTCACTGACACTGAAGAGTATGAGGAAATTGGAAAATTCAAACAAAATCAAAATCGATTCAATACACAGTGCAAAGGAGAGGTCCGCGAATTACAGGATCAGCTGACACAGGTAATGCAAGGGTTGCGTATTTCAGAAGACGCTCGCGCCCCAATACGGGAAGAGGGACATAGAAATACGGAGGAGCCGCAACATAATAACACAGGGCATTTCGGAAGTTATGAAAGAGATTGGCAATGTGCACCGAATTTTAAGATGGAACCGCCGACACGACCTAACAATGACCGATATGCTACTCGCCGACACAATGATTTTTACTATAAGCTGTTCAAAAAAAAAAAAAAAAAAAAAAAAAAAAAAAAAAGGGAGGCAGAATAACTTTAGACGCAACGGTCCAGCGCGCAGTTACGATTCTGGGAGAAATTCTCCACCACATGACCGACAAGAAAGAAATTATGAAATCTACCGACATGACGACAGACGAGATAATCATAACGACAAACCTGAATTTCATCAGAACTGGTGAGATTCAAACAGAGCAGGGCACTTTCGACAACGTGAATTTCTAGAAGTTCGGTCTCCGAATCCCATTAACGACGCGCGCCATGAAAGAAACAGACAATGACCCGCACCGCAGGCAGACACCTGCGCCGGCTGGCTCTGAGAAAAATAACATAGCGCTAACCTTGAGAAAAATTCCAGTATTCTTTACCGACGTATACCGCATGATAATTGCATTCAAGTTCAAACTCTGAGTACTAGGAAGAGCAAAGGTTTACACCACATTTTACACGTATAACTGTTTATTGAGAGATAATGTGCTTTTTTGTAGCTTGAGATTTTAATGCAACATTTTGGTTTACTTGAAAATACATTATGGATTCAAGGTGCTTTCTGAGAGATACCAGGTGACACAGTGGTTAGTTTATGTGACAGCTACACGACTATATCACGACGCTACTAATGTGTGACACAATTCACCTTGTTGCTTTTGCGGTGTATCTGTTTTATATATGCACAGTTTTTCTGAATTCTTCTGGAAAGTAAAACATGTTTTAGTAGTAACTTTTGTGGTATAGCAACAATGAGACAGCCTTTTTCGTGGCACAACAATACGTTACAGTACAGTACTTTCTTCATCACAACAATAAGCGTAATAACTACGATATCTATACACAAAGCATTTCACTTTTGTTTATCATGAGGTAAGTACATTGACTTCTGCAGAACTTAGCTTTCGGAGGACGATAACTACGAGACTTCCACAGAGATTATGTTGCGACATGACACACAGTTTAGCGCTACAGGACACGTATTTGAGTGATTAATCTTATACTTAAAACACTTACTTTTAAAGATTTTTTAATTACAAAGAAGGTTTTCCGTGATACATTTGATTCCATTGCTGTAATCTGTAACACCTGAGGGTATAATTACATTAATCCTCAGGGGGGTACACGCTTACTTTGTGTACCATGTGTGTGGCAACCACAAGGAACCCTAGCTAATATGGTATTTGCTTATACAACTTTACACATCGGTACCATATTTCTCCAACACAGTATTACACAGCTATCAGATCATTTAACTGAGAGAGACAAACATTTTTTTTACTACGTCAGTGACAGATGTTTACGTAATTACACAGTTGAATAACTTCATACGTATGAAATTGTATTTTGTCTGTACTTTGTAAACTGTTCATATTTTTTCGGAACCATTGTGATACAATGTGAGCTTTGAATGATGTGTTTGGTATGGAATCATGATTTTAAAGTACGTTTGAGGCAGATGACACTTTTGAAATGAGCAGAGAATTTTTTTTAGGTTTTGAAACTATTGGAGGAAGCTACGACGATTTTGAGATTTGACTGAGGTGTTATGATGTTATTTTTTACGACGACGATGTGTATTATGTTGTTGAGGTATGTTTATGATTAGTAAGCTAATGTTATATGAAGAATTTGATTATGCTATGTATCTAATGATGAAGTATTGAAGAAGCGTCGACGAATTTGTATATGTGTAATAAGGTAAGGAGTAATGAGTAGCGGTTAGGAACTCTGCCTTGTGAAGACGTATGTTGGAAACCAAGAATCGTACTTTAAGAGTTATGAAATGTGTGTAAATGCATGAATGTATCACAATGCCGACGAAAACGTTTTGAACACTGTTATATTCATAGGATTTTGTTTCTACAGATTTGTAACCCAAATTCTTGACCTGTGAAATATTTTTATTTAAGACTGCCATTGTAGCGGAAACTGCTGTCGTAAATATTTCCGTACGAAAGTTAAGTGACCACCTGCACGTAATACGTCGTGGGCACACAGCTGTGTCAGACACCTGGGCGACAGCCGCCCCGAACAAAAAAAAACCATTAGCCTTCCAGCGGCACAGGTAGAAGAAAAAAGAGGCCATTATAATCGCTATTGACGTTCCTTTGTAGAAAGCATCGCAACATTTCACGGCTATTGTCGTGCTAATTGAGAGAAATGCCATATGGCTAGTGAATGACGTTTCACGCCTTGCTTTGCCCATTTTGTTTAATATCTAGTTTCTAGCTGCACTGCAGCACTGGTTAAAATAAAATTTTATAGATGTACTAATATAAATATTTTCTGTCTGCAGATCTATTAAATAATAATTTTGTAGTCCACATTCTTCGAAAAAGGAGCTCTTGGAATGGAAAGAACAATAAGAAGGGACTAATAACAGGAACTGCATACGGAATTTTCTTTTCAACTACTGAGTAATTTTTTGTAGAATTAGTTTTTGTGGTGCACCACTTTAATTACTTAGACATTAAGATGTGATTATACATTTCCCTTATCTGCATTGTTATCTTTAGTGTACTATTTTTTCTGCTTGAGCTATGTCATGTTTAGGTATAAGTTGCTGCTGTTTGCCAGGCATAGTGTTATTGAATTTGACTTTGTATTATTCTGTTAAGCCAGTTTTACTAATGATTTCTTTTTATTGTTTGCTGCACATTGCCTTATATTAGTTGTAATATTGCAATTGCTTCGCTAATTTCTAAAATGCTGCTTCGCAAATCTGCGTTTTTTTTATTGCTGTTTATATTAATTGTTTTATGTGATGCTGCATTGCCTCGTCCCTTAGTTTAGCATCTGAGCTCAGTAGATATAAGTTAGCTTAAGAGGGGGTAGCCTATAAGATAATGAGTAGCGATTAATTAAAAAAAAATGCATTGAGAAGCTATACGAGTAAAGTACAGAAAGCAGGTATAGGTAGGATTTTCTTGGGAATAAATAATGAGGTAAGAAATATGTGAAATAAATACAGAAAGCATGCTTGGATAGGATTTTTTTGGTAGAAGCAAAGGTTGAAATAAGACGAAAGATCTATGGAATGAAGTTTTGGGTTGGACTGCAGTACCAAATGTTACACTGAAAACAAACCCTGTCCTTTCCTTTTGTGTTATGCCACTATGTGTTTGTGTACCCTTGTGTATTTCTTTTCTTCCTGTCTCTGTGTAGTTTCATAGAATTTTTTCTTCTTCTAATACTAAGCTACATGAACTATGATGAGGAATACTGTTATCCTCAAATATAATTTGCATTGATAATATGTTATTTACTTTGTAAACATGTTTAAACAGTATTTGTTCTGTTTTGTTTTAATGCTCATGTGGAAGTTGATATTCCAAAAGTTATTCTGATCTTTATGTATGTACTTATGTCATTATTTTTGTAACACTGATGTATATGTTTATTTCTATTCTTTTGTAAAGCCCCTATTACTACGAATGTTATCTCTACTATTATGTTTTTAATGATGTATTTTGTACCTTTGTAATTGTATTCTTATGTTATAAAATTGTAATTGACACCAGGTCATCAAATTAAGTAACTTGTAAGTTACATTTCACTGCAAACGTTTCTGTTGGTCATAGTATATGGACAATATGTGAGAAGTAGGGAGTGATAGTGTTTGCATGTGATTTAATGATTCAGCAAGGGACTGGTTCTGAGGACAATTCCAAAAACTTTGTGAGTGCACAAGTGGTGGTTATGGACTTGTTATATTATCCGCAAGACTCTTCAATGGTGATTGTGTACCTGCACAGTCACAACAGATGGCTGCTGGCCATCTCTACAAGGACTACAGTGGGTCTGCGCCTCTGGTGGCCCACCAGTACCATTATCTCTACAAGGACTGCAGTGGGTCTGCACCTTTGATGACTCACCAATACCATTATTTCTACAAGGACTGCAGTGGGTCTGCACCTCTGGTGGCCCACCAATACCGTAATCTCTACCAGGACTACAGTGGGTCTGCTCTGTGATGACCTACCCACCAATACTCTTCAAAACTTCGACTGACTCTGCTGTGGGTTTGCTCTCTTGTGGCCTATTACCTGTCAGCATGTCGAGAGTCAGCACTGTCTTTCCGTTGGAAGGACAACGATACTTCTTCAAGACTGCATGGAAATCCACTACTTCCGTGTGCATTTTCTTTTACTGCTCAGACTTTGAGAAAAACACTGCAATGTGATGAATGATCAGAACTGTCTTTATGGACTGTGAGAAAATTTTAGCTTTTGACCAACATTGTATCAATAAGTGTGTGCATTTGATTTCTTTGTTATTGTAATTGTGAAAAAAAAATTTTAACAAATATGTATTGGCCAGTGCCCAACAAAATTTGTAAAATTTTTTGTGGGGAGCATGGGGGCTATGTAAGTAGGCTGTTTAGGTTTTTTTATTGATAACGCCACCTCAGTATGAAAATCACCGGCTGTGCCGTGTGCAGTCTGTGGCTGCTTTGCATTGTTGTAATACTCAACCATTGTAGTGTTAGGCAGCTGGCTGTGAACAGCGCGTAGCGCTGGGCAGTTGGAGGTGTGCCGCCAGCAGTGGTGGATGTGGGGAGAGAGATGGCGGAGTTTTGTAATTTGTCATGATATCAAGGTAAATACATTGTTTGTTCTCTATTAATATCTTTCATTTGCTAACTATCCCTATCAGTAGTTAGTGCCTTCCATAGTTTGAATCTTTTATTTAGCTGGCAGTAGTGGCGCTCGCTGTATTGCAGTAGCTTGAGCAGCGAAGATTTTTGTGAGGTAAGTGATTTGTGAGACGTATAGTTTAATGTTAGTCAGGGCCATTCTCTTGTAGAGAATTTTGAAAGTCAGATTGCGTTGCGCTAACAAAACATTGTGTGTTGAAAGTCAGATTGCGTTGCGCTAAAAAAATATTGTGTGTCAGGTTAAGCACAGGTGTAAAAAATTGTTAAAAGGGGACGTTTCAGAATTACAATGTCATCGGCGAACCTCAAGGTTTTTATTTCTTCTACATGGATTTTAATACCTACTCCGAACTTTTCTTTTGTTTACTTTACTGCTTGCTCAGTATACAGATTGAATAAGATCGGGGAGAGGCTACAACCCTGTCTCACTCCCTTCCGAACCACTGCTTCCCTTACAGGTCCCTCGACTGTCATAACTGCCATTTGGTTTCTATACAAATTGTAAATAGCCTTTCGCTCCCTCTATTTTATCCCTGCCACCTTTAGAATTTGAAAGAGAGTATTCCAGTCAACATTGTCAAAAGCTTTCTCTAAGTCTACAAATGCTAGAAACGTAGGTTTGCCTTTCCTTAATCTTTCTTCTAAGATAAGTCGTAGGGTCAGTATTGCCTCACGTGTTCCAACATTTCTACGGAATCCAAACTGATCTTCCCCGAGGTCGGCTTCTACCAGTTTTTCCATTCGTCTGTAAAGAATTCGCGTTAGTATTTTGCAGCTGTGACTTATTAAACTGATAGTTCGGTAATTTTCACATCTTTCAACACCTGCTTTCTTTGGGGTTGGAATTATTATATTCTTCTTGAAGTCTGAGGGAATTTCGCCTGTCTCATACATCTTGCTCACCAGATGGTAGAGTTTTGTCAGGACTGGCTCTCCCAAGGCTATCAGTAGTTCTAATGGAATGTTGTCTACTCCCGGGGCCTTGTTTCGACTTAGGTCTTTCAGTGCTCTGTCGAACTCTTCACGCTGTATCGTATCTCCCATAACAATTTTCTGAAAGTATTTATATGGAGTGTAGCCATGTATGGAAAAGGAACATGGGCGATAAACAGTTTAGACAGCGAGAGAACAGAAGCTTTTGAAATGTGTTGCTACAGATGAATGCTGACGATTAGATGGGTAGATCACGTAACTAATGAGGAGTTACTAAACAGAAGTGAGAAAAGCAATATGTAGCACAACCTGACTAGAAGAATGGATCAGTTGACAGAACTCATTTTGAGTCATCAAGGGATCACCAATTTAGTATTGGAGGAAGACGTGGGTGCAAAATTTCAACTGTCCACTCAACCCTTCCGTATGACTATAAGAATTGTTGGACGATTAACCAAAATACACTTTTCTATCGCTAGGTGACTGGAAAATGTATTTCAGTGATGTTCTTAGCAGATCGTCACAGGCACGGAGAAAATGGAATAGAAATACTATTAGTGTGAACGTCTTCCAAATGGTTCAAATGGTCCTAAGCACTATGGGACTTAACACCTGAGATCATTAGTCCCCTAGAACTTAGAACCACTTAGACCTAACTAACCTCAGGACATCACACACATCCATGCCCGAGGCAGGATTCGAATCTGCGGCCGTATCAGCAGCGCGATTCCGGCCTGAAGTGCCTAGAACCGCTCGGCCGCAACGGCCTCGCGAACGTGTTCCAAGGGTGGGTCATATTTCTACATAATTTCTACAGAAAGGATTTCCTTATACTGTTACAGCGCTCATAACGTTTATATTTATAAATATCAAATACAAGGGGACACGTAATTTAGTAGTTCAAACGAGCGCATACTGAAAACAGCTGCCTGTGTGTGAAGGGAGAACCTGGACTTGGCATGCCGGGGAGAGCGCTTGCCGCTGAGCGTTTGTTCCTCGCCATGTACTGAGAATTTTCCCTTAAGCTTTTGCGTATTCCATGTCTCAGTCATAAGCAATGCGTGTGCTGATTGTGGGTCGCATAGTTGAGAAAAACTTCGCTCCTCGCCATATCAGCGAAAATTCAGTGTGCAGGGTCTGCTGACTGGGACGAGCAAAATCCAGGGTCCTCTTACATTCGTATTCTTAACGAAATAATTATGCAAATACGGAGAATGGAGGACATCTGTCTCTTTGAATTGATAATTATGGACACGTTCAGGTGTAACTAGCAACGTCGAATCTACGAAGCGCTTACGAAACTGAATTTTTGACACGTGCGTGTTTCTCATGGTATTCTCTCTCATGAGTGAAAATTTAATCATAGTTCAAAGTCATATTTGCTAACAGAGAAATAATTCTGCGGAAAACCTAGGACAGAAAGTGTATCCCAGTGTACCAGTAGCTTTGCGAAACACTCAAAATCAAGCAAGATCTTGCTGTGTCCAAGAGTTCATTCTACTACCATTCGGTGTTGCATCTCCATCGACTATAGCGACAAGGAGAGAACTGTCTATTTTTAAATGAAGTGTGTCAAATTGCCTCAGTAACGTGTTCACAGACTATAGCACTTCACGTTTACATTTAACTGTTTCATACTACCGGTACACCTACCGCAAGAAGCATTTGTAAAACGTCTGAGGCTAACGGAAGAATATTCCGTGTATTTTAGCTGCAGTAGGTCAGCGTGTAAGACGGAAAGCTTGTTTACCGTCGTTCACCGTGTTGTAAAGTGTCGCGGCTTACTCTAATGCAGGTACATCGCCGGGCGTAAGTGACGACTCTACGACGCGACGCGCACTGCGGTTGAGCAGAGTAGAAGAATACGTCGCCTTCCTCGACTGCCCGCTGACATGTTTTGATGTTACGTCTCTTACACTGACAGTTTGCTTTATGAGGGCTGGGTTTCTTGATAAAGATCTAATAACGCAGTCTGTTATTGCTTTATATTATTGTGCAACGGACCTCTTGTAACGAATTTAACCAGAAACGTATATTATATTACTTTAGAATAGTCTGTTCGTCAGTTACCATGTTTCACGATAACGCTTTGCTTCGTTCCAAACGACACGTTTAGAATTCTTGCACAACTTGCTGACATTAGTGAGTTATGGTGCTTCAAAAACGTGGTTTATGGTGTGTAGCACATTAAACTCGCAAGCTGCGACCAGGCTCAAGTTTTAAAAACAGCATTGTATATTAATTATGACGTGATCGTTACATCCGGACTTGAAGGAAGGTTAGAGTTTAACGTCGTTAGAGACGAGGCACAGGTTCGGACTGTGTTAAGGATGGGGAAGGAAAGTGGCCCTGCTTGTTCAAGGGAACTTCCCGGCATTTCCCAGGAGCAGTTTAGGAAAATCACGAATTTTTTTTTTTTTGCTTAATTAGTTTTAGCTGTAGACAAACAACGTGACTGAGTAGAAGCTACTAATGAAACCAAGTTCGTTGTTGTACGGAAATTCATTCGAATAAAGCTCCAAACTACTTGTCACAGCGTCTTTGTATTTGCTATCTGGTGCAAAGATGCATCTTGCAGACGATTTGAAACAATTATTTGGTTCAGACTGCGAATGTAAGAGGACCCTGGATTTTGGACGTCTCAATCAGTAGTCCCTGCACCAAGAGCTCCCCACTCCAGAAAGTTTCACTTATATGGAGAGGCGCGGAGTTTCTCTCAATGGTTCGACCCACATTCAGCAAACACGTTGTTCATGTCTAAGACATACAATATGTAAAACCTTAAAGCGAAATTCTCGGCCCCTGTCGATAAACAGACGCTCAGTGACAAGCGCTCTGCTTATGCATGATAATTCAAAGTTTGTGTTCACATACAGCAGGTTTTTTTCACTACGCACTCACCTGAGATAGCAAATTACGTGCCCTGTTGTATCTGATATTTATAAATATGGAGATACTGAGTCACAGAAAGGGCACAGAGAAAAGACTGTCACAAAATAAGCTTTCGGCCAGCAAGACCTATGTCAAAAACAGACGAAACACACACACACACACATTCCAGCAACCCGGCACCCTCGCATCTCGACAGCCCAGCACCCCTGCAACCTGGCATCCCATAGCCTGTCAACTCAGCAGCCCTGCAGTCCAACAGCCCAGCACGTAGGTATATTGATAGTCCAGCACCCCAGCTGGACTATCAAACCCATTGGCCCCCACGATCATCTTGCTTTTCTGCCAGGATTATTTTTAAGGAGCTCCAAGGCACCCATTCGCTTTTGCAGTCTTATAAACGCTAGTATCATTTTCCTTAACCATACTTGCCTCCTCTAGCATTGGCCTACAGCTGCAGGTATGACAGACTACTTCCTTCTGGTGATACCGAATTTTTACGTTTACTCTCCATCGTTTCCACCATGAAGTAAAAGATAAATTAGTCATGCCTAAGTTGGTGATAGCATCTAATTTTCTGACAGGCTGTACGAGGTCGTGTCCTGAGGAAGGCCGCTGCAATTCGGCCGAAACGTCTGTTTTAGTTTATTATTATTGTTAGTTTTTAGCAATGACGCGGCATAATACCCACAAGAATTTTAATCGCTATGACACCGGCCGCGGAAGCCTACGTTCTTAGATTAAGTAGTGTGTAAGCTTAGGGACCGATGACCTTAGCAGTTTGGTCCCATAAGAACTTACCACAAATTTTCAAAGTAATATTTGACTGCGTGGAGGAAAAAAAAAACGTAATGAACACCTATTTCGAGAAAACAAGACATCAAAATACAGGACCTGAAACTACACATTCTGTACCAGTTTGACATTCCAAAACTTGGAGGAACATATATTAATGGCACCTGAAGTTTTGGGCAATGCAAAAAGCAAAAGAAATTGGGCACACAAAGGTTGAAGGTTCTGGAGCTCTGTAGCACACCTCAAGGAAGAATACAGAATGTACCATGGACACATCTTACAGTGCGACTCTATCTAAAAAGGTGGAAAAAATCGAGAGTTGGCTCGGTCAAGTCTGCACACAATACAACTTAGTTACACAGTAGATGTTGGTCTTTCAGTAGCGAACATCTAACAAATACTATACATTTATCTTCAGGTAAAAACTTTCATCCTGCGAGTTAAAAAGGCTACTGAAGACAATCTTCCACGAAACATACGCTTGGAGATTAGCACAAGTGGAAAAATGTCAAAAGAACATTTAAAATCATCTTTCGTGGATTTTGTTAATGACAATGTCTCAGATAACCAGAAATGTATACTGCTTTGTGATTCCTGGACTACTCACAGGGACACAGTAATAGTAAATGACATCTCTGGATAAGGAAAAAACTGAATGCATGACCATTCTGCCGAAAAAAACAAAATACAGCCTTGAACGTATGTTTCTTTCGGCAATATAAAATGAATTCGAGAAGGATAGCAGGACTCTTTGCATTGACTACACTAGAAAACAAAATTTTCATAATGAAAATACATTTTGTTATTGATAACCACTTGTCTGCTTAGTGAATCAGCCTACGCTTCAACATTGCTGGCAAGCGGCTGATACAATACTGTCACAAATGTTGCTGAATAAAAGAATATGATCCAAGTGGCATTTGATTTTGCAGTTCAGGAATGCCATTCTGAGGACAGTCCATATACTGCTTTCGCCAAGTGTGCCTATTGTGATCCTGCATGCTGTTTCATACTTTTTGTTGAGGAAGCTCATGTACGTTTTTAAAGTTTGATAGGTGGCAAACTAAGAGTAACATAATCGAATTCTTTGACCGTTCCAATCACAGTGGTCGGTAAAGCTTCTAAATGCAATCTGAACAACGGATTCATATTCGACTCGAGAAACTTCCAGTGTGAGTATCTTTGCAAAATTAAATGGATCCGCTCTGCCTGTTACCTCGGCGGCGTCTGGTTTTATGAAAAAACCCAAATAAAAGATAGTTGTGAAATAAGAAACGAACGTTTTTCGCTTATTAAATTTAGTGCAAAAATATCGCTACACCTTAGGAATAGCCGTCCCCTCATGTGACATTACTGTTTGAAAGGTTTAACTATCACTACAGGTTTCATTACAATATTATGAAAAGGATGGACTGCTGCTTACCATATAGTAGAGATGCTGAGTCAAAGACAGGCACAACAAAAAGACAGCTAAACAAGCAAGCTTTCGGTCAAAAGGACATCTTCTGAGTTAGGCAACATAAACACACACATTAATGCAAAAACAACTCACACATGACCACTGTCTATACCTGCTGAGGCCAGACTGCAAGCAACGAAGCATCATGGGAGAAACAATATGGGTGGTGGGGGTAAGGAAGAGGCTGGGGCAGGGAGGAGGAGGGTGAGCTTGATAGGGATGGGAGAAGGTAAAGTGGTACAGAGAAATGGTAGGAGAGGCTATGAAAGCCAGGTGCAGTCAGGACGTTAGACAGAGAACGGGGTGGGGAGAAGGGAGCGGTAAAGGAGATAACTAAAGAGACTGTGGGAGTGTTGCTGTATATTGCTGAGTGGGAACATTGAAGGGGACGGATGGGTGAACGACAGTGACTAACGAAGGCTGAGGCCAGAGGGGTTACAGGGAGGTTGGATATATCGCCGGAAGAGGTGGTGTTGATAGGAAGTGGAGCAGCCATTGAAATTAAGAACGTTGCATTTGGTACTGTGTTCAGTTGGGGGGGGGGGGGAGGAGGGGGGAGCGATGAAGGAGCTGTTTCTTGGTCGACATTTGTTGCCGGTCATTCATGCGAACAGACAGCTTGTTGGACATCATGCCCACGTAAAATGCTGCTGACTGGTTGCAGTTTAGCCTGTAGATAACATGATTGGTTTCACTATTAGCCCTACCATTGCAGTATAGGTGATGCCTGTGACTGGACTAGAGTGGGTAGTGGTGGGAAGATACATGGGACAGGTCTTGTGTCCAGGACTATTAAAGTGATATGATCCATGAGGCAAGTGGATGGGCGCAGGAGTTGTGTGAAGAAGGATGAGGGTATTGTGTAGTTTCGGTGGGTGGTAGCGAAATGTCAGTTTTGACGCGTGGGTTAAGATTTGGACGGTAATTGTGGTCTGTGAAGGCGTGTGGCTGTGGTATATTTTGAGATGGACTGCTAATCATTACAGATGCGATGCCCACAAGTGGCTAGGCTAACTGGAATAGACTTCATGGTATGGATGGATGGCAGCTGTTGAGGTGAGTGTATTGTTGGTGGTTGGTAGAGCTTATATGGACAGAGTTTCTGATGTAGCCATGTTTGAGTTGGAGGTCAAAATCGAGGAAGGTGGCTTGTTGGGTTGAGGAGGACCAAGTGAAGTGAATTGGAGAGGTTATGTTGAGGTCTGGAGGAATACACACAGCGTGTCCTCACCCACCACTAGCTGAAAAACGTGTAACCAATGCATCTGAAACATGTTAGTGGATTCAGATTCTGGGTGGTTATAAAGGTTTCTCTAGATAGCCCATGAGTAAGCTGACATAAGGTTGTGCCATGTGGGTATACAATATTTGTATGTAGGTGATGTCTTCAAAGCAGAAGTAATTGTGGGTGAGGATATAGTTGGTTATGGTGACCAGGAAGAAAGTTGTAGGTTTGGAATCCATCAGGCATTGGGAAAGGCAGTGTTCTATAGCGCTAAGGCATTGGACATTATAGCTGTTGAACATGGCACTGGTAAAGGAACAGTTTTTTCTTAAGGCCTTGCCTTTTTCCCGACTTCCAGACTGAATCATGCAGGACTTGTTGAAGAGTTTCTCTCCTTCCCCAGTCCATACAGTGGAAACCAATGCTAGCAATCAGGGTAAAAAAAAAGACCAATGTTGAAACTTATAAGTCGCTCCTCCATCCATCCACGATCCACCCCACTGACCCCAAATCACCCTCCAGAATTGTTTAACCTCAAACCTTGCCCCACTATTGTTCCCCAAATCCTTCAATATACAAACAAACCTTTCATCATCAAAGAGAACAGCAATTCACCACCTAAAAACTGGACATTATAATCCTACCTGCTGACTTGTTCTGGTCTGAAAGAATTACCTGGTGGAAGGACTCCACAAGCTGTCATTTTTGCCCATGCCACAGTGACAAGATTCTAGAAATGCAGCAGGATTTCCAGTCTCTCCTCAAACTCTTAGGTCTATACGAGATCCTCTCCCCACAGTATGTCTCTCGTCACCACTCCCACTTGCCGCACCCCTACCTTCTACATGCTTCCTAAAGTCCATAAACCACCCAGGATGCCCCATCGGTTATAAGGGAATTTCTGCTCTTGTAGGCTAACTCGTTCAGCCTCTTACCTGCAACCTAACTGCCTACATAAAAGTTAGCAACCATTTCCTCCACTGATTCTCCACATTCCCTGTTCCTTTACCATATGGTGTCTTGCTCTTTACTATTGATGCTGTCTCCCTTTATACTAACACCCCTAATGCTGCCCATAGTCTTCACTATAGAACACTACCTTTCCCAATACAAAGCAGATTCGATACCTACATACTTCTTCCTGTTCACCATCAACTATACCCTCCGACGTTTATTCCTCCAGAACCTGAACATCGTCTTCCCCATTCAAGTCACATGGTCCTCCTCAATCCCACAAGCGACACCTCGATTTTGACCTTGACCTCAAAGATCACTACATCAGTACCTCTGTCCATATCAAATCTACTAACCACCAGCAACACATCCACCTCGACAGCTGCAGCTAATTACATACCGAGAACACCCTTTCATACAGCCTAGCCAACTGTGACCATCACATCAGCAGTGATGAGCAGTCTACATCTACATCCATACTTCGCAAGCCACCTGACGGTATGTGGCGGAGTCCCTGTCGAAATATAGCAGCGGTCTCTAGGAGGTCTTCAAAGATGGTAATTGTTCTCCCAACCTTGTACAGCAACATATCTCCTGTCACTTATCTCTCCTTTCATCTGCCACTTCCCAAATTCCCATGGTCCATTTACAAAGGAACATTCCCCTCCTGACTCAGTACCACCCAGGGCTGGAGCAATTGAATAACATTCTCACCCAGGGTTCCAAATGCTTCTCGTCATGCTTTGATGCTTTGAAATGAGGAACGTCCTACCCACTATCCTTCTCACCCATGCTACAGTGGTATTCTGCCTCCCGCTGAACCTACACAAAATCTTCGACCATCCCTACACAAGTCCTGTTCCTAACCCCTTGTGTCATGAATCACATCCTTGTACTAGGTTTAGATGCAAGACCTGTCCCATGCATCCTCCCATCACCACCTACTCCAGTCTGGTCACAAGCGTCATCTATCCTGTCGAAGGCAGGGTTGTCTATGAAACCAGTCATGTGATCTACAAGCTAAGCTCCAACCATAGTGCTGCATTGAACATGGGAATGACAACCAGCAAACTGTTTGTCCACATGAGTGGCCAACGACAAATTCAAGAAACAGCTGGACCACCCAGTTGCTGAGCACACTGCCCAACATGGCATTCTTCATTTCAATGACTGCTTCACAGACTGTGCCATCTGGATCATTGCATCTGTGGGAACTCTCCCTGAAATATATCCTACGTTCTTGTAACCATCCTGGCCTCTACCTTCGTAAGTCCTTCTTTCACCTATCCCCTTCCCTTTCCCCTGCACTGCACAGCCTTCAATTCCACCAACGTATGCACAGTCTTTTTTGTTCTTTCCTTTTCCTTTGCCCCCACACCTCTGCCCACTGTCAACTCCCAATAGCACCTAGCTGCCATACCCTCCCCCCCCCCCCCCCGCGTTGTCCATCTATGTTCCCACAAACAGCACTTCAGTGTTGTCCCCCACTACTACTCTGCTATCCCTCACCATCCCTACCCCAGCCTCTTCCTTACCCCCACCATCCTGACGCCACATGTAGTGGCTTTGGTAGCCAGAGACAGTGATCACGTTTATCTGAGTTGCGTTTGCACGGATATGTGTGTGTTATGTTGTCTAATTCAGAACGCCTCTTGGTTAAAGCTTACTTTTTTAGCAGTGTTTCTTGTGCCTGTCTGCAACTCAGCACATGGTGAGTAGCACTCTGTTCTTTTGGTAATACTGTCATTATTCTACCCTTGATTTTCAGTTGCCTAATAGTTTCCTAATACTGACATAATAAATAAAAATTGATCTCTCACATGTGATCAGAAAAGTACAGTACCACAGAAAGAAGACACTTCACTCTCAGTCATCCAGCTGCTTTCGTTGTCATTAAGCTGTTTCCAACGTTATAAATTTTGAACTTAGCATCAGTCGATGTGTTTCACAATCGTTGTCTATCGGCTGCTGTTATAGAAATTCGTTTTCAAAATAAATAGTTCCTTAAAAACAGCCCAGTAACTCAGATCTGTCTACATTCCGGTCCGCGGAAAGTGCAAGCTACCCTAGTGTGAACTATCCTTTTTGTGGTGTCGTCCGAGGAGCGAGATGCCAAGCGAGGCCGGTACCTCGCAGTCAATCCCAACAAACGACAGTCAACTGCAAGCCGCATCGGCGGATGAGCGACGCCGGAGCGGCCACCCCCACAGAGTTTGTCTCGCTACGTTGCTGCATCAACTCTTCTACATAAGCTCAGCTCAGTCCGCGATAATGTACTAGGACGACAGCGTTTTCTTGTAGTAGGCCAGCATCGTAATTAATACCTTAGGCAGAACTGTAAGTGAAGTTAGTTTAAAATATACTCTGAATGAGAGTTGTATTTTTCTGTATCATGTTATACATTAATACTTACACGCGACTGTAAATACTTAGAATATTCCTATGAAAATGAGTTGTGTAAAGTTAAGCAATTCATCTTATATATGTTGTAGTAAAGAGAATTAATGTTTTATGCATTATAATTTGCACTTGGTCTCCTCCCAGCGCAAAATAAAGAACCCACCGTTGTACGTGCTAGTGCATTTTCGTCAACACAAGATATTTATTGGGTAAAAATTCTGCCATGGCGTTTCCAACTGTTTGTGTAGTGTCTAGTACTACAGCACTAACAAGATAACCAAACCTAATGGCTGCTTGTAGAAGCAGGGTTATCTTTCCCATCCAATCATTCTAACTTATATTACCCGCTCTTTCCCTAAATCGTCTCCTTCTCCAACTGAGCTTGTACTATGTATATGCCTCCTTTTCTTCTGATTTTCCTACTATAAAACTGATCTGCCATTCCCTTTTCTTTTTCTTTTGATTTGCACGCAGTGAGCTCCATTTTAATTACCTGAACATTTAAAAAAGAAAAAAAAAATCGTTTTGAATATGGGTTTTTGTATCATGACAATTTTTTAAATTTAGCAGAATGATATAACAACTGTAGGATTCACATACAAACGCTATATTTAATGATTCCACGAAAAACGCAAATTTGGCAGCTTTTCAAATAAATTAATTAAAATGGTATTAAGGAGGGGAACTACTAGACCGCTGTACTGATGAAGGCATAGTTTCAACGAAAAAAGGATTTTTACTTGATGGGTGGAACAAATACAGATCCACTTGTAATAAGATAATATCAAAATTACTTCAACATATTGACTAGAGTTACCAAAACGTTGGTGTGCTATGTTATGAAATAACTGATAGGAAGACAGACTTGGATAATGCAAACTAAAATGTATATAGAGTAAAGCACATAGTGTCACAGTTAGACTGGGTGATAACATAGTAAGTAGCATATTTTATTAAAATAATTTTAAATGTAGAAAATGCTGTTACGTGCTTGAGAAAACGAAGGATAGTATGAAGCAAACGTGTGAATGTCACTGCCACAGATCCTTCTGAAAATAAGAATTTTTTATTTTCTGACTGCAATAAAATTTTGTATAGTATATATGGATTTCCCAGTAGAATACTCAGAAGCAGGTGTACTTAGCGTTAACTTTATACAGCATAATTACAATAGGCTATAAACTGGCAACTGCCCTCTCATCAATAAAGTATGTATCATGCAAACGATTTGTGTGAAGTGTCGCTAAGGGTGCTTCTAAAGTACAGTACAAATAACAATGTTCAGAATTCTTTCAACTTTATTCCTTTACTTACAGCATGTGGAGTTTTCAAAGGCTATTCGAAAGATAACTATTGCCGAAAATGGAAAATTAATACAGTAGAATATCAGTAACAGCCGGAAGTCTTTTCTGAACGTATTTGTCTGGAGTGTAGCCTTATATGAAAGTAGACCGTGAAACTTTACTGAAAGAAAGGATAGGTTTTTAGCACACATCCTGAGGCATGAGGGAATAATTAAACTAATAAAGAAGGGAACTGTTGGTGGTAGAAGTTACAGAGGTGTACCAAGGCTCGACCGTAGTTAACGAGACCTAATAGAAACACACGAGCTCGGACGTGTGTTTCGGACCGCAATGATAGCAGCTGCCTGAACTGCTGTCGCTTGTTGACAGCACGCAGTCTCACGCACCCTCCCAATTCTTATCCTGTCCTGTGTTTCCGAGTACTGAATCGGAGATGTAACCCTCTCATGGTTGTTGAAAGATATTTAAAATGGAACGACCCCATGAATCTTTTAGTGTGGTAACATGCGCTATACCGACGTAGCTGCTGTTGCTTCTCTATGAATTCTGACGCTCATCTATCTGAAATTGTTATAGAACCAGCCAGACTCTCTAAATTGACAGACAAATTGTTTATTTGATAGGCGTAAGAGATTTTTACACGTAATTTGGAACTTCCAATGAGACGTCAAGGATGCGTTTAGACTGTATAGAAACAGGGGGCTCACCACGGTTAACGAGTTCAGCAGTTCAAAAATACGTACTATAATCCTCCCCCGACGAGGGCTTCATCTATTCCCGATCCACGAATCGGTGCATAAAATTTGTTGAAAGGACATCTTTGAAGCATTGTTGTGGAGGTATTGAACTGCGGGGATGTCAACGAGCAACGAAATGGACCTCATGATACGCCTGCCTCAGTGTATCAGGACGCCTACTGTCCCAACATGTGCACCTATATTACGGTATATTGATAATTTTTACTTATGGGCCGTCTGACAGCAACTGAATAAAACACACTTTTAGTGTCATACGCGTTTCGTCTTTATTTTCTGCATCATCAGTGGCCTGGAATATGTACATATGTTAGCTACTTAATTTACATTTTTGTCACTGTGCCTATAGGTTATAAACAGTTCTGATGGTTGGTATTTCCTATTAAGTAGTAATGTTTTGAACTGTACTTACAGGTTGCGTCGATAATTTCTTACATATTACGCTCCTGTTGCATTTTCGGTGTTGTTCTTCTTCTTATGAATGCCAATTTGCGGTTTTTCCCACCTTCCACAGCACTATGAACTGAACGCTTGTTTCAATGCAATGTTTTAGTTTCTGTTGCCAAAGATCGAATGTTATTGCCAAACTTTCGAGTGTAATTATTGAAGTAGCTGTGGTCTGTTCGTGTATGCATTTGTGTGTGCGTTTTTGTATGTGTGTGTGTGTGTGTGTGTTTGTGTGTGTGTGTGTTTTGGTGTGTTATAATTTTTTTTTGTGCTGTGCTGTGTGTGTGTGTGTTATGGTGTGGTATATTTTTTCTTTGTGGGCTGTGTGTGTGTGTGTGTGTGTGTGTGTGTGTCCAGATGATGTGGGGAAGAGTTTTTTTTGTTTTATGTTATCATTTCCTTTATTAAGTGTAGTAGGGAGCCTGTGCTGATGTGTGTTTGTTGATTTATCACATGTTTGTTTTCTGCTATGGCTTTCTGGATGTGGAAGTTTTATTGCGTTTGTATAAGATGTTTTTCATGGTTGCTTATTCTCTTTATTTTCATTTCTTGTTCCATGTTTGTAGGATGATGGTTATGGCGTTTTAAATGCTCTGCAAATGTGGAATGGTTTGTTTCATACTTCCAACATCTGATACGTTCTTTGTATCTTGTTTCAAAACTCCTGCATGTCATGCGTATGTATACTGCATCACAACTTTGACATTCAAGTTTATATATTCCTCATTGTTGGAATTTATCCCTCTTGGTAGCTGGCTGGCTTAGGTGTGATTGGAGGGTTTGCCCAGGCTTATATACTATTTTGAAGTCCTGTCTCTTTAGGATGTTTGCAACTCTGTGTGTTAGTTTATGTGTGTAGGTCATGGTGTACCATCTGGTTCTTTTCTGTGTGGTGTTGCCATTGTGTGTGTTTGTTGAGTGTGTTTGTAAGTTTTCAGCTTGTGACTTCTTTTGTATTCTGGAAATGTTGTGTTTGTTTTGTATTTGTGTTTTTATTTTTTGATTGAGCCTGTGTACCAAATGTGTGTGATACCCGTTGTTCCTAGCTATTTGTATGATTGTAGTCATTTATTGTTCATAGTTTCTCTTGCTGAGTGGGATTCTGTTTAATCTATGTAACATGTGTCTTAGTGCAGCAAGTTTCTGGCTGTGGGGGTGGTTGGATGTGGAATGTATTATTGTGTCTGTGGTTGTTGGTTTTCTAAAGACGTCAAATGTATGTTTGCCATTTTCTTATTGTAATGTCAAGAAAATTGATTTGATTTTCTTTCTCTTTTTCAAGTGTGAATTTTATGTTCTGATGAGCTTTGTTGATTTCTAAATGGAGTTCATCTATTTTTTCACTTGGCTCATCTACCAGACAAATAATGTCATCCACGTATCTGTACCAATATATGATTTTGAAACTTTCATTAGTGGTTATCTTTTCAAAGATCTGATTTTCTAGGTAACTGATGAAAATGTTTGCTAGTGTTCCTGATATTGGGGATCCCATGGGCAGTCCATCACTTTGTAGATAATATTCTTTCTCAAACTGAAAGTAGTTAAGTAGTTTTGTTCAGTTCACCATACCACACACACACACACACACACACACACACACACACACACACACACACACACACACACATCACGAAAAAATAATTACATCACACCAAAACACACACACACACACACACACACACACACACACACACACACGCGCGCACACACACACATGCACACACACAAACATACATACACAAACGCACACAAATGCATACACGAACAGACCACAGATACTTCAATAATTACACTCGAAAGTTTGGCAATAACATTCGATCTTTGGCAAAAACGTTTGACAGTCGGCAACAGAAACCAAAACATTGCATTGAAACAATCGTTCAGTTCATAGTGCTGTGGAATGTGGAAAAAAACCGCAAATTGGCATTCATAATAAGATGAACAACACCAAAAATGCAACAGGAGCCTAATATGTAAGAAATTGTCGACGCAACCTGTAAGTACAGATCAAAACATTACTACTTAATAGGAAATACCAACCACCAGAACTGTTTATAACCTATAGGCACAGTGACAAAAATGTAAATTAAATAGCTAACATATGTACATATTCCAGGCCACTGATGATGCCTTTCAGAAAATAAAGGCGAAACGCGTATGGCACTAAAAGTGTGTTTTATTCAGTTGCTGTCAGACGGTCCATAAGTAAAAATTATCAATACACCGTAATATTACACGCAACTGAGGAAGACAGGACTACAAAAGTTGAAGATGTGCACCTATATGTTTGTCTGCAGCGTCCCACAAGTGTCCTGTGAGTCTGGTGAGACACTGGTCCGACTCACCGCTCACCAATTGTGTCAAAATCTGAGGAAGGTTGCGAGCCTTTTACTGTCCTCAGCTCAACCCCCTCAACGTCATAGAATGTACTGGGCGACTGGTTTATCCTTCATTGATCCACACACACCGCGACTCAAAAGAACGGGAGATTTTGGAATAGGGATTAATGGATGAGCAGAGTCACTTTACACATATTTATTTATGTCAATGCCGGCCGCGCTGGCCGAGCGGTTCTAGGCGCTTTAGTCCAGAACCGCGCGACTGCTACGGTCGCAAGTTCGAACCCTGCCTCGGGCATGGATGCGTGTGATGTTCTTAGGTTCTAGGGCACTGATGACCTCAGCTGTTAAGTCCCATAGTGCTCAGAGCCATTTGAACCATTTATGTCAAGACCTAGGGTACAGTCTAAGCCATCCTTGAATGTCACAAGCATTTTTATCTCTTGAATATCAGATCCAAGAGATGAGGTCGCCCTCGACGCACACATTGCTGCAGCCTGATAGGAAAGCTAAACATGGCTTCACATAACAATTCCATAGGAATCCTGGAGATCCGTATTATTACTCTAAGTTTTTCGGTGGTAGCAGTTCGAGTACGACAAACAGCGCTCTGAAGATGGCCCCACAAGAAAGAAACACGCTGTCAGGTCAGGCGATCTTGGGGGCCATGCAGTATCACCGTGCCTCGAATTGGCATTGTTACCGAACAATCGCCACACGGGCGCCATCAGTATCCGTCCCGAACGTGCTGTTTGCTCCGTCATGCTGACATCTTGAAATCAACTGTTGCCAGGCAGGTGGGCAGTTCTTGGACAACAAAACATTCCATCATGGCAACATACCGAACAGGTGTTACAGTGGTTGGACACTCATCGTCATCTTCTAAAAATTTGGGGCCTGTAACGGCATTTTATGAAATAGCTAAACATGCAGTAACCTTGCTGCTGTGCAATGGACGCTCGTTTAGCTAGAGTGGATTTTACTGAGTCCAAGTGAAGTGGAAGTAACCTTCATTCAACGTCTACAGGTAGTTAAATTGTAGTAGTTGTGCACTTTTGATGCGTTCACCATATTCCCTAAGAATTGAAAGATCTTTATGTTGAAGTTGCTGAACGAGCTGCAGCTTGTACGGATGGAACTTTAAATTCACTTTTAGCATTCGTTGAACCCTCGAACGATGCAACTGTATAGACGTCTAACAGAGCGCTGCGGTCTTCTTACGAAAGCGGTTCGCAAAGGCTCGATATTCTCTCTCGTACGAGAAGTTCAAGGTCATCCTGCAGACTGCTTCTCGAATGCAGAACCCGTAGCTTTAAAACTGCGGATTCGGGTGTTGATTGCATGCGCCGAGGGGACACGACCGTGCCGTTCAGTATTGAAATGACGCAGAAATTCTCGGCGCGCTGCCTCCACACGTCCATTGTCTTAACAGGCTTTTACCGCAAACGCTCGCTGCAAACCGTCCCTTCGCTCCGCGCTTACTGTTCGTTATACGGGGAGACGGCGCGAGCGGCTTTCCGTGCGTCATTCGGCATCGTTGCCACAAGGTGTTCGAAAATTTCGCTTTCTTTTGAGTCACCCTGTACACTGGCTGCGGGCTGCTGTTGAGAGACCGTGGATCAGTGTGGCCCCATAATGCTTCCATGACGAAGAACAAGCCTCTTACGTGTAGCCGCCGTCGTAAGGTACAAAACTGCGCTACCCGTTCCCACGTAGGTATCAACAGATCGATTGTTTGTGGGTGTATTTCTCTGGTGAATATGAAATGATATTCTGCGAGATCAGGCGACATTATCGTCCACTCACTGAAAATAATTTAAAAATAAGTACAATTAGGAATAAATGGAATAAGATGAAAGGTACAGAGCAGAAGCTCAGCTTGAGGAAGAATGGAGTAAAAAAATCGATCGAGTCCTTTCAAAGGAACCGTCCTGTTGTTTTCCTTCATAGATGAAGGAAAATTACCGAAAATCTAAATATGGATGCCCCAACTGGGTTTGACCCGCATCTGGGCGTGCTACGGAATCCTATTCGTCTCTTTTTCATGCGACATCTTCCTTCCTACAAGATTGACTGTCTAGGCATGGTTGAACTACAGACAACACGAGCCGTGTACCTCCTTCCTGGTGAAATAACTCATCGGCTGTCGGACTCCGTCCGTCTAATAGGCGCCGCTCGTGCATCGTTATTTGCATCTTTAGGCGGGTTTAGTGACATCTCCGAACAGTCAAAGGGACTGTGTCTGTGAAACAATATCCACAGTCAACGTCTATCTTCAGGAGTTCTGGGAACTGGGGTGATGCAAACCTTTTTTTTATGTGTGTATGTACTACATTCACGAGCTAAAGAGAGTACCAAAGACGTGACGTGTGACTGGCTGACGATACTGCAATATGCTTCATCAGCATGTCATTCCCACCCTACATGAGAGAGATACGCAAGATGGGGCCCCGCCACACATCGCACGTGAAGTTCACCGGCTTCTCCAAACACATCTGGAAACGATCAAATTATCAGCCGATTGTTTCAAAATGCTTGGCCAGCACGATCACCTGGTCTCACTCCCTGTGTTTTCTGGTTGTGGGGCTACGCGACGGACAGGGTTTACCAGGGGAACATTCATACTTGTGCTGATCTGAAGCGCAGCCTATCAAGAGAGGTAGCCACCATACTACGGATATGCTTGGTTCTGGTGTGAAGAATGGAACCCTGCGCTTTCAGACTCTTCTGGACACTGATGGCCACCATATTGAGCCCCTTTTGTAGCAGTAGTGGCACCGATATGCAGTGGTATAATGTACTGTAGCAGCACATTAAAAGTGTTTCAATTCAACAGTTTCTACGTTATTTGTCTTCTCCATGTCCTTGACATTAATGCTACCAAGTTTGGTCCTTGTGCAGTAACCAGTTTCCGTGTTATAACGTGTTAAAGGGGGAAAGTTTGATTACAACCGCCCGGTATATTTTTCGTGATCCATAAAAGAAATTTTTTGCTACATGGAATCACATAACGTACGGAAGTACAACAGAAACAATATTTCATCAATATCAGTGCTGTAACAGTGCCATGTCGTGAAAGCTTCTCCTTGCTGTAGATGTTAAGTCCCATAGTGCTCAGAGCCATTTGAACCAACCTTGCTGTAGTAAATAATTTCACTGTAACTGAACATGCACCCTAAAGCAGCCTGACTCTTGGTATCGAGGGCTTGAAATTACAAAAAAAAAATGTATGGTTTTTAAAAACACGACCGGATTATTAAATATGAAGCATACCTCTATACATCTGCGGCTAGTCTTCTGTTTTGGACTGGATGTTTCTGACTGGTGACTAAACACAGGCACAGAGCTATTAAAGAAGGAAATTGTAGCTCGGTACGGAGAAAAAGTTTTGGTTAATATCGTGTTCAACTTGTGGTCCTTAAATGGCGATTTTTGTGAACGGGACTTGGATGAACCAGGCTTCAGTTCGTACGAGGTGCGGCTAGAAAAAAACCGGACTGATGCTGGAAAAAACATTTATTTACGATTATTTACAATTTCATGTTATCTCCTTCAATGTACTCTCCTCCTCTGTCTCTACACCGCTCCATACGAATTTTCCACTGTTCATAGCAATGCTGCAGATCATTTTCGGTAAGTCCATACATTACTTCCGTCGCTTTTTCTTTTACTGCTTCAACAGTCTCAAATCTAGTTCCTTTCAAAGCTGACTTGACTTTAGGGAAAAGAAAAAAGTCACAGGGGGCCAAATCAGGTGAGTAGGGTGGATGATCTAAGATGGGAATGTTGAGTTTTGCCAAAAACGTCTTCACTGACAACGCACTGTGAGCTGGGGCATTGTCTTGGTGAAGGATCCATGACTTTTTTTCTCCACAAATCGTTCCGTTTTCTCCGTACTCGCTCACGTAGGGTAGCCAGGACGCTAATGTAGTAATGCTGATTCACTGTTTGTCCCTCTGGTACCCAATCAATGTGCACAATCCCTTTGATGTCAAAAAAAAAAAATCATCATTGCCTTGAATTTCGATTTTGACATTCGTGCTTTTTTTTGTCGTGGAGAACCAGGAGTTTTCCAATGCATCGATTGGCGTTTAGTTTCGGGATCGTAAGTAAAAAACCACGATTCATCGCAAGTAATAACATTTTGTAAGAAGGTGGGATCACTTTCAATGTTTTACAGGATGTCAGAACAAATCATTCTTCGGCGTTCCTTCTGTTCAATTGTGAGACACTTTGGAACCGTTTTTGAACACACTTTGTTCATGTTGAAACTTTCATGAAGAATCTGCCTAACACTTTCCTTGTCAACTCCTGTTAACTCAGACACTGCTCTGATTGTTAAACGGCGATCTTGTCGAACAAGTTTACCGATGTTTTCAATGTTTGCATCAGTTTTTGCTGACAATGGTCTGCCAGTGCGAGTGTCATCACTGGTGTCTTCGCGGCCATCTTTAAATCGTTTAAACCACTCAAACACTTGTGTTCGCGATAAACAATCATCGCCGTACACTTGTTGTAACATTACAAACGTTTCACATTTTCCTAGTTTGAAACAAAATTTGATGTTAACACGCTGTTCTTTCTGTACACTCAACATTTTTCGACGCACAAACAAAACGTCAACTACTTAAAACTGACTGAGTGCAGGAGGCAGATGAAACTCGAGCAGTAGGTGGAGCGAGAGTCACGTGACAGGCCACGAGACTTTCAGCCTTATTGCATTCGTTTTATTGTTTCACCAGTACTAGTCCGGTTTTTTTCTAGCCACACCTCGTATAATGCAAACACATCTCACCAGAAAATGTCAAGCTTCCGAAAGCGCCGCACTAGCTGAAGAAGGGACTTGCGGTTAGCAACAATAACGCACAGCTGACGAGCCGGAGCTCCACTGGAAGGTCATAAGCACTACGCAGTAAAAAACACTGGTTAAGTGAGATGCATCCACATACTAACGAAAACAAGGATCATCTGTTTGATGATTTTTTAATGTGGAAAAGGCATTATTCAAGAGCAAAGAAAGCTACTAACAGGAGAACTATCGTCAAATAGCCAATGAAAGGCAGTGACACATCATGATCGACTTTTGCAGAATCGGATGGGAGAGTATCGACGCATACATATTCACCAGTCACTCCTCCCCCCCCCCTCCCTCCCCCACAAATCCCCCAAGTAAAAATCAGCTGGATGTTCACGCATATCAAAATTTATGATGTCATATCTCCTGAACCATGTGTCTACAATGATATAAGTTCCCAGGTATATTCAGTGCTAGATGCGGATAATGTCTGCAAAATGTGTTGCAAATAGAATTAGTGTTAAATAAGTAATGAATTAAAACGTTAAGCCTATCGCTTACGTTTTCCGCATAAAAAGCGCAAATACAGTAAGTGATAAACTTTCTTCCCTTTGTTATTTTGTTGCGGGTGTCAGCGATTGAAAGTTTAGAAAGGTTCAAAAATGGCTCTGAGCACTATGGGACTTAACTGCTGAGGTCATCAGTCCCCTAGAACTTAGAACTACGTAAACCTAACTAACCCAAGGACATCACACACATCCATGCCCGAGGCAGGATTCGAACCTGCGACCAGAAAGGTTCAAATTATGTGTGAAGTTTGATAGAAATTACTAAGTGCTCTGATTCTCAAATACTGTAGTAATACAGTCTGAGAACCGCACGCAGATCATCACCACAAAAAGGGTGTTGAATGATGAAGCTTTTAGTCCATTTGGAACTGACGTCGGACACCAAGTTATGCTGAGGTGAGACTCCCACAATCACAGTACACTCTCCTATTCGTTGTGGTGTGGAGCACACAGACTCTGAGGTTCATCTGGATACATTTCTTGTCATGCCTAAAACACAGGGTGTCATAATTTTTACTGCAGTAGGGTCCGCCGCTGCGATGACTTTTCTGAACGATTTCTTGAAGCCCTCAGCTGCCATTTTCTTTATTTCCTTACGATTGCACAATTTCGGCCTTAGGCCATTTTCAAGTATTTTATGGATGATTTTTTGGTAACAGATTATGTCATACACGTCGTTGCTCCTATGACATCATGTCATGATCATTAATTAGTTCGAGGTGTTCACGCTATTTTAGGAGTACGTTACTTTCGAGCAGTGAATGAAAATAGGCATAGTAGGCTAATTTACCGATATTTTTATCACCAAAATTTCGCAATAACCCTGAACCTAAACGTTTCAGCAGACCATCGATGTGTTTCTTCCAATTCAATTTCTCATCAATGCACACACCCAGATATTTTGAATATTCTGCCTTAGCAACAGACTTCTGTTCATAGTCTATAATTATCAATGGCGTTATGCAATTCACTGTACAGAATTGAATAGGCTGTGTTTGCTGAAAATTTAGTGAGGGTACTTTAGCACAGAACCATATAATAATTTTCTGGTAGACATTATTTAATATTTTCGCAGCTGATTCTTGTTTTTTGGGTGTGATTACTATACTTGTATCATCATCAAAAAGAAATAGCTTTGCATCTTCATGACTATAAAGAGGCAAGTCATTAATATATATTAAGAACAATAAAAGACCCAAGACTGAACCCTGTGGGACACCATTCTTAACAACTCTCCAGTTAGAAGACTCTGCTGATTTTCGGAGGCTATCTGTATTGTTAATTTCAACCTTCTACTTCCTTCCAGTTAAATACAAATTAAATCATTTGCGCGCTGTCCCATTCATACCACAAAATTTAATCTTATCTAGAAGGACTTCATGATTCACACAGTCAAAAGCCTTTGAGAGTTCACAAAATATCCCAGTGGGTGATGGTCGGTTATTCAATGCATTTAATATTTCGTCAGTGAAAGAATATATAGCATTTTGTGTTGAAAAGCCTTTCTGAAAACCAAACTGACATTTTGTTAGTACTTCATTTTTACAAATACGGGATGCTTCTTTTGAATACATTACTTTTTCAAGAATTTTGGATAAAGCTGTCAGAACTGAGATTGGGTGGTAGTTGTTAGCATCAGACCCCTCCCCTTTTATATGCAGTAGTTTAACGATCTGTATTTCAGTCTATCTGCAAAAAATGCCCTGTTTCAGTCAGCTACTACATATGTGGCTGAGAATCCTACTAATGTGTTGGGAAGAAGCTTTTAATTCTTTGATGGAAATGCCATGAATTCCACGTGAGCTTTTACTTTTGAGTCAATTTATTATTTTCTTAATTTCAGTAGGAGAGGTGGATTGAATTTCAGTTTCATCAAATTGTATTTTCCGATGAATAGCTGGATCCCACTTTCTCTGCAGCACTTAAAAGTTATTATTAAAAATGTTTTCTACTTCTGACTTCTTGTTAACAAACTGTTCATTGAGTTCGATAGAAATACACTACAGTTATTGACAGTGTGGCGGCCAGGACAGACATAGTCCCGTTGACCTTGTATTCAGTAACGCTCGCCTTGACAGGCACTGATTCGTTGTATCTGTCTACAAGCACAACCAACGTGTTGCTGTACAACTTAAGTATGGCAGCGCATAAAATATATATGAGTATGTCACAAATTTCTTTGCATTGTCTCAGCTTCTCCCTCCACCTCGGAGCACCTACACCTAATACTAAATGAGCAAACTGTTCTACCCGGACGACCCATACAGATCACAAGTGGTGTAAATTCAAGTCCATTACGGTAATTAGTTTGTGTAAATGCAGCTTGTTGTACTTAAGTACACAATTTATATTAATAAACGAAGTGAATTAAATATGATTCTTAAAATGGAAAGAATAATGAATATACTTCCACATAAGTGATTTACACCAAATTCACGTTACCATGGATACCACAGAAAATACAGATCAACAGTTATTGAACTCTGTCAAAAAACGAGTAAATTAGTTACAAACTATGGCGTGCAGATATTCGGATTTATTTTATGACATGTTCGATATGCCTGCCACCAGCGGCAATGATGTGGGGCAGACAAATAACGAAATACTGCATGACCCGCTGAAGTGTCGGAACATCGACGCTGTGGTGACCTCCTGAATGGCTGCTTTCAGCTCAGCAATGGTTTTGGAGCTATTGCCGTACACCTTATGTTTAATATGGGCCCACAAAAACGAGTCGCATGTGTTCAGTTTCGGAGAATATGGCGGCCAATCGAGGCCCAGTGCCCTCTCAGCACCCTAGAGCCAGAATGCGGTCCCCAAAGTGCTCCTGCAGGACATCGAACACTCTCCTGCTTCGATGGGGTCGAGGTCCGTCTTGTATAAACCACATCTTGTCGGAATTAGCGTCACTTTCGATAATGGTGGTGGAACCATCTTCCAAAACCTTCACGCACAGTTCGGTAGTCACAGTGTCATTAAGGAATATCACACCGATTATCCGTGATTGGGCATTGTACACCACACGGTCACCCTTTGAGAGTGAAGAGACTCGCAAAATGTGGGTTCTCAGTCCACCAAATGTGCCAATTTTGCTTACATCTACATCCATACTTCGCAAGCCACCAGACGGTGTGTGGCGGAGGGTACCTTGAGTATATCGGTTCTCCCTTCTATTCCAGTCTCGTATTGTTCGTGGAGAGAGGGATTGTCGGTATGCCTCTGTGTGGGCTCTAATCTCTCTGATTTTATTCTCATGGTCTCTTCACGAGATATACGTAGGAGGGAGCAATATACTGCTTGACTCGGTAAAGGTTTGTTCTCGAAACCAGAGCATCATCCGCAAAAACCCTCAATGAGCTTCCGATGTCATCCACAAAGCTATTTATGTATATTGTGAATAGCAACGATCCTACGACAGTCCCCTGCGGCACACCTGAAATCACTCTCACTTCGGAAGACTTCTCTCCATTGAGAATGACATGCTACGTTCTGTTATCTTGGAACTCTTCAATCCAATCACACAATTGGTCTGATAGTCCATATGCTCTTACTTTGTTCATTAAACTACTGTGGGGAACTGTAACGAACGCCTTGCAGAAGTCAAGAAACATGGCATCTACCTGGGAACCCGTGTCTATGGCCCTCCGAGTCTCGTGGACGAATAGTGCGTGCTGGGTTTCACACAATCGTCTTTATCGAAACCCATGCTGATTCCTACAGAGTATTCTAGTCTCCAGAAAAGTCATTATACTTGAACATAATACGTGTTCCAAAATTCTACAACTGATCGACGTTAGAGATATAGGTCTATAGTTCTGCACATCTGTTAGACGTCCCTTCTTGGAAACGGGGAAGACCTGTGCCCTTTTCCAGTCCTTTGGAACGCTACTCTCTTCTAGAGACCTACGGTACACCGCTGCAAGAAGGGGGGCAAGTTCCTTCGCGTACTCTGCGTAAAATCTAACTGGTATCCCATCAGGTCCTGCGGCCTTTCCTCTTTTGAGCGATTTTAATTGTTTCTCTATGCCTCTGTCGTCTATTCCGATATCTACCATTTTGTCATCTGTGCGACACTATAGAGAAGGAACTACAGTGCAGTCTTCCTCTGTGAACCCACCCAAATAAAAGTAGGCTTCGTCGCTAAACCAAACCATGCATGCGCAAACTCATGCCCCGCGGTCAACCGTGCAGTTTGAACGTTCTAACGCAAATCGTTCAGAAGTTATGATGATTTTATTTCAAAGAGTTCAATAGTTGTCACTCTGTATATTCCTAACGTTGATTAAAAAGTATTTCACCATCAGAAGATTTATCTTTGAATATCTGAACTTAGACTGCTGTGTAGACTCTCGTGTCACGGGCGCAGAAGCGTTATTGTAAGTGCAGAATGACAGAAAGACTCACCTCGCCTCGCGGATGGCCTCGATCCACGTCTTGCAGTCGGACTCGTTGGCCGCCCGCAGCTCGTACTGACGCTGGTTCTCGCGGCGGTACGAGATGGCGAAGCAGTGTTGCTGTAACAAGGAGATCCCTGCTGCTCTCACCGAGGTACCAGCACAGGTCAGGGGGGCACGTCAAGGCCGTAGGGGTGCGGGCATGAAAATGAAAAATGCTACAACTACACATTTTTTGGGGTTTGAAACATTAACAAAATATTTCTGTACAAGAAACTATATAATGCTATTCATAAATAAATTAAGAATTTACCAACTCGACAGGAAAGAAACAACGCAATCTTTTCACAAAAGACAGATAAACTGGCCAAGCTTTTGTACTAGAGCTGCCTTTCAAGTATTTCCAAAAAGAATAGAATAAAAATCATGTTTTGTTACAAATCTTTTGACTGTTCCAGAAAATATTTGCCATTAATACACTCCTGGAAATGGAAAAAAGAACACATTGACACCGGTGTGTCAGACCCACCATACTTGCTCCGGACACTGCGAGAGGGCTGTACAAGCAATGATCACACGCACGGCACAGCGGACACACCAGGAACCGCGGTGTTGGCCGTCGAATGGCGCTAGCTGCGCAGCATTTGTGCACCGCCGCCGTCAGTGTCAGCCAGTTTGCCGTGGCATACGGAGCTCCATCGCAGTCTTTAACACTGGTAGCATGCCGCGACAGCGTGGACGTGAACCGCATGTGCAGTTGACGGACTTTGAGCGAGGGCGTATAGTGGGCATGCGGGAGGCCGGGTGGACGTACCGCCGAATTGCTCAACACGTGGGGCGTGAGGTCTCCACAGTACATCGTTGTTGTCGCCAGTGGTCGGCGGAAGGTGCACGTGCCCGTCGACCTGGGACCGGACCGCAGTGACGCACGGATGCACGCCAAGACCGTAGGATCCTACGCAGTGCCGTAGGGGACCGCACGGCCACTTCCCAGCAAATTAGGGACACTGTTGCTCCTGGGGTATCGGCGAGGACCATTCGCAACCGTCTCCATGAAGCTGGGCTACGGTCCCGCACACCGTTAGGCCGTCTTCCGCTCACGCCCCAACATCGTGCAGCCCGCCTCCAGTGGTGTCGCGACAGGCGTGAATGGAGGGACGAATGGAGACGTGTCGTCTTCAGCGATGAGAGTCGCTTCTGCCTTGGTGCCAATGATGGTCGTATGCGTGTTTGGCGCCGTGCAGGTGAGCGCCACAATCAGGACTGCATACGACCGAGGCATACAGGGCCAACACCCGGCATCATGGTGTGGGGAGCGATCTCCTACACTGGCCGTACACCACTGGTGATCGTCGAGGGGACACTGAATAGTGCACGGTACATCCAACCCGTCATCGAACCCATCGTTCTACCATTCCTAGACCGGCAAGGGAACTTGCTGTTCCAACAGGACAATGCACGTCCGCATGTATCCCGTGCCACCCAACGTGCTCTAGAAGGTGTAAGTCAACTACCCTGGCCAGCAAGATCTCCGGATCTGTCCCCCATTGAGCATGTTTGGGACTGGATGAAGCGTCGTCTCACGCGGTCTGCACGTCCAGCACGAACGCTGGTCCAACTGAGGCGCCAGGTGGAAATGGCATGGCAAGCCGTTCCACAGGACTACATCCAGCATCTCTACGATCGTCTCCATGGGAGAATAGCAGCCTGCATTGCTGCGAAAGGTGGATATACACTGTACTAGTGCCGACATTGTGCATGCTCTGTTGCCTGTGTCTATGTGCCTGTGGTTCTGTCAGTGTGATCATGTGATGTATCTGACCCCAGGAATGTGTCAATAAAGTTTCCCCTTCCTGGGACAATGAATTCACGGTGTTCTTATTTCAATTTCCAGGAGTGTATTTGTACACTTTTTGCATCAACTCCAGTCAACTCTGGATTAACAAAAACACGTTTTGAGAAAATCAGGAAACTTATAGAGATGATTAAAATCCCCGCACGCACAGCTTTTGTTTGGTATAAGGGGACAAAAACAATGCGTTCGTTGAGAGAGCAGGTGAATCAATTGTTTGAGGTACTGTGTGAAAGCTGTCATTATCACGACGAATTCATGCACGATTAAGTAGTATTTATAAGGAAAAAGTGTTGGACACTGCATTATGTAAGGATGTAACTGTGTCTGTTACAAAACTCTGTGCTGCAGCGAAGCCTTTGACCGAAACCAATCGCACAATAAACAATGAAGTGAACGGCAGCTTAGGGTATTACATGACATCATTTCTACAATATTTAAAATGGATTTTGCATTTTTAAGCCACCGTAGCGCACTACTACCTCTAAAAAAAAAAAAGGCCTTAAGAAGACTATCTCGATGTGCCGGAAATTAGCATTAACAAGCAGGTGCCACACATAAAAGACGTCTCTTGTATGTTACGACCTGAGTGAAAATTACTCCGAAATTCGCATCATGACAGTTTCTTGGATATAGCGGACGACCACTCGCTCTGCACAGTGAAGACCCCCGCCCCAACCGAGGAATGAATCCGTGAATCCTTAGTTCAGCAGCGCTCGATATTAGCACAGCAACTGCAAACAAATTATGAAGAACTTTTCCAAAATATTCGCACAGCTCTGGAGATGGTATGAAATGAAGAACAAGTTGAACAACTGCTCAAAGCTCTTAAGGTACGCATTTTAAAGCCCATGTTTACCAGATTTTTTTCTTTGTTGGAGTCTGTGCTATTACGTCTGTTATTACTGTGTGTAACGTTTCCGCTACACACCTGCTTTGTGGGCTTGATGCTGACGGACTGATATGAATCACTTTGTATAACAAGTTCAGTAGTCAATATCAAATTTATTTCTCACTTCATAATACCTGAGTCTAAGTAAATAGAGTTTAACTACATTCTGAGAGTTCCCAGAAGGTTTATGAGAGCCATCGCACCGTCAGTAGCTTGATGCTGAGTGTGAATGAACACTAAATTACCTCCTCTAATGCATACGATAAAACAGTCAAGCTAAATTTCCTGCGTGATTGTATGACGATGACGCTAGCATAATGTGACATTTATATTTAATTGCAAAAAATAATGTCATAACCAAATTAGAAGTCTGTGAATATTCTTATAGTATCTGACGATTATATAGTACCCATATGTATGAAAGAAACCAAATGCCGCTTTTTAACACGAACAGGTAATTCCAGGCATCCATATTGCACTGTAGTGATTCGTAGCTGAAGCATAGAACTGTATTATTTTGGTCTTCTAGATCCTCGACATAATACTGCACGAGATGGTGTTTATTCATTTAAAACAAGAGAGAAACATCCGCTAGACAATAAATGGCTACAAAACAAAAGTGTACGGACCCAAAATAGGGCTTCATTAACTACTATTTGAAGAGGACAACAGATTTAACAACTACAGTTAACTGGTTCCAATAAAGGATAAATGCAGTTACGGCTACATGCAAGACAGGTTTCAAGTAACATCACGTACTGTGAGACGTCACGTCAGAGAGATTTATTTTATTTTACTTTATTGATCGCAGTTAATGGCATCAGGTGGGCTGCATCTGATGCAGTTTTGTTAGCTATACAATCATCAGGAGATGTTTCCCTCATTGCTGTTGTGTCAGTTGTTGGGGAAACGTTACAGAATCACATAATCGGCTACTAGCTGAACTGCATGGCACGTAATGTTAATTCAACGGATCCCCACAGCTTTCAAATTAAATAACTGAATAATTTCTTTCACAGGAGCATTCTGGTGAGAACCATTAAATAAATAAGTAAGTGACATAGTCCAATCAGTTGAAAAAATTATTGTAAGTAAAATAAGAATTGAAACCACACGTTTGTCTGGCCTCTCAACAGATGCCCCTCCGTTGTGGTTGCACCTACGTTACGGCTATCTGTATCGCTGAGGCACGCAAGCCTCCCCACCAGCGGCAAGGTCTATGGTTCAAGGGGCCGGGGGGGGGGGGTAATCTTGTTGGATTAAGGAGGAGCAAGTGAAGCGAATGGGAAAGAAGGTGCTGTTGCGGAATGTCGATAGGGTGTCCTCACCCACGATTCAGATCACGAAGATGTCATCAATGAATCTGAACCAGGTGACGGGTTTAGGATTCCAGATGGTCAGGAATGTTTCCTCTAGACGGCCCAGGAATAGGTTGGCGTAGGATGGTGACATGCAGGTGCCCATTGCCACATCCCTGATTTGTTTGTAAGTGATGCCTTCAAAGGTGAAAGTAATTGTGGATGAAGGTATAGTTGGTTATGACGACAAGGAAGAAAGTTATGGGTTTGGAATCAAATGGTTCAAATGGCTCTGAGCACTGTGCGACTTAACTTCTGAGGTCATCAGCCGCCTAGAACTTAGAACTACCTAAACCTAACTAACCTAAGGACATCACACACATCCATGCCCGAGGCAGGATTCGAACCTGCGACATTAGCGGTCGCTCGGTTCCAGACTGTTGCTCCTAGAACCGCACGGCCACTCCGGCCGGCCTTTGGAATCCATCATGCATTGAGAAAGGTAAGGTTCAATAGTGGTAAGGCCATGGGCGTTAGCGATGTTCGTGTAAAGGGAGGTGGCGTCAACAGTGATGAGTACAGCACCATGTGGGAAAGGAATAGTCCATGCCAGAGACCTTACCCTTTTCCCCACTCTAAAATTCAATCACACTGGACTTGTTAAAAACCTTCTCTACTTCTCCTGGCCCATACAGAGGAAACACTTTTTTGCCAACAACCCTACCAATCAGATTCTTTTTTGTAATACGTTACCCCTGATTCCGAGTACGTGTATTGCAATCATTTCGGCCTGCTGTATAGTAGTACTTAGCGAACCACGTTACTGTGACTTTTGTAAGGTGACGGAAGCACGACTGCGCTAAGCAAAGATCATTTCAGTGTAACTTCGAATTGTAACAGAATTCGGTACACCTTAGTATATTTCTTGCCACTGTGGTATTTGGAAGATATTGTGATCACGATTATTCGGAACAAATTTTCCTACACATATGTTCTCAGTGTTGTAGTATTTGATGCTCTGGTCCAGGTGCAGTCAATTCCATTTTGAATATGGTGTTTTTTAAATCGTCCTCACCTCTACAACTGACCCAGTGTAATTTAATTATGTTGTTTCTTTTTAAAATTATGATTAGTACCTTTGGAGCCTGTTATCTAATTTTGGATTTTAATCAGTTGCAATGATTCTTACCTTTTGTCTTGACTGAGAGAGAATTATTCTATTACTGCATATCCGTTATTCAACCACTTGCTGGATTTTAACGCATTGCTCTTACAAGTTTTTGAGAGATTGGTTGTAAAATAAAATTTCTGTTATAATGTTAAACAAAAGTTATAAATTTATGATCACTCGCTGCTTAACGCAGCACTAAACGTTCCTGTTACGTCACACTTTACGATTTATGTAGTGATTTCCTTGAAGTTGCTGTTTCTTTTCTAATTTTACAGAGTAATTTTGTATCTCGAAATGAAATTCATATTATTCTTGTTTATGCAAAGTTATTATTTATGTATCTTTTGAACTCAGTTGATTCTTTACATGTCAGTTCATGTCCTTTCCCTTCAAATTTTATGTCGATCCAGCCAAATATAGACAAGTTCGGTTAGTACCCAGATTTACGTTAAAGCATCCTCAACAATATTCACTTTGTGGGCAGAGCCTCTCAGCTGGATATGGGCAGAGGACAGCACGTGTCTGACGTGGCAGCGCTATACAATGATTTTCCGAATGGGACCAATTGACTTGTGGTCAAAAACAGATGAATCTTATATCCTAAGTGATATAATTGCTCAGAAAGAACGAATCGGACTTCAGAAAATGAAACACAGCAGAACCTGTCTCCATGAGAGCTACCGTACTAGATGACAGTAATTACTGTGATTCCACTTGGAAAAGTGAAGTCGGTACCGATATCAATGTAATTAACTTAAATATGACAAGATCAATGCGTCGTTGAGTAAGGATTTTCTTTCAACCCATCTGCATTAATACAGAACTACAATTTCCTTAATCAAGAGCAGGCATTGCCTGCAGGGGGAGCGACTGTTAAAACTAAGTTTTCGAATACAGCCACAATTCACAGCTTGTATTTTTTAATGAGCGGTTCATTCCTCAAAGCTGCCCATTCTTCTTCTACTGTATTTCTTTCCCCCATTCCTGTCAATTGTTCCCTCATGCTCTCCCTCAAACTCTGTACAACCTCTGGTTCTTTCAGTTTATCCAGGTCCCATCTCCTTAAATTCACACCTTTTTGCAGTTTCTTCAGTTCAGTTTTAATTTATAGTTCATAACCAATAGATTGTGGTCAGAAGGGAGTGAGATAGGGTTGTAGCCTCTCCCCGATTGTATTCAATCTGCATATTGAGCAAGCACTAAAGGAAGCAAAAGAAAAATTTGGAGTAGGTATTAAAATCCATGGAGAAGAAATAAAAACTTTGACGTTCGCCGATGACATTGTAATTCTGTCAGAGACGGCAAAGGACTTGGAAGAGCAGTTGAACGGAATGGACAACGTCTTGAAAGGAGGGTATAAGATGAACATCAACAAAAGCAAAACGAGGATAGTGGAATGTAGTCGAATTAAGTCGGGTGATGCTGAGGGAATTAGATTAGGAAATGAGACACTTAAAGTAGTGAAGGAGTTTTGCTATTTGGGGAGCAAAATAACTGATGATGGTCGAAGTAGAGAGGATATAAAATGTAGACTGGCAATGGAAAGGAAAGCATTTCTGAAGAAGAGTAATTTGTTAACATCGAGTATAGATTCAAGTGTCAGGAAGTCGTTTCTGAAAGTATTTGTATGGAGTGTAGCCATGTATGGAAGTGAAACATGGACGATAAATAGTTTGGACAAGAAGTGAATAGAAGCTTTTGAAATGTGGTGCTACAGAAGAATGCTGAAGATTGGATGGGTAGATCACATAACTAATGAGAAGCTACTGAATCGGATTGGGGAGGAGAAGTGGCACAACTTGACTAGAAGAAGGGATCGGTTGGTAGGACATGTTCTGAGGCATCAAGGGATCACCAATTTAGTATTGGAGGGCAGCGTGGAGGGTAAAAATCGTAGAGGGAGACCAAGAGATGAATACACTAATCAGATTCAGAAGGCTGTAGGCTGCAGTAGGTACTGGAAGATGAAGAAGCTTTCACAGGATAGAGTAGCATGGAGAGCTGCATCAAACCAGTCTCAGGACTGAAGACCACAACAACAACAACAACTACGACAATGAGCGGCTTCGCTCTTCAAGTGAGGAAGAGCATCATCAGAATATACAGTTAAAAACTGGCTGACAGCATTAAAGATTGCCTTTTTAGAGTTGTCTGAGAGCTCTAAAGATTAATCCGGCTGTAGTACTGTACAATGTCAACGTCATCATTTACTACTGTACCTTAAACGTACTTTAAACGTAATTAATCTTTAGAGCTGTCAACTAACTTTGAAGGCAATCGTTAATTCTGTCAGCCATTCTGAACCGTATATTCTGATGATGCTCGATCTCTTTTGAAGAGCGAAACCGGTCAATAAAAAATACGAACTGCGACTTGTGGCTGTTTTCGAAAACTTAATGTCCTTAACGTTTCCAGAGCTATCTCAGGTGTGTATCATAGATGTGTCAGTTTGTATAGTATTCCGTATAGAACTAATGTAACGAATATGCATTTCGGTTAGTGTCTTTCACGTTCGGCAATTGTGGAAGCATTTTCAGTCCCACATATTCGAAAAAAAATGTGAGCACCGGAAAGCAAGGATAGAACCATGTGAAAACGTGATATAAATAGAAATACTAAGGGGTTCAGAAACAAGTACTTATGAACTTATTTTTATGTGGGTAAAATGTGGTACCAGACGCTTCTCTGAATTTTGATGCGCATGTTTTGCACAATTAACCAGTTTTCAAGCTACTGCAGGCTCATCATCAGATGAAGAGTTGCAGGAAATTTGTCTTCTGTATCATGTGCTGTCATACCACGTTCATCATAAGGAACCTACCCGCTTGCTGATCGTTGGATTTCGTTTCACGTGGAACGGAAGACAAGCTGTCGCGAGTACAGTCAAGCACGACAGTAAAGATATGTTTTGTGCCGTGCATTACGCGCACTGCGACTGAGTAATAATGCGGTACAACAGCTTTAAAGCTGCATTTAATTAGGACAGAGCTGGCCAGCGATCTGGTGGAATTAGCCTGTATTGATGTGAGCAGGGAAACAATATAGGTTCGAATGTCATTTAATTTTTAATACAGAATGAAATTATATACGACAAACCCTGGCAGTATGCTTCTTAAAGGACGCAACGGAAAACGTCATATACTTTCGTTCTTTAGCTAACGTAGTATTATAATTAAAATCAAGAGTGACGAACATTCCTATCACAAACAGAGAGTAATTTTTCTGCGTAAGCAATAATCGAAGTAAACGCGTACTGCAGGGATTTCACGTTATACACTCCTAGAAATTGAAATAAGAACACCATGAATTCATTGTCCCAGGAAGGGGAAACTTTATTGACACATTCCTGGGGTCAGATACATCACATGATCACACTGACAGAACCACAGGCACATAGACACAGGCAACAGAGCATGCACAATGTCGGCACTAGTACAGTGTATATCCACCTTTCGCAGCAATGCAGGCTGCTATTCTCTCATGGAAACGATCGTAGAGATGCTGGATGTAGTCCTGTGGAACGGCTTGCCATGCCATTTCCACCTGGCGCCTCAGTTGGACCAGCGTTCGTGCTGGACGTGCAGACCGCGTGAGACGACGCTTCATCCAGTCCCAAACATGCTCAATGGGGGACAGATCCGGAGATCTTGCTCGCCAGGGTAGTTGACTTACACCTTCTAGAGCACGTTGGGTGGCACGGGATACATGCGGACGTGCATTGTCCTGTTGGAACAGCAAGTTCCCTTGCCGGTCTAGGAATGGTAGAACGATGGGTTCGATGACGGTTTGGATGTACCGTGCACTATTCAGTGTCCCCTCGACGATCACCAGTGGTGTACGGCCAGTGTAGGAGATCGCTCCCCACACCATGATGCCGGGTGTTGGCCCTGTGTGCCTCGGTCGTATGCAGTCCTGATTGTGGCGCTCACCTGCACGGCGCCAAACACGCATACGACCATCATTGGCACCAAGGCAGAAGCGACTCTCATCGCTGAAGACGACACGTCTCCATTCGTCCCTCCATTCACGCCTGTCGCGACACCACTGGAGGCGGGCTGCACGATGTTGGGGCGTGAGCGGAAGACGGCCTAACGGTGTGCGGGACCGTAGCCCAGCTTCATGGAGACGGTTGCGAATGGTCCTCGCCGATACCCCAGGAGCAACAGTGTCCCTAATTTGCTGGTAAGTGGCGGTGCGGTCCCCTACGGCACTGCGTAGGATCCTACGGTCTTGGCGTGCATCCGTGCGTCGCTGCGGTCCGGTCCCAGGTCGACGGGCACGTGCACCTTTCGCCGACCACTGGCGACAACATCGATGTACTGTGGAGACCTCACGCCCCACGTGTTGAGCAATTCGGCGGTACGTCCACCCGGCCTCCCGCATGCCCACTATACGCCCTCGCTCAAAGTCCGTCAACTGCACATACGGTTCACGTCCACGCTGTCGCGGCATGCTACCAGTGTTAAAGACTGCGATGGAGCTCCGTATGCCACGGCAAACTGGCTGACACTGACGGCGGCGGTGCACAAATGCTGCGCAGCTAGCGCCATTCGACGGCCAAGACCGCGGTTCCTGGTGTGTCCGCTGTGCCGTGCGTGTGATCATTGCTTGTACAGCCCTCTCGCAGTGTCCGGAGCAAGTATGGTGGGTCTGACACACCGGTGTCAATGTGTTCTTTTTTCCATTTGCAGGAGTGTAGTTATATATTGAAGTCACTGAAGCTGTTAGTTTCAGTCTATGTCTGGTATCTCTGAACTCCTTCCATACCCGGATCCGAGTAATACATTTCACTATTCGAACTGTCAACTCCTATGTTGTTGACGAGTCGATCGGTAACAGAGCCCACGAAGGCCCCTCACGCTGCTGCTCTTCTACTGTGTTTGCGTGCTGTTCTGCACCGGCACTGAGGTGTGACAGAGTTGGTGCATTAGCTCCGGCACGTCTGGCAGCTTTAATTTTTTGTTATATCTCGCGACAATCCCTTAAATTCGCAGCAGATCAATTCTACTCGGTTCAGATTGCAGTGGTACGGTAGCAACTGTAACAATGCACAGTTTGTAAGCTATGTTCGACGCCGTGAAAACTACTTTCCATGCTTCGAAGACGCACATATTCTGGTTATTCTGGTCCGTGTGAGAGCCCATGCGTGGTATGAAAAAATGGATGTTATCCAAAAACGAGTACTTGACTTTTCTTTTTTGTAGAAAAATTAAATTTGTAATGTTTTCCTAATTTAAACAAGATTTATTAACAATATTTTACAAAATATCGATAGTCAAAAATTTGTATTTACAACGACAACTAGAACTGTGCATATGATATGTAGTTAGAAACAAGATGATATGCGTTTTTCATAAAAAAATTATGATTAAATAAGTATTAATTAGCACATATTATATGAAGCACATTGAGATTACAATCATCGATCCACAGAATACCCCAGTACCATTCTCCAACACTACAGATTAAGCTATGCATCTCTTTCAAAAAACAGTTTAACTTTAATAAACACATTACCTCGAAAAACTTCAGTGCTGATTTTCGCTGTAATCCTGTGTAAAATATTAACAACAATTTTTTTCGCCATTTTTGACAGTATTCCACGCTCTTATTTCATTACGAAGCAAGAAGAAAAGTCAGTCATTTTCGCAATACGCATCAACAGCTCGACAATTATAGTACAACTAGCGTTTACGGAGACTGCGACTGTACACGATTTTTGAAATAAAAAGTAAATATCATTAAGAAAAACGTCGATGGCTGTCAGTACATTAGAATATCTTAAAGCTCCATTTGCAGCATATCGAATACGTAAGCAGGACCTCCTTTCAAAAGCGTAACAGCACCAGTGTATGGCTGCTGTGTTTGTTTACATCAAGATTATCCATATGATGAACAAATTATACACGCTGTGATCGTGGTGGTGGCGGAAATCATGGAAATTTAGTAACGAGTAACACCTCAGTCTTATGATGGCTTGAAAAAGAGTCAATGATACAGAAAATAAATCGTATCAAGGCTGAAAAGAAGCGACTAGTTGCATATTATATCTACATAAATAGCCAATTTATATCACCGTTGCAGTTCCACCATACACAATGGATAAAGTGAATTGACGAATATGATCGACTCATAAATAAAGACAAAAGCGCAAAGCGAAGATCACTTTCGGGAAGCTGGTTCTCCTCCTTATTTACTGATTCACGTGGCCATATTGAGCATTAACTGTTAAGTTCAACAGTAATTTTACATTTTACTGCTTCATAAAACGACTATTTTCTTACTTTCCACACCACATTATGGCTTCAAACAGACTGTATGTTTGTTGGTAGACATCTACAATGACGGAAAAAATAGCAGCACCAAGAAAATGTAGAGTAAATTTCAGAAATATATTTGTCAGTATAACGTATTTAAGTGATTAACATTGCAAGATCACAGGTTAACGTAAGCGCGAAATAAGCCACTGCAAATGTGAAGTGCTGGTACATAATAACCGGTGTAGCGGTCAGAATATTGAATGCAAGCACGCAATGTGGATGCATTGATTCGTACAATTCGTTCAATAAGTAATGCAACACATTTTTTTCCTGAAACAGGGGTTGTTTTATTCAGCATTGAAATACACCAGGTTATTCCCCAATCTTTTAGCTACACAACACTATTTTTCAACGTAATCTCCATTCAATGCTACGGCCTTACGCCACCTTGAAATGAGGGCCTGTATGCCTGCACGGTACCATTCCACTGGTCGATGTCGGAGCCAACGTCGTACTGCATCAACAACTTCTTCATCATCCGCGTAGTGCCTCCCACGGATTGCGTCCTTCATTGGGCCAAACATATGGAAATCCGACGGTGCGAGATCGGGGCTGTAGGGTGCATGAGGAAGAACAGTCCACTGAAGTTTTGTGAGCTCCTCTCGGGTGCGAAGACTTGTGTGAGGTCTTGCGTTGTCATGAAGAAGGAGAAGTTCGTTCAGATTTTTGTGCCTACGAACACGCTGAAGTCGTTTCTTCAATTTCTGAAGAGTAGCACAATACACTTCAGAGTTGATCGTTTGACCATGGGGAAGGACATCGAACAGAATAACCCCTTCAGCGTCCCAGAAGACTGTAACCATGACTTTACCGGCTGAGGGTATGGCTTTAAACTTTTTCTTGTTAGGGGAGTGGGTGTGGCGCCACTCCATTGATTGCCGTTTTGTTTCAGGTTCGAAGTGATGAACCCATGTTTCATCGCCTGTAACAATCTTTGACAAGAAATTGTCACCCTCAGCCACATGACGAGCAAGCAATTCCGCACAGATGGTTCTCCTTTGCTCTTTATGGTGTTCGGTTAGACAACGAGGGACCCAGCGGGAACAAACCTTTCAATATCCCAACTGGTGAACAATTGTGACAGCACTACCAACAGAGATGTCAAGTTGAGCACTGAGTTGTTTGATGGTGATCCGTCGATCATCTCGAACGAGTGTGTTCGCACGCTCCGCCATTGCAGGAGTCACAGCTGTGCACGGCCGGCCCGCACGCGGGAGATCAGACAGTCTTGCTTGACCTTGCGGCGATGATGACACACGCTCACCGTGCTTTTGTCCACTGCTAGATCACCGTAGACATTCTGCAAGCGCCTATGAATATCTGAGATGCCCTGGTTTTCCGCCAAAAGAAACTCGATCACTGCCCGTTGTTTGCAACGCACATCCGTTACAGACGCCATTTTAACAGCTCCGTACAGCGCTGCCACCAGTCGGAAGTCAATGAAACTATACGAGACGAAGCGGGAATGTTTGAAAATATTCCACAAGAAATTTCCGGTTTTTTCAACCAAAATTGGCCGAGAAAAAAAATGTGTTGCATTACTTATTGAACTGCCCTCGTAGGTATTCGAGACTCAAAAGAAGCGACTAGTTGCATGTTATACCAACATAAATTGCCAACTTAAATCTCCGTTGCAGTTCTCCTTACACAATGTTACACTTAGTCGGTCAATACAGGGACAGTTAATGCTGTTCCTGGATGACGCTGTAGTTGTCGTCCGATGATGTCCCAGACGTGCTCTATTGGACATAGATCTGGTGATCGAGCAGGCCAAGGCAACATGTCGACACTCTTCAGAGCATGTTGGGTTACAACAAAAACATGTGGGCGAGCACTATCCTGTTGGAAAACATCCTCTGGAATGCTCACAGCCGGCCGGAGTGGCCGAGCGGTTAAAGGCGCTACAGTCTGGAACCGCACGACCGCTACGGTCGCAGGTTCGAATCCTGCCTCGGGCATGGATGTGTGTGATGTCCTTAGGTTAGGTTTAAGTAGTTCTAAGTTCTAGGGGAGTTATGACCACAGCAGTTGAGTCCCATAGTGCTCAGAGCCATTTGAACCAGTTTTTGAATGCTCACATGAAGGGCAGCACAACACCAGATTGGCGCATAAATTTGCAGTGAGGGGGTTTGGTATAAGTACGAGAGAGCTGCTACTGTCATAGGAAATCTCACGTCGGACCATAACTCCAGGGTGTCTAGCAAGTAGACAGGTTGGTTGCAGGCTCTCTACTGGCCTGCTCCTAACCAACACACAGCCATCAATGGCACCGAGGCAGAATCAGCTGTCATCAGAAAACACAACAGTCCTCCATCGTGCCTCCAATGAACTCTCACTTGAAACCATTGGTCGCAAATGGCGGTGGTTTGGGGTCAGTACAATGAACGCTACAAGGCGTCTGGTTCGGAGTTGTCCTGGAAGTGATGAGTTTGTAACAGTTCGTCGTGTCATCGGGGTGCCAAGAGCTAGTCACACTGCTGCGGAAATACCTCTACACAGACAATATACCTCGGCCAGCCGGCCGCCCAGACATCTCACCTGTTACGGGTTGCGGAGAGCCGGAGGGTTAACTGTCGCTAGCCATTAGCATTTATGAATTTTCTTACAGAGTGGAAAGACACCAGTGTCCAGAATTAATGCAACAACCCGCTGCTTTTCAATCCTGCGTCTAGTTCTTGATGTAATCACACAAACTGTCAACAGACGTCTGTACGATCGTGTTGTGTAGGAAAGGTGGCATTCTGGTCAACGGACAACCACGCCAAAGATGAAGTTTACCGTTGTGAATGTTGCAAATGTTTACGTTCTGTATTCTTTACATCGTTTCTGCTTCACCATCTGCCGTTTGTACTGTTTTGTGACAAAATAAACGCATTCTTCCAATACTTCCGTTTGTTGCTTTAATTTTGGACAGCAGTGAAGAGTGGAATGACTTTCTGGAATATATCTAAGCTCGGTTTCACGCAAAACCAGCCGAGTTCGAGTGTTTATTGTTGCCGGACGTAGCAGCTCTGTGTGCTAAATTTCTCACTATTTGTACACGCAAATTACCTAAAAATGTAATCAGGTGTCGTTCCTAGTGTAGTGTAGCGCGCATGTAGTGGAAATTCGTGGTGACGCATTTTAATGGTAATCAATGAATTTGTTTCTGTTTTCGCTTCACATACGAGCTCGGCAGAAACGGAGGCCACGTTATCAGTAAAGCAAGTTTAAAAAACACGCACTGTGCAGCAGCACAGATAGGGCGCGCAAGCGCGTTTGTGCGGACGCAGCACGCCCGTGCAAGCACGGCAGCGAGGCGGGTACGGGCGTGAGCCGCGGCGCGGCGCTGCGAGTGTGCATACGTCACTTTGACGTCACGTCTGACTTCCCGGTGTGCATTCAGACAGGCAGGGGCTGATCGCGAGCGGCGGCGCGAGCTACGAGCGAGAGCTGCTGCGAAAGCCGACGCAGCCTGCGCGTCGGCGCCACACTCGCTGGACACTGCAACCTAACTGCTCTCGCAGTGTGCTAGCATCGCGCTGAAATATAGCCCGGCAGAATGGGTCCGTCAGCAGAGTTCAGTGACTTCGAGCGAGCACTAGTCTCTGGTTGTCACCTGACTAAAAAAAAAAAAAAAAAAAGAGCTGTTCGTGTTGTGATTCGATGGGGAAACGCAAAGGGTCAGTCACAGCTAAACCGAGACCAGGTACACCTCGTACACTGACGGACAAAAAATTACATGAAATCAGCACAGGGGATCACGTAGTGTCTTAAAAAGAAGGGGTGCAGCAGTCGAGCAACTCCTCATAAGCCACACATTTTTTGTAGTGAGCGCTTAACGACGCTGGAGGTGGTGTACAGCGCGATGCAGCTGGACAGTGGATGACTTGCAGTGAATGATTTGAAGTGATGGAACACGCTTTATGGTAAACAATTTGTCGATCAAGTCAGTAATTCTATAAACAGTCAGCTGACTAGCCTTACACTCCTGCACATAAAAGTTAGACAACTTATACACTCCTGGAAATTGAAATAAGAACACCGTGAATTCATTGTCCCAGGAAGGGGAAACTTTATTGACACATTCCTGGGGTCAGATACATCACATGATCACACTGACAGAACCACAGGCACATAGACACAGGCAACAGAGCATGCACAATGTCGGCACTAGTACAGTGTATATCCACCTTTCGCAGCAATGCAGGCTGCTATTCTCCCATGGAGACGATCGTAGAGATGCTGGATGTAGTCCTGTGGAACGGCTTGCCATGCCATTTCCACCTGGCGCCTCAGTTGGACCAGCGTTTGTGCTGGACGTGCAGACCGCGTGAGACGACGCTTCATCCAGTCCCAAACATGCTCAATGGGGGACAGATCCGGAGATCTTGCTGGCCAGGGTAGTTGACTTACACCTTCTAGAGCACGTTGGGTGGCACGGGATACATGCGGACGTGCATTGTCCTGCTGGAACAGCAAGTTCCCTTGCCGGTCTAGGAATGGTAGAACGATGGGTTCGATGATGGTTTGGATGTACCGTGCACTATTCAGTGTCCCCTCGACGATCACCAGTGGTGTACGGCCAGTGTAGGAGATCGCTCCCCACACCATGATGCCGGGTGTTGGCCCTGTGTGCCTCGGTCGCATGCAGTCCTGATTGTGGCGCTCACCTGCACGGCGCCAAACACGCATACGACCATCATTGGCACCAAGGCAGAAGCGACTCTCATCGCTGAAGACGACACGTCTCCATTCGTCCCTCCATTCACGCCTGTCGCGACACCACTGGAGGCGGGCTGCACGATGTTGGGGCGTGAGCGGAAGACGGCCTAACGGTGTGCGGGACCGTAGCCCAGCTTCATGGAGACGGTTGCGAATGGTCCTCGCCGATACCCCAGGAGCAACAGTGTCCCTAATTTGCTGGGAAGTGGCGGTGCGGTCCCCTACGGCACTGCGTAGGATCCTACGGTCTTGGCGTGCATCCGTGCGTCGCTGCGGTCCGGTCCCAGGTCGACGGGCACGTGCACCTTCCGCCGACCACTGGCGACAACATCGATGTACTGTGGAGACCTCACGCCCCACGTGTTGAGCAATTCGGCGGTACGTCCACCCGGCCTCCCGCATGCCCACTATACGCCCTCGCTCAAAGTCCGTCAACTGCACATACGGTTCACGTCCACGCTGTCGCGGCATGCTACCAGTGTTAAAGACTGCGATGGAGCTCCGTATGCCACGGCAAACAGGCTGACACTGACGGCGGCGGTGCACAAATGCTGCGCAGCTAGCGCCATTCGACGGCCAACACTGAGGTTCCTGGTGTGTCCGCTGTGCCGTGCGTGTGATCATTGCTTGTACAGCCCTCTCGCAGTGTCCGGAGCAAGTATGGTGGGTCTGACACACCGGTGTCAATGTGTTCTTTTTTCCATTTCCAGGAGTGTATTTACATGTCTACGATAAAATAATAGTATTTTAATAGCATTAGGACTTGTTTTGATAGAAGTCAGGATATTTCGAACACAACGATACCAACTAACTTGGTGCTAAGACTAGGTACACTACTGGCCATTAAAAGTGCTACACCACCAAGATGACGTGCTACAGACGCGAAATTTAACCGACAGGAAGAAAATGCTGTGATACGCAAATGATTAGCTTTACAGAGCATTCACACAAGGTTGACGCCGGTGGCGACACCTACAACGTGCTGGTATGAGGAAAGTTTCCAGCCGATTTCTCATACACAAACAGCAGTTGACCAGCGTTGCCTGGTGAAACGTTGTTGTGATGCCTCGTGTAAGGAGGAGAAATGCGTACCATCACGTTTCCGACTTTGATAGAGGTCGGATTGTAGCCTATCGCGATTGCGGTTTATCGTATCGTGACATTGCTGCTCGCGTTGGTCGAGATCCAATGACTGTTAGCAGAATATGGAATCGGTGGGTTCAGGAGGGTAACACGGAACACCGCGCTGGATCCCAACGGCCTCGTATCACTAGCAGTCGAGATGACAGGCATCCGCATGGCTGTAACCGATCGTGCAGCCACGTCTCGATCCATGAGTCAATAGATTGGGACGTTTACAAGACAACAACTATCTGCACGAACAGTTTGACGACGTTTGCAGCAGCATGGACTATCAGCTCGGAGACCGTGGCTGCGGTTACCCTTGACTCTGCGTCACAGACAGGAGCGCCTGCGATGGTGTACTCAACGACGAACATGGGGGCACGAATGGCAAAAAGTAATTTTTTCGTATGAATCCAGGTTCTGTTTACAGCATCATGATGGTCGCATCCGTGTTTGGCGACATCGCGGTGAACGCACATTGGAAGTGTGTATTCGTCATCGCCATACTGGCGTATCACCCGTCGTGATGGTATAGGGTGCCATTGTTACACGTCTCGGTCACCTCTTGTTCGCATTGACGGCACTTTGAACAGTGGACGTTACATTTCACATGTGTTACGACCCGTGGCTCTACCCTTAATTTGATCCCTGCTAAACCCTACATTTCAACAAGATAATGCAGGACCGCATGTTGCAGGTTCTGACGGGCCTTTCTCGATACAGCAAATGTTCGACTGTTGCTCTGGCCAGCACTTTTTCCGGATCTCTCACCAATTGAAAACTTCTGGTCAATGGTGGCCGAGCAACGGGCTCGTCACAATACGCCAGTCACTACTCTTGATGAACTGTGGTATCGTGTTGAAGCTGCATGGGCAGCTGTACCTGTACACGCCATCCGAGCTCTGTTTGACTCAATGCCCAGGCGTATCAAGGCCGTTATTCGGTCACAGGTGGTTGTTCTGAGTACTTTCTCAGGATCTATGCACCCAAATTGCGTGATAATGTAATCACATGTCAGTTGTAGTATAATATATTTGTCCAATGAATACCCGTTTATCATCTGCATTTCTTCTTGGTGTAGCAATTTTAATGGCCAGCAGTGTTATTTGGTGATATGTAATGTTAATTTGTTGATAAATTAACAGAAGTTTTAAACACGATTAAATTATTCGTGAATATCAGTATTTTAAACATAGCTGCACAACAGCAACGGTTCCACTTAATAGAATTATGAACAGCCGACCAGTTGCAATGGGTAAAGAAATCTTTACCTAGGTTTCAACAAATTTAAATTTGTCTTCTTCAGAAGGTGGCAATTTTACATTAGTATGGACGGATGTATCATCGCCGTTTTTACAAATGTCTGCATAGATCCATTTGTCCAAATTAAAATATAGCCCTAAAAATAGGGTTTGTCATGTAAATATAAATTAGTACATGGATGTTGCAGAGCTCACAAGCGAGTCGCTTCAACTCTTTTTACAGAATCAAATCAATAAGATTGGCAAAACTTACATTTTTATAACGAAAATAACCTTTATAAAAATAGCTTCAGTTCGAATACGCATTTAACTGTTCAAGTTAACAGTTAATATTAATTAAAGGGAAAAAAATTGTATAAATAAATTTTCGCGCGCATTTTAAAACATTGATTATTCCTGTCCAGTCAATTTTACCTCACCTATTGGTGAAACTGTAATGATCACAACTGTAAATATGCCCCACTGCAGATTCGCTATGGCACAGTTCATGATTGGGACTGACGCAGAAAGGGCATAGCACCAATTTCTTTCCTTTTTTCCCCCCTTTCATGCATTGAATGTCAACCTCTACACGTGCCATGGAATTTTTTTCAACATTTCTGCCTCTTGTTTTCCTCGTTTCAGAAGGTGCTTTCGTTTCCTTTGCCGCATCATGGCCTACTCGGTGCCAGAGCTCTTGGTCCACTTACGAGCTTAGCCTGTGGTCAACAGTCTTTGCTGTCATGATCCTGCTTCGTACATTCCCCCCTCATTTTGCTGTTCGGATCCTACGAAGTGCAGCGTATCAGGAGGCTCAGTGAGCTCGGATGCAAGGAGCTTTACTTGGGGAATGGGCATTTCCATCCAACGTGGCCAGCCTACGTGGCATTTCAATGCGTCTGACTGTGGATTCCCATTGGTGATCTGCGGAAACTACCTGCGTATCAGGACGTGCACTGAGCTTGGATGGAGCGAACTGTTCTCTAGGAACGGCATATCAATCCAAGGGTACTATCTCACAGAAGTTGAATGCAATTTTTATGTTTTCTTGGACAAACGTTTCCAAAGCGCATTTTGAAGGCAGTGTGGAAGTTTCTTTTACTTGGTTTTTCTACGTTTTTTTTTAAATATAATCATGCTGTCCATATCTCCAAGCACTCATAAATGCCTTGTAAATGCCTATGTCCTAAGGCTGGAGTACATATTTCGCGAGTAAGTAAATAGATATTGTTCGGTCGTTACATTTGACTGAGTCTCTGGACAGTGCTGCTCTCTCTGAAGGTGTTTGTACATGAGGGACAATGGACAATGGTCAGTCGATCACTCCCCCCCCCTCCCCCCCTCCCCCCCCCCCCCCAAGGGCACCTACGGTACATTCACCGCGCCGAGAGAGAGATTTGGCAGTGGTGAATGGACTGATGGTCGGGCGGCTGTCCTTAGATCGTGGCCGCGCGCGCCATGTAAACGGCAAAGATGTATATTTTGATTCTTAATTAACTTATGAATCATAAGTGATTATCTCAACTCTCGGGTTTCATTACAATCTGAATCGATTCGAACCATTATACAGTCCTCTTCAATTCATGGTCCTCCGGTACATTTACGTTTCCGCCTGCGAACGCTAACATTTTGGTCTACCGGGCCGGATTGTGATGGATTCGACGAAGTAGCGTGCAGCGACAGCCATCCATCGGCGGAACGGCAGGGACGAGCGCCCACGGAGCAACACGGAGACGAAGCCTGCAGCGTCGAGACGGCGCATATGAAAGTTAAGTACATGGTCCAGCTATCCTGCTTCCTGTAACTCCCACTTACTGTAACTGCTGCTTCTGCTTTTTCCTGCCACCGCTAGCTTTCCATGATGGACGAAGTATTAAGAAAGAAACTTGTAACCACACGCTCGGTGGCGAAACCAAGTCTCACACGATTGTTAAAGTTCGCAAACTAATTCGATGTGACAGGCAAATCGAACACTTTGGACGTTACTGTCAGGCTAGAACAGTAGCCAAAGATCATGGAGAAGTATGAGGACGCGCAGTCACAGCTCCAATTAATGTAAAGGTTTTCTAAATTACCGCTACCAGTCACAACCTTTGTTAATTATTGTATTATTTATTTATATTGCTACATGTTTCAAGGGAATACCTCATCTTCAGGCTAAATGGCATTAATAAAACAATTTCACGATAAGATTATACTGATGTTACATAGTCTTTTCATAAATGATGTGGTTATCCTGTGGAAGAAGAGGAAACTTAGTAAGAGGCGATGTCACTTTGGAAGCTGGACTGATGTTTACCCTAAAATGTTTTGTAACAGTCAAAAATGGTTCAAATGGCTCTGAGCACTATGGGACTCAACTGCTGTGGTCATAAGTCCCCTAGAACTTAGAACTACTTAAACCTAACTAACCTAAGGACATCACACACATCCATGCCCGAGGCAGGATTCGAGCCTGCGACCGTAGCAGCAGCGCGGCTCCGGACTGGAGCGCCTAGAACCGCACGGCCACCGCGGCCGGCTTTGTAACAGTCACTCACTTAGTTTTTCTGGCGTGGCAGTCTCATTGTGATGAGCTAGGTGTTTCCATTTCTGTGCCTCTCTTGGTTGTCTTGGTCACTGTTCACAAATTTTCACTAACGTAACAGTAACTTGGAAGCACGATCACAGAAACAAATCTGTAGTGCAGTGGATAAGGTGGCGGTCGAAATACAGCTGCTGCTTTCGATTTGACTATCGATGTGTCGATCAATGTGGTGTCAGACGTTTGCATGTCTTCTGCACGTCTTCTTATCGTATTACAGGTGTAGGTCGACAAAATACATTACAAATTGAGCACCTGTTACAATATTGTTGTACAAATCATGATGTAAACTATTTATTTTGCATATTTCTAAGCTATTGCTGTGGCTAGAGTCAAACGACTGTCATGTTAAGTATGATTTATTCGAAGAGTACTGTAGTGAAATTGGAAAAGAAATGTGAATTTCTGAAGTCTTTCATTTCATTCAGGATCTCGTTATTCCCCATGTGGCCGTGGATGAATATTTCCATTTCTTCCAACTCTTTTCTTAATTATGTAGTACTTTGGAATCGTTGTCTATTGTAACACTGTGTCTTGTTTCATTTATATGTTTCGCTGTAGCTGATTTATTCGATTTTCCAAGTCTGAAACAGTCAATGTGTAAATAAATAATACAATAGTTAACAAAGTTTGTGACTGGTAGCGGTAGTTTAAAAAACCTCAACATATTTCTTGAGACAGTCACAGTCAAAATGACTTCAAACAGCTCCAATTGTTTGAAGATGTAGAGAGTCATGCTGAGGACAGAGAAACTTCCGAAAATATAGATTTCGAAGTTTCGAAGAACATGAGAGCGATTCAGAAGAATCACACAAACGCAGTTGTCAAGGTTTCGTCAAATGCTGGGTCTACCTTGAGTGTAGCAAAACGTAGCATCAAGCTGTCCACCATAAAACTGCCATCATTTAACGGTGATGTAACGCAATTCCGGCATTCTCACGATACATTTGTGAGTCTCGTCGTAAACAATTAGGAAATAGAGGACATTGTTAAGTACCATCATTTGCTTAGTTCATAACAGGTGATGCACACAATATAATTGCTTATCTCCCTGTGACTAATACTAACTTTAAGGCAGCCTTTGAGTTTGTCTGTAACAGACACAATAATCCTCGACTGACTCAAGCAGCACACTTAAAGAAAGTGCTAACGCTACTGGCAATGACAAAGCCATGTTCAAATGAACTTCGTGCACCACTGAACGAGGCTTTAAGCGATGTACATGAGCTGATGGCATTACAGCTAGATGTCTCTCAGCACGACATAATTACATCACAGCTACTTTTAGGAAGGCTTTAACATTATATAAGAACCGAATCTGAAGCCAATCTGAGTTCGAGTAGCTTTCCAACATTTAAAGAAATTTGAGCCTCTCTCCAGAACAAAGGTAAATCTTTAGAAATAGCCAAGGCTATAGCACCACACCTGTTAATAAACATCAGAATGCGCCCAACACCAAGCAGTTTGGGCATTCAAAACAGACATACGTTGCTACAAGTGCTGCATCCGTCATGTGGTATCAGCCTCATGCATTGCACATCAAGCCACGTCTAGTGAACGCAAGGCTGTTGAAATGCGCAACAACTTGTGCTACAACTGTCTGAAGAATGATCGCAGGGCTTCTCAATGCAATTCCACTACCTGTCGTACCTGTGGTAAACGACACCACACATTGCTACATGTAGAATCACAATCAGCACGAGATGCACCAAGGTAGGGGTGCACAGATGACATGCAATACCAATACAATGGCAAACATCAGTCAACTACATCGAGCTATTGTTCCCTGAAGATCAGTCCAGGCAAACGAGTACTCCATGCGAGAGCGAGATTAAGGTTAAGATATCAACGGAAAATGACAGACATGTCGTGCTCTATTAGATTCTGGGTCGCAGTCATGCTTCTTATCGGAAACATGTGCACGACGCCTCAGACTTCAGAGATGGCAGAGCAGACTACCGATTCAAGGAATGGATGCAACCCGCTCAGAAACAAAACACCGTGTCTTAATACTAGTGGACTGTGTAATCAACTTTATGTCATCAGTCGAACGCTTCATTTCGCCAAAGACAACTGACGCCTTGCCTCAACAAATAACTGATCCCAGTACGTGGCACTTGCGAAATGTGCAACTCGCTGATCCAGAAGCCCGCATCTCGTGGTCGTGCGGTAGCGTTCTCGCTTCCCACGCCCGGGTTCCCGGGTTCGATTCCCGGCGGGGTCAGGGATTTTCTCTGCCTCGTGATGGCTGGGTGTTGTGTGGTGTCCTTAGGTTGGTTAGGTTTAAGTAGTTCTAAGTTCTAGGGGACTGATGACCACAGCAGTTGAGTCCCATAGTGCTCAGAGCCATTCGCTGATCCAGAGTTTTTGTCACCCAGAAAGATCGACGTGTTGCTAGGAGCAGAACTTTGTCCATACATTCACATATCAAGGACTGTCTTCATAGGAACTGATCATCCTGTGCTTCAAGAGACAGAACTAGGCTGGGTCGTATCTGATCAGTATAAAACAGTAAAGCACAACATTCCGTCACGACGGCCGGTCGTGTCGTGCTTTTTAAAAACGAACACTGATGTTGAAACACTTCTGGGAGACAGAAGAATTAAATCGTGATGTAATGACGAAAGATGAGGAACAATGTGAAGCACAATTCATGCAACACACAAGGAAAGATTCCACAGGTAGATTCGTTGTCCATCTTCCCTTCCGCGAAGAGCCAAGTGAACTAGGCGAATCTTTCAGTACTGCAGAAAAACGTTTCTCTCAGACTGAACAGAAACTGGAGGGACACCCGAAGCTTAAAGAAAGCCACACACAGTGTTTGAGGGGATATGAAAACTTAGGACATATGGAACCAGTAGCTAAAGGAAGAAAGCTCGACTACCAAAAGACGAGTTAGTTTTTGATTGTTCGGCCTAAACGAGCTCTGATTTGTCGCTAAACAATTTGTTGATGGTTGGACCAACGATTCACCGGGATTTGTGCTCCAGAATATTACGCTTCTGCATGGATCACATTGCTTTCACAGCTGACGTAGAGAAGATGTATCGCTAAGTTCTCGTAGCGGATGAAGATCGCGCCTACCATCGAATGCTGTGGAGGAGTGACAGATCTGCACCACTGCAGGAATATCAGTTAAGGGCAGTCACATACGGAATGGCCTTGCGGTATGATGTCTGTTACAATGATGTAACAAAGCAGCAAACATTCTTGATAATGACATCTATGTAGACGAATTTATCTCAGTTTGTGAAACAGTAGAGGTTGCAATCAAAGTCCAGCAAGAACTCACAAAGCTTTTGAAGAAAGGTGGTTTTTCATTACGGAAGTGGTCCAGTAACAGTGTGGAATTCCTCGAAAATATCCCCTCAGAGTTAAGAGAGACAAAAGCACCCTTACGGCTTGACAACGACGAGGATATTAAAACTTTAGGTTTAGTCTGGCATCCAGCTGCTGATCATTTCCAAATTGTAAGGTCTACAGCTTCACAAAACGTATTGTACTGGCTGTCACGTCATCGATTCTTGATCCTCTGGAAATAATCAGTCCCATTGTTATCACATTAAAATTTTTTTGCAATGTCTGCGGTGGCTTCAGTTAACATAGGACGAGTTCTTGCCTCAAGACTTGAATTGCATGTGGCAGACACTTTACAAAGAGGTTCTTACGATAGGTAATATTCGTGTTGACCGTAGAGTCATTTCAAAAGGAAAACTTCAACTGCACTGATTCTGCTGCGCTTCAGAGAAGGCCTACGGCTGTTCTATATGTGTACAATCAACTGATCATCATGGAATCACGTGTGTCAAATTATTAAGTTCCAAAACACGAGTATCTCCATTGAAAAAGTTGTCCTTACCTCGCCTGCAACTCTGTGGTGCTCTCTTGCTGTCGCGACTACTACAGAATGTTGTTCGCTCACGGGGTATAGACATATAACGAAATGACTTGTGGACTGGCTCATACACGGGCATAGCTTGTGTCTCCACCCATGCGGTGGAAGACATTTGTGTGGAACGTTGCTCAGATATAGGAAAATACAGCAGCGGCGGTATGGAACCATGTACCTACAATGGAAAACCCAGCTGATTTGACTTCGCGAGGAGTGTCTTCTGTAGACCTGCAAGAAAACTGCCTGTCGTGGGAAGGACCAGCTTGGCTTAAGGAAGACTCACTTCATGGCCTATGATAGACATCTCTAGTGATTCTGCAGCCCAGGAGCTGCCAGAAGAAACGGCTAAAGTCCTCTGTCACATCAGCAGAGCAAATCAAGACGGTATCATCTGTCGATTATCAAAGTAGTGACGATTGCAGCGGATAGTGGCATACTGTCTTAGATTCATTAATAAGACTGGAAAGGAAATGGGAGTAACTGCTGAATTGTCTCTCAATGAACTGCAGGACGATTTGCTACATTGTGTCAGGATAGCACAAGAAGATACAAACGCACCAGAAATCAACTAGCTCTTCCTTTCCACTTTCTCCTTCTCTGCATTTCCACAGTCTCTCTGCCCCACTGCCAGTGCCTTTGTCCCATTCTTTTTCACTCACACTGCTTCCTTTCTTTCTTACAGTCTACCGCCTTCCTCTTCAACTACCACTGCGTCGTCTCCATACCCGCGTGGTCTGAGGCGCCTTTCTACGGTTCGCGCGGCTTGCCGCGTCGGAGGTTAGAGTCCTCCTTCGGGCATGGGTGTGTGTGTTGTCCTTAGCGTAAGTTACTTTAACTTAGACTAAGTAGTGTGTAAGCCTAGGGACCGATGATCTCGGCAGTTTGGTCCCATAGGACTTACCACAAATTTCCAATTTTCTCGTCTCCATAACTGTCCTTGGGGATCGTTTTTCCCCGGGTTTATGACTCCTACACCAGGAGACTTTAACACGTGGGTATAGAGGATTGGGGAAAGTGAATTTTCTCGTGTTAAAGTTCGCCAATTTCGGAGGAGGGAGGGAGGGTCGTTGAGACCCCGTTTTGTCTTCATTTGTCCCTCTTTTTCATTACAGCTATCTCCTCTCTCTTTTGTTCTCACTGCTACGACCTCCTGCCATAATTCTTTCTCTTTTACTGTCACTGCCTCTCATTGACCATCACTCTCTTTAACTCCCAACCTACTGTCTCCATACATTTACCTTTTTCTTTCACTGCCACTTTCTCTCTCCCACGGTCTGTTTCCCATCTCTTTCTCTCCCTGTCACACAGTCTGCTCTCTCTTCCCTCGCCATTGTTTCTCTGATGCTTTCTTTCACCACAAAAAGCGCGAATACGGTCGCATGCCAAAAAGTTTTGGTGAGGAAGGCACATGGAGGAATCTTTTAAAGACAGGAACATTTCTCAGCTGGTTCCCTTCTTTTCCCTGCTTCACTTGCTCATATGAAACGAATTCTGAAGGTCAGAAAAGTTTGACGATTTATTTATTTATTTTGATACGCTTACATACTTTGACTCGTATAAAAATCAAATAAGTACGCGCAACATAACGTTAACACTATTTTACATAAAAATTTTAAACATTTTTAGGTTACGCTAACAGTATATGAATAAATGTGGTGTCAAAACTGCAAGTCCAAAGAACTATGTATGACACAGTATTTTTTTGTAAGGTGCTTAAGCCACACGGTGGCACCATCGAATGATTCAAGTCAAGGCTGAAGTGCCCATTATACAGAGACTACGCGTCATAATATTTTATTGGTGAAAAATTGGTGACAAAAAGCGTAGTTTACTGACCCCAGAATCATTGCGATGATACCAGAACTCTTTACATGTTTTCACTGGCCACTCAGTTATGACTATATTTACACTTGATACCGGATATTATGTGCATATTTTAAGTGACTAACGATCTTTGAACCTCTGGCTCTCGGTAATGGACAAAGGTACCGAAAAAAGTTTCAAGTCTCACCGAGAACATCCTCTTAAGAACATACGGCAAAAATTCCGAAGATTTGCCATGAGTAGAAATTATAGAAGCGACAATCTCCGCTGGTACTTCTTATACCCAAAAACCATAGTTTCTCGAGGTTTATCCTAAGAACCACCTTCGAAAAATGGTGCTTCCATAGTCCGTCTAATGTTCACCCTATATCACACCTGATTCAAAACAATCATCCGATATTCACACGTTTTCTCGGTTGGAGGAAGTGTGTAATGTCTAAACTTTGACTCTGCACTGTAGGTTCGTTACAGTACACCCGTTGCTCCGACAGGTATACGAATGGTTGCTAACGCAAGGGCTATCGAAATCATCTGACCCATTGTATCTCTGATCAATAGAGCCCAAGATATGACGGACTGAAAAGTCGCGGTTTTTTGGAACATATTCGGAGTAAATAGAGAGTAATATTGCGTGGAACAGATCGTGAAGTACATTTAATGTAACGTTATTGTCAAGATGTTGCATTTTGTGTATTAGCAAGATGATCATGTTTATACCACAATGAACTGCAGTAAACAAATATATCACAACTGCTGCCGTCATTTGTGTTTCTAAGTATTAGTACACTACATCTGAAAGACACCTGTTTTCATTGATTGTAAAGTTTAATTTATTCTGACTTCTGTGGCTTAATGAATCAAGCCGTTTGCCTATTCTCGTTCAAATGAACTTTGTTTCTGAGCTCTGTGACTTATTCTGTGATTATTGGAAGGCATTTACTATCGTTGGCACAAAACAAGTTTTATCGACATTCAGATCCACTTTACGCAACAGAAACGCAATATTTTCTACTTAGATTTAGGCCAAGTACTTTACACATTAATCGCATCTGAATGGCTCGGGATGGGACGTAGTTTGCCAAGTGGAAGTCGTAGGGGTTGTTGGAGGCATCACAAGTTAAATTTGTTTTCAGTTTAACAGAAACTAAAATCGACATGAGCAAATCAATACTATAAGTACAGCATTAATCTGCGCTGATAATAAGACTAACCATAAACATACTTTAAGGTGGGTGTGGTGCACTCGAGTTTATTTCAGACAGAAACAGGATCGCTACATCATAATGGGAGGGTGGGGAAGAAACCCGTGAATTCATAAGGGAAACGTTTACGGAATCAGACACTCGAGAACTCGTAAAGAAAAGAAATATTTAGAAAGAGAGGAGTTCCCACACCATCGTATCTACTGAAATTACTGCACACTGGGCAGAGAGGCAAGTCATCACAATGAACAGGTAAGGAAACCATGAAAATATGTTGAATTGAGAAAAAAATAATAATAAAATACCGCTAAACAATAGGTACTCGTTCCGAGTCAATGAAAGAGAAAGCTCTAGCACACTCCAGCATAATCTAATAAGCACATGGGCAGACATAAACGGTTATGTAAGAAGGTAATGAAAAGGCATTAAATCAGACAGGGACTAAATTTAGCTACACATACAGGTAGTCGTTCTACGTAAGAGAAAGGGAGAAATCTAATACTGAAAGCTATAGCATGCAGTGTGGCTAGACGAACGTTCACACGAAATAATCACGTAAGAAAATCATGAAAATACATTAGGTAGGAAATTAGGAAAACAGACAGAACTTAGCTACACGAATAGGTATTTATTTTACAAAGAAAAATCTAGGACAGTTCAATGGTGAGTAAGAATAGCCATCTCAAAAAAATCTAGTGAACACCTCATAGAACACTGCCGAGGTCGCGAAGTACAAAACACGACTATTTAGCCACAAAAACCCCATCTTAATTAAAAGTGACACACATTCCGGACAAGTACTGAACAGTACTGTACAGTAAGCGAATCCTCATCCATTTAGTTGCGCTCGGCGTTACCCTATACAGGTCTGAGCACCTTCCACGTGCATATTGTCATTTTGGTATTGTTCATTAATGGATGTCTAGACTCAGTAACATGTCCACACACATTGCCGGCCGTGGTGGCCAAGCGATTCTAGGCGCTTCCTCCGGAACCGCGCGACCGCTACGGTCGCAGGTTCGAATTCTGCCTCGGGCATGGATGTGTGTGGTGTCCTTAGGTTAGTTAGGTTTAAGTAGTTCTAAGTTCTAGGGGACTGATGACCTCAGGTGTTACGTTCCATAGTGCTCAGAGCGACTTGAACCATCCACACACATTCGAGGCTACTGCAGCACCTCCTTCTACCATGGCGTACCACTTGTTTCCTCGCACGCAAGACGCAGTAATGTGCAAGTCGACAATGTCTAACGACCACTCTCCCAAATACGTATTGTTTACAAAGATTTTAAGCTAAGCGTTACAGGTCGTTTCATATTATCATGAAAAGCAAATATATACTTGAAATGAAATTTAAACACGTAAATTATAGTGCAATAATTTTATGCATTGGACGCAGTTACATGGGCAGCCAACAGGTGACGCCACACACTTGTCCGTCATGCCATACTCATAACTCATAAAGGCCAATAAATTTTATTTGTCCGTGAAGCGTTAGTATAACAACATAATGGAACGGTTAGTAGCGTCGTCTTCTGTTGCCTTGCCCCTTTCCCATTTCTTCTGCGTGTTCCCCATTGCTGTGTCGGTTAAGGCAATGTGAGTGGTATCTCGTGCCAGGATCACCTTCCTAACGACACGACTCCGTCTCGGATAGATTCCCGCTCACCCCATGCGTCTAAAGAGAGAAAAAGTTTTCTAAATGTTTGTGTTGCGGGTATGTGAAGTGCGACACGGGTAGCAGTCCATCCAAAGTCCACCCAGTCGGTTGTGAGGAACCGAACCGCCAGGCCGCTTCGTGGACTCGATCCGGACCGGGCTCGCTCCCCGAGCCCCGGAAGCGGGTCGGGACGTGTCACAGCACCAGCTACAGATATGGTAGTGTGGCTCAGCCGTGGAAAAAATTCCTGTTTTGAAGAGCGCGCCGCAGCGCGTAGTGTGAAGCAGTCGCCCTCCGTTTCTGGCGGGGGCGCCGCTATGGAAATCGCAGCTTTGGTGTCTCCCTCTGGTGGAAAAGGTTGCCTGTTCACGTGCATTTAAGGGGCGCTATGAGCTCGCCAGTTTGAGTCAGTCTGGGTCAGTCTTTCGTCCCCAGCTTGCTAGTCTGTCTCTCGTCCGCAGTTGTGAGGTAGTTTGTCTGTCGTTGAGAATGCTAGTATGTCTGTCGTTCGGATCAACTTTTAAAGCTGGCAAAATGAGAGTCTTTCCACTCCGCTAGTAAGAGAACTCAGCGAGTGGTCGCCCAGTCGGGGCTTAGTTCTGGCATCTGAGTCTGCGCGTTAGGCCGCCAGCCTGCTCGGGCAACGGTCATTGGCGGTTGGATCGATCGGTTGGTCGGTCGCGCTCTGAGACACAAGATCACTTGTCCGCCTTGAGCGTCGGCGCATGTGAGGTCGCCACGTGAGTCCAGGGAGCCGCGCCGTAAAGCGAGGGGTAGTGGCTTCGTGGTCGACACGAGAGCAACAGGAGTAAACCCACGACATCGGTCAGGCCGGTGCGAGCTGTGACGCCGTGAGACGGGAGATCGGCGCGCCTTCCTGCGTCCGTTGAAGGGGCGGGCAGCGGACGGTTCGGGAGAGCGATTTTGGGTTGCTGCGCCAGTTCTTCTCGAGAAATCGCAGTTTATTAGAAGTTAAGTGATTCGTGATATGTTGTGTGATTTACTCTTGTTAAATACTACTTGTATTCTTGGTGAGGTTACTAGCTGTTTGCTTTGGGGTCGTCCCACCATTCTTCTCCGTTTGCCTACGCGCGGGAAGGTGGTTGTTTATAAATTGGGTGGTCCGTTTTTCCCCTGTGGAGTAGGGGCTGTTAGAGCAACCTGCGGTTCGGGTTGTTCGGTAATCTCCCTATCAATCTACTGTACGTTAGTAGCTGTCTCTGTCATGTTTGTCGGATTTGGTGTATTAACGTATTTATTGCTTGGAGTCTAACGGCCTAATTCCTGAAATATGTTTTGATCTTGCCTATCATCTTGAGAGGCAGTATCTGTGTACTGTAAAGCATCTTAACTTGTTTGGCCAACCCTGTAGAATTTTATATAAGATTGCATTTCATGGGCTTTTATTTAAATGATCATTTTAGTATATAAAGTTGCCACACTTTCACCGTAAGACTTTCTTAGAAGTTAAAATCAAGTTGCACCTTCGGTAGAAAAGTTAATATTTAAATTTTTAGTGTTTTGTACCATTTCCATCCCTCCTACGGGGATGCATAGTTTATGTGCATGTGTAAATTGTTAAAACTTTTAGTTTAAAGTAATCTGGTGTGTTGCAGATTTGCACCAGTGTAATCATTCAGTCGTAACTATGGCCGTGTCAAATGGGAGCGGCCATGTTCTCTGCCCGAAAGCTCATACAGTCAAAATTTGTTTGTTTCTGTCTCTGAATAAATTGTAATTTGATATTTAGAGGATGCTTTCTGATCATAATTTTAAATCTGTATCTTTAAAAAAAATGCTTTTAGGCACTAGTGAAGTGAATAAAATTCCCATTTGTTAAAAGCAATTTGCTTATGATTTCATCAGTTACTCCCTGGCAAGTACTTCGACGCTCTCATAGTGTGATTAAATGTGTTAATGTTCTTGATGAATCGCTAGTAAATAAAATAAATTCTTAAGAATATTCTTTGAAAATAAATGACGGCTCAGCGGCCTTTCGGGGGGCCTCTGGCAGAAGGCGCGGGTAGCCCATAACGACTCCGATGCCAAAGAGGATCTGGAATGAGGGGTCAGAGACAACAGCGCAACGTGGTACTCAGTCTCCTCCGCTGTCAGCCGATGGTGTACGCGCAGCAGCACCAATTGTGGGTCGCAGGACCTGCACTGCTTTGTATTAACGCTACGTTACACCTCTTTGGTAATTTCGGGGTAACTGCAGAAGATCGTTAGAGCTAACTGGACACACCCAGCTTCGTGCCTTTGAATCGTGTACGTAATGACAATGCAAGAATTAGCAGCTGCTGTCGTATACGCAGTTTATTATTCATCATCGGTGAACCGGTCTGCTGTCGATTACCAAAGAGTGTAGCCCCACTCGAGAGGGTGCTAGCTGGGCGCCTCGCCTGCTGGCGCGCGGCAGTCGGCACGTTGGCTCTTCCTCAGGGTGGGGGACCTGTTGTCGGTGGCCGACAGTGCATCTTGCAAACAGCCGTAGTCTATGTTGACGAATACGGCCCGTTTTCAGTGGCCGGGAGGTGCAACTGAAGGAGCCATTCGTGGACTAGGGGCCTACAGTGCGTGCATCTCATACACTGTGTGACCAAAGTATCCGGACACCTGGCTGGCGCCCTCCATCGGTAATGCTGGAATTCAGTATGGTGTTGCCCCACACTCAGTCTCGATGACAGCTTCCACTCACACAGCATACGTTCAATCAGGTGCTGGAAGGTTTCTCGCGGGACGGAAGCCCATTCCTCACGGAGTGCTGCACAGAGGAGAGGTATCGGTGTTGGTTGATGAGGCCTAGCACGAAGTCGGCGTTCCAAAACACCCCAAAGGTGTTCTGTAAGATTCAGGTCAGGACTCTGTGCAGGGCAGTCCTTTAAGGGATGTTATTCTCGTGTAACCACTACGCCATAGGCCGTGCACTATGAACAAGTGCTCGATAGTGCTAAAGTAGCAATCGCCATCCCCGAATTGCTCTTCAGAAATCGGAAGCAAGAAGGTGCTTAAAACATCAATGTACACCTGTGCTGTGATAGTGCCACGCGAAAAAACTTGGGGTGCAAGGCCCCTCCATGAAAAACACCACCACACCATAACACCACCGCCTTCGAATTATACTGTTGGCACTACAAACACTGGCAGATGACGTTCATCGAGCATTCAGCATAACCACACCCTGCCATCGGATCGTCACATTCTGTATCGTGATTCGTCACTCCACACAACGTTTTTCCACTGTTCAATCAGCCAATGTTTACGCTCCTTACACCAAGCGAGGCGTCGTTTGGCATTTACCGGCGTCATGTGTGGCTTATGAGCAGCCGCTCGACCATGAAATCCAAGTTTTCTCACCTCCCGCCTAACTGTAATAGTACTTGCAATTGATCCTGATGCGGTTTGAAATACCTGTGTGATGGTCTGGGCAGACATTACACATTACGAGCCTCGGCCGTCTCTGTCAGTCAACAGACGAAGCCGGCCTGTACGCTTTTGTGCAGTACGTGTCCCTTCACGTTTCCACTTCACTATCTCATCGGAAACAGTGGACCTAAGGGTGTTGAGGAGTGTCGAAATCTCGCGTACAGACGTATGACACAAGTGACACCCAATCAACTGACCACGTTCGAAATTGTGAGTTCCGCAGAGCGACCCATTCTTCTCTCTCACGATGTCTAAAGACTTCTGAGGCTGCTAATATGGAGTACATGACAGTAGGTGGCAGCACAGTGCACCTTTTTAGGGGGGCTGTACAGTTACTTTTGATCACAAAGTGCACATGGCCGATTTATCAACTGTCTGCTTGTCAAGAAATTTAGATTGCTTTTGAACAAGTGCCTCACTAGTTCGCTTGAAACTGTGGCAGGTAACGGTACATTTAAGTTTCACGGATTTCGATGGCTGCAGGCGCCCGCTTATTCCGTGAATTAGTCTAGTTATTAATCTGATTTTTCAGAGTAATATTTTAGGTTGATCAGGTGCTGGCTCACTTTCTTAGTTAGCTGCAAAATTTTCGGTGACCGCCCTTTTGAATGGTCAGAGTTACATTATTTTGCTTTGATTCAGAGACTGGGGTAAGCCAAGGACAAGAACCATTAAGTTTTTGGATGTTGTTTTAGGTTTTGTATTGAGGAAGCTCTCTTAGAATTTTTTCTGATTGAACATTACGTATTTTATTAGAGACTGAGCTGTTCTAGCCGCCGTGAGTAACATGAGGTTCAGTTAGTCATTGCCGAGTTCATTTAATTCAAGTTTTTGTAATTACGGCAACAGTCGCCAGACAGTTCATTCCTTAAAATTTTGGTAGTTTTAATCTTCAAATTTCTTTAAGGAACTGGGTTCTTCCAGGCGCTATCCTTTGAGTCATTACTAAACTGAAGTTCTTAATTACGGCAGTATTGCCAAATGAGTCTGATCTTTACTGTTATTTGCTTTTAATATTGCAGCGTAATCGACGGCTTTGTTTGTTAGCACCATCTGTCTGCTTATCTTAATATGTGTGTTTTAGAGCTTCGGTGAACCTTGTTTGTCAACGTATTTGAGAAGCCACCTTACAGGGAGGCCAAAGGCGCCATTTTGTTGTGAAAGTCACGCTGTGTGTTGTATTACCTACACCAGCGAAATAAAAGTTCGTTCTCAGTTATGTAAACCGACGCAGTCTGTATATTGGATTATTGAAATTAAAGTTTAAATACGTGTGGGTATTGCCTCAGTGCTTGTGATCACAATCCTTTCACGTTCGAAGTGAGCGTAGGTAGCTTGATTATTCGTTGTTTCAAGTCAGACAGCTCGGTTGGCACCAGATCTTACCTTATGTAGACTTAATCATGAACGTAGCTTAATAGGTGAGTTGGAAAAGGTCGCTATGTGGCAAACCGTTCACCGTACAAGATGTTAAAGGATGACCAATGTCTGTGGCGAAATAGGCTCAAGCCCGTAGGGCTGGACCTGCTGTTTCGTAAGTACTTTTTAACGCTATTGCTATAACCTAGTTGAGGTGTCAGGTCAGAGGGGTGTTCTGAACACAATTTCGACACAAAGCAGCTCAATAGGCTGTGGAGTGGAAGGGGTAGGCTAGCAATAGAACAGTGCATCACCGTTGACTAGACACTCATTTATTGAACACATAAGTCAGGTATTACCCAAAAGGAACAATAAGTACAAATTACAAAATAATATTCTTTTCCTTTAAGTCACTCAAACATTTAAACAGGCAAATAGCACTCATTTAACTGAAAGCCTTCTAAGAAAGCAAGACTAGAAAATTTGAATGATGAGTTAAAATCGTATTTAAATAGGCTCTGACCGAGCACGTATTTTAAAACGAAATACTTCCTTTAAGGAGCCAGCAATCAAAATTAATTACATAATCCTCAACGACCATATTACATCCAAGACATTTAAGATTAAACGGTAATATATAACATCAGAGAGCTGCAGTCCCAAGTTTGAAGCAGCGCGTTTCAGATGGACTGCACAGCAACAGTACAATACACGTCCCTCAGAGGGTCTCCCCACACAGGAAGCTATTGCCGCAATCGACAAAATATCAACATTATTCCATGTACAGACCTAAAACAAAGCTCTCTTAAGCTTGGTACAGTTAATTCCCTTTCAACATAACATACATCACAAGTCTACCCCTAGGACGGCACCGACACCCCGCAATTTAGCACGCGAAAAACTACAGCGATGCACTCATCACGTATCCTTACAAGATCCAAGAACAGAGAGTCGGCTTCCCAATAGTGGAACATTTCACCACGCGCAGCGTGCGGGTTTGCGGAATGCTGATCTCGCCCTTAACCTTAACACCAGTTCAAATACTACTCAGCCTACAATCTTGAACCACCATACACATTCCTTCAGTTACTGCATAGAAAGCCAATGTGATTGGCAAACAGACCAGCACATGATAAAAGCTTAAGCAATTTCCTTACTAGACAACCCTTATGAATAGTAGCCGTAATTTTTTTTAAACGTGAGCACACCCACAATCAAAAGATAAACAACGCCAATCATAAGGACAGTAGCATATAAGCAAGTAGCAATGATAACTTCTGCTTAGATTGGCTAAAAATCAGCGCGTGATTTAATACACCAGAGAACAGTCTTTACAACCTAACCATCAATACAATAGCAAATTACTCACACGTGTACACCCCCACGATTTCGATTCGCAACGCCATAGACAAAACGTGGAGAACGTATCACTTAGACCAAGATAATGGTGCTCCCTCAGTTACGCCAAATAACCGACTCCCTTAGTTGTACAGCAAAGAACCTCTAAATTGTCACAGTACAAGTGAGACTCAATCACAAATGTAATTTTACATCACGAGTTCCCGTATAGTCAGTACAAACGCCTGATTTCACCCGTTTATAACGGCAGGCAGCAAAATCGTACGGAAAAGAGCGTAGACACGAGCTCTTACCAATTCTCTTCTCCTAAAGCAGCCACCGCAACTCTCGGGAACCACTGGGACATCCAATGCAAAAATCGTTACAGCTTCACACAAATTACAGGACGCCCGCTACCCGCTGCTTGCTACGGCGCCTACCGTTCAGAGCCAACTCCATGCGGTAGGTGCGGTCCCACACTTGCTGCGTCAACCCGACAACCGTCTTCCCCCACGCCCCGGAGCACACCCGCCACAGGACCTCGCCTCGTTACTCCTCGCGTAGGCCCCAGAGGGCGCTGCTTACCGCCCTGACCGTGGCAGGAAAGATACACCACCAGAGTGTCACTATCGGTATGAGCCGCCACGACTCACTCGTGTTAGCTATGACTTATGCGCTAGAGGTTATGTTTGTTTACATGTTTACTTTTACTTGCAGGTTTCGAATGGGATGCTTCGCTGCATTTTCAGATGTACAGAAACTGCAGATAATTGTCAGAATGAATGATTGCGACAGCAAAAATGATCAAAAATTATGTGCTTACAGTCCATCATTTGTGCCGTTTCTGGACCTAATGTAATGCGAGGAGATATTTGTTTCATGATCCACAGATGTCGATTCCTGTGCATGAAGTGGATTACAGTGACACAAAAAAGTGCTATTTTGTAAGAAATTCTGCACAACACGTGTAACACAAAATACCCATGGAGTGTGATAAAATATGTTTTCTTTGTGGAGAACATGCATGATAATTTCAGCTTCGGACCTGGGCTACCGAAAGTTGATGTTTGTAGTTACTTTGAGAAAACGAACACAAAATTGCGGAATCATCTATTACGTGATTTACTGGAAAGGGTTGCTGCTGGTGAACTGGGTATTCATAACCGTAAAGCAAACAAATTCTACTTCGAAATTAAGGAAACTAAGCAGTTGTGCAAAGAAAGAGATAATTTGACGGGATCTGTCTTTGATTAAACGCAAAAAACTTCCACTTCCACATCTTCCTGTCCAAGATATTTTACGGTACAGGAAGCTGCGGTTGGACGAATTTTGTAATCATAATTTCAAATCACACGAAGTATATTTTTATTCCTACCATGAGAGTATTGCTAAAGAAGGATCAAATGAAGTATTTACATGTTTGTTGCATTACATACCTACCAGCGAACGTGAAGCAGATGTATCTGTTTGCCAATATCTGCTCTAGACAGAACAAAAATCATACCGCTCTTAGATTCGTGTTAACAATAACGCACCTTATTCCAGAAATACATTATTGTCTTCTCCTGCGAGCTCATTGTTTCGATGCTTGTGATGGCGACTTTGGTGCTGCAAAGGGGAAAGTAGAACGAGACGACAGATTATATGCTTCACAACAGTATGAAACCCTGAAATGTTCGTCGGCCCAGAATCAGAACTTTAGCGTCATAAACGTGGAAACAGGGACTTGAAGATCTGGTGGCCTAATCGCTCCATAATGAATACTACGTCAGTGTGCGCCAGACAGAAAAATAAAAATTAAGTTTCAGGTACCTACTTACAGCCACTTCATTTTCCGATGCGATTCTCCTGGAGTTATTGAAGCTAAGCCATTCACCGATAGTCTCACTGCTTTCCAGTTTCCACTGCTTAAAGGAGCATGTAAGGGAGATATTGCCGGCCGCGGTGGTCTCGCGGTTCTAGGCGCGCAGTCCGGAACCGTGCGACTGCTACGGTCGCAGGTTCGAATCCTGCCTCGGGCATGGATGTGTGTAATGTCCTTAGGTTAGTTAGGTTTAAGTAGTTCTAAGTTCTAGGGGACTGATGACCACAGCAGTTGAGTCCCATAGTGCTCAGAGCCATTTGAACCAAGGGAGATATTTCAGATAAACAAACAAACAGTGGTACTGCGAGCACGTTACAAGGTGTTGGACGTGTAGGCCTCATCTCAGAACGTGGGGGTCAGAGTCTCGCGCGCCCTTTTAAACTGGTTAGGCTGCGGCCTGACGGCAAAAACAAATCTGGAGCAGTCGTGCGTGTTTCGAATCATACAGTTCATTGTACGTTGTGGAACGACGGGCTCCACAGCAACCGACCCCTATAGTTTCTCGTGCTGACCCGACGACATCGTCTGTTACAATAGCAATGGACACGGGATCAGCAGTATTCGACAACAGACAGACGTGAACGAGTCACCTAGTCCGATTTATGTAGGAAAAGTCGGTTGGGCTTCCGTGGGATCTGTGGTAATGATCGAAGCCATCGTGGCAGCAATGGAATAGGTGAATATTACACCCTCTCTTCCCGATTGATGTCTTTTCCCCACGTCGACGGCATCTTCCAGCAGGACAACAGTCCGCCCCATGAGACCTGAACCCTCCTGCAGTGGTTGAAGGAGAATAACAGTGAACTTGCGTGGTTGTCTTCGCCATCAAGGTCGTCCGTTCTGACCCAAACGGCGTGGGTGTGGAACACTGTCGGCTGCCAGATCTGTAGGTGTATATCTACCAGAAGCCTAGCAAGTACTTGTCGAATCCTGGCCACACAGAATCCGTGCCGTATCGCGTTCCAAAGGTGGGCCAACACGCTCTTACCCAGGAGCTCATAGCATTTTGGCCCATCAGTCTATCTAAGTGTAGTAGATGGATTACTGCAACCGCCTCTTCGTCTGGCATTAGTTAAGGTGAATCGGAGAAGACGCGTTACTAAAGACCACTTGTAGTGTAACCTGACACTACTTCTTCTACGAAGATTAAGGAACCAAGACGTAAGTCACCTGTCACAGTTAGTGCACGTTGCATTTTCATCTTTGTAAATTATTGATCGCTGATTGTGATTTTAATGCCGGGTTTTGTCCCTTCACAGTCACCCACTATTACTATTACAGTATCTAGACAAGTTGAAACTAACGATAATCGTTCGCCCTTCATTCATTAGCTAATAGTAACTGTAGAAACACCAACAACGTGCCATAAGCAGTTAAATCAGTAACATACCAAAATTATGTTAGCTTTAATGTAATTACTTACCATACAGAGATTTATGTTGAGCTCAGCATACATATGCAGCATTTATTCTGAATGATCGCCTGATGGGGAGCTGAGGCTAAGGTGTGGCAACATGTACTGTTAAATAAAAATATGGATTTTCAGTCTTTGATCGCTATTCTTTATTTTCAATTACCGGTTTCGGGCTAGCTGCCCATCTTCAGATCATATATTGCAGTTGTCATTTGTAAAAATAACGCACGACGTTAAATCTGTTGTCTTAGCGCGACTCTAGCCCGCCCCCCCTTCCCCCGCTCCCTATCATTCATTTGTTTTCAGAGTTGGACGTTTTTTTATGTATCTTTGTACCCCTACAGTGTATATAGTTAGTGATTATATGGACTCCATATTTATATTCGCCAAGTCTCTTAGCTCGAATGTTATCTTCCTTTTTTCGCGACATCTAGTTTCCTATTTCGTTCACCATTTAGTTTCTTCATGCCACTCGTCGTGTTGGATAAACAAGTCTTCAAAGAAGCACTTTATTACTGAAAGGCTAAGAGCTCGAACCATTTCTACACTCATGCTAATAAATTAAGGATAATTGCAGAATGTGGTGCCACACAACGTGGCACTACACAAAACTGGCGCTAATATCATAGGCACATAGGGAACACACACGACACACGTCTGTAAGTGCACGGTGCTGGTGAGAAATTGAGAAAACCGTGCTACAAAACGCCACTGTTTCCTGCGCATGAACCCCGACATTAATATCGGATATGATCACCATGCACATGTACACAGGCCGCACAACGGGTTGCCATACTCTGGATCAGATGGTCGAGCAGCTGCTGGGGTATAGCCTCCCATTCTTGCACCAGAGCCTGTCGGAGCTCTTGAAGTGTTGTACGGGTTTGCAGACGTACAGCGACACGTCGACCGAGAGCCTCCCACACGTGCTCGATGCGGTTTAGGTCTGGAGAACAGGCAGGCCACTCCATTCGCCTGATATCTTCTGTTTCAAGGTACTCCTCCACGATGGCAGCTCGGTGGGGCCCATCGCATCCCTGAGAAGGTGGACATACTGGTTCAAAATGACGTCCTAATGCACTTGACCTGTTCCTCTGTCAAAGACATGCAAAGGTGTACGTGCACCAATCATACTCCTCCCTACACCATCAAACCACGACCTCCATACAGGTCCCTTTCAAGGACATTAAGGGGTTGGCATCTGGTTTCTGGTTCACGCCAGATGAAAACCCGGCGAGAATCACTGTTCAGAATATACCTTGACTCGTCCGTGAACATAACCTTGGACCACTATTCCAATGACCATCTACTGTGGTCTTGACACCAGGCTTTATGGGCTCTCCTGTGACCAGGGGTCAGTGGAATGCACCTTGCAGGTCTCTGGGCGAATAAACTATGTCTGTTAAGTAGTCTATAGACTGTGTTTGTGGAGACAACTGTTCCAGTGGCTGCGGTAAGGTCCCGAGCAAGGCTACCTGCAGTACTCCGTGGCCGTCTGCGGGCACTGATGGTGAGATATCGGTCTTCTTGTGGTGTTTTACACTGTGGACGTCCCGTACTGTAGCGCCTGGACACGTTTTCTATCTGCTGGAATTGTAGCCATAATCTTGAGATCACACTTTGTGGCACACGGAGGGCCTGTGCTACGACCTGCTGTGTTTGACCAGTCTTCAGTTGCCCTAGTATTCAACCCCTCATACCGTCATCAGTATGTGTTCTTCGAGCCATTTTCAACACACAGTCACCATTATCACGTCTGAAAACGTCTGGACACTTACTCGCTACACCGTACTCTGACATGCACCAACACATCTCTGTGTATGTGGACTGCTGCCAGCGGCACAGTGTGACGACCGCAGGTCAAATGCACCACATGGTCATACCCCGAGGTGATTTAAACCCGCAAACCGCCTACCAGAGCGTTGTTTCACCATGTATCAGCACTATCCTTAATTTATGAGCACGGGTGTATTTGCATGTTACGTATCTAACCGCTTCCAGCGGCAACAAAAATTTGACATTCAGTATTTCCGAGCGAATTAAAAAACTTAAGATACTGTCATGATCTAATAGTTAAAATGTGTAATCTTACATTGAAAGGCTAACTCGTTAAGTCCGGTATTTACAGTTGTATACTGTGTATATGTCTCGAGGCAACCTAACTCAGGAGCGAAAATTATCCAGACTATATTCACCCAGTATTTAAGAATGAGAGCAGTTAGCGACTTCCAACAAGCCTTACACATAGTTTCAAACCTGTTCTCACTGACACTCCGCACAAAATACTTCAGAAACAGTTGTGACGTATTAATTTGTTACTTCTATGCTACTAACTGTATTCGTAACACATTTTCAGAGAGTACACAAACTTAAGAGTAACTGTATCTGCGAAACTGTATCGTTGTACGACAAACAATTCAGGAGATATGACGTAATAAACATTAAGATGTGTGAAAAACTAGCTTTTCTGGAAACGGAGCGCAAATTTCCAAGACTAAACGCATTCAATGTTTGACGATGAGAAAGCTTAGCGACTCCCAACCCAACTTTATGTTAAAAAAAACGGAGCTGATGTTACTTCTAATAGCTGATGCGTGCAGTGATGACAACTGGTGACCAAAGCAGTATCAACTTGATAACGGATCGATGCGAAGCCGTCGTCCGACTCAGCCCGGCACTGAACCAAACGCTACACCAACCACAGGGCTGCTCGCTTGCCTTAAATGCCCTCCGACTACACCAAGTTCCGATTATGCGAGTTAACAGAGATTCAAGACATCACAGACAACAGAAAAACGCAAACAACTCGAAAATAGACACTTTTTATAGGAAGTTGTTTTTTGGTGATCTTACAAAACATGCTACATGTCAAATTTGAAATCCCACTGCGTAATTTACTCGTCAGTCACCGCAAACTGGCAACTTATTTACAAAATTACGAACTCTGCATTTCATATCAATTGCTTTAAACTCATTTTTGGAAAATAATTGTCCATTTCCTTCTGTTGTGCATTCGCTTTCTTCTTGACGATGGCGCTCATTTTTCAGAGAGTCGAAACAGCGCTATGGCCATTAGAATTTTATCCACAGTCTAATAACACATCTACGGATTTCAGTTCTTCAGAGTGCTTGATAACGTGTTCGTCGATCCCCTCGTGTTCGCCCTCTTCCTCTACCTCTACCACAGCCACGTCACTTGGACGCTCAAAGGCCGGCATTAGCCGCTCGCAGATATTTTCGCCATCCGAGCTTTCACAACCAGAAATTATTATTCTAAACGGAAGCATTAATTCTAATTGTAACAGAATACTGAGGCTTCATTTGTTTTCTCGAAAATCGAGTAACTATGAGCGGATAACCGGATGACCGTGAGATGGCGCATATGCATTTTTTTTGACCAAGTTTGCCAAAAATGCGAACATCTACCGAGTTCAGAGGTCGCCTCCTCTCCCCTCGGCGCCGAAGGCCCCAGCCGACCGGGGTTCCCGTAAATACTGTCCTGCCTGTTGTGAGCTCAGCTTGAGACCAAGGTATCGTCACAAGTGCAGGCAAGTTGAAAGATGAACCCGGCGCAGTACCTTGACTTATTTTCATACCCCTCTGACGTCCGCCAACCCACCCCATGCCCCTAGCTGAGGTTTCAAAAAAAGGCAACTTGTCCATCGCCCATCACTGGAGGAATAGGTTTGGCGTGAGTTAGTGGTATTTACCCAGGTGTGGCTCTGCCGACATGTTTTGGACGGAGGGAGTTTAGAAGGCTGTGCACCTGGGTGAACCCTAGGCGGTCAGTAGTCTGCATTACGCCGGCCGGAGTGGCCGAGTGGTTCTAGGCGCTACAGTCTGGAACCGAGCGACCGCTACGGTCGCAGGTTCGAATCCTGCCTCGGGCATGGATGTGTGTGATGTCCTTGGGTTACTTAGGTTTAATTAGTTCTAAGTTCTAGGCGACTGATGACCTCAGAAGTTAAGTCGCATAGTGCTCAGAGCCAAGCTAGTCAGCATCACGTGGTCGTTACCACAGTACCCACACACTGAGTGGCACAGAGTGCAGCTAAACCTGCGGTTCTAGGCGCTACAGTCTGGAACGGCGCGACAGCTACGGTCGAAGATTCGAATCTTGCTTAGGGCATGGATGTGAGTCATGTCCTTAGGTTAGTTACATTTAAGTAGTTCTAAGTTCTAGGAGACTGATGAGCTCAGAAGTTAAGTCCCATAGTGCTCAGAGCCATTTCAACCATTTGAAAACCTGCGATACTGCTCAGCGTTCACGGTAGATGATCCTGAAGGAAAACATATATGGGAAGGTGGAACCTTGTATGTCTTGGATCAGAAAATAAATCCAAAAATTATTGCACCCGGGTGGTTTACACGAGATCTGGATTTACTGTGATACCTGTGTACCGTAACGAAAGTCACGTAACTTTACCATAATTTGGAATAAAACCTGCAACCTGATCGGTAGAAAAAAAAAATGGGAGATTTCTAGGTGCGTCCAAAATGGAAAGTGCTGAGACTCGATTCCAGAGCCTAGTACTGAGGCTCACCCCCTATCCACGAGTCGCTGATCACTGTATCGTCAGTGTGACTTCACTTGAAACGAAGAAAGCGTCGCGGCTCACAATAATCAGACGTCTGGGACACTTGAAGAAACCTCATTTTACCAGTCCTGTGGTAACAAACATATTCAGGGCATTGATAATATGGGATTTTTTTCTGCTGTTTGACTGCGAACCATTTATTTCCATCGACAGAATAAAGGTGTAAGATGTTTGTAAATACATTTCGGCAAATGTCTTGCTTCCCACACTTTTGTAATACTTTGGAAACGAACATGATCTGTTCTTGCATGGAAGTCAGAATCCTGACAAAGAGAAAGAAATAAAAAGATATGCTTATGTCTGTTATCTGTTCTTTTGTAGAAGTCAATATCCCGACAAAAAGAAAGAAATGAAAATAAAAAGACTATGTCGCTTCCATATGTCCTAAAGTTATATGTAGTGGTTCCTTCAATGTAAACTGGACTACTATTGTTTTGACCATAAGATATTAAGTGTGTTTTCTGTGTCAACTGCACGAAGAATACGCAAGAAGGAACCTGGCTTACAAAAAGAAAAGAAAATCTACTTCACTTAAGAGACTGATCGTGTCCACGCACGAAGGTACCTCAGAGTCGGAATACGTAGGAAGTTGAAAATCACTTGGATCGATGAGGAATGAATAGGTTCTCCGCAGAATCGGCGAAGAAAGGGAGATATCGAAGAGGTACTGACAAGAAGGAGGTGCAAAATGGGGCACATTAAGACTCCACCATGGTACTGGGGGCAACTGCAGGCGGTAAAAACAGTAGGAGACAACAGACATTGGAATACTCCAGAGTGAAACTTCAAAGTGAAACCCACTCACTGGAAAAACGTTGGCTACGTGCAGAGACCCAGAAGAGGCCAGCATCGAAAAATATGTCGATTTTTTCCCTAATGACACATAATCTTCTACTGCCAGACCAAGCAATGTCTAGGCAATTCTGCCACAGGCCTCTTCATTCCTTACTTTGCTGTTGTTTCACGGCTCTTTTTCAGGCCACGGTTTGGTTGCACGCACCATTCGATCTACACTGACTGGAAGAAACGCAACACAAAAAATAATTAATGTAGAGTAACGCAATTTAGGAAACACATTTGTTTTGTCTAAGTAACATATTTAAGTGAGGGAACGTTGCAAGATCACACGTTACTGCAGCCGTGAAATAAGCCATTACAAACGAGAAGTGATGGCACGTTGATAATCGGCGTAATCGCCAGAATCTTCAATGCAAGCGTGCAAGCGTGGATGCGTTGTGTTGTGCAGGTTCCGGGGGTCAGTTTTTGGGACGGAGTTGCAAGCCTGTTGCACTTGGCTGGTCAATACAGAGACGGTTAATCCAGTTGTGGATGAATCTGGAGATGCCGTCTGATAATATCCTGTATCTGCTCGATTGAGCATTTGGGTTTTCCTGTTGGAAACACCCCTAGAATGCTGTCCATGAATGACAGCACAGTAGATGGAATCACCAGACTGACGAACAAATTTTCAGGCACGGTGCGTGGGGTAACCACGCGAGTGCTCCTGCCATCATACGAATTCGCAAGCCAGGTGTAGGTCTAGCACGCGAACAGGTTGATTGCAGGCATATTATACGACCATCACCGAGGCAGAACGAGGTTTCAACGGAAAACACAACAGACCTCCAATGTAGCCTCCAATAAGCTCTCGCTTGACACCAGTGAAGTGGCAAATGGCAGTGGTTTGGGATCAATGAAATGCGTGCTACAGGGCGTCTGGCTCTTAATTGTCCTTGGAGTAAGCGATTTGTAACAGTTCGTTGTGTCGCTGTGGTGGTAAATTATGCTCAAATTGCTGCTGCAGATGCAGTGCGATGCGACAAAGCTATCGCCAAACACGATGGTCTTCCTTCCCGGTAGTGCCACGCCGCCCTCCTGAATCCGGTCTCCTTGCGACTGTACGTTATCGTGACATCCTCCCCCAGCCTTCATGTAGGCCTACAGTGGCTACATTCCTGCCAAGTCTTTCTGCAGTACCACAGACGGAACATCTGTCTTCTCATAGGCCTATTACACGACTCATTGAGGTGTTGATAATGCCGTCTTTGTCCACGTAAAGGCATTCTTGAGTAAAGTCCGTTACAGCGTGCATTTAAAGCAAACATGATGTGCATCCTCATAGCGCTGCTACTAGCGCTGCTCTTATGCGATTGGCGCGACACTTGAACAGACATCATCTTTCAGTTGCAGAAACAAGTCTACCTACTTTCGTTTCTGTCGCACAACTCCTTCTTAGTGTTGCGATTTTTTTCCATCACTGCACATTCAAACGGCTGCTTCAGACCGTCTGCTCTTTGTTCTTCATAACCTTAATTTTTATATGATAAAAACTGGTACTGATATAACATGCGAAACATCTTCGTGTGCAACGTTACATTACTAGATATTATCCTCTGTTTTCATATCAATCATTTAACTTATTGTAGATCAAAAACAGTCTTTGTATAATTCAAATTTTCCTCGTTTTTAAAATTATTCAGAGCAATGCAAACATTAATAATAATAGTAATAATGAGCGTGTGCCATTGGTGGCCCGGAGACCCCTCGCGGGGCGGTTCCACCGCCGCTCCACAAGTCCTTTTTTTTTATCTCATTTTGTTCGTTTTCTTTCGTTGTATCTGCTCTGGGCGGACGTCGAAAGACACCCATTTCAGTTCGTTATTGATCTAGTAACTCAGTTTTTTTTTTATTACAGAGGGCTGCTAGCCCTCTGACCGAGCACGCTGAGCTACCGTGCCGGCGATTTTTTCGCGGCGGATGTCCAATGACACCCGTTCAGGTTCTTTGTTGATCTGTTCACTCAGTTTTTTTGTTACAGAAGGTAGCTAACCCTCTGACCGAGCAGGCTGAGCTACCGTGTCGGCTTGTCCTTTAAAGCCACTACGGCGACTTGCGAGTCAATGAGGATGAAATGAGGATGAAACACAACACCCAGTCATCTCAAGGCAGAGAAAATACCCGACCCCGCCGGGAATTGAACCTGGGACCCCGTGCGCGGGAAGCGAGAACGCTACCGCAAGACGACTAGCCGCGGACATGCAAACGCTTTTCGCAAGGGATAGCGTCCGTGAACCGATCCTGCAAAAGCCCTCTCTTTGAAAATCATTTCGAACCAATTGATGTATCACAGTAGGTGTACATGATCAAAGTACCTAGATACAGGTCGTTGGTTTCATTCGTTACACAATGTTTCAATAACCATTAATTAATTATGGTAGAGATAGAACCGCACCGTGGCTTTCTCAATATTTGGCGTCGACAGAATACTACGTTGAGATTTGTATTCTATAAATCAAATGCTCTATTTTGGTGTATATTCTGTTACATTCTGTTACAATTTTATTTGGAAATGTTAGAAGTAATTTACATTTTTCTACGTTTTCGTTCCTTCTCTCTCCACTACATCTCTGTTCAAAAAGTATTACTTTTACGGCGGCTGGCTTGTGGGTAGGCCTGGGAATCTGTGACTGTCCACGGATCCTTTTTGAGTCACGAAATCGTACTGGAAAATTTCATTCAATGCTATTCCGAATTGTGGAAATGAGAGTTTCATTCCATGGATACTTTGCAATTGAGACGCAGCTCTTGGTTGACTTCACAACAATGACATTGCCATCCACAAAGAGAGAGGATTTCAGCAACTACCACAGGCACGACTGGAATGGGTGGTGGGTGGACTGGTTCGACAGCTTCAGATGACCGATAGTCTCCATCGTCGATTCTGATAAGTGATTTTGTGGCACCACAGACGACGCTCATATTGGAGTTCAACCATATATCTCTATTTTGTGCTGAAACATAATAAACGAACGCTACGCAAAGTTTCTGTCATTGGAATTCCGCAAATCACGTAATATGAAACTGTGGACTTGGAATTCTGGATGAAAAGACTAGATAAGTTTATCCACGGCAATTTCGGGTTACAGAAATTTTAATAGGACGCCGACTGTATTCCTGCAACTAACATCGGTTAATCTCACTACGGACAACACAAATCACGATGGTCAGACGGAGACTCGAATCCCACTCCTCCACAACGCTGGCCGGTTGTCCAATGAACATCTAATTTATCAAGGACGACAGCTACGTCACACATTCGATTTTGAATATTATTATGCGTAAGATAACGATTTGGCTGAAGTAAAATAATCTATGAGGATAAAGTGTGACCTCAGTAATCGAATACACGCGAAGCGGTGGGCGCCACATCCTAGCTTAACAAGTTATCCGCTGGAGTCAGCAACTATCATAAATCCGACTTTAATGAAAGCAGTGGGTAAAGAGCTTTTAAGGCTCCAGTAGCAGTAACTGCTGTTGTTTATACACCTAATGGGATTACACACAAAAGCCTTTGATCCAAACGAACTGTTTAACCGACAGCAAACAATGCTACGTACAGAAGTTTAGTAGGCACGTACATAGTTGATAATGATCAGCCGAGATTCAACAGTGGTAAATGGTTAGAGTAGTATTAACAGGAAGAGGAGTCGTATTTCTATCTGGAATTCCTCTGCTGCTGTTCTGTTTTAGGTTTTTATTCTCCGTAAATACGTTTGTACGATTATAAACAACCTTCCTGTTGCATTGTATGTGCGTGTTTGTCAGGCTGGCGTCTCTCTGAAGTTAGGAGAAGTAGAATCGTTTTATAAACGTCGACACGCCCCACCAAGGGCGTTCAGATGCCCCGCATGACAGAGACTTTCTCTTGAAAGTATATTTTCTGCCGCAGTGGAAAGGCGATTTAATGAGGTATCGGGGTTGAAACTGCTACAGAGTGAAAAGTACGTTCCGGAACGTAAGACAATTGTCTTCTCATAGAAAGGACATGTTGCTGAGATGATTTATGCTACTCAAATTTTAAATGTGTTCCTTTCCGCTACCTGTAGCTTCTTTTTGCATCTGTAGTTTGTTTTTCAACCTTCGATTAGAAGTTAGCAAAACAGGACACACACACACACACACACACACACACACACACACATACACACACACACGAATGCTGTTCACATAATATATCAGCGAATTAGCTGACAGTATTACTTACAATCTCAGTCTTTTCTAAGAACATCGAGTTATTATTAGTTATTGTAAAAAGTAGTATGCTTAATATCCAGTTTGATAGGGACAAAATCTGTTGGCCGAAGACTGCGTTAATGACACCCTTAAAAGAGTACACCGAACACTTTTGAGCTTTTTATAGAGCGTGGAACTGTTACCACTGGGTCACGTGACCCTCGAATGCTGACGTAGCACTGAAGTGGTGTGTCTGCAGCAGCCGGTCGTGTGGAATCAGCGCAGTGATATGGGGCGACGTGTAGACGTGACGCAATGGCAGAGGGGAGCAGCTGCCTTATGTGAACGTACACTATCGATGCAAAGTTCTTGAACCTTAGCGATTTTGAGGAAAAAATACAGATTGCACCAGAAATACTCATAAGTCAGATTTGAAATAATATTTTATTGAAAGTTTAAAATATGCTTGCCCGCATCTCGTGGTCGTGCGGTAGCGTTCTCGCTTCCCACGCCCGGGTTCCCGGGTTCGATTCCCGGCGGGGTCAGGGATTTTCTCTGCCTCGTGATGGCTGGGTGTTGTGTGCCGTCCTTAGGTTAGTTAGGTTTAATTAGTTCTAAGTTCTAGGGGACTGATGACCATAGATGTTAAGTCCCATAGTGCTCAGAGCCATTTGAACCATTTTTTTAAAAATATGCATTCAGATATTACTCTCCTCAAATTAGCCTCCTTTGGCTTTAATCACTGTTCTGTGTATGCGAGGCATCCCTGCTGTCAGCTTCATTAGGGTTTCCTCGAGGGTATGTCGCCATTCTGCTTGTATTCTGGTCCAGTGGTGATGAACGTTGATAACGGACCTTGATTTAACTGCTCCATCCAAGTGATCCCAAAGCAGTGCAACAGGATTGGAGTCGGGGGATTGGCGCGGCCAGATGATATTTTTCAGTTTCTTCTGTTTTTCCAAATTTTCCAAATATGCTTTACACATTTTTGAAGTGGGTCTTCATCTTGCCGTTGGACGAATGCCTAGCCAATCAAAGATCTTCCACATGAATTTACATGACACAGTAGAATGGGATCGTAATCCTCTTTCTTCAGTGTTCGTTTGTTGGTACAAGATCACCAGTCTTACCACCACCAAAACATCCCCAGACAATGAGAGAACCCCTTACATGCTTCAATGTTAAAAACGCACATTGGTGTAACATTCGTTCACCTGGTAACCTGCGAACAAACTTGTATCACTTTGTGCTAAAGACCTCAAGTTTGGGTTCGTCAGTGATAGGTACCTTTTTCCATTCATTTACTGCCCGACTTTCATGTTGTCTTGCCCAGTGTAGCCTCTTTGGCCTATTAATAGCTGTCAGTAGTGGTTTCTTAGCCGCCACACACCCGTTACGATTGATGTCTTTCCATACTACTTACATTCACAGGCTTTTCCCCATCACAGTTGATTTCTGCTGCTAAAACTGGCAATGTGTTGAAGCGATCACGTTTAATTGTGGCTACTTTATATTTGTCATCATTTTTATGTGACTTTTGGCCTACACTTTCGAGGTCGGTCCATATTCTGACCCTTATCCGCACGCCTCTCTAAGGTATAATGGACACATACCAAGGAAATATGTTCTTGACGCTATTTGTCGCAAATTAAGAGCTGCTGCTCGTAAAGACACAATTGCAGAACGTTTTTCGGTTGACAGCGCCTTCCGTCGTCACACTGTCTATGTTGACACTGACCACTCACTGAAGTTCACTATTCGATATCTCGTGCATAACTACATACCCCTCTCTTACCTGTAACCGTGTTTACATCGTATGAACGCCATCTAATGAGAAAAGATTATATTGTGCCACCGCAATACAAAATTAGCGGCCGCGTGGTGTAGCCGTGCGGTCCGCGGCGTCTTGTCACGGTTCGTGCAGCTCCCTCCGTCGGCGGTTCGAGTCCCCCCTCGGGCATAGGTGTGTGTGTGTTGTCCTTAGCATAAGATAGCTTAATTAGTGTGTAAGCCTAGGGACTGATGACCTCAGCAGTTTGGTCCCATAGTCCTTATCACAAATTTCCATTTTCCAATTAGCGGCATGCAATGCTTGGAAACTGAACAGCATAACAACGGAGAGTTACGTCTTGAAGTATTTCACTTTTAAAAAGGTGGAGCACTGCATTTAGACGTTAAATTGAGCTTGACACTGCGGAAACAATACAGCTAATTTGTATTTGAATCTGATAACTAGATTTTTTTTATCATAATTTCAGGGCGATCGAAGACTTTTGGACGATACTGTACCGGCGAGCACACCGTGAACGAGGTTGCCCGATTTGTCGGAATATCACCGCAGACTGACGAACGTATCTACAAGGACTGGTGTACCCCTGCCAGCGTAAGAAAGGCGGCCATTGAAAGGTCCGAAGCGACGGGCGCCGGAGACCAGAGTAACGCACGATCAGCTGCAATCGGTTGCGAACCGGGCACGAGCTGCTGCTGCTGCTGCTGTCTGTGAACGCGGGTCCGTCTCGGTCAGTCCCCGAGCGACCACTGGGAAGGTAATAGGGTACAGTGGCCATCTGTAACAGGATACCGCGCGAAAAGCGTTTCGTTACAGCGACAGACGAAGCTGCAAGTCTTCAGTTGGCCAAATTACACAGGAAGTGGGCATTAGCCGACTGGAGTGGTCCGCCAGGTCGCGGCTCGGCTCGGCTCGGCTCGGCTCGGCCTCTCTGCAGATGATACGAGGCGCCGGGTGCGGTGGCGGCACGACCAGGCGTTTAGCGTTCAGGGGGTGGTTCAGGCCGGCGGCGGCTCCGTCGTGTCTTGCCAGTGTTTCTCGTACCGTGACCTGGCCCTTTTCATTACAGTTGCCGTGGACGTGTGTCAAGGCCATTAACCATCACTGAAGACTAAGTCCGCCTCGATAGCTGCCTGGTCAGCGTGACGGATTGCCGTCCTACGGGCCCGGGTTCGATTACCGGCTGGGTCGGGCATTTTCTCCGATCAGGGACTGGGTGTTGTGCTGCCTTCATCATCATTTCAACCCCATCCGGCGCGCACGTCGCCCATTGTGGCGTCGAATGTAATAAGACCTGCACCAAGGCTGCCGAACTTGCCCCGGAAGGGGTCTCCCGGCCAATGACGCTAAACGCTCACTTCCATTGCACTGGAGACTGTTGTCTTTTCCTTTACGTCTACGTGATGAGTGTCCTGAGAACACACCTATCTTCTAAGATGAGAACAGTAGTGTCCACAGAACGGCACTGACAAATTCCTCGTCTCACCCTGGCAGAAGGAAACCTGACGTCTGACGTCCTGTCGACATCGAGATCATTAGAGACGGAATACAAGCTCTTACTGTGGCGTCTCGACTGGTGCGCCAAATCTCCAGACCTTAGCGAGCGTTTGCAACTGTCTGAAACACCAGGTGAAACACAGCAGTCAAACAATCCCGCATTCTGGAGGCTCTACGGGGCCAATGGCAACGTGTACTTTCATCTGGATAGACCCGCAAAAACACGTGGACTCTGCTCCTCCCCAGGTGGCGCCAATATGGGGCAGGAGAAACTGTGTCCTGTGCGAGACATTTTTCTTGTCTGGTGTGTTTATTATAGGCTCTTCTATTCGTTATTCAATTGGCCGGCCTGTGTGGCCCACGGTTGTAGGCGCTTCAGTCTGGAACCGCGCAACCACCACGGTCGCAGGTTCGAATCCTGCCTCGGGCACGGATGTGTGTGACGTCCTTATGTTAGTTAGGTTTCAGTAGTTCTACGTTCTAGGGGACTGATGACCTCACACGTCAAGTCCCACAGTGCTCAGAGCCGTTTGAACCTTATTCAATTTTTCTGCGCAAATAGAGAACATTAGAATATCAATAGCAAAACGAAGGCGGAACACCGATGGCTCATTAATACCTAGTCCTTCCTTGTCTTTACGAAAAAATTGCTCTGTCGCTGCTGATAATAATTTTGGTGATGTAGAATGCCCTTAACTGAATCTTATTTTTATTCAGAACCTCCCACTATCTTGGCGTTCTCTAACGGAAATCATAGAGTTGACGTATGACTTCTTTATTGTAACACGATATGTTCAGTGAGCGACTTGTTTCAAGGGGCTGTTACTAAAATTATGTTGAATCTTACCTTAGTGAAAATTTATAACGCTCAGGCAACGTGGTAAGCGACAGTCACTGGTGTCCTACAACTTCCGAGATGTTCGCTCTCGTCCGCCGACTCGCAGCTAATCAGCGTTTTCTCACGTTCCCAAGCTGCCGCGGGCCGGCTCCGCCACCTGTCGCTGCGCGAGACTGATCGCACGCCGTATCACAACTCATACCTCCTTCGAAACGTTTGCCGGCGATTCTGGATCATTTCTGTGCACTTGCTCCTTGTCTGCCTACATAGCGGTCGACAGCCTTGTGTCGATCCTCGAGACAGGATTAAAATAGTCAGAGCGTCTATACCACCATCTAATGCTCTGTAGCCGTACGGCCACCCTCAAAGACTACCGATTCTCACCACTCTTTTTCTTTTACATTTCTTTATTTTGGCTTTGGGTTACAAGGACGGTGCAGCCAACAACTATTACAAGGTGGCGAAGAAACATAATCGAAAAAAACAGAATAGCACAAAATTACGAGTAGCATACAAACACTCTCTTAAAGTAAAATAAAAGCGCAATTGGACAGCCGAAGGGAGTTATAACAATGAGATTAGAGCAGAATTACAAACAGCACCATCCAATAAAAGTATGACAAACATAAAGACGCTTTTATGAAAAATTCAAAACATTGGAGGGCAAACACCGTAAGTCATACAATAAGGCCAACAATAGCTGAACAACGGAATTGCAAATCATACAATAAGTCCAACAATACCGAAGAACAGAATTGCAATAACAATGTGAGAGTTGTACCATACAGAGAGACGCAATAAAAACAAAAGAAAAAACCCAAAATGACAAACACATTACAGCCAACGGTATTTACAATAGTGCCAGCAGAACAGTCACATAAAATGCGCAAGAGAGCAATAATGAAAATATAATGTACAAATAGAGGTCTGTACGCAAGTTAAAACATAAAATTACGCACCAGATTACAAACTGGGTGGATGCCATTTGACAATGAAGATCTCGGCAATTCATAAATTAAATTTGGCTGCTGGTGGCTTTCAAATAATCTGTGAGCAAGTTATATTTATCAAAATGGTGGAGCAAAACAGGAACACTGGTAGGGAGCGGTTACCCGCACGTAACCAATTTCTTGTACAAGTCTGATTGTGCAGTCGTGTACTTGGAACATTCCAATGTGACGTGGTTAAGATCCGCTACTGCCGTCGTGTCCTTGTCGCAGTGTACGGACGTGATAATGTTCAACCGATGTAGGGGCGCAGGGTAGCACTTTTGTCCCAGCCTCATGCGAATGATAGAAGTCGCGTCTTCGAAGCTGCATTGGGGACAACTGTGGTCTGCAAGAGATGTTCGGCTGTATGGCCACCAGGTGGACGGCCACAGAGTGCAGACAGACATGCCATTCACAGTTCCAAGCGTGATAAGCAGTCTTCCGTATCGTCCACGCGAGATCCGTATAATGGATCGGCGTTGGGCTACGTGGCCTTCTATAATAATCCTTGGCAAGGCGATAAACAATTCCATTATGAAGAATGCCACAATGTCCTTTATCCAAGAGGAGCTGGACGGCAGTGGCCAGTGTCTGGGCGTCTCTTGTGGCCGTGAAGACGTTCACAACGTATCTGATGGTCCCTAATGAGGCCGACCACTCAGTACGACAACAAACTGTGCCATCAGTCACTACAGCATCACCGACCGCTTTCTACCATTTAAGGAACCATTTGCACTCGAGCACAGACAATATTTAATTTAGTTAGATTATATGTATCGATTTTTTAAGACAAGAGAATGCAAAATAAAGCAATTAACACCGCTCTCTTGTCACAGCCTGTACTCATCAACACTCTCATGTCATTCGTTGTCCTAGGAGGGCTTAATATTTTGTGCGGCTCCACAGTTAGCCATATTGATATTTATTAGCAGAAAAGAGGCGCAGAATTAATAAGTCGCTCTCATTTGTGAATGATCTGCCATTATGTATCTAGAATTTTACGTAAGTGTAATTTATATCGTAACGTATATGTTAAAATGAATATATGTTTTATTTAATCGTATGTTTTTCTTTGTTTTAGTAGTTTTAGTCACTCCATTTTCATGATTGAAGCTGACGTCAGATATCAGACTGTCTACAAAAAATACATAATGAGCCCTGGCTACGTTCCGTACATCTTCGGACGTGCGAAGCTCGATAAATTCACGGCGTAAAATTTTAATCCCTCAATTACTTATCCAAAACAAACAAACAAATTATTATTATATATATTATTATTATTATATATTTTATTATTATTATATTTTATTATTATTTTATTTTATATTTTTTATTTGTTACACTGGCGACTATGTGCCAGGACTCATTATTGTATCTGTACTACAACTAATTGTTCTTTTTCATGTACATCCTCACCGGCAACAACCTATGTGATGAGAATATTGAAGAAAACGAATAAAATCTGGAGACCATTTGGACTGGAAATGCAATCTTCGCATCAAGACATGTACGGTAAGACGCAGCACTCGCGCATCCACAATTGATTCCAAGCACATTTTTCATTCAAAATTATTTTTCTCAGCATTAAATTCAATATTCAGTTTCCATTCAGTAATTTTTTTCCAAATTCCGCGAAATCTCATTCAGACGATTACATTCCGATCCAACAATACGCAAGTTACATTGCACAATATGGCGGACATTGTACAACATTCAAGCAACATGGCTAGTCACCATTAACACGTATGCTTCTTTCGATCTTTAAAGTCATCTTTCAATCATTCTCAGTCATTTAAACACACACATAGGCAGTACATTTTCACACTACGCGTTTAAACGATTTTTTTTTCTTTCTTGGACACAATTTATTCACGATATGGTAAAAACTCGACACCAGTACACAATGGAACAACAATCAAGTAATGCAAACATGGATACACGGACACATTCAGACACAGAAATTAATACAGACACGCAAACGCATCAACATAATAATCCGCTACAGACACACATAAACGCCGAAAGGAGCAACTCCGAACCAAACCTGAGAGACCACGTCACGTCTAATGACGCGGCGGGGGCAAGCTCATTTTGCAATCAAAATTTTGCCGCTATGCTGAATTCAATTTTGGAAGGCATATCCGATATTAAGCAAGATAATGCAGCCTTCAGGAATGACATAAAATCAGACTTCGCCACACTGACTCAAAAGGTAGATGAAATTAATACACGTCTTTCCAAACAGGTCGACGATCTTACGGAAAAATTCGAAAATTTAGAGTTACGACAAAGCGACAATGCCAATCACATCCATGACTTGACAAAAACCTGTGAAACTATTAATTGCAAATTAGAATCAAACACGCACGCATGTGACGAAATTAATTTAATTTGAATGCAATAGAAACATACGTAGCTGACATTCACAAACAGATTCACACAACAATACAGATAGAGGCTGAACCCCATTTGTCTCGCATTAATTCACAATTTAAAGAATGGACGGCACACAAAGACGAAATTTTTGAAGAATGTATACAAAACAAATTGCCACATATTGTGCACGATTCTGTAGTGGAATACATGAACAACAATAGACAAGTCATCGATGACGATATGCAAACAAAGACAACTCAATGCCAGGTACAACAAAATAGCACACCCACTACACATTTTTACACACACAGAAGAAAATCTCGATTCGGGAATGAACACATGTACACACACGAATTTCAACACTCAAATACACAATACACTGACACGCATAGCAACAGATACCCATCACACGAAATACAATACAATTATCATTCTGATGAAGAACCATGTACACACAGGGAAGAATTCAATGATTACACGGAAAGAAACAGACGAACACGTAACAAAGAAGAAGAAAGTGTATTCAAGCACCGTAAATTCCAACCTTTTATACCAGGCAAAAACACTGTACACCCTGTCATCTTCTTAAAAGCTTTTAGGAACGCATTCCCACGTTCGTGGAGCGACCACAAACGCATTGCGTACGTTGTGGATTATATTCAAGGGGACGCTGCTGTCTGGGCTTACCATGAAAGCGACAGATGTGTAACATACGAGCAGTTTGAACGCGCCTTCTTGAATAAGTTTTGGTCACCCACTGTGCAGGAACGTATCCGCAAACAAGTCACTGAACCCGAACACTTCAATCCTAAAAACGGCAACCTGCGCAGATATTTCGAGAAGTACCTAAACATGACACACTTCCTTAATGAACCAGTGAAACCAAAAGATGTGATCCGATCACTGAAAGCAAGACTTCCTTTTAATATTAAAGAGAAATTACTGTACTTACCGGACGAGGATCCTGAATATTTTTTGGAAAAGTTAGATGCTGTTGATTTACTGTATGAAGAACAAGAACCAACACACAACTCACGCAGTAGGAATCAACATGTCTACATTGCTACATTACCAAACACGCAGCAAAATTCACAACACACAGTAAACACGCAAAACAATCACCACAACTCACAGCTGCACACAAACAACAACTGCAACTATACACAGGGAGATAACCCGTACAAAAAACGAAGAAACGACAATTTTAATTCAAGAAGGAATAATGGAAACAACAACGGACACAAAGCCAAACAGAAACACTGGCAAGGAAACAACAACACAGATTACACAAGAAATGGAACACCTACACCGCACTTTAACCAGAACGACAACCAGTATTATGTGAGACAGTGGCAAACACCGCCACCACAAAATCATATTCAGATGCCACAAGGGAATTTTGCACAAACAAGCAACACAAACCAACAAGTGACTTCAGCCAACCGAAAACAGACAGGCGATTGGCAAAGACAATATCCTAATGTAAATATTATTGAGGTAGCTAATGAAACTACAACTACACTTGCCAATGACCAGACAAACCAGGTAAACTAGAACCAGTCATTGCTGAGCCCCAGGTCGTGACTGAGGAACATTTGGGGGCAACTTCAATTTAGAAACTATGTTTGAATACACACTTGCTAGTGAAACTGTGAAACAAGAAAAATTAACATTTACACAACAAGAGTTGCCTACACTATTCTTAAGATATAATGAAAGTGGAAACTTAGCTGATGATCTGATAAATGACAACACACAATGTCACAATGTAAAGAAAAGATTTGTACTGTCTTCCACCTCAGGCATTGTAGGAGGTATACCTACTAACATAATTATTGATACAGGAGCTGCTGTCAGTGTGATTTCTCACAATTTTTATACTATGATGAAGAAAACTTCCAAGATACCAGAGTTCCCAGTTCAAAACTGTTTAATATTAACTGCATTAGGTAATAAGCAGGTATTTGTGACAGTTAATATGGGAAATGGAATCGTACAATGGCCTTTCCTAGTTGTCCAAAGCCTTGCTGCCAATTGTATATTGGGTATTGATTTTCTTTGCGAGAAGGACTGTACTATAGACTTCTCCAAAGGCATTTGTTATTTTAAGTATGAAGGCAGAGACATAGTTTTGAACTTGGACACTCGACTAGTAGACCATAACAAGCACTGTTCTGGCTACAAGATACAGATTATACGTGAGACTGACAGATTCCACACAACAACATGTATCACACGGTGAGGTAGTGAATGATGTACTTACACAAATTAATTCTAAGTTATCAGAATGTGATGCTATTAATGAAGAGGAGAGATCCCAGCTTAAACATATTTTACTTAAGAATAAGGATGTTTTCATTAGTAAGCCAGGTAGGATCAACACATATATGTATACGATTGAAGTCAAGCCTCACCAAATCTATTACCACAAGTCATACAATGTACCTCTAGATCTGCGACCTGCGGTTTGAGAAGATTCACAAATGATTACATGCCATACTGTGGAAAACCTAAAGCCATTCTATCAGATAACGCCAAGTATTGTGCAGGATTCACCTGGAGAAAATTTCTAAAGGACAATAACATTAAGAGCATCTTTATTTCAAAGTTTCATGCATCAGCCAACCCTTGTGAGAGAATTTTTATAGAATTAAATAGATTCATGAGAACTTATACCTCAACACAGCACACAAACTGGATACATTACCTAGCACTTTTTGAGGAAATACACAACAATTTAAATATATACAACACACCCTACACTCCCAGAGAAATCATGTTTGACACAAAGGAAACTAATGAATGGAGCAACCCACTACCAAAATTTTCTGACACCAAACCTTCACACGAGGAAAAGGTAAGGGAAGTACTCATTGCAATTACTGAACAAGCTGACATTAGAAATAAGAACTATGGTGCTAATCTGAAAAGAAGGCAAAACTTTACAATAGGCATGCAAGTTTTACTTAAGACCCACTACAAATCGTCATTACCTCTAAAACGTAATGTTAAGTGGCGTCCATTATATGAAGGTCCTTACACAATCATTGATATACCACACCCTGGAGCATATCTGTTACAAAACCCCAAGAATAAGAGAATTTTAGGTTTGTACCCTCACAAAGATTTGAAAACTTTTAGCCCTTAGCAGAGTATGCTGATACAAAAACAAGGTAAGTCACATCTGGTACTTCAAGCTGGAAGAAGAAGAAGATATAAGCTATAATCTTAAGTATCTACATTTTACAGCACCAGCAGTAACAGCAGCAGCAGCAGCAAGAAGATAAGACACAGGAAGAACTAACAATTTTCATGCAAAGCACAGTTACTGATTATTAATACCTTGCAGACAAGCTGACAGACTAAATGACCGGAGATAATTGCTGCCCTGAACCTGATATATAAATTGGCATGATAGACACTTGATTTTCTATTCACACTCACACCACAATCCACATGAACACAACATGAACAAAAAAAAAAAAAAAAAACACTCTACAGGAAATGACAAATGAGATTAATTGAGCAATGCCATATACTTTATTTTATTTGTAAATGATACTTTGTGCATGTGCTAATTTGGAATTGATTGTGGATGTGACGTGTCGTGTCTTATTGTAATCATGACTTTTCAGGACAGATCATCTCAAGGATGTTTTCTAACCTATTATTAAAGTTTATGTTGCAGGAAACATTTAATGAGGAAGAACACTTATTGTGTAGTACTGATGTAAAGGAAAATATACTTAAAAGGAAAACTTTATTAAAAAGGGGAAGAGACCTATAAAAGAAAATGGATTTTCTGAATGTATCACAATACACTGAACCTATAAGATAATTTTTTATGTCTGACCCATATGTATTTGTAAATATCTAGTTTGATGCAATTGAAAAATGTAAAATATGTATATGTATTACCAAACAATGTAATGTAAATGTATAAGTACATGTTTCACAGAAAATTTTTTTTATATCTACGTAAATATGTAACAGAAAACTGTACTCAAAGTGAAGTGATATTTGTTATGTTTTGTGCTCTCTGTTGTGAACGAACATTTTGTTTTGCAACGAACAATGTATGAAAAAGTTGTGTGCAAATTTAAAAAAAAAAAAAAAACGGTTCACTGCACTCATGATGGGACACTATAGGTGACGTGAGTTGCAAAACCACGGTACACTTTTCGACGAAACGACGACACAATATCCAGGAGACGACATACGCCTTTCGGAAGACGAAATTGGAGGTTATTGAGTAGATGTAACACGGACTGGTCAGTATGGAACCACTGACACCATGTATTCCTACCAAGGCGAAACCACATTTTAACTACGTCTTCCAAAGCACGCTTCATTGCGGGACTGTTGATCTCCAACTCTTTTCTTCAAGAACTTTCGTCTCAATGTAAACAAAACGTGTGACACGTGACATTTATTGTAAAGTGCAAAGACTTTAGCACAGTATAAACCTTTAGCGACACGTGACATTCTAAAGAGAATGTGTTCACATATCTCTGAATATGCACAAAACCATTAATTAATTTTATTTATTGAATGAACATGTGTAATAACATTTTGAAGTGAAAGAGAACAATGGAGTATATGCCCTACAATTTTTTACAAAGTAACAGCACAAGTGAATACGAACTGTGAAATTTGTTACAGTCTCTGTAGAAGTATTATATAACATTGACAGCTACTTTCGGATTAGCAGTGATAGCACTGAGCCAGTGTAGTAGACTGTGATACTAGAGATCCAGGGTTCAATACTGCTCGGAAACAAAAATTTTTGTTTTTTCTTTTTACTTTCATTGATATTGTATGTAAATATTATTTATGTATTTGTGTGGATGAATGACATTTTATCATATCTTAAGTATGTTGAATCTGTGAAACAAGATACGTAATAACTTATGATTCATGACATGACAAATAAACAAAATACGTCAACAAATTGCTCAGCTGCAGGTGGTACACCTTTGCTCTCGCAGTTTGGGGGGCAGTTTAAGGAACCATTTGCACTCGAGCACAGACAATATTTAATTTAGTTAGATTATATGTATCGATTTTTTAAGACAAGAGAATACAAAATAAAGCAATTAACACCGCTCTCTTGTCACAGCCTGTACGCATCAACACTCTCATGTCATTCGTTGTCCTAGGAGGGCTTAATATTTTGTGCGGCTCCACAGTTAGCCATATTGATATTTATTAGCAGAAAAGAGGCGCAGAATTAATAAGTCGCTCTCATTTGTGAATGATCTGCCATTATGTATCTAGAATTTTACGTAAGTGTAATTTATATCGTAACGTATATGTTAAAATGAATATATGTTTTATTTAATCGTATGTTTTTCTTTGTTTTAGTAGTTTTAGTCACTCCATTTTCATGATTGAAGCTGACGTCAGATATCAGACTGTCTACAAAAAATACATAATGAGCCCTGGCTACGTTCCGTACATCTTCGGACGTGCGAAGCTCGATAAATTCACGGCGTAGAATTTTAATCCCTCAATTACTTATCCAAAACAAACAAACAAATTATTATTATATATATTATTATTATTATATATTTTATTATTATTATTTTATTATTATATTTTTTATTTGTTACAACCACCTCCTCTGTGAACAACTCAGGATCAGAGCCGCAGTCGGCCGGACACTTTGGCCGAGCGGTTCTAAGCGATTCCGTCCGAAACGTCGCTGCTGCTACGGTCGCAGGTTAGAATCCTGCCTCGGGCATGGATGTGTGTGCCGTCCTTAGGTTAGTTAGGTTTAAGTAGTTCAAAGTCTAGGGGACTGATGACCTCAGATATTAAGTCCCTTAGGGCTTAGAGCCATTTTTGAGATCCACAGTCAAAGAGTAAGAGAAGCCTTTCGCACCTGCCAGACCGATCGCCCGCCGTGCCCAACCCCGTAAGGGGCCGCAGATGCAACCCGCCTCGCCTCCGGGCGCCTGACGCAAACCCGCGTCCGCTGGCGGCTACCTGTGCATCACAGCGCGCCGAATGGAACCAACCTTGAGAGTGACGATCTTTGTAAAATCAGTATGACACCGTGCGGTCACAGTCGCTGCAGTTTCTGACAAACACAAAGAATGCTCCAAAACTGATCCAAACATTCTGTTACAAATTTATCCTTGGCTGACAAAATGTTACACTACTGGCCAATAAAATTGCTACAAGAAGAAATTTAACCGACAGGAAGAAGATGTGATATGCAAATGATTAGCTTTCCAGAGCATTCACAGAAGCTTGGCGCCGGTGGCGACACCTACAACGTGCTGACATGAGGAAAGTTTCCAACCGATTTCTCATACACAAACAGTAGTTGACCGGCGCTGCCTGGTGAAACGTTGTTGTGATGCCTCGTGTAAGGAGCACAATGGCGTACCATCACGTTTCCGACTTTGATAAAGGTCGGATTGTAGCCTATCGCTATTGCGGTTTATCGTATCGCGACATTGCTCCTCACGTTGGTCGAGATCCAATGACTGTTACCAGAATATGGAATCGGTGGGTTCAGGAAGGTAATACGGAACGCCGTGCTGGATCCCAACGGCCTCGTTATTACTCGCAGTCGAGATAGGCATCTTATCCGCATGGCTGTAACGGATCGCGCAGCCACGTCTCGATCCCTGAGTCAACAACCATTTGCACGAACAGTTCGACGACGTTTGCAGCAGCAGCAGCAGCTCGGAGATCGTGGCTGCGGTTACCCTTGACGCTGCATCACAGGAGCGCCTGCGATGGTGTACTCAACGACGAACCTGGGTGCACGAATGGCAAAACGTCATTATTTCGGCCGAATCCAGATTCTGTTTACAGCATCATGATGGTCGCATCCGTGTTTGGCGACATCGCGGTGAACGCACATTGGAAGTGTGTATTCGTCATCGCCATACTGGCGTATCACCCGGCGTGATGGTATAGGGTGCCATTGTTACACGTCTCGGTCACCTCTTGTTCGCATTGACGGGACTTTGAACAGTGAACATTACATTTCAGATGTGTTACGACCCGTGGTTCAACCCTTCATCCGATGCCTGCGAAACCCTACATTTTAGCAGGATAATGCACGACCGCATGTTGCAGGTCCTGTACCGGCCTTTCTGGATACAGAAAATGTTCGACTGCTGCCCTGGCCAGCACATTTTCCAGATCTCTCACCAATTGAAAACTTCTGGTCAATGGTGGCCGAGCAACTAGCTCGTCACAATACGCCAGTCACATCTCTTGATGAACTGTGGTATCGTGTTGAAGCTGCATGGGCAGCTGTACCTGTACACGCCATCCAAGCTCTGTTTGACTCAGTGTCCAGGCGTATCAAGGCCATTATTACGGCCAGAGGTAGTTGTTCTGGGCACTGATTTCTCAGGATCTATGCACCCAAATTGCGCTGAAAATTTAAACTGGTTTGATGCGGCCCGCCACGAATTCCTTTCCTGTGCTAACCTCTTCATCTCAGACTAGCACTTGCAACCTACGTCCTCAATTATTTGCTTGACGTATTCCAATCTCTGTCTCCCTCTACAGTTTTTGCATTCTACAGCTCCCTCTAGTACCATGGAAGTCATTCCCTCGTGTCTTAGCAGTTGTCCTATCATCCTGTCCCTTCTCCTTATCAGTGTTTTCCACATATTCCTTTCCTCTCCGATTCTGCGTAGAACCTCCCCATTCCTAACCTCATCAGTCCACCTAATTTTCAACATTCGTCTATAGCACCACATCTCAAATGCTTCGATTCTCTTCTGTTCCGGTTTTCCCACAGTCCATGTTGCACTACCATACAATGCTGTACTCCAGACGTACATCCTCAGAAATTTCTTCCTCATATTAAGGCCGGTATTTGATATTAGTAGACTTCTCTTGGCCAGAAATGCCTTTTTTTGCCATAGCGAGTCTGCTTTTGATGTCCTCCTTGCTCCGTCCGTCATTGGTTATTTTGCTGCCTAGGTAGCAGAATTCCTTAACTTCATTGACTTCGTGAACATCAATCCTGATGTTAAGTTTCTCGCTGTTCTCATTTCTACTACTTCTCATTACCTTCGTCTTTCTCCGATTTGCTCTCAAAACATACTGTGTACTCATTAGACTGTTCATTCCGTTCAGCAGATCATTTAATTCTTCTTCACTTTCACTCAGGATAGCAATGCCATCAGCGAATCGTATCATTGATATCCTTTCACCTTGTATTTTAATTCCACTCCTGAACCTTTCTTTTATTTCCATCATTGCTTCCTCGATGTACAGATTGAAGAGTAGGGGCGAAAGGCTACAGCCTTGTCTTACACCCTTCTTAATACGAGCACTTGCACCATTTTATATTGTCGAACGCTTTTTCCAGGTCGACAAATCCTATGAAAGTGTCTTGATTTTTCTTTAGCCGTGCTTCCATTATTAGCCGTAACGTCAGAATTTCCTCTCTCGTCCCTTTACTTTTCCTAAAGCCAAACTGATCGTCACGTAGCGCATTCTCAATTTTCTTTTCCATTCTTCTGTATATTATTCTTGTAAGCAGCTCCGATGCATGAGCTGTTAAGCTGATTGTGCGATAATTCTCGCACTTGTCAGCTCTTGACGTCTTCGGAATGTGTGGATGATGCTTTTCCGAAAGTCAGATGGCATATCGCCAGACTCATATATTCTACACACCAACGTGATTAGTCGTTTTGTTGCCACTTCCCCCAATGATTTTAGAAATTCTGATGGAATGTTATCTATCCCTTCTGCCTTATTTGACCGTAAGTCCTCCAAAGCTCTTTTAAATTCCGTTTCTATTACTGGATCCCCTATCTCTTCTAAATCGACTCCTGTTTCTTCTTCTATCACATCAGACAAATCTTCACCCTCATAGAGGCTTTCAATGTATTCTTTCCACCTATCTGCTCTCTCCTCTGCATTTAACAGTGGAATTACCGTTGCACCCTTAATGTTACCACCGTTGCTTTTAATGTCACCAAAGGTTGTTTTGGCTTTCCTGTATGCTGAGTCTGTCCTTCCGACAATCATATCTTTTTCGATGTCTTCACATTTTTCTTGCAGCTATTTCGTCTTAGCTTTCCTGCACTTCCTATTTATTTCATTCCTCAGCGACTTGTATGTCTGTATTCCTGATTTTCCCGGAACGTGTTTTTACTTCCTCCTTTCATCAATCAACTGAAGTATTTCTTCTGTTACCCATGGTTTCTTCGCAGCTACGTTCTTTGTACCTATGTTATCCTTCCCAACTTCTGTGATGGCCCTTTTTAGAGATGTTCATTCCTCTTCAGCTGTACTGCCTGTTCTTTGTACCTATGTTATCCTTCCCAACTTCTGTGATGGGCCTTTTTAGAGATGTTCATTCCTCTTCAACTGTACTGCCTACTGCGCTATTCCTTATTGCTGTATCTATAGCGTTAGAGAACTTCAAACGTATCTCGTCATTCCTTAGTACTTCCGTATCCCACTTCTTTGCGTATTGATTCTTCCTGACTAATGTCTTGAACTTCAGCCTACTCTTCATCACTACTATATTGTGATCTGAGTCTATATCTGCTCCTGGGTACGCCTTACAATCCAGTATCTGATTTCGGAATCTCTGTCTGACCATGATGTAATCTAATTGAAATCTTCCCGTATCTCCCGGCCTTTTCCAAGTATACCTCCTCCTCTTGTGATTCTTGAACAGGGTATTCGCTATTACTAGCTGAAACTTGTTACATAACTCAATTAGTGTTTCTCCTCTTTCATTCCTCGTCCCAAGCCCATATTCTCCTGTAACCTTTTCTTCTACTCCTTCCCCTACAACTGCATTCCAGTCGCCCATGACTATTAGAATTTCGTCCCCCTTTACATACTGCATTACCCTTTCAATATCCTCATACACTTTCTCTATCTGTTCATCTTCAGCTTGTGACGTCGGCATGTATACCTGAACTATCGTTGTCGGTGTTGGTCTGCTGTCGATTCTGATTAGAACAACCTGGTCACTGAACTGTTCACAGTAACACACCCTCTGCCATACCTTCCTATTCATAACGAATCCTACACCTGTTATACCATTTTCTGCTGCTGTTGATATTACCCGATACTCATCTGACCAGAAATCCTTGTCTTCCTTCCACTTCACTTCACTGACCCGTACTGCATCTAGATTGAGCCTTTGCATTTCCCTTTTCAGATTTTCTAGTTTCCCTACCACGTTCAAGCTTCTGACATTCCACGCCCTGACTCGTAGAACCTTATCCTTTCGTTGATTATTCAATCTTTTTCTCATGGTAACCTCCCCCTTGGCAGTCCCCTCCCGGAGATCCGAATGGGGGACTATTCCGGAATCTTTTGCCAATGGAGAGATCATCATGACACTTCTTCAATTACAGGCCACATGTCCTGTGGATACACGTTACGTGTCTTTAATGCAGTGGTTTCCATTGCCTTCTGCATCCTCATGTCGTTGATCATTGCTGATTCTTCCGCCTTTAGGGGCAATTTCCCACCCCTAGGACAAGAGAGTGCCCTGAAACTCTATCCGCTCCCCGCCCTCTTTGACAAGGCCGTTGGCAGAATGAGGCTGACTTCTTATCCCAGAAGTCTTCGGCCGCCAATGCTGATTGTTTATCAAAAATTAGGCAGTGGCGGGGATCGAACCCGGGACCGAAGACGTTTTGATTTTGAATCAAAGACGCTACCCCTAGAGCACGGGTCCCAGAGTATGTATCTTATCCCTAGTAATATATGCCTCTACATCCTTTCGTTTTTCCTCTAGCCATCGCGACTTAGCCATTTTGCGCTTCCTGTCGATTTCATTTTTGAGACGTTTGTATTCCTTTTTGCCTGCTTCATTTACTGCATTTTTATATTTTCTCCTTTCATCAATTAAATTCAATATTTCTTCTGTTACCCAAAGATTTCTACTAGCACTCGTCTTTTTACCTATTAGATTCTCCGCTGTTTTCACTGTTTCATCCCTCAAACCTGCTTATTCTTGTTCTACTGTATTTCCTCCACCTGTTCTTGTCAGTCGTTCACTAATGCTCTTTTTGAAACTCTCTACAACCTCTGGTTCCTTCAGTTTATCCCCATTTCCTTAAATTCCCACCTTTTTGCAGTTTCTTCAGTTTTAGTCTACAGTTCGTAACCAATAGATTGTGATCAGAATCAACATCTGCCCCTGGAAATGTCTTACAATTTAAAACCTGGTTTCTAAGTCTCCATCTTACCATTTTATAATCTGAAACCTTCCTGTGTCTCCAGGCCTCTTCCACGTATACAACCTTCTCATGATTCTTAAACCATGTGTCAGCTATGATTACGTTATGCTTTGTGCAAAATTCTACCAGATGGCTTCCTCTTTCATTCCTTACCCCCATTCTCTATTCACCTACTACTTTTCCTTCTCTACCTTTTCCTACTATCGAATTCCAGTCGGCTATGAGCATTAAATTTTAGTCTCACTTCACTATCTGAATAATTTCTTTTATCTCATCATACATTTCTTCTATCTCTTCTGTTTGTCGTCTGCGGAGTTAGTTGGTATATAAACTTGTACTACGGTGGTAGGCGTGTGCTTCGTGTCATTCTTGGCTACGATAATGCGTTCACTATGCTGTTAGTAGTAACTTACCCACGCTCCTATTTTTTTAGTCATTATTAAACCTACTCCTGCATTACCCCTATTTTATTTTGTATTTATAATCCTGTATTCACCTGACCAGAAGTCTTGTTCCTCGTGCTACCGAACGTCACCAATTCCCACTATATGTAACTTTAATCCATCCATTTCCCTTTTTTAATTTTCTAACATACCTTCCCGATTAAGGGACCTGGCATGCCACGCTACGATTCGTAGGACGCCAGTTTTGTTTCTCTTGATAACAACGTCCTCCTGAGTAGTCCCTGCCCGGAGATCCGGATGGGGGCTATTTTACCTCTGGAATATTTTACCCAAGATGACGCCATCGTCAATTAACCATATAGTAAAGCTGCATACCCTCGGGAAAAATTACGGCTGTAGTTACCCTTGCTTCCAGCCGTTCGCAGTATCAGCACAGCAAGGCCGTTTTGGTTAGTGTTACAAGGCCAGATCAGTCAATCAACCAGACTGTTGCCCCTGCAACTACTGAAAAGGCTGCTGCCCCTCTTCAGGAACCACACTTTTGCCTGTCCTCTCAACAGATACCCCTCCGTTGTGGTTGCACCTACGGTACGGCTATCTGTATCGTTCAGGCACGCAAGCCTCCCCACCAACGGCAAGGTCCGTGGTTCCCGGGAAGGCCCACGGTAACTGCTACTTTTCTATTACCTCGCCCTGAGGAACTCAGGTGCGGGACGTTGATTTTCTAAGATAGTTTTTCGTGATGCCTAATTGCAAATTCCATTCGATGAAGAATCACAGAAAGTGTTGGTCGTAAACACATACGTGGGGCCGTTCAAATATTTGTGCTTGCCCTTCGGCAGTGCTTCTGCATCCGCCATTTTTCAACGTTACTTGGAATAGCTGTCTGCGAAAGTGCCATTTTATTCGAACTACCTTGACGATATTGTCGTCTGAGGTCCTACTACAGAGGAACACACTGCCAATTTGCGTACTGTTTTTCGAATGTTGTCAGAAAGACTCAAGTGTCGTCTTGAAAAGGTGAGCTCTTTCAAACTGAACTACAGTATTTAGGTAATGTGCTCCCCCTCCAATCTCTTTTGGTTGCAATCCGTGACCTGCCTGTTCCTCGTAGCGTGACTGAACTGCATTCAGCACCAGGCAAGATGACGTACTACACTAGGTTTACACCGAATGTCGCTCAGATTGCGGCTCCATCGCACCGCTTGCTTTGCAAAAATGTGCCTTTTGTGTGGAATAATGATGGTCAAAACGCATTTCACAAACTCAAAAATGCCTTGCTCAGTGAAAATTTTTTTGTGCATTTTGACCCTGCAGAGCCAGTAGTTTTCCAAGTAGACGTTTCCTCCTAAGGTATCGGCGCCGTACTTTATCACAGAACTGGTGCACAAGACAGACCCATTGTTTTGCCTCGAAGTTATTAACTGAAACTCAATGCAGTTATTCACAAATTGAAAGAGAGGCTCTCGCTATGGTTCATGGTGTGACCAAATTCCATCATTATTTGGTCGAAAGTACTACTTAGTGACATACACAAGCCTTTGCAGTCCTTGTTTCATCTGTCAAAGTCGGTTCCTACACTCACTGCTTACAAATTACAACGCTCGCAATTCTTGCTTTCGCAGTACCAATCTCCGTAACTACCCATCTTCAAGCTGTTGCAGTTCACCTTTTCCTTCCTCACCTGAAGTTTTCCCTTTGTACCATTTATATCCCTCCGTCATTCGATGTCACCAGGGCAAGCTTCCTTCAGCTTATTGGGCAGCTACCTCAACCATTTCTGCTACTCGGCGACTTTAATGTGCACCATCCCCTTTGAGGTTCTACCACAATCTGTCAGAGAGGTGCCCTCGTGCCTGATCTTCAACTCAACCTCTTCTGCCTTAACACTGTAGCATCCACATTCCTTTCCGACTCCTCGCACACCTATTCCCATTTGGACCTATCCTCGTCCACTGCCCAGCTTGCTCATTGTCTTGAGTGGTCCATTCTTTCTGACACCTACGCGATCGACCATTTCTCATGTGTTATCCATTTGTTGACTCCTACCCCATCTGGGTGCACACCCATAAGGTAGCTTACTAAGGCTGACTGGTGGCTTTACTCCTCCAGACGTTGTCCACATTAAGATGTTGCATCACCTTTCTCTTGCGGACAAGCACTTTCTGCTTAATACATACAACCGTATCTAGGCAGAGAGCACATTTCCTGGACGTTGGCGTGAAGCCACCGGCTTCCCGGTAAGGACAAAAAACCTACCTTCTAGATACCGCCCCATCTCTCTCACCAGCCATGTTTGCAAGGTGGTGAAACGCATGATTCATGCCCAGATGGTATGGTGGCTCGAGTCTCGCAATTTACTAACGACTGCACAGTTTGGATTTCTAGAGTGGCGTTCTGCAGTTGACCATGTAGTCACTTTGGCCAACCATATCATGAATGGTTTTCTGCGGAAATCCCAGACTGTGGCCGTGTTTTTCGATTCAGAGAAGGCGTACGACACCTATGGGAACTGGTATCCTCCGTACTCTTTACATGTGGGGCTTCCGTGCCGCCTGCCCTGTTCCCTTCAGGAATTTTTAAAAGACCCGAGTTTTCGAGGTGTGTGTGGGTTCTGCCTTGTCAGACACCTTTATTCAGGAAACGGTTGTGCCTCAGGGCTCCGTCCTGAGCGTCGTCCTCTTAGCTATCGCCATTAACAACCCTATAATGGCCTGTCTCCCGAGTGGCATCTCCGGCTGCCATTTTATTGATTATTTTGCCATCTACTGCAGTTCTCCACGGACCTGTCTCACTCAGCGGCGTCTTCAGCGATGTCTTGATCATCTTTATTCCGGGAGCATCGACAATGGCTTTCGTTTTTCCACTGACAAAACCGGCTGTATGAATTTCTGGAGGCGAAATTGGTTTCTCCCACCATCTTTACATATTGGGCCTGTTGGTCTTCCGTTGGTTGGAACTACGAAATTCCTAGGGCCCATGCTCGATAGGAAACTCTCTTGGTCCTCCCATGTGTCTTACCTGGCAGCCCGCTGTATGTGGTCCCTCAATGTCCTACGTGTCCTCGGTGTTACTTCTTTGGGTGCAGATCGAACCGCCCATTTGTACTGGTCCCTTGTCCATTCGAAACTCGACTATGGGTGCTCTGTTTATGTGTCTGCAGGTACGTCCTTGTTACGCCATCTCAACACTATCCACCATCGTGGCATCTCTTTGGCTGCTGGTGCCATTTACACTAGCCTGGTAGAGAGTCTGTATGCTGAAGCTGCTGAACGACGACTGTCCTACCGCCGTGACTTTCTCCTCAGCAGGTATGCATGCCCTTTCTCTGCCATGCGTGGGCACCCATCCTATACCTCCTTCTTCGATGATTCCTTTGATCGCCAGTATGGGGCACCTCCCACTTCTTTGTTACCTCCTGGAGTCCGCTTCAGTTTCACGACCTTCCTGGAACTTTGGAATAGTACACTGGTGGCTCTTGATCTGACTATGGTGTCGGGTGTGCCTTCGTCATCGGCGCCAATGGCTCTCGATATCAGCTTCCGACACACTGCTCAGTATTTACGGCCTAGCTCTTCACGGGGTACATCCGGCGACACAGACTTCTCAATTGTGTCCTCTGCTCAGACTCACTCAGCGCCCTTCAACGTCTAAGTGCGCTATACACCGCCCATCCCTTAGTGCAATGGGTCAAAGAAAACTGTCACTTGCTCACTCTTGGTGGAACCACTGTGATGTTTATGTGGGTCCCTGGTCATGCCGGTCTGCCAGGAAACGAGGCTGCTGACGCTGCTGCCAAGGCTGCAGTCCTCGTACCTCATCCCACGAGTACGTATATTCCCTCCAATGATCTCTGTGTTGCCGTCTGTCAGGTGGTGTCCCTTTGGCATCCCCATTGTCCTCCCTTCATGGGAATAAGCTCCGGCTTATTAAGCCTCTCCCAGCGGCGTGGACCACCTCCTCTCGGCCCTCCCGCCAGGAGGAGGTCATTTGAAGTGGGTTGCGTATTGGCCACTGCCTTTTTAGCGATCGTCATTTGATAAGTGACGCTCCCCCAGCACTTTGTACACATTGCGCCCAAGTTTTAACAGTCCGCCACATACTGATGGAATACCCATTTTTTTTTAACCGTTTACATTCCCACTTGGGTTTGCTTCTGATCTATCGGCTATTTTAGCAAATGACGTGCGGACTGCCGAACCGCGTTACACTTTTTATCAGCCGAAGCAGTATGGCGAAGGCCATTTAATTTTCAGTTTTGGACCTCCATTTCTCTATGGTTCCTTTTGTAGCCCTTTATCCGCATCCCTGTTCTTACGTGTCTTCTCTTATGTCAATTGGGTCTGACGTATAGTCGTTTTTTAACTCATCTGTGTCATCGTGTGATTTAGTTTTGACTTGGGCACATATGACCACAGTTGTTTTTGCGCCCTAAAACAAACCAAACATCTCTGTGACCAGTGTCCTGCCTCCCTCCCCGATTGTCGTTCCCAGCCTTACTACACGACAACGGTGCAGAATTTGCAGAATTTCGGGGGGGGGGGGGGGGGAGAAATGTGCTGGTGTAAACTGTTGCCAGCACATTTGGCAAAGAGGCTGCGAGAAAATCGATAGTAGACACCGGAGCAAGCGAGATTGTCAGGAGAGAGGCCAAATAGAAACTCCCAAGAAACGCGCCGCCAACGCCCTCTCGACCGCCAGTATTTAGATCGCTGTCGTGGACCGGAGGGCCCAGTCAATCAGTCATCCAGTGAGTCAACGAGTCATCAGTCGCAGCCAGCCCAGTGGGAGTCGCAGTCGCAGTCAGCTCAGCCTCCAGCTCAGAGTCAGTCAGTACCTAGCGACCAGAGTAGTGTGCATAGCGGGACAGGTACTTCACCAGCAGTGAGGGTAACGTGGATTATAGTTCAGTTCTTTTATCTTGGCGGCTCACGCATGCCCGCCCAGACGCGGGAGATGGCTGCGTTGCCAGTTCCACATGACGCACGCGCCAATAGAAGCAGCGCCGTAGTATAGCATAGTTCGCAAACTGGGGGAGCGCGCAGTTCATGAAGTAAAGCCACCACGGCCGCATTAACCCTTTCACTGTTACAAAGACGTGCTCCCTGCATTCCGCGCTGTGCGCGATTTTGTCACTGCACTGCTCGCCTGTGCAGACACATCGTGTTCCGACTGCTTTGACACTCTTATCAATCGATTCCACGAAAACTATTTGGCCCAAAAATTTGATTTTTACACATCTTCTTGACTGATACCTTCCCCCCATAAATGACTTAATTTTGTTTCGATGTTCAACGCAGTTATTATGCAGCATTAAATATAGTAAACCATTGCACGAAATTTTGAAGAGTTTGCAGAGGTAAAAGTCCGCAGAGTATACTTTCCGGTATGGTCGATTTTAGTTGCCACATTGTTGAGAATGAAATGTTGATAAGATACCTAAATTTCATATAAAATTTACTGTATAACAATAGCTCATTTAAGTATCACATAGGTGTCGTATGTAATATTGAGAAATATTCCGTCTTTCGCGACTGTAACAAAAGTTTTATTTACACTGAGCACGTTTGGCTTTATTTTAAAGCACTTCAATCAATCGAAAGGAAGTAGAAAAAATACATTAAACAAAACTGTGGACTTACAAAAACATTAGGACTTAAATATACCGTCTATCAGGGAAGTGCTCTGAGCTATGTCAAATATAATTTTTGTGTGTGGCACACACAAACATCATTTATTTGCTAAAACACTGATCTTCCAACACAAACGTTGAATATTGTGTTACCGCAGTACAAAACTACGAAAGATGACTTGGCAATGGAGGAGACAAAATACTGTCCACTGAAGATGCTTCAAAAGAGAGAAACGCGTCTGGGCTAAATAAGCCCCTTATTACAGTTGCAGAAGAGGAATATATTTCAGTACCATTGGTAAAACTGCGACTGTGGAACAAAAACAAGAAAGAGAACATGAGTACCATTGTGTATGTGCCATACCTTTCCTTGGTAGAAGTGCTTTAAAATAAAGCCAAACGCGTCCGGTGTAAATAATACTTTTATTACAGTCGCGAAAGACGGAATATTTCTCAATATTACATACGACACCTACTTCGTACTTAAATTAAATGAGATATTGTTATACAGGAAATTTTATATGAAATTTAGGTATCTTGTCCACATTTCATTCTCAACATTGTGGCAACTAAAATCGACCATACAGAAAGTATACGCTATGGACTTTTACCTCTGCAAACTCTTCAAAATTTCGTGCAATGGTTTACTACATTTAATGCTGCACAATAATTGGGTTGAACATCGAAACAAAATTAAGTCATTTATGGGGAGAAGGTATCAGTCAAGAAGAAGTGTAAAAATCTAATTTTTGGGCCAAATAGTTTTTGTGAAATCGAATGAAAAGTGCGTCAAAGCAGTGGGAACACCATGTGTCTGCACAGGCGAGCAGTGCAGTGATGACACAATCGCGCACAGCGCGGAATGCGGGGAGCACGTGTCTGCAGCAGCGAAAGGGTTAATGAAGAGACAAAGCACTAGAAATTTCAAAAAATTGCATTAATACGAATATAATTCGTGAAGTAAGGCACTTCGATATTGTTTTTAAATAATGAAAATATTAAGCACCGCACAAGGTTTGAACTCATAACCTTTCATGTAGCAGCCCAACATCTTAGCCGTTACGCTAACGCACCTCGTCTAACGACATATCGCCAAGAGGACTATAACACGTCATGCAAAATACTGATAAACACTGTTGGTATGACTATGAATTACTCACGCTTCGTCGAAGTACAATAGGAAATAAACAATTACTGCTGTTCTTTATTGCGAAAAAGCGGTTCTTGAGATACAAACACCTTTCCTTGCTATCGCCTGGTTTAGGAGTCTTATTGCTTGTTTGGTTTAATTAATTAATAGAATATGAAGCAATTGGTATAAAGAATGCTTTTTCCAAACTTTCTATAAAAGAATGTCTGCTATCAAGACATTGCTTTTGTCCTATTACTTTATTTATGACTGAACGTTTCTGAAACTGAAGACACTCGTCCGTGCTCTGCACTACAGTCCAGCTCTGGCAACGTCGTTCTCTGTTCATTGGCTGACTGTGTTTTGTGACGTCAGATGCGCAGAACGAACCTAAACTCGGCCGCCAACATAAATGACGCGCACTTTAGCACGGAAGAGCTTATGTCACAACAACTAGCTTTAAGTTAAGTATCTGTCTTGTTCTTACAAACAAAGAACCCTGTTAATACATGCGTGCTACTGTGTCATAGAAAGAGGATACTGGCCGCCAGACAACATCCTCTCCTTGCTTCCCATGGTACAAGTCTACAGTGACAACGAGACCAGACAAAAGAAACATTTATATGCACTTCGCTATGCTGTTCCGCTAGTGGCGAATAGGCCATTACATTATTTAACTATCTTTTATTCTATTAATTCCTAAGTGACAAGACTAGCACCTATATAAAGTTAAGAGTTTAAATTTTAATGTCGTTTCTGCATTCCACAATACGAGACTACCCGACATATCTGTTTGGCTTCAATAGATCACATATTCCAAGAAGCGTTTAGACTTTTTTGTCAGGTTAGTGGTGATACGAATGCATGTGTAAATAACTTTTGTTGAAGATTTCATGTATTTTGGTGACGATATCATATTCCATCAGTTTAAAGTTTCGTCGACTTCTGTAGCTATTGAAATCGAAGGCGTTACGTAGTGTAACTGAAGGGGTATTTTATACACCTAAATCTTTACAGTCGTGTTTGTAATCGTAACGTTGTACGCCCGATACTTTTCTCGCGATATATCACACACGTGTACAGAGACCTCAGAAGAAAAGTACCTCATTATGACTACGAAGTCTTTAGCGACGGAGTCTTTGCATAAAAAGTTCTCGGTTTATTTGCCGCGTCAAATTTGAATAGCCGGCCGTGGTGGTCTAGCGCTTCTAGGCGCGCAGTCCGGAACCGCGCGACTGCTACGGTCGCAGGTTCGAATCCTGCCTCGGGCATGGATGTGTGTGATGTCCTTAGGTTAGTTAGGTTTAGGTAGTTCTAAGTTCTAGGGGACTGATGACCACAGAAGTTAAGTCTCATAGTGCTCAGAGCCATTTGAACCATTCAAATTTGAATAAATTCCCAAGCTTTCGATGACTACCTCCGTCATCTTCTTCAGGGGTCACTTTTACCCCTGACGAAGATGACGGGGGTAGTCATCGAAAGCTTGGGGTTTTTGTCCAGATTCGACGTGGCAAGTAATTCGAGAACTTTTTATGCAAAGTACTTCATTGTGTGATTAATAATATTTCGAATTACGGATTCATACAGAAGGCAAAACCACAACGATAATCATGGGCTGATTGCTGAATGTTTAATAATCTGAAAAACTTTGGAGGCAAATTTCAATTGTACTATCAGTTTTTCTACGCGTTCTGGATCAACTAACTTGTTGCTTAAGTGCAGGACCATCGAATGGCAGGGACTAATCAATTTTAACAGAGTATAATAGTTTGAGTAGGAGTCTATGTGATCGCCGTAATGCTTATTGACACCAGTGCTTACTAATTTAAGTTATATATTACAGCACTGAAGATGGTCACGAAGTGACCGAAAATCGATTTTGCGATAATAAACAAAAATATACGACCAATGCTGTCTCTCCTTCCAAGTATACCCATTATCTGGTCGTAGTGCACAGGACACTATGGAGTCGCCAATCAATAAAGTTACCAGATGGTATAAATCAGTAAAGAGCAGAACCAATGCTTAAAAATTGGTCACTAGACAAGCAGATACGGAAGGAGACGGTTTTTGTTACGGAAGTTGCCCACGCTGAGCACCAGGTAATCATTCCTCGCCTCTCCTGTGAAAAGCTGCAGGAACGGCCAAAATGTTGTGTTTTTTCCGGAGTAGAAACTCAACTACACTGCCTTCGAGACGATAAAGGCATGGTACTCACTCGGTTGCAGATTTCTACGGAGCCTGTGATATCTCTTTATATTGTACTAACTATCCCTGGACAATTCTATGAGTGAATTACGTTTCCTACTTGACCATCTATATACTCGCAGAAAATTAGTACAATACTATTACTATTCCATGAGCGCATAATTACTCTTTGTAATATTCTCTCTGGTGTGTGTGTGGAGAGGACTTCTAGGATTTTCTCCGTGCCGAATAGACGCATTGAACAATTGTAATTTTGCTATCGAGATTACTGGAAGAAAGAGATTAGAAATATATTGTATGCTAATCAAGAGAATATATACTGAACACTTACATCAGAGGTCTGTAACGAATTTCATTATATATGTATTCTCTAATCGGAAATTTGCACGGAGGTGTCGATTCGTTGGTAATCAGAAGGGAACTTCCGATGAATTGGAAACTAACCTGTAATTATTAGGTCCAAGAGCTCCATTATTTCATCGGATAATTAAACTCCATCAAAGCAAACTTTCCGCTTGATCTGAGGTTTCCCGACTGACTACGCAACGCAAGAAAACCAGGACATTTTGTTTACACAGGATTGCAGATCGCTTCGAATCATCGAGACTGCGGACAAGAAGAGTCATCGTCCGATTCTGATTAAACAAGTAAAGCAGAATTATAACTTTCTTGAGCGACTGTGATGACTGTGATATGGCTGCTTATGAATGAGATCATTAATAAAATACTGTTGTTGTTGTTGTTGTTGTGGTCTTCAGTCCTGAGACTGGTTTGATGCAGCTCTCCATGCTACTCTATCCTGTGCAAGCTTCTTCATCTCCCAGTACCTACTGCAACCTACATCCTTCTGAACTGCTTAGTGTATTCATCTCTTGGTCTCCCTACTAATAACTAAATTTTCTCCTTACCAGCAATCAGTATAAACACAATAAGTAATTAAAATTATATTGGCGCCAGTGTGACAGGACTCTCCTGGATTGTTCTATAATACATGTATTTTCTGTTTTATGATAAATTACGAGAACGAGCTGGAACTAAGCTGCAGAGATATCGTGTGCTGACAGTAAAGGTTGCCGACAGGAAGGGTTTCACCTACTAGACAAGAAGCGCACTCCAGATAAAGGCCAGAACAAACCAATTTTTAATTTTGTAGTTCAAATAGAATTTGAAGTATCTCGGAAAGAAGTTTTTCAGAGAGTTGTTAGCTTGTAGAATTTTAATGTTGTTTGATTATTATTTCGTGTGTGAGCATTTAACTTGACTACCTCAGTGAATGAATCTGAACGTTAAACTTGGTTAAGACATTAATTTGGAACCAATATTCAGTGATTTATAAACTGTGATAGATAATTATTTCATGGTATTAACTAGAGCTGCATATAAAATGTCCATGCATCAGCAACAAGACGTGCAACAGCCTTCAGCTGTTTGCGCCGAAGTAGAGGCCACAGAGAGAAATTCTGAGACTGTTGTGGATAGCGGTAGCAATACAGAAACCCCCGCTGGTTCAGGTAATGTTCGTACGACACCAGATCAAAATGTTGTGAACCCGTTAATTGTGATTATGCAGCAGCTATCCCTCTTAGCAGAAGGGCAAACCGAATTACAGAATCAATTACGAGCAAGCTTTAATGAACTAGATCACAGGTTAAATACCAAGACACAGGAAATAAAACAACAGGCAGAAAGAACCGCACAAAATCTCATTGCTCAAATTGAGCAGGTTCGTCAGCAATGTCAAGAAACTACCAGTAAATTAAAGGCAGAACTAACCGAATATGTATCTGTCAAGATAGAAGCGATACAAAAACAAGTCGAACTTGTTCCTCAATTAATACAAGCACAAGAGGACATGCAGTGTGGCGTAGCTATGATACCTGAAATAATAGAATCACAAGACAATCTAAAGTAGCAGTTCGACGAAGTCAAGGAAAACCAGACGAATGTTGAGCATAGAATCAATGTACTTACCAGAAAATTTTCAGAAATATATACGGGCAGAATTTTTCTTCTGAAAAGATCGAAGAAACAGTGAAAGTAGCTTTGCAGTCGATTTCTGATAGTTCCGAAGAGAATTTCTTCAACAAAGGGTTGAAGGAAGTCCATGACCAACTTGGTGAGGAAATTTCGCGTTGGAAGGAAAATATTGAAAGATCGTTAAATCTCTCGCAGGAGGATTTGGAAACCACGCGAAGCAAGAAACAAAATTCTCAATCTATGCCTGACATTCCGTCAACGTCAAGGTCAGACGCGTACAGAAGTATAACGTCACAGGTTAGAACTGATCGGCCAGATTGTAACCGTGAAGATTTTGAACAGTATGGTTTTTGGAATCGTAGTGCGGTAGAAGAAAAAAATGATTAAACAAAGACAATTCCAAATATTTAATCCTGATAAAAGGAATGTTCATCCTGTAGTTTTCATTAGAAGCTTTAGAGTATTTCCACAATCTAGGACAGAATGGCAAAAGATTAGTTTTGTGTCAGGATATATTCAAGGATCAGGAGCATTGTGGGCATCTGAGCAAATATCGTCCTGTAAAGTATATAAAGAATCTGAGCAGGCTTTTCTATCAAAATACTGGTCTGCTGGGATAGAAGAAAGACTAAAGCAGGAAGTGTTATATCCTGAGCCTTTCTCATTCACTAGAGGATCCCTAAAGAAATATTTTGAGAAATATATTAACAAATCATTATACTGGGACGTACCAATTCCTTTACCTGACATACTCAGAATACTTAAATCCAGATTACCCACGAATATAAGGAATCAGCTTTTGTAAATAAATGATAATGAATTAGACTAGTTTATGATCACTCTTGATCACATTGATTTAATTGAGGAGGACGATCAAAGGTCAAGAGAAATGTTCCATCAAATAAGAGCAATTGAAGCAAATCCGAGCTACACCAGGAACGAAAATGGCAATAATAGTAACAGTAATAATAATCACGACCAACCATCTTATCCGCGAAGATTTATAAATGGATTAAATGGGAACAACAATTATTATTATAATGGAAATTTCAATAACAGTGCCGCGAGGGGCAGTTTCAGGAACAACAGAAATTTTAATCGATTTAATCCTATGTATGGGAATGCAAGACAGTTCTACCAACAACCGCAGAATAATAACAATAACTACACGAACCAATCGAGGCAATACCGACCAAATTCACCTCAACAGACAGAATGGAATCACGACTCACCACAGCAACCGATCATCACTGAAATAATTGACGATACAAATAGCAATCGTGATACAAATCAGTCAAACTAATCGTGACCGCATCGTGCCCCGGAGGAGCGGTCAGGTGCGAGTCAGTAAAAGAGCAAATGTTACGATATAATGACGGTGAGATATTAACTGAAGAGTTGACGAAAGATTTAACAATGTGTCAGAATGAAAGATCGAGTGTTCCTGTATCGGAGGTATTTGTCGAAATAGAGGAGAATCCAACGAATGTAATACTAGACACCGCCCCTTCCGCCAATGTCATCTCAGGCGATCTTTTTAGGAGAATTATTAAGAAGAGGAAGGTACCAATTTTACCGGTACAAAACTATAAAATCATCGGAGCTGTAGGAGTACGCTCTCCCAATGTCAAAGTACAAACCCAACTGGAGATGAAGATAGGAAATGTAACAATGAGATGCACTTTCCCTGTAGTAGAGACGTCGTTAGTTGATTGTATTCTTGGTATTTGGAGTATGCAGGAGTACGATTGTAAGATTGATTTTTCGAAAGGGAAAGTTAAATTTAGAATAAATTGACAAGAGATAGCAATGGACTTAAATAGAAAGGAGACGGTGCATAAGAAGTTAATTGATACTACAAACGGTCGTTGGAAGAATTTTTCAAATAATTCGATGCAGAATGAAGACTTTAATCAAACAGCAATACTTAAAGCCAGTGAATCAAATCAGCTTACCGTAGAACAAAGACAGCAAGCACCTTCATCATCTGTTAGCGGCTTATGAAGAGATTTTTGATGAGAAACCGGAAATTATCAGAGGGTATATTTGCCACCTGCAAGTAAAGCCACATCAAACTTACTGTCACACAAACTATCCGATCCCCTGGCGATTAAAACAATCTGTTCAAAAGGAGATAAATAGAATGCTAAAATGGGACCTGGCTGAGCCATCAAGGAGTCCATATTGTTCCCCGTTGTTAGTCGCTCTAAAACCTGAAGGGAACGTAAAATTAGTTCTTGATGCGAGAGAGATCAATAAAATAACAGTACCTGTGAGAACCCATCCGGAAGATATTGATTAGTTAGTTCAAAATTTTGAAGATGTTTGGTACTTGACTAGTGTCGATCTGAGAAGTTCTTATTGCCAAGTCCCCTTGAGTGACGAATCTAGGAAACATACGGCATTCATCTATGCAGGTAGAAGTTACCAATTTAAAGTTGTCCCGTTCGGACTCAATATCAGTGCCGGAATATTCATTTCAGCGTTGGATTATGTTCTTGGGCCAGAATTGCGAAGTCGCGTAACTGTATTCGTTGACGATTTATTAATAGCCACTAAGACATTGGAAGAGAAGTTACATATTCTGAAAAGGATTTTTGATGTCTTCAAGAAGACAGGAATTACAGTAAACCTACAGAAGTCTAACTTTGCATTACCACAGATTAAGTTCTTGGGGCATATGATTAATGGAAAAAGATATTCTGCCGAATGAGAAGAAGGTAAGTGCAATTAGAAATTTTCCATCTCCACGGAATAAGATTGAAAAGGCGTAAAGGGTTTTTTCCCGCATCATTATATCAAGAAATTTTTTGAAGTATCTTAGAACTTCGACACCGAACTTAAAGAAGAACCGAGAATGGATTTTTATTATTATATATATTCCTGGAAATGGAAAAAAGAACACATTGACACCGGTGTGTCAGACCCACCATACTTGCTCCGGACACTGCGAGAGGGCTGTACAAGCAATGATCACACGCACGGCACAGCGGACACACTAGGAACCGCGGTGTTGGCCGTCGAATGGCGCTAGCTGCGCAGCATTTGTGCACCGCCGCCGTCAGTGTCAGCCAGTTTGCCGTGGCATACGGAGCTCCATCGCAGTCTTTGACACTGGGAGCATGCCGCGACAGCGTGGACGTGAACCGTATGTGCAGTTGACGGACTTTGAGCGAGGGCGTGTAGTGGGCATGCGGGAGGCCGGGTGGACGTACCGCCGAATTGCTCAACACGTGGGGCGTGAGGTCTCCACAGTACATCGATGTTGTCGCCAGTGGTCGGCGGAAGGTGCACGTGCCCGTCGACCTGGGACCGGACCGCAGCGACGCACGGATGCACGCCAAGACCGTAGGATCCTACGCAGTGCCGTAGGGGACCGCACCGCCACTTCCCAGCAAATTAGGGACACTGTTGCTCCTGGGGTATCGGCGAGGACCATTCGCAACCGTCTCCATGAAGCTGGGCTACGGTCCCGCACACCGTTAGGCCGTCTTCCGCACACGCCCCAACATCGTGCAGACCGCCTCCAGTGGTGTTGCGACAGGCGTGAATGGAGGGACGAATGGAGACGTGTCGTCTTCAGCGATGAGAGTCGCTTCTGCCTTGGTGCCAATGGTGGTCGTATGCGTGTTTGGCGCCGTGCAGGTGAGCGCCACAATCAGGACTGCATACGACCGAGGCACACAGGGCCAACACCCGGCATCATGGTGTGGGGAGCGATCTCCTACACTGGCCGTACACCACTGGTGATCGTCGAGGGGACACTGAATAGTGCACGGTACATCCAAACCGTCATCGAACCCATCGTTCTACCATTCCTAGACCGGCAAGGGAACTTGCTGTTCCAACAGGACAATGCACGTCCGCATGTATCCCGTGCCACCCAACGTGCTCTAGAAGGTGTAAGTCAACTACCCTGGCCAGCAAGATCTCCGGATCTGCCCCCCCATTGAGCATGTTTGGGACTGGATGAAGCGTCGTCTCACGCGGTCTGCACGTCCAGCACGAACGCTGGTCCAACTGAGGCGCCAGGTGGAAATGGCATGGCAAGCCGTTCCACAGGACTACATCCAGCATCTCTACGATCGTCTCCATGGGAGAATAGCAGCCTGCATTGCTGCGAAAGGTGGATATACACTGTACTAGTGCCGACATTGTGCATGCTCTGTTGCCTGTGTCTATGTGCCTGTGGTTCTGTCAGTGTGATCATGTGATGTATCTGACCCCAGGAATGTGTCAATAAAGTTTCCCCTTCCTGGGACAATGAATTCACGGTGTTCTTATTTCAATTTCCAGGAGTATATATATATATATATATATATATATATATATATATATATATATATATATATATGGTTGATAGGTTAAGAGACAGTGAGATTACTCCTGTGATAGTTTAGTATAATCTTTAGAATAGGTATCAGACAGTAGCATTTGCTAGTGTATGTACGTATTGACTATAAGTAACAGCCATAAGGAGTGTTAATGTGTAGTTAAAGTGTATCTATATTCTCTCAAAACATAACAATCATATGAACACGGCGTGTTAAACTTTAAACGTATTTATTATGCATGGAAGTACGTTCAGGGCAGGACGCGCGCTGTTCGCGGTAAAAACAAGTGAAGTGTGAAGTGAAACTACAGTCGATAATATCCCCGCTACGAAGGGTTAAAGAGACTCGCTGGTCGCGCGAGAGAAAATTTATTTTATTTAAAAGTTCTCATTATGCATTCTTTTTCAGTTCAATTAATTTAAGAGTTTTAATTGCATTTTTAAGAGTTGGGTTTTTTGTGTTTTCATATTATTGACATGATTGTTGAAAATATGTTTTCCATTAACGTTCATGAGAGAATGACAAAGATTCTGCGAGTGGATGCTGAGCTAAATGAGCAGACATCAACACTATTGCTGTTTAATTGCAGATGGATCTGCAGATCAACTAACGATAGTAACAAAGATTAAAATTTTCAGATATTTGTACTGGAAGAATATAATTTTATGTGTATTCGATGTCACATACCTATATCTTAAAATTTTCCTCATGTGTGAAGTATTTTATCCATAATGTCGTATTTGAAAACAAAATTTGGACAGATTCAGTGCCTTATTTCCACCTGAACTATACCAAATCGAAGATTAGATTAGGAAAATTTTTGGGAGGAATACATTTGGTACGTGCTACAGCAAAATTAAATTAACACAGACTCTTTTGCAATACTTTGGACGATCTGCAGCTGTGATTCTGAACAACTTCAAAATGGAAGACGACAATAAAATTCGCGATTATCAGGACTGATGGGTATTCCAGTCTAGTACAGATGGAAGAATAAATGAATCAATTCCGACTATGAACTCAACGATGAAATATGGACTTCAGTGCCTTAGTCCACTCTCTTCCAGGGATTTATTCAGTCAGAACCTCTTCTCTTTCCACTTTAAACTTGTTCCATGTTCACTTCAGTCACCATCTGTTCCTGAGATCATCTTGCTGTTTCTACGGCACATTACCAGCTACTGTCCTGTACCGCCACTCATCGCCTGCCCTCCGTACAAACTCCACCAAATGCTGTACGTCGACTACCCGCTGTCCGTACCCACTGTTCCTGTTACACCGGCTCCACTATGAGATCTCCGCCTACACCGTCGAAAGAAGAAATTTAAAATTTTTTTTGAAACACTGTGGTAAAGATTTTTTTGGCTATGAGGCACTTTTCTATCTACCTCATCTATCAAGTTTTTATACATTTCTAAATCACTTTGTTTAGGCTTTCCTATCGTCTTTAATACCTGAGCTGGGGTCTATTCTACGGGGTTTTCCAGGGTTTCCCTGCGAAGGCCAGCTCCCAAATGGGTAGACCTTTTCCGCGATCATACTGATTTATATCTTCCCTAGTTATGTACTCGGAATGCAGATATACCCCGGTACATGTAAAAGTCACAGCGTAGGTATTCTGGTAACATACAGTCTTAACATGTTACCCCTACACTCTATGGTAAATTTCTAAAAAACTAATCTTCAAAATATTTATCTTTTGAATAAACGAGCCAACAAAATTTACGGTTAGCTCGCAAAGTGTATTATCATTAACTTTGCTCGCTGCGAGGGGCAATTGTAATATCTCTTTATATTCTACTAATTATCCCTGCACAATTGTATGAGTGAATTACGTTTCCTACTTGACCATCTATATACTCGCAGAATCGATGCGAAAAGTAGTACAGTACTATTTCTATTCCATGAGCGCATAATCACTCTTTGTAATATTCTCTGTGGTGTGTGTGTGTGGAGAGGACTTCTAGGATTTTCTCCGTGCCGAATAGCCGCATGGAATAATTGTAATTTTCTATCGAGGTTATGCTAATCAAGAGAATATATACTGAGCATTTACATCAAAGGTCTGTAACGAATTTAATTATATATGTATCCTCTAATTAGAAATTTGCACGGAGGTGTCGTTTCGTTGGTAATCAGAAGGGAACTTCCGATGAATTGGAAACTAACCTGTAATTATTAGGTCCAAGGCTGCCATTATTTCATCGGATAATTAAACTCCATCAAAGCAAACTTTCCGTTTGATCTGAGGTTTCCCGACTGACTGCGCAACGCAAGAAAACCAGGACATTTTGTTTACACAGGATTGGAGATCGCTTCGAATCATCGAGACTGCGGACAAGGAGAGTCACCGTCCGATTCTGATTAAACAAGTAAAGCTTAATTATAACTTTCTTGAGCGACTGTGATGACTGTGATATGGCTGCTTATGAATGAGATAATTAATAAAATATTAATAACTAAATTTCCTCCTCACCAGCAACCAGGATAACCACAATAATTAATTAAAATTATAAGCCCAGGTGTTGTTACGTAGCTGGAAAGGAAGTCGCGGACATCTGCAGTTAACGAGAAGTGGTCTTTACTGTGCAAAATCACATCAGCGGAAGCCGACTAGACTGCTGTAATGAAGCACCACTCATGAACACTTACTGGGTAAGCATTACTGCACTTACCGCTATTTAAATTGGAATTTCTCGTCTCTCAAGGTCAATTACAAAATTTCCTGTAAGATTCCCCAGCGGTAACAAGGCTACCTGGCAGACAACGTGTTTTTAAACGGTCAGTATTGACCGTCTATTACGCGCCTGTGGTCCTTCTGTCCGTTGTTACGTAACTTGTTCCGGCGGAAACATCTGCTGTAGGGTCTAGCTGCGATGCTGCCACGGTCGAGGTTAAAAGATCTGCAGGGATGATACCTTTTACCAGCTGATAGGACAGCTAATTGCTCGTAATTCTTGTCCTCTACGACTTGATCAGTTCCGGGCACGGTACAGTGTGCTTAATAAAGCTTTAATGTTACAAAAAGTACAGTTGAAAATGACCTGTCCCAAATCTCGTTCTGCACGTAAATATAGAAGAGCACCCTAAACGTCGTGTATTGGGGATCCCCCCTATCAGTAGGACAACAGAGACTGCAGAGTGTGAGGACACAGCTACGACTCGCCCCAGAAGAGATGGATCTGCGCCGGCGGCCTCGCTCACAGCCCGCGGAGGCGTTACTCAGGGGTGTCCCAGCGCGCAGCCTCCGCCCGCGACGTGGCGTGGCGTGATGGCGAAGAACGGCAGTCCCGCGATCCCTGACGAGGCTGCCTGGCGCTCCCAGGGGGCGAGCGGCCCATAACCTGTCGCGCTGCCGCCGCCTTTCACAGGAAAGCCCAGGCCTCCCAGCTCGCGCTACCGACATCACCTCGGTTTACGGTTCCTGGATTTCGTTTCAATTTCTGGGACACACTAGCTCGGAGATTACATTCGAGAACTTTCTTACACGTAACAAGTCTCTGTTCCTAGTGCCTCACACGTAGAATTGTTGTTAAATCCCGAAAAAAATGCGAAAGAAAATTTCACAGACAGTTCGACGCGATCACTTCAGCTAGCTGCTCCTACCACTACTTCACCTGTGTATTTTATCTACATCTGCGGTTCGCAGTGGCGGGAACTTTCTGTCCCACTGTCATTCCACCCTTTCCCGTTACAATAGCTAACTATGACCAAAACTCCACGTGAGCCCCACTCTCTCTACACCTCAGTGGTGTTCTCACGAAATATACGTAGGGAGAAGCAATATATTCGTCGACTCTTCTAGGAACGGGCGCCCTCGCAACTTTTAACACTAGACAATACACTACAGAACATTAAAATTGCTACACCACGAAGATGACGTGCTACAGACGCGAAATTTTACCGACAGGAAGAAGATGCTGTGATATGCAAATGATTAGCTTTTCAGAGCATTCACACAAGGTTGGCGCCGGTGGCGACACCTACAACGTGCTGACATGAGGAAAGTTTCCAACCGATTTCTCATACATAAACAGCAGTTGACCGGCGTTGTCTGGCGAAACGTTGTTGCGATGCCTCCTGTAAGGAGGAGAAACGCGTACCATCACGTTTCCGACTTTGATAAAGGTCGGATTGTAGCCTGTCGCGATTGCGGTTTATCGTATCGCGACATTGCTACTCGCGTTGGTCCAGATACAATGACTGTTAGCAGAATATGGAATCGGTGGGTTCAGGAAGGTAATACGGAACGCCGTGCTGGCTCCCAACGGCCTCGTATCACTAGCAACGGCCTCGTATCACTAGCAGTCGAGATGAGAGGCATCTATTCCGTATGGCTGTAGCGAATCGTGCAGCACGTCTCGATCCCTCAGTCAACAGATGGGACGTTTGCAAGACAACAACCATCTGCGCGAACAGTTCGACGACGTTTGCAGCAGCATGGGCTATCAGCTCGGAGACCATGGCTGCGGTTACCCTTGACGCTGCATCACAGACAGGAGTGCCTGCGATGGTGTACTCAACGACGAAACTGAGCTAATCGATCAACAACGAACGTAAACGGATGTCTTACGACGTCCGCCCCGAACAGATGCAACGAACAACAGTGAACAAAATGAGATTAAAAAAAAAAAACCTGGGTGCATGAATGGCAAAACGTCATTTTTTCGGAAGAATCCAGGTTCTGTTTACAGCTTCATGATGGTCGCATCCGTGTTTGGCGATATCGTGGTGAACGCACATTGGAAGCGTGTATTCGTCATCGCCATACTGGCGTTCAAACTGGTTCAAATGGCTCTGAGCACTATGCGACTTAACTTCTGAGGCCATCAGTCGCCTAGAACTTAGAACTAATTAAACCTAACTAACCGAAGGACATCACACACATCCATTCCCGAGGCAGGATTAGAAGTGGTCGCTCGGCTCCAGACTGTAGCGCCTAGAACCGCACGGCCACTCCGACCAGCCGCCAAACTGGCGTATCACCTGGCGTGATGGTATGGGGTGCCATTGGTTACACGTCTCGGTCACCTCTTGTTCGCATTGACGGCACTTCGAACAGTGCGCATTACATTTCAGATGTCTTTCGACCTGTGGCTCTACCCTTCATTCGATCCCTGCGAAACCCTACATTTCAGCAGGATAATGCACGAACGCATGTTGCAGGTCCTGTACGGGCCTTTCTGGATACATAAAATGTTCGACTGCTGCCCTGGCCAGCACATTCTCCAGATCTCTCACCAATTGAAAACGTCTGGTCAATGGTGGCCGAGCAACTGGCTCGTCACAATACGCCAGTCACTACTCTTGATGAACTGTGGTATAGTGTTGAAGCTGCATAGGCTGCTGTACTTTTATACGCCATCCAAGCTCTGTTTGACTCAATGCCCAGACTTATCAAGGCCGTTATTACGGCCAGAGGTATTGGTGAACCCAAACTGCGTTAAAATGTAGTCACATGTCAGTTCTAGTATAATATATATACGTCCAATGAATACACGTTTTTCATCTGCATTTCTCCTTGGTGTAGCAGTTTTAGTGGCCAGTAGTGTACGATGATGCACAACCCCTCTCTTGTAGCGCCTGCCGACAGATTTAGATAACTATTTCAGTGACGCTTTGCAGACTACTTGACGAAACGTGCTGGTCTTCCTTACATATTCTCCATTTCGTTTATCGGTCGTTTCAGGTATAGTTCCCATACAGAGGAGCAATATTCGAGTGTCGGTCGAAAGAAAGTTTTGACGGCTACCCCGTTCGCGGACGGACTGCTCCTGTTGTACGGATTCTTCCCGTCAATATCAGTCTGTCACCTGCATTGCCCGTTATTATTTTCACGTGCTCGTTCCAGTTTAACTCGCACGTGTATCGAGTGCGACTGCTTCCAGCGACAGTTCGGCAATCCTGCGCCGATGCAATAGTGAGTCCTTTCTGCAGTTTAATGTGGAGCGTCAACTGCCAGTCCCTACACTAAGAGTCGATCAACTGCGGGAATTGCCGCATTTCGCTATAATTTTCTAGCATTGCAACATCGTCCACAAAGAGCCTCGTGGAACTTCTGACGTTTTCGAATCCGTCATTTATATTTATCGTAACAAGTGCTGCTCTAATAACACTCTCTTGGATTAGGCCCGAAGTTTCTTTTATTTGTGAATACTCCTCTCCGTTCAGAATGAGACGCTGTATTCTGTTTGCTAGCAGACCTACAGTCCAGTCACACAGCTGGTCTGATGTTCCGTGCGCCCGTGTTTTGCTCCTTAGGCGGCGCCGAGCTGTGCACCAACACCCGCCGCCTTCTGGCTCTCGCCGACGGAAACAGAGAATCCACGTGGATTTCCAGCTTTCGGAAAAGTCTTAACGTGCGAGCTTAAAGCGTGTTCCAGAGTCCTGCTATTGACTGACTCCAGCGCTAATGGCCTACAGTTGTGTGCGCCAGTTCGAAGGTTCGTTTTGGAAACAGGAATGAACTGTGCATTTCTCCTACATTAACCTATGGTAAACTGCTGCTAAAAGAACAGAAAGTACTTTTCTATATTCTGTGTACCATCGTATAGTTATCTCGTGATGAATCCTTCCTAATTTGTCTCGCTATCAATGGAGCTGCACAATTAAATTCCCGAATTGCACCAAAATACGTGTTGATTACAAAACAACTGCTAACTATAAAACTACAGAACTACGACAAACGCCCTGCTGGTCCTACGATGCCAGGAAAATTGTCCGGGACTGGAAGCGACAAACGAACTCCATTTCTTGTCAGCTGAAATAGCCTATAGTGGCTTGCTGATATGCAAAACATATCGTGTACAGAACGAAAAAAACATGTTTATAAATAACTCATTACAGTTCAAGATTCGTATAGTACGCTCTCTAGGCTTCCAGTCAATCGTTTAGTACTTTGTGCTTAATTCAGGTTCAAATGACTCTCAGCACTATGGGACTCAACATCTGAGGTCTTCAGTCCCCTAGACTTAGAACTACTTAAACCTAACTAACCTAAAGACATCACACACATCTATGCCCGAGGCAGGGTTCAAACCTGCGACCGTAGCAGGAGCGCGGTTCCGTACTGAAGCGCCTAGAACCGCTAGGCCACAGCGACCGGCGCTTAATTCAGGAAACACAATAAGTCGCTGTGCAACCATTCACCACCGTGTCGCTAAGCAGCTCGCCGCTGACATCGGAGAATTAGAATGCAGTCGTGACGGTACGTACATTTACTACCGTATATAAACGTTCTTTTTTTTTCGTCGTTAATTCTGTATACAGGGTTTTACAAAGAGGTACGGCCAAACTTTCAGGAAACATTCCTCACACACAAAGAAAGAAAATATGTTATGTGGACATGTGTCCGGAAACGCTTACTTTCCATGTTAGAGCTCATTTTATTACTTCTCTTCAAATCACATTAATCATGGAATGAAAACACACAGCAACAGAACGTACCAGCGTGACTTCAAACACTTTGTTACAGGAAATGTTAAAAATGTTCTCCGTTAGCGAATGCATCCACCCTACGTCGCATGGAATCCTTGATGCGCTGATGCAGCCCTGGAGAATGGCTTATTGCTTTCAAATGCCCCCAGAAATTAAAGTCAAGAGGGTTGAGGTCAGGAGAGCGTTGAGGCCTTGGAATTGGTCCGCCTCTACCAATACATCGGTCACCGAATCTGTTGAAGCTTACGACTGAAATGTGCAGGAGCTCCATCGTGCATGAACCACATGTTGTGTCGTACTTGTAAAGGCACATGTTCTAGCAGCACAGGTAGAGTATCCCGAATGAAATCATGATAACGTGCTCCATTGAGCGTAGGTGGAAGAACATGGGGCCCAATCCAGACATCACCAACAATGCCTGCCCAAACGTTCACAGAAAATCTGTGTTGATGACGTGATTGCACGATTGCGTGCGGATTCTCGTCAGCCCACACATGTTGATTGTGAAAATTTACAATTTGATCACGTTGGAATGAAGCCTCATCCGTAAAGAGAACATTTGCACTGAAATGAGGATTGACACATTGTTGGATGAACCATTCGCAGAAGTGTACCCGTGGAGGCCAATCAGCTGCTGATAGTGCCTGCACACGCTGTACATGGTACGGAAACAACGTTCTCCCGTAGCACTCTCCATACAGTGACGTGGTCAACTTCTTTGACGCTGACATTAGGTTTATCGTCAACTGCACGAAGAATTGCCTCGTCCATTGCAGGTGTCCTCGTCGTTCTAGGTCTTCCCCAGTCGCGAGTCATAGGCTGGAATTGTGCTCCCTAAGACGCCGATCAATTGCTTCGAATGTCTTCCTGTCGGGACACCTTCGTTCTGGACATCTGTCTCGATACAAACGTACCGCGCCACGGCTATTACCCCGTGCTAATCCATACATCAAATGGGCATCTGCCAACACCGCATTTGTAAACATTGCACTGACTGCAAAACCACGTTCGTGGTGAACACTAACCTGTTGATGCTTCGCACTGATGCGCTTGATGCTAGTACTGTAGAGCAATGAGTCGCATGTCAACACAAGCACCGAAGTCAACATTACGTTCCTTCAATTGGGCCAACTGGCGGTGAATCGAGGAAGTATAGTACTGACGAAACTAAAATGAGCTCTAACATGGAAATTAAGCGTTTCGGGAAACATGTCCACATAACATCTTTTCTTTATTTGTGTATAAGGAATGTTTCCTGAAAGTATAAGTGAGCGTAGCAAGGTGTTATTAGAGAACTGTCCGTTCTCCTTAGCTGTAGCACAGTCTTTGATTGTCATCATACAAAACAGTATTTTGTGTTTTCGATGTCAGCAAGAAATATGGCAAATGTGAGCACAAGTTTGTAGACTCACGGCTGGGAAATCCTCTCAATCACAGCTCCAAAATACCTCAGAGTTATTTCGGGTAGGCGTCTGACAATCAAGGAGAAATGTGACAGTATCAGAACGGCGGTCGCAGCATGAGACTTAAGAAAATTCTGGCACAAGGTGGAGCGAAGGCCCATTTGTACATCGGGCGGCGGCTTTAGATTTCAGTTACTCATCAGAAGAATATGCTTCTTCTACATCGTCGTTTCCGCTTGAAACAGGTTGCTCTTCAGCAAACTTTCCGCCAGGTGGCAGGACGCTTGATACCAACTCCACTCTAGAAGATTCGCGGTCCGGGCTGGATAGCAACCGAGCGAGGTGATGCAGTGGTTAGCACACTGGACCCTCGTTCGGGAAGATGACGGTTCAAACCGGCGTCCGACCATCCTGATTTAGGTTTTCCGTGATTTCCCTAAATCGTATCAGGCAAATGCCAGAATGTTTACTTTGAAAGGGCACGGTCGATTTTCTAAATCATGCTTCCCTAATCCGATGGGACCAGTGACCTCACTGTTTGGTCCCCTCCCACAAATCAACCAACCAACCACTCTTGGTGGCACTGTCCGTCCTCAGACAGGTAGCAACAGCCAAATCCAGATGATAAACACCCACTTCATGGGAATGTCGCTGTTTCTCAACGTTTTCGCAGCAAGAAACGCAGAATGCAGCACTGGAAGAACTGGGATAAATATCACTGGATACTACCAAAAGACGAACTACTACCGGTGAACGGCTTGCCTTAGCCTATACGGAGACCACTTGACCATCTGCGTGTGGCAATTGATCAAAGTAAAAGTACAGTGTGAAAATGGGGACTTTTGAGATAACCAAGCTCTATTCTATGAATGTAATGCTAAGCAAACGATGAGCCATTTCCCTGACTACCAGTTTTGCTCTGTCTCAAAATGGTTCAAATGGCTCTGAGCACTATGGGACTCAACTGCTGTGGTCATAAGTCCCCTAGAACTTAGAACTACTTAAACCTAACTAACCTAAGGACATCACACACATCCATGCCCGAGGCAGGATTCGAACCTGCGACCGTAGTGGTCGTGCGGTTCCAGACTTTAGCGCCTTTAACCGCTCGGCCACTCCGGCCGGCTGCTCTGTCTCCTCAGGCATTATTACGCAAGGGAATCTCACGTCACCAAGCCCAACAGCGTGCACCTTGCTGAGCTACAACACTTCATCTAACAGTCATGTTGTCATCGACATGCTAAGATGAAGAAACCGTATCACAGGGAGCTGCGAAGCAATCAAAGTGTTTCGCAATTGGGAAATTTTGAGAGGGGGATAGAAGGTCTGGTATTTGCCTGATAACCGAGGGAAAGGTTCCGCGTTGAAGTCCCTATCCGGCAGACAGTTTAAATCCACCAGGATGTTTCAGTTAACGCGGGGTGAAAGTGCATTCTGACTGGCGAATTATTCCACAGCAGTGTACTGCGATACCTGTCGCAAATAAATTTGTAATCAGAGGGTGTTGAGTGGTGCACAGCTCACGTTCATGCCATTTATTGTTTTTCATCTTCCATTACGGTACTGTCGCCTCCTTTTCTTATTCCATTTACTGGCCTTACTTGCCCGTGAGCGGCAGCAGCAGCGCGTATCGATAAGTACACTGTCGTACCATCTCTGGAGCGACCGATGTATTTCCGGGACGTCGTGTGTCTGGCAGTCAGCTGGAGATGGACCAGCAGTGCAGTCGGGGAGGGAGCTCCAGTGAGGTCCGCACAGCCAGTATCAGCGGAGACGACCGTCGGTTGGTCGGTCGGTTCGTCGTCTCAACGTCGACGTGTATTTGGGTCGGTTCCTTCCTCTGCAGAGTTGTCGGTTGTGTTCCCTCTGCACGGTTGGGTCCGAGCCAGTGTCTCCCACCAGCAGTGTAGTCGCGACGGAGCAGCAGTCGTGGACAGACCAGCAGTCCAGTCAGTCGGTTGGCGTGGAGCAGCAACCAAGCCCCCGTCGAGCAGAGTCGGGCTGGAGCTGCTGGAGGTGCAGGCGCGATTGCAGTGTGAGGTGCTGCTTGCGAGTGCTATGAAATTCGTCGCCCACCGATCTTGGGCATGAAGGTTGAGTCCTCAACTTACTATCGAGACACAATTGTTTACATTTCTTCGTTTGATCCTGGTTGTCGCTTTTGGGACATTTCCGCGAGCAACAACGTGTGTGTGTTTAAGTCCGCTAAGATTTCAGCCCTCGTCCTGTGGAATTTCACTTAATTTATTCCCTGTTATGGAAGTTCACCAGCGGTATCTTCTGCCTTGTGGCCGTTAATGTTCCGGTTACCTGCCCTGGTCGTTGACATAATTTTAGGCAGTGTATCTTCCTCGTCACGTTGTTGCTGTCCAGTGCTGTATGTAGTTCGACAGCTGAGGTGTTGTTGGTCCTTGTGGGCGCCAATATTCTGTGAGTCGTTGAATTGAAATCCTGTGGCCGTTTTGCTGGTTGCGTGGAGCGGAACTGATTTAGTTGATTGGTCTGTCGATAGGGTTGCCTTCCGATTAAGAGATTGTTGGTCAGGCTGCCTGTCTCGCATAAACGGGCGTTACTGTTACAAGTCCAGGCCGACCCTTGGAAACTTCTGAGCACTGTTCCGTGTCTATTACATACTAACTTCTCTGTTTGATAGTTATTTGGTTGATGTGTGGCCTTCAGGAGAGTTTTAATATATCCTGAATTAATGTTGCTGTTATATGGGGCTTTCAGGTGAATTTTACAGGAAATCATTTAAGGCCTTAAGCCGTTAAATTATTGTGTTGATGTGTGGCCTTCAGCAGAGTTTTAACATCTCTTAAATTAATGTTCCTGTCTTGAGCATGAAATGTTTTAAGATAAGGCTTTCTGCCTTTTAAATTGGAATTCTTCTTTCTAGGCCTAAGCTGTTAAATTATTGATTAATAGCCGGCCTTCAGCCAAGTTTCATTAAAATTAAATTTCTAAAGCCTTCAGCCTGTTTAGTGGGGCTTAATAGGTAAAACCTCCAGAAGAACCTTGTATTTCAATTTTGCTTAGGCCTTGTGTCTTTGATTTTGAATGTGGCCTTCAGCCGATCTAAAGTTAATCAAAGGAGATCGATAAAAGTTTTGAGTGTTTTGCACCCTAGACGTAATGTTGAGTGTTCATAAAAAAAAAAATTGTATGTGGAGTGCAACTGACAACTCATTTCGGCCGCTTTCCACAGCCTAATCTGCTCTGTTCTGCTAGTCCAGGCGTTTCAGTTGTACTACGGTATTCTTGCAGTATCTGATAGCCAAATCTGTAACGAAAAATAAGAAGTTACAAGATTGGTCCTCGACAGCAGCAGCAGAGACAACAGTAGTGCGCCATTTTGTTAACGTGGGTTGCCTACATCAGGAGCAGGTATGCACTCAGGGGTAAACCTACTGTTCTCCATTGATTGACAGGTACTTAACCTATTGTTCTCCTTTGATTGACATGTACTTAACCTATTGTTTTGTTAAGTGCTTTTCCATGTCACCCCCATTTCCTTGTGATTCACAGGCGCTTAACCTATTGCTCCCCCCCCCCCTGTCGCCTCCCCCTCTCCCAACACCCTCTCCCCTCACTGTTACAGGTACACTTTCAGCTCTGAGTTATTATTACAGGGCACCCTCTCACTCTCATCAATTTGATTGACTACTTAATTAACTTGATCAATTCATTAACCTCTCTGGTGGGGAAGTGCCACACCCCCCTGACACGCCCCCCTCACGGGAAGTTCAAATTCCATCAGGACAATGTCACCTCTTCTAACCTAAGAAAATGGTGGGGAGATAGGCTACTTGGGTTACCTCCACTAACCTATCTGACCGTCACCATTTCCTAGGGAGTGGCATGAAGTTTGAATTTTGGAGGGAAGATAGGTAAATTCGACTGTCTCTACTAACTGGGTCATCTTCATTAACCTAAGTCACCCAACTGCCACCTCCTTCTAGGAAATGGCGTGGGGAGGACTTGCCCTGTGATGGACATAAGTCTTTATTTTGCATGCACTACTTATTTAAACAATTATAGCCAGTACCACCTACCAGTGTGTTCACCATGAGGTCAGGACTCCAACTGACCTAGTACACAGTACTGCTGCCAGAGAGCGCTGTTGTCCATTCTTTGACATAATCCAAGATGGAGTGGAATATGGCAGGAAAAAGTGTGCTTACTATCGGCTCCAGAGTCCAACTGACCTAATACACAGTAGCGCCACCAGAGGCCGCTGTCGTCCCTTCCATGACATAATCCAAGATGGCGGTCTGGTGGTCGAGAGGAAGGGTCGCATAACAGGAAATTCAGGGATATATTGTTTATATACAAAGAAAATCAGTTTGTGGGGGTTGGATTTCTCTTGCTCATCATTCTTTGCTTCTTGGAAACATGTTGGTCTTGTAAGAAAGTAATTACATGGAGCAAACATGTTGCATAACCAAATGTTCGGCACTGTACTCTGGACACCTTAATCAAATGTTTGGCCCTTTGTCGGCACCTAACCTATTGTTCTGTTAAGTGGTTTTTCATGACACCCCCATTTTCTTAAACTATCATACCGCCTTTGGTACCAAATTAAGTAATTAGTTATCTCCTCCCACCATTTCCTGGTACACTTTCGAATTTCACATCCTTTTGAACGCCATTTCTTGCGCATTCTCCTCTGCCATTCACCCTCTTAAACTATTGTCCTGCGTTTTACATAAAAATTATTCAAATTAATTTAGTGTTCCTCACTTAACCTGCCGTTCTGCTCCATGTCACCCACTCACCCAGAGCCTCCCCTTAACTATTGTACCGTTAACACCATGTTGATATAAAAAATTTATCAAAAATAATTAAATCCATAGTCTATAGTTTGGGGCGGTTTTATTTTTTAATTCACTGCATCCTATAGGCCATAGAGTATTGTTCGTCTGTATTGGGAGGTGGAGGGAGGGAAGTGGGAGGCCTTACTAGTTGAGACTGATTCAAGTGATTGAGAGGGTCCAAAGAAGAACCACAAGATCCGTGACTGGTGCATTTAGCCATCACAAGAGTGTTACAAATGTCATTGAAAGTTTGAAGTGGGACACACTTGCAGACAGACGACACACTAAACAGAAGGGGCTGCCACTAAAATCCAAAATCCTATCTTTGCTGAGGATGTAGATCATATATTATTACCACCAAATTTTATATCACACAATGATCACCATTCAAAGATAAGGGAAATTAGAACTCGTACTGAGGCATTCATACAGTCGTTTTTACATCGTGCGATCTGCGAGTGGAACAGAGGGCAGGAAATATGACTTTGGCGCGAATAGTTCCCACTACCACACACCGATTGGTGGCTAGCGCAGTATATATCTAGATGTAGATGGAATATAGTTCAAACAAAAGATCGCTAGCAAAAAACATATCCTATTGCCCAACGCCAGAGTCGGGGTCATCAGCGGTCCCCGCAAAGCATTGACTCGACTAAATGTGTCTAATGTGTGTGAAATCTTATGGGACTTAACTGCTAAGGTCATCAGTCCCTAAGCTTACACACTACTTAACGTAAATTATCCTAAGGACAAAGACACATACCCATGCCCCTTGGGAGGACTCGAACCTCCGCCGGGACCAGCCGCACAGTCCATGACTGCAGCGCCGAGACCGCTTGGCTAATACCGCGCGGCCATTGACTCGACTGTTCGGGTCCCACAAGCATGAGGCGGTGAAATCTCTTTCATACTTGACACCTGAGAAATTCCTGTCGAAATACGTATTCACCTAGGTACTGTTGCTGGTGCAATGACAAATAGGATCCAGCGTGGAGAGAGAGATGTTGCGATACTTCCCAGAATAGCACAGGGTGCATTCCTAATGACACAGACAGTCGATCAGTGAATTTACCCACCGAATTATTGATGCAGCTGGTGTGGAAGCACCATCCGCCTTTTCTTTCTTTCTGCAGACGAGACTTTCAGCGGCAAAATTATGTTGCACAGATCACTGAATTACAGTGACTGTTAACCCCGCAAAAGTTTCCTACAGATCATCAAATACATACAAGACTCACATGAATACTGGAAGCCAGGAACATATCTACTAGTCTAACTACAATTAAATATTACAATTGCTGCTGCAGTCTGACACCCATCGATGTGCACGTAATGTCGCCTCTTGACGGCTGTGTTTCTGGAATGAGTCTCAGTATCTATAGCGCACATAATTTTCCACATTAAAAAAATCTCTCTCATACCCTGACAGCTATCGATGTCCTGAATCTTTACGTCCCTCACGATAGGACACACACTCATCTTCTGTGGCCATGCCATAGCATAAGCCACAGCTGCTTTACACTGCAATATACACACATTGTACACAGACAGTGCAGTTATTTTTTATATCTGTACAGCACCCGAAAAACTTATGGTATACCTACACTCACACTGGCTATGTTTCTCGATTCTCCTTAAAAATATCATTTGCTTGGTCGACTACTTACCATTTGGATTGTTCCACTCTACTCTTGAAGCTGTGTACAGTACTTTTCTGTAAGTGTGGGACTATCATGCCTTCTCGGCCTCCTGTAGACTGTGCGAGCAGCATGCCGCCGAAGGCCGCAGTTGTGGCACTCACTCCAATTACCATGCTCAACTGAAAACTACCAATGGTCATTACTGCCTATCGTGTTGCTTGCTGCCTATGCCATAGATTGTATGCTATTCCTTTGGTTGCATCCTAGTGCGACTCTTCCTCCAGCAAGTAGCATGCCCGCAGTCTAGTTCGGTTGTACAAATTCGGGCTCGTTTACCTTCAGCACAAACACGTTACTGTTTCTGGTCCGGACCTGCTTGCTATTTTGCTCGCTCTTCAACGCCCATCTCCAGACTCTGGGATTAAAAGAACACATGTATTTTTGCATGGTTTACCAAAATATTATAAGATTTTCGCGGTACTTCTCGATATCAAGCACACAGCAGTAGCATACAGATCGCTCACCAACATAATTCCCAAGATATAGACTGGAAGTTATTGCTCTACAAACACGAAACTTTAGCGCTTATCCCGTCTGCGAAGACCTTTACGTGAGAAATCTAAACAAGCAGAGGAAACTGTTATTTCCACTCATGGATACCGAAGTCGGTGATGTAACAGATTTCAAATCATCCCTACAATTTACAAGGTCAACTAAGGTGTTTCTCATGTCTAGAGAACCGGCAACTGTGTCTTCTACATGCTAGATGCACACACCACAATCGATATTCTCTCAACTAAATAAAGGCTCGAAATACGCAGAAGCAGTCAACCGAACAATTTACATGGGAGGGAATAACAGTTCAGCGCAAACGCACCTCCATATTCAAACTTCTCAAATTTCCACTTGATCATGAAAGCTGTCCAACACATACTAACTATTAGTTCGCTATTCGGTCGTCTAGATGATAACACGGTTAATTCATCTCCATTCCTACACTCCAACAGGCCTCTCCATTCAGACAACGCATACATGGAATCATCTCAGGAACCAGTCACATATATGTTTTATCATTGTACTTACAATTAAATGATACAATCACAGTCTCAACTGAACAGCATTTGACAATGAGCGAAGTATTGGAAAAACACCATGCTGACGGCTGTGGGTCTGAAAAAAGAAATATCAGCACCATTCCTATGACTTGACATACTTTTCCCTCTGCTATCACAGTATTCCACAGTCACCTCATTTGCACATGTCGGAACACAAACACATACTTTTTACGACTGATGCTCAAGGTGAACCAATCACGCATCCCCCACTACTACTAAGTATAATACTTCGTCATTAACTGATTGCCAACAATACGAAATAATACTGATAGAAAATCAGCGATGGTTGGACATGTCTCATAAGTTTTTCTTGAGAGTGTTACCACATTGTCTTAGAAAGAGAGGTGTAATCAGCCAGATGTTAAAAAACCCGATCGCAACAACTACTGTGTGTTACTGTCACAAGTGGTCTTGGTTCTACAGGTGCACACAAGTACCCATGTTAAAACCTATACTGGCTTTATAAATCGAGGTACGTCATTACCTCTGCTCTGTAGATGGGGCATACGAGATTCACCACAGTGCATTTGTGGACATCCAGAGCAAACAATTCAGCACACCATTCAAGAATGCACTAAATGCACGTTTAAAGGATCCATTCGAGAACTTTATGCAGCCTCCCCTGCAGCCGTCGAGTGGATGGAAAACCTAGACATAGAACTTTAAAGAGACTCTATAGATTCCATATACACTCCTGGAAATTGAAAAAAGAACACATTGACACCGGTGTGTCAGACCCACCATACTTGCTCCGGACACTGCGAGAGGGCTGTACAAGCAATGATCACACGCACGGCACAGCGGACACACCAGGAACCGCGGTGTTGGCCGTCGAATGGCGCTAGCTGCGCAGCATTTGTGCACCGCCGCCGTCAGTGTCAGCCAGTTTGCCGTGGCATACGGAGCTCCATCGCAGTCTTTAACACTGGTAGCATGCCGCGACAGCGTGGACGTGAACCGTATGTGCAGTTGACGGACTTTGAGCGAGGGCGTATAGTGGGCATGCGGGAGGCCGGGTGGACGTACCGCCGAATTGCTCAACACGTGGGGCGTGAGGTCTCCACAGTACATCGATGTTGTCGCCAGTGGTCGGCGGAAGGTGCACGTGCCCGTCGACCTGGGACCGGACCGCAGCGACGCACGGATGCACGCCAAGACCGTCGGATCCTACGCAGTGCCGTAGGGGACCGCACCGCCACTTCCCAGCAAATTAGGGACACTGTTGCTCCTGGGGTATCGGCGAGGACCATTCGCAACCGTCTCCATGAAGCTGGGCTACGGTCCCGCACACCGTTAGGCCGTCTTCCGCTCACGCCCCAACATCGTGCAGCCCGCCTCCAGTGGTGTCGCGACAGGCGTGAATGGAGGGACGAATGGAGACGTGTCGTCTTCAGCGATGAGAGTCGCTTCTACCTTGGTGCCAATGATGGTCGTATGCGTGTTTGGCGCCGTGCAGGTGAGCGCCACAATCAGGCCTGCATACGACCGAGGCACACAGGGCCAACACCCGGCATCATGGCGTGGGGAGCGATCTCCTACACTGGCCGTACACCACTGGTGATCGTCGAGGGGACACTGAATGGTGCACGGTACATCCAAACCGTCATCGAACCCATCGTTCTACCATTCCTAGACCGGCAAGGGAACTTGCTGTTCCAACAGGACAATGCACGTCCGCATGTATCCTGTGCCACCCAACGTGCTCTAGAAGGTGTAAGTCAACTACCCTGGCCAGCAAGATCTCCGGATCTGTCCCCCATTGAGCATGTTTGGGACTGGATGAAGCGTCGTCTCACGCGGTCTGCACGTCCAGCACGAACGCTGGTCCAACTGAGGCGCCAGGTGGAAATGGCATGGCAAGCCGTTCCACAGGACTACATCCAGCATCTCTACGATCGTCTCCATGGGAGAATAGCAGCCTGCATTGCTGCGAAAGGTGGATATACACTGTACTAGTGCCGACATTGTGCATGCTCTGTTGCCTGTGTCTATGTGCCTGTGGTTCTGTCAGTGTGATCATGTGATGTACCTGACCCCAGGAATGTGTCAATAAAGTTTCCCCTTCCTGGGACAATGAATTCACGGTGTTCTTATTTCAATTTCCAGGAGTGTATGTGATTGCTGAATGACCTTATAGCAACAATTTCTATATGATAATTTTATCTTATCTATGACAAGATACGTTATTGTAACAACCTGTGTATGCTTACTTCATCCTTAACTGAATGTCCATAAGACGAGACATTATTTATGTGTTATAATGTATGTTGATTTTATCTATATCTGTCTGTATGTATTTAAACATGAAACCATTTCTACTTGAAAACCACATATGCTAAATAAATAAATAACCTCTGAATGAGGTGGTCTTACCATACAAATACCGAGACGGCGATCGTACGACTATGTCTTATCACACCAGCACTCTGGTTACACATAGCCCACGATGCAACCTCGTGATAAGATCGCTTAATTTTGAGGGTGATTCAGCTAAGGAGCATGATATGAAGCTGGTATGTTCAACTCCATCACACTGCTCCAGCTACATATTTCTATAGTACTTGTAACGTATTCTATCTCGTTACCATGTCAGAGGTTCTGCAATATAACCACTGAGTTATAGGCGATGACTGACTGAGAAGGATCACAAACAGTAGTAGTAGATGATGTGCTGATTGAGGTCATAAGAAATGTACACTAGCTTTTCAGATCTCTAGTGTTATGCTATCCACTAGAAATGATGTCTATGATTTTGAATAAAGTCCTTCCATTCAACCACATATCTGCGTTGGATCACAGCCACAAGTGAACCATATTTCTGGCACACTCATATCTCGAAACGAGTCACGTTTCTCGAACCTATCTGCTATAATAAATTTCCAATGTGGTTTTAGTCAGTCCCTATGCATCCTGCAGCTGCCCCCATTTCTGCGGCTTTGCACATGTGATCTTTCCAATTTAAGTCGGAACTGAGCAGAAGTCAGAGTAAGCCAAATCCAGCACCTTCTGAAACCCATGTAGAAACATAACGACCTGAGTTAGTGCAACAGGGCCGTGTTTTGGCCATTCAGTGCAAATACGCGCATTGTGGTGCATCTCGAAACTAGATAAAGACACTACAAACCAAAGCAGATCCGCGTCCATTCACATCTATCTTCCCAACATGCATCATCGTTATTCTGTACCATCCAACAGAGAAAAATTACGAACTATAAAAGCTCCACTAATATCACCCGATATAGAACTCACCTAGGCGCCATTGCTAGCGTGATGACGCATAGCTGCGATACAGGTCCGGCGCAGAGAGAGTTACTGCGATGTTTCCCAGACTATCATTCCTAACGGGACAACCTGTCCGTCATCGAATTTACCTGTCAAACTGCCGCTGCTGCCGATGAAGGACCATCCTATTAAGTATATTCAGCTTTTGATTCATTGCAGAGGGCAGTTTACGGTTTCGTCACCCGTACTGTAGGAGGATGGCCGTATCGCCCGGACTATAATGTGTGTCGCAAGAGACGCTCCCTGTGACCCTGTGTCATTGTTTGAAACATTGTTTTCTAACACTCTTTGTTCACTGCCATACATTTTGTTTCTCTGCCACAACTTCGATGTCTGTGTCAGGTCCTAAACTGACATTAAGACGCTCTGATCCACGGCCTCTCGCAGAAAACTAGACATAGCACAATGTAAATCATATCGTTACTGTGGCTACCATAACATGGTGCAAACACTGGATGAGTTTAAATAAGAGAGTGTTACAATGTAAGCAAATTGGGGGAGGTTTGCGGCGTTGTGGATGGTTTCCAAACTACAGTCCGAAAGTGATTCACGAGCTCTCCATTTAAGCTCATCTGTCATAGTCATGGAATAGCTCATGACTCTACGTTCCGTATCGACTGATTCATCATATTGCAGTCATTTACGCGATCACTGTTTCAGTGCTATCCAACCCAGAAGGTGTTATCCATTCACCAAAACTCTTTCCAACTCAAACAAGCGATGTCAGTCAGTCATTATGTGGTAAACAACAGCGCGCCAGTAGAGGGATGGGGTGGAAAACACACCATCGATGTACTCTAATAATAAGCATCACAGTTGATAGTGCAATTAATTTAAGCAATTTTAGAGTAATTTCAACTCTGACCAATGGTGCGACAGCACGTTTCCCAATTTCAGTATCATAGCTAAACAACCTCTTCTCCACTTGAGTATCATTGCGAACGTGCATAGATGACTGTGCAGTACGTCCATTCATTGTTAATTCTTGAACACATACACCATCAAAGTGTATCAGACAGCGCTCTACATATTTCTAACACCTCGAGCATGGTGCTTAATTTACGATCTATCTCTCTGCGTATGGGAGTCACAGAGCATCCTCGCTGTCTTAGGGTAAAATTAGAGAGTGAAAGGCCCTCCTCACACTTTGACCAACCCGCCCTCCAGCGTCGTTACTAATTTAATCTGCACCAACCAGAAGAAGACCGCTACATTCCACATCTCGTGAATGAACGGAGCTTGCAGAGTCCTCAGCCATCCAAGTGCACAAGATTTCTCGAGATGCGCCCATGTCGAGGAGGTCAGCACTCCTTGTCGATGTATAGTAACAGATTTCAAAGTGTCGTGATGCAATAGCAGACGGTTAAGAAGAAAAAGAAACGGATGATTTTTATGCGTGGTGGAGCTCCAGACGGATCGAGTTCGACGCATTTTTACGTAAATCGACCAAGATATAAATTTTAAAGTATTATTCCAGAGTCTAGGATCAGGACCTGGAAGGTATTGGTAAGACAGAACATAAACAAACACATGCACTCCTAAGGCTACAACGTTCTGCTCTTAAAACGGGCTATAGTGTTAGATCGCTTGTGTTTGCGACCTATCAGTCGTATGGAATGTAGTGTTGTTAATACTCCAATGTAAGAAGTATATTTCAAGCGCATGATATACATACTTCTTCCCGGTTTCTCTACGATAACCTATGTTATCGAACCGCAAAAGAGAAAATCTACTTCCGTAAAATATTTGCCCTGCGTGATATGAGCACAATATAGCTTTCCGGAGACGTATTGTGTCCACTGTTCACATCTGATCACGGTTCAGAAATCGTACGATGCCTGCACCAGGCCTATATAAAATGATCGTTAGTAACGGGGCATACCTCAAAAAATGGTTCAAATGGCTCTGAGCACTATGGGACTCAACTGCTGAGGTCATTAGTCCCCTAGAACTTAGAACTAGTTAAACCTAACTAACCTAAGGACATCACAAACATCCATGCCCGAGGCAGGATTCGAACCTGCGACCGTAGTGGTCTTGCGGTTCCAGACTGCAGCGCCTTTAACCTCACGGCCACTTCGGCCGGCCGGGGGATACCTCCTATACAGATAATCGCATAGCAGCAGCATCCGACATGTGAAAATTACAACTCATTCCGCCACTAACTCTGTAAACAGCACATCTGTCAGGCAAATGTATACATGGTGACTGAAGTGCCTCACAAGCACCTATTGCTAACTTTGTGATGAAACTGAAGTCTCGATTTTACACCCAAGATGCGACAGGGGGATGGAGTACATCGCATAAATCAAAGTTCGCTCAGAGGAAAGTATCACATTTCATCGTACATGAGATGCAAGTCCCCTGATGACCGACAGGTTTATCGTAAACGATCGCAAGCAGACAGTGCTGTAAGTCACATACAGAACGCGTGGCTGTATACGAGTCGAACGCAGGCTATGTCACGTGACTGATGCATCCTGACAGAACCACGTGGTACGTCCGGATACGTATTCTTTTGGTCCACCCGCAAACCCTATCGCAGATGTGACGTGTGGTGGATCTGTCTCAGAACATCGGTCCGGATATATAGTGCGCGGCAGATCCACACACGAACGCTAACTCGGATGTGGTATATTGTGGATCTGCATCCCAATACCGCTTCGTACATTGTGCGCAGTGGATCCACCTTCAAACCCTATCCAATGCGCGGCATATTGTGGATATAACGTGCGGCGGATCCACCTTCGAACACTAACTCGGGTCTACTATGGGTCATGGTAGCCATCCGAGACACATGCATATACACAGACATACAGAAAACGGGGAAAACGCTCTCCGAATGTGGAGGTGACTGGACACAATCGAGTACAGTGCTATATTACGCCTCCAGATCAGAGCATTTGGGCTAGGCGTTCGCAGCTGTGCTACAGTTACAAGCAGTTTTAGAACATAGAACGAGAGGTTATGCCATGATCGCATAGATAGAACTCACTTTAAAAAAATCGTTAGAATTGCGAAAATGACTGGGAATAGGTGTAAATTGACCGAATATACACCGAAATGCGGGGAAATTGAGGAAATACTTGCATATCTTCTGGTTCGAGCAGATCAAATTGTACGTGGCGACAAGCATGCGGCAGCAATAGGAATCCTAGAAAACGTCGACATGGAAGCTGAAGGAATCACGGAAGCAGTCAATTTTTCCCATCTAGGTAGCATTATACTGTATGCCTATTGAGGTGCCAGTGATGCACGCGAGTTGACTACTGTATCTGATGCTTTTCAGGAAGACAGAGAACCATTCACCTCTAAACTTACTTGCATCTGCGTTAAAGGATAACAGAGAGTGGGCGTGGTGATCGATTGAGACGGAGCTGTAACGAGGTATGATTGAATGGTAGACTGATGATGCGTTCTAGAGAGGGAGAATTTGCTACAGGACAATTTTTGCAGTTTTCTGTCAGGATGCATCAGTCACGTGACATAGCCTTCGTTCGGCTCGTATACAGCCACGTGTTCTGTATGTGATTTAAAGCACTGTCTACTTGCGATCGTTAAATATGTGTCAACTTCATTAAAAATAGCTGTGAAGATTTACTCACCTTTGTACAACTCATTTCTGAATAATTACAACTGTCTCTGAATATTAAAGCATCCCATGATACAGAAAATAACACAATTCTTAATTTTAAGTGCAAGGACATCAAGTTCACAGTTGAGGTCAGCATAAGACTTTCAATAAACACTGGTGTCCTATCTAAGACGACCTGTCGTCTTAATCATTGGTCGCATACTGGGATTGCGTGTCACTCTGCTCAGCTGTATATCAGCATCCACACGTTGCCGCTGTGCGGCTGGGGAAGAGGGCGTTGCTTCTCCAGTATCTCCTGTTCATCGCTGCAGTACGCAGTGAGATATAGTTATTTTCCGTGCTATCAATGTGAGGTACCGACTTTGCACGGTACTACAAATATTATGGAGCTTCCCCATCTAAAGATTCACACGAAGGACCAAAATCATTTATAGTGTTAGTAAATCCATTGTATACATTAAATTCAACACTCAGCCACATGGGTGAGCATGTTACATGATTAGCTCAGATTCAGTTAAATTCGCTTACACACATGGGTATTCCATAAACTGGTGAACCCTGCCAAGATAGAATTAGAATCCGATATTGTATGTTGCACGTAGGTGTATACTTCTTTTGTTTTTTCTATTATTCTTTAGGGAAATATTTAGAGTTTTGATAACCCAATGTACATTTTCCGGGACAAATAATTAACATACGTACTTTTTTCAGCTTTCTTTCTATATTTCGTGGATCGTGTTCCCCGCACGATTGGTTATCGGTGTCCTAGTATCAGTGTCGAAAAGTTTGAAAGCATTATGTTTGTATATAGAATTTATTGAATAAAGTGATACTTTGAGATATTAACTGTAATGAGCTTCTTTTCCGTGTTAACGATAGGGTACTGTATTTAAATGAATGAGAATGAGGAGAAAGATGTGAATCGAACAAGAACTGGCGAACAATAAAAGCTAATTAACATGGAGCAAAGTGACGACAGGTTGGTGGTGAATCAGGAGAGGAAGAGTTGGTCTTTCCCGTGGACCATAATTGATAATGACGTAATAGAGTCAGAGAACATACAACTAGAAGATGAATTAAGTAATGCGAATGTAGTAAAAATGAGGAGGAAGTCGCATCGAAGTAGTTGTAACAGTTAGAAATTATGAAGTAGAAGATAGCGAAGGGCCGGACACACCAATGAGAAGAATTTTTCAAACGAGCTCACACCCCTCTACTCCGAATATACAGACAATAAACGGCGATGGTTATTTTGGAACAGTTGAATTTTTAAAGAAACTGCGTGACAAGCACAGATGAGGACGAATGAACTCAGGAACGATATTATAAAACACAGAGATGGAGAGATGAAATACGAAGAGAAGTTCAGGAAGCTAGGAAAGAAGTGGAAGGCATGAAGAATACAGAAAGAAGCCAACGGCAGAGCATCACTGATATAACAAAGCAGATGAATCAGTCATGTGTAGAGATGAAGAACTTGACCAGCAGAATTGAAAATGTTGACAAGTTCAGAATCAGTATGTGTTTGTCTCAGGATGAAAGTTGCACAAGTTGCAATGGTTGAGAAGTGAGTACGTAACACAGAGAGTAGGTTAGCTCTATGAGCGGAGTAAAGCAATTGTTTTTCTTTTTATGCCAGTCGCTTGACCAAGGGCAATCCAGTCTAGTGCCTGACATATGTTCTGAGCCAGTAACAAAGGGACTGCATCACAAACTTAAATTAAATTGTGCATTTAAATGCTGTTCAAAATCTTGGTGAGATTATATAAGACCGTGAAAAGGTTCAATACTGTCTGTGTCAATATGCTTCAATGATTAGTTGCTTAATAATCCACTTTTTGTAAAATTCTATGAGGCATGCAAAATTAAAACAGGGAACTACTACTTTTGGAATTAGATTCACTTTATCACGAAAACAGGTGATAGAGGCTTTCGGTAAGTTACCTCTTTTATCGTGAATTATTCCATGTTTTTTGAACTATTGTAAGTTCATAATATTTAAGTTACAGATTTCAGCTTCTGGTATTCTGTTCAGTTTTATACAGAAACATCTGGTAGAAGTTTCCATGAAAATAACTCATCTATTATTTGAATTATCGAGGAAAAAAAATTTTGAACCTACATTTTGTGAAATGGGTTAGATTAACCAACTTTTGTTACTAAGTTATAAGGCCAAGATAACAGCACTATGTTCATTATGTGTAGCAACAAAGCTGTATCAAGTTATAAAAAAATATTATGAATTTTAAAGGGTACAGGCCACCATCTACTGTCGGTTCCTCTTGGAAAACTGGGAAGTTCAAAATGTCAGGGTCGTCAGGCTAAATATTTTGTAGAAAATAAATAAAGTGCAGAGATACGTATAGAAAAATTGTAATTGTTGTTAGTCTTCGACTAAAAATGGTATAAATAATTTTGTAGTCATAAAGGATGCTGGCTGGGCACTGATGCCTGAGCTGCAAGTAGTTTTGAAGCAAGTGCAGTGTGTAGTTTTGAAGCAAGTGTTCTCTTCAGCATCTACTCCAAGCATATGTAAGTAACAAGGTGTCTGAGCCAAAAGAAGTTGTACGATCGCACTCAGTTACGGAGAAGGCGCTGCGCCCCACTGTGAATCTGTTGGCGCCTGCTGATGCCTCGGATGGCTTTAATAGAGGCTGAAAATACCATGTTTCTGCGGATTGTATATTGTGTATAACTGGTGACATTGAGTGAAAGTGAATTTACTTGGGATATGGGTTTATCTAGAAAACTTGCGTTTCCTTCTGCATGTCCTGTGTTGTGTGCTGCCCGCTAGATTATAGAAAATCACATGTCAAGTGTCAGACACTATTCTCCACTTTCAAGGCGAGAAATTAACTTTTCATAATTGGCAACAAAATGTAGAAATCGTTCCTGAACTGTTTAAAGTCCGAAAATCTTAGGACAAGCTTGAATGATTTTCAGCAATTCTTGGTCATGTGAACATTTATCATAACATACTGATTCGTTAAACAACAGTAGCCTTTTATTTATCATCATGCTTAAAGACTACTTAGCGTTATATTTAGAGTTAGAACATTTCATTTTAGAATAGGTGAGCAGAAAAGTGGACCTGTGGAATGAACACTATGGGCAGTAGTTTCTCCTTCGCTTCCTGGCTGTCTGCATAAACAACTTTCAGCGCCCTTGTAAAAGGCCATGGTATCCAAAAACCACCCAACACTACCAAACATTTCAGCTTATACAATTTTACATGCCTTCCCATAAGAGGAGTGGCCTGGAAAGATCAAAGAACAGCTCAAAAAGCAGTTAGAAGAAGTGACAAACCAATTACCAGTTCTAAATCACGAGATAACAGCAAAGGAAATGTGAAAACCTGATGTTACTAACCCAGTACCAATAGCAGCGACCCAGGAGAAACAGTCACCTCTTGCGTTCCAGAGCAAATAGGAACGGACAAACGAATGTCAGCGGAGAAGAAACCAAGAGTTGGATAAGATTTACAGCAAATTTCAAAAGACGATTACGCTACCGTTAAGGCTGGGAACAGAGTCAAGTGAACACAACTGTATGCCACTTAGCAGAAGTCTTGAACTTGGGGAAGGAGAATGTAACTTTGGACAGAGCACAAGAGCCCTGATGTTTAGAAATAACTATAACACTGGTCTCAGCTTTTAGGTAATGTGTGAGAGAAGATGGGACATTAGATTTTAAACATTTTATCTCAGTCTCAAGTTTCAAAATTATATAGATAATGAGAAAACATTTCATCGTAAAATATTGATATTCAATTGGATGTATCCTTACCACCTTCTTAGCCCTTGGCACATAAGCTAGAATTAGTTTTCCAAGCACCTCGAAGGAACAACAGAGGACCATTACACATTGTGAGAGCTGGAAGTATGTATTAACACTAGAACGGCGGAGTTTCTGACATTCCTAAAACGGCAGAAAGTGGTCATTTTGACCCCACATAAAATATTTTCATATTTGACTTAAACAAGTACTTTTTTAATGTTTGTTGATCCATAATTCATTTCTAGTAATCAAAACAATAATTTACAATTACAAATGACAATTAATAATTAATTTGAACAACAATGAATCATACAAATTTATTGTTGTTACTGCTAACAAGTCTCTCAACTATAGATTTTATTAACTATTCATACAACCTTCTAGAGACATTTACTATTCTTGGTCCATTTTGCTCTCACGTGTGTTTTACAAATTGTTCTGTATTACTTTTCACTCAAGTCATTTGAAGCTGCTAGACGCACTTAGCACAGGTGATTTCTGTTTTACGCTCACATTTTCCGCACGCGGCTTTGTGGCGCTTTACACAGTTTTCGCTGGTCTTGTTGCCTTTGTAGAGGCTGATCTGGGACTTCCTCCGCTTTCTAGATGATTTCAGTCCTATATCCTCTTCCTTTGCCTGATGTTCTCGCTCTTTCGTTCCCTTCAGTTCACTTGCCATCTGAAGTATGAACGTCTTCATTTCCACTTTCTTGTTCGTTACTATGCAACAGATGACCCATGCATTTATTGCTGCCATGTCCAGTGTGTTGTAGAAGACATGCATTGGCCATCTCCTACATGCAACCTTCATAGTATAGTTACCGGTCATTTGATCAACCACGTCCATCCTGTACTTTGTTGCATTGTAGAGCGTTACGGTTTCAGGTTTTTTCTTTCCTTCCTTGCTTATTGCTACTTCAGCATGCAGCTTACTCAGAAGAACGACATTTCTGTTTTTCTTTCCTTGGTATACAGTTAGTGTGCAGTCTGTGTTGCCACTATTGAGCAGTATCGTGGTGGAGAGTATTTCAGCATTTGTCTTCCTTACTTCATCGGGGATTTCACAGCGGCTCTTGTCCATTGTACCAACTAATGAAGCTTTCTTTGAGTCCTTTAACAAGATGAAGAGACGTAAAGAATTTGTCCGTGTTCACATTTCTTACTTGATTTACAAATGGCTCCTTGAGGCGCAGAACGACGTGCTCTCCAAGTGGTGGTTTCTTTGTATGCGTGTCGTCTTTGTCGAGATATGGGAAAGCGTTACATATGTACTTTGTCATTACCTCAACAGCCAACCAGAATCTGAGATCATATTTGTCTGGGTTGTTGGACATGAACTGAATAAACCTGCATCTTGCTTTGCTTGGTAACATTTGCTCGTCAATGGTTATATTTTCTCGAGGACTGTAAGTGCGAATACTGTTTCCAATGAACTTTCCCCAAATTTCAGATACAAGAGCGACTTTGTTGGCTGCCAGGCGTTCAAACCGGGTTGATTTTTCATGAAAACGGAAAATCTGAGAAGCTCCTGAAATCTGTCCCTTGGCATAATGCCCTTGATAAAAGCAGGCTCCCAATAGTACAACCAGCTATCATCCACAGACATACCTTTTGTGCACAATACACCACGAACATACGTTATGGCTATCAGTTTCTCCAGTTCTTCAAGTGACGCAGTCCAGTCATTGTTTTTTAGTACTTTTCGAGCATTTGATTCTGTGTTTTTCTTCACGAGACGTAGCATCAAAAATAAGATGGAAGGCACTGATGACAGAGCTGTCTACTCGTTGGCAAGCCTAAGCAGTGGGACCTCCTCTCTCTTTCAGAACATTCACAGCTGACCACCTCCCAGAAGATGAATAATTTCCAATCTCCCACGCGCTTCCATCCCTTGCAGTCATCTTTGTACACACTTACTACTGTACCTGCTGTAGTGAAAGAGGTGACGATTGACGTATGTCAACATCTGAATCCTCTTACACTAATCGCCCCCTCGTTCGCATTGTCTTCATCTTCACTTGTGTCAGGTACATAATAATCATTTTCATCAGTGAAGACAATTTCCGAATCAACTTCGGAATTCTGAAAGAGATGTAACACTTCTTGATCAGAAAGTCCACGCTGACGATACATGTTCGAAAACGTGTTTCACGGGCAAAGATTGCCTGAGTGGCACAACATAATTTGTGGCGGACTGGAATATACACATGCCAAGTTGCAACAATGACGAGAAACTACTATGCGTTACTGCTCACTGTTGCCACTGTATTGTTGGATAGTTTACTTATATTCAGAAGAGAAATTACAGTAGGGTCACATTGACCCCTTCCGCCGTTCTAGAAGTACTGTTGAAGTTGGAGCAGTTATCACAATCATAACAAAGGGCAGCATTCCACGAAGAATGGATCTGCACCAGATCAAGAGAGAGAGGGCAGCAAATCATTGAATATTGAAATCAGACTGACAAGCCCAACGAATGATAAGAGTGACAGCTCACCAAATAATGACAATTTAGGGTGCTGCAGAGACTCGTGATATAACAGTTCGAATTCAGTCAAATAAACTTTCTTAAGTATGGCAATGTATGAGATTTTTTTTTGGAACCTCTGTTTTCTGACTGGTTTGATACGGCACCCATGAATTCCTCTTCTGTGCCATCCTCTTCACCTCAGAGTAGCACTTGCAGCCCAATTTTTACCATCTACACCTCCCTCTGGTACTATGTAAGTTGTTCCATGATATCTTCACAGATATCCTACCATGCTGTCCCTTTTTCTTGTCAGTGTTTTCGATTTATTCCTTTCCTTGTGGATTCTGTGGAGAACTTTCTCATTACTTACCCTATCAGTCCACATAATTTTCAAAATTTTTTTGGGAGCGCCACATGTCAAATGCTTCGATTCTTTTCTTTTCCCGTTTTCCCACAGTCCACATTTCACTACTGTAAAATATTGTGTTAAAAACGTACATTCTCAGAAGTTTCTACCTAATTTTTTTTAATTTGATATTAGTAGACTTCTCTCGGCCAGGACTTTACTTTTTGCCAGTGCTACTGTGCTTTTTATATCCTCCCTGTTCCGTCCGTCTTCGGCATCTTGCTGCCTAGGCAGCTGCTTTCGTTTTCGCTACCTCTCATTACTTTTTTCTCCATTTACTCTCTATTCATATTCTGTCCTCGTCAGACTGTTCGTTGCAATCTGCAAATTTTGTAATTCTTCTTGACCTTACTGAGGCTAGCATTGTCAACAGCGAATCTCGTCACTGATATCCTTTCACCTTGAATGACAATACCACTCTTGCAACTTTCTTTTATTTGTGTCGTTGCTTCTTCTACGTGTAGACTGAACATACTGGCAAAAGACTACATCTTTGTCTTACACTCTTAGCCCTCCCTCTTGTCTCTTGTACATTTTGTATTACCTAGCTTTCCTTATCGCTTGCCCGTACTTTTCTTAGAATTTCGAACATCTTGCACCACCTAATACGGCCAACCGCTTTTTCCAGGACGACAAATCCTATGAACCTGTCTATTTTTCTTTAATTCTGCTTCCACTGCCAACCGCAATTTCAGACCTACTCTCTGGTGCCCTTACCTTTCCTAAAGACGAACTGATCGCTAGCTAACATATCCTTAGTTTTCTTTTCCATTCTTCTCTGTATGATTCTTGTCAGCAACTTGGACACATGAGCTGTTAAGGTGATTGCACGATAATTCTCGCACTTATCAGCTCTTGCAATCTTCGGAGTTGTGTACGTGATGTTTTAACGAAAGTCAGATAGTATATCGCCAGATTCACACATTCTTCACGCCAACGTGAATGCCCCTCTTTTTTCCACTAGCCACAATTATTTTAGGAATTTTGATGGGGTGTTATCCATCCCTTTTGCCTTATTTGATCTCAAGTCTTCCAAAAGTCTTTTAAATTCTGGTTCTACTATTGTATCGCCTTTCTCTTGTACATCGACTCCTGGTTCTTGTTCTATCCCTTCGTCAGACTAGGCTTCCCCCTTATAAAAGCCTTGAATTTACTCATTCCACCTACCCGCTCTCTCTCTGAATTTAACAGTAAATTCCCATTGCACTTTCCTATTAAATTAAAACAGTCATGATATGGGTTCTGCATCCAATAATAAATGTTTGTATAAGAGAAGTAAAGCTGAAAGAGATACTCGACGGTGAGAGTCAACTTTAGCGGCAGCCAATATGCGACAACAACACAAAAATTTGGTCGAGCAGGCACTTTGCAGAGTACAAGATGCTGGACGGTAGTGAAAGGAATGTATCGACAAGGAGGCTAGGCTGAAACAATACCATATGGGTCAGAAAGTCCTACTAAATTCTTTCACACTATCGGACAGCCAAAAGTGTACATGACACGGTTTGTCTTCTGTGTTTAGCAGACTGTTGATGATTAGAAGAACTGCTTATGTTAACACATTCGTTTCGAAACGATTGACTCAACGAAATCGGTTGGCATACACATCAGTCATATTAAACGGTTCTTTGAAGAAGATGCGAGACACTGACACAGGATTAGCAGCTAATGCAAATGAAGATGCTGTCCAGTTTACAACTACAGTGTAATGAGGCAATGTGAACAGCTGCTGCGTGTAGCGTTGTTGGATGGTGTATGATTGTGGCAGATTCTCTGTGCACGAGAAGGGGCACAGTGTCTTAGATTTGAATTAATCAGAAAGTACAACGAAGGATGCCATGTCTGATAACGCTGATATTATTACTAAATGAGGAGTAACTTATGGTCGTAATGGAGATATGTGAGTTTACTGGGATACATCGACAGTGGGTGAACGCATTGCTGAAACAGTGATATCATAGGGAAATGAACATCCCAAAATATTAATTAGTACTATACCTTGTATCGGACTGAAGGTAGCGTACTGGTGCATGATATGTAGTACCTGTCAATGAGATTCCGGGCCGAAGACGTGTCTGGAGACGCCCGGGACAGTCGTGGGATGACAACGCGGCTCTTGCCACATGGTCTGACAGCCAGGAGTGTTGCTCTGGGGTGCCGCTTCATTTCATAGCAGCACCGCTCTGGTTGACATCTGTGGTGCCCGCATCTCGTGGTCGTGCGGTAGCGTTCTCGCTTCCCACGCCCGGGTTCCCGGGTTCGATTCCCGGCGGGGTCAGGGATTTTCTCTGCCTCGTGATGGCTGGGTGTTGTGTGCTGTCCTTAGGTTAGTTAGGTTTAAGTAGTTCTAAGTTCTAGGGGACTTATGACCACAGCAGTTGAGTCCCATAGTGCTCAGAGCCATTTTAACCATTTGAACCATCTGTGGTGCCCTTACAGCACAGCGGTACGTCGACGATATCCTACGCCCTGTTTCATTGCCTTGTTTCCCTGCATGGCATGCCTCCCGGGGTTTACAGTTCAGCAAGATAATGCCGGTCCGCGCACGGAGAGGGCTTCTACTGCTTGTGTTCGTGTCATTTGTAGTCGGCCACTATTAAATTATGATGTTTACAGCGCCATCTACTGCTACATTTTGTAACTATTTTCTTCTGCCATTCGTTTTCCTCCTCCTCCGATAATATTCATTTACAATTTGACGTCGTTTTGATCATTGGTGTTATTTCTAAGGCGGTTGGAAAGTTTACAATCACCCTGTATACTGGTCACATTAAGGCATTCCGTGGAAAACATTTTGATCTGCTGGGAGATAGTATTATGTTAAAATGCGATATTTTAACATAATACTATCTCCCAGCATATCAAAATGTTTCGTTACTAGGATAACAGGAGATCTGCCATTCTGGGAGGCAGCCGTTCTTATGAAGAAGGACAAATTGTTATGGTGTAGCGCACTCGTCAAGAAAGATTTTCAGTCTGTTACGTGGACACGGTGATCATTTCAGGCGTGGCAAAATGTTGATTCTTGACTAAAGAACATCGCCAAACGTCGGCAATCGATGAAGGAAGCTTCCGTGACAGATGAGCGATCACGGTGTCTGGACGTGAGAGGCTGGTGACATTGGGCGACCCGAATACAAGCATAGTTCTGGAGTCACTTCGCAATCTTATGGTTGCTTCGTGAAGTTTCCAATTATAGCATATTTTCACTGTTCTCAGGACGTTGTTGCATTGGACAGGGTGACGTTCTGGTGCAGACACTGGACTGTCCTTTTCAAGGAGAAGGTTCGTCGCCCTGCAGAGTCATTTGATTTGCCTGGTTCGTGATTACCGCAGATCGACTGAGATGCCTGCCGATATACAGGGTGACTCAAAAAGAATACCACAACTTTAAAAATGTGTATTTAATGAAAGAAACATAATATAACCTTCTGCTATACATCATTACAAAGAGTATTTAAAAAGGTTTTTTTTTTCACTCAAAAACAAGTTCAGAGATGTTCAATATGGCCCCCTCCAGACACTCGAGCAATATCAACCCAATACTCCAACTCGTTCCACACTCTCTGTAGCATATCAGGCGTAACAGTTTGGATAGCTGCTGTTATTTCTCGTTTCAAATCATCAATGGTGGCTGGGAGAGGTGGCCGAAACACCATATCCTTAACATACCCCCATAAGAAAAAATCGCAGGGGGTAAGATCAGGGCTTCTTGGAGGCCAGTGATGAAGTGCTCTGTCACGGGCTGCCTGGCGGCCGATGCATCGCCTCAGGTAGTTGACGTTCAGGTAGTTACGGACAGATAAGTGCCAATGTGGTGGCGCTCCATCCTGCTGAAATATGAATTGTTGTGCTTCTTGTTCGAGCTGAGGGAACAGCCAATTCTCTAACATCTCCAGATACTGTAGTCCAGTTACAGTAGCACCTCCGAAGAAAAAGGGACCAAAAACTTTATTGGCTGAAATGGCAAGCGAACAAATGTACAACTAAGTGAAACTTTATAGCTCCCTTAATTCGCCGACAGATAGTGCTTAGCTCTGCCTTTTGTCGTTGCAGAGTTTTAAATTCCTAAAGTTGTGGTATTCTTTGTGACTCACCCTGTATTTCTTTAGACAGGAATGACTCGTGCTGCTTCTCTAATGACCTCGTTGTCTAACAGACGTTAAGCCGAAACTCTAACTGCGAAACAGTTACTCTCGTTCGACCGTCCTCATTGGAAGCCTAAAGGCTTCTCGAGTGACAATATTGTCTCTTCTGTGCCCACTTGATCGAAAACCAGAGAAGAGTTTGAAGGCTGCGGCTCTGTTGTTTGTGAATTTTGAATACGTTCATCTTTTCCAGCGCATCTTTTCCACTCCTTCCCGAAATCAGTGAACTGTTTTTATATAGCTGTTATCGAGGCTTGCTGGCTCCTTACTGAATTTGGCTCTTATAAGCACACCTATACCAATAAGCACAGCACCGTCCAACGGTCATTCCACTCACTAATGTCGTGACGCAGTTATTGCTCCCGCGGGTGATTGCGTGAAGTTAATTACAATCGATCTGTGGTCAGCTATGATTTATTATATTGGCAACTAGCAAAAAAAAAAAAAAAAAATAAATAAAAAATCGCCTGTTGTCTTCCTGATTATGGAGCAGGTGCTAAGAGAGATACAGGAATGGGAGGAAGCAAGGAGGGAGGGAGAGAGAGAGAGAGAGAGAGAGAGAGAGAGTGAGTGAAGGGTGAGGGGAAGAAGACGGTACAGCGTCCCCAGTGCTATATTACGAAAAGAATTAAAAAACGGTATTTATAAAGAAGAGACATTTAAAAATTGAATTATATATATATATATATATATATATATATATATATATATATATATATATATATATATAGTATCTTGGCGGGGTTCACCAGTTTATGGAATACCCATGTGTGTAAGCGAATTTAACTGAATCTGAGCTAATCATGTAACATGCTCACCCACGTGGCTGAGTGTTGAATTTAATGTATACAGTGGATTTGCTAACACTATAAATGATTTTGGTCCTTCGTGTGAATCTTTAGATGGGGAAGCTCCATAATATTTGTAGTACCGTGCATTGATAGCACGGAATATAACTATATCTCACTGCGTACTGCAGCGATGAACAGGAGATACTGGAGAAGCAACGCCCTCTTCCCCAGCCGCACAGCGGCAACGTGTGGATGCTGATATACAGCTGAGCAGAGTGACACTCAATCCCAGTATGTGACCAATGATTAAGACGACAGGTCTTCTCAGATAGGACACCAGTGTTTATTAAAAGTCTTATGCTGACCTCAACTGTGAACTTGATGTCCTTGCACTTAAAATTAAGAATTGCGTTATTTTCTGTATCATGGGATGCTTTAATATTCAGAGACAGTTGTAATTATTCAGAACAGACCTGTGGAAATGAGTTGTACAAAGGTGAATAAATCTTCACAGCTATTTTAATTAAGTTGACACATATTTAACGATCGCAAGTAGACAGTGCTTTAAATCACCTAGAGAACACGTGGCTGTATACGAGCCGAACGAAGGCTATGTCACGTGACTGATGCATCCTGACAGAAAACCGGAAAAATTGTCCTGTAGCAAATTCTCCCTCTCTAGAATGCATCTCAATCGATCACCACGCCCACTCTCTGTTATCCTTTAACGCAGATACAAGTAAGTTTAGAGGTGAATGGTTCTCTGTCTTCCTGAAAATCATCAAATACAGTAGTCAACTCGCGTGCATCACTGGCACCTCAATAGACATACAGTATAATGCTACCTAGATGGGAAAATTTGACTGCTTCCGTGATTCCTTTAGCTTCCATGTCGACGTTTTCTAGGATTCCTATTGCTGCCGCATGCTTGTCGCCACGTACAATTTGATCTGCTCGAACCAGAAGATATGCAAGTATTCCCTCAATTTCCCCGCATTTCGTTGTATATTCGGTCAATTTACACCTATTCCCAGTCATTTTCGCAATTCTAACGATTTTTTTAAAGTGAGTTCTATCTATGCGATCATGGCATAACCTCTCGTTCTATGTTCTAAAACTGCTTGTAACTGTAGCACAGCTGCCAACGCCTAGCCCAAATGCTCTGATCTGGAGGCGTAATATAGCACTGTACTCGATTGTGTCCAGTCACCTCCACATTCGGAGAGCGTTTTCCCTGTTTTCTGTATGTCTGTGTATATGCATGTGTCTCGGATGGCTACCATGACCCATAGTAGACCCGAGTTAGTGTTCGAAGGTGGATCCGCCGCACGTTATATCCACAATATGCCGTGCATGGGATAGGGTTTGAAGGTGGATCCACTGCGCACAATGTACAAAGCGGTATTGGGATGCAGATCCACAATATACCACATCCGAGTTAGCGTTCGTGTGTGGATCTGCCGCGCACTATATATCCAGACCGATGTTCTGAGACAGATCCACCACACGTCACATCTGCGATAGGGTTTGCGGGTGGACCAAAAGAATACGTGTCCGGACGTACCACGTGGTTCTGTCAGGATGCATCAGTCACGTGACATAGCCTGGGTTCGACTCGTATACAGCCACGCGTTCTGTATGTGACTTACAGCACTGTCTACTTGCGATCGTTTACGATAAACCTGTCGGTCATCAGGGGACTTGCATCTCATGTACGATGAAATGTGATACTTTCCTCTGAACGAACTTTGATTTATGCGATGTACTCCATCCCCCTGTCGCATCTTGGGTGTAAAATCGAGACTTCGGTTTCATCACAAAGTTAGCAATAGGTGCTTGTGAGGCACTTCAGTCACCATGTATACATTTGCCTGACAGATGTGCTGTTTACAGAGTTAGTGGCGGAATGAGTTGTAATTTTCACATGTCGGATGCTGCTGCTATGCGATTATCTGTATAGGAGGTATCCCCCGGCCGGCCGAAGTGGCCGTGCGGTTAAAGGCGCTGCAGTCTGGAACCGCAAGACCGCTACGGTCGCAGGATCGAATCCTGCCTCGGGCATGGATGTTTGTGAAGTCCTTAGGTTAGTTAGGTTTAACTAGTTCTAAGTTCTAGGGGACTAATGACCTCAGCAGTTGAGTCCCATAGTGCTCAGAGCCATTTGAACCATTTTTTGAGGTATGCCCCGTTACTAACGATCATTTTATATAGGCCTGGTGCAGGCATCGTACGATTTCTGAACCATGATCAGATGTGAACAGTGGACACAATACGTCTCCGGAAAGCTATATTGTGCTCATATCACGCAGGGCAAATATTTTACAGAAGTAGATTTTTCCTTTTGCGGTTCGATAACATAGGTTATCGTAGAGAAACGGGGAAGAAGTATGTATATCACGCGCTTGAAATATACTTCTTACATTGGAGTATTAACAACACTACATTCCATACGACTGATAGGTCGCAAACGCAAGCGATCTAACAGTATAGCCCGTTTTAAGAGCAGAACGTTGTAGCCTTACGAGTGCATGTGTTTGTTTATGTTCTGTCTTACCAATACCTTCCAGGTCCTGATCCTAGACTCTGGAATAATACTTTAAAATTGATATCTTGGTTGATTTACGTAAAAATGCGTCGAAATCGATCCGTCTGGAGCTCCACCACGCATAAAAATCATCCGTTTCTTTTTCTTCTTAACCGTCTGCTATTGCATCACGACACTTTGAAATCTGTTACTATACATCGACAAGGAGTGCTAACCTCCTCGACATGGGCGCATCTCGAGAAATCTTGTGCATTTGGATGGCTGAGGACTCTGCAAGCTCCGTTCATTCACGAGATGTGGAATGTAGCGGTCTTCTTCTGGTTGGTGCAGATTAAATTAGTAACGGCGCTGGAGGGCGGGTTGGTCAATGACAGTGTGAGGAGGGCCTTTCACTCTCTAATTTTACCCTAATACAGCGAGGATGCTCTGTGACTCCCATACGCAGAGAGATAGATCGTAAATTAAGCAACATGCTCGAGGTGTTAGAAATATGTAGAGCGCTGTCTGATACACTTTGATGGTGTATGTGTTCAAGAATTAACAATGAATGGACGTACTGCACAGTCATCTATGCACGTTCGCAATGATACTCAAGTGGAGAAGAGGTCGTTTAGCTATGATACTGAAATTGGGAAACGTGCTGTCGCACCATTGGTCAGAGTTGAAATTACTCTAAAATTGCTAAAATTATTCGCACTATCAACTGTGATGCTTATTATTAGAGTACATCGATGGTGTGTTTTCCACCCCATCCCTCTACTGGCGCGCTGTTGTTTACCACATAATGACTGACTGACATCGCTTGTTTGAGTTGGAAAGAGTTTTGGTGAATGGATAACACCTTCTGGGTTGGATAGCACTGAAACAGTGATCGCGTAAATGACTGCAATATGATGAATCAGTCGGTACGGAACGTAGAGTCATGAGCTATTCCATGACTATGACAGATGAGCTTAAATGGAGAGCTCGTGAATCACTTTCGGACTGTAGTTTGGAAACCATCCACAACGCCGCAAACCTCCCCCAATTTGCTTACATTGTAACACTCTCTTATTTAAACTCATCCAGTGTTTGCACCATGTTATGGTAGCCACAGTAACATATGATTTACATTGTGCTATGTCTAGTTTTCTGCGGGAGGCCGTGGATCAGAGTGTCTTAATGTCAGTTTAGGACCTGACACAGACATCGAAGTTGTGGCAGAGAAACAAAATGTATGGCAGTGAACAAAGAGTGTTAGAAAACAATGTTTCAAACAATGACACAGGGTCACAGGGAGCGTCTCTTGCGACATACATTGTAGTCCGGGCGATACGGCCATCCTCCTACAGTACGGGCGACGAAACCGTAAACTGCCCTCTGCAATGGATCAAAAGCTGAATATATTTAATAGGATGGTCCTGCATCGGCAGCAGCGGCAGTTTGACAGGTAAATTCGATGACGGACAGGCTGTCCCGTTAGGAATGATAGTCTGGGAAACATCGCAGTAACTCTCTCTGCGCCGGACCCGTATCGCAGCTATGCGTCATCATGCTAGCAGTGGCGCCTAGGTGAGTTCTATATCGGGTGAAATTAGTGGAGCTTTTATAGTTCGTAATTTTTCTCTGTTGGATGGTACAGAATAACGATGATGCATGTTGGGAAGATAGATGTGAATGGACGCGGATCTGCTTTGGTTTGTAGTGTCTTTATCCAGTTTCGAGATGCACCACAATGCGCGTATTTGCACTGAATGGCCAAAACACGGCCCTGTTGCACTGGCTGACACTGACGGCGGCGGTGCACAAATGCTGCGCAGCTAGCGCCATTCGACGGCCAACACCGCGGTTCCTGGTGTGTCCGCCGTGCCGTGCGTGTGATCATTGCTTGTACAGCCCTCTCGCAGTGTCCGGAGCAAGTATGGTGAGTCTGACACACCGGTGTCAATGTGTTCTTTTTTCCATTTCCAGAAGTGTATATATATATATATATATATATATATATATATATATATATATATATATATATATATATATATATATATATATAATGTAGCCGTAAAATAATAATTTCTCTGTGTAAGTTTCGAGTGCAAAGAAATACAACAAAATGATTTAAAGAGAGGACAAGATACGCTCTTTTGTTAATTTTTTAGTCGTCTTCTTCTCTTGTCTTGATTGCGTGTAGACGGACATCTTGCATGTGCTCGCAAATGTAAGCATATTTGTATGAATTAAGCAGATAATATATTGATTTAATATTATTGTGCACTTTTAATTTGTAAGAGGTGACCCGATTTCATGTCCGCCTTCCTTGATTGAATTAACCTGCATTCAAGTAATTTACAGTTCAATAATCGCAGCGGCCGATGCAGCCAACGACGCGATTACGTGGCGATATTAACTTATAAAAAAATTAGCGGAAGCGAAATACTCGCCCGCTATTAACATAATATACATTTTTCGCCACAGCCGCCCGACGTTGCAGAAAATACGTAGCTTTAAGGTTCCTATTTTCAGTACCACAGCCGAGAGCCAGAGCCAGGACTCCGACTACGACGCAACGGTTAACGGAGGTAAGAAAAAATACTCTCGCGCGTGTGTGGGCCGCAATTGTAATTAATAACTAAAGATTTTTTGCTTAAAAGTGAACTGACTAGCCGAGGAAATTAATATCAAAAGTTTATTCCATTGTTCAACTTACATGCTCATGTTTTAAGATTCAGCCAGTCTAACATTCATTAACGTAACAAATAATTTAAGATTAATATTGTTATAAAGGAGAACTTCACGAAAGCATCTAATCGAAAATCAAAATTGAATGAAATGTCATTTTTATTAAGGCCCACCACGTAAGTCGGCAACAATCAAAATAATAATAATAATGATAATACATTAAATTACGACTGCCGACGGACGCGAGAACGGGAAAAAGAGCAATATGCAGGAAACGAAATCTGTGGATGTGAAACAGAGTAAATCCAAAATTACAGCGAGATCTGTGGATGTGAAACAGAGTAAAGCTAAAATTACAACGGGAAAATTCAGTTTACTCGTTAGCGCAAGCTTTCATCGGAGACAAATGTTTGTTAATACCTGAGGGAAAATCTAATTGGAAATCGTAACAGACGAAACGAGCGGCATTCGTCCTGCAACCAGAACGCGTAATGGCGCGTACTGGCTGCGTAACACAGCCGGCCTGGAACGTGGCCTCCGCCAGCCGGCTGGCCGGCTAATTAGCTGCTCTGCCCGCCTCATTAGGAGACTTGGCCCGCGTTGCGTCAACATGGCAGCCGGCCGCTGTTCGGTCACCGTTTGCTCACCTTGCGCAACACAGAAAACTCTCTGCACACGTTCGTTACCGCACATCACACGTACCAGCGAATATAATTAACACCTACAACTGTGACGCATGCAGATCACTTACACCTTTACTAATGCCCTATTTTTTACACCTCATGGTCCATATATTGTACTGATACTCTAGTCTAATATATGCATGGGGGCTTAATTAAAATAAAATGCAAATAATTTTTAATTTTTTGTTTTAGTAGCTGTATGTCCGATTACGAAGTCTCGTAAACGGTTGGCCCTGACTAGTATTATTACGCTATCTGACTGCATAGAACAACAACAAAGAATGAAATGGAAATTTTCATTAACACAATTAATTAATTAAGCACCCAGAAACTATAAAACCTACGAAACCATAGCATAAGTATAACTGTTCTGTGTGTGGAAGTATGATTCAACGTACGCATCTGGCACGGTTCTTCTTCAATAACACAAGAAATTTTAAATATCATTTATACTGAATTAATTAAAGAAAATAAAAATACCATAATTACTCAAGAGAACCAGAATTACACTCTAATCCAAGAACACAAGCCAGATGCTTTGTTGACTGAACCTGTAATGAAGCATTATTTACGACATTAAATAATGAAAAATAAATCAAGTTTCGTTACCTTCATATATTGACCAAAATCACTCTAATCATTACAATATATCTCCACACCGACTCGCTATTACCACATCTCAACAAGAACTTTTCAGTATCACATCTCAGCAAGCACTCTCTACTAGCACATCTCAACAAACACTCTCTGCTACGAGTTCTTAACAAGCACTGACTACCACGAGCTCTCCCCAAGCACTGCCCGCTACGACATCTCAATAATCACTGCCAGTGGAGGTGGCGGAACAATACTCTCTAGCGCGATCTCTGGCGCTGTGGCTCAGTGTAGCCACCTTTCATATGCCCTTCCTCCACAGGCTAGAATTTGATGGTATTTTTGCCAGCATTGGTGGTGAAAATACCACCAAATTCGTCAAAAAAAAATACAGACAAAAATAAAAGATAATATTAATGCGTAAATATCATATAACTAGATAAAATTTTGGCTTTGCACTGACCTTTCAATAACTTAATATATAGAATACAGTAAGCAATACAAATTCTTTCATACATGTGACTTTACATAACAGTTTACACAAGTATTATGTGGTTAAACAGTTCAATTAATAGCGTCAGCAATGACGAATATGTGCAGGTAAGAGTCTCATAACTTTTCACAAACAGTAATACACAAAAAATCAGTTTATACAAATATTCACATAAACGCTTTTGATTTAAAAAAAACAAGTAGTTGATAGTTCCAGCAGTAGCACCCAGTAATGGTCAACAGGTGCAAATACCAACAAGTAACATTTTTTCAGTAGAAACAGTCCATCAGTGGCGCCCAGTAATGTTGAATAGGTGCATACACCAACAAGTAACACCATTTCAGTATAAGCAGTTCCATTAGTGGCACCAGCAATGTTGAACAGGTGCAGACACCCACAAGTAACACCATTTCAGTATAAGCAGTTCCATTAGTGGCACCAGCAATGTTGAACAAGTGCAGATATCAACAAGTAACACCATTTCAGTATAAGCAGTTCCATCAGTGGCACCAGAAATGTTGAACAGGTGCAGATATCAACAGGTGACATCTTTTCAGTAGAAGCAGTCCATCAGTGGCACCCAGCAATGTTGAGCAGGTGCAGACAGCAACAAGTGACATCATTTCAGTAGAAGCAGTCCATCAGGGGCACCCAGCAAATGTAGAACAGGTGCAGACAGCAAGAAGTAACATCATTTCAGTAGAAACAGATCTATTACTGGCACCCAGCAATGTTGAACAGGTGCAGACATCAACAGGTGACATCTTTTCAGTATAAGCAGTTCCATCAGTGGCACCCAGTAATGTTGAATAGGTGCAGACACCAACAAGTGACATCATTCAGTAAAAGCAGTCCATCAGTGGCACCCAGCAATGTTGAGAGCAGGTGCAGACAGCAACAGGTGACATCTTTTCAGTAGAAACAGTCCATCAGTGGCACCCAGCAATGTTGAACAGGTGCTGACCGCAGTCCATAATATTCACTTTCACTAATCACACTGTTCATCAGCAGAAATTAAACATGACTAAATGTCACACACCATGTTGAAAAGTGCAGCACCATCACTAATCAGACAGTTCAGGCATGAAAAATAGTTTGAATACACATACAATGCTTTTACACTAAACATAGAAATCATAATAAACACACAAATGATATCAGATAATTGTCATATTAAATATTACAAATACACAAATATCAGTAAACCTATAATATTTATGGGTGTCAGTGCAAGCCACAACAACAAGTAAAATAATATTTAGGAGATAGGTTGGTACCAATTTGGGATAGGGAAAGGAAAACACACAAAAAACACTCACTCATCTTTCATCCACATTAGTGCCACTGTGTAATTGAATAGTGTTAACTGTGTAAATGCAATTCTGTCAAAATTTTATGTTCATCATGTGTATCAAGTAGTAGTGGCAGCAATGTATAACAGTCAATAATAGTTAGTCAGCGTCATAGTCATCATGTCAAGACCAATGTTTGCCAAGCCAGATCAAATTGTACGGTCGCTGAACAACTGTCAGTGAGCCAAGATATGCAATTACTTCCTCTCTCCAAAAAAAAGTATATACTCCTTAGTGATTTAACAAAGTGTGTGTGTAGACAATCTTCCTGCTACTTTAGTGTTCTAGTCTGCCATCTTTATCCTCCTTGTTCCATATAGACCAACAAAAAAAAAATATGCTCCTCACTTACTTCACCTCTTATCCACCAAAACTCCAATAATCATCAGCATCACATAATCTCAATACTTCAATAATACCTCTTCAATACGTCGATCATCAATATCATTTACCTTACCTCTTGTCCACGAAAACTCCAATAATCATCACATAATCTCAATACCTCAATCATACCTCTTCAATACGTCGATATATATAACCTCATTGCCAATATCATTTCACTTCCATAACAACTCTTTCCTCTAGTCAGTCTCCTCGAACAAGTGCAGACAAAATCCTAATGCAAACCTCAATTCATCATCTCATACAATCCGAAGACACAATGTCAACACACAACCTCTCGTGTAATCCATCTGATCCAAATCTTCTACTCATTATAAATTATAAGATACATTTTGTTTACCTTGTCCATCATTAAATAAAAGAAATGCGTACATGACCTCTAACAGACTTAGTTCGAATAACTCTCAGTAATTAATTACGATTACGGAGTGTGAATGATCATAATATTTCACAGTGTGTACACCACTTCAAGAATCATGGCAGAAACAAACATGTGGAGTATTTCTTGTGTCAAGTGTCACTTCCTATTTCAATTACTCACGAAAAATGCAGTGTAATAACTGTCGATGGTCTAAACCTAGTGTTGGTATGTCATGTCGTTATCTTCCTTCCTATTAGCATAAATTTATACAGCTTCCATAAAACCTCCAGCTCATGTGACTTCTATGAAGTTTCTCGTACTAATGTCGTTCGTCGAATTATAGCAGTTCATTTTCTTATCTTAAAAATATAAGGCACTGAGCGTAAGCAAAACATGCAATAGCGAGTAAATATACCAGTAGAGAACAGAATGTCAACAAGTGAATGCAACACAATCCCTATAACGAGGCTCTGCCAAGCGAACAATCTACAATTAATACCATAGAGTGACCTAAACTCCATGTTCGTACACCGCATATCAGAATTCTATATATAGCAAATTAAAGAATAGTTATGACAACAAACAGAAATGTGTAAATATGCAATCCATACGCAAAGCAGCAAATATGTATCTTACATAATAAACAGGTCATTATCATCATATCAGCATAAGCAAATAAATGTTCGTGTGTCATCTTAATAAGTAAACATAAAGGCGCAAGCAGATAAATCACAAAGTATAACTTACATACATAACCACAGTCAGCACAATTAATCAGTTGACAATTACAATTTAAATAAATAAGCACAACAGGCACATAATAAAAAAATATGACGTCAGTGAAAAAGCAGTGCTGCCAAACGATGCATAATATACACAAGTACCAACCCGGTTCATTAATAAAACATTGTCAAAATCAGTAAATGTACACAAGCACGTCGCTTCACAAGTAAATTCATAGAACATGAAATTTAGCAGAAAGTATGAATCACGTAATCGGGAGCAGCAAATTACGTCTAAAGTACGTACCTAAGTGGAAATATGTTACCTGAAATTAACTCAATTAATCGTTACCTTTTTAGTTTATTACTTCTTTTTTTTTTTTTTTTTAAATTACATTCTTCCTGAAATTTTCTCCATAGCAAGTCCTCTTAACGTCGGACACACACAGAATTTACCTGGAGGTCTTAAATATTTTATACAACCGTATCCTGAAAAATACTGAACGTTAATAACATAATTCATCAAGTCACTATAGCTTATACTGAATTTAATCGGAGAAATTAGACTGTGTATTTGTTTACGGCTGTCAGTGCATTCACACTGAGCGCTCGATCAGCTGTAGGCGCGTGACGTAGGAAGTAATTGTTTGCGGTCAACGACTGCCTTGTGCGGCGCGCAGACTGACTGTTGCTTTGAGTATGTGCCGCCGCCAAAACACAGCGCGGTATCCTTGTACTCTCCGTGTGTTTACGTAGCTGTTAGTTTCTCACAAGTATGTCATTCCACAAAAATTTTAACGTTAGATATGTGATGTATTCCCTTAGGGCGCCGAGATTTAAAAGTTTCTACTTCAACAGTGTTATCATGAATAATTTTGCGAATTCTGTATGGACTGTTATAAAGCAGAAAAAATTTGCGACATAAGCCTTTTCCTTTATGAGACAAACGATGAGACTTAATTAACACCTTTTGACCAACTGACAAAATTTTTAAACGACCAGGACGTTTCGCTGATTTCTCTCTTCTAGCAGCCGCAGATGCAGTATTTCGTACAGCCAGGTTGACAACTTCAGAATGCCGCAGTTTCCGTGAAGGCGGAAAAGGAACGATTTCAGAAATGCGATTTGTTGGTACTTTATTTTTTAATATCAATAGAGGCGGTAAAGAAGTTGAGTCATTAGGAAGTTCATTCAGAATGTTTTGAAAAATATGAAGATACTGATCCCAAGTTCTGTGATTCTGATGACAATAAAGACGGCACAATTTATTGATTTCCTTCATCCATCTCTCTGAAGCATTAGATTGAGGGTGAAAAAGTGAAATAAAAATTGGTTTAATCTTACGACGCCGTAGAGTACGAAGCCAAATTTTAGAGCGAAACTGTGATCCATTATCTGATATAACCTTATCAACATGACCAACTTCTTTAAGAAAATGTTTGATGAAAGCATTAGATACTGAACGAGCTGTTGCTTTGCGTAAAGGTGTAAAACACACATATTTTGATGTCAATTCCACTGCTACGAAAATGTACGCAAAACCATTAGTAGAACGAACCACTGGACCGAACAAATCGACTGCAGCCATGTCCTTTAATTTCGCTGGAATGATAGGAAACAACGGTGCTCTGTGAGAAACAGTTGGCGGCTTAGCCTTTTGACATAACTTGCATTTGGCAAGAACAGATCGAATGCGTTTTTCCATATTATTGAAGTAGCAATTTTCTCGTAATTTATGAAAGCATTTTCTGGGACCAAAGTGCGCATAACTGAAATGTGTAAACGAGGTGTGGCCAAATCATCCAATCTAACAAAGCGTCTAAGAAAATTACAGACACCAAGGAAACTACGAACATCACGTTTTGTGGAAGGAACAGCATAATTACGAATAGCGTCTAGTTTCTCTGGATTAGGAAGAATACCGTCTGTAGAAATAATGTGACCGAAAAATTTCACCTGACAACGACCAAATTCAGATTTTTCCAAGTTCTCTGTAATGCCAACTCTTGCAAAAATACGTAATAATAAATCCAAAATTTTGTTATGCTCACTCCAAGAACGTTTAGCAATAAGAATATCGTCAACATATGAAGTAATATTGTCACGAAGATAAACAGGTAAGATTTAGTTTAAACTACGAATGAATGCTGCAGAAAATATAGTAAGTCCAAACGGTAATTTCCAAAGTCACTTTTGGGTAAAACAGTCAAATCCGGTTATTTTTTACCTACTGTCTAGATAGATGGATAGTAGAAGAGTTGTTTTTATAGATGCAAAGAATAGTATAAGAGTAGGCAGCGGTGCAGAAAACTAAAAGGAAAATAGCACCACTACAGCTCGGGGCCCTGTGAGCGCTACGGCACATATTCTTTAATTCATCTTTCATATTTTTGAAACATGTCCCTATTCGTGAGTCTAACCGTGTTTCCATTGTTCCCATCTCAGTTCTAATTGTTTCTATTTGTGATCCCACTGAGTCTAACCGTGTTTCCATTGTTCCCATACCAGTTGTAATTGTTTCTATTTGTGTTTTAATTGTTCCTATTTGTGAGTCTAACCGAGATCCCAAATTTAATATTGCACCCATCAACTGCTCCATATGATCTGGTTCAAAATTCCTTTCGCCCCTAACATTTCCCACAAAACCAGCTTCCTTCGTCATAGCTGTAAAGCTATCTGTGTTCGATACTATTTCAGAACCTTCTATCGTTAATCTCGTATTCTGTGAATTTTCTGATTGAAAAAAAATTTGAAATGGTTCCGGACTATTTTCCCGACTTATTAAATTGTTTTCAACTTCATTATCCATCACACTGTTCTCCTGTGTTGGCGAGTTCGCCATGTTAACAATTTCGTCATTCTCACTATCCATCATTTTTGCCTTCTTCATCGATCGCGTAATCATTTACAAAATATACAAAACTCGTCACTATATGAAAATTACACACAATGACACTTTATCTCCAACAATACCATTCACACGAAATGTTTCCCTCAAACACGATTAATCGAACAATTGAAATAATTGCACTAATTGTCAAACCCGTAGACAAGACAACAGAAATGAAATTTTGCAAAAAAAAAATACCATTAGAAGAATGACAATTACCAAATCTACACATGCAATATAGACTACTATTACTAAACTACAAATTACTACAACAATCCTACTGTCTACTATTTCTACAATCAGAAGAATTCCAAGGGACGATCCGAAGCAGCGGTCGCCACGTGCATGGGAGCTTAATTAAAATAAAATGCAAATAATTTTTAATTTTTTGTTTTAGTAGCTGTATGTCCGATTACGAAGTCTCGTAAACGGTTGGCCCTGACTAGTATTATTACGCTATCTGACTGCATAGAACAACAACAAAGAATGAAATGGAAATTTTCATTAACACAATTAATTAATTAAGTCCCCAGCAACTATAAAACCTACGAAACCATAGCATAAGTATAACTGTTCTGTGTGTGGAAGTGTGATTCAACGTACGCATCTGGCACGGTTCTTCTTCAATAACACAAGAAATTTTAAATATCATTTATACTGAATTAATTAAAGAAAATAAAAATACCATAATTACTCAAGAGAACCAGAATTACACTCTAATCCAAGAACACAAGCCAGATGCTTTGTTGACTGAACCTGTAATGAAGTATTATTTACGACATTAAATAATGAAAAATAAATCAAGTTTCGTTACCTTCATATATTGACCAAAATCACTCTAATCATTACAATATATCTCCACACCGACTCGCTATTACCACATCTCAACAAGAACTTTTCAGTATCACATCTCAGCAAGCACTCTCTACTAGCACATCTCAACAAACACTCTCTGCTACGAGTTCTTAACAAGCACTGACTACCACGAGCTCTCCCCAAGCACTGCCCACTACGACATCTCAATAATCACTGCCAGTGGAGGCGGCGGAACAATACTCTCTAGCGCGATCTCTGGCGCTGTGGCTCAGTGTAGCCACCTTTCATATACTGTATACTACCCTGTGAGATACATCATAGTGAAAAACTGCAGCAGCCTTCAGCGACCTTGCATCTAACAGTATGGCAAATAACACTTATGTGATAAAAGTCATGGGATACGTCCTAATATCGTGTCGGATCTCATTATTCCCGCCGTATGGCAGCAACTCTACCTCGCAGGGACACAACAACTCTTTGGAAGAAATAGCGCCTCTGTAGCCGTCCAAAATTGCGAAAGTGTTGCTGGTGCAGGATTTTGTGCACGAAGTGACCCCTCGACCTCTCGACTATATCTCATACATGTTCAATGGGATTCATGTTGCTCGATCTGGGTGGCGATATCATTCGCTCGAATTGTCCGGAATGTTCTTCTAACCAATCGCGAACAATTGTGGCCCAGTGACATGGCAAACTGTCACCCATAGGTATTCCACCTTGAAACTTCCTGGCAGATTAAAGCTGTGTGCCGGACCGAGACTCGAACTCGGGACCTTTGCCTTTCGCGGGCAAGTGCTCTTGGGAGGTCCCTAGTTCGAGTCTCGGTCCGGCACACAGTTTTAAACTGCCAGGAAGTTTCATATCAGCGCACACTCCACTGTAGAGTGAAAATTTCATTCTAGAAACATCCCCCAGGCTGTGGCTAAGCCATGTTTCCGCAATACCCTTTCTTCCAGGAGTGCTTGTTCTGCAAGGTTCGCAGGAGAGCTTTTGTGAAGTTTGGAAGGTAGGGACAAAGTACTGGCGGAATTAAAGCTGTGAGGACGGGCCGTAAGTCGTGCTTGGGTAGCTCAGTTGGTAGAGCACTTGCCCGCGAAAGGCAAAGGTCCCGAGTTCGAGTCTCGGTCCGGCACACAGTTTTAATCTGCTAGGAAGTTTCATATCAGCTCACACTCCGCTGTAGAGTGAAAATTTCGTTCTATATTCCACCTTGTTTGGGCACATGAAGTCCGCGAATGGCTGCTGGTGGTCTCCAAGTAGTCGAACATAACCATTTCCAGTCAACGATCCATGTAAACACAAGCCACACCACTACAGAGTCACTACCAGTTTGCACAATGCTTTGTTGACAACTTAGGTCCACGGTTTCGTGGGATCTGCTTCGTATTCGAACCCTGCCGTCAGCTGTTAGCAACTGAAATCGGGACTCATCCGACCAGGCCACGGTTTTCCAGTCGTATAGGTGCCAATCGATATGGTCACCAGCCCAAGAAAGGCGGTGCAGGTGATATCGTGCTGTTGGCAAAGGCACTGCCGTCCGTCGTCTGCCGTAGCCTATTAACGCCAAATTTCGCCACACTGTTGTAACGGATACATTCGTCGTACATTCCACATTGACTTGTGCGGTTATTTCAAGCAGTGTTCTTTGTCTGTTAACACTGACAACTCTATGCAAACGCCGCTGTTCTCGGCAGTTAAGGGAACCCGGAACCTAAAAATGATGAAATTTTGGGTTTTCAGTTTATTGTGAAATAAAATACTGTAGATCTTCCTCTTTAAAATGACATATTAATCTCACCTGTAGTTCAACTCCAAGTATTGAAAATTTTATTTTCAATAATGTGTTGTAGAGGGCATGTCGCTACGTTGAATTTCCATGGACACATGTTCATTAAAAACATCGATTTTTCAAAACTTCCGGTCTTTCCAAAGACTTTATATTATGTTGGCAACACGATTTGATAGGCAATTGTTTTGTCTGCGTATTGTAGTCTTTGGATACTGTTGTTTACTTTGAGCATTTGGTGGTTATTGCACGATTTGTGTTGTATTTCTATTGCGTAACTGGAACTTATCAAATATGTCTCGATGTAGTAACAGAGTTTACAAGAGGAAGAAGCCTCCTCCGTTGTACACTAGTGGAACTGTGACAATTTCTCCGACCTTGGGAAATGATTCTGAAAATAGTGAGGTTATTCATGAAGTGAAATCTACTCCTGTCTCTAACACAAGCAAGAAGTTGCACGGATCAACTGAAAAATACTGCAGTTTATTGGAGAAGTGTAGTGAGGATAATGTGAAGGAAATAATTAACATTTCATTGCTGTCAAAGGTGACTGAGAGTTCAGTACTGTGTAAGGAATGTTGCAAATTGAGTATGTCAGTAAATGTCAAGCGACACATAGGACTTGCAGCAGAAATCTGTCTCCATTGTACTAGTTGTCATTACAGTGTTTCATTTTGGAACTCAGAATATGTCGAAAGTGGCCAAGGTGAAACTGATAGTGAGAAAAGCAAGTACTATGGTGTAAATATTAGATGTGTTTATGCTCTAAGGTCAATCGGTAAGGGATACTCTGCTGGTCAAATGTTTTGTGGTGTAATGAATCTACCACCACCACCAACGAAATTCTCAAAATATAACTCGGTTGTCGGATCCTGTGTTGAAGATATTGCCCAAGAATCCATGAAAGAAGCAGTGGAGAAGCTGTGGCGGTGAGTGAGGAAAGTCCAGATGTTCAGAATCCTCGGGACCTGACTGTCGCACTAGATGGTACGTGGCAGAAGCGCGCGCACACTTCATATAATGGGGTAATAACGGCAACAAGTGCTGCTACTACAAAAGTTATAGATGTTGTAATTAAATCCAAGCACTGTAGGTGTCCTAAAAGAGTGAAGGATGAGCATGCAGAAAACTGTCGAAGGAATTACAGTGGGTCTAGTGGGACCATGGAAGTTTCCCGTGTGAAAGACATTTTCAGTCGCTCTCTTCTGTAGTACAAGATCAGATACCTACAGTTCGTGGGTGATTGTGATTCGAAGTCATTTGCTGCTGTATCTAAGCTGAAATCTTATGGAAATGATGTTACCATTACTAAACAGGAGTGCATAGGTCACGTTCAGAAACGTATGGGAACAAGGCTGCGTCGACTGAAGACCACAATGAAAGGCCAAGTACCCAGTGATGGAAAACCTTTGGGTGGAACTAAAAGATTGACAGACGAGGTAGTCAACAGATTGCAGAGAGACTATGGACTAGCAATGAGACAAAATAGTCACAGTGTTGATGCAATGGAAAAGGCTGTAATGGCACTTTACTACCACACCTTATCGACTGACGAGGAACCACTACATGGACTATGCCCACAAGGACCCAATTCCTGGTGCAAGTACAACAAATATCAGGGATCTGAACGTGTATACAAGCATCATCACAGTCTACCAGAAACCGTCATGAAGGCTATAAAACCAATGTACAGAGATCTTTCTGCAACTGAACTTTTGATGAAATGTCTCCATTGACGTACACAAAATCAAAATGAGAGTGTGAATGATGAAATTTTTACCAGAATCGCAAGAAATGTGTTTGTGGAAGTTCATACTCTTCATTTTGGAGTATATGGTGTCATTGCTACGTACAACAAAGGTTCAAATGGCTCTGAGCACTATGGGACTCAACATCTTAGGTCATAAGTCCCCTAGAATTTAGAACTACTTAAACCTAACTAACCTAACGACATCACACACACCCATGCCCGAGGCAGGATTCGAACCTGCGACCGTAGCAGTCCCGCGGTTCCGGACTGCAGCGCCAGAACCGCTAGACCACCGCGGCCGGCGCTACGTACAACAAAGGTAACATTATAAAGTGCAATTTGCTGCAGAAGTTGGATGTGATGCCCGGAAAGTACATGGTGAGTGCAATGATGTCAATAGACAATGAGAGAAAACGGGATGCTGAAAGGAAAGAAAAGGAGTATGAGTGGCAAGCCAGACAAAGAATGAAAGGTGTGAAAAGAAGGCTAGATGGGGAGATGTCTAGTAACAGTGAAAACCCCACTTATGGTGCTGGACACCACTAAAATGTTAGTGAAACTTTGAAACTCGTTTTTCACAAGTTCACTTTTTTGCCATATAATGAACATTTTCTGCTAAACTATTAGAGATAAAGACTTAAAATTTTCAAGGAATGTAAACAGTACCAATAAACACCTTGTATCATAGCCTTTTTGTGATAGATAATTGATAAACGATTTTATTTCAAAGATACTATGCCAAAAATGCAATTATTTTCAGTAACAAAATAATTAATATCTTCCCAAAATACACCAATAAATTAAAATCCATATGGTACATGGTATTAAATATATGTAATATTGTACTGTAAAAGTTTCATCATTCTGGTGTTAATAGTTCATACGAAAATGTTCCTTACATTTAACATTGGAGGTATAGGACGTTCCGGGTCCCCTTAAGGCCGTCGGTTACTACGTTGTGAGCGGTGAGCGGTAATGCCTGAAATATGGTATTCTCAGCACACTCTTGACACTGTGGATGTCGCAACAGTGAATTTCCAAACGATTTCCGAAATCTAATGTCCCAGGCATCTAGCTCCGAATACCATTCCGCGTTCAGAGTCGTAATTGCCGTTATGCGGCTATAATCGCGTAGGAAACATTTTCACATGAATAATTTGAGTACAAATGGCACTGCCCTTTTGTACCTTGTGTACGCAATTCTACCGTCATCTGTATACACTCATGAGTCAAAAAATTAAAACCATCTGCTTAATAGCTTTTTTGTCCGTCTTTAGAACGAAATACATCACTCATTCTGCATTTCAGAGGTCCGACAGCTTGTTACTAGGTTTCTATGTGGAATTAGATGTCTACCCACAGGTCACGAATTTCGTGCAAATAACGGGCCGCCGGTTTGCGTACGCGGTGATGGCGCCCAACAGACATCTAGATGGGTCCCACAGGATTTTTATCAGGCAAATTTACTCGCTGTGACATCAACGTGAGTTCACGTTAATGCTCCTCAAATCACTGTAGCGCAGTTCTGACTCCGAGACATTGCTAAAAGATGACATCGCCTTCGGGGAACACATTAAACACGAAGATACGCAGGAGGTTCTCAGCTGTCACCGTGTCTTGAATTAGTGGCACAGGTCCCCAGCAAGCGCAGGAGAATGTCTCCCACAGCGTAATACTGGTCCCGCGCGGTGCACGCCTCGGACCGCCGTTCACCTCGATGACGGCTTTTTTGGAGAGGACCATTGACCTAGTGTAGCAACTATGTGATCCTGCCCAAGAGCCGACACGTTTCCATTATCCCCATGGTCCCGTGCCCAGTGCAGCCGTGACTGATGATGTCGATAGGCCAACATGTGAACAAGTAGGGGTGGTCTGCTGCGGAATTCCATATTCAACAATGTAAGATTAACGATGTGCTCCGAAATACTTTTGCGTGCACCAGCATTGTGCTCATTCGTCTGAGATGCCACAGATCACCATGTATCCTATTTTAAAGTGCAGACTGGACCCCAAACTCCACGTTCTGTGAAGAACGGTGGACGTCCAACCATTTAGGGCCTAGCGGTAGTTTCACTGTCCTATATCTTTCCATAGATGCTCACGACAGTAGCATGTGAACATTCGACCAGCTTCGGCGTTTTCCAGATACTCGTTCACAGGCTCTGGGTGATAATAATCTGTCCTGTGTCAACGTCACTTATCTCAATGCATTTTTCCACTTGCAGCCCATATCTTCTCTAGGATGATCCCCTGTCCGTGTCTGCTCCGTTTACACACTTTTGTCACCGCATCAAGTGCCCGCAGCGGCAACAGGCGGCATCCATCGTCGCGATGGGAAGTGGTCATAATGTTTTGACTGCTCAGTATATGTGCATATGTCTCTATCCCACGACTTTTCTCCCTTCAGTGTATGTTGGAAGTAAGAAAACACGTCCGTTGTTACACAAAGCTGAGGCCGGTCGGAGTGGCCATGAGGTTCTAGGCGCTACAGTCTGGAACCGAGCGACCGCTGCGGTCGCAGGTTCGAATCCTGCCTCGGGCATAGATGTGTGTGATGTCCTTAAGTTAGTTAGGTTTAATTACTTCTAAGTTCTGGTGACCTAAGAAGTTAAGTCGCATAGTACTCAGAGCCATTTGAACCAACACAAAGCTGAAATTCGTTTCTTTCGGTGAAGTGTTATTGTACCTGGAGATGAAATAAGGGAGCCATCCATTTAACTTTCTGCATTTCCACACTGTCGATGTCTAATTCCCTGTTCATTTTCTCTAATAAAACGCAGCTTAACAAAAGCGTGGATCATTCAGGAGACATTGAAGGATCTCAGTGTAACTTGATTCATGTACGCAACATCTGCGGGATTGCAAATGGTTAAAAGTTACAATTCTTTGTAATAGCTAGAACGGCAACCAGAGGTCAGTACTGTTGTTCGTGCTTACAACGGAACCTCCTCATCGCACTCCCCTCAGATTTAGTTAAAAGGTGGCACAGTGGATAGGTCTTGAAGAACTGAACAGATCAATCGAGAAAACACGAAGACGTTGTGTGGAACTTTGAAAAAAATAAGCAAAATTTACAAACTGAGTAGTCCATGCGCAAGATAGGCAACATCAAGGATAGACAGAGATCAGGAGCGACGCCGTCCCGTGGCTAGCGTGAGCAGCTGCGGAACTATTGGTTCAAGTCCTCCCTCGAGTGAAAAGTTTAATTTTTTTATTTTCAGACAATTATTATCTGACAAACTCTTATGTTTTCATCACTTTTTTCGGAGTGGTTACCACATCTACAAGAAAACCTAAAACGGGCAAGGTAGAAGAATCTTTTTACCCATTCGCCAAGTGTGCAAGTTAGGTGGGTCGACAACATATTCCTGTCATGTGACGCACATGCCGTCACCAGTGTCGTATAGAATATATCAGACGTGTTTTCCTGTGGAGAAATCGGTTCACATATGACCTTGCGATCAAATGTTTTCGGTTCCCATTGGAGAGGCACGTCCTTTAGTCTACTAATCGCACGGTTTTGCGGCGCGGTCGCAAAACACAGACACTAAACTTATTACAGTGAACAGAGACGTCAATGAACGAACGGACAGATCATAACTTTGCGAAAATAAAAAAAGTAAACTTTTTCACTCGAGGGAAGACTTGAACCAAGGGCCTCTAGTTCCACAGCTGCTCACGCTAACCACGAGACCACGGCGCTCCTTTTTCTTTCTTTTTTTTTTTAAACTCATTTTGTTCGTTTCAGTTCGTTGCATCTGCTCGGGACGGACGTCGCAAGACACCCGTTTCAGTTCGTCATTGATCTATTAGCTCAGTTTTTTTATTACAGAGGGCAGAAAATCCTCTGACCGAACACACTGAGCTACCGTGCTGGCTCGCTCCTGAGATCAGACTATACTGGATGTTGCCTATGTTCCGCATGGACTACTCAGTTTGTATATTTTGCTTATTTTTTTCGTAGTTCCACACAACTGCTTCCTTTCTTCTCGACTGATCTGTGTTGAGTTTTTCAAGGCCTATCCACTGTGCCAACTGATAATTAAATCTGAGGGGGGTGCGATGGGGAGGTTTTCTTGTTAGTGTTGCTACCACAGATAGTAGGGTATACAAGGGGAGTGAGCAGCGTCGGACGTTAAGTCTTCGCTGTGAAGGACGCGGATACGTCTCCTGCCCGTGTGAGGAGGCACTAACAGAACCTGACAGAGTTTGAAAGAGCCGCACTGGAGTTCATCAGTCGGCTGGTCAAATCGTACAAATATCCTCTGTGGCATTCGGATGCAACAGTGGTAACGAAATGGGAGGCATAATCGTCGCCAAGATTGTGGTGGACCACGTCTGTCCATCACCAGAGGGGATAACCGTATCGTGCACCAACCAATGGGTAACCCATTCTCATCTGCACGTCTTATGTCTATTTGTATGCAATTATCCCAGCCGTGCCGGGAATGAGGAAGTCACCCTTCGTTCCGGTATATGTTAAGAGTGTAAAACACTGCTCAGTGAATGGAGCACTAGGCGTGAGTAGTGTGAAGGCTACATGGGTCATTCTAGGATAGTGCGCAGCCCATGTTCATTGTTAAACGAACTGTGCTCGTAATGTTACTTGAGTATCTTATGATTTATTCTGTGGTCTCAGTTTGAAGGGCCCGTGACTTCGCGTCTTGTATTACGGACTTTTATGCTCTTGATTTGGCAGGCCCTTAACTTCTCCAAACTTTATGCTTCTTATTGGGGTATGCCTGTAGGAAAAAGAATTTGCGCTGTAAGAAGGAAATAATTTTCCAAGCTTTTTGCTTGAGGTCTTGTATGTGTTGTTGTTGTGGTCTTCAGTCCAGAGACTAGTTTGATGCTCCTCTCTGTGCTACTCTATCCTGTGCAATCTTCTTCATCTCCCAGTACTTACTGCAACCTACATCCTTCTGAATCTGTTTAGTGTATTCATCCCTACGATTATTACCCTCCGCGCTGCAGTCCAATACGTAATTGGTGATCCCTTGATGCCTCAGACTATGTCCTACCAAGCGATCCCTTCTTCTAATCAAGTTGTGCCACAAATTTCTCTTCTCCCCAATTCTATTCAATACCTCCTGCTTAGTTATGTGATCTACCCATCTGATCTTCAGCATTCTTCTGTAGCACCACACTTCGAAAGCTTCTATTCTCTTCTTGTCTGAACTATTTATCATCCACGTTTCACTTCCATACAAGGCTACACTCCACACAAATACCTTCAGAAACGACTTCCTGACACTTAAATCTATACTTGATGTTAACAAATTCCTCTTCTTCAGAATCGCTTTCCTTGCCATTGATAGACAACATTTTATATCCTCCCTACTTCGACCATCATAAGTTACTTTGCTCCCCAAATAGCAATACTCCTTTACTACTTCAAGCGTCTCATTTCCTAATCTAATTCCCTCAACATCACCCGATTTATTTCGACTACATTCCATTATCCTCGTTTTGCTTTTGTTGATGTTCACCTTGTATCCTCCTTTCAAAACACTGTCCATTCCGTTCAGCTGCTCTTCCAAGTCCTTTGCTGTCTCTGATAGAATTACAATGTCATCGGCGAACCTAAAAGTTTTTATTTATTCTCTATGGATTTTAATTCCTACTCCAAATTTTTCTGTTATTTCCGTTAGTGCTTGCTCAATATACAGATTGAATAACATCGGGGATAGGCTACAACCCTGTCTCACTTCCATCCCAACCACAGCTTCCCGTTCATGCCCCTCGACTCTTATAACTGCCATCTGGTTTCTGTACAAATTGTAAATAGCCTTTCGCTCCTGTATTCTACCCCTGCCACTTTCAGAATTCGAAAGAGAGTATTCCAGTCAACATTGTCAAAGGCTTTCTCTAAGTCTACAAATGCTAGAATCGTAGGTTTGCCTTTCCTTAATCTATTTTCTAAGATAAGTCGTAGGGACAGTATTGCCTCCCGTGTTCCAACATTTCTACGGAATCCAAACTGATCTTCCCGGAGGTGGGCTTCTACCAGTTTTTTAATTCGTCTGTAAAGAAATCTTGTTAGTATTTTGCAGCCGTGGCTTTTCCTTCTTCTTTCGTTTCACCCTCTTTGCGCTACGATGGATCAATCATTTCTTTGCGCGTTGTTCTATTCTTAGGGCCCAGTATTTCTTCATTCTTTCTGATCTTCTTTTCCTCTCTTCGTCCGAGATGCAGGATTTGGACTTTTGTGTAGATTTGTCTTGGAACGTTTTCATCTTTAATAATTAATTTAGCTGTTCGAACAATAAGTGAATTTACTGAAATCTTTAATTCTACTAGGTCTTTCTCAGTTTCTTCAAACCAGTTGGGTTTCGCTTTGCGGTTACCGGAAAAAGTCAAAGATTTGTTTAGTTAATCTGCTGGAATTCATTCTGAGAAGATGACTATAAAAATTTATCCTCCTTTTTCGCATAGTAGCCGGCCGGAGTGGACGTGCGGTTGTGGGCGCTACAGTCTGGAACCGGGCTGCCGCTACGATCGCAGGTTCGAATACTGTCTCGGGCATTGATGTGTGTGATGCCCTTAGGTTAGTTAGGTTTAAGGAGTTCTAAGACCTCAGAAGTTAAGTCGCATAGTGCTCTGAGCCATTTGCACCATTTGAACCGTTTCGCATGGTATCTGAAAGTTTTCCAATTTTCTAGTAGAGAGGTTCATTTTTGTTGTATATACTCTTACTGTCTTGAAATTTTGGTCCATGACTTTTCTTAAAATTTTTATTTCCGTTAGCTCAAGTTTCTCCATTTGGCTTTTGCAATTCATCTTTAGTGTTTCTGCCGCATACAGTGCTTCTGGCTTAATCACTGTCTTGTAATGTGTAATTTTGGACCCCAATGAAAGGAATTTTTTGTGTGTATTTTTTGTTAGTTGGAAGGCCAATTGAAGATTATTTTTTCTGTATTACATTTCTTTGCTTCCCCAGCATTCCAACTAATTCATTCTCCGAGACATTTGAATTCTTTTACTATTTCAATCTTAGCCGTGACTTATTAAATATTATAGTTCGGTAATTTTCACATCTGTCAACATCTGCTTTCTTTGGGCTAGGAATTATTACATTCTTCTTGAAGTCTGAGGGTATTTCGCCTGTCTGATACATCTTGCTCACCAGATGGTAGAGTTTTGAGAGGACTGGCTCTCCCAAGGCCATCAGTAGTTCTAATGGAATGTTGTCTACTCACGAGGCCTTGTTTCGAGCCAGGTCTTTCAATGCTTTGTCAAACTCTTCACACAGTGTCATATTTCCAATTTCATCTTCATCGACATCCTCTTCCATTTCCATAATATTGTCCTCAAGAACATCGCCCTTGAATAGATCCTCTATATACTCCTTCCACCTTTCTGCTTTCGCTTCTTTGCTTAGAACTGGGTTTCCATCTGAGCTCTTGATAGTCATGCAAGTGGTTCTCTTTTCTCCAAAGGTCGCTTTAATTTTCCTGTAGGCAGTATCTATTTTACCCCTAGTGATATACGCTTCTACATCCTTACATTTGTCCTCTAGCCATCCCTGCTTAGCCATTTTGCACTTTCTGTAAATCTCATTTTTGAGACGTTTGTACTACTTTTTGCCTGCTTCATTTACTGCAGTTTTGTATTTTCTCCTTTCATCAATTAAATGCAATATCTCTTCTGTTACCCAAGGATTTATATTAGGCCTCGTCTTTTTACCTACTTGATCCTTTGCTGCCTTCACTATTTCATATCTCAAAGCTACCAATTCTTCTACTACTGTATTTCTTTCCCCCATTCTTGTGAGTCGTTTCCTAATGCTCTCCCTGAAACTCTCTACAACCTCAGGTTCTGTCAGTTTATCCAGGTCCCATCTCCTTAAATTACCACCTTTTTTGCAATTTCGTCAGTTTTAATCTACAGCTCATAACCAATAGATTGTGGTCAGAGTCCACATCTGCCCCTCGAAATGTCTTACAATTTAAAACCTGGTTCCTAAATCTCTGTCTTACCATTATATAATCTATCTGATACCTATTAGTATCTCCAGGATTCTTCCAGGTATACAACCTTCTTTTATGATTCTTGAACCAAGTGTTAGCTATGATTAAGTTATGCTCTGTGCAAAATTCTACAAGGCGGCTTCCTCTTTCATTTCTTCCCCCCAATCCATATTCACCTACTATGTTTCCTTCACTCCCTTTTCCTACTGACGAATTCCAGTCACCCATGACTATTAAATTTTCGTCTCCCTTCACTACCTGAATAATTTCTTTTATCTCGTCATACATTTCATCAATTTCTTCATCATCTGCAGAGCTAGTTGGCATATAAACTTGTACTACTGTAGTAGGCATGGGCTGGCCACAATAATGCGTTCACTGTGGTGTTTGTAGTAGCTTACCCGCACTCCTATTTTTTATTCATTATTAAACCTATTCCTGCATTGCCCATATTTTATTTTGTATTTATGAGCCTGTATTCACCTGACCAGAAGTCTTGTTCCTCCTGCTACCGAACTTCACTAATTCCCACTATATCTAACTTTAACCTATCCATTTCCCTTTTTAAATTTTGTAACCTACCTGCCCGATTAAGGGATCGGACATTCCACGCTCCGACCGATAGAACGCCAGTTTTCTTTCTCCTGACAACAACGTCCTCCTGAGTAGGCCTCGCCTGGAGATCCTCCGGAATATTTTACCCAAGAGGACGCCATCATCATTTAACCATACAGTAAAGCTGCATGCCCTCGGAAAAAAATTACGGCTGTAGTTTCCCCTTGCTATCAGCCGTTCGCAGTGCCAGAACGGCAAGGTCGTTTTGATTAGTGTTACAAGGCCAGATCAGTCAATCATCCAGACTGTTGCCCCTGCAACTACTGAAAAGGCTGCTGCCCCTCTTCAGGAACCACACGTTTGTCTGGCCTCTCAACAGACACCCCTCCGTTGTGGTTGCACCTACGGTACCGCTACCTGTCTCGCTGAGACACGCAAGCCTCCCCACCAACGGCAAGGTCCATGTTTCTGGGGAGGGGCGGGGGGGGGGGGGGCTTGCATGTGTTGTTGTTGTTGTGGTCTTCAGTCCTGAGACTGGTTTGATGCAGCTCTCCATGCTACTCTATCCTGTGCAAGCTTCTTCATCTCCCAGTACCTACTGCAACCTACATCCTTCTGAATCTGCTTAGTGTATTGATCTCTTGGTCTCCCTCTACGATTTTTACCCTCCACGCTGCCCTCCAATGCTAAATTTGTGATGCCTTGATGCCTCAAAACATGTCCTACCAACCGATCCCTTCTTCTAGTCAAGTTGTGCCACAAACTTCTCTTCTCCCCAATCCTATTCAATACCTCCTCATTAGTTACGTGATCTACCCACCTTATCTTCAGCATTCTTCTGTAGCACCACATTTCGAAAGCTTCTATTCTCTTCTTGTCCAAACTAGTTATCGTCCATGTCTCACTTCCATACATGGCTACACTCCATACAAATACTTTCAGAAACGACTTCCTGACACCTAAATCTATACTCGATGTTAACAAATTTCTCTTCTTGAGAAACGCTTTCCTTGCCATTGCCAGTCTACATTTTATATCCTCTCTACTTCGACCATCATCAGTTATTTTGCTCCCCAAATAGCAAAACTCCTTTACTACTTTAAGTGTCTCATTTCCTAATCTAATTCCCTCAGCATCACCCGACTTAATTCGACCACATTCCATTATCCTTGTTTTGCTTTTGTTGATGTTCATCTTATATCCTCCTTTCAAGACACTGTCCATTCCGTTCAACTGCTCTTCCAAGTCCTTTGCTGTCTCTGACAGAATTACAATGTCATCGGCGAACCTCAAAGTTTTTACTTCTTCTCCATGAATTTTAATACCTACTCCGAATTTTTCTTTTGTTTCCTTTACTGCTTGCTCAATATACAGATTGAATAACATCGGGGAGAGGCTACAACCCTGTCTCACTCCCTTCCCAACCACTGCTTCCCTTTCATGTCCCTCGACTCTTATAATTGCCATCTGGTTTCTGTACAAATTGTAAATAGCCTTTCGCTCCCTGTATTTTACCCCTGCCACCTTCAGAATTTGAAAGAGAGTATTCCAGTCGACATTGTCAAAAGCTTTCTCTAAGTCTACAAATGCTAGAAACGTAGGTTTGCCTTTTCTTAATCTTTCTTCCAAGATAAGTCGTAAGGTCAGTATTGCCTCACGTGTTCCAACATTTCTACGGAATCCAAACTGATCTTCCCTGAGGTCGGCTTCTACCAGTTTTTCCATTCGTCTGTAAAGAATTCGCGTTAGTATTTTGCAGCTGTGACTTATTAAACTGATAGTTCGGTAATTTTCACATCTGTCAACACCTGCTTTCTTTGGGATTGGAATTATTATATTCTTCTTGAAGTCTGAGGGTATTTCGCCTGTCTCATACATCGTGCTCACCAGATGGTAGAGTTTTGTCATGACTGGCTCTCCCGAGGCTATCAGTAGTTCTAATGGAATGTTGTCTACTCCCGGGGCCTTGTTTCGACTCAGGTCTTTCAGTGCTCTGTCAAACTCTTCACGCAGTATCTTATCTCCCATTTCGTCTTCATCTACATCCTCTTCCATTTCCATAATATTGTCCTCAAGTACATCGCCCTTGTATAAACCCTCTATATACTCCTTCCACCTTTCTGCCTTCCCTTCTTTGCTTAGAACTGGGTTGCCATCTGAGCTCTTGATATTCATACAAGTGGTTCTCTTCTCTCCAAATGTCTCTTTAATTTTCCTGTAGGCAGTATCTATCTTACCCCTAGTGAGACAAGCCTCTACATCCTTACATTTGTCCTCTAGCCATCCCTGCTTAGCCATTTTGCACTTCCTGTCGATTTCATTTTTGAGACGTTTGTATTCCTTTTTGCCTGCTTCATTTACTGCATTTTTATATTTTCTCCTTTCATCAATTAAATTCAATATTTCTTCTGTTAACCAAGGATTTCTATTAGCCCTCGTCTTTTTACCTACTTGATCCTCTGCTGCCTTCACTACTTCATCCCTCAAAGCTACCCATTCTTCTTCTACTGTATTTCTTTCCCCCATTCCTGTCAATTGTTCCCTTATGCTCTCCCTGAAACTCTGTACAACCTCTGGTTCTTTCAGTTTATCCAGGTCCCATCTCCTTAAATTCCCACCTTTTTGCAGTTTCTTCAGTTTCAATCTGCAGTTCATAACCAATAGATTGTGGTCAGAATCCACATCTGCCCCAGGAAATGTCTTACAATTTAAAACCTGGTTCCTAAATCTCTGTCTTACCATTATATAATCTATCTGAAACCTGTCAGTATCTCCAGGCTTCTTCCATGTATACAGCCTCCTTTCATGATTCTTGAACCAAGTGTTAGCTATGATTAAGCTATGCTCTGTGCAAAATTCTACAAGGCGGCTTCCTCTTTCATTCCTTCCCCCCAATCCATATTCACCTACTATGTTTCCTTCTCTCCCTTTTCCTACTGATGAATTCCAGTCACCCATGACTATTAAATTTTCGTCTCCCTTCACTACCTGAATAATTTCTTTTATCTCGTCATACATTTCATCTATTTCTTCATCATCTGCAGAGCTAGTTGGCATATAAACTTGTACTACTGTAGTAGGCATGGGCTTTGTGTCTATCTTGGCCACAATAATGCGTTCACTATGCTGTTTTTAGTAGCTAACCCGCACTCCTATTTTTTTATTCATTATTAAACCTACTCCTGCATTACCCCTATTTGATTTTGTATTTATAACCCTGTAATCACCTGACCAAAAGTCTTGTTCCTCCTGCCACCGAACTTCACTAATTCCCACTATATCTAACTTTAACCTATCCATTTCCCTTTTCAAATTTTCTAACCTACCTGCCCGATTAAGTGATCTGACATTCCACGCTCCGATCCGCAGAACGCCAGTTTTCTTTCTCCTGATAACGACGTCCTCTTGAGTAGTCCCCGCCCGGAGATCCGAATGGGGGACTATTTTACCTCCGGAATATTTTACCCAAGAGGACGCCATCATCATTTAATCATACAGTAGAGCTGCATGTCCTCGGGAAAAATTACGGCTGTAGTTTCCCCTTGCTTTCAGCCGTTCGCAGTACCAGCACAGCAAGGCCGTTTTGGTTAATGTTACAAGGCCAGATCAGTCAATCATCCAGACTGTTGCCCCTGCAACTACTGAAAAGGCTGCTGCCCCTCTTCAGGAACCACATGTTTGTCTGGCCTCTCAACAGATACCCCTCCGTTGTGGTTGCACCTACGGTACGGCCATCTGTATCGCTGAGGCACGCAAGCCTCCCCACCAACGGCAAGGTCCATGGTTCATGGGGGGGGTTGCATGTGTTAAGGGTATCAAATTTAAAGGGGGGGGGGTTGCATGTGTTAAGGGTATCAAATTTAAAGGGGGGGGGGGGACATCACTCTGAAAAAAGAGGGTTCTCTGCCCCACATTTTTTTCTTTTTTTAAAAAATGTTCCAGTGTACTACGAGCGACGGGCACAATCAGTTCCGGATTGACCAATACAGGGGGCGACGCTTTGGCTGAAATATGTTCGAACGGCGTTAGCTCGGGCAGCTGCGTTTTGGTGACGCTCGGCGCTACTTGGCTGTATCCTGTCACAGCGGCTGCTCGCCCCAGTAGTTGACAGAAGTTGAGTATTCTCTCTTGTAATTATTTGGAGATTCTTCTCGTTAATGTGTTCCGCCTGCGCCAAGCTGCGCCCTCTGTTCCTTTAGTTGGTCGCTCTTGTATTTGGGTGGGTCATCCGCTGGGCTGTGCCCGCTGTTGCGTGGAACTTAAACTGACTATTAAGAAACTGTCTTTGCTGCCTAAATATTGTTGTTAAAGTTGAAAGGGATGACACGAGTGAGTTCAATGGAATAACTCACTATATAATTGGTGGGATTCCGTTGTTCTATGATCTGGCCGCGCGGGATTAGCCGAGCGGTCTTAAGCGCTGTAGTCATGGACTGTGCGGCTGGTCCCGGCGGAGGTTCGAGTCCTAACTCGGGCATGTGTGTGTGTGTTTGTCCTTAGGAAAATTTAGGTTAAGAAGTGTGTCAGCTTAGGGACTGATGACCTTAGGAGTTAAGTCCCATAAGATTTCACACACATATGAATTTTTTTCTATAATCTGTTTATTGGTCTACTGTTCCCCTTGGGGAATTTGCTCTTTTACTTAAAATTTCTTGTTTAATATTCTGTACTGATGTTAGTTTTCCAATGGCGGTTTAGTCCCGGAAAATTCTTGTTAAATTTTTGGACAATTATGCTTGTCATCTATATTTATCTGGGGCTATTTGTTATTGAACCAGAAGGAAGGATCTTGACTTAACTTGTTTCCTTCCGTATATTGTTGTAAAGACAGTATAAGGCTTTCAATTTGTTGTTGGTGGCTTTTGGAAGGCCGGTTTTGTAAAAGATTTTCTAAAACTGATTTTGGGGATATGTTTAATAAATGTATGTGACCTGTGTTAGCGTTTTACCCTTTGTGACCGGTTTGACGATTGTAAAATTTCACGTCGCAGTCATGTTGTGGGGAATCATTGGGGTATGACTTGATGTCAGAGCTGATAGGGTCTGATGGAACCGTGTCGGTACCATGCTACGTCAAACATATTCTTTACCTGCAAGTGTTAGCTGTCATGCTGCAGTAGCCTGGTGCCATTCTTCAACAGGAAAACGGTCATCCACGCACGCCACAAGTATGTATGATCTGTCTGCGAGATGCTGAGATACTCCGGTGGCCAACAGTATTCTCAGATGTGTCCCTGATAAAGCGTGTGTGAGAGACCGTGTGTGGCTACCACGTCGCCAGTATGCAGGACCAGTTACAACAGCTGTGGCACAGCTTGCCAGAGAAGAAGATACAGCGCCTTTACGATACACTCCTCAGTGTATCCATCCTGGCAAAGGCGGTACAACGTCACACCGACAAGTCGGTTCATACTGCGAGGTTCTTCCTAAGTTTGATCGTATTTTTTAATGACTGAAATACCATAACGTACCTTCTCGGCCCGTTGTCGTTAATTTTGTTTCCACCACTTCTCGATTACATATACAGGGTTATTACAAATGATTGAAGCGATTTCACAGCTCTACAATACCTTTATTATCTGCGATATTTTCACAATGCTTTGCACACACATACAAAAACACAAAAAGTTTTTTTAGGCATTCACAAATGTTCGATATGTGCCCCTTTAGCCATTCGGCAGACATCAAGCCGATAATCAAGTTCCTCCCACACTCGGCGCAGCATGTCCCCACTAATGAGTTCGAAAGCATCGTTGATGCGACCTCGCAGTTCTGGCACGTTTCTTGGTAGAGGAGGTTTAAACACTGAATCTTTCACATAACCCCACAGAAAGAAATCACATGGGGTTAAGTCGGGAGAGCGTGGAGGCCATGACATGAATTGATGATCATGATCTCCACCACGACCTATCCATCGGTTTTCCAATCTCCTGTTTAAGAAATGCCGGACATCATGATGGAAGTGCGGTGGAGCACCATCCTGTTGAAAGATGAAGTCGGCGCTGTCGGTCCCCAGTTGTGGCATGAGCCAATTTTCCAGCATGTCCAGATACACGTGTCCTGTAACGTTTTCTTTTTCACAGAAGAAAAAGGGGCCGTAAACTTTAAACCGTGAGATTGCACAAAACACGTTAACTTTTGGTGAATTGCGAATTTGCTGCACGAATGCGTGAGGATTCTCTACCGCCCAGATTCGCACATTGTGTCTGTTCACTTCACCATTAAGAAAAAATGTTGCTTCATCACTGAAAACAAGTTTCGCACTGAACGCATCCTCTTCCATGAGCTGTTGCAACCGCGCCGAAAATTCAAAGCGTTTGACTTTGTCATCGGGTGTCAGGGCTTGTAGCAATTGTAAACGGTAAGGCTTCTGCTTTAGCCTTTTCCGTAAGATTTTCCAAACCGTCGGCTGTGGTACGTTTAGCTCCCTGCTTGCTTTATTCGTCGACTTCCGCGGGCTACGCGTGAAACTTGCCCGCACGCGTTCAACCGTTTCTTCGCTCTCTGCAGGCCGACCCGTTGATTTCCCCTTACAGAGGCATCCAGAAGCTTTAAACTGCGCATACCATCGCCGAATGGAGTTAGCAGTTGGTGGATCTTTGTTGAACTTCGTCCTAAAGTGTCGTTGCACTGTTATGACTGACCGATGTGAGTGCATTTCAAGCACGACATACGCTTTCTCGGCTCCTGTCGCCATTTTGTCTCACTGCGCTCTCGAGCGCTCTGGCGGCAGAAACCTGAAGTGCGACTTCAGCCGAACAAAACTTTATGAGTTTTTCTATGTATCTGTAGTGTGTCGTGACCATATGTCAATGAATGAAGCTACAGTGAATTTATGAAATCGCTTCAATTATTTGTAATAGCCCTGTATTTGTTGCAGGCAATGAATTTGGCATCATACTGACACGTCAGAGATTATACATAAAATAAATAAAAAGCATCACTCCAAATTGCTGTTATGATGATGATGTTTGATTTTTGGGGCGCTCAACTATGCCGTCATCAGCGCCCGTATAAAGTCCCAATTTCTACAGAGCCCCATTTTTACACAATCCAATCGAGCAATTGTCAGTAATGATGATCGTAATGAGGTGATGAGGACAACACAAACACCCAGTCCGCGATCAAAGAAAATCCCAAACCCGGCCGGGAATCGAACCCGGGACCCCGTGATCTAGAAGCAGCAACGCTAGCCACTGGACCACCAGCTGCGGACGCAAACTGGTGTAATTTTACTGGTGGCAAGTGGTTGCCGAAATGTGATAACCACCGTCCAGGCAAATTCAACGAGAGCTACGATGTAGAGCGACTGTCACACTGCATGGTATCCGTCACCAACGGCCGTGGTTCAAAGTGGTTCAAATGGCTCTGAGCGCTATGGGACTCAACTGCTGAGGTCATTAGTCCCCTAGAACTTAGAACTAGTTAAACCTAACCAACCTAAGGACATCACAAACATCCATGCCCGAGGCAGGATTCGAACCTGCGACCGTAGCGGTCTCGCGGTTCCAGACTGCAGCGCCTTTAACCGCACGGCCACTTCGGCCGGCTCAACGGCCGTGGAGCAGCAGTGTTTCGCCGGACTGTTTCCTCAGTGAACTGGTCGTGAAGGTAGTTTGCAACCGGTGTACGAACACCGATTTCAACAGAGGTCATCGGAAAGCGTCGCCGGGCCTCTGCTGGCGAGGACGAAGTTCCAGGGAGGTGGCAAGATTCAGTTCCTTACACCGGTGACCCACGAGAACAGTCAAGTGTTTTTGGAACGATGCTGAGTTCCCCTCGGTTACGCTTTGACGTATTCGCGTCCAGTTACAAGTAGAAAACAGTGTGCGACTCCCAGAGAGCGACGGAGTGTCGGTTACACGATATTCGTCACACCAGTAACTGGAAGCCCTGGCAGGAAATACTAATTTTGACGTGCACGTAATGTGGAACGCTCCCTTAGCACTTTGGGAATGAACAAATTTTTGAAGTAAAGGAAAAAGGAGAGGGAGACACGCTCTTGATACAGTGATGGGGATTGGCGAGCAGAGATCACGAACTCAGCCAATTGGAAAGATGCTAATCAGAGCCCCGGTCATATGTAAGAAATGGAAGGTGAAAAAGTTTTTATGTGGGTATGCAAATTTATTTATTGCAAAATTAAAGATCTTTTACCTAAAGGTTTAAAGCAGGTCGTACGTATTACATTTTCGTTTGTCATCTTTTTTGTAACTTTTTGATTTTATTTTTTTTTAACAAAGAACAGTAGTTTAAGACTGAAATATAAATAAAATTTTGTTGTTTGAAGAAGAATGTAAAAGATGATAGGATAGAGGACATATTTATTAGTGCCATCACCGATTGTGACTGTGTCAATACCTCGGAATGGTTTCTTCGAGCTGCTGATCGCCAGTCACAACAAAAATGTTTAGTTAGTAGTCGAGAAATAGTACGTATTGCTAATCCTACGCATTACCATTAGGTGCTCATCTGTGTACAACATTGGGTGCTTTCTTTGCTAAATTGCCAGCACTTTACACATATTTACCGTTACTTCTACTCTTACTCCTCCTATTCCTCTACTATTTTTGCTGTCACTGTAGGTGTCCTGTCCACTCTCTGGAGATTGTTGTTACGTTGCATATAGGATGTCTGTTATGTCCGCAGGTACTCTTCGTGTGTCGTTTTTGAAATACTGTTTGTTCAAAAATGGTTCAAATGGCTCTGAGAACTATGGGAGTTAACTTCTGTCATCAGTCGCCTAGACTTAGAACTACTTAAACCTAACTAACCTAAGGACATCACACACATCCATGCCCGAGGAAGGATCCGAACCTGTGACTGTAGCGGTCGCGCGGTTCCAGACTGTAGCGCCTAGAACCGCTCAGCCACCCCGGCCGGCTACTGTTTGTCACTGCATTTAGTTGTGTCCTCTGTTCTTCGTCTCTTATTGATGTTTATATATCTGTGTCTGTTTCTGTGTAGTCTAAATGTAATATATGTCTATTTATCGCATATTACCCGCGGGGAACCTCCTTCCCGCATGTGCATCTAGCTGTCTGTCTCAGATTCACGCGGTTTAAGTGCGTGAGATAAGGTCCGTGTCCCGTTGAGAAATGTCCCTGTAGATAAATGAGGAAATTCTTGTAACCACTGATGAATCAGAGATGATTTGGCCGGCTTGAGTTTCCCCAAATACACTGTCGCTGTGAAATATTTCACTACATCCAAGCAACGCTGACCAACTGAATGAAGACAACAGGCTGTTCAGACGGGGCAGATCACAAGGCTCTTCCTTCCCCTGCCGGCCCACTTGACGGTTCACAGCGAGCGACAACTCTCTGCTGAGCAGGGAGGGCTGGGGCGTATGCTGTCATCGCCTGACTCGCGATTGGCGTTCAAACCAGTTATCATTTAACCACTGTTTTCTAAGTAGCCGGGAAAATCAAAACAGTAACTTTAGTCATACAAATTTTATTTGACCGCATTTTTAAAAATTGGATACACTCAGGTTCTAACATGAAATTTGATATTTTTAGGATTTTTGGAAATGAGGTACAATCAGGTTCTAACATGAAATTAAGAATTTTAGGTACTATACAATTACAATTTTCGATCAAATATTTGCGTAATTCTTAGCTGGGAAGACCACGAGAGAATGTCAGTCATAAAACATTTTATTTATTTGGTTTTTTAAAATTAAGGTATAATCAGGAACTAATCTGAAATTAGATATTTTAGGTGCTATAAAACTAGCGTTTTCGATCATAAATCGGCGTAATTCATGTATGTAAAACTTGTATTGCCTTTACTTAATGAGGAACAAGACAGCTTTTTACCTAAAATCCGAGGTATAGTAATGAAATCATGCGCTGTCTATGTTATCTGTGGTCTGTGGACTCACATGCCAGTGACGTCACATCAGCAAATGTTGCCAGGGGTAGGCACAGGCGGGTTACTGTCGCCTTGCGCTCTACTGCTAAATGTGTCGGCGAAATTGTGGAGTTTGTACATTTTAAACAAGGAAATGTGTTATTTATCTTCGTTTAACGCTGATTTTTTGTTTATATCTTTCTTTTCTGATATTATCTTCTCTTGTTTGCTCCAGTGTTGAACATCAAAATGCCATATTCTACTGAAACAGCAGAACATAATGGTATTCTCAGTACAACTAAGAAATGGTGAAAAAAGATCAGCTTTAAGCAGTTCGGATAAGAAAATGACCCTGAATGTGTACAAGACAGAATGTGATTTACATCTAGCTACAGCATCAGAAATTGTTACTAAAATTGCACATTACACTGGGGTCGTTGATTCGTGCGTATATCGAGTGCTTTGTGAACGTAAAGCTAATCTCACTATGAAGTCATCAAAGAAAGACAGGTCTCGCAAAAAAAAAAAAAAAAAAAAATTGACGACTTCGCAGAAACGCTATATCCCGGAATGTGCACCAGTTCTTCTTTCGCAATAAGGTGTCTAACGTTGATAAAGTCCTTGCCTCCGTTAACGAACATCCTGATCTACCGGTCTTCAAAAGAACGACGCTGCACTCTCCAGGTACGTATCGTGGACTTGAAAGCATGCTGCTCGACAAAGAAGAGATCTTTCTATGGAACAGGCGTTATTTAAGGACAACCCAGGTCATACGCGGACTAAAATCTGGACAGTTGTTTCACTATCATCAGCTAAGGAAGCTGGGTTGTCTCCAGGAAGCAAAGGGCCATCTGGGAAAGGAAAAGGACTAATAGTAACCCATAGTGGGAGTGCGAGACAGGATTTGTGGACGAGTTTTTGTGTAGTTCCGAATTGAACAAGACCGGTGACTGTCACGAAAAAATGAACGCCAAGCCTTTCGAATCTTGGTTTTCCAAAGTTCTTCTCGCCTGGAAGACCATTGTGTTATTGTATGTGATAATGCACCATACCATATGAACACAAGCGCCGTAAACAGAATGTCGCAGACTGGCTTTCATCCAAAAAAATTCCGGTTGAAAATGATATGTTGAAGCGAGTACTGCTGGCAATCGTCAGAGAAAATAGACCAGCTTGTAATGCTCATATCGTAGATTCCATGGCAAGTTCTGAAAACAAAACAGTCTTACGAACGCCACCATACCACTGTGAACTGAATGTCATTGAACTTGCCTGGGCACAGATTAAGAATTATGTCACAGTAAGGAACAAAACTTTCAAATGGTTCAAATGGCTCTAAGCACTATGGGACTTAACATCTGAGGTCATCAGTCCTCTAGACTTAGAACTACTTAAACCTAACTAACCTAAGGACATCACACACATCCATGCCCGAGGCAGGATCCGAACCTGCGACCGTAGCAGCAGCGCGGCTCCGGACTGAAGCGCCTAGAACCGCTCGCTCACAACGGCCGGCACGAAACCTTCAAACTGGATGAAATGAAAATACTTCTGGTTAAAGCAGTCGATGAAGTAACTCCAGATGTGTGGCAGAAATGTGTGCAGCACGTTAAAAAAGTGAAAAATCAGAGTGGACCATTGATAACATTGCGGAATCTCACTAGTTCACTTGCGTCGATAGTAGTAGTAGTAGCAGCAACTTAACTGAGTCCTCAGACGGTTGATTATCCTGCCTGTGCTGGAAAAAAAATGAAGAGCTCGCCCAGTAAAATTACTGGTGAGATGTTTTATTTATTTGTACTATTTTTTCTCCAATTCTAACTAAAACGGTTGTGTTACAGTGAGCGAGAAATAATGATACGCAACTGTGTACATAACTACATATTTTATTTCCCTTTTGTTCCTTAATTCCAAAGTGTTACGCACGCTGAGCTCCTTGCCGTCGAGACACCTCGGCTTCCGTTTGTCCACCACTGGTGCACACGTGATCAGGCCGTGGGGTACTCTTCTGCTGGGCAGCCGAGGGCGTGGCATTGCTTTCCCGCGCTGTCTCGATTCGGCGGATGGAGGCTAGTGTGATCAACCCTGAAGTCCTAATCACTGATGTAGAAGCGAACGGACATTTTCTCTATTAGCCCACTGGATCCCTGACAGAGTTACCACAGTTACTGGACTCTAAACACTATACTGTATCCTACTCGAAGGAGCACAGATGTGGTTGGAGATAAGAGTATTTGTTTTCTCTGTGTTGTTAAATGGTGTTATGTAATCGAGAGCGGGGTTCAGAGCATGAGAAAAGTCTTGAGAAAAGCATTATATTTATCGTCTACTGTATCAGCGCTATAAACATCTTGCCACTCTTGTTCCTTGATAAGGTTTACAAAGGTCTCTGCAGCAACTGGATCAGCTTTCCTGAACAGCTGATGACTATATTTAACACGTGTTGCAGCACAAAAATCTTTTAGAGTTAAAATTTGTGCATCATGATCTGAAAGGCCATTCACCTTTTTGCTAACAGAATGCCCTTCTAGTAATGAGGAATGAACAAAAATGTTGTCTATGGTTGTTCTACTGTTCCCTTGCACTCTCGTTGGAAAGAATACGGTTTGCATAAGATTATATGAATTAAAGAGGTCTACCAGCATCCTCTTCCTTGCACAATCACTTATACAATTAATATTGAAGTCACCACATATAACTAACTTTTTGTATTTCCTATAAAGTGAACCAATAACCTCCTCTAGCTTTAGCAAAAATGTTGTGAAATCGGAGTCTGGGGATCTATAAATAACAACAGTTAGAAGTTTAGCTCCGTTAAGTTTAACCACACCTGCACAACATTCAAACACCTTTTCAGTGCAGTACTTTGAAACATCAATTGACTCAAATGTTCTGCCGTTTTTCACACACATGGCTACTCCCCCACACCGCAAAGAGCTCCTCGAAAAGCTGCCAGCCAACCTGTATCCTGGTAAAGGAAGCCTCTGAATAATCTCCTTATTTAAGAAGTGTTCAGATATACCAATAATTTCAGAGTCAACATCTATAAGCAGTTCACTAACTTTATCTGTAATACCTTGTATATTTTGATGAAATATACTAATTCCCTCATTACTCGGATACCTAAGCTTTGTCAAAAGTGATTCCCTTGTTAGAGAGACTTCCCTTAAGCAGGAATACCTGTCAGCTGACTTCAATCTAAAAAAGGTGCATCTCTAACACCCACTACTGCAGGAATTTTCCCATGAGTGATCCCACCAACCCCACCTATGCTGTCACCTACAAGCTTTACCAACCTCCCCTTTCCATACCTGTTGAAGTGCAGGCCATGTCTAGTGAAACCTGTCCTGCTGATAGACTCCACCGACACTACTGAAATGTGACCCATGCTTTCTGGCATCAGCGCACGCCCAAGTGTCATGTTATTATGCCTGACGGCTGTATTAAAATGAGGCCGATCGTGACGCTGAAACAGTTCCACGAAATGCACATTCGCGTAGCCAGTCTGAGTGGCTATCTTTTCCAGGTCACCATCTATGTTATACTCCCCATCCCTACCAACACTATTACCAGCCCCACCCACAATCACTACCTGATCCTCTTTAGTAAAATCCCTACATAACCCCCCCTATGTTAACAGTCATCTGAGCCAACCCTGCATTAGGCTTCACAATGCTGGTGACCTGGTACTCACTCCCCAGCACTTCCTGCAACTGCTGGCCTACACCTCTGCCATGAGAACTACCTAACAGCAGAACCTTCTTCTTCCTCTTCGACTTTGCAACTGTTCTAGGCACAGTAACTACTGAGGTCTGCTGCATACTTCCTATATCTACAGCTACTAGAGATTGCTCTCCACTAGACAGTTGGTCATATCTATTGTAAACACCAATAGTAAAACTATCTGAAAATCTTCTTCTCCTAGCAGATCTCTTCCCAACAGCCAGCTCCCATTCTCCAACCCCCTTCTCCCTCCTCATCCTATCTAGCTCCTCCTGTGCGTTTTTCAACTGCACCTGAAGGGCACAGATTTTACGCTCCTGCTCCTCTATCAACTTACTCTTGCTACATAACCTGCAGTTCCAGGAGAGGATCTCACCAGAATGCCCACTGGCTTCCCCACTGCATTCGCCCCAGTGAAAATACTTCGAACAAGTCTCACACCGCAATCCACTACTCACGAACCTACGGCAAAGCCCACACTTCTCACTTATGACAACTTGTATTCTCTTTCCATCTCAACCAGAGACCTCATATTACGGTATATCAGCTTCCACGATCGATAAATATCTGAAAAAAACCAGACGTTTAAGGTAGCGAAAGACGGACATCGAAGGATGGGATATCGAATCTTAAACGCCATCTACTATCCCATACACATAAACTCATAGAGCCTGACGTCTTTCTGGAGAATTTGCTGCAATCTGTCCTTGTGCAGTAGCATTTTCAGAAAATTTACTTATTTTTGAGTTCGAAACTGCCATCACAGAATATCGTGCAGTACCTAGTAATTCAAAGAGAAATGGAATGGAGGTTTCAACTTGCTCAGTCAAACAGCGTTCAAAATTCTTCCAGAACCGAAAGAAATTGGACCAGAGACCCAAACAATGTCAAATCTCTATTTAAAAAAGATGGTTCAACTTCAGAAGATTCTTTTTTTATACTTTTCGTTCTCTATACAGAGCGAGTTTTTCGATCATGGCACATGTAAAGTCAGCAAGTTTCCAGTCAAACACCAGGAGAGCAGCCACGGGGATTCCAATTAAGGAATTTGCCTTACGACCTCCCGGAAACCTTGGTTATGCAATGAGATAAAGCAACTATTTTTAATTTAATTCTGGGACAATATATGCCAAATGTAAAATAAAAAAGTAGTGCAAGTGAAAGTATATTACTTTATGAGTTTGCAGTGTACAGATGTGTGATTTGCACTTACGTCTGAATCCATCACGAAGCATCAGTAGATCGCCCATCTTTTCATACGCGTAAATCTCGTTTAATTCGACAACAAGAGATATTAAAGACAGCTGTCGTTCCACGGAAGACGTCCAGACAAACGTCACAAATGGATTAGGTATACTATGGGAAAGAGGCAAAAAGTATGTGGTATGCAGATAGAATAGCTAAGTCTCAGGATAAAATTAAAACCATATGGTCAGTCGTAAAGGAAGTGGCTGGTCTGCAGAGACAGGTCGAGGATATAGAATCAGTGCGTAGTGGGAATGTCCGTCTTACTGATAAGTCGCATATATGTACAGTATTTAATAACCACTTTCTGAATATAGCAGGTGAACTAAATAGAAACCTAGTCCCAACAGGGAATCATATAGCGCTCTTAGAAAAAAGTGTTCCGAGACTGTTACCTGAAATGCTCCTCCATGATACTGACAAGAGGGAGATTGAGTTAACAATTAAATCACTAAAGACCAAGAACTCTCATGGATATGACGGGGTATCTAGCACAATACTGAAGTATTGTTCTATGTATGGTAGCCCAGTTCTCAGCCATATCTGTAACTTTTCCTTTAGGAGTGGTCGGTTTCCTGACCGATTAAAGTACTCGGTAGTGAAGCCACTTTATAAAAAGGGAGACATTGATAATGTTGACAATTTTAGACTTATTTCTATGGCATCGGTGTTTGCTAAAGTTATCGAGAAGGTTGTATATACAAGGTTACTGGAGCATTTAAATTCACATAATTTGCTGTCAAATGTTCAGTTTGGTTTTAGAAATGGTTTAACAACTGAAAATGCTATATTCTCTTTTCTGTGTGAGGTTTTCGATAGATTAAATAAAAGGTTGCGAACGCTAGGTGTTTTCTTTGATTTAACGAGGGCTTTTGACTGTGTTGACCACAAAATATTACTGCAGAAGTTGGACCATTATGGAGTAAGGGGAGTAGCTTACAATTGGTTCGCCTCTTACTTTAAGAACAGAAAGCAGAGGGTAATTCTCCGCAATATTGAGAGTGGTAGTGATGTTCAGTCCCAATGGGGCGTTCCCCAAGGGTCAGTACTGGGGCCACTGCTGTTTCTTATTTATATAAATGATATGCCTTCTGGTATTACAGGTGATTCAAAAATATTTCTGTTTGCTGATGACACCAGCTTGATAGTGAAGGATCTTGTGTGTAATATTGAAACAGTAACAAATAATGTAGTTCATGAAATAAGTCCGTGGCTTGTGGAAAATAATTTTATGCTAAATCACAGTAAGACTCAGTTTTTTACAGTTTCTAACTCAGAATTCAACAAGAACCGATATTTGGATCAGAGAGAATAGGCATATTATAAGCGAGACGGAACAGTTCAAGTTCCTAGGCGTTCGGATAGATAGTAAGCTGTTGTGGAAAGCCCATGTCAAGGATCTTGTTCAGAAGCTAAATGCTGCTTTATTTACCATTAGAACAGTATCTGAAATAAGTGACACTTCAACACGAAAAGTAGTCTACTTCGCATATTTTCATACGCTTATCTCGTATGGTATTTTTGGGGGTAATTCTTCTGATTGAAAAAGGGTATTTTTGGCTCAAAAGCGGGCTGTTAGAGCTATATGTGGTGTAAGTTCGAGAACCTCTTGTCGACCCCTATTCAAAAATCTGGGAATTCTGACATTGCCCTCACAGTATATGTTTTCTTTAATGTCGTTTTTTGTTAGCAATATTAGCCTATTTCCAAGAGTTAGCAGCTTTCACTCAGATAATACTAGGCAGAAATCAAATCTGCATGTAGAATGCACTTCCTTGACTCTTGTGCAGAAAGGAGTGCAATATTCTGCTGCATCCATTTTCAATAAGCTACCACAAGAACTCAAAAATCTTAGCAGTAGCCCAAACTCTTCTAAGTCTAAACTGAAGAGTTTCCCCATGGCTCACTCCTTCTATTCTGTCGAGGAGCTCCTGGAAGAGCTAAAAAATTAAGCAAATTCCAGTGTTACATTGTTGATTTTCTTCATTTAAACTTACGACTTGTCACCTGAATATGTTTTTTTTATATTTCATTTTATCTGTTTCTAATATCGTGTTATAATTTCATGTATTGACTCTTTCCATGACCATGGAGACCTCTCCTTAATTTGGTCCCACGGAACAATAAATACATAAATATAAAAATAAAATAAAACGAACAATACGAGACTGGAATAGAAGGGAGAACCGATAGAGGTACTCACGTTACCCTCCGCCACACACCGTCAGGTGGCTTGCGGAGTATGGATGTAGATGTAGATGTAAAAGAGGTAAAAGCGGCGGCAGACTGAGGCCGTTGATAATGTTCAGGACTCGCCGCTTGTGAATACATGTGCAGTCGATTCTGAGGAGTTCGTGGTAGCGGGGTAGAGTGGCCGGTTGGGAAAAGTGCTGTCTTCAACAGTGCTGCTTCCTACCGAGAAGTGGCCACACTAGCTGTGATCGACACCATTAGTGTTGTCAGTGACGTCGGCAAAGGAAGCTTACTCCGTTATATTTCTGTGAAAACGTTTAGATTTTTCGATCGTTTGATGTGGGGTAAGTCACTCATATTACTTTGGATGCCATAGGTTTTCACGATATCACTCGTCACGCAATGCATTTTGGCTTACAAATATATTGGCGTTTCCTTCGGTTGTATTGTTTCCAGTGTGTGCCACTGATACAAACATGGCATTCGATCGGCAAAACTGGGCACGCTGCACGTCGGGAAAGTGGCCACTATTCCCTACAATTCATTTTCAATCCATTTGTTCCAATGAGAATTAACTAATTCCATGTTTTATGCATCATATCACAACTGAAATTGAAACATTAGAAACCGTTTTATGCACAAAACTAATATCCGTTACACTGCTCTTCTGTAAGGATTTACAAGAGCTTCAAGATGCCATGAGAATACATCCAGAAAACAGAGCAACAGACGTGGGACCCTGTTGCAGTGCAAAAGGTAATTGATGCAGTAAAGAATGACAACATGTCCTTTTCACCAACGGCGAAACGAGTCAGTATTCCCGGTGGGACAAGCATGTAATGGCTGTTATGGGAAGGCGGATAGTCGTCTTCGGTTCATTGGTAGATTTTTGGGAAGATGTGGTTCACCGTTAAAGGAGACCGCTTATAAAACACTAATACGACCTATTCTTGAGTACTGCTCGAGCGTTTGGGATCCCTATCAGGCCGGATTGAAGGAGGACATAGAAGCCATTCAGAGGCGGGCTGCTAGATTTGTTAATGGTAGGTTTGATCATCACGCGAGTGTTACGGAAATGCTTCAGGAACTCGGGTGGGAGTCTCTGGAGGAAAGGAGGCGTTCTTTTCGTGAATCGCTACTGAGGAAATTTAGAGAACCGCCATTTGAGGCTGACTGCAGTACAGTTTTACTGCCGCCAACTTATATTTCGCGGAAAGTCCACAAAGATAAGATAAGAGAGATTAGGGCTCGTACAGAGGCATATAGGCAGTCATTTTTCCCTCTTTCTGTTTGGGAGTGGAACAGGGAGAGAAGATGCTAGCTGTGGTACGAGGTACCCTCCGCCACGCACTGTATGGTGGATTGCGGAGTATGTATGTAGATGTAGATATATACGCAGATGTAGATGTAGATGTAGAAATGAAGAGTTCTAGGGAAAAATAGAGGTGCAGCTGGCAGTAAAAAGGTTATAGGCAGCTGAAGGGCAGTGTTCAGTGAAGAACAAGAGCAAGAAATCTTTATTACATTTTTGAAATAGAAAAGCGATTTTATGGAATTACAGTAAATGACCTGCAGCGATTAGCATTCCAGTTGGCAGAGCACAACAAAATATCACTTCGTTTCAACAAAGAGTCTGAAATGGCAGGCAAAGACTGCGTGGATAAGATGTCGAAAAGTGGCTTCATATTGTTTCTGAGTGCGTAAATTGTAAATGAATTAAACTGAAATGGTAACTCACAATTAATCGTTTATTTCTTATTTATAGACCTATCATTAGAAATTGTTGACCTTTTTGTGCCAGCAATTTATTGCAACACGTTTCTTTCTCATTTGTAATATTGTTCCCCTAGTAGTAATCAGTGGTGAAATAAAAACTATAAGCCTACCCATTTTTTTAAACTAATCAATCTAGTTGGGAATGGTAGTTAAGACCTGGCCACTTTACTCCATTGGGTAGGGAAAAGTGGCCCCAATGTAAGCATTCAGAAAAACGTTTACATATCCTATAAAATAACTCTCAAGTCAGTAGTAAATATTCGGTATGATACCCTACAGTAGACCGGCTGTTGTGGCCGAGCGCTTCTAGACGCTACAGTCTGGAACCGCGCGACCGCTACGGTTGCAGGTTCGAATCCTACCTCGGGCATGGATGTGTGTGACTTTCTTAGGTTAGTTAGGTTGAAGTAGTTCTAAGTTCTAGGGGACTGATGACCTCAGATGTTAAGTCCCATAGTGCCTAGAGCCATTTGAATACCTTACAGTGTGTAGATTCGAGATGTATATGCCGCAAGCATCGGTTAATAGCCACGGTTTCAAGAAAATTCATTTTCACTTAACGTGGCCACTTTAGCCCACCTTCCCTACTGGGACGACGGCCAGATGACAGCCGTGCCCTGGGAAGGCCGTGACCTGGCAACAGACGCCTTTGGTAGGCATGGGGTGAGTCCTGGTAGGCCGGGAACCCTCTATACGAAACAGAGTGGTCGCGTGGTCCTGGTCACAATTCGGTATTTCGCCTTCTCCGTTCTTGGTAGAGTGCTGTTTCGAGAATGATGGTAAGCGGCACCCGTCACACACCGTGGTGGTAGATGGCAGTAATTCGCCATATGCCCAGAGACCTGGCACTTTTCTCACTGAGCGAGCCCTCCCTCGGTACACAATCTTCAGCCCAAGCTCTTGTATCAAGTTCGTACATACTACAGATTGTAGATTCGGTCATTGGCCTCCTCTTGTGGTAAGATAATAATACATACAGGAAGACGTCGTAAGTCCTCCCGTTTTCTATACTGGTATTTCTCTCCTCGACACATCGACCGGAACTGGCGCCGGAAGATCCTTCATGACAACGTTTAACCGTTTTTCCTCAGGCGGCTGACGGGTGTGGAAATCAAGTTGATGCTGTTTAAAAAAAGGCGATGGCTTTCCATTGGTCGGTGGAGATAGTAAACTGATACTTGACCGTGTTGTCTAGATAGACAGCCTCGAAGGGGGCTTCCAACTGTGGTTTCAAAGCCACATTTAATTCGAGGTACTTTTGAGCAGAATAAATGGTAATAACAAGTGGGGCCTTGTTTAGATCGCGCAGAGCAGCAGCCGCAGACGGTCCATGAGACGCCGAGTGGGTTTCCTGTCGAGGGGTCGGCGAGCCGTCGTCGTGAATCTGTAGTGGCTCAAGGATTTTGAAAGTACTGGACGTTTCTACGGTCTTCAACCGCCGTTTGGGAATATTGGAGTCACGTGGTGGCGAGCCTGATTGGTGGTGACGTTTAGATTGTACATTGACTAAACATCTTCGGCGGTGGGTTCCTGCCCGGCGTGCCAGTCGTGAAATCTACATCTTAATGTTCCATGGTCTCAATCAATCCACAGTCATCGTCATCTTCGGGAATAACATCGACATTAAGAGAGGCTGACCGCTGATACGTGACAGCTGGTGTCTCGTGACTTCGTAGGTTGCGCAACAGGCAGTTGTGGTGTGACGACCCGTTTGTGCAAGTCGAGAATAAGATGTTAGCTAAATGTAAATCAAAGAGGCAGTTCAGTGTCCAGCTGGCCGACCTATTTTGACACATCTCAGCGCACAGAACTTTCACTGTATGGAGCACAACAGAGCATTTTCAAATCAGGGTGTCCATAATTAATGTTCTAGTCTCAAAACTACTGGCTAGGATGACGTCAAATTTGAGTAGCAGGTGCTAAAAGTGTAGGGACAAAACAATTTAACCAAAGTCTGGTCAAAAGATGGCGCTGTATGTGCCGCACACAGCTGTTCCGCAGTTTTCATTCGAAACGCCCAGCATGTCTGACTCCATGAAGGATCGGGCGCTGTTAGTAAAGCTCTTTTACGAGAACGGCGACTGGGCCCTAGTTGGGTTGCAGAAGTTCCGGGCCCACAAGAAATAAAGGCATCAGTCCAATGTCTGCTAAGGATATGGAGAAAATGGTTACAAAATTCAAAAGGACAGGTTCTTTTTAAGTGCTTTGTGGCAGAGGGAGGAAAACACTTGATCCGGCGTCTGTCGAAGATGTGGCCACAGCATTGCAGGTGGGGTCATCAGTCCCCCCAGAACTTAGAACTACTTAAACGCAACTAACCTAAGGACACCACACACATCCATGCCCAAGGCACGATCCGAACCTGCGACCGTAGCAGTCGCGCGGTTCCGGACTGAAGCACGGCCGGCCCTTTTTTTCGAGGTCGTGAGTCCTGCAGGTCCTGTTGCTTTTTCGTCTCTGGTAAACGGTATGAGAGCCTTTTGCGCACCAACGTGATTCTATTTCTACAACAGCGTGGATGATTGGATAGCATCATTTTTATGCAAGATGGCGCTCTTCCGCACACTGCACAACCAGTGAAGTGGATGCTGCAGAGGCATTTCGTACATGCTAGAATTATAAGCCGCCATTTTCCTATAGCCTGGCCGTCCACATCATTTCGTCTTAATAGGTGTGACTTCTGGTTGCGAGTACATCTAAACGATATCACATTCAGTGCTCCAATTACGAACGTAGCTGAATTGAAGGCACGCATTGCGCAACGCATTCTGAATGTGATCCCATGTCTGTTGTGTAACATGCTGTTTCCAGATTTCGGCTTGTTGCAGAAAACGAAGGACAGCGCATTTAACAAGTCTTGTGCCTGCCTCGCGACAGTTAGAAACCGAAGTCATTATGCTTATTATGCGGTTTTTGGCCTCAGGGTAGCTAAGAACCGATTTTTCCTGTCGAATGTGGCACGACCTTACCGATATGGACAGGCGTACCTAACTGCGCCACAACTGTTGATTGCCGAACTTGTGTATTCCTGCACATGAACAGCACGGAAGGTGTAATGTGCAACTCAAACCATAGCTGTCGTATTGAGAGTCATCTGCCATTTGTAGCGAGCCCCATTAATGTTAAGACACCTACAGCGCCGTCTATTGGTAACAATTTCTTTATTTTGTTTTTTGTTTCTTTTTGTTTTTATTCCATGGCATTTTCCACTACAAGTTTTAGCCCCCCGCCTCCCACACTGGCGATTGAATTTCTTTTTTTCTCAGTTCGATGTTTCACCTGCACATTAGTCATTCGATCTATGCAGCCAATCTTTGGTATTTTATAATAGCATGAGATGTTAAAGGCTTCTGTTCTTGTCTGCGCTGTTTATCGTACACATTTCCCTGCCGTCAAAGGCTTCACTTCAGACAAGTACCGGCAGGGATCTGCGAGCACAAAGCAGACGATCTATTCCTACATCACCTAACAATCCAAAGAGTAGGCTAAGACTAATAAAACACAATACTGGCCTCAGAGTTCCTGCGATTCATAACACTCCCAATGCGAGCGGCAGGTATCATGTTCGTCAGTCAATATCTAAGCAGAATATCGTGCTGAACACCGACGATATACACTACTGGCCATTAAAATTGCTACTCCACGAAGATGACATGCTACAGACCCGAAATTTAACCTACAGGAAGAATATGCTCTGATGTGCAAATGATTAGCTTTTCAGAACAATCACACCAGGTTGGCGCCGGTGGCGACACCTACGACGTGTTGACATGAGGAAAGTTTCCAACCGATTTCTCATATACAAACAGCAGTTGACCCGCGTTGCCTGGTGAAACGTTGTTGTGATGCCTTGTGTAAGGAGATGAAATGTTTACCATCACGTTTCCGACTTTGATAAAGATCGGATTGTAGCCTATCGCGATTGCGGTTTATCGTATCGCGACATTGCTCCCTCACGATGGTCGAGATCCAATGACTGTTAGCAGAATATGGAATCGGTGGGTTCAGGAGAGTAATACGGAACGCCGTGCTGGATCCCACCGGCCTCGTATCACTAGCAGTCGAGATGACAGGCATCTTATCCGCATGGCTGTAACGGATCGTGCAGCTCCGTCTCGATCCTTGAGTCAACAGATGAGGACGTTTGCAAGACAACAACCATCTGCACGAACAGTTCGATGACAGCAGCATGGGCTATGAACTCGGCGACCACGGCTGCAATTACCCTTGACGCTGCATCACAGACAGGAGCACATGCGATGGTGTACTCAACGACGAACCTGGGTGCACGAATAGCAAAACGTCATTTTTTTGGATGGATCCAGGTTCTATTTACAGGATCATGATGGTCGCATCCGTGTTTGGCGACATCGCGGTGAACGCACATTGGAAACGGGTATTCGTCGTCGCCATACGGGCGTATCAGCTGCCGTGATGGTATGGGGTGCCATTGGTTACACATCTCGGTCACCTCTTGTTCTCATTGACGGCACTTTGAACAGTGGACGTTACATTTCAGATGTGTTACGACCCGAGGCTCTACCCTTCATTCGATCCGTGCGAAACCCTACATTTCAGCAGGATAATGCACGACAGCATGTTGCAGGTCCTGTACGGGTCTTTCTGGATACAGAAAATGTTCGACTGCTCCCCTGGCCAGCACATTCTCCAGATCTCTCACCAATTGAAAACGTCTGGTCAATGTTGGCCGAGCAACTAGCTCGTCACAATACGCCAGTCACATCTCTTGAAGAACTGTGGTATCGTGTTGAAGCTGCATGGGCAGACGTACCTGTACACGCCATCCAAGCTCTGTTTGACTCAATGCCCTGGCGTATCAAGGCCGTTATCATGGCCAGAGGTGGTTTTTCTGGGTACTTATTTCCCAGAATCTATGCACACAAATTGCGTGAAAATGTAATGACATGTCAGTTCAGGTATAGTATATTTGTCCAATGAATGCCCGTTTATCGTCTGCATTTATTATTGGTGTAGCAATTTTAATGACCAGTAGTGTATTATAGATGGTGTATATTAATAATACCGACAAACTGCAGGGACGGATTCCCGACAGGAAATGGAGGAAATGCATCATTAGCACGTTAAATGGCGCCGATGAATGGCAATTCCTGTGACGACGTGTCCTGTGTTCTTTGTGTGTTTTAGGGCCGTGTGGCTGCTGAAGTGTAATGGAAGCAGCAGAATGGTCCAATATTAGTGTCGGGAACAAGTCGAGATGGTGTTCGTGTATGGCCAAGCAGATGTAAACGGTCGAGAGGGAGCACCGGTATACCAAAACACCAACCACATCACGAAACGTTTCAAGCCCTTTTTGGGCGTCTGTGTGAGCATGGGGTCCTTTCAGACGAACGTGCAGGGAGGTGACGGACAGCACGTACACTGCATTTGGAGGACTAGGTTCAGGAGGATATTGAGAGGAATCGTTTCACAAGCTCCAGGCAAGTGGCTCGCCGACATGGTGTAAGCCAAAGTACGATTATGTGCATCATACACGGCAGCCGTTACTATCCCCATCACCTGCAATCCCACAGAGGCCACTTTGGACATCAGTTCTGACGTGGGTGAGATGCAGCTCTGTACTGTGTTCGCGGACGATTTGTTGTCGTTGCACGCGCAGCGTCCATTTCTGGACGTATGTCTGCAGCACCTTCTGCACCATTTCCAATCGTGATCCCGTCCCTGCAGTTTGTCGGTTTAATCAATGTTCACCTCGTATCTCGACATTTGGAGAACTTGGTGGGTTAAGACGGTGTGATGTTATTTCAGTGATCTCAGTTCGAGTCAAATTCACAAAGAACTTGGGAATAAGAGCCCACTTGCCAGTACGGTGCCGCTCCTCCTCTCGCCTGGATGCATGCACCGCTCTGGAATTCTCCGCTGAGGCACGATTGCCTACCACTGTGGTAACTAGACCGTATATCCTGAGACTGAGTTGATGTCCGAGCTGGCTCCATATATGTTCTACTGGGGACAGTCCTGGAGACCTTCTGGCCATAGGAGTACCTGAGTATGACGCAGACAGTTCGCAAAGACACGTACCGTGTATGGACAAGTGCTCTCCCATCTACAAATGGCACCGCGATACTATCGCATGAGAAGTAACACATGAGGACGAAGGGGGTTCGTGATGTACCGTTTTGCCGTCCGTGACGTAAAGTCATACCTGATGGCTTCCTACACCCTGACTGCAAGATTAACATGGCTGTGCCCCTCTAAAACTATGAGAAAAAAGGACCTCAGCCAGGTCCTGAGCATACTCGCCAACGACGCTCACCTGGAGTAATGCAGAAACGCGATTCATAGCCGAACGTAATGCAGGTTCACTCATCAGACTTTGAGACACTTGCGCGGAGTCACACTTGTACGGAGAGGGAATCTGGTGACACTTGTACGGAGTCCAGGACACTGTAGTACAGGGTGTTCCAGAAGTAGCATACACCGGCCTGTCCGCCGCTACCTGAGACGTATACTGCGGAATGCCGAAGCCAATTTCCTGCACAAATTTCTCCTTCCCCGCACCAGTTAGTAGTGTGCGTGGTTTTCTCCCAGAGTTCAGTACTGCAATTGGTCTCTGACTCGCTAGCGGTGTTTCGTGTTTTTGCGCTGACATAATCGAGTTCACCGAGACCATCAAAGCGAAGCCTTTACTGATTTACAAAGGGAATGAAAATATAATGGACTATACAAACAAACAAGTAGTGACTTACTAGAGCTGTGTAAACGTTAAAAAGAATCAGTGTAAAGGAAGACTATCCACAAAAAAAACACAGTTTTAACGGAAGGTATCCATGTTGGTATTACAGATGAAGCAGCAAATGAAGTGCGAAAACAGTTTGTCGCCACAAAGAAGCGGGCACAAGAAACAGACGCTTCAGTTTCACCAGCTTATATTGAAGAAGCAGGGCAGTTCTTCAATCGAAGCTACGACTTAGTCACGTCGTTACTATCACACAGTTGGTAAAACAATCGTTACATCGCTTTAGGCGAAAATATGTGGGAAGTACGCAAGGTCCCACCGATTCTGGAGGAATATTCTTTCGAGAATATAATTTACTTATGAATTACGGTAGGAATTTTTTACTTGCAGATGATAACAGGACCCCAAATGACAGAATATCGGTTTTTGCCAGTGAATAAGATATTATCGTGTTTATCAACCAGCGAATCATTCTTTGTGGGTGGAACGTTCGAGAGTTCCAGCAAGCAGTTTGGACAGTAGTTATTCTCTACGCTGACCTTAATAGTTTTTGGGAGGAAACAAACGCCATTCCAATTGTTTATGCTCTGCTGCCAAATAAAAGGCGAAGAACATGTGAATGGGAGCGCAAGCAACTGCAAACACTGTGTGACCGTACTTAGGTTCGGCGTTGCCATAGTTAGATACGAATACACAGCGTATGCGGCGCATTGCTTAATGGGAGACTCCATCCAAAAAGTTATCTTTTCTTTTACTTTGACGATACAAACCAAATTTTAAAATCGTGCCTAATACGTACTAAAGATGTAACAATACCAAAGTGTTTAAGTCTAAAGCTTCACAGATTTTCGAGTTTTGGATTTTTAATATGATTTTGCTTTCGAAATTTGGTGCTACATAAGAATGCTGAAGATTAGATGGGTAGATCACGTAAGTAATGAGGAGTTACTCAATAGAATTGGGGAGAAAATGAATTTGTGGCACAACTTGTACAGAAGAAGGGATCGGTTTGTAGGACATGTTGTGAGTCATCAAGGGATAACCAATTTAGTGTTTCAGAGCAGCATCGAGGATAAAAATCGTAAAGGGAGACCAAGAGATGAATACACTAAGCACATTCAGAAGGATGTAGGGTGCAGTAGGTACTTGGAAATGAAGAAGCTTGCACAGGATAGAGTAGCATGGAGAGCTGCATCAAACAAGTCTCTGGACTGAACACCACAACAATAACAACAACAATATGATTTTAATGATGTCCTTGAAAATCAACGTTTGGTACTCACACCACAATTTTCACGTGCCAGATTTGTAGGTAGAGTCACAAGACATAGTTCAACGATTCCGTGCATTCATTTAATGAGAAATATTAATAATTTGTCCACAGTGTTTATTTCAAATTTCAGCCTTAAATTTTCTTTAATTGTCGGTACATAAATGTGATGATAAAATAAACAAATTACATTTTCGATAATGTTAATGCACAGAAGTATGCAAGCATATCAAGACTACTTCCTGCAAAAATTTCATTCAAATTGGTTAGTATTTATGATAAAAAAGTTGGCACTGAGCTTAGGAAAAGGAACTTATGGTAGAATGAATTTTAACATTTTATTAGAAAATGAATGTTACCACAAGCAACACATGTAGTCGTTAACAAATTCACCGGCACGATGACGTTTTCCCTACCTGTTTTTATGTGGTTCCTTCCTGTAATTTCAAGATCAGGGTAGTCTTTTTCTTGAAATTTCTGAATAAAAATCTACTCACAGCCTTCTAGAGAAGGTTTGGTGGTAGAGATAGCTGATTGTAAGCCAATGGCTCTTTTCATGGTGCTTGTTGATTGTATTAAATAGGAACGCAGCGTATTCTATAAATTTATATTTACACATCCAACAGGCAAAGAAACTGATTTCTAACATCCGGCTGCCAACCGTTTCACTTCAGTTTTGCTGGAAGTCTTGGAACTTGTTATGCCCAGTTGAGTTCATACCAAGTTCGGAGTAAAGAAGGTTCTCTTTGATGGCGACAGAAATGAAAAATTATCTCTGACATCTTTCGGTGTGCTACATCCCCTTACGCAGTTCGTATTTCAAACATTTTTTAGACGTGCTTGCAACTCGAATACAGGCGAAGCGTTTTGGGAGCTAAGACTAAACACTTCAAAGACGTGAGAAGGCCATTAGTTTTTTTAAAAAATTGAACATTTAGGCCGTAATCTCCCGTTAAAATGGAGAATAGCTGCTTTTAAGGGATGAAAATTAGCATGATGGTCGCCTTAGGACTTCAAAACTATCAGAAAAATCCACATATGTAATGGCGGCTTGATATGCTTAGGGTTCTTATAATGTGCTTGAAAACACTGAACACAACTAAAAAATTTAGACCCGTGTTTCACGACTTTAAAAGTCTGCAGCCACGACTATGTCTGTGGTGTCACCGCTAGACACCACACTTGCTAGGTGGTAACTTAAATCGGCCGCGGTCCTGTAGTACATGTCGGACCCGCGTGTCGCCACTGTGTAATCGCAAACCTAGCGCCACCACATGGCGGGTCACAAGACACGGACATGACCTCGCCCCAGTTGTACGGACGACATAGCTTGCGACCAGACCTACCAAGTCTTCCTCTCATTTGCCGAGAGACTGATAGAATAGCCTTCAGCTTATTCCATAGCTACTACCTAGCAAGGCGCCATTTGTATCAGTGCTTATAGCTTACTACTATTCAAGAGATGTATTCCAACAAGAGAATAAAGTTAAGTATATTATTCCAGCTACGTACTGTTCTTCTTATTCATTAATAAGTCTCATGTTCCAGTACTTCACGCCCGTCTGCGTTAGTTTAGCGTGCACTTTCAGCCACTTCGATCTACAAGGTGTTGGCCCCGCTGCCGACACATCAATGTCCATGTTTAGACTTACATGCACGTGCTGCATTTTTATGCAATGAAGAGAAAGAAATCTGCTCACACAATCTGGCGGACTTCAGCTTAAGAGCTTGTCTTCGAATTACCACACATTGATCCTTTAGTGGAAAGCAAAATAAGAAATATTCAATGACATTCATTGTTTCCATGTTCATCGTTTAAACAAAATGATAACGAAATATAAATGTGTCAAACTAAGTTTCGTCCTAAATCGGCAGTCATCGTAAGGCTACAACAATCGTAGGAAATACCGTGTTCCTTACTTACCTGCGACCCTCCTTCCCCGTTCTTTGAACCATCAAAATTTTGAAAGAGATATTGAACTTCATTGCCAGTTCTGATTATGCATAATGTCGGATTTAATTGTCTGTTCTCATTAACACAAGTCATAACAAAAACTGCCGCGAAACTCGTTAATGAACCATCCTGAACCGAGACGTGGTTGCTCACCGTTGTGGTGTGAGCGCGAGACAGCTCGCGCGAACGGCTGTGCTGAGACGCTGGACTTGACAGTGTGGTTGCACCTGAAAAAGGCCGGTTAGCCTGGCAAGAGCCCCGGGCTCCGTGCCAATGTCACGTCGTGCATGTGTTCCAAGTGTCTATGGTTCCCAGCACCCCAGAAGCAGCCATGTGCGTTGCATTTACAGCAACCTACACGTGGGCCTCTAATTTTGAATTCTACCTGCTGCTAGCCCCAGACCAAGGTCCGGGACGACACGGTTTTTTGCACAGTCCATTGCTTTTTTACGACTGGCAAGTGCAGATTTGTTGGGTTTACGAGGTGCTTGGTGCACATTCGATGATCCTGCCTTGCGGAGGGTTGATGTAATCATCTGGTTCCACGTTCATATATGGTGACAGTCTCATTCGAGTACCCCACTAATCTGGATATTGCACGTTTCAACCAGCCACCTAGAAGAATATACACAATCAGACTCCGTTCAAACTCTGTCAGGTGCTGACAACGCTCACACGCCTACCGATATCTCGGTGTGTTTCACCGTGATCACTCAGTACCTGACGCTCATCACACGCATTACATACATTACCACGCCTCGTAACAATACTAAACACGCATCAATACTCTGATGGCCGTTCACCTCTCTAAGAGATAACACCCAGTCTACTCATTTACACACACGAGCCGATGTCGTGGACGTGTAAGAGGTTACACTTCTTTTTTGACAAAACTGAACTGCACCCGAAAAGACCATGAAGGCCCCACGGTACCGACCGGCCGCCGTGTCGTCCTCAGGCACAGGCGTACGGAACGCGGATGTGGAGGGGCATATGGTCAGCACACCACTCTACCGGCCGTATGTCAGTTTACGAGACCGGAGCCGCTACTTCTCAATCAAGTAGCTCCTCGGTTTGTCTCACAGAGACTGAGTGCACCCCGCTTGCTAACAGCGCTCGGCAGACCGGATGGTCACCCAGTCAGCCATCCAAATGCTAGCCCAGCACGACAGCGGTTAACTTTGGTAATTTTATTTATTTATTTTTATTTATTTATTTATTGTTCCGTGCGACCAAATTAAGGAGAAGTGTCCATGGTCATGGAACGAGTCAATACATGAAATTATAACACGATATTAGAAACAGATAAAATGAAATATAAAAAAAACATATTCAGGTGACAAGTCGTAAGTTTAAATAAAGAAAATCAACAATGTAGCACTGGAATTTGCTTAATTTTTTAGCTCTTCCAGGAGCTCCTCGACAGAATAGAAGGAGTGAGCCATGAGGAAACTCTTCAGTTTAGACTTAAAATAGTTTGGGCTACTGCTAAGATTTTTGAGTTCTTGTGGTAGCTTATTGAAAATGGATGCAGCAGAATACTGCACTCCTTTCTGCACAAGAGTCAAGGAAGTGCATTCCACATGCAGATTGGATTTCTGCCCATTATTAACTGAGTGAAAGCTGCTAACTCTGGGGAATAGGCTAATATTGCTAATAACAAACGACATTAAAGAAAATATATACTGTGAGGGCAATGTTAGAATTCCCAGACTATTGAATAGGGGTCGACAAGAGGTTCTCGAACTTACACCACATATAGCTCTAACAGACCGTTTTTGAGCCAAAAATACCCTTTTTGAATCAGAAGAATTACCCCACAAAATACCATACGACATAAGCGTATGAAAATATGCCAAGTAGACTACTTTTCGTGTTGAAGTGTCACTTATTTCAGATACTGTTCTAATGGAAATAAAGCAGTGTTTAGTTTCTGAACAAGATCCTGGACAAGGGCTTTCCACAACAGCTTACTATCTATCCGAACGCCTAGGAACTTGAACAGTTCCGTCTCGCTTATAATATGCCTATTCTCTCTGATCAAAATATCGGTTCTTGTTGAATTGTGAGTTAGAAACTGTAAAAACTGAGTCTTACTGTGATTTAGCACAAAATTATTTTCCACAAGTCACGAACTTATTTCATGAACTACATTATTTGATAATGTTTCAATATTACACACAAGATCCTTCATTATCAAGCTGGTGTCATCAGCAAACAGAAATATTTTTGAATCACCTGTAATACCAGATGGCAATCATTTATATAAATAAGACACAGCAGTGGCCCCAGCACTGACCCTTGGGGAACACCCCACTTAACAGTGCCCCTTTGTGACTGAACATCACTACCACTCTCAATACTGCGGAGAATTACCTTCTGCTTTCTGTTCTTAAAGTAAGAGGCGAACCAATTGTAAGCTGCTCCCCTTACTCCATAATGGTCCAACTTCTGCAGTAATATTTTGTGGTCAACACAGTCAAAAGCCCTCGTTAAATCAAAGAAAACACCTAGCGTTCGCAGCCTTTTAATTAATCCGTCCAAAGCCTCACAGAGAAAAGAGAATATAGCATTTTCAGTTGTTAAACCATTTCTAAAACCAAACTGAACATTTGACAGCAAATTATGTGAATTTAAATGCTCCAGTAACCTTGTATATACAACCTTCTCGATAACTTTAGCAAACACTGATGCCATAGAAATAGGTCTAAAATTGTCAACATTATCAATGTCCCCCTTTTTATAAAGTGGCTTCACTACCGAGTACTTTAATCGGTCAGGAAACCGACCACTCCTAAAGGAAAAGTTACAGATATGGCTCATATCCATGAGAGTTCTTGGTCTTTAGTGGTTTAATTATTAACTCAATCTCCCTCTTGTCAGTATCATGGAGGAGCATTTCAGGTAACAGTCTCGGAACACTTTTTTCTAAGAGCGCTATATGATTCCCTGTTGGGACTAGGTTTTTATTTAGTTCACCTGCTATATTCAAAAAGTGATTATTAAATACTGCACATATATGCGACTTATCAGTAAGACGGACATTCCCACTACCACTGATACTATATCCTCGACTTGTCTCTGCAGACCAGCCACTTCCTTTACGACTGATCATATGGTTTTAATTTTATCCTGAGACTTAGCTATTCTATCTGCATACCAAATACTTTTTGCCTTCCTAATAACATTTTGAAGCACCTTACAATACTGTTTGTAATGGGCTGCTGCATTTAGATTGTGACTGTTTCTAACGTTTTGATATAATTGCCACTTTGTTCTACAAGATTTTCTTATCCCTCTAGTCAGCCACCCAGGCTGCCTGTTTGTGCTAGTCCCCTGTCAACGTTCTAACGGAAAGCTACTTTCAAAGAGCACGAGAAATGTCTTGAGAAAAGCATTATATTTATCGTCTACTGTATCAGCGCTATAAACATCTTGCCACTCTTGTTCCTTGATAAGGTTTACAAAGGTCTCTACAGCAACTGGATCAGCTTTCCTAAACAGCTGATGACTATATTGAACACGTGTTGCAGCACAAAAATCTTTTAGAGTTAAAATTTGTGCATCATGATCTGAAAGGCCATTCATCTTTTTTCTAACAGAATGCCCTTCTAGTAATGAGGAATGAACAAAAATGTTGCCTATGGTTCTACTGTTCCCTTGCACTCTCGTTGGAAAGAATACGGTTTGCATAAGATTATATGAATTAAGGAGGTCTACTAGCATTTATTCCTTGAACAATCACTTTTACAATTAATATTGAAGTCACCACATATAACTAACTTTTGGTATTTCCTATAAAGTGAACCAAGAATCTCATCTAGCTTTAGCAAAAATGTTGTGAAATCGGAGTCTGGGGATCTATAAATAACAACAGTTAGAAGTTTAGCTCCGTTAAATTTAACCACACCTGCACAACATTTAAACACCTTTTCAGTGCAGTACTTTGAAACAGCAATTGACTCAAATGGGATGCCGTTTTTCACACACATGGCTACTCCCCCACACCGCAAAGAGCTCCTCGAAAAGTTGCCAGACAACCTGTATCCTGGTAAAGGAAGCCTCTGAATAATCTCCTTATTTAAGAAGTGTTCAGATATACCAATAATTTCAGTCAACATCTATAAGCAGTTCACTAACTTTATCTCTAATACCTTGTATATTTTGATGAAATATACTAATTCCCTCATTACATGGATACCTAAGCTTTGTCAAAAATGGTTACTTTGTTAGAGAGACTCCCCTTAAGCAGGAATACCTATCAGCTGACTTCAATCTAAAAAAGTCGCAGCTCTAACACCCACTACTGCAGGAATTTTCCCATGGGTGATCCCACCACCCCCACGTATGCTGTCACCTAGAAGCTTTGCCAACTTCCCCTTTCCATACCTGTTGAGGTGCAGGCCATGTCTAGTGAAACCTGCCCTGCTGATAGACTCCACCGACACTACTGAAATGTGACCCATGCTTTCTGGCATCAGCGCACGCCCAAGTGTCATGTTATTATGCCTGACGGCTGTATTAAGATGAGGCCGATCGTGACGCTGAAACAGTTCCACGAAATGCACATTCGTGTTGCCAGTCTGAGTGGCTATCTTTTCCAGGTCACCATTTATGTCATACTTCCCATCCCTATCAATACGGGAACCGGTGTTACCACTGCGGGAAAGCCTTATATCGAAGCTAGGACATTTACATTTATTTTGAAATATCTAAGTCACCTGTGAACTGCTAAGAGACTACCTCACAGCGTCTCTTTATTTTTGAAACGCGTGATGTTTTTTTATTAGGTAGCTTTCACAAAAGTCGTACGCCATTACTAATGAACCAGACATCTTGTTGCAGTCATCTTATCTGAAATGACCTGCCGCCTTCTGCCTACTTTATGGAGTATCCCCAGACGGAAAGAACACTAAATTTTCATGTGGTCTTTACAGTTGGTTTTCAGGTAACAGAAACAGTCAAGAACCTATTTTGTTTGGAAACGGAAGTGATGTCATCAGTTCTCTACGACAGTTTTTGTTGGTCCAGACAAGGTTTGTTGTTGTGAGGAAAGAAGGAGTTGTTTTTTGTCTCAGGTGGCATTTACATGGTTTATTTTTCTTCTCTTCCGCAGCGTATCACAGGCTAGTGTTAGCACCCCCTGGCGATGACATTAGTATTTTAGCTTCGTGATGAGACATTGAAACACTAAATGTAAGATAAAGTAGTAAAAATTCGCTTAAATACACGATGAAGAGAACATATATAGTGGAAAATAGATCAAACAGCGTATATATGTACGAACAGGGGAGTCGAAGGTGAAGCTTGCCACCAGCTCTGTTCTAGTATTGTAATTATTCACAAGTTAATGAATCCATTATTGTGAAGGAAAATACAAAAACTAGGGATAATTTACCACCGTTAATTATGTAACATTTTACTGAAAGAAAAGATTTAGTACCCTCTCGAGCGAACGAGTTGTAATTCCATTTTGTATTCTTGCTACAATTATAAAGGCTGACAAGAGACGATGTACTAAGAAAAAAATCGATTATAAGATCAAAAGAAAGGTGTAGGGACGCAAGCAAAAGGAAGGAGAAAAATCAGACATCAAAATCGTAAGATATGTGAGGTAACTCTGTGTCTGTAATACAATAGTTATTAAAGTCATAAGATGTAAGTCCAAATAATGACAGTCCAAATAACGTCAAAGAGAAAACAATACCTATATGAAAATGTGAGGACATACGTTGTTCACGTAATTAAGCTTAAACGGGCTCACCATTTGATACATTCTAGATCCTTAAAACCAGGGTTTACACTACACAATACAAGCAATGGATACAATGTAAACCATATTAATATTTGCAATTAAAAGTGATTGTAAGTGACACAGTCTACTGATTTCAGAAAATCAACTAGACAGGCTTATTTGCAATCGAATCAAATGTAATAAAAAAGTAAATGAATTCTATTTCAGTATACTACATTTGCATTCACAGTTGTGTGACACGCACTATCTCATGATACCTCTCACTTTTACCACTGAGTGACAATAAATTAAGCGTAATTTTCACAGTTATGTTAAGACAGTGGCGGTAGCGTTAGTAGCAGGGTGAGGGGGGCAAGAGCGCAATCTTGATATCAAATTGATATGCAAATTAATTAAATTAATCAATTAATTAACCCCTCACCACCACCACCACCACCATCCATCCGCAACACTGTTCCCAGATAATGTCATGTGTTTTCCTCAGGTAGAACAGCCCTCTTCCTGACTGCTCCCCCCCCCCCCCCCCCCACCCCACCACCCCCAACTGATCTACCCTATTGGTGGGAATTTCCAATTATGGCGAGAATTTCAAATTTTGGCTGGAATTTCGAATTTTGGTGGGACTTTCTTTGTCCCAGGGCTGTGCTGATGTCTCACAACCCTCCCCCCCCCCCCCAACCCCTCACCAGGGACTTGTTGGTAGCAGCTTGGTTTACACCATGTGACATCCAGCTTTCTGTTGAGAGCCAATGGATCGAGATGTGTTAATGTCAGCAGTTTAGCACCTGATGCAGACTTCGAAGTGAATGTAGAAAAACATAGTGTATGGCAGTGTACAAAGCTGTATTCATACACTTCTTCAGTGCATAAAAGCTGAAAAAACAATGTATTAAACTGTCTATAAAAAAAATACAGGAAACCTCACTTATAGTTGGTAATCTGTTGGATATCGTCTTCCCCTAGTACATTTGATAAAACTTTATACAAGTCTGTGCAAGACGCTTCGACTACTGGTCACTTGCTCCAATGGACCAATATGTGTGTGTGTATAATATGTTCGATGTCAACACACATACAATGTTTATTTTTCGATGTATCAGAAGACAGAGATGAGGACAATCTTATAGGGGGCTCTATTCCAAGGGGACAATTCTCGCAAAACTACACGGATTTTGCTCATAAAACTAATAGAAATTGGCCATATCTGTTCTCTAGGAATCATTGCTGTTTTTCTTATTATTGTTACGATTGCATTTTTAAAAATAGGTGTTACCGCACATCTTATGTTAGTTCCTACTTCATAACCTCTAATTATAAAATAGACGCTACTTGAATTATAACTTTATGTGGAACCTAAATATGATAGTATTTTTCCAGACATGTGAGTAGATTGCGTGAAACAGGTTGTGATTATCAAACTGCTTACAAAACTAGAATGCAAGAATCTGCTGTACGATAGAAAATTTCCATACATTTCAGCAGAGGGGAGTTTTGAGCGAAAACGTAAAACGTTAGCACACATACATTATTTGTTCACGATGTATTGGAAGAGGGAAATGTGGTAAAATCTTATAGGAATTTCTGTTACAAGACAGACTCTCACAATCTGTTTCATAAACGCCAGTGTGATGTAGCACCGCTTTGGTAAAATGGGATCTGCCATAGTGTACAGAACAGCAACGTCCTCTTGAATTATATCTTCTTGTTGTCGAATGTAAAATGATTGTGTTTTTTTTTCAACATGTGAGCTAATGGCGTGAAAGATAGCATTCTCTAATGTTATTTCGTGTGTCTGAAATTTATGTAATGCACAAGTGCATGACAGTTTATTTACAAACACCGATTTGAACGTGAGAGATGCTATCAGGTCACGTAATTTGTTCATCAAGCTGAAAGAAATTGCTTAATATAGATGCTTTTCTTCAGACCTTAAATTCTCGCTTTTTCTTTACTTCGATGAGAGTTTCGAAATAACAAGGACATTCTATGTTGATTGATAGTTTTCGCAGCAAAATAGTGGAAATTTTTTCCTGACTTTACTCATGGTGGACATGTATAGGGTGTGAATAGCCGGACCTCTGAATTTTGTTCATCTGTTACGGACGGGTGTGAGCTTCTTTGAATGTAGAAAAATCTTGAGATGCTAATTGTATCCTGCAGTCGAATGGAAGAACTGTACAGATTTTGCTCATAAAACTAAAAGAAAATGTACAGCGCCTATTTTCGGAAAGAGGACATTTATTGCCATCGCGACAATGTTTTCCTTTTTAATCTATGCTCGCTTACAGAAGATACGTTGACGTTACAGTGAATTGATTTCCCCCTCAAAATGGTGAGCACTTGGTGGGTCCGTGTGGGGACCATGCACTGTGTGATTCTGTGTGTGTGTGTGTGTGTGTGTGTGTGTGTGTGTGTGTGCGTGTGTGTGTGTGCTTGTCCTTGGCAGCTGTGTCCCGACCAGGGTAAGTACATTGTACCAAATCTGATCTCCTATATTATAAGTAAATGATAAAACAAAAGCAGTAATTGCATGGCATTCTAATACCAATAATGATTTATCACAAAGCTTGGTGTAGGCTTACGTACTTTGAAAACGTCAAAATGAAATTTAAAACTAAAAAATAAACAGATTATTCTGCAAAACTACAAGAAATATTATAGAAAATGAAGCAAATAGGCTAGTACTGAAAATGCACAGTAATTCAGTACGAAAAACAAGTAAGAAACTACACGCAATTAATGAAATTTGTATTTAAATCTATGTGAAACACCTATTTAAGAATCATGCACATGTTACTGAGGTTAGGCTAACATCACTAAGAAGTGAGTTACAGGTGAATTGAATCAAGATATCCATTTTGCAGGGCCTAGGCTACTGAGATCATTCCTTTATTCATATTACCATCATTTGCGCTAACTAATATACGAGTTATTAGTTTAAATGCTCATCAGTAACATCAGAATTGCCTGCTGGTGACATTTATTGAATTGTAAGTTGCTGGAACATGCTTTCAAATGAGTTTATTTTTTATTGCTATTATTGACCACATACAGAGTGACATTTCATAGATAACATTTCAAAGCGAGAAGATATGTAAACTACAATGACAGTGACACAAAATGACAGTGCAATAAAATAAGAACTCAGTTTATTTGAAGAAGCTTTCACTTTATTGATATCCACAAGCGATGATGGCAAACCTTGCTTACTTTTTTCATCATATCACACATTTAATAAGAAAACAACGAAGGTAAGCTTTTTGCAAACGTGAACATTAAACATTTTGTGTATATAATCTGAAAGTTGAAATAAAACGAGTAAGAATCGGCACCAGTAAGCAAACAAACGACGTCTTCGTAGTTCTACCTTCACACCTATTGACGTAAACACAGTAAAAGAGAATCTATATGGATTATGAAAGCATTATTCTCACTTCACGTACTTGTTTTCTTGGTGATTTGAAACGTGTAAAGAAAAAGCGGATCACACATACGAGGGCAAGCACGTCGTATTTCTGGACCGAATATGGTTCTAGAACCAGGTTTTTAGGACCAGACATTTGAATACGCCTTCCTGAGACTATGTCATTAGAGCAAGCACTATAATATTCGTAATTTAAAACAACTTCGCGTGCATACGACAGAAAATACAAACAAAAAGCAATGCTAAAGAATTTCTTTGTAAACAATAGTCTGCTAATGTTTTTAATAGGGCTGTGTTTGAACAAGACTCGAGCAGTTTACGTAACAGAGCGGAAAATCTCGGGTTCTGTGCCATCTTCCGGTCGGCCTTCGGTCTACTGAGTTTTGTTGGTACTATCACAACTATCTGTCTTAGCTTTTTTAATGCAGCATGGATTTTAAGAATAAAAATCACTGCAAAACGCGCACCGAAATACCTTCTTGGCTGAAGGTGACGTGTAGCAGCGGAAGCGAATGAACTACTAAAAGACTGCAACCATGATACTGGGTAATAATTGAGCTATTGTACGTCCCGCGTTCTGGTGAGGGCTGATGGCACTATCTTCAAGACGGGTCATTCCGCGATAGAAGTGGCTGTGAGCGTGGGGTTGCTATTCTGTCATTCTGCGCAACGGATTAATCTGAGACGTGCCCTTTACCCTGTGGCTCCTGCAAGATGCAATTTCCACCCCCACACTACTACAGAAGTCAGACAGACACTCCTAACGTTCTAAAGAGAAATCCCTGAAAACTTTCAGCAATAAATATCTTCTGGAGTCGTCCACAGTATTGAAATGACACAAAAATTCACAAAATTTCTTACGTAACTAATGGGATACTTGGGTACTGGAGTAGTGCTAGTTAGTGTAAGAAAACATGAAACTAACGAAAATTATTATTTATTTTTTTGCAAAAATTCTGAGGAATCACAATGGCACTTTTGGTTATGAACTTAACACGTTATTTCCAGGTTCGTTTCGGAATGTGAAGTTACCTCTTAAGGATAGGATTCGCTAATGAAATTTCTATACAAAGTTTAAGATTGTTATTGACTTGGCAGAATGGCTGAGAGCTGCTCCTACTCAACTTCAATAATCATCCATTAGAATGTTGCTAGGTACGGTCGAGGCTGTCGCATGTGAAATGCAGTGAAGTGTACTGTCGTGGAGGAAATATGGGGATCGCAAGAGCTGTAGCACACAATACCGTAAGCTGCGATGACTGCTGTCTGCGCCGCTTGCTGCTGACAAATAAGATAACTCTCGTTCTATCTGGATTGACCTTCGCCAATCAAACTCTCCCTACGCCTTGATGAAGTCAAGGACTCCTGTTCGCCCCTAGTCTAACTATTGGAGTGGTACACCGGTCAGATAACCAGTCCACCGTGATGCCACTCAAAATTCGCTCGCAGGCGTTTAACTATAACTCTGTCCATTCACATCACACAATAAGTGTGGCGGCCAACACAGTGAACAATGCTTAATCGCAAGGACTCAATATAGAGTCGCACTCCAATTCGCTCTCGACAGAAGTGCTCTCCCAGTGAAGTACTGAGGAGAGACTTGTTCCTCGCTCTTTGAGTACACGTACGAGCGCGCACACTCTTGTTACATGTTCTCACTCCAAGAGCGACAACGGAACGGCCCCTCTCCAAGCCAGACGTATATCTGTCGGTCTCTTCCATTACTCCTTCAGATTAAGGCGTCAGGAATATCGTCGGCCAATCAGCATTGCTCTTCTAAAACGGGAGAATGACGTTTCGTTTAAGGTGACCAATCCAGAAACTGTAGTATCGGCGTTTGGCGTTTGCTGTCTCCCTGTGACAATCTCTGAAACTGCGTGCTATGTGTAAAGAATGCGTAGGCTGGTTGCTCCCACACAATGTAGCGGAATTTGCTTTTAAGCCGAACACGGGGGTCGTCCTTTCACTCGGGCAAACGCTGTCTGCTCTACGGGCGGTCACTGGCCGACGTAGATGGGTTGGGACCGGCCTCCTGGCGTGCAGTTGCCTCTCTCGAACTAAAAGTTCCTATTACTGTCGTGACTGGAATGTATGTGTGTACGCCAGCCTCGAGTATTTCAAACCACGGTGCGCACTTGTGATTTATTAGTTATTTGCATATCGTTTACATGAATTCATACAACACTGACTTTATCTTATCGAGTTTGGGTTCGAATGAAGCGTCTTGATGTGCGGAATATGATTGTGAGGGCGGAATATGTAAGCAATGAAGGTCAGGAGACCACGACGTCTTACATTACAAACACTTAATTACGATACAACTTCTTTGTTCGACATTTAATTCTTGATTAGTTGTTTTGATTGTATCATCTAAATGTTGCGATATTGTTTCCAAACTGATTAAAACCTCGTAATGTTTTTTTTATATTATTCAAATACGTGAACAGGGATCGAACTGCTCAGTTGCAGTCTCCTTGACAAATGATTAATGCCTTTCATAACCAAATAAAATAATATACTAAGTTCATTGAAGAAATATTTTTGGAGGATAACATTTTCTTATTTGTCTGATATCTTCACTTGAAAATCTTGGTAAGTGTTTCTCCCCCTAACAAGCGAATGTCCTTTGTGACAAGCGTTGTCTGCTGCCTCTCGTCTTAAGTGCGCTAGCTATCCCAGCCCCTGCCCTCACTTCCAAACGTCCACATAATCCCATACAATGATAAGGCAAAACAATATGACCACCTCCCCCACCGCGGTGTTGGGTGCCGCCTGGTGGCGTTGCGGCCACGTGACACAGAAATAAAAGCATGTAAGTGGAGCAGACACGAGCAGGGGATCACCCTAGCAAAGATACGGGCTGCAAATGGGGAAATCCTTCGAGATAAGTGAGTTTGACAAATTATTACGCAGAACCTATGAATGAGTACCTCTAAAACGGCGAAGCTGGTCGAATGTTCACGTGCTACAGTCGTGAGCATCTGTGAAAATGATTGGACATCCACGACTTTTCACAGAACGTGGGGTTCGGAGGCTTGTCTGCTCTGTAAAGCAAGATAGACGGTGATCTGGGGCATCTCTCCCGATAGAGCGCAATGCTGGTGCACGCACTATCATTTAGGGACACACCGTTCATCGTACATTGTTGAATTTGGAGCTCTGCAGCAGACCACCCCTACTTGTTCACATTTTGATCCAACGTTATCGTCAATTACGATTGCAGTGGGCACGGGACCATCGGGATTCGACCGTCGATCAATGGAAACGTGTCGGATCTTGGGGTGAATCACATTTTCGCTACACTAGGTCGATGGTCGTCCCCACAAACGTCGTCGAGGTGAACGGCGGCTCGAGAAGTGCAGCGCGCCGCAGACGGGGGCTGGCCGGAGCAGTATTACGCTATGGAAGAGATTGTCCTGCGCTTGCTGGGGACCGGTGGCAGTAATTGAAGACACGATGACAGCTGCGATCCGCCTGCTTCTCTTCGCTCTCGCTTCGGAGTGGCCGTGCGGTTCTAGGCGCTACAGTCTGGAACCGAATGATCGCTCCGGTCGCAGGTTCGAATCCTGCCTGGGGCATGGATGTGTGTGATGTCCTTAGGTTGAATAGGTTTAATTAGTTCTAGGCGACTGATGACCTCAGAAGTTAAGTCGCATAGTGCTCAGAGCCATTTGAACCTTTTTTTCTTCGCGAAGTGCTCCCCGACGGCGATGTCGTTTTTCAGCTATGTGTCGGAGCGAGAACCGTGCTACAGTGGTTTCAGGAGCATTAGAGTGAACTCACGTTGATGTCTCGGCGACCAAATTAGCCTGGTGTAAATCCTATGTAACCTATCTGGATCGCTATCGGGCGCCATTACCACGTGCTCAAATCAGCGGCCCATATTTACACGTATTATATGACCTGTGCACAGACATCTAATACTACATACCAATAAACTGTCAGATCCCAGATACGCATGATCAGTGATGTATTTCGTTCCAAAGACAGACAAACAAGCTATTAAGCAAGTTGTCACAATGTTTTGGCTTATCTGGGTATATCCATACATACTGTATGTCAATGCGTATGGTAAATTCGTTCAAACGCAATAGTAGTTTGTGCAATGGTAGGATTTAATGTTGTTTCTTCCCCAGTTTCACGAGATTTACGCAGAGCCGTAGCTTACGGATGTGGCTAGGTCGTAGCTTCTTACGTATCCCGAGCACTCGCGGCGGGCGCGTCGAATATCAAGTGATGTTCGAATAAGCTCGATACTGTATCGAACGCTGCGGCGTATCGGAATATCTCGATCCTATTCGAACGCGAGTATCGTCTGTTCTAATATGACAGTAAGTCTGTAGTACCTCTTCCCCTTATTTTTATCTCCTTGTACATAACTCTTTGTTGTCATGTCTTTCGTTTCAAATCGAAATAAATAGACTGCTAGTACACCGTTGTACGAACGTTACAGATATGGTTAATTCTGACACTCTGGGAGGGAAATTTTAAGGATAGTGTGAAGCTTATCAACAATGGAGATATTCGTGTTATAATAGAAAACAGACTTTTGGTCGTAGTTAGTTATATTACATTTATGTTTAAATACAGCTACCTAAACGCTGGTTCGACAAAGAGAGAAATTATATTTAGTAGGTCTTTTGTTGTGTACAGTTTATCTGTACTGATTGTGTCCAAATACGAGCGTCAGAACTTTAATAGTGGCAACTATTTGTTTACAGCTTGTACAAAGTAGATACGTGTTTGAAAGTTTTACTGACCTCCAAAGTAGTCACCAGCATTGTGTATAACCTGTTGCCAGCGATGTGGAAGTCGTAGGATACTCTTAGCAGTGCCAGTTGTGTTGACAGCTTGGGCGGCGCGGTCTATTCCCCGACGAATTTGTAGCAGTTCTGAGCAAATGCCGTGAAGTGTTTCCCTCAGTTTAGAAATCGAGTTGAATTTGTGAGGGGGTGAGTCAGTGGACTGCAGTAGGTGGTATAGGACTTAGCAGTCCCATCAGTCAAATAGTAACAGCTTGCACCGTACGTGCTTGAGTATTGCCCTGCAAAATGATGGTCAGGTCCTGCAGAAAGTGTCATCACTTCTGTCTTTATTCTGCTCATTTTTGGAACGCAACTACGACCAGCTAAGAGACAGAAGTGATGACACTTTCTGCAGGACCTGACCATCATTTAGCAGGACAATGCTCAAGCACGTACATTGCAAGCTGTTACTGATTTGTTTGACTGATGGGACTGCTAAGTGCTATACCACCTACTGCAAAATGGTTCAAATGGCTCTGAGCACTATGGGAATTAACTTCTGAGGTCATCAGTCCCATAGAACGTAGAACTACTTAAACCTAACTAACCTAAGGACATCACAAACATCCATGCCCGAAGCAGGATTCGAACCTGTGACCGTAGCGTTCGCACGGTTCCAGACTGTAGCGCCTAGAACCACCTACTGCACTCCACTGACGTAAGCCCTCGTGAGTTCAACTCGATTTCTAAACTGAAGAAAACAACTCACGCTATTCGCTTCAGAACTGCTAAAAATTCGTTGGGCAATAAACCGCGCCGCTCGAACTGACAACACACAACTGACATTGCTAAGAGTATCCTACGACTTCCACATTGCTGGCAACGGGTTATACACAATGCTGGTGAGTAGTTTAAAGGTCAGCAAAAACTGTAAATAAATAGTTGCCACTATTAAAGTTCCAACGCTCGTAGATTAAAATAGCTTTCGACAGTCCTACGTTAGCATTATTGGTTATGCCATAGGAGAGCGATACTTTAATTAGTTAAACACCTACTACTTCATGAAATAGTCAGTCATTATCATAATTTATTGTAACTTCCTCTCTGATTAAAGTACTTAATAACAAAGCCGCTTTACAAAAACGGAGAAAGAGATAATGTAGCCAATTTTAGACCTATTTCTATGCCATTAGCGTTGGCTAAAGTTATTAAAAAGGCTGTGTATGTACGCATAATTGATTATTTTGTATCACATGTACAGTTCGGCCTTAGAAGTCACTTAACAACAGAAAATGCTATAGTCTCTTTTCTCTGTGAGGTACTGGATGGGTTGAACAAAAGATTTCGAATGCTAGGCACATTTTTTGATTTAACTAAGGTGTCTGACTGTGATGTCTCAATGTATTGTTCCAGAAGTTGACAGCAGTTAAGTCCCATAGTGCTCAGGACCACTTGAACCTTTTTTTGAACCAGAAGTTGAACCGTTACGGAATACGGCGAGCAGCTCACAATTGGTTCACCTCTTACTTTGACTACAGACGGCAAAAGGTCATTATTCACAGTGTGGAGTCTAAGTGGGGTATGGTCAAATGGGAGGTGCCTCGGGGATCAGTGTTGGGGCCACTCTAGTATTACGGGTGATTCTAAAATATTACTGTTTGCTGATGACAGCAGCCTGGTAGTAAAGAATGTTGTGCGCAACATTGGCTCGATTTCAAACAGTGCAGTTCATGTCATGAGTTCAACGTTGGTAGAAAATAAACTAACGCTAAATCACAGTAAGACTAAGTTTTTACAGTTTCTGACACACACTTCAACAAGGCTCGACATTTTAATTTCACAGAATGGGCATATGATCAGTGAAACTGAACAGTTCAAATTTCTAGGTGTTCAGATAGATAGTAAAGTGTCGTGGAAAGCACACGTTCTGGATCCTGTTCAAAGACTTAATGCTGTCATTTTTACTATTCGAACGAGATCGGAACATAATTAGCCAGTTTTGCTTATTTTCATTCGCTTATGTCGCATGGTATTATATTTTTGGGTAACTCTTCCCATTCTAAAAGGATATTTTTGGCTCAGAAACGGGCGGTTCAGGCAATAAGTGGTGTAAGTTCGCGAACCTCTTGTCGACCCCTGTTCACTAGTCTGGCTATTTTGGCATTGAGCTCTCAATATATATATTTTCCAACAGAAAGCTGCTTATTCTTGGGAATAAACTGATATTGTTAACAAGAAAAGACAGTAAACAATATATATATATATATATTGTTTACTGTCTTTTTTTGTTAACAATATCAGCTTATTCCCAAGAATAAGCAGCTTTCACTCAGTTAATACTGGGCAGAAATCCATCCTGCATTTGGATCGGACTTCCTTACCTATTGTGCAGAAAGGGTGCAGTATACTGCTGCATCCATTTTCAATAATCTACCACAAGAATTCAAAAACCTTTGCAGTAATCCTCGCGCTTTCAAATCGAAACTCAAGAGTTCTCTCATGGATCGGTCCTTCTACTCTGTTGAGGAGTTCCTTGAAAAATTAAGCTGATTCTTGTGTTATATTGTTGATTGTTTTTACTTAAACTATGGCTTGACTTTTTTGGGTTCATAAACGTTTTATTTTTATCTGTTATTTCTTTTATCTGTTGTTAGTTTTATGTTGTAGTTTCATGTACTGACACGTTCCATGAGCTTGGAGGTTTCCTCCTCAATGTGACCCTGCGGAACTTGACGTGTAAATAAAAAGAAAAGAAAAAAAATAAATTCACTTTATATTCTGTCTGTCTTATAAGCGTGCAAAGAGACTGAGTGAGAGTCTTTGTGATCGACTGTAAGACAATGAATTTCAAGAAAAATTGTTTTATCAGTTTACATTGTGCATAGATGACTCTGACGAAAGCACAGTGGTAACGATATTAACTGACAGCAGTTATAGTAGGCAATAGTCATTGACATAGCGTGCATGTGGAAGTGAAGATACAGATGTATTCAACAATGAGGACAGTGTGACAGTAGTTTGGTATGCGAACAGACGGAATACGGAGATTGTGTTCGGGTGAGTAATAGACAGCGGGGGCACAATAGCGAGGCACAGTGCATCGTGTTTACTTTAGAATCATTTTACCCTTTCCAATGTTCGCACGTAAACATATTGAGCGGATCTGTTGGAATTCTTGCGGCCTCCAAACTGACTGTTATCGACAATGTGTGACGCCCCTTCCCAGTCCGCGTCGGTTAGGTTTTATTTTTTTTTTTTCACTAGCGCTCTTCTCACACCGTGTTACTTGTCTTCTTGTAGACACGATGGGCAGCCTGCGATGTAACGCCAAAGAAAGGGCAGCTTCGTTCATGCTGAAGTCTTGGGCACGTCCAAACGACCTCCACACTGCCATCCGTCTTTCTTTCCTATGCCCATGTCAATCAGTCCTAATGCGCTGTTTCCACACAACCGAGTGGCATATACAATACATGGCGTACATGAGCCGTTGACGGTCACAGTACCGTACCGCCTGATACCAGATGTACGGCGACCAGTCTGCTCCATTTATGTGCTCACAAATACACTCCTGGAAATGGAAAAAAGAACACATTGACACCGGTGTGTCAGACCCACCATACTTGCTCCGGACACTGCGAGAGGGCTGTACAAGCAATGATCACACGCACGGCACAGCGGACACACCAGGAACCGCGGTGTTGGCCGTCGAATGGCGCTAGCTGCGCAGCATTTGTGCACCGCCGCCGTCAGTGTCAGCCAGTTTGCCGTGGCATACGGAGCTCCATCGCAGTCTTTAACACTGGTAGCATGCCGCGACAGCATGGACGTGAACCGTATGTGCAGTTGACGGACTTTGAGCGAGGGCGTATAGTGGGCATGCGGGAGGCCGGGTGGACGTACCGCCGAATTGCTCAACACGTGGGGCGTGAGGTCTCCACAGTACATCGATGTTGTCGCCAGTGGTCGGCGGAAGGTGCACGTGCCCGTCGACCTGGGACCGGACCGCAGCGACGCACGGATGCACGCCAAGACCGTAGGATCCTACGCAGTGCCGTAGGGGACCGCACCGCCACTTCCCAGCAAATTAGGGACACTGTTGCTCCTGGGGTATCGGCGAGGACCATTCGCAACCGTCTCCATGAAGCTGGGCTACGGTCCCGCACACCGTTAGGCCGTCTTCCGCTCACGCCCCAACATCGTGCAGCCCGCCTCCAGTGGTGTCGCGACAGGCGTGAATGGAGGGACGAATGGAGACGTGTCGTCTTCAGCGATGAGAGTCGCTTCTGCCTTGGTGCCAATGATGGTCGTATGCGTGTTTGGCGCCGTGCAGGTGAGCGCCACATTCAGGACTGCATACGACCGAGGCACACAGGGCCAACACCCGGCATCATGGTGTGGGGAGCGATCTCCTACACTGGCCGTACACCACCGGTGATCGTCGAGGGGACACTGAATAGTGCACGGTACATCCAAACCGTCATCGAACCCATCGTTCTACCATTCCTAGACCGGCAAGGGAACTTGCTGTTCCAACAGGACAATGCACGTCCGTATGTATCCCGTGCCACCCAACGTGCTCTAGAGGGTGTAAGTCAACTACCCTGGCCAGCAAGATCTCCGGATCTGTCCCCCATTGAGCATGTTTGGGACTGGATGAAGCGTCGTCTCACGCGGTCTGCACGTCCAGCACGAACGCTGGTCCAACTGAGGCGCCAGGTGGAAATGGCATGGCAAGCCGTTCCACAGGACTACATCCAGCATCTCTACGATCGTCTCCATGGGAGAATAGCAGCCTGCATTGCTGCGAAAGGTGGATATACACTGTACTAGTGCCGACATTGTGCATGCTCTGTTGCCTGTGTCTATGTGCCTGTAGTTCTGTCAGTGTGATCATGTGATGTATCTGACCCCAGGAATGTGTCAATAAAGTTTCCCCTTCCTGGGACAATGAATTCACAGTGTTCTTATTTCAATTTCCAGGAGTGTATTTTGTACGGGGAGCTTATTAATACTGTAGGTTTTTTGTTTCCGGAAGTCCGCAACTTATTACGTTTTATCATTAGAGGTATTTTTCAGTTCTAGCACAAGTCTGACACCCTGTGTAGAACTGCCGATGTGCGTAAAACGCTTTTTTTCGGGTAATACCGCATACAACACTAGGGTTTGGTCGATGAGGCAGTGCTGAGCAAAAAAGGTGTAATGATGTCTGGAATCGCATGGATTCCATGCTAGAGACCATTTATTCAGTCCAATACTGTTACAGAAATTGCGGTCTAACACGCGCTGTAGCATGCAGCCACAGGTATAGTATGCATGGTTTCCTCCTAGAGGGTGGTACTATTTCTGATACTTCATGCCCTAGCGCCCTTTCCTGCCATAGTAATTGGTAGTGCTGTGGCCGATTCACTTCTCTTGCTGACACACCTTGTGGTGGATGTGATACAGCGACCGAATTTCGGGACCAGTCTTTCTTCCACGTCGCCTAGCAACCCGGAACTATCGGCGTATCTTGCAAGTGACTTTGCCACCCCTGCAGCAAGAAGTGCCATTGATGGTTCGAAGGGTTAGATGGCGCCTAGCTGATGGTCCACCAGCCCACTTCGCCGTTAACGTCCGGACGCATCTCAATCCTGTCTCCCCTGATGGGTGGATCAGACGAGGTGATCTAGTTGCATGGCCTGCTCGTTCACCGTATCTCAATACGTGCGATTTCTAGTTATGGGGTCATCTCAAAATATCGTGTATGCAGAGCTCATTCCAGATGTGGAGACACTGGAGAAGCGTTGCCTTTGACACTGTTCGGATGCAGCCAGGCCGATGTCAGCCTGTGAGACAAAATATGCTTCGGCGGGTACCCGCATGCGTTGAGGCACATGAAAACAACTTGCAATACTTACTCTAACTGTGGATGAATGGTACAGCGCGTATTAGACCACAGTCTCTGTAACAAAATATGATTGAATAAATGGTCTATAGCATGGAAACCACGCATTTCCGGATATAAGTTCATTAGATCTTTTTTGTTTCGTTTCCTGTCGTCTATCAATCCCTAGAGTTTTTACACGGTGGAAAAAGTCGCCCTGTAGATACTTAGGTCGTTGACGTAACATCTAAGGTATAATTGATGTAGTACGCTACGCCGGAACTGTTCAATTCCCCGTGCTGTGCCCCCGACCTGTAGAACCCTTCTCTCTGTTTTGTTTAAGATAGTGTTTATCAGATACGTAACACACTATCTGAAGGCTTGAATCTATTGTTAAACTGCCTCTTTTGGTCGGAGGACAGGTATATGATACATATTACAACATTATACGTAGACGTGTTAAATTGTGAGGTGGTTTTTGAGGTACTATTTGCACCTGCTCTTAGTTTCTCAGTCACAGCTTGATGTATGACATCAAAAGAATACGGTGCAACTATCAGAACGATTGATTTATTGAACAATAACATTATGGGAAGAGTAAAACACACAACGACAATTTGGCGTCGGCATTAACGAAATCTTAGCTTTGTTATGGCGGTACACGTTGCGCAATATCACATCTCAAGTGTGAATACGATGTCTAAAGTAGTTTGGCTTAAGAGATTTTTCTATAACTAGGTGTATACCCAAAAAAATGGCTCTGAGCACAATGGCTGTGTATTAACATGCAGCCAGCAAATTCTTAATAACTGAAAACAGAAGCAGATCACATCTGATGGCTGTATGTACGTAAAAAGTATTTTATGACAGCACGTTATTACATCCAGTCTACACACATGGAATACACCGCCGGCCGGGGTGGCCGCTACAGTCTGGAACCGCACGACCGCTACGGTCGCAGGTTCGAATCCTGCTTTGGGCATGAATGTGTGTGATGTCCTTAGGTTAGTTAGGTTTAAGTAGTTCTAAGGTCTAGGGGACTGATGACCTCTGATGTTAAGTCCCATAGTGCTCAGAGCCATTTGAACCATGTAATACACATGATGGCATATGAAAGCATATGTGTATGAAATTGTTTATTTCTTTCAGACGGTCCAGGTGAAGTGCGCATTAAAACCGAAAATCAGGCGAAAACGTCAGGAAACTGCACAGTAAGGTATTTGAAGATCGTAGCTTAATGGTGAATGTAAAAGCTGATGTCTTACTCATGTCTGGAGAAAAACAAAATACAGTTACGTGAACGATTAACTATGAAAAAGGTTTCTGCTATAAAAGTGTTTCGTTTGGTAAGTGTAGGACTTTCACCGAAAATGTCTTACCAAACTAACTGAATAGGCCTACTGATGTAGTTCAAGGACAAGATCTGCTTGCACTACCGCAGAACCTGAAGCCACCGCTATCCTGTCCTGGGCAAGTTATTTCGTGGTTTCGTAAGTACATACACTGCAAAAATCTGCCCCAACAATCTGCATTACGGAAACAGCATCTAAACTTACCTTTCACACCCTGAAAATTTGTCATCCAATAGAAAGGGATATTTAGTACTAATTACACGGGAGAGCCATATGTGACTGAGATCATTCACTCTCTGTACAATGAATAACCACTGAACAGACAAATGGCTTCAGAGAGATATCTCAACTAGATTGCACTATGTGAAGGTTAACAATCAGAGGACATCTCTCGGGGACGTCTGCAAAGACGATTTCACGATATAAAGAAAACAAAGCTGTAAAAAACGATATGGGTGGGCTACACTTATGGTCAGGAGGCCCCATCCGCGGAAGTTTAGCCGCCAGGTTGCAAGACACGTCACTGGGCAACTAGCGTATCGGTGGTGATTATATATTGGCCACAACATCTTGGTAGATGATTGTTGCAGTGTCTGTGTGTTTATGGGTTGCATTTTTTCATATGACTTGTCAAGCCAATGGCAGCACGGCATCTCTTGCCGCAGTTGTCACAAGTGTATCTGGCTGCTGAAGCGGGAGCAGTGGTAGCATTGCGAAGCTTTTTCTGCCTTAATCTGTCTAACAAGCCTTCATCATGCTTCGACATTCCAGATGATATATCGTCACGCCACTCTGGTCTCATGCTAGGCCTTGCCTCACATCTGTTTGTGTAGATTCCAAAGCTCTCCATATGTCGTTTACAGGAGTCCTTGAACCTCAATATAGGACGTCCTACAGGTCTTTTGGCTATAGAGATCTCTCCAAGCATCACCTCACGTGGTAATCTGTCAGGATCCATACGGTGGACGTGTCCCAGCCAGCGGAGTCGTCTCTGCTTCAAGATAGCTGAAATACTGTTGCAGTTAGTTTTAGATAGCACTGCTTCGTTGGTCATTCGGTCCTTCCACGTTACTCTGAGGATGGATCTCAGGCACCGCATGTGGAAAGCATTAAGGCGACGTTCTTGTTTGGCATAGGTAGTCCATGTTTCCGATGCATACAAAAGGATGCTGAGGATGCAAGTTTGGTATACAAGAATTTTGGTGGTCAAAGAGAGATTGTTGTTTTTCCAAACACGTGTAGAGAGTTTGCCAAAAGTTGTTGCAGCTCTTCCAATGCGAACATCAATTTCCTTGTCAAAGGACAGGTTTGATTCTATAGTAGATCCAAGATAGCAGAAGTTATCTACGACTTGCAGAGTAGTGCCATCTAGTGTGATATTCGGCTTTGTGTTAGTACCCTGATCCAAAATTACGGTCTTACTGCTGTTTACACTCATCGAGAATAAGTGGCTTGCGTGACTAAATCTTGATACTAGCTCTTGCAGCTCTTCTGCGGAGTTCGCAGTGGTGATAAGGACAACACAAACTCAGTCCACGTGTGGAGCGGGGCCGGGAATCGAACCCGGGCGCACTGTAGGGGAGGCAAGCACGTTAGCACTCCGCTACGAAGGCGGACAACAAAACCTTGAATATATTGGAAGCACCGTTTGACACGCGTGTTACAATTTGAATGGAACGCTCTTCTCGCAGCTGCAGTGTGTTTGTTTAGTCTGCTAGTGTTGTACTTGTGCGAAGCTTTTGACTACGAATCCTTATTCCGCGCTTTTACGTAAGTGGGCGGTCCTCCAGTGAAAGATGGACGCCGGGGTGGCTCGCAGGCGCTATTACACGACTGCGGGACCCCGAGTAGCACCGAAAGCGTCGAAATTGCTTTAGGAGGGGCGCGCGTGGTAGCCTTGTGTCGACGCCTTTCCGTTTTAGGCGCTGCTTGCCGGGCTGAAAGACGGGGCACGCGGCAGAGCCGCGGAGGGTGCGGCGGGGAGCAGGCGGTTCCGCGCCAGCTTGGAAACAGAATTCCGTTAACGCTAAGTAAACGCCACGGGCAATCCCCTTTATCCCTAGTCCTTATGCGCCACACCACGAAACACAGACGGCGCTAGAAGGAGCTACTACCCATCTCGTATTCCTGAAACAATGTTATTAATATTATGAAACCGAACAATGGAAAAACCAGGACGGAATGCAACAATATTATGAGAATGGTAGTTGTTAGTCACCATACGATATAGGAGAAAGGGTGAGTCGCAAATGGGCACAGTAAAATACTGTCAGAAAGTGAGTTTTTGGGCAACGAGGCCTTCGGCGAAAAAGAAAACATACACACGCAGACTCACAGAAATGCAACTGACACACACATTAATACACTAGTGGCCATTAAAATTGTTACACCAAGAAGAAATGCAGATGATATCCATTGGAGAAATATATTATACTAGAACTGACATGTGATTACATTTTCACGCAATTTGGGTGCATAGATCCTGAGAAATCAGTACCCAGAACAACCACCTCTGGCCGTAATAACGGCCTTGATACGGCTGGCATTGAGTCAAACAGAGCTTGGATGGCGTGTATAGGTACAACTGCCCATGCAGCTTCAACGCGATACCACAGTTTATCAAGAATAGTGACTGGCGTATTGTGACGAGCCAGTTGCTCGGCCACGATTGACCAGACATTTTCAGTTGGGGAGAGATTTGGAGAATGTGCTGGCCAGTCGAACATTTTCTGTATCCAGAAAGGCCTCTACAGGACTTACAACATGCGGTCGTGCATTATCCTGCTGAATGTAGGGTTTCGCAGGGATCGAATGGAGGGTGGAGCCACGGGTCGTAGCACATCTGAAATGTAACGTCCACTGTTCAAAGTGCCGTCAGTGCGAACAAGAGGTGACCGAGACGTGTAACCAATGGCACTCCATACCATCACACCGGGTGATACACCAGTATGCCAATGACAAGTACACGCTTACAATGTGCGTTCACCGCGATGTCGCCAAACACGGATGCGACCATCATGATGCTGTAAACAGAACCTGGATTCGCCGAAAAAATGACGTTTTGCCATTCGTGCACCCAGGTTCGTCGTTGAGTACACCATCGCAGGCGCTCCTGTCTGTGATGCAGCGTCAAGGGTAACCGGAGCCATGGTCTCCGAGCAGTCCATGCTGCTGTAAACGTCCTCGAACTGTTCGTGCAGATGGTTGTTGTCTTGCAAACGTCCCCATCTGTTGACTAAGGGATCGAGACGTGGCTGCACGACCCGTTACAGCCATGCGGATAAGATTCCTGTCATCTCGACTGCTAGTGATACGAGGCCATTGAGATCCAGCACGGCGTTCCGTATTACCCTCCTGAACCCACTGATTTCATATTCTGCTAACAGTCATTGAATCTCGACCAACGCAAGCAGCACTGTCGCGATACGATAAACCGCAATCGCGATAGGTTACAATCCGACCTTTATCAAAGTCGGAAACGTGATGGTACGCAATTCTCCTCCTTACACGAGGCGTCAGAACAACGTTTCACCAGGAAACGCCGGTCAACTGCTGTTTGTGCATGAGAAATCGGTTGGAAACTTTCCTCATGTCAGCACGTTGTAGGTGTCGCCACCGGCGCCAACCTTGTGTGAATGCTCTGAAAAGCTAATGCTTTGCATGTCATAGCATCTTCTTCCTGTCGGTAAAATTTCGCGTCTGTAGCACGTCATCTTCGTGGTGTAGCAATTTTAATGGCCAGTAGTGTATTATAATTAACTTCTTATACAGCACTATCTATATCACAAAAAGACTAACCCGTTGCACAGACCTAGTCGTAGGTTGCTTATCTGATTCCAGTGGCACAAAAAATTCAATTTTCAGTATTTTATGCTTTTATTGACCGAATTTGAAAATTTAAATGTTGGCGTAATCTACTCGTTACAGGTATAATCTCATGTCAAAGGTTTAACGAAATAAGTAAAGTGTGCAGATAAAAACGGCGTTTTCTTCTCGAAGCAGCGTAAATCACGGTCGCAAACAGCCCACACTTTATTCATCAACTACTTGAGAACGCGGGCGGTTAGCTACTTTCAGAAAACTCTGACCAAACAGTTTCTCGCTGACACGCTCCAGAAACTGATGAAAGGGGAAAAAAAATGTTCACCGCATTTTCGCCATCCATGGAATAAAACGTCACTTTATGGCATCACGTTTTCAAAAAATGTTCAAATGTGTATGAACTGCCAAGGGACCAAACTGCAGAGGTCATCGGCCCCTAGACTTGCACACTACTTAAACTAACTCATGGTAAGAACAACACACACACCCATGCCCGAGGGAGGTCTCGAACCTCCGGCGGGAGGATAACGTTTTCATTTGTTACTTCTTTACCACCAACTCTATATGCACCCCATTTTGCAAGTAGTGCGGATAGTATTCACACATAGCACTCAGTGTGGATGCAGAGTAATGTCATTGTACGACACACGCCTCAGGAGACACGAGATAATAAACATTGAGGTGCATGAAAAACCAGCTTCCACTGAAAGCGGAGAGCAAATTTTTCCAAACTATATACATCGAATATTACGTAATGTGAGCATTTACCGACTTCCAACAAAATTTAAATAGTATTTCAAAACTTTTCGCGTATAAACAGGGTTAACATTAAAAAAACGGACAAACTGCATTGATGGATTCCTGACTGGGAATGAAAGAGAGAAAGGTCCTACGAATATGCGTCCGGGAATACACGATGTTCGTGAAACGAGAACAAATCGTCCCGGAACACAGCACAGATGTTCAATGCGGCCACCATAGGCTGCAGTGCACGCCTTGACAAGTCTCATTACTTCTGTAAGCTCAGATCTATCCTTTCCAGAAGCTACGTAGGACATAACAATTTAATTTCTTTATACCTTGAATCCCTAATGGGTAAGCGTCTCTGTATTTCTTAAACGCAAACCACATACAATTCCAAATATCTCTTTGCGATTTCATGAGCAGCAGAAACTGGCAACTAATTTAGCAATGCACGTCACAACAGATGTTCGATGTGGCCGCCGTGGGCTGCAATGCACGCGTTCACACGCCGCATCGTGGATTGCCGCACTCTCTGGCACGTTCCGATCTCTGTCCGAGCAGCGTCACAGGCGTCGTGAATACGCTGCTGAAGGATCTGCCCACCAGGAACCTGTTCAGCATTCACAACGCTTTTCAGCTGCCACCGCAGGTACAAATCCTGGTAGTTTCAGTCCGGTGATCTAGCAGGTCGTGGTACAGGGCCTCCGCGTCCTATGTGACGTCCGAGGAAGATGCTGTTCAGGTGTCGGCGAACTGTAATGCGGAAGTGAGGTGGTGCTCCGTCATGCAGAAACCACATAGCCTGTCGTAATGGCAAAGGCACATGCTCAAGCAGCCCATGCAAAGTACCGGATGATCAAAAAGTCAGTATAAATTTGAAAATTTAATAAACCGCGGAATAATGTAGATAGAGAGGTAAAAATTGACACACACGCTTGGAATGACATGGGGTTTTATGAGAACAAAAAAAAAAAAAAGCAACAAAGTTCACAAAATGTCCGACAGATGGCGCTGGACAGCACAACGTCAGTAACTGCTACCGTGACGGGTGAGAGGTACCCCAATATGTTACAGAATCGCATCATCCCCAGCCTGTCTGATGAACACCTGCTGGAACGTACGATATTTCTGCAGGATGGCGCTCCACCCCATATTGCTAGACGCGTGAAAGATCTCTTGCGCGCGTCGTTCGGTGATGATCGTGTGCTCCGCCGCCACTTTCGTCATGCTTGGCCTCCAGACCTCAGTCCGTGCGATTATTGGCTTTGGGGTTACCCGAAGTCGCAAGTGTATCGTGATCGACCGACATCTCTAGGGATGCTGAAAGACAACATCCGACGCCAATGCCTCACCATAACTCCGGACATGCGTTACGGTGCTGTTCACATTATTCCTCGACTACAGCTATTGTTGAGGAATGATGGTGGACATATTGAGCATTTCCTGTAAAGAACATCATCTTTGCTTTATCTTACTTTGTTATGCTAATTATTGCTATTCTCATCAGATGAAGCGCCATCTGTCGGACATTTTTGAACTTTTGTATTTTTTTGGTTCTAATAAAACCCCATGTCATTCTAAGCATGTGTGTCAATTTGTACGTCTCTGTCTACATTATTCCGTGAGTTATCCAGTTTTCAAATTTATACTGAGTTTTGATCACTCGGTATTTCGTAGGAGGTCCAGGCACGTTCCTCAATCGAGTCGATGCGGAATAATAACCGGTCCAAGAATCCATGTAGTTGCCAAGACTGCATGATCACAGCTGAACCGACGCTGATGTGACGCGTCAACCATTCCCTGGGGATTGTCCGTAACCTACAGATGTCGATTATGTAGACTGGTGACGTAGATTGATGACATTAGTTTTAGTAACGGTTGTTTCATCGGTAACGGAGGCCGATGACAGAAATCCATAACTCTTATGCAAAAACCATCAACAAAATCCTTCCCGTAGAAGGAAATGCGCTGCTGATAGTCCTTCCACTCGTTGCAGGCGATAGGAACAGTAACGGTTGCCATGCAGGCTACTCACAATCGTACTTTGGCTTCCACCATGTTGGCGAGCCTGGAGCTTTACTAGCGTTCGTTTCAACATCCTGTGGAATCCGGTCCTCCAAACCCGGTGCACGCACAGTGCGCCGCCTCCCTGCCCATTCGTCTGTCTGAAACGATCCATCATCACAAAACGCATAAAAAGGGCTTGCAATGTTATGTGACGTGGGTGGTGTCTGTGAGGGTACTCGATATGGTATAGCCGTGCTACCTCTCGACCGTTTCCATCTGCATGGCCGTACACACATACCACCTCGGCTTGTGTCCGACATGAATACCGGACCATTCTCCTGGTTGCAGCACGCTGCGTTAATCACACAATCTGCAACACACAAGGGACACATGGCACGTGTTCATCAGTGCCATCTACCGTGGCAATGCTGCACATCCAGACAAGTGTTCACAGCACCTTTTTCCTCCAATTACAGTCAAGAATCGGTCAGTGACGTTTTTCGGTTTTATTTGTGTTTTCGTCTTGTATACGTAGTGTCAAACATTTAACACATTAACTTTTTTGTAAAGTTTGTAGCTGTTTTGTACACGGCAATCCTATTATTTAAGGAAACGAGGGTGCGGGCGACGGCTTCTTGTTACTGCCCGACTCCAGTACACCGTGGAACAGTGTTGGCAGGAGCCCTATTTCCCCAAATATGCACAGAATATTCGACAAGACCAACGTATTTACCGCACAATCGAAATGTTTTACAAATCATATAACAAGGAAATAACCAATCACTGGCCTATAAAAATGTCTAAAGGGTGAAACTATATAAATTGTATCTCAATAAATCTAATACAGGAAGTTTGAATGGTGAAACTTCAGATCGATATTGGTGACTTAAATGAGCAGCTGTCCTATCTCTTGGCTTGTAAGACAGGCCGTATGACTGCATAGCATAGAGAGGTTCGTAACCTATTCGATTCATCTTCTTTGTCTTTGCATCACTCACACTCAAAATTTCTTTGTGAATCCTTTTGCACGAGGCAATGCTAGTACCGAATTTGCGAGTTTTTCTACGTCTGCAAATTTTGGTTTATCAGTAAAGACTTTAAGATCAACTATAAAGTACTATATTTCATCTGTCTCCATCCCAGTTAAAATTGCCTCGAATTCACCAATAAAAGGATGAACATGGCACCAGTCGCCACTGTACAGAAACGTCGTTTCCAATGACATAGTTACTGAAATGTTTACTTGAATTACTTCTGTAAGACCAGATACACCCTTTCCAGATACTACTTACGACGTAGCAATTTAATTTCTTTATACCTTGAATCCCTAATGGGCAAGCGTCTCTGTATTTCTTCAACGGAAACCACATAAAATTCCAAATATCTCTTTGCGATTTCACGAACGGCAGAAACTGGCAACTAATTTAGGAATGTTTCACACTCGGGCCCTAAATACCCTTCAATTAAGAGAAAGAGATTTTGAGGGCAACATTGATTAAGTATTTGAGTTCCTTGCATAGGTATTAGTGACAGAAATTTCTGTCGGATCTCTGTAAGAAGTTTAACAAATTCTCTGCTAGGGAATGAAAAAGAATCTTTCGACTCTGAAAGAGAGCATTGGAACTGTTGTGAAAACGAAGAACATATGTCATAAGAATGAGGTAAACTTTGGTGTTATAGTTATCTAGTTCAGTCAACATGAAATAAACTCTTTTTAGTTGATCCTCAAATGCAGCTACATTAAAAATTTTGTTATAAGACCAGTTATTAATTACGCAGCGCACACGTTGGTGCCCTGCTAACCACCTTGTAACTGCCGGGTTCAGTATTTTATTCTTTTCAATTTCATAATCTACTGGGTCTCAGCCAAATGGACATACGCCTCGAACCATGGACACATAAGAAGATATATTTCTTAGATGATCTTCTGGTACACAACGTAGTTTTATACAAGGTTTAGTAGATACTAAGGCTACCCGTGGTCTAGGGATGCCGGCACGGTAGCTCAGCGTGTTCGGTCAGAGGGCTGCGTGCTCTCTGTAATAAAAAAACTGAGTCAAGGAATCAACGATCAACTTCAACGGATGTCTTGTGACGCCCCCAACGACCAAACACAACGTTCAACAACGAACAAAATGGGGAAAAAAAGGGGTAGCGTCTTTGATTCATAATCAAAACGTCATCGGTCCCGAGTTCGATCCCCGCCACTGCCTAAATTTTGATAAATAATCAGCATTGGCGGCCGAAGACTACCGGCAAAAGAAGTCAGCCTCATTCTGCCAACGGCCTTGTCAAAGAGGACGGAGGAGCGGATAGAAGTTCAGGGCACTCTCTTGTCCTAGGGGTGGGAAATTGCCCCTAAAGGCGGAAGAATCAGCAATGATCAACGACATGAGGATGCAGAAGGCAATGGAAACCACTGCATTAAAGACACGTAACGTGTGTCCACAGGACATGTGGCCTGTAATTGAAGAAATGTCATGATGATCTCTCCATTGGCAAAAGATTCCGGAATAGTTCCCCATTCGGATCTCCGGGAGGGGACTGCCAAGGGGGAGGTTACCATGAGAAAAAGATAGAATAATCAACGAAAGAATAACGTTCTACGAGTCGGGGCGTGGAATGTCAGAAGCTTGAACGTGGTAGGGAAACTAGAAAATCTGAAAAGGGAAATGCAAAGGCTCAATCTAGATATAGTAGGGGTCAGTGAAGTGAAGTGGAAGGAAGACAAGGATTTCTGGTCAGATTAGTATCGGGTAATATCAACAGCAGCAGAAAATGGTATAACAGGTGTAGGATTCGTTATGAATAGGAAGGTAGGGCAGAGGGTGTGTTACTGTAAACAGTTCAGTGACCGGGTTGTTATAATCAGAATCGACAGCAGACCAACACCCACAACGATAGTTCAGGTATACATGCCGACGTCGCAAGCTGAAGATGAACAGATAGAGAAAGTGTATGAGGATATTGAAAGGGTAATGCAGTATTTAGAGGGGGACGAAAATCTAATAGTCATGGGCGACTGGAATGCAGTTGTAGGGGAAGGAGTAGAAGAAAAGGTTACAGGAGAATATGGGCTTGGGACAACGAATCAAAGAGGACAAAGAAATTGAGTTCTGTAACAAGTTTCAGCTAATAATAGCGAATACCCTGTTCAAGAATCACAAGAGGAGGAGGTATACTTGGAAAAGGCCGGGAGACACGGGAAGATTTCAATTAGATTACATCATGGTCAGACAGAGATTCCGAAATCAGATACTGGATTGTAAGGCATACCCAGGAGCAGATATAGACTCAGATCACAATGTAGTAGTGATGAAGAGTAGGCTGAAGTTCAAGACATTAGTCAGGAAGAATCAATACGCAAAGAAGTGGGATACGGAAGTACTAAGGAATGACGAGATACGTTTGAAGTTCTCTAACGCTATAGATACAGCAATTAGGAATAACGCAGTAGGCAGTACAGTTGAAGAGGAATGGCCATATCTAAAAAGGGCCATCACAGAAGATGGGAAGGAAAACATAGGTACAAAGAAGGAGGGTAACAGAAGAAATACTTCAGTTGATTACAGAAAGGAGGAAGTACAAACATGTTCCGGGAAAATGAGGAATACAGAAATACAAGTCGCTGAGGAATGAAATAAATAGGAAGTGCAGGAAAGCTAACACGAAATGGCTGCAGGAAAAATGTGAAGACATCGAAAGATATGATTGTCGGAAGGACAGATTCAGCATACAGGAAAGTCAAAACAACCTTTGGTGACATTAAAAGCAACGGTGGTAACTTTAAAAGTGCAACGGGAATTACACTGTTAAATGTAGAGGAGCGAGCAGATAGGTGGAAAGAATACATTGAAAGCCTCTATAAGGGTGAAGATTTGTCTGATGTGATAGAAGAAGAAACAGGAGTTGATTTAGAAGAGATATGGGATCCAGTATTAGAATCGGAATTTAAAAGAGCTTTGGAGGACTTAAGGTCAAATAAGGCAGAAGGGATGGATAACATTCCATCAGAATTTCTAAAATCATTGGGGGAAGTGGCAACAAAACGACTATTCACGTTGGTGTGTAGCATATATGAGTCTGGCGAGATACCATCTGACTTTCGGAAAAGCATCATCCACACAATTCCGAAGACGGCAAGAGCTGACAAGTGCGAGAATTATCGCACAATCAGCTTAACAGCTGATGCATCGAAGCTGCTTACAAGAATAATATACAGAAGAATGGAAAAGAAAATTGAGAATGCGCTAGGTGACGATCAGTTTGGCTTTAGGAAAAGTAAAGGGACGAGAGAGGCAATTCTGACGTTACGGCTAATAATGGAAGCAAGGCTAAAGAAAAATCAAGAAACTTTCATAGGATTTGTCGACCTGGAAAAAGCGTTCGACAATATAAAATGGTGCAAGCTGTTCGAGATTCTGAAAAAAGTAGGGGTAAGCTATAGGGAGAGACGGGTCATATACAATATGTACAACAACCAAGAGGGAATAATAAGAGTGGACGATCAAGAACGAAGTGCTCGTATTAAGAAGGGTGTAAGACAAGGCTGTAGCCTTTCGCCCCTACTCTTCAATCTGTACATCGAAGAAGCAATGATGGAAATAAAAGGAAGGTTCAGGAGTGGAGTTAAAATACAAGGTGAAGGGATATCAGTGATACGATTCGCTGATGACGTTGCTATCCTGAGTGAAAGTGAAGAAGAATTAAATGATCTGCTGAATAGAATGAACATTCTAATGAGTACACAGTATTGTTTGAGAGTAAATCGGAAAAAGACGAAGGTAATGAGAAGTAGTAGAAATGAGAACAGCGAGAAACATGACATCAGGATTGATGGTCACGAAGTCAATGAAGTTAAGGAATTCTGCTACCTAGGCAGTAAAATAACCAATGACGGACGGAGCAAGGAGGACATCAAAAGCAGACTCGCTATGGCAAAAAAGGCATTTCTGGCCAAGAGGAGTCTACTAATATCAAATAGCGGCCTTAATTTGAGGAAGAAATTTCTAAGAATGTACGTCTGGAGTACAGCATTAGGTGGACTGATAAGGTAAGGAATGAGGAGGTTCTACGCAGAATCGGAGAGGAAAGGAATATGTGGAAAACAACTGATAAGGAGAAGGGACAGGATGATAGGACATCTGCTAAGACATGAGGGAATGACTTCCATGGTACTAGAGGGAGCTGTAGAGGGCAAAAACTGTAGAGATTGGAATACGTCAAGCAAACAATTGAGGACGTAGGTTGCAAGTGCTACTCTGAGATGGTTAGCAAAGGAAAGGAATTCATGGTGGGCCACGTCAAACCAGTCAGTAGACTGATGACCAAAAAAAAAAGGCTGCTTTGTGACAAATTATTGTATTAGAATAAAGCCATTTTCCTCATGTTTAAGGCGAGAAACAAAAAAAGTCTCTACCGCCGACCATTTCATTGGCACCATCACACGTAATGCCTAAAATACTCGTTTCCGGGAGGACAAGCATTCTATAAACGCCACATGAATTCTAGAAGTTGTGTTCTGATTCTACCGAAAACTGAAGAAACACACTGGACCAGAAAAAATAGAGATTTATACAGTTTAAAGACTGAATTTTTATCCAACAATACTGCAAAAGCCGTAATTTTGTTATCACCCACAATGTTATTTGTTTCTCCTTTGGCAACAACTTTTTTTGTAGTGTTGAGGCACTTCGACCTTTTCATTTGAAAGTTGTGGGCAATTTTACAATCTGAAACTACTGCTTTCGCTAAGGAGATTAAATGGTTAACAACCTGGAACAGAACAGTATTTTCCATCAATTCAACCTCTGCTTCTTTAAGTGATTTGATGTACGCAATTTCACTTACTTTTCTTTCAGATATGTATGCACTACCAGTGGGATAAAGCTGATCTTGCATCACTTACATTGCGTGGATTACATACATGCACGGGCAATCATATGTTGAAGGGAAAACCTACTGTCCTCATGAATTATTTATGACCACCTGGGGATAATCTGTCCTTCTTAGAAACCCCAACCACTCCCCCAACTCCCTCCCCCCCCTCCTCACACTCTGGGAAATCCCCAAACTTCTGCACTTCCTCATCCAGATACAAGAACACTGTTAATGCCAAATTAATTGATACATTAATTACCCATCTCCTGTGGAAAACACCACATCCCTCCCTTCTTCTCCTCCTCCACTTCCGCCTCCTCCCCTCCCACCATCTGGAAATTCGCAGGAAAAGCTCACTCTTTGCTAGAGACGAAGGCTCTCAGAGCACGAAATTCATATGATTGTCAATAATAATGTATTATTCAATTCATTTTGTGTATTCCTTATTTAATACAGGAGACAGGGCTCCTCTCTTGTGGGAAATAGCTCAGTTGCAATTCCGCCCATCTGACATCACTGGTGGATACTGCTCAAAATTGGCGTTCGATACTGTTCCGCACAGTCGTTTAATGAACAAAGTAAGAGCATATGGACTATCAGACTAATTGTGTTACTGGATTGAAGAGTTCCTAGATAACAGAACGCAGCGTGTCATTCTCAATGGAGAGAAGTCTTCCGAAGTAAGAGTGATTTCAGGCGTGCCGCAGCGGAGTGTCGTAGGACCGTTACTATTCACAATATACGTAAATGACCTTGTGGGTGACATCGGAAGTTCACTGAGGCTTTTTGCGGATGATGCTGTGGTATATCGAAGGTTGTAACAATGGAAAATCGTACTGAAATGCAGGAGCGTCTGCAACGAATTGAGCGCATGGTGCAGGGAATGGCAACTGAATCTCAATGTAGACAAGTGTAATGTGCTGCGAATACATAGAAAGAAAGATCCTTTATCATTTAGCTACAATATAGCAGGTCAGCAACTGGAAACAGTTAATTCCATAAATTATCTGGGAGTACGCATTAGGAGTTATTTAAAATGGAATGATCATATAAAGTTGATAGTCGGTAAAGAACATGCCAGACTGAGATTCATTAGAAGAATCCTAAGGAAATGCAATCCGAAAAGAAAGGAAGTAGGTTATAGTACACTAGTTCACCCACTGTTTGGATATTGCTCACCAGTGTGGGATCCGTGCCAGATAGGGTTGATAGAAGAGATTGAGAAGACCCAACGGAGAGCAGCGCGCTTCGTTACAGGATCATTTAGTAATCGCGAAAGCGTTACGGAGATGACAGATAAACCTCCAGTGGAAGACTTTGCAGGAGAGACGTTAAGTAGCTTGGTACGGGTTTCTGTTGAAGTTTCGAGAACATACCTTCACCGAGGAGTCAAGCAGTATATTGGTCCCTCCTACGTATATCTCGCGAAGAGTCCATAAGGATAAAATCAGAGAGATTAGAGCCCCCACACAGAGGCATACCGACAATCTTTCTTTCCATGAACGATACGAGACTGGAATAGAAGGGAGAACCGATAGAGGTACTCAAAATACCCTCCTCCACACAGAGGCATACCGACAATCTTTCTTTCCACGAACGATACGAGACTGGAATAGAAGGGAGAACCGGTAGAGGGACTCAAAATACCATCCACCACACACCGTCAGGTGGCTTGCGGAGTTTGGATGTAGATGTAGAAATCCTTACTACCTCAGTCACATTGGATTCCTTGGATATACTGTCATACTTTTGAGTGATTGCTTGCTTACTTGGAGATAAATATGTCATCAAATTGATTGATGTGTGGAATACTGCAATTTATGGGAAAACCACTTGTCGTTTATCCACTGTCTTGTATGCACCGAAGCATCATGACAGAAGCACCCTCTTAAGTACGACAACCCACATCCGTCAAAAGGACCCTCCTGATGACGTCTCCGCGCAGACCGCGGGGCAGACATGCCGGGACCTAGCCGCCCGGCCGGAACTCTGCATCGTAGCCACTTTGCCCTGACTGCACCACAGGCCACAGCCACCAGCCGGGACAGGAGGCTGCCATCTGTGTTGGCCCCTGTCATGTAGTGGCAACCCTTTGGAACTTGATACCTGGGAAACAATGTTCACTGTCTCTCAAGTGGCTATAGCCTGTTTGTGTGTTAATCAACGTCTCCAAACACGCAGACAGAGGTATTCATCCCTACTCGGAATACTGTGTTCCCATCGGTTAATTACGGGGATAAAGGAAGAGGTCGCGCTAGTGCGATATCAAAAATGGCAGGAAACAGTTCATTTGCTCTGTCGTATCAAATTAATTGTCAAAAAATTTACAGGAGTCAAACAGATCGGTTAAAACACTCACCACGACCTTACGAAGATGTTTCTTCATAATAAAACATATTTTCAACGTATGAGAATCACATGAAAACATTTTGCAGGTCAAGTAAATAAATTCCTGACACAACTAATCGTAGTTCTAGATATAATTGAGGTCTTGTAAGTACCGAAGTTTGAGAACTCATGCGCTCTCTTCCACCACAACGTTTCCACTAAACGTATCTGGCGAAAAAACTTTCCGAACGCACACACTCGTAATCGCGAAGTGCGCGCCGTCCGCCAACTGCCGCGGCCGTGCTGTCCAGACCATCACTCATTTCCAGATATCCACACGGCGGCCGTATCAGACACTCTTGGACCGGAGAGACAGTCAATATGGCTATCCAGCCGTCAACCGATCAAGTTACACGAGGGTGAATAATCGTCCACCGCAAACGCTCACCATACTGACTCTTCTCTCGCAACTCACACGTCCACTTCTGTCGCCGCTCTATCAGCATACCACTTCGCGATTAAGCCATGCAAAAGATGCCGCCCTCAGGACTTGACCCTGCCGCTGCAGGGAAGAGCCGACAGGTCGGAGCGTTCTCTGAACCTGCTTCAAGCGTGTCGCGAGGCTTCTGGTCAACCACTGGCCCCGGACACGGCAAGACAAGAAGGCGAGGCTTGGACGTGTAGTTCTATCTGAAATTCCACCCTGACGTAGACTCCTTGATTTAAGAAATCCACTTTACTAATCCGGAACGGGGATGTTGTTGTTCAAAAAACTCGAATTTCTCACGCCATAAGTACCTAGACTGTCTTTTTATATGAGTGTTTTCGAAGACAGGTGGCTTGCCGGAGTATGGATGTAGATGTAGATAGAAAAAATTTGACCATACACGCGGTTTCACAGTGCTAAAGTATTGTTACTTGTCGCAAAAATTCAGAACATCTGTATGACGTAGGACATATTTCCTTTAAGTATTTTCTCATCTGGCAAAAAATCTGTTCTTACGAGCGTAATATCTGCTATGTCCTGCATCACAGGACTCATTTTTGGCTCATAACCAAGTGTAAAGAGCATGCTGTACTATAAGGTTAATGAATATTACGTGTCAATTTATTAATTCGGTAATGTAGCTGATTTTTTTACTATGTTCATATTTCCCTGTGTAGGTGGGAGACTGAAATTTCGTTAAAAGATCCCACCACAACGAAAACACGCCTGATTACCGCACCTACTCTCGACTCATATCGGTGGTACTCCGGCGCTCGCTTCCAACTGCCCGCCACGTACCGTGTAAGATGGTTTGCGAAGTATGCATTTAGATGTAGATGTAAATTAACTCTACCTATTAAGTTGTCAGCCCATAGATTTATAGACACACAAAACTCGCAGAATAATGTTGTCTCTTTTTCCTCAAGGCAACAAAAGATGGAATTTCTCCTGCTGATTGTTTCTCTGTGAAACATTTTGTATTAGACAATAATTATAATATTGTGGTCACTTCACGATACCTATGTGAGAAACGGTATAGAACTCACCTCCCACGTCCCCGTCCGTCAGACTACCTCTCACGAATCCCCCAGTCTTGGACATATAGCATCTGAATCCACCTGATTCGACGAGAAAGAGATGACCTGCGCCAAGATAATTCTGGCGATAGCTCATCACGTTCCGACAGCACCGTTCCAGTAGTCAGAAGACCGTCTAGTCCTCCACCTACCACTGACTGGCCAAAGAGCCATCACAATGAGAAAAATAGCGCACTAACATACAGCTAGAAATTTCCAAACATGTAGAGTATACGTGGACTGCACGAAGAAATTTAGAAGCGTAACACATACATTTCTTTGATATCGAATGACTGTCTATAAATATCCCCCTGTAGATATCCTAATCTTCTTTATAGTATGCCTATAATACCGCGCCAGAGTTACGACTGTATAATGATGGTACATCTTAATACGAGGTGTGGCTAGAAAAAAACAGGACTAGTACTGGTGAAACAATAAAACGAATGCAATAAGGCTGAAAGTCGCGTGGCCTGTCACGTGACTCTCGCTCCGCCTACTGCTCGAGTTTCATCTGCCTCCTGCACTCAGTCTGCCCGTGGCGTCTGTTTTAAGTAGTTGACGTTTTGTCTGTGCGTCGGAAAATGTTGAGTGTACAGAAAGAACAGCGTGTTAACATCAAATTTTCTTTCAAACTAGGAAAATCTGCAAGTGAAACGTTTGTAATGTTACAACAAGTGTACGGCGATGATTGTTTATCGCGAACACAAGTGTTTGAGTGGTTTAAACGATTTAAAGATGGCCGCGAAGACACCAGTGATGACACTCGCACTGGCAGACCATTGTCAGCAAAAACTGATGCAAACATTGAAAAAATCGGTAAACTTGTTCGACTAGATCGCCGTTTAACAATCAGAGCAGTGTCTGAGTTAACAGGAGTTGACAAGGAAAGTGTCGAACAAGTTTACCGATTTTTTCAATGTTTGCATCAGTTTTTGCTGACAATGGTCTGCCAGTGCGAGTGTCATCACTGGTGTCTTCGCGGCCATCTTTAAATCGTTTAAACCACTCAAACACTTGTGTTCGCGATAAACAATCATCGCCGTACACTTGTTGTAACATTACAAACGTTTCACTTGCAGATTTTCCTAGTTTGAAAGAAAATTTGATGTTAACACGCTGTTCTTTCTGTACACTCAACATTTTCCGACGCACAGACAAAACGTCAACTACTTAAAACAGACGCCACGGGCAGACTGAGTGCAGGAGGCAGATGAAACTCGAGCAGTAGGCGGAGCGAGAGTCACGTGACAGGCCACGCGACTTTCAGCCTTATTGCATTCGTTTTATTGTTTCACCAGTACTAGTCCGGTTTTTTTCTAGCCACACCTCGTAGGTAGAGTAAATTTACATCTACGTCTGTACCCATTCTTCGTAAATCATCTTACGGTGCGTGGCGGTGGGTATCCTATACGACTACCACTCATTTTCTTCCTAGTCCACTCGCAAATAGACCGAGAGAAAAGAAGACTGTCTACATGCGCCCGTATTAATTTCTCGTATCGTATCTTCGTCGTCCTTGGTGGCAGTATAATCCTTTTCCAATCAGCTTCAAATGTCGGTGCGCAAGACTGTTCCTCGAAAAGAACATCACCTACCCACTAGGAATTCTCATTTACCTTACTGGGCGACTGTAATCCGAGGGCAAGAAAAAACAATAGTCACTATGCAAAGGGGTCTCATGATCAGTATAATTAATTAGTCAATCAATTTGTTACCAATGACGTTTTTCGGCCGAAAATCCACGGTTCTAAGACAGTCTGTTGTGACTCGGCAAGACAGCCAAGTCACTATGCGAGGATGCCGAAAGGCACGCGTTAAGCTCACGCAGACTGGCGTGAGGTCTGGAACAGGACAATGTCTTTAGAATTGCAATAAAGTACGTAGATGATGTAATACTTAACTTTAATCCATAATTGGTGTACGTCTCTCTTGACTGTACATGCTTCACAAGATAAATGTCAATTGAATACGGCACCTTGCTAGGTCGTAACAAATGACGTAGCTGAAGGCTATGCTAACTATCGTCTCGGCAAATGGGAGCGTAGTTTGTCAGTGAACCACTGCTATGAACGTCGGCTGTACAACTGGGGCGAGTGCTAGTAAGTCTCTCTAGACCTGCCGTGTGGCGGCGCTCGGTCTGCAATCACTGATAGTGGCGACACGCGGGTCCGACGTATACTAATGGACCACGGCCGATTTAAAGGCTACCACCTAGCAAGTGTGGTGTCTGGCGGTGACACCACACAGTCGACGGATGGCACGTGGCTGGCGATCACGAGTGAGTGCGATGAGCAGGCTTTTCTCGCCAGACATGCTTAGCTGAAACGTTGTGGTCGAGGAGGGTGCTTGCGTTCTCACACGTTGGACTCTTATCTCGGATATATTTAACACTGTGATCTATTTTTGGCAGAAATTTATTCACTTGATTTGCATAAGGCTAAAATCATCAAAATATGTTTTATAAGGAGGAAGGATTTTCGTAAGGTGGTGGTGGTTGTTTTAAGCGATGTATTTCACTCCTGCAATTCGTTAAATAATAAATTTTATAGGGTGTTGCAAACGGACTAATTTCTGCCATTTTCGACACTGCAATTGTCCACGCTCTCTCTCAAAAAATGGTTCAAATGGCTCTAAGCACTATGGGACTCAACTTCTGAGGTCATTAGTCCCCTAGAACTTAGAACTAGTTAAACCTAACTAACCTAAGGACATCACACACATCCATGCCCGAGGCAGGATTCGAACCTGCGACCGTAGCGGTCTCGCGGTTCCAGACTGCAGCGCCTAGAACCGCACGGCCACTTCGGCCGGCACGCTCTCTCTTTGTTGCCAGAATTTGCCAACAGGAACACAGTGTTTTGAGGAGTGATGAAAACAACAACATGCGTCTTTGGAGTTGTTGGTCCACAAACAAACATGATGCAACCACATGGTTCACATGACTCTGAGCACTATGGGACTCACATCTGAGGTTATCAGTCCCCTAGAACGTAGAACTACTTAAACCCAAGTAACCTAAGGACATCACACACATCCATGCCCGAGGCAGGATTCGAACCTGCGACCATAGCGTTCTCGCGGTTCCAGACTGAAGCGCCTAGAACCGCTCGGCCTCACTGGCTGGCTGATGCAACCACTTGAAAGATTGAGCAGCGGAGCTTTCCCAGGAGTTGTAGTAGTCTTCAGTCTGAAGGCTAGTTTAATGCGGCTATCCATGCCACTCTACGCTGTGCAAGCCTCTTCGTCACTGAATAGCTACTGCAACCCACATCCTTCACAATCTGCTTACTCTATTCATCTCTTTGTCTCCCTCTCATATTTTACCCCCTGCCCTCCACCTCACATTCCCCAGACACCCCTCCAGTATTAAGTTGGTGATCTCTTTATGTCTCATAAAACGTCCTATTAACCAAACCCTTCTTTTGATCAAGTTGTGACACAAATTTCTTGTATACCCAATCCTCTTCAATACCTCCTCGTCACCTACGTGAGCTATCCGTCTAACCTTCAATATTCTTCTGTAGCATAGCTTCTATTCTCTTCCTGTGTAAAATGTTTACCATTCATGTTTCACTTCCGTACATGGCCACATTCCAGACAAGTACTGTCAGAAAATACTTACTAACACTAACACTTTAATATACGATTTCTTTTCTTTAGAAACGCTTTTGCCAGTCTACATTCTACATTTTATATCGTCTCTACTTCGACCCCTGAAAGGGTACAGTACAGCCCAACACTGAAAATAGGTATAACATTCTTCGTTATTCTCGTCAGAACAACATATTTTTTGTAATAATAACTCGATTTCACTTAATACAGCGAAGCCGGACACCAGTGTAGGAAAGAAGGACTATTTATTTATTTAATTGATCACATGTGCACTCCCACAAAAGAAACCCCTACATCCAATTTGGTGAGATCTGTGAAATGAATGAATGTGTGGTCGTCTGCTAACCACAGATAGTGAATGTGCAATATATGATCATCTCTGAGACGGTCCTTTGGTCACCTTTGGTGGAACCAAAGAGAGGAAATTTACCTGAGCTTTGAGCGCCTGAAATGTGGCTGACCAATACGGTAGCATGGTGCTCCGCCACCTCGGCGGAGGTGCGAGATGACCTGAAGAACGGCCATGTTTCAGCACTCTGGCGCTGGATATTGTGTTGGTAAGACCTGTCTTAGGTGTGCTCCGTGAAGACAAAAGAGTGGAGAGAAAGGTATGCATGTGAAATACTTAACAGTAGTTTGGAATAATTATTTCTCTATTTCAGGAACTTTTGGGGGGAGAATTAAATGACAGGCAGGTAATATTAAGGGGATTGTAGTAATCTTCGGAAGTGTCCAACGGGCACAATGAAACCACGTGTAGCAGTAAGTTGAAGTACTTGCGAGTGCTAGTACTAAGTTGAAATACTTGCGAGTGCTAGTACTAGGTTGAAATACTTCCGAGTCCTAAAGTTAAGCTGAATTACTGGCGTGTGTACTATAAGTTGGAAATGTTTAAGAAATGGCGTGTGCAGGACTTGAAATTAGAGACGAACACTTCCACGTGGTGAGTACTGTGTGAGTCTCAATCTGTGTATGAGACAAAAGATAAAGAGAAGTACTCGTCCAAGGTATCAGTTGAGGACTTGCATGTGTGACGAATATGATCTTAATATTACTTTGCGTGTTATGTTTCCGTGTGACGCTAGATTCAAACTCTAATGCTCTGAGACAGGAGCAAGGTGAGTCAGCCGTCTATCCGGCAAACGCCACTTGGCTTGCATTACACAGGAAGACGTGCATATATCCTCCAGAATTCGTAGTAGGAAAGAAAAGTTACGAAGTGGGGCAGTGTCGTGTGAAACTGGGATGAATACTAATTGATGTGGGAAAGCTGAAAGAGAAGTGATTCTAACGTTGAGACTATTCTTTGTGATGTATTCTATGTTGCCAGTGTGATGTATTTCATGTAATTTAAGTATGTGTGGTTTGCATGGGAGAGTAGCAAGATAGGTTCAGAGGCAGTGGGTTGTGCATGTTCCTTTTTGTATCGCTCGGTCTGGAGTAAATTTTCGTGATGATGGGTGTGAGAGTCGAAGTGTGAGACATAGCAAAAGATCCACTATCCTATGCAGAAAGTGCGCTGTAGCGTTAGATAAATACGAGACCATACGATAGAGAATCACCAATGTAAAGCCATGCCCACTGGGCGGAGTTTCTCAAGTGTAATTGTTGTATAAAATGTAATGGTGTGTTTAGGTTATCCTTGAATCATAATATATAGTGAAAAGAAAAAGATTGGTGGCCTTGTCCTTCGAATAGTGTGTAGTCATGATATCCAGAATTTATAATGTGTGCGCCATTCATATTCAGTGCGATGGCCAGGTGTTGATCAAAGCCGGTGAGTAATAAAGAAAATATGGTATTGGCTGAGCGTAGTGAACAATCAGAGTTGTGTAAATTACTAATAGTCAGATGTGTGTTATCCGTTTCCGTTGCGTAATATTCAAACAGGAGAATAATTTGTAGCTTAATTGTGGGTACTAGAGCACATAATCAGTCATTGATGTTACTCGATAAATAAGAATAAATCCACTCGCTTGGCAGACCACTCGTCCTGCAGCCTGACTGCTTGATGCCACAGTATGAGCAAGGCATGTGAGTGCCTCTCACCCTCATCAGTTATTTTGCTGCTCAAATAGGAACATTATCTACTATTTCAATTGTCTCGTTTCCTAATCTAATTCCCTTAGCATCACCTGATTTAAATCGACTACATTGCGTTATCCTTGTTTTGCTTTTGCTGATGTTCATCTTATGTCCTCCTTTCAAGACACTGTCCATTCCGTTCAGGTGCTCTTCCCATGTACCAAATATCAAATTGTTGCCACCACCTGATGCTTTGATCGACAGAAAACAACCACTTGAGAGCAGCTGATGCACATGTAGGCCTACTGTCCTGTTCCGGTGGGCGCCGATGACGCGTGGTACAGTTGCAGCGAAGTGGCCGGTGCGTGGTGACTCAATGTGGCAGCTGTGCAGTTGGTGTGAAGACGCAGTCGGAATGTATGGGTTGTGAGGGTGGGGGAGGGTGCTTATGTAATCACGTGTTTTTCCCGCAAACTGCAATATTCCAGACAGTTAATCAATTTGACGAGATTATTTTCGTCAAATGTGCAAGCCATCAGTCAAAAGTGTGTCACTATTTCAAGGGAACCAAGAGGTTGTGGAATCAGAGCAGCAAGAATTTTGACCAGTGACATCATAAGAGTGGAGGTACTGCAACTGAGCTGTTTCCACCAGGCAGAGCCCTGCCTCCTGCAAATTGATTAAATAAATAATATGCCATTTGAATTGAACAATATATTATTATTGATAATGATATAAATTTCGTGTCCTAAGAGCCTTCCTCTCCAGCACAGGCTGAGTCATTTTTCCACCAATTCCCAGAGGGTGGAAGAGGAGCAAGGGGAAGTGGGGGAGGGCTGATGGATATCCCAGAGGAGGAGTGGGTAGTTAATTGATTAGTTTAATTAGTTAATCAACTAGTTTGTTATCAACAATGTGCTTGTTTTGGGATGGGAAGAGTCAGAGGGTTGGGGGTTACCGAGAGAGGTGGGGGAAGAGGAGTGGGAGGGGGAGGTTTTGGGTCTCTGAGAAGGATGCATTACCCAAAGGGGTCATAAATCAATCCCCAGGGGGCCATAAATCAATTAACAGTAGGTTTGCCTCTGAATGTATGCTTGACTTAAATATATCCAACCCCCACAAAGTGGCGCAGGATCGGCTCTATCTTATGTTTCCACTTACACATGACGTAGCCATGAAAGGATTAACCAACTTGATATGTTTCTGACTTTGAGCATGCGTTTATAGTTAACATTGTCCACATAAGGTTTCCACAGTACATGTAGCACATTTGAATTTGGGCACATTTGCATTCAGTACTGCGAAGTTCGCTTCACCATGCCTTAAAAGATGGATCACTTGATCACTCGTCTCGAAGTCTTCTCTTTCTGACCGACCTCTTCCAGTATTAATTCATCACTAACTTTTCTTTTCGATTTAGGAGTACTTTGAGGCTCGTTTTACCCACTTACTGTACGTACATTACATACTGAAATGTTATTTCTATATAGCTACTCTATCACTAAGCTTGAGAAGCTGGAACTGCATGGGAAACGAATGCACTAAACCTGCTCTTTTTGCAATGTTTAGAAGATACTGATATTCTATAAACGTCTTCCTCAGAGGATAAAGTAAACCGTGCGGTTCTAGGCGCTACAGTCACGAACCGCGCGACCGCTACGGTCGCAGGTTCGAATCCTGCCTCGGGCATGGATGTGTGTGATGTCCTTAGGTTACTTGGGTTTAAGTAGTTGTATGTTCTATGGGACTGATAACCTCAGATGTGAGTCCCATAGTGCTCAGAGTCATGTGAACCATGTGGTTGCATCATGTTTGTTTGTGGACCAACAACTCCAAAGACGCATGTTGTTGTTTTCATCACTCCTCAAAACACTGTGTTCCTGTTGGCAAATTCTGGCAACAAAGAGAGAGCGTGCCGGACGAAGTGGTTCAAATGGCTCTGAGCACTATGGGACTCAACTGCTGTGGTCATCAGTCCCCTAGAACTTAGAACTACTTAAACCTAACTAACCTAAGGACATCACACACATCCATGCCCGAGGCAGGATTCGAACCTGCGACCGTAGCAGTCGCACGGTTCCTGACTGCGCGCCTAGAACCGCGAGACCACCGTGGCCGGCATAGTGCTCAGAGCCATTTGAACAATTTGAACACTATGTCCAGAGCATCGACCACGGAGTCTGAACAGTAGTGCAAGAGCACTTTACTTATACGCTACGAAAGCAAATGTATGGCAGCTTCTGAACCCTGGCACGCAGTCGTAACACTGTCTTCAAAGACTAGAAGAAGATGTCAGTATTGAGCTTTAAACAGGTGTAAATTGCGGCCAGCAGTGATAAGGATTGCCCCGTATGTATACTTTATTGTACTATTTTTCCCTACCTGCGGCTACAGAGTTTAAGGTTTACTATGCACCACACCTTCAATTTCATACAGTACAATCGTGTAAAGAGGTCTTGCTGTATGGTTCACACCACGCAATCAAATTTTTCGAATTTTTTTGATCGTAGGACTGCCTAAAGACTGTGCTGCGTACAGAAACTGTTGTCAGTCAGAAAAACAAATAAACTGCGACTATATGCTGAAAAACATCCTTTTTCACTAATGAATGTCTTGTACATTACAGAGATAAGACTAACTGGTGTATAGCATTATGTTGTAACAGTATCTTTCCTGATGTAGCTATAAGAAAAATTACAACACTATTCTAATCTTTGGTAACGGAAATCCTCCACAGACATTTTGCACATGTCCGCACCCGGTAGCTGAATGGTCGCCGGCACGGGTAGCTCAGCGTGTTCGGTCAGAGGGCTGCGTGCTCTCTGTAATAATAAAAAAAAACTGAGTCGAGGAACCAACGATCAATTTGATGTCTTGTGACGTTCGCCCCGACCAAACGCAACGAATAATATCGAACAAAATGACTAAAAAGAAAGAAAAAAGGTGGTCAGCGCGACGGACTGTCAATCCTAAGGGACCGGGTTCGATTTCCAGCTGGATCGGAGATTTTCTCCGCTTCGGGACTGGGTGTTGTGTTGTCCTAATCATCCTCATTTCATCCCCATCGACGCGCAAGTCACCGAAGTGTCGTCAAATCGAAATACTTGCACCCGGCGAACGGTCTACCCGACGGGAGGCCCTCGTCACACGACATTTTTTTTGGTTTATTTTGTACATAGTTTAGCACCTTCATGTTCTACCATGGGTATACTGCTTTAGATTTTACTATTAAGTTAAAGTTGGTGTCATTTAGTGCATTATGTTCATGATATATAGTAACCAACGTTAACTTGCGAGATGTTAACCTGTACGTTCATGACTGTTTAAGGCTAAAAAAATATATACGTAGGTTTTCAAGGCGTCTTCTATCGAGACATTTTCAGCCTTGTGAAAGAAATACAAAAATGAATGTTTAGAAAATGTTAGTCTTCAGTTACATATAAGAGAACTGGCTGTAATTACATAGCTGATTAATAATCTGATAAAATATCTACATTTACAGAGACACTGATACATATTCGCTCACTTTGCTAAAACGACAGAAGGTCAGGAAGCTTACAGTACTCTTAGAAGTTGAAACTTTGTGTGTGTTACATGCAAATAATTACTTGGTAGTGTTTGTTACAAACTTATTTCAAACTGCATCGGTATATACAGAAGCTCACGTAACATCATGATGCAACGACTGAAAACAATGATCGCCCAAGACGGTGTAGTGGCTAAGACTGAACCCCTGATTACACACGAGCGAGTTCAAATCTCTCTTCGCTCATTCTGGTAGAGGTTAACTGTGATTCCCATACATAAAGCATCATGAAGGATGGAACTCTTCACTGTGTAGACTACATCTGATTCCTTCCCAGTTAGGTCAACTAGGTCGGGATTGGCAGGAAATTCAGGATTTGTTAAATGTCGATCATTATGGCATTAGGAAAGATATAGGAACCAGAAAGGCTTTTCGGATGTTGCACTTGATAATGTACGCAAGCCTTAAGAAAACTTGGATTGTTGACTTCGAAAAAGCGTTTGTCTACTTACAACTGTGTGAATGTCTGAAGTCCTCGGAAGGATAGGTATAAGATACACTAATAGACGAGAATTATAAAGCAAATTTAAGAGCCAAGAGGGAAAATTAAGAAATGAAAACCATGAACCAAGTGCACGGATAAATAAGGTTGTAAGGCAGGACGCAGTCTTTCTCGATAGTGTTGGAGTTTTACATCGGAGAAGCAGTGACAGAAATTAATGAAAGCTTCAGGAATGGGATTAAAATTCAGAGTGAAATGATACAACAATAAGTTTTGCTGTGACACGACTACCCTCAATGAAAGCGAGAAGGGTTTGCAGGAACTTCTGAATGGATTAAAGGTGCAATGAGGATAAAATATGGAGAGAGAGTAAATCAAAGAAAAACGAAAGAAAGTAGGAGTAGCAGAAATCAGAACAGTGGTGAACGCAAGTTAAAAGTTGAGGACCACACAGTAGAACTCTGCAACCTTGGAAACACAGTAATGCCTGGTTTACGAAGCTGTTCGCACAGGCAATGAGGACATATCTCGTTAAATAATTTTACTAGCATCAAACATATTTCTTAATTTAAGGAGAAAACTTGTGAGAATATGCATCTGAATTGCTGCGTTATGTGGAAAGGAAGTGAATGACGAATTATGTGAACGGTGTAAAAGAAGTGAATCTACGAATTTGACATGCAGTGCTACAGAAGAATGTTGAAAGTTAAATGGAATTATTATCATACAGGTGAGAAGCAGCTCGAAGTATGCCGCGAGCCACAGGCTGATATTAGGCTAAGGAGGACATTCACCTGGGTTCGTGTGGCATGTACGGTAGTAATATAATGCACTGAGAGACCTGTGGACTACGGGGATATGTTTGTGGACCACCTGGACACTTCGTGCCCGATTTCTTTCCCGATGGCGATGCCATGTTCCACCACGGTAAGAGTCAGTGGCACAAGCAAGAATCGTGCTACAGTAACTCCAGGAACAAGATAGTTACTGACACTGTTGTCTCGGTCACCAAATTTACGTAGTGTGAACACATCTGAGATGTTATAGGCTGCCATATCACCGCTCACAGACGACCAGGCCGTAATTTACGGGAACTGAGCGACGAGTACCTGTGCGTAGACGTCTGGCGCCACATACACTACTGGCCATAAAAATTTCTACACCACGAAGATGACGTGCTACAGACGCGAAATTTAACCGACAGGAAGAAGATGCTGTGATATGCAAAGCGTTAGCTTTTCAGAGCATTCACACAAGGTTTGCGCCAATTGTGACACCTACAACGTGCTGACATGAGGAAAGTTTCGAACCGATTTCTCATACACAGACAGCAGTTGACAGGCGTTGCCTGGTGAAACGTTATTGTGATGCCTCGTGTAAGGAGGAGAAATGGCTACCATCGCGTTTCCGACTTTCATAAAGGTCTGATTGTAGCCTATCGCGATTGCAGTCTATCGTATCGCGACATTGCTGCTCGCGTTGGTCGAGATCCAATGACTGTTAGCAGAATATGGAATCGGTGGGTTCAGGACGGTAATACGGAACACCGTGCTGGATCCCAAAGGCCTCGTATCACTAGCAGTCGAGACGACAGGCATCTTATTCGCCTGGCTGTGACCGATCGTGCAGCCACGTCTCGATCCCTGAGTCAACAGATGGGGACGTTTGCAAGACGACAACCATCAGCACGAACACTTAGAGGATGTTTGCAGCAGCATGGACTATCAGCTCGGAGACCCTTGACGCTGCATCACAGACAGGAGCGCCTGCGATGGTGTCCTCAACGACGAACCTGGGTGCACGAATGGCAAAACGTAATTTTTTCGGATGAATCCAGGTTCTGTGTACAGCATCTGTGATGGTCGAATCCGCGTTTGACGACATCGGGGTGAACGCACATTGGAAGCGTGTATTCGTATCGCCATACTGGCGCATCACCCGCCGTTATGGTATGGGGCGCCATTGGTTGCACGTCTCCGTCACCTCTTGTTCGCATTAATGGCACTTTGAACAGTGGACGTTACATTTCAGATGTGTTACGACCCGTGGCTCTACCCTTCATTCGATCCCTGCGAAACCCTACATTTCAGCAGGATAATGCACGACCGCATGTTGCAGGTCCTGTACGGGTCTTTGTGGATACAGAAAATGTTCGACTGCTGTCCTCGCCAGCACATTCTCCAGATCTCTCACTAATTGAAACGTCTGGTCAATGGTGGCCGAGCAACTAGCTCGTCTCAATACGCCAGTCACTACTCTTGATGAACTGTGGTATCGTGTTGAAGCTGCATGGGCAGCTGTGCCTGTACACGCCATCGAAGCTCTGACTCAATGCTCAGGCGTATCAAGGCCGTTATTACGGCCAGAGGTGGTTGTTCTGGGTACTGATTTCTCAGGATCTATGCACCCAAATTGCGTGAAAATGTAATCGCATGTCGGTTCTAGTATAATATATATGTCCAATGAGTACCCGTTTATCTTGTGCATTTCTTCTTGGTGTAGCAATTTTAATGGTCAGTAGTGTACTTCGGAAACCTGCCGAGGACTTCTCTAACCTGTGCCACCCAGAATCATTGGCGTATTGAGTTCTAAATATAGGCCGGTACGCTACGAAGCAGCCGGTGGTGGAGTTTTGGAGCGCCGCCGCCGGCAACCGTGCAGCCCCCGGGCCCTGTGGGCCACCACCGCCGCCCCCGCCACCCCCGCCGCCCCCCTGGCCCGCCACGACTCGCCAGCCCACCGCACGACGCGCCCTCCCCGCAATCGATAGTGCATTGTTCTCCGCCTGACGTCACGCCACCCAAAACCTCAACGGCATCCGGCTCTCGAGAGCGGCTTCTCTGGCCCTGACACCTCGAGAGCGCTCCGCCGCAACGGTCCATTCTTCTGCGTTCTGTCTGCTGCGCCTTTCGACGATCTCAAATATTCCATTCCTCAGCTCACCAGCGAGAAAATAGCCGTCATCACGCAAATAACGTGCAAAACCACCTGTAGACTCGATAATGGCCTCAGTTCTCGCGAGGAAGGGAGCTCGCAAGTCTTTCACGTATCCAGCAGAGGCGTCTCGTTGACGATTAGCTGCTGTAGAACTACTAGATTGGGGGCAAGGTAACTGCTTTAGTTTGTGCTTCTGTTCCAAACAGTCGCAGACATCTTGTGTAGGACTGAGATCTGGTGACGTAACTGACTGTCGAGCTCTGGCACGGAGCCTGAGCGATTATCAAATCAAAGAAACCTACATACGCAGCCCTGTTAACTTGTCTGCTGTCACCCTGGAGACGAGTGAGTCCACACCGTGCTCCTCACAAAGATTTTGGAGAAAGCACAACACTCGGTCACCGACACTACTGAAATAAACACGTAGTTGATATTCGCGTCAACCTAAATGAGTGGGCCAAATTCGTACGAAAAATTCTCCAAAAACACTGAAAACCATTTGTGGGCTGAACTACAGCTTCCACGCACTCGGAGGTGAACGCCCCACCACGCTGTCGGCGCACTCGGCACCTCCCACCACTTGAAAACAGTCTGAATCGTGACTCGTCGGACCACACCGTACGCCCTCTGCCAGCCGCTGTCTGATTTCTGTGTTGTTACGTCAATCAGTGGGCAGTGAGCTACGGTCTCTTGTGTGGTACCCGGATCCGTGCGTCCGTCGCGTGCATTGCCGTTCGTAGTGTTCAAACCGGTTGAGATGGACCTGCATCCACTGACGAGGAAAGTGCCTGTTGGGTTTGAAACTCAGTGTCATTCACTAGGTGTGACACTAGTTTCTGGTCCGTGAAGGTTAACGTATTTTTACGAGCACTGTTCTTACAGCACGTTTGTGGATGAGAGTGATACACCATCTATTTAGATACAATGGGCAATCCACAGTGATACGCCAACAAATAGGGCAACTTGGTTCACGGCGTCGGCGTGCTCACTTCCAAACACACGGTAACTCCCTTCTTCCATTCTGTCACGCCTCGACGTCGACCCGTCTCACTGAGGCCTATTCTGCTATGCCCGACTGGCACATACACAGCACTTCACGTCCGAGTCTCGGGTCAGCAGTGAAGTTCAGCCTGGTGCCAGTTCTGCACCCCATGCAGCGCCCCAGAGCGATCAGTGTCTTCCTTTAAGGAGATGACAAATATTTTTCCCGGTTGGCTTATTTGAATACGCTAAATTGCATCGTGGGGGATATCCATTAAGTAAGCCCTGTTTCCTCTGGGGTACGAAGTGCTGTGTCTGCTTGTGGAGGAGAGCAGTCTCAACACCGACGCCTGCTGGCCATCCGTGTTCTCAGTGCTGAGGCAACGAGAAAGAGTTGGTACTTCACGCTCACTTACTGTTGCAGTTCGAAACGAGCATCACAACCTGAAACAGCATCCGACGCTAAATTCGTACATCAAGACGAAAATTATCAAAACTGTCAACAGTCATTCCGTAATTTGTGCAGTGTTAGAACCGAACGTGGTGACTGAAGGCGCTGTGCAGCCCTGGATTTATTTCTTCGGGAGTGTGTTGAGCAAAATTAATGGTGATAAAAGAGTCGTCGTCAGTCTGTAGTCAGTAAAGAACTGCTTCTGAAAATTGAAAAAAAAAAAATGCTTGAAAGCGGCGGTTTGTATATACACTCCTGGAAATGGAAAAAAGAACACATTGACACCGGTGTGTCAGACCCACCATACTTGCTCCGGACACTGCGAGAGGGCTGTACAAACAATGATCACACGCACGGCACAGCGGACACACCAGGAACCGCGGTGTTGGCCGTCGAATGGCGCTAGCTGCGCAGCATTTGTGCACCGCCGCCGTCAGTGTCAGCCAGTTTGCCGTGGCATACGGAGCTCCATCGCAGTCTTTAACACTGGTAGCATGCCGCGACAGCGTGGACGTGAACCGTATGTGCAGTTGACGGACTTTGAGCGAGGGCGTATAGTGGGCATGCGGGAGGCCGGGTGGACGTACCGCCGAATTGCTCAACACGTGGGGCGTGAGGTCTCCGCAGTACATCGATGTTGTCGCCAGTGGTCAGCGGAAGGTGCACGTGCCCGTCGACCTGGGACCGGACCGCAGCGACGCACGGATGCACGCCAAGACCGTAGGATCCTACGCAGTGCCGTAGGGGACCGCACCGCCACTTCCCAGCAAATTAGGGACACTGTTGCTCCTGGGGTATCGGCGAGGACCATTCGCAACCGTCTCCATGAAGCTGGGCTACGGTCCCGCACACCGTTAGGCCGTCTTCCGCTCACGCCCCAACATCGTGCAGCCCGCCTCCAGTGGTGTCGCGACAGGCGTGAATGGAGGGACGAATGGAGACGTGTCGTCTTCAGCGATGAGAGTCGCTTCTGCCTTGGTGCCAATGATGGTCGTATGCGTGTTTGGCGCCGTGCAGGTGAGCGCCACAATCAGGACTGCATACGACCGAGGCACACAGGGCCAACACCCGGCATCATGGTGTGGGGAGCGATCTCCTACACTGGCCGTACACCACTGGTGATAGTCGAGGGGACACTCAATAGTGCACGGTACATCCAAACCGTCATCGAACCCATCGTTCTACCATTCCTAGACCGGCAAGGGAACTTGCTGTTCCAACAGGACAATGCACGTCCGCATGTATCCCGTGCCACCCAACGTGCTCTAGAAGGTGTAAGTCAACTACCCTGGCCAGCAAGATCTCCGGATCTGTCCCCCATTGAGCATGTTTGGGACTGGATGAAGCGTCGTCTCACGCGGTCTGCACGTCCAGCACGAACGCTGGTCCAACTGAGGCGCCAGGTGGAAATGGCATGACAAGCCGTTCCACAGGACTACATCCAGCATATCTACGATCGTCTCCATGGGAGAATAGCAGCCTGCATTGCTGCGAAAGGTGGATATACACTGTACTAGTGCCGACATTGTGCATGTGGTGTCACCGCTAGACACCACAATTGCTAGGTGGTAACTTAAATCGGCCGCGGTCCTGTAGTACATGTCGGACCCGCGTGTCGCCACTGTGTAATCGCAACCTAGCGCCACCACATGGCAGGTCACAAGACACGGACTAGACCTCGCCCCAGTTGTACGGACGACATAGCTTGCGACCAGACGTACGAAGCTTTCCTCTCATTTGCCGAGAGACAGATAGAATAGCCTTCAGTTTAGTCCATAGCTACTACCTAGCAAGGCGCCAATTGTATCAGTGCTAATAGCGTACTAATATTCAAGAGAGATGTATTCCAACAAGAGAATAAAGATAAGTATTAAACGCATCTACGTACTTTTCCTCTTATTCATTAATAAGTCTCATGTTCCAGAACTTCAAGCCCGTCTGCGTTAGTTTAGCGTGCACCTAGCTACCTCATTGTGTCTATGCTGTATGAAATAGACACAACATTATTTGGCGACGAGTAAAAGAGTTTGTATTAATTCGTTTGTGTCATGGCTTCGCCACAATCTCCAGATGTACTGTCCGAATTTTTTCGCTTGCAGAATCAGCAGACGCAGGCGTTATTGGAAGCCCTTGGACAGCTCGTCCAGGGTCAACGTGCGCTGCAAAACGATGCGGCAGCCGCCGCTTCTTTGCTACCGCTGCCACCAAACGCTGTTGCACCTCCCTTTCGGCCATACGTGGCGGCCGATGAGACCTGGCACGAGTGGTCTCGCCAGTTCAACTTTCATCTAGCAGCCTACAGAATTCAAGGTAAAGAGCGGCAGCCGTTTTTGCTTTCTTGTGTCGGTGTGTCTACCTACCGTGTGATAGTGAAATTGTTTCCCCGACGCGACGTAGCAACTCTGTCCTACGAAGAAATTTTGTCTGCTTTAGATGCCTATTTCAAAGAAACAGTAAATGTCGTTGCAAAACGGTATACGTTCTTTCGTACAAAACGTACGGCCGGTCAGACTAATAGGGAGTGGGTTGCAACTTTGCAAGGACTTACTAGGGAGTGTGCATTTGAATGTGACTGTGGCCTCCCTTATTCAGATACTATGGTGCGTGATGCAATAGCACAGAACGTTTCTGATGTTCGCATAAGGGAACAGATTTTGAAACTAGTTAATCCCTCCCTTCAACAAGTGATCGACATATTGGAAAGGCAAGACACACTTGACTTTGCTCAGGCATCTTTTGAAACTTCGCCAGCAGTGTGTCACATTAACCGGCCCGCCGGGCCCGCTGCACGGGACGCTAACCGGCCCTCGCGCCCGTCTTCGCAGCAGCGGCGGCCTAGATTGCAAACACGTGCGCCGCGTAAGCAGGCAACTGCAGTGAAATCATGCCCGAGGTGTGCAACTAGACATTCGCGTGAAAATTGCCCGTCACGCCAAGCTATTTGCTTTTACTGTCAAAAGAAGGGACATGTTCAAAGTGTTTGCCAGAAAAAGATTAGATCAGACAATTTCAATAATTCCAGGCCCTTTGCTTCGCGCCAGAATCGAACCCAGGACAATCAGGCTCGTGGACCTTCGCCCATGGACATACATGTAGTTCTTTCCCACCCGTCCAGTGACACTTTAGCTAACAGTGACTGTGTTCGTCCCACCAAAAGTGTGCGTCGACATCGCCGGAAATCCCGTAAAGTCGCAAGTGCTTCTGTACCTGTATCAGTTCACATTGCACGTGACAGTCGCTCTTGTCGTCAGCAGGACAATAAACTTTTTGTGGACCTGGACTTTGAAGGCAAAGTGATACCATTCCAGCTCGATACCGGAGCTGCAGTTTCATTGCTCAATCACGACACGTACAAACAACGGGGCAAACCGCCATTGCGTGCCGCAAATGTTAACTAGTTACTCAGGACAGCCGATCCCTGTATTAGGACAGTGCAGCCTTCTTGCAACATACAAGGGACAAACGAAACTTGTGTCATTTTACGTTCTTCGTTCTTCTACTGCAGTGAACTTGTTTGGTTTAGATTTGTTTCAATTGTTTAATTTGTCTATAATACATCAGGTCCTATCAGTGAATCAGACTGTGCCTTCCGCCAGTGTTTCTAGTCTTTGTGAAGAATTTGCAGACATTTTTGCACCAGGCCTTGGTTGCGCTACGAACTATGCAGCACATTTGGAACTGAAAGACAACGCGCAACCGAAATTTTTCAGAGCACGCAATGTTCCCCACGCATTGCGTGATGAGGTCGCAAGAACATTACACGATTTAGAATCTCAAGGTGTAATTGAACGTGTGCAGGCTTCTCTCTGGGCCTCACCCTTAGTAATTTTGCCAAAACCTTCCGGAAAATTGAGACTTTGTGTGGACTTCAAGGCAACTGTGAATCCACAACTTGTGACTGCTACTTTTCCTTTGCCCCGCCCGGAAGATCTTTTTGACAAACTGTGCCCGGGAAAATATTTTTCAAAATTGGACCTAGCAGATGCGTACTTGCAAATACCTGTGGACGAAGAATCGCAGCGCGTCTTAGTGGTTAACACGCATCTTGGCTTGTATCGCTTCAAAAGACTGCCATTCGGGTGTGCATCTGCCCCTGCTTTGTTTCAGCAATATTTACAAACTGTGTGTGCGTCGGTCCCTACTGCTGCGAACTATCTGGACGATATTGTGATCTCAGGAAAGACAGAAGCAGAACATTTGCAAAATCTCCGAACATTATTTCAGGTCTTGCGTCAAAATGGTCTTCGCTTGAGGAAGGACAAATGTGTGTTTTTTGCTCGGGACTTACCCTACCTGGGGCATGTCATAAATGCCCAAGGTATACATCCGAGTCCAGAGCACCTCCGTGCCATACAGGATTTACCTGCTCCGCAGAATTTAAAACAGCTACAGAGTGTGCTGGGTAAAATAAATTATTATCATAAATTTTTGCGCAATGCTTCTTCCATTTCAGCTCCGCTTCATCGCTTACGCCGTAAAGGTGTTCCGTTCGTCTGGACGACGGAATGCGAACGCGCCTTTCGCCAGTTGAAATCGGCGTTACTTTCAAATACTTGCCTTACGCCATTCGATCCCCGAAAACCCCTTTTGTTGATGGTCGATGCATCGGATTTCGGGATCGGTGCTGTGCTTGCGCACAAAGATGGCTCGCATGATCGCCCTATTGCCTTTGCGTCCAAATTGCTCTCCTCTGCGCAAAGAAATTATTCACAAATAGAGAAAGAAGCTTTAGCTCTCGTGTTTGGTGTTACCAAGTTCCATGACTTCTTGTATGGTCGTCACTTTACCATCATCACCGACCACAAACCTTTGACATCGCTTTTTCATCCGAACAAGCCTGTACCTCCGCGTACAGCGCAGAAATTTATTCGCTGGTCACTTTTTCTCTCGCAGTACCGCTACGATATCTTGTATCGGTCCACTGCTCAGCACGGCAACGCTGATGCGTTGTCCCGTTTGCCTGTTGCTGAGGATAAAGCATTCGATTCTTCCGAACTTGCTTGCATGTTCATTGATTCGGAAGCCGATGACGTGGTCGAATCGTTTCCGATTGATTTTCGTCGTGTAGCTACTGCCACAGCGGCTGACCCTGTCCTTGCTACTGTTTTGCGTTTTGTTGCTACGCAATGGCCCTTGTCAAAGTCACGGATCGAAGATCCTTTGGTTCGCCGTTTTTTTGCTCACAAGGAGAGACTTTTTGTCCGACGTGGTGTTTTGTTGTTGCGTTCCGATAATGATCAATCCCGAGTCGTAGTCCCACGTTCGTTACAGTCCTCTGTCTTAAAGCTTCTTCACCAAGGACATTGGGGTATAGTGCGTACGAAACAACTTGCTCGTCAGCACTGTACTTGGTTCGGCATCGATGCTGCGATTACGAATATGTGCTCCTCTTGTGTGGCGTGTGCCGCACAACACTCCGCACCGCCGCGGAAGTTCTTTGCATGGCCGAAAGCCACTTCCCCTTGGCAACGCTTGCACATCGATTTTGCTGGTCCATTCTGGAATGCTCGATGGTTGGTTGTGGTCGATGCTTTCAGTAATTTTCCTTTTGTTGTCCGGATGTCTTCCACGACGTCTTCTGGCACAATCCAAGCCTTGTCTGCTATCTTTTGCATTGAAGGTCTTCCGCAGACTATTGTTTCCGACAATGGCCCACAATTCATGTCCGCAGAATTTCAGTCATTCTGCCAGGCCAATGGTATTCAACATCTGACATCCGCGCCGTTTTCGCCTCAGTCCCACGGTGCCGCGGAACGATTGGTCCGGACTTTCAAGTCACAGATGTTGAAATTGAAAGAGTCGCATTCTCGGGAGGACGCTTTGTTGCTCTTTTTGTCTTCGTATCGCTCTCAGCCCCGCGATGGTCGCTCGCCGGCTGAATTGCTCCATGGTCGTCCTCATCGCACCTTGATGTCTTTGCTGCATCCGCCGCATCAGGTTCCTGTGCAGCGGCAGACTCCTGCTTTTGCTCCTGGCGACGTTGTCTATTATCGCAACTATCGCGGTTCACGGCGTTGGCTCGCAGGGCGCATTCTTCGCTGCCTCGGCCGCGCGATGTATTTGGTTTTGGGGGCCTCTGGTGAGGTGCGTCGGCATCTCAATCAGCTGCGCCTCTGTCGTCGCCTGGGTTCTGCCGCTCCCCGTCTGCTTTCAGCGATGGAGCCGTCCGGTCAGCGCCTTGGGGACCCATCTACTGGCTCGCCTCATCCCCAGGTGTTACCGACGCTGCCTTCCATTTTGCCTCATGGCGTCGCGCCGCCGCCGCCGCAGCCGCCGCCGGCGCCGCCCGCAGGGGACGCTTCGCTGCAGCCGCCACGCGCCTCCGTGGGTCACGCGCCGCCGCTCGCTTCCCGTGACCAGCCGTCCTCCGCCATGGACCTCTTGCCCGCTCCGGACCAGATGTCTTCGCCCGTCGGGTGCTCCGACCACATGGAGGTCGACCCTTCGGCCCCTCCTGTCTCATTACGTGCGCATACACCCCATGTTGACGTGCACCCTGGACTAGGTTTGCAGGCGTTTCCTAGCTCCCCTCGGACCGAATGGCCGGGTGCGGGTGGCACAGCCTCGCCTGTTGTTAGGCTCCCCACCTCATCGCATACGTCAACATGGGGTCCTCCCCACGGCGGGCGGAAGCCTTATCTCACGACCGTTCGCCGATTTGCGGGGGAGGAATGTGGTGTCACCGCTAGACACCACACTTGCTAGGTGGTAACTTAAATCGGCCGCGGTCCTGTAGTACATGTCGGACCCGCGTGTCGCCACTGTGTAATCGCAACCTAGCGCCACCACATGGCAGGTCACAAGACACGCACTAGACCTCGCCCCAGTTGTACGGACGACATAGCTTGCGACCAGACGTACGAAGCTTTCCTCTCATTTGCCGAGAGACAGATAGAATAGCCTTCAGTTTAGTCCATAGCTACTACCTAGCAAGGCGCCAATTGTATCAGTGCTAATAGCGTACTAATATTCAAGAGAGATGTATTCCAACAAGAGAATAAAGATAAGTATTAAACGCATCTACGTACTTTTCCTCTTATTCATTAATAAGTCTCATGTTCCAGAACTTCAAGCCCGTCTGCGTTAGTTTAGCGTGCACCTAGCTACCTCATTGTGTCTATGCTGTATGAAATAGACACAACAGTGCATGCTCTGTTGCCTTTGTCTATGTGCCTGTGGTTCTGTCAGTGTGATCATGTGATGTATCTGACCCCAGGAATGTGTCAATAAAGTTTCCCCTTCCTGGGACAATGAATTCACGGTGTTCTTATTTCAATTTCCAGGAGTGTATATCCAGCAAGTGACGCAGTGCTACGACCTTGGACCTGTAGTCGAGGGGGCACAAGTAAAATCTGCGGCTGCCTCCAGACTTTTTCTTTTTTTGTTGGCTTTCAAAACTTAACTAATACAAATACCACTATGGTTACTTCGTAAACGACACGGACGATTTCCTTACGTATTCTTCCTTTCCCTGAACTTGGGCTCTAGCCGTGTCTTCAAAGATCGTATCATTAGTTGGACGTTACACGAAAATTTTTCTTTTCAGACAGATTTTCTTAACGTTGTCAGACAGTCCCACGAGGGGCTGCAGCTAACCTTTCAGTTCCATAAATTCCGTGCTTCTTGCTAAGAGTCACAAAACTTCACCTACCACGGTATCTCTAGGCTTCCTTTTCCGTTAAGAAGCGGAAACTAGAGGCGAATCTCAATAGAATCGTGACCAGTGGCGCGATACCAATTGCCTAGGCTGTAAACGATACCGAACAGCAGATAATAGTGTGGGGACATGCCGCCTCGTCCAACGAACAGAATGAAAGCACACCAAACTCTGTCAGCTACACAAGTTATGACTACAGTTTTTTCGGATACTCAAGGGTTTTGTGGAATGTAGAAGGACAACAAATTGTTCGTCTTCTGTGAAACATTAAAGAAACACAATTTTTGCTTCTGTTAATAAATTGGACGTTTTGAACGACTACTCTAGAGCTAAGACTTGGCTCCACGTCTTTTGGTGGTCATTCAGGGGTGCCGCTTTTACTATTGCATCTAGTAAGTGGACAACCCTTTTGGTGGTCGTTCAGACGATCATCGTGCAGTAAACATTCATATCCCAGTTCTCAGCAGCCATGGTTATTCGCAAAGTTGGGGGGACGGGGGAGGTGCGTATTTTTCACACATATACTTGCTTAACTCTTGCCTGCAGTTGCCAATGCACGTAGATTCTCGGACTTTCTTGGTCCTTGACACCCCCTTTGACAGTTTAATCGCATGCCTTTGGTAATCACATCTGCAGCACGTTTCTGCTAAAGATATTTCAAGCAGTTGATTCAGGAAACTCCCTGTTGTGTCAATTACCTTGATCACATCTGGGTCATGGGCCCTACTCAGGAGGAGCTTTTACGGTACCTTCAATCGGTTTTGCAATGCCTCTTGGTGAATGTTCTTCGTTGAAAGCTGGAAAAGTGCAGATTTTTCTTCCCCAATATGCAGTTTTTGGGTTTTGTGCTTAGTAAAGATAGTCTTGTTCCGAATGGTTCAAATGGTTCTGAGCACTATGGCACTTAACATCGACGGTCATCAGTCCCCTAGAGCTTAGAACTACTTAAACCTAACTAACCTAAGGACATCACACAACACCCAATCATCACGAGGCAGAGAAAATCCCTGACCCCGCCGGGAATCGAACCCGGGAACCCGGGCGCGGGAAGCGAGAACACTACCGCACGACCACGAGCTGCGGACTCTTGTTCCGATGGACGACATTACGTCAATCTGCCAACACCCAATAACGTGGAGGTTCTCCAGTCTTTTTTGGTTTAGTATTATGCTCAGCTCGTTCAAATGGCTCTGAGAACTATGGGACTTAACTGCTGTGGTCATCAGTCCCCTAGAACTTAGAACTACTGAAACCTAACTAACCTAAGGACATCACACACACCCATGCCCGAGGCAGGATTCGAACCTGCGACCGTAGCGGTCGCGCTGTTCCAGACTGTAGCGCCTAGAACCGCTCGGCCACTCCGGCCGGCCTCAGCTCGTTCCCCAGACTGCATTTCTGCCAGTCTCTTAACCAGCTTCACCAGAAGAGCATTAAATTTGGTGGGTCTGAAGATTGTCAATGGGCTTTTCAGTCTCTAAACCAGCATTTGAGCATGCATCTCTGTCTGTCTTTCATTACACAAGGTAAAACTTCGACCCTAGAGAGTGACATGTCCCATAACGACATTCCTCCCATCTTATTCCATCGGAACCTGAAGGGAACGAAACAGCTCATCGATTACACATCTGAGACACTTCGTGTTGCACAGTGCATCTACTCATAGATGGAAAAGGAGGCACTACCTATTATTTTCAGGGTTAAAAAGTTGCACATCTTCCTGTACAGGGAGAAGTTCCACCTCATCACTGACTAAAAACTGTTGGTTTCCTGATTTAGCAGTCATTCCAAGCTGCAGGATGCGGCTGCTCATTGGTATCAGTAGTGGGCCCTCTTTTTCAGTCACTATTCTTATGAGATTCTCCACCAACCAGTGGCAAGAGGCTGTCACGTTGAATGATGCCGTGCACAAACCCTGTCGCATGTTTCGTTGACAGCAGGACAGGTCATGACTTCCACGTGTGCTGACCACTTTGCCAGAAAGCTCTTTCAGCGGTCCAAATGGATTGGCTGGAGCGTGTCTCTTCAGGTGTGGATACAGCGTGGTATAAATCTTTCCTTGTATGTGCTCGAAACAACATTGTCCAGGGCGTCCTCATATTTGTCACAGGGGAGCAATGCTTTCACGTGGTTGCCCCCAGCGTTGCATCCTTCCATCCTCCAGCTGCTGCATGCGTTTCACTGGTGTATGGCTCAGCTGAACGCATCGGTGCGACGTAACGTCTGTTGGCTCCGAATTGATAGTGACACCAAACATCTGGTACGGGCATGCAGGGCTTGTGCAGAGATCTAGGCCACACCCCTGCACCAGTTCTCTCTGCGGCTGTTGCCAGAACACTCTCGGGACAGGTTGCATGACGATTTCACGGGTCCCTGTTTAGGCAGCATTTTGTTGTTGGTGGTCGATGCATTGCCGAATTTACCATACATAGTCAATTTATCGTCCGCACCACTGACTGTCACTGTTCACGAATTTTCAGTTGTTTTTGCCATTGAAGGATCCTTTACGACCGTTACGTCCAATAATGGTAGGCAATTTGTGTCACAGGAATCTGAAAACATGCATTCACAGTGATATTCAGCATCTTGAATAAATATCTCTCGGTGTACATGCCGCGTCAGTTCAGGATTTTCCTTTCAGTTTTATCCTGAATTGGCGCGGCATGTACACCGAGAGAATTTTATTCAGGAAATACGCCGCGAAAGACTTCGTAGCCATATATTCAGCATCTGACTACCATCCCATTTCACCTAGCTTGTAACTCGGTGCGCTTTGTGCTTACGTTCAAGAACCAGATGAAGAAATCTGTGTCTGCCTCTACCCACGACAATGTATTGTCGGGTTTTCTAACTACCTGCAAGTCGACACCGGTAAATAATGGGTACACTCTTGTGGAACATTTCCTGCATTTGCTGCACCCTGAGTTGCATGCCATAGACCACTGTAGCCGATCGCAATTTTCTCCTGGGGCAGCCATTTGGACCCAGCAATTTGGTTTGCAGCTACGGTGGCTGCCAGGTGTCGCCATGGGTCACAGTGACCGCCACTTGTTTGTGGTGGATGTCAGTGGGGAGCAGCTAACTGTTCATGCCATTCAGGTGCACCCATGCCATGTTGGAAAATCGCTGCTCTGACCTTCTAGTCAGCTGAGTGACAGAGTCGGCTGCGGCGACGTTGTGCCTGGAGCTGGCTCCCACTTGCAGCAGCATACCTCTCAATTGCCAGCAATTCCATGACTTCCACCATCTATCCGTTGTCTGCAACCGTGGCCCCCAGTGGCCTCACACCTGCACCTGGAATGGCGGAGTCCATGGATTTCGACTCACACCTCTCTCCTTCTGTCTCCTCTCCCTGTTTGTCGATAGTTCAAATGGTTCAAATGGCTCTTAGCACAAAGGGGCTTAACATCTGAGATCATGTCCCCTAGAAATTAGAACTACTTAAACCTAAGGACGTCACACACATCCATGCCCAAGGCAGGATTCGAATCTTAGACCATAGCAGCAGCGCAGCTCCAGACTGAAGCGCCTAGAACCGCTCGGCCACCGCCGCTGGCTCGATAGAGTTGTCCTCATCTCCACTGCCATTGGTGGACCTGCCACTGTCAGCCTCTGTGTCCCTCGACCTTTCTGGCAGAACCTGCAGCTTCAGTATTTCATTCTTTGGTGGCCAGTCCACTGCCAGGTTGCCCAGTGTTCTCTTTAGGTCTCCCTTGTGTGACTTTATCAGGGCACGGCTCGCGTTCATTCCATTTATTATTTGTCATCTTCTATTATGGTGCTGCCAGCTCGTTTTCTTATTCCATTTCCTGGCATCACTAACTTTCTGCCTTACTTGCCCGTGAGTGGCAGCAGCAGTGCGTATCAATAAGTGCACTGTCGTACCATCTCTGGAACGACTGATAGTATTTCCGGGTCGTCGTGTGTAGGGTACTCTGTTGGACCACCAGTGCAGTCGGTACGCAGCAGCAGTGAAGTTGAAGATGCAGAGCCGCTGAGGCGCGGACAGCCAGTGCTCACTGACCGATGGCGATACACGTGAACTGTCCGACTGAGGAAGATTGGAGCGGGACGACCGTTGGTTGGTGGTTCGGTTGGTCGTCTCATCGGCCGATGTATATCTGGTCCTTTCACCCTTTCTGGGCCTGGGCAGTCGGTCGGTTCGCGTGGAGCAGCAAGGAAGTCTCCGTCGCATGTAGTCTGGCCGGGGCCGCTGGCGGTGTGAACACGCGGTTGGAGTGTGAGGTGCTGCTTGCGAGTGCTACCAAGTTCGTCGCTCACCGACCTTGGACATGAGTCCTCAATCTAGCGTTAACTGTTTACATTTCTTCGTTTGATCCTGGTTGTCGCTTTTGGGACAGTCCCGTGAGCAACAACTTGTGTGCATTCAAGTCGGCTAAGATTCCAGCCGTCTTCCTGTGGAGTTTAACTTTATTCCCGTTATTGAAATTGACCAGCGATATCTTCTGCCTTGTGGCCGTTGACATTCCGGTTACCTGCCCTAGTGTTGACGTAATTTTCGGCAGTGTATTTTCCTCGTCGTGTTGTTGGTGTCCAGCGCGGCGTGCAGTTCGACAGCTGAGGTGTTCTTGGTCGTCGTGGGCGGCAATATTTGTGTCGTTGTATTGATATCTTGTGGCCTTTTTAGTGGTTGCGTGGAGAGGAACTAATTTTGTTGATTGGTCGGTCGGCTGTCTTTCGGTTGGGTTGCCTTCAGATTAAGAAGTCATTGAACAGGCTGCCTGTCTCACCTAAACGGACGTTAGTGTTACAATCCCAGGCTGACCCTTGGAAACTTGTGAACGCCGTTCCTTGTGAGTTACATTTCCCTGTTTGGGTTTTAGTTATTTGGTTGATGCGTGGCCTTCAGCCGAGTATTACTATCTCCTAAATTAATGTTCTTGTGTTGCCCTTAAGGCATGAGATAGTCATTCTTTATAGGGGACTTCAGCCGAATTTTATATGAAATGTTTTAAGATACGGCCATCTGCCTTTTGAAATTGAAACTCTTCTTTCTAGGGCAGGGCTTAACAACTGGCCGGTTTTGAGCGCGTATGTTGTGAAGCCCTGTTCTAGGGTGTAGGCCGTTAAATTATATGCTGATGTGTGACCTTCAGCCGAGTTTTAATATCTCTTAAATTAATTAAATTTACCAAATGGGCAGCAACCAGTCGCAAGATCGTGTTTTCTTTATTTATTTTTGCAAATAGATTTCAACTGATTAAAGGCCATCATCTGTGCTTTCAACGTGTATGTTCCCTGAGTAATAAAACTGTCTTAAAAAGACGTCAAACATAAATGTTCTCGTCTGGCCCTTAAGGCATGATTGTCATGCTTTTGTATGGGGTCTTCAGCCGAATTTTGCATGAAATGTTTTAAGATAAGTCTTTCTGCCGTTTAACTAAAACTCTTCTTATTAATTAATATGCGGCGTCCAGCCAAATTCCATCAAAATTTAATTTGCTGAGGCCGTCAGCCTGTTTTGATTGAAGTTTTAGAAAATATTTTTGGATGAAACCTCCAGAAGAACCATGTATTTCAATTTCTTGCTTAGGCATTGTGTCTTGGATTTTGTATGTAACCCTCAGCCGATCTAAAGTTAGTCAAAGGAGGTAGATTAAAGTTTTGAGTGTTTTGCATCATTGTTGTAATACTGTGTGTTGATATACACTCCTGGAAATTGAAATAAGAACACCGTGAATTCATTGTCCCAGGAAGGGGAAACTTTATTGACACATTCCTGGGGTCAGATACATCACATGATCACACTGACAGAACCACAGGCACATAGACACAGGCAACAGAGCATGCACAATGTCGGCACTAGTACAGTGTATATCCACCTTTCGCAGCAATGCAGGCTGCTATTCTCCCATGGAGACGATCGTAGAGATGCTGGATGTAGTCCTGTGGAACGGCTTGCCATGCCATTTCCACCTGGCGCCTCAGTTGGACCAGCGTTCGTGCTGGACGTGCAGACCGCGTGAGACGACGCTTCATCCAGTCCCAAACATGCTCAATGGGGGACAGATCCGGAGATCTTGCTGGCCAGGGTAGTTGACTTACACCTTCTAGAGCACGTTGGGTGGCACGGGATACATGCGGACGTGCATTGTCCTGTTGGAACAGCAAGTTCCCTTGCCGGTCTAGGAATGGTAGAACGATGGGTTCGATGACGGTTTGGATGTACCGTGCACTATTCAGTGTCCCCTCGACGATCACCAGTGGTGTACGGCCAGTGTAGGAGATCGCTCCCCACACCATGATGCCGGGTGTTGGCCCTGTGTGCCTCGGTCGTATGCAGTCCTGATTGTGGCGCTCACCTGCATGGCGCCAAACACGCATACGACCATCATTGGCACCAAGGCAGAAGCGACTCTCATCGATGAAGACGACACGTCTCCATTCGTCCCTCCATTCACGCCTGTCGCGTCACCACTGGAGGCGGGCTGCACGATGTTGGGGCGTGAGCGGAAGACGGCCTAACGGTGTGCGGGACCGTAGCCCAGCTTCATGGAGACGGTTGCGAATGGTCCTCGCCGATACCCCAGGAGCAACAGTGTCCCTAATTTGCTGGAAAGTGGCGGTGCGGTCCCCTACGGCACTGCGTAGGATCCTACGGTCTTGGCGTGCATCCGTGCGTCGCTGCGGTCCGGTCCCAGGTCGACGGGCACGTGCACCTTCCGCCGACCACTGGCGACAACATCGATGTACTGTGGAGACCTCACGCCCCACGTGTTGAGCAGTTCGGCGGTACGTCCACCCGGCCTCCCGCATGCCCACTATACGCCCTCGCTCAAAGTCCGTCAACTGCACATACGGTTCACGTCCACGCTGTCGCGGCATGCTACCAGTGTTAAAGACTGCGATGGAGCTCCGTATGCCACGGCAAACTGGCTGACACTGACGGCGGCGGTGCACAAATGCTGCGCAGCTAGCGCCATTCGACGGCCAACACCGCGGTTCCTGGTGTGTCCGCTGTGCCGTGCGTGTGATCATTGCTTGTACAGCCCTCTCGCAGTGTCCGGAGCAAGTATGGTGGGTCTGACACACCGGTGTCAATGTGTTCTTTTTTCCATTTCCAGGAGTGTATAATACCCCCCACCCTTTCAAAACCAATACAAACCCTCCCATCTACATCACATGAGATTGTCATTCTTTATAGGGGACTTCAGCCGAATTTTATATTAAATGCTTTAAGATGCGGCCTTCTGCCTTTTGAAATTGAAACTCTTCTTTCTAGGGTGTAGGCCGTTAAATTATATGCTGATGTGTGACATTCAGCCGAGTTTTAATATCTCTTAAATTAATTAAATTTACCAAATGGGCAGCAACCAGTCGCAAGATCATGTTTTCTTTACTTATTTTTGCAAATAGATTTCAACTGATTAAAGGCCATCATCTGTGCTTTCAACGTGTATGTTCCCTGAGTAATAACACTGTCTTAAACAGACGTCAAACATAAATGTTCTCGTCTGGCCCTTAAGGCATGATTGTCATGCTTTTGTATGGGGTCTTCAGCCGAATTTTGCATGAAATGTTTTAAGATAAGGCTTTCTGCCGTTTGACTAAAACTCTTCTTATTAATTAATATGCGGCGTCCAGCCAAATTCCATCAAAATTTAATTTGCTAATGCCGTCAGCCTGTTTTGATTGAAGATTTAGAAAATATTTTTGGATGAAACCTCCAGAAGAACCATGTATTTCAATTTCTTGCTTAGGCCTTGTGTCTTGGATTTTGTATGTAACCCTCAGCCGATCTGAAGTTAGTCAAAGGAGGTAGATTAAAGTTTTGAGTGTTTTGCATCATTGTTGTAATACTGTGTGTTGATATACAAAGTTTTTATGTCGAGTGCAACTGAAAGCAATTTATTTTGGCCCCTTTCCACAACCTAATCCGCTCTGTCTTGCTTGCGCAGGCATTTCACTGGTAACAGAGCGTGGTTACGTTTATGCTTGCCATTCTAGTGCTTGTCAGTTTCCGAACGAGGGTCCTACGTAAAACTTCATCTACTGAGTCCCTTCTAGAATCTATCGTAGTGTGTAACACGAATTGTGAAACACTCTGTATACGTTCTACATCTATCGACGAACAAGTAGGACTATAGGTCGAACACCACTATCGACTCGGTAGCAGTATGCACTGGACCATGTTTCATTTGTTAGACTTGTAACAAGTCCGTACGTCCGCAGCTCGTGGTCGTGCGGTAGCGTTCTCGCTTCCCGCACCTGGGTTCCCGGGTTCGATTACCGGCGGGGTCAGGGATTTTCTCTGCCTCGTGATGACTGGGTGTTGTGTGATGTCCTTAGGTTAGTTAGGTTTAAGTAGTTCTAAGTTCTAGGGGACTGATGACCATAGATGTTAAGTCCCATAGTGGTCAGAGCCAACAAGTCCGTACGAACGTAAAGCGTTTGCTACTTCGCGATTCGGTACACTGGAAACTCGCACAGTTCGACTGTCATAACCGGTGTGTTGCAGAGTTACATCACTACTTCTCCCGTCAGCAAAGTCGAATTTTCGGATTCCGACATCTTCTGACACTAGCCATTAACAGACATAGCGGTTTGCCAACTCGAACAATACTAATGCAGGTACAAGTCCAACTTCGTGCCGGTTAATTCGCCTCGTGGCACACACAAAACATTTCGTGTCGGAGTGTGTCGTTTCTAATCCTGTAGGGCTCTGCGCGTTCTTACCGAAAGTACATTGCACCATGGAATTGTTGTTGTTGTCTTCAGTCCTGAGACTGGTTTGATGCAGCTCTCCATGCTACTCTATCCTGTGCACGCTCCTTCATCTCCCAGTACCTACTGCTACCTAGATCCTTCTGAATCTGCTTAGTGTATTCATCTCTTGATATCCCTCTACGATTTTTACCCTCCACGCTGCCCTCCAATGCTAAATTTGTGATCCCTTGATGCCTCAGGACATGTCCTGCCAACCGATCCCTTCTTATAGTCAAGTTGTGCCACAAACTTCTCGTCTCCCCAATCCTATTCAATAGCTCCTCATTAGTTACGTGATCTACCCACCTAATCTTCAACATTCTTCTGTAGCACCATATTTCGAAAGCTTCTATTCTCTTCTTTTCCAAACTATTTATTGTCCATGTTTCACTTCCATACATTGCTACACTCCATACAAATACTTTCAGAAACGACTTCCTGACACTTAAATCTATACTCGATGTTAACAAATTTCTCTTCTTCAGAAACGCTTTCCTTGCCATTGCCAGTCTACATTTCATATCCTCTCTACTTCGACCATCATTACTTATTTTGCTCCCCAAATAGCAAAACTCCTTTACTACTTTAAGTGTCTCATTTCCTAATCTAACTCACTCAACACCACCCGATTTAATTCGACTACATTCCGTTATTCTCGTTTTGCTTTTGTTGATGTTCATCTTATATCCTCCTTTCAAGACACTGTCCATTCCGTTCAACTGCTCTTCCAAGTCCTTTGCTGTCTCTGACAGAATTACAGTGTCATCGGTGAACCTCAAAGTTTTTATTTCTTCTCCCTGGATTTTAATACCTACTCCAAATTTTTCTTTTGTTTCCTTTACTGCTTGCTCAATATACAGATTGGATAACATCGGGGAGAGGCTACAACCCTGTATCACTCCCTTCCCACCCACTGCTTCCTTTCATGCCCCTCGACTCTTATAACTGCCATCTGGTTTCTGTACAAATTGTAAATAGCCTTTCGCTCCCTGTATTTTACCCCTGCCACCATTAGAATTTGAAAGAGAGTATTCCAGTCAACATTGTCAATTACTGTGAGCATTTGCAGCCATTTGGTTGACTGATTTTCGAAAGTGTCACCGACGCAGACTGCAGCGAGGTGGCGGGGGCGGCGGGGGCGGCGGGGGCGGCGCGGGCACTGGCCGCGTCCCGCCACAGCCGCGGCTCGCGAGGCGAGGCGACAAGGCTCTGGCTCAAACGTCGCGCCTACAGCTCGCTGCTGAACGCTCCCGCCCACAGTCTGGCGCTCCACCTGGCTCGCACCTCATCTGGCAACCGAATGTTTGGTCTGTCGCACCCGATCATGCTGCAGCTTCACTAAAATAGCAACTTGTTCCAATAACTACGTGTTTGAACTTCCGAAGCGTACTGAATTATGGTCGTTAAGGCAAGCGCTAAATACGTGACGTGCTGCAGAAGGGAACGATTGTTAGTGACTGTCTCTGAGGCAATTATTCAAACAAAACTGTCGTATTATCCGCAATAGTTGTCTCGGACTTTTCATATTAATGCGAGAAACATAAAAAAATAGTACAACTTCACACTTCGCGAAATGCAACTACTAGTATTACACTATTGGCCATTAAAATTGCTACACCAAGAAGAAATGCAGATGATAAACGGGTATTCATTGGACAAATATATTATACTAGAACTCACATGTGATTACATTTTCACGCAATTTGGGTGCATAGATCCTGAGAAATCAGTACCCAGAACAACCACCTCTGGCCGTAATAACGGCCGCAATAAACCTGGGCATTGAGTCAAAGAGACCTTGGATGGCGTGTACAGTTACTGCTGCCGATGCAGTTTGAACACAATACCACAGTTCATCAATAATAGTGACTGGCGTATTGTGACGACCATTGACCAGACGTTTTCAGTTGGTCAAAGATCTGGACAATGTGCTGGCCAGAGCAGCAGCCGTACATTTTCTGCATCCAGAAAGGCCTGTACAGGACCTGCAACATGCGATCGTGTACTATCCTGCTGAAATGTAGGGTTTCGCACGGATCGAATGAAGGGTAGAGATACTGGTCATAACACATCTCAAATGTAACGTCCACTGTTCAAAGTGCCGTCAATGCGAACAAGAGGTGACCGAGACGTGTAACCAATGGCGCCCCATACCATAACGGCGGGTGATACGCCAGTATGGCGATACGAATACACGCTTCCAATGTGCGTTCACCCCGATGTCGTCAAACGCGGATTCGACCATCACAGATGCTGTACACAGAACCTGGATTCATCCGAAAAAAAAGACGTTTTGCCATTCGTGCACCCAGGTTCCTCGTTGAGTACACAATCACAGACGCTCCTGTCTGTGATGTAGCGTCAAGGGTAACCGCAGCCATTGTATCCGAGCTGATAGTCCATGCTGCTGAAAACGTCGAACTGTTCGTGCAGATGGTTGTTCTTGCAAACGTCCCCATCTGTTGACTCAGGGATCGAGACGTAACTGCACCATCCGTTACAGCCATGCGGATGAAATGCCTGTCACCTCGACTGCTACTGATACGAGGCCGTTGGGATCCAGCATGGCGTTCCGTATTACCCTCCTGAACCCATCGATTCCATATTCTGCTAAAAGTCATTGGATCTCGACCAACGCGAACTGCAGTCTCGCGATATGATAAACTGCAATCGCGGAAGGCTACAATCCGACCTTTATCAAAGTCAGAAACGTGATAGTGTGCATTTCTCCTCCTTACACGAGGCATCACAACAACGTTTCACCAGGCAACGCCGGTCAACTGGTGTTTGTGTATGAGAAATCGGTTGGAAACTTTCGTCATGTCAGCACGTTGTAGGTGTCGCCATCGGCGCCAACCTTGTGTGAATCCTCTGAAAATCTAATCATTTGCATATCACAGCATCTTCTTCCAGTCGGTTAAATTTCGCGTCTGTAGCACGTTATCTTCGTGATGTAGCAATTTTAATGGCCAGTAGTGTACAAATCTATGTGCCGTGTTGTATGACAGTAAACGCCCAAGAGATTGCAGCTGAATGGCTACTCCTTTATCCTTGCCAAGTCGACAGAATAATTATATATTTCGATGTCAGTTTGGTGTAAGATGTTGTTATTACATTCCACAGCAATCGCTGACGTGCATTACGACATGCTTTTGTGTATAAGAGAGGCAAGATTCGACTTCTTTCTTTTCTCACTTCTTCTCCATCTTCTCGCCTCACTTCTTTCCCTCTTGCAGCAGCTTAGCATCTGAGCATCATTGTGATTGCATTTAACGGGTTGGGTAATAATACAGGGTGATTCAAAAAGAATACCACAACTTTAGGAATTTAAAACTCTGCAACGACAAAAGGCAGAGCTAAGCACTATCTGTCGGCGAATTAAGGGAGCTATAAAGTCTCATTTAGTTGTACATTTGTTCGCTTGAGGCGCTGTTGACTAGGCGTCAGCGTCAGTTGATGCTAAGATGGCGACCGCTCAACAGAATGCTTTTTGTGTTATTGAGTACGGCAGAACTGAATCGACGACAGTTGTTCAGCGTGCATTTCGAACGAAGTATGGTGTTAAACCTCCTGATAGGTGGTGTATTAAACGTTGGTATAAACCTGAACGTCAACTACCCGAGGCGATGGATCGGCCGCCAGGCAGCCCGTGACAGAGCACTTCATCACTGGCCTCCAAGAAGCCCTGATCTTACCCCCTGCGATTTTTTCTTATGGGGGTATGTTAAGGATATGGTGTTTCGGCCACCTCTCCCAGCCACCATTGATGATTTGAAACGAGAAATAACAGCAGCTATCCAAAATGTTACGCCTGATATGCTACAGAGAGCGTGGAACGAGTTGGAGTAGCGGGTTGGTATTGCTCGAGTGTCTGGAGGGGGCCATATTGAACATCTCTGAACTTGTTTTTGAGTGAAAAAAAACCTTTTTAAATACTCTTTGTAATGATGTATAACAGAAGGTTATATTATGTTTCTTTCATTAAATACACATTTTTAAAGTTGTGGTATTCTTTTTGAATCACCCTGTAATTGTAGTCTCCACTTTTCGTAATGTTTCACTGAAAGAGCACTGTTACCGCACTTTGTCATTAACAATACAAACAGTTTCTCTATTTAAATGGCCGGCCGAAGTGGCCGTGCGGTTAAAGGCGCTGCAGTCTGGAGCCGCAAGACCGCTACGGTCGCAGGTTCGAATCCTGCCTCGGGCATGGATGTTTGTGATGTCCTTAGGTTAGTTAGGTTTAACTAGTTCTAAGTTCTAGGGGACTAATGACCTCAGCAGTTGAGTCCCATAGTGCTCAGAGCCATTTGAACCATTTTTTCTATTTAAATGTAATTGGAGTTGGAAGGAGATCAGTTTGGTAGAGTGTCGATTTGCACATCAGCCAAGTACCATTAGGTGCAGATTAGCACGCCACAGAGACGTTGACTCCTTGCAACCTAACTTTACTACACGATGCCGATCTATGTCACTCGGTGCAATATACACATCAAATAAAGGTTTTCATCACCTCGGTTCCGAGAAATTGGAAAATTGTACAGAAAATTGGAGTAGAGATCAACATACACACCGGTACCTCTAATACCCTGCAGCGCGTCCTCTTACACTCATGCATGCCTGTATTCGCCGTGGCATACTACCCACAAGTTCATCAAGGCACTGTTGGTCCAGATTGTCGCACTTCTCAACTGCGATTCGGCGTAGATCCCTCAGAGTGGTTGGTGGGTTACGTCGTCAATAAACAGCCCAGGCATGTTCGATAGGGTTCATGTCTGGAGAACTTGCTGGCCACCCTAGTCGAGCGATGTCGTTGTCCTGAAGGAAGTCATTCACAAGATGTGCAGGACGGATGCGCGAATTGTCGTCCATGAAGACGAATGCCTCGCCAATATGCTGCCGATATGGTTGCATTATCGGTCGGAGGATGGCATTCACGTGTCGTACAGCCGTTACAGCGCCTTCCATGACCACCAGCGGCGTACGTCGGCCCTACATGATGCCACCCCAAAACAGCAGGGAACACTCGCCTTGCTGCACTCACTGGACAGTGTGTCTAAGGTGTTCAGCTTGACCGGGTTGCCTTCAAACACTTCTCCAACGATTGTCTGGTTGAAGTCATATTCGACACTCATCGGTGAAGAGAACGTGACGCCAATCCTGAGTGGTCCATTCGGAATGTTATAAATTATTTGTTCCATTTTATTTAATATAAAGGCGGCCCTCCATCATCAAAGTTGGTAAACTCGCCAACAAAGATTCGTAACCCGACTACCTGCAAAGCAGGTGCAGCACGTAACCAAAATTAATTATAACAGACCCCAACCCCCTCTCCTCCTAAAAAAGAGTAATACGACGAAATTTTTAATCAGTGCGAGAATATGTAGCATCTTTGACTCTTGTATTACACTGTGGAAAAGTCGATGTGAGTGACTCCAGGATGAAACGAGTACTCTTTTTGACCTAGGCATTGACTTGTACTGAACTTCTAGGAATTTCAGGAGACAGAGCCATTATTGGCGGCCATTGAGGGTAGTTTTTCCTTTAAAGTATTTTAATTAAATATGAAGTGATCGTAATGGAAGTTGTTGTGGGTATCGGAAAAAACAAGCTATTTATTCCCATATATAGTCGGTAACAGTTTACAGTTGTATAAGCATCAATGCATGCACAATACAACGCACTGAATAACAAACAGAAAGTAAAGCAACTATATTAATGTAGCACGAAACTGCCACCACGCGAAATGTTTATGCGCCACTGTACATTTGCGGGGACAGAACGTCAGAACAGGTTATTACATTTCTCCACCCCCCCCCCCTCTCCCTTTTAGTGCTAGTGATAGCATACATTGAATTTCACATTTCGTCCAACTCTCGAAACTATATCTTTCTCAAACTCGCATTCGGGAGGACGACGGTTCAGTCCCGTCTCCGGCCATCCTGATTTAGGTTCTCCGTGATTTCCATAAATCGCTTCAGGCAAATGCCGGGATGGTTCCTTTGAAAGGGCACGGCCGGTTTCCTTCCTCATCCTTCCCTCCCCCGAGCTTGCGCTCCGTCTCTAATGACCTCGTTGTCGACGGGACGTTAAACACTAATCTCCCCCTCCTATATCTTTCTCAATGCCGGTCGGTGCGCCACGTGAGTCATTAGTTATAACACGGAGCGGGGTGGCAGTGCCTGGTGCACCGTGTTTCTCGTGGAATACAGGCTTGTTGCTGGTTCTTCTGTCTTCCCCATTTGCGTTCTGTGGTCGTTGTAATGTCAGTTGCATACAGAAATGCTGTCTCGAACCGATCCAATGCGACTGTGGTGGGTGTACCGCTGATCATTGTTGCTGAAAGTATTGTTGTCGCTACTGATTACCGGTTACGGTCCGTCGTACGGGGCTGCAAAGACTTACACACTGTATCGTTGCGTGAGAATACAAGCGTGCACTTGTCCAGCTCCGCAAAAACGAACGAGGCATTGTCAGTCTCAGCTGGTGTACGTATGTCTTCTCTTAATCTGGTGGCGAAATCTGAGACTGTGACTGTGTCATCTGCCACACTATACAAAAGCTCTCCGCATAACAGTTCCGCTCCTCCTAAAAGACGTTAGAATACCTAAAAGTGATTGATGCGAGGTGGTATGACGCATTTGCGTATGAGCTTCCTACCTAATGATGTAGAAAATGTTCTGAAGACGTACGCTTCAGATTGCCGTACCTGACCAGTAGCAGTTTTCAGCGGGACTCCGAACCGGGCAATCCAGCCACGAAAAAATATTTGTGCTGCAGTTATTGCCGTGATGTCACTCAATGGAAACGCATCAGTCACCAGCTGAACCCATCTACCATCGTGAGGCAATAACTGTAAACTTCCGATACTGTAAGAGCGCCTGCAATCCACATGTTCAAAACGCTGATTTGGCGGAGGAAACGAGCCTATCTTTGCTCTGACGTGCCTCGTGATTACATTCCTCTAGCACGCCACGCACCCCTTTCCAAATGCTCAGCAAAATGTGTGCATACCTGGCCGTACATAGTTCTGTTTGACTAATCTGACAGTAGCGCTTAATCCCGGGTGTGCCAGACTGTGCACCGATCCTGCTGCCTGTGCTCTGAACTGATGTGGCACAATGGGCGTATCTGTCCTTCTCCAGCGTCGCAATGTAACTCTACATTTGCTTCAGGCGATGTAACCAGCTATAACCAGAATCCTTTCATTTGTTGCCATAAATCACACAACTATCGCCGTCACTTTAGATGGCGTCTACTTATGACTACAGAATGCAATGGGCTGTCAGTAATGGTAAATCTGTTGCTGAAATGCAGCACCAGTGGCAGTGGACGAAGCGTCAATCGTGAGCGCAAGCGTGACGTACACGACGGGGCGGTCTCCGCTACGGCTGTTCTCACAGCCCGAAACGCGGTGTCTTCCTCGCTAGTTCAGTGCCCTCTGTGGTTTGGCTTTTGTGTGCCCCAAGTACCTTCAGCTGTGCGGTTATCAGTACGCTGTTGCGAATGAACCGTTGGTAGAAATTAAATGCTTCCAGAAATCATCATCCTTGTCTAGCACGCTTCGATGATGACATTGCTATTCTGGATGAAAGTGAAGAAGAATTAATGATCGGCTGAACGGAATGAACAGTCTAATGAGTACAGAAATGGACAGTGAGCCAGGTCGCTGGTCGATCATCAGCGACCGGATTGTTATCTTTGGCGCGTCCCCGGGCATGAGCATCTTTGCGTTTTCGGTTGGGGCGCGCGGGACGGCGAGAGACAGTCGGTTTGGGGCGGCTGGTGAGACTGGCGGAGTTGTGGCTCGGGCGTGAACACATGTGTGATGTCTGTAACGCTGGGCCTGTTTGCTAATCGTGAAACTCCTGCGGCGGTTACTGGTTGACTGGAAAGGATTTCATATAAACTGTGCCAAGCCTCGCAGTGAGAGGGGAGTCCGGAGTTGGTGTTGGCCTAGATGTTTGTACAAATTGAGGTGCCTGTGTGAGAAGCACGGCGTGGGCCTGTTGATTGCTTCGTCCTTCTGGCGACCGCCGCAAGCGGATGTTCGACCAGAGCATAGTGTGAACAAGTCCTAGTAGGATGTGCTCCCAGCCTAACTCTTAGCCTGCGTTATTTGTTGGTGCCGACCCCTTGTCTGTTACTGCTTCCGGGTGTCCTGTAAGATTTCCCAGCAAAACTGTGTTTCTGTGGCATTCTGTGTTTCTGGCTCATCCTCCGCCCAGAAAGGTGAAAGATTTTTCCTCAACTGAAAAAAAGGGGGGGGGGGTTCGATTGGACATCTTTTGGAATTCCTTAATGCTGTAATTTAAGCATATAACAAAATTGTTCTTTCAGAATAATCTCTTGTTTCTTTGGGACACTGCAGTTCAAACAGGACTGGCGTAATGTTAATGAGTATTTGTCAAATGAAATGTATGTAATGTCTTGCTGTTTTCTGGGGCATCCAGCTGTGTTATTGAACTCATTTTGAAGTGTTATGTTGGGTGAACGACTGCTCCCCACTTCAGTGTATTATTTTGAGTGCTATTACAAGGTGTTTGGATATTTGTCAGTGGGGTTTATTGATTCAATTTTGTTTTTCTCTTTCTTTTGAATTACGGTGAATTGTTTACTTTATCTGGTTATTGGATTAACTCGCGCTTCACGCATTAAATCAGCTGATACTGAAATGGTTTTTTTATTCCTGTTTAATGTCAGACAGATTCAAATGTAACTTCATTTATGTTATTTGAAATAAATGTGTTGGATTGACCTTAATGAATTATGTGCAGTCGAAGTAAGGGACCCAGTCCTTCGTTAGTGCTTAACAGTGGCGTGTGGTTCGAGTTGTTAGCCCCGTGCTCGGACCAGACAGAGTAAATCGAAGAAAAATGAAGGTAATGAGAAGTAGTAGAAATGAGAACAGGGGGAAACTTAACATCAGAATTGATGGTCACGAAGTAGATGAAGTTATGGAATTCTGCTACCTAGGCAGTAAGATAACCAATGACGGACGGAGCAGGGAGGACACCAAAAGCAGACTATCAATGGCAAAGAGGGCATTCCAGGCCAAGAGAAGTCTACTAATATCAAAAATCGGCCTTAATTTTAGGAGGAAATTTATGAGAATGTACGTCTGGAGTGCAGCATTGTATGGTAGTGAAACATGGACTGTGCGAAAACCGGAACAGAAGAGAATCGAAGCATTTGAGATGTGGTGCTACAGACGAATGTTGAAAATTAGGCGGACTGATAAGGTAAGGAATGAGGAGGTTCTGCGCAGAATTGGAGAGGAAAGGAATATGCGGAAAACACTGATAAGGAGAAGGGACAGTGTGATAGGACATCTATTAAGACATCAGGGGCTGACGTCCATGGTACTAGACGGAGCTGTCATCATCATCATCATCATTTAGCGTACATGAAAAGCCATAAAGGCCCACGACAGAAAGCAAAAGAAATATTACAAACCAGAATAACACACTGTACAGAGATCAATAACACAGTCAGTGACACATGAAGAAGTATTGTCCTGATCACAGTTGCAGGTATTTCCAGCAGATGTTGTTGCGCTTTCTTCTGTCCATTGCATCTTCCAGGGATGCTGTTGGTCCTACCATATGCAACGTCCTCATCACCCTATCTTCCCACCTAGTCCTTGGACGACTTCTTGGACGTCTTCCAATCAGCTGGGAATTGAATACTCGGTTGGGGATAGATTCTCCAGCTCTTAAGACATGTCCCAACCACTGGAGTCGTCGTCCTCTGTTGGTCCTACCAAAACGCTGGGACAAGTCCTCTTTTTGCCTCCTTTCCCATCTTCCATTTTCTCTGTTGAACGTTGGCCCACAGATCTTTCTAACTACTTTCCTTTCAAATGCGCAGTTACGCTCTTCAAGTGTTTGTGAAGTCGCCAGTGTCTCGCAGCCATGTAACAGAACCGGTTTCACGAGTGCCATATAAAGGTTGATCTTGCTATTGACCAAGCGTGACTTGAGTAAGTTATTGAGACTAAAGAAGGCACAAGTAGCATTAATTATTCTCTGTTGAATCTCCTTCTCAACCTCACTTTCATTACATAGAATCGAACTCAGGTACTTAAATTTCTCTACTGGTTCAAAATTGGATCCATCTATATTGATAGTGGTAGGGAAATCCTGTCGGTGTGAGATGATCATAAATTTGGTTTTCTCGTCATTGACAACTTTGCTTGTCCCTTTCATAAACCTAGTGGTGTCAAACACTATCTGGTTGAATCAGAGGGACCTGTAGAGGGCAAAAACTGTAGAGGAAGACGGAGTTTGGAATACATCCAGCAAACAATTGAGGATGTAGGTTGCAAGTGCTTCTCTGAGATGAAAAGGTTGTAAGAGGTCCATGACTAAGGAATTTGTTGCTAGCACACTCGAGCAGATGTACTTTCGATGGATTGCTCACGCGGTGCCTGCGATATGTAAGCTATAAGAGAATCTCAGACCAGAGAGCAGTGTTGTCAGCTGTAGGAACTGTGTAGCAGCAGGAGTAAGTAGTTGCTAGCAGTCTGGTGTATCGTGTTGGCTGGGCCGGTCATGTGGAGCGATGGCGGAGCCTGAGCGCTGTAGTATAAGGTAAAAGCAATCTCGCGCATATTGTTATATCAAGTCCCATGTAAATGCTTTAAAAAAAAACTCTTAATAATAATCTTTCTTATAAAAATTAACTTTTGACAATCATTCAAGTCAATTTAAGGAAGTTACTAATTTCTCCAATCCATGGTCATCCCGATTATTGTAAAGAAAAATCAGTTGTTTCTTTTTATACATGACAAATCTATCGGCCAGCATTGCAGTGAGCTGAGCCAGAAAAATTTCTTAGAGGAGCAGACATATACGCTTTATCCGGCGACCTTATTAAGAATTTTCAATTTATTCAGAATGATTTTTCTGAGCCATGACGCAACGCTGCTGACGTCCAAAATTTACCAGTTTAAATTCACAGTCCTTATTGAAAGGTTATAAGGGAGCCACAATTTTATTGAGAGGTTAGTCACATTGTATTATTGGTAGGATACGGAATTTATCTGTTGGCCAGTTACACTGAATGTGAATTATATTTTTTACTGTTGGGAGGTTACGAGGTTAGTACAGGAGAGGCATTCGTAGCGTGCCGCATCAAACCAGTCAGAATGCTCTGACTGTGATAGGCTAGGAGTATCTGCATATGGCCTCTACTTTATTTGAGTAGAGGTCGAATATCCTGCGCGTTCACCAGCTGTCGTAGAAAGTGCACCTGCTTCTCACCAGAAACACAGCTGGTAGGATTAATTACTAGTCTCTGTGTGCGTAGGCAGTGAAACACTTGTATCAAATGCTTTAAGTCCTCCTCCTCCGAGATGGACATCACCCACATATCATCAATGTACACACATTAAAAATCTAAATCATCGGTCGTCTCGTCCATAAAGTGCTGGACGGTCTGAACTACGTTACACAGTCCGAATGGCATCCACGTCAATTCAAATAGGTCGAATGTCTGCTGTAGCTACAGGGAGTTGATAGTATGCTCATACTAGGTCAGTGGTAGAAAATACCGTGTTACTGTGAATATTTGCAGACCGTGTATCGGTCTGTGATGGTCCTTGCATTGAGTTAGCGATAGTCAACGCAGGAGCGCCATCCACTCTTCTTTTTAGGCACGACGTGAATCGGGGCTGCCCAACTGCTACTAGGAACTCTGCAGATTCATTGTGAAATTCCTGTTCTAAAACTTTTAGATTTTCAGGCGACAAACACATATTCCGAGCACGAGCTGGCTGCCTTGGCGTGGTCAAAATCGGATGAACGGTTGTGTGCTTCACCGGTGGGAGAGTAGGCGAGTGCTGGGTGATCTCGGGGTTACCTTTCAGTAACCGTATGTACCGTGAACAGTCTGCGACAGTGCATATGGGTAGTGGGGTGACATAACAGAGTTTCCCTGGTGTATGGAGATTTGTAGTTAAATCTGTTAGCTGCTGACGTCGTAGAAGGATAAAAAAAATCTGCTTCGATAATAGGCTGTGATGTATCTGCAACCGCAAATTGCGACTCAAACGCACGGGGTAGCCCCAGGTCATTAGCGGCGAACAGACAGCAGTCGTCACAGCTCCTGCCTGGTAGGCGATTTGATGGATGTGTCGACACTACTGCCGCAGTATTGAACAGGTATTGTAGTTTTCCATCGCGCTCCTTCGCAAAAATGCCCGCGAATGTTTGCAATGGAAGCTGTAGTCGCTGCTATGGTGTCTGATTTGTACTTCCACTTCCAAGGTGGCGTGCACTTTCGTGAATCATTACCGAACTTGCTGTGGTGGCACCATAAGTTCTGTGCTGACGGCGATCGATTATCGATTACGACCTCGTGAATGTCAGCGGCAAGACCGTTGACAGTAGCGCGATGTTTGTAACGCAGCCACCCGTGTCGTCAGTTCTGCCCGTTGCGACTGGAGGGAGGCTAGCGTTACCGGAGACACGTTTTCCTGCCGGGATGTCAATGTTGAGACACTTGATGCAGTAATGAACATGGTATGAAACTCTCGAAAAGGATATCCACAACATGTTATGCACTTAACAGTCCTTGTATCCGCATGCAGTAGTGAATGTTTAAGAACTGTATACTTCAGTTATGTTCATTCAGTAATCAGTTATGGTATTAGTCGGCCGAAGTGGCCGAGCGGTTGTAGGCGCTACAGTCTGGAACCGCGCGACCGCTACGGTCGCGGGTTCGAATCCCACCTCGGGCATGGATGTGTGTGATGTCCTTAAGTTAGTTAGGTTTAATTAGTTCTAAGTTCTAGGGGACTGATGACCTCAGATGTTAAGTGATGTGTCGACACGAGATGCCGACACAGTGTTTTTGAGGTGGGCCGAAATGCACGCTATAAGCGCACGAAGGATGGCGTGAGGTCTGAAACAGGATAGGTAATGAATGCTATAAAGAAAAGTACGTAGCTGCTAAAATACTTAACTTTATTCCATCCTTGTGGTACATCGCTATTGACGAATCAAGTGAGACTCTTAAGATACATGCAATGTTACAAATGGCGCCTTGCTAGGTCGTAGCCATGGACTTAGCTGAATGCTATTCTAACTGTATCTCGGCAAATGAGAGAAAGGCTTCGTCAGTGTAGTCGCTAGCAAAGTCGTCGTACAACTGGGGCGAGTGCTCGTACGTCTCTCGAGACCTGCCGTGTGGTGGCGCTCGGTCTGCGATCACTGCCAGTGGCGACACGCGGGTCTGACATGTACTAATGGACCGCGGCCGATTTAAAGCTACCACCTAGCAAGTGTGGTGTCTGGCGGTGACACCACATTAAGTCTCATAGTGCTCAGAGCCATTTGAACCATTTTTAGTTATGGTATTATTTTCTGGGGAAACAGTTCTCAGAATTTACAAACAGTATTTAAAATGCAAAACAGAGCAGTAAGAATTATAACAAAAAGCAGTAAGCGGGCCCACTGCAGAGAACTTTTCAAAATGTTGGAAATTCTAACTGTTCCTTGTGAATTTATATTCCAAACCATAGTGTACATCAAGAAAAATATAGAAAATTATAGCACAAATAGCGGTTTTCATAACTATACTACAAGAACAAGTCACTATCTTCACCTAGACAGGAAGAATAAACATAAGACTCAAAATAGCATCTTGTATGAAGGTGTAAAACTGTATAATAAACTGCCGCAGAAAATGAAAGAAGCAGATAACATGTACCACTTTAGGAAAAATCTTAAATTGTTTGTGCAGGAACACTGCTTTTACACTATAAGTGAATTCCTTAGTACAAAATGATTGTAGATAGCTTTTGTTTCACAATATTTGATAAGGAGCAAAAATGATTGTAAATAACTTATATGTCACAATGTTTAAGTACATGTAACAACAAACTGTATAAATATATGAATGTATGCAACTGACAACATCCATACATTTTAAAATGTCAACGGATGACTAAATAAATAAATTTAAACTAGCTTGTCTGCCGTTTGTACCAGTGCGTTTAAATCGCCCGCTCACACTGTAAGAGACCTTCGGGTGTCTGCTGGCAATGAGGACAATCGTATATTCCACAGCACATCATCACGTACAATATGACTTGTCAGCGTGCGTGAACGTCTTGAGAAGTCGTGACGGAGTGTGATCTCCCAGCTCCTCAGTGAGGCAAAGCCAGTCCAGCCGTTCTGCTTCTGACTGCGACGTGCATGTGATCGATGTGTTTTTAATCGATGCACACCGTTCGGTATCGGCTGGCGTGGCTCGAATATCCTGGACTCCTGTTGCTGCTAGGTCCCGCGTGAGCGCTGCAACCGAGAGGCCGTATTTGGTCTCGTCCGCCGATAATCGTGCGACGACGAACTGACGTTATAGCTGGGTAGACCGTGATAGCGGACTCTGCTGCCAGAACGGTGGGGATTCCGTCGCCACCGTGTTAATTGCAGTGCTGACTGCCGCTTCAGTTACGACTGGTTAGCCGCGAATTGTCGAAAGGGAAGGGGCGGGACGCGGCTGGAGCTGGAGTTGTGTTGCGAAACTGCGCGCAACGTAGGAGCCGGCGCGGTCGGGGTCACCAAGCGTACGGGTGTTGCAGGAAACAAGATGTTTGTTTCCACATGTACTCGAGGACAGCTTACAGGTATACGTGCATGAAAGCATTCACAATGTAAAACACGGAATAACAAACAGAAACTAAACCGAAGAACAACGACACTAATATAGCTTAAAGCTGGGTTAACGCTTGTTTCACAACAATTTCCGCAATTCGACGTCACACACAATATCGACGACCGCATGATCGGCTTTCGACTTTCGTTACCATTCGATACGGGCCTCTCACAAGATTTCATGAGAATGTACCGGAGATTTATAAAACGAAATGACATTTAACTTAATACCTTCAGCTGCTGACGGGCGTTGATATATATATGAACGGGGCAGGTGAAAATGTGTGCCCCGACCGGGACTCGAACCTGGGGTCTCCTGCTGACGTGCCCGACGGTCTGTTCATCAGGGCCACCGAGGGCACAGAAGATAGTGCGACTGCAGGGACTATCTAGCGCAAGCCTCCCGCGAGACCCAATTTCTCACCTTGTATGTCCACACACTACATTCGTAGTGTCCCACCCCAACACACTCATTACTCGTGGAAGACCTTCTTACCAAGTCCTGTAAGAGTTCGGTGAATATGTGTGCATCCACACAGAAGAAGAAGGTTCAAATGGTTTAAAAGCCTCTGAGCACTATGGGACAACATCTGAGGTCATCAGTCTCCTTGAACTTAGAACTACTTAAACCTAACTAACCTGAAACACATCCATGCCCGAGGCAGGATTCGAACCTGCGACCGTAGCAGTCGCTCGGTTCCGGACTGAAGCGCCTAGAACCACTCGGCCACCGCGGCCGGCCAAAAAGAAGGTGAAGGCCGGTATTGCCAGAACTATATACTTATATGGATATGGTTCTTTCGGACATGTCCGAACACCACGTCCGAAAGAGCAGACACCATATCCACGTCGTTCTTGGAATGATTTATTCAAATTGTTGCTACAACAACATTTATCGACTGTCAATGCCTTTATGTAAGAAAGCTCCCTTAGGAGTGAGTTATTATTGTCAATAATTTACGAATTATCATTAAATGGCACTTAATAACGCATCAACGCTACAAGCCTTCGAGATAGACTATGTTAACGCGCACACTGACAAGTGACATTGGAAGTGATGATGTGCTTTGGAATATATGGTTGTCCTCATTGCCAGCAGACACCAAAAAGTCTCTCACAGTGTGAGCGGGTGATTTAAACGCACTGGTACGAACGGCAGACAAGACAGTTCAAATGTATCCTGCATCAAGTGTCTCAACACTGACACCGCGACAGGAAAACGAATCGCCGGTAACGTTAAGCCTCCCTCCAGTCGCCAAGGGCAGAACTGGCGACATAGGTGGCTGCGTTACAAAATGTGCTAGTGTAATGAATAACGTCGTGGTTTTTGGAGTCAAAAGTGCTTTGTTCTCACCCTGTTACATCCAATTTCTTCTTGATGTCAGTGTTCGTAATATGTTCTGTAACTTTATTTTGAATGTAATTGAGCCGTGGTAAAAATTGCTGTTTTGAAGAGCGCGCCGCAGCGCGTTGTGTGAAGCAGTCGCCCTCCGTTTCTGGCGGTGGTGCCGCTGTGGCAATCGCATCTTTGGCGTCTCCCTCTGGTGGGAAAGGGGAAAGGTTGCCTGTTCACATGCATTTAAGGGGCGCTATGAGCTCGGCAGTTTGTCAGTCTGAGTCTGCGAGTCTAGCCAGTTGGTCAGCCGAGTCAGTGTGGGGCAGTCAGTGTCTGTGTGTCGTCCGGAATGCTAGTATGTGTTAGGCCGCCAGTCTGCTCGAGTTGTTCAGGCAATGGTCATTGGCGGTTGGATCGATCGGTTGGTCGGTCGCACACTGGGACACAAGATGACTTGTCCGTCTTGAGCGTCGGCGCATCTGAGGTCGCCACGTGAGTCCAGTGGGCCGCGCCGTATAGCGAGGGGTAGTGGCTTCGCGGCCGGCACGAGAGCAACAGGAGTCAACCCACGACATCAGTCTGGCCGGCGCGAGCTGCGACGCCGTGAGACGGGAGATCCGCGCGCCTTCCTGCGTCCGTTGAACCGGTGGCAGAAGATGGTTCGGGAGAGTGTTTTGGGTGTGCTGCGCCAGGTCTTCGCCAGACATCGCAGTTTATTAGAAGTTAAGTGATTCGTGATATGTTGTTTCATTTACTTGTTAAATTCTACTTGTGTTCTTGGTCAGTCTCTCATCCCCAGCTTTCTCGTCCGCATTTTTTAGGCAGTTAGTGTCTGTCTGTCTGTCGGTCTGCCGAGCGATAATAGCTGCCTCTGTCATGTTTGTCGGATTCGGTGTTAACGAATTTATTGCTTAAGGTGTAAAGGCCGAATCCTGAAATATGTTTTTATCTTGCCTATCGTCTTACGAGGTGGTATATGTGTAATGTAGAGCATGTTTGTACATTTTATGTAAGACTGCATTTCATGGGTTTTTATTTAAATGGTCATTTTAGTATATAAAGTTCCCACCCTTCCACCGTAAGAGTTCTTTTAAAAACAAGCTGCGCTTTCGGTGGGCAAATAATTTTTAGTGTGAGTATTTTGTACCATTTCCATCCCTCTTACGGGGTGCATAGTTTATGTGTTTGTGTGAGTTGTTAAATTTTTTAGTTTAAAGTAATCTGGTGTGTTGCAGATTTGCAGCAGTATAGTCTTTAAGAGGTTGTTGTGAGCGGTCATGACTACGGTCGAGTTAAAAGGGAGCTGCAAGGTTTTCAGCCCGAAAACTCATACTGTCAAAAAAAGAAAAAAAATGTTGTGTCTGCCTCTGAATAAATTGTAACTTGATATTTACTGGGTGCTTTCTGATTATAATTTTAAATCTGTTAAAAAAAGAGGCTTTTAGGAACAAAATTTCCATTTATTAAAAAAATTTAATTTGTTTTCATTAGTTACCCACTGGCAACTACTTCCATGGTCACATAGTGTGATTAAATGTGTTAATGTTATTGATCAATCTCTAGTAAATAATGTAATTTCTTAAGAAAAGGTTTTGAAAGTAAATCCACGGTTCAGTAATACAAGTAAATTCTGCAATATAGGATGTTATTTACATTCAGTCTGATCTGAGAACGAATGATGAAATAAATATTTAGATATTTCCGAGTATGTGGTTAGACAGTAACATAACAGGACAGCTTAAATTGCTGCGACTGAAACGAGGAACAATAAAATTCAGATTCTTCCGTCTCACACATATTTATCTCTTTATTTCCGAATATATAGCGACTTCTGTATGTGTGGTTGGGAAGGAACCTAACAGGACAGCTTGAGTTCCTGCGAGCGAACTGAGGAGCAACAATATTAACATTTTTCTTTGTCAAAAAGTCGATAGCCCATCATGCGGTCGTCGATATTGCGCATGACGTCAACATGACGTCACGTTTGCAGGACTTCATGTGAAAGCAGGATTATCCCTGAAACTGCCATCGCGCGGAACGTTCATGCGCCACTGGACATTTGCGGGGACAGAAAGTCACTACAGGTCAGTGCCGGGTCTCTCAGAAAAACAGCTGTATGGTAATTTTGTTGCTTAGGTGACTAGTATAGGGATCCAGCTGAAACGGTTAGGTCAATGAATGCCTAATTTCATACGTTATATAAAAAAATTCAGAATAATAATTCGAGTCAAATGTTAAGTCAGTTCAAATACTTACCAACGACAGTAACTAACGCCAGCTAGCTTTTTTCCGTAGGAGAACATCGTAATCGTAATTCTAAATAAAGTAATTAGCTCTTTGATGTTTTCCTTTCACAAATAATAATAAATTAAATACACAAATAAATAAGAAACTAAATAATTAAACATAATAATAATCATAACAATCGTCCGCTAATTGACTTGATGACTTTTTAAATGACTTCACAAATATATACACACTGATATGTTAATCTCAGAAAAGTCGTAATACATCGATATTACTTGGATCGATTATAATTTTCATGTTTCATTCCTGTGACAGTCACGGTGATTCATCCGACTTCCGAACAATTAAGACTGGAAAGAATACTATGAGAGCAATTTTCTCAATTTTTCCATTGTCTTTCCTTTTATAGGTTGAGTTACAGTAAATAAAATATTTTGTAGGTCATGAAGATATACAAAATACATTTCTAGTATGTTATGAATCATTGTGGACTTCATCTCACTTATTAATACGAGTACTTTCTCCCACTGAATCCCGAAGTTGCTAGGGAACCGCTCGCTTACTACCTCGATTGTTGTGATCTGTCCCGTTGTCACACCAACAGTCTTTCTTCATCCCATTACCTCATCTCGCATTAAGTTCATAGTTTTCCTGTCTTCCCATTTTCGAAATCAGTAGCAATACCTTCTTCTCTTAGCAGCCACATACCTTTATCTGAACTGGCTACGACATTCAAAATTTCTCTACTATACGTACAAACAGTACCCATCCTCTAATTGGCTATTAACTTCTCCTTCGCGTTGCTTCATTCAGGCCTCTCGGTCCAACAACATCCGTTCGTGATCACCTATCAATTGTACAAAAATACGTCCCCGTTCAAAAATGCTGTGAGATGATCAGCTGTCTCGTTCAGCGACACAGAGATCACCTATAAATCTACTCCCTGTTCTGCGCTCATGGCCAGCACACCGCGCGTGGTACAGGCGGCGCTCGGGTACCACAGCAGAGCTGTGACACCTGAGGATGGGCTTGTAACAGTCCGAAACCGATTGTGTGAAAGTAAAGTAATTTACAACTGAAGCTATAACGCTCAGTTGCAGATGTTCTTCCAACAGGATTGTTTGTATAAATCTACTGCAAGCATTAGCAAAATGTTCAGAACTCATGGCAGACTCGATATAGCAATGGTCAATAGCTGCTTCCATATTAACGTCAGTAGGCCTAAATTACATTTTTACCTAGCCATCACTGAGTGTACGAACTGTATTTCATACCAATAATAAGTTTATCATTATTTTAAACATCTGGTACATCCAACTCTCGATCTAAGTTTTAAAGAAACGACAGAAAAACAAAATTAGGATGCTGGATGTGGATGTAATCCAAACTAGGACGATACATAGGGTTGACCGTATACACAACAAACCTTCATTACAGTCGCGCTGAAGAGGAGATCTGCAGAAACTGTCGAAAAGTCGGTTTGAGTTTCGACAAGACGCGGTATAATGCCCAGAAAGATATTGTTAAATTCTACACAGGCAGCGGAAGCCTTGGTACTTTAGCCTTAAGATTGGTTCGAAACATTTGTCCAGTACTGTTGTAACATCCCCTTAGAAAAATTTATGAATGGCAGTGCTGATGAATTTCTTACGTCATTTGATTTTCAATCAGGTGAGCAGAACTGAACGTACTCAGACATTTCTCTCTTTACTTATTGTGATCAACACTAAGCAGACACACAATATTTTTAGCGCAACGCAATCAGACTTTCAATAATCCCTAGAAAAGAATGGCCCTGACTACAGCGAGTACCAATACTGCCAGCTAAATAAAAGATTCTAACTGCTGACTGCTGAAGGCATTAACTACTGATAGGCATACTTAGCAAATGAAAGATTTTCATAGAGAACAAACGATGTATTTGCATAATAATGTTCAAAAGTCATATATATATATATATATATATATATATATATATATATATCCAGTCTTACAAATTTACTCTTTCTGATGGACACACGTCCAGATCGTCCGCTCTCAAAACTCCGCTATCTCTCTCCCCGCATCCACCACTGCTGGCGGCTCACCTCCAACTGCACAACGCTACGCGCTGTTCACAACCAACTGCCCAACACTACAATAGCAAATATTCCAAAAATGCAAACCAGCCACAGACTTCACACAGCACAGACAGTGATCTTCATATAGAGCGCTACGTGGCGTTACCAACATAAAAACCTAAACAGACTACTTACACTGTCCCACATCAACTATCGCATTCGCTTTCCAGAGCTACAGCATTCTACGCCAGAAGTTACCTACCTTCCACGAGTAACATCATTCCACCATGTGTTCAGCTAGAGTTTTCAGCAGCGACTCTTGTGAGATGTCCCCAGTCGTCTCGCCTCCTCGACTCGTTGCTTTCTCTATTTGAGCGTTTTCTGTCGTAGACTGTAATGTCTCTTGCAGCGGTCTCTCCGCGATATTTTCAGAAATTTTATAAATTATATAACTCAGTACATATCTCGAAATATCTCTTCTTATCTTACCGATTCCTAAACTTTAATATACGATGATTATCAATGCAAAGTTCTTTCAAGCCCTATTATTCCTTGGAGCGTGCATTTACTCCATGGAATAGCTTCTCTGCTATCTATGTTTTCTCTTATGAAAAGAATGATTCAGATCTTGCCGATTAGCCGTAGAAGAACGAAGATGTATATGTATGTATTGTTGCGGTAGTCGCCATCTTGATGAGATTCTGTATGAGAAGGAATTTAATACATGAACTAAACTAAAGTAAGTGTGTTCGCGTATTATTTAACCGATTATTATTGACAGTGTCTGCTTACTACGCTGTGTTGCACGGGATCAGTGGGTAACGTCTGATATACACTGGACGAACCTGCCGTTTTGTACGCTCAAGATATCCAGTTTATTACTTTCAATAAATGGGCTAACGCGGTCTTACCAGCAGATCTCCGGTCTTCCCCATGTGATCACCGAAAGTTAATAATTATTACAAATGTTGTCTGGAGATCGACTGGAAATTTTCGTCGCACCGAGACTTCGAAATTGCTTCACTGCCTTATGGAATTTAAGTTAAGCCCAATTTAATCAGGATAGAACAGTACTGAAATGTGTGAATGTGATAAGCCTGCTTTGTGAATGAAAATTCCCTCAATATACGCATGTTTTTGTTTTAATCCTGATCAGTGAAGCTAAATCAGGCCGGTGTGAGAGAGGTTTTTAAATTTCACATCCCACAAAAGTATTGAAACTCGTTACACCACATTGGGCCAGAGGTGTGGGAAACGTTGTCAGAACGTAGGACTGGCAGGGTTGTCTCGACCCTCGATTAAAACCTAGCACATTTTCCGATGACAATTTCTCAAACATTAAGTTTTCCCGATGTCCGTTGATAACGCAATTGATCGGAAAAGATCTTCCACTGATAATAACAAAAAAACAAAAGGCCACGGGGACGCGTGTAAGTGGTTGAGGACAGGACAGGCAGAGCATGTAGCAGGGAGAGGATGCGGCGCGGCGGCGGAGGCAGCCACTCACCGCTTTGTCGGCGGCCTCCCGGTTGCGGCTGGCGCTGCCCGCCGTGATTAGCCGCTCGCAGTAGCAGCCCTCCAGGAGCACCACGCCTGACGGACGGCTGCACGACTCCGACTCGTAGTAGAACAGCAGGTTCTGAAACACCACGCCCAGTAAAGTCAGTCACACAGTGGACGTTTATGCTGGAAATCGAAATAGACGACAGAGGGATAGAGAAACAATTAAAATCGATCAAAAGAGGAAAGGCTGCTGGACCTGATGGGATACCAGTTCGATTTTACACAGAGTACGCGAAGGAACTTGCCCCCCTTCTTGCAGCGGTGTATCGTAGGTCTCTAGAAGAGCGTAGCGTTCCAAAGGATTGGAAAAGGGCACAGGTCATCCCCGTTTTCAAGAAGGAACGTCGTACAGATGTGCAGAACTATAGACCTATATCTCGAACGTCGATCAGTTGTAGAATTTTGGAACACATATTATGTTCGAACGTAATGACTTTTCTGGAGACTAGAAATCTACTCTGTAGGAATCAGCACGGGTTTCGAAAAAGACGGTCGTGTGAAACCCAGCTCTCGCTATTCGTCCACGATACTCAGAGGACCATAGACACGAGTTCACAGGTAGAGGCCGTGTTTCTTGACTTCCGCAAGGCGTTCGATACAGCTCCCCACAGTCGTTTAATGAACAAAGTAAGAGCATATGGACTATCAGACCAATTGCGTGATTGGATTGAAGAGTTCCTAGATAACAGAACGCAGCATGTCATTCTCAATGGAGAGAAGTCTTCCGCAGCAAGAGTGATTTCAGGTGTGCCGAAGGGGAGTCTTGTAGGAGCGTTGCTATTCACAATATACATAAATGACCTTGTGGATGACATCGGAAGTTCACTGAGGCATTTTGCGAATGATGCTGTGGTATATCGAGAGGTTGTAACAATGGAAAATTGTACTGATATGCAGGAGGATCTGCAGCGAATTGACGCATGCTGCAGGGAATGGCAATTGAATCTCAATGTAGACAAGTGTAATGTGCTGCGAATACATAGAAAGAAAGATCCCTTATCGTTTAGCTACAATATAGCAGGTCAGCAACTGGAAGCAGTTAATTCCATAAATTATCTGGGAGTACGCATTAGGAGTGATTTAAAATGGAATGATCATATAAAGTTGATCGTCGGTAAAGCAGATGCCAGACTGAGATTCATTGGAAGAATCCTGAGGAAATGCAATCCGAAAACAAAGGAAGTAGGTTACAGTACACTTGTTCGCCCACTGCTTGAATACTGCCCAGCAGTGTGGGATCCGTACCAGTTAGGGTTGATAGAAGAGATAGAGAAGATCCAACGGAGAGCAGCGCGCTTCGTTACCGGATCATTTAGTAATCGCGAAACTGTTACGGAGATGATAGATAAACTCCAGTGGAAGACTCTGCAGGAGAGACGCTAAGTAGCTCGGTATGGGCTTTTGTTGAAGTTTCGAGAACATACTTTCACCGAGGAGTCAAGCAGTATATTGCTCCCTCCTACGTATATCTTGCGAAGAGACCATGAGGATAAATTCAGACACATTAGAGCCCACAGAGAGGCATACCGACAATCCTTCTTTCCACGAACAATACGAGTAGCAGGGAGAACAGATACAGGTACTCAAGGTACCTTCCGCCTCACACCGTCAGGTGGCTTGCGGAGTATGGATGTAGATGTAGATGTAGACTGCATCTTGAAAGGTATGTGCTAAGATCTGATCAGCGTAGTTCCAGAAAATAGTCGGTAGTTGCCAGCCGCAAGATCGAACGAGCATAATATCTTGGAGTAGGAGGTTCTTTGGTGGTTAAGACAGCCGGGCGCGGGCAGTAAAAAACCGAGGAGTCGCAGATAGGTGCCCGGAGGAAGCAGACGTGTGGTGACAGCTGTAAGGTAGGTCGCGCTCGCTGCCCCAGACCAAACCTTAGTACGTAAATGAGAGAAGATATATAATGATGTCAAATTGGTTTTGTTAGATAATACTCAAAGTTAGGTTTTGTATGCCAAAGGTTTGACACAGTAAGCGTTTGGTAAAATTTTTGTAAGAATGTTTCCTGCTACGGTAGGTTTTGTGTATGACTTAAAATTTTAACAATATATATACAGGGTGTTACAAAAAGGTACAGCCAAACTTTCAGGAAACATTCCTCATACACAAATAAATAAAAGATGTTATGTGGGCATGTGTCCGGAAACGCTTAATTTCCATGTTAGAGTTCATTTTAGTTTCGTCAGTATGTACTGTACTTCCTCGATTAGCTGCCAGTTGGCCCAATTGAAGGAAGGTAATGTTGACTTTGGTGCTTGTGTTGACATGCGATTCATTGCTCTACAGTACTAGTATCAAGCACATCACTACGCAGCATCAACAGGTTAGTGTTCATCACGAACGTGGTTTTGCAGTCAGTGCAATGTTTACAAATGCGGAGTTGGCAGATGCCATTTGATGTATGGATTAGCACGGGGCAATAGCCGTGGCGCGGTACGTTTGTATCGAGACAGATTTCCAGAACGAAGGTGTCCCGACAGGAAGACGTTCGAAGCAATTGATCGACGTCTTAGGGAGCACGGAACATTCCAGCCTATGAATCGCGACTGGGGAAGACCTAGAACGACGAGGACACCTGCAATGGACGAGGCAATTCTTCGTGAAGTTGACGATAACCCTAATGTGAGCGTCAGAGAAGTTGCTGCTGTACAAGGTAACGTTGACCACGTCACTGTATGGAGAGTGCTACGGGAGAACCAGTTGTTTCCGTACCATGTACAGCGTGTGCAGGCACTATCAGCAGCTGATTGGCCTCCACGGGTACACTTCTGCGAATGGTTCATCCAACAATGTGCCAATCCTCATTTCAGTGCAAATGTTCTCTTTACGGATGGGGCTTCATTCCAACGTAATCAAATTGTAAATTTTCACAATCAACATGTGTGGGCTGACGAGAATCCGCACGCAGTTGTGCAAGCACATCATCAACACAGATTTTCTGTGAATGTTTGGACAGGCATTGTTGGTGATGTCTCGATTGGGCCCCATGTTCTTCCACCTACGCTCAATGGAGCACGTTATCATGATTTCATACGGGATACTCTACCTTTACGACACAACATGTGGTTCATGCACGATCAAGCTCCTGTACATTTCAGTCGAAGTGTTCGTACGCTTCTCAACAACAGATTCGGTGACCGACGGATTGGTAGAGGCGGACCAATTCCATGGCCTCCACGGTCTCCTGACCTCAACCCTCTTGACTTTCATTTATGGGGGCATTTGAAAGCTCTTGTCTACGCAACCCCGGTACCAAATGTAGAGACTCTTCGTGCTCACATTGTGAACGGCTGTGATACAATACTCCATTCTCCAGGGCTGCATCAGCGCATCAGGGATTCCATGCTACGGAGGGTGGATGCATGTATCTTCGCTAACGGAGGACATTTTGAACATTTCCTGTAACAAAGTGAAGTCACGCTGGTGCGTTCTGTTGCTGTGTGTTTCCATTCCATGATTAATATGATTTGAAGAGAAGTAATAAAATGAGCTCTAACATGGAAAGTAAGCGTTTCCGGACTCATGTCCACATAACATATTTTCTTTGTGTGTGAGGAATGTTTCCTGAAAGTTTGGCCATACCTTTTTGTAACACCCTGTATTTATTGAGATCAACGTTGTGTTTCTAACAGCCTGAATCATAATCCAAATCCTTTGCTTAAATTGAATATGAAAATGAGTAGTAGAGTAAAGTTACCCACAAATGAAAGAACCAAGTAAACATCAGGGCCAAAAGTTAATTTTCCAGTACGATCTTAATGCCATTACACAAACGGCATTATTCTCTTACATTTTATTGCTGATTCAAATACATGTTGCATTTCTGGCAAAATGGAGGAGTGCAAGAAACAAGTTCACAGACGCAGTCAGATGCAGGTTTGCTGAATAATTAATTTAGAACAATCTTATCAATGATACTTTCAATCTCTGTGTTGGCACCAGGTAGATAGAGTATATGTAGAGAGGCTGTAACACGTTGTTCAGTGCTTCCTTCCGTCATACTCACGGAAGTCACTATGTACGAGTGACTAAAATGAGCAAAAGAGCCAGTTCTACTACCGTGTTCAACTGGAGTTCGGAGATCGACACGTGGCGTCAGTTCCTTGCTGTGTGGTGCGATCTTTGGCTTGACCGCCAAATTTAGGAAAGCGTTGTTAAGGATTCGATGGAAGCTCAATATTTGTGACAAACGAGACTATAAATATGACTGCAGCAACTCGAGTTCTGCTCTTAGGTTCAGTCCTATTCACACTCTCGGATATCGCAACATATTCAGAAGTAAACAGCCAAATATTTGTGATATGCAAGAATATAAATGTCTTTGCTGCTCATTTCACGCACAGCAGCTAGATTAGATTCCGGCATAACCACGACCTTTGAAATCGCGAAAGGTTTTGAAAACCGAAGAGTCAAACATTTGTGACAAGAAAGAATATAAATCTCATTGCTGATGGTTTCATTCGCAGCAGCGTCATCTTTTTGTTTTAATCCGAATGAAGTCATTCCTGATAGAGTACGCTCTTATATGCGGATAAAATTGTACGTTGCAGAATATTATTATGTTATGTGAATAAAAAAGTACGATAATCTGATACAAACGCAAAGATGAAAAAAAAAAGCCTGTACCAGGACGCGAAATACTTCCTCCGACTCCCCTATTGCATTTCTGTAACGACATGACAACGGCAATTGGTTACACTATCTAAAATTATTGTCGTCGCTTGTACAGTCTCCTAATTAGTTGCACTCTTGTTGTGTCTTCAACTGGCGTTTAATTGTAACAAATCCTACCTAGAGTGACGTGTTTGTCACAAATCTACAACGCGCCGTTGTCCTGAAATAGGGTACTGTCTGAGCACGCAAGCTATAATCCCCTCAAAATTAACCAACGTGGGACGTCACGTGACCTATTTCAGATTTCAGGCGACCGCCAGTCGAAAGCGGTTGTGGTTTCCTCATTTTAGTCTCTCGTCATTTTGTGGTTGTTTTAAAGGCGAAATAATACGTGTGCGAACTAGTAAGGTACGCTGTTACCAAATTTCTTTGCGACATCAAGGCGAATCCAGAATGAGATTTTCACTCTGCAGCGGAGTGTGCGCTGATATGAAACTTCCTGGCAGATTAAAACTGTGTGCCGGACCGAGACTCGAACTCCCGAGTTCGAGTCTCGGTCGGGCACACAGTTTTAATCTGCCAGGAAGTGTCATCAAGGCGAATGTTTGTGTCCGTAGAAAAGCAGGAAAACTAGGAATATATCTAATTCCATGTGGCTACTATTTAAATATATTATCTGTCTGGGGTTTTGTTCTTTTGTGTTACACACGAATACAGAAAAAGCTTTCATGAGTTTAACTTCACCTGAATATGTGAATTTATTATCTTATTCTAGGATTGGTAATTTCAGTACGCACTATCATGTTTTCATTTTTTTTACTTTTTTTTATTTTGAATTACAAAAACATGGCGGAGGGTTGTTCAAGTCTCCTCACTCTGATCGCAGTGTTGCCTCTTTATGGTATTCCATCACTTTGGCTGGCACACAGTGTACTGCGATATGAGACACCCCTAATATTTCATAAAGTGGTCAAGATATTGGAGTAAGATATTTGACAAGTGAAATTAAGCAAGTGGGCGAGTTGTCTGAGATACGTTAGTGTTCGAAATAAATAAATTGCGTGTTGTACCATTTTTAGTTCTCTTCATCAATGTTCTTCAACAGATACCATTTATACTGTTGAAATGTTTCAGCTTGCACTCAGTATCTACGTTTTGATTGCAACGTATCCAGGAAAACGAATTCATAAACTTAGTACGTGTCACCGGCGAGCTTGTTTCATTATTGTGTGCATCTGATTTTTGATGTGCTTAAGTACTAATGTGGCTCATACACTATGTCACAAAGTTGACGAAAAGTCGTTCATTCTTTTATTCATTCATTGAAATCTCTGATAAAATTTAACATAGAATTACAAACTCAGGTCACATGTCAAGCACAGGTGACACAAAGTCCGGTCTGCTCTGTAGAAAAATACGTGATGGAGTACTAGTGCACAAGTATGTAATAAAACGGCATCGAGTTAGGTGCTGGTATGGTTCTGGCTTGCGGCTTATTATTTATTCCTAAAAACTTTCTTAGATATTTGTAAACTGATACCTGTACCCCCTTTAGCAGTATCCAATCTCATTATCCTCCGTATCACTACGTCATCGTACACGGTCTGTTACCTTAAATCACGACTTAGGAAGAAGCTAACCACACAAAAAAGATTGCCTCCACATTTCGTAAACGCACTAAATAAAACTGTTTTTGTACTCATAACAATTTTTGTCGAAAGATGCTACGTACTCTACCAGGACACACTTGGTTGGAAGCAAATCTAAGAAAAATGCAATAGTTTTTATGAAACAATAGTGAACGAAGCTGGCTCTTGAATGTTTTATGTAAATAGGCGCTGTGCAAAGCTATAAGCGCATTGTCAGGTTTTGTGACTGGAGCCGTCATTTCACAGATACCTCCTCAACACTCCTAACAAGGGCTGGCCAACAGCACTTCGCTGATCTGGACAGTGGCCCATCCAAGTGATATTGAAGCCTGACAGTGCTAAACTACGGCGATCTGACAGGAGCCGGTGTTACCACTGCAGAAAGGCCGTTGGCACTCTGACCTGTAGACCACAGTAAGTTTGTTCTCGCTCATTTTAATACCAACTTTAAGGCGGTAAAAAACTAAAACTTCACTTGATCACTATCATTTAACTTGCACTTGTTGCAGCTTGCATGGACATGTCTCAACTTGCTTACTCAACATCATGTTGTTGTCTGCACATGCACATTGACACAGGCACCAAGGGTGTAAAACAAAGCGAGGCGTGGGCAATTTGTTTCATTTTGTTGCGATTTGTTGTGAAAGAAACCACAAAAAGAAGAGGAACGAAGGCACAACAACAAAAAAAGCTTATGAGGAAGCAGCGAAAGAAGTAACAGCCGGTTCATCACTGAGAAAAACTGCAAATAAATACGGCATACATTTGATGGCACTTCAGCGATTCTGTCGAAAAATGCAAGCTGACTCTGCTGGTAATAACACTTAAATAAAGTAATTGATTGATTATTTTAAATTTCTGTCATCCACAGCAAACAAAGTAAATCAATAAGTTAAGAACAATATTTATAGTCTCTTAATCTCAATTTCAGACGCTAATTCAGCTGCACCCAATGTTGTATGAAAAAAAAAGAACCTCACCATGTCTTCCAAAAGAGCAGGAAAAGGTGCGAAAACGTCTCTTCCCATCAGCTTCAGTGAGGACATTATTCTCCATTTCAGACCATATTTCAGACCATAGTCTGCCAGTGCCTAAAAGTTCTAATCATGGTTTTGGCGGACAGGAGGAAGATAAGTTTCAAGAATTGTGCAAGTCAACTGTCCATCAGACCTGTTACTCCAGGATTGGGACAATATTCCGAAAGAAAACGTCAGAAACACTGCATTTATGACTGCACAATGAGGAAAAGAAGAAGAGAATGATTGTATTGTATTGCATTGTATGTTAACTGGGGACCTAGAAACAACGGAGAGGCTCCGTCCCCACCACAACCGCAGTGGTCCACAACCCCACGACGACTACCGCAGTCCACTTCACCCCACACACACCGAACCCAGGGTTATTGTGCGGTTCGGGCCCCGGTGGACCACCCCCCCCCACGCCCCCCCCCCCCGCAACCCCCCGCCCCCCGCCCGCCACCCCCCTCACCCCCAGGGAACGTCTCACACCAGACAGATCTAACCCCTATGTTTGCGTGGTAGAGTAATGGTGGTGTATGCGTATGTGGAGAAGTTGTTTGCGCAGCAATCGCCGACATAGCGTATTTGGGGCGGAATAAGGGGAACCAGCACGCATTCGCCGAGGCAGACGGAAAACCGCCTAAAAACCATCCACAGACTGGCTGGCTCACCGGACCTCGACACAAGTCCGCCGGGCGGATTCGTGCCGGGGACCAGGCGCTCATTCCCGCTCTGGAAAGCCGTGTGTTAGACCGCTCGGCTAACCAGACGGGCTACAGAATGATTGCAATGACTAAAATGAAGAGTATTATCGAGCAAAAGAAGAAAAGAGTGATGAAATTTACGATTGGACGACGATTTCCGAATCAACGCTAGCAAATACCAATAGAAAGGAGAAGCCATTATTCATTTTGATATGGACTGTATAGTATACCTTAATAATGGTGGAAATACTGTAAAACATCTGTACATTTGGTGAATGGACAGATGAATTAGGAGATAATAAATGGATAACAAATTGGGTTTCAACTGGACTTAAAAGTTATTACTATGAGAAAAATATTAAAATTCGAAGATGAGAATGAAGAGCATCATTTTAAACTATAAAAATATTCAAAATTTGAATGTTAAATCTTTGATAAAATTGATTGTAATGTGAAAGAAAAGACACACTTGGAGTATGACCAAATAGCTAGAGATGGAAATACTAAAAATTAATCAGCAAACAAGTTAAGAAAAGATTCTTATTTCAGTTTGATAAAGGAATTTTTCTAGAGAGCTGTGATATAATATCATATGGTTTCTAAAATCATCAATAAAAAATTATTCTATCTAAATGGAGGCTCTACTGAAGATGCTGAAGATGCCAAACAACATTAGTAATCCTAATTTGTTCAAAACGATTATTAAACTGCAAGTAAATGTTTTATATAACATTACTGATTATGAATATCTGAATACCAGGCATACAGATAAAATTTGTATGGTACTAAATAATGAATTTAAAACTGTTTTGCTAAGCAGATATTTGAAAATAATGACAGGTTGAGATTTTCAGTTTTTTGTAGAAGGAAATATTAAACTCAGATACAAAGGAATGAAGAAACTTAAACATAATGATAATGAATCTCATGATTTAGAATTTTTGTTTTAATAAAGAAATAAATTTTATTTCATTAGATAGTGCACTCAAGGATGTGCTAACGTGACCCGTGGTCTAGGGGTAGCGTCTTTGATCGATAGCCAAAACGTCTCCGGTCCCAGGTTCGATCCCCGCCACTGCCTAAATTTTGATAAATAATCGGCATTGGCGGCCGAAGACTTCCGGCTTAAGAAGTCAGCCTCATTCTGCCAACGGCCTTGTCAAAGAGGGCGGAGGAGCGGATAGAGGTTCAGGGCACTCTCTTGCCCTAGGGGTGGGAAATTGCCCCTAAAGGCGGAAGAATCAGCAATGATCAACGACATGAGGATGCAGAAGGCAATGGAAACCACTGCATTAAAGACACGTAACGTGTATCCACAGGACATGTGGCCTGTAATTGAAGAAGTGTCATGATGATCTCTCCATTGGCAAAAGATTCCGGAATAGTCTCCCATTCGGATCTCCGGGAGGGGACTGCCAAGGGGGAAGTTACCATGAGAAAAAGATAGAATAATCAACGAAAGGATAACGTTCTACGACTCGGGGCGTGCAATGTCAGAAGCTTGAACGTGGTAGGGAAACTAGAAAATCTGAAAATGGAAATGCAAAGGCTCAATCTAGATATAGTAGGGGTCAGTGAAGTGGAAGGAAGACAAGGATTTCTGGTCAGATGAGTATCGGGTAATATCAACAGCAGCAGAAAATGGTATAAGAGGTGTAGGATTCGTTATGAATAGGAAGGTAGGGCAGAGGGTGTGTTACTGTGAACAGTTCAGTGACCGGGTTGTTCTAATAAGAATCGACAGCAGACCAACACCGACAACGATAGTTAAGGTATACATGCCAACGTCGCAAGCTGAAGATGAACAGATAGAGAAAGTGTATGAGGATATTGAAAGGGTAATGCAGTATGTAGAGGGGGACGAAAATCTAATAGTCATGGGCGACTGGAATGCAGTTGTAGGGGAAGGAGTAGAAGAAAAGGTTACAGGAGAATATGGGCTTGGGACAAGGAATCAAAGAGGAGAAAGAATAATTGAGTTCTGCAACAAGTTTCAGCTAGTAATAGCGAATACCCTGTTCAAGAATCACAAGAGGAGGAGGTATACTTGGAAAAGGCCGGCAGACACGGGAAGATTTCAATTAGATTACATCATGGTCAGACAGAGATTCCGAAATCAGATACTGGATTGTAAGGCGTACCCAGGAGCAGACATAGACTCAGATCACAATATAGTAGTGATGAAGAGTAGGCTGAAGTTCAAGACATTAGTCAGGAAGAATCAATACGCAATGAAGTGGGATACGGAAGTACTAAGGAATGACGAGATACATTTGAAGTTCTCTAACGCTATAGATACAGCAATAAGGAATAGCGCAGTAGGCAGTACAGTTGAAGAGGAATCGACATCTCTAAAAAGGGCCATCACAGAAGTTAGGAAGGAAAACATAGGTACAAAGAAGGTAGCTGCGAAGAAACCATGGGTAACAGAAGAACCACTTCAGTTGATTGATGAAAGGAGGAAGTACAAACATGTTCCGGGAAAATAAGGAATACAGAAAAACAAGTCGCTGAGGAATGAAATAAATAGGAAGTGCAGGGAAGCTAAGACGAAATGGCTGCAGGAAAAATGTGAAGACATCGAAAAAGATATGATTGTCGGAAGGACAGATTCAGCATACAGGAAAGTCAAAACAACCTTTGGTGACATTAAAAGCAACGGTGGTAACATTAAGAGTGCAACGGGAATTCCACTGTTAAATGCAGAGGAGGGAGCAAATAGGTGGAAAGAATACATTGAAAGCCTGTGTGAGGGTGAAGATTTGTCTGATGTGAAAGAAGAAGAAACAGGAGTCGATTTAGAAGAGATAGGGGATCCAGTATTAGAATCGGAATTTAAAAGAGCTTTGGAGGACTTACGGTCAAATAAGGCAGAAGGGATAGATAACATTCCATCAGAATTTCTAAAATCATTGGGGGAAGTGGCAACAAAACGACTATTCACGTTGGTGTGTAGAATATATGACTCTGGCGACATACCATCTGACTTTCGGAAAAGCATCATCCACACAATTCCGAAGACGGCAAGAGCTGACAAGTGCGAGAATTATCGCACAATCAGCTTAACAGCTCATGCATCGAAGCTGCTTACAAGAATAATATACAGAAGAATGGAAAAGAAAATTGAGAATGCGCTACGTGACGATCCGTTTGGCTTTAGGAAAAGTAAAGGGACGAGAGAGGCAATTCTGGCGTTACGGCTAATAATGGAAGCAAGGCTAAAGAAAAATCAAGACACTTTCATAGAATTTGTCGACCTGGAAAAAGCGTTCGACAATATAAAATGGTGCAAGCTGTTCGAGATTCGGAAAAAAGTAGGGGTAAGCTACAGGGAGAGACGGGTCATATACAATATGTACAACAACCAAGAGGGAATAATAAGAGTGGACGATCAAGAACGAAGTGCTCGTATTAAGAAGGGTGTAAGACAAGGGTGTGGCCTTTCGCCCCTACTCTTCAATCTGTACATCGAGGAAGCAATGATGGAAATAAAAGAAAGGTTCAGGAGTGGAATTAAAATACAAGGTGAAAGGATATCAATGATACGATTCGCTGATGACATTGCTATCCTGAGTGAAAGTGAAGAAGAATTAAATGATCTGCTGAACGGAATGAACAGTCTAATGAGTACACAGTATGGTTTGAGAGTAAATTGGAGAAAGACGAAGGTAATGAGAAGTAGTAGAAATGAGAACATCGAGAAACTTAACATCAGGATTGATGGTCACGAAGTCAATGAAGTTAAGGAATTCTGCTACCTAGGCAGTAAAATAACCAATAACGGACGGAGCAAGGAGGACATCAAAAGCAGACTCGCTATGGCAAAAAAGGCATTTCTGGCCAAGAGAAGTCTACTAATATCAAATACCGGCCTTAATTTGAGGAAGAAATTTCTGAGGATGTACGTCTGGAGTACAGCATTGTATGGTAGTGAAACATGGACTGTGGGAAAACCGGAACAGAAGAGAATCGAAGCATTTGAGATGTGGTGCTATAGACGAATGTTGAAAATTAGGTGGACTGATAAGGTAAGGAATGAGGAGGTTCTACGCAGAATCGGAGGGGAAAGGAGAAGGGACAGGATGGTAGGACATCTGCAAAGACATGAGGGAATGACTTCGATGGTACTAGAGGGAGCTGTAGAGGGCAAAAACTGTAGAGGAAGACAGAGATTGGAATACGTCAAGCAAATAATAGAGGACGTAGGTTTCAAGTTCAAGGAATTAAGGAATTCGTGGCGGGCCGCATCAAACCAGTTAGTAGACTGATGACAAAAAGGATGTGCTTTGGGTATGTATTAGCAAGTGGGAAAGTTGAGTGCTATTGGGTTGGTTTTAAAACACAACCCTTTTTATGAATTAATTGCATTAATTATATTATATAATATTGATGATTTTTGGCATTTAATTTCTTATTTCCTTTTCTTGTTCAGTTTTATTAGTCATCTTTATATTCGATTTAGTTTGCTGTTATATTAGAGATAATTTATTTTGAAAATTACTAGTTAGTTGTACTACCCCTTTTTTAAAATTTGTATTCGCCATTTTTTAATCAATTGTAAGTTTCTTCAATTGCCTGGTCTTCAAAATCCTCCACCGATTTTATTTTTGATTTCATGATTAAAGAGTATAATCCTAGTTTATTAACAAATATTGTATTTGGTTGCATATTTAAAAGAGGGAAATAATAGTTCCTCCTTTTAAAGATATTTCCTTTATTAATATTATTTCGGTAGTATTAGTCTGCCCAAAATAGATATAGCTTTAGATTTATAGTATAAACTAGCAGTTGCGGTGTTTCTTATAAACAGCCTTCTTTTTGATGAATTATAGATGGATTTATATAGGCCAATTAATGAAGAAATTTTGTTTTCATTTTTAGGAATTTTGTGTATAAAGAGTTTCAGGCATGCATTTACAAACCTGAAAAATCTTCATTAAAAAATTTATGAAAATAAAATAAATTTTAATAATTCGTCTGTATAAAGTCATACATAATTCGTCAAAATGTAGGTTGTATATTAAAAACACAGAAACTGCCGTCAGTGTATCCACTTACAACTTACAGCAATTTTTTGGTCAATTTAATTTCCTGCTCGATTATCGATGCAGCTTTGATTCCCTGTTTATACAGTATATCCCTTTTTACTTGGCTGGGCACTATGCTAATTTTGTACATGCATTATTTCGCATATCCAAAGAGTTTTCCATAGTCTGAAACCACTGATTAACAAAACGTTTAATGTGTAAACAACTAAACGATAATTAACTATTAAAATCAGTGTTTTAATTATATCAAAAAACAACACCTAAAATACAACAGATTTCCATGAAACACAGCTTCATGCGCAAATGCGCGATTTTTCGTGCTTATAACCCGAAAGGTGAAATATTTTCCAAACTATTTTTAAAATTACCATAAAAATGTATCTTTCGTTGTCATATGTGTCACTTTAAACCCTACTGGCACGTGCAATTCGCTTAAAACTGGATTTTAAGTGCAGTTTATACGCAATTTTAGACCATTATATCCTGGCAACGGATAAAGCTTTGCAAAACAACTGGGTGACCATTAATTACATGTATTTGTCTGAGAAAGTGAATCAGATATAGAAGATACGCTGAGGTGAAGGAATTAAAGGGATAGGGCATGTGGAGGCGCTATATAACGCATGTAGCTCTTAAAGAATTAAGGTGAACTGCAGGATTACTGGACAACACCGGTTAAGCCAATGTACTCGTGGAGCCTGTAGCAGGGTAAAGGATTTCGGAAAGTTCTTGAGGCGAGGTGCAGTGGCCAAATGTCTAACAGCGAGAGGAATTAATAAACAGTAACAAGAGTGGTAAGTTATGGAAGTTGTGACTGATTCCGCAATCGCGATGTCTTGAGAACGCGACTGAAGCAAGGCCACCATGCATTTATTATTGTTCTCCAAAAATTTTTCGAATTGTTGAGATATGAAAATACACTACTGGCCATTAAAATTGCAAAACCAAGAAGAAATGCAGGTAATAAATGGGTATTCATTGGCCAATATATTATGCTAGAACTGACATGTGATTACATTTTCACGCAATTTGGGTGCATAGATCCTGAGAAATCAGTACCCAGAACAACCACCTCTGGCCGTAATAACGGCCTTGATACGCCTGGGCATTGAGTCAAACAGAGCTTCGATGGCGTGTACAGGTACAGCTGCCCATGCAGCTTCTACACGATACCACTGTTCATCGAGAGTAGTGACTGGCGTATTGTGACGAGCCAGTTCCCCGGCCACCATTGACCAGACGTTTTCAATTGGTGAGAGATCTGGAGAATGTGCTGGTCAGGGCAGCAGTCGAACATTTTCTGTATCCAGAAAGGCCCGTACAGGACCTACAACATGCGGTCGTGCATTATCCTGCTGAAATGTAAGATTTTGCAGGGATCGAATGTATGGTAGAGCCACGGGTCGTAACACATCTGAAACGTAACGTCCACTGTTCAAAGTGCCGTCAATGCGAACAATAGGTGACCGATACGTGTAACCAATGGCACCCCATACCATCACGCCGGGTGATACGCCAGTATGACGATGACGAATACACGCTTCCAATGTGCGTTGACCGCGATGTCGCCAAACACGGATGCCACCATCATGATACTGTAAACAGAACCTGGATTCATCCGAAAAATGACGTTTTGCCATTCGTGCACCCAAGTTCGTCGTTAAGTACACCATCGCAGGCGCTCTTATGCAGCGTCAAGGGTAACCGCAGCCGTGGTCTCCGAGCTGATAGTGCATGCTGCTGCAAACGTCATCGAACTGTTCGTGCAGACGGTTGTTGTTTTGCAAACGTCCCCATCTGTTGACTCAGGGATACAGACGTGGCCGCATGATCCGTTACAGCCATGTGGATAAGATGCCTGTCATCTCGACTGCTAGTGATACGAGGCCGTTGTGATCCAGCATGGCGTCCCGTATTACACTCCTGAACCCCCTGATTCCATATTCTGCTAACTGTCATTGGATCTTGACCAATGCGAGCAGCAATGTCGCGATACGATAAACCGCAATCGCGATAGGCTACAATCCGACCTTTCAAAGTCGGGAACGTGATAGTACACATTTCTCCTCCTTACACGAGGCATCACAACAACGGTTCACCAGTGAACGCCGGTCAACTGCTGTTTGTGTATGAGAAATCGGTTCGAAACTTTCCTCATGTCAAGACGTTGTAGATGTCGCCACCGGCGCCAACCTTGTGTGAATGCTCTGAAAAGCTAATCATTTGCATATCACAGCATCTTCTTCCTGTCGGTTAAATTTCGCGTCTGTAGCATGTCATCTTCGTGGTGTAGCAATTAACTGGCCAGTTGTGTAGATAGTGATTAGAGGGAGGTAGTAAAGGGTTTTAGTGAACTTGTAGAAAATGATACGGAGAAAAATAGATGAATGTAAGATCGTAATGCTACGAAGCCAGCCTGATACCCATCCTTCCCTTCTGGTTGAAACAGAATCCTGATCACCAACGAAGAATTGACTGAAATAGGACGGTGCAATTCGCGAAATAAATACTCTGCGTTGACAGTACAAGTCAAACAACGATTAAAGTGTAAATAGAGAGGAGGAGCAGTGAAAATAAAAGTGAATTTTACCATCAGAACTGCTCTCAGCAGTCATATAGGAGATAAATATTTAGTGATTCTCTTACAGTCAAGTTTCGAACAGCGATTTGGCGACCCGTATCCAACTAAGAAGGGAAGAACGTGACGTCTCAAACGTTGCCTGTAGCCGCAGCGTCGGTGTTCCGGACAATAGCCGCGACCTGTGCCGACACATCAGCAGCGGGGCGCTCTCTCGCTCCAACCTGCTTCTGTGGGGCCATGACCAAGTCCGCGGTCACTGACCACCATTCGAGAAGCTTTTGGGTAATGGAAGAGAGGAACAGTGCTAGCTCTTCCACACAATCAACCATCTGACAGCCAGTCGTCATCAGAAAGCTGGCCCATGTTACGACGCCAAACTCATGTGGGGCGCTGCCTGAGGACAACGGCGTATCTATGACGCAGCAGCAAACGCAATCACCGGGCGTCGAACCCTCGACTGTCCGGGCTCCTGGCTGTACTGCGCTGTGCCGCCACGGTGGGTCCACTCACCAGCACCTAGCCGCCTTCCTATGGACCGTAGCTCCTACTAGTGCCCCTCCAGTCACGAACTGCTGGAACAGCCTCAGCCGACCGTCCTCTGACGTGGAGCGCTGGACATCGGGTCGCCCTACCGTCCCTTGGCCGCCTTTTACGGTGCAAATTGTTCAAATGGCTCTGAGCACTATGGGACTCAACTGCTGAGGTCATTAGTCCCCTAGAACTTAGAACTAGTTAAACCTAACTAACCTAAGGACATCACAAACATCCATGCCCGAGGCAGGATTCGAACCTGCGACCGTAGCGTTCGCGCGGTTCCAGACTGTAGCGCCAGAACCGCTCGGCCACCAGCGGCCGGCACGTTTTCAGTTGGTGAGCGATCTGGAGAATGTGCTGGTCAGGGCAGCAGTCGAACATTTTCTGTATCCTGAAAGGCCCGTACAGCACCTACAACATGCGGTCGTGCATTATCCTGCTGAAATGTAAGATTTTGCAGGGATCGAATGTATGGTAGAGCCACGGGTCGTAACACATCTGAAATGTAACGTCCACTGTTCAAAGTGCCGTCAATGCGAACAATAGGTGACCGAGTCGTGTAACTAATGGCACCCCGTACCATCACGCCGGGTGATACGCCAGTATGGCCATGACGAATACACGCTGCCAATGTGCGTTCACCGCGATGTCGCCAAACACGGATGCCACCATCATGATGCTGTAAACAAAACCTGGATTCATCCGAAAAAAAGACGTTTTGCCATTCGTGCATCCAGGGTCGTCGTTGAGCACAACATCGCAGGCGCTGCTGTCTGTGATGCAGCGTCAAGGGTAACCGCAGCCATGGTCCCCGAGCTGATAGTCCATGGTGCTGCAAACGTCGTCAAACTGTTCGTGCTGATGGTTGTTGTCTTGCAAACGTCCCCATCTGTTGACTCAGGGATACAGACGTGGCCGCATGATCCGTTACAGCCATGTGGATAAGATGCCTGTCATCTCGACTGCTAGTGATACGAGGCCGTTGTGATCCAGCATGGCGTCCCGTATTACACTCCTGAACCCCCTGATTCCATATTCTGCTAACTGTCATTGGATCTTGACCAATGCGAGCAGCAATGTCGCGATACGATAAACCGCAATCGCGATAGGCTACAATCCGACCTTTCAAAGTCGGGAACGTGATAGTACGCATTTCTCCTCCTTACACGAGGCATCACAACAACGTTTCACCAGGCAACACCGGTCAACTGCTGTTTGTGTATGAGAAATCGGTTCGAAACTTTCCTCATGTCAAGACGTTGTAGGTGTCGCCACCGGCGCCAACCTTGTGGGAATGCTCTGAAAAGCTAATCATTTGCATATCACAGCATCTTCTTCCTGTCGGTTAAATTTCGCGTCTGTAGCATGTCATCTTCGTGGTGTAGCAATTTAATGGCCAGTTGTGTAGATAGTGATTAGAGGGAGGTAGTAAAGGGTTTTAGTGAACTTGTAGAAAATGATACGGAGAAAAATAGATGAATGTAAGTAAGATCGTAATGCTACGAAGCCAGCCTGATACCCATCCTTCCCTTCTGGTTGAACCAGAATCCTGATCACCAACAAAGAATTGACTGAAATAGGACGGTGCAATTCGCGAAATAAATGCTCTGCGTTGACAGTACAAGTCAAACAACGATTAAAGTGTAGATAGAGAGGAGGAGCAGTGAAAATAAAAGTGAATTTTACCATCAGAACTGCTCTCAGCAGTCATATAGGAGATAAATATTTAGTGATTCTCTTACAGTCAAGTTTCGAACAGCGATTTGGCGACCCGTATCCAACTAAGAAGGGAAGAACGTGACGTCTCAAACGTTGCCTGTAGCCGCAGCGTCGGTGTTCCGGACAATAGCCGCGACCTGTGCCGACACATCAGCAGCGGGGCGCTCTCTCGCTCCAACCTGCTTCTGTGGGGCCATGACCAAGTCCGCCGTCACTAACCACCATTCGAGAAGCTTTTGGGTAATGGAAGAGAGGAACACAATCAACCATCTGACAACCAGTCGTCATCAGAAAGCTGGCCCATGTTACGACGCCAAACTTATGTGGGGCGCTGCCTGAGGACAACGGCGTATCTATGACGCAGCAGCAAACGCAATCACCGGGCGTCGAACCCTCGACTGTCCGGGCTCCTGGCTGTACTGCGCTGTGCCGCCACGGTGGGTCCACTCACCAGCACCTAGCCGCCTTCCTATGGACCGTAGCTCCTACTAGGGCCCCTCCAGTCACGAACTGCTGGAACAGCTTCAGCCGACCGTCCTCTGACGTGGAGCGCTGGACATCGGGTCGCCCTACCGTCCCTTGGCCGCCTTTTACGGTGCAACAGCGGATTATGCGCCTGGTTCTCCTACGACATCTGTTGCACGAGACACCCGCGGTGCATCAGCCAGTGCTCCGTCCGCACTGATATCGACGAGGACGGCATCGCGAGGTCAGCTGCGCCGAGAGACTGCGTATTAGCGGCACTCGCAGAGGTCGATATCTATATCGACATCAATGCCGAGAAGAATGAATGTAACAAAGCGCATTTGCGTACACGGGCTGTCTCCTTCTGCTGCACTCACATTCATTTTCGCTACAGAATCATTCGCTCACACCAAGCTATCCCATCACAATAATGTTACACATCAATGTACATGTACTCTGACGACATACCCTACCAATAATTCCAGATTTTATAGTTATCATTAAGAATGCAACGGGAATTCCATTATTAAATGCAGAGGAAGAGAACAGACAGGTGGAAAGAGTACGTTGGCGGCCTCTATGAGGAGTATCACTGAGCCCTGTATCGACTCGTGCTACACCTTGTGTTTAGATTGCATTGGTTTTCCTTTTCTTCCCCTGACACGCTTGTTTGATATGTTATCTGTCATTAATTCGCGGCTTGGTTGTCTTTTCCCTCTGCTACCGATATCTGAGTTTTTGCTTCCGGGAAACTGCTGTAGAGCAAGTGAGATATTTGACCGGTTGTAACCTCGTGTGGTGGCGCGGAAATAGGGGCGTTGCGCGCAGAGAGTGTGGTGGACGCGGGAGGGAGTGTGGCTCTCCAACGCGAAGTAGGCGTGGTCGGTTGTACCGAGTCGCGCCACGTGATGTATGTCGGTTGTGTGTAACGAGAGGGTCGAGTTGACGTAAGAGCTCCCCGCGTGTTGTTTGTATACAGAATCGCCCCACGAGTAGATGCTGTTCATTTCGCCTTGGTGGGACGTTAACAAGCTTCTTTAAATCCTCCGTTTCAACACTGGAGCTTAAAAAGAGGACACCTAACATGAAGGAGCGGTTTCTACCCGTCAACGTTGCAGAGAAGACGCGAACTCCGGTGACAGAGCGTGTTGTCGCGTGACCCTGGCGTGTTGGGTACGCTGGCGACGCGTGCGCGGTCGGGTGTGTGGATCCTTGCCATCATAGGTCGTGTACTGCCTGTTCGAGCATTATTGCAAGTTAAGCTCGTGGAAGGTTTAATCATTAAGTAATAATTTTGTGTAACCAGCGCCTCTTCTTCCTTGCCGGCCGCGGTGGTCCCGCGGTTCTAGGCGCTCAGTCCGGAGCCGCGCGACTGCTACGGTCGCAGGTTCGAATCCTGCCTCGGGCATGGATGTGTGTGATGTCCTTAGGATAATTAGGTTTAAGTAGTTCTAAGTTCTAGGGGACTGATGACCACAGATGTTAAGTCCCATAGTGCTCAGAGCCATTTGCCTCTTCTTCCTTGTGGCCTCCGGCGACCGGGTTTCCTGTCCCTGGCACCGGTGTAATTGAAGACAGTGATCTTTCCTCCTCCTCTCGTTACTGTCCGATAGGAGGTGTAGTTTTGGCAGTTTAATCGTTTCGCTATTCTGTCGTGGGTTATGAGTAAATTCAGGCTTCTTGTTGGTTGATCATGTGGTCGCTCATTCAGGACTGTGTTGTGTAATGTTTCCTTGCACGAGGTTAGCTCTAATTCTGTCACCAAGTTAAGCCATCTTATAACAAGTTTTCGCTGGCTAAAAGTCGGTGCACTGACCAGTCTGAGAGTGGCAACTTTGTTTACGGGCGTATTTAAATTGGTCAGTATTCTGTCTAGCCTGAGCATCCCTGAGTGGGCGATTTGTGGCCGCATTACACGGCGGGTCCGTCATATCTGTTATGTTCTAATGATATTCCAGGGCACTTTTGTTTAAACTTTTTTTAAATTCCCCCAAGTTCGTAAATTCCTTTTATTGCCATTAAGCGTGTGTTTGCTGAGACCTGTTTCATTTCTTTAATGGCGGTGTTGGTAGCTTCACTACTTCACCGTACCTTATTAGCAAAGTTCTGTATTTACTTTAGTAGCCTGTTTACTAATGTTCTTTAATTTTTTTTAGTTGTTGTATTGCTATAAATTACTTTGATTGGCGTTAGCGGCGTGTTTTAAAAAGGTTGTTTATTGCCGTACTGCTAGCTTCAGTGTTTTTTAAAAAAAAATTTAAACTGTCGTATTGCTTTAAATTACTTGATTGCCGTTAGCGGCGTGTTTTAAAAAGGTTGTTTATTGCCGTACTGCTAGCTTCTGTTTTTTTTTTTTTAATTTTTAAATTGTTGTATTGCTATAAATTACTTGGTTGCCGTTAGCGGCGTATTTAAAAGGCTATTTATTGCCGTACTGCTAGTTTCTGTAAGATACGGATAAAGCATTTGTGAAAATCTCAACTCGACAGTAAACTACTAGAAATTTGGCCCCGTTTCCCAACTTGTGGTGTGGCTTGTAGTAACCGTAACCACGGTGGGTGTCAATGACTTATCTAATGACTTGATAGAGGAAGAAACAGGAGTCGATAGCTAAGAGATAGGAGATTAACTGTTAGAATCACAATTTAGAAAAACTTTGCAAGACTTAAAATCAAACAAGGCTGAAGGGATAGATAATATTAAATCGGAATTCCTAAAATCATTGGGAGAAGTTGCAACAAAAGGTTTATCACGTTGGTGTGCAGAATTTATGAGACTGGCAGTATACCTCTGGACCCGACATTTCAAGAGCCGACGATTGCTGAAATTATGCCACAATCAGTTTAACGGCTCACTCATCCAATGTGCTGACAATAATAATTCACAAAAGAATGAAAAAGAAGGTTGAGGATATGTTAGATTCCGATCATTTTGGCTTCAGGACTGGTAAAGACATAAGAGGGGCAGTTCTGACGTTGTAATTGGCAATGGAAGCCAGGCTAAAGGAAAATCAAGACATGGTCATAGGATTTGTCGAGCTGGAAAAAGCATTTTACCGATTTAAATGGTGCAAGATGTTCGATATTCTGACAAAAGTAGTGGTAAGCTATAGTAATGGACGCTCAATATACGATATGTACAAGAACCAAGAGGGAATAATAAGAGTGGATGATCAAGAACGAAATGTTCGGATTAAAAAGGGTGTAGTCTTTCACCACCAGTGTTCAATCTGTACATCGAACAGGCAATAATGGAAATAAAGAAAGGTTGGAGAGTGGAATTAAAAAGCAAGGTGAAAGGGTAACAATAAAAATATTCGCTGATAGCATTGCTATGCTAAGTGAAAGTGAAGAAGAATTACGGGATCTGCTGAAAGGAATGAAAGGTCGAATGAGTACAGAATATGGACTGAGAGTAGATCGAAGAAAGACGAAAGTAAAAAGAAGTCGCAGAAATGAGAACACCGAGAAACTAACATCAGGAGTGGTGATCAGGAAGTAGATGAAGTGAAGACTAGACAGCAAAATAACCCACAGCGAATGGCGAAACGACATCAAAAGCAGACTAGCACTGGCCAAAAGGGCATTCCTCAGCAAGAGAAGTTTAGTAGTATCAAACACAGGCCTTTCTGAGAACGTACATTTGGAGCATAGCATTGCACGGTATTGAAATATGGACTGTGGGAAAACCGGTAAAGAAGAGATCGAAGCATTTGAGATGTGATGCTACAGTTGTTGAAAATTAGGTGGACTGATAAGGCAGGGGAAGATGAGGTTCTCTGCAGAATCGGCGAGGAAAGGCATTATGAAAAACACTGATAACAATAAGGGGCAGGATGGCGGAATATCTGTTAAGACATTACGGAATTACTTTCTTGGTACTAGAGGGATCTGTAGTAAGGAAAAACCAGAGAGGAAGGCAGAGACAGGAATACATCCAGCAAGTAACTGAGTCTAAGTTGCAAGTCGTACTCCGAGATGAAGAGATTGTCAAACCAGTCAAAAGATTGATGACTCAAAAAAACAGTTGACTCATTTTTGCAAATTTATTACTAACTAGTTAAACAATAAAAAATGTTTCTATACCACATAACTGCCGCTGAATGATTACTGACATTACAGAGACACTGTTAGCAATCAGTTGAAAACACGGAGTCTGTATACGAGCCAGCAATCATATTTTGCACTTTATTTATAATTCCCCATCTTGATCGCAAATTATTATATAAATGACCGGTTTTAGCTTTCAGATCTCATCTATTAAAACAAAATTAAAGAAACTGTTGTTGTTGTTGTTGTTGTTGTTGTCTTCAGTCCTGAGACTGGTTTGATGCAGCTCTCCATGCTACCCTATCCTGTGCAAGCTTCTTCAACTCCCAGTACTTACTGCAACCCACATCCTTCTGAATCTGCTTAGTGTATTCACCTCTTGGTCTCCTTCTACGATTTTTACCCTCCACGCTGCCCTCCAATACTAAATTGGTGATCCGTTGATGCCTCAGAACATGTCCTACCAACCGATCCCTTCTTCTAGTCAAGTTGTGCCACAAACTTCTCTTCTCCCCAACCCTATTCAACACCTCCTCATTAGCTATGTGATCTACCCATCTAATCTTCAGCATTCTTCTGTAGCACCACATTTCGAAAGCTTCTATTCTCTTCTTGTCCAAACTATTTATCGTCTCTCTTCCATACATGGCTACACTCCATACAAATACTTTCAGAAACGACTTCCTGACACTTCAACCTATACTCGATGTTAACAAATTTCTCTTCTTCAGAAACGCTTTCCTTGCCATTGCCAGTCTACATTTTATATCTTCTCTACTTCGACCATCATCAGTTATTTTGCTCCCCAAATAGCAAAACTCCTTTACTACTTTACGTGTCTCATTTCCTAATCTAATTCCCTCAGCATCACCCGACTTAATTCGACCACATTCCATTATCCTCGTTTTGCATTTGTTGATGTTCATCTTATATCCTCCTTTCAATACACTGTCCATTCCGTTCAACTGCTCTTCCAAGTCCTTTGCTGTCTCTGATTGAATTACAATGTCATCGGCGAACCTGAAAGTTTTTATTTCTTCTCCATGGATTTTAATACCTACTCCGAATTTTTCTGTTGTTTCCTTTACTGCTTGCTCAATATACAGATTGAATACCATCGGGGAGAGGCTACAACCCTGTCTCACTCCCTTCCCAACCACTGCCTCCCTTTCATGCCCCTCGACTCTTATAACTGCCATCTGGTTTCTGTACAAATTGTAAATAGCGTTTCGCTCCCTGTATTTTACCCCTGACACCTTTACAATTTGAAAGTATTCCAGTCAACATTGTCAAAAGCTTTCTCTAAGTCTACAAATGCTAGAAACGTACGTTTGCCTATCCTTAATCTTTCTTCTAAGATAAGTCGTAAGGTCATTATTGCCTCACGTGTTCCAACATTTCTACGGAATCCAAACTGATCTTCCCCGAGGTCAGCTTTTACCAGTTTTTCCATTCGTCTGTAAAGAATTCGCGTTAGTATTTTGCAGCTGTGACTTACTAAACTGATAGTTGGGTAATTTTCACATCTGTCAACACATTCTTTCTTTGGGATTGGAATTATTATATTCTTCTTGACGTCTGAGGGTATTTCGCCTGTCTCATACATCTTGCTCACCAGATGGTAGAGTTTTGTCAGGACTGGCTCACCCAAGGCCGTCAGTAGTTCTAATGGAATGTTGTCTACTCCCGGGGCCTTGTTTCGACTCAGGTCTTTCAGTACTCTGTCAAACTCTTCACGCAGTATCGTATCTCCCATTTCATCTTCATCTACATCCTCTTCCATTTCTATAATATTGTCCACAAGTACATCGCCCATGTATAGACCCTCTATATACTCCTTCCACCTTTCTGCTTTCCCTTCTGGGTTTCCATCTGAGCTCTTGATAATCATACAAGTGGTTCTCTTTTCTCCAAAGGTAATTTTCCTGTAGGCAGTATCTATCTTACTCCTAGTGAGATAAGCCTCTACATCCTTACATTTGTGCTCTAGCCATCCCTGCTTAGCCATTTTGCACTTCCTGTCGATTTCATTTTTGAGACGTCTGTATTCCTTTTTGCCTGCTTCATTTACTGCATTTTTATATTTTCTCCTTCCATCACTTAAGTTCAATATTTCTTCTGTTACCCAAGGAGTTCTACTAGCCCTCGTCTTTTTACCTACTTGATCCTCTGCTGCCTTCACTACTTCATCCCTCAGAGGTACCCATTCTTTTTCTACTGTACTTCTTTTCCGCATTCCTGTCAATTGTTCCCTTATGCTCTCCCTGAAACTCTGTACATCCTCTGGTTCTTTCAGTTTATCCAGGTCCCACCTCCTTAAATTCCCACCTTTTGCAGTTTCTTCAGTTTTAATCTACAGTTCATAACCAATAGGTTGTGGTCAGAGTCCACATCTGCCCCTGGAAATGTCTTACAATTTAAATCCTGGTTCCTAAATCTCTGTCTTACCATTATATAATCTATCTGATACCTTCTAGTATCTCCAGGATTCTTCAATGTATACAACCTTCTTTTATGATTCTTGAACCAAGTGTTAGCTATGATTAAGTTATGCTCTGTGCAAAATTCTACCAGATGGCTTCCTCTTTCATTTCTCTCGCCCAATCCATATTCACCCACTATGTTTCCTTCTCTCCCTTTTCCTACTCTCGAATTCCAGTCACCCATGACTATTAAATTTTCGTCTCCCTTCACTACCTGAATAATTTCTTTTATCTCATCATACATTTCTTCTATTTCTTCATGATCTGCAGAGCTAGTTGGCATATAAACTTCTATTACTGTAGTGGGCATGGGCTTCGTGTCTATCTTGGCCACAATAATGCGTTCACTATGTTGTTTGTACTAGCTTACCCGCAAACCTATTTTTTTATTCATTATTAAACCTACTCCTGCATTACCCCTATTTGATTTTGTGTTTATAACCCTGTATTCACCTGACCAAAAGTCTTGTTCCTCCTGCCACCGAACTTCGCTAATTACCACAATATCTAACTTTAACCTATCCATTTCCCTTTTTAAATTTTCTAATCTACCTGCCCGATTAAGGGATCTGACGTTCCACGGTCCGATCCGTAGAACGCCAGTTTTCTTTCTCCTGATAATGACGTCCTCTTGAGTAGTCCCCGCCCAGAGATCCGAATGGGGGGCTATTTTACCTCCGGAATATTTTACCCAAGAGGACGCCATCATCATTTATCAATACAGTAAAGCTGCATGCCCTCGGGAAAATTACGGCTGTAGTTTCCCCTTGCTTTCAGCCGTTCGCAGTACCAGCACAGCAAGGCCGTTTTGGTTAATGTTGCAAGGCCAGGTCAGTCAATCATCCAGACTGTTGCCCCTGCAACTACTGAAAAGGCTGCTGCCCCTCTTCAGGAACCACACGTTTGTCTGGCCTCTCAACAGATACCCCTCCGTTGTGGTTGCACCTACGGTACGGCCATCTGTATCGCTGAGGCACGCAAGCCTCCCCACCAACGGCAAGGTCCATGGTTCATGGGGAAGGAAAGAAACCGTAATGAAACAATAATATGTTCAGTTGGCTGAGTCTACATGCCACTAAACCTATTGTTGTTACATTTAAGTTCTTTTTTTCTTTAAATTTTATTGCAACATGTCTGATGACAGTAACACAAAACCAATCTTATTTTGAATTATATAATAACGTGTGATGAAGACGGAAAATTACGAATGAAGATCTTTAGTACTGTGGAGAACTAGGCACTCCTCAGAGATTCAGATCCATCATCCAAAATTTGAAGATTAGTATTTACATGTAAGTGCAGGTGCTACAAGAGAAATCTGTACATTGCTTTTGTCAGGCTGCCTAACAGGATGACCTGGTCATTGAAAAGAGGGGCGAGGGACGCCAGCGGCATATTGAAGACAGTAAAATTTATGCCTGTCAGGAACGGTCAATGCGAACTCTATAAGTACTCGTTTCACGCGAGCTGTCACGCTCTCTTTAGCACTTTCTTTCCGTTTCTCTTAAATGCGGCCACGCTCCAGAGGTAACGTACAAAGTGTTACAAATTATTTATGGAATCTGATCGTTGAGCCCGACAAGTGCAAGATCTTTCTTGTACTATTTCGTAATGTCACTGGATCCTTACTGTAATAATGTTAGCTGGTGTCTATGTTACCGTTACCGTAAGAGCTATCTACAGCAAATTAGTACGAGTTTGGTTTGATGTTGAGGAAACAACATCCCTAACTCTGAAAACGGCGTGATGTAATGAAAAGTTCTGTTGGTAATGAAAGGTTGATTTAAACGTTACATCGACATTGTTATCGTCAAAAAGAAGGAGTTTTGGGTTCAGCGTCCCGTCGACGAATGGATTCCGACATCTGACCGCCGCGCCTCCGTGATCGGCGCTATCATTAGTAGTGGGGAGCGTTAGTTCAGATCCAAAGAGAAATTGTTAAAAGTGTCGATCCCAATATGTACGTAAAGTGAACTAGCAAAACATGCAAACCCTTATTTCAGACGTCCTTGGAATGAAATAATTAGAGACGCAACGTTAAACTCAGTAAAACCTAGAAATATAAAATAGTAAAATCATTACCTTTTCTAGATGAACACGACAGGCAGCAAGTTCTGCATAACACGTTCCCGTTCACAGTAGCGAGTAACAGAGTAATATGGGGGCTCAGGTAGTAAGCATAATTTTATATTTCTAGTTTTCGCTGAGTTTAACGAAGGCGATGTTGTCCTGATATATCTGACGATGCCCTTTGGCTACACTGACTAAAGGATTCTTCTAGGAAATACCAAATTAAGGTATTTGCTCTTTCAATAGTTGATATTTTTATACATGCTTATAGGTTATACAAGTCTGCACAACGCGATCCCGATTCTTAAATAGATGTTTCTGTTCTCTGTTTTCTATGTAGATAACCTGAACATGCCTAAATAAGGCAAAACCGGTCGTTAAAAAATAAAAAAAATAAAATTGCCAACCGAGACTGTTTTTAACCAATATTGTTAAGCATTTGTTTGCTGATGCCACATATGGATTGGAAGAATTATCATTAATTTTGCCTGACAAAAAAAAAAAAAAAAAAAAAAGAAGCACTATATTGGCAGGAAGAAACGAAATGAAACTGCAGGGGTTGAGGGGGTGGGGTGGTTGATATTATTTCGGTTATCACAAAATCTAGTCGAATTTAGAAACAACAGTGTGCACCCACTTTTACACTCCTGGAAATGGAAAAAAGAACACATTGACACCGGTGTGTCAGACCCACCATACTTGCTCCGGACACTGCGAGAGGGCTGTACAAGCAATGATCACACGCACGGCACAGCGGACACACCAGGAACCGCGGTGTTGGCCGTCGAATGGCGCTAGCTGCGCAGCATTTGTGCACCGCCGCCGTCAGTGTCAGCCAGTTTGCCGTGGCATACGGAGCTCCATCGCAGTCTTTAACACTGGTAGCATGCCGCGACAGCGTGGACGTGAACCGTATGTGCAGTTGACGGACTTTGAGCGAGGGCGTATAGTGGGCATGCGGGAGGCCGGGTGGACGTACCGCCGAATTGCTCAACACGTGGGGCGTGAGGTCTCCACAGTACATCGATGTTGTCGCCAGTGGTCGGCGGAAGGTGCACGTGCCCGTCGACCTGGGACCGGACCGCAGCGACGCACGGATGCACGCCAAGACCGTAGGATCCTACGCAGTGCCGTAGGGGACCGCACCGCCACTTCCCTGCAAATTAGGGACACTGTTGCTCCTGGGGTATCGGCGAGGACCATTCGCAACCGTCTCCATGAAGCTGGGCTACGGTCCCGCACACCGTTAGGCCGTCTTCCGCTCACGCCCCAACATCGTGCAGCCCGCCTCCAGTGGTGTCGCGACAGGTGTGAATGGAGGGACGAATGGAGACGTGTCGTCTTCAGCGATGAGAGTCGCTTCTGCCTTGGTGCCAATGATGGTCGTATGCGTGTTTGGCGCCGTGCAGGTGAGCGCCACAATCAGGACTGCATACGACCGAGGCACACAGGGCCAACACCCGGCATCATGGTGTGGGGAGCGATCTCCTACACTGGCCGTACACCACTGGTGATCGTCGAGGGGACACTGAATAGTGCACGGTACATCCAAACCGTCATCGAACCCATCGTTCTACCATTCCTAGACCAGCAAGGGAACTTGCTGTTCGAACAGGACAATGCACGTCCGCATGTATCCCGTGCCACTCAATGTGCTCTAGAAGGCGTAAGTCAACTACCCTGGCCAGCAAGATCTCCGGATCTGTCCCCCATTGAGCTTGTTTGGGACTGGATGAAGCGTCGTCTCACGTGGTCTGCACGTCCAGCACGAACGCTGGTCCAACTGAGGCGCCAGGTGGAAATGGCATGGCAAGCCGTTCCACAGGACTACATCCAGCATCTCTATGATCGTCTCCATGGGAGAATAGCAGCCTGCATTGCTGCGAAAGGTGGATATACACTGTACTAGTGCCGACATTGTGCATGCTCTGTTGCCTGTGTCTATGTGCCTGTGGTTCTGTCAGTGTGATCATGTGATGTATCTGACCCCAGGAATGTGTCAATAAAGTTTCCCCTTCCTGGGACAATGAATTCACGGTGTTCTTATTTCAATTTCCAGGAGTGTATTTAGACGCTGCGACCGATTTTTGCTTTGATGCGTGAGCTGTTCCAGTTGGGAATGGTGTCTTAAGGCCGCTCTATCTACACTTGTGGAAAACTGGCCTGTAACTGCTGTAACTCGTCATAGATCCTGGCATTCATATGGAGCTGATGGCCGACCAGCCCACACACTTTCTATTGGGGCAGGCCTAGGGATTTCCTTAGTACCCCTAAGACAGTTCATACATACACGTGAAATGAGTGGCCAAACGTTGTCCTGTTGAAAAATGTACCACAATACTACCGCACGAAAGATAACACATGAGGAGGCAGGACATACCACTGTGCTATCAGAGTTCCCTCAGTTGCTACCAGATGTCACCTCAAGTCATACCTGATGGCTCACCACGCCGTGGCGCCAGGAGCAACGCCGATGTGCCTCTCCAAAACATTGAAAGAGGTCGCCATCAGACTCATCGACGGTGGCCATCCAGGGTGGAGGAAGAATTGCAGTTCACTGCTGGACACAGCGTCTGCCTGTGCTTCCCAGTCACTACAACACTCCAAACGCAGTGTTGTGGTGTTAATGGCAGCCTGCGCACGCGACAGTCGTTCCCTGGTCTGGCTCTGACCAATGGTGGAGGATGACACAGAATGCTGCAGGTAGTCTGTTAGTTGTTCTGGAACGACAGGTGCGGATCTGACGGTGTTACAGTGTACATGGTGCACGGTAGGGTGATCTGTCCGTGTCGTGTCAGGTGTTGTCTACTGGAACCTTGAGGAGCAATACGTCTGCCCTCACATTCCAATGTACACAGACAACACCCACCCATCCACGAACACACACACACACACACACACACACACACACATATACAGGGTTATTACAAATGATTGAAGCGATTTCACAGCTCTACAATAACTTTATTATTTGAGATATTTTCACAATGCTTTGCACACACATACTAAAACTCAAGAAGTTTTTTTAGGCATTCACAAATGTTCGATATGTGCCCATTTAGTGATTCGGCAGACATCAAGCCGATAATAAAGTTCCTCCCACACTCGGCGCAGCATGTCCCCATCAATGAGTTCGAAAGCATCGTTGATGCGAGCTCTCAGTTCTGGCACGTTTCTTGGTAGAGGAGGTTTAAACACTTAATCTTTCACATAACCCCACAGAAAGAAATCGCATGGGGTTGTCGGGAGAGCGTGGAGGCCATGATATGAATTGCTGATCATGATCTCCACCACGACCGATCCATCGGTTTTCCAATCTCCTGTTTAAGAAATGCCGAACATCGTGATGGAAGTGCGGTGAAGCACCATCCTGTTGAAAGATGACGTCGGCGCTGTCGGCCTCCAGTTGTGGCATGAGCCAATTTTCCAGCATGTCCTGTAACGTTTTTTTCGCAGCAGAAAAAGGGGCCGTAAACTTTAAACTGTGAGATTGCACAAAACACGTTAACTTTTGGTGAACTGCGAATTTGCTGCACGAATGCGTGAGGATTCTCTACCGCACAGATTCGCACATTGTGTCTGTTCACTTCACCATTAAGAAAAAATGTTGCTTCATCACTGAAAACAAGTTTCGCACTGAATGCATCCTCTTCCATGAGCTGTTGCAACCGCGCCGAAAATTCAAAGCGTTTGACTTTGTCATCGGGTATCAGGGCTTGTAGCAATTGTAAACTGTAAGGCTTCTGCTTTAGCCTTTTCCGTAAGATTTTCCAAACCGTCGGCTGTGGTACGTTTAGCTCCCTGCTTGCTTTATTCGTCGACTTCCGCGGGCTACGCGTGAAACTTGCCCGCACGCGTTCAACCGTTTCTTCGCTCACTGCAGGCCGACCCGTTGATTTCCCCTTACAGAGGCATCCAGAAGCTTTAAACTGCGCATACCATCGCCGAATGGAGTTAGCAGTTGGTGGATCTTTGTTGAACTTCGTCCTGAAGTGTCGTTGCACTGTTATGACTGATGTGAGTGCATTTCAAGCACGACATACGCTTTCTCGGCTCCTGTCGCCATTTTGTCTCACTGCGCTCTCGAGCGCTCTGGCGGCAGAAACCTGAAGTGCGGCTTCAGCCAAACAAAACTTTATGAGTTTTTCTACGTATCTGTAGTGTGTCGTGACCATATGTCAATAAATGGAGCTACAGTGAATTTATGAAATCGCTTCAATCATTTGCAATAGCCCTGTATATATATACTTTGCACGATTTGATGTTCCAGCCAGATGGAGACCCACTATGAGGCTCTTTCAGACTATGTCAGGTGCTGATAACACTACCTCATGGGTAGTAGGCATTTTCGTGTTCTGTGTCCTTCACACTCATCACTGAATATCTGATGCTGTTTATGCTAGGCCTGGCAAAAACACTAACCACAAACGACATCAACGCACTCTACTGGCCATTCTGTCACACAGAATTACAACTGTGACCATTCACATGTTTTTTTGTTTCTTTTTTGAAATATCATTCCCTTGCCCCATACGGGAGGGCTGGCAGTGGCACAGTCCACTGCTCCTCAGCCAGTTGGCTTTACAAAAATACAGAAGGGTGATTACATAAAAAAGAGGGGATAAGAAGAGGGACATAAAGAAACACAGTAAATGGAGATGACGGGAGTTAAAATGTACACTAATATGGGGACACACACTGGGGGACAGTCAAAAATTCGATTTAATGTTAAAAGAACACAGCTGGCAAATCAAAGTCCACTTAAAAAACACTGCAGGCACACACAAGTTACAAGTCGGCCACGGGATAAAAATCACACAGAGCACAACACTTGAAAAACCACTGGAAACGACGGAGCATTCATGAAGAATAAAAAACCACTGCTAGGGACCTGGCGAGGGACTGTAGGCTGCAGAGGAGGGAAAAAGAGGGGAGGAAGGTGCGGTAGGGGGAGGCTGGGGGGGGGGGAGGGAAAGGAAAAAATGGGGCAAGAGGCGCACCAAGGGGCAGGAGATGGGCTGGGCAGGAGATGAAGAGGGAACACAAAGCTGGAGAGTGCAGAGACACTGAATGGGACACAGGAGAGGGAGGGGATACAGGAGAGGAAAGTGGCTCAGGAGAAGGGAGGGGGAGGAGAGGGAGCCCTGAGGAGGAGGCAGGAGGAAGGTGGGGTTGGAGTTGGTAGGAGGGGTAGACGTCAGGGTGAAGTTCATCATCCGGGAGGGTTAGGTGCTGGAAGTTGCGTTGGAGGTAAAGGGTGTAGAGATGGAGAGAGGGCAGGACACAACGGTAAATCATTCGCATACCCTTTTACATAAATTAAAGGTGAAGAAAGGAAAGGAAAGGGAATAAACTTACGATATCAGCTGCACCGCAACTTTATGCAGAATCAGTGGCGACGAGTGAAAATGAGTGCTGCAGTGGATCTCGATCCCGGTATGTCCTGCTTACTATAAAGTTGCGTAAACCAATGCGCCACCTGAACAGACGTTTATCGCAAATGCTACCTCGGCATGCTCCACATCTAGCGCCGTCTATCCGCTTTTCCCATCTGTGTCGTCAATGCTCACTAGTCTTATATTCCTGCTCGAAGCAGAATTTAAATCGACATCCGCACTGAAGGTTGTGGATCAATTGCTAGTCGAGGTGAATCAACTATATGAAAGTTCTTTTAGACATGCCTGAAAGAGAAGACACCACACATTCATATAAAAATGGTTCAAAAGGCTCTGAGCACTATGGGACTTAACATCTATGGTCATCAGTCGCCTAGAACGTAGAACTACTTAAACCTAACTAACCTAAGGACATCACACAACACCCAGTCATCACGAGACAGAGAAAATCCCTGACCCCGCCGGGAATCGAACCCGGGAACCACATTCATATAATTTACATATTTGCTGATGATATGTATGCGCACGAATATGTATTCACAACCAGACGTGTCATTTCAGTGCTTCACTTCGAGCCATAGTACACAGACATTTTATTCTGAGTCCAGATTGTTACTCGAGACTCTGTCTCGATCTTGGACATATTAAGTACGACAGTGGTCCATCTGAATTAATTTTCCAAGACAATGACACCATCTATACATATTGATGTGATTCCTTTATTATATGAAGTGATAAGTTTACTAGAAAGTACTTCTACCTCGGATTCTCGAGTGTGTAGTAAAAAGTTAAAGTTTTCGTCGCGTTAACTAGCATAATTAGGTACACAAATAAAAAATACCCAGATAATATCACCTAACCTGACCAAAAATAGTGACTGAGGCACTAGAATATGAATCCGACTGAACAATGAACAGTTATCTGCGAATATCGAAAGAGTGCTGTTAACAACGAAATAATAAAAAAAAGGAACTAAATTCTCTGGAATTAACTGAATACTAGTAATCACATGGTCACAAATCCTCTCAGTAAAATAAACGATTGATAACTGAACTAAAAGTCATAATATATTCTGCACAGAACAATACATTCATGGGTTCTTTATACTGAACCTCTGTTTTAAGGCATCCGTAATAATTTTAGCACTAGCCCTCACTCGGCGCATCCAAAGAAGAGCCAGTCCAGGATGGATACAGCTCAACGATTGACTAACACATCCTACATCATTTTCCTTCTTTTGGACACGACATCCTCGAACTGTGCACTCCGTGCTGTTATGTGATTGTTTTCAGTTCTCTATCGCCTTCTAGTTCGACATTCAGGTACTTCTTTACCTGGAGTTCGAAGCTGAGTGGTGGCTCGGAAGCCCTTTGATGACGGTATGAAATAAAATTTCACAAACTGATTACCAGAAAGATGTTCTTCCCACGTGCCACACTTGTCCCATCACTCAACACATGTTTGTAACACAGGGTGAGCACAAAGTCTTGCCCTGATTATAAAAAATTGTAGCAGAATAACCGTTTGACATAATAAGTTACATTTGATGACGTTACATAGGTTTGTGTTACTAGTTTCCTTTAAGACCACTTACGTTACTAAACCTCAACGTGTGCTCCATTGGTAGCTCTGAGAATGTCGAGGCGGTATTCCAGTTCCCGCCAGGTGTTTCGTAACATGTGTTCTGTTCAAAACGGTTCAAATGGCTCTGAGCACTATGGGACTTAACTTCTGAGGTCATCAGTCTCCTAGAACTTTAAGTAGTTCTAACTAACCTAAGGACATCACACACATCCATACCCGAGGCAGGATTCGAACCTGCGACCGTAGCGGTTGCGTGGTTCCAGACTGTAGCGCCTCGAACCGCTCGGCTACTCCGGCCGGCATGTGTTATGTCACAGTATCCACAGTAGCTTATATCCTAGTCTTCAGTTCGTCAACCTCAGCAACTGGTGTGACGGAGACTCTGTCTTTGATGCAACCTCAGAAAAAAAGTCAAGAGTCATAATGTTTGGAGAGCGGGGTGACCAGGGTGTTGGACCGTTCCTTCCAATCCACCGATCCGTACATTACTCCGGCCTCCAGAAATTACGCCCCTTGACTGTTTTTTCTGGGGCTATATCAAGGACAGAGTCTTCGTCACACCAGTTTCTGACGTTGACGAACTGAAGGCTAGGATACACGTTCCTGTGGTTACTGTGACAGAACACATGTTACGAAACACCTGGAGGGAACTGGAATATTGCCTCGACATTCTTCAACCTACCAAGGAAGCACACGTTGAGGTTTACTAACGTAAGTGGTCTTAAAAAAAAAAATACTAGTAACACAAACCTGCCGGCCGCGGTGGTCTAGCGGTTCTGGCGCTGCAGTCCGGAACCGCGGGACTGCTACGGTCGTAGGTTCGAATCCTGCCTCGGGCATGGGTGTGTGTGATGTCCTTAGGTTAGTTAGGTTTAAGTAGTTCTAAGTTCTAGGGGACTTATGACCTAAGATGTTGAGTCCCATAGTGCTCAGAGCCATTTGAACCATTTTAACACAAACCTATGTAATGGCATCAAATGTAAATTATTATGTCAAACAGTTATTCTGTAATAAATTGTTATAATCAGGGCAATACTGTGCTCACCCTCTACATTATTCTAGTTTTACATTTATAACTAATACGGAATAAGAAAGCTGATGTAAATGAACCGTTACAATAAATCAGTGCCGCCATTTTGCATATGAGTTTAAAGCATATGTGTACCTATAGCCGTAGCTACAGACAGAATTTTATATGAGGTGCATACTCAGTGCCAATCTCATAAACCGCATAACTTATTGGGGAGGGATTATTCTTACAGAGGCACGGTTGTGTATGGTCTTTATTTTCACGCCACCTTACTCATTTTGTGTATATGACAGGCAATGTGAATTTGACTCAGGTGCAGTTGAATTTCACAGAGCTTGGCACTCTTGTTGTTATGGCGAATGGCGTACTCCTGCATGTCACGCGACTGGAATATTGTCAGACCATCTACTGACGGTTGTTGTGGTGTTTCAGCCCTTAACAAGAAGATACGCGATATCAGCGCATTTGATCGCAGATATATCGTGCCTGTAGTTGAACTAAAACTAAAAACTCCTCCAGAACAGGCCATGAAGGCCCAACTGTACCGACCGGCCGCCGTGTCATCCTCACCCACAGGCGTCACTGGACGCGGATATGGAGGGGCATGTGGTCAGCACACCGCTCTCCCCGCCGTGCAGTGTGTGTTTCCGAGACCGCAGCCGCTACTTCTCAGTCAAGTAGCTGCTCAGTTTGCCTCACAAGGGCTGAGTGCACCCCGCTTGCCAACAGCGCCTGGCAGATCGGATGGTCACCCATCCAAGTGCTAGCCCAGCCCGACAGCGCTTAACTTCGGTGATCTGACGGGAACCCGTGTTACCACTGCGGCAAGGCCGCTGGCGCCTGTATTTGAGTTTTGATTTTATTCATAAAATATAGAGATACTGAATGGACGAGCAGAATTACAGAGCAATCTCCAAAACGTTTCTGAAGAAGAGAAATTTGTTAACATCGAATATAGATTTAAGTGTCAGGAAGTAATTTCTGAAAGTATTTGTATGGAGTATAGCCATATATGGAAATGAAACATGGATGATAAATAGTTTGGACAAGAAGAGAATAGAAGCTTTCGAAATGTGGTGCTACAGAAGAATACTGAAGATTAGATGGGTAGATCACATAACTAATGAGAAGGTATTGAATAGAATTGGAGAGAAGAGAAGTTTGTGGCACAACTTGACTAGAAGAAGGGATCGGTTGGTAGGACATGTTCTGAGGCATCAACGGATCACCAATTTAGTATTGGAGGGCAGCGTGGAGGGTAAAAATCGTAGAGGGAGACCAAGAGGTGAATACACTAAGCAGATTCAAAAGGATGTAGGTTGCAGTAGGTACTGGGAGATGAAGAAGCTTGCACAGGATAGAGTAGCATGGAGAGCTGCATCAAACCAGTCTCAGGACTGAAGACCACAACAACAACAACATCCTTGAAACGGGTTTGCGGCAGAATTCTTGAGCATATTCGAATACCGTGTAATAAATTTTCTTGAGACAGAAAGGCTACTGTCCACAAGCAAGCGCGTATTCGGAAAACATAACTTGCCCTCTCTTCTCATGATACTCTGCGAACCGTGGCTGAAGGGTAACAGGCAAAGTCCATATTCCTCGTTTTGCAGAAAGCGTATGACACTGTAGCCACTTCAGAAATTTAATGAAGGTCCGACCGTACGAAAGTAGTTGCCAGATATGTGAGTGGAAGAAGACTTTTCAAGTGATATAACCCAGTACGTCTTTCCCGACGGCGAGAGCCCATCAGAGGCAAGATGTACCGTCAGAAGTTCCCCAGGGAAGTGTATAACGGTGGTAGGACTGCTCTTGTACTTTATATACACATATGATCTGGCGAATAGCAATGTGCAACTTTTTGCTGACGACGCCGCAGCGTACGAGAAAGTGACTGAATAAGTTACTGAAAAAGCGTTAGACAGAATTTCGATTTGGTGTGCTCTAAATGTAGAAAAATCTAAATTGATTCACACAAGTGGGAATAAGAATACTACAATGTTCTAATGGAGAGTTAGTGGTGCGTTGCTTGATACAGTCACGTCTATCAAATATTTGAGTGTAACGTTTGCAGTGCTGTAAGAAATGGAACGCGTACGTAAGGACACTGGTAGCGAAGGCGAAATGTTGACTTCGGTTTATTGGGAGAATTTTAGGAAATGTGGCTTATCTTTATAAGAGATAACGTATAGAACACTATTGCGACCTATGAGAAAACTGCTCGGGTGTTCGGGATTCCCAGAAGGTCGAGTTAAATGAAGATATCGAGGCAACTTACATACGTGTTGCTAGATCTGTTACCGGTAGTTTCGGTTAACGCGCGAGTATTACGGAGACACTTCGTGATCTCTAAAGGTAACCGTTGGAAGGAAGACGACGTTCATTTCGCGAAACACCACAGAGAAAACAGCTTAGAGTACCAGCAGTTGCAGCTAACTGTAGCAACACTCTTCTGAGTTTAATTGCTTTCGCTGGCCACCAGAGCATATCTGGGATGTCTTGCAACGCGCTGTTCAGAAGAGATCTCCATCAGCTCGTATTCTTACGGATTTATGGACAGTCCTTCAGGAATAATGGTGCCAGTTCCCTCGAGCGCTACTTCAGACATTAGTCGAGTCCGTGTCACGTCGTGCTGCGGCACTTCTGCGTGGTCGCGGGGCCCTACACGATATTAGGCAGGTGTACCGGTTTCTTTGGTTCTTCAGTGTATAAGGGAAAGAACGATCTGACGGAACGTATGCCCAGGGATAAAAAAAAGTACAAATGAACCATGAAGCGTGCAGGAGAGCGAAAACTAACCGAGAGTTGTAGGAAAATTAGGTTTTTTTGTGCGTACTTGTAACCTCTGTCTGTTCAGCGACAACTCGTCAAAAATGCTAAAGGACCTGTTCGTTAATTATTAAATCGGGGTTAGCGCAAATTTCGATTCCTTCAAGGATATCCAGCGTTCCACCTTTTTCTTCCGAATGAAAAATGCTTACCCTATTTTCGACTGACTGCAAACAGTTTCTGTTCTCTACCCAATTGACAACTAAGGGCGCTGTTTTTGGTGGTACTGGTGAGCTAGCTAAACCACGTCTTAAATTCCCTACCCGTCTGGCCAATAGAAAAACTATCCAAAACCAACAATCTATCTGTACTTGTCTATATCCTCATCAAGGTTGTGGGGCAAAATTAGTTCTACTTTATTACTTGTTCGAAAACCTACTTGTACATTAGATTTTCTGAAAACTTTTTCGGAGCACTGGCCGACGTAGGAAAGAGAATCATGGGCGACTGCGTTGTTAACGCTGCCTGTTTTCTTGTCCACCGTTTTAAATACTTTTGTGCCTAATTTTACGAATTTGTTTTTCGGCAAACCCATTTGCTATCCCACTTGAATTATCGTGTCAATTTCCCTATGAGCTGTATCACTGTCTACACCATTTTTTGCGATCCGATAAAACATTGAAGTGAGGCATGCTCGCTTATCTGCGGCAGGATGAAAAGATTCTGACGAAATGATAACGTCTGTAGCGGTGGGCTTAAGGAAGAAATAAAAAGAAATATAAGGGTCCAGAAACATACTGTGACTACTATTTCGCGACCAACCAGCTATTTTAAAGCCATTTTTATTCTTGTGATTACAATGGTCTCACACGTCTACCACGACTTTCCGTCATCTCTGCTACATTGGAAAACTGTTTCACGAACTTGCGCCTGAGGCCAGAGAGCAGATATAGAATATTACAGCAGCAGGAAGGATTAGGCTAAAAGTGGGAACGGCCGACGAGGCAAAGAGAATAGTGAAGTATCAGACGCTGGTCGATCGCCAGCTAGAACAGTATATACCAAGCCATCTAGTCCATAAACAGGCAGTGATACGAGAAGTGGAGGTAGATATTGACACAGACGAGTGCAAGAACTGAAATCGTCATTTTCGCTCCTGGAAGTTATGAGAACTAATAAAATGATCTTAGAATAAAATACTGAAACAGTTCTGAAACATGAAACATTGCTCTAACTTTTGACGATCAGACAGTACCCCAGCATGTGTACATTTACGGCACCCGACGTTCAGTGAAATCCCATTCGCCGCCTGTGCGCTTATGCTGTAAGTGCTTACATTTGCGACACTTAGAAAGAGAATGCCGTAGCAAACCTAGGTGTGTCATGTTTGGTGCTGATCGCAGAACAACAGACTTCGTATCGGATACGGCCACTTGTGCTAACTAAATGGCTCTGAGCACTATGGGACTCAACTGCTGAGGTCATTAGTCCCCTAGAACTTAGAACTAGTTAAACCTAACTAACCTAAGGACATCACAAACATCCATGCCCGAGGCAGGATTCGAACCTGCGACCGTAGCGGTCTTGCGGTTCCAGACTGCAGCGCCTTTAACCGCACGGACTTGTGCTAACTGTGAGGATGTACACCATGTATGACCTACTGCATGACCTGCTGTACAATGTAACATTTCAGTTCCAGAAACGCTGGACATATGCAAAACAGATCTTACGCTGAAATCGTTACACGTCAGCAAACTACTCACCCACATTGACAAACAGATCGTAGGTAGACCCTAGAAGAATGTCCTCTCTTGCCACAGAAAAATAAATCCACTGTCACCACACTGAACACGATGGACGAGTCACTAGGTCGGACGCCAACAAGCGCACCGCCTCCTGCATGCATGACGGGAACTGCCCCATTCCACCGCGCAGGTGACAGGCTCGTGCACTACAGGCGCCTCTGCTGCGTTACAACTCAAAGGATTACGCTGCATTACGCAAATACCCGCTCGACTCAAGGTGTCTGACCGGAAGCGAATTTGCATTAAGCTCATACCGTCTTCAGCAAGCAATAAGGAATGGGTACGAGAGAACAAATATCTTTGTAGAATCACTGGTAGAATTTCTGACACGAATAGGAGAGCGAATAAAAATAATTGATTACATTGATCCAATACACATCCAGAATTGGATGAAAGGCAAATCCTGCAGTTGTATAATGTAACAGCTACACACAACATACCTGACAGGATGCGTGTATTGCCGCTACCGGTAATCGTTTTGAACACAACTAGTGACGGTCATTTGTCTCGTTACTGGTCAGAATCCACACAACTAGTGTATGCACTTGTTCTTTAGTGTGTGCTACCGCAGGTACTGCGCAAGTGTCGGCGTGGAAACTTTTCGAAATACGACATCTCGCGCTAGAATACTGCAACGACACACTGATATTCTAATTTACCTTATTCTATTTTGTTAATGTCAATAGGTATTGTTCCATTTAAAAAAGTACACTACTGGCCATTAAAATTAGAACACCAAGAAGAAATGGAGGTGACAAACGGGTATTCATTGGACAAATATATTATACTAGAACTGACAAGTGATTACATATTCACGCAGTTTGGGTGCATAGATCCTGAGAAATCAGTACGCAGAACAACCACCTCTGGCCTTGATACGCCTGGGCATTGAGTCAAACAGAGCTTGGATGGTGTGTACAGGTACAGCTGCCCATGCAGCTTCAACACGATACCACAGTTCATAAAGAGTAGTGACTGGCGTATTGTGACGAGCCAGTTGCTCGGCCACCATTGACCAGACGTTTTCAATTTAAAAAAATGGTTCAAATGGCTCTGAGCACTATGGGACTCAACTGCTAAGGTCATTAGTCCCCTAGAACTTAGAACTACTTAAACCTAACTAACCTAAGGACAACACACACATCCATGCCCGAGGCAGGATTCGAACCTGCGACCGTAGCGTTCGCGCGGTTCCAGACTGTAGCGCCAGAACCGCTCGGCCACCAGCGGCCGGCACGTTTTCAGTTGGTGAGAGATCTGGAGAATGTGCTGGCCAGGGCAGCAGTCGAACATTTTCTGTATCCAGAAAGGCCCGTACAGGACCTGGAACATGCGGTCGTCCATTATCCTGCTGAAATGTAGGGTTTCGCAGGGATCGAATGAAGGGTAGAGCCTGAAATGTAACGTCCACTGTTCAAAGTGCCGTCAGTGCGAACAAGAGGTGACCGAGTCGTGTAACTAATGGCACCCCATACCATCACGCCGGGTGATACGCCAGTATGGCCATGACGAATACACGCTTCCAATGTGCGTTCACCGCGATGTCGCCAAACACGGATGCGACCATCATGATGCTGTAAACAAAACCTGGATTCATCCGAAAAAAAGAGGTTTTGCCATTCGTGCATCCAGGGTCGTCGTTGAGCACAACATCGCAGGCGCTGCTGTCTGTGATGCAGCGTCGAGGGTAACCGCAGCCATGGTCTCCGAGCTGATAGTCCATGGTGCTGCAAACGTCGTCAAACTGTTCGTGCTGATGGTTGTTGTCTTGCAAACGTCCCCATCTGTTGACTCAGGGATCGAGACGTGGCCGCACGATCCGTTACAGCCATGTGGATAAGATGCCTGTCATCTCGACTGCTAGTGATACGAGGCCGTTGTGATCCAGCATGGCGTTCCGTATTACACTCCTGAACCCCCTGATTCCATATTCTGCTAACTGTCATTGGATCTTGACCAATGCGAGCAGCAATGTCGCGATACGATAAACCGCAATCGCGATAGGCTACAATCCGACCTTTCAAAGTCGGAAACGTGATAGTACACATTTCTCCAACTTACACGAGGCATCACAACAACGTTTCACCAGGCAACACCGGTCAACTGCTGTTTGTGTATGAGAAATCGGTTCGAAACTTTCCTCATGTCAAGACATTGTGGGTATCGCCACCGGCGCCAACCTTGTGTGATTGCTCTGAAAAGCTAATCATTTGCATATCACAGCATCTTCTTCCTGTCGGTTAAATTTCGCGTCTGGAGCACGTCATCTTCGTGGTGTAGCAATTTTAAAGGCCAGTAGTGTATATGTTTGCGAAAAAAAACACCTTGTAAATCTTATTGCGTTCTGATGATTGACTAACAATACGAACCCCTGACTACCATTCATTTTGTGAAAACCGCTCATCAGTCGCACTTTCCATTTCCGTAATATTTGCGGTGCAAGTGTTAGATGATTCACCCTATGTATCTCAGGTCGCATACAAGGTTCTATCAGCCTGTCTTCTTCAAAAGCAACTAGAAAACAAATCCGGTGAATACCAAGATGGCTTTCGCTCCAGTAGATACTGCACAGAACACATTTTCAACGTATAGACCGTGGTAAAATATAAAGCAATCAGAAACAGCCCAATAATTTGCATGTTTGTTGACTCTGGAAAGGCGTACGACTCGGTTGACCGAAAAGCACTTTTTGATATCCTTGAAGAACAAGGGGTGGATCAAAAAACCCTTAACCTCATCAATAAACCCTGACTGATACTACCGCCAAAGTGAAATTCATCGGTAAAATATCCGAGCCCTTCCTGACCAAAACTGGCGTCCGACAAGGTCTGTCGCCTCTTCTATTCAACCTTGTGCTGGAGAAGGTCATCCGGGAATGGGAAAAGGAATTGAATAATAAAAACTGCTGGAAACCTATGCAGATGGGGCGAGTCGAGTATGACATAAGAATTTCATGTTTAGCTTTTGCTGACGATTTAGTCTTACTAGAGGATGATGAGATAATAACAATCGAACAGGTTGAAACCCTTAAAGAAAGTTGGTCTGCAAATATCTTTCCTAAAGTCTGAGTTCATCGCCACAAAGACACCCAAAGCTTGACCACTAAGTACGGTCATATCAATAGAGTCCCATATTTTATATACTCAGGTGAAGTCCCTGAATTTACGGGGTGTGAGAAAATAGCACAAAACATTCGCCTACAACAACTAATGAGAGCCTGTGGAAGAACCTACAAGGTGTACAGAAAAAAAATGCTTGTCCAAAAACACTAAAATTAGGCACTATAATTCAGTATTAAAACCTGAAGTCCTGTATGCCAGTGAAACCTTTACAGTCAAAAGGCGAACTAGAAAACTTTTTCAAGAAGTACGTAGAATCATCGGAAAGATACTAGGGGCAAAGACAACAGAAGAGGGCTATACACTACAATCTCGTCAAACAACTGAGACATTGTCCAACTTTGCAGCAGACATTAGAAAAAGGCGATTAAAATTTTATGGGCACGTCTAGCTTCCCAAAACAAGACTTTTGATATCTTAAATACATATAAGGACTGAAAACTATACCCTGGATACAAGAGGTCAAAAAGGACACAAGCTCAGATAAATTATTCAGATTTTTGGACAGAAAGTTATTTATGCAGAAAGTTGACAGATGGCAAGTTAAGTCAGAAAACCAAGCTAGCTACGAAGAAAGCAGGAACAAAATGGACAGAGGAAAGGAATAGAGCTCGTGCAGAAAAAATGAGGTGTGGGACAACAGGAAAAAGAATCAAGAAGCTTTGCGTGATCCAACAGGGTCTAATATCGAACGTTATATATGTGGAAAGCAATTACATTAAGCTGTGTACCAATAGCGACACTTGGCTACTCCAGATGACAACTTGACTTTTCCAGAGTAGCAACTGGTCGAAATGAACATCACACAGTCAGGGGAATCGAGGCGTGAGCTGCTGAAGTAACCATTGCGAACGTAACCACGTCAATTCTTCCAACATACAGAGCTCCCAGGGTACGGTAAGAAGGAGACGATTTTGAGTACGTGAGCTACAGGGAAAGCTGATGGGGAGGCGTACAAGAAATACGAGTAATACAATATGGAAGCAGTTGCGGATACACACACGACATTACAGCATCCTACATAACTTTTGCATAGGCCATCACCTATGCGGCTATGAATTGCCTACCGCAGTAGCGAATGTGTTTGTGCTAAGATCTCCAAGTCCATGGCGGGACGCGGAATTCCAGGACGGCAATGCAACACGGACTGAGGCATTAAGGCGATACAAGGAACGCACCACATTATCAAATTATTTTGCCCTAACATGTGCCATAGCGGAAGCCAAATTTAGTTTGAAAAAAGCGCGAAGAAGAAGTTTGGAGGACTTCAGTTCGGCTTTCACTAAATAAACACCACTGACAGAAATTTGGGGAAAAGTTAAACGTTTTACAAACAGAAGGGGGACCGCGTGATGGAAGGCACTTCCACTGGAGGACGTGTTAGAGGGAGTACTGCAGGACCCCACAACTCAACAAGGTGCGAGGATTCAACGCACGAGCTTTTGTAGCCGTACAGCCTAACGCAGGTGGAAAGAAGCACTAGTGAATGAGAAATGTACAGAATCGGGTGCGGACACTAGTAGCTACGAAATGTTTTGACACCTCCCACGAAAGGGGAATAGTGGACGGGATCTGTGTTTAATTCCGTCCTGGAAACTAACAAGAATAGTGACAATTAAGAAATAAGAGAAGGACAGAAGTAAGGTTGAGTTGTATAGACCGACAACAAAAGATTATGAAAAATTATTAAGTATAGATTGGAGTGGGGCGGGAAAGAAAGACTTTCTGTTGCTATACCAGTTTGGGTTTAGAAGAGGAATGGGCACAAACAAAGTTCTAGTGCTTTTAAGAACCGACACTCACAAATCCCTAAGCGAAAATACACTCCTGGAAATTGAAATAAGAACACCGTGAATTCATTGTCCCAGGAAGGGGAAACTTTATTGACACATTCCTGGGGTCAGATACATCACATGATCACACTGACAGAACCACAGGCACATAGACACAGGCAACAGAGCATGCACAATGTCGGCACTAGTACAGTGTATATCCACCTTTCGCAGCAATGCAGGCTGCTATTCTCCCATGGACGCGATCGTAGAGATGCTGGATGTAGTCCTGTGGAACGGCTTGCCATGCCATTTCCACCTGGCGCCTCAGTTGGACCAGCGTTCGTGCTGGACGTGCAGACCGCGTGAGACGACGCTTCATCCAGTCCCAAACATGCTCAATGGGGGACAGATCCGGAGATCTTGCTGGCCAGGGTAGTTGACTTACACCTTCTAGAGCACGTTGGGTGGCACGGGATACATGCGGACGTGCATTGTCCTGTTGGAACAGCAAGTTCCCTTACCGGTCTAGGAATGGTAGAACGATGGGTTCGATGACGGTTTGGATGTACCGTGCACTATTCAGTGTCCCCTCGACGATCACCAGTGGTGTACGGCCAGTGTAGGAGAACGCTCCCCACACCATGATGCCGGGTGTTGGCCCTGTGTGCCTCGGTCGTATGCAGTCCTGATTGTGGCGCTCACCTGTACGGCGCCAAACACGCATACGACCATCATTGGCACCAAGGCAGAAGCGACTCTCATCGCTGAAGACGACACGACTCCATTCGTCCCTCCATTCACGCCTGTCGCGACACCACTGGAGGCGGGCTGCACGATGTTGGGGCGTGAGCGGAAGACGGCCTAACGGTGTGCGGGACCGTAGCCCAGCTTCACGGAGACGGTTGCGAATGGTCCTCGCCGATACCCCAGGAGCAACAGTGTCCCTAATTTGCTGGGAAGTGGCGGTGCGGTCCCCTACGGCACTGTGTAGGATCCTACGGTCTTGGCGTGCATCCGTGCGTCGCTGCGGTCCGGTCCCAGGTCGACGGGCACGTGCACCTTCCGCCGACCACTGGCGACAACATCGATGTACTGTGGAGACCTCACGCCCCACGTATTGAGCAATTCGGCGGTACGTCCACCCGGCCTCCCGCATGCCCACTATACGCCCTCGCTCAAAGTCCGTCAACTGCACATACTGTGGTGTCACCGCTAGACACCACACTTGCTAGGTGGTAACTTAAATCGGCCGCGGTCCTGTAGTACATGTCGGACCCGCGTGTCGCCACTGTGTAATCGCAATCCTAGCGCCACCACATGGCAGGTCACAATACACGAACTAGACCTCGCCCCAGTTGTACGGACGACATAGCTTGCGACCAGACCTACCAAGTCTTCCTCTCATTTGCCGAGAGACTGATAGAATAGCCTTCAGCTTATTCCATAGCTACTACCTAGCAAGGCGCCATTTGTATCAGTGCTTATAGCTTACTACTATTCAAGAGATGTATTCTAACAAGAGAATAAAGTTAAGTATATTATTCCAGCTACGTACTGTTCTTCGTATTCATTAATAAGTCTCATGTTCCAGTACTTCACGCCCGTCTGCGTTAGTTTAGCGTGCACTTTCAGCCACTTCATTCTACAAGGTGTTGGCCCAGCTGCCGACACATCACATACGGTTCACGTCCACGCTGTCGCGGCATGCTACCAGTGTTAAAGACTGCGATGGAGCTCCGTATGCCACGGCAAACTGGCTGACACTGACGGCGGCGGTGCACAAATGCTGCGCAGCTAGCGCCATTCGACGGCCAACGCCGCGGTTCCTGGTGTGTCCGCTGTGCCGTGCGTGTGATCATTGCTTGTACAGCCCTCTCGCAGTGTCCGGAGCAAGTATGGTGGGTCTGACACACCGGTGTCAATGTGTTCTTTTTTCCATTTCCAGGAGTGTAGATACTTACTGCTAATTTTCACAGCTTTGACAACGTATGACAACTGAATTTACACATGAGCTGATTAACTGTGGTATGGCCAAACGATATGCCCAAAATCTACGGCAGGTACCGACAAATCTTCGTCGGAAGTGGCACACAAATAATCGGACGACGGACCATGAGTGCTGGCTTTCTGCAAGGTTCTGTTTCGTCCTCAATGCTTTTCAACATGTACAGCACGGACAACACTAAGATCTTTGGAATTTCCTGATGATTTATGCATTCATGCAGCCGGAGGGACAATAGATCTGAGCACTGAGACTTTAGGATAACTGTTGGAGAATTTCTAACTGCTAAATAATTCTCTTGATATATCTTCTACGTAATAAGTCCTCCGTCTGTGTATTCACCCAGACACATATATACAGGCTTGAACGAAATAGAAGTGAGGCCCATATACATACCCAGTCAAGAAACGTGACAAATATTTAGGCTTGGAAATACGTGTAGACCACGAACTAACATGGGTTCAAATGGCTCTGAGCACTATGGGACGTAACTACTGAGGTCATCAGTCCCCTAGAACTTAGAACTACTTAAACCTAAGTAACCGAAGGACGTCACACACATCCATGCCCGAGGCAGGATTCGAACCTGCGACCGGAGCGGTCACGCGGTTCCAAACTGACGCGCTTAGAACCGCACGGCCACATCGGCCGGCACTAACATGGGACACGAATGTTGAAAGAGTAGCACAGAAATGCGAAAGAGCACTAAATATCGTCTGAGCAGTTACGGGTGCTACATGGGTGTGCATCAGCTACGAATCTGCAAAGAAGTCCATCCTATAAACTGGACAAAATACGGTAAGAAGTGCGACGAAATCGACGGTGAAACAGAACTCCAGCACCAAGTCAGGCGCGCTACAACTCTATCGTGTTAGAACAACTTTTGTCATATATATATGTCTGTCAAATCAAATTGAAATGTCTAAAAGATACATGTAATAAACTTCAGAGCACTTGATGTCGATACAACAGATGCCAGAACACTATATGCAGACGTTGCCAAAAATGCAAATGGCACCGTGCGAGGATCAATGCACCATACAACACAAGCTCGTTGATGTTATAAATTCCCTGAGGAAACATCTCTTACGACGGCACGGCTATTGGCCATTTCAGACTCACTTAATTGCACAGGAAACTGCATTGAGGGCAAAATTATTGTCTGAACCAACTCCCGAGCAGCAGTCACGTCGTAGTCGTTTATGAAATGATGCAGCAAACCAGTAAGCTAGACAACCAGCAAAAATCTGCCTCAAAGATCGCAGTGCCATCTGTGGCAACGAAAAGGCCGACCAACTGGCTTGAGGAAGGTCGTGTTATCCAAGGTACCGCACACAGACCTCATACAACGACTTAAAGGACGGAGCGAATGAGGTGCGATGAGTAACGAAGCAGATGAACCAATGACAAAAGGGAAACGCTGTAGAGCAATACACCTCACCCTGAGATCCCGTCACGGCGTTTATGTGTGAAGCACACGCTAAGAGGGTTTTGTGCAACCATTGCAGTAATCACATTCAGTCACGGTCGTTTAAAACAAAATTGTGCTGTGGAGAAGAAGAAGACATGAACCTTAGGACGTCCGGAGACGGCAGCAGAGTAGATGGGACACTACATGGAGAGCTATGGGGTACAAAGCGATACCATTCTTTTGATAACATCATACGTTAGGGCGAATCAACTCATATACAGAGCTCTCAAGCAATTAGGGGTGCCCACAGAATGAGCCACATCAGAACTCTGCGACTATGGCAGGGAGGGGGGGAGGAGGGTGGGTGGTGGAGCAGGGGACTGGCAACACGAGACTTCAGCGCAACGAGCGGAGCGGAAACCAAGGGCTGCACCGTCCAGAGGACGGATCCCAGTTACCCATTACACTAAAGTGCTCTGTACACAATTATTTATTTAAAATAATACACCATTAGCTGTAGCTGACTTTAAATTAAATTTCGCACATTGATACACATAGTGCATACAAACGAATTTTGTAAGAAATATATTTCTTTTGCTACAGCCGCATTTAAATTTGTACATAGATGAGAACCAAAATTGGCGGTTGTTACTGACGTATTTAAACTATGGATGTTTGTATGTTCATGAAACTAAACGCCAAAATAAACCATCGTACAATATGCATTAGATGAGTATGTGACAAGCAAGATCGTAAGAGACGGAAAAGAGCCACCGTGGTACAACAACCGAGTTAGAAAACTGCTGCGGAAGCAAAGGCAACTTCACAGCAAACATAAACATAGCCAAAGACTTGCAGACAAACAAAAATTACCCGAAGGGAAATGTAGTGTGAGGAGGGCTATGCGAGAGGCGTTCAATGAATTCGAAAGTAAAGTTCGATGTATTGACTAGGCAGAATATCCTAAGAAATTTTGGTCTTATGTCAAAGCGGTAGGTGGATCAAAACAAAATGTCCAGACACTGTGACCAAAATGGTACCGAAACAGAGGATGATAGACTAAAGGCCGAAATACTAAATGCCTTTTTCCAAACATGTTTCACAGAGGAAGACTGCACTGTAGTTCCCTCTCTAGATTGTCGCACAGATGACAAAATGGCAGATATCCAAACAGATGACAGAGGGATAGAAAAACAATTAAAATCGCTCAAAAGAGGAAAGGCCGCTGCACCTGATGGGATACCAGTCCGATGTTACACAGAGTACGCGAAGGAACTTGCCCCCAGTCTTGCAGCGGTGCACCGTAGGTCTCTAGAAGAGCGTAGCGTTCCAAAGGATTGGAAAAGGGCACAGGTCATCCCCATTTTCAAGAAGGGACGTCGAACAGATATGCAGAACTACAGACCTATATCTGTAACGTCGATCAGTTGTAGAATTTTGGAACATGTATTATGTTCGAGCATAATGACTTTTCTGGAGACTAGAAACCTACTCTGCAGGAATCAACATGGGTTTCGAAAAGGACGATCGTATGTAACCCAGCTCATTTAACGAACAAAGTAAGAACATATGGACTATCAGACCAATTGTGTGATTGGATTGAAGAGTTCCTAGATAACAGAACGCAGCATGTCATTCTCAATGGAGAGAAGTCTTCTGTAGTAAGAGTGATTTCAGGTGTGCCGCAGGGGAGTGCCGTAGAACCGTTGCTTTCACAATATACATAAATGACCTTGTGGATAACATCGGAAGTTCACTGAGGCTTTTTGCAGATGATGCTGTAGTATATCGAGAGGTTGTAACAATGGAAAATTGTACTGAAATGCAGGAGGATCTGCAGCGAATTGACGCATGGTGCAGGGAATGGTAATTCAATCTCAATGTAGACAAGTGTAATGTGCTGCGAATACATAGAAAGAAAGATCCCTTATCGTTTAGCTACAGTATAGCAGGTCAGAAACTGGAAGCAGTTAATTCCATAAATTATCTGGGAGTAGGCATTAGGAGTGATTTAAAATGGAATGATCATATAAAGTTGATCGTTGGTAAAGCAGATGCCAGACTGAGATTCATTCGAAGAATCCTAAGGAAATGCAATCCGAAAACAAAGGAAGTAAGTTACAGTACACTTGTTCGCCCACTGCTTGAATATTGCTCAGCAGTGTGGGATCCGTACCAAATAGGGTTGATAGAAGAGATAGAGAAGATCCAACGGAGAGCAGCGCGCTTCGTTACAGGATCATTTTGTAATCGCGAAAGCGTTACGGAGATGATAGATAAACTCCAGTGGAAGACTCTGCAAGAGAGATGCTCAGTAGCTCGGTGCGGGCTTTTGTTGAAGTTTCGAGAACATACCTACACTGAGGAGTCAAGCAGTATATTGCTCCCTCCTACGTATATCTCGCGAAGAGACCATGAGGATAAAATCAGAGAGATTAGAGCCCACACAGGGGCATATCGACAGTCTTTGTTTCCACGAACAATCCGAAACTGGAATAGAACGGAGAACCGATATACTCAATGTACCCTCCGCCACGCACCGTCAGGTGGCTTGCGGAGTATGAATGTAGATGTAGATGTACCTTCACCGAGGAGTCAAGCAGTATATTGCTCCCTCCTACGTATATCTCGCGAAGAGACCATGAGGATAAAATCAGAGAGATTTGAGCCCACACAGGGGCATATCGACAGTCTTTGTTTCCACGAACAACCCGAGACTGGAATAGAACGGAGAACCGATAGAGGTACTCAATGTACCCTCCGCCACGCACCGTCAGGTGGCTTGCGGAGTATGAATGTAGATGTAGATGTACCTTCACCGAGGAGTCAAGCAGTATATTGCTCCCTCCTACGTATATCTCGCGAAGAGACCATGAGGATAAAATCAGAGAGATTTGAGCCCACACAGGGGCATATCGACAGTCTTTGTTTCCACGAACAATCCGAGACTGGAATAGAATGGAGAACCGATAGAGGTACTCAATGTACCCTCCGCCACGCACCGTCAGGTGGCTTGCGGAGTATGAATGTAGATGTAGATGTACCTTCACCGAGGAGTCAAGCAGTATATTGCTCCCTCCTACGTATATCTCGCGAAGAGACCATGAGGATAAAATCAGAGAGATTACAGCCCACACAGGGGCATATCGACAGTCTTTGTTTCCACGGACAATCCGAGACTGGAATAGAACGGAGAACCGATAGAGGTACTCAATGTACCCTCCGCCACGCACCGTCAGGTGGCTTGCGGAGTATGAATGTAGATGTAGATGTACCTTCACCGAGGAGTCAAGCAGTATATTGCTCCCTCCTACGTATATCTCGCGAAGAGACCATGAGGATAAAATCAGAGAGATTACAGCCCACACAGGGGCATATCGACAGTCGTTGTTTCCACGGACAATCCGAGACTGGAATAGAACGGAGAACCGATAGAGGTTCTCAATGTACCCTCCGCCACGCACCGTCACGTGGCTTGCGGAGTATGAATGTAGATGTAGATGTACCTTCACCGAGGAGTCAAGCAGTATATTGCTCCCTCCTACGTATATCTCGCGAAGAGACCATGAGGATAAAATCAGAGAGATTACAGCCCACACAGGGGCATATCGACAGTCTTTGTTTCCACGAACAATCCGAGACTGGAATAGAACGGAGAACCGATAGAGGTACTCAATGTACCCTCCGCCACGCACCGTCAGGTGGCTTGCGGAGTATGAATGTAGATGTAGATGTACCTTCACCGAGGAGTCAAGCAGTATATTGCTCCCTCCTACGTATATCTCGCGAAGAGACCATGAGGATAAAATCAGAGAGATTACAGCCCACACAGGGGCATATCGACAGTCTTTGTTTCCACGAACAATCCGAGACTGGAATAGAACGGAGAACCGATATACTCAATGTACCCTCCGCCACGCACCGTCAGGTGGCTTGCGGAGTATGAATGTAGATGTAGATGTACCTTCACCGAGGAGTCAAGCAGTATATTGCTCCCTCCTACGTATATCTCGCGAAGAGACCATGAGGATAAAATAAGAGAGATTACAGCCCACATAGGGGCATATCGACAGTCTTTGTTTCCACGAACATTCCGAGACTGGAATAGAACGGAGAACCGATAGAGGTACTCAATGTACCCTCCGCCACGCAACGTCAGGTGGCTTGCGGAGTATGAATGTAGATGTAGATGTACCTTCACCGAGGAGTCAAGCAGTATATTGCTCCCTCCTACGTATATCTCGCGAAGAGACCATGAGGATAAAATCAGAGAGATTAGAGCCCACACAGGGGCATATCGACAGTCTTTGTTTCCACGAACAATCCGAGACTGGAATAGAACGGAGAACCGATAGAGGTACTCAATGTACCCTCCGCCACGCACCGTCAGGTGGCTTGCGGAGTATGAATGTAGATGTAGATGTACCTTCACCGAGGAGTCAAGCAGTATATTGCTCCCTCCTACGTATATCTCGCGAAGAGACCATGAGGATAAAATCAGAGAGATTACAGCCCACACAGGGGCATATCGACAGTCTTTGTTTCCACGAACAATCCGAGACTGGAATAGAACGGAGAACCGATAGAGGTACTCAATGTACCCTCCGCCGCGCACCGTCACGTGGCTTGCGGAGTATGAATGTAGATGTAGATGTACCTTCACCGAGGAGTCAAGCAGTATATTGCTCCCTCCTACGTATATCTCGCGAAGAGACCATGAGGATAAAATCAGAGAGATTACAGCCCACACAGGGGCATATCGACAGTCTTTGTTTCCACGAACAATCCGAGACTGGAATAGAACGGAGACCCGATATACTCAATGTACCCTCCGCCACGCACCGTCAGGTGGCTTGCGGAGTATGAATGTAGATGTAGATGTACCTTCACCGAGGAGTCAAGCAGTATATTGCTCCCTCCTACGTATATCTCGCGAAGAGACCATGAGGATAAAATCAGAGAGATTAGAGGCCACACAGGGGCATATCAACAGTCTTTGTTTCCACGAACAATCCGAGACTGGAATAGAACGGAAAACCGATAGAGGTACTCAATGTACCCTCCGCCACGCACCGTCAGGTGGCTTGCGGAGTATGAATGTAGATGTAGATGTACCTTCACCGAGGAGTCAAGCAGTATATTGCTCCCTCCTACGTATATCTCGCGAAGAGACCATGAGGATAAAATCAGAGAGATTACAGCCCACACAGGGGCATATCGACAGTCTTTGTTTCCACGAACAATCCGAGACTGCAATAGAACGGAGAACCGATATACTCAATGTACCCTCCGCCACGCACCGTCAGGTGGCTTGCGGAGTATGAATGTAGATGTAGATGTACCTTCACCGAGGAGTCAAGCAGTATATTGCTCCCTCCTACGTATATCTCGCGAAGAGACCATGAGGATAAAATCAGAGAGATTACAGCCCACACAGGGGCATATCGACAGTCTTTGTTTCCACGAACAATCCGAGACTGGAATAGAACGGAGAACCGATAGAGGTACTCAATGTACCCTCCGCCACGCACCGTCAGGTGGCTTGCGGAGTATGAATGTAGATGTAGATGTACCTTCACCGAGGAGTCAAGCAGTATATTGCTCCCTCCTACGTATATCTCGCGAAGAGACCATGAGGATAAAATGAGAGAGATTACAGCCCACACAGGGGCATATCGACAGTCGTTGTTTCCACGGACAATCCGAGACTGGAATAGAACGGAGAACCGATAGAGGTTCTCAATGTACCCTCCGCCACGCACCGTCAGGTGGCTTGCGGAGTATGAATGTAGATGTAGATGTACCTTCACCGAGGAGTCAAGCAGTATATTGCTCCCTCCTACGTATATCTCGCGAAGAGACCATGAGGATAAAATCAGAGAGATTACAGCCCACACAGGGGCATATCGACAGTCTTTGTTTCCACGAACAATCCGAGACTGGAATAGAACGGAGAACCGATAGAGGTACTCAATGTACCCTCCGCCACGCACCGTCAGGTGGCTTGCGGAGTATGAATGTAGATGTAGATGTACCTTCACCGAGGAGTCAAGCAGTATATTGCTCCCTCCTACGTATATCTCGCGAAGAGACCATGAGGATAAAATCAGAGAGATTACAGCCCACACAGGGGCATATCGACAGTCTTTGTTTCCACGAACAATCCGAGACTGGAATAGAACGGAGAACCGATATACTCAATGTACCCTCCGCCACGCACCGTCAGGTGGCTTGCGGAGTATGAATGTAGATGTAGATGTACCTTCACCGAGGAGTCAAGCAGTATATTGCTCCCTCCTACGTATATCTCGCGAAGAGACCATGAGGATAAAATAAGAGAGATTACAGCCCACATAGGGGCATATCGACAGTCTTTGTTTCCACGAACAATCCGAGACTGGAATAGAACGGAGAACCGATAGAGGTACTCAATGTACCCTCCGCCACGCAACGTCAGGTGGCTTGCGGAGTATGAATGTAGATGTAGATGTACCTTCACCGAGGAGTCAAGCAGTGTATTGCTCCCTCCTACGTATATCTCGCGAAGAGACCATGAGGATAAAATCAGAGAGATTAGAGCCCACACAGGGGCATATCGACAGTCTTTGTTTCCACGAACAATCCGAGACTGGAATAGAACGGAGAACCGATAGAGGTACTCAATGTACCCTCCGCCACGCACCGTCAGGTGGCTTGCGGAGTATGAATGTAGATGTAGATGTACCTTCACCGAGGAGTCAAGCAGTATATTGCTCCCTCCTACGTATATCTCGCGAAGAGACCATGAGGATAAAATCAGAGAGATTACAGCCCACACAGGGGCATATCGACAGTCTTTGTTTCCACGAACAATCCGAGACTGGAATAGAACGGAGAACCGATAGAGGTACTCAATGTACCCTCCGCCGCGCACCGTCACGTGGCTTGCGGAGTATGAATGTAGATGTAGATGTACCTTCACCGAGGAGTCAAGCAGTATATTGCTCCCTCCTACGTATATCTCGCGAAGAGACCATGAGGATAAAATCAGAGAGATTACAGCCCACACAGGGGCATATCGACAGTCTTTGTTTCCACGAACAATCCGAGACTGGAATAGAACGGAGACCCGATATACTCAATGTACCCTCCGCCACGCACCGTCAGGTGGCTTGCGGAGTATGAATGTAGATGTAGATGTACCTTCACCGAGGAGTCAAGCAGTATATTGCTCCCTCCTACGTATATCTCGCGAAGAGACCATGAGGATAAAATCAGATTAGAGGCCACACAGGGGCATATCGACAGTCTTTGTTTCCACGAACAATCCGAGACTGGAATAGAACGGAGAACCGATAGAGGTACTCAATGTACCCTCCGCCACGCACCGTCGGGTGGCTTGCGGAGTATGAATGTAGATGTAGATGTACCTTCACCGAGGAGTCAAGCAGTATATTGCTCCCTCCTACGTATATCTCGCGAAGAGACCATGAGGATAAAATCAGAGAGATTACAGCCCACACAGGGGCATATCGACAGTCTTTGTTTCCACGAACAATCCGAGACTGGAATAGAACGGAGAACCGATATACTCAATGTACCCTCCGCCACGCACCGTCAGGTGGCTTGCGGAGTATGAATGTAGATGTAGATGTACCTTCACCGAGGAGTCAAGCAGTATATTGCTCCCTCCTACGTATATCTCGCGAAGAGACCATGAGGATAAAATCAGAGAGATTACAGCCCACACAGGGGCATATCGACAGTCTTTGTTTCCACGAACAACCCGAGACTGGAATAGAACGGAGAACCGATAGAGGTACTCAATGTACCCTCCGCCACGCACCGTCAGGTGGCTTGCGGAGTATGAATGTAGATGTAGATGTACCTTCACCGAGGAGTCAAGCAGTATATTGCTCCCTCCTACGTATATCTCGCGAAGAGACCATGAGGATAAAATCAGAGAGATTTGAGCCCACACAGGGGCATATCGACAGTCTTTGTTTCCACGAACAATCCGAGACTGGAATAGAATGGAGAACCGATAGAGGTACTCAATGTACCCTCCGCCACGCACCGTCAGGTGGCTTGCGGAGTATGAATGTAGATGTAGATGTACCTTCACCGAGGAGTCAAGCAGTATATTGCTCCCTCCTACGTATATCTCGCGAAGAGACCATGAGGATAAAATCAGAGAGATTACAGCCCACACAGGGGCATATCGACAGTCTTTGTTTCCACGGACAATCCGAGACTGGAATAGAACGGAGAACCGATAGAGGTACTCAATGTACCCTCCGCCACGCACCGTCAGGTGGCTTGCGGAGTATGAATGTAGATGTAGATGTACCTTCACCGAGGAGTCAAGCAGTATATTGCTCCCTCCTACGTATATCTCGCGAAGAGACCATGAGGATAAAATCAGAGAGATTACAGCCCACACAGGGGCATATCGACAGTCGTTGTTTCCACGGACAATCCGAGACTGGAATAGAACGGAGAACCGATAGAGGTTCTCAATGTACCCTCCGCCACGCACCGTCAGGTGGCTTGCGGAGTATGAATGTAGATGTAGATGTACCTTCACCGAGGAGTCAAGCAGTATATTGCTCCCTCCTACGTATATCTCGCGAAGAGACCATGAGGATAAAATCAGAGAGATTACAGCCCACACAGGGGCATATCGACAGTCTTTGTTTCCACGAACAATCCGAGACTGGAATAGAACGGAGAACCGATAGAGGTACTCAATGTACCCTCCGCCACGCACCGTCAGGTGGCTTGCGGAGTATGAATGTAGATGTAGATGTACCTTCACCGAGGAGTCAAGCAGTATATTGCTCCCTCCTACGTATATCTCGCGAAGAGACCATGAGGATAAAATCAGAGAGATTACAGCCCACACAGGGGCATATCGACAGTCTTTGTTTCCACGAACAATCCGAGACTGGAATAGAACGGAGAACCGATATACTCAATGTACCCTCCGCCACGCACCGTCAGGTGGCTTGCGGAGTATGAATGTAGATGTAGATGTACCTTCACCGAGGAGTCAAGCAGTATATTGCTCCCTCCTACGTATATCTCGCGAAGAGACCATGAGGATAAAATAAGAGAGATTACAGCCCACATAGGGGCATATCGACAGTCTTTGTTTCCACGAACAATCCGAGACTGGAATAGAACGGAGAACCGATAGAGGTACTCAATGTACCCTCCGCCACGCAACGTCAGGTGGCTTGCGGAGTATGAATGTAGATGTAGATGTACCTTCACCGAGGAGTCAAGCAGTATATTGCTCCCTCCTACGTATATCTCGCGAAGAGACCATGAGGATAAAATCAGAGAGATTACAGCCCACACAGGGGCATATCGACAGTCTTTGTTTCCACGAACAATCCGAGACTGGAATAGAACGGAGAACCGATAGAGGTACTCAATGTACCCTCCGCCACGCACCGTCAGGTGGCTTGCGGAGTATGAATGTAGATGTAGATGTACCTTCACCGAGGAGTCAAGCAGTATATTGCTCCCTCCTACGTATATCTCGCGAAGAGACCATGAGGATAAAATCAGAGAGATTACAGCCCACACAGGGGCATATCGACAGTCTTTGTTTCCACGAACAATCCGAGACTGGAATAGAACGGAGAACCGATAGAGGTACTCAATGTACCCTCCGCCGCGCACCGTCACGTGGCTTGCGGAGTATGAATGTAGATGTAGATGTACCTTCACCGAGGAGTCAAGCAGTATATTGCTCCCTCCTACGTATATCTCGCGAAGAGACCATGAGGATAAAATCAGAGAGATTACAGCCCACACAGGGGCATATCGACAGTCTTTGTTTCCACGAACAATCCGAGACTGGAATAGAACGGAGACCCGATATACTCAATGTACCCTCCGCCACGCACCGTCAGGTGGCTTGCGGAGTATGAATGTAGATGTAGATGTACCTTCACCGAGGAGTCAAGCAGTATATTGCTCCCTCCTACGTATATCTCGCGAAGAGACCATGAGGATAAAATCAGAGAGATTAGAGGCCACACAGGGGCATATCAACAGTCTTTGTTTCCACGAACAATCCGAGACTGGAATAGAACGGAGAACCGATAGAGGTACTCAATGTACCCTCCGCCACGCACCGTCGGGTGGCTTGCGGAGTATGAATGTAGATGTAGATGTACCTTCACCGAGGAGTCAAGCAGTATATTGCTCCCTCCTACGTATATCTCGCGAAGAGACCATGAGGATAAAATCAGAGAGATTACAGCCCACACAGGGGCATATCGACAGTCTTTGTTTCCACGAACAATCCGAGACTGGAATAGAACGGAGAACCGATATACTCAATGTACCCTCCGCCACGCACCGTCAGGTGGCTTGCGGAGTATGAATGTAGATGTAGATGTACCTTCACCGAGGAGTCAAGCAGTATATTGCTCCCTCCTACGTATATCTCGCGAAGAGACCATGAGGATAAAATCAGAGAGATTACAGCCCACACAGGGGCATATCGACAGTCTTTGTTTCCACGAACAACCCGAGACTGGAATAGAACGGAGAACCGATAGAGGTACTCAATGTACCCTCCGCCACGCACCGTCAGGTGGCTTGCGGAGTATGAATGTAGATGTAGATGTACCTTCACCGAGGAGTCAAGCAGTATATTGCTCCCTCCTACGTATATCTCGCGAAGAGACCATGAGGATAAAATCAGAGAGATTACAGCCCACACAGGGGCATATCGACAGTCGTTGTTTCCACGGACAATCCGAGACTGGAATAGAACGGAGAACCGATATACTCAATGTACCCTCCGCCACGCACCGTCAGGTGGCTTGCGGAGTATGAATGTAGATGTAGATGTACCTTCACCGAGGAGTCAAGCAGTATATTGCTCCCTCCTACGTATATCTCGCGAAGAGACCATGAGGATAAAATCAGAGAGATTACAGCCCACACAGGGGCATATCGACAGTCTTTGTTTCCACGAACAATCCGAGACTGGAATAGAACGGAGAACCGATAGAGGTACTCAATGTACCCTCCGCCACGCACCGTCAGGTGGCTTGCGGAGTATGAATGTAGATGTAGATGTACCTTCACCGAGGAGTCAAGCAGTATATTGCTCCCTCCTACGTATATCTCGCGAAGAGACCATGAGGATAAAATCAGAGAGATTACAGCCCACACAGGGGCATATCGACAGTCTTTGTTTCCACGAACAATCCGAGACTGGAATAGAACGGAGAACCGATATACTCAATGTACCCTCCGCCACGCACCGTCAGGTGGCTTGCGGAGTATGAATGTAGATGTAGATGTACCTTCACCGAGGAGTCAAGCAGTATATTGCTCCCTCCTACGTATATCTCGCGAAGAGACCATGAGGATAAAATAAGAGAGATTACAGCCCACATAGGGGCATATCGACAGTCTTTGTTTCCACGAACAATCCGAGACTGGAATAGAACGGAGAACCGATAGAGGTACTCAATGTACCCTCCGCCACGCAACGTCAGGTGGCTTGCGGAGTATGAATGTAGATGTAGATGTACCTTCACCGAGGAGTCAAGCAGTATATTGCTCCCTCCTACGTATATCTCGCGAAGAGACCATGAGGATAAAATCAGAGAGATTAGAGCCCACACAGGGGCATATCGACAGTCTTTGTTTCCACGAACAATCCGAGACTGGAATAGAACGGAGAACCGATAGAGGTACTCAATGTACCCTCCGCCACGCACCGTCAGGTGGCTTGCGGAGTATGAATGTAGATGTAGATGTACCTTCACCGAGGAGTCAAGCAGTATATTGCTCCCTCCTACGTATATCTCGCGAAGAGACCATGAGGATAAAATCAGAGAGATTACAGCCCACACAGGGGCATATCGACAGTCTTTGTTTCCACGAACAATCCGAGACTGGAATAGAACGGAGAACCGATAGAGGTACTCAATGTACCCTCCGCCGCGCACCGTCACGTGGCTTGCGGAGTATGAATGTAGATGTAGATGTACCTTCACCGAGGAGTCAAGCAGTATATTGCTCCCTCCTACGTATATCTCGCGAAGAGACCATGAGGATAAAATCAGAGAGATTACAGCCCACACAGGGGCATATCGACAGTCTTTGTTTCCACGAACAATCCGAGACTGGAATAGAACGGAGACCCGATATACTCAATGTACCCTCCGCCACGCACCGTCAGGTGGCTTGCGGAGTATGAATGTAGATGTAGATGTACCTTCACCGAGGAGTCAAGCAGTATATTGCTCCCTCCTACGTATATCTCGCGAAGAGACCATGAGGATAAAATCAGAGAGATTAGAGGCCACACAGGAGCATATCGACAGTCTTTGTTTCCACGAACAATCCGAGACTGGAATAGAACGGAGAACCGATAGAGGTACTCAATGTACCCTCCGCCACGCACCGTCGGGTGGCTTGCGGAGTATGAATGTAGATGTAGATGTACCTTCACCGAGGAGTCAAGCAGTATATTGCTCCCTCCTACGTATATCTCGCGAAGAGACCATGAGGATAAAATCAGAGAGATTACAGCCCACACAGGGGCATATCGACAGTCTTTGTTTCCACGAACAATCCGAGACTGGAATAGAACGGAGAACCGATATACTCAATGTACCCTCCGCCACGCACCGTCAGGTGGCTTGCGGAGTATGAATGTAGATGTAGATGTACCTTCACCGAGGAGTCAAGCAGTATATTGCTCCCTCCTACGTATATCTCGCGAAGAGACCATGAGGATAAAATCAGAGAGATTACAGCCCACACAGGGGCATATCGACAGTCTTTGTTTCCACGAACAATCCGAGACTGGAATAGAACGGAGAACCGATAGAGGTACTCAATGTACCCTCCGCCACGCACCGTCAGGTGGCTTGCGGAGTATGAATGTAGATGTAGATGTACCTTCACCGAGGAGTCAAGCAGTATATTGCTCCCTCCTACGTATATCTCGCGAAGAGACCATGAGGATAAAATCAGAGAGATTAGAGCCCACACAGGGGCATATCGACAGTCTTTGTTTCCACGAACAATCCGAGACTGGAATAGAACGGAGAACCGATAGAGGTACTCAATGTACCCTCCGCCACGCACCGTCAGGTGGCTTGCGGAGTATGAATGTAGATGTAGATGTACCTTCACCGAGGAGTCAAGCAGTATATTGCTCCCTCCTACGTATATCTCGCGAAGAGACCATGAGGATAAAATCAGAGAAATTACAGCCCACACAGGGGCATATCGACAGTCTTTGTTTCCACGGACAATCCGAGACTGGAATAGAACGGAGAACCGATAGAGGTACTCAATGTACCCTCCGCCACGCAATGTCAGGTGGCTTGCGGAGTATGAATGTAGATGTAGATGTACCTTCACCGAGGAGTCAAGCAGTATATTGCTCCCTCCTACGTATATCTCGCGAAGAGACCATGAGGATAAAATCAGAGAGATTACAGCCCACACAGGGGCATATCGACAGTCGTTGTTTCCACGGACAATCCGAGACTGGAATAGAACGGAGAACCGATAGAGGTTCTCAATGTACCCTCCGCCACGCACCGTCAGGTGGCTTGCGGAGTATGAATGTAGATGTAGATGTACCTTCACCGAGGAGTCAAGCAGTATATTGCTCCCTCCTACGTATATCTCGCGAAGAGACCATGAGGATAAAATCAGAGAGATTAGAGCCCACACAGGGGCATATCGACAGTCTTTGTTTCCACGAACAATCCGAGACTGGAATAGAACGGAGAACCGATAGAGGTACTCAATGTACCCTCCGCCACGCACCGTCAGGTGGCTTGCGGAGTATGAATGTAGATGTAGATGTACCTTCACCGAGGAGTCAAGCAGTATATTGCTCCCTCCTACGTATATCTCGCGAAGAGACCATGAGGATAAAATCAGAGAGATTAGAGCCCACACAGGGGCATATCGACAGTCTTTGTTTCCACGAACAATCCGAGACTGGAATAGAACGGAGAACCGATATACTCAATATACCCTCCGCCACGCACCGTCAGGTGGCTTGCGGAGTATGAATGTAGATGTAGATGTACCTTCACCGAGGAGTCAAGCAGTATATTGCTCCCTCCTACGTATATCTCGCGAAGAGACCATGAGGATAAAATCAGAGAGATTACAGCCCACACAGGGGCATATCGACAGTCTTTGTTTCCACGAACAACCCGAGACTGGAATAGAACGGAGAACCGATAGAGGTACTCAATGTACCCTCCGCCACGCACCGTCAGGTGGCTTGCGGAGTATGAATGTAGATGTAGATGTACCTTCACCGAGGAGTCAAGCAGTATATTGCTCCCTCCTACGTATATCTCGCGAAGAGACCATGAGGATAAAATCAGAGAGATTACAGCCCACACAGGGGCATATCGACAGTCTTTGTTTCCACGAACAATCCGAGACTGGAATAGAATGGAGAACCGATAGAGGTACTCAAAGTACCCTCCGCCACGCACCGTCAGGTGGCTTGCGGAGTATGAATGTAGATGTAGATGTACCTTCACTGAGGAGTCAAGCAGTATATTGCTCCCTCCTACGTATATCTCGCGAAGAGACCATGAGGATAAAATCAGAGAGATTACAGCCCACACAGGGGCATATCGACAGTCTTTGTTTCCACGGACAATCCGAGACTGGAATAGAACGGAGAACCGATAGAGGTACTCAATGTACCCTCCGCCACGCACCGTCAGGTGGCTTGCGGAGTATGAATGTAGATGTAGATGTACCTTCACCGAGGAGTCAAGCAGTATATTGCTCCCTCCTACGTATATCTCGCGAAGAGACCATGAGGATAAAATCAGAGAGATTACAGCCCACACAGGGGCATATCGACAGTCGTTGTTTCCACGGACAATCCGAGACTGGAATAGAACGGAGAACTGATAGAGGTTCTCAATGTACCCTCCGCCACGCACCGTCAGGTGGCTTGCGGAGTATGAATGTAAATGTAGATGTATCTTCACCGAGGAGTCAAGCAGTATATTGCTCCCTCCTACGTATATCTCGCGAAGAGACCATGAGGATAAAATCAGAGAGATTACAGCCCACACAGGGGCATATCGACAGTCTTTGTTTCCACGAACAATCCGAGACTGGAATAGAACGGAGAACCGATAGAGGTACTCAATGTACCCTCCGCCACGCACCGTCAGGTGGCTTGCGGAGTATGAATGTAGATGTAGATGTACCTTCACCGAGGAGTCAAGCAGTATATTGCTCCCTCCTACGTATATCTCGCGAAGAGACCATGAGGATAAAATCAGAGAGATTAGAGCCCACACAGGGGCATATCGACAGTCTTTGTTTCCACGAACAATCCGAGACTGGAATAGAACGGAGAACCGATATACTCAATGTACCCTCCGCCACGCACCGTCAGGTGGCTTGCGGAGTATGAATGTAGATGTAGATGTACCTTCACCGAGGAGTCAAGCAGTATATTGCTCCCTCCTACGTATATCTCGCGAAGAGACCATGAGGATAAAATAAGAGAGATTACAGCCCACACAGGGGCATATCGACAGTCTTTGTTTCCACGAACAATCCGAGACTGGAATAGAACGGAGAACCGATAGAGGTACTCAATGTACCCTCCGCCACGCAACGTCAGGTGGCTTGCGGAGTATGAATGTAGATGTAGATGTACCTTCACCGAGGAGTCAAGCAGTATATTGCTCCCTCCTACGTATATCTCGCGAAGAGACCATGAGGATAAAATCAGAGAGATTAGAGCCCACACAGGGGCATATCGACAGTCTTTGTTTCCACGAACAATCCGAGACTGGAATAGAACGGAGAACCGATAGAGGTACTCAATGTACCCTCCGCCACGCACCGTCAGGTGGCTTGCGGAGTATGAATGTAGATGTAGATGTACCTTCACCGAGGAGTCAAGCAGTATATTGCTCCCTCCTACGTATATCTCGCGAAGAGACCATGAGGATAAAATCAGAGAGATTACAGCCCACACAGGGGCATATCGACAGTCTTTGTTTCCACGAACAATCCGAGACTGGAATAGAACGGAGAACCGATAGAGGTACTCAATGTACCCTCCGCCGCGCACCGTCAGGTGGCTTGCAGAGTATGAATGTAGATGTAGATGTACCTTCACCGAGGAGTCAAGCAGTATATTGCTCCCTCCTACGTATATCTCGCGAAGAGACCATGAGGATAAAATCAGAGAGATTACAGCCCACACAGGGGCATATCGACAGTCTTTGTTTCCACGAACAATCCGAGACTGGAATAGAACGGAGACCCGATATACTCAATGTACCCTCCGCCACGCACCGTCAGGTGGCTTGCGGAGTATGAATGTAGATGTAGATGTACCTTCACCGAGGAGTCAAGCAGTATATTGCTCCCTCCTACGTATATCTCGCGAAGAGACCATGAGGATAAAATCAGAGAGATTAGAGGCCACACAGGGGCATATCGACAGTCTTTGTTTCCACGAACAATCCGAGACTGGAATAGAACGGAGAACCGATAGAGGTACTCAATGTACCCTCCGCCACGCACCGTCGGGTGGCTTGCGGAGTATGAATGTAGATGTAGATGTACCTTCACCGAGGAGTCAAGCAGTATATTGCTCCCTCCTACGTATATCTCGCGAAGAGACCATGAGGATAAAATCAGAGAGATTACAGCCCACACAGGGGCATATCGACAGTCTTTGTTTCCACGAACAATCCGAGACTGGAATAGAACGGAGAACCGATATACTCAATGTACCCTCCGCCACGCACCGTCAGGTGGCTTGCGGAGTATGAATGTAGATGTAGATGTACCTTCACCGAGGAGTCAAGCAGTATATTGCTCCCTCCTACGTATATCTCGCGAAGAGACCATGAGGATAAAATAAGAGAGATTACAGCCCACACAGGGGCATATCGACAGTCTTTGTTTCCACGAACAATCCGAGACTGAATAGAACGGAGAACCGATAGAGGTACTCAATGTACCCTCCGCCACGCACCGTCAGGTGGCTTGCGGAGTATGAATGTAGATGTAGATGTACCTTCACCGAGGAGTCAAGCAGTATATTGCTCCCTCCTACGTATATCTCGCGAAGAGACCATGAGGATAAAATCAGAGAGATTAGAGCCCACACAGGGGCATATCGACAGTCTTTGTTTCCACGAACAATCCGAGACTGGAATAGAACGGAGAACCGATAGAGGTACTCAATGTACCCTCCGCCACGCACCGTCAGGTGGCTTGCGGAGTATGAATGTAGATGTAGATGTACCTTCACCGAGGAGTCAAGCAGTATATTGCTCCCTCCTACGTATATCTCGCGAAGAGACCATGAGGATAAAATCAGAGAGATTACAGCCCACACAGGGGCATATCGACAGTCTTTGTTTCCACGGACAATCCGAGACTGGAATAGAACGGAGAACCGATAGAGGTACTCAATGTACCCTCCGCCACGCACCGTCAGGTGGCTTGCGGAGTATGAATGTAGATGTAGATGTACCTTCACCGAGGAGTCAAGCAGTATATTGCTTCCTCCTACGTATATCTCGCGAAGAGACCATGAGGATAAAATCAGAGAGATTACAGCCCACACAGGGGCATATCGACAGTCGTTGTTTCCACGGACAATCCGAGACTGGAATAGAACGGAGAACCGATAGAGGTTCTCAATGTACCCTCCGCCACGCACCGTCAGGTGGCTTGCGGAGTATGAATGTAGATGTAGATGTACCTTCACCGAGGAGTCAAGCAGTATATTGCTCCCTCCTACGTATATCTCGCGAAGAGACCATGAGGATAAAATCAGAGAGATTACAGCCCACACAGGGGCATATCGACAGTCTTTGTTTCCACGAACAATCCGAGACTGGAATAGAACGGAGAACCGATATACTCAATGTACCCTCCGCCACGCACCGTCAGGTGGCTTGCGGTGTATGAATGTAGATGTAGATGTACCTTCACCGAGGAGTCAAGCAGTATATTGCTCCCTCCTACGTATATCTCGCGAAGAGACCATGAGGATAAAATCAGAGAGATTACAGCCCACACAGGGACATATCGACAGTCTTTGTTTCCACGAACAATCCGAGACTGGAATAGAACGGAGAACCGATATACTCAATGTACCCTCCGCCACGCACCGTCAGGTGGCTTGCGGTGTATGAATGTAGATGTAGATGTACCTTCACCGAGGAGTCAAGCAGTATATTGCTCCCTCCTACGTATATCTCGCGAAGAGACCATGAGGATAAAATCAGAGAGATTAGAGCCCACATAGGGGCATATCGACAGTCTTTGTTTCCACGAACAATCCGAGACTGGAATAGAACGGAGAACCGATAGAGGTACTCAATGTACCCTCCGCCACGCACCGTCAGGTGGCTTGCGGAGTATGAATGTAGATGTAGATGTACCTTCACCGAGGAGTCAAGCAGTATATTGCTCCCTCCTACGTATATCTCGCGAAGAGACCATGAGGATAAAATCAGAGAGATTACAGCCCACACAGGGGCATATCGACAGTCTTTGTTTCCACGAACAATCCGAGACTGGAATAGAACGGAGACCCGATATACTCAATGTACCCTCCGCCACGCACCGTCAGGTGGCTTGCGGAGTATGAATGTAGATGTAGATGTACCTTCACCGAGGAGTCAAGCAGTATATTGCTCCCTCCTACGTATATCTCGCGAAGAGACCATGAGGATAAAATCAGAGAGATTACAGCCCACACAGGGGCATATCGACAGTCTTTGTTTCCACGAACAATCCGAGACTGGAAAAGAACGGAGAACCGATATACTCAATGTACCCTCCGCCACGCACCGTCAGGTGGCTTGCGGTGTATGAATGTAGATGTAGATGTACCTTCACCGAGGAGTCAAGCAGTATATTGCTCCCTCCTACGTATATCTCGCGAAGAGACCATGAGGATAAAATCAGAGAGATTACAGCCCACACAGGGACATATCGACAGTCTTTGTTTCCACGAACAATCCGAGACTGGAATAGAACGGAGAACCGATATACTCAATGTACCCTCCGCCACGCACCGTCAGGTGGCTTGCGGTGTATGAATGTAGATGTAGATGTACCTTCACCGAGGAGTCAAGCAGTATATTGCTCCCTCCTACGTATATCTCGCGAAGAGACCATGAGGATAAAATCAGAGAGATTAGAGCCCACACAGGGGCATATCGACAGTCTTTGTTTCCACGAACAATCCGAGACTGGAATAGAACGGAGAACCGATAGAGGTACTCAATGTACCCTCCGCCACGCACCGTCAGGTGGCTTGCGGAGTATGAATGTAGATGTAGATGTACCTTCACCGAGGAGTCAAGCAGTATATTGCTCCCTCCTACGTATATCTCGCGAAGAGACCATGAGGATAAAATCAGAGAGATTACAGCCCACACTGGGGCATATCGACAGTCTTTGTTTCCACGAACAATCCGAGACTGGAATAGAACGGAGAACCGATATACTCAATGTACCCTCCGCCACGCACCGTCAGGTGGCTTGCGGAGTATGAATGTAGATGTAGATGTACCTTCACCGAGGAGTCAAGCAGTATATTGCTCCCTCCTACGTATATCTCGCGAAGAGACCATGAGGATAAAATCAGAGAGATTACAGCCCACACAGGGGCATATCGACAGTCTTTGTTTCCACGAACAATCCGAGACTGGAATAGAACGGAGAACCGATAGAGGTACTCAATGTACCCTCCGCCACGCACCGTCAGGTGGCTTGCGGAGTATGAATGTAAATGTAGATGTACCTTCACCGAGGAGTCAAGCAGTATATTGCTCCCTCCTACGTATATCTCGCGAAGAGACCAATAGGATAAAATCAGAGAGATTACAGCCCACACAGGGGCATATCGACAGTCTTTGTTTCCACGAACAATCCGAGACTGGAATAGAACGGAGAACCGATAGAGGTACTCAATGTACCCTCCGCCACGCACCGTCAGGTGGCTTGCGGAGTATGAATGTAGATGTAGATGTACCTTCACCGAGGAGTCAAGCAGTATATTGCTCCCTCCTACGTATATCTCGCGAAGAGACCATGAGGATAAAATCAGAGAGATTACAGCCCACACAGGGGCATATCGACAGTCTTTGTTTCCACGGACAATCCGAGACTAGAATAGAACGGAGAACCGATAGAGGTACTCAAAGTACCCTCCGCCACGCACCGTCAGGTGGCTTGCGGAGTATGAATGTAGATGTAGATAAGTAAAAAATAGAACAACGGAGACAAGATAATAGAAATTAGGCCTCGTACAGAAGGATATAGACGATTTTTCCCCTGACACCGTGTGCGAGTCGAACGGGAAGGAAAATGAATAGCAGTGGCACAACTTACCCTTCATTGAGCAGCACAGGGTGGTTTGCGCGGTGTTATTTCACTGCGTGTCGACTGGCAAGCGTTTATCAGAGGATCCAAAACTGTAAGCTAGGTCTTTATGTAAAGGAAACATTTGTACACAAATAATCTGTTACCCGAGCAGCGGATTCCGATGTGTAGGACAACACCGACCGATGAAGGGGGATCCTAAGTTCCACATTTCATACAGCAAGTTTCTGAAGTCTGCAGCAAAGACCATCACACAATCGAATCTGAGGCCCTCGTTTACAAACCAAAGGACCCCACTCAGACCTGGCAAATCGTAAACTCTCTTTGCAGCCCACGAAAAGTCCAGCAGTCTCAACTACTTACGCAATCCGCCTGTACGAAGTTTGGAAATTTGTGGTAAGTTCCTATGGAACCAAACTGCTGAGGTCCTCGGTCCCTAGGCTTACACACTACTTAACCTAACTTAAACTGACTTCCGCTAAGGGCGACACACACACCCATGCCGGAGGGAGGACTCGAACCTCCGACGGGGTTAGCGGCGCGCACCGTAGCACGGCGCCTCAGTCCGCTCTGTACGAAGTGAGTATGGCCTTAAAACGAGGCCGGACGACCAGCCCTCACATTCCCTTTTGTGTGCAGTGTATGCCACAATTCCATACCAGCTAATAAATGGTTCAAATGGTTCAAAGGGCTCGGAGCACTATGGGACTTAACAGCTATGGTCATCAGTCCCCTAGAACTTAGAACTACTTAAACCTAACTAACCTAAGGACAGCACACAACACCCAGTCATCACGAGGCAGAGAAAATCCCTGACCCCGCCAAGAATCGAACCCGGGATCCCGGGCGCGGGAAGCGAGAACGCTACCGCACGACCACGATCTGCGGACCCTAATTAATGCACGTATATATGCTGGAGATGAGTGACTCTATCAGTGGTGAAGGAGAACGCTCTCGTTTTCTTTATTTCTGTATCCTATAGCAGTCCGTCATCCTTACCATCGTCATTACTCTATATGGAAGGGGAACATAAACAAGGTTTCAAGAATACTTCAAATGCGCTCCTTCAGAGCCAGATAGTCCTATTGTAGTGCAGGCTTGGGGTACCAACTTAACAATACCCTGTCTAATAGCATATTCAGAGAAGTTCCCTTGAGCATAAGAATGGACAGCTACCAATGTTTCTATTGCAGGTAGCGGCAACCTGCTTCCTCGCCCAACAAAAGCATGATGTCAGGCGCACCAGGGGACAATGCGGAAGCTACACTCCTGGAAATTGAAATAAGAAGACCGTGAATTCATTGTCCCAGGAAGGGGAAACTTTATTGACACATTCCTGCGGTCAGATACATCACATGATCACACTGACAGAACCACAGACACATAGACACAGTCAACAGAGCATGCACAATGTCGGCACTAGTACAGTGTATATCCAACTTTCGCAGCAATGCAGGCTGCTATTCTCCCATGGAGACGATCGTAGAGATGCTGGATGTAGTCCTGTGGAACGGCTTGCCATGCCATTTCCACCTGGCGCCTCAGTTGGACCAGCGTTCGTGCTGGACGTGCAGACCGCGTGAGACGACGCTTCATCCAGTCCCAAACATGCTCAATGGGGGACAGATCCGGAGATCTTGCTGGCCAGGGTAATTGACTTACACCCTCTAGAGCACGTTGGGTGGCACGGGATACATGCGGACGTGCATTGTCCTGTTAGAACAGCAAGTTCCCTTGCCGGTCTAGGAATGGTAGAACGATGGGTTCGATGACGGTTTGGATGTACCGTGCACTATTCAGTGTCCCCTCGACGATCACCAGTGGTGTACGGCCAGTGTAGGAGATCGCTCCCCACACCATGATGCCGGGTGTTGGCCCTGTGTGCCTCGGTCGTATGCAGTCCTGATTGTGGCGCTCACCTGCACGGCGCCAAACACGCATACGACCATCATTGGCACCAAGGCAGAAGCGACTCTCATCGCTGAAGACGACACGTCTCCATTCGTCCCTCCATTCACGCCTGTCGCGACACCACTGGAGGCGGGCTGCACGATGTTGGGGCGTGAGCGGAAGACGGCCTAACGGTGTGCGGGACCGTAGCCCAGCTTCATGGAGACGGTTGCGAATGGTCCTCGCCGATACCCCAGGAGCAACAGTGTCCCTAATTTGCTGGGAAGTGGCGGTGCGGTCCCCTACGGCACTGCGTAGGATCCTACGGTCTTGGCGTGCATCCGTGCGTCGCTGCGGTCCGGTCCCAGGTCGACGGGCACTTGCACCTTCCGCCGACCACTGGCGACAACATCGATGTACTGTGGAGACCTCACGCCCCACGTGTTGAGCAATTCGGCGGTACGTTCACCCGGCCTCCCGCATGCCCACTATACGCCCTCGCTCAAAGTCCGTCAACTGCACATACGGTTCACGTCCACGCTGTCGCGGCATGCTACCAGTGTTAAAGACTGCGATGGAGCTCCGTATGCCACGGCAAACTGGCTGACACTGACGGCGGCGGTGCACAAATGCTGCGCAGCTAGCGCCATTCGACGGCCAACACCGCGGTTCCTGGTGTGTCCGCTGTGCCGTGCGTGTGATCATTGCTTGTACAGCCCTCTCGCAGTGTCCGGAGCAAGTATGGTGGGTCTGACACACCGGTGTCAATGTGTTCTTTTTTCCATTTCCAGTAGTGTATAATGCAGCTCTGTACGCGGGAAGTATCGCACGCATTTAGCTTGCTCCGTGACCTTGGTAAGAAAGTCGTTAACAATACGGAATTTGATCAGATATTTCCTACTAAATTGAATAACCGAAGAATTTTGTTTATTTAGACATATATGGGTTTAATTTCGCGACGGAATGATTTCCATTAACTTACCTTTGTTCATTGTAGGAGAATGTCGGTGACTTCATAAACTTTGATGGCCCTATAAATATACTATTGAATCCGTTAACCGCATTCATTCATGGAAAGATGGTAATAAATAAGGTATCCTTACATTCAAGTCTGTTTTACGAAAATATCCTTTGTGGTAATGGTGACCGTTTGGTTCAGCCACCATGTGGGTTTTTATTCAGGAGCAAAAATGTTTCAAATGGCTCTAACCACTATGGGACTTAACATCTGAGGTCATCAGTCCTCTAGACTTAGAACGACTTAAACCTAACTAACGTAAGGACATCACACACATCCATGCCCGAGGCAGGATTCGAACCTGCGAGCGTGGTGGTCGCGTGGTTCCAGACGGAAGCGCCTAGAACCGCTCGGTCACAGCGGCCGGCGTATTCAGGAATAGATCATATTAACTAAAATATATTTCGACCAGTTGATCACTTAGTGAGTTGAGGCCTATCGCACGGCTTATCTTTATAAATTTTTGGAAGTCTCTGCCCATATGTAGTGTGTCCAAGGGGTGGGGTCGGACAACCACTTGTTATTGATACTAACCTAGTCACATTTTAACTATCATAAATTGTTAGACCATCATTCGCAGATTCCAAAAATACCACGCGGGAACATGTAGCACGCGTACTTTATATCTGATCGAATGGTAGAAAATATTGGGGCACTTAAGTCAACCGCAAGAGTGTATTCAACCATCGTTAGCAGTACCACTAACGAAGCGTATCACTACAATGTTAGTAGCGGATGGCTCAGTAAAAAATTAACTAAAATCTATTCTTATGTCCTGGCCGAGCGGTTCGAGGCGCTACAGTCTGGAACCATGCGACTGCTACGGTAGGAGGGTCGAATCCTGCCTCGGGCATGGATGTGTGTGATGTCCTTAGGTTAGTTAGGTTAAAGTAGTTCTAAGTTCTAGGGGACTGATGACCTAAGATGTTAAGTCCCGTAGTGCTCAGAGCCATTTGAACCATTTTTTGTAGTAGATCGGTAACGATGCGTATTTTTCATTCCAATTGTTTAGAAGTGACGAAGCAAAACGAATCCATCCGGGCATTAGCATAGGATATGCATACTTACTCTCCGTATCTCCTTTAGGCGACGTTTACGGAAATATTTCAGCTCTAGGTAAATTAACTGCAAGTATTTGTAGAGAATCAGTTAGACTAGAATGGTGACCTCTCACCTATCCTATCAAATTGAGCACGGACAGCTAGATAAAATTACGATCTATGCGATAGTGAGAATGCTCAGACATTTTAATGAACCAAAATACAGAGGAAGGATTAAAATTGATTCATGCCATATAACATCACCACCTAATCCCATTGACCTTCATAATAAGAAATCAGAAACGTAGGCTATCAGAAAAATTGTTACTCACACAACACCCATCCGATGTGTCCTGTTGCACGATTTGGATATGTCAATTAATTTTCGGGTGAAGATCAAGAATAATTGAACGAGCACACGTGAGGTGGCCAGTAAAGTCATGGAACAGCTGGTCGTAAAATCGGAATTAATACGAAAGGAGTGACTGATGGATAAAGATTATAGAACGATATATTCAATAAGTAATGGCTCCCTTTCGTGTTTGAAGTCCGACAAACATTATAATAGACGTGGTAGAAAGAAATAGTACTCTTTTTATCACCCTCCGGCCCGAGCGACACGAACGGGCTACAGCCTGCTACTCACGCCACAGTGGAAAGTGCCTCGGCAGCAGAGCCCACGGGCGAAACAAGCCGCAGTTGTGGTCCCCCGTTTGGGGGGGGGGGGGTGAAGCAACCGGCGGACCCTGGCCGACAGCTTCTTCAGCTATCGGTGAACTACGGACATCCCGTCCTGCTACCGCACACAGCACTTATACACCTCGTCTGCCATACTATTAAACCTAGAATGAAAACAATAGGTAACACAATAAAAACGAGCCCTGTTGTCTTTTAGGCAAGGATTTGCACCAGATAACTTGTTGAAAGCGCAGACGCAAGATACTACACTGAGACTGCCAATAACACTTCTTGACTGCACGCTGGCAGACAAGGAAATTCATTCCGGTGATCGCTGCTGGTCTTCTTTCACGCGGCTGCCCTCCAGTCGTAGTTGCACCTGTAGAGAGTGCTGTTGTTGTTGTTGTGGTCTGGTCCTGAGACTGGTTTGATGCAGCTCTCCATGCTACTCTATCCTGTGCAAATTTCTTCATCTCCCAGTACCTACTGCAGCCTACATCTTTCTGAATCTGATAAGTGTGTTCATCTCTTGGTCTCTCTCTACGATATTTACCCTCCACGCTGCCCTCCAGTACCAAATTGGTGATCCCTTGATGCCTCAGAACATGTCCTACCAACCGGTCCCTTCTTCTAGTCAAGTTGTGCCACAAACTCCTCTTCTCCCCATTTCTATTCAATACCTCCTCATTACTTATGTGATCTACCCATCTAATCTTCAGCCTTCTTCTGTAGCACCACATTTCGAAAGCTTCTATTCTCTTCTTGTCTAAACTATTTATCGCCCATGTTTCACTTCCATACATGGCTACACTCCATACAAATACTTTCAGAAACGACTTCCTGACACTTAAATCAATACTCGAACAAATTTCTCTTCTTCAGAAACGCTTTCCTTGCCATTGCCAGTCTACATTTTATATCCTCTCTACTTCGACCATCATCAGTTATTTTGCTCCCCAAATAGCAAAACTCCTTTACTACTTTAAGTGTCTCATTTCCTAATCTAATTCCTTCAGCATCACCCGATTTAATTCGACTACATTCCATTATCCTCGTTTTGCTTTTGTTGATGTTCATCTTATACCCTCCTTTCAAGACACTGTCCATTCCGTTTAACTGCTCTTCCAAGTCCTTTGCTGTCTCTGACAGAATTAGAATGTCATCGGCGATCCTAAAAGTTTTTATTTCAAATGGTTCAAATGGCTCGGAGCACTATGACACTTAACTTCTGAGGTCATCAGTCGCCTAAAACTTAGAACTAATTAAACCTAACTAACCTAAGGACATCACACACACCCATGCCCGAGGCAGGATTCGAACCTGCGACCGTAGCGGTCGCTCGGCTCTAGACTGTTTTTATTTCTTCTCCATGGATTTTAATACCTACTCCGAACATTTCTTTTGTTTCCTTTACTGCTTCCTCAATATACAGATTGAATAACATTGGGGAGAGGCTACAACACTGTCTCACTCCTTCCCCAACCACTGCTTCCTTTTCATGTCCCTCGACTGCCGTCTGGTTTCTGTACACATTGTAAATAGCCTTTCGCTCCCCGTATTTTACCCCTGCCACCTTGTGCTGCATATCAAGCATTTTCGTTGTCCTTGAGCCAGGTTTGAGATCCAGACCTCTTATTCCTTTAAAAGATTTTCTGTGTTGTTGTTGTTCTTGTTGTTTTTGACGTGTATGGACGCTCAATTCCGAGGTTTTCAGCGCCCTTACAAATATTAAAAGAAACGAGTATGAATAAAGGAGCTCACTCCGCACTCACTCACTCACTCACTCGCATGTAATCCTGCGTCGAAGGCAATGAAGGCTGCAGGCAGTCTGACCTTGAGGACACGAATAGGGATAATTATAGAGCAACCAACGGAGTCCCTCTGTTCCAGCCCATCCGTAATGACAGCTGCAGAGCTGCAGATCTCCGTTAAAATGTCATAAAATAATGTATTAAAAACATATGCAGGAGTGCAATCTCTCCTGTACTGCACCAAATCAAAAATTATTCTGGTTCTCTGCAGTAGCCAGGATGGCATTCGCTTAAAATCCCAGATTTGAGTCCGTAAGTACCCCACGAAATTTTGCCTCGATCAAATATGGCCTCGTTGGTCCTGGACGACTCCAAGATGCGGTCCATACCCGTACAAGCAACGCTAGGGTATGCTGGAGAAATGGCAATGGTGAGAAACCCACACTGGTCCTGTAAGCCACGAAAATCCTTTGGAGAAACCCACACTGGTCGTGTAAGCCACGAAAATCCTTTCATGGCGCATATCGTCAACAATCTTCAGGTCGGAAGGCCTCGCTGAATCATACACTGTGCACCGATAGTACACCCACGAAAAAAGGAAAGCCGAAAAAAACTGAAGCAGACACGCCCTGTCTGCTCCGCAAGACCTGTAGCTAAGACACTTTGTGACAGTCAGTGTCTTCTGCGTTCTGGCTTTCAGGTCTTTCAGGTGTGGTAACCACGACAGTTTGAAGTAAAAAATGAGACCCAGAAACGTAGAATGGTGTTCCTCATACACAAATCACTAAAATTAAAAATACTACGAGAACGATTAAACTGAACAAACATACACTTATCTGCAGAAAGCTGAAGACCGGTCTTTGCAACCCACTCCTCTAACCTCTACACTGTAAGTTGCAACTGGCGAGTCGCTTTGCCACGTTAGAGGCAAAAACAGCAAAATCGTCCATAAATAAGGAGCGTGTATGGGACTCCGTAGTGAGGTTGCGATATTGTTTATGCATATGACAAAGAGGGTACCACTTAAAAACACTGCCCTAATGGATACAATGTCCTGCTCGAAACGACCAGACAGTGTGTCACCAACGCATGACCTAAAAAAATCCACGAGAGAGAAAAGATAGAATGAAGGTGGGGAGGTGGCCACCAATGTTCCATTATGGCGTTTCACAAGAATACTGCGTCTCCAAGTAGTGTCGTTAAGGTGATACTCTGGTAATTACTGGGACATATATGGTCATTACCTGGTTTGAGGAAAGACATCAAAATTGCTTCTATCCACCAATTTGGGTTCAAATGGTTCAAATGGCTCTGAGCACTATGGGACTCAACTGCTGAGGTCATTAGTCCCCTAGAACTTAGAACTAGTTAAACCTAACTAACCTAAGGACATCACAAACATCCATGCCCGAGGCAGGATTCGAACCTGCGACCGTAGCGGTCTTGCGGTTCCAGACTGCAGCGCCTTAAACCGCACGGCCACTTCGGCCGGCCACCAATTTGGGAAGTAACCTGTCTGCCAAGTAAAAATTAAAACATTTGAGGAGGATGTCCTTTGAGGCTTTTGACAAATGCCGAAGCATGCAGTATCACGAGTCTCAGACTATACCGCTTCCAGCCCCGAGAGTTGTAAGACTCTGAATTGTGTGATCTGAAGTCCAATTTGCCTCTCTCCACTGTCGTACAGTAGTGACGAAACGCTAGATCCTGGTTAGCATTGGGGGCAGTCACTGCAAAATGTCCGCCATCGTCTGAACGATGTCGCCCGACGTTGTTTGCAAACATCCCTGTTTCAGCACTGCTGTTATTGGTAAATCACTGTGTTTGCTGGAAATCCTCCATATGGATTCCCATACCTTTGTAGAACAAGTGGAACGGTTGACAGAGTCCAGATATGCTTGTCATGACATTTTCTTTCTCTTTTTAATTACATTTCGAGCCCTGGCTCTCACAACTCTGGAGGCAGTGAGATTGTTTGCTCTTGAGTGGCATTCAAATTGTCAAAGGGCTGCACGCCTGTCCTGGACTGCTGATTGACACATCAGTCAACCAAGGTCCAGGTTGCCCCTTAAGATGACCTGAAGACTTGGGGATAGATAAGACAGTGGCATGATGGGTCACTCATGTGATTTGGTCCACCCATTCCTGGACGCTGTTGTGGTGTTCAAATACAGCCAGCTCGCTGAACAGCATCCAGTTAACTTTGCTGACAATCCATTTCGGTGACTTATGTTCAAGCAGCCCTCCATCCAGTAGGTGGATCCACAGTGGGAAGTGGTCACTTGAATGAACATCATGAGTTGTCTCCAACTGTGCTAAGTCTGCAAGTGCTGGAGACCAGAGAGGTGGTTGATGACAGAGAACCACCCAGTAGTAGCTGAGGAAGGAGTGGGACTGCCTTTGTTGAGGGCGCACAACTCCTGAGATCGTGAGTTTCTCCAGGACTCAACAACTGGGGCAAATATAGTTTGAGCCCTATACTATGCTATGGGCATTGAAATCACCCAGTGGGAGAAATGGGTGGGAGAGTTGTGCAATAAGACCTGTGAAAGCTTCAGGGTCTTTCGCATGTGGTTGTACATATACCGATCATCTGACACACATGAACGGCGATCGCTAATACTTGTAGGTCAGTATCCAAGGAGAGAGCAGAGGAGCGGTGTATGTTAATGACAAACACAGCACCCCCTCTTTGGCTATTTCCCCAGTCATGTCATACTTTCGGTGAAGAGTATACCACTGAAGCACAGGGCGTCAATGACTTTGAGATGGGTTTCCTGTAAACACAACCACAGGGATTGTGCCTGCACCAGGAGTCTCAAACCCATTTAGGTTCCACTGTAGTAAGGGAACCATTTATCACATGCCTTTCACCTTGTATTTCCACTGGGGTGGGAAGGGTGCAACACGTAGATGCTCAGCCTTGGGGTAAGATGGTTGCCCCAAGCAGACTTCGCATTTCATCAGCTCTGAAGCGGAAGCAGTAGACTCTCCGAGTTGAATGATATCGACATGGCCTGACAGTCTGCCGCCGGTCTTTACCTGCAGTGAACCTTTTTCGGTCTGGGAGAGCTTTGCAGGGGCTACCGCAGCAGCAGTGGAGGCATTGCTGGAGTTTTTACCAGAATCTCCGTTTGGAGGTACGGGAAGCTCCGTAACGGTTGCAACTGTGGCTTTATCTGATGTTCTTGAGGGTCTAGGGGCTCTGAAACAACTGCAGCTTGACATATTCATTTACAAATGCAGAAGATTCGGCTGTCAAAATAGGCATTTTAAGGGCCGAAGCAGAAGATGTAGTGAATGTGGGAGGCTGCGTGGCCTTACAGATCTTCTTGGCCTCACTATACGGAATGCTTTTCAATGTTTTAATCTCGTGTATCATCTTTTCTTCTAAGACAATACTGCCTGCTCGAGACAGAGTGATCCCTAGAGTAATCCCACTTCGAAGGAGAGGAGCTACTAGCTCCATCGTGGGCAGCCTTGTCACGTTTGCCACAAGTTACATCAACATTACATCCTAAGGCGGTGTATCTGAAGCGCTGGCATTTAAAAAGTGCACTTGGTTGGAGACATACGGGCACAGGCTTAGACGAAACCTGCCTTGATATGCTGTGGTAGTTTCATGCTACTGAAGGTGTCATATTTTACGAGTTCCATCGTTTGCAATGTATTTTGGTCATAAACGACCCTTTATTGAGCTCACTCATCTTTCAATTTCTCCTTGTAATGTCATCAGATCTATACATGACACAACCCCTTGCTGTAGTTCAAGGTATTAGGGAGCAACATTTCTATGACATATTCCCATGACATTTAGCTTTCTGCAGGTTGAAAACCAGCAGTTTCAATCAGCAGTGACCCGTTACGCAATCGCTCGACTCATTTCAATGTGTCTGTGATGCCCATTACACGTTTTTGAATAAAAAATGGCGAAACCTTCTCAAAACTGTGTTCTTCCCGTTTCACAGTCACGAACATTTTCTCACCAGCAGGATACGTTCTGTTACTGTACGCTGAATAACATACTGAAGAACTCTGTACAATCCCCGAGTCAGGAAGAGTGGCTACATGAGCCCTTTTGTTAGAATGCGTTCTAATGTACGTACCATCGACCCACGCTTTCGGTTGGGAGGAAGAAAAGTAAATTTTTAGTATTTCATCTCCTCTCACGAGCATCTAGGGAAATGAAGTCAAACTAGACCGTGACCCGCGTGCCTAGGTAAGCGTTGTACTACTGAGGCGCGACAGGTCCTCCCGAAGTTGCCCGCTGACGGCTGTTCCACCTCAACAGCCACGCATCTCATCGACGCGCAGCACACCTTGGGACTGAGTTTTTTTTTAATAGATGTTATTTCCATCCTCGCGATCCGGGCGATCAAGCCAAGCTCCCCGTTCCCCGCGAGACACGGCGTTCGACCGCCGCGCCGGACGGTGGTCACTGAAGCGTGCCCTGGCGGCGATTACCAGCACGCAGCTCGGAAACCCTGGCGTCACCAAGCCCGTACCCAGCAGACGAATGCTGAGCCCCTGGGGGCATTTTCTGTGTGTGGCTACGTCGGTGAATCCTTATTTTCATTCCAAAAGTAAGTTACATTAACCCCTTCCCTTACGATTAAAGTTCCGTTACCGTGAGCCGTAAGTAGCTGCAAGATACGGATGCGCCTTAGGATTCCCGACGCTTACACACGCTAAGGCTGCGGTGCACTACGCCTGGTGGCGTTCGAAGTCGTGCAGACGCTCTCGGGATTTGTAAGTACGTGTGTGAGATACCAGTAACGTGACATTTCTACAGGTATCATAAATAATGACGATTATATATATGAAGACAGTAACTGTTCTCGAAAGAACAGATTACTGTTGTTGACCGTGCAGCTTTTCCCTGGAATAAATGATGACTAACTGAAACTCTCAGCTGCCGGCAGGTATTGTTGATATACCTCGATGTGGATAGCCGAAAAATGTGTGCCCCTACCGGGACTCGAACCCGGGATCTCCTGCTTACAGGGCAAATGCTCTATCCATCTGAGCCACCGAGGACACAGATGAATACCGCGACTGCAGTGACTTATCCCTTGAACGCTTCCCGTGAGACTCACATTACCAACTGTCCACAATTCTACACATGTAGTGTAGTCATAATTTATTCCAGGGAAAAGCTGCACGGTCAACAACAGTAATCTGTTCTTTCGAGAACAGTTACTGTCTTCATATATATAGTTAAAGGTTACCCAGCCATTGACCTTCGTCTGTGCGAATGCGCACAGGTTACCCAAACTCTTACGGGAATCGCGAAAGCGTGCGCGAGTAATGAGTGAATGGGAAAATGTCTGTAAGGTACATTACATATGTAGAATTGTGGACAGTTGGTAATGTCAGTCTCACGGGAAGCGTGCAATGGATAAGTTCCTGCAGTCACGCTATTCATCTGTGTCCTCGGTGGCTCAGATGGATAGAGCATCTGCCATGTAAGCAGGAGATCCCGGGTTCGAGTCCCGGTCTGGGCACACATTTTCAGCTGTCCACATCGAGGTATATCAACCACACCTGTCGGCAGCTGAGGGTTTCAGTTAGTCATCATTTGATGACGATTAGTTGCCCATTGGAAACGAAACATTCATTGTCTCAAACGCAACGATGTATTAACAAACGTTTTATTTCCATTTATAAGCAACCATACATTGATGAAATACATCTTAATAATAATATTCACAACAATGCAATAATCTAAGACTGTATAATATTTTGTTCAAAACATACTGGAACCTGTTACGTTAGTACGTTGGTAAACATATTTTCAAAAGCAACGTCTTCACAATGACAGGTACAGGAATTTAATAGTCTTCGATTGTATGATATCGTTCAAAACAACCTGGCACATGTAATGCAACCCTGCACTTTTTGCATTCCCACGTTGTTTCACTGCGTCGTTTATGCTTTCTGCACACTCCACAAGCTCTCGCAGGATTTACTTTTGATGGTGTTGGATCAATATCTTTGGGAAAATGTGCCCAATGTTAAGCGTGCAGTCTTTGTGGTATATCTCTGGATGCTAATCGTCCCTTCCGATTATATTCCGGTAAAGGTGTTTTCAACAATGATTCTGCAATGCCGGCCGAAGTGGCCGTGCGGTTAAAGGCGCTGCAGTCTGGAACCGCAAGACCGCTACGGTCGCAGGTTCGAATCCTGCCTCGGGCATGGATGTTTGTGATGTCCTTAGGTTAGTTAGGTTTAACTAGTTCTAAGTTCTAGGGGACTAATGACCTCAGCAGTTGAGTCCCATAGTGCTCAGAGCCATTTGAACCATTTTTGATTCTGCAATGTGAATCCTATATTCTGCATAGGTCTGTCGTTTGCCGCAATGTATTTTGTAATACAAAATGTACGTGTTAAATAAAGCAACATCAAATAAAAGAAAATCTTGCAGTATCCGTTCATACATTTTCTCATCAGAGGGAAGCATGCGAGCATCTCATCTTGGTGATCAATTCCAATCATCCCTCTATAGTTTTCGACGACACATTTCGGTTTCCACGACGTATTGCGGTGAGGTGTGTCTGTGGCAATCATTTCTGCTGTTGAATGTTGTGTGGAAAGCATGTAAACGTCTCGTTTATCTTTCCATTTTAGTGCCAATATTCCATTACGACTCCTCACTGTATATTCTCCCTTCTTTAATTTTGCCTTCGGGAAGTCTTTGGGCATATTTTTTCTGTTTGAGCGCACTGTTCCAATCACATTATTGGTGAGAAGAGTTTTGAAACGCGTCGGTGAAGAAAACCAGTTATCTAAATACAGAATATGCCCTTTGTGTAATACCGACTGTGATAGTTCTAGTGTTGTGTCGATTCCCTAAGGTCTCGACACAATGAGTGGCTAGGTGCACGCGAAACTAACGCAGACGGGCGTAAATTCTGAAACAGGAGACTGGATGAAAACTATAAAGAAAAGAAGAGAGATTTTAATATACTTAACTTTAATGTAGTCTTGTTCTTGTTGAAATACATCTCTTGCATAGTAGTAAGCAATTAGCAATGATACACATGGCGCCTTGCTAGGTAGTAGCGATGGACTAGCTGAAGGCTATTTAATCTGTCTCTCGGCAAATGAGAGGAATACTTGGTAGGTCTAGTCGCAAGCTATGTCGTCCGTACAACTGGGGCGAGGTCAAGTCCGTGTCTTGTGACCTGCCCTGTGGTGGCGCTAGGTTTGCGATTACACAGTGGCGACACGCGGGTCCGACATGTACTACAGGACCGCGGCCGATTTAAGTTACCACCTAGCAAGTGTGGTGTCTAGCGGTGACACCACATCTAGAACCACACTTCCAGCGGCACCACCACTAGCATTACGTTTGTCACTACCCGTCTATATCTTAAAATCACAGCAGTTTCTTGAACTTGACTCACACAGTTTATAAATTTTAATACCAAATTTCCCTCTTTTTGGTGGGTTAAATTGTTTGTAGGGTAAGCGCCCCTTAAATTTCATTAGTGATTCATCAATGGCAATATTCTCTTGCATTGTTACACTTCCTTAAATTTTTGAGTGTGCATATCTATGACTGGCCTTAGTTTGTACAGCTTATCTGTGTTGTTGGCTAAACTGTTATTCGCTAGATGCAGAAATCTACTTATGTGCAGAAATCTCCTGAATGGCATCGTCTTCCTAAATATTGGCGTTTCTATAACGGCCCTCCCAGACCAATACATCTGAATCGGCGGTTTCCTTACTTCAGCTATGATTATACATAGCGCAATCTAAATTTTTATTATATTACAGCCGATAGGAGACCACTTTCGGTCATTTTTCGTCTCTTCTGTTCATTGCTGAGTACGTCTTGTGCATATCTATTCGTCTCAGTTACGATGTTTTCCCAAAATGTACTATTAAATATTACATATAAAACGTCTAATTCTCGTAGTGCTGCAAAGCTTCTTCCTTTATTCCGCGAATTTCCGTATACGTCCAGATTGTTGGTTCATTGTCTTCCTTTTGCCACATCCACGACTCGGACTGTTACTGGTAGGTTCGCTCTTCTTCGCCAGTATCATCTTCAATCACCAGCCGCTCTCACCGTTTTCGTACAGGAGGTAAAACGTCGCTACCACTGTCACCGCAGCTGTCAAAATATCCTGCAAAATCATTGCCGGCTCTGCCACCACATGTCTCCCTTTCCTCGTGAACACGTTTTCTACACGTCGGGAACATTGTGAAAGTATTTTTGTAATGTCGGCAGGTCCGAATGCGGCGAAGAACACTTGGTGTATGCCGCCTGTACTCGATCAGCTCCGCAACGTGTCAGAGGCGTTCTGTTCACATTTGGCGCGGCTGACCGACGACGTCTCTCACACGACATGCGCTTGTTCGACGCGGTAAACGTACCAAGTCTCTGATACGTCTAGTTGATGTTTGGCCAGGTCGGCACGCTACGTCTCTCACACGACATTGTAAGCTAAGGGGTTAATAATGAAAAGTAGCAGTGGAAGATAATATCTTAAAGCTGGCATGAAATGTTGTTAATAATGTTTGGTGGAGCCTGACTTTCTATTTGTTTATTGCGCTTTTTCTTCCCTTCGACGTCAGTGCAAGGTCAACAATGGGGTAATGTTACTAATATCTCAACACGGAAGCGGGTAGGGTGGCGTTACTGCGCGGCGACTAGGTTACTGAGCCACGCGCACTTTGTCGCCAGTGGGAGGGGAGGCCGCCCGTGTGCCGAGTACGCTGCGGACGTCACCGGCCCACTCTCATTAGACGCTCACAGGTGCGTACAGATGATGTGAACCCAATTACGCGGTCGACACACTCCATTAACGATTCAATCACAGCACTAATTTGGAGCCTTCCACGTTCCTGGCCCAACTAGCATCGATTTTACGAGTCGGTGTACAATGCTCGCATTCAAGCCGAGTTTTCCAGCTTTAACATATCGTTTGCCTCCGACAAAAAACTTTCTAACGTAGAGATGGCTACATGTGCTGCGTTAAATGTCGAAATAATACGGAACATTATATATTAGATGCCAATAAGAATAAAGGTCAGAGAGCATGGTTTACTGAACGTATTTTACATATCATTCCGGTGACGCAAGAAACAACGAAATAGGGTAACATTTTGCAGAAGAAAGTTCATCTCAAGAATCCTCCTTGAGACCTGGTTGGTATGAAGTTTATATCAAGTTCTCTTATGCAGTACGATCAGCAGAAAAAGAAACACAGACGGCAAGACGGCGCTGTATGCTGTTCCTTCTGTCTTCACGCACTTATTGCGTTCGCCAAAGAAAAGGGAGTCGTTTTCTAGGAGAAAATTCTTAGGAAAAAAGTGAATATCAGCCAACGGAACAAAGCCAACAAAAATGGTAGACATGCGTTCCGAATATTTAGGAGACCAAGATGTACGGACGTGATTATCAATGCCCACTCCAATCACCCACTACGTCAGAAACATGCAAAATTTTTATTCCATGTTACACAGAATAGTAAAATTTCCATGATGTCAAATTGAAGTGAAGAAAGAACTTGACATTTTAAGACAGCTCGCCCTTGGAAATGATTATGATCCAGATATAGTTAACTCAATACATAGCAAAATTAAAAAGAAGATAAAAAGAAGCGAGAAACGGCAGGTAAAACCGACATCCCAAAAGGATAAGTACGCCACTATGAAATATATAGGCAAAACATCAGATAAAATCGAACATATATTCCGAAGAAACGGGGTTAAAATTGCATTTAGGACTTACGATAATTTAAAAAGACTTGCCACGGGAAAGTAATAAAAAATCGTTCTAATGGCTCTGAGCACTATGGGACTTAACATCTGTGGTCATCAGTCCCCTAGAACTTAGAACTACTTAAACCTAACTAACCTAAGGACATCACACACATCCATGCCCGAGGCAGGATTCGAACCTGCGACCGTAGCAGTCGCGTGGTTCCGGACTGAGCGCCTAGAACCGCGAGACCACCGCGGCAGGCTCCCTGATTGTTCCCCACACAAAAAAGTGGGGATTGAGCAGGCCATGGTACAGGACTACCTCTGCCAATCCACGTGTCTGGGAACTGTCGATCCAGGAATCGACGCACACGACGACTGAAATGTGCCGGCGCCGCGTCATGTTGGAACCGTGTGCGTTGTCTTCCAACAATTCTGGCAATGCTCTAGCGAGAAAATTGCAATAGTGCCTGCCCTTTAATGGCCTAGTTATGAGATACAGCCCAATTAAACAGTCCGCAACAACACCGACCCACACATTAACAAAGAACCGCTCTTGATGAGCGCTAGTAACTGTGGCATGCGGTTCAAATGGTTCAAATGGCTCTGAGCACTATGGGACTCAACATCTGTGGTCATAAGTCGCCTAGAACTTAGAACTACTTAAACCTAACTAACCTAAGGCCATCACACACATCCATGCCCGAGGCAGGATTCGAACCTGCGACCGTAGCAGTCGCGCGGTTCCTGACTGAGCGCCTAGAACCGCTAGACCACCGCGGCCGGCGTGGCATGCGGGTTATCCTCACTCCAAACATGCGAATTGTGCATGTTGAAGAGTCCATCACGTCCGAACGTTGCTTCATCGGTAAACAACACAGAGGATGGAAATGTAGGATGCATTTAACACTGTTACCGGTACCAATGCGAAAACTGTGCTCTGGATGAATAATCAACTGGTTCCAGGTTGTGGACACGCTGTAAGTGAAATTGACGTAACAATTGCTTTCGAAGGACTGTTCTTACACTCGTCTGATTCGTCCCAATTTTATGTGCAATTGCACGAGTGCTGATTGAAGGATCCCGCTCCATATGCTGCAAGACAGCTTCCTCAAATTGCAGCGTTCTTACCGTGCGTCCCTGTCCAGGCAGTCTTCCAAATGATCCGGTCGTACGCAGACATTGGTACACAGCAGCAAAGGTAGTATGATGCGGGATACGGCGATTAGGATATTGTTGTTGATGAACCCGCTGTGCAGCTCGTCCGTTGTGGTGCGCTACGTAGTGCGCACCAACCATATCAGTGTACCCACTCCAGGTGTATCGCTCCATTAGTAAACAGAGGCAATGCACTACTACACTGGTGGACAGCAGTTTCCTACAACTGAAGAGCGTAATACGCCCTCTAACAACTGAAGATCATAATACGGCCTCTAATAACTGAAGAGCGTAATACGGCCTCCACCGGTTTAAATAATCCTCATAGGAAAAAATGACATTAGGGAGAAATATTTGTTTTGATGTCCCCTATAACCTCCAAAAGTTTGTCGGTTTAAATACTTTTCACCCTGTAGAGGACGATCGCATCTACCGCAAAGAAGGTGAACAAAATCTAACAAATTTTTATATTTATATAAGACCGGTTTTCTGCATTTTATAGTTGCTTTGACAACGCATGAACCTGTGTTTAGTCTATGCCCCCTATAGATATGAACTATATGTATTTCGCCTAGATTCAGTTAGATCACTAATAAGCGTGGTTAAATATTGCACTTATTTTTAGGTTCTAATATAAATTTTCTTTTGTATTGTTTTAGCATCTGAAAATGGTCATTGTATGGCCGAAACCGGTAATGACAGAGTCATAAACATGTGATTGTGTCTATACATAAACAAAAATTTTTTTTACAAAAGTCATTTACCTGTCACTAAAACGGAGGCTGACAGCGGGAAGTTCCAACATGGACTTCTGTGCTATGAAATTTTTTGACTAAAAACGCTTAAACTACGATTCATACTGAAGCTTAAATAATGGATATTCATGTAAGCGATCGCGGAAACTCACCCCGAAATCGCTCTACAGAACCATTGAGACACTATATTCTTTTCTACATAGGTCATGCTAGAATTTATTGTCCTTGCACAAATAGTTTATTGAATAGCGATGGAGGAACTCAGCGTTCCAAGTGACGGTGGAAAGATATCGCAGGACGTTCCCCTGTGAATCGAGAGGCCTATATCACTGACGTCAATCTGTCGTAGAGTTATGTAACGCATTTTATGCTTGGACATTGAAAAGTCTTCCCTACACGAATCGACATGGAATCAGCGGACGTGATCTTGTGAAACGAAATGCTTTCTAACGTCTGTGGATAAAAACGCTACGTCAAGATCGCAAATTTTCTTTACTGATTACCTCAAATCATTCTAAAATGCTGATCAGTGCGCGGCAATCGTTATACATATTCATATTTTTTTCAGCTAAGTCGCCCTAGCTAAATAAAATAACCTAAACTGGAAATCTCAGTTGATTATGCAAACTGACAACATTAATAAAAAAATGGGTTAAATGGCTCTGAGCACTATGGGGCTTAACATCTGAGGTCATCAGTCCCCTAGAACTTAGAACTACTTAAACCTAACTAACCTAAGGACATCACACACATCCATGCCCGAGGCAGGATTCGAATCTGCGACCGCAGCGGTCGCGTGGTTCCAAACTGAAGCGCCCAGAACCGCTCGGCCACAATGGCCGGCCAACATTAATCACTCATCAAATAATGCAGTACCTATTTTGTCACATGCGGGTTGACAGTTATTGAACTATATGAAATAATATCGTTATAATGTCTGAACAGTTTGCGTTAGGACGTTGAAACTGCGTAATATGCTGCAGGACGCGATAGGACTCATGCATGCGACGAAGCCCACTGTCATTTGTATGGTTTCGCCAATAAGCAAAATTGACGCATCCAGAGGACTGAGAATCCGCATTTCTTGATCTAGAAGTCCCTTCACCCTCAACGAGTGACTGTGTGGTCTGCAATGTCCGTTCACGGAATAATCTGTGCGACATTCCTTGATGGCACGGTGACTAACGAACGGTACGTGAACGATTTGAAAAATGATTTCATCCCCATTATCCAAAGTGACTCTGATTTCGACAAGAAGTGGTTCATGCAAGACGGAGCTCGACGCCATTGAAGCAGGAGAGTGCTCGATGTCCTGGAGGAGCACTTTGGCGACCACTCTCTGGCTCTGGAGTACCCACACGCCACTGGCATGGGCCTCGATTGGCCACCACATTCTCCAGATCTGAACACATAAGACTCCTTTTTGTAGGCTATATTAAAGACAAGGTGTACAGCAATAACCCAAAAATCATTGCTGTCCTCGAAACAGCCAGCCAGAAGGTAATCGACGGCATCGATGTTCTGACACTTCTGCGGGTCATGCTAAATTTCGCTATTTGTCTGCCCCAAATTATCGCCGATCTTGGCAGGCATATCGAACATGTCATAATCTAACTCCGAATATCTGTAGTGCCGTTTACATGTTGTATAATGTGTGTGCACGTCCTAATTTGTAATTTACGTTTTTCTCCCTACATTTCAGTAAGTGTCACCCTGAATATGCACAAACGCTCGATAGCAATGACAGTTGAGTGGATGTAAACAAGGTGTGATTTCTAACATTCAGATCAGGAACAAGTAAGTGTTTGTGTGACATCATTTGATTAGTGATTAACAATGTCAGTTCACAAAACCAACAAAGATTTTCAATCATAAGATTTTATTTAAATTAGGGCGACTTACTGTAGCTCTAAAAATAGGATACTGTGTAGTGAGTGTCACACAGAGAACGACATTCTAGATTGATCTGAAAGAAGCTCGGTAATGAGACGTAATCAGTAAAAAAAAAAAAAAAAAAATTGCGCTCTTGACGCACACATGTATGAAATCAAGAGATCACATATCAATGTCAAATAACAACAGAAGTGCTTTCTGTTTCTCCACTAAACGTAGAAAGCTGTAGATTATGGACCGTGACTCATGTGTTCCTTGAGTGTCCGGAACGGAATGGATACAGTTCCACACTGTCATCTGCAGAACATAATACGAACTTACGATCTGTCGGCCCAACTTTGTGACTGGAGTAAAAATAATGCAACAAATAAAACTCACAGTGCTGTTTTTGATAAAGAGGAATCATCAGATGTTATGACGAAGTTGGAAGTTACATGAAGCTGTTGGTGGGCGGTTTTGTTTATAACAGGGGCGCCTTGCGCTAAACAAATGCAACGTTTGCCGAATCTTAGTGCAGCAATGGTGATATTCGCTCATCGTGAATTTATGGGTACAGTAGGAAATCATAAAGGTGAGTACAGGATAGGGAGAGGAAAAACCGACAGATTAAAAAACCTATACCGTTATTGTAGTTATCAATAACTGTTATTTTTCAGTATTTGTTTGTTTGTCCATGGTTTTAACCGGTGTTTTTTTTCTAATAACCGGGTAAAGGAACCGAAATGTCAATTAGCAACAGCTTCGGTTTTCAAGAAACGACTGATTATTAATCGTAATATTTACATTGCTTTGGAATATTGCGTTACTATATGAAAAGGAAAAAGTGACAAGTGCTAGTATAATAACAATACTGACAGCAACGAGCAACAGACACACGGCATAGGGTTTGGTACAGGTAGCTAAGACAATGTGTACCTGTTGGTACGTGGCGTGGCCTATTAGGTGGTGTCCATTTGGTCTATGTGGTATTCTCCCAGTGTTGCCGTCAGACATCAGTGCACTACAGAATGGCACCATCGGTAACAATGAAGTACAGGACAGGGAAAGCTTCCTTTTACACGCCTTTTTAATTTAATGATTTGATTCTATTTATCTTGGAAGTGAGGGAAACAAAATTTTTCAGTCTCTCCTCGATTTCTGCGTTTAACAAGGGAATAATAGGAACAAAAATCCAAAATTGATTATTTGTGAAATCGGCAATTTTGGGCGGTTTTAACAGTCAGGTTAAACTGGCGTTAAAAGAAAACCGATAAAACCTAAATATTGTTGTTTCAGCGATAACCGCCATCCCTAGTACCGTTTCCTTCTCTCGGATACTGGTCCATTAGCTTAAAAGTAAACCATTAATGTTGTTTCTGGAGATAAAGGGAAACACAAATCTTTCGCCGCTCGTTTCCTCTTGTTTCGACTTTCTTTAAGTTATTAACGTTAGAGAATGAACGACTCGGCCACCTCGTGCGTTGGCTCCCGCTATATAGCTTAAGCATCTCGTGAATACGAACACAATAAGGAACCAAACGGAGCAGCCACATGACATGGAATGACAGCGGTAGTCAACTCATCATACTGGAACGTGAAATTATTCATTATGAAGTTCACTGCCCAATTACGAACGTAAAAATCGGGCTAAATATTTTACAGCAATGCTTCGCCTTCGATACTGGGAACTTTATTTTCTAGTATGCGATGCACAGTCTTGTCTAAAGTGGGACTTCTTTGGATGACAATAATCTCTGAATATGTAGCCACCCCGTCATACTTTAAAACAGTATCTCATCTAGAAGTAGAAAGAAGTTCAGCAGTCAATGACTATTTCACATGCAGTCTTTGTCGATCGCTACTTACATAGGATCAGGAGAGGCAAGTGATTTCATTGGTAGACACATCGTGTTCTCAGGTGAACAATAAATGTTTCACTCAGCAGCGGAGTATGAGCTGATGTGAAACTTCCTGGCAGATTAAAACTGTGGCCCTGACCGTGACTCGAACTCGGGACCTTACCCTGTGCCGTGCAAGAGCAGTACTGCCTGAGCTACCCAAGCACGACCCACAACTTCCCTTCACAGATTTGGAAGGCACGAGATAAGGTACTGGCTGAAGTACAGCTGTGAGGAGGATTCCTGAGTCTTACTTGGGTAGTTCAGTCGGTACAGCATTTGCCTGCCAAAGGTACAGGTCCTGAGTTCGAGTCACGGTCCGGCACACAGCTTTAATCCACCAGGAAGTTTCAGTGTTGATAAGATTTCTACCCAAAGGTTTTTTGCGAATGTATTGTGAACGGGAAATTGCAACTGTGATTTAAATTGTCGACTTACTAGGGTAGAATAAGCAAACAGGCCTTTTGTTTCAATTTTTGATATGATGTACTTTCTGTACTATTTTCTAGTAGTCTAACTGCATTTTTCATTTAATGGTAAGTTTTACATGCAGAACTATTGTCTGGCAATGGGTAGCCGCCTTGCAGGCCTACTTGCTGATATGTGTACACATAAACTAGAACAAGAATTTTTCTTAACCCATCCACAATTTAGGCTACACATAAAATAATATATTATTAAAGATATGTAAAAAACACAATAACGCTTATAAATGGCCGAAAACAAGAAGTAAAGAACCTAACAGGTGAAATAAATAAAAGGCACCGAAACATCAGATTAACAGTTCAACGTCTGACAACATATGGCTATTTTCAGTCGTAATAACGATCATATCTCCTAAATATACCGGGGATGGAGAAAAAATTTGGAAATACCAAAAACAGAATACTTTATGATGTCACATGCATTGTAGGGAACTCCTCGGCACTCATCACAGCTTCCTGTCATCTCGGAACACACGTCCTATACAGTTTTTAAGCGAATCTTATACCATTCATTCACAATAGAGCACTTACAGGAGACGATGATGGTGGATAGCCATCACGCTCCATTCTCTGAAAAGTAGAAGATAAATGCTCATGAATATTGAGATCTGTGACTATGGTGCTCAGGGGAGATGCCACTAGTCATCTTCGTGGTCACAATTTCATTTTCAATTTTAATTTCTTGGAAAAATTAATGAAAATGAATGGTTTTTGTATCACATTCATCAACTTTCAAAATAATAATTTTTTTCAAACAAAAGGTAAAAGTAAGGAAATAAAATTTCATATATTTTTAAAACAGGTTTAAGAAAATGAAATTTAATATTTTTTTATAAAAGGTGAATGTAAGAAAATAAATAAAATGAATTATGGTTACTGTAAAACTATTTTTTATTTTTCCAAGGTGTATTATGTATAGAATTTCCAGGTTTCTGATGCGAGAACCTTGGAATAATAAATTCACTATCAAAAAGTCCATAATTTTCACATTGTGAATTCAATATTGTGTAATTCATTATTTCTATTTTTAAGTTTCTTCATTCAAACATATATTTTGTCATCATGGGGGCTCAAAGCTTTCTTGTTTATTTCAGCTGTGTATATTTCGTGTTTTTCAATTCAAATTATTTAGTGCTCTTCTCTATTGTTAAATAAACAATCTTTATAATCTACTAAGCTATTCTGTTCTTGACAATACATTTCTTAACTCCTTTATATTTTTTCTCTGTTTTATCACCAACTTTATAAGCACAGATTTTTGCTCTCAGACCACAAAATTCTTCTATTATTTTCCCATTGCATTCGTCTTTCATTTTTCCTACGACTTTCTTGTTAACTTTTATTACCTTAAATGTTATTTTCACAGTAATCTCTAGTATAAAATTTATCAATCATCGATTTCATATCTTCATAAAAATCTTCAGTTTGTATATTACAAATGTAACTGTCTGTACCTTGAGACATAATTCAATATTTTCTCCATATTTTGATTTCATTATTCTTGTGAAAACCATATATCAGTCCTTTAGATAAATCAAGTATACTCATTGCAACACAGACTGGTTTATTAAATGTTATTTTTGTTTTATTCATTGAACAACAGCAAGATTTTCATTAAAAATACTTCTTGCTTTAAAGTTTGGCTTTGCTATTAACATATCACATTTTTCTCTACCTGACACCAATTTTGTATCAACTATATTTCTAATATTTTCCATTCTCTTACCAAAGACCGAATTATTCATAAGCTTATAGAAATCTTTTTCAAAACCATTTTTGGATTTAGTTCTTATTTAAGTATTTAAATTATAGACTTACTCATCCAGTGTGATTGTTTCAATTTAAAAACTTTATGTATAAATTTCTATAATGAACTACATATTTGATTTAGGTTTCCAATGTAATTAACAATTTGCTTCACTTAGTTCCAGGCACAATTTTATTTTCAGGAGCTAGTGGTAAATCTTTATGTAAATGATATAATTCTTTTGGATCCTCTTTTTCTGCTTCAGAAATATATCCCATTTTATCAGCATCTGGAATTTCACATGTTCTTTTTTTTTACTATCAATATATTCTGGATTATCCCACACAAATTCACCATTTGGTAAATGTGGACTCAGAGAATAACCATATAAATTACTTGCACCTAAATATACTAGATAATTTTATATCTCTTTACTATCGAAATTTTCATGTATTTATTGTTCACTTTAACACATCTTATACAATACTATGATATTCCTCCTCTTGTTTCCTTTTCAACCATTAAAATCATGTCATAATCATGTAATAACTCAAGTGGTTGTTTAATCATTTTCTATATTGCATTATAAGATAAACCTGCTGCTGTAAGGTACTAAGACAGATCAAAACCATATGATTTTCACAAATTTTTCCAAAATTTTCAATCATATCAGACAATAACAATATATTAGTTTTAAGATATAGATCACGATATGCACCTAGATTTTTTAATACTTAATTCTCTCCATCCTATTCTTGCATGTTTATAATCTTCATTTTTTCACAGTCTTCAGTTTATAATAGAATTCTTCTTTTACTGGTAAATGTTTGTCTTCAAATTTTTCCAAGAATCCATCTAGTCATATGATTATACACAATTTCTGATCACCAAATCGAATAACTTTCCTGGGAAAAATTTTCTAATGTTCTTCATTTCACATATTTTTAAATTTGGCAAAAGTTTATCAAGAAGCCATAAATTTAAATGTGTCACTAAATCTCATTTTTATGCTTTCTGTTTTCTTAACAAAACTGTTATATCTACCTTTATTGTTTGGTATTAAATATATTCTTTTCTTATCATAACCAAGTTATATCCCATACATTTACAATTCATAACTTGATAAATTTGTAAATAAACTGGTACAAAACTCAGATGTTTCAGTTGTAAATTACATTTATTACATAATTGATTTATATGTTTTTCGGTCAAATGATCATGATAATGAACCTTTATACTTTCTGGTGAATAATGAGAGTTACACAAAGGACACATAGCGACTTTCGAGTATGCCTGAACTATAGAATAATAAAGCAGTTGTTCAGAATAACTTTTATTACTTTAAAATTCGAAACACAACAATAGACATAAGCAACTCTAACTCACTACGCCAACAGCAGCAAAGATCGTGCTTTCATATGTCAGCGATATGATGGTGCAAATCTCACGTGGCAAAGATTGTCAGAGTTGCCACACACATTTTCTCGATCTTGCATGTGTTTATTATTAATAATGGTTAATAATGGTTTCATTTCTTCAACTTGAGAATAAATTCTTCCAATTTCTTTTACCGCTTTTTTATACATTTAATAAATGTTTTATGACAATTTGGTCCTCTAAAAAACAGGATCTTTGTAGTGTACATTTACATATTTCATATAATAACAGAATCCACTTGGTTCAAGTTTTTGATGTTTCATTGTATATGAATCTTCTGGATTTGAAATTTCCTGGCAGATTAAAACTGTTGCGGACTGAGACTCGAACTCGGGACCTTTGCCTTTCGCAAGCAGGTGCTCTACCAACTGAGCTACCCAAGCACAACTCGCGATCCATCCTCACAGCCAGTACCTCGCCTCCTACCTTCCAAACTTCACAGAAGCTCTTCTGCGTACCTTGCAGAACTAGCACTCCTGGATGAAAGTTTCTTATCAAAATCAACACCAACATTTTTATATTTCATAACTGATTCTGAATTTTTATCTCTAGGATTTACATCTGATTTTATAGTGCACAGTAAACACTTTTGATCTTTATTTTTCACATTAATACATGCTTTTTTATTTTTTCTGGTAATTCAAGTAAGATGATCCTCTCAATGAAACATATCTGTTAATTCCTAGTTGTAAACCAATGATTCTATTTAATGTCCATCCTGATCAACATCCTTGAAAATCACCCATTCTTGATAAAATAGTTCATATAACAATCTAAAATTTTTTATTGTATCTCACTGATTTGTGATCTCATTGTTTTGTGTTTGGAACTGAAAATCATTAGCATTTCTCCTTGTCTGCATTTGGCACTCACAAAACCATGTTAAAGTTATTTTCAATCCATGATGTATGCTTAGATTACCTTTCACAATTTTCATAATTTCCGGTTTTACCACAGTTATGAAATGATTAGGTTCAATTGAGTTTATATCATTTTCAAAATTTATAGTTTGTAATCTGTTCACAAATGCAATATCAATTATATAATCTCTAACTGTTCTTCTGCTTCTTGGTTTTGTCAAATAAAGTAGTATAAAAAAAGAAGTAATATTTCTTTATTAGTAGAAAATGGAAATATTTTTTTCAGAGGTTTATATTCATTGTTAGAACTAGTTTATGTTTCTCAAAGATGTCGTTACAAAATTGATATATTCTTTTCAATGCTTTATCTTCTTTAGTTCTGAAAACATCACCATCATTTTTAATTTTACGATGAGGTAATTGCTTCCAATGACTATTACCTCTTTGCAGAGTTAAATTTGTGATTTGATTCCTTTAATAAATATAATTAGATCAGTTTATTTTAATTTAGTATATCGTCTTAAATTATTTCTTTTACAATAATCATGAAGTTGAAGAACTGCGAATTGCTCCCTTTGGCCTTTCTATTTATGGAAAATAAAATTAATTAGATCTGTAAAAATTCATTATTCAAAATTGGTCCAGTGAAAATTCTTATTTAATAGTTATTTAAAACTAAGCAAGAGAATACTGTCGTTTCTTATTTTTTGTATACTCGAAAACACATCCTTTACATTTATTTTATGGTTATCTTTATGAGAAGGCATTTTGAAATAGCAAACTGAGATTTTCGTCTCTTGACAAGCTTTACATTTCTTTGCCACTTTATCGATTTCTTCTTTTTCTTCATTTGCCACTTACAATATTATTTTCGAATGTTTTTGTGTCAGAATTCGTTGTAAATGATTTTTATAATAATTTTTAGATATATTTTTTCCACATACACAAGGACTTCGATTATTGTTGTAATTTTTTACATGATATTCGTTTACAGGGTTTCTAGTCATCATTCTATATCCATCTTTTGTATTTTCCAGTGAATTATTATTAACTGACTTCTCATTATTGTGATATTTACAAAATTTGGATTTGACACCACAAAACTGTTCTGCTAGTTATTGAACCTGCTCCATTTATATAGGAAAAAGTTATTGGATTAGTGAAAAAGTAAAATATTATAAGATTGATCTATTCTCAAATGTGGTCATCATTATCATCAAAAGCATCATCAACCAATAAAAAACAGCCTTTAAATTGAGTTATAATAGAGTTTATCTTTTACTAACACTTCAACACATTAGACATGTAATTTGCTTTTTCAACCATTCTTCATAAAAAATATGATTACAGCTTGTTTCCATAAAGTGATGATTTTGATTACTTAAGAATATAGATATACATATTTTTAGATTGTTCCATCAGTATTTCATAGGATTTAATTATTTTTAAGGAATAGTTCTGATAGACTTTGAGTTCTTAAAATTATTTCCCAATTAACTTTATCCCAGTTAACTTTATTTTTAAAATTCTTCTATTAAAATGTTCAGACAGTGTCTTTTCACATGATATGCCATCCAAATTTAATTTATCTTGAAATTCCCTCGTAAAATCTTCAGACATTTCTTGTGTATATGATAAATTCTCCCAGTTTAATATCTCGAAATTCTCTGCTAAAATCTTTGGATAGTACTTGTTCAACTGATATGTCATCCCAACTTACTTTATCTTGAAATTCTCTTATAAACAACTGATCCATCGCTGATAAGGGGCAGCAGGCAGTCACATATTAACCAGTGAAAAGTCACCGTACAGCTGTACAGTTTCAGAACTTATTTTATGTAGACAATCAGTTTCGGCATCTCATTAAATTCTTCTTCAGGGCCCTATTCATACCACATATGGGAAATCAGATACATGGAGTACATACAGGGCTGAAGATGGCTTTAATGAGATGTCAAAACTGATCGTATAAATAAAATAAAGTTTCTTCTGAAAACATACCAACATTTGGTGGCTTTTCTTTCGTAGAAAATACTTTTGTTCTATTCTCCGCAGGAACCAACGTGACATTCCCTTGTCGAAACTTTCGGCCAGCGTGTTGAGTCCGCCTACCAGCTAGAGACAAGGGGGAAGCAACAGGCAGCCCAGCCGGGTGCGGGCCGCAGTGCGGTAAGCACGCTAGTCAGCTGCTAGCGCCGCCGACGGTCCGACGCATGCGCACAGCGCGGGGTCAGGACGCGCCGCTGCTGCTAAATAATTCCTGGAGCACGCTGCCGTTGCCGTGACAACCCGAGGGTCTCGTTAGCGTTCCCCAATGCAATATACCGTGACTCACTTCAGACTAGCGGCCCGTCTTTGTCTTCACTCTAATTTGCCTCTTCCCTTTGTTATCTGTGAATACTTTATGTACATAGTTACTGCAAGATCACAGGTTAATGCATGCGCGAGATGAGCCATTGCAAGTGTGAAATTCTGGAACATTAATAAATCGCCAAGTTTGCGTAAGTGCATGCACTGTGTTGTAAAGGCGCCGGATGTCAGTTTGTGGGATGATGTTGCCGTTGTTGTGCTTGTTCCGTCCGCACAGGGACGGTTAATGGTTCAAATGGCTCTGAGCACTATGGGACTCAACATCTGAGGTCGTCAGTCCCCTAGAACTTAGAACTACTTAAACCTAACTAACCTAAGGACATCACACACATCCATGCCAGAGGCAGGATTCGAACCTGCGCCCGGAGCAGTCACGCGGTTCCGGACTGAAGTGCCTAGAACCATACAGCCACCGCGGCCGGCTGGGCGGTTAATACTGGCTGTGTATGACGTTGATACTGTCATCCGATTGTGTCCGACTTACCCTCGACTGGAGACAGATCGGGTGATCGAATACTTCAAGGAAACTTGTCGACACTCTGTGCAGTATATTGTGCATGTTGAGTTATGACAGAAGTGTGAGGGGGAGTGCTGATGTGTTGGAGAACACCTCTAGGAATGAATGGCAGCATAGCGTGTCGAATCTCCAGACTGGCAGTCACAGTGCGTGGGATAACCAAGACTGTCCTCTTGCTGTCATACGAAATCGCAGGCCAGACCATAATCCGACTGCGTCTAGCACGCAGATAGATTGGTTGCAGGCACTTAATCGGCCTCCTGACCAACTCGCGGCCATCACTGGCACCGAGGCATAACTAGCTTTCATCATAAAAAACAACAGACTTCTATCCTGCTCCCCAGTGGTCTTGCTTCACTGAAGACGCAAGTGGCGGTGATTTGGGGTCAGAGGAATGCGCGCTACAGGGCGTCTGCCTCGGAGCTGTCCTTCAAGTAAAAATGCAAATGTCATGTGACTAGGGCGCCCCGTCGGGTAGACCGTTCGCATGGTGCAAGTGTTTCGAGTTGACGTCACGTCGGCGACCTGCGTGTCGATGGGAATGAAATGATGATGATAGTGACAACACAACACCCAGTCCCTGAGCGGAGAAAACCTCCGACCTCCGACCCAGCGTTAGGTATGACAGTCCGTCGCACTGATCACCCAGATACCAGCTGCGGATGTCCTTGAAGTAACCGACTTCTAACAGTTCGTCGTTTCACTGTGGTGCCAACTGCTCCTCTAATTGCTGCTGCGGATGATGCTCCAGAGCCATATGCCGAATACGATGGTCTTCCCTTTCGGTAGTTGCACGTGGCCGTCCGAAGCACAGTCTTGTTAATGGCCGTACATCCTCGTGACCACCGCTTACAGCAGTCATGTACGTTGCCTACATTCCTGCAAGCCTTTCTGCAGTGTTGCAGAAGGAACGTGCAGCTTCTCATAGCCATATCACACGACCCGCTTCAAACTCAGTGAGGTGTTGATAATGGCGTCTTTCTCGCTTTAAAGGCATTGTCGACTGACATCAACTTACCACGTCCACTCTCAACGGCAACTAACGCTCACGGCCGTTACAGGATGCACGTGTACAACCAACTGGATGTGTACCCTCACAGTCGGGCTACCAGTCTAATGCGACTGGCGGGAAATTGGAGGAGACATTATCTTTCAGATGTAGAAACAGTTGTACCAACTTTCACTTATGCCGCACAACTTATTGTTGTTGTGATGACTTTTCTCCGTCAGTGTATTCAAACACTATCGCGTGCCCGACCGGCCTCCACACCAATTTATACACTACTGGCCACTAAAATTGCTACACCAAGAAGAAAAGCAGATGATAAACGGGTATTAATTGGACAAATATATTATACTAGAACTGACATGTGACTACATTTTCACGCAATTTGGGTGCATAGATCCTGAGAAATCAGTACCCAGAACAACCACCTCTGGCCGTAATAACGGCCTTTATTCGCCTGGGAATTGAGTCACGCGTCCGGCCATCCTGATTTAGGTTTTCCGTGATTTCCCTAAATCGCTCCAGGCAAATGCCGGGATGGTTCCTTTCAAAGGGCACGGCCGACTTCCTTCCCCGTCCTCCTCCAACCGGATGAGACCGATGACCTCGCTGTCTGGTCTCCTTCCCCAAAACAACCAACCAACCAATTGAGTCAAACAGAGCTTGCATGGCGTGTACAGGTACAGCTGCCCATGCAGCTCCAACACTATACCAGAGTTCATCAAGAGTAATGACTGGCGTATTGTCACGAGCCAGTTACTCGGTCACCATTGACCAGACGTTTTCAGCTGGTGAGAGATCTGGAGAATGTGCTGGCCAGGGCAGCAGTCGAGCATTTTCTGTATCCAGAAAGGCCCGTACAGGACCTGCAACATGCGGTCGTGTATTATCCTGCTGAAATGTAGGGTTTCGCAGGGATCGAATGAAGGGTAGAGCCACGGGTAGTAACACATCTGAAATGTAACGTCCACTGTTCAAAGTGCCGTCAATGCGAACAAGAGGTGACCGAGACGTGTAACCAATGGCACCCCATACCATCACACCGGGTGATACGCCAGTACGGCGATGACAAATACACGCTTCCAATGTGAGTTCACCGCGATGTCGCAAAACACCGATGCGACCATCATGATGCTGTAAACAGAACCTGGATTCATCCGAAAAAATGACGTTTTCCCATTCGTGCACCCAGGTTCGTCATTGTGTACACCATCGCAGGCGCTCCTGTCTATGATGCAGCGTCAAGCGTAACCGCAGCCACGGTCTCTGAGCTGATAGTCCATACTGCTGCAAACGTCGTCGAACTGTTCGTGCAGATGGTTGTTGTTTTGCAAACGTCCCCATCTGTTGACTCGGGGATCGAAACGTGGCTGCATGATCAGTTACAGTCATGCGGATTAGATGCCTGTCATCTCGACTGATAGTGATACGAGGGCGTTGGGATCCTGCACGGCGTTCCGTGTAACCCTCATGAAGCCACCGATTCCATATTCTGCTAACAGTCATTGGATCTCGACCAACACGAGCAACAATGTCGCGATACGATAAACCGCAATCGCGATAGGCTACAATCCGACGTTTATCAAAGTCGGAAACGTGATGGTACGCATTTCGCCTCCTTACACGAGGCATCACAACAACGTTTCACCAGGCAACTCCGGTCAGCTGTTGTTTGTGGATCTCAAATCGGTTCGTCATGTCAGCACGTTGTAGGTGTCGCCACCGGCGCCTACCTTGTGTGAATGCTCTGAGAGGCTAATCATTTGCATATCACAGCATCTTCTTCCTGTCGGTTAAATTTCGCATCTGTAGCACGTCATGTTCGTGGTGTAGCAATTTTAATGGCCAGTAGTGTAGTTCAACAATAGTCTAGTGATAACTATTAACTTCAGTGGAAAGCTTTTAAATAATGGATGATTTTACTTATAATCCGTCTTGATTACAAAATTTTTATTCACATGACCGGTTTCGGTTCTTCTAGAACCATCTCCAGATCTGCAGTTTCGGTTACAGGAGTCACCCGTCCACACTCAGCACGTTCAATGTGACGCAGCATGTGAAGGTTGCTGAGTGCGGACGGGTTACTCCTGTAACCGAAATTGCAGATCTGAAGATGGTTCTAGAGGAACCGAAACCGGTCATGTGAATAAACATTTTATGCAATCAAGACGGATTATAAGTAACATTGTAGAAAAATGATTGCGGTATCCCTGGAGACATTGTGTCTGTTTCTGTAATGGATGATTACTGTTGCTACCACTAAGTCAAGGGATGTACACAGTTTCGCATTGTCAAGTATTGTCGTACTAAGCGTGTAGATACCGTAATTATATTAAACTGTGTCAGTAGATACTCAAGTAAGACTTGTTACTGATGCGTCAGGTAAATCTGGTTTCAGCGCATACAGAGTTTGAAAGATGAGTGATCGTAGGGACTATGAATCTTTGTGGAAATATTTGTAAGAACAAGCGAAAGAGAAATAACGAATAAACCATTGAAAGAAACACATCTTGCTTTCCATATGATACGATAGAATTTGTTAATTGCGTACCATGTTTTCATTCCCGGCTACAAACTCTGTTCAGTGTGAGTGCCACCGGCATCCACGACAGCCTGAAACTTCACTGCCAGAAACGTCTCAGGTGCGACGGAACGCTGAGCTGTCAGGGGACAGATCGTGGACGCTGCACCCAGCACTGTCGGCCGCGCTAACAGCAACTCGCTGAACAATTTGTGACGCGATTGATCATCGACCTCCATCAGGAGCAATTGGGGAAACTGCCATTTAATTCAAACTTCCCAATCACGACCTCGGGTAGGAAGGAGGACCTCTCTGTATTCCTCCACTGTGTCGATACGAATAGCAGCAACACGATTACTGTTGTTCTGATATAACAGCTTTACAACTAAAGCCCTGCTCATTTTGTTCAGACCACGTTGAGCGTTTGTGAGTTTAGGCAGACTGATTTATGTATGTCAACCCTGCGTGTCCGTACCGGTAACGCCCCCTAACGATACTTACTGACGCCATCACTGCTTTTTAAGAACCGAAATCCTGCAGCGGACAATCAGAACATCAATTCTATAAAATTACTGTACAGGTTTGTCACCTACACTAGTTGAAGTAGCGAAGGTTGAACTATAACCACTCTGTATATACATGCACACTGGACACAAAAATATATCCACTCCTGTCCCCCGTCACGCCAGCACCGCGGAACACCGTCTCCACCACAGAATGATCTCAGGTCGGGGTGGAAGAGAGCCCAGGAGTTCCTTCAGGTGTGCGATGTCCAGCTGAAGACGCACGTTGGTTATTAAGTCCATCACATACGCCATGTTGTTGGGATGCTGAATGCTGGGTCGTCCCGCCAGGGCAAAAGCCCCACAGGCGGAAAGGTGTGCCAGAGCCTCGACAGTTGTGAGAGTCCCACCAGCGCCACGGGCTACTTCGCCTCGACACTAACGGCCAGAAGTCCAGCCGGAAGACAGAAGAGCAGCTCTCGCCCACTTGGTTATAGATCGTCCAGAGCTGACTTAGAGAGGGAACGTCATTTAGGGAACAGAAACTTTTCGTAAATTGCATTTGCTATGTACTGTGAAGTTTACCTACGATTATTTGCAATTATTAATGGAAGGCCTTTTTTGTGTTATACAGTGAAACGTCCCCTTAAAAAAATTATTGAATTACTGTGCTGGTAAACCCTTTACGTTATTTGAACGCACTCAGACATTTCGATCTTTACTTATTCTGATCATCGCTAAATTGACACACAATATTTTTAGCGCAACGCAATCTGACTTTCAATAATCCTTACAAAAGAATGGCCCTGACTAACAATAACCTATACCTTTCACAAATCACTTACCTCACAAAAATCTTCGTTACTCGAACTACTGCAATACAGCGAGCGCCACTACTGCCAGCTAAATAAAAGATTCAAGCTACTGAAGGCACTAACTATTGATAGGCATAGTTAGCAAATTGATAGAGAACAAACAATGTATTTACCTTAATAGTGTTCAAAAGTCATAATATCTGTATCAGTTCATGATATCCAATATTACAAATTTACTGTCTCTGTCCAGATCATCCGCTCTCAAAACTCCGCCATCTCACTCCACACATCCACCATTGCTGGCGGCTCACATCCAACTGCGCAACGCTATGCGCTGTTAACATCCAGCTGCCCAACACTACAATAGCCAACAACAATGCAAACCAGCCTCAAACTGCACACAGCAGAGCCAGTGATTTTCATACAGAGCGCTACGTGGCGTTACCAGTAAAAAAACCTATACAGCCTACTTACAACAGGGTGTCAGAAAAGTCTTTCCCTGATTACATAAATTGATAACTCAGTCTAAAAGTAAGATATAAATATGAAACTGGTGTCTAATTGTTTACAAACTATCAAAGCATTTTCACACATCAGTAAACTTCCACATGAGCACCCTTGGTAGCACGTAGCACATCTAGGCAATATTCAATTTCCGTCCACACATTAGCCAACATCACTGGAGGGATCGATTCAACGACTGTGGTTATCCATTGCCGCAGGGTTTCAAGATCTGGTGCAAGTGTTCGGTAGACCTCGTCCTTGACATAACCCCATAAATAGAAGTCAAATGGGGTTATGTCAGGAGAGCGTGGAGGCCGAACCGTTGGCCCATCACGACCAATCCATGGCCCAGGAAAGGTCATATCGAGATAGGCACAGACGTCCAAACCCCGATGAGGCGGTGCACCGTCTTGCTGAAACAAGACATCGGGGTGATACGGAAGCAGCGGAGGAACAGCATACAATTGCAACATGTCCAGATACACTGCAGATGTGATGGTAGCCCTAGCGAACAAGAATGGCCCGATAATTCGATCGTGCAATAGCGCGCACCAGACATTCACCTTTGGACTGCCTCTGGTGCACTCCATGACCTCGCCAGTAGGTTGTGAACAAATGCGCACATAATGGCGATTCACTGCTCCACTGACAAAAAAGGTCGCTTCGTCGGAAAAGGCAATTCGTCTGAGATAACCATCATCGTCCTCAATACGTGATAGCATTTCGACCGCAAAGTCATATCGACGTGTACTGTTATTGGGCAACAACTGAAGTGGAAGTTTACTGATGTGTGAAAAAAACTTTGATAGTTTGTAAACAATTAGACACCAGTTTCATATTTGTATCTTACTTCTAGCCGGAGTTATCAATTTATGTAATCAGGGAAAGACTTTTCGGACACGCTGTATTACAAGCAGTGACTCAGACTTCATTATTCAACAAGTGACAAAGGTAAGTAAACCTTTTAAGTCATCTGTGTGACTTTGTTATTAATTTGTCAGAGTGTTATAGAACCATCGTTCTCCTATCCTGTTACCTGACTCTGGGGCATAGCTGTGTAATAGTGGCAGGGAGAAATTGTCTTAGCGGTGTACTGCAGGAGAAGCCATTTCACGCAGTCACAGACTCGGTCTACCGTAACAACAGTGGCTGCTTGGCCTCGACAGCAGCAGTGGCGAGACCTTTACAGAATTGGCGAAGATGGTTTACAAAACTGAATGCTTAGTTTCACCTGCTGTTGCAAATATTGCAACATAGGAGAGAAACTCATCAATCTGATAAAGATCTGTCTGAACGAAACACGTGCAAAGGTGAAGATGGGAAATCGCGTAACTGAAGAGTTTGAAATTGTGACAGGATTCAGGCAAGGAGATGGGTTGTCCCCTATCCTGTTGAACTTTTCCCTCGAGAAGATCTTACGCGAGACCTTCCAAGAGAACGAAGGGATTGAAATCGAAGGAAAGAGACTGGCATACTTAGCCTATGCAGACGACATCTGTTTACTCTCTAGATCGGAAGAGGAGTTGGAGGAAATGACCAAAGCAATAAAGGAGGCTGCCAGCAAATTTGGGCTGAACATAAACGAAGCCAAGACAGAGTACCTCTTTATGAGGCGTGGTCATTGTCAGACTGCTGATCATCTACAATCACTGCAGGTTGGGGACCATTCCTACAAGAGAGTGCAAGAATTCAAATTCCTAGGGGCACTTTTCACTGAGAACTCGTCATGTGAAGCAGAGATCAATGCCAGAATACAAGCAGGAAACCGATCTTACCGCAGTCTAGCACAACTGCCTCGGACCAGACATCTCTCCAGACAGTTCAAGATTCGACTGTACAAAACCCTGATCCAGCCTGTTGTTCTATATGGCTGTGAGGCATGGAGTATCCGGAAACAGGACTTCCATAAGCTCCTGGTTTTTGAGAGAAAAGTGCTTCGGAAGATCTTCGGTCCGGTTCTGGATGCAGATACAGGGGAATGGAAGATCGGATACAACAAAGAGCTTGAGGAACTATACCAGCAGCCCAACATAGCAGGAACTGTCAAACCAAACGAATGCAGTGGGCCGGCCATGTGGCCCGGATGGAGGATCACAGATGGCCTTGGAAGCTCCTGGATTTCACACCTACAGGAAAGAGACCGCCAGGGAGACCCAAGAAGCGTTGGAGGGATGGAATCCATGAAGATTTAACCCTTTAGTGACGAGTTGGAACTATAGTTCCCACTTATTTGTTTTCGCCGTAAGTTCAGTGGTAATCCGTGTTCCCACTTCTAACTTGTGCTACCATCTCTGTTAGAGTGTGATAACTATGTGCAGATTGTCAACGGTTAGGCGAAAGCTGTTGTATTTCTACCTTGTGAGTCAATCAATGCAGAAGAGCAGTTCCCGCGTGAAAACGAGCCACTGTTTCGACCGCTACAGCGTTTTTTGGATAGTGTGCTTTCTTTTTGCGTGTGAAGTGACTTGTGTTGTATTTGTCTACTTTTATATTTATGAGGGAGATAGTATTCGTGTATATTTGCTGGATTTGACTGAAAATTATATAAATATTACAAGGTAAGTTAGTAGAAGCAGAAGTGAAGTATTCTGCCCATTGGCTGTGGCAGAGTTTAATAAGTAATAGGAGGAGTGGATAGTTTTGATCAGCCGTGTGAAAGGTGTGCTGTAGGCCGTCGTTCATGGAAGTGGTGGCACAAACTGTTTTTCTTTGTTGTGGATTTGGCAGTTGTCAATTCCTACGTTATTTGGAAGCTACAGAAGACAGAATCAGACCAGCTAACATTTAGATTGCACTTGGCAAGGCAGTTTATCTCTGGCTTCTCAAGTCGTAAGAGAAGAGGAAGGCCTGTTCATTTTCAAACACCAAAAAGAGGTTTGTCTCGAGTACCAGATGAAGTTTGTCTGGAGAAAGTTGGAACTCATTTCCCTACAAAAGGTACAACAAACAGAAGATGCCGCCAATGTAGTACCAAGAACTAAGAAAAGAGAACAAAAATAATGTGTAGCAACGGTCGTGTACCTTTGTGTGTAGCACCATGCTTCTCTAAGTTCCATAGTACGTCACCTTAGTGAACTCAAAGGACAGTATGAAATAATTCAAATATAAATGTAATGTTTAACACGTTTTTGTACTAAAAAATTAAGGAAATAAATTTTTTTTTAAATTAGCAAGTGAAGTTACTCCAGAGTTCTGTGGCAACAATAGTTCCCACTAATTTTCTTATACTCGTTGGCTAAACTCTCACTTTCAAGATTTAAACTATGATTTTATGAACGGTTTCTTAGCCCAATAAAGTGTTTATAAAAAGTCTACAACTTACGGAAATAATTTGGTCACTAAAGGGTAAAACCAATTGTCAATAGATGTGGTCGAATGGCAGATAGCAGCAATGGACAGAATACAGTGGAGGAGGAAACTTGTAGATGGGTGCGGTCCACTGGGCCTGATCACGTAGTAGTACTAGTAGTAGTAGTTTAATACGTGAATGAAGTCAGCCGATTTAGCGACCCATACGACATGCGATACGGTGCACGAATGATTGACGAGCGGTAAACATATGTACGCTGCTCGATGAACACGATCGCTGACATCTTGGATGACCAGGGTGTCCACGGGATACTTATTAAGATCTTTACGAAAGTACCCCAGCCCGTGTTGTGTTTACATAGCCCGAAATAGTGGGCCCAAGTCAAGGTAGGAAAGGCACCGTAAGACACGAGAGGCCGTCCCTCGGCTGACCAAAGCCGCGCCCCGCTCTCCGCGCTGCCACGCTGGCCCGCAGGCGCGCTCGGGTTCCACTAGCGGCTCACCTCGCGCCGCCAGCAGACCGAACCGAACGGTGCCAGTGGACCGCTGGAAGGCTGTGTGAGGCGCGGCCGGCGCGCCCCCTCATGTGCCGTCGTCAGCGCTGGACTCGGCGTGGCGGCCGGCTGCAGACGTCGACTGTACGCAGTGCCCTTCGCAATGGCCGCCCCGGAACTAGTTGACGTAGAACTGTGTTCACTGACAGCGACGACTTCCATTCGGTTTCACACCGACTGTCGCTGACAAGGCACGATGCACGTCGCTTCTTCCTGTCCGTTAACACGTTTCTGCTGTCGCAGTTGTTGCGTCATGTCACTCCCCTGCCAGATGTACACCACTCCCGGCAGACATACTGGACAATTTGCTTTTACCGTCACTGGCGCACGCCATGGAGGTGCACGTGACAGCCTCTACATCTACATCTACATTTATACTCTGCAAGCCACCCAACGGTGTGTGGCAGAGGGCACTTTACGTGCCACAGTCATTACCTCCCTTTCCTGTTCCAGTTGCGTATGGTTCGTGGGAAGACGACTGCCGGATAGCCTCTGTGCGCGCTCGAATCTCTCTAATTTTACATTGGTGATCTCCTCGGGAGGTATAAGTAGGGGGAAGCAATACATACGATAACTCATCCAGAAACGCACCCTCTCGAAACCTGGACAGCAAGCAACACCGCGATGCAGAGCGCCTCTCTTGCAGAGTCTGCCAGTTGAGTATGCTAAACATCTCAGTAACATTATCACGCTTACCAAATAACCCTGTGACGAAACGCGCCGCTCTTCTTTGGATCTTGTGTAGCTCCTCCGTCAACACGACCTGGTACGGATCCCACACTGATGAGCAATACTCGAATACAGGTCGAACGAGAGTTTTGTAAGCCACCTTCTTTGTTGATGGACTACACTTTCTAAGGACTCTCCCGATGAATCTCAACATGGCACCCGCCTTACCAACAGTTAATTTTATATGATCATTCCACTTCAAATCGTTCCATACGCATAATCCCAGATATTTTACAGAAGTAACTGCTACCAGTGTTTGTTCCGCTATCATATAATCATACAGTAAAGAATCCTTCTTTCTATGTATTCACAATACATTCCACTTCAAATCGTTCCGTACACATACTCCCAGATATTTTACAGAAGTAACTGCTACCACTGTTTGTTCCGCTATCATATAATCATACAGTAAAGACTCCATCTTTCTATGTGTTCGCAATACATTACATTTGTCTGTGTTAAGGGTCAGTTGCCACTCCCTGCACCAACTGCCTATCCGCTGCAAATCTTCCTGCATTTCGCTGCAATTTTCGTACCGAGTTTCATATCACGTACAGCGCTTCAAAGCGAACCATGGTCTGTTGTAAGGACTCGACTAAGATTCTATCCAGGAGTGTATCTTACAGCAAGAGTAACTTATTCCATTAACAGGATTTCCATTCTATACCGGGAGAAGGTGGGAATTTAAGGAGATGGGACCTGGATAAACTAAAAGAAGCAGAGGTTGTACAGAGTTTCAGGGAGAGCATAAGGGAAAAATTGACAGGAATGGGGGAAAGAAGTACAGTAGAAGAAAAATGGGTAGCTCTGAGGGATGAAGTAGTGAAGGCAGCAGAGGATCAAGTGGGTAAAAAGACGAGGGCTAGTAGAACTCCTTAGGTAACAGAAGAAATATTGAACTTAATTGACGAAAGGAGAAAATATAAAAATGCAATAAATGAAGAAGGCAAAAAGGAATACAGACGTCTCAAAAATGAGATCAACAGGAAGTGCAAAATGGCTAAGCAGGGATGGCCAGAGGACAAATGTAAGGAGGTAGAGGCTTATCTCACTAGAGGTAAGATAGATACTGCCTACAGGAAAATTAAAGAGACCTTTGGAGAAAAGAGAACCACTTGTATGAATATCAAGAGCTCAGATGGAAGCCCAGTTCTAAGCAAAGAAGGGAAAGCAGAAAGGTGGAACGAGTATATAGTCTATACAAGGGCGATGTACTTCAGGACAATATTATGGAAATGGAAGAGGATGTAGATGAAGATGAAATGGGAGATAAGATACTGCTTGAAGAGTTTGACAGAGCACTGAAACACGTGAGTCGAAACAAGGCCCCTGGAGTTGACAACATTCCATTAGAACTACTGATGGCCTTAGGAGAGCCAGTCCTGACAAAACTCTACCATCTGGTGAGCAAGATGTATGAGACAGTCGAAATACCCTCAGACTTCAAGAAGGATATAATAATTCCAATCCCATAGAAAGCAGGTGTTGACAGATGTGAAAATTACCGAACTATCAGTTTAATAAATCACAGCTGCTAAATACTAACGCCAATTCTTTACAGACGAATGGAAAAACTAGTAGAAGCCGACCTCGGGGAAGATCAGTTTCGATTCCGTAGAAATATTGGAACACGTGAGGCAATAGTGACTTTATGACTTATCTTAGAAGAAAGATTAAGGAAAGGTAAACCTACGTTTCTAGCGTTTTGACAATGTTGACTGGAATACTCTCTTTCAAATTTTAAAGGTGGCAGGGGTAAAATACAGAGAGCGAAAGGCTATTTACAATTTGTACAGGGAGTGAGACAGGGATGTAGCCTCTCCCCAATGTTATTCAATCTGTATATTGAGGAAGCAGTAAAGGAAACAAAAGAAAAGTTCGGAGTAGGTATTAAAATCCATGGAGAAGAAATAAGAACTTTAAGGTTCGCCGATGACATTGTAATTCTGTCAGAGACAGCAAAGGACTTGGAAGAGCAGTTGAAAGGGATGGACAGTGTCTTGAAAGGAGTATATAAGACGAACATCAACAAAAGCAAAACGAGGATAATGGAATGTAGTCAAATTAAATCGGGTGATGCTGAGGGAATTAGATTAGGAAATGAGACACTTAAAGTAGTAAAGGAGTTTTGCTATTTAGGGAATAAAATAACTGATGATGGTCGAAGTAGAGAGGATATAAAATGTAGACTGGCAATGGCAAGGATATCGTTTCTGAAGAAGAGAAATTTGTTAACATCGGGTATAGATTTAAGTGTCAGGAAGTCGTTTCTGAAAGTATTTGTATGGAGTGTAGCCATGTATGGAAGAGAAACATGGACGATAAATAGTTTCGACAAGGAGAGAATAGAAGCTTTCGAAATGTGGTGCTACAGAAGAATGCTGAAGATTAGATGGGTAGTCCACATAACCAATGATGAAGTATTGAATAGAATTGGGGAGAAGAGGAGTATGTGGCACAGCTTGACAAAAAGAAGTGACCGGTTAGTAGGACATGTTCTGAGGCATCAAGGGATCACAAATTTAGCATTGGAGGGCAGTGTGGAGGGTAAAAATTGTAGAGGGAGACCAAGAGATGAATACACTAAGCAGATTCAGAAGGATGTGGGTTGCAGTAAGTACTGGGAGATGAAAAAGCTTGCACAGGATAGGGTAGCATGTTGAGCTGCATCAGACCAGTCTCAGGACTGAAGACTACAACAACAACAACAACAGGGAGAAGAAAAATTCGCGCACTCGGACGTGGCAGCACGATTCCTCACATACTAGCAACACAAAAATTACTGTGACAAAATTTCTTCCTGCGCGTATTTGCAGCAGTAAATGGAATTTAAGGATTTCCAATCTTGGAACACCGTAATCACAGATATGGAAAATAATTCTGCGAATATGTACGAGTACTGCTGTGGGGATGGTCTAGTGGCTAGGGTTTTGGGTCAACACGCATTTGGGCGAGGCTTCGAGTCTGGCCCGAAGCGACTTTGTTGAATATAATCTGCGTGGTACGGTGTCTGACGTCTTCATCGTGATTCAACAATTACACTGGACCTTCTACAAAACGTTTGCACTTACGTGCCACCAACAGAAATGGAAGTACAATGGTTTTCATTGGCCATCTTTTAAAGAAGACTTCCGCACGGCGTGGACGGGAATTGTTTCGCATCACTGTATATACCGGATTCGAATCCTATTTTCTGCGTATCCTTCCCTCAATGGTCCTATCGACTAGTACCAACCACTATTCCTACCACATTCTGGTCCGTTATACTTCTTTAGGGCCTTACGTCACCTAAGTGCTTTGCAAATAATTTCCATTCTCAGTGAACATTCGTATGTATTATCACTATTGAACCACTAATTATGCGTTTCAACATTGAGTCTGATGTCTGTTATCTTAGTATGTCCATGCGTTACTATTATTATTAACGACGCCGGCCGAAGTGGCCGCGCGGTTCTGGCGCTGCAGTCTGGAACCGCGAGACCGCTACGATCGCAGGTTCGAATCCTGCCTCGGGCATGGATGTGTGTGATGTCCTTAGGTTAGTTAGGTTTAAGTAGTTCTAAGTTCTAGGGGACTAATGACCTCAGCAGTTGAGTCCCATAGTGCTCAGAGCCATTTGAACCATTATTATCGACGCAAATGTGCAATCGTCACTCCATTACCGTTAAGGAAACAGTGTAATTCGAAAACATTTCAGTCATGAATGATACGGAACTAAAGCTGTGAGAGAGATGCTGCGCGTATCCGTATCGCATTTTCTGATTGTGTTATTCTAACACAGTGTGGCGGACGTATGGCATGCATATTCGATGAACAGGTGGCTATGCTTCTCGTCCTTACTCCACCTGATAACGGGGCTGGCGTTGCGGCTCGGTCCTCGCGCTCGCCGCACTCCAGCTACTGAGGAAGTTATTCTGGACATCGTACACCGAGAACCCCCGCTAAGTACACGTAGCATATAGTTCAATTCTTTTATCTTGGTGGCTCGCACATGCCCGCCCAGACGCGGGAGATTGCTGCGTTGCCAGTTGCACACGACGCACGCGCTAAGAGAAGCCGCGCCATAGTATAGCATAGTTCGCAAGCTTACGTTTAGGGGGGAGCGCGCAGTTTATGAAGTAAAGCCACCACGGCCGCATTAACCCTTTCGCTGCTACAGAGACGTGCTCCCCGCATTCCGCGCTGTGCGCGATTTTGTCACTGCACTGCTCGCCTGTGCTGACTCATGGTGTTTCGACTGCTTTGACACACTTATCATTCGATTCCACAAAAAAACTATTTGGCCCAAAAATTAGATTTTTACAAATCTTCTTGACGGATACCTTCCCCCCATAAATGACTTAATTTTGTTTCGATTTTCAACGCAGTTATTATGCAGCATTTAATATAGTAAACCATTGCACGAAATTTTGAAGAGTTTGCAGAGGTAAAAGTCCATAGAGTATATTTTCCATATGGTCGATTTTAGTTGCCACAATGTTGAGAATAAAATGTGGTCAAGATACCTAAATTTCATATAAAATTTACTGTATAACAATATCTCATTTAATTTAAGTACCATATAGGTGTCGTATGTAATCTTGAGAAATATTCCGTCTTTCGCGACTGTAACAAAAGTTTTATTTACACCGGGCACGTTTGGCTTTATTTTAAAGCACTTCAATCAATCAAAAGGAAGTAGACAAAATACATTAAACAAAACTGTGGACTTACAAAAACATTAGGACTAGAATATACCGTCTATCAGTGAAGTGCTCTGAGCTATGTCAAATATAATTTTTGTGTGTGGCACACAGAAACAGCATTTATTTGCTAAAACACTGATCAACCGACACAAACATTGAATATTATGTTACCGCAGCACAAAACTACGAAAGGTGACTTGCAAATGGAGGAGACAAAATACTGTCCACTGAAGATGCTTCAAAAGAGAGAAACGCGTCTGGTCTAAATAAATCGCTTATTACAGTTGCAGAAGAGGAATATATTTCAGTACCATTGGTAAAACTGCGACTGTGGAACAAAAACAAGAAAGAGAACATGAGTACCATTGTGTATGTGCCATACCTTTCATTGATTGAAGTGCTTTAAAATAAAGCCAAACGCGCCCGATGTAAATAAAACTTTTATTACAGTCGCGAAAGACGGAATATTTCTCAATATTACATATGGCACCTATGTGGTACTTAAATTAAATGAGATATTGTTATACAGTAAATTTTATATGAAATTTAGGTATCTTGTCCACATTTCATTCTCAACATTGTGGCAACTAAAATCGACCATACGGAAAGTATACGCTATGGACTTTTACCTCTGCAAACTCTTCAAAATTTCGTGCAATGGTTTACTACATTTAATGCTGCATAATAATTGGGTTGAATATCGAAACAAAATTAAGTCATTTATGGGGATACGGTATCAGTCAAGAAGATATGTAACAATCTAATTTTTGGGCCAAATAGTTTTTGTGAAATCGAATGAAAAGTGCGTCAAAGCAGTGGGAACACCATGTGTCTGCACAGGCGAGCAGTGCAGTGTTGACAAAATCGCGCACAGCGCGGAATGCGGGGAGCACGTGTCTGCAGCAGCGAAATGGTTAATGAAGAGGCAAAGCACTAGAAATTTCTAAAAATTGCATTCAAACGAATAAAATTCGTCAAGTAAGACACTTCGATATTGTTTTTAAATAAAGAAAATACTAAGCACCACACAAGGTTTGAACGCCTCACCTTTCACTGAGTAACCCACCGCCTTAACCGTTACACTAACGCAACTCGTCCTATAATTTAATTCCTTGAGGACTCTAACATGTCACGCAAAATACTGACAAACACTGTTGGTATGACTATGAATTACTCACACGTCATCGAAGTACAATAGGAAATAAACAATTACTGCTGTTCTTTATTGCGAAAAAGTGGTTCGTGAGATTTATACAAACACCTTTCCTTGCTAGCGCCTGAATTAGGAGTCTTATTGCTTGTTTGGTTTAATTAATTAATAGAAATGAAGCAACTGGTATAAAGAATGCTTTTTCCAAACTTTCTATAAAAGTCTGCTATCAAGACATTGCTTTTGTTCTATTACTTTATTTATGACTGAACGTTTCTAAAACTGAAGACACTCATCCGTGCTCTGCTCTGCAGTCGAGATCTGGCAACGTCGTTCTCTGTTCATTGGCTGACTGTGTTCGTGACGTCAGATGCGCAGAACGAACCTAAACTCGGCCGCCAACATAAATGACGCGCACTTTTTTTTGTAGCTAGGCAGCTGCGTGGCTCACAGCGCATGGTCGTTGACATGCTGTACGAGCATGGGCTGCACCGCTAACACTATTCTATAACGCAACACCTGCATCCTGCAGACCGCCGTCCGCGGATGCTATTCTGTGAATGGTTCCAACAATAACAGAAAGCCAACATCGACTTAATAAACACAGAAATTATGGTCGCATGAAGCAGCGTTCACTCGTGAGGGTGTTTTCAATATGCACAATGCCCATCGGTGGTGTGACGTTAACTTGCACATCACTCGCGACCGTGGATATCAAGTCCGCTTTGACATCAACGTCTGGGTCGGAATATTGGGAGGCAGGAGTCTGGGTCCCCACGTGTTGCCTGACCGGTTGACTGCACGGAGGTATCACACATTCCTCTCGAACTATTTGCCTGATACACTGGAAGGTTTTCCACTTCGTATTCTGCACAGGTTATGGTTCCAACATGATGGTGCATCCCCACACTTTGGAATTAATGTGCGACGATATTTGCACATCACTTTCAGGATAACGTCCCTGACGAGGAGGTCCACTTGTGTGGCCTTCGCGTTCACCTGACCTAAATCTCCTGGATTTGGTCAATCGAAGGGGTACGTGTATTCTACTCCGGCGACACATGTCGAAGAACCGATAGTGCGTTTTCATGCTACTCTTGTATCTGTGGATGCAGCTATCTTGCGAAGAGTTCAGAGCTTTGTAATCCAGCGGGTCGCGCAATGTTTGGTCGTGTATGGGATTCCCTATGAGCATCTGTTCCGAGGACAATGTATTGTTTTGTAAAGGTCATATGGTCATCCATGTGGAAATTATTATCGTCACCGGTTGCTAATGTGTTACATCTGAACCGACGTACTGCATGTAGTTAGTATAAATGACTCGTAGATGTTATTTAACTGTGCAGCCGTCTTTAGCATCTTAAAACTGATACTTGTTTTGCAGTTATTCCGTCCTATAACAGGTATTTTAGACTTGTCTGAGCTCGTTATGGTTACGTTCACGGCTACAAAACGCTGTACTATGAAAATGTCGTATACGTGCGGCTTAAGAAACGAAGTATACTGTAGTAGTATTATATGACAGAATGGAATTAAAAAAAAGCCTCGATGCAAAATTGAGTCCTCGACTTCATGCATGCTAGTCCTAAACGCCATCCATTCCACCAACCGTACATCACTACTGCTTTTTGCTGATAGAGCTTACGTCTGATTACAGTGTTCCCAGATTTGTCGCTCTTTAAAGTGCATTTACTGCCAGAAATATGGGCACGACGAAGTTTTTAGACAGACATTTTCGTATTGCTAGTATGTGAGTAGTCGCTCTGCGAAGTCCGAGTGCGCGAATTTTTCTTCATCCTGTAGCTATTTTAGTCTTTTTCTTAAGTGGGCAACGTGACCTGTAGCAGAACATCCCGTTTACAAATTTCATATCTCATTACTCGTACAATTTCTTGCCCTATAGGACATGGCGGACTGTTTTATGCAGTGCCATGTTGTAGACGTTGTAGTGTCCAACAGTATGTGAAGCGAGACTTTGAAGAAGATTTCAAGCTGAGGTATATGCTTTTAAAACATAGAAACATTTCTCGCTATCTAGAAAAAAGCAGATTGTTCGGATAAATTTTAATTTGCTTGTATGACAGTGCCTTAGTCAAGCAAAGTGTTCACTGTTGTAGCTCTTAGCACGAATCTGAGTGAGAAGTCCATATCCCTTTCCAATCCAAATTATACGTTGCATTAGAAAGAAAATAAAACATTATTCTCGACTTTTAAATATTTCTAGCCACACATCAAGCACGATTTCAGTTTTTTTTAATTAGAGCAATTTTTTCTCATGGGTCCATACGGGCCCTGTGGGACTACAGATATGTCAGTATCATTCATAACATAATTTTAAGATCTGAAAGAAGAATTTTAATAGTTTTTCACTCACTAATAGGAAGAAAATGATAATAACCAACACGGATAATGGACCTCGCTGGAAGAAAGTTACGATATTCACTTTGTGTGGATTTTTACAAAACTCTTCTTGTCACGAGGACACGACACCCCACCAAATGTGTGATTTAACATGCATACACAGTTTGCATCTTTGTTTCTGTGAAGCAAAGGCCAGCATTCAGTTTCGTTGACAGGTGCAGGATGAAGACCACGCTTCCTTGGAGGTTACACAGTCGCTACTTCGGCTGATGGGCGAATCTCTTCCGCTAGTAATTTTGATATTTACAAATGGAAATAAAAGTTGTTTACTCACACGGTAACGTTGTCTTGCATAATCTCACTTGTAGACCAACCCATAGATATAAATGTTCCTACTGGGCCCATGTGCGCACGTTTTTCACAACATTGTAATTCTGAAAGTAGTACGCGAATATCACTATAAAAATACAATTTTTTAAAAACCGTTTCATAAACTCTAATTGTGTACTTTCCAAAATCAAAATAAACAAAACTTATGTAAAAAGTAACTCATCTTTATCAGTAGAACTCCTGATAAATAAACTCAATGCGTTTATTTGATTACAAGCTGGAGGCTACGTCCTATATATTTACGGTCCTGTTGTTGCTGTCACCTAGTAATGTAGTCCACGCCCTGGAACGCAGTGCCGCTCTGTGGGACCAGTAGTCTTTTATGGAAACATCTAAATACTGAAATGGGTCAAAACGGACCCATTGGGTTGTAAAGCGTTGAACTATATATTTCCTAAGTTCATTCTCAATGAATTTAGCAAATGCATAGTTCAGAACTTTCAACTCAGTAATCGTTCGATTCTCCTTCTTCTGCTTCTTATTATTATCGTTAGTCACAGTCACTGGATTGTTTGAAAACATCGTAGTTGTACTGCTAATGAAAAATGACCTGCTTCGTACATTTCGTACAGTAACTCGTTGTCAGCAGCAGATACTGCAAATGTGAGTGATGGCGTGTTAGTATTGAAATTTGCTGATCTGCAAGCCAGGTTCATGTTTTCCTCTTCCTTTAAGAATTGTTGTTGACTAGTTTTTGGGCAAAACATTGTCCTCTTCCTACAGTTACTATACATTCCAGTCTGACCAGTAATTTTCGGCTGGATTATTGCAGGCAGCCTCGGAATATGCTGCAGTCACAAATAGCTGAATTTAACAGCACACTTCCTTCACAAATTCAATGAAATTACTATCAAAGGTGAAATTAGTACTAAATAACTGCTCCGAGTTCATCACAGTACCCTGTGTTTAAGGTCTGTTAGGAAAGTTTCGCTACATCGTACAGATGTATGTGCCGAGCGTCGGATTGCGTGCTTGGCATAGCCGGTAATAGAGAGTGCCCCGTCAGGAAATCGATTCGAATGTACTCGATTTAAGTCTCCGTACGGTAAAGTTGTGTTTAAAATTTTATTCTTTTATCATTGCAATTTCTAAAATTAGGGACGAGGGACGCTGGCATTTACTCTGCTTTCCCATACAGCTGCGACATAGTTCTGGAATTGTCCGCATTATTCATAAGTCGTGATGAATATATTACATGAAATTATTTTTCTTGCAAGGAAGTTTTTATTCGATCGTAAAAATGTTTATACGGGGAAATTAAGTTGAAGTGGGTAACTCGCAACATATATGACTTTTTGATGGTTGAAAACAGCCTTGCAGCTGAAATGATTTAATCTACTACATCTTCTGGGTTGAATACCGAAACTTTCCGCTGCCGCCGTGATAAAATTGGATATTGTCGACTGCGACAAGTTTCTTGAAAGAGGACACAAAGTTTCGTAGAACACTTGGTGTTCTTGACAGACTTGTACCGTGAGCAAAAATCCACAGTTCCTGAGAATCTACTCCGACTCCATCGTCACCAATGTAAATCTACGGATAAATGCAGTTTCTCGAATGCATCATTCAACTTTCCGTGAAGTGTACGCTGTTCTTAAATTTACAGAAACATTACGGCTTGCATTCGACCGGCAGTGTTATTTTCTACTGTCTACGTAGACTATCTGATCAAAAGTACCGCGACAGCTACTAGTGGAGATTAATGTGGGCTGTGAGGTGTGTGGTGTGTCCACACGGTCCATTTACGATGGCTCCAACTCTGCCGGGGACACACTCAGTGAAGCGTCTGAGTGTCTGTGGTGGAGTGGCAGCTCATTCTTCCTCGAGAGCCGAAATAAGAGCACCCAGTGATGTTAATTAGTTATTTATGTGTTCCATTGATCAATCTGATGGTAACATTTATGATGTGCAGCGTGTGAAGCGCATAAGAAATGCACGAATGAATCAAGTTTTTTTTTTTTTTTTAAGAAAAGCTCAACATTTTTATTACGTACGCCATTTCGCTAAATAGCCCAATTTTCGACTCTGTTACTCGCTCCAGAGGTGTTAATTGGGCTTAAGTCGACGCTATAAACAGGCCACTACGTTTCAGGAACGTTATTGTCCACAAACCATTGTCCCACACACGCTGATTCAGGATGAAGTGTAATGTCATGCCGATGGAAACAGTCATCGTCTCCGAACTGTTCTTCAACTGTACGCAACTCACAATGCTGTAATATGTGTTTATATCCCTTTGCCTTCAGCGATTTCTTCAGCGCAAGTAAGCGGACCACACTTACCCACGAAGTACACCCCCACACCGTAACACCATATGCTCGATGCTTAACTGTTGGCACTACACATGGTAGAAGGTAGTGTACTCCAGACATTCGCCAAACCTACGTTATTCCATCGGTCTGACACAGAGTATAGCGCGAATCTTCCATTCTCTTGTTTCCAATCATCCAGTGTCCAGCCGTGCCACTGTGTACACCACGTCAAGCGTCGCTTGGCACTGACTGCAGAAAATGTTGCTTATGAACAGCTGCTCGACCATTTTACCTCATTCCATTTACTCCATATGCGCAGTAAGTGGCCCACACGTAACCACGCGAACACCCTCATGCCGTAACACCACCTCCTGAACTGCAGGTAGCACGAACGGTTCTTTCCGCTGATTTCATGCGATTTTTTTCTCCCATACTCTGCATTGCTGGACGGTCATCCCCCATCAGTAAGATTTACCTGTCTTAATTCAGCTCTGATCATTTATTTGTGTTTCTCCTTCGCTAACAGCAACAGTCAACTTTGGCAGCTTTAGCAGGAATGAGATATCCTTACTGCGTTTGCTACTCAGCTGACATCGAATGATATGCCCACATTCAGAATCACTGAGCTCTCGTAACCGATCCACTCCGCTGTTACTTTTCTCTACTGACAAACGCAGTACTTCCCGCTTCCTTCTATTCTGACGGTTCCGTCTCGCGTCACATCAAGTGTGCAGTCCAGCTTTACATATCAGATAGTTTTGATAATGTAACTAAGCTCAGGACCATTCAGCAGTCTCTATCTGCCGGTAGCAAACAGAGTATTAGTCGTTCAGGAAGGCCGGCCACGGTGGCCGAGCGGTTCTACGCACTTCAGTCCGGAACCGCACGACTGCTACGGTCGCAGCTTCGAATCCTGCCTCGGGCATGGATGTGTGTGAAGTCCTTAGGTTAGTTAGGTTTAAGTAGTTCTAAGTTCTAGGGGACTGATGACCTCAGATGTTAAGTCCCATAATGCTCAGAGCCATTTTTTCGTTCAGGAAGTTCTGTTGTTGAGAACACTGTGATGCAGAGTGGGGCATTTAGTTTTGGAACAACCTGCTAGACCGCTTTCTCTCAGTAAAGATACTTTCGTAAAGTATACACTGATGAGCCAAAACATTATGACCGCCTGCTTAATAGTTTGTTTGTCTTTGGAACGAAATACGTCACTGATTCTGCGCGTCAGGGATCGGGCAGTTTTGTCGGCAGGTTCATGGTGGTAAGTACCATTAACTGCATAGGTCATGCAATTCGCCCAAATAACGGGCCGCTAATTTGCGCACGAGGTGATGGCGCCCGGTAGCGTCCCAAGTGGGTTCCATAGGAGTTACATCCGACGAATTCGGTCGCCGAGACTTCAACGTGAGTTCACTGTAATGCTCGTCATACCGTTAGAGTATTGTTCTGTCTCCGAGACACGGACAGTTATACTCCTGAAATATGACATGGCCGTTGGAGAAAACATCAAGAATGAGGAGGAGCAAGTGGTTCGCACCAGCCAGCGTGTCTTCGATTACCAACACAGGTCCCAAGCAAACGCAGGGAAAAGTCTCGCACTGTATAATAATGCTCCGTCGCGGGCTGGACTTTCGAGTCTGTGTTCACCTCGATGACGGCGTTTGTGGAGACGACCAAAGACCTAGCATAACAAAAATGTGATCCACCCGAAGAGCCGACACATTTACAATGGTCAACTGCAGAACTCCGATGGTCCCGTGTCCACTGTAATCGTAACTGACGTTATGGATGTGTCAAAATGTAATTACGCGGGTGTGATCTGCTGCGGAAGTCGATGTTCAACATTGGACGATGGACGGTGTGTTCCGGAACACTTGTGCGTGCACCAGTATTGTGCTCTTTCGGCAAACATGTCACAGATCACCATCTGTCCTTCAGAACCTCACATTCTATGAAGAGTCGTGGACGTCCAGCCATTCGGCGCGTAGTGGTAGATTCACAGTCCTTCTACTCTTCCCGTAGATGCTCACGGTAGTAGCACGTGAACATTCGACCAGCTTCGCTATTTTCGAGATATTCGTTCACAGACTCTGCGTAATAATAATCTGCACTATGTCAGAGTTAATTATCTCGGACGATTTTCTCACTTGCAGCCCATATCTTCGCTAGCGTGATCCCCTGTCCAACTCTGTACCGCTTACGTACTTTTGTTACCGTGTCACGTGACCGCAACGGCGTCAGTCGGAATCCAGCGTCTTGGTGGGCACTGGTCACAATGTTCTTGCTTTTCACCTATAGGATTACGTGGTTTCTTGACACTTAATTAAGGGTCTAAGGTAAATGGGACACATAAGATGAAAGGCAGCACACGATCCTTGTCGCAAAGAACAATCGCTATTAGGGGGAGGCAATAATCTAAGTCCCCCCCCCCCCTCCAGATGTGATCCACTAAAGCCAAGTAAACACACATGCACATTACGCATGATTATATTCATCCAGTATTTGTGAATGTGAGAAGCTCCAGGCGTGGAATCACAAATTATACTTCTGTATTACTAAGTCTTTTTGAAGCATGTTTTGCAGACGATATCTACATACGACACTGAATATTCCTGTAAAATTATATTAGGCATATTGCACATCACGTACTTCAGGTGGTTTGATGTCATAAACTGTAAGATAGCAAGAACTATGCCCCTTACATGAAGTCATTAAAGATCACTGAACTCACGTTGAGTGAAGAGTAGGGCTGAACGAAATTGACTGACAAGGCACAATGCATCTTGTAGAGGGTATAGTACAGATGTATTGGAATAAGTAATGTTCGATGATGGTTTTAACATAATTCACGCGCATGAAAACTTTGTGGAAACGCATCGATTTACTGGAGGCTAGTTTATCCCAGGGAAGTATTCAGAGTTGACCATGGCTGGCTGGGGAGCGGCGAAGGGAAGCGACAATTGGCAGCAGGGGGGCTCATACTCTGAGAAAGAGGTAACGGGGTGCGGCCCCCAGCTGCCTTAAGATGAGTGACAGTGAGGGGGTGGTGACGCCATGCTGGTGTACCGGGAAGCAGACAGAGAACTTGTACGCCTGTTGATAAATGTCTGTCATCCTGTTTTCAAGGAACATGCGAGAAAGCAGCGCAAAGCTATGGGGAGCGGTCAACAGAGGCCAAAATATGCGTGTTCGTGACGATAGCAACTTCACGCTGAATTCACAGCCCACAGAGTCTGAAATAAATCAGGTGAAGAGCGACAGAATGAAATATATCCGGCCTCCGATGGGAATGTAGGACCAAGGAATTTGAAGTACTCTCCTGGGAGTTAGAATTTCGGAAAAATTGGTGTTATATGCAGATGATAACCTTGATGGGTGGCCTGGGAGGAGCTAAATAGCAGAAGTTGAGAGGAAGGGAAGTTTGTGGGAATTTGTTCACTTCCCAGAGCAGGCAGTGGTCGCCACTGAAAAGCGACACATAATTAATGCGACTGGCGCTGCAATTGGCGTAAGTGATTTTGCTGAAGGGGAAACCGAGGCGAAGAGCAGACTTGCAGAAGTTTCTGTAGAGGTCTTCCATTCCAAGCTTGCCTAGAGAGCGGACGTGGCGTACTTTACTCAACTTGCCTGAGAGAGAGTGAGCATCTCAGCAGTTTAGGACTTAGCAAACGGAACGATTGAGCTTGGAGATAGAAAGCTTTCATTCAGCTATGTACTGAGCAAGATAGCTTGGAGTGAATGGACGAGCGCAGCCTTGCAGCACCACGAGGCCGGCCGACGTCCACACAACAACGCTGCCCCGCCACGCTGAATTTGGTGATATTGCGCCTGTTCTGGCTTGAGTTAGGCCACTGATTAATTTGTTGGATCACGTCGGCAGTTTCCATGAGGGTTTCATGGGCCTTGTATTGTAGAATTCTTCTTGCACTTTGCATTACACCTGGGTCAGTCGATAGGAATTAATTTTGATTTATCGCGCTTTACTCCACGTAAACACAATTTATTTCCACTGCCTGTTAGGAGAGTCATGTAATGTGATGATTGAAGGTTGTGAGTTAAAATAAATTTTTGCTAATCGACTGCATCTGTTTTCAATCAAGTAGTTGAAATCCCAAGTCATTTTCTTAATTAAGTTTATGTTCAACATTGGCATCTGGTGTTCAATAGCTGAATATAACATCAATGTGCACCCCTTTTTACTTAAAAGGGATCAATTCTGAATCAATTAATGTCAACACTCCCACTGCAGTTCAATCAGGAGTCACAGGGACTTATTACTTTCTTTGCGTTATCCGATATTGCGGCAGTTTTGTACTCTCTGAGGATCTGTTAGTCAAGTAGCTGGGGGGAACACACGCCAAAACCAGATAAGTGACCGGTGGGATGTTACAAAACATTTAGATATTTGAAACATGTTTTACTCGTAGGAGTTTGATGTTTATCCTTGACGCGGCATCACAGACAGGAGGGCCTGTGATGGTGTACTCAATGACGAACCTGGTTGCACGAATGGCAAAACGTCATTTTTTCAGATGAATCTAGGTTCTGTTTACAGCATCATGATGGTCGCATCCGTGTTTGGCGACATCGCGGTGGACACACATTGGAAGCGTGTATTCGTCATCGCCATACTGGCGTATCACCCGGCGTGATGCTATGGGGTGCCATTGGTTACACGTCTCGGTAACATCTCATTCTCATTGACGGCACTTTTAACAGCGGACGTTACATTTCAGATGTGTTACGGCCCGTGACTCTACCCTTCATTCGATCCCTGCGAAACCCTAAATTTCTCCAGGATAATGCACGACCGCATGTTGCAGGTCCTGTAAGGGCCTTTCTGGATACAGAAAATGTTCGACTGCTGCTCTGGTCAGCACATTCTCCAGATCTCTCACCAACTGGAAACGTCTGGTCAATGGTGACAGAGCAACTGGCTCGTCACAATACGCCAGTCACTACTCTTGATGAACTGTGGTATCGTGTTGAAGCTGCATGGGCAGCTGTACCTGTACACGCCATCCAAGCTCTGTTTGACTCAATGCCCAGGCGTATGATGGCCGTTATTACGTCCAGAGGTGGCTGTTCTGGGTACTGATTTCTCACGATCTATGCACCGAAATTGTGTGAAAATGTAATCACATGTCAGTTCTAGTATAATATATTTGTCCAATGAATACCGGTGTATCATATGCATTTCTTCTTGGTGTAGCAATTTTTATGGCTAGTAGTGTAGAATCCGACTATTTCTCGGGTTTGAAATGTGTCCTTGCGCTGTATTAATTCCACCAAATCCGATCGACCCAGCGAGGGCGTTCGGGTTGCTTGTTGTAGACGTGTTGTTCCGCTACGGGATCCTGTGGAGCTTTGCGGCAGTTCATACACAGAAACGAACACACATGTGTGTACACTCAGGTAATCCCTACCAGTAATTGAGATCGCCTCGAATCGAACTTGTTTATAAAGTAACATACTTACAGCATCGATCTCAATTACTCTGTGCTTCGACACTGGATGACCAAATTAAGGGTAGCAATACCCGGGCAAAAACAATGGAATGTGTTATTCACATCTTCTGCCTCTTAAGCAGCTACACATAGCAGCACATCTTACATGACGTCATTTTTACGATTTACAATTTATTTGATTGCCATATTTTATGATGTAGGGTCATATAGCCTTGTTCTCCTTATGCTACAATCAATGTATGCTGCTCGTTGATAGTAACCACAACACGTTGCCAACAATGAACTAGTGTCTGACTTCTTCTGTTAACTATATTACAGATGTTCCAAATTTTAGTTATCACAGGCTACATGTGTCTTTGATGACATTTACCTTCTACCCATCCTGTCAGTGTTATTTACGACTTTGCCTGATATGTGTGTATTTTACGTGCCAGAGTGAGACATCGTTGTAATTGGTATGCTGATGAGTCATGTACCAGCAGTATGCATTTTTGATCCATCAGACATGCTGTTTTTTAAGTACTGACTGTTATTCGATGCGATGTACAGAAGCGCAATTTTTATATTATTCGCAAATGACGTCTGTAGATGCTACACTTGTTTACTGTTTTTGTTCTTTAGTCTTATAGAGATGACGGTTGTAAAACCCGAAACCGGTAAAGAATAAATTGGCATTCGTACAGCTGACGGCTATAAAACTGCTTTGCTTTAAGAGATATAGGTTTTGGGGAAGTTGGTGGTATTGAATGACCAGTGACTATACATTTATTATAAATAAACTATGATTTTCACTTACAGCAGAAGAGAAACTGGACTTCTAGTTGCTCATTGCCAGTATCATTATTTAAAAATATTTTTGTAAATAGCAACATTTCAATAAATAATAATTTTACAAAGAAAGACAAGTTAAGACTGGAATATGGTAATATTCATTATTCCACACAGTGAACTGTCTTCGACAACAGGCTAAAGAAAGTCCAGTGTGCCCGCATCTCGTGGTCGTGCGGTAGCGTTCTCGCTTCCCACGCCCGGGTTCCCGTGTTCGATTCCCGGCGGGGTCAGGGATTTTCTCTGCCTCGTGATGGCTGGGTGTTGTGTGCTGTCCTTAGGTTAGTTAGGTTTAAGTAGTTCTAAGTTCTAGGGGACTGATGACCATAGATGTTAAGTCCCATAGTGCTCAGAGCCATTTTTTGAAAGTCCAGTGAAAATAATTTTTAACTAATAGGTTGTCACACAAGTGACTAAAGAATTATAGTTACCCTGGTATACAAACGTTCTACGTTCGTTAACATGTGAAGTGATACATTTTGAGATATTTGTACCTGTACGGAAGTAATCACGATATACAGCGATATCTCAAATTTAGAGGGAGTTAGTTAACTGAATACTGATTGCATTAATTTTGCGCCTACCTCAAAATTATTGCTTGAATACCACGAGGCTTACTTCAGTCACGCGAGCGAGAACGAATACTTTATGTAACTTAATATGGTGATTTGGTGCTATTGAGTCTATTTTAATATCTTGACGGTTATAATACTGAAAATATTACTGCACATAGGAAAAAATCGGGTAGGAACAGAATTACAAACAATAATATTATCACACGCTGATCCATTTCACAATGTCGTACATTATTTGCAAGTTGTGTGTGGTGCTGTATCCACTTCCAATGAAAGTTTTTCCATTGCTTGGTCAGCCTACCATGTGTTTTCTATGTAGTTGCCTTTTGCAGATTTAGGTAGTCAACCAGAGTAAACTTTTGAAAGAGTTTGTGTTTCCTACTCATATTGTATTCTTATACGTAATTCTGCACGGGTACTTAGCAAGGACATAAAGTGTTGACTTTAAGTGATGCGTCACTTCTCCTTTCAAGACGATTGTACCATTGTTCCAATGAAAGTACTGCTTTCTTCCACGTTCTGCTAACAATGTTGCAAATTCTTCCCTATTACCTCATCCACAGCTTTAACCATTTCTTTTGAAACGCCATTCTCTCCAAACGGTTCCTTTTCTTGATACGTCTACGACTGTTATGCATCCCACATGGCATTACTTTCAGAATGACTTGGCATTCATTATTTACCTTTTTCACTTCTGCCAGGTCTCTTGAGCCAAAGGAATGTTTGGGGAAGTTTCACGTATCCTTGTGCATACATTTCAAGACGTTTCCGAATAGTTATGTTTAATTCAGTATCATAGACAATGTTTTAATTATAGAACTTTCAGCATTGCAGCGCGTCAGTAATCGTAAGTATCGAAATAACTATCAAAAATCCGCCTCGATTGCACAAACTACCTGGTGTTTACCTAGGTTTCAGCGTGGGTAACCACGCCTTCTTCAGAACAAATATAAAACTACTTTCCTAAATAGGCATAGTCAAAGGCTAAAATCAACACCTTAGGGAAGCAGTTTTATATTTTTTCTGAAGAAGGCGTGGTTCCCAACGGTGAAACCTAGGTAAACACCAGGTAGTTTGTGCAATCGAGGTGGATTTTTCATAATTATTTAATGTTATAATTACTGTTTGCTCGAGACTCTCTCCTACTCTACATTAGTCGCCTTCTATTCGCGATCCTTTCCATATGCTTAATCCATACCATATGCTTAATCCATACCCTTTCATGCCCCTCGACTCTTGTGCCATCTGGTTTCCGTACAAATTGCAGATAGCCTTTTGCTCCCTGTATTTGACCCCTGCCACCTTCAGAATTTTAAAGAGAATATTTAAGTCAACATTGTCAAAAGCTTTGAAGATGCTAGAACCGTAGGTTTGCCTTTCCTTACTCTATGTTCTAAGACAACTCGTAGGCCAGTATTGCCTCACGTGTTCCAACATTTCTACGGAATCCAAACTGATCTTCCCCATGGTAGCCTTACATCGGTTTTTCCATTCGTCTGAAAAGAACTGGTGTCAGTATTTTGCAGCCGTTCTTTATTAAATTGATAGTTGGGTAAATTTCACACATGATTTCTTTGGAAATGGATTCCGCCATTCCTGCTTCAAACGTTGGACATTTAGCGGGCCTTACACCCGACGACAACGTGCGGTTTGCGGCTTTTGCAACCGAACAAGATTTTCTGCAGCCATTTTTGACGTTCTCTAGAGTGTTTCGCGCAATGAAACCCATTCCGTAATGTAGGCGCGAGAAAACAAGCAACAAAAAATACATTTAACAGCTTTTTGCATTTGGGCTACTCCTCTAGAAGAATATGTTAAGGATAAACAAGGAATTATTCTCGGTAAATTAGAATAGTGTATGTCTCTGTCATTCATAATAAGACTTCCGATTACAACTTTTGAGACTTGATGCTGTTTATGTTTCCGTAACCTTTATTGAGTTTATTTTTAAAACCTGGCGTCCCAACCCGTCTGATGATCTTACAATATGTGTAATGTTGTTTTTAATATTATTATTTACAAGAAACGGTATACTTGAATTCCCTCCACACTCTCTCCGAATATAGTAAAATATGTGATCTTACCTTAATTCTGTTTGTTCTAATTCTTTCAGTTGATTTATGACAACCTACTAGATCCTATATGAACTTCTTGATTCTTCTTCCATGTCTACGAACCTTTACTTGTGTCAGATAGTTCTATAAACCTCTCAGTAAATAAGATACTGCACAAAAAGATGGGGTACTAAGACTCACCTACGTAACCAAACTATGTGTTGCGACATGCGGAAGCAGAAACCCCTGAGCCCCCTCTCCGGCCATTGCTCACGTTCTGTCAGTCTACTACCGCCGGTATACTTTCATTGGAGTCGTAATACCATCATGCGAGGAATCTGTAAGTAGCAGGTGAGCCTCTATCATTCATACACGTGGTACGGAGCCCTGTCAGGGCCTGAAGAAGTTGGCGAGACAAGTGAACAGTATTAAACCTCTGCACAGTCGTCCTCAAAGCAGTCTTGACGAGGAGACATGAATGCTTTTAAGTCTCACAGACTGGTATCAACGGAAACGATCTGCGTATTGGTCACATGCCAGCAGAGCACTGAAGTTTCCTCTCAGTTCCGTCTGTTAATAATAGTCTTCGTGTCGCTCATGATGCATCATCGTCTATTCTAGGAGGTTTCTGAGATTATCTCACCACGTTCCTACATTGAGCTTATTCGTACTTGTTCCATATAAAGAGATATATCAAGATAGTTGTGGATGTAAACCGCTCAGTGATGTTCATGTCTGGAATGGAAATAGTAATCTATCACGATTCGTTCCAGCATACTTAGTAAGCTGTAATTAAGGTACCTCCACCGAGTTCCCACTGAATTCACTTTTATTGAAGACATTTATAAATATGCATTTAAATCTCAACTAATATTAACAATTGTTTATACTAAGAAAGTAAGAAAACAAAATAATCTCGCTTTTTAAGTTACAGGTATTGTGATGGGATGAGTGATGTCATTGTTAAAATTGTGACGGGTGCATCACCGTAGCTGTGTGTGAGGAAATGTTTCGGCAGCGGCCGGACGTGCTTGCCATCTCCCTACCGATACTGTCATCCAGAAATGTCCACAGAGGATGCAACCCTACGCTCACGTAATAGCTATAAATCTGAAACCGCTTGTACCAATCGAAAGTAGTGAAGCACCGTCGAAGACAGTTTTAGCTGACGAACGACGATGGATGCGGCTATTTTCTGCATGGGTAGTCACAGCCAATCGTCCCACGTGACTAAATTACACCATTTCGTTTCAGTTGAACGAAATGCTCATTACATAATTTGAATGAGAAATAGTTTTTACTGTGTTTTGTGAACCTTACTACGTCAGTTAGAACAAGCAATCGGGATTACCACGATATCACAGTTTCACCGTAATATTCAGACACAATAGTCATTCGCAGGCAGTCTCAATCAGCACTCTCAGCTAAATTGATAAGTTTGATTCGTTGAAATCACCAGCATACAATTTAATTTAACTTGCGCGTTGGCTGCGTAAGTAACTGAATGTTTCACAGAATCGAAACAACTTCGTTCGGTTAGTTAAAATTTTTCCCGCTGAGAATCGTGATTAACTGTATCGAGTTGTATGCGTGACTGTGCGAGAACACGCTCAGTTGAATGAGGGCTGAATCTATAATTACGTACTTTTTATATCGTACTGGAGAGCTGGTTTATAATTTATAGTAACGACTTTTGAAAATTGAAACATCTCCCTTGAGAACATTACTACGTCAATTAGAAGAAGCGATCCGATTACTATGATATCACAGTTTTCCCGATAAAAGCCCGAGGCCTTCATTTAATTACTTTTAGGCACCCATTTAATCCAGGTGAACTGAAATCACTTGTATTGCTGTAATGTAGAATTCGTAAGCGCAGAGTTTCATGTCTGTTTTCAGTGAGCCGTGCGGCTTCAAAATATAACCACTCGTTTATTTGGCGTTTGTGATACGTATTAGGAAAGCCCCACATCGCCAGTATAGATTGCAAGTTCAAAAATAATTTCCCTATAGTGTCAGAAAATACAGCCTGCTGAATCATAATAGTCGTATGCAGATAATGTAACCTAAGCTCGTAAATGTCTGTATTTTCACGGTAATGTCTGCACCATCTCATATATCGTCAAACGATGCTGGTATTTATAGGTGTTGATTAATATTTACTTAGTGGAAGGCAGTACGTATAATCAGAAGATTATGTCGCATTACATCTTCAAAATAAGTTACTGAATGTGTATCATTCTTTCTGTTTTCCATCCTTATCAAAGAGAAGCGTGTGTTGTCTGTGTTCTCATTGTGCAAAAAAGCAACTTCAACGGTGCCTCACTATATACGATGTATTAAAAATTAGAGCCGTTTGATGCATCTGCTGAAAGGTGTCCCTCATACAGTGGACTTAGTAGCATAGTAATTTTACGAGGGGCGTTCAGAAAGTAAGCTCCGATCGGTCGCGAAATGGAAACGACTATGAAAATCCGATAAAGCTTTGCACAGATGTGTTGGGTAGTGTCTCTAGTATAACCCCAGTTAGCATCACGTCGCTCTTCTCATTTCTGAGCTCGCAGTGAGTGCGTAAAGATGTCTAGAAAATAGTGTCTGCCGCCAAGTACGAGGGCCTGGTGAGAAATTTCGCCTGAAGCTATGCAGCTAACATTACATAACTGTCGTGCTGTTTCTTCTTCAAGACAATTCTCAGCCGCATTCTGCAAGGGCAATGAAGATGCTCCTGCATCGTTTTCAAATGGAAATGTGAGATTACCCACAATACAGTCCGCAATTGTCTCCCCCTGAGTTTCATCTCTGGTCACATGAACCGCTGTCTTTGAAGACAACATTTTGACACAGACAACGAGGTGTAGGCCAGCGTGGAGAATTGGCGGAAAGCACTGGCGGCTGCCTTCTATGATGAGGCTATTGAAAAGTTGGTACAACGCTATGACAAAAGTCTAAGTCAGAACGGCGACTACGTAGAGAAGTAGCTGAAAGGTGTAGCTAATTGTTACAAGTAAAACATTTCTGATGTTCACTGTGGTTTCAATTTGGCAATCAATCGGAGCTTACTTTCTGAACAGGCCTCGTATATTAATTCATGGCATATTTTTCCTAAATACATTTCTATGAGCCTGAAGTAAGTACGAGTCAGTAAATAGTTGCAATATATTTGACACAAAATGTAAAATGTGAACACTCAACATAACACTTCGTGACCAAAGAACTAGTCCAAGTTGTTAATATAATTAGTTTACAATATTTGGTTCCTTGTAAACTAGCGTATATATTCGCGTTCGTCAGTTGGTACATGATGATAGCATAAGTAGCACAGTAGTGGTCAGTAATGAACTAATATTAACAGGGAAAACGCAATTTTTAGTAAGTCCACCCTAAAGGAACTTTGTTTGTTGCCAGATAACATGTATGTGTTGTACGTAGAGGACAGTGGAGCTACCTAACAACACGCCATGTTTTTTGAACGGTATTCGTGACTGATTTTAGAATTACATGAAGGAATGGGCGCTAGAGTTCGTCGTAAGTAGTTTCCGCCATTTCATAGAGTTTTGTTGTAGCTAGACAAATATTTCGCGTTCTAGACATTTAAGAGCTGTAAAATATTTTCCAAAATTGGGAATATATTGTTAATTCTGAAGTACAGAATTTTATGATGTTAAATGGTATAAAATTTTAGAACGATGTGAACGGTTTAGCCATCCTTCGTCGATCGTACACTATCAAGTACCTTGAAACTGAAGATGTTTTACAACGAAACATTTTATACTTGTAAAATGATTTGTGCTTTTATGGTCTGAACTACAGGGTGGCTCACGAAATGTGTTACCAATTGTTTCTTTCACAATTTACGACGCACATTAGATATTCCGCTGGGATCTCTACAGCAGTACCAGCAGAGCTTGGAAAAACAAATGAGTTACAAAATGACGTGTAATTCACGATACTGCCGCTAGGAGACTAGTAAGCAACAATGGCTGACAATGGAAGACTGACGACACAGCAACGATCGGCAATTGTGTTACTTTTTCATGAAACGAAAAGCCTTGTTGTGACTCAGAGGCGTTTTCAACAACAGTTTAACACACGAAGGGTCCATTTAAAGAAGACCATCCACAGGTTGTACGATAAATTTGTACAGGAAGGAACAGTATTGGAAGCGAAGCGACCTCGGCCTAAGCCTGTTTGTTCGCCAGAGAATATTGAAGCGGTACGAGTTGCTGTACAGAGAAGTCCCGGGAAATCGTGTGGAAAGGCAGCAGTGCAACTGGGAATATCCAGACGCTCCGTCAACGCACTCTTAAAAGTGACCTCCATATGTACCCATACTAGATGACCTGTGCACAGAAGCTCACTGAAGAACTCAAGCAGCAGAGACTACTGTTGGCTCAGTGGGCGGAGGATAGGGAAGAAACTCTCAACAACGTTTGGTTTTCAGACGAGGCGCATTTTCATTTACACGGTGTGGTTAACAAAATATACGCTTTTGAGCCACTGAAAACCCACAAGTGCTTCATGAACGACAACATTATGCACCGGGGATTACAGCGTGGGCAGAAATTTCCAGTCACGAACTTATTGGACACTTTTTCTTTGAAGAAACTGTGAACAGCGAGCGTTATTTGAGCATGCTTCACAATAGCTTCATTCCACAACTTCTTGCTACTGCCTTGCCTTTCAACACGCAGTGGTTCATGCAAGATGGAGGAAGGCCACATACTGCAAACACTGTGTTGGAGTTTTTACACGAGCATTTCGACATGCGGATCATTTCACTCAGGTTTCCAGGTTGCTTCAATGACGGACAAAATTGGCCCCCCAATAATCCAGACCTCAATCCATGTGACTTTTTTCTTTGGGGGTACCTAAAGGAAAAATTTTCCCGAAACGTCCACGTGATTTAATGGAGCTCTGAAGACTTATTCTTGAAGCTTGCAGTGAAATTACGGAAGACATGTGCCGTAGGGTAATCACTAACTTCAGTGTTCGTTTGAAGGAAGTTAGGAAACGAAATGGTGGACATATTGAGCATGTGCTGAGTTAGAACAATTATCGATGGACGGCTCTTCATTGTAGTATATGTTCCTTTCAAATTGTACTGACAATAAAGTTTAAATTCAAAACCAAATGGTAACACATTTTGTGCGCCACACTGTATTTTACCAGTCTTGAAAACGGGAATTTGTGTTAATTTCCAGTACCTTCCATTTCCAAATGTATTTAACTCGTAACTGACTTTTGATTTCACTTAATGATTATTGGTGTGTAGTAAAGGAATACTGAAACAGAATTCTGAAGGCGTGGAGAAAAGAAAGGCCATAGAATTTTTTTCGTGAAAACTTTTAAAGCTTTTTAAATAAAAGCAACGTTATTCACATTCTACATACTTTCTTCACGTTTGCACATTTGTTTCTCAACATATTCGCCGTGGCGACGAACTTATATCTCACAACGACCTGTTGATACGGTCACTGTGGAATGTTTGACTCTGTTGACGGAGCCACAACTTCACCTCTGCTTGCACCGCTTCCTGACTATTAAAGTGAAGACCTCGACAGTGTTCACCGAGTTCGGATGGGGCCAAGTCGGAACTGTATGGACGACGATCGACGACAGCGAACCCAGGGCGTCGGACTGCTGCAGGTGCCGTACGCTCGCGTGTGGTCTGGCGCTGTTGTGCTGAAGGAGAGGAACTCGTCGAATTCGAAACTCGATGACAGCACGCTGTTTCCCAGTCACCGACATGGTTACGTTACACAGCACCATGATACAAGCTGCAATTCGGAGCCCATAGGAGGCAGACAGCTGGACATGGTGTGGAAAGCTAATGTGTGTTTCATTTAAGAAGCTCTAAGGGTTTTCACGTAAAAATTTCGGAGGCACTACTTGTGAGCACTCCCTCGTATTAGTAAGTAGAGTACCGACAAGCTTTTCTCGATTACGACGTTTTTAAATTTCAATAGGTTATTTGTTCGTAGGTTCGTGTCGGCGTTGTGCCTCGGAAGATATATTAACATTTGGAAAAACAATGGTTTTTTGGAGTAACTTTTTTCAATTTCAGAAAAAATTGCAGCATGTAAAAACTTTAAAAACGGAATGGGCTGGCTAGAGTGGAAAGGGTCAAACGGCTATCGAGGTAGGAGTCTCCCCGCTGCACTATACGTGTTTCAGTCATCAGACGTAGCACTTACGTGGTAAGCTGATGGCTGTATTATTCAGGGTGTTTCAAACAGAATATACGTATTACAAAGTATTATTTGGAAATTTGTGGTAAGGTCTTATGGGACCAGACTGCTGAGGTCATTTGTCTCTAAGCTTACGCACTACTGAATCTAACTTTAACTTATGATATGGACAGCACACACACTCATACCCGAGGGGGGACTCGAACCTCCGACGGGGGAAGCCGCCCGGACCGTGGCAAGGCGCCTAAGCCCACGCGGCTACCCCGCCCGCCACCCAAAGTATTATTTTGTACAAACTATCGATCACTGCGTCTCGGCTCTGCTATTGGTCAAACGAAAACATAGTCTAGTTTATATTAATAGTCGCTAAATGTCAGTTGTCGTCTGCTTTCCTTGGTAACCATCATATGTTTAAAATGGCTACTCCGCAGCAGAAATCATTTTCTTTTCTCAAGTTTGCGAAGTACAATTGCGTGATCACAGTGCAAAGACGTTTCAGGTTGGGTACAAAACTCATCCTCAGGATGAGTGGAACATTCGCAGATGGTATCGACAGTTTCTAGATGCAGGATGTGTATGTAAAGGAAAGAGTCGTGTTCCTGAAGAAAATGTGCACGAATTCAAACTGCTTTCCAAAATAGCCCTTCAAAATCGACTCGTCGTGCCAGTCGGGAGTTACAACTTTCTACAACAACAATTTGGCGTGTTTTGAGACGTCAGTTCGTTATGAAGCCGTAAAAGGTACAACTGTTACAAGCTGTGCGTCCTGATCACAAACGCAAACGTGTGGCATTTTGTAATGAGATTCTTGTTGCTATTGACAATGATAACACTTTCGCAGAACGCATCTTGTTCAGTGATGAAGCGACTTTCCATGTTAATGGTCAGGTAAACAAATACAATGTTCGAATTTGTGGCGTATGAAACCCACATACAGCCACTGAACATGTAGGAGATTCGCAGAAAGTCAATGTGTTTTGTGCGACATCCTGATAGTCTGTTTACGGCCGATTCTTCTTTGATGGAAACACGGTTAACAGTCAGCGGTATTCCGCTGTGTTTCAAAACGGGTTTTTCCGAGGCCGGCCCAAAATGGTTGAAATGGCTCTGAAGACTATGGGACTTAACATCTGAGGTCATCAGTCCCCGAGAACTCAGAAGTACTTAAACCCAATGATATCACACACATCCATGCCCGAGCCAGGACTCGAACCTGCGACCGTAGTGGTCGCGCGGTTCAAGACTGAAGCCCCTAGAACCGCTCGGCCACACCGGCCGGCTTTCCGAGGCTGCACGAAGACAACTTCATTTTTCAACAAGACGGGGCACCCGCTCACTGGACTCGCGAAATGCTTGAATATCTGGATGAAACTCTACCGAACCGTTGGATTGGTCAAGTAGCTGGCGACTTAGCATGTCTCAGCCGGGCTCCACGGTCACTGGACTTGATACCCTCTGACTTCTTCCTGTGGGGTTAAAGACAACGTTTATATATCTCCACTCCCACAGAACCTGGGAGAGTTGAAGAACCGGATCCGTACTGCCATAACATCACTGACGAAGGACATGGTTGCCCGAGTACGGGAGGAATTTGAGTATCGATGTGGTATTGTTATTGTTGCTGGACGACGTATTGAACATCTGTAATCTGAACTTGAGAGGTTCGTAAATATGTGTGTAAAGTTTCATATTCGTATGTCATACAGTTTAATACATATATGCATTCCAAATACGTATATATACGTATATTCTTTTTGTAAAGCCCTGTATTTACACAAAATGACATTAAAAGACAAAAAGTCTTCCTTCCAAATCGAAACATGCAAATCGTCAGAGACGGCAGCCTAAACATACAGGTCCTTTGTACCAAATCTCTGCATTCTTCTGAGTTGAGAAGCGTAGATACAGGATGGACCAAATGTCACTTGCTTTTGTTTAACTTTGTAACAAAGGACTGACGGGAGACTGACCACGGAACAGCCCAATGAGCCAAATTTGTGAAGCTTTACTCTGAAAACCAGTTACAGCCCGTTCGTGAGTTGGAGAATTCTTGCCCATCTAGTATATACGCTGCGTACCAATTCAGACGGATTTAATTTGCACTGGTCATGTGGACACCTGTAATAATTTATGCACGGGGGGGGGGGGGGAATTCTGAAATTGCTGTTTTTTATAAAAATGAGTTGAGCAATTTCGAGACGTATCATGCCACGATAACTACATTTCATAGGTGACACTAAAAAGTTATTATGTCTCAGAGAAATGGTTCAAATGGCTCTGAGCACTATGGGGCTTAACTTCTGAGGTCATCAGTCACCTAGAACTGAGAACTACTGAAACCTAACTAACCTAAGGACATCACAAACATCCATGCCCGAGGCAGGATTCCAACCGGTGACCGTAGCGGTCGCTCGGTTCCAGACTGTAGCGCCTAGAACCTCTCGGCCACACCGGCCGGCTGTCTCAGAGAACTTACCATTATCCGTACGCTTATAGAAGTATATTAGAATCGTGTAATGAGTAAAAACACTGTGCTACAAACTCGTCGAGGGGGAGGCTGGGTGGGGGAGTGAGAGGAAATGCCACCCCTCTTTGTTGACTCCTGTGACTGGCACACAAATTTGGTTCTGGAGTAGTCAGAAGCCACACTAAGAACAAACGCAATTTATTCACGAAAGCTGTTGCTTACAAGCTCCTCCTTCTGTACTGGTGTCGTTGTAGAACTATGAGCATTATAACCAATGCAAATGTCGTGCAGTTCAACAAATGGATGCCTCAGTGCTATATCTTCGCAGAAATTACGATCAGTACCAGATGTTCATCCCACGTGTAGCAATGTTCGTTTAGCGAGAATACCCTTATTCTTAATACTTTGTTAGCAGTCGCTACAAAATGAGTGAAGAAAATATTTATCTTTTGTTGATAGAGGTCGCGTAATGAGAATGGCGATAAGGCTCTAAACATTTGGGCCAATACGAAGTTGTGCCAATACTCATAATACATCCACACAGTATCGAATGGCACGGGAAGAAGGTTAAATGTTTCTGCACAAGGTATGCGGTAATCCGGTATACGAAGTATGGCAGCTTACAAATGCAGACTGTGCTGTGTTTTGTAGCTCCTCTAGTGGTTGCCAGTGCGCTGCGGTCGGGGGTCGCGCCTGGCGAGCAGGCCGCCCCGCCACACACAGAGGTTTCCTGCTGCGCGCCGGCTTCCGCGAATTCCAAGTGGCGGACCCTCATTTCCGCTCCACCAGCGCCGTTTCCAATACGGGTTTTCTGCGAGGATGGCAGACTCTCGTCGGAGGGCGTTCGTCCACTTGACTGCCTGAGCGAACAGAACCTGGGGTAGGACCGACCACGAACTGAAATCTAACATGCGAGAATCGGTTTGTTGTCCGGGAATACTTCTGCCACATTTTCCACCTCGGATTGTCTAAAGTGTGAAGCGAGTATTTCCCAAGAAGTGAATACATCTGTAAAGGGATGAGAGGCCTCTGTGCATCTACATCAGCGCTGGGAAAGTCATCGCAGGATATGTGTAGCTCTGAATATGAGGCCGCATTCATTTCCACCCTTTCAATAGAAGATTCTTGGTGTGTTACTGATAAGTACTAATTTCTATAGTTTTTGCGACGCTGAAACGAATTTGTATGTTGTTTTTTTTTTTTTTTTTAAGTCGTCTGGGACATGCGACCTCTGAATTGCGTCGGTAATGTATGTCACTTCTTTTGTCTTCTGAGCGATTAGATGCGGTCTGCCACGAATTCCTCTTCTGTGTCAACCACTTCAACTTAGAGTAGCACTTGTATCCTGTGTCCTCAATTATCAGTGAGCCGTGGTCACTCCAAACTATGCCTTTCCTTGAACTTGGCTGTCTATCTGCGTTTGGTTTCCGCCGTTGTTGTGGTTATGCCGTGGTTCTTCCTCCTTCTACGTGTGGCAGCAGCGATGTGTATCGATAGTTACACCTTGTACCATCTTTCGTCTTGTGCATATAGTTTCCGGCTAGGGTGTGTGCGGGCAGTGGGTCGGTTGGCGCGGACCAGGGAGGACATCTCCGTGTGGCCCGGTCGGCTGGGTCCGCTGGCGGTCCCTGCGCAGTGTCGGAGCGTGGGTGGAGCTGTCCGACCGCTAAGAGCTTCGTGGCTCACCGACCCAGGACGTCAAAGTTGAGTGGTGTGTTAAGTACCCAAGCCATATCCGCTCATGTTGTGTCGCTCGTTTCGGTGGTTCGCTGTTGGGGAGCTTTCAAAATGGTTCAAATGGCTCTGAGCACTATGGGACTTAACATCTACTATGGTAATCAGTTCCCTAGAACTTAGAACTACTTAAACCTAACTAACCTAAGGACAGCACACAACACCCAGTCATCACGAGGCAGAGAAAATCCCTGACCCCGCCGGGAATCGAACCCGGGAACCCGGGCGTGGGAAGCGAGAACGCTACCGCACGACCACGAGCTGCGGACTGGGGAGCTTTCCCTGTGAGCAACACCGACTGTTTGCAGTGGTGTAATCGAGCCGCCGTGCGGTGGAATTAACTATATTGGTTCACTACAATTCAAGTGTACCAGCGGAATTTTCTGCCTTGTGGCCGTTAGTATTCCGGTTACCTGCCCTGGCCACTAACGTAATTTCAGGCAGTGTCCTTTCCTCACCTGTTCTCGCTGTCCAGCACGGTGTGTAGTTTTTACAGCTAAATACATATTTCATTGTGGATAATCACGTTCGTAACAGTTTGGTCCTTGAGTACATGTACTGATTGGCGGCTAGCAAGTCGCTTGGTCGGTCGGTTCGTGACTGTCTCTTGGTTGGGTTACCAACGGATCAAGTTTACTTGGGCCCACCACCTGTCTCACCTAAGTGAACGTTAATATTTCGAGGGCACCCCCCCCCCCCCCCCCCCCTGGAGCTGTCTGAGTACTGTTGTCTATACTATACTTTTCATGAGTGTTTAATGGTCTGTTGGTAATCTAATATAGCCAATGCTTTAAAAGAAAATTTTTTTTATTGTGTTTTATGTAAATCAAGGGCCTTCAGCCCGTATAAGTAAGTTTGAATTTTGGCAAGTGGATATTTTGCTGAAAGTTACTGTTGTTGTGTTATCTTTTCGCTTAGTGCGCTGTTAACCACTTAAAACTCAAAGTTTTAAGGTATTTTGAATATTTGGAAAATCAATTGTGGGTCTTCAGTCGCTTAAAACCTTATTCTTAAATTTAGCTATTGTCGTTGCGTTGCTTTTTATTTAGTGTGCTTTCGGCCACTTAAAACTTCAAGGTTAAGGTATTTTTTGAATTTTTGGAAAATCAGCTGTGGGCCTTTAGCCACTTAAAGCCTTATTCTCAAAATGTAATCTTAAGCGAAAACATTGCAGACTCCTGCCTTAAAAGATTATGGTAATGTATTTAAAAATTTTGATATTTAAACGTGGCCTTCAGTCAATTGTATTGAACCTTGTATATGTTTGTCATATCCACTTTTTTCTTGAGGTTTTCAGCCTAGATGTGATTTATTTTATTTGCAATTTTTGCAATTTGCACTGCGTGTTTTCAGTCACTTGAAATTTATCTTGTTCATTTTTAAGATTTCTTGTTTGGAGGCCTTCAGCCCTGAAAGAATTGGATTTTGAAACTCATAGTTGTAAAGGTTCGAACATGTGTCGTTTCTGTTTTAATGTGTTATTAAACTACAATAAATTACACTTTTGAAGTGAAACTGACCGCCAACTTATTTGGCCCTTTCCACAATCCTAATCACCTGCCCAGCGGGTTTAGCGGGCGTATCAATCAGCTGGATGTACTCCAGTCTGTCTTTCTCCATAGGTTTTACCCTCTACAGCTCCTTCTAGTACCGCAGAAGTTATTCCCTGATGCCGTAACAGATGTCCTACCATCCTATCCCTTCTTATTGTCAGTGTTTTCCATATATTCCCTTCCTCTCCGATACTGGATGGGATCTCCTCATTCCTTACCTTACCAGACCGCCTAGTTTTCAACGCTCATCTATAACACTACACCTAAAATGCTCTAAATCTCTTCTATTCTTGTTTTCCCGTATTTCATGTTTCACTCCCATACAATGCTGTGCTCCAAAATTACATTCTCAGAAAGTGCTTCCTCAAAGTAAGACCTACATCTGGTACCAGTAGATTTCTTCTGGCCAGGAATGCCCTTCTTGCCAGTGCTAGTCTACTTTTGATGTCCACTTGGTCCGTCCATCATGGATTCTTTTGCTAACTACTTAGCAGAATTCCTTCACTTCATCGACTTCGTGACCATCAGTCCTCATGTTAAGTTTCTTGCTATTCTCACTCCTGCTGCTTCTTATTATTTTCGTCTTTCTTCGTTCCATATTTTGTACTTACAGACTGTTCATTCCATTCAACATATCCTGTAATTCCTCTTCACTTTCACTGATGGTAGTAATTCATCCGCGAATATTATCATTGATCTCTTTCCACCTTGATTTTTAATTCTGAACCTTTTTTTATTTCCATCACTGCTTCTTCAGTGTATAGATTGAACAGTAGGGGCAAAAGACTACGTTCCTGTCTTTCACTCTTTTTAATCCGAGGCACTTCATTTTTGATCTTCCAATTTTATTTTTCTCTCTATTTTATTTTTCCCGTCGCTTCCTGTAGCGTATCCCTATTTCGAACATATTGCACCAATTGGCATTGTTGAACGTTTTTTCCATTTGATAAACGCTATGAAAGTGTCTTGTGTTTTCTTTAGTCTTGCTTGCACTATCAACCGCAACGTCACAACTGTATCTCTGGGACCTTTACGTTTAATTAAGCCAAACAGAGCGATATCCACTCCATCCTAAGTGAATACCGTGACATCATTGCCCTGACAGAAGAATATGGCATGTGAACGTCGTTCAGATCAGTGGATTTTCATCGTGCTTTTCACAGCATAAACCACGATTTCCTTGACTCGGCCATGCAACGTATGACGGTATCCTAGAATTTCATTACCGTCCTCATGCGCCTTTTTGACGACGCTCCTTCGACAGTGAGAGTGAACGGCTGGGAGGAAGGTACGATTCCTGTTTACAGATCAGTTAGGCAAGGATGTCCTTTGTCGATGTTAGTTTGCTATAGCTCTCGAACCTTTGAAGAAGACCTACCGGCGGACTCTTACGGGCGTCCGGCTCCGTGCGAGTTTCTTTATGCATAAGCAGATGACTTAATGATACTCGTCCGATCGGAGATTGGGGTATAGTCGAACAATCTAGGAGCGATTACTGCAGTCCTATCGTTATTGCTAAAAAACGTGATAACTCGGAATTGTATTAGATGCGAGAAAAATAAATAAAGTAATTATAAGGGAATTAGAACAGCCAGGCAATATGGAGGAGCTAATGCAGAATTTTAATAATATCAATTTAATGTCCAGTGTTGATCTGACCTCGGGATTTTGGTAGATCCCGTTGGCAGAGGAAAGCAGATGGTACACTTTTTTGAAGCGCGAAGCTACCGGTTTAGGGTAGTACCTTCTCGGACTTACAATTTCTGTGGAATATTTTGTAAGATCGATGAGTCATGTCCTGGGGGGGAGGCTAATGAGCAAACTCGTGATATAAGTAGTTGATCGCTACAGAAAAACGTGGAATGAGCGTTGTCGGATTTTGGAGGAGGTACTCATGGCTCCGAGATGAGATGGAATGACTTCAAAGCTCGCAAAATGTCAGTTTTTCGAACAGAAATTCAATTCCTGGGGAATATCCTTACTTCGGAAGGAATTTTACCTAGTTCCGAAAAATTAAAGTCCATTGAAGAATGTAATAGACCCAAAAGTAGGTTTCTACATAAAATTCCTGGGGGAGGGAGGAATGAACATTCCGAATTGTTGAAGAAAAATGCAGTTTGAAGGTGGACCGAAGAATGTGAAACGGAATTCCAGGGTGTAAATGATAAATTGTGCAATAGTAAGATGTACTACCCAGATATGAATCTCCCTCTCTGTTTAGCGTCGCACAGTTCCACGAGCCCCCCATTTGCCACAAAGTGTGATCTCACGATTATGGCAACGATTCCAGCAGACAGGAAACGTGTCCAGGCTCTACAGTACGGGACGTCCAGAGTGTACAACACCACAAGAAGACCGATGTCCTTGAAAGGGACCTGTATGGAGGTCATGGTTTGATGGTGTGGGGTGGGATTATGATTGGTGCACGTACACCTCTGCATGTCTTTGACATAGGAACTGTAACATGTCAGGTGTATCGAGACGTCATTTTGCACGTTTGTCCGCCTCTTCAGGGGTGCAGTGGGTTCCACCTTCCTCCTGATGGATGATAACGCACGGCCCCACTGAACTGCCATCGTGGAGGAGTATCTTGAAACAGATCAGGCGAATGGAGTGGCCTGCCTGTTCTCCTGACCTAAACCCCATGGAGCACGTCTGGAATGCTCTCGGTCGACGTATTCCTGCACGTCTTCAAACCCCTACGGCACTTCAGGAGCTCCGACAGGCACTGGTGCAAGAATTATGGCAACCCGTTGTGCGGCCTGTGTACGTGTGCATGGTGATCATATCCCATATTGATGTTGGGGTACATGCGCAGGAAACAGTGGCGTTCTGTAGTACATGTGTTTCGGGATGGTTTTCTCAACTTATCACCAATACCGTGGACTTTCTGATCTGTGTCGTGTGTGTTCCGTATGTGCCTATGCTATTAGCGCCAGTTTTGTGTAGTGCGACGTTGTGTGGCACCACATTCTGCAATTATCCTTAATTTATGAGCATGACTGTACATCCTCCCAAAATGTAGACAGCAAACAAAGTCCTTGCAGTAGAAGAGATCTGTTTCATAGTATCGGGGATAAACAAGGTGTACATTGTGAAGCCCAAGTTTACTAGATATTTTCTTCTTGTTTTGGTGTAAGGAACCTAATCCTAAAGGTAGTCGGTCCTTTCTTGGAACACCTTGTATATTTATACATTGACGGAAAAAATCGCAACAGCAAGAAGGAATTGTGCGACGTTACTGAAACTTTGTGGGCGTTTTCCTACATCTGGAATTCTTCTCAGTTTGCAGTTTCTGAATCTTTGGAAACGGCAATATTTTCTTCATATGCATGTCAAAAATGTTATAAATCTTTTTTAATTACAAACGCAAAGGTAACTCCAAAACAAACGAAATGATAAATTTCGCGCCAGTCGCGTAAGAGGCGCGCTAGTAACGCCACGATGACAATGCATATCAGGTTTGCCTTAAATGCACGCTGTAACGATCTTGGATGTTTGTTGCTTTTGAGACTGGTCATGGCGAGTTGATGTTGCTTAAGACTACCTTTAAGGCGACAAAGACGCCGTTATGAACACCTCATTGAGTTTGAACTAGGTCGTGTTATAGGCCTATGAAAAGTTGGTTGCTCCTTGTGCGGTATTGCAGAAAGACTTGGCAGGAATGTTGTCACTGCAAATTATTGCTTTCCGTAGTGGTTACAAGAATGTTTGGGCACAAGGAACGTGCTCTGGACGACCACGTGGCGCTACCGAAAGGGAAGACTATCGTGTTGGGCGGGTGGCTCTGTGATATCGCACTGCATCTGCAGTAGCAATTCGAGCGGTAGATGGCACCACAGTGACACAAAGACCTGTTTCAAATAGGTTAATTCACGGACAGCTCAGAGGCAGGCGCTCTGTACTGTGCATTCCACTAACCCCAAGCTACCGTTGTTCCGGACTTCCGGGAGGGCTCACCGGAGGGAAGGGTGGAGGTTTATTGTGTTTTCTGATGAAAGCTGGTTGTGTCTCGGTGCCAGAGAAGGTCGTGCGTTGGGTAGAAGGAGGGCAGTTGAGGGCTTTCAACCAGCCTGTCGTCTGTTAAGTCACACTGAACCCACACCTGGTGTTATGGTCTGGTGTGCTATTCCGTTTGACAGTAAGAGCAGTCTCTTGGTTATCCTACGGACTCTGACCGGAAATCTGTACTTCAATCTTGTGATTAAACCTGTTGCGCTGCGATTCATGAATAGTTGTATTAAATTTCAGCCTCCAGTTGCATAAGCAAAGAAACTTTACCTAGGTCTCGGCTATAATAATGTAGCGTTCTTCAGAAATGTCATAATATAAGAAGTGACGCAGTCATATGAATATGTGCTGTAGCTCTAATATTTTAAGTTTGACAAGGCCAATAAGTGGCATGTTTTAATTAATTTTATATTATGACATTTCTGAAGAAGACTACTTTATTATAGCTGAAATCTAGGTAAAGTTTCTTTGCTTATGGAACTGGAGGCTGAAATTTAATAAAATTACAATTTACGGTTGCTGACTCTGATGCACTATGCAGGTGGTGTTTTCCAATAGGATAACACCCATCAAAATCGGCTTTAGTAACCGGAAAGAGTGTCAGCATGTTGCCTGGGCCTGCTCGATCACCAGAACTGTCTTGGAGCACATATGGGACATCATCAGACGACAACTGCGTCATCCACGATCAGCATTAATCATCCCCGTGCTGACCGACCAAGCGCAACAGGAATGGAAATGCATCACACAAACCGACATCCGGTACCTGTACAACATACACACATTCTGACAGACAGTAGAGGGGAAGCGAAACTTGTCCTTAGAGAAGTTCCATGAAATCTCACAGCAGACGGACTTACAATCCTCCTACGAAGTACCTTAGTACATGGAATCGAAATCCTCAGATAATATCCCCATTATAACTCGGTATGAAGACGTGTCTCTAATTAGGTACTTCATCTACGAGAGATCACCCAACCATCAAGACTGAACACAAGAGTTAATCGAAGAAGAGCTTCAGAATTACGAAATGCCTGTAAGTTCACGTGAAATGTCTAAAAAAAAGGTGTTTCTGTGAGTGCAAGACTAAATCACTACAATAAAGTAGTTCTGCCGGAAGCACTCTTGTGCTCTAGGGACTACTGTAACACGTTGTTACACAAAAGTAAGGGCGATTGAAAGTGGGAAAGGAGAATTCTCAGGTAAATGTATGGACTAATACTTAGTGAAAGAATAAATGAGCTGTCCAGAGACATCTATAAACATCGACTAATACAGTCAACAGCCAATCATGTGCCGGAATTTTATTTATTTAAACTTGATCTATGTTTCAGTACTAATATGACTATCTGCTTGAGAGGTAACTGATGTCACTTGTTTAGAAGTATTGATGCGAGCTGGTTACATTAATTAATGTAACGAAGTAAGATTACGTACCTCTAAAGAAGATACTCGTACTAGTACAAATTTCGGCAACTGATTGGGCGTTTACGAGTACTTTACTAATCGAAGGTTCCAGAATGAGATTTTCACTCTGCAGCGGAGTGTGCGCTGATGTCAAACTTCCTGGAAGATTAAAACTGTGTACCGGATCGAGACTCGAACTCGGGACCTTTGCCTTTTGCGGGCAAGGCTACTCACAGTAGCTGTTAACAACCGTATTTAAGATTGTGATCTACAAGCCGGGGGAAACAATGGTGGACGCTGTGGTGTCGTTCGAAGAGCGAGGTGCAAAAGCACGGTTGGTATCGCGTGACGGAACCACGAGCAGACACAGTCGCTGCGAGAAGCAACGGCGAATGAGAGACGGTGGCGTAGGAGCGACGCGCTGGCCCAGGCTGGGACACTGGCAGCCCTGCCGGCTCGGCCCAGTGGGCAGCCGTCGCCGATGGGTGGCAGTCGCAGCTCTGTGTAGGAGCTGTGTAGCCAGTGGAACTCTGTCAGATGACGCTGGTACCGAGCGCTGCATCTACCTTACATGTCAGTAATAAACACTCGAGACATTCCCGAGGCCAAAATTAAGCCTCTTTAAAGTCAGTACCGCCATTAGACTCTTGTTTATTTACAGTGTTAAATTTACACTTACACAATCGTGATTTCGGCTTCAAAGTCCCATTATCAAGTGTTTTAAGTGATACAAATTGCCTAAGATGACATGCTGTCATATTAAAATACACGATTAGACACATTGTCTAACATAAGCAAATTGATGGTGTTGCCAGGGGAAGCCCCCTCTGCCATCTGGTAGCTAATTTAGTCATGGAATACTTCGAGGACAAGGCACTGGACTCACAAGTTTTAAACCAGCGGTCTTCTGGAGGTACGTGGACGACACATTCGTGGTATGGCCCCATGGGATGGCTGAATTACATCGATTTTTGAGCATTTGAATTCCACCCATGCTAGCATTAAATTTACTGTGGAAATAGAAAACGACGGCTACATCCCCTTTCTGGATGTTGTCATTCGCCATAAAGGTGATGATGGCAGATTAGGACATGACGTATATCGGAAACCAACACACACAAATCTATATCTTCATGCCAGTTCGTGCCATGACAGACCACAGCTGTCCTTAAGACAGTTATTACAAAAAAATTCTTGGTCAAGATTCCATCATAACCCAAATATTATCGACCAGTCTGCTATCTAAATTCGCTGGCTGCGATCCATTTGGATTTACACTCAGAAAGTCGGTTGTTGTTGTCTTCAGTCCAGAGACTAGTTTGATGCAGCTCTCCATGCTACTCTATCCTGTGCAAGTTTCTACATCTCCCAGTACCTACTGCAACCTACATCCTTCTGAATCTGTTTAGTGTATTCATCTCTTGGTCTCCCTCTGCGATTTTTACCCGCCACGCTGCCCTCCAATACTAAATTGGTGATCCCTTGATCCCTCAGAATATGCCCTACCAACCGATCCCTTCCTCTAGTCAAGTTGTGCCACAAATTTCTCTTCTCCCCAATTCTATCTAGTACCTTCTCATTAGTTATGTGATCTACCCATCTAATCTTTAGCATTCTACTGTAGCACCACATTTCGAAAGCTTCTATTCTCTTCTTGTCCAAACTATTTATCGTCCACGTTTCACTTCCATACATGGCTACACTCCATACAAATACTTTCAGAAACGACTTCCTGACACTTAAATCTATACTCGATGCTAACAAAGTTCTCTTCTTCAGAAACGCTTTCCTTGCCATTGCTAGTCTACATTTTATATCCTCTCTACTTCGACCATCATCATTTATTTTGCTCCCCAAATAGCAAAACTCATTTACTACTTTCTCTCATTTCCTAATCTAATTCACACAGCATCACCCGATTTAATTCGACTACATTCCATTATCCTCGTTTTGCTTCTGATGATGTTCATCTTATATCCTCATTTCAAGACACTGTCCATTCCGTTCAGCTGCTCTTCCAGGTCCTTTGCTGTCTCTGACAGAATTACAATGTCATCGGCGAACCTCAAAGTTTTTATTTCTTCTCTATGGATTTTAATACCTACTCCGAATTTTTCTTTTGTTTCATTTACTGCTTCGTCAATATACAGATTGAATAAGGTCGGGGATAGGGTACAACCCTGTCTCACTCGCTTCCCAACCACTGCTTCCCTTTCATGCCCCTCGACTCTTATAACTGCCATCTGGTTTCTGTACAAATTGTAAATAGCCTTTCGCTCCCTGTATTCTACCCCTGCCAGCCTCAGAATTTGAAAGAGCTTTTCCAGTCAACATTGTCAAAAGCTTTCTCTAAATCTACAAATGTTAGAAACGTAGGTTCGCCTTTCCTTAATCTATTTTCTAAGATAAGTCGGTAGATGAGGATATTCGAATAGTGAACAGAACGGGAAAAAATACGGAACAGTAGAATTGATATATATAGCAGGGACATCCGATAATTTGTAGTGACCCCCGATGTCTGCACGCCTTCGAAACCTGAAGCTCTCGGCGGCTGCGTGCAACTGTATTTGTGACTATTGCGACAATAGAGTGCCGATTGGCGAGTAGGAAATCGCAAGGTGCTCAAAAATATCACCGTGGTATGCCCACAGGATTCGATTTGCGTATCCGTCCTCTGGAACGTCCCTGAACTCCTCCTAATATCAGCAGAAGGGGGCGATCACACAGAAGGAGTAGTCACATATGCTGACGACCTCCTCCTTCTCCACATAGTAGCTAACTCGACAGAGTTGGTGTGCTACAGATAAGCTCACCACTGTGGGAAATAAAACCCTCTACATTATGCTGGAAGGCAACTTACAGAGAAATCCTACAGTCAAACGGTAGAGAAAATGCATAAAAAGAAACATATTTACAAAGTACTTGGGCATATTCCTGTTCCATAATTAAACTTTAATCAACACATCAAAACAGCTACAGAAAGAGCGTGCAGATTACTACATAAGTTTGCCAGGATCGACACAGGATCGACGCTGATTGAAAATGGTTCAAATGGCTCTGAGCACTGCGGGACTTAACGACTGAGGTCATCAGTCCCCTAGAACTTAGAACTAGTTAAACCTAACTAACCTAAGGACATCACAAACATCCATGCCCGAGGCAGGATTCGAACCTGCAACCGTAGCGGTCTTGCGGTTCCAGACTGCAGCGCCTTTAACCGCACGGCCACTTCGGCCGCCGACGCAGATTACCCACAATACGAACATACCAATGCGCCCTCTTCGAGTCCACAATATGTTTTGCTGCCAAATTTAGGGCACATCGGCTCTGCAAGGCGGCTAATGCCATGGTGGAAGGGCGCGGAGACAGGAGTTTGGTTCTGTGGTTATGGGGGAGGGGAGCGAGGAGTGTCCTGGTCTGCGCGTGGTGCTCGTGATATACCAGATAGGCATAGCTGTTAAATCTCTCGCGGAAACATATCAACATACCGGCTGGAAACGGGCAGCCCAGACAGTCAGAAACCTCTCAAGGGAGGAAGTTCACACTTTCCAAGAGCTTCAAATAGGGAGAACGGATTCATGACAAAAGAAGTCGGACGACAGAGAAAAGGCACCCGACATCAGGCAGCAACTGGGGATGAAACATGTTAATCCCAGCATGGATCATTCCTTAACTGGCCTCGGGCCACACTCCACTCGTTTATTGTGCCTGAACCTCGATCAGGAGGCTGAGGGTCACCACTACACACACTTCTGAACTGTGACTGCTGGTCGCAGGAAAGACGACTAGCGAACGCAAGCCATGACATAACATAGTCACCCAGAGATCAAACCTTGTTGACCGATCTCAACGACTGTGTGGAAAGAATATTTATAGCGTTGCACAAGCAGTACTTGCGGCGGTTTCAGGTAGCAACACGCGCAGGTCACAAATGCTTTTTTTTTTCCTTTATTGGGTTTCGATTCCCCCCAAGAGAGGGCGTGCTGGCAGGAGCTTAGTACGCCGCTCTTCAGTCTGCAGAATACATAAAAATGTAATAAGAATAAACAATAAAAACAGGCGACAAAAACAGTTACTTTTTGAATTGTAAAATGGCGGAAATTTGTGCAAGTTAAAATGTAAAAACAAAGGGTTAGTGATGCTAATTGACTCACAGAGTAAGCAGGCAGGTACAATAGTAAGAGGCAATTAAAAAACAAGGCGACAGTCTGGTTTCTGTTCGCAAGAGATGAAAAAATCACACCTAGAGACAGTATGGTTTCTTGAATGAGATTTTCACTCTGCAGCGGAGTGTGCGCTGATATGAAGCTTCATGGCAGATTAAAACTATGTGCCGCACCGAGACTCGAACTCGGGACCTATGCCTTTTCCGGGCAAGTGCTCTACCAACTGAGCTACCCAAGCACGACTCATGCCCCGTCCTCACAGCCATACTTCTACCAGTACCTCGTCTCCTACCTTCCAAACTTTACAGAAGTTCTCCTGTGAATTTTGCAGAACTAGCACTCCCGGAAGAAAGGATATTGCGGAGACATGGCTTAGCCACAGCCTTGGGGTTGTTTCTAGAATGATTCTGGAAACATCCCCCAGGCTGTGGCTAAGCCATGTCTCCGCAATATTCTTTCTTTCAGGAGTGCTAGTTATGCACGGGAAAAAGAGGGGAGGAGAGGTTAGACGGGGGGAGGAGCTGATGGAGGGAGAGGACTCATAAAGGAGGGGCAGAGTGGACTCGAGAAGGAGTGGGGAAGGCAGAGGAGAGGAATGCAAAAGGACTTGGGGGAGATAAAGGAGTCAAAAAGAGGACAGGCAGGGAAAAAGAGTATTGAAGGGGACGGGAGCCTGGGAAAAGGACAGAGAGGGGGAGGTGAGGATGAGAGTTGATAGGAGGGATAAATGGAGGGAGAAAGGGCGTCATCAGGGAGGGGGAGTTGACGGAAGCCACCTTGGGCAAGGAGATGAAGGGTTGTAGAGGTGGAGGGTAGGGGACACACAGCGGGAAGGCGTGGCAGCGGGTAGAGGGGTTCAGCCCCCTATCCAGCCAGAGAGTTTAAGGAGATGGAGGCGATTGTGGGCTTTGGATTGGATAGAGCGGAGATGAGGGGCCCAGGTAAGTTGACAGTCAATGGTGAGTCCAAGGTAGGTGAGGGTCGTGGAGAGGTGGACAGCAGGGAGTGGTACGACCTACGATGATTCCCTGGGTCTTGGAACGATTTTAGCAGCCACTGGTTACCCCAGGTGTCAAAAAGGTCAACGTGATTCTGAAGAAGGCGGTGGGATCGTTGAAGGGTAGGAGCGAGGGCAAGTAAGGCTGTGTAATCGGCATACTGCAGGAGGTGGACTGGAAGGGGGGGGGGGTTGGGGCATATCTGCTGTGTACAGGAGTTAGAGTTGCAAATGCCCCGATGCCCCGACAGGCAGTACTAACGAGACAGGTGGCAGATCAGGCGAGGACAGACGAACATATAACAAGGACTAAAAGCATAGTCATCCAAGTGTCACGAAAATAAGTTTTCATAACACATTTATAATAAATTGTAAGGGAAATTTAGAAATAGAGTCACGCCATCTAAGGCGTGGCACCCGCTCCCGGATGGCGAGCAGTGGTGGCAGTAATATCGTGGCGGATTCTTCCTCAGTGTCTTTCTCAGGCACACAGTCCTGGACAGCGTCGGTTGCGACGTTCTACTCATTTCAATTTCTCTATATTTTCGTAATTTTTTCATCTTATTAATACATAAATTGTTACTTTTAAGTATTTCAATTCCCTGCTTAGTTTTAAATTTACAAGTGATTAAAGCTAAAAGATCGTTAAACTTTGTTAAAGTAAGAAGGAATCAAATACGCTTTATGTCCTGTATATGTACAATTTAATATTGTGGCAGCAGGACCTTTTTCAGTAACTAGGTCGTTTGTAAATGGCAGCAAATAAAATAAAATAACTGCCTTGTCTGGTCTCGGCTCTTGAGAAAGAATGTGCTGCCATTCCGCCACAGGCACTCGGGCGCCTCTTTCAAGGTGTCTCCGACAGAGTTCAAGCCGCCGTAAAGGCGAAGGGTGTCCACAGTCTACATTAATGAAAACTAACAGATACCCGGATAGTTTCGATCAGATAATGTACATTGATGCCTATAAAACAGTCATAACAATCAAAGTCCTAGGTCACTGTTTTTCCGCCTCTAAACAAGTACGAAATAATCACTTGAGTGACAGCTGAACTTATTTTAGGTTGTGAAGCGGATTTTGATTAATTTTATGGTTTCTTTCAGCCGTAAGCCGTAAGACAAGGAAAGAAACAAGGTTAATAGCCGACGATGTCGTCGGAGAAGGAACATAAGATTCTGCAATGGAAAAACGATGAAGTGATTACGATGCCATCCTCCACAAGGGAACCGTCCTGACATTTGCCTTCGTCGAACTAAGGAGGTCAAACCAGACCCACACCAGGTGACCGGATGGGTATTTTAGCCTCGCTACGCCAATGGAGCACTCACACTGACATTGATTCTCCTATTGACGATGTAATTAACCAATTTGCCAGGAAAACTAGGCGCATAGAATACATCTTATTAGGAAGAGAACCACAACTGTAAATTTTTAATATCATAATATGACGTTGTCTTGTACATGCGTATAATTGGATTTAATAAAATTTTCTTGAACTTTGCACGTAACTTGGTTATTTTTTATCACGGTAAAAGCAAATGCAGCTCGAGATATCTTTAGCGCCCCCTCGTTGAGTTTTTTTCTTTTGTATCCGCCACTGGTTACAACAGCAGTATGAGGACGAGCGTTTCCTATTACATAACACCCCACGCCTCTGGGGAGATCAGTTTGGATTCCGTAGAAATATTGGAACACGTGAGGTAATACGGACCCTACGACCTATCTTAGAAGCTAGATTAAGGAAAGGCAAACCTACGTTTCTAGCATTTGTAGACTTATAGAAAGCTTTTGATAATGTTGACTGGAAGATTCTCTTTCAAATTCTGAAGGTGGCAGGGGTGAAATACAGGGAGCGAAAGGCTATTTACAATTTCTACAGAAAGCAGACGGCAGTTATAAGAGTCGAGGGGCATGAAGGGGAAGCAGTGGTTGGGAAGGAAGTGAGACAGGGTTGTAGCATATCCCCGATGTTATTCAGCCTGTATATTGAGCAAGCAGTAAAGGAAACAAAAGAAAAATTCGGAGTAGGTATTAAAATCCATGGACAAGAAATAAAAACTTTGAGGTTCGCCGATGACATTGTAATTCTGTCAGAGACAGCAAAGGACTTGGAAGAGCAGTTGAACGGAATGGATAGTGTCTTGGAAGGAGGATATAAGATGAACATCAACAAAGCAAAACGAGGATAATGGAATGTAGTCGAATTAAGTCGGGCGATGCTGAGGGAATTAGATTAGGAAATGAGAGGCTTAAAGTAGTAAAGGAGTTTAGCTATTTGGGGAGCAAAGTAAATGATGATGGTCGAAGTAGAGAGGATATAAAATGTAGACTGGCAATGGCAACGAAAGCGATTCTAAAGAAGAAAAATTTGTTAACATCGAGTATAGATTTAAGTGTCAGGAAGTCGTTTCTGAAAGTATTTGTATGGAGCGTAGCCATGTATGGAAGTGAAACGTGGGTGATAAATAGTTTAGACAAGAAGAGAATAGAACCTTTCGAAATGTGGTGCTACAGAAGAATGCTGAAGATTAGATGGGTAGATCACATAACTAATGAGGAGGTACTGAATAGAATTGAAGAGAAATTTGTGGCACGACTAGAAGAAGGGATCGGTTGGTAGGGCATATTCTGAGGCATCAAGGGATCACCAATTTAGTATTGGAGGGCAGCGTGGAGGGTAAAAATCGTAGAGGGAGACCAAGACATGAATATACTAAGCAGATTCAGAAGGATGTAAGTTGCAGTAGGAGATGAAGAAGCTTGCACAGGATAGGGTAGCATGGAGAGCTGCATCAAACCAGTCTCTGGACTGAAGACCACAACAACAACAACAACAACAGTCCAGAATGAGATTTTAACTCTGCAGCGGAGCCTGCTAGTCTACTTTTGATGTCCTCCTTTCTCAGCCCATCATTGGTCATTTGGCTGCCTAGGTAGGAGAATTGCTTAACTACATCCACCTCGTGACCATCACAAATGGTTTAAGTTTCTCGCTGACCTCATTTCTGCTACATCTCGTTACTTTCGTCTTTCTTCGAGATACTGTCAATCCATATTACTCGTAAGTACTCATTAGACTGCTCATTCCATTCAGCACATCATGTAATTGTAGTTCACTTTCACTCAAAATAGCAATGTCCTCAGCGAATCGGGCCATTGATATCCTTTCACACTGAATTTCAGTTCCACTCCTGAACCTTCCTTTTATTTCCATCTTCGCTTCTTCGATGTACAGACTGTAGTGACGAAAGACTACATCCTTGTCTTGCTCCCTTTCTAATCCGAGCACCTCGTTCTTGGTCGTCCACTCTTAATATTCCCTCTTGGCTCTTGTACATATCGTATATTACCCATTTCTCCCCATAGCTTACCCCTATTTTTCTTAGAATTTGGAACATCTTGCACCATTTGACATTGTTCAATGCTTTTACCAGGTCGACAAATCCTATGAACGTGTTTGATTTTTCTTTAGTCTTGCTTCAGTTATCAACCGAAACTTGAGAATTGCCTCTCTGGTGCCTTTACCTTTCATAATGCCAGACATCGTCATCTAACATATCCTCAATTTTCTTTTCCCTTATTCGGTATATTATTCTTGTCAGCAACAGGGCTCATGAGGTGTTGATTGTACGATAAATCTCGCACTTGTCAGCTCTTGCAGTCTTCGGAACTGTGTGGATGATGTCTTCCGAAAGTCAGGTAGTATGTCGCCAGACTCAGATTCTACACACCAACTAGAATAGTCATTTTGTTGCCACTTCCCCTAACGAATTTAGAAATTATGATGGAATGTTATCTGTCCCATTTGCCTTATTTGTTCTTAAGTCCTCCAAAATTCTCTTAAATCCGAGTCGTAGGCATTTGGAATCTACAAATGTGCGCGCTCGAGGCTTTTGTCTGAGAACTCGCATTTTAAGTATGTTTTAAAGGTTAAAAATTTATGTTTGGCATGTGTTCGCTCTCAATGTTTCTTGATATTCTGATAATTTGGGTTCTAATTGCTTTTGTGCTCTGTTAAAGTGACAGGTTGATATGATCTTTTAGGTGACGTGTAAGAGGGAGATGTCTTTTCGGGAATATCTCTTTTGGTTCCAGACAATTTAAAGCTGCGAAAAATATGTGGCTAATTTTTGGTAATTTTATTTATTTCAGGCTTATTATTATTGCATATTTTGTATGTGATCATACTTCTCCACGGTGTTATTATTATTTCTGTAATGAAGGAAATTTATTCTTCTTCACTGATATTTCGCACCCCTCCCATACACCTTCCTTCAGCTGCATGTACTGTTTTGTTGCCGCAATATTATGTGAGTAATGTCGTATTTGGTACATTATTACATTTTATTTGTGTTGCTGTGATTCATCATATGTACGACAATTCTTTTCCGTCTTTACTATGTTTAAAATTATATTTTTCTCATGGGTTCAACGCTGCGATATTATGCCACCAGCGCACCTATTGGCCATTTTGTTGTCTTAGCCGTAATGTTATGGCTTGTGCACCTACATTTTGGAATGTGACATATTCACATGACTCCCTACAGTCTGTATGACGTTCTTTTCCCTGGATTGCCATGTGGTCTTTATGCTCTCTTCGTTGAATTTTCTATTTGTCTTTTAGCTACCATCACTCCCGCTGTTAAATATTTAAGCAGCGTTCATATCAGTACAGTTCAACATTTTAAATTTCATGAAATGTGCGCATAGTTCCTGCGTGCTTGTAAGTTACACCTGCACAACTGTATTGAGCTTATGCTGTACAATTTGCTGTGGAATGTGAACACCTGAGACAGCTGTGAACTTCGCAGATAATTTTCGTGGACGTATCGTCGTTGTTCATTGTATTCCATCGTTTCGATAATTATTTTGAAAAATGGTGAACACAATATGAAAAACTATATGAAATTAAGTGAACTAGACCTGAAAAGTGGGTTATAGTAGGCCATTTCTGTAGGTTCTGGATAAGTTTTCATTTTCTAGTGAACGAGTGAGTGAAACGAGTGAGTGAGCTAGAAAATGGAGACTGAGCCAGAGCCTTCAGAAATGTCCTACCTCCGTCTGTAATCACAAACTTGTTGTGTACTTAGAGTGTCGGTTTTAAGTGCGTGTTATCCATGTGTATATTAAATTGACAGTGCGATAAATCTCAGCTCTTGCAGTTCATTATAGCCTATTCTATTGTTTTTAGATGTAAACAGTCTACTAGTTGCATATCGTTTTTCCATGTCTTGCTGCAGATCCGAAAATGGTCTTCGCTGACCTAACAACTGTGTGATCACAGACGAAAATTACAATTTTTTTTCCTAAACGCGAAACATCTGCTACACTGCTTGGTTTCTAGATCGGCGAATTGCAACTCCAACCAGTACGAATGGTAAACATGTTGATTCGATTTGATGACTCGTGGATTACGTATTTCGACTAAAACAAATGACGTGCAAACCTCTTGAACAAAGAATTCATTTTCAACACATTAATTTACGCTTACCAAGTTTATTATGCCTTAAAAGAGCACAAAACCTCGACTTTTTATAATACACTCCTGGAAATGGAAAAAAGAACACATTGACACCGGTGTGTCAGACCCAACATACTTGCTGCAGACACTGCGAGAGGGCTGTACAAGCAATGATCACACGCACGGCACAGCGGACACACCAGGACCCGCGGTGTTGGCCGTCGAATGGCGCTAGCTGCGCAGCATTTGTGCACCGCCGCCGTCAGTGTCAGCCAGTTTGCCGTGGCATATGGAGCTCCATCGCAGTCTTTAACACTGGTAGCACGCCGCGACAGCGTGGACGTGAACCGTATGTGCAGTTGACGGACTTTGAGCGAGGGCGTATAGTGGGCATGTGGGAGGCCGGGTGGACGTACCGCCGAATTGCTCAACACGTGGGGCGTGAGGTCTCCACAGTACATCAATGTTGTCGCCAGTGGTCGGCGGAAGCTGCACGTGCCCGTCGACCTGGGACCGGACCGCAGCGATGCACGGATGCACGGATGCACGCCAAGACCGTAGGATCCTACGCAGTGCCGTAGGGGACAGCACCGCCACTTCCCAGCAAATTAGGGACACTGTTGCTCCTGGGGTATCGGCGAGGACCATTCGCAACTGTCTCCATGAAGCTGGGCTACGGTCCCGCACACCGTTAGGCCGTCTTCCGCTCACGCCCCAACATCGTGCAGCCCGCCTCCAGTGGTGTCGCGACAGGCGTGAATGGAGGGACGAATGGAGACGTGTCGTCTTCAGCGATGAGAGTCGCTTATGCCTTGGTGCCAATGATGGTCGTATGCGTGTTTGGCGCCGTGCAGGTGAGCGCCACAATCAGGACTGCATACGACCGAGGCACACAGGGCCAACACCCGGCATCATGGTGTGGGGAGCGATCTCCTACACTGGCCGTACACCACTGGTGATCGTCGAGGGGACACTGAATAGTGCACGGTACATCCAAACCGTCATCGAACCAATCGTTCTACCATTCCTAGACCGGCAAGGGAACTTACTGTTCCAACAGGACAATGCACGTCCGCATGTATCCCGTGCCACCCAACGTGCTCTAGAAGGTGTAAGTCAACTACCCTGGCCAGCAAGATCTCCGGATCTGTCCCCCATTGAGCATGTTTGGGACTGGATGAAGCGTCGTCTCACGCGGTCTGCACGTCCAGCACGAACGCTGGTCCAACTGAGGCGCCAGATGGAAATGGCATGGCAAGCCGTTCCACAGGACTACATCCAGCATCTCTACGAACGTCTCCATGGGAGAATAGCAGCCTGCATTGCTGCAAAAGGTGGATATACACTGTACTAGTGCCGACATTGTGCATGCTCTGTTGCCTGTGTCTATGTGCCTGTGGTTCTGTCAGTGTGATCATGTGATGTATCTGACCCCAGGAATGTGTCAATAAAGTTTCCTCTTCCTGGGACAATGAATTCACGGTGTTCTTATTTCAATTTCCAGGAGTGTATATAACACTCATTTTATTGCAAATTGAGTTCATAAATCGTTCTCGCCAGGAAGTATATGTGGCACTGGTCATTCAGAGTGGTCTTATCTGCAGCAGAACTACGCTTTGTGGTTCTTCTTGCAGAACTTAGCAGTAACATGATTGTAAAAAGAGTTTCGAACTTTCATCTGCACCAAGAGATCTTTTTCTATGAACGTAACAGAGAGTGTGAACGGACAATGTTGTCCTTGCTTGTTCCAAATGAACGTCTTTATTCTCTTCAGTGCAGAAAACTATCGTTCTTCTGAAGACGATGTAGCCAGTGTGGCTAAAATCAGGCCACAGCGTTTATAGAGTTCTGGAACACCAATGTGAAATTCGTCTTGATGCCGGAAATTTAGTATCTCCTTCACAGACCTGGTTTCTAGATGATGTGACATAAACATACCACTCACTTCAGACTTTAAACTAATTTTCATATGTTGTTCTTACTTTTTCAAACGCCTTCTCAGGAAACACATATGCAAACCTTGAATACTTCTTTGAGTCAAACATTTCAATAAACGACTAAGTCTCGCAGTGAGTCAGGTCTGCCGTGTAACTGCTGTCTCAAGATAGTTTCTCTTGTATTCTTTTACAGATGTTTCTGTGCAGTTTTCCTTTCTTCTCTTCTTTATTGTATCACATACGTTTTCAATCTTACGCCTCATTTGCTCAAAGCCATTGCCTCTCTCAGTGTGCGGCTTTCCTTTCAAGCCTTCCACTTCTTGGCTGCAAAATGAAATCTCTAAGGATTTTGACTGCACAATGTTATGTAACGCCTGTCAGCGAAAACTGTTCTTCAAACAGACACAAACGGAAATTACATCGAATATATCGTAACATCATCAAAATCCCACGTGCTTCATTAACAGCAGTTCTGTCCCAATACTGTAGGTTTTCCAAAAGGTACTTGTACAAATCTTCACGTTCAGTCTATAATCTGCCACAATTTGTGCCAAGCGACTTGAACAACTGCACCTTGGAAATGTCTTTTTCGCTGTTATGACTAATAAGTATTTCCTTTCGAAGTATGGAGAAAAAATGTTAGATAGCCACTAATATTAGCAAGAAACACTCTACATGCCCTCATATACTATACTGCCTGTGAGAAAACCAGAATCAAATTGTGGGCGTAACAGTGCACAAATGTCCGCAGCTCGTGGTCGTGCGGTAGCGTTCTCGCTTCCCACGCCCGGGTTCCCGGGTTCAATTCCCGGCAGGGTCAGGCATTTTCTCTACCTCGTGATGACTTGAAACATCTAGAGCCGGCCGGGTAGCCGAGCGGTTCTAGGCGCTACAGTCTGGAACAGCGCGACCGCTACGGTCGCAGGTTCGAATCCTGTCTCGGGCTTGGATGTGTGTGATGTCCTTAGGTTAGTTAGGTTTAAGTAGTTCTAAGTTCTAGGGGACTGATGACCATAGATGTTAAGTCCCACAGTGCTCAGAGCCCAGTCAGTGCACAAATACAACATGTGGAATTACTTCTCTAATTTCTATCATGTTAACAGAATCTTCCGTCGGTTTTTGGTAGAGCAACATTATAGTAAATGAAAAGCACCCGTCTGCTTTTGTTCTAGAATATTCTACAAGATTGTGGAACTTATCTAATTTTTGTTTCCGGAGCGCTTGAATGTCCTGCCATGTTGCCCACCCCATCATACCCCAGCACGATCAACTTATTTTTGTATTCAAGTATTTTAAGACGGTCTCTTACAACCTTTGATATGTCCTCTGCTGAACTATCACCGCTGATGTACCCAGTCCTAAAAATCTTTCATATATATGTCCCTTATATACTCGATAACTTTAAGAGACTTGTGGCTTCCAATATTTAACCTGGTAAAAGAACCACACATGTCATCGACAACTGTCGCTTGTTTGATATGAGTTCTTATTTCGGAGAACATAATACCATGCACACTGTCAATTAAATAATTTTGGATTAAAGGAGATAATCCGACGGCCACGGAGGCAGTAGATAAGTGAGTTCCCAATTTGTCGTCAAATGCAGCCAATATATCAATCAAGTCCACATAACTGCATTGGTTTTTAGAGTCAGGGCTTTCGCTGCGTCCTTGAAATGATAACTCCTGTTGTACTAACATGCAGGTGGCTGCTGTCAATCTCTTAAATATATTCCGGTTCTGTTACACTGCTTCATCGTGCTGTAAAGTTCTTGCATGTTTCTGTTCACCTAACTACCAATCAATCCTAGTTTTACCACACGTCACTAGGGCTATACACTTATGGGTATGAGATTCTAAATTTACATGGTTTGAAACTGCAGATTATTAACATCTGAATAACATCTGTCTTTACTGTTCCCAGGAGATTTGTCTTTTCCGACAAACGATATGAGCAAAAGGAGAGAAATTTCTTGATTTGTTCTCCCTCTTTAAATTGCTGAGACGGGGAGTAAGTTGATCTCCTTTAACAATTTCCAACCTTTCACTGAACGTCTGTGAGTGGAAGGATTTATTGAAAACACTTACTGTGACATCTCTAGTGCAATAATACATTTTGCGAAACTGCTGGCTAAAATATCATCGAAACACGTTAAACACGATGCATTCATGCGTCACCAAGTTCACTAATCCACGCTGAATTCAGCATAGAAGAAGGGAAGACGTGTTGAATACAGCCTTCCTATTACATGCACCTAGACATGTTTAACGCGAGCTTGATGTCTCGTCACAAAAGGCCAAAGGGACTGGAGTTTGCTACAGCGAGTCGCTTACATGTTTCAAGAAGTATCACAAAGCAGGACCTGCGCAGGCGCACCATCTCTTTGTGCAGCACGGAAACTAGCTGTCGGTTCAAAGGAATATTAAATAGGTATCATTAGATTGTGATTTCACCATTACGAATGCGCTTACAACGGTTATTTGTAACTTAACTATTCTATGTAATAGAGCATTCATTGCATTGATGGAGAATACGCCTCTGAATGTAGGGCTGCCAAAGAGAACGTGCTAACCTTTAGAAGAATATTTAAGGTAAGCGGTAGACAATGAAACATGTTCAACTTCTGAGGATTCTATATCGTCTCACATTATACTGCCCACAAAGGTTTCACCTTTTTTAAAGCTTGTTCCTTAGTTTGGCCGCATATTCTGTATCGACTGCCATGCAATAACACCTGGTTACGATCTATCCAGCAGTAAAAAATAATATTCTTCCGCTGATAATGTTTTTTGAATTATCGCGGTAGTTCGTAATGAGCGTGCAATGGCAGTAATGTTTAAATCGGTTCCAGATGGCTGGCAGTGTTCTTGGGATGCAGATGCGTTGAGTATTGTGTGTGTGTGTGTGTGTGTGTGTGTGTGTGTGTGTTTGGAGCTTAGAGGCGCTCCTGCTTCTGTTTCTAATACGCTATTTTTCGACGTTTTAAATGAGTACCCGAACTTTGTCGCTGTATTCGCGGAGGGATCTAAACAGGGAGGCTCCAATGGTTGCTCTGATGTTTTCCTGGATCGTGTCCACAAGATTCGGTTAGTTCCAGAGTTCATTGTATTCGATACCGAACTATCCGTCATCTTGAGAGCACTGGAGACATGTAATTCCTCGTCTGTTCCAACTCCCTGAGTGCCCTTCAATCTCTGGAACGCTTGTATCCTGCTGAGAAAGTAGTCCAGGATATCCAAGACATCCTCGTTCGTCTACAGCCGCTGGAGAATGAGTTATCCTTCTACGTGGTTCCAGGGCGCATGGATATTATGCTGAAGAATTGGACGGACATAGCAGCCAAGAAGGTGTGTCGTGTTGCAGTGTTATTTCAGTGTGCCCTCCCCATACATGCTGTCGTCTCGCTGTTGAGTACAGAGTCATGCGTCGACGGGAAGATCAGTGACTGGAAGTGTCAGAAAACAAGCTCCGTCTCGTAAAACCCACAAAGCGGCCGTAGGCCGCCATATTTTATCACACTGTGTTTCATTTTCCAACCAGAGTGCGGAGGCAGATTTGCCGACTGATCAGCCCCCTATTATAAGTAACGTTCAAACGAATGTGGTGAGAGTTAAAAAGTTTTGTTATTTGTCCCACATCTTTCCTCAAGTTTTAGGGAGACGTTCTTAATGTATTAACTGAGTGACTGGCTCACCTACGTTTTTTGTAAGTGGTCAACCAATCACATTTCCCTGCCCCGTTCTTTTAGCTCCTCTATTACCTTACCTCTGTTTCAGTCGGGTAGGCTGGGGGTAGTGCGAAACTGGCATGCCTGACAACCACTGTGTTGCTGCCGCCGGATGGTAAGTGGCGGATCCCCAGGTTCAGCACAGAGACTGGGAATGGAGCTGGCCCTGTGAGCGCTTGTGGACAGCCTGATCCACTCAACGTGTACAGCGCCAATCATCTTTTATGTACGAAGGCCTCACTCACCCGTACACTGTGCGTCCATAGTGCAGCCATGAACGCATGAAAGCCTTCTTCATCTGGTGCATATGTACTCTGTCTGCTCCCCAAGACCTGTGACTAAGACGCTTCAAAATGTTCAGAGCCTTCTGGTCTCTTGCTTTCAGGTCCTCAAGGCGTGGTAACCATGATAGTTTTAACTAAAAAAATGCGGCCCAAACCTTAAAGGGGAAAATGGTGTTTCATATACACAATTAGAATGAATACACACTCACTTCTCTGCAGAAAACGTAAAATCAGTCTTTGCAGCCTACTCCTCCAGCCTCTTTGCTCTAAGTTAGAACTAACGAATTGCTGGTGCGATACTGGAGGAGGAACGGAAAATCAGAAAAACTATCCACAAACAACTAACATTTTACGGGAATCCTTACTGTAGACGTGATACTGTCTATGGCTATGACAAGGAGGGTGGCACTTCAAACGCTGCCCTAAGGAACACCATTCTCCTGCTCGAAACTAGTTAACAACGTGTCAGCAACTCGGTATCTTAAAAAGTGCTTTTATAAGAAGAACTGAATAAATATGGAAAGATGACCATAGAAGCCCCATTGCCCATATGGTGTCTCCATGTAGTGCCGTACGTCTTACTCAAAAAATTGTTCAAATGGCTCTGAGCATTATGGGACTTAACATCTAGGACATCAGTCCCCTAGAACTTAGAACTACTTAAACCTGACTAACCTAAGGACATCACACACATCCATGCCCGAGGCAGGATTCGAACCTGCGACCGTAGCGGTCGCGCGGTTCCGGACTGAAGCGCCTAGAACCACTTGGCCACCATGGCCGGCTCGTACGCCTTACTGTTATCAATAAATTTACCTACACAATGTTGTTTACGTAGGAAAAGCTGCTGAATAGCTACCTCTAGCAAGGTCGGTTTGTCGACAGTGAATCGACATGTCCTGAATCCACATTAGAGTGACATAGGAGCAGCCTGGTCTGTAACATTCAAACCACTCGAAGGTTAACCATTCGCTCCAAGGTCTATCGTACACAGCTCATTAAGGCGACGCTCCGGTAAATACTGGGACATGTTCGGTCCTTTCCCAGTTTGAGAAGAGGTACCAAAATTGGCTCCATCTATGAGTTGGAGAAGTTGCCTGCTACCATATCGAATTAAAATATTGTATGAAGACTTTGTTTGAGTCGATCAATTTCCACAGCATGCTGTATCGTGCTTGGTCGGGACTAGGTGCAATATCATAAGCCACAGAGAGTGCCGAATCCAGTTGTCACATGGAGAACAGGCAGTTGTAGGACACCAAATTGTTAGACCTTAAGTGGAACTCACCTATATTCATGGTTGTACAGCAATGCTGACACACTGGATCCTGGCTGGCAGTGGCAGTAATTAGCGCAAAAAGCTCTGCAATTTTCTCTGGGATGTTTCCAGATGTTGTTGGAGACATCCCAGGCTGGTGTAAGTAACCGACTGCCTTTGCTGCAAAACCTCATGATGGCTTCCCATAGTGTTCTAAAACATGGTTGACAGAGTCGAGGAACACTTGCCAAGACCTTTTCTTGCTTTCTTGCCCTTCTTGATAATGCATTCTTTGGATTCTTTGCACTCGCTAATCGAAAGGCTGCGACGTTTTCCGCTGTTGGGCTGCACTAAAGCTGTCACCTGATCCAGATGACTGGACGATTCTCCTGAGTCCACCAAGGGACAGACGGTCTTCTAGAAAGAGGAGAGGATTTTGGAATGGAGGAGTCAGCGGAATGGTGGGTTACTCGTGTGACATGGTCAACCCACTCCTAAATGTTGCAACACCATTCAAACACAGCTAGCTGGGTGAACAACACCCAGTTGGCCTGCTGATCACCCATCATGGCTGGATCCTTTCAGGGGGAGCACCATTCAGTAGATGGATGCCGAGTGGGAAGTGATCACTGAAATTAAGGACGCCAATGACGTCCCACAGAACTGAGTCCACAAGAGCTGGAGAGCAGGAAGAGAGGTCTGTGGCTGACAATGATCCAATAGCAGCACCAAAACGAGTGGAAATGCCTGTGTTGAGGATGCACAATTTGTGAGACGTCGTGAGGCTCTCCAAAGCCTGACCCTAATCGCAAGCAGAATTCGAGCCAGAGAATACATGATGGGCATTGACGTCTCACAGCAGGAACGAAGGTTGGGAGATCCGTTCTATATAAATATAGTGATCAAACAGTGATCATCTGATACACATGAACTTCAACAGCAACCGCTTGCAGTCAGTCACTAGGGAGAGAGCAAATGACTAGAGCGTCTCATTGACAAACAAAGTTAACCCTCCCTTGGCTCCTTTCCCAGTCAGTTCATCCTTGCAATACAGTGTATAGTCCATAGTACAAAGGTATCAAACACTTTAAAATGCGTTACCTGCGAACAAAAGCGCAGGCTGTTTTCATGTGCCGCGAACCCATGAAAGTTCATCTGTAATATGGGAACCTCCAACTACAGAGGCACTGTCTTTCCGCCATAGAGGGGAATCTGTAGTTGGTGGAGGCTCAGTATTTGGGCGAGATGCATGGCTCAGGTTGATGTCAAGAACCATTGACCCTGTACATAAGTCACAGATACAACCTAGAGAGGGATGTCGACATCGTTTCCCATCTCCATTGGCTGCCGGTTCTTCAGTATTTTTGTCTGGGGATGTTTTGGAGCCACAACCGTGGAGGTTATAGTGGTAGTTCTTGACACTGGACCAGTGTTTGGAAGAGCAAGGAGCTCTGCAGCATTGGCAAGTCAGTTCACTTTCTGCAGGTTCTTTGCCAGCTGGGAATTATTCGGCCAACAGTGTGCCACTGCATAATTGCTTGGCTGATTTTAATGTCCCTACAATGCCCTCTAAACCCTTTCGAATGTAAAAAGGCTTCCTCAATGGTTGCATCTCGTCTTTTAACTAGTGAAAATATATCTGACTTGCAGCATTCATTCTGTTGCTAAATACTGAACTACTCCTAACAACTCCAGAATCTGGAGGGCTCGTTACATGAGGCCTCTTGAGTGACTGGGAGGAGGAGAAGAAGATTTCGATGGGTCCATCCGTGTGTCTACGCAAGCCTTATACAAATTACGTGCGGCTGTTTCTCCAGAGGTTGTCCGCTACCGACTGTTCCACCTCAACAGCCATGCAATCATCAACGCGCAGAACAACTTGAGATTAATATGTTTTTTTGTAGAGCTTTTTACCGCCCTCTCTATCTGGACGTTCATGGCAAAATCGTCATTCCCTGTGACACACAACATATTTTCGTCTTGCCGTACAGTGATATGGGAAGCATGCCCAGAGCTTACGGTGACAGGGGACTGACGGTAGCTCGTAGTTCTCAGCTCAAGGAGGCCGAGGTCGCCAAGTCAGTACCCAGAAGACGAATGCTGTGCCCCTGAGGGCACAGATACGTTGAGGTGCTTGTCTTCCTTTATAAACAGGATAGAACTGCAAGCTTATAGATATTACAGTCGGTTTAACCATTCGCGCCTCGTTTACAGCCCACCTGAATTTTCAACGTGAAGATATTCATTATGTATTTTGGGATGCCAGATATTTTTGTATCGAAGCGTAGCTGGAATTGAATTTTGAACTAGAAAAAAATTCAAATTGCAAAAGGTACATCTTCCGATCCAGCATTAATTGTTATCAAATGACTTATTTATTGTCCCTATTGTAATATTCTTCCAAAGGAACACGTATGCCTGGTCCCTGGAGAATTGGATGTTTAAAGAAATAATGTACTCTGTCAGTATACAGGGTGAACATTAATCAAATCGTCAAGCTGCAGGGACGGATTTCTGATTGGAAATGAAGGAAAGAAGGCCCTATGAATTTGTGTCTGGAAACGCAACGCGGTGTGCGTTCCTTGTATGTTGCAGGATGTGTGATTGACGTAGCATACTATAAGCAGCAGAATAATCCGGTATTCATGTCGGGAAAAAGCCGAGACGGTGTATGTGTACGGCCAAGCAGATGGAAACGGTCGAGAGGCCGCAAAGCTATACCAAAACAAGTACTCTCACAGACACCAACCACGTCACACAACGTTTGAAGCCGTTTTCGGCCGCCTGTGTGGTCATGGATCCTTTCAGGCAGACGAACGTGCAGGGATACGGCGGGCTGTGCCTACACCAGCTTTCGACGGCCGGGTTCTACAGGATATTGAGAAGAATCCTAGTACAAGCTCTAGACTCGTGGACCGCCGACATTGTGTAACCAAAAGTGTGGTTGTGTGTATCCTGCATGACACTTCATCCCATGGCGGTCACTTTGGACATCTGTTGAGACGCGGATGCGATACAGCTCTGTAGTGTGCTCCAAGACAATTCGTTGTCGTTGTAAGCACACTGTCCACTTCCGGACACACGTGCATAGGACCATTTTTCCTCCGTTTACAGCCAGGAATCTTTCCTTGCAGCTTGTCGATTTTATTAACGTTAACTCAGTAGATTCGTGGCAGTGTTGCAAACTGCAGTACTGAAGAGGACTTAGAGGAATAAGGAAAAAAAGAGACAAAGATCACCTTACTGGCAGAAACCAGAATCGACACGTATTTTCAGGGTTTCTTCATGTTTCACTGGAAGCCACACGACATAAAGCACTACTGTCATCTCATACGATAAATAATTCTCAAATCAGTTACAGTTCGCAAGAATAACTACCACATGTTGCGTGAAATTAAAGTCACGTTGTATACGATTGTGTGACGAAAATCTCCTGGCATGACACAAAAACCGAATTCATCAAATTTTGGTTCCCTTGGTATAGTTCAGCTACAAGGCAATTAAAATTTAAAGTTGTCTTTGCTGTGTGGACTTTTTTGTAATAGGCATAACTGAATAAGAGGTAAAATATAATTGTGTACAGTATACTTCTTTCAGAGGAAGAAAACGGCAAAAGGTATAATAATGTAGCATGAAACCGCAGCCTAGTGTCGCAATATACAGGAAAATTTTCTATGTAAACATATCTGAGTCTGTCGTAGGATGTGACGTGACTTTCTAGGAAAGTAGTGGAAAGTAGTTCAAACTAACAACATTTTTTATATTGCACGCAAAAGGAGTCAAAATAATAGCATGTGATACAACAACCCATCTCTAAAAATCACAGTACTTGTTCATTTAAAACTATAATTTATTGATCTGAGTGTCCCTGTTCGGTCTCTAAGCTCTTCTCTAAGAAATAGCAGTGCCTTAATACACAGCAGGACGTACAGTATTTATTTATTTATTTACAAAGGCATTCGTCACATAATGCATTAAAATATTTTAATAGCTCTATACATTCATTACATACGTTCTTATAATACTACACAATGTTACAAATATCCTCGAGTCACTATGGCTGATTCGGAGAGCATGTGTGTGACCTTCAGATCACCCTCATAGCTATGCGCTTCACATACAAGTAAATGTTCCACTGACTGGATTTCTCCGCACTCACATTCACGACACTATCCGATAGCCCCATTTCTTCACCAGTTGCATATGCCTACCAATACTTGTCCTGACACGGTTCAAAGTTGTTCACAGTTTCCTCAGGAGTCTGAATCCGTCGATATTCTTGTTTTAGTTCTTTCCAAGCTGTCTTTGAGTCAAAGCCTTGCAGTTCTTCGCCGATTTTTCATAAAGGTGACTTAGAGTTAAGTTTGATTTGAGGTGCTACATCTCGGTGTATAGGAAGTTCTGGGTTGTGCTGTCGCTGTTATCACCCAATTTGAGGGGGCTCTATGTTTTCTAGAACAGGGAGCCAGGCACATGGCGTGGCCAGGAATGTTCCAGAGACTATCCGCAATGTCTCCTTCAGTTGGACGTCCGCCTTATGTACGTGTGCACTTCTCATCCAGGCTGCCAAACAGTATTCAGTCACGCTGTAGACAAGGGTTGACGCTGAAGTCCTCTGTGTGCTCCCACCACAACCCTAAGTCGTTCCAGATGCTTTCGATATGATAGCATTACGGAATTTACGTTTCTGTTTTGCATCTTGTAGATGTGAGCTGTACCTTAGAGTGCGATCTAGTTTCACTCCCAGGTATTTAGTATTGCCTGATACTATCCTCATGCCTGATGCTTCGGCCATTCATACAAGTTGTAGTTTTTTATTTGACTCTCTTGTCATGATGAATTATGTACTGGTCGTTTTGTTAGATGCCACTAAGAGTAGTAGGTGTTCAGTAGTTCCAGGTCTTCATTTAATATTTTGTCGAGGTCTTTAAAACTTTTATTTTGATGTGTGATATCCAGGTCGTCCACATACGCAAATTTATGCGATTTTGTGTCTGGCACACAGAGAGAGAGAGAGAGAGAGTTGAGGAAGAAAGACTATGCAGTTCTTGAAAGCACAGTTTAGTCAGCTGTAGAACGACAGAGATATATCCGTCAACCATGAATAGGGACTCTAAGAGAAAGACGTTGTGCATCGTGGATAGCCAGACAATCAAACGCTGAAGAGCTCCACTCTGTTACGAAACATTACTTTTTTTCAGTTTATATGTCGGAATTAAAATCCGCGGAGAAGAAACAAAAACTTTGAGGTTCACCTATGACATTGTAATTCTGTCAGAGACAGCAAAGGAGTTGCAAGAGCAGTTGAACCGAATGGACCGTTTCTTGAAACGAGGATATAAGGTGAACATCAACAAAAGCAAAACTAGAATAATGGAATGCAGTGGAATTAAATCGGATGATGCTGCGGGAATTAGATTGGGAAATCAGACGCTTAAAGTAGTAAATGAGTGATTTCTGCTATTTGGGGAGCAAAATAACTGATAATGGTCGAAGTTGGGGGGATATAAAATGTAGACTGGCAATGACAAGGAAAGCGTTTCTGAAGAAGAGAAATTTGTTAACATCGAGTATAGATTTAAGTGTCAGGAAGTCGTTTCTGAAAGTATTTGTATGGAGTGTAGCTATGTATGGAAGTGAAACATGGACGATAAATAGTTTAGACAAGAAGAGAACAGAAGATTTCGAAATGTGGTGCTACAGAAGAATGCTGAAGACTAGATGGGTAGATCACATAACTAATGAGGAGGTATTGAATAGAATTGGAGAGAAGAGAAATTTGTGGCACAACTTGACTAGAAGGAGGGATCAATAGGTAGGGCATATTCTAATATAGTATTGGAGGGCAGCGTGGATGGTAAAAATCGTGGAGGGAGACCAAGAGATAAATACAATAAACAGATTCAGAAGGATGTAGGTTGCATTAGGTACTGGGAGATGAAGAAGCTGGCACACGATAGAGTAGCATGGAGAGCTGCATCAAACCAGTCTCTGGACTGAAGACCACAACAACAACAACAACAACAACATGTCGCATACCACAACAACGACAAAGTTAGAGAAATTCGGATGCACCTAGAAGTAGGAGCAATTGTAGTTTCCTATAGACTGAATAGCAGAGTACTAAAGGCGCATAGCTTATAATGAGGCAACAGCTAGTTGACCCTGTTCACTAAATTACCCGGCGGTGATTAGCTGCTGGCCGCGATGTAGCAGACAGGGAGTCCTGTAGTGGCCATTAGCGTCGCCCCGTGTCGGACACCAATCGGTGGCGCATTGAGAAGGGTTAGGCGGATATTCGAGACGAAATAGGTCGTAACGCGGCCGCACAATAAACGCGCTGTCGTGGCTAGGCCGCGGCCGCGCCAGATTGATCGCCGTCACAGCGGCAGGTGCGTGGCCGCGTGCGTGCGCTCGTGCGCGCTCGATAGCGAGGCGCCTGTCGAGTAGGCCGGCCCGCCAAACACGCGCCAGAGTTCAGCGCGCTGCACCACTGACGCAATTAGCCGCGTCTTTGGCGCGCGGTGCACCGAACGGAGCGTATACTCGAGTACCTTGGAACAGTCTCACTAGATCTCTTCAAGGAAACTTGTATGTGAGTATCTTCTACCTGTTGTTTCACCGTCGTAGCTTATCCTCAGTGAAGTGGACCCACACACGTGTACGGAAGAACAGGCGTTAGTTGTAAAACAGCAGACTGTAAAAGAGGAGACAGTAAAAGAGAAGACTGTATCCGCCAAAACTTACTTTTACAGTGGTGAAATTGCATTTAAAATGAGAATTGGTTAACAACTATCATACTCAGCAGAACTGTAATGCTTCGAATTGCAATAGTCTGTGGTTATAAACTATCAGATGCTGTAAAATGTTCGAATGTTGGATCTTCGTGGAAACTGAAGTAAATAATTATGACAAATCGGGTTTACACTGCTTTATTATTAGTATATGGTATTCCGTCGACAGCAGATTCCACAGATCAAATGAATATCAATGCATAAATTCGATGAACAGGACAGCCAACGAGAAGATTGAGGTGGTCTTTTACGGATATTTTCTAGGCGTTTCCTTAAAAGAGACCCGTTGTCTTCGGACCGTACTACAGAGTAACTTCATGTCGTTTGACTTCTTACCCCATTTAATCCTTGTAGTTGTATTGGACCGAAAATATCTACACGACAGTGAAAATATTGACGGTATGAGTTTTTTGTCATGTGTGGAAACAAACCTGTTCTCTTCCCACACGGTATTTGTTGCTGACAACAGAAATCCTCGCATAGCTCTCTTAATTTAGGAGTTCTCGATTCTATTTCGAGTTTGTTTTCGCGGTGATGTTAGTTCTACGGTAACGTTGATACAGAGCAGTATTGACAGGCTTACACTTATGAAAGAGCTGGTTGACATTCGCCTCAATTATGGTTTCACCGAATCCAGTGTCACAATATTTCTGCAGCGACAGTACTTCAGCTTATGATCAGTGTTGCGTTATTCTGCTTCTTGAGCTGTACGTTTCGGTAGGAATATAGTACAATATTTTTCATTGTTGTGAATGTATTTTCACAGAAACAAACGTAGCTTCTGTAACAAACCTAATATATCACTATAACTCTGCATGAAACACAGGGGAACAAGGGTGTCTTACGCCAGATTCTCTGCAAACATCCCTGGAAAACCTTCCCGAATCTCTTGGTGGAGCTCGGGTTTCCGTATTCAATGTACAGTATAGGTGATTTCTAATCAGGCCCCCCGAAAAGTACTGACTCTGAACGTGCGATTTAACAATGAATTGGAATGGCTTGCAGCAAAGCTATCTGCATCTTTTGCCACATAGTCGCATGGCATTCTCTATACCTCATATCAGCATATCTATCATACATACTCTCGTTAGTGTTTTCCTGCGATTGACTTACATCAACAATATCAGTATCTCAGCTTCCACTTACTTTTTCCAAACATTTGCCAAAATATCATTATCAGCCATTTGAAACAAATATTCCATTTCTGAATATTCTGCTGGATAATTAGAAGGTCTAGGTTTCTTCTCATGAATCCATGACTGTCGTAGTTATAATGCAGTCCGAGCTGGCAGCAAATGTATTCTTCTTCTGTCATTCGATGATTTTGCTGAGTATTTATTTCGCATAGGTGCGCGTGAAGTTTCCAAGTATCACAAGATGTCCAGTTGCTGCAGCAGTCGAGCACATAATTACAAAACATAACGGAGATGGTAGGATGTAATGTATGTGCCGCATATTGTTGAAATTTTTCAGCCAGACCCATTTTAAATACATTAGTAAAATAAAAATACTTATTTTTTGTAAGCATTCTCAAATAGTTTTCTGTTGGTGGCTCGTCTGTGCAGACACTAAGTTACAGCGAAGAGCCTGTCCTTTATGCATCCTCTTCTACATGTGATCATTCGGAAATAACTCGAATCACTACACCATAAATACACGTTTTCTACCTACTTTCTGTATACTTGTATTAAGTTCGTTAGGAAGCAGTTGAACTCGAGTAGAAGAATCGAAGGAAGTTCACAATACAATTGCACATTTAGGAGGACCAGTAGGGTTAAAAGTGGGACAGGTGAGTCAGTTACCAAATATGCTTTCTTCATTGTCTTAATACGAAGGCGTGCAGAAAGGTAATGCCTCCGAATTTTTTATGTGACAACTCTTAAAACCTTTTACATAAAACAAAAGTTATTGATATATTACATCTTTGTTTTTCATGTATACACACTTATTTCTCAACATATGCACCCTGGCGACGAACTTATTTCTCCCAACGTGAGACCAATTTGTTCATACCGTCATTGTAAAATGTTTGATAGCGCGATAACCGCACCTCTGCTTGCCCCGCTTCATCACTATCAAAGCGAAATCTTTGGAGGCATTCCTTAAGTTTTCGAAACAAATGAAAATCGAATGGGGCCTGGTCGGGACTGCATGGACGGTGATCGATGAGAGTGAGCCCAAGGAATCGGATTGTTGCAGATGTCGCAGTGCCCATGTGTGTCTTGGCAATGTCATGTTCAAGGAGAGGGTACTCCATGTGTGGATGAGCTGTTGGAATTTGAAACTCCATTACAGCAGACTGTTTCTCTTGCACAGACATAGTTACTTTACACACCGCCACATCACACGCTATAATTAACAGCCCTCTAGCGGCAGAAGGCTAGACATGAAAAATAAATAAGTATATTGTTAATCAAACAATGCAAAATCCAGGATTGAATGTAACAATATTGTACAATTTTGGTAAACATTTTTGGAAGCAATGAACAATAAAGTATTATATTTTAACTAAAGTTCAGTCTTGATCACAACAGTTATGTCTCAATGGCATAGCCCAGCTCTGATAACCATCAGTCGACTTCATAGCAGCTGAGGAGAGCTCCGCCTACCATCCTCCAAGGAAGCCATGGGTACAAAACATTTTCTTTTATCTTGTTAAAAGTCTGTCGTCATTAGACACTTTTCATTTTATTTTAAGATTGGTCACTAGTATTTTCTAAAATTAATTCGCAGGTCTGAAAATGGTTATGCTATTGAGACCTAACTGTTGTGATCAGGACTGAACTTTAGTTAACATATAACAATATTGTGAAAAGGAAAGTTGCCACCCACCATATAATGAAGATGCTGAGTCGCAGATAAGTACAACAAAAAGACTGTCATAAGTATAGCTTCTGATCAGTTCATAAATATAGCTTCTGATCAGTAAGGCCATTGTCAAAATTAGACAACAAACACACACATATACATTCGAACTAACGCAACTCATACACACATGACTGCAGTCTCAGGTAACTGAAGCCATACTCCTGAGTATGGGCTATTGGGGGTTCGCGGCTCAACGATGGAAAAAAAAAAAAAAAACTGCAGAGTCAGCAGTTATGCTTACAGGTCTGATATCCTGCTGCACAGTGCGACGAGAGTCACCACCTGCCTTCGACTGCCGCCTCTTGGCCAACATATTCGTTGCATAGCAAACAGTCTTAGAATTTGTGACTTTACCTCGTTATTACTTTGATACAAAGTGATTACTAGCCAAATATGGTGTGTAACCCTTGGGGCTCATCAGAAGAGAGTTAAGTGCTGTTTATGCTTTATTCAGTAATAAATGTAGTAAATTTTTCCTCGTAACAGCCATAATAACATATGCGCGCACAATAGAACCGTATAGTCAGTGAAGAATCTCATAGTCTTGTACTTCCTATTTGATAAATCATTTATGTTTATGGAAAACTTGTCTCTGGTTCATGTGAAACTGCAGGTGCGGCACTTCTTGTCCTCCACGTGGGAGGCAGGCGCGCGTATCTGGGAACTCCCGCTTCTCGACGGCGCCCTCCCCACTCGCTAGTTGCATCTGGTACCACGGCTCACCAGCCTGCTCGACCCTCAACTCGCGACGTCGTCTGCGCGCAGCCTATCTCGCACCTGCAGCCAGTGGAATTACGTCTTCAGGCTGCCTACAAAGTGTCTGTGCGAGTGCAGCGCTTGTAGTTTTTGTGGCTTGTGCACATGCTACACCTCCAATAGGCCTCTCGTAGCTCACTCGCTGCTGCTCTGTCCACTAGCTGTAGCGTACATTTCTACACTGTACACACTCTGAAAACCACAGTGAAGCAATGTGCCACACATTATGGGCTCTTCAGGTCCCTACCGTAGTATGGAGTGCAGCACGTATGTCTGCATAACTGGCATTATACGTGATGTATTTGTTCGAATCTTTCCTTTCACTATGGGAATGATGTACAATGGTGTGGAGAACATCTGTAGATTTCCTCAACTCTGATTTATGAAACTATGTAAGCATGCTTTCAGGGTTAATTGGAATTTATCTTTAAGCAGCTGTCAGTTCAGGTTTTCCAAAGTTTCTGCGACATTCTATCATCGGTCAACCCTGTAGTCATTCGTGCCGCACATGTCTGTATACGTTCTGAATCCCCTGTTAGTCTCTCTATGAATTCCACTTCAACCTTGTATATGGGATGCACAATGATTCGTAAGCAGTCTCTTTTACAGACTTACTGTATTTTTCCTGTGTCCTGCCTACGAATCTCAAGCTGCCACCTTCCTTACCAATGGATCAGATTTTGATCATTTTGTTTCGTATCCCTATAAATTATTGGAACGTGGTATTTGTGGATGACTGCTGTGCTTGGAGGGTAGTGTAGCTAAGAACTCATTTCCTCGTTGCTGTTTCAATCTATTGACTGATTTTAGAATCCCATTAAGAAATCCGCACTGGGATCCGACATAAACATTTTCCGGTATGTTATATGGTTTTCTTTATTGTCAAACATGAAGTTGTCCTTTTTGCTGCGTTTGTAAATATTGTAAGTTCTGTACACTTAATTACTGTAGAATACATTAAACTTATTCGGGGGATATTATTAATTCTTCAGTTACAGAGTTCTATTGTCAGTAAAATAACGTGTGGACAACTGAGCAATACATCGTCGGTTGTGCACCACCTAGTGCCTTGAAGTGGAGCAAGCTATTCTGCATGCAACACGTATTAGTTGCAAATGAACTGAGCTTCTTTAATGTTTTAACAATTTTTCCTGTCTTCAAAATTGATATTTGTCTCAGTTGCCAATAGCTTTTGTTTCAAAATGTTTTAAGTCGTGCTTTTCGTAATGTTTTCTGTTAATTTTGTTTCGATTACTGCTTTTTAGTGTGTGACAGAGTAATAATGTGACACACAGAGTATTAAATAGAGCTCTGACAATATTTTCTCGATTGCAAAACTTGTAAAACTTGAAAAGAATATTTGTTCCTAGGTACGTGACTATATTGTACTTTGGAACAGTTTTTCACATTTAGAGAAATTCACTTTCCTGGAGTAATTTTTCTAATTTTAGAAAATACTGCATAAACTATGTGACTGCTACTATTTAGAAATAAAAGAAGAAAATATCATTGGTTACAAGGCTTCCTACAGACCCAGTGCGTCCATTGGCGATTTCAGCTTATCCACCACATCTTGAACAAGACTTCCTGGCAAACATACCGACTGTGCGCTGCCTTATTTCCAGAACTACCTGCTATTTTAATGAGGTCATAGCCTAGCGGTGGTACTCCCGATGAACTCCCGCCCTTAGTAGAAATTCTGACTTATCCAAGTGTGCTGTTACCCCAGCTTCCTCAAATGCCTGCAAGACTGCCTCGAACGTCTCTAAACATTCTTCCCAAGTCTCACTTGCAATTAATATATTATCCATGTAAACAGTAACATTCTTAACTAATTCTTCCCCCCAAACTCTTGTCCAATGCTCTTGTCCAATGCTCTTGTCCGAGACTGACAAGTTGAGCCCAAACGGCATTACTCTAAAATGATAATTTCTGTGAGCATATGTGAAGACAGTATAGTGATGTGATTCAGGGCTAGAGGTATTTGCCAGTACCCAATATTAGGTCAATGCTACTAAGTACCTTTGCACCTCAAAACCTTTAAATTAATTCTTCTATCGTTTCTGGCTCTTCTCGCTATGGTTCAATGATTTTATTTACTTTATGTGCATCTGAAGCTATTCTCACCTTCACATCTTTCTCGTCTACCACAAATAATGGACGACTATTATATTGGCTCTTGGTTCTCTCAATAACCCCAAGGCCAACCATTCTTCGTATTTCCTCTTCTACCACTTGCCTTTTAGCCTGAGGGATGGTGTATTGTTTAACATTGAAAGACTTGTGTTCCTTAATTTTCAATTCACATTCTACCCGTTTCATGATTCCTGGCTGCTGAGAGAAAACTTTGCTCTGATTATGTAAGATCTCTACTAACCCCCTCCAAATCTCTTCATCCAAATGTGTCATATCTTCTAGTTTCTTGCCTAAAGCATCTTCACAAGTAGATAGACTTGTGCTAATCTCTTCTAGAATATCAATACTTCCTCATCATCCTGTAGGCCCCTCCTCATAACACAAATTCATCTGCTGGAATTCTTCTTCCTCTTCTCACTTTCTAGGAAGGTCAATTCTCTCCTTTCTCCCTCACTTCCTTTTACACTTACTATGGCTTCATCGCAATTCAAAATTGCTTCTACTTCATTCAGCCAGTCAATTCCCAAAATAACTGCAGTGTTATGACCTGGTATGACCAAAAATGTCACTTCATACACTTATCCCTCTACCTCAGATCCGATCAGTACATGTTTCTTAATGGGCTTACTTTTACATCTACAGCATTTACAACTCGGACACCATTTACAGGAAAACTAGGTAAGCTGGCGTTAGTGTTCAGCACCTGTTCATATACATTCCTGGAAATGGAAAAAAGAACACATTGACACCGGTGTGTCAGACCCACCATACTTGCTCCGGACACTGCGAGAGGGCTGTACAAGCAATGATCACACGCACGGCACAGCGGACACACCAGGAACCGCGGTGTTGGCCGTCGAATGGCGCTAGCTGCGCAGCATTTGTGCACCGCCGCCGTCAGTGTCAGCCAGTTTGCCGTGGCATACGGAGCTCCATCGCAGTCTTTAACACTGGTAGCATGCCGCGACAGCGTGGACATGAACCGTATGTGCAGTTGACGGACTTTGAGCGAGGGCGTATAGTGGGCATGCGGGAGGCCGGGTGGACGTACCGCCGAATTGCTCAACACGTGGAGCGTGAGGTCTCCACAGTACATCGATGTTGTCGCCAGTGGTCGGCGGAAGGTGCACGTGCCCGTCGACCTGGGACCGGACCGCAGCGACGCACGGATGCACGCCAAGACCGTAGGATCCTACGCAGTGCCGTAGGGGACCGCACCGCCACTTCCCAGCAAATTAGGGACACTGTTGCTCCTGGGGTATCGGCGAGGACCATTCGCAACCGTCTCCATGAAGCTGGGCTACGGTCCCGCACACCGTCAGGCCGTCTTCCGCTCACGCCCCAACATCGTGCAGCCCGCCTCTAGTGGTGTCGCGACAGGCGTGAATGGAGGGACGAATGGAGACGTGTCGTCTTCAGCGATGAGAGTCGCTTCTGCCTTGGTGCCAATGACGGTCGTATGCGTGTTTGGCGCCGTGCAGGTGAGCGCCACAATCAGGACTGCATACGACCGAGGCACACAGGGCCAACACCCGGCATCATGGTGTGGGGAGCGATCTCCTACACTCTCCGTACACCACTGGTGATCGTCGAGGGGACACTGAATAGTGCACGGTACATCCAAACCGTCATCGAACCCATCGTTCTACCATTCCTAGACCGGCAAGGGAACTTGCTGTTCCAACAGGACAATGCACGTCCGCATGTATCCCGTACCACCCAACGTGCTCTAAAAGGTGTAAGTCAACTACCCTGGCCAGCAAGATCTCCGGATCTGTCCCCCATTGAGCATGTTTGGGACTGGATGAAGCGTCGTCTCACGCGGTCTGCACGTCCAGCACGAACGCTGGTCCAACTGAGGCGCCAGGTGGAAATGGCATGGCAAGCCGTTCCACAGGACTACATCGAGCATCTCTACGATCGTCTCCATGGGAGAATAGCAGCCTGCATTGCTGCGAAAGGTGGATATACACTGTACTAGTGCCGACATTGTGCATGCTCTGTTGCCTGTGTCTATGTGCCTGTGGTTCTGTCAGTGTGATCATGTGATGTATCTGACCCCAGGAATGTGTCAATAAAGTTTCCCCTTCCTGGGACAATGAATTCACGGTGTTCTTATTTCAATTTCCAGGAGTGTAGCTTTCGAGACGTAGCACACGCTTCACTCCCAGCGTTAGCTAGGGCATCAACATCTAATCCACACGTCTTTATCCCAACTACAGGTAATCTCAGCTCTTTGGAACTCTGTTCCTTTTCCCTATTCTCTCAGATCATTATCATCATGCGTAACCAGATTTACATGGGTCCTCCCAACTGGACCTCATCAGGAGTGGGGTCTAGTTTACTGAACTCCTTTCTTCCTGATCTTGGGCCTCACTATTTCTTCACCTGCCACCTTCTCTCTCATATTCCCTTGTATTTTCATCTCTTCTAGAATCGCCTTGGAATCGACGTCCATTTCCACAGCCCCCACTTCCACGATAGTCTCCTATTCCTCGGTTGAATGATAGATTATTAAACTGATTCCGTTGGTAATTGTCTTCTCTTTGGCCGTGCTCACCTGCTTGACTATTCTCTTGCCCACATGTGGACTCCTATTGCTCCAGTATCTCCAGTAGTATTTCTCTGTCTTTAATCAGAGTTCCAGACAAGGTCCCTTGCATCCTCTGACTTAATCTTCTCTTAACTGCAGAAATCATCAGTTCATCATTTAAGGGTTGCTCTAAAGTTTCATTCAGTTCCCGTAAATGCTCAGCAAATTCTATGAAGGTACCTCTCCAATTATTTAGAGACTTGTGATGGAGCTAGTTTTCCAGTGTTGCACACTGATGGCTCTTTGACCAGTACTTCTTTAGAAATTCTCCTTCAAACTGCTCTTAACTACTAATTTCGTCTTTCTTCTTCATTCCCCATGCAAAAGCTTCACCTTCCATTCTATCTGTCACAAATAGAATTTTTCTTTGTCTTTAAAATGTGTCGGAAAAATGCCTTTCAGCCATGTCATAAAAATCGACAGGTGCAGTGTTCCCTTTGGCTTATATTTTTGTTCCACATGAATTTGTGAATGCCTATTATCACCAATCATTAAAGTTATCTTTTTACCTTCTCCTACCAACCTTTCTGTCAATCTCCTCGGTTTTCGTTTCAAATTGTTGGGTTTCGACTTGTAAATGTTGCATATCCTGTGCAATCCTATTATCCTCTTGCCTCTGCACTGATAATACGTTTTGTATATTTTGAGCTAATTCAGTCTGTTCGCTGCCTAGTCCCTTAATAGCTACTACACATTGCTGTTACTTTTGCGTTATCTCTTCGATCCTTCCTCCTAATTTTTCCTTAACTTCTTGTACCTCCTCATGAGCTTTATCGGTTAACTCCTCTCCCATCTTCTTAGTATCATCTCTTCCTTATAATCCTGTGATTCTCTCTTTAAATTTTCTTGTTGTCGTAATGTCATCTGAATTTTCTCATTGATTTCGGCTATCTTTTCTGGGATATTCTATTTGTTTCCTCGATTTTATGATTGGTGCGTCTGATTTCCTTTTTAGTGGCTCCAATCTTTTCTTGGGTTGTTTTATTGTCTTCTTTGATTTCCTGCATGGTGTCCTCCACTTTCTGATTGGTTTCCTCCGTTTTCCGATTGGTAGCTTCAATCTTCTGATAGGTGGCTTCAGTCTTGGCAACAATCTTTTCTAATATCGCCAATAGCATGTCTTGCTGTCCCCCCACGACAATGTTTGACTTACTACTCCCAGGTTTAATTGGTGTCTCGAGGTAGCTGGTACAATGTGCTAACCGGCATTCTATTGACAGCCCACAGCCACTGATTCCTGAATCGCCTCTATCCCCCTGTCCTTTCTCCTTCTTGTCCATTTCTACCTCCCGAATCTCCTGCTTGGTTTCAGTAGACATGTTTGGTTACGTATCTTATATACTAGCGATACTATAATTAACCCTTGGGTAACCTAAACCCTTTTGACCATCTGACAATTTGCACAAAATAATGTCAGCAGTACTTCAACTAGCTCAAAACAGAAAGAATACTTATTCGCAATGGATATAAAAAACTCACACCAAAGCATCAAAAATCAAATAACATCACCAATTAACACCATAAAACCTGTAATCATCAGTCAATGCTGCAGCATGTTTTAAAATCTATTCACTACTGCCTTGCTGGTGAAAACACAGAAAAATACAAAATATGCATGCATAGATGCACTACTGCAGAACCAGCAAATTCCGAAATGGTAGGAAAAAATACTATAGAATATACAGTCACTGTACAGCACTTCTCTGATACGCTTGTCTTGAACAAGCGATCGGTTACGTCGCGATAATGTTTACCCGTGTCTCTCGATAATATTCTCTTCGCAAAGTTTTTCACACTAATTTCCGTGCTTTTACTCCACAATACAATTTATTAACACTGTCCCTGTCGTTCAATACTGCCAATTACTTTTAATTATGAGTTGTTATTACGTTCTATTATCACACAATTTTGCAATTACGTCTTAATACACTATCCGAAATTTCTTACACATATTTTCACAATGAAAAGTATTATAAAAGTACGGTTTTTAGAAGATCGTTTTCCAGGCAATTTTCCAACTGTTCGTGCATACGGAAACTAATGTGAAGTTTTCATACCATTTGAACTTTTGCTTATTGTCTTAATAATGCCAATGTTCTTTCGCTATGAACACAATTAAACCATTTATTGTTATTCTCCTCTTCTTATCGTCTGCCCGACAACTGCACAATGTCCTTTCACGGAACGCCACGATGAAACACGCCCTTATTAGCCCTTCGTTATTAAATAGTTTGACCTTGTGCAACTGATAACGGCTGATCGGTTAATATGTGCACAGGAGTTGTATCAAATCCAATAAAGCTGATTACGATGTCAGGTAGCAATGATCGGTATATACTTTGTTCTTAAGGTTCTGTATATATTGCCTAAACGACACGAATGAGGCAGTTACTCCCTTCATCTGATAAAATAATAACGGTTAACTCATCACAGGTCACCTATTAATATCGTCACCCGTCAATGTTCTTCATGTAGCACTGAACGCACATTCCTCACTGCAAACCAAATCGCTGGTGTCCGGCGCAGTTGTCGCGTAATCACGGTGCACAAATGAACACTTAAACACATCAACACATCACTCAGTTAATGCCATCTACGTATTTGCTGGAGGTCAGGCCCAGGGCATTGGGTGACACACACAGCCATTGAACACATATAAATGCTGTCGACCGTATTGCCGAAATCCGCCCTGCTCGTATAGCAGTCAAAAAAACAGTAGTACTACCGACAACAAAACTCGTGCATGTGATGTTATCCATATGTATTTGACGATGCTGGTGATGATTCCGCATGTAACATTTGATGATGCCACTATGGCTGCAGTACATTAGGACTTTGTTTTTATGAAACAGATCTGATGATGGACATTAAAGGCCGAAACCGCTAATCCGTTATCAAACAGTCTGTGACCATTGACGTAAATTAAAGGAAACTAATAACTTATGGTTCGGAGTCTCAAAAGTGACTACTTTCTGGCGCTCTCGGGGCTCTACTATCGATCGTACTTACTACGACCTGAGTGAGGCAGAAGTGTATCGTACTCGATACGTAAGGATCAGTTGACCGCTGAAGAACTCATATGTGATGTACACTGAAACCAGGAGTGTAACGACTGGATTCAACATCTGAAGATATGGTTTGAAACATCTAGAGCCGGCCGGGTGGCCGAGCTGTTCTAGGCGCTACAGTCTGGAACAGCGCGACCGCTACGGTCGCAGGTTCGAATCCTGTCTCGGGCTTGGATGTGTGTGCTGTCCTTAGGTTAGTTAGGTTTAAGTAGTTCTAAGTTCTAGGGGACTGATGACCTCAGAAGTTAAGTCCCATAGTGCTCAGAGCCATTTGAGCCATTTGAGAAACATCTAGAAGCGATGTGGGAAAATAAACAAGTGAACAACGCAATAAAGTGTTTTACTTACGTTTACGAACTGTCGCAACCTCCATGATTCTGTTTTCTATCGACGAAATATTAATATTTATGTTCCCATATAGCCGTCGTTCTTTCCGTCTACGCAGATACAGGACACTCACAATACGCGAGACACTAAAATCATAGGTAAAGTTTCTTGGACCTTTTGATGCCTGTTAGTTCAGCATGTGGGTACAAAATACAGTGAGTGAATTTCTCCTCTTTAGGTTGTGGCACCTGCTCACCTGCAGAGACCTCATAAACGAAGTTATGTGGGCAGGCGTGTCCTGGATTCCACGCTGTCTTCACCAAGTGGATCTTCTGAATTATTCAGAGCCTTTCGTTCGCCAGAGCAGAATTTTATTTCCAGTGTGACATACGTGCAGTAAAACCGGCTACGTTACTGGATCCTCTTCCGCGTGAAAAAACAAGGTGCAGAAGTTTTTCAGTCGATTCATTCGATTCCTTACGAGTATGATACGAGGGATGGAACTTTAATAGTGGCTACTATTTATTTACAGCTAGTACAAAATAGATATGTGTTTCAAAGTTTTACTGACCTTCGAAGTAGTCACCAGCATTGTGTATAACCCGTTGCCAGGGATGTGGAAGTCGTAGGGTACTCTTAGCAGTGCCAGTTGTGTTGACAGTTCGATCGGCGAGTGCTTAAACCAGGGGAGTACAGTAGGTGGTATAGCACTTAGCAGCCCCATCAGTCAAACAAATCAGTGCTTGAGCATTGTCTTGCAAAATGATGGTCAGATCCTGCAGAAAGTGTCATCACTTCTGTATCTAAGCTGGTCGTAGGTCATGTTCCAGAAATGAACAGCATAGAGACAGACCACCAGCAAATGCGTAAATGGCATTAACTGGTCACTCCACCCCATTATATATGAAAAGGTCACCACAAACCTATAGCCCAAGGTATCATCAGGTGCCAAAATTAGAGGCTTGATGGGGTCATATGACATGTGATACGTGTGGCATAGGAGATCCTGTTTGCCGGCCGGTGTGGCCGTGCGGTTCTAAGCGCTTCAGTCTGGAACCACGTGACCGCTACGGTCGCAGGTTCGAATCCTGCCTCGGGAATGGATGTGTGTGATGTCCTTAGGTTAGTTAGGTTTAAGTAGTTCAAAGTTCTATGGGACTGATGACCACAGATGTTAAGTCCCATAATGCTCAGAGTCATTTAGATCCTGTTTCAAGTCCTTGAAGGATTTATCACATGCTGAGGTCCAGCGCCAGCAAACATTTTGTGTAAGAGGTTGTGTGATGATTCCACAATGGCTGCTTCAATGAGGAATAAATTGATGGTAACAATTAATCTGTCCCCAACATGCTCAACTGGCTGATATTGGTGAGGGCCGGAAGTTTTTGCATCACCCCAGTATACTGTCGGTTAGGACAGATGCCTGATGCACTACAGACATGACATAAGTATTCCACTTTTTGAACAAAAAAAACAGGTTGGACTGTTGGCGGACTGTTAACAGTGCATGCTAGTTGTTAACCAAGTTCTTGTGTCCTCGCCCATGAAAAGAATGTCTGTAAATAGTTGACTGAGCGAAGGACACTGTTGGTCAGGTGCTCGATGTAGCCTTGAAAAATGGCTGGAGCACTGGCAATCACGAATAGAAAAAATGGTTCAAATGGCTCTGAGCACTATGGAACTTAACTGCTGAGGTCATCAGTCCCCTAGAACGTAGATCTACTTAAACCTAACTAACCTAAGGAAATCACACACATCCATATCCCAGACAGGGTCGCACGGTTCCAGACTGTAGCGTCTAGAGCCGCTCGGCCACTCCAGCCGGCTCACAAATAGAAATCTGTGGTACTAAAGCAGTCAAAAAGGAGTGTTGATCACTAAGAAGCGACAAGAATCAGCAACCAATGGAAGGTGGAGACACAGGTCTTGGAGGTCAATATTGGCAAACAGAGTCTCACCCATGAGGTGGGTTGTTATGTCCTCTGCCTTTGGAACAAGATAAGGACTTTATTTGTTGTCTTGAAATCCCCACAAATGTGCAATGCGCCATTTGATTTTTGTATGATGATGGGGGGTGGCGCATTGGTTATTGGGAACAGGAATGAAGGTACCCTCATAGTGCAATCACAGTAGCTCCAGCCAAAGTTTATCTCAGAGTCTGAAGAGGACATTTTTGGCTTTGAAGAATATGGGCATTGTGTCTTGAAATCTTTGACACCTGAGGAAGGTTGAGTGAACTCTAAGTTAAAATCCTGTATTGCATGCGTAGACATTCCAGCAACATCGAAAGAAATCCTCCTCTCTAGTTTTTAATTTTACATGGTTGGAGCCAAATGACTTGGCATTGGGAGAGAAGGGCGTATTCGTGGTCTTCTGAGCCAATAGTGTTGAACAGACCGATTTCCAAGAGACTGACGGCTCTAGGAACGTCGCTGACCAAAGTCCAGACTGTGAGGGCACTCTAACAGTACCGAACATGAGCTGTAAATTGGGCAATGACTTACATGATGTCATTGCTGTAACTTGACAGCGGGATATCACAAGATCGATAACGAGAGAACCCCATGCATAATAAGAATGCTATTATAATTTCATGTGTCTGTCTGCAGCTAGAATGGCATATTGTTGTTGATTGCCATGAGCGACAGAGACTCCTCTGATTTGGGGAAGCACACATTGGATGTACCTTATGCCTAGGGACATGTCTATCCCATTGTCATCCATTCCTGCTTTCGAGAGGTCAGTACGTTTGCAGTAGACATTCATTTGTAGTGCTACTTGCCAAACTTCAGCCGTATAACCAATATTCCCACAAGGGGTGCACTTAGCATGCTGGTAGTGGTACTGGTGTCTCTGGTGACTAATAAGACACTGGATTCGGGAAGGGAGCTGTTGTGGGCGGCTTCTCGTTGCTGGATCTTTGCCTGCATGTTGCTAATCTGGCCTGGGTGTGGAGTGTGAGCGGAGCTGAAGGCTGTGTGTTGGTAGGGTGGGGAACACTTGTATTGTGCTCTGCAGTGCGTCTGACGATTTAAGAGACTGTTTAGAAGCTCTGATAATGAGAAGACATGTATAAACTCTGTATCCTTCACGTTACAGAAATCCTGCTTAGTCCTTCATAGGGTAGTGGACGAGAATCATGCTCCAGAAAAAGGTAGCCGCTTGTGATTGCTTACAGTAAACGTTATTATGCTGTAAACGTCACTCACAAACCCACAAGGAGGCAAATCCATTCGTGGAAAGACTGTCTGTTAAGTTAATGGCAGCTGAGAACTAGGCACGCAGTCCGGAACCGTGCGACTGCTACGGGCGCAGGTTCGAATCCTGCCTCGGGCATGGATGTGTGTGATGTCCTTAGGTTGGTTTGGTTTAAGTAGTTCTAAGTTCTAGGGGACTGATGACCACGGCAGTTGAGTCCCATAGTGCTTAGAGCCATTTGAACCATTTTTTGCAGCTGAGAAACTTGTGGCAGGCCGTCACCAAACGCATCTGGGAGTCAGTCTAACGAATTGGACTTCAGATCAAAGTTTGGCGTTTCAGTTCTGCGTTAAGTTGTTACAGAAAGTGATAAATGTTTGGCTCATATATGCCAGAAATAAGGCACACTGCAGGACCCCGCCTATGACACCATCGGCTAAGAACTATTGTTCCATTTATGCGATGAAGTTTGCCCATGGCGTGACCATCTTGTTGCACTGCTGGAACGGCAGTGGCGTCGTCTGGAAGCCTTTGTCCATGGAGCAGATCCGAGAGAGGCAGTATATTCCTGAAGGTGACGTGTAGCTGGCCGCCAGCCGCTCGATTTGGTGTTTGTGGGTGCACTGCATCTATTGGAGCGGTAATAACACCTGGACAGAGACATCCAACGGTTGAAATGCAAAGGAAAAACACGAAAACACTATCTACCTGGGTCAGAGCAAACGTGTGACATCCTGACTCGAAATAATACCTCGTCGGCAAATGAAGTGTCTCTCGGAGGGAGAGCAGGAAAAATACACAGATATAAAACATGTGAAGTATATTGTAACACAAATAAACAGCCGGCCGAAGTGGCCGTGCGGTTAAAGGCGCTGCAGTCTGGAACCGCAAGCCGCTACGGTCGCAGGTTCGAATCCTGCCTCGGGCATGGATGTTTGTGATGTCCTTAGGTTAGTTAGGTTTAACTAGTTCTAAGTTCTAGGGGACTAATGACCTCAGCAGTTGAGTCCCATAGTGCTCAGAGCCATTTGAACCATTTGAACAAATAAACAATCTTCTCTAACTGAAACTAGTTTTGAACACAATAATTTAAAACAAGTCAATACTGAAAGAACAAAACCACTATCTGAAGGATGTCGCAGCGACCGATCTACACCGAGATCCTGACTCTGGGAATGCTTCAGCAATCGGCGCCTGGCATATGAAACTCACTCGGAGTGAACTGGTCGAGCACAGCTTCTGTGCCGATTTAAATACTGTCTTGTGCCAGGACACCAGAGGTACTACTTTTGGTCATGTGTCCCATAGAGGAGAAAAGACCCATAGCGTCAGTGACCTCTGGCGGCACTTGTGTTGCCACCTGGTGGCCAGACAGAGTCGGCCATCGCTTGTTTGTCATCTGAAGAACTGTCCCCTACGAGGACGATACCCACATAACCTATCTGTGATTTCGGTTGCTGGCTCAGGAGGTAGAGTTGTCTAGACATAAATTAAGTCGCGAAGGACTAGCAGAATCTGTAAACGAGGTTACGGTGAGGAGGAAAAATTTTCGTAACAAATAATGGTCGTATCTTTATTGTGCTTAGAGAAATCAGTTAGTCTGAGTAAACTAGGGGAAAAAACATAGAAAACATACGAGATATTCCAAATCTGAGTGACTGTACTACTAACAGCTACTAACAATGGGCCGCCAAGCTTCAATATACAACGTGACACTCTGCAGCAGAAGGATTATTTTGCCTGTGTTCGTAAACTAGGATCGAGGTACTATTGGAATTGGGTATACGTTTACTCTGCTGGAGAGACAACCATTGGCCCTAGCCTGTGTGTCACGAAAACAGCGATGTGCATTAGCCCACATTACGAAAATAGTTTTCTGGTTGCAGTGTGCACATACGATATGTGATCAAAATTCTGTGGAGAGCTCTATATAAGGCGGAAATGACTACACGATGTCACCAGACACTTACCCGCGAATATAAAATGAGTGTGTGTGTGTGTGTGTTGTCAGCGAATTTACGCATATTAAAAGAAATGAATGTGGTGAAAAAGACTAAAACTGTTGTCATACAGCCGACTGGATTGGCCGTGCGGTTCTAGTCTGGAGCCGAGCGACCGCTACGGTCGCAGGTTCGAATCCTGCCTCGGGCATGGATGTGTGTGATGTCCTTAGGTTAGTTAGGTTTAATTAGTTCTAAGTTCTAGGCGACTGATGACCTCAGAAGTTAAGTCGCATAGTGCTCAAAGCCATTTGAACCATTTTTGTTGTCATACAGTGAGAGGTAACATATAATAGGCCAGCCATTCACTCACTGCACCTTACTCACGTTGACCTAGAGAGTCACTATCTCGCACGCCTCAAGACAACAGAGAAAGGATGAAAAGCGTTATACAAGGGATTAAAACGGATGTAAAACTGAGAAGAGCTAATCGAAAGCCACAGGGAAATACGACTGGCTGACCACCTACAAAAAATTGGGTGAGCTGGTTAGCCTGTTAAAATATTAGGAATATCGTCGTAAAATTTTTGGAAGACCATTGGACAAATCACAGAACTCTCACCACATTGGTTTGAACGTCACGTGAGGTAGAGGGCAAACCTATTGGCAAATCTGCCGTTGCCCTCTGGACGGGAAATGAAACGTAGTCTAACAATAAAGTAATCTCTACGCCACAAGCGTCACACATTAGAGGGTCCTTCTGCCGGAGCAATAAGCCATTCGTTTTAGGGCTGTGACCTTTGTAAAGACGGGTTAGGAAGGCCTCGTCCTGTCGACGTGGCTAGAGAGAGGTACCCCATGGGCACGTTGTGGGCTTTGTAACAAGGATCTTGTTGTCTGTCGTTTCCAGCCACTCATCTTCCCATCGACACAAAATTCTATGCCGAAACAGTGAGGTGGTAGCATGCACGGGTGTGGCGCACTGGACTAAGGATCATGAGACTCCCCCTTGGTTGCTAGACCCAGCTCTTTCGTTCCCCGCAACACCTACATATCCTGATACCCAGGAGAAAGACACTTCCTTCTCCAGCCAATGTAGATGGACGAGGGTGTTATGGATATTCTGGACTTCTTTTTCTGCTGGGTACAAGCGTTATAAGAGCGAAGGGCGGTTAGAGAATCGTAAGAGACACTTAAAGCACTTGTCATCTGGTCCAGCGCCCCCAACACCGCAAATAATTACGCATCTAAAACAGTGAAGTCTCGAGACTTTGACGACATGATGGGAGAAAACAACATGGCAACCAACGAAGTCTCGCTGTTTCGAACCATCCGTAAAGAAAGCTGGGTTGTAGTGCTCAACTATCATAAAATAATAAGTTAAAACATACGCAGCAGTAAAATCTCTCGTGTACTGCACCATATCTACTCTGGGCAACAATGGCGGCAGGCGATTAAGAGGCTGGATTTCTGATTGTATGTGCTCCATACCGAGTGACTCCAGCACACGCTGCACGCTTATCGCAAACGGCATCGTTGCTCGTTCCAAAGGTGGACGAGCAAGAATACAATATGCAGGTGGAGTCGAAGTTTACATTCCTGAAGCAACATGAGGAGCTTCCGCCGGAGGTTGAGGGGTGATTCTCCAGCCTCAGCTCCCTTTCTATGGGGTTGGTTCTGCAAACAGCGGTGCCCAACCTGATCTCCTTGTGGCGGATAGTGTCAATCATCTTCTGGTGAAAAGGATTCAGTGACCCATACGCTGTGAAAGCGCAGTCTAGCTGTGAATGAACGAAAGTTTTTTAAAACTGGAGTAGACGTGCCCTGTCCGCTCCCCCAAGACCTGTGGCTAAAAGACTTCACGATATTCAGCCTGCCCATCCGCGCAGTCGCATGGTGGAGGCGAAATATCTGATCTTGGCTAGCGTCGGTAATAGTTGCTTTAAAATGCTCTCCCATCATCTGGATGTTGTTTGGAGACAGCCCTGTTTCAGTGCTGCTGCTATTGGTAAACGTCCCTGTTTACCGGAAATCTTCCTGATGGCTTTCAATACTTTCGTAGAACACGTGGAATGGTTGCTGGAGACTAAGAACACTTCCCATGACTTTTTCTTGCTGGCCTTAACTTTACGTCAAGCCATGGTCCTTGCATCCCGAAAAGCTGTGAGGTTGTTTGCTGTTGGGCAGTACATAAACAGCAGAAAAGTTGCACGCCTGTCCTGGATTGCTGAGCTGCACTTACTTCTCTTCTAAGGAGCAGGTTTCCTCCTAAGATGGTCTTAGGACTTTGGGATCGATAAGAGCAGCATTATGGATCACTTGTGTGGTGTGGTCCATCTGTTCCTGCACTCTGTTAGGGTGTTCAAACACAGCCAGCTCTCTGAACAGCGTGCAGTTAGCCCTGCTGACCGTCTGTTTTGATGGCTCGTCTTCAGGTAATGCTCCACCCAGTAGGTAGTGGAAAGTGGTCCACAAGGGCTGGAAAGCAGAATGAGAGGTTGATGGCTGAGAATGAGTGGGAATGCGTTTGGTGAGGACGCATAGCTTATGAGACGTCATGAGGCTCTCCAAAGCCCAATCAAAACTGCAATACGCAGTGGGAATTTGGGTCTCGCAGTACGAGAAATGGTAGGGGGTGTTGTTCTGTAAGATACGTCAGAGCCTCAGAGTCAACAGCAGCCTGTGGAGGTAAATATAGTGAACAAACTGTGATCCTTTGACATCCATGAACTGCGATTGCAATCGCTTGCTGGTCAGAAGCTTGGGGGAGAGCAGAAGAGTGATATACATTATTGACAAGCAAAGTGGTCCCTCCATTGGCTCTTTCCTATTAGGTCGTCCTCGTGAAAGATTCTATAACCTCATAGGACACGTGCATGAGGTGTTTCCTGCAAACACAAGGACTGGGGAAATTCCTGAGTTAGCAGTTTCAGCTCCTTCACATGTGTTCTGAACCCATTAATTTTCCACTGTAGGATGGGAGCCATATATCATGAGGGTAGCTGTTTCATTCTGACCTTCTGCTGGGGAGGGAGCTTGCAATAGGCGAAGGCTCAGTCTTGGGGCCCCATGACCGCACCAGTTCGATATAAAGGTCCATCGACTCTAAAGAAGAGTCGAGAGAGGTGGCAAAGAGGATGATGTCAACATTGTTGGACTGTTTACTTCCTGATTCTATCCCTGGTGGACGCTTTGCTTTTGATATTTTGTCCTGGGCAGGCTTAAGTGCCACAACGACAGCTGCGTGTGTAATAGCACTAAATGGCATACCAGACTGAATCTGCTACATCAGGAACTACATGATTTTCTAAAATTCAGGGGAGACCTATAGGCGTCGGAATAGCTGCAGCAGTACAAGTGCCTTGACAAACGCAGGTACTTGTGCTGACACTAGCAACTTCCGCCGTCTTCACTTAAAACTTCCGGGCTGATAGGCCGTGGTCGAAGTATAAAACTCTCCCCTGACGTTTCGTCTCCGACTACGGGAGACATCATTGGAGGTACAGCGGCGAACTGCAGAAGCGTAGATGCCAACCAAAAACGCGAAGAAGTGTAACAAATCCGTGAAAGACGTTTCACCCTTCTAAAGATGCCGAAGTCGACTGCCAGTGATGTGCTTGTGAGGTGGAAACGCGAAGGGAGACCCACAGTTAAATCGGGACTAGGCAGACCTCATGTACTGATGTACAGGGTCCGGCATAAAAAACTCCCCGATTACAAAGTAACGTGCAGCGGACAGTAGAAGGAGCAGAGTGGTGGAGGGCGCGTCGTTAAGTAGCTGCCTACGTGCCGTTTTCAGTGTACGCCATGGCGTGGTCTGGTGAACATCGTGCCTTCGTAGTGGAAGATTTTATTCAAAATGGCGAATCGCCTATTAATACTCAACGTGCTTTTCGCGTTCGCTTTGCGCTCGGACGACGGGACCCTGTTCCCGATAAGAAAACAATTTATTCTTGGGTTGCTAACTTTCGTGAGACAGGTTCCGCATTAAAAAGGAAACCACCTGGACGACCACGGACTGCAACAGGCCCCGGAAATGTTGATGCAGTTAGAGCTTCAGTTCAACAATCTCCTCGACGATCCGCTAAAAAGCATGCGGCAGCATTACGGATATCTGATCGAAGTGTGAGAAGAATCTTGCATCGAGATCTTAAAATGCATCCTTACAAAATTGTAACTACGCAGGAACTGAGTGAACGAGACTGTGGTGTCCGTGTAAGTTTGTGCCAAGACCTTCTTCGGAACATTCGTCCCAACGATATTGTGATTTTTTCTGATGAAGCACACTTTCACCTTGCCGGAACAGTGAACAGCCAAAATTGCAGGTACTGGTGTGAACACAATCCCGAAGAACTTCATCAACGACCACTTCATAGCCCTAAAGTAACAGTATGGTGTGCTGTTTACAATTCCGGAGTGATCGGTCCTTACTTTTTCGAAGAAAATGACAGGAATTTAACCGTCAACAGTGAACGCTATTGTGCCATGCTCCGCGACTTTCTCCAACCGCAACTAAGGGAGCTTTTTGGTGAAATAGAGAACGTGTGGTTCCAGCAAGATGGTGCTACAGCCCACACAGCGCGGCAGTCACTGGCATTGGTGAAGGAAATGTTTCCTGGACATGTGATCTCGTTGCGTGGAGACATTGGCTGGCCCCCACGATCGCCGGACTTAACGCCCTGTGATTTCTTTCTTTGGGGCTATTTAAAAGCAAAAGTTTATGAACAACGTCCACAATCTTTACGAGCCCTGAAAGAAGCAATTACACAAGAGGTTGAAGCTATTCCACCTGAAATGACTCAAAGAGTAATGAATAACTTTAGGGAAAGACTCAATCAGTGTGTCGACAGTGCAGGAAGCCATTTAAGGGATGTTTTATTTAAAAAGTAAGACCATAAGAGTATTTTCTAACATGGCATAATATGTACTTTTATTTAGTATAAATAAAATTGTTCTACCTTATTTGGTTTTGTTTTTATTAGCTTTCCTTAAAGGGGAGGTTTTTCTGCCGGACCTTGTACAAGGACTGTCGAGCATTGCTGAGGTTGATTGTAAAAATGAAATGAAATCTGCCGAAAGAATCACTCGTGAGATGCGCAGTGTCACCAGTCCATCTACCAGGACGACTGTGCAAACTTAAAAGGAATGGGGTACAGTGGTCGAGTAGCTCCGCAAAAGCCACACATTTCTGTCATCACTGCTAAGTTACACCTGAGGAGGTGCAAAGAGCGACGTCACAGGACAGTAGATGACTGGGAACGAGTATTTTTAAGTGCTGGATCACGCTGTACCCTGCGGCAAAGCGCTACAAAGTTTTTGGGTCTGGCGAATAACTGGAGAAAGGTAAGTGCCACGGTGAGTAGCGACGACAGCGGAATGCGGAGAGACGGTGTTACAGTACGGTTGTCAGCGGTGGGTTAGGGCGTGGTCCCCTTACCGAGCTTCAGAAAACGTATGAGTACATTTTACAGCACCGTGTGCTGCTTACAGCAGAGGGACAGTTCAGGAATGATGATTGTGTGAGGAGATAATGCAGCATCTCAAAAACCAACACCTGAGGGGCATTGGTTTCGTGAAATGGCTTGGCCATCACAGAGTGTCGCAATGAACTCAGCGGAACTTGTAGCGAGTCACAACTTGGACTGCACTCAGATCCCAGCGTCCAACATCACTAGCTTCGCAGGGATCGGTTATTGAGGAGGAAGGGACTGCTACTCATCTATAGGCACGTCGGTGAAAGTGTCTGCAACAGATTTCAGTTTGTGACTGGACGCACAGAAATAGGTGTCTGGATTATTTTGATCATTAAATATATTATTATCGCATACAAGTGTTGATAAATGTTAAACTGCCATTTGACTGTTAAAATATTAGTGCTTTATTCGTTTTGTACATAAAAACCGACATTTCTCCCTGCAATGTATTTTATTTCTTCCAAACGCGTTTCGCCTTTCTCTTTAAGGCATCTTCAGTGGAATCTAGACTGACACAACTTTGTTTTGATATGCGATATTTGTAGATCATAAAACGATTCATGACTTATTTTTTACGTAAAGAAGTGATTACTTACAGTTATTCGCGTTTTTGGTTGGCATCTGCGTTTCCTCTCATCTGGTCATATGCTGGAGGTCGTATTGTATCTCCACTTGCGAAACGTAACCACGTATTCGTGATACGAACATTTTTCTTCAAAATTTTCATAGTGTCTGCGCTAAATGCTGTGGAGCACTATTGGTCTTCTGTCACTAGTAGTACATGTTTTACGGGAGACTGTGATTTAATGTCGTAACTACTGTATGTTCACTGTATGTCTCATTCTGTTTGCTTTGTGAACACTGAGTAGTTAAGACTTTAAACCACGATTTTCGGTAAAATATCTACGAGGGTCACTCCAAAAGAAATGCACACTATTTTTGTAAAAATGCATTTTTCATTCTGCATGTGTGAAAGTTTTACACTGTGTAGATACATCCTTCCCGCTTGTTTTCGAACTTATACCAACCTGTTCCCTTGAGTGGCGCCGTCACAGCATGTCTTCAAGATGGCTGCTACACTTGCAACGTGCTGTCATAGAATTCCTGTGCTGGGAAAACGAGACAGTGGGAAATATGCACTAGAGATTGAAAAAGGTGTATGGAGAGCCTGCTGTCGATCGCAGTGCGGTTAGTCGGTGGGCAAGCAGGTTACGTGATGAATGTAGGCACGGTGGTATCGAGGATTGTCGTCGCAGCGGCAGGCCTCGTACTGCACACACTCCCGACAATGTGCAGAGAGTTAACGAATTGGTGACTGCTGATAGACTATCACGTTGGTATAGGGGAAGGAAGTGTTGACAGAATACTGAATGTGTTGGCGTTAAAAAAGGTTTGTGGCAGGTGGGTTCCCAGGATGTTGACAGTGGCTCACAAAGAAACAAGAAAAACGATATGGAGTGAACTTTTGGAACAATACGAAAATGATGGAGATGAATTTCTTGGAAGAATTGTGGCAGGTGATGAAACATGGCTCCATTTTTCACCAGAGACGAAGAGGCAATCAATGGAGTGGCATCATGCAAATTCACCCAAGGAAAATAATTCAGAACTACACCTTCTGCTGTAGAAGCTATGGCTACGGTGTTTTTCGATTCTGAAGGACTGTTGCTTGTGGACATCATGCCAAGTGGAACCACCATAAATTCTGATGCATATGTGACGACACTGAAGAAACTTCAAGCTCGACTGAGTCGTGTTCGACCACATTCGCAAAAGCAGGGTGTTTTGCTGTTGCACGAGAATGCACGGCCACATGTCAGTCAGAAAACCATGAAAGCGATCACAAAACTCGGATGAAAAACACTGAAACACCCGCGTTACGTAGCCCGCATCTCGTGGTCGTGCGGTAGCGTTCTCGCTTCCCACGCCCGGGTTCCCGGGTTCGATTCCCGGCGGGTCAGGGATTTTCTCTGCCTCGTGATGGCTGGGTGTTGTGTGCTGTCCTTAGGTTAGTTAGGTTTAAGTAGTTCTAAGTTCTAGGGGACTGATGACCATAGATGTTAAGTCCCATAGTGCTCAGAGCCATTTGAACCATTTGAACCCGCGTTACAGTCCGGTTTTGGCTCCATGTGACTGTCATCTCTTTGGGAAACAAACACTCCCTTCGTGGAACAAGGTTTGAAGATGATGACTCCCTTGTGCATGCTGCCAAACAGTGGCTCCAACAGGTTGGTCCAGAATTTTTCCGTGCGGGTATACAGGCGCTGGTTCCAAGATGGGGAAAGGCAGTTGAGAGGGATGGAAATTATGTGGAGAAATGAAAATATTGGTCCTAAAGGATGTATCTACACCCTGTAAAACTTTCAAACATGTAGGATAAAAGAGGGATTAAAAAAATTAGTGCGCATTTCTTTTGGAGTGACCCTCGTACAAATAGTGACAGAAGAGTAACGGTATTCCACAGCAGTAAGAGCAAACAACATGAAACTCTCGAAGAAAAAAGTTCGCAACATGAAAACGAGTTAGTGTTTCGTAATTGAAGTTATACTGCTACCTCCAGCATGTAAACAGATGAGAAGAAGCGTAGATGCCAACCAAAAACGTGAAGAAGTGTAAGTAGCCACTTAATTACGTAAAAAATTAGACTTGAAATGTTTTATAATCTACAAATATTGCATCTCAAAAGAAAATTGTATCATTCTAGATTCCACTGATGCTGCGTTAAAAGTGAAAGGCGAATCTCGTATGGAATAAATAAAATATCGGGTGATCAAAAAGTCAGTATAAATCTGAAAACTCAATAAATAACGAAATAATGTAGATAGAGAGGTACAAATTGACACACATGCTTGGAATGATATGGGATTTTATTAGCACCGAAAATATACAGACGTTCAAAAAATTTCCGACAGATGGCGCTTCATCTGATCAGAATAGCAATAATTAGCATAACAAAGTAAGACAAAGCAAAGATGATGTTCTTTACAGGAAATGCTCAATATGTCCACCATCAATAGCTGTAGTCAAGGAATAATGTTGTGAACAGCACTGTAAAGCATGTCCGGAGTTATGGTGAGGCATTGGCGTCGGATGTTGTCTTTCAGAGACATCCACATTCAGAGATGTCGGTCGATCACGATACACTTGCGACTTCAGGTAACCCCAAAGGCAATAATCGCACGGACTGAAGTCTGGGGACCTGGGAGGCAAAGCATGACGAAAGTAGCGGCTGAGCACACGATCACCAACAAACGACGCGCGCAAGAGATCTTTCACGCGTGTAGCAATATGGGGTGGAGCGCCATCCTGCATAAACATCGTACGTTACAGCAGGTGTCTATCAGCCAGGCTGGGGATGATGCGATTCTGTAACATATCAGCGTACCTCTCACCCATCACGGTAGCAGTTTTGCTGTCCGGCGCCATCTGTCGGACATTTTTTGAACTTTTTTTTTTGTTCTAATAAAACCCCATGTCATTCCAAGCATGTGTGTCAATTTTTACCTCTATCTACATCATTCCGTGGTATATTAAGTTTTCAAATTTATACTGACTTTTTGATCACCTGGTAGACTGCAGCAAGTGTGGTGTCACTGCCAGACACCACACTTGCTAGGTGGTAGCTTAAATCGGCCGCGGTCCATTAGTACATGTCAGACCCGCGTGTCGCCACTGTGTGATCGCAGACCGAGCGCCACCACACGGCAGGTCTCGAGAGACGTACGAGAACTCGCCCCAGTTGTACGACGACGTTGCTAGCGACTATACTGACGAAGCCTTTGCTCTCATTTGCCGACAGACAGAATAGCCTTCAGCTAAGTTAACGGCTACGACTTAGCAAGGCGTCAATTGTCACAGTGCATGTATCTTACGAGTCTCATTTGTATAGTCAAGAGAGATGTATCACAAGGATTGATTAAAAGTTAAGTATATTCCAAAGATACGTATTTTCTTTATAGTATTCAATACGTATCCTGTTCCAGACTTGACGCCAGTCGGCGTGTGTGTACGCGTGCCTTTCGGCTTCCTCCTCAGTGTGGCGTGACTAGCTTGTTACGCCACAACAGCAAGGAAAAATCGGTTTTTGTTTACGAAACGAATTTTTCTGACCTTGCTGCGGATGATGGCCGCGCAAACGAACTTGGTAACACAGCTGCACTCTTAATAACAACGGACTGTGGTCTCACTTTGTAAGTAGCTGGTTGGCATTCTTGTAATAATCGCCATTGTAGTGTTGGGCAGCTGGATGTTAACATCGCGTAGCGTTGCGCAGTTGGAGGTGAGCCGCCAGCAGTGGTGGATGTAGGGAGAGATGGCAGAATTTTGAGAGCGAACGATCTGGACGTGTGTCAATCAGAAAGAGTAAATTTGTAATATTGGGTATCATGGACTGATATATATATTATGACTTTTGAACACTATTAAGGTAAACACATTGTTTCTTCTCAATCACAATCTTTCATTTGCTAACTATGCCTATCAGTAGTTAGTGCCTTCAGTAGTTTGAATCTTTTATTTAGCTGGCAGTAGTGGCGCACGCTGTATTGCAGTAGTTCGAGTAACGAATATTTTCGTGAGGTAAGTGATTTGTGAAAGGTATTGGTTAATTTAGTCAGGGCCATTCTCTTGTAGGGATTATTGAAAGTCAGAGTGCGTTGCGCCAAAAAATACTGTGTGTCAGTTTAGTGTTGATCAGAATAGGTAAAGAGCGAAATGTCTGAGTACGTACAGTTTTGCTCAGCTGTTTGAAAATCAAATAATGTAAGAGATTTATCAGCACAGTAATTCAATAATTTTCCTAAGGCGACGTTTCAACTTTCTTCTTCTCCTCGTTCCCGAACTAGATTTTAGTGCCGCTCTCACCGAGATTCTAAGTGGCCTCGTCGTGAGAAACTTCAAGTGCAGCCGTACATCGGTACACATCAGACGTCCCGAGACCCACAGCCGCGGGCAATGCGCGGTCCATCGTCGCCTCCGCTGGTAGCCGTTCGGCCGCCGAGGAGCTGCGCTCGTAGAATCCTCAAACGCCGAGGGAGGCGCGCAGTCACGCCACGCCCTTACGGCGCGGACGTGATGAAAAGTTTGTGCCGCGGAATGAGGAGGCGGGCGGGAGGCGCGGGCGGGAGCGGGGGCGGCGCCCGGCGGTGGTGGGTGGGAGCGGCGGCGGCCGTCAGTCCGGCGGCGTCGGCGGCCCGTGAATGCCAGATGAGGCCCGCACGGGCAGCGGCGGCTGCCCTCCGGATATATCGACCGTTCCCACCGTTCCCTAGGCGCTCATCCGTCCGAGAGAGCCAACCTTCTGCGCGGATAAGACCTCGTAGCCGTGCCGTTCTGGCCCTGAGAGCTGTGGCCTAGGGGCAATGGGCGAGGAGTCGGTGCGGTTCAACACCACCAGTTTCGACCTACGGAGAGCACCGCCTATGCGGTGGTAGGAATACTCGCGTTATTATGGGTCGTTTGACACTTTCCCGGCCGCCGTAGATGCCGTGTTTCTTGACTTCCGCAAGGCGTTCGATGCAGTTCCCCACAGTCCTTTAATGAACAAAGTAAGAGCATATGGACTATCAGACCAATAGTGTGATTGGATTGAAGAGTTCCTAGATAACAGAACGCAGCACGTCATTCTCAATGGAGAGAAGTATTCCGAAGTAAGAGTGATTTCAGGTGTGCCGCAGGGGAGTGTCGTAGGATCGTTGCTATTCACAGTATACATAGATGACCTTGTGGATATCATCCGAAGTTCACTGAAGCTTTTTGCGGATGATGCTGTGGTTTATCGAGAGGTTGTAACAATGGAAAATTGTACTGACGTGCAGGAGGATCTGCAACGAATTCACGATTGGTGCAGGGAATGGGAATTGAATCTCAATGTAGACAAGTGTAATGTGCTGCGAATACATAGAAAGAAAGATCCTTTATCATTTAACTACAATATAGTAGGTCAGCAACTTGTTGTGTACTTAGTTCCCTGTAGTCAGCGTGTACACAACTTTCCCAATAGAGCGCGCCCCGCTAAGCACAACAGCGCAGGCGCAGCGCTCGTCCGTCTCCGCACTACGAGATTGCGCTGCCTTAGAGACGGACCAAATTCTGCTTCTGCCGATCCGTGTATTAATATGTAACGCAGTCAATGAGATTGCTGCTGACGTAGAACCTTTTCTCCGCGCGGATCACACTCGCGCAGTGATACCTGAACGCGCGAGATATTATAATGAGTGTACAGACCTCTGATTAGTCAGTCTGCATTAGTCTGCTTTAGTCTTTAGTCAAGTTTCAGTCTGCGCCTAATAAGATTATCATATTCCTGTACATAGCCATGAAGATAAATGAATAGACACTTTGTCAAGTATCAGAGATATGCGAGAATAAGATTACGTACCAAGACCAAAGGAACTTCATATTGTCAATTGTAAACAGCATCCAGACTCAAGTTACGTAATATCTATGATTTTTATTATTTCAATAAATGTGTGTGAAAATTAATCAAGTTCTGTTTAAAGTTGGTCACCATCAATCTGCCACTCTAAGCGTGCAAGTGGCATTTCTATCGTCTGACCTAACGGCAGAAGATAAACTCGCCACGATAAGACCACGGGACATACTGCTGCCTACGCCTACTTCGCTAGAGCGCCAAGTCAAATAATCTGATGGTGTGTGTACCGAAGGTCTTACAGTACGCACACCACACAACTGGAAGCTGTTAATTCCTTAAATTATCTTGGAGTAGGCATTAGGAGTGATTTAAAATGGAATGATCATATAAAGTTGATCGTCCGTAAATCAGATGACAGACTGAGATTCATTGGAAGACTCCTAAGGAAATGCAATCCGAAAACAAAGTAAGTAGGTTACAGTACACTTGTTCCCCCACTGCTTGAATATGTTCATAGAAGAGATAGAGAAGATCCAACGGAGAGCAGCGCGCTTCGTTACAGGATCATTTAGTAATCGCGAAAGCGTTACGGAGATGATAGATAAACTCCAGTGGAAGACGTTGCAGGAGAGAAGCGCAGAAGTTCGGTACAGCCTTTGTTGAAGTTTCGAGAATATAACTTCACCGAGTAGTCGAGCATTATATTGCTCCCTCCTACGTATATCTCGCGAAGAGACCATGAAGATCAAATCAGAGAGAAGAATCCACACAGAGGCATACCGACAATTTTTCTTTCCACGAACAATACGAGACTGCTATGGAAGGGAGGACCGATACTCAAAGTACCCTCCGCCACACACCGTCAGCTGGCTTGCGGAGTATGGATGTAGATGTAGATGTAGGCCCGTTTCCCTGTGCCGGTACTACCTGAGGCGAGGGCAGCTCTTCAGGTCTTGCTAAGCTTCTACACAGAACAAAACAAACGAATCGAAATAATTTGTTTGGGTGTTCTTCTACAGTTGTCTGAAGAAAACAAGAAACGGGATGCAGTGGCTTCCAGTCTCATTATATCATGTGGGGGCATTCTTTATAATTTTTGAATTCTTGATAAACATTGGTGACAATTTTTTTTAACTATTTCACGATGAGTATGCAAATGCTTGCGATCTGCATGTAAGAATGGAAAATTTTATTCAAAGCTGCAGCACATCCTCCCGAGAATGTATTCAAACTATATACACATGTTGTCCGTCACAGTGGGAGAAATGTCGATGTTTTAAATTTTATCGCAATGATATTATGTATTTCAAAGATATTTACGAACCAACGACGTATATATTAAAATATCGTTCACATGCGACTATTAATCAAATTGCGTGAATATGGAGTATCGTCTCAGTTGTGTGACTGGATTCGTGATTTCCTCTCAAAGAGGTCACAGTTCGTAGTGATAGACGGTAAATCATCGAGTACAACGGAAGTCATATCTGGCGTTCAGCAAGGTAGTGTCATGGGCCCTCTGCGGTTCCTCATTTACATAAATGATCTAGGTGATAATCTGAGCAGCCCCCTCAGATTGTTTGCAGATGACGCTATAATTTACTGTCTAGTAAAACCATCAGACGATCAATTCAAATTACAAAATGATCTAGAGAGAATTTCTGTATGGTGCGAAAAGTGGCAATTGGCACTAGACAAAGAAAAGTGCGAGGTCATCCACATGGGTACTAAAAGGAATCCGATAAATTTTGGGTATACGATAGATCGCACAAATATAAGGCTTGTTAATTCGACTAAATACCTAGAAATTACAATTACGAGTCATTTGAATTGGAAAGAACACATAGATAATACTGTGAAGAAGCCGAAACAAAGACTGCACTCTGTTGGCAGAACAGTTAGAAGATGCGACAAACACACTAAAGAGACAGCCTACATTACACTTGTCCGATCTCTGCTCGAATATTGCTGCGCAATGTGGGATCCTTACCAGGTAGGATTGACGGAGGACATCGAAAAAGTGCAAAGAAGGCTAGCTTGCCTCGTGTTGTCGCTCAGTAGGCGTGAGAGTGTCATGCTATGAAACGCGAGTTGGGGTGGCAGTCACTGAAACAAAGGAGGTTTTCTTTGCGGTGAGATCTATTTACGAAATTTAAATCACCAACTTTCTCTTCCGAAATTGAAAATATTTTGTTGATACCCACTTATGTAGGGAGAAATGATCATCATAATAAAATAAGAGAAATCAGAGCTAGAACGGAAAGATTTACATTTTCCTTTTCCCACGCGCCATTCGACAGTGAAATGGTAGAGAAGTAGTATGAAAATGGTTCGATGAACCCTCTTCCAGAAACTTAAGTGTGAATTGCAGAGTAACCAGGTAAATGTAGATGTAGATATAATATCGTCATAGACAAAAATCTTAAATGCAAACCGACGTTTAAGAAAAAACCTTTAAATATTTGATTTAGAAACTGAATTGAGTCGTGAGGTTTCGAAGTGTTCTGAGACAATGGGAGATTGCAAAATATCTATCCGCATTCTTGGTACAGTACTCTAAGGCACAGTAGTGGCCACCGCGTACTGAATGTCTTCATGGCATGTGTAAGGATAAGCAGCCACACTTGCGTGTACCACCTTCTTGCGTTATTTTTTTTTTAATTTCAAATGCTATTTGTAACACTCTTCGCTGGAATTTCACAACTTCACCGTCATCAAAAGCGTCTAAAGATGAATTATCGCACTGAAGTCACATTTTTTATTCAAGGTACAAATTATTTCAACTGTTTATGGCTTGCTTCCTTTTAAGCAATGCTGGTTTATTAAATGTTTCAAAGTCACTCTTGATAAAACTAGGTAACAACAAATATAATTTCACATGAAGATGTACAAAAGCATTGTAGAGTAAAGCGCCGTACGGGATATACCGCCAGGTGCGAATTCCAACAACGTCCGCAGCCCCTGGTCCAGCGGTTCGTTTGGCCTGCTGTGACAGACCTTAAGCTGCTGCGTTCCCTCTAACTGTGGCAGTATGGAGCGTCCCATTCAACGTACCTCCCGACAACCGTTTACGGGCACTGCACATGTGTGAAACGACCAATTATGTGCTTCGTACTCCTGAAGATACGGGACACAGCATACACAGGTGAGCCTCGAACTGCCTATGTCTCAGACGCAACAAAGTTTCAGTCACACTCCAGACAAGTCGCACGCAATACGGCTACATTACGCTTCGGTGTTACATCACACAGGTACGAGGAATATTCGTTTTTTGAGGTCCGACCGGTTGAAAGGAAACCGCTGTAAAACTCAAAAAATGTTTCACTGGCAACGGTCAGCTACACCTTGCAGCCACTTCTCTACGTAGTTATTGCTCAGAAATCTGTCGCAGCGTTGCACCAGCTTCCCAGTACTCTCTTTGTAGAAGGCAGCCGCCTGTACTCTTCGCCAGTACTCTACGCTGGTCTGCAGTTCGTTTGCTGTGCCAAAATGTTGTGTTCATAGTCCACAGTTTATCTTAGCAGAAATGAAGATCTGAGGGAGACAAGTCTGGGCTGAATGGTAAGTGATCGAACACTTCCCACCGAAAAAGCTGCAGAAATGCTTTCATTGCCCCTACAGTGTGCGGCCGAGTATCGTCTCTAAGAGGGAAATCAGTGACAGCTACGTTATAGCGGCTGCGTGAAATCAGACACTGCCCAACGCTTCTGCTCAAACCTTCACCGGATTTTCACGTTGGTTTCCTTTCGCAACCACTCTCACGTTAACAAACAAATAGCCCTAGAATTACCAATTAGATATCCACTCGTCAAACGTGTCTCTAATTCAGCAAAAACTTTGTCAATAGGGGAACGACATTCTGATAATAGTCTTGAACTAGATTGCTGCTGCGATTCACATTGCTTTATTGCTGTACGCTGTACAGTTGCAATAGGCCTATTTAAGTCCTATCGCCATCTACAGGCTACCTGACGGCAAAAACGCTTTGTTAACAGTTGCAGTATTATACTTAATAACAATTTTGTTTAACTGTACGTTGGGATTCAAATCCATATTGCGTCATGGCTCTGACACTCTCTCATAATTATATTGCTGCATAAGTAACTTCAATCGCAGCCTAATTTTGTTAGTAATGTACTTTAGTTATGATTGCTGTTGTTGTAACATGTCATATTAGATCTTTTATCGATGTTATATTCTGTTGTAGCACAAATTTGAAACATACAGAAAACACACAACGTCAGACAATATTATTAAAGCAAACTCTTGCACCTAAAAACATGCAAATAGGCATATTTTAATACTATGATTAACACACTTATCAATCTTCTTTTTTAACATACAGTCACACACAAAAAAAAAACTAGAAATCCTTAGCTACACATATCAACAAAAAGACTTCGATCCAAGCACAGTGTGAAAACTATAATGAAACGCAATAAACCTACACCCATTAAAATCCATAACGACATAAAACTCACGAAAGAAGTACCCACAAAACGAAAGCTGAAAGGAACGCTGGAAACTGACGTATACATATATCCAACAAAGTGAGCCCATTACTGAAGAAGACAACAGTTAAATTCACGCACAGAATCGGACACAGCCTCAAAACAATAATCCTACCACTACTATAGATACTATTAGACACAGACAGTTGTTAAGACTGTGAAAAATTATGTATACGACAAACCCGCAGAAATTTTGAAATTATGTACAGAGAACACAACATAAATAGAGACACAAACCAATCCACGTTCTTCAGCTACTTACAAACAGAAACACATGAAGCTGATAACATGAAAAACGCAGTCATCTTGTGTATAACAGCAAAGGCATTTAAAAGGATCTTTTTCTAAGAAATTGAAATATGTATACACTTACAAACAGACTCTGATAAAATATTGAGTGAACAAATGGACCTGAATCATAAAAATTATATAAATAACTTTCCTGAAATCATGCAGCTCGATTTCGGATAATCGAAACGAAAGAAAAAGAGAGATACAGGCACTACGGAAATATAACAAAAATTATACTACAACGCAGTAGATCATTACGGTACATAGGGAAGTAAATAAACACATTGTAGCCGTACACCACGCTGAATTTGCTGTCAGTCATAGCTGTTAAAAGTACAACAATAGCGTCGATAAAAGACTAAGTTAACATTTACCAACAACAGCAACCATAACTAAAGTAAACTACTAACAAAATTAGGCTGCTACTGAAGTTCCTCGTGTAGCAATAAGAATAGGAGACAGCGACAGCGTCACGATGCAGTATGGAAGTAACTACTAACGCACAATTAAACAAAATTATTATTCCAGAATGAGATTTTCACTCTGCAGCCGAGTGTGCACTGATATGAAACTTCCTGGCAGATTGAAACTGTGTGCCCGACCGAGACTCGAACTCGGGACCTTTGCCTTTCGCGGGCAAGTGCTCTACCAACTGAGCAACCGAAGCACGACTCACGACCGGTACTCACAGCTTTACTTCTGCCAGTACCTCGTCTCCTACCTTCCAAACTTTACAGAAGCTCTCCTGCGAAACTTGCAGAACTAGCACTCCTGAAAGAAAGGATATTGCGGAGACATAGCCACAGCCTGGGGGATGTTTCCAGAATGAGATTTTCACTCTGCAGCGGAGTGTGCGCTGATATGAAACTTCCTGGCAGATTAAAACTGTGTGCCCGACCGAGACTCGAACTCGGGACCTTTGCCTTTCGCGGGCAAGTGCTCTACCAACTTTTTTTTATTATTATTTTTATTTTTTTTAAGAAAACAAATAAAGACCTCTTGGGTATGAAAATAAAAGACGACGTTCTTCATAAAATAACACAATATCCTTTGAAAACGTAAAACATAAAAGGTAGCTATATTTCCGCAAAGGCCTTCTTGTGTATTTTTATGTTTTTTTTTAACATAAATGAGTATACAGTCTCACCATCAGCAGCATTTTTTTTTTTTTTTGGAGCACAAGAGAAAGAAAACAAATAGGCTGCAGATAGAGAGCTATGTGTGAAATGGATAAATATGTGTAAGGAGAAATTTTTTTTTTTTTTTTTAGAAGAGGAGGAGAAAAGAGAAGTGAAATAAAATAGGAATACTTTCCGCGCCATGCTCCACTTTGGCGCGCCAGCAGAACAAAATGCATTCTATCATTGGCACGGTTCGTTGAGATTCCAGCTTTGTGGCGGGTTGGTGAAAATGCTCTGTAAATAGTTCGCGAAAGTGGCCCGATAGTGTCGATGCCGGCGAAGGGTGTGGTGATGTACTTGGAGGCGTGTCCAAAAGTCCGCCGGATCGACGATGTCGTCCCGGAAGAGGTAGTTGACAGCCATGCCACTGATCCATGTGATGGCGTGCCACTTAGCCGATGGAAAGTAGGTCGTGTCGGGATATATCATCATTGTGGGAGAAACGTGATGTGGCGGTACTCGGAGGTAGAAAGCCACAATCTTCTGTATGAGGGTCCAGACAGCTGCTGCTGGCCCACACTCAAAACGATGTAAATCTGTATCTTCGACATTGCACTTGAGGCACAGGGGTGAGTCCACCAGTGCGATGCGATGCAGTTTCTGTCTTGTAGTATACTTGCCGTTGACGAGAAGATACCACATAGAGGTGGTGTCAGTGGTGTGATATGGTTGGTGGATCGTTTTCCAAACTGTAGGCCATGAAACCTGGGGGTGACGTGTTTCGACGGGGTTGCGGGGTGGAGACTTCCGGAGAAGGCGGTAGATGTCGCGGGTGGTCGTCTTCCTGGTCCTGGGGAGCTCGGTGCATATGTAGCTGTACTCCAAAAAGAAACGGCCGATATGTGACATCGGAGGTGGGATGTGTGCCAAAGACGTCGGTGGTCGTCGCGAAACAGGTGCGAGCTCGGTGGTCAACACTCCAGTAAAACTAGCATTTTGGCTTTTCCATAACCGGAGCATAGTACTGGTGTAAAGTGCCGTAGTCCTGGCTCTCACATTAACCAGATCGAGGCCACCATCCCGCTTCGGTAAGGTGAGAGCTTCATACTGGACTTTGAAGATGTGTCCAGAACAAATGAAATAGCCGAATGCCGCCTGTAACCTGGCCGCCATTGTCGCAGTGATGGGCAGAATCTGCGCTATATGGGGTATCCGGGCTGCCAGATGGGTATTGACGAAGGTGACTCTCTGGCACATATTCAGCGGGCGTAGTATGTGGTTTTGTATGTTGGCCCGGATGCGTTGCAGCAGCGCCCGAAAATTGATCGCCGAGGTGCGGCGAATGTCTCGCGTGCACACCAATCCGAGACAACGAAGGGTGTCCACCAGTTGAAATGGAACTACGCTGTCTGCGGGAAGGCCGCGGCCGATCTTCATGGCGCATGATTTTGCCACGTTCATAGCGCTCCCTGCCCCTGCACTGTAACGGGTAATCCACTGCATCGCAGCTTGTACGTCAGCCGCTGAACGTACGACGAGGGCCAAGTCGTCCGCGTAAGCTCGGCAGCGGAACATATGATCCCGGAGTGGAATACCTGTCAAACGTCGCCGTAATCCGCAAATGAGTGGTTCCATCGCAATGGCATAAAGCACCGTCGACAAGGGGCAACCCTGCCGTACTGAACGTTCAATCCGTATAGGTTCTGTAAGTCTGCCGTTGACGAGAAGTCTGGACGTTGCTCCACGAAGGAGCCGCATAATCACTTGCGTGAACGTCGGGGGAATTGCCATTCGGTCCATCACTGCGTTGAGGAATGCATGATTGACGCGGTCAAACGCTTGTTTGAAGTCGATGGAGATTAAAGCGCCTGGCAGTCGCGAGTGTGTTGCCACAGCGATCACATCTCGATACTCACTGAGGGCTGTCTGTATATTACGATCGCCGCCTAAGGATGTTTGTTCGTGGGAAACAATGTCCCGTAAGACACGTTTGAGTCGCACTGCTAGAAGGCGTGTGAAAATCTTGAAGTCCGAATTGAGTAACGTGATCGGCCGATAACTGTCGAGTCGTGTTCCTCCTGCGGGTTTCGGGACTGGTACAAGTAAGCCTTCCATGAACATTGGTGGCGGGTTCGCCGCGCCGGACAAAAGTTCCCAGTACATGTCCCTCCATCGTGGCATCATCAAATCTTGGAAGGTTCTGTAAAATTCGAGAGGTAAACCATCCGGGCCGGGAGATCGATTCAGAGACCCCTTGGCCACAGTGCCTTGGACGTCGTCGGTGGCCACTTCAGCAGTCAGGAGGGTTGCAGCTGCTGCGTTGAGAGTACCAAGTGTCTCCTGGGCAACCTCAGCAATGGCCTCTGCACCGGCAGGTACTTGTTGATAGAAAAGTCTATAGTGCGTTGTGAATGCATCCGCAATGGTAGCTTGCGAAGTCAGCCGTCGTCCATCAGGTAAGTCTAAAGTTGTCATTAAAGCCTGTCGACGTCGACGAACGTTTTGAACAATATGATGCATAGAAGGTTCTTCACCGTTAATCCTGTCTTGGCTGCGGGCTCGGACAATGGCTCCCTCTAGACGGCATCTGGTCAAGGATAAAATCTTTGCCTTGATGCGTTGAGCTTCTTTGAGGCGATCCGGGGATGGAGGATGATCCATGAGTTCACGTAGAGCGCTATAATAGAAATCAGTTGTATGGTGATTCCACCTGGCTTTGGCTCTGCCATAGTGTGTCAATGTGCGTCGGATGGCCGGTTTGGCGCACAGCAACCACCACTGCAGTGTGGTCTCGTAACGCATAATGCGTTGAACACAGGTGTGCCACGTGTCGGAGACCTGTTGTCGACATTCAGGGTCCTGCAGTAGCGCGACATTGAGTTTCCAAGGTCCTGCACTGCGCCATATAGATTGCCGACGTAGGTTCATGGTACAGATGTAGATGTCGTGATCCGAAAAGGCAGACGGCCAACGTTCCGCGTCGAGGAGAACTGATTTCAGAGCGTCAGAGATGTATATTCTATCGAGTCGGCTGGCGGAGTGGCTCGTGATGTGTGTATACCCCGGGCGGTCGCCGTGGACCACTCGCCAAGTATCGAGGAGACGAAGGCGGCGGACGAGGAAGCGAAGTTCCGGACATGTGGTGAAATGGGGGTATTGGTCTGTGCGCTCGAGAACACAGTTGAAATCTCCACCGACGATGAGATGATCGTATCGACCGAGGAATAAAGGCGTGATATCTTCTGCGTAGAACTGGGAGCGATCCCTCCGTTTGTCAGTGCCCGATGGGGCGTAGAGACTAATGATTTTGAGTCCTTCAACTGTTATGGCCACCCCTCGCGCTGTTGGGAGGTATGCGACATCGGAAACTGCAATTCCTTCTCGGAGGAGGATGGCTGCGCCTGTGTGTTCCATAGCTGCAGGGGCGGCGTACGTCTCATATCCATAACACCCAGTCCAAGTCGCTGTCCTCAGTTCTTGTAATAGGGCGATGTCGATGTCCGCTGCTCTTAGCGTGTCACGGAGCAGTTGAAGTTTAGCGTGGGAGCCGATATTATTAGTATTGATAGTAGCTATTCGGTACGCCTGATGGGAGATCCGTGGTGCCGATAGGTTCGTAGCTGGTGAAGATTGTTGTGGTGGATGCTGGAAGTCCATAGAAGTCGCAGGAGTCGCCGTAGAAACTTCCCCCATTTTAGTTTTGGTCTAACGGAGAAACAGATCTCATTTCCGCATCTGATGGAGGTGGGAAATCCGTGTCATCCGCCCATGAAAGGTGTCCGACAGGTTTGACATCGGCGAGAGGTGGCAGCTCTGGCCGAGTCGGCTCAATGGCGTCGGTGACAACAGGCGTGCTATGTTCCATGTCTTCTGGGCGCGGGGCTTGCGCACGATCTCTGTTGGACGGTTCACCGTCTTGTGGATGACGCGTCTCCGTGGCAGAGGAGAAAGTGTTATCGTGTTCTCCGTCGGAGTGATGTGGCATCTCTTCGTCCTGCGGAGGGGGCTCAATGGTCGAGTCTGATGTCTTACGGCGTTTTTTTCGTCGTTTGGGCGACTTCTGCTTTCGGCAATGAGTGTCGGTGTCGGAGGAAGGAAGAGATTCACGTCGTTCCGGTACAAAAGCCGCGGGTGCTATGATGCGGTCTTCATTCTCCAGAACACTCTCATTGGTATCCTTGTGATCTTCTAGCGGGGGTGTGTCCGGCTGTTGGACATGTTCACGGGCGGCATCGCCGGTGTCAAGGTGCTGGGACGCCTCCGGGTGTATCGGACCAGAGAGACGCTCATGAACGGCGCCTTGTGAAGGCTGGACGTGCAGTGTCGCCGCATAGGTGACTGGAAGGGTGGTCGTGGTTCTGTCGGTGTTCGTATCGTCGGGCCTTAGTTGTGTGATGCGGCGTTGCAGGCATTCATTACGGACGTGGCCTTCTTTGCCACAACCGGAACATGTTCGAGGTTGTCCGTCGTAAATGACCACCGCACGGCAGCCGCCGATAGAAATGTACGAGGGAACGTGCCGTTTGAGATCGATTCGGACTTGTCTCACACCATTAAGCACCGGATACGTCGTAAACTGTGCCCAAGTCTCGGCGACGTGGCTCTGGACTTTTCCGAACGGGCTTAGCGCCGCGATGACTTCATCTTCATTCACCTCGAAAGGCAGTTCGAATACACGGATCGTCCGAAGGCCAAGGCCTGCATGGTCGACATCCACAGGCCCGACGTTTCCGTCGGAGTGCCGAAATTTTAGTCCATGTCGCGTCCTTTGAATGATCTCGTTGCAGGCAGCGTCGGAAGTCATCTTAACATAAACGACGCTGCTAATGATCGATAGGTGTATGCCGATGAGTTCGTCACGCGGGATCTTCACGTCTTCGCGTAGGAAGCGTTCGACGGCCAGTGCTTTTTGTCGTGCGTATTCGTTTGAGAAGGTGAACTTAAGAGTGTTCTTCCTGTAAGAGTTGGCCATTACAGCTTGTTCGACTGAGAAGCGCTGTGACGAGGAAGTAAACAAAACACTCCGCGCGCGCAGCGGCGTGGACGGCCGAGTGCGGTGCGCACTGCTGCCCTGCCGAACGCAGACTGTATCAACTGAGCTACCGAAGCACGACTCACGACCGGTACTCACAGCTTTACTTTTGCCAGTACCTCGTCTCCTACCTTCCAAACTTTACAGAAGCTCTCCTGCGAAAATTGCAGAACTAGCACTCCTGAAAGAAAGGATATTGCGGAGACATGGCTTAGCCACAGCCTTGGGGATGTTTCTAGAATGATTCTGGTAGGAAAAGGCGTCCACTCTAGCCGTCGGAAAAAAATGTGCAATGTGGCAACTTTTCCCAACAGCAGATTTTTTATCTGTTTACCGAATAAGACACAGTTACTTGTTTATATCACATATAGTACTGCCCACTAACTCCAAAATCCTTTTACATACAAAGCAATCACCCGTCATTCCATCCTTTTGTGAATATTTTTTATTAATAAGCCAGTGGCCGAAAGACGACTTATGTCCACTTTCGGAATATGTATGTGTCCTCAATGACCACTTTACCCCGTTAGATTTAGAAAACTGACCACCATGTCCCTAAGTCTCCAGAAAAATGTTTACATGTCCTGTTCATTATACTTTTTTATATGCAAATATTTAGTGTGACGTCTTCAAAATAAAATCAGAATATTCAACATAAGTTAGCGGGGAGCTTGTATCACTTAACATGGTTTGGTGAAAATTCAGTTTTCCTTAGAGCGGCCGCTGGCTCCACCTTCCACAGCACTGACCAGAGTGTCATCGGAAACCTCGGAACTGATCTACAGTTACCACCGACAAGAACAGAACTAGACACTATGAAAGTGCTGTCATCGTTAGCTGTGTCTAGAAATATACCAAAAATTAAAGCAGATCACTACAAATGAACGCTGATTTACATTGACCCACACAATCTAAATACTCAGTGAAGTATTTCAAAACATGTTTGATAAAGTTATTATAAAATGTTACTAAGGAAGTTGGCATTTATTTGTTCCACAGTTGTTGCTTATAGCTATTGGGCCGTGTGACAAAGCTGTACAGTTGATGCATGCAAGCAAGCCGCCTCACAGCACCGACTACTTTCGGTTGTAAGGGAGTGGTCGTCCTACAGTGTTTGTAAGACTGAGGCGAAGTGCATTTGGAAAGACAACAATTGGGATATTTATGAAAGGCAAGTGACTAAAACATCAAAGGATTTGAAACAGCAATTGACAGGAGATGAATATCAGAAAAAGTAAAACAAGGGCAACGGAAGACCGTCGATTTGAAACAGGCGACGCTGAGAGAGTTACATTAGGAAATGAGACACGAAAAGTAACTGCTGAATGGACACGCAGACCGAAAAATCAAGAAAAGCATTCCTGAAGAAGCTAAATTTTTACATCGAATAAATGTTTAAAGTTTGGGAAACCTTTTTTCAAGGTACTTGTTTGGAGTGTAGGCTTTAATGTAACTGAAACGTGAACGATAAACCGGTCCGCCGGCCGCGGTGGTCTAGCGGTTCTAGGCGCGCAGTCCGGAACCGCGCGACTGCTACGGTCGCAGGTTCGAATCCTGCCTCGGGCATGGATGTGTGTGATGTCCTTAGGTTAGTTAGGTTTAAGTAGTTCTAAGTTCTAGGGGACTGACGACCTCAGATGTTAAGTCCCATAGTGCTCAGAGCCATTTGAACCATTTTTGATAAACCGGTCCGATGGGAAGAGATTACGAACATAGCCTATTAACGATGCGATGTCATTATTTCGGCGCTAATAATCGGGACACAGTATAGTTCAATACAGTGTAGTTAAAGCCACAGTGCCTAACTTTGATTTTCGGAGAGGATTATATTCCGTGGTGAGAGTGCTGTTTTTGACGAAACAAGAAAAATGACGCAGGAAGGATGAATTGAAGTGTCTGACAGAACGTAAACGTGAAATTCGCGTAAGTAGTGTACTTAAAGCTGAGTTCCAGGTACAGCGTTCCTTAGCATTGGTAAAATATTTGCATGTATGCCAGTTGACGCTTTTCGCCGGCTTCTCATTACAGCTGACGAATAAATGTAAAATAAGACTACTTACCAACTACCAGCGTAATCTGAAGAATGGCTGGCATTTACCCTCAGGCATTAGCAACTGGAAGCACGTTAGTGACTGATTCGCATTTCAACAGCTGCTACATGTTTGGTAGTTTCTGACGCCTGCAGTGACATATGCGAAGCGTTTTGAGAATTCTATCAAAGAACGTATAAGAGAAGATAACATCAATAAAATATGATCAGTAAAATAAGAAACATATATACGACACATCACATAGGCTTCTTCACAAAATTCGCTATATAGTTTGATAGATAGCGTCATTCCGGGTCAACCATTTTTGTTCGTAATGAAAAATCTCTACTGTAACAGTGATACATGAGCAATGCAATTACAGATATCATTGACACAGGCAACTGAATGGTCAGATGATTCATATATTTTTAATCTTAATCAGAAAAATAAATCGCGCTCGAATTTATTGTGCAATTCCTTCTCAATAAAGAGAGTTACAAATCTTACGTGTATTCACACGGTTCCCACCTGACGCTAGCTTCTAATGAATTACGTCACCAGTAAGATCTTTGAGTGGTTTCCTAATTTTCTACCACTCATAGTTGTTTGTCTTAGACTCTTATGGAAATTGGAAATTTGTGAGTTCAAATGGCTCTGAGCACTATGGGACTTAACTTCTAAGGTCATCAGTCCTCTAGAACTTAGAACTACTTAAACCTACCTAACCTAAGGACATCACACACATCCATGCCCGAGGCAGGATTCGAACCTGCGAACGTAGCGGTCGCGCGGTTCCAGACTGTAGCGCCTAGTAGCGCTCGGCCACCCCGGCCGCCGGAGAAATTTGTGGTAAGGTCTTATGGGACCAAGCCTCTGAGGTCATCGGTCCCTAAGCTTACACACTACTTAATCTAACTTAAACTAAGGACGGCACACACACCAATGCCCGAGGGAGGACTCGAACCTCCCACGGGGGAAAGACATTTATGTTGTGGACCTCTTGGATTCCAGTAGTACAAACATGTCTACATTCGTACATCACAACCGTCACATTCTCTTTGGCGCACTCTGCTGCTCATGCAACTCGTGTCAACAACAGTGATGTACATGATGGAGGACGAAGTTTTCCGTACCGCTAGTGTCCAAGCGGTTTCAACGCCAATTTCCTTTGATGGTTAGCTAAAAGACCGACAACGAGCGAAGCAAGAGCGGACACAAGCGGATAGGAATAGAACACGGAGGAAAGCCGTTTGCACGCGCCCGCCTGGCGTTTACACCACAGAGATTATCACCCGCTGCCGCACGTCCGTCCGTGTTCGCTTTGTTCGCACTGACAGCTAGTTGGCGGCAGGCGACGTGCAACTTTCCCGTCCGTCGGCAACCGACGATACACCTCGGTGACCAGCAAAGCAGGTTTCAGCTTTTCTCAAGCGAGTGGGAGGAGGTTTCTATCACGGATTTAGATGGGATCTTGAGTGCGGCTGCCACCGCCTCTCACCGGCGGCCGATGCAGCAGGTTACTGCTTCGTCACGCGCACCTGTTTGCGGATAGGCGTACAGTACGCTCCGTGGGACGCTGCGTGTCCCCTACCTCCCGAATCGCGCTGCGTGTCATTAAAGGCGTGGCGGGTGCTCCACACCAAATTTCGCTGCTCACAAAGGATGTGTCTGGCCTCGAACAAGAATCTGTAGTTAAACATTTGTACACAGATGGACATTACGTTTGTAACCACGCTTGCAACGGCGTGTGATTGGGTTGCTCCTGATTTGTACGCAACAGCGCATGTAGTCTTGGGTGATGAGGGGGGGGGGGGGGGGGGGGGAGTCACAGGCCAATCACTAAGTTACTTCAGGAAGTAGTTAATATGTTTATTATACGTGTGTCAGTACTGTTCTACACAAACAACAGAAATGTACCAAACAATTGTTCTTTGGAGTGTTATGGCGTCCAAATCAAGGCGTTTTCCAATGACAGACTGAATAGTAGAAGATGACGACAGTTTCGCAATGTTTTTGGTGGATCTGATTATTCAGAAACAATACATTCCATCTGAATTTTACATAGCAGGGAATGAAGGAAATCTGGCACCTGAAATTTTAGACAATGCAAAAAGCAAGAGAATATCGGCACAGAAAGTTTAAATGTTCTGTAACTTTCACAGCATGTCTCAAGGAAGAGTACAGAATGTCCCGTAGACACATTACTGCTTTCATAACAGCTAGAGAGATATTCGCCATTCTGAGGTCCGTATTGTCGAAGAAGTAAATCAGAAAATTGCAAGTTTCCAAGCTAGCCACATTGCATTTAAGCACTATCAGAGTGGCTAGTCGATCTAATTATGCACTAACATCATGTACGACACTTAAAAAAGGTCCACAGAGCCCATGATCCAGTTTGCACACGATACAGTTTATATGGCATGCAATAGATGTTGGACTTTCAGTGAGTGGACACCTAACAACAGAACTGTACATTCAGAAAAAGAAACAAAAATGAACTTTCGGCCCGAAAGTTTAAACGGCTATTGAAGACAATCTTTTACCAAACGCACATTTGGAGGCTAGCACAGGTGGGAAAATCTCGAAAGATCATTTAAAATCCTTTTTCGTGAATACTGTTAATGAAAACGTAGAAAGTAACCAGAAGTGCATACTGCTTTGTGATTCTTGGAGTACCCACAAGGACACATCAATAATAAACGGTTTATTTGCGGGTAAAGACACTGAATTCATTATCATTCCGCCAAAAGGAACACAATTTGTACAACCTTTGGGTGTGTAGTTATTCTGGCCATACAAAATATATGCAGGAAGGAGAACGGATTCCATAAGAAATCTTCCTCTCTAAACTAGGAAACAGAGTTGAATCGATTGTTTTTAAAGAGGAATAGGAATCAACTTTACAGGAGAGGCAAAAAGTGAATACACTTAACAAAATTTATTTTGATATTTTATTTCATTTTTTCCGTTTACAATGTGATACATAATGATGTTAACAATAATATGCATACAATACAAATATTGTTCTTCCCAATCAGAGACGTTCAAGTTAATGGGCATGTGTCGTTTTAAAAATAAACGAAATTATGTTTCATTATAGAACAATAAATATGTGCTATGTACAAATGCAGATCTGCTACTTAGGCTCAATGTTCATGTTCACAATCAGTTGTTTCCGATGCCAAATGTTCTCCTAAAATTCTTCACTCTTGTGACGGATATGTCGCATCACTTTGCTGATGTCCTGCTGTTTCATTGACCTGATAGGTTTTTTGAGTGTAAGCTTTCGGAGTTGATGACTGTGTCTTATCAAATCCTGTTCAGAGATTTTGGGCAGTTTCGAGGTGATCCTTACAAGCCCATCGATATAGATGTATGATTCTACAGTTCCTGGTGCTGTACACGAAGTGTGAAAATTGGCTGTTTTGTACTTTACGAACACATTTTCCGAAAGCCTCTACAGGAAGTGCATCTCTCTTCTAATGTTTTGTCCATCTCGTTTATAATCTTTAATGTTTTGTATTCGTCAGTGTTACAATGAATTTATCATATTTACTTAATTCTGCAATCTTTCTGGCATATTTTCTGGTGTGTAGACTCGGCCGTTTGTTCTCAGAGCTCTTTTTATAACATCGGAATCTCGATCATATAGAAGGAAAGTGTGTAACTTAATTGCAAAAAACAGATTGACAGATTCGAATCTGTCAATAACTGTTTGAGCAGAAAAGAAGTAAATGACGGTGTGACTACGGTTTCGTCCCGAACTTCTGTCTGAAGAAATAGTATTATGTTGTATTCTGTTCGGAATATAATCATTTATATACTGTTGAATGAAGGTACATATTTCATTTGGATCTTTCCGGGCTTTTCCTTCGTGGTACACAGATACTGCAGTCTCTCCTGTCTGCAGGTTATATATTGTAAATACATTCACCCAGAATTGCCGACAAGAAAATGTTTCCTGAACTGGAATATGTGATAATGGCAAGTTTTGCATATAATCCATAACTATCCCGCACACATCATCGTTATTAGAACAGAGTTCCTAAATTTCTTTGCTTTTGGCATGGGACTTTTGAGCACAGTTTTTATGAACTTGTAGTTCAGCCATCCTCACCCTTTCATACAATTCAGTATTTTACAATCTTACATTTATTTCTTCACATTTCGACCAAACGGCGGTTTGCGGTCTCCCGAAACGGTATCCATATTTATCTCTGACATTCTTGTAGTAAAAGGCGTAAGGCACTCTTACATCTGGATGTCGCGACAAAAATAGTTAGTGCATTGTTGTGACAGTTTAGCGTCAAGATATTTCGTACGCAAGCTACCGGAAGTTGGTTTCTTTCACTAGAACGGATTCGGTGTGGTCTTTCACAAGTCCACGGATCTCATCATACAGTGCGTGACTTTCGGCAGTCTTTCCTCTTAAGTCATTCGGAGATTTGTTCTGAAACAAGAGACCAGACAGTCGACGAAGTCGCTTTGCAGAAACATCATATAGGCACCCTGAAGTTCGATTACATGCTTGAAGTGTACACTCTTTCCTGGTGAGCTAATAAGGAAATCAGGAAATCTAGGTTTACATAATTGCAAATGAGTTTCCGGCGCGAACGTTTTCGGTTCACTGTTCGGCCTCGATACACTTTGTAGAAAGGAAATGTAGTTTTTCATCATCGCTGAACTGTTTCAGGGAGTCATTGTTACGTCTGCAAATAATAAATGTAAAGAAAGAACCTACGATACTTTTTTTTCCGTTTGACCCTGCAAAAGTTGTGAGTGTAAATTCTACTTACCCACAAGTATTCTTTGGTATCGCCTCTGCTACACGTTTACCTGTAGTACGCTGCACCAGATAATCTTGCTTTATTTACGATACTCACCTTACAGTACTCTTCGTTTCTAACATCACACTTCTTTTCCTTAAAGAATTGCTGCTATGCTGCATTATGTCTGGAGGTGAACAACAGCTTCACTGCAGTCTGTCATGTTGCAAAGACTCTGGTAGCAGCGTCAGGAACTATTCTATCATTCGTTTGTATATGACGCGAATGCGTAAGAGCTGACTTCTTAAAAACAAATACTATTTCGTTGTCGTTCACAAACACACAAGGGATGAAGATACAAGTGGCATTTCTTCGCAGAATGTCTATTTAAGGGTAAAATGCGTCTTGAGCGTAGTAACTCAATTTTTCAATATTGTGGACAATGGTCCCTTTTAAAGCAAACAATTCAGTTTTCATAATGAAAATGCGATCTATTTTTCATAACTAGCTGTCTGCCCCAGTGTGTCAGCTAATGCTACAATCTTCCTGGCAGACGGATGTCTACAGTACTCCCACACATATTGCTGAAGACAAGAATGTGATTCAAGTGGAATTTGATTTTGCAGCTCAAGAATGTGATTCTGACGATCGTCCAAATATTGTTTCATGCATGTTGTGGAGAAACCTTTTGTGTTATTTAAAGTGCGATGGTGGGTAAGCTAAGAACAACACAACGGAATGCTTTTACCATCCTAACCACAGCGGTATGTAAAGCTTCTAAGTGGAACCTGAACACCGAATTCCTGTTCGAGCTGAGATACTTCTGTCGTCGGCCAGTGCCTCGCGGACACTGAGCGTATAGTCCGCCCTGATAGCTGAATGGAGCTGGATGGTCAGCGTGACGGACTACCTTCCTAAGGGGTCCGGGTTCGATTCCCGGCTGGTTCGGGGATTTTCTCCACTCAGGGACTGGGTGTTGTGTTGTCTTCATCATCATTTCATCACCATCCGGCGCGCAGGTCGCCCAATGTGGCGTCAAATGTAATAAGACCTGCACCAAGGCGGCCGAACCTGCTTCGTAAGAGGCCTCCCGGTCAATGACGCCAAACGCTCATTTCCATTACCGAGTGTATAAGCGGCGGCAATGCGCGATGCTCCATGTTCGTGGCGCTGCGGCGACATAGCGCCCATTGATGTGGACAGCGCCGTAACGCTGATGACTTACAGAGGACTGTTTGGCGTTGTCAGGATGGAAAGGTGGTGCTGCACGCTGCCGCGTGAGTGCCCATGGTTAAATCTTCACGGGAATATTGCATTCAAATGCAAGCTACCTCTTGTTTGTGTACGTAAAAAAATGGAACTTCAGATCTGAGGTCATCAGTCCCCTAGAACTTAGAACTACTCAAACCTAACTAACCTAAGGACATCACACACATCCATGCCCGAGCCCGGATTCGAACCTAAGACCGTAGCGGTCGCGCGGTTCCAGACTGTAGCGCCTAGAACCGCTCGGCCACCCAGACCGGCTTGTGTACATAAAACTCTACTATTTTTTCCTTATAACAATCCAAGATTAATGGATTTCTAAATACGAAATTTCGATTCTGAGTTCACCGAACTTTGCGATTCCATCTCGTTTCTCGGCTCTACAATATGTAGTTCTTGGTCATTCGTTACATACCTACACCACACTCTGAAGCATTTACAAAATTATACACTTCTTGAAATTTGTTTATAATGTGATAACGTCTTTTTCCGAACTGTTATTTAAAGTATTACAATACGAAATATTATCCTCTAGTTTTTCAATGAAAAATGTGTTTTGTTTTCATTTGTTACATAGCATTTATAACAAATGCAACATAGACTTGACTGTTTTCCAAAAGTAATTTTAGTAATGGAAATTGAAACTTTATTATTCACCAAACTAAGAACAATTATTATATTGCAAAAACACGTTCACTTTACTGAAAAACAGTTTGTTATGCTATGAAATCTAGTTGTAAAGAAACCTTGGGACCTCCCATACCTGGAAATCGTTAAGTTTATTTTTGTTACTACGTGAAATTATTTTCTGTATTATTTTGTCTTTCAGAGTTGTACACGTTAAAAAAGTAAAGTTTTACTTAGATTCTCACTATTTGCGAATACGGAAAAACCATGACTTGTTCTACAGCACTGAATGCGGAACAAATCAGTTAGTCAAACTCGTGGACTTGATTGTCTCCTAGAAAAACGACAAACGCTGCATTTTAACCAAGAAAGGTGAGTATATATTTTATCAGTATAACATATACTAAATTCAGTATTACACGGCCATATTTTACTTTTCATCTGACTGTACTGAATTAGCAATTAGAATAGTTAAAAAGTACATAATTTCTAGGTAGGTCATTTCGGCCTCTTACAGAGGAAAACTTGTACGTGATAATGTATTTGGCCTTAATTATAATCTTCGAAATTCCGAAGGGAGTAGGTACAATATCAGGGGCAGAAAAGTTATCTACAACAAGTATAGAAATATGAATGCGGTTAAAAGCGTCGAAGAACATGAAAGTGAAGCAGTAATTTAAAAGGGAGTGAGGTAGGGTACCAGCCAAAGTACTATGTTATTGAATCTGTAAACTGAATAACCAGTAAATGGAGCTATACACAAATTTAGAACCGCAATTTAAGTTCCGGGAGAGTGAATGAATACTTTAAGAATTAATTTTCACTTTTTAATGGAGTGTGAGCTGATTTGAAACATCCTGCTAGTTTGTCGTACTGGAATACAATAAATTACAACCTTATACAAGAGTTAATACAAAACTTATACACTATCAATACACCCTTCAAAGTATTTCACTAACGAAGGTATTAATTTTAAGAAATGAAATGAATAAACAAGAAAAATATTGTTACTGCTGAATGTTATTTCTTCAACATTTTTAAGTTAAACTGTACATCCATAGTTACACCAAATAATATTTCTGTCTGTATGCAAAGTCCCTAAACGTCGGTTTTTTAATCTACTTCCTTTGTAATTTTATATCATTGTGTCAACTGTTTTGTTCCATCAGATGATTGTAGTGCTGGCTTGAATACGAGCATTTCAGCATCACTTTTCTTAACCTGTCTCCAGAACCACAGGCGGGTAAATGTGCAGTGACGATCCATGTCTGGTCCGTAGATAGAATCAGAAACTCCACCTACTAGCCATCCAAAATAAGAAGACCGTAATTGAACATAACTACTGATCGGTCGAACTTGGGACGTGAAGCAGGACACTGTCCTCCACACATACAAAACCTTGATCCGACACATCCTTTGATGTGCGAAGTTGCATGTATCTCTGCCCCACCTAACTTCTATAAATCCCTACAGATCCTGGAACGCCACGCATTCTGCCTCGCATGCCGCATCCGTTTACCTTCTTCCACAACGGTACTTTACCAACTCATCAAATGCCCGTCCCTTCTCATAACACTGAACACCTTCGAACGACCGACACCGTCCGAAAACTTGACTCCAATAAACCTATAGTTTACCTTCTACTTTGCAGTTCTCGTATGCTGCAGCAGGTCTACCGACACATCTCACCAACCCTACATGTACACACCACTATATACTCTCCCAAAGAAACTTCAAGTGTTTTCCCCCTCGTAGATCATGAACTCTGTCCTGACATTTACCCGTCCTACCAGCTCTAAATCCACCATACCGATTGCATCCCATCAGGACTCTCTCTCCCTTCCTTCCGCATATTTCCCTATTCCCTCTTCTTTTCCTGTATTTCTTTCCTAACCCCCCCCCCTCCCACCTTTCCCCACCAAAGTATAACGTCATCAATAGCCCCCTGTACTCCACCCCCTCCCTTTCTACCCCAAAAGCTACTCCTACTCTATGGATAAAATGCGCCCGTCTTCTATACTTATACCGTCACATTCGTACCCTCCTCTCCGACCAACCTTTTCCCCTTCAATAAAAGTCTCTCCCTGGACAGATCTTTCCAGTTTTAGTTCCAGGGAAGTGCATCTTTTGATTATCAGTGTTCAGCGTAACTTTTGAAATATTTTTTAAACGACTTCTTCTTGGGTTTTAGTTTACCTTTTAAATTTACTGTTTTTAGCTAAAAGTGCTGGAATTCGTATCTACTATGCACATTGTTCAAAAGAATCAGGGAAACAAGTGTGTGGCTCTTGTCTGGTATGTTAAATCTGTTTCGACACAGGCTGTACCTGTGGTCTTATTCCATGACCTGATACCTTCGCTTTTAGATACCCAACAATTAAAATCATTCGCCATCTATTGGCTATGTTATGAATTACGATGTTAGGTGAACCCTCAGAAGCAAGCGAGTACAGGTGGCACAGTGTTTTCTAGTGAGCTATACAGATTGGAGTTGTCCTTCACAGACGATGTATTCAACCAAGCAGATGAAATGCGACAGCTTAATGCAGTGAAAGCAGCAAGGGCGGTCTGTTTGATGGAAAGGATGGACTTTAAGTCGTTGTGCTACAAATGCCAATGGCTATCCATGTGACATTCATTGGTTGCCGGCACGCTACAGGGAGACACATCAGTACACAAGGCGCGTTGGGCAAGTTAGCCGACGCGTCAAAAACCCACATGATGACCGATATATGGCTATCTCCGAGTTGCATAGTACGGATACCGTCAGAGCACTGCATTACGACTGAGCAGTTTTACTGGAGCCCCTGTATCCTGTCGGAAAGCAATGAGCAGATTATGAGAAAGGACCATACGAACCAGACGTCCTGTTCTAGTACCCCATACGACACAACAACATCTTGCAGCTCTCTTTCAGTTCTGCCGTTCACATGCCAATTAGTAAATAGTGGCGAAATGTATTTATCACAGACGACTCCAGATATCCTCTGACGCTAGGTGATGGCCGTGTTCACGTGCAGAGACCCAAAGTCAGCGGTACCTGCATAATGTTGTCCAGGACACTGAAAAACTTCCAAGGTCCTGTGATGTTGTCGAGTGGCTTCAGTGTTGACGGCCATACGGATGTTGTCGATGCCCATGGTCGTCTTACCCCGAGGCAATTCATCGAGCCAATCCTCTTGGACCATGTGATGGCTGCTACGTGTGATGTGGGCCCTGAGTTTCTTCTACTACCAGGCCCCATGCAGTAGGCGTCAGCAAGAATGTCTAGCAAATCCTGGACTTTGAAGTAATGGAATGGCCAGCAGTGAGTCACGACCTAAACCCTACCTTGCGTAGTTGGAAGTGATTGACAGATGTGTTTGTGGTCGTCCATTTCACCACGGATTCGAAGAATCCTCATGGATTCTCATTGAAGAATGGGAATGGATACCACAGGATGACGTCCGGAGAGAATGCCACAAAGGAGTGACGCACTGGCATACGCACTGAGAAGGCATACACTTTGCTGAAGTTCCCAAAGTCCGGTAAACTCATCAGGTGTGACGGGATGAATGATTATTTCCACTTTGTTTCCAACCCCTGTAGGATATTCCAGTTCTTTTTATCCAAGCGACCGAGGATGTAATCATAATCACCTGTTGTGTACTTAATCTATGAAAGGTACAGGTATAATTTAGTGACACACTAAGTCATCAACTTTTGCTCATGGCAGATACACAAATTAATTTTCCCCTAATTCTTTGATATAAAAACATCCATTTTATTTCCACCTCTCATAAGTTTTAAATTCTCCGTAAATATCTCAATTGCCTGTTACTCAGCTATTTCTTCTAATTTAATTTTTTATTTTCAGTTGCTAAACAGTGGGTTGACTGTATTGCTGACTGCACCTCCACATCCCCCTGGCCTTCTAGGGCACGGAAGGATTTGAATGACAGTAAAGAAAACAAAAACTAAGATTTCTAAATGGCGACAGCCGACATACATTCACGAACTCGTTGAATTTTCACGTCAAATCAGTGAAACACTGTATCGAAATCAATGAAATTTCCACCTAAAGAAGAGTGAATCTCCTTCGCAGGTGTAGTCTTAAGCTTTCAAAATGCATGTTGTACCGGTAACACTACATTTTGCTTTGGATACAGTGAATATCCGTTGAATTATTACGTTAAGCTGTACCCAGAATTTTTCAGGCATTCAGACAGAATACATAATAGCCACAAAAGATTCAAGTGAAATTCACAGAAACAGTTTAAAGCCTGTTCTGTTGGAATAAAGTAACTACCAGCAAAATCGATGAATTACAAAAACTCTACCTTTTCCCATTCTGAATGAAGTATTCAGCATAACTGTAAAAGTCTGAAGCTAAAAACGAAATGGATTGAAACTTGAACTAGACGGAATCTTACACAGACTCAGTTATCGTACTCACTACTGTAGTCGAGCAGCCAGGACCGAGTGACCAGCACCCTAGCCATATCGAGGTCCACAAATACGTAGCGGAAGTTACCAGAGAACATCCTTACCGCAATTTGAAACTTAACCACAATAGCTCTTCAACCGGAAGGGAACAAAAACTCTTCACCACAGCCGGCCGAAGTGGCCGTGCGGTTAAAGGCGCTGCAGTCTGGAACCGCAAGACCGCTACGGTCGCAGGTTAGAATCCTGCCTCGGGCATGGATGTTTGTGATGTCCTTAGGTTAGTTAGGTTTAACTAGTTCTAAGTTCTAGGGGACTAATGACCTCAGCAGTTGAGTCCCATAGTGCTCAGAGCCATTTGAACCATTTCTTCACCACACTATAAGCTTACGTCAAAGCTGGTTAAACTGCCTCAGTAGCAGACAAGCACTTCACGCCACCAGACATTGTGAAAACTTAATATACACTCCTGGAAATTGAAATAAGAACACCGTGAATTCATTGTCCCAGGAAGGGGAAACTTTATTGACACATTCCTGGGGTCAGATACATCACATGATCACACTGACAGAACAACAGGCACATAGACACAGGCAACAGAGCATGCACAATGTCGGCACTAGTACAGTGTATATCCACCTTTCGCAGCAATGCAGGCTGCTATTCTCCCATGGAGACGATCGTAGAGATGCTGGATGTAGTCCTGTGGAACGGCTTGCCATGCCATTTCCACCTGGCGCCTCAGTTGGACCAGCGTTCGTGCTGGACGTGCAGACCGCGTGAGACGACGCTTCATCCAGTCCCAAACATGCTCAATGGGGGACAGATCCGGAGATCTTGCTGGCCAGGGTAGTTGACTTACACCTTCTAGAGCACGTTGGGTGGCACGGGATACATGCGGACGTGCATTGTCCTGTTGGAACAGCAAGTTCCCTTGCCGGTCTAGGAATGGTAGAACGATGGGTTCGATGACGGTTTGGATGTACCGTGCACTATTCAGTGTCCCCTCGACGATCACCAGTGGTGTACGGCCAGTGTAGGAGATCGCTCCCCACACCATGATGCCGGGTGTTGGCCCTGTGTGCCTCGGTCGTATGCAGTCCTGATTGTGGCGCTCACCTGCACGGCGCCAAACACGCATACGACCATCATTGGCACCAAGGCAGAAGCGACTCTCATCGCTGAAGACGACACGTCTCCATTCGTCCCTCCATTCACGCCTGTCGTGACACCACTGGAGGCGGGCTGCACGATGGGGCGTGAGCGGAAGACGGCCTAACGGTGTGCGGGACCGTAGCCCAGCTTCATGGAGACGGTTGCGAATGGTCCTCGCCGATACCCCAGGAGCAACAGTGTCCCTAATTTGCTGGGAAGTGGCGGTGCGGTCCCCTACGGCACTGCGTAGGATCCTACGGTCTTGGCGTGCATCCGTGCGTCGCTGCGGTCCGGTCCCAGGTCGACGGGCACGTGCACCTTCCGCCGACCACTGGCGACAACATCGATGTACTGTGGAGACCTCACGCCCCACGTGTTGAGCAATTCGGCGGTACGTCCACCCGGCCTCCCGCATGCCCACTATACGCCCTCGCTCAAAGTCCGTCAACTGCACATACGGTTCACGTCCATGCTGTCGCGGCATGCTACCAGTGTTAAAGACTGCGATGGAGCTCCGTATGCCACGGCAAACTGGCTGACACTGACGGCGGCGGTGCACAAATGCTGCGCAGCTAGCGCCATTCGACGGCCAACACCGCTGTTCCTGGTGTGTCCGCTGTGCCGTGCGTGTGATCATTGCTTGTACAGCCCTCTCGCAGTGTCCGGAGCAAGTATGGTGGGTCTGACACACCGGTGTCAATGTGTTCTTTTTTCCATTTCCAGGAGTGTACATACGCACTTACTCACTCTGCCATTCGAAGATCGTAGGAACAGGAAAGAGGCATAGCGATACAACATAAATACATTGCCATTAACTGTGGGGAAGGTGTGGGAAGCACAGATATGTAAAAAAATCAATAAGTAGATATAAAATAAACATACAGTAGATATGATATCAGTGAATGTATACAGTAGTGGCTAAATGCAGCATACTCAGATGCTAGTTCTTCCTTGTAGCATACTTACTGATTGCGACGAAAGTCTAAGACGCTAAACGGCATGTAAAATGTTAAACTTTATTTAAACCTTAAGAAGGGGCACATGTTGTTTCATGATGATGTTCAGGTTTACTATGGAGGACAGGGTATAAATGTTCGGTCTGTCTGATGGCTGCAAAGCCTGAATACTGAGGGTGAGTGGAGAGTGGGCTCCTGCAGCGTCGCAGGGACTGCAACAACTGTTCTGGACAGCACTCATATTCCCAGCATAGACATCTTGGATTGTGACGTCATTAATGACGTCATGGACTCCAAGCATAGAACCATGCAGGTTAGCAGATGTAGAACTAAATCATAGAAATTCCGTTACCTGCTCAGTGTTTTATTGTGTTGAAATGTAACATGTGAATAACATCCTAGAGAGTTCTTTTGAAATGTTCTGATAGACTGCCCTATAATGTTTCTTCTGACAACTTCATAAAATCCATACTCATAGTAATGTCACATGCTGTGTGGCTTTGCTGACGTGCATCAGTTTTCTGAAAGTGAGTGCACTACGAGGTATTCTCATTGGTGATGTTTTTGATCAGTGTTCTGCGGTGAGTTTCGTCTAGATTGAAATCAAATTTCCATCACACAAAGGTGTACCTACAGTCTAATCCATCTTAATACTCTCACACATTAAAAGACTGTGTGGGTCGATGCAGTACATCTGGCTGACAATCCTCAGCACCTGGTTGGAAACCTATTGAAATCTAAATTCGCCATGAGACATACCTTTTGAGTCTTTCGGATCTACTACTAAAACTACTACAACAGTTTCTGGTACTATACTACTTGAGTCACAGCGTCCCAAATATCTGTATGAACTATTACTACACAATTTTCTGTATAAGCGCCCTGATAGTTCATCAGAAATGATGAATGTAGTGTTGGGTGGTGAGTGATGTGTTGTGTGTGGGTGATGGGTATTGCATGTGTTATGTGAGATGCTTTCGATGTGTGATGTGAGGTTTCTGGTGTGTGGTATGTTGTCTGGTGCTGCATGGTGTGCCCTGGTGTGCTGTTTTCTGTGCTGTGTACAGTGATGTGTGTGTGTTGACATAAGCTGTGGTGTGAGGCATTTCTGTGTGTGTGTGTGTGTGTGTGTGTTTGTTGGCTGTGGTATCTGATGTGTTGTGTGTGGTGCATGGTGTGGGTGGTGTGTGATTTCTAGTGGGTGTGCTGAGTGCTATGTGTGGCATGTGAATAGTTATCAGTGTATTATGTGATATTTCTGGTGTTTGGTGTCTATGGTTTGCTGTGTGTGTTGGTCAAACGGTGCATGGAGTGGTCTGTAGTGTCTTGTCTGTGGAGGGTTGTGGTGTTTGGTGAGTAGGGTGTCGCATGTGTATTTTATGTGGTGTGGTATGGTAATGTGTGTTGTGTTGGTGTTGGTTTGTTTTTCCTGTGTGGTTTGTGGTGACCCAACAGCACACTTCTCATTCCTGACGCACTGTAAGGGCACTTGAGCAGAAAATTGTGCTGTAATGGTTCATACAGACGTTTGGGATGTTGTGGCTCAGTTGGTGTAGTACCAGAAATTGTAGTGGTCGTAGAAGTAGTAGTAGTAGATCCAAAACCCACAACGGTATATCTCATGGCGGATTTATATTTCAATGGGTTTCCAACTTGGTGCTGAGGATTATCGCCCACATGTACTGCATCAACCCACACTTCTTTTAATGTGTGACATTATGAAGATGGGTTACACTGTAGATACACCTTTGTGTGATAGAAATTTGATATCAATGTAGATGAAACTCACTGAAGAACACTGAAAATAAACATCAATAATGAGAATACAGTGCACTCACTTTCAGAAACCTTATGCATGTCAGCAAACCACCCAGCATCGTTCATTATCATAGGTACAGATTTTATGAAGTGTCAGGAGAAACATTAAAGGTCAATTCATCAGAACACTTCAGAAGTACTCTCCAGAATGTTATTCATACGTTACATTCCAACACAGGGAAACATTTAGCAGGTAATGATATTTGTATGATACGGCCTTACAGCTATCAAACAAAGCGAAAATTTACACCCTGTTCTCCATAGAGAACCTGAACATCATCATGAAGCAACATCAGCCTCTTCTTAATGATTCAATAAAGTTTAACATCATTTTACATGCCATTTAGCATCTTATACTTTCGGTGCAATCAGTAAATATGTTAAAAGGTAGAATTAGCAGCTGAGTATGCAGCATTTAGCCACTAAAGCATGTTGTTGTTGTTGTGGTCTTCAGTCCAGAGACTGGTTTGATGCAGCTCTCCATGCTACTCTATAATGTGGAAGCTTCTTCATCTCCCAGTACCTACTGCAACATACATCCTTCTGAATCTGCTTGGTGTATTCATCTCTTGGTCTCCCTCTACGATTTTTACCCTCGACGCTGCCTTCCAATAATAAATTTGTAATCCCTTGATGCCTCAGAACATGTCCTACCAACCGATTCTTTCTTCTAGTCAAGTTGTGCCACAAACTTCTCTTTTCCCCAATCCTATTCAACACCTCCTCATTAGTTATGTGATCTACCCATGTAATCTTCAGCATTCTTCTGTAGCACCACATTGCGAAAATTTCTATTCTCTTCTTGTCTAAACTATTTATCGTCCATGTTTCACTTCCATACATGGCTACACTCCATACAAATACTTTCAGAAACGACTTCCTAACACTTAAATCTATACTCGATGTTAACAAATTTCTCTTCTTCAGAAACGCTTTCCTTCCCATTGCCAGTCTACATTTCATATCCTCTCTACTTAGACCATCATCAGTTATTTTGCGCGCCAAACAGCAAAACTCATTTACTACTTTAAGTGCCTCATTTCCTAATCTAATACCCTCAACATCACCCGACTTAATTCGACTACATTCCATTATCCTCGTTTTGGTTTTGTTGATGTTCATTTTATATCCTCCCTTCAAGACACTATCCATTCCGTTCAACTGCTCTTCCAAGTCCTTTGCTGTCTCTGACAGAATTACAATGTCATCGGCGAACCTTAAAGTTTTTATCTCTTCTCCATGGATTTTAATACCTACCCCGAATTTTTCTTTTGTTTCCTTCACTGCTTGCTCTATATACAGATTGATTAACATCGGGGAAAGGCTACAACCCGGTCTCACTCCCTTCCCACCCACTGCATCCCTTTCATGCCCCTCAACTCTTATAACTGCCATTTGGTTTCTATACAAATTGTAAATAGCCTTTCGCTCCCTGTATTTTACCCCTGCTACCTTCAGAATTTGAAAGAGAGTATTCCAGTCAACATTGTAAAAGCTTTCTCTATGTCTACAAATGCTGGAAACGTAGGTTTGCCTTTCCTTAATCTAGCTTCTAAGATAAGCCGTAGTGTCAGTATTACCTCACGTGTTCCAATATTTCTACGGAATCCAAACTGATCTTCTCCAAGGTCGGCTTCTACTAGTTTTTCCATTCGTCTGTAAAGAATTCGCGTTAGTATTTAGCAGCCGTGACTTATTAAACTGATAGTTCGGTAATTTTCACATCTGTCAACACCTGCTTTCTTTGGGATTGGAATTATTATATTCTTCTTGAAGTCTGGTGCAAATGGCTCTGAGCACTATGGGACTTAACATCTATGGTCATCAGTCCCCTAGAACTTAGAACTACTTAAACCTAACTAACCTAAGGACATCACACAACACCCAGCCATCACGAGGCAGAGAAAATCCCTGACCCCGTCGGGAATCGAACCCGGGAACCTGGGCGTGGGAAGCGAGAACGCTACCGCACGACCACGAGATGCGGGCTCTTGAAGTCTGAGGGTACTTCGCCTGCCTCATAGATCTTGCTCACCAGATGGTAGAGTTTTATCAGGACTGGCTCTCCCAAGGCCGTCAGTAGTTCTAACGGAATGTTGTCTACTCCCGGGGCCTTGTTTCGACTCAGGTCTTTCAGTGCTCTGTCGAACTCTTCACGCAGTATCATATCTCCCATTTCATCTTCATCTACAACGTCTTCCATTTCCATAATATTGGCCTCAAGTACATCGCCCTTGTATAGACCCTCTATATACTCCTTCCACCTTTCTGCTTTCCCTTCTTTGCTTAGAACTGGGTTTACATCTGAGCTCTTGATATTCATACAAGTGGTTCTTTTTTCTCCAAAGGTCTCTTCAATTTTCCTGTAGGCAGTATCTATCTTAGCCCTAGTGAGATAAGCCTCTACATCCTTACATTTATCCTCTAGCCATCCCTGCTTAGCCATTTTGCACTTCGTGTCGATCTCATTTTTGAGACGTTTGTATTCCTTTTACCCTGCTTCATTTACTGCATTTTTATATTTTCTCCTTTCATGAATTAAATTCAATATTTCTTCTGTTACCCAAGGATTTCTACTAGCCCTCGTCTTTTTACCTACTTGATCCTCTGCTGCCTTCACTACTTCATCCCTCAAAGCTACACATTCTTCTTCTACTGTATTTCCTTCCCCCATTTCTGCCATTTGATCCCTTACGCTCTCCCTGAAACTCTGTACAACCTCTGGTTTAGTCAGTTTATCCAGGTCCCATCTCCTTAAATTCCCACCTTTTTGCAATTTCTTCAATTTTAATCTACAGTTCATAACCAATAGATTGTGGTCAGAGTCCACATCTGCCCCTGGAAATGTCTTACAACTTAAAACCAGGTTCCTAAATCTCTGTCTTACCATTATATAATCTATCTGATACCTGTTAGTATCTCCAGGGTTATTCCATGTATAGAACCTTCTTTCATGATTCTTGAACCAAGTGTTAGCTATGATTAACTTATGCTCTGCACAAAATTCTACCAGATGGCTTCCTCTTTCATTTCTTACCCCCAATCCATATTCACCTACTACGTTTCTTTCTCTCCCTTTTCCTACTACCGAATTCCAGTCATCCATGACTACTAAATTTTCGTCTCCCTTCACTATCTGAATATTTTCTTTTATTTAATCATACATTTCTTCAAGTTCTTCGCCATCTGCAGAGCTATTTGGCGTATAAACTTGTACTACTGTAGTATCCGTGGCTTCGTGTCTATCTTGGCCACAATAATGCGTTCACTATGCTGTTTGTAGTAGCTTACCCGCATTCCTATTTTTTTATTCATTATTAAACCTACTCCTGCATTACCCCTATTTGACTTTGTTTTTATAACCCCGTATTCGCCTGACCGAAAGTCTTGTCCCTCCTGCCACCGAACTTCACTAATTCCCACTATATCTAACTTTAACCTACACATTTCCCTTTTTAAATTTTCTAACCTACCTGTCCGATTAAGGGATCTGACATTCCACGCTCCAATCCGTAGAACGCCAGTCCTCTCCATACATTCACTGAAATCATATCTAGTGAATGTGTGTTTTATATCCATTTCTTGATTTATTACATACCTGTGCTTCGCATACCTTTCCCACAATTAATGGTAATGTACGTATTTATGTTGTATCGCTATGCTTCTTTCCCACTGCTACCATCTTCGAATGGCAGAGTGAGTGAATGTGTGCACAATGGGGTGGCGGGTAAGCGTCTTGTCTGCTACTGAGACAGTTTAACCCACCTTGGCGTAAGCTTATAGCGAAGCGCCATTGTGGTTAGATTGGCAAATTGCGGTAAGGATGTTCTCTGGTGACTTTCGCCACCTATTTTTGGACCCTTATATGGTCAGGGTGCTGATCACTCGGTCCTGCGATTTTGAAGAGACGGGTTGTTTGTGGTACCTCAGCTTAGTAGAAGTGTTAAACCACTTCTTTTCTAGTTTAAGATCTTTACACTCGTAAAGAATATTTCATTTAGATTGGGATGTGGTAGAGTGTTTTCAATTTATCGATTTAGCTGGTGGCGAACTCTGCTTAATCTCAATTTTAATTCGTGTTTGCCAGTGTGAATGTGCTTGTGCTTGTGTTTCTTAAATTATTTTTTATTCTGACTTCTTAGTTTTCTCAGTATTCCGCTGTTGCCATCCGCTGGTGCATGTGCCAAGAAAGGCGCAGATCTTGGTCGTTGTTCTGGAGAAGATTCATCCCTCGGAATCTGTTTCAGCTTGAAAATATTTAGCTGTAATTTACTTATGTGGGTAATTCCGTCCAATATTAACAAATTTTTTGAAATTGTTATATTTTTTCTTGCTGTGACTGTGTCCCTAAGGCCTTCACCTCATCGGTTTTCACTTTTTGTTCCATAACTGTAGAGCTTAATTAACACTGCCTTCTCATGTGTGTTGTGTTTTACAAGCATTCACGATCTGATCTGCTTTTCAGATAGTAATGCTCGTTCAGTTCTATGGCTTGAGTTTTTCGTATTTTTCCTTAGGCCAGTGGGGCAAACCTATTGCTAATTATATGTGCTCGTGATGTATGCTGTATCTTTTCACTTCCTGTTCTGTGCTCTGTTAATATGAATCTGAAGTGAGTGTTTAATCCCTTACCATTAAATGATTTCTATTTGAGACACTAATGATTTATAAGCCCATCAGCCAATATATCTCATCATTCGTTGTACTCACATAGGTATTTAAAGAAGGCGCTAGAAATCATTAGGTTTTATATAAATGTGTAGTGCTTTTACAAATATATTTCATAAAATAAGTGCTCAATTCAGTTTAGATTACATTCCACTGTTAATGTTGTACCCCACGTATCCCAATCTCTCTTTCACAGGATACATTCTACAGGGCTTTTCCCCATGTGCAATTCATCAGGCCCATTTCTTTAATTGCTTTTTAAGTAAAATTTCAATTTTGTAAAGTATGTTGCCTATGAAGGGATTGATTAGCGGACTGAGAACAGAATGCACACACACGTTTGATGAGAGAGCCTCTCTTCCGCATAGTAAATTAAAATCATTATTGTTTATGACATTTTAATAGGTAACATTCATAGTCTTTATATGTATTGTTCATAATTTCTTCAGATACCCTACACCTCCTCCAGATGGAGGAACCTGACTCGCACATTCAGTTGTAAGTATTAAACTATTCCTCTCTCTTAATGGTCATTATTCATTATGTGCATTTACGTGTATGTATACGTTTTAATGGTTTTCTTTTATTTCTCCCTCAGTTCAACAGCTACACGATGGAGACAATGCAGTGCCTGATTTATTTGAGCAGGAGCACCAGATATCAAGGTGGCATGCAGTCACATTTATTGATGGAGCTGCCAGCACGTTGCAGTGGGAAGCAAGTACATCTAGAGGAGCTGCAGAAACACAAATTAAGTCATCGTGCAGAAAAGCTTCATGATACTGATCCTGAAATAATGGAGTGGAAGTCAGGTCAGCATGGAGAACTGTTTGTAGGCTCTAAGTTTCAACTGTATGCACACCTTCACCACTAATTCAGCAGAAGAGAAGATTGCTGATGCATCGCCCCACATATTGGAGCGGGACATGGAACTGTTTCCGGACTTTGAGCTCCCATTATGTCCAACAGCTGCACCATTCATAAAGCTTCAGCTAAGTCGTTACAGAGTACTGTTGTTCAACACAACTTTTAGCTGTCTCACAATGGATCAAAGTGTGTAAATGTTCGTTTAGCGGCTAAAATGGAGTCATAGTTATAGTAGAAATAGAGAATGTCTGACAGGGTACAATGAGGCAGTTCTGTGATATGGAGTGGGAGCAACTGTGCCAGATAGCTGAAATACATTTTGCATTGCATGGCAGCTGAGTACAGTCCATTCCTTGGAGACATTAGCATCTTTGGCAGCAAAAACACATCCATCATCAACATGTTTGAGGTTGATACAATGAAGTTAACATATCAAGAACCAATACAGTACATATATTTAAAGTGTCCAAGTGTCACGAATCTGTGTGGCCTGTAGATTGCAGTATCGATAACCACATACAGACTGAGTTTTCGAACTATTCAATGATATTGTCAGATATTAAATGAAACATTATATTCAGAATGAAAATGAGGTGTGTGTAGCTTTGCTGTCCCCAAGTCTGGTGATATTACTCCTATAAATACATATTTCATACAAGCGATGTTTACAGATGGCATTCTTAAGTCTATTGGTGATCTAACTGGATTGTGTGAAATACATGCTTAACTTAAAATCATGTGTATTATTACATATCGGGTTACATCACAGAAATACCATTAGCCTGCTCAATGTTTTACTGTGTTGAAAGTCATGTGTGCATATCATGCTAGGAACTCATAGCAGAGACTACATATGAAGTGTTCCGATGGGTGAGCTGTGTAAGGTTTTGCCAGACAATTCCATAAAAACTGTACCCATTAGAATACCACACACTGGGTTGTTGTTGTGACATGTGTCAGGTTTCTTAAAGGGAGTGCACTGAATGATATTCTAGTTATTGAGCATATTTTCGCTGTGCTTGAGTGGCTTTTTCTAGGAGCAACTACAGTTAAAATCTGTGTTTTCATACTGTTATCTATGAAAACAGTGTGTGGATCGAAGCTCTACATCTGGCTAAGAATCTTCAGCACTTAGTTTGAAACCTATTGCAATCTCAATTTGCCATAAGATCTCCTGTTTGAATCTTTTGGATCTACTATTATTACTAATAGTACTATAATCACTGGTACTACACCAATTGAGCCACATTTACCTGTACAAGCACCCTTATGGCTCAAAAAATGGCTCTGAGCACTATGGGACTCAACTGCTGAGGTCATTAGTCCCCTAGAACTTAGAACTAGTTAAACCTAACTAACCTAAGGACATCACAAACATCCATGCCCGAGGCAGGATTCGAACCTGCGACCGTAGCGGTCTTGCGGTTCCAGACTGCAGCGCCTTTAACCGCACGGCCACTTCGGCCGGCCCACCCTTATGCTTCATCAGAAATGAAATGTGTGATTTGTGGGTGGGGTGTGATGGTAGTGTGTGTGATGAGTGTTCTGTGAGCTGTGTGAGGTATGTTGGCTGTGTGATGTGTGGTTTGTGGTATGTGAAGTGTGTGTAGTATGTCATCTGTGGTGTGCTGTATGGTGTACACTGTTGTGTTGTCTTTGTCGTCCGAGTGGTCTAAGGTGCTGCAGTCATGGATGGTGCAGCTGGTCCCGGTGGAGGTTTGAGTCCTTCCTTGGGCATGGTTGTGTGTGTTTGTCCTTAGGATAATTTAGGTTAAGTAGTGTGTAAGCTTAGGGACTGATGACCTTAGCAGTTAAGTCCTATACGATTTCACACATTTGAACATTTGTCTTTGTTGTGGGTGTGTGGTGATGTATAGTGTGGTTTTTGGTATATGTCACTGAATGTGTATGGTGGGTGTTGCGTGCAGTTGTTGTGTGTCGTATGTGTGTTGAATGGTATGGGTGTTTTGTACTGTCTAGCATGTGATTTGTGTGGTGTGTGGTGTGTGTAGTGATGGTGTGGGTGGCATGTGATTTCTAGTGTGGGTGTGGGTGTTATGTGTACTGTCTGAGTTTTATTTGGTGTATTATGTGAGGTTTCTGGTGTGTGTTGCATATGGTGTGTGTGATTTGTAATGTGTGGTGTGTCATGTGGTGTGTGGTTTCGTCTTGGTGTCTTATCTGTGGTGGGCTGTGGTGTTTGGTGAGTGGGGTGTTGTATGTGTAATTTGTTTGCTGTGGTGTGGTATACTGTGTGGTGTGTTGTGGTGTTTATGTTTCATGTGTGTTGTGTGGCGTGCGGTGTATGGTATGCATGGCGTTAAAGACTTTGAGCAGTTTCTGGTAAGCCTCACCCTAGGAAAGTGACTGCGTATACTCTCCAAACCTTCATTCAAAGTATTGTGGAATATATCTAATTTCCCTTTGCTATTCCACATGCAAATGGAGGAATGCGAGAACAATTACGAGCGTTTGTAGATCAGATGTTCATGATGAAATAACTTTCAAGTATATAAGCGTCATGTACCTGTGCGATTTGTATACTACAGTATGGATCACTATGGAGAGAGTCAACTTATGGTTTACATATATTAAACTGCTCTATGATTATGTAGTCGGTATGTGGTGGAACATAAAGTAAGCGTCCCCGACTTTTGCTCATGTTATATACAGTTCCGAGATGTCACCATGGGAGAAAAATACGGAATATCAAGTCAGATTTATGACTGGGTCGAAGAGGGCACCATTATTTGTCAGAAGGTTGTGGAACTCGCAGTTTCCTAGCTGTTGTGGTTTTAGGTATGTATCAGAAATGGGAGCATCGTAACTTGCTAATTCAGTCACTAGTACTGACACAAGTTATATGAATTAAATTCGACGATTTTCTGTTTTCATGTCACCTCTTCCCATTTACAATCCCTGTCGAGATGTCTTGTGTGCAGAATGGAAATGTGGACTGTGTTCTCCTACCTGTTCACTGGGTTACAAAAAGCCCGCAATAATGCATCTAGAAGCTGGGAAGCAGTTTGATGACTGCATTTAACAGTCATTCGTTTGATATGATGGTTAACCTATATCTAGACGACATGGAACTCGATTATAGATACTTCAACACCGTATTTATGGCTATGTAGTCAATTTACAGAATTTATAAAATTTCTGTCGCGAGGGATTAGCCGAGCGGTCTCGGGCGCTGCAGTCATGGACTGTGCGGCTGGTCCCGGCGGTGGTTCGAGTCCTCCCTCGGGCATGGGTGTGTGTGTTTGTCCTTAGGATAATTTAGGTTAAATAGTGTGTAATATTAGGGACTGATGACCTTAGCAGTTAAGTCCCATAAGATTCCACACACATTTGAATATTTATAAATTTCCTGATTAAAGAAAGAGATGATATTAGGGTAGCATTTATAACTGCAGTATTCCCCTCTACACAAGCAATCTCTAGCAGTGTCGTGTGACAGATACAAATCCAATAACTGACTGCCAAAGGAACAAATTCCGAGATTTTGCGATACATTGAGTGGTTTGAGTGGACCATTCTTTGGTTTCTTAAAGTACTGGCTTAGATTTCTTGGAAACATTGAGAAGCTGTTCTATGACTAGCATCATTATTCGTAAAAGTGTGTGGAATCCCCAGTTGCGGCTTTTGATCTGTAGCAGAAATGGGATCACCTTAACACGATAATTCAGTGGATAGTATTGCTATTTGTTATGCGACATACTTTCAGAAATTTTCTGTGTGCATGTCAGCTGTTTCCATTTATAAATCCTACGGAGGTGTCTGATGTTATGTGTGCAGCATGGAGCACATGGCGTGGTGTGAGCCCTTAGATGTGAAATTCAGTTTCATGATTGCTGTCATGTATTGTCCTGCCTGATCTGGAAAACTTACACAGCCTCTAAACCATTCCTCTCACTTCTACTTGAAACTTTCGCGTCTATAAAGCACTCTGTCTGAATGACTGAAAAAATTAGGGTACCTCTTAAAGTGGCAGTTTAACGGCTATTCACTGTTTTCAGCGAAAAATTCAGTGCTGCCCGTACAATTTTCGTTTGAAAGAATGATTTTGCACTTACTAGGTTGAAATTTACTTCCGATAGAGTTATTCATTGATTTCAGTATAAAAGATACTTCATGTACATATGTCGCCTGTCGCTGTTTAGAATCCTAATGGTGACGTCTGAGGTTAAGTATGTACCATAGGACGCAACAGTCGGGAGGGTCTGCTCAGGTTACGGCGCGTGAGCCAACAGGGGTGGGCTGGCTTCAGGAGCAGAGTCTCTGCAGCGCTAGTGGCGTATGACACAGCGGCGTAGTTTCCCGTTAGACCTCCGTTGGCATATGGAGGCAGCGGCCTGTGCTGTGTTGCAGATGATGCTACAGTCATCTGCCGTCAGCGGGGGACGCATTCTGCTGGAGACGTCAGTTCAAGTTTTGTCTTGAAAGATGGTACTGACCACTACTCTCGTAGAAAATGCCATTCTTTTCCGTCACATGTATTTGGCGCATTTTGATAGCTACGATTTTACTTGCAAATAAGTACGATGTATTTCATTCCCAAATGTTGCTGCTGCATGCGTGGTACCTGTAAGTCTCCGTGTTTGACGGCTTTTTTATGGTCGTTATGTTGTGACGAACGAAACAGCCAAAGTCCCCTGCCCACTGAAATTTTTGTGGTGAATTTTACAAGTGTCAATTGCCAGGGGGTCGAATATGTATATCTTTATTTTTCATGTTCAAAGCAAAATCTATGTGCCGGTTGTTGGTTATTTTAGTGTGCTACTGGGGACTTCTCGAACGGCCTAGAGATCAAGAACTTTGTCACCACGGACACTAGGCTAGACCAGATTGTGTGCCGCCCAGATAGCATCTGGTGAATTTCAGCGCGGGTGGCATGGGGCCAAGAACGTGTCCGTAGGGTCCTTTGTTCCTACTGCACACTATACTGTTCAGACTTGAACTTAAATGATATATTACATTTTATGCTCACCAAATATAAACAAGCGTTAAAAAAAGAGTAACTGCTTACCTTCGCAGTCGCAGTTACACAGCGACCTGACTGCTATATATAGCCCTACAGGTGTCTGCAGGCAAGCAATTTCCATATGTCCCAGCGTCTCGGATTCCGACATCATAGCACAGCTGCACCGATGTTTCAGTCCTTGGATTCTGGCGTCACAGTAAGGCTGCACTAGTGTTCCAGATCTTGATTTCTGACGTCACAGAGTTGCGCCAGTATGCTCTGGTTGCTGTCTTGTATTCCAGGTCAGCCATGTTGGATTCTGATATACTGAGGCTACGCCAGTATCACAGGTCTCGGATTCTGACGTCATAGGGCTGTGCAAGTATGCCCTGGTCGCCATGTTCGATGGCCATCTTAGGTCAGTCATCAAGGATTATGATGAAACTTCCTGGCAGATTAAAACTTTGTGCCGGACCGAGAGTCGAACTCCGGACCTTTCCTTTCGCGGGCAATGGTCCCGAGTTCGAGTCTCGGTCCAGTACACAGTTTTAATCTGCGAAGAAGTTTCATATCAGCGCACACTCCGCTGCAGAGTGAAAATCTGGTTATGGATTATGATGTCTTTGTTAGTATTCCAAGTATTGGATTCCGACGTCATAGCGATGCAATAGTATTCCAGATCAGCCTCTGCATATTGGATTGTTTAATTTCCCCCAAATTTATACTTATGAAAACAACCCTATATGGTAAGAGTTGGGAAGGGGAAAACACATCAGCTCTACTGAGCTATGTAAATTTATACATAGAACAATTGACCTTTGTTAGAGGGGGTAGAGGAAGGATGGATATCCAAGACGTATGGCTGACACCACCCATATACCAACAATGATCTTCAGATTTTTTTCTCTCTTATAATAGAGCTGTTCCCTAGAATTGCACACAGCAGTCCAGTAGTTGTTTTCGGCCGTTGGAGCTCCCCCTCAGTAAGGTAGTCAATAAGCATTGGATGACAGAAATGAACAGTCACAACCTTCCCTGCAAATGATTTTGTCTTCTTTGGTGCTGTGCTCACTGTTTCCATCCATTCCTCTGGTTCTTTCCTAGCGTACGTGATGACACCACGCTTAATCAACAGCATCAGAGAAATGGCTTTAATCTCTACGACGTTTTTTCAAATGATCAAAGTTAATTTTTTTTTTAATTTTGTTTGGTTACCATACAACAATGTCGCAACTGTCTTGCACAGAGTTCTTAATATTTACACTAGGGTGACAACTGTGGAATAACGATATGCACTTACAGAGGTGGTGGTACTATTGCGTGGAAAAGGTATAATGCACTGCTGCAACTGTCGTTTCTTCCCAGGTGATTCATGTGAATAGGTTTCCGACGTGATTATGGTCGCACGAGGGGAAGTAACAGGCTTTGAACGCGGACGATAGTTGCAGCTAGACGCTTTCCGGAAATCGTTAGGGCATTCAGTATTCCGAGATGAAGAGTGTCAAGAGTGTGCCGAGAATACCAAATTTCAGGCATTACCTGTCACAGCGGACAGTGCAGTGGCCGACGGCCTTCACTTAACGACGGAGGGCACATGTGTCACTATTAACAGACTAACTGCAGAAATCAATGTGGGACGTACGACTAACGTATCCGATAGGACTGAGCGCCGAAATTTGGTGTTAATTGGCTACGACAGCAAACAACCGACGCGAATGATTTTGCCAACAGAAAAGTCGAAAATGATATTTCCCAATATGTCAAAAATCTGGAATGAACATTTACAGTGCATGTAAATGCACTGTAAATGTTCATTGCACTGTTTTGACATCTTCGGAAATGCCATTTTAGACTTTTTTATGATGATTTGAAAATGGGTCTCGGCTCGAAACTAATCATCAAATAAATAAAAAGTAAAAATTTGCAAACTAGGTTGGTTTCTCGTTCTACTGATTAACATAAATTGCTGATCCATGCTACTCCAGTATGCTGGAAGTTCGTAAGATTGATGGACGTTGTGCCGTTCTTCATCTCAAAGACCAGCCATGTTTATCAGTTTGAGAAAAAAGACCTGTTGACGATGTTTCTGTTTCTTCCTCGACAGCTCTGTGAATTCCACAGTAAATTTTGCAACATCATATCCCTAGAATGGAATTGTATAAGAAACAAAAGTCGAAACTGACAGTTTCTTTCTGGATTCTGTTATTCTCTGGTAAAATATTTCTAAGATCTGAAACATGGTTTTGTTCATTACAGTTCCACTACTTGAAATAATATTACTGTATTTATGTACCTCCATTAACACAAATAAAACGTATTGTCTCACTATTAATGACACATGAAACGAAAATTTGGTACCGAGAACCCTGGTACGCCTCCTAGAAATTTGTCTTATTACCTTTTGCAGTGCTGCGATATCAGAATAGCTTTTTAGTTTTTTGGATAGAGATAAGTTACATGCAGAAAAGATAGATTCTATTTCATCCTTCTTACAATTTGGCAATTAGGTTGTTTGAGATTTCCACTCTTCATTTCGTTGACATAGGTGCCTCCTAATGGACAGGTTTTCAAATGGTCCTCTTTCAGGTGCCAAACGTGATTCAGTGGGTAAACCTCCTTAGGAAGCATACGAGCTTTGAGAATTTTAATTAAAACTCTTTCTCAGAAAGATTTCGTGAAGCTAGGCTAAAACGTTAACAGAGTGGCTGTTGTTTGATATGCCCGCAGCGCACTTCTGCGCCCACCTTTTCTCCATGTGCAGTTCACTGGCCGGCAAATGTTCCGGCAAAGCGAATTACGAGTAATCAAGAGCTTTCGCACGCACAGCCACTCCGCTCTGCGAGTTGACGTTTCGCAGCGCGACGTGAATTACTTACCAGCTAACTGACCGCGCTAGCAGATTAACGCCGCCGCTAAAATAAAATTCTGAGCACGCTTCAGTTAATGCTCCACCACGTTGCTCTTTCCTACCGAGAAAGGCAAATCGCAGCTTCGAAAGTAATTTTCACATATTACGGCCGTTCTTCGCGAATTTCGAATAAACTATAATGGAATGCTTACGTTATTTGCTCTGTTGAGCACAGTCTCACTTGAAATGCGATCTGACGACAGCTTCCGCGCACTGAAAACTAAAGTATCCGAGTTAATCCATCTGTCCCATTCGTAACATTAAAAGGCTGGAATAAACTGTGAAAGACTTATACGAAACTCTCTATCATCAGTCAACTCGTAACCAGAGACTGTTATTTGATGTCACTGGGAAAATTTACGTAACTGTACGAAATCCTGTTGTTTGGATTGGATATTTGTTTACTATAGTGAAACACTGAGACTAAAAATGCGTAATTAATACTAGAGTGGTGGAGAACCTGCAAATGTACTTAATGTACTTGTGAACTAACCACATTCAGACACAAGTGACCCTAAAGGACAGATGCTGACCTCAGATGTAACCTGACTTACATCTTGGATGTGCCAGGTATCTTACCCACAAGTTTCTATTACTTAGGCAATTGCAAGTGTCTATTCGAAGGTGACGAATCTAACCTCTCAACCATCAAGTGACGAATTACGTCGTTTTTAATAATGCCCTAGGGGTCAAATTCAACCCTTGCCTTAATGTTTTATTCATTACAAAATAGAATCCAACAAGTCTCAGTTCTAATCCTTGCTCTGATACTAAGATTTGGAACTAGATTACTAGTATCTTATTTAGAACTTAATGAAACATTTTTACTTGACTTCCTTTGGTTCTAAATTTATTTCATAGTATGATTTCAAAGTTGAACGATTTTGTGTAGACGAAAGAGCAAGAACGTATTAATACACTTTACATATTTTTACAGGAAACATTAAAACAAGAATTTATCGACTCTAGCTTACGTGGTACCGTATGGGTCTTAATGCAGTCTAAAACGAGAAGTTACTCGACCAGAATTGGAGAGTAACAAGTAGGGGATAACGAGAAGAAGTGTCACTAGGGAAAGAAGTCGATCAGAAGAAAAATGGAAGTTATGGTAGTCACTACTATGAAATTAAATTGAGGAATAAGTGGTACGAAAACTCTCTGCCAGGCTTGACATCATAAGAAACGGCCAATTTTCAGTAAACGACTTGAGGAAACAAGTATCAAAATGACGTTCTCCAGTGATGTGATATATCTGAATCTGGAAGATTCAAAAATAGGTATAGCTTGGTTCACAATGACCTGAAGAATCCGAAACGAACTTAACGAAAGAATGCGAGAATGTTTCAGTTGGCCAGTCTCACTAGAAATCCTACAAAGATTTTTTCTTTGTTACAGTCAATAATCAGATCAAAATTATCTCTCCTGTTGGTTAGGAGGAGAAATGGTATCGAAGCAAAGGACGAGTAAAGTGGTACTGAACTCCGTCTTCCGCAGCTGTGTCAATGAAGGCCTTCCTTCTACAATTCTCTTTATGGACTGTGTCACTAGCGCCAGCATTACACGTGTTGGGTCATGGAATAGAAAGTCAAGTGAATTCGTACAAATAGATGAAAAGGCGACTAGATAGGATGGGACACTTGAATAATTCTACATAGGTTACGCAAAGGAAATTTATCCCTTTCTATCGGCAGTTTATTAAAGTGACTGAAACAAGGAAGCTTTCCAAGCGATAGGAAAACGTGCAGAGCGTTCCTGTTTTCAATTACAGTTGTTGGATAGAGGAACATAACTAGAGACCTATTTTTTTTTCAAAAAAAAAAAAAAAAAGGTGTAGACTTTCAGTATATGTACTGTACAGGAACCACCTCATTACGTAAGTGGTACATCACATGGTAAGGAAATCGATCATACATCGTCTTAAATAATAACGAACTAGCGAGAGCCCCGGCTTCGCACGCATAGCTCTAAGTATCTAAGACTGGACGCCTTGTCTCGCGTAGTGCTAGAAAACCGTACAAATGGTTCAAATGGCTCTGAGCACTATGGGACTCAACATCTGAAGCCATCAGTACCCTAGAACTTAGAACTAGTTAATCCTAACTAACCTAAGGACATCACACACATCCATGCCCGAGGCAGGATTCGTATCTGCGACCGTAGCGGTCACGCAGTTCCAAACTGAAGCGCCTAGAATCGCACGACTACACCGGCCGGCCAAAACTGTACACACAAACCTTCATCATGAATCGGTCTATCTATTAACGAAAACCATATCAAAATCGCTACAGCAATTCCGAAGATTACCCTTCACGTATGGACAGAAAAACGTGGCCAATGGCTGAAAATTTGTACTAAGGTTGGGATTAGAACACGACTTCGAATCCTGGCCTTGGTATAAATTTCCACTCGTCACTTCAGTGTGCATATATACGAGGGCAGTTCAATAAGTAATGCAACACATTTTTTTTCTCGGCCAATTTTGGTTGAAAAAACCGGAAATTTCTTGTGGAATATTTTCAAACATTCCCGCTTCGTCTCGTATAGTTTCATTGACTTCCGATTGGTGGCAGCGCTGTACGGAGCTGTTAAAATGGCGTCTGTAACGGATGTGCGTTGCAAACAACGGGCAGTGATCGAGTTTCTTTTGGCGGAAAACCAGGGCATCTCAGATATTCATAGGCGCTTGCAGAATGTCTACAGTGATCTGGCAGTGGACAAAAGCACGGCGAGTCGTTGGGCAAAGCGTGTGTCATCATCGCCGCAAGGTCAAGCAAGACTGTCTGATCTCCCGCGTGCGGGCCGGCCATGCACAGCTGTGACTCCTGCAATGGCGGAGCGTGCGATCACACTCGTTCGAGATGATCGACGGATCACCATCAAACAACTCAGTGCTCAACTTGACATCTCTGTTGGTAGTGCTGTCACAATTGTTCACCAGTTGGGATATTCAAAGGTTTGTTCCCGCTTGGTTCCTCGTTGTCTAACCGAACACCATAAAGAGCAAAGGAGAACCATCTGTGCGGAATTGCTTGCTCGTCATGTGGCTGAGGGTGACAATTTGTTGTCAAAGATTGTTACAGGCGATGAAACATGGGTTCATCACTTCGAACCTGAAACAAAACGGCAATCAATGGAGTGGCGCCACACCCACTCCCCTACCAAGAAAAAGCTTAAAGCCATACCCTCAGCCGGTAAAGTCATGGTTACAGTCTTCTGGGACGCTGAAGGGGTTATTCTGTTCGATGTCCTTCCCCATGGTCAAACGATCAACTCTGAAGTGTATTGTGCTACTCTTCAGAAATTGAAGAAACGACTTCAGTGTGTTCGTAGGCACAAAAATCTGAACGAACTTCTCCTTCTTCATGACAACGCAAGACCTCACACAAGTCTTCGCACCCGAGAGGAGCTCACAAAACTTCAGTGGACTGTTCTTCCTCATGCACCCTACAGCCCCGATCTCGCACCGTCGGATTTCCATATGTTTGGCCCAATGAAGGACGCAATCCGTGGGAGGCACTACGCGGATGATGAAGAAGTTATTGATGCAGTACGACGTTGGCTCCGACATCGACCAGTGGAATGGTACCGTGCAGGCATACAGGCCCTCATTTCAAGGTGGCGTAAGGCTGTAGCATTGAATGGAGATTACGTTGAAAAATAGTGTTGTGTAGCTAAAAGATTGGGAAATAACCTGGTGTATTTCAATGCTGAATAAAACAACCCCTATTTCAGAAAAAAAAATGTGTTGCATTACTTATTGAACTGCCCTCGTACATAATAGATGTTTGAGACTTGAAGAGATTTCTGGAACCATGCAGTTTCATTTGACAAGTCTTCTGAAATACCGAGCAAAAAAAATTACTGGGTAATACATAAACGATTAGCTTAAACGTTACATGGCAGTCGGAAACAGTCTGGAAAGCTTGCAAGGTCGGCTGTGCTGAGGAATAATTGTTAAGAAAAAATTCAATGCGTTACCAGTTCCTGAGTTAATTTCCATTGAAGTTCATGAGGCCTTTTGGGCGTGCAATTTCAAGGGGCCGCGAAATGCGGTGTCAACAAATCTTTTCTTCGGTTCGTTCCCTAAAACCGAACAAGAGGGCGGTACAAAAATTTGGCACGGAACGGTATAAGGATCGAACACGGGCCAAGGGCTGAGCAGTCTCGTGCACTACTATCTACGCAATGAGGGCAACTGACACTAATTGTATGTGGCGGGCAGCTCCAATTTGAGCACGCAACTGCCTGAGATACTTACTCCAATGCTAAGTAACTCGGATACGGAGCAATGTATCCAATTTTTTCTTAACAGTCATTTCTCAGCACAGCCTACAGTGCAATAGCCATAGACGTTTTTCAGACTGTCTCTGACCAACCTGGATAAATGGAAGACAGGCGAATCGGTAGCCATGGTAGTGGCGATACGGACCGCAAATGGAGAGAACCGATAAATAAGCAAGTGAGACGGATGCCAGTCTGTCATCTCACGACACCTGGGAAGCAGTTGGTCACCTGTTTGCTGCTGAGCAGCCATGGTGTCCGACTACGCAAAGCACTCGACGGACGGTGGAAACACGCGAAGCAAGGCAGGGGGCGATCTGTTGGCACCCCTGACAGCGGAGCGCAGTACTGGTGCTGACGGTGGTGCAGGCAAACTCGTCTGGCAGCGCGCCGTCCAGGGCACTTGTGGAACATGGCGCTCCCTCACGACGACCCAACGACATCGTCAGTTGCGACTACTCATTGCAGTCGATTGCCAAGATTGGTCGCTGAATCGATACAAACATGTCGCGTGGTGAGACGAATCACTTTTCTCGAAACACCACATCGACGGTCGTTTCCGGAACGGCTGCACGAATCCACGAGACCTGTTCTAGAAATCGAGGGCACTACGGCAGCTGTAGGCTTCGTGAACGTTACTGCAGGCCACCTCGACCCATTCCCACTTCGAGTCGTCCCCACTGGCGATGGCGCGAACCAGTAGGATGGCGCTAGTTTTGAAGAGCGTGACAGTAAACTCACGTCGAACGTCGACGTCTTGCCCACGAAAGTCGCCTGATGCGAAGCAGATGGAATCTCTACAGTGCGCCACCTCTGCACTCATCACCCACCGCTCGCAGCTTTCGGCAACTGCTGTACGCCGATATCTAGTGCCACATACCTCCGAAAACCGACCGAGAACTTTTAGAACCCGTGGCACGCAGCATCACTGCTGCATTGTCTTCGAAAGGTAATTTAGTACGCAGTTAATCAAGTGGTAATAAAGTTTTGGCTCGTCAGTGAACACACAAGTCCTGACATTAAAATTCCGTACACTCGTCAAGTTATACGATGACACCTTAATGGAACACTTGTACTATTATGTAGATATAGCACCTTCCTACGATGGCGCCCAAGTTGTCCTCGGGAGTAAATACTGTCATATGGAAACTTATGCCCTTTGGGAAAGCGTATAAAGTTTAATAGAGTTAATGTATTTTGTAACGAGACGGCAGCAGCTTTATTACTGGGATTCTAGTGCTACAGGAATACAAACGTCTCAAAAATGAGATCGACAGGAAGTGCAAAATGGCTAAGCAGGGATGGCTAGAGGATACATGTAAGGATGTAGAGGCTTATCTCACTAGGGCTAAGATAGATACTGCCTACAGGAAAATTAAAGAGACCTTTGGAGAAAAGAGAACCACTTGTATCAATATTAAGAGCTCAGATGGAAACCCAGTTATAAGCAAAGAAGGGAAAGCAGAAAGGTGGAAGGAGTATATAGAGGGTCTATACAAGGGCGATGTACTTGAGGGCAATATTACGGAAATGAAAGAGGATGTAGATGAAATGGGAGATATGATACTGCGTGAAGAGTTTGACACAGCACTGACAGACCTGATTCGAAACAAGGCCCCGGGAGTAGACAACATTCCATTAGAACTACTGACGGCCTTTGGAGAGCCAGTCCTGACAAAACTCTACCATCTGCTGAGCAAGATGTATGAGGCAGGCGAAATACCCTCAGACTTCAAGAAGAATATAATAATTCCAATCCCAAAGGAGCAGGTGTTGACAGATGTGAAAATTACCGAACTATCAGTTTCATAGGTCACGGCTGCTAAATACTAACGCGAATTCTTTACAGACGAATGGAAAAACTAGTAGAAGCCGACCTTGGGGAAGATCAGTTTGGATACCGTAGAAATATTGGAACACGTGAGGTAATACTAACCCTACGGCTTATCTTAGAAGCTAGATTAAGAAAAGGCAAACCTACGTTTCTAGCATTTGTAGACTTAGACAATGTTGACTGGAATACTCTCTTTGAAATTCTGAAGGTGGCAGGGGTAAAATATGGGGAGCGAAAGGCTATTTACAATTTGTATAGAAACCAAATGGCAGTTATAAGAGTCGAGGGACATGAAAGGGAAGCAGTGGTTTGGAAGGGAGTGAGACAGGATTGTAGCCTCTCCCCGATCTTATTCAATCTGTATATTGAGCAAGCAGTGAAGGAAACAAAAGAAAAATTCGGGGTAGGTATTAAACTCCATGGAGAAGAATTAAAAACTTTGAGGTTCCCCGATGACATTGTAATTCTGTCAGAGACAGCAAAGGACTTGGCAGAGCAGTTGAACGGAATGGATAGTGTCTTGAAGGGAGGATATAAGATGAACATCAACAAAAGCAAACCGAGAATAATGGAATGTAGTCGAATTAAGTCGGGTGATGTTGAGGGTATTAGATTAGGAAATGAGGCACTTAAAGTAGTAAATGAGTTTTGCTGTTTGGGGAGCAAAATAACTGATGATTTTCGAAGTAGAGAGGATATAAAATGTAGACTGGCAATGGGAAGGAAAGCGTTTCAGAAGAAGAGAAATTTGTTAACATCGAGTATAGATTTAAGTGTTAGGAAGTCGTTTCTGAAAGTATTTGTATGGAGTGTAGCCATGTATGGAAGTGAAACATGGACGATAAATAGTTTAGACAAGAAGAGAATAGAAGTTTTCGAAATGTGGTGCTACAGAAGAATGCTGAAGATTAGATTGGTAGATCACATAACTAATGAGGAGGTGTTGAATAGGATTGGGGAGAAGAGAAGTTTGTGGCACAACTTGACTAGAAGAAGGAATCGGTTGGTAGGACATGTTATGAGGCATCAAGGGATCACCAATATAGTATTGGAGGGCAGCGTGGAGGGTAAAAATCGTAGAGGGTGACCAAGAGATGAATACACCAAGCAGATTCAGAAGGATGTAGGTTGCAGTAGGTACTGGGAGAAGAAGCAGCTTGCACATGATCGAGTAGCATGGAGAGTTGCATCAAACCAGTCTCAGGACTGAATACCACAACAACAGTGTTACAGCTTGCTTTGCCTCTTCTGTAAACCGACTTAATGTTCGCGTTGCCGCTTATATGAAGAAAACATGTAATTTAAATCACCGTCTGCTACTGAGTAGCAGATATAAGTTATGAAATCTGTGGTTGCTGTTCGGTGGAGGTTGTAACACCATAGCTCTAATGCTCTACTCATCTATTTTGCTTTTTTATTTAATATTACACCGTTAAGAACCTGTAAATGTTTTTGATTGAATAGATAACACAAAATTGTATACTCCTTTCTTTGTACAAAATTTGATGTCATGTTTTGATTGTATGCTGTGTAGCATAACTGTCATTTATATTCTTTGTCCCATTTGGAGGGAACAAAACTTAATATATATAATTGTTATTTTGTGTGAATAATTTTTTGTAGACATGTTAATATGTGCAAATGTTCTGTTTTATTTAATGTGTTTGTTTGCTGTTATGTAAACTGCTGACCTTCACTTAGGGCTCTTAGTTATTCTGTATGTAAAAGGTGCAGGGGTTCCCCTCAGGAACGGAACAGCGTAGCGCGCGCAAAATGTGGTTGGCCTAGGTGGAAAAGGTGGAACAAGCAGTCAGTCGTGAGCAAGCAACGAGTCGGGGACGAGCCAGCAGTCGGGGATGAGCTACGAGTCCGTGCACTGCCGTGTAAAAGTTGCATAGTGCTGGTTTCGAGAGAGGCTTTTCCGTTATTTTCCAATGCCTCGGATGGATGGATAAATAGCTGGGCTATTCTGGAATTTGTACCTATCATCGCCACCAAGAAATGACAGTCCAGCAATTCTGCCTGCAATCTCACCTACCAACATGCAGTTGCCACCACATTGCGCAATCATTGCAACATAACACTATAATGATGTACAGTGAAGGATCAGCTTAATGGATGTGTTATTGTGCTGAAATATAAGGTAATTTATATCTGAATTTATGTACCTACCTTGACTTTTTTCCTCATCATAACACCTCTCAGGGTCCTCTCCGTTTGAACTAAAGTGATTACCGAGTGTCCTTATTGAAAGCACGTTAAAATTCCAGTTTTCTAATTAATGCCTCTTGAATATAGTAAAATGAAAGTTAAAGTTAATGTGGCAAGAGAGTGAGTTAAAATTAATGATGCTTGCCGAAATAATTTTCCTAGTAAAACTGACTATTAATGTGTTGTTGCCAAATTCAAATTAAAATTTCTCAAGACTGAGGCTTATAACGTTTTGCTTAGTAAATGATCACATTACTACCTGTTGTTAATCGTAGAAAGTGAGTCAGTATCTTACATAAATATTAATTATCTCATGGTAGCAAAAGTGGCAAATTGCATAGTAGGAAATTATATACTCATGATTACTAAATGTTTGTCTCTCTAGTGTGCATATTAACAGTATAAAGACCCCTCAGTTTGTGTAAGCCCTGAAAGTGATAGTGTTTTTCTGTACGTGTTATAACTGTGCAAACAGTTTTTTGTGCTGCTCCAGTTGTTAGCTTCAATCTTAAAACATATGTGTATCAGAGTTCATTGCACTCGCGTGTGGCAAAGTCTAGGTTGTGTTTGTCCATTATAGTTACTTATACCTACTTTCTTAAACGAGAATGTTAATCATTCTCTTGCCTAGTTAGGCTGGCGGCCGTTTTCTTTATCCGTTGAACAGTGCATATAGGCAAAATTTTGTTTGGTACTGTTCAAATATTTACGTAATTCTAACTTTCATTTCCGGTAAGCCATTTCCGTTAGGTACAACACGGTCAACTTAACAAAAATCCTTCCAGAGGGTAACACTGCTCTGTTGCTTTATACCATAATTGCTATAACAAAATAGTTTTATTTCAAAACCTGTTTCCAGCTTTAAGGTTATGGTACAATAGCGGCAGTTAGGAGTGTTATAAGGTGTCAATGAAGGTGGCAGTAATAAAAAGGCAGATATACAGCTGACGTCAGAGCCGTTTGTCGCGTGTCCAATTCATAACGACAGTCTTCTGAAGGGAATATCTTTCATGTACAGGGTGTTTCAAAAATGACCGGAATATTTGAAACGGCAATAAAAACTAAACGAGCAGCGAAAGAAATACACCGTTTGTTGCAATATGCTTGGGACAACAGTACATTTTCAGGCAGACAAACTTTCGAAATTACAGTAGTTACAATTTTCAACAACAGATGGCGCTGCGGTCTGGGAAACACTATAGTACGATATTTTCCACATATCCACCATGCGTAGCAATAATATGGCGTAGTCTCTGAATGAAATTACCCGAAACCTTTGACAACGTGTCTGGCGGAATGGCTTCACATGCAGATGAGATGTACTGCTTCAGCTGTTCAATTGTTTCTGGATTCTGGCGGTACACCTGGTCTTTCACGTGTCCCCACAGAAAGAAGTCACAGGGGTTCATGTCTGGTGAATAGGGAGGCCAATCCACGCCGCCTCCTGTATGTTTCGGATAGCCCAAAGCAATCACACGATCATCGAAATATTCATTCAGGAAATTAAAGACGTCGGCCGTGCGATGTGGCCGGGCACCATCTTGCATAAACCACGAGGTGTTCGCAGTGTCGTCTAAGGCAGTTTGTACCGCCACAAATTCACGAAGAATGTCCAGATAGCGTGATGCAGTAATCGTTTCGGATCTGAAAAATGGGCCAATGATTCCTTTGGAAGAAATGGCGGCCCAGACCAGTACTTTTTGAGGATGCAGGGACGATGGGACTGCAACATGGGGCTTTTCGGTTCCCCATATGCGCCAGTTCTGTTTATTGACGAAGCCGTCCAGGTAAAAATAAGCTTCGTCAGTAAACCAAATGCTGCCCACATGCATATCGCCGTCATCAATCCTGTGCACTATATCGTTAGCGAATGTCTCTCGTGCAGCAATGGTAGCGGCGCTGAGGGGTTGCCGCGTTTGAATTTTATATGGATAGAGGTGTAAACTCTGGCGCATGAGACGATACGTGGACGTTGGCGTCATTTGGACCGCAGCTGCAACACGGCGAACGGAAACCCGAGGCCGCTGTTGGATCACCTGCTGCACTAGCTGCGCGTTGCCCTCTGTGGCTGCCATACGCGGTCGCCCTACCTTTCCAGCACGTTCATCCGTCACGTTCCCAGTCCGTTGAAATTTTTCAAACAGATCCTTTATTGTATCGCTTTTCGGTCCTTTGGTTACATTAAACCTCCGTTGAAAACTTCGTCTTGTTGCAACAACACTGTGTTCTAGGCGGTGGAATTCCAACACCAGAAAAATCCTCTGTTCTAAGGAATAAACCATGTTGTCTACAGCACACTTGCACGTTGTGAACAGCACACGCTTACAGCAGAAAGACGACGTACAGAATGGCGCACCCACAGACTGCGTTGTCTTCTATATCTTTCACATCACTTGCAGCGCCATCTGTTGTTGAAAATTGTAACTACTGTAATTTCGAAAGTTAGTCCGCCTGAAAATGTACTGTTGTCCCAAGCATATTGCAACAAACGGTGTATTTCTACCGCTGCTCGTTTAGTTTTTATTGCCGTTTCAAATATACCGGTCATTTTTGAAAGACCCTGTATAATACAGACGGCCTCTGTGGTGTACTGCGTTTGCCACACTTTTCTTTGCACGCATTATATTCCAATCATTTAAGTTCTGAAATGTCGTAACGTCCACTGAAATCAGCGTAACTTATGCGTCTGTTGTAATTTGCTCTCTTCAGTGTGAGTTGCATCTAGTAAAGTTAATAGAAATTCTGTATCGCTATAGGTAAAGCACCCTCTGCATTATGTTCATATGCTCAATAATTTCTCTCCATATCGTTGGGATGGTGAGAGCCGGTAGTCCACGTAACAGGCGGGCCGGAATGGCCGAGCGGTTCTAGGCGCTACAGTCTGGAGCCGCGCGACCGCTACGGTCGCAGGTTCGAATCCTGCCTCGGGCATGGATGTGTGTGATGTCCTTAGGTTAGTTACCTTTAAATAGTTTTAAGTTCTAGGGGTCTGATGACCTTAGAAGTTAAGTCCCATAGTGCTCAGAGCCATTTTTGAACCACATAACAGGCAGGTACTGTATGTTCCGGAACCTAGAGGACTGATGAATAGGAGGGTCTACTCGATGGTGACTTTCTTTTTGAAAGAGCGACACCTCAAAATAAGGACAAGCTCGCTGGCGTCAGTTGTTTCTCGACTTACGACACATTTGATGTTCGCATGTTATGATCTGTATCCAGACAGTGAATCTTTTGTGTAGAACGTGAGAACAGCTGTTTTATGAAAGTATGCGTTCTTCTTTCATAAATGAAGGGGTCGCAGAAAACTGCATCCCATGATTTTCGGACGGTGTATGCGATTCTAAAAAGTCTCTACGAGAACAAAATAAGAAGAAGTGGAACTCTGGACCAGCTTAGTTAAACGTTGGCAAGCTTCTAGCTGACATAAATCAACACGTGTTCCTCAAAGGGCAGCAACTGATGAATGTCTGAATGAGAAACCTGCTTTCAGCGTGGTAGTGTTCACGATACGTAAACAATGTGTGGATAACTGCGGAAGATCTGTGAGGATACTCGCGAGCTGTGTCGTCGTTTACGGTTATAAGCATCGCCGGTAGATTGTGTCGCAGTGCGCGAAAACATGCTGGAAACTGGACGACTGCTACTGGAATGTACACTGTTGTTGTTGTTGTTATTGTGGTCTTCAGTCCTGAGATTGGTTTGATGCAGCTCTCCATGCTACTCTATCCTGTGCAAGGTTCTTCATCTCCCAGTACCTACTGCAACCTACATCCTTCTGAATCTGCTTAGTGTATTGATCTCTTGGTCTCCCTCTACGATTTTTACCCTCCACGCTGCCCTCCAATGCTAAATTTGCGATCCCTTGATGCCTCAAAACATGTCCTACCAACCGATCCCTTCTTCTAGTCAAGTTGTGCCACAAACTTCTCTTCTCCCCAATCCTATTCAATACCTCCTCATTAGTTACGTGATCTACCCACCTTATCTTCAGCATTCTTCTGTAGCACCACATTTCGAAAGCTTCTATTCTCTTCATGTCCAAACTGGTTATCGTCCATGTTTCACTTCCATACATGGCTACACTCCATACAAATACTTTCAGAAACGACTTCCTGACACTTAAATCTATACTCGATGTTAAAAAATTTCTCTTCTTCAGAAACGCTTTCCTTGCCATTGCCAATCTACATTTTATATCCTCTCTACTTCGACCATCATCAGTTATTTTACTCCCTAAATAGCAAAACTCCTTTACTACTTTAAGTGTCTCATTTCCTAATCTAATCCCCTCAGAATCACCCGATTTAATTTGACTACATTCCATTATCCTCGTTTTGCTTTTGTTGATGTTCATCTTATATCCTCCTTTCAAGACACTGTCCATTCCGTTCAACTGCTCTTCCAAGTCCTTTGCTGTGTCTGACAGAATTACAATGTCATCGGCGAACCTCAAAGTTTTTATTTCTTCTCCAGGATTTTTAATAGCTACTCCGAATTTTTCTTTTGTTTCCTTTACTGCTTGCTCAATATACAGATTGAATAACATTGGGGAGAGGCTACAACCCTGTCTCACTCCTTTCCCAACCACTGCTTCCCTTTCATGCCCCTCGACTCTTATAACTGCCATCTGGTTCCTGTACAAATTGTAAATAGCCTTTCGCTCCCTGTGTTTTACCCCTGCCACCTTCAGAATTTGAAAGAGAGTATTCCAGTTAGAATCGCAATCCCAAAAAATAATTAACCTAGAGTAACGAAATTTCGCGAATGCATTTGTCTAGGTAACATATTTAAGTGATTAACACTGGAAGATTACAGGGTAGCGGAAGCCCTTAATAAGCCACTGAAAATACTGGCACATTAATAACACGTCTAACTGCCAGAATGTTGAATGCAAGCATGCAAACATGCACTCATTGTGTTGTACAGGTGCTGGTTGTCAGTATGCGGGAAGGAGTTCAATACCTCTGGCACTTGGTCGGTTAGTACAGGGACGGTTAATGCTATCTGTGGATGACGCCGGAGTTGTCATCACATGAGGTTCCGCAAGTGTTCAATTGGAGAATTATCTGGTGACCTAGCAGGCCAGGGGACATGATGACACTCTCTGGAGCACGTCGGGTTACAAAAGCGGAATGTTGGCGAACGTTATCCAATTGGAAAACATCCCCTGGAGTACTGGTCATGAATGGTAGCACAACAGGTCGAATCGCCAGACTGACGTACAATTTGGCAGTAAGTGTGCGTGAGTTAACCGAGAGAGTGCACCTGGCGTCATACTAAATCGCACCCCAGGCCAAGTGAAGGACCACCGTGTGCAAGGCCGCAACTGTCTTCCTCCTAGCCAACTCAGGCCATCATTGCCACGGAGGCAGAATCAGCTTTCATCAGAAAACACGATATACCTCCACCCTGCCCTACAACGAGTTCTCGTTGAACAGCGCTGAAGTGGGAAATTGCAGTAGTTTTAGACCAGTGGAATGCACGCTACAGGGCGTCTGCCTAGGGTCTGTCCTTATACACTCCTGGAAATGGAAATAAGAACACCGTGAATTCATTGTCCCAGGAAGGGGAAACTTTATTGACACATTCCTGGGGTCAGATACATCACATGATCACACTGACAGAACCACAGGCACATAGACACAGGCAACAGAGCATGCACAATGTCGGCACTAGTACAGTGTATATCCACCTTTCGCAGCAATGCAGGCTGCTATTCTCCCATGGAGACGATCGTAGAGATGCTGGATGTAGTCCTGTGGAACGGCTTGCCATGCCATTTCCACCTGGCGCCTCAGTTGGACCAGCGTTCGTGCTGGACGTGCAGACCGCGTGAGACGACGCTTCATCCAGTCCCAAACATGCTCAATGGGGGACAGATCCGGAGATCTTGCTGGCCAGGGTAGTTGACTTACACCTTCTAGAGCACGTTGGGTGGCACGGGATACATGCGGACGTGCATTGTCCTCTTGGAACAGCAAGTTCCCTTGCCGGTCTAGGAATGGTAGAACGATGGGTTCGATGACGGTTTGGATGTACCGTGCACTATTCAGTGTCCCCTCGACGATCACCAGTGGTGTACGGCCAGTGTAGGAGATCGCTCCCCACACCATGATGCCGGGTGTTGGCCCTGTGTGCCTCGGTCGTATGCAGTCCTGATTGTGGCGCTCACCTGCTCGGCGCCAAACACGCATACGACCATGATTGGCACCAAGGCAGAAGCGACTCTCATCGCTGAAGACGACACGTCTCCATTCGTCCCTCCATTCACGCCTGTCGCGACACCACTGGAGGCGGGCTGCACGATGTTGGGGCGTGAGCGGAAGACGGCCTAACGGTGTGCGGGACCGTAGCCCAGCTTCATGGAGACGGTTGCGAATGGTCCTCGCCGATACCCCAGGAGCAACAGTGTCCCTAATTTGCTGGGAAGTGGCGGTGCGGTCCCCTACGGCACTGCGTAGGATCCTACGGTCTTGGCGTGCATCCGTGCGTCGCTGCGGTCCGGTCCCAGGTCGACGGGCACGTGTACCTTCCGCCGACCACTGGCGACAACATCGATGTACTGTGGAGACCTCACGCCCCACGTGTTGAGCAATTCGGCGGTACGTCCACCCGGCCTCCCGCATGCCCACTATACGCCCTCGCTCAAAGTCCGTCAACTGCACATACGGTTCACGTCCACGCTGTCGCGGCATGCTACCAGTGCTAAAGACTGCGATGGAGCTCCGTATGCCACGGCAAACTGGCTGACACTGACGGAGGCGGTGCACAAATGCTGCGCAGCTAGCGCCATTCGACGGCCAACACCGCGGTTCCTGGTGTGTCCGCTGTGCCGTGCGTGTGATCATTGCTTGTACAGCCCTCTCGCAGTGTCCGGAGCAAGTATGGTGGGTCTGACACACCGGTGTCAATGTGTTCTTTTTTCCATTTCCAGGAGTGTAGTAAGCGATTTGTAAGAGTTCGCTGTGTCACTGTGGTGCCAACCGCTGCTCAAATTGCTGCTGCAGATGCAGTAGAATACATCAGAGCCACAGGGCGAACATGATGGTTTTCCCTCTCGGTATTGCCATATGGCGTCCCGAGCCCGGTCTTCTTCCACCGTACATCGACGCAACCACCACTATCAGCAATCATGTACAGTGACTACAACCCTGCCAAGTCTTTCTGCAGTGTCGTAGAAGGCACATGAGCACCTCGTGACCTTATTACACGACTTCGTTCAATTCCGTGAGGTGTTGATATGGCGCCTTTGTTACCTTAAGGGCATTCTTGACTAACATCTACCTTACTACGTACAGTGTCAAAGGTAATTGATGCCCACGAAATTACAGTGTTTATTTAAAGCAGACCTGAATTGCATTTTCATAGTGGCGCTCCTTGCGCCACTCTTATGAGACTTTTGCGAATTCTGAACAGACATCATCTTTCAGTTGTACAAAGACCCTACCAATTTTCGTTTACGTCGGACAGGTCGTTCCTGATGTTGCAATTCTTTTTCCGTCAGTGTAAATCACCTTCGAAGGTTCTCATGGTCCATGCGTCACACAATACGATGAAAGCAGGACGGTCAGACATTCTGTCCGGAACACAGGTTTTCTAAAGTTGCCCAGTATGTGGTACGATATCTGTACTTGTTGTTTGGTTTCTTTATACCTTTTTTGTACAAGCACTATGAACGACATGCAACTATTTACGAGCTTTTATTGTATTAATGGACTCATTATTGAATTACTTATTGCTCTTGTATTTAGAGCTTATTTCTCTTGCATATGCAGTATGCGCATGCACCTTATTGTTGACATTCGCAAATAATGCGATAGTTAAAAGTCCGTACTAATTTCTATTTTTAAATTTTTAAGATGTTTTAAACTTTACGTCGTTAATTTTAATATTCTTATGTAACTTCTACTTATTTGTGGTATATTTTCCTGTACAGTCTTCTGAAGAATGACACTAAGTGCCTGAAACCAGTTAAGAAATTAAATTTTTTTTGTGCGACTGATTGCTGATTATTTCGATGCATATGGCTACAGTTGCTGAAGATGCATAAAGTACTAAAGTTGCCTAGTATTGTTTTGCGATAAATACATCGTCTTTCCTTCAAGGATTCCCGTTTAAGTACGTCGCGAATCGCTGTTACACTTTTATTCGCGCCATACAGTCGCTTTACGATCCTAACAGGGACTCTCAAAATTCTTTCGATTTTCGTTGTCGAGCATACTTGTTAACGACAAAAAATTTCCTGATATGTATGGATGACTCTGTAATAATTAACCTTTGATTACAAACCTTGGAGTAATACTTCTCAATTGATCACACTAGCTTCTTTTACGGAATTTCCTTTGCAGATACACTGCACAGCCCTATAATCCTAAAACAAACATTTTTATTTTTCATTTTTGTTTATTTATTTTATTAGGTTCGGCTTCTCTAGTGCCGACCGTACGTAATCGTCCCTTTTCATATCCCTTCTAAGCCATAATTACTTACGATATGATGTGCTCAAGGCGTTCACCACCGATTGTGTAATCGGATACTATCGGGTTTTATTCTTTATTTACGTGTTGTCTTGTATCTACCACGCCAACGGGCTTGCCGCAGCCGTAACACCGGTTTCCGTCAAGTCGTATTGAGAATTACTTGTTTTGTTCACGTTGTCAATGTTTGCATCCTCGACACGGTCCACGACTGCATCATGATGTCTCTTTCAGGACCATGGTCGTGGGATGCGCTTCATGTTTCTCGGACTGGACAGATGTTGCTTCGCGCTACTAATATTCCAGTAGAGCGTGAAATATGTACCCTACCGTTAACTTTGAAACGTTTTCAGAGTGTGTAGCTGCGAGAACAATATCTCGCCGGGAAACATGTTGCATCTGTGTTCCAGTAAGTTACCCGATTCACTTCCAAATTTGCTTCACTTCCAGATTTGTTTTTAAAAACGTTGGCATTGTTACATATGTTTCGCTATAACGAATCTTGCTTCTTCGGATAGGAGCAATAAAAATAAAGATAATGACATGTTCTGATAAAAAGTTGTCCCGCAAGTATTGATAATATTTAGCACTCAAACCTAAAATGTATGCGAAAGTATAAACCTCATACCCTAGAAAATAATTTGGAAATCCTATCTGACTCGTAAAGTTTATTAGAAACAGTCAAACACACTCTCACTTTTACAATAAGGGGTAGCTGTGAAAAACGTTCTTGTGTAGCTCCCATTTGAATACCACCTAGTCAGTGAGCCGCGGTGCGCCTTTTCTGGCACACCAGCTCTTTGGCGCGACTATCGATTACCCGGCTGTACTAATACGAGGTGTGGCTAAAAAACAACCGGACTAGTACTGGTGAAACAATAAAACGAATGCAATAAGGCTGAAAGTCGCGTGGCCTGTCACGTGACTCTCGCTCCGCCTACTGCTCGAGTTTCATCTGCCTCCTGCACTCAGTCTGCCCGTGGCGTCTGTTTTAAGTAGTTGACGTTTTGTCTGTGCGTCGGAAAATGTTGAGTGTACAGAAAGAACAGCGTGTTAACATCAAATTTTGTTTCAAACTAGGAAAATCTGCAAGTGAAACGTTTGTAATGTTACAACAAGTGTACGGCGATGATTGTTTATTGCGAACACAAGTGTTTGAGTGGTTTAAACGATTTAAAGATGGCCGCGAAGACACCAGTGATGACACTCGCACTGGCAGACCATTGTCAGCAAAAACTGATGCAAACATTGAAAAAATCGGTAAACTTGTTCGACAAGATCGCCGTTTAACAATCAGAGCAGTGTCTGAGTTAACAGGAGTTGACAAGGAAAGTGTTAGGCAGATTCTTCATGAAAGTTTCAACATGAACAAAGTGTGTTCAAAATTGGTTCCAAAGTGCCTCACAATTGAACAGAAGGAACGCCGAAGAATGATTTGTTCTGACATCCTGGAAAACATTGAAAGTGATCCCACCTTCTTACAAAATGTTATTACTTGCGATGAATCGTGGTTTTTTACTTACGATCCCGAAACTAAACGCCAACCGATGCATTGGAAAACCCCTGGTTCTCCACGACAAAAAAAAAGCACGAATGTCAACATCGAAATTCAAGGCAATGATGATTGTTTTTTTTTTTTGACATCAAAGGGATTGTGCACATTGATTGGGTACCAGAGGGACAAACAGTGAATCAGCATTACTACATTAGCGTCCTGGCTACCCTACGTGGGCGAGTACGGAGAAAACGGAACGATTTGTGGAGAAAAAAGTCATGGATCCTTCACAATGCCCCAGCTCACAGTGCGTTGTCAGTGAAGACGTTTTTGGCAAAACACAACATTCCCATCTTAGATCATCCACCCTACTCACCTGACTTGGCCCCCTGTGACTTTTTTCTTTTCCCTAAAGTCAAGTCAGCTTTGAAAGGAACTAGATTTGAGACTGTTGAAGCAGTAAAAGAAAAAGCGACGGAAGTAATGTATGGACTTACCGAAAATGATCTGCAGCATTGCTATGAACAGTGGAAAATTCGTATGGAGCGGTGTAGAGACCGAGGAGGAGAGTACATTGAAGGAGATAACATGAAATTGTAAATAATTGTAAATAAATGTTTTTTCCAGCATCAGTCCGGTTTTTTTCTAGCCGCACCTCGTATCTTTGCCCCTGTTGTGATCTGGCGGCGGGTATTTGCGGTAGGGGGGTTGGTCGTGGGATTCGCTACGAGGCGCTAGGACGTGCTTGAGGGGACGAAGGAGCAAAACACGCGGGCTCGGCCAGCGGCGGCGCGGCCGGTCCACCTTGCAGTACGGTGACGAGTTTGTGGTGCAGCTGCCTGATCCCATCTCCGGGCGCTGCTCGTCGCCTTGCCTTGGTACCGGTTTTCTCGAGCTGACCATTTCCTCGAGACCATCTCGAACAACGCTTTCCATCTGAGGTGTAGATGGTTTTGGTGCCTTCGTTTCGAGGAACCATTTGCGTTGTAGCGACTGTCACTTGTGGGTTGGTTGGCTGGTCTTGTATATGTGGTGTTGAAGTAAGAGCAGCCGGCAAGGTGTGTGACCGGAAGGAGACCAGCAGTCAATACTTCCTTTCAGGAAATCAGCGTCCCCGAAAGATGTAGTAACTGTAAGCCACTGAAGATATTTGGTCATAGTCTAGTTGTAGTTTTCTGCATTCCAGGCTTACACTATTGGCAGTAAATTGTAGACCTATGCAAGGAAATTAAAGTGCACAAAACCTACTTTGTGGTGAAGTTGTGCCTTTGAATAACGTAATATTATCTTGAAATTATTTCCATTTCATCTCTGTACACAGTGTCGGCCTTAAGGATATGTGCAAATATTCTTTGCTTATGAGAGTGTAAAAATCCGATATTTTAATCGTTTTATTAAAGGCACTTATTGGTTTTCTTAAAATGATTATTTATTGGTTCTTTTATTTATTTTTATTTATTTATTTATTTATTGTTCCGTGGGACCAAATTAAGGAGAAATCTCCATGGCCATGGAACGAGTCAATACATGAAATTATAACACGATATTAGAAACAGATAAAATGAAATATAGAAAAAATAAAACATATTCAGGTGACAGGTCATAAGTTTAAATGAAGACAATCAACAATGTAACACTGGAATTTGCTTAATTTTTTAGCTCTTCCAGGAGCTCCTCGACAGAATAAAAGGAGTGAGCCATGAGGAAACTCTTCAGTTTAGACTTAAAAGAGTTTGGGCTACTGCTAAGATTTTTGAGTTCTTGTGGTAGCTTATTGAAAATGGATGCAGCAGAATACTGCACTCCTTTCTGCATAAGAGTCAAGGAACTGCATTCTACATGCAGATTTGATTTCTGCCTAGTATTAACTGAGTGAAAGCTGCTAACTCTTGGGAATAGGCTAATATTGCTAACAACAAACGACATTAAAGAAAATATATACTGTGAGGGCAATGTCAGAATTCCCAGATTTTTGAATAGGGGTCGACAAGAGGTTCTCGAACTTACACCACATATAGCTCGAACAGCCCGTTTTTGAGCCAAAAATACCCTTTTTGAATCAGAAGAATTACCCCAAAAAATAATACCATACGACATAAGCGTATGAAAATATGCGAAGTAGACTACTTTTCGTGTTGAAGTGTCACTTATTTCAGATACTGTTCTAATGGTAAATAAAGCAGCATTTAGTTTCTGAACAAGATCCTGAACATGGGCTTTCCACAACAGCTTACTATCTATCCGTACACCTAGGAACTTGAACTGTTCCGTCTCGCTTATAACATGCCCATTCTGTCTGATTAAAATGTCAGTTCTTGTTGAATTGTGAGTTAGAAACTGTAAAAACTGAGTCTTACTGTGATTTAGCATCAAATTATTTTCCACAAGCCACGAACTTATTTCATGAACTAAATTATTTGTTACTGTTTCAATATTACACACAAGATCCTTCACTATCAAGCTGGTGTCATCAGCAAACAGAAATATTTTTGAATCACCTGTAATACTAGAAGGCATATCATTTATATAAATAAGAAACAGCAGTGGCCCCAGCACCGACCCTTGGGGAACGCCCCACTTAACAGTGCCCCATTGGGACTGAACATCACTACCACTCTCAATATTGCGGATAATTACCCTCTGCTTTCTGTTCTTAAAGTAAGAGGCGAACCAATTGTAAGCTACTCCCCTTACTCCATAATGGTCCAACTTCTGCAGTAATATTTTGTGGTCAACACAGTCACTTAACTTATATTAATTGATGTTTGGTCGGTGTTTGTCCTGTTTCTGCGGTCTGTTTGTGTTCCAGCTTTTGTGCGAGCTGGGGTGCGTGGTTGCGACGCCATGTCCCGCTTCGGTGCAGAGAAACTGTGATGTGGCGCCTAATGGGAAGTGACTCCCGGTTGGGTCCCGGGGTTTAGGTGTTGTTTGGACGGCTGCTCTGCTGCTTCAGGCATTTTAAGTTAAGCCACCTTTTGTCCAGGTCAGCCTCGCGTCTTTGCTTATGAGAGTGTAAAGTTAAACACGCACGTATATTTAAAACATTTTTTTAAAAATTTGCTTGCCAATGAATTATATTAACTGTAACGTCTTACTTGTGTTATTGGTCAAATATATAATATATTTGGTGCCACATTTCTTTAAATCACTGTGACGTAATTTCCTGTTCGTTAAGTAATTCTAATTTCCTGCTTGCTTAAGAAGTAAGCTGCCATTTTTCGATATTGACTTAACGATGGCCACATGTTGGTTGTCTGTTAGCTGTTTGATTAATGTGGTCTTAAAATAAATTGTTAATTTATTTCTTGAATGGCTAGTTGTTGTGTTTAAGGAGTGACATTATAGAGGCCCTGACCTTCCATCCTAAGTGTTCCGCTCATCCCCACTTCCTTAGTCAGTAGCCGGCCGAAGTGGCCGTTCGGTTAAAGGCGCTGCAGTCTGGAACCGCAAGACCGCTACGGTCGCAGGTTCGAATCCTGCCTCGGGCATGGATGTTTGTGATGTCCTTAGGTTAGTTAGGTTTAACTAGTTCTAAGTTCTAGGGGACTAATAACCTCAGCAGTTGAGTCCCATAGTGCTCAGAGCCATTTGAACCTTAGTCAGTAATGATTCCTTAAACAGTAATCCAGAACGGAACAAGTGTTAGCGTTCTGCTTAGAGCGTATAACTGTGCTATCAGGATGTCTCCTCAGTTTTGTGATTGTTGCCTTGGAGTCCAAAAGACAATTAAATCATCACAGGTAACAGATATCGGTCAAACAGCACCCTGTCTCAATACCTGAAACCTGATATCATGAGGAAAAGAACTACTTATCACTAAAATTTCGTGACTGGAACGAGGTACGAGATTACCGATGCATCACGGAATACGTGTATCGTGAGGGTAACCGACGAAAAATCACAAAAAACTGCTCAACGTGCCACGATCTAGTACCTTAATACAAAGAATGACAACGTATATATCGAAATAAATCCTAAAGAAATATATTGATATGTAACTATATTGTAACGGAACACAAAGAAATGACTTCAAAAGCTCGTATGAGTACTCAAACCTATAAGTGAAGATGGAGATTCACAATATCGTGTTTTCATCTGACAGTTTTGAGCGAAACGAAAGTTCAGAATTACGCCACAAAATCCGCTATTATGCACGTTATGTTGACGACATTATCATTGCTTTTGATGGTACTGATCATGAGTTAGAGCTTCTCTTCAATACTTTCAATGGTTTACATGAAAAGATTTCCTTCACAAAAGAACTTCAGAATGAAAAAGGTGAACTTAACTTCCTCGATTTAACAATTTCTATACAGGATAGTTCCTTCAATTTCAATATCTTCCGCAAGGAAAAGTATTCAGATAATGTCATCCCTGCTGACTCAACCCATTCAAAAGCTCATAAACTGGCGTTTTTTCATTCTGCCATTCACCGAATGGTAACTACTCCTTTATCACCTGCTGATCAACAAAAGGAATTTAATGTCATCAAAGCGATTGCGGCTAGTAATGGGTACAATCAGAATATGATCGATTACTTGTTCAATAAGAAAATTTCCCAAAATTGTTCGACTTTGAGCAACAACCTCCCCACTGATAGCAAAGAAGCTAAAAAATTTATTTCCATTCCTTTCTTGGGTAATATATCGTATAGGATTAAACGTCTTCTAAAGAAAAAATATAACTGTAACGTCTCCTTCTCTACAGATAACAGTTTAAAAAGAAATCTTGTACATTCAGTAGAGATTGCCAGCGATTGGTTTTCCAATTCAGGTGTTTACAAACTAACCTGTAATAACTGCCCCTCATATTATATTGGTCAAACAGGCAGAGCTGTGAAAACAAGATATAAAGAACACCTATTAGGTAAAAAAAGGAGCGAATATACACAACTCTACTTTTGCTGAACACCTCTTGATAGTCGGCCATACGCCTAAACAGTTAGAAGACACGGTTATCCTACACAGGCAAGTCAAAGGGCGTAGACTAGATCTGTGGGAAGAGTTAAAAATTTTTAAACATCTAGAGCTAAAAGACGGTAATATACTGAACGACCAGCTGAACCTTGCTTGTAGACAATTTTTCCAAGGCTTCAAACCTGTACTGTTTATGGTATAACATTAATGCTGGTAACCTCAGTGGTCTATTTTCTCAGGAAGCTATGATGCACTTTCAAATCTTTAAGCTCGCTACCCTTTATGTTATGTGGTTTTCTCACGATGTATGGCTGCCACTATATCGGCCCTTATGTGATTTGTCTGGTTCTAAAACGTCGGCTCCCTGAGAATGTGTATTAACAGGATTGTGGACCAGGGTTCGTAATTCTGTCTTAAGAGCCATTATTGTTAATTTTAAGGTTCTGACATATATACGGTGTGTGTGCTTCACTAATATTGTAATGTAATTTTTTATATTCTGGCTGTATATGCCACTGTACGTAACTCTCGGCGTAAGCGCCACCTGCCTTTTTGATGTATAACTACATTAATGATACGAAGGCTCCCATACTGTTATAACGGGAGTGTTAAACGCTTTCTTTCTTTTATTGTTACTTTATCCAAGGACGCTATTAATACTGATAATTTACACGTTGCTTTTGTACGCCAATCGGCACATGGTTCGCGCCACGAGCGCCACCTGCCCTGGCCGCAGAGTAACTACGCTGGCCGATTACACTCAGTCGCTTGTGAGCTCTGCAACTTCCATGTACTAATTTATATTTACATGACAAACCCTATTTTTAGGGCTATATTTTAATTTGGACAAATGGATCTATGCAGACATTTGTAAAAACGGCGATGATACATCAGTCCATACTAATGTAAAATTGTAAGTACCAGGCGTCCTTCTCATATTTTGTTATACAAGAGCTCTCTAATATGTGTTAAAATCTATTCTTGACTTGAGTTTCATACCTTTTAATGTAAGCTATGATGTTCATTGTCCTTAGGCCACATTCTGAAGAAGACAAATTTAAATTTGTTGAAACGTAGGTAAAGATTTCTTTATCCATTGCAACTGGTCGGCTGTTTATAATTTTATTATATGAAACGAAAAATGTTAACTGCATGAGGAGAAACAGTTTTCAGTTCAGATCACGACGAAGTGAAAAGATAATGTGGGACCCTGTAATCAGCTTCCATTCAACTAAGTACGAGCGACCTATGAATTCCCGTGCTACTCCGCGCAAGTGCAGACCACATTTCTGCACGCGGAGTAATTGTGACGAAGTAAACAACTGCCAGCAAACTTCACCACGGCAAGTAAATCGGTCTTAGATAGTTGTTTATTCACTGCGTAATCTCCACAGTAGCATCGATCTCCCTCCGAAAGCGGCTCCACCAACTAGCATCCAACAGAAACCAGAACAGAACATAAGCTAGAACGATGAACACTCTTTCATACAAGAAAGTCCTCATAGCCTGCGATTCCCATGGAGGAAAACAAAGCTGAGTCCTCAAAGACGTAAAATTGGTTCTGCAAAGAAATTACCGCAGCGCTTATATTAATTAACCGAAACTGACTAGAGCAGACCCCCATAAAGTATTGCAAAGATAAAGATCCCGATCTACAGAAAGCAAAATATAGGTGGAAGAAATAAAATTGCAGAATTACAGCGAATTTTCATCTCTCCCGCCTTAGCAGATCTGCAGTCATCTCTGAAGAAAATCACGAGAGATTGCATAAATTGTTACACCACAGCCTTAAGCCGGCCGGGGTGGCCGAGCGGTTCTAGGCGCTACAGTCTGGAACCGCGCGACCGCTACGGTCGCAGGTTCGAATCCTGCCTCGGGCATGGATGTCTGTGATGTCCTTAGGTTAGTTAGGTTTAACTGGTTCTAAGTTCTAGGGGACTGATGACCTTAGAAGTTAAGCCCCAAAGTGCTCAGAGCCATTTGAACCATTTGAACGACAGCCTAAAATATTTTGAAGTACAAACAAAATTATTCACTAACAAAATTAATTGAAAGTTATTTTTAAATGAGAAACAAACAGCATAACTTCATGGCAAACCCACTTTCCTTAACCTTACACAACGCTAAGTCATGATTCGCCAAAACTTGAATTTGATTATGACAGGATCATCAGGTCTGTTTATGTAACGTTAGCGAACCCGGAAATGCTTCACAACTGCTAAATATGTTTTGGAATTATTTACACGGCCTAATCTCTCTCTCTCTCTATCCATTCCTCCTCACCCCTCTCCTGATCCACCTACTCCTCTTTCTTTATCCCTCTCTCTGTTCATCAAATCCTCCCCCTCTGTCCACATATCCTCCCTCCCCCTCTCTGTCAATCTGCTCCTTCACCCCTCTTTCCGACCATGAGCCTTGTTTATTGTCAGTGCTAACCAAAATTTGAGTGGGAACTAAAGTCACTTAAAGTGAGTGTGTAAACCGCTTGGAATCACATTGATGCACGGAGAATGAGCTGCTGGATCTGCAAAGACAGCAGCATACTTTTAATCTGCGAACTAAAAATGTTACAATGTTTCTGACGATTCAGAATCCATAGTAGTATTCTAATTATAAGCCTATAAGCCATAAATATACCTTCCGTGTTTTCTGTTGAAACTAAATGCGAGGAAGAAATGTAGCAGCACATTGTTGGCTATAAAATTTACGTTAGAAATTGTATGTTAGGAGAAAGAATATACATGGAAGAAACAATTTGTCTAAGGCCATGCCATCGTAGTTAAAACTGACTTGACAATGATCGTTGCTACATGCTATAAAGTACCGTAATTTTGGAGAAACAGTACTGCACGTTGAATAGCGCATTATAAGGCAATTCGCGCCTTAAGGAGTCGTCGGTGTTTCCTAATAGGCCTCTTGTTTTAATTTTCGCTACAGATGAAAGTGCAGAAGTGAGTTTGGAGACCATTTTGCCACTACTTGACGGACTACTTCAGGGGTATCGAAATGTTCTCTTAAGAGTGTCTGTCTGGAATGGCTCTGAGCACTATGGGACTCAACTGCCGAGGCCACCAGTCCCCTAGAACTTAGAACTAGTTAAACCTGACTAACCTAAGGACAGCACAAACATCCATGCCCGAGGCAGGATTCGAAACTGCGACCGTAGCGGTCTTGCGGTTCCAGACTGCAGCGCCCTCAACCGCCGGCCACTTCGGCCGGCTGTCTGGAATGGGTGGGACATTCGTCATGTTGGTACAACACCGATTGCCTTATGGCCAATGAGATATCGTCCAATAACTGCGGCAGCATCATGTCTTAAGAACTCGAGATACTTGTGTGTGTTCCCATAAATAAAACAGGGACCAATGATGCAGGTCTTGAAGAAAAACATGCATCAAATGTTGACAGACAAAAGCGTTGTTTTTATTTACTTCTTTGCCTCAGCGCGGATTTTCGGCTAATTGTTCGTGCACATTACAAAGATTAATTTGTCCGTAGTTTGTAAATATTGCTTCTTCCTTAGTCAAAATTTTCATAGATATGCTATATCACCTTGCATTTTTCGTAGATAACGTTCGGGGTACTTAAATCAAATGCGATGGAATGTAGTGTTCACGGAAATCTCGTGTGATTGATGCCTCCCACATTTTCGAAACGCCTCTTGGCGACATTTGCCGCGTGAGTTAGTGTTGCCGAACTTTTTTTCATCAGTTGCTCCTGTTTTTTTTTTCAAAAATGTTCAAATGTGTGTGAAGTCTTATGGGACTTAACTGCTAAGGTGATCAGTCCCTAAGCTTACGCACTACTTAACCTAAATTATCGTAAGGACAAACACACACACCCATGCCCGAGGGAGGACTGGAACCGCCACCGGGACCAGCCGCAGAGTCCATGACTGCAGCGCCTTAGATCGCTCGGCTATCCTGTTTTTTACTGGCGTATTTTATTCCCCATACTTCCAGTTTACAGTTTTTTTAATAGTGTTTGCAAAACAGATCGTGAGGGCTTAGCACGATCTGGATATTTTTCTGCATAAAGTCACACGGCTGCTGTAATACGAGTAGTTTGTCGACATTGAGCATAACGATATGCACTCTCATATACATTGTGATATTCTCAGTAGCTTTACGAGCAAATTATGTGACGGGTACAAGAGCAGAATAAAAATAGGTGGGCAAATACAAGGACAATTCCAGTGTTTGCATACGTTCGGTATACTAAGTATATCCTTATATATATATATATATATATATATATATATATATGTGTGTGTGTGTGTGTGTGTGTGTGTGTGTGTGTGGAACCTCTTCTCCAGAAGGCGGACGGAGGTTTGTTACCTTGATATAATCTGATCAAGTCCCATTAAAATGTGGGATAATTCTCGCACTTGTTAGCTCCTTCACCCTGTATATATTTATGTATTGTATGTATTAAGTCGATACAACCTGTGTCCATCCCATTGTTTGTTAGCGCATCCTGTAAAACTTTGAAGTAAATTGATGAATTCTTCTCGGGTTAGCAGCCGAGTGGTGGCGTCCCCTTGTCGCAACGTTTCAATGAGTTTCGTACCCATCATCTTCGCCACTTGAAACGTTGCGACAAGGCGACGCCACCACTCGGCTGATAACCCGAGAAGAATTCATGAGTGGAATACGCCGAGAAAGATTGAATTATTCAAGAATATTTCGAGGTTTTTTGTAACGGCGTTAAATAACGTCTTGTCTTTTTGCAGTAGTATTGATTTGAGCCATGCGCAAGGTTGTTCAAAATTGGTTACTGTAACGCTAAGAGAGAAAACGAGTGGTATTGATTAAATGTCGAGATGCGGCGTACGCGCGAGACCGGCCGGTGGAGCGGCAGTAGCCGGCCGCTGACAGCGTGGCTTCCGACGGCGGCCAGGGAGCACCGGGCTGCGGCCGTTCGGGTAGCGAGTAACACCGCTGCTTGTAGAGAGCGGAGGACCCGGAAGCATGGTCTGCAACACGCCGCGACGAGAGGACGGGCACAACAGCGGAACCGTGATGAGTGGTTTACGTGGCGGAGAGGTGCCGTGCCCCTACGCCCACAGCGCCCTCTCTTGTGTGGCCGGACAGCCGTCCGACGCAACGCTCAGTGCGGAACCGACATGCGAAGTGGGAACTTGTAACCGAGTGCGACTATGCCCCGCCGACATCACAGGGTGGAATATCGGCATGTAAATGCGTTCGAACGGGGCAGAATGGTAGGTCTCCGCGAGGAGGGTCCGTTGTTCGGTGATACTCCGGCTCATGCAGGGCACGCTGCTTCCAAACTCAGGCGTATGTGTGCTGTGGCCTTCTCCACCAGACATCACGGCGCCTACAGTATCAGCAACCAAACTGACAGCCTACAGCCGCGGGTTGCCCGCCTCGCAAGCACACCGAAGCACTACAGAACCGACAACCAATAATGATGAACGGCCACAACAACAACAACAACAGCACAGCAAAGACACCACCTGCCACCAGGGGTCACTACTGGCCCACATAAACATAAGGAAGAGGTCGCTGCAGATCCCAGAACTATTATCACACGTCAAACCACGTGATTGGAAATAGTTCCGAGGTACTCATCCCCCTAAGCGGTATAAAGGCCGGCGCTCGGCCGCACATCGGCCGCCGCCCTCACCCCCCATTCGCCTTCTCCAGTACGCCGGTGACACCGCCTTCCTTGCCCTCGCCCCCACCGTGCAGCGCTACCTTCTCCAGTCCCATCTTGACCCATTCACCACTTGGTGCAACCAGTGGTTGCTTAAGGTCAATCCTTCCAAAACCCAGGCGACCACTGTAGGCAAAACCACTCCTTCCTTCCACCTCCTCGATCCTCACCCCCACCCTTAAGTACCTTGGCGTCACCCTAGACCGTCGCCTCTCCTGGGCCCCCCAAGCCAAGGCATGCTCCCGACTCTGTCTCCTCAAGCTCCTTTCTGGCCGTACATGGGGTCTGGACCCCTCCACCATCCTCCACACCTATAAATCCCTCATCCGCTCTATCCCCTGCTACGCCCACCCTGCCTGGATCTCCGTTCCTCCTACCTTTTACAAATCCCTTCAGATCCTTGAACGCCATGCTCTTCACCCCGCCTATCGCATCCGTCTCCCCTCCCCTATGCGGTATGACCTTATTCCGTTCCGCCACCTCCTCCTTTTCCTCGAATAGATACGGATCCTCTACACCTCCCGTAAACTCATCCTCCTCACCTGCTTGTCCCTCCCATCCTCTCCCACCCCCATCCGCTGCAACGCCTGTATTTCCACATCCCACCTGCTCTGCAACTCTCCACTCTCCATACCCTCTCCCAAGGTCGCTTCCGCCAGCTCCCCCTCCCTGATGATGCCCTCCTCCCCTCCATCTACCCCTCCTACCAACTTCGATACTCCCTCCCTGTGTTTGTTCCTATGGGCACCCTCTCTCCCTTCTCTCTCCCCTCCCTCCTCCCTCTCTCCCCCCTCCTCCCCCGGGCTTCCCCTACCCCCATACCTTCATTCCTCCCCCCATCTCCTCTGCCCTTGGCAACTTTTCTCTCACTCCCCCACCACCTTGTTCCCCTCTTGGCAGGTCCCCAGATTCGCACACGCTCAGTGGACATTCACGCGCTGGAGATCATCGCCATCAGTTTCTCGTGTGTGTGCCATCGTGTTTTTGTTTAGTGTTTCTAGCCGTCACGCTCCTTTGTTCACCTGTACCGTCGCAGTCATCAGTGTTTGTGCGCAGTGCCGACAGTTTTTCGTGTTTTGAAATTTTTGTCTCTAGTGTTTTTAACCAGCAATCTGTTACCGTTTTCTCTTCATTGTCTCTTTTACTGAAACGCTTGTGGCTGAAGAGCGGAGTAGACTTATCCGCTGCCAGCCCACCTTTGTAAGAGGTGCAAAATAACAATAAAGAAAAAAAACCGCACATCGGCAGTTTATCGACCGCCAGCAGACGTGGATAGCTGCCGCCGCGGCAAACCGGCTTGGATCTTCTCGCCGATCTCTGGATTAGGCTTGGTATATCGGAGAAGTCTCTGGCGGACTAGTAGGAAATTATTTCAGTTGTTTTCTATATGATTCTTGTATGCAGCTGTGATTCGAAGACGGATCACTGTTTTGTGTTGGTGTTATACTTCGAGAATTTGTTTTGGTTAATTGAACAGTCCAGTAAATTGTTTTCGGACTTTGATCATTAGTTTCTTCTGCTTCCGCAGACACATCAGTGTGGAACCAGTGGAGAGAAGACGGCCGTGCTCAGCGCCGACACAGTACTGGACGACACAGCGTGACAACAGCGCGAGGTGACCGCCATATTGTCCGCTCGGCCGTAACGGGCAGAAAAGCTTCGTCCACAGGTGTTCGCGACGCCGGAGCAGTGCAACGGGCGTGCGACACCGTCTTCTCTGGGCTGGACTGGTGGCACGTACGCCATTGCGTCGGCTTCCACTGACCGGAACCCACCAACGCCGGAGACTGCAATGGGCAGATGGACTCTGTCACTGGCGTGTCGAGTGGCAAAGTGTAGCGTTTTCAGAGGATTAACGCTTGCAACAATAATAACTGCATACGCGTTCGACACCGCCACGGTGAACTCAGTGGGGTAGAGTGCATTATGGAGCGGCATACCGGGCAAATCGGAAGTGTGTTGGGCTTATAACACGCCATCTCATCTCGCCTCCTACTTCTCGAGGGCAATCTGAACAGGTACCTTCACATCGTGGAGGTTTTACAGCCCGAGGACTGGCCCACCTGCAGGCCGTTTTGCTTGCCGTGTTTCAGCAGCTTAACGGTCATCCCCATACGGCGAGGAATGTGCAAGCCCCCTTTGACTAGTACAATCCTTCCCTGGCCTGCCCGTTCGCCTGACATGTCGCCCATCGAACGTGTCTCGAATATGGTCGGTCGGCGACCTATTCGTTCAGGTTCTCCTGCAGCCACAGACGCCTACAAACGGCGTGGCAGAGTATTCCCTCGCAGCATCTGCAGGCGCTCTTCGGTGTCGTAGTGCGACGTCTAGCAGGCGCTGGCCGCGGCAAGTGGCGTTGCTGTCCCGTGCTGGAGTTCCACAGTCTTAGTGCGCGTGCAGCCCCGTGAATCTAACCATTTGTGTAGTCACGTCCCAGACCGGTGGGTTGTGTTCGGTCTCGGTGTTTCACTTTCTCCAAACAGTAGTGTTAAAATACACTCCTGGAAATGGAAAAAAGAACACATTGACACCGGTGTGTCAGACCCACCATACTTGCTCCGGACACTGCGAGAGGGCTGTACAAGCAATGATCACACGCACGGCACAGCGGACACACCAGGAACCGCGGTGTTGGCCGTCGAATGGCGCTAGCTGCGCAGCATTTGTGCACCGCCGCCGTCAGTGTCAGCCAGTTTGCCGTGGCATACGGAGCTGCATCGCAGTCTTTAACACTGGTAGCATGCCGCGACAGCGTGGACGTGAACCGTATGTGCAGTTGACGGACTTTGAGCGAGGGCGTATAGTGGGCATGCGGGAGGCCGGGTGGACGTACCACCGAATTGCTCAACACGTGGGGCGTGAGGTCTCCACAGTACATCGATGTTGTCGCCAGTGGTCGGCGGAAGGTGCACGTGCCCGTCGACCTGGGACCGGACCGCAGCGACGCACGGATGCACGCCAAGACCGTAGGATCCTACGCAGTGCCGTAGGGGACCGCACCGCCGGCGAGGACCATTCGCAACAGTCTCCATGAAGCTGGGCTACGGTCCCGCACACCGTTAGGCCGTCTTCCGCTCACGCCCCAACATCGTGCAGCCCGCCTCCAGTGGTGTCGCGACAGGCGCGAATGGAGGGACGAATGGAGACGTGTCGTCTTCAGCGATGAGAGTCGCTTCTGCCTTGGTGCCAATGATGGTCGTATGCGTGTTTGGCGCCGTGCAGGTGAGCGCCACAATCAGGACTGCATACGACCGAGGCACACAGGGCCAACACCCGGCATCATGGTGTGGGGAGCGATCTCCTACACTGGCCGTACACCACTGGTGATCGTCGAGGGGACACTGAATAGTGCACGGTACATCCAAACCGTCATCGAACCCATCGTTCTACCATTCCTAGACCGGCAAGGGAACTTGCTGTTCCAACAGGACAATGCACGTCCGCATGTATCCCGTGCCACCCAACGTGCTCTAGAAGGTGTAAGTCAACTACCCTGGCCAGCAAGATCTCCGGATCTGTCCCCCATTGAGCATGTTTGGGACTGGATGAAGCGTCGTCTCACGCGGTCTGCACGTCCAGCACGAACGCTGGTCCAACTGAGGCGCCAGGTGGAAATGGCATGGCAAGCCGTTCCACAGGACTACATCCAGCATCTCTACGATCGTCTCCATGGGAGAATAGCAGCCTGCATTGCTGCGAAAGGTGGATATACACTGTACTAGTGCCGACATTGTGCATGCTCTGTTGCCTGTGTCTATGTGCCTGTGGTTCTGTCAGTGTGATCATGTGATGTATCTGACCCCAGGAATGTGTCAATAAAGTTTCCCCTTCCTGGGACAATGAATTCACGGTGTTCTTATTTCAATTTCCAGGAGTGTATTTTCATGTGTCACACCAGTGTGTAATTTATAACAAATACTTGTATGTTCCAGGCGCGGTACATATTTTACTTTGGACATTTTACGTTGGATCTCAGATTAGTCACGAAAATTAAAGGACATACTCGACACAAGATAATTAGAGAACAAATGAAGAATTTTGTTGAAACAATTTGTGACTAGTGCTTAGTAGCATGATCTTTACCAGAACCCATTTATCGTCGAGTTAGCAAGATTGGAGGTTCTAGTAGAGAAAAGTCTGATTTTTGTTTGAGGGTGACAAGGATTTTCGTAAGAGGGCAGAATATTGATTTCTTTAAAAGCATGTGATCCGTGGGTGTTGCACCAATCGAGCGTGCTCTGAGTCTCTCTGCCTTGATCCTGCACTGTCAAATGACAGTGCCGGTTTGCTATTGGTTATAGCCGCGTGACTAGGGCCTCCCGTCGGGTAGACCGTTCGCCGGGTGCAAGTCTTTCGATTTGACGCCACTTCGGCGACTTCCGCGCCGATGGGGACGAAATGATGATGATTAGGACAACACAACATCCAGTGCCTGAGCGGAGAAAATCTCCGATCCAGCCGGGAATCGGACCCGGGCCCTTAGGATTGACATTCCGTCGCGCTGACCACTCAGCTACCGGGGCTTATAGTGATTATCAGCTATTTGGTTTAGGCTCCATTCGCTTGGTATTAAGCGCGGGTCGACGACAGAACCTTGTTGCACGAGGGTTCGTCTGGGCCCTTTGGTCGACTCTAGATCAATCACCAAGAGTAATTAAAGGTCACACGATAGCAATTTCGCCGCCAAGTGCCAACTCCCTCTAAACAATAAAAAGATTGAGCTCCTCCACGTCGGCACTAAATGGAATCCATTTCGGTTATACAGTAAATCACACGAATTTAAAAGCTGGCAAGTCAGCTACATTTCAAGGGATTACAATTACGTATTAGTTAAACTAGAACTATCACATACGAGGGTCACTCCAAGAGAAATGCACACTATTTTTGTAAAAATACAGTTTTCATTGCGCATGTGTGAAAGTTTTACGGTGTGTAGATACATTCTTCCCTCTTGCTTTCAAACTTAGTTCAACCTGGTCCCGTGAGTGGCGCCGTCACAGCATGTCTTCAAGATGTCTGCTACACCTGACGTTCGTCAGAAGCAACGTGCTGTCATAGAAATCCCGTGCTGTGAAAACTAGACAGTGGGGAACATCCACAAGAGGTTGAAAAAGGTGTATGGAGATGCTGCTGTCGATCGCAGTACAGATAGTCGGTGGGCAAGCAGACTCATCACAGTAAACGAATTGTCACGCTACGTTGGGATAGGGGAAGGAAGTGTTTGCAGAATACTGAATGTGTTGGCGTACCAGGTAGGTTCCCAGGATGTTGACAGTGGCTCACAAAGAAACAAGAAAAACGGCATGCACCGATCTTTTGGAGCAGTACGAAAACGGTAAATTTCTTGGAAGAATTGTGACAGGTGATGAAACATGGCTCCATCGTTTTTTCGCCAAAGACGAAGAGGCAATCAGTGGAGTGGCATCATGCAAATTCACCCAAGAAAAAAAATTGAAAAGCACACCTTCTGCTGGGAAAGGCATGGCTACGGTGTTTTTCGATTCCGAAGGACTCTTGCTTGTGGACATCATGCCAAGTGGAATCACCATAAATTCTCATGCATACGTGACGACACTAAAGAAACTTCAAGCTCGACTGAGTCGTGTTCAACCACATCGGCAAAAGCAGGATGTTTTGCTGTTGCACGACAAAGCACGGCCACATCTCAGTCAAAAAACCAGGGAAGCGATCTCAAAACTAGGATGGACAACACTGAAGCACCCGCCTTACAGTTCTGACGTGGCTCCATGTGACTATCATCTCTTTGGGAAACTGAGACTCTCTTCGTGGAACAAGGTTTGAAGAAGACGACTCCATTACGCCTTCTGCCAAACAGTGACTCCAAGAGGTTGGTCCAGAATTTTACCGTGCGGGTATACAGGCGCTGGTTCCAAGATGGCGTAAGGCAGTTGAGAGGGATGGAAATTATGTGGAGAATGAAAATATTGTTCCTAAAGGATGTATCTACACACTGCAAAACTTTCAAACATGTAGAATAAAAGATAGATTTAGAAAAAAAAAATAGTGTGCATTTCTTTTGGAGCGACATTCGTGCAAAGTGTCGACGGGAACGCGAGCAGAAGACTGCGGTTTGTTGGTAAAACACTCAGAAGATGCAAGAAATCTACTGAAGACACTCTGCCTATGCCTCTTGTGTGTTGTCTCCTGGAGTATTGCTGTGCATTATGGGAGTCTTACCAGTTAGGGTTCACGGAACACATTAAAAAAGACCACAGTAGGGCAGCATGTTCTGTACTGTCGTGAAGAGGCAAGTATGTCACATATACCGGGTGATCAAAGAGTCAGTATAAATTTGAAAACTGAATAAATCACGGTATAATGTAGATAGAGAGGTACAAATTGACACACATGCTTGGAATGACATGGGGTTTTATTAGAACCAAACAAATACAAAAGTTCAAACAATGTACAACAGATGGCGCTTCATCTGATCAGAATAGCAATAATTAGCATAACAGAGGAAGACAAAGCAAAGATGATATCTTTTACAGGAAATGCTCAATATGTCCACCATCATTCCTGAACAATAGCTGTAGTCGAGGAATAATGTTGTGAACACCACTGTAAAGCATGTCCGGAGTAACGGTGAGGCATTGGCGTCGGATGTTGTCTTTCAGCATCCCTACAGATGTCGGTCGATCACGATACACTTGCGACTTCAGGTAACCCCAAAGCCAATAATCGCACGGACTGAGGTCGGGGGACGTGGGAGGCCAAGCATGACGAAAGTGGCGGCTGAGCACACGATCATCACTAAACGACGCGCGGAAGTGGTCTTCCACGCGTCTAGCAATACTTTTTTTTTGTTCTAGTAAAACCCCATGTCGTTCCAAGCATGTGTATCAATTTTTGCCTATCTATCTACGAGGCCTGTTCAGAAAGTAAGCTCCGATTGATTGCCAAATTGAAACCACAGTGAACATCAGAAATGTTTTACTTGTAACAATTAGCTACACCTTTCAGCTACTTCTCTACGTAGTCGCCGTTCTGACTTAGACTTTTGTCATAGCGTTGTACCAACTTTCCCATACCCTCGCTATAGAAGGCAGCCGCCAGTGCTCTCCGCCAATTCTCTACGCTGGCCTACGGCTCGTTGTCTTGTGCCGAAATGTTGTCTTCATAACCAGCGGTTCATGTGACCTGAGCTGAAACTCAGAGGGAGACAATTACGGGCTGTATTGTGGGTAATCTCACATTTCCATTTGAAAACGATGCAGGAGCATCTTCATTGCCCCTGCAGAATGCGGCTGAGAATTGTCTTGAAGACGAAACAGCACGACAGTTATGTAATGTTAGCTGCATAGCTTCAGGGGAAATTTCTCACCAGGCCCCCATACTTGGCAGCAGACACTATTTTCTAGACATCTTTACGCACTCACTGCGAGCTCAGAAATGAGAAGAGCGACGTGATGCTAACTGGGGTTATACTAGAGACACTACCCAACACATCTGTGCAAAGCTTTATCGGATTTTCATAGTCGTTTCCATTTCGCGACCGATCGGAGCTTACTTTCTGAACGCCCCTCGTACATTATTCCGTGGTTTATTACGTTTTTAAATTTATACTGACTTTTTGATCACCCGGTGCGATACGCGGGTTAAGGCGAAGGCGTTTTCCGTTGCGGAACTTACTCCTCTGAATGCGAAAATATTTTGTTGGCTGTCCCCTACGTGGGGAGAAATGACGATCGTACCGTAATAAAATGAGAGGAATCGGAGCTCGATTGGAAAGTTTAAGTGGCGGTGTTCCCCACGTGCGGTTCGAGAGTGGTACGGCCGAGAAACATTCTGAAAGTGGTCGCATGAAACCTCTGCAAAAGGCTGAAGTGTGATCTGCGTAGCAGTGGTGTAGGTATAATCCTACCGGATCTCTCTCGTACAGGCGAGCACGCTGAAACCCTGTTAACGTCCCCGGCAGCTGCTCGCGAACGCAGCGCGACACTCGCGTCGCTGTTTTCATTTCAGGCACCGAGGCCTGGCCGGCTGGATGCAGCTCGCGTAATGAAATGTCGGCGGCCGAGCGGAAGGGGCTTTGAAGCGGCGCGCCGGGCCGCGCGCGCGCTGCGAATCAGCCCGGCCGGCTTTGTGCGCGCCGCGCTCGATACGTCACGCCGCGACACCACACCACACCTTCGTCACTCACTGCCGCCGCAGGAAAAATACTCCGAGGTCGCCGCACCTGCACCGGACGTAACACCTGTTGTAGCTACTCTGCTCCTCTTGTCGTCTGTACTTGTCCATCCCACTGATTACACACTGCGCGACAAAAAGCTCTAATACTGAGGAAACGTGATTGTACAAAAACACACCATCAAAAAATGACTCTGAGCACTATGGGACTCAACTGCTGAGGTCATTAGTCCCCTAGAACTTAGAACTACACTCCTGGAAATTGAAATAAGAACACCGTGAATTCATTGTCCCAGGAAGGGGAAACTTTATTGACACATTCCTGGGGTCAGATACATCACATGATCACACTGACAGAACCACAGGCACATAGACACAGGCAACAGAGCATGCACAATGTCGGCACTAGTACAGTGTATATCCACCTTTCGCAGCAATGCAGGCTGCTATTCTCCCATGGAGACGATCGTAGAGATGCTGGATGTAGTCCTGTGGAACGGCTTGCCATGCCATTTCCACCTGGCGCCTCAGTTGGACCAGCGTTCGTGCTGGACGTGCAGACCGCGTGAGACGACGCTTCATCCAGTCCCAAACATGCTCAATGGGGGACAGATCCGGAGATCTTGCTGGCCAGGGCAGTTGACTTACACCTTCTAGAGCACGTTGGGTGGCACGGGATACATGCGGACGTGCATTGTCCTGTTGGAACAGCAAGTTCCCTTGCCGGTCTAGGAATGGTAGAACGATGGGTTCGATGACGGTTTGGATGTACCGTGCACTATTCAGTGTCCCCTCGACGATCACCAGTGGTGTACGGCCAGTGTAGGAGATCGCTCCCCACACCATGATGCCGGGTGTTGGCCCTGTGTGCCTCGGTCGTATGCAGTCCTGATTGTGGCGCTCACCTGCACGGCGCCAAACACGCATACGACCATCATTGGCACCAAGGCAGAAGCTGTTGTGTCTAGTTCTTACAGCATAGACACAATGAGGTAGCTAGGTGCACGCTAAACTAACGCAGACGGGCTTGAAGTACTGGAACAGGAGACTTATTAATGAATAAGAAGAAAAGTACGGAGATGTTGGTTACTTAACTTTTATTCTCTTGTTGGAATACATCTCTATTGAATATTAGGAAGCTATAAGCACTGATACAGATGGCGCCTTGCTAGGTAGTAGCTATGGACTAAGCTGAAGGCTATTCAATCTGTCTCTCGGCAAATGAGAGGAAAGCTTCGTACGTCTGGTCGCAAGCTATGTCGTCCGTACAACTGGGGCGAGGTCTAGTCCGTGTCTTGTGACCTGCCATGTGGTGGCGCTAGGTTTGCGATTACACAGTGGCGACACGCGGGTCCGACATGTACTACAGGACCGCGGCCGATTTAAGTTACCACCTAGCAAGTGTGGTGTCTAGCGGTGACACCACAGAAGCGACTCTCATCGCTGAAGACGACACGTCTCCATTCGTCCCTCCATTCACGCCTGTCGCGACGCCACTGGAGGCGGGCTGCACGATGTTGGGGCGTGAGCGGAAGACGGCCTAACGGTGTGCGGGACCGTAGCCCAGCTTCATGGAGACGGTTGCGAATGGTCCTCGCCGATACCCCAGGAGCAACAGTGTCCCTAATTTGCTGGGAAGTGGCGGTGCGGTCCCCTACGGCACTGCGTAGGATCCTAAGGTCTTGGCGTGCATCCGTGCGTCGCTGCGGTCCGGTCCCAGGTCGACGGGCACGTGCACCTTCCGCCGAGCACTGGCGACAACATGGATGTACTGTGGAGACCTCACGCCCCACGTGTTGAGCAATTCGGCGGTACGTCCACCCGGCCTCCCGCATGCCCACTATACGCCCTCGCTCAAAGTCCGTCAACTGCACATACGGTTCACGTCCACGCTGTCGCGGCATGCTACCAGTGTTAAAGACTGCGATGGAGCTCCGTATGCCACGGCAAACTGGCTGGCGCTGACGGCGGCGGTGCACAAATGCTGCGCAGCTAGCGCCATTCGACGGCCAACACCGCGGTTCCTGGTGTGTCCGCTGTGCCGTGCGTGTGATCATTGCTTGTACAGCCCTCTCGCAGTGTCCGGAGCAAGTATGGTGGGTCTGACACACCGGTGTCAATGTGTTCTTTTTTCCATTTCCCGGAGTGTAGTTAAACCTAACTAACCTAAGGACATCACAAACATCCATGCCCGAGGCAGGATTCGAACCTGCGACCGTAGCGGTCGCGCGGTTCCAGACTGCAGCGCCTTTAACCGCACGGCCACTTCGGCCGGCCAAAACACACCATCAGCGGGTATCTAAATTATTGGTTGCAATTTTGTGCAACAGGTAGATGGTGGTGGTGGTCATCGACGCCCGCAATGAACGAGAAATCGACACGTGTGGATGTGAGTTGTAAGAAACGTGCAACAAAATATAAACTTAAAAGATGGAATCCGCAGCCACTGTGGGATTCTCTTTCACAGCGACACGCAAAACATCAAAAGATGGATTCCTCAGGGCAGTGTGTAAATGAAATAGACTATAACCACACAACACCTAAAATAGTGGAACGAGGAACTGTGCCTACAAGATCAATTGGAAAATAAATGATGTAGCAACCACCCTAAGGACAAATTAAAACCTTTTACCTAAATCGCTATTGAGAAGACCAGACACCACACAGTGAATGCCGGACATTTGCCACGCCGGACATTAGCCACACACTTCCCCCTTCGCCAGGTAGCTTGAGTAGCGATCCCCCATGTAAGGGACGCCCTTCCTCGTGCTACTTCTGTCTGCTTTCAAACCGCCGTCTCCACATCTTACTCGATACAACCAGTACGTAAGGGACCTTCTTCTTCGACATCTTTGCCAAATACAGAGCTTCTTTTCCGAAATCGAAATAATTATATCTTTGAGGAAACGAAAGCAATACCGACGATTATGTCAGTATGTAATTAGTTCTACCAAGTACAAATATAGATGCCTCAGTCTGTACGGTAGCTTCCTTTCACGCTTACTGATTTGCCATAGAAACAGTCCATCGCCATGGGAGCAACAAGAAAGGAACGATGTAAAGAGAATGCGAATCTACGCTAATCATTTCTTTTCGATCACTGCATTTGTGCCTACTTTAATTACTACAACTGCATGCCCGAAAGACAGTAAGGAAAGAAGAAATGTGAATGTGAATGTGAGTGTTTGAAAAGGACGACATATTCCATATTAATTTACTCTCTAAAATTCGATACCCCTTGCGGCGAAACATTAATTAATAAAGTGTAACGGGACAATGTTGAAAACATGACTGAAAATACGTTCACTAAATAGAGATAAGAACACTTATGATTGACTTGTCATCTAAAGTCTACGTACAATTTTAAAATGTTAGGAATAAGGAATGCTATGCTTGTAACGTACGTTGTTGCTCTACATTGTTTAGCTCTCGTATTTACAGGGTCACAAAGAAAGCATCCTAGGTTTTGGAGGGAAAAGCCGTAATTGTAAGGATCTGCATTGCAACAGAAACAAGAAGCACAACTTAAGGAAAAATAATGTAATGTGTGTTTCAGCTCACAAGCGACATTCAAGCAGATAGTTCCTGTGACTTAGTATGAGCAGAGGTTATATTCGACAACCGGAATAAATTAATAACTGGCTCCTTTTACCGACTCCCGGTCTCAGATGAAACATTTGCTGAACAGTGCAAAGAAAACTCGAGTCTCATCACAAATAGGTACGCTACTCATACAATTATAGTCGGCAGTGATTTCAATCTACCTTCCGTATGTTGACAAAAATACATTTTCAGACACTATTGTAGATAGAAAACAATTTCCGCAGTTGTTCTAAATGCTTTTTTAAAATTATTTTGAACAATTAGTTCACGAGGCCATTCAAATTGTAAATGGTTACGAAAACACACTTGACCTCTTAGCCACAAATAATCCTGAGCATCACGACGGATACAGGCATTAGTAAACACACAGTCGAGCAGCTGAAAGTTCGGTTGACGTCTTTCTAAGAGACAGTCACAAATCCTCTGTGGATTAAGTTCAAGGAAATAGTATCAACAGCACTCGAGAGATTCATACCAAATAAATTAATAAGAGACGGAACTGATCCCCCATGATAACAAAACACGACAGAAAGCTGCTGTAGGAGCACCGAAAAAGGCACCTGTAATTTAGACGAACGCAAAATCTCCAAGATTGGCGAAGTTTTACTCAGGCTCGAGATTGGTGCGGATTTCAATGCGAGATGCATTTAATAGTTTCCAAAACCAAAGTCTCTCTAGAAATGTGGCGGAAAATCCAAAGAGATTCTGGTCCTATGTGAAGTAAACCAGCGGAAAGGCTCAGTAAGTACCTTTGCTGCGCGACAGCGATGAGGAGGAGGAGGGGGAGACAAGGGATCCAACCCTTCGGAGCAGGTAAAATCGTGGCAAATGTCCGGCGTGGCAAATGTCCGCACACCCACACAGTATCTTAAAACACGAACCACATTCGATTCATCATCACCTAAAATAGAGGGCGGGTCAACTGGTAAGTGGGTTGCGACCCTCACGGCTTGGTATAAAACGAATTCAGTTAAACTGAGGCGTACCGAAACCTGTACACCACAAGCACTGCATACCGGTGGGTGTACCTGCCGAAAGAGGAATCCGTGCTCCAGAGGACAGTGTCCAGCCAGTAGCTGTGCTCCGTCACTGTGGCCGGAAGGAGGAGCGCCACGGTCCTATCGCTGGTTCCACGAGCCGCGGCTTGTGGTTCTCGAACCCTAACCGCTCCTCCTCCCACCGATGGATGACGCAACTGCATGGACAGAGGCAGCACATTCAGAAATTCTAACTTCCGAACAGGCATCTGCTGCTTTATTACCCGGAATGCCCACTTGCCCTGTTACCCAGCAGAACCACACATCCTTTCCCTGCCTCTGTAACTGGAAATTGCTGTCACGAGTGAGCTGAAGATAGTTTTCGGCTGGATACATATGATCGATAGCATAAACGGCACTTATGCAGGAGATGCAGATCAGAAATTCGGTTGCAGACAGGCAACGCCTGTTCTCCAGTGCTCTCACAATCGCATATAATTCGGCGTCGTACACATCATACACTGTACATGTGCCAGGTCAGCGAATCTTCACAGCACTGTCTGGGAGTAACACAGCACAGCCTACGGAATTATCCTGCTTAGACCCATAAGTGTAAACGACCACACACAGTGATCGGATAAAATTCTCTGAAACATCGATTTAAAAACGGAGGCCACAGTAAAAATCCTGTTGCACACTGCGAGGTCTAAAATAATTCTGCGTCTCCATAATAACCAGTGCAGCGAACGACTCCACCCACGATGAAGCACAAAGACGCCATATGCAGCAACAGCCACTAAATCATGCCTCACGCGAATTCTAAATGGCTTCGTTGCTCGCGACCTATTTGTGAATAGTCGGTCCACTGGAGGGCGAGCAGCAGTACGGAATGCCGGTGATTGTGGCGTGGAGAGTAGGCCGCACATACGACGTGCAGAACGACCAATAAAGCGCATTAGATTTGTTCGTCTGTAGTGACCTTACCCTGCCTGGTTGGCTGTACAAGGGGCGCGAACAGCGCCAGAGATTCAGTGCCCAGCGCAAAGGACACATAGATGTAACATACTTGTGTGACGCACCATTATCAGTACCTGGCAGAGTCTGAAAGGTGCTTCATCGTGGGACCCTGTTTGGCCGACTCTTCTGATCGTGCAGGGTCCAGTTTTTTGGTGCCTTCAGACGTGACAGGGCCCGATGTTGGTCTGTATATGAACGCGAGGGCTCGCGTACTCGTCCTCGATGACCCGTTCGACCACGTCCGACCACCACCAGGCTGGATCGCCGTACTGTGCACCAAGCAATCCTTAACCATTCATCCGAGAATAAGTAATAGATTTTATGTAACACTGTGTGTCCGCACCATTGCTCAGAGATTAGTACAAACCAGGCCAAGGAACTACCGTCGGTTCTAGGCGCTCAGTTCGGAACCGCGCGACCGCTACGGTCGCAGGTTCGAATCCTGCCTCGGGCATGGATGTGTGTGATGTCCTTAGGTTAGTTAGGTTTAAGTAGTTCTAAGTTCTAGGGGACTGATGACCACAGATGTTAAGTCCCATAGTGCTCAGAGCCATTTGAACCATTTTGAACTACCGTCCCGTACATAGGCACCCGTTAACACCTCAACACAAACGGCTGCGTTTGACGTGGTTCTTAGTCCAGGAAGCAGGAACTGCTGATGTGCAGTGTCACGCTGTGTCAAGCAACGAATAGTGGTTCTGCACCGTCGTAGATGCCTATAGTCGGCGACGTGTCTGTGATGTGGTCAGAGGTCTCATACTTCCTTTGTTTTGAAAAGGCACAGAAGTGTTACTTGCTTATGACTTCAGCTCAGAGCTGGCAATGGTTGAGGCAACTCTGATGGTCAACAGTAGATCACTGTGATCCTGCAACGTCACGTGTTGTACAGCTTGTGGCCGTATCGTGGGGGCAGTTTTCAACAGGCTAATGCTCGTCCACATATCTCACTTGTCACTGTGACCTGGCTGCGTAGATTTAAGGTAGTCCGTGGCCAGTAAGATCCGTCCCTGACAGAATCTGTGTCGGGCCGCCTCGGACGTCACTTCATCCCAGAAGCCGTTGAAGCACCTGTGGGCCAGTGTGCCTCAGGAGAAGAGGTGGCACAGGGGGAAAATGTATGAGGCTACGTTACCAACTTGGCAGCGGTTCTGGAAGTCATCAACTTGCCTGCCATTTGTAAATGGAAAAGGAGTCACGTGATGTATTTGACAGACAATTACACAGTAAATACAATGATATCTTGAGGACAGCATAGCCTCACAAAAACAGACCTAAAGGGCAATAAAGTCTTATAATGCATTCCAACTACTCAGCACTCTTCTAAAAATCTACGTTACATTGTTGATCATTGTTGTAAAGGGAGACATGCTCTGTTCGTTTACGAAAATAAACGAACTCGGAAAGCTGCATCGGACGTATTCATTGGTAGCAACTACCTATTGCAGAAATACTGTCAAGTATAGTCAAAAAGCAACGCTTTTGATGCTCTACGTTCCTGAGTAAGTCTTTGTAATTTATATGGTTGGAAATATGGCTCAGAACCACTGTTTTTGTTCTATAGGAAACAGGTGGCACAGCAGTGAGAGAGGTTTCTCTTCCTCTCTTGGCAAATGACGAGGCAAAACAGTAGAAATTATGGGAAAAATACAACATTTGATCAGATGAGTATACTGTTCTGCGAGTGTATTAATTCTGTGAATAAATTTTGTATGTAATTTTACATTAATTTCTAATGCTATAAATTAGTAGAATAGCAGCGAAAAGTCATGAAAATAAGGTAAACTACCAACAGAATGCATTGAAAGCTAGTTTTATCGAGAAAGATGAGATTTTAAGGAAAGACAGACGCAGCGTTGCATCTCACAGCGCCCCAGTGAACACATCAGACATGTACGCTTGGGTCAGACCAACAAATCTGCTGTGGCGGAACATAGTATTGACGAGAAGCACACCTTCGATTTCGAGGACACGAAGGAAATATGCAGTACGAACGGATTTTGGGACTCAGTAATGAAAGAGTCCACAGAATTACGGTTACACGACAACCTAATCAACCGCGACAGTGGCTACCATCTCAGCACAGCCTGGGAGCCTGCAATCAGGGAAATCAGAGAAGAACGTTCCGTTCCACTAAGGGCAGTGGACGGAGCAGACAGAGACGGACGCCGGGACTCGAACCCCGCGAACGACCCCCCTCCCCCTCCCCACCACCACCACCGCCGGCCGATCCAGGAGCATCGGGCGATTCCGCGGGCGCGTGATACGCCGGCCGCGGGAAGCGGAGAGTGGTCCAGCAGAGATATAAGCCTGCGACCGACGACGTACCGACTCGCTGAGTAGCAGTGGAGGGTTGAGCATCGCTCCTCTCACTCGCATACTGTCAGCCATAGGCCCCCGCTCGCACGGGAGTACAAACAGGAGTGATCACCGGCTTTGTTTTTATTAAAACATTGACGGGCACTTGCGTCGAGGTCTTAGCACGGACGGCACTAGGAGAAAATTTAGCATGGCGTCGCCTGGCAGAGTTGTCGTGTCTTCTCGTCGTTGTGGTATGCCGAGCTTGGGTGGCGCCTTGGGGTCGCGGCGGTCTCTTTCCGCCGACGACACGAGGCGCGCTTTCTTGTTGCCGCGGGCCGTGCGGCCGGCCGTCTCGAGCACCTCAGCTGCCCCAGAGTCAGTCTCTGCCCCCCCCCCCCCAAAAAAAGTAGGCCAGGACCTGGAAGCGGGCCGCGGAACCACAGAGAGGATTTCCGCCGCCCCCGTCCAGAATTCCGCGTCTGCCATCGTGTTATTAGGGTCAGCTCTGCAACCGGAAAACCCAACGGTGCCAACAAAAGTTGCAACTGACAATAACCTGGCAACAAGCCCCCTTTCCGCTACCGACATGGCAAAACTACACAAAACGCAGACAGACAAATACATCGTCAGGATTTGCGATCCCGCCCCTCCCTCCCCTCTCCTCAGCCCTCTCCTGCTTGCCAACAGCTGTGGCCTCCTTGCTGACCACATCCGCAACCTGAATGGCAAGCAGAAGTCCAGTCAGCCGGCTAAAATCCTTCCCAAACCCGCAACTGCCACCCAACCCCCTACCCGATCCCAGTTCCTCAAATCCCCCCCACTCAAGTCCACCACATCCAAGCAACGGCGTGTAAGGAATGACAAGAAGGGGAAAAAATACTCCACCACCACCACCCCAACCACTACCACACCCTCTGAGGAGTCAGCGCCCCCGACAGCACCTGTCTTCGTCCTAGGAGGGGACCAGGAAACATCGGCACTGGAAGGGAACCACGAAACCGGGCAGGATGCGGATGGTTTCGTGCTGGCGAAGAAAACGTTTCGCCAGCCGAGGCTCCCGCCGGCCCAGGGAGTGGAACCCACCCCGAACAGGTTCCAAGCGGTGGCCGATGAGCCAGAGACACCGCAAGAAACAACACAAACACAAAACCAGGTCACCCACCACCTCCCTCCGATCGTCGCGGAGTTCACTCGGAACTACGAGGAACTCTTCAAAATGCTAAAAACAGCAATCGGGGGAGGCAATTTCAAAGCAAAACCTGCTGGTGGTGACAAAATAAAAATAACATTACTCACACTCGAGCACTACAACACAACAAAAACACTTCTCAACAGCAAAAACATACCCCACTACACTTTCCCCACAACAAAAACACGTAACAGAAACATAGTCATCAGAGACCTACCGAGACGAGTGGCCCCCCAGGCGATCAAAACAGACCTGACTGCCCAGGGGTACGTCGTCAAGGCGGTCCAACAGATGGGCAACATAGGCAGCAAATGACCCCTGTATCAGGTCACACTGCCAGACGTCCCACAGAACAAAAGGGACATTAAGACGATCCTGGCGGTCCCTGTGACCACTGAACCACTGCGCCGCAAAAACAAGACGGTGCAGTGCTTCAGATGTCAGGGCCTCAACCACATTGCGGCACACTGCTCAATGGCAGTAAGGTGCAGAAAATGCGCCGAGGCCCATGACACACGAACGTGCAACATAAAACACACGGACCCGCAAATAAGGTGCGCGCTGTGTGGCAAAAACCACACAGCGGGCTACCAAGGTTGTGAGGTCCATAAAAGACACACACAGTAGGCAAAGGGCGCAAAGGCCGCCCCCCCACACACGAAAAGAAAACACCACGAACCCATCCAGACACACAAGAAACCAAAACATTACAACACACACACACAAGGCCTGGGGAAAACCAAGGCCGGACACACCGAGGGCGACATATGCGGAAGTGGTTTCTCCTCCGAGGAACTATGAAAGCGTGGCCCAATCACCACAACTCCAGACACTATCACAAGAACAACATCGGGAAACACACAGCAACAACGACCAGGTCCACCATGACGGAGGAAGATCTAGGGAACCCCACACACACTCCCCCCCCCCTCCCCATGGACCAGTTGTTAGGCGTAATGGTGCAGACCATGAACCTCGTCATGGAAATGATGAAGGAATTCAGGGAAGCCCAGAAGCAGAACACACAGATCCTCGTCGCCCTTCAGGCAACAGTCCAGCACTCGCTCCCCTCTGCGACTTCCTCAGTAGTATCAAAACCCCATCATGAATAGACGACCGAATATTCAAGGCCTGACAATGTGCGTCTTTAACGCAGACGGCATTGTTAATCAAGAGGTCGAGTTCCGAGAACTCATGAAGGAGTTCTCCATCGACATATGCATGATGGGGAAACCCACCTAAAACCGGGAATAAAAGCGACAGTTCCCAACTACGTTACCTACCGTACAGACAGGCCAACCCAAGGCGGAGGAGTGGCCATATATGTAAAAAGAGGGATCCCCCACCACCAGGTATTCTTACCAGCTACCAACAAAATCGAAGCAGTGGCGGTGGAAGTAACCACTGCCACTGGACCCCTAACAATTGTTGCAGTCTACCGACCCCCACATGACCAGATAGATGAGGGAGACATAGCTGCTCTAGGGCAAATTGAAGGCAAACTCATAATAGGGGGAGACTTCAATGCCAAACATCCTGATTGGAATTCTAGAGTAACCTCCAGAGCAGGCGCCAAACTGCAACAACTAGCGCGCACCCACCACTTCGAAACATGGGGTCCAGTCGAGCCCACACATTTTCCAAAAAATGGAGGCAGGCCCGACGTGTTAGACATAGCTCTCACTAGGAGGATCGCAGGGTTTGTGGCCGCAAGGACAATCAACAGAATGTCCTCCGACCACAACCCAGTGATTCTGGAGGTCGATGTGGGAGAATGGGTAGCACTCCCACGGTACCAGACGTCGTACAAACGTACAGACTGGGAGCGATACCAAGAAACTGTCGCCTCTGATATCGCTCGCGCTCCGCCACCTACTGCGGAAACAGTAGAACAAGCGCTACAAGACCTAACAGGCACCATCTTGCAGGCAGCGGAAGAAGCCACCCCTCCACAAAGGGATGGCCCTCCGCCGCAAATACAGCTCCCGGAACACTTGCTAGCTCAAATTCGACATAAGAACAGAGTGGAAAAAGAGTGGAAGATCACCAGAAATCAGGCCACCAGGAGGCTGCTCAATCGTCTACAGAGAGAACTGAAGGTAGCGCTCAATGAGCACAGAAACCAGCAATGGCAAAACCGCCTCACAGCTCTCAAAGTAGACGATCATACACTATGGCAAGCGACCAAACAGTTTACAAAACGACGCGCTAGGATGCCGCCACTGCATGGCGAGCGTGGACTGGTCTACAGCCATGCTGGAAAGGCCAACGCCCTCGCCGACTCCTTCGAGAAGCAGTTTCAAACGGCAGAACCCCAGGATGAAGAGCATGAAGAGGTAGTCAGTCGTCAACTGGCCGTCTTCCTCAATGCTGAGGAGGACCCAGAGGACGAACCCATACTTTTTGCCCCTGAGGACGTGGCAAGAGTAATCAGGTCCCTTCCTACAAAAAAGGCGCCAGGGCACGATAGTGTCACAAACCAGTTAGTCAAAAAACTCCCACCCACAGCGATCACACACCTCGCGAACGTCCTCAACGAGATTACTCGTTCCCGTATTTTCCCAGCTTGCTGGAAACATGCGGAAGTGGTCGCGATACACAAACCAGGGAAAGACCCTCTATTCCCGCAGCACTGCAGGCCGATTAGCCTCTTGCCAACTCTCAGCAAGATCTATGAGCGCCTCCTGCTAAGACCCATACAAGAACATATTACCAGAGAGCAAATTCTGCCGGATTTCCAATTCGGATTCCGGCAGAACCACTCTGCCCCACAACAGGTCATGAGAGTGGTTGAAGCAGCCACGGAGGGCTTCAACCACAGAGGCTACTGCGGGATAGTGCTACTAGACGTAGCCAAAGCCTTTGATTCAGTATGGCATAGAGGGATACTCTACAAGTTGTACACACAAGGGTTTCCTGGGAGTATAGTTCAGCTGATCAAGAGCTATCTCACCAATAGGACTTTCTCCGTCAAAGTAGAAACTGCCACCTCCACCAGAAGGCGTATTCGTGTTGGGGTGCCACAGGGATCGGTCCTGGGGCCCGTATTGTACAGTTTGTACACTGCGGACACTCCAACGGCCCCCTGGTGCATACTGCGCAGTACGCTGACGATACAGCCTTCTACACGAGAAACGCGAACAAGGACCTGGTCATTCGTAGGCTACAAAGGGTTTTAGATGACACAGAAACCTGGGCCCGTCACTGGCGCATCACCATCAACTCGGAGAAGACACAGGCAATGCTGATTACCCGCAGGCTCGGAAGGCGCGAACCTCCTCAACGTCCCCCCCTCCACCTTCACCTAAATGGAACCCAACTCCCCTGGCGCAGAACCGCCAAGTACCTTGGTGTAACCCTGGACTCTCGTCTTACGTGGAAACCCCACATAGACGAGGTCCACAGGAAAGTCTGCGCCAGAATGTCCATCCTATACCCTATCCTGAACACAACCAGCTCCCTTCCTTGCCCAGTAGCAGTAAATGTATACCAGGCCCTGATCCGGCCGGTAATGGAGTATGCGTGCCCTGTCTGGGGATACGCGGCAAAGCAGCACCTGGACAAACTCCAGAGGCTGCAGAACCGCGCCCTCAGAAGGGCACTGCGTCTACCTTATGGATTCCCCACAGACGACCTGCACGCCGCAGCCGAAATCCCACTCCTGAGGGAGCGTTTTCAGGATCTGGCAAGGGCCTTCTATGAGGGTTCTTCCAGATCCGGAAATACACTCATCCACTCCCTAGGTCGGTATGACATGTCCCGCGATAAGCATAAGCGCCCTATGACGATCTTCGACGACTAAGTCGAAGAGAAAAATCCCAATATCCATTCCCAAATCCTGCTCCTACCCAAACCACTACAATTATCTCGCCAAACCTCAGGCAAGTACTAGACTCACACAGAACAAACATCACATTTCATAGACACCAAAAAAATACAGAAATAATCATACACACAAGTACACAGGGGAGTAAAAGCCGAAAGGCTACAAACTCCCCCTCACACTTCTCCAAAGAGGAGAAAGTATTAGATGTAAGCAGCAGCAGCACGACGTACCGACACTTCGCCTGAAGATGATGGAGACGCATTCCATCGAAACGTTGCTACGAGACGACGATGCTACTCGGCTGACAACCCGTGAAAACTTCATGTACACTCCTGGAAATTGAAATAAGAACACCGTGAATTCATTGTCCCAGGAAGGGGAAACTTTATTGACACATTCCTGGAGTCAGATACATCACATGATCATACTGACAGAACCACAGGCACATAGACACAGGCAACAGAGCATGCACAATGTCGGCACTAGTACAGTGTATATCCACCTTTCGCAGCAATGCAGGCTGCTATTCTCCCATGGAGACGATCGTAGAGATGCTGGATGTAGTCCTGTGGAACGGCTTGCCATGCCATTTCCACCTGGCGCCTCAGTTGGACCAGCGTTCGTGCTGGACGTGCAGACCGCGTGAGACGACGCTTCATCCAGTCCCAAACATGCTCAATGGGGGACAGATCCGGAGATCTTGCTGGCCAGGGTAGTTGACGTACACCTTCTAGAGCACGTTGGGCGGCACGGGATACATGCGGACGTGCATTGTCCTGTTGGAACAGCAAGTTCCCTTGCCGGTCTAGGAATGGTAGAACGATGGGTTCGATGACGGTTTGGATGTACCGTGCACTATTCAGTGTCCCCTCGACGATCACCAGTGGTGTGCGGCCAGTGTAGGAGATCGCTCCCCACACCATGATGCCGGGTGTTGGCCCTGTGTGCCTCGGTCGTATGCAGTCCTGATTGTGGCGCTCACCTGCACGGCGCCAAACACGCATACGACCATCATTGGCACCAAGGCAGAAGCGACTCTCATCGCTGAAGACGACACGTCTCCATTCGTCCCTCCATTCACGCCTGTCGCGACACCACTGGAGGCGGGCTGCACGATGTTGGGGCGTGAGCGGAAGACGGCCTAACGGTGTTCGGGACCGTAGCCCAGCTTCATGGAGACGGTTGCGAATGGTCCTCACCGATACCCCAGGAGCAACAGTGTGCCTAATTTGCTGGGAAGTGGCGGTGCGGTCCCCTACGGCACTGCGTAGGATCCTACGGTCTTGGCGTGCATCCGTGCGTCGCTGCGGTCCGGTCCCAGGTCGACGGGCACGTGCACCTTCCGCCGACCACTGGCGACAACATCGATGTACTGTGGAGACCTCACGCCCCACGTGTTGAGCAATTCGGCGGTACGTCCACCCGGCCTCCCGCATGCCCACTATACGCCCTCGCTCAAAGTCCGTCAACTGCACATACGGTTCACGTCCACGCTGTCGCGGCATGCTACCAGTGTTAAAGACTGCGATGGAGCTCCGTATGCCACGGCAAACTGGCTGACACTGACGGCGGCGGTGCACAAATGCTGCGCAGCTAGCGCCATTCGACGGCCAACACCGCGGTTCCTGGTGTGTCCGTTGTGCCGTGCGTGTGATCATTGCTTGTACAGCCCTCTCGCAGTGTCCGGAGCAAGTATGGTGGGTCTGACACACCGGTGTCAATGTGTTCTTTTTTCCATTTCCAGGAGTGTATTTGATCAATGCTACCTATGCCCCCTTTGGTTTCATTGTAGTAGAGGTTGATGTTTTTTTTTTTCTCTGTTGATTCATCCACCTTGTTATCATTGTGCTGCGTGGAAAGAAGTAGGAGCTTCTTAGTACGCTTCAGTTTGGTGATGTATAAACAAAGGTAACTGGTGCGTTGCCTGTTTTCGGATCTGTGAATAAGAACTTAGAGGAATTTAGCTCACGACCGTGCATCTTCTTCGGCTTTTTTGGTACGTGTTTTCTGTTACTCTTCAATATTCCCACCAAAGTTAAATTTCCATCATTGTGAAGCTCCTCGGCTAGTGGATTCACTAGGCGTCTAACAGCTGCCTTTGCACTCCGTTCCTTGGCAGGTCGTTCATCCTTCCCTGCATAGACCTTACCGGGTGTGTGCATCTGATAACATCCTAATCAATATGCCATACTTCACAGGCTTGTCTTTCATAAAGACCTTAAAGGGACATCTTCCCCGAAATAGGGGAGAACATTTCATCGATTGTTAGATCTGTACTTGGTATGTAGTATTTCACAAACATTTTGTCAGTTTTGTCGAAAACTTCACGAAGGGGGCAAAACTTATCCTGCTTTCAATCGGTTCTTCTTTCTATCAGGGACAAAAGTTCTCCATATCGAATACGACTCATTGTAGCTATGTAGATATATATTCCTCAAGAAGCAGTCTAGTGTCATTATTTGTGCCCATGCGTATCAAAATACCAATGAAGGCGTACATTTCTTCTGTGGTTGCAAGTATTAAGTTCTTATTACGAGCTTCTTGGTTTGTATAGTAAGTGATAATCTTCATTATTTCGAGAGTTATAAACTTTTTGAAAGATTCTGATGCACTAGATGTCAAGCCTTTTGAGTCAAACCTTCACGAAAATTCACTATATTTTATACTGACCTGCATACTTGCCTTGGAGGCGCAGTAATATATTCCCTACCGCTTTTTGCTGCAACAATGATGCTGGAAGCAGCTGCATGCATTTCATCAGCAGATGAACTCCGTGAACTTGACCCATTTTGAATTGCTGTGTCACTATCGTATGCCACAACTGTACCATCTTCTTCTGTATCACTTTCATCAACTTCACTTGCTTCATTTATTATAGCTGACACATCTTCATCTGTGAGAAACCTCTGATACTGACGAGACATTTTATTATAACTGCGAGTAATGTACAACTGCTCGAGCAACAAAGGAGATTTGTTTCAAAACAACAATGGCAACACAATACAGCGGTAACAACAGTCAGAAACTGCATTTCTTTCTGCCATACTGATCAATATTGTAACGAGAAAAGTTGTTTCACCGATGTCTAAGGGAGGGAGGCAGTTGGGGCGGGGGGAGGGGGGGGGGGGAACTGCCCGCACTTAAATATAATAGGCAGATGTAAATAATTACCAAAAATTGTAAAACCATGACAGCACAAACTCTAGATATTTTTCTAAAAATACCTAAATTCTTGCTTCTTCACTTCAAGAAATAGATGTATCACACAAATAAAACAAATACTGCGCCCAATATTTGCCCCTCTTAGTGGTGGTGAGGTTAATATGGGGGTCTTTTCATCCTTCGCTTTTATGACCTACTGCAGTGTGCCGAGGACAGTATTAATGAGGTGTCTGTGAAGGAATACCGTGCCACTGCACAGCGCCGAACGAGGCGGGGAAAAGTTGTAGTGTTGAATGTCGCGGTTTGGAGCGAAGTAGGTGTTTTTATTCATCCTGAAAGTCCAGATTCTCACCCGTCACCCTCGCTGGGCTCTGGGCAGGACAGTTCATTTCAGGAATGTTACTGACCAAGAGTCACTGCCTCGCCTATGCTGCTTTACGTCACTGTGCATCGTCATCCTGAAACAATTATCGACTCCGAACTTTTCCTCCGCTGTGCACAGTACACAGTGCAAGATGGTATCGTTCCACATTTAGCAGTTCCTGAAAGCCAGTAAGGGGTCCAGACTCTTACGACGAAAAATACGCCCACATTTCAAAACCACCTCCACTGTACTCCGCTGTCGGCACCATACTAGACAGCAGGTAACGTTGCCCAGGCACTCACTAGACCGGAAGCCTTCCATCGGCTGGCCACAGGGTACAGAGTGATTCAGTACTCCAAATCACTCATTCTCAGTCATCCATTGTCTAGAGGCGCTGCACTTTTCACTGTCTCAAGCGTCGCTTAGCATTCACTGCAGATATGTGTGACTTACGAGAATTTGTTCGACCACTATACCCCAGATTTTGTAACTCCATGCGCACATTCATTGTGCAAGATGGCCTGCTTGTACTTTGCAACTCATTAGTGAATTCTTCCCCAGAATTCACGAGCTTTTGTCGACCAACCACCGCAGTGGTCGAGGGTCCCTGTTCGTCAGTAAGTGGTCTTCATTTAGTCGTGGTTCGTCCTTCGCCCTTCCACTTCACAGTCACACGATCAGTAATCGAATTAGGTAGCTTTAGAAGAACTCATATGTGAGTGATGGTATGGTACGCGGGAGACATCCACGTACAAGACCCTGGGGTCTCCTAACCGACCGCTGCTGCTACTACTACTCCTCTACCGACAGCAAAGTACTGCTCGCCGCCTTTTATACTGGCGGGTCCGCCTTTCACGACGTCTAGTGGTCATTTCTGTGCTGCATAGCGGTGTTCGGTTATTTTTAACTACATAGTGTATGTATCTGACAAAAGATGATGTACTCTAAAAAAATGAGCTGCACTTTAAATCTTGTTTGTAATTACTATGAAATAAGTCTGAGCCGTAGTAAAATTTGCTGTTTTGAAGAGCGCGCCGCAGCGCGTAGTGTAAAGCAGTCGCCTTCCGTTTCTGGCGGTGGCGCCGCTATGGCAATCGCAGGGGAAAAGTTGCCCGTTTATGTGCATTTAAGGATCGCTATGAGTCAGTCAGTTAGTGAGAAGCACTTGGTCAGCCATGGAAGTCTGTTAGTCTCGGCGAGTATGCCGGCACGAGGGGGCGAGTCTGATCAGTTGGTCAGCCGGGTCAGTGTGGGGCAGTCAGTGTCTGTCGTCCGGAGTGCTAGTATCTGTTAGACCGCCAGTCTGCTCGAGTTTGTTCAGGCAATGGTCATTGGCGGCTGGATCGATCGGTTGGTCGGTCGCGCACTGAGACACAAGATGACTTGTCCGCCTGGAGCGTCGGCGCATGTGAGGTCGCCACGTGAGTCCAGTGGCCGCGCCGTATAGCGAGGCGTAGTGGCTTCGCGGTCGACACGAGAGCAACAGGAGTCAACCCACGACATCGGTCTGGCCGGTGCGAGATGCGACGGCGTGAGACGGGAGATCGGCGCGCCTTCCTGCGTCCGTTGAAACGGCTGACAGCGGACGGGTCGGGAGAGCGTTTTGAGGGTGCTGCGCCAGATCTTCGCCAGAAATCCCAGTTATTAGAAGTGACTGGAGATACGCTGTTCATTTACTTGTTAAATTTTGTTTTCTTGGTCAGTCTCTCGTCTGTCTCTCGTCCGCATTTGTTAGGCATTTAGTGTCTGTGTGTCTGTCTATCGGTCTGCCGTACGTTAATAGCTGCCTCTGTCATGTTTGTCGGATTCGGTGTTAACGAATTTATACAGTTAAGGTACAGGCCGAATTCCTGAAATGTCTTTTTATCTTGCCTATCATCTTACGAAGCGGTATATGTGTGTAATGTAGATCATGTTGTACACTTTATGTAAGTCTGAATTTCATGGGTTTTATTAGTCATTTTTATAAAGTTGCCACCCTTCCACCGTAAGAGCACTAAAGAAACAAATTGCACTTTTGGTGGAAAATAAGTTCTTAGTGTGAGTGTTTGTACCATTTCCATCCCTCTTACGGGTGCATAGTTAATGGGTTTGTGTGAGTTGTTAAAAATTTTACTTTAAAGTAATCTGGTGTGTTGCAGATTTGCACCAGTGTAGTTTTCAAAGGTCGTTGTGAGCAGTCGTGACTACGGCCGTGTTGGAAGGGAGCGGAAGCTTCCCAGCCCGAAGGCTCCTACTGTAACAAAAAAAAAAAAAGTTCTTTTTATTCTGCCTCTGAATAATTGTAACTTGATATTTGGAGGGTGCTTTTCTGCTTATAATTTAAAACTGTTTTGAAAAAGCTTTTAGGAATAAAATTGACATTTGTTAAATTGTAACTTGATATTTCGAGGGTGCTCTTCTGCTTATAAATTTTAAATCTGTTTTTGAAAAGGCTTTTATGAATAAAATTTCCATTTGTTGAAATTTAATTTGTTCCCATCGGTTACTCCTTGGCAACTACTTCCACGGTCACATAGTTTGTTAATGTTCTTGATGAATCGCTAGTAAATAAAGTCAAGTCTTTAAGAAAAGATTTTGAAAGTTTAAAATTTACGGTTCAAAGTCAGTTCTCGATATTGATTATATAAACCCTACCGCAAAAGTTCAGTTATCTTGGACAGAGAGAGAGAGACAGAGGAAGGGAGAAATAACAGACACATTAAACATTTTATGTGTTGCTGACGAAAGGTAGTGAAACAGACTACTATATGAATGAGGAAATGAATGGAAACGATGTCCGTTCAAGCTTCCTGTAATAGGACGGGGTCGCGATCAAGTCGTGCGGACACAGCAGAGTTTGTACAGTGTTGCGCACGGGGCAGCAGGTAGCGTGCTCCACATTCCCCCACCCCCAGAGAGCGGCGACGACTGCCGATAATCGAACGGCCTGCGGACGTCAGCGGACTGGCAAGCGCGCCGGCCGAGTCGTCTGTCGCGCGCCCCACGGCAGCTAGCGCGCCGTTAGGGCTAGGGGTAGGGCTTGGGGTTAGGGGTGGGGCCTTCGCTGGGACTAGACCGGCGCTAGGCTGGTCCACACAGTGGCGCCTGCAGGCGCCGCGGCCGCCCCCACCTCTGGCCCGACGCATCAGCAGGCGCGGGTCGTACGTCGTGATCACTTGCTTTTGCAAACACTGGCCGCAGGAGCTGTGAAAGCAGAGAGCTTCAGGCAAAACTCGGAGAATGTCTAGAGTACATAATAGACCAATTCCATCGATGTCCCTCTCTTCCTGGATGTTTGACCTAATGTGTCGGTAAAAGACGCGGTCAATTAGGACCCACAAAAACGTAAAAGGTTAATAAGTTTATGTACACATCTATACCCTTAACAACTGAAATATACGAAGCTTATTGTGCTGTAGGTTCTTTTTCCTGTCATTTCGTCCATTATATGGGTGCGGAAGGGGTGGGGGGAGGCGGAATTTCAAGGTTACAGGCAACTCGATCCTCGGCCAGTGGACAATAAAAAAAGTAAATTCGATGAAGAAAACAGATCGCGGTGATATATACAATGAATTTAAAACTTCTAAAGGTGAAAAATAAAGTAGGAGTTTTGAGACACACAGAGATGGCTTTTTGCACTGGTAGTTGAAATTAGTAATAAGGAAAGATAAAATGAAACACTAGAAGCACGCATTTAAAACATGTCACCGAAACATTCGTATCTGAAAGAAGGACTTGCCATGGGACAGGGATTCAGATGTTGAAGGGAAAAAGTTTGCCCGATGAAATGGGTACGTATGTGGTGGTATACGAATGGAGGAATGGTACATTGCAGCAATAGGCAAGACTGGCTGATGGGACAGAAGAGGGAGCGTAGTAGAAGGGGTGATTGGTGGCACTAAAAGTTAATGGGGAAAGTGGGAGTGGGTTGTGGAGAGAGTAAGGCAGATAGCTAGAAAGGGAGTAAGGAAATGTGCGAAGGAGAGGGAGAGAAGGCCCTGATAAGGCGGATTGGGTGTGGTGGATCTGCAACTGGTAGGATTGCTAACTGATGGCGCAGAGTTCATGATCTGTAAAGATGAGATGGTTCAAGTTTAGTTGCGAGAGTATGTGCAGGGTGTGCAAGTGGATCGCTGCTGGGGTTTGTTAGTGTAGGTGCCGCAGATACGAGGACAGGAAACTAGAGGGGACTGAGTCGAGTTTGTGGATGGTATCGATTGTTCAGAGGTGTTCAATGACAAAAGATATTGAACCCTAAACAATGAGCTGCATTTTGTGTGTAATTAATTCTGTTATAATACTATGAAATAAGTCAGTTCTCGATACCATACCGAAAAAGTTCAGCTACCTTAAACAGAGAGGCACAGAGACAGAGAGAGAAAGGCAGGAATGTGATCGGCTGGGGAAGGTAAGTGGATGCGGAAAGTGAGGTGGAGAGCATGGCGGTCGAGAATGTTGAGGGATTTATAGATCTTCGATAGGGCAGATATATCTGTGCTACATTTGCATAGCAAAGTATGCGGCGGATTAGGGATTTGTACAGGTGAAGAACAGTGGACGGGTGTAGTTCCCACGCATAGGAATGTATTTTAGTGTGATAGCTGGATGGAACAATCGTAAATGGTGAGGTAGAAGTCATGGAGACGGGTGTAGGTTCTCCTGTGGCTCTGAGTTATGTACAATGAGAATAATGTTCGTCTTAGAAGCAAATAGTCTGGAATGCTGATACAATCCGGTAAATCGCTGACAAACACAGACGCTTAATAGGGGTGTACCATTGCTGTGCACTTTCCCCTCTGCAGTCTTGTGTACTTTGATGAGAGTCGCGCCTGCCACTCAGAATCGCAGGCCGTTAGGTCATGTGACTGCCGTCCTCTGGTGGCCTCTATGCGTGGCGACGCACTTCGCAGGCAGCGAACAACGGTAGAGCTCGTGTGTGTGTGTGTGTGTGTGTGTGTGTGTGTGTGTGTGTGTGTGTGTGTGCGCGGCTGAAGCATATGGTTCTCAACGGCAAGGTTATCAGCACACCTACACTCATTAAAAGACACGAATGTGCGTTAAATCTCATGCACTCGAATTGACCAGTCACTCTATCTCACAAACGCTAAAACAACGGAAGAATAGTACTGGACATTAATAAAACCGACAAACTGCAAAGACGATTTCGTCACTGGAAGTGGAGCAAAAAGTGTCCTTTGATCACGTGTCCGGAAATGCATCGTTGCCACAGTAGATGCGCCGACGAGTTCCTTTTGTGTTGCAGGTTTTGTGACTGACGCAACATACTGTGAGCAGCTGAATGGTCCGATATTCGTGTCGGGAACAAGCCGAGGTGGTGTTTGTGTACGGCCAAGCAGATGAAATCGTAGAGAGTCAGCACGACTATACCAAATCAAGTACCCTCAGACACCAAGCACATCACACAACATTTCAAGTCTTTTCTAGGCGTTAGTGACGTCATGGGGCCTTCCAGACAGGCGGCGAACTGTGCGTACAGCAGATTGCACGGACCAGGCTCTACAGGATATTGAGACGAACCTGGCAAGTCGCCCACCCACAAGGTGTAAGCCAAGGTACGATTATGAATATCCTGCATGACAGCCGCTACCATCCCTGCAAGAATTAGCAGTAGCGGATTTTCCACTGCGGGAAGAATTTTGTCGATGGTTTTTTCATCAGACCCTCAGAGTTATGGGATTTCTGTCATCTGTTCTCTTTACCAACGGAGGAACCCTTACCAGAACTGGCATCATCAGGCTGCATAAACGTTGTCTGTGGGTTACAGACAGTCCTCGGGCAAAGGTTGAGGTGTCTATTCAGCAGCGGTTCAGCGTCAGTGTTTGGGCGGGGGTTGTTGTCGACCACATACAGTACGGTACTTGGACCGATTATTATTTTACAACGCCTCGACGGATGAACGTACTTGGCCTTCCTGTAGAATGCACTGCCCGGGCTGCTTGAGCATGTGCCTTTGCCATTGCGACAGGCTATGTGGTTTCTGCACGATGGAGCAGCACCCCACTTCCGCATTACAGTTCGCCGACAGATCAACAGCATCTTCCTCGAACGTCGGATTCGACGCGGAGGCCCTGTAGTGTGACCTTCTACGTCAATGGTCTTAAACCCCCTGGATTTTTCCCTATGGCGCCATATAAAAAGCACTGTGTATGCTGAACCAGTTGCTGATGTGCAGACCCTTGAACAGCGTGTTGACGACGCCTGTGGTGCTATTCGGATAGAAGGCTGAACGCGCGAAAGAGTGCGGCAACCGTGACGCGAGGTGTGAACGCGTGCATTACATGCCACGGTTGCCACTTTGAACACCTGTTGTGACAGCTCTGTATTTTGTTCCGGGACGATTTGTTGTCACTCCACGCACACCAACCGTTGCGGGCATATGTTCACTGGACCTCTTCTCCTTTAGGTTAGGAATCCATGGCTGTGGTTTATCGCTTTTGTTTATCTTTCTTCTATATCAGTGTACGTTTTCACAGGCGAGTTTTGGTGTATGAATTATGCAGAGGAGGTAACAGACGTGTAATAAATATTCTGATCAAAGATTACACAATAACATTTTTGCGACTCCCGTTTGAAATGACATAAGAACCCTGAGTGCAGACCTTAAAACTATCTGAAAAATTGATACGGTTACGGATGAGTGACTTTATTGGGTAACTCACATGACAGGTGAAGCACTCCGTACCTTATGACCTATAGCTCATCGAAAGCTGCGGGATATCTAAAGTGTTTCAATAGTGCTACAAGTCCATTACCTTCACTTCTCTGCCTATAATTCTTCTGAAATTAACGATACAAACAAACAGAAAGAAAGGTTCATCTCTAGGAAGAAGCCGTATGCTTGACTATTTCGTATCACAACTGCAGATTTTTCAGCCCTCATTTAACTTTAGGACTCTGTATCTGAAAATGAACAAAAATGGACTACTATTGAAATAAACCCTTTATCTGAACGGAAACAAGAAATATACAGCGCGAATTTGCTAAATGTGGTCAAACTGCAGTGAACAATCCATGAGGGTACAAGGAGCAGAGACGGTCATATGGACATACGGCTGGAAATGCATGGAGCCTGTTCTACAGCTATTTGTTAACTTCTCACAGTACAGTGCAGTGTACGATATGCTGTGATGAGACCATCGTTAGACAAGGTATTCAAAATGGCCCCCATAGACCTTCAAGAGTGCGCGAGCACGACCCAATAGCGACTGATGCACCCGCCATTCAAGGTTACCCATTCCCTTAAACGACCGTTCCTCACACAAACGATGAAACACTGTTGCAAGCAGTTTGCAGCTTGGCTGCTATCAGGAGCACTGCACTACGCGACACACGTCCTCGTGAGGTGCCGCGACCGGCGCCAGAGCGGATACCGACGTGCGAGGTCGCCGCCGTCAAGGGCAACACTGGAGCTAACACGCTAGAAGAGACAGCACATTCCCACGTGGCTGATGTAATCGCATGTGTGTTCTGCATCACTGAAGCAGACACTGTGAAAGACCTTTTATCGCCACCTTCAAGAGGGCACACGCCCTCCTCCCTAGAAACTCATAAACGGACACACGTCCATGACATATTTTTTGATCCCTATCCTCTGAGGGACAGTTTTCTGTAGTTTTTCACCAGTTAGGAAACATCTCCATGTAGAAGTGAGGCAGTGTCGACTTCGACGCTTTCCGTAGAGCGTATAGATGTGTCTGGTGGGAGTGTTAGTGATGTTACAGGTTGGACCACGCGACAGGTCAGCGGCAGCAACCTTCAGACTCGGCGTAACTCTGAGTGCCAATGACAGCCAGGCAGGTACCCGTCTGGAGGCAGGTCTGGAAAATTCCAGTTAGACGGGAATAGTGAAGAAAACGCTGAACATCGCTTAGATGTAAAAAAAGAAACAGGAATTTATGGAACCACACTAGATGGAACCGTTAGTGCATCAATAAAGCGCTATTTTCAAATCAAAATTACTGCTTCACTGATCAAGTTGGTCCGCCTTTCACTTCAAGAGATGTAAGTATTTAATTAGAGATAATTACAACACGTATTGGAAGATCAGTAGCTACTACATAAACTGTTAGTCGCTGAGGAGTTGGTCTTTCATCCCCACTTTGCACAAATATTTATATTGATGCTGCACACGGAAAACTACTAATAGACTTGACGAAAAAGTTTCCGACTTTTGCTGCATTGCGTCACTGAAAACACAGCCGGACAAGCGGTTAAGGCCACCGCCCACATAAAGCGCGAAATCCTGGTTCGAATCACGGTCCGACGCACATTTTCGTTTATCACTGTTGTGCCGTTTGAATGCCCCAATGCAGCAAAAGTCGGAAATTTCTCAAGTATGTACTCTAAGACAAAATAAATAAGTAAATAAGACGTACCAAGAAGGAATTATCCAAATGGAACGTAATACAGATGTTCTTGCTGTATGTACACATACAAAGAAATGATGGTCCACCTCTAGCCATTCTGCAAGGAGTTATTTGGCTTTGTAGTGACTGATAGAGCTGCTACGGCCGAAGGTTCGAATCCTGCCTCGGGCATAGATGTGTGTGATGTCCTTAGGTTAGTTAGGTTTGAGTAGTTCTAAGTTCTAGGGGACTGATGACCTCAGATGTTAAGTTCCATAGCACTCAGAGCCATTTGAACCACTTGAACTGATAGAGCTGTTGGATATCCTCCTGAGGCATGCGGTGCTACACTCTGCCTGTTTCGTCTTCAAAATCGTAAGGTGGTTGGAGGACCCTGACCATAATGATGGAAACATTCTTAATTTGTGAGAGATACGGATATCTCGCTGGGCAAGATAGGATTTGGCAAGCACAAAGACAAGAATCAGAAACACTCGCCGTGTGCCGGCGGGCGTCGCTGAAATGTAAGCCCAGAAAGGCTAGCCATCAAGGGAAAGCAGATACTATCGGGCCGAACGGTGGGCGAGAATCAGGTTGGTCTTTCACCGCTATTTTGTTTGGGGCTCCTGCAGACACTTCTTCGTTGGTCATCGGGGCTAAGTTGGAAGCGGGACTCATCACTCAACACAATCCTACTCCAGTCAGTGAGATTCCAGGCCGAAGTCGTATCTGGAGACGTCCCGGACAGCGGTAGTATACCAAACCACCTCTCGCCCCTCACACGATCGGGAAACCAGGTGATGGTCTGAAACGCCATGTCAGATCATAGCAGGACCCCTTCCGTTGTGATTCGCGGCACCCCTAAGCACAGCGGCACGTAGACGATACTTCGCGGCCCGTTTTGTTGCCCTTAGTGGGAAGCCATCCTGGACTTAAATATGACCGTGATAATGTCCACCCATCCACGGCGACAGTTTCCAATGACTGTCTTTGTGCTTGCGAAACCCTATCTTGGCCAACAAGATCGCTGTATCTCTCCCATACCGAAAACGTTTTAAGCATTATGGGCAGGGCGCTCCAGAGCTATCGAAATTTTGACAAGCCAGTTGACAGACTTTAGTAGTGCATATTTATTTTTTGCTGAAGTATGCATGTACATGGCTGTCGATCGACACACATGTGTATGTTCTTTCGGACATGTCCATGCATGTCAGAAACAAGAGACACAATAGCTGTATACTAATTAACTATTTTCACCTACTGCAGATCTATACAATTCAGAAAGCACGATGGTACGTGGTAGGGTGTCTTACACGGCGCGACGATAACGATAGACTGATAATTAAACATCGAAGAGATATCGGTGGTGAGGCTAAACTAACGTTTGGTTTCAGGAAGGGGGAGTGGCCTTTCCAGTAGTTGCAGGGGTAACAGTCTGAATGATTGGCTGCTCTGGCCTCTCAACGTTAGCCGACCTGTGTACATTGGTACTGCGAACGGTTGAAAGCACGGGTAAACTGCGGGATTTATATTTATGGAGGACGTACCGTTCTGCTTTGGATGGAGAGCTACAACAGACGGGTTTTCAAACTGAAAACCACAGCAAAAACTCTGTAGAATCAGCCTCAGGAAGAACTAAAGTAACTAGTTTTCCACAAATGTAGTTTATTGGAGAAAAGTAATACGCTCGTCTGCTCCGACGAACCAAACCCAATTAGCACTCAAAACGGCGGGCGGGGTAGCCTCTCGGTCTAAGGCGTCTTGTGACGGTCCGCGGGGCTGCCCCCCGTCGGAGGTTCGAGTCCTCCCTCGGGCATGGGTCGTCCTTAGCGTAAGTTAGATTAAGTAGTGTGTAAGCCTAGGGGTAAGATAGATACTGCCTACAGGAAAATTAAAGAGACCTTTGTATGAATATCAACAGCTCAGATGGAAACCCAGTTCTAAGCAAAGAAGGGAAAGCAGAACGATGGAAGGAGTATATAGTCTATACAAGGGTGATGTACTTGAGAACAATATTATAGAAATGGAAGAGAATGTAGATGAAGATGAAATGGGAGATACGATACTGCGTGAAGAGTTTGACAGAGCACTGAAAGACCTGAGCCGAAACAAGGCCCCGGGAGTAGACAACATTCCATTAGAACTACTGATGACCTTGGGAGAGCCAGTCATGACAAAACTCTACCATCTGCTGATCAAGGTGTATGAAACAGGCGAAATACCCTCAGACTTCAAGAAGAATATAATAATTCCAATCCCAAAGAAAGCAGGTGTTGACAGATGTTAAAATTACCGAACTATCAGTTTAATAAGTCACAGCTGCAAAATACTAACACGAATTCTTTACAGAAAAATGGAAAAAATGGTAGAAGCCGACATCGGGGAAGATCAGTTTGGATTCCGTAGAAATATTGGAACACGTGAGGCAATACTGACCTTACGACTTATCTTAGAAGAAAGATTAAGGAAAGGCAAACCTACGTTTCCAGCATTTGTAGACTTTGAGAAAGCTTTTGACAATGTTGACTGGAATACTCTCTTCCAAATTCTAAAGGTGGCAGGGGTAAAATACAGGGAGCGAAAGACTATTTACAATTTGTACAGAAACCAGATGGCAGTTATAAGAGTCGAGGGACATGAAAGGGAAGCAGTGGTTGGGAAGGGAGTGAGACAGGGTTGTAGCCTCTCCCCAATGTTATTCAATCTGTATATTGAGGAAGCAGTAAAGGAAACAAAAGAAAAATTCGGAGTACGTATTAAAATCCATAGAGAAGACATAAAAACTTTGAGGTTCGCCGATGACATTGTAATTCTGTCAGCGACAGCAAAGGACTTAGAAGAGCAGTTGAACGGAATGGACATTGTCTTGAAAGGAGGATATAAGATGAACATCAACAAAAGCAAAACGAGGATAATGGAATGTAGTCGAATTAAGTCAGGTGATGCTGAGGGAATTAGATTAGGAAATGAGACACTTAAAGTAGTCAAGGAGTTTTGCTATTTGGGGAGCAAAATAACTGATGATGGTCGAAGTAGAGAGGATATAAAATGTAGACTGGCAATGGCAAGGAAATCGTTTCTGAAGAAGAGAAATTTGTTAACATCGAGTATAGATTTAAGTGTCAGGAAGTCGTTTCTGAAAGTATTTGTATGGAGTGTAGCCATGTATGGAAGTGAAACATGGACGATAAATAGTTTGGAGAGAAAGAAAATAGAAGCTTTCGAAATGTGGTACTACAGAAGAATGCTGTAGATGGGTAGATCACATAACTAATGAGGAGGTATTGAATAGAATTGGGGAGAAGTGGAGTTTGTGGCACAACTTGACCAGAAGAAGGGACCGGTTGGTAGGACATTTTCTGAGGCATCAAGGGATTACAAATTTAGCATTGGAGGGCAGTGTGTAGGGTAAACATCGTAGAGGGAGACCAAGAGATGAATACACTAAGCAGATTCAGAAGGATGTAGGTTGCAGTACGTACTGGGAGATGAAGAAACTTGCACAGGATAGGGTAGCATGGAGAGCTGCATCAAACCAGTCTCAGGACTGAAGACCACAACAACAACAAGCTTAGGGACCGATGACCTCAGCAGTTTGGTCCCATAAAACCTTACCACAAATTTCCGAATTTCCAGTAAAAAATGACTGACAGGCCGAAGACCTTTATTCAACAAATCAAAATCTCGTACCTGGTCGTGTTTTCAACCAACTAATATTTACAAAGCTCTACTGCAGCACACTAAACCAAGTTCCACAAGAGTTTAGTTTTAATACCTGCACAGTGATATAGATCCTTGGGAAACCAGAATACATTCAATGCTCTAAGGAAGTTTGTCAACCACGTTACGACATCCAACAACGGAGCCTGCACCATACAGTGGCTGGGCGGTGTCCGTGGAGGAGGCAGCCGGCCGACAACAGGCGGTGGAGTCGTAGTGGAGCGCAAGTCTGTCCGTAGCTCCGGCTCTACGTGGACTGACCCTGCACGACAATGCGCCGGCCTAAATACTGTCGCGTCGCAGGAAGTATTTTATGTCACGTAGGACCACCGACGGAAATACGTCTCTCCCCACCCCACACCCCCTTCTCCCTTCCAGGTGCGCAATGCCTTGTGGCGCTGCTAGGGCCCGTAGTGGGAACGCTGCAGAACTGTTTTATGGTTCGGAGCGGTTGCGGGGCACGTCGGCAACCCGCGACGTTGTTGTGCCAGATGGGTTGCAGCATGATAGTAAAAATGGTTTAAATGGCTCTGAGCACTATGGGACTCAACTGCTGTGGTCATAAGTCCCCTAGAACTTAGAACTACCTAAACCTAACTAACCTAAGGACATCACACACATCCATGCCCGAGGCAGGATTCGAACCTGCGACCGTAGCGGTCGTGCGGTTCCAGACTGTAGCGCCTTTAACCGCTCGGCCACTCCGGCCGGCCAGCATGATAGTATGAAATTATAAGATGTATAAATAATGATCAGATTACTCATGTATTGTACTATATCTCGAGTAATTATGATAAGTAAATCCGATAAGGATGGTGTGCCACTTGGTGTAAAATTTGAATATGAAAGGTGCTCAAAATGGTTCAAATGGCTGTAAATACTATGGGACTTTATATCTGAAGTCATCAGTCCCCGAGACTTAGAACTACTTAAACCTAATTAACCTCAGGACATTACACACATACATGCTCGACGCAGGATTCGAACCTGCGACCGTAGCGGTCACGCGGTTCCGGACTGAAGCGCCTAGAACCGCTCGGCCACAGCGGCCGGCATGAAAGGTGCAACATAATTAAAGACAATATTTCCCTCGATGCAAAAATACCCATACAATGGGGTGTTTGTGTTTACTGTGTAATTCCAACTGTAGGAAGTAGAATTTAAAATGTGGCTTAGCACAGCTACTATGAGGAGAAAAATCTGCTGGTGCCGGCCCAATGTACTAACTGAAACTCGCTCACGATCGTGGGGCAAGTCAGTCACCAGTTGGCCGTGGGAAGATGTGTGTCGACAAAAGGTCGGCAATTCACTTTGAGTGGAGCGTATGATTCACAGCTTAAAAAACTTGACTGTTTCGCTTGAGAGTGTACAGTTCGCTACAATTACAAAAATTTTGTGGGACCATTTGTTTGACTTGGAGCACTTTCTGCTGCAGTCATAACTTCAAAATATTGCGGATGTTACTCGTATGTGGAGTTCTATGTACTTGCAGGTGTCCATTCTGCCGTGTCTGAGCTAAAGTAGGTCAGCTATTCACGCTTTGGACATTAACTTGTGCTGTGGTCGACTGGGGCGTTTTGAGCCCTAGCAAAGCTAACAATACAGATCGGTTGACAGATTTCTGTGAGGCCTACTATGGGAATTTATTTTTATCTAGCCTAAGAGACTTGCACTGAACAGTCTTTGCTTAAATTAACTATTGTTCGAGTTCATTAGAATGTTCGAGAACATTATTTTTAACTTTAATATGACATTATTAATTTCAAAATTATTTGATTGGTGAGATATATTGTCTTCTCCAGACATTAAAAAGAATATGAAAGCCAAATATGCTCGTGATACCAAAAGATAGGCTCATATAAACTCAAGGTAGATTGAATAAGACATACAAGCAGGATATATGCTAGCACGATGGCTGTGATATGCTGGGGACACGAATTATATTCTTCTTCTTCTTCTTCTTCTTGCGTAACGGCGTCTGTAGAACTACGGGTAGCCCCTTCGTGGACTGCATTTTCCTCTTCTTCTCCCAGAACCTCTTCGTTATTTCTCTTCTTCTCTCCCGCTCTTCTTCCGAGATCTTCAGTTTCCGTTTCTCCTGTCGGCTCCACTGGTGGCACTCCAATCTTTTCCTGTACTCTTCCCTGTCATTGATCTCCGGCATATATTTATTCCTCCAATTTTCCTTTCCTTCGACCTTGATCCCCGATTCCTACCAGTCCTTCCGAAGTTCAACAACCCACTTGGTTCCTGTCTTTCCTCTTGTCCTCCCTGTTGTTTGCCACACTCTCTTCGTCATTCTGTCCATAGTCATCCTAACTACATGCCCAGCAAACCTTGCCCTTTCGAGTCTGATTTCCCCGGATATTGTTCTCATGTTCCGGTACAATTCTTCCCTTGGTCTTCGCATCCACCTCTTTTGGGACCTAGTATTTTTCTCAGTATTTTTCTCTCTTCTTTCTCTAGTTGTTCTGCCCCATTTCTTCCTAGTGTCATCGTCTCAGCAGCATATAATACTGCATTCCTCACTGTTGCCTTGCAGTGGCTTATCTTTGCCTCTCTGGATATATTCTTTTTATTGTATATCTCTCTCGTCATGCGGAACGCCGACCTCATCTTCTTTATCTTCTCTGTTATTCCCTCCTTGCTCCTGTTCCTTCCTGTTATAAATTCTCCCAGGTATTTAATTTTGTCCATAATTTTCACAGTTCCTTCCGGTGTTTCTGCAGTGGTATTTAATCTTGTTATAGGCGATCCTCAGTCCCACCTTTCTGGCTACCTTACTTAAGTTGTCGAGTTGTGTCTTTGCATCTTCTTCCGTCTCAGTATTGCTATGTCATCTGCAAAGGCTAGGCAGTCCACTTGAGCCCTGTTGTCCCCCACATGGGTTTTTGGTATTCCCATTTCCTCGTTTATTGCTCTCCACTGCCTGATTGATCACTTCGTCCAGTGCTATATTGAACAACAATGGTGACAATCCATCTCCCTGTTAAACACCAGTCTTGATCTCAAATTCTTCTGACAGTGCTTCTCTGAATCTCACCCTTGCTTTTGTGTCTGTCAGAATTTCTTTTATGAGTTCTTGTGTAGTTCCGTCAAGTCCTCTGTTCTTCAGGATCCTAACAAGAGTCTGTCTGTCGATGGAGTCACATGCCTTTGTCAAGTCCACGAAGGTTATTACAGTCTTTTTAAGGCCCTATGTTCTATCAGTTGCTTCAGGATAAATATCTGTCCTATACAACCTCTTCCCTTCCTGAATTCCGATTGGTAGTCGCCAACTATACTTTCTACCTGTTCTTCTACTCTCTTGAGCAATAGTTTTGACAGCACCTTGTATCCCATCTCTAGTAGCGATACTCCTCTGTAGTTGTTTGCATCTCTCTTGTCCCCCTTCTTATGTATTGGTACTACAATTGCATTCTTCCATCCTTCTGACAACTTCTTTGTTCTCCAGATAGGTGAATTATGTTGGTCATGTTGTTTATTGCTTTCTTGCCTCCCCACTTTATCATCTCGGCTGATATACCATCTCCTTCAGTTGCCTTATTATTCTTTAGATCGCTTATGGCATGTGCGACTTCATCCCTGGTTGGAGGGCGTTATACATGCTGTGAATAGTTTTAGTTATCATCAAGTTTCAGTACTGGGCGAAGTCTGCTCCAGAGCAGATGGTGCAATCTGCCAACAGCAGTTTCAATTATCTCTCTGCAACATGAGGTAAGCATTTCAACAAGTGGAAGAGCGCTGTGCAGCTACAAACCTCATAGCCGGCCGAAGTGGCCGTGCGGTTAAAGGCGCTGCAGCCTGGAACCGCGAGACCGCTACGGTCGCAGGTTCGAATCCTGCCTCGGGCATGGATGTTTGTGATGTCCTTAGGTTAGTTAGGTTTAACTAGTTCTAAGTTCTAGGGGACTAATGACCTCAGCAGTTGAGTCCCATAGTGCTCAGAGCCATTTTACAAACCTCATAACGCTGGTGTTGCTCCCTGCCTAACCGGGATATGTCGTAAGACACGTCTCTCTCCTGTGAAAGGTGGAAGCCGGTCGCAGTGGAGAGGCGCTGGTGCAGGTGCTTTGGCTGCTGCTGCCGGCTCGACGCGGGCAGCGAGCATCGCCCAGACCACGGCTGCGTCCGCCCACGCCCGGAGTGCATTCTCGGCTTTCCGCCTCTGCCTTTCCCGGCCCGCCGCCGCAGCCGCCGCCTCCGCCTACCTCCTGGTCTTGCTCCTGCAAGTGAGCCTCTGACGAACGTTTCCAATATACATCCTCTTACATCTCCCTGACTCCTCATCCTGCAGCTGTATCTCTCATGCCAAGTCCTGCAGCGCCTCTGACATTACTCCTTCTTCATTGCTGGTGAGAAACTTATGTCTTGTGGAACAAGTGGATTCACACAAGCATTCGAAGCCTACACATACGATTGCCTTACGCACCTCTGGTGGCTATACTGACAGCAAAGAGACCAGAAGCCTTCGTAATGGGGAATCTAGCAGGACACTTGTTTACAAAGGCAAGGAAAGGCATGAACGATAGCTGGTCTCAAGGTTTCGGGAGGAAACATCAGTGCATAAGGCGTTACATGAGTAAATTTCTTTGAAAATTTCAAAAAATGTGGGATGTTTATTGTGTTGCCCATCCTAAGTTCGCCAGAAACTCCTTTATCGAGCTACGAGGCGACTTGTAAAAAGTGTCTCTGAAGACCGTTCACATCGAAAATCAAACAGCCGACACTGCGGCCATTGTGGTAATATGTAACTTCAACGACGGCGTAAAAGTCGTTATGGAAATTATGAACATGCTAGAGCTTGGTACCGTGTTACAAGTCCTGCACAAAGAGGTCGTAAAGCATACCTAGCAAGAACAGCAGCGGATTACAGAATCTGACAGGCCCATAGGACCACCACGGGATCATTTGGGATCTGGAAGGACTACTGTATTGTCCAGTGTTCGCAGAACCTTCCAGAAATAGTAAATATTAAATAACTTAATAATGGCTGGTGGTCGCAATTTAAATGCCGCTGTTCAACGTAACTCCGGAAATGTAATCCAAAACGCTAAATTAGTTTATCTCGAAACCGTATTTTTTCAAATTGGCGGGAAACAACCTGAGAATGGCATATACGAGTTTCTTAGGAACTGATGTCGGAATTAAATTGAATACTCTATCGGCATACGAAGCCCTTTCATGATATCTTCAAAGGTCCGTTTTCGGTGCGCGCTTTCATCTCGGTTTTTAGGCGAAGAAAATAACGTTTCTTTCAACACGCAACCATTTTTGAGAGCTTAATATGTTTCAGTTATATTGTGCATGCTGATAGAAGATATACTGAACATGACTTATACAAAATTATTTTGTTACAGACCCAGTAGGATAGGTTCAGAAATTACCATTGACGACCAATGTTCACGTCGCAAGGGGTCTTCGCACTTGCTGCAGCGGCCACAGAAAGCGCCCTACGCGAACGCAAAAATAATTTATTAAACACAAAAATGTAGGGAATCAAACTAAATGATCAGATTTAGCATTAGTTTTTGTTTTACTTCAAAAAATCACGAAAATCACCTGTTCTTCATCAGTTCAAAGAGGGCTACCCTATCATTCGCTGTTGGTCAATTTATGAAACTGAAATGCTACAGTAACAATAACGAACCACATAAATATTACACTTAGCATTTATGGATATCTCACGTTGGCGTCGACGAAATCTGTTGAAAAAACATGTTGTACAAATATGCCAAAGACAACCTTGACATTTTGTAAATACTAAACGATATCTAAACTAGTGTTCCAAGAAATTTTACCCCCCACCCCCGCCCCCCTCAAGGGAACTGTACTGAGTCACTTATACTGGACTGGTAACAAACAGAACAAGGTGCTATTATTGTGGTTTTGTTTGATCCAACTCTTCACACTAGTCTATCCTCAGTATTTCCTGCATCTCTGAATAACTATTGCAATTTACATATATTTGAAATTTCATTCTGTACTCCAACATTGGCCCCTTATGCAGTCCTCTCCATTAGCAAACTGGCGAATGTCTGATGCGTAAGAACATGTCCTGTCACTCGATCTCTACTTTTACCCAGGTTGTGGCACAAATTTGCTTTTTCATCAATTCTCTGTCTCATGAACTCATCTAATATTCAGCATCCCCCCGTATCACTACATTTCAAAAGCTTCTCTTATATTCTTGGCTCAACAGGCTATCGTCCACGTTTCACTTCCGTACAAGTTGGATTCCAACAGTAATCTGTTTTTAAATTCTCCTGTACTTAACTGGTCTTAGTGTTTTGCAACCATACCTTAATAAACTGATACTTTGGTAATACTGACAGATCTCAGCACCTAACATTTTGGGAAATGGAGTTATTACACTCTTGTTAATGTGTGATGGTATTTAGCCTTTCTCTTGGACGTCATGCGGGATGATTTTGTCACGGCTGGCTCTCAGAAGTATCTTAATAATTCTTGTCGACTGCTCCAGGAACCTTCATCCGGCTAAGACCTTTCACTTTTCTGTCAGTTTCTTCTCGCAGTGTGATATCCTCATATTATCTTCATTTACTTTATCTTCCGTCTAATACACTACTGTCCATCAAAATTGCTACACCACGAAGATGACGTGCTACAGACGCGAAATTTAACCGACAGGAAGAAGATGCTGTGATATGCGAATGATTAGCTTTTCAGAGCATTCACACAAGATTAGCGCCGGTGGTGACACCTAAAACGTGCTGACATGAGGAACGTTTCCAACCGATTTCTCATACACAAACAGCAGTTGACCGGCGTTTCCTGGTGAAACGTTGTTGTGATGCCTCGTGTAAGGAGGAGAAATGCGTACCATCACGTTTACGACTTTGATAAAGGTCGGATTGTAGCCTATCGCGATTCCGGTTTATCTTATCGCGACATTGCTGCTCGAGTTGGTCGAGATCCAATGACTGTTAGCAGAATATGGGATCGGTGGGTTCAGGAGGGTAATACGGAACGCCGTGCTGGATCCCAACGGCATCGTATCACAAGCAGTCGTGATGACAGGCATCTTATCCGCATGCCTGTAACGGATCGTGCAGCCACGTCTCGATCCCTGAGTCAACAGATTGGGACGTTTGCAAGACAACAACCATATGCACGAACAGTTCGACGACGTTTGCAGCAGCATGGAATATCAGCCCGGAGACCATGGATGCGGTTACCCTTAACACTGCATCACAGGAGCGCCTGCGATGGTGTACTCAACGACGAACCTGGGTGCACGAATGGCACGGATGTATCTAAGTTCTGTTTACAGCATCATGACGGTCGCATCCGTGTTTGGTGACATCGCAGTGAACGCACATCGGAAGCGTGTATTCGTCATCGCCGTACTGGCGTATCACACGGCGTGATGGTATGGGGTGCCATTGGTTACACGTCTCGGTCACCTCTTGTTCGCATTGACGGCACTTTTAACAGTGGACGTTACATTTCAGATGTGTTACGACCCGTGGCTCTACCCTACATTCGATCCCTGCGAAACCCTACATTTCAGCAGGATAATGCACGACCGCATGCTGCAGGTCCTGTACGGGCCTTTCTGGATACAGAAAATGTTCGACTGCTGCCCTGGCCAGCACATTCTCCAGATCTCTCACCAAATGGAAACGCCTGGTCAATGGTGGCCGAGCAACTGGCTCGTCACAATACGCCAGTACTACTCTTGATGAACTGTGGTATCGTGTTGAAGCTGCATGGGCAGCTGTACCTGTACACGCCATCCAAGCTCTGTTTGACTCAAAGCCTAGGCGTATCACGGCGGTTATTACGGCCAGTGGTAGTTGTTGTGGGTGCTGATTTCTCAGGATCTGTGAACCCAAATTGCGTCAAAATGCAATCACATGTCAGTTCTAGTATAATATATTTGTCCAATGATGCCCCTTTATCATCTGTATTTCTTCTTGGTGTAGCAACTTTAATGGCCAGTAGTGTATTTTGAGCCATTGGAGCTCTGTGGTTATCAATTTTTCATCTACGTGCATAGTTCGTCCACGAGGGGCTACCAGGCGGGTATTGGTGCGCTCTTGTGGCGGTTGGGGAAGAAACTAAAAGTTAGACCCAGTCGGGATACAGAAGAAGTTGCCAGTCGGCACAGAAGGCAAGCTGCTTGTTTGCTCTGAGTCCAGCAGGGTGGATTGTGCGGTTGGCAACTTAAATCACTGAAGAACTGTTGTTGATTTCAATAAAATTGCCACATGTGAAGTCGAAATCACGAGGTTGGATGGTGGTGATTGCTTCTGTATCTGGGGACGTATTTTCTCGCCTTCGCAGTTACAACACAATCGCAACATTTTGAACAGACAGTTAGCTGAATTTTGTTACGGGTACACGAAGTAATTGGTCCGGTAACCTGTTCCCGAGCAGTGATGTCAAGTGATTTCTCACGCTAAATAATTTCTGCTTGTCCTATGCTGCCATTTATATGCTATATTTTACGAATTTGTCCGCTAGACTGTTTTTAAGTCTTAGTATTTTATAACTACGCTAGGTCAAGTAGTCTCACTTGGGCTTGTATTTAATGTGTTGTTCCGTTCACCTTGGTGCGGAAGTAGGCCTCGTTATTAATTATAATACGGTTCCTATGTGCTCATGTGTAAGTACATACTGCTTCTCAGGTTTCAGTTTGAATTTGAGATCGGTTATAAGTCTGTGGGTCAGGATGGCCAAAATGCCGAATCCTATGATAAACTGTCGAGTGGATTCGTGTTTGTTACATATGATCTTTTTATGCTGTCTATAACTGATCTGTGGTTTGTATGCCAGATAGCCACCTTCCGATTACATTAGTTCTATCCTAGATTAATGGTCGCACGTCCCGTGATCAACTTTCTGTACGCATTTCCTTTTCTGTTTGTGGCCAGCTGAATGGAATTTGACTACCACGTGGACGAATTGTTCCCGTGTTAGAGGTTCCATATTGTCCAGATACAATAGTTTGCAGTTAATTCTGTGATTTTATGACAATGTCAGTGTAAGATTTTGGGGAATATTATATTGCGTTCAGTGTGATTGAATTTAAGTCTGTATTCGTGTTTCTCTAGTGATTACACTAGTGTAAGAATTGTTTTGACAAATTTTCATGTGTTTATCTCGCTTAAAATTTTCTGGTTTTAATTTCACGGGATGTTACTAAGCACCTGGGATTTTCCTTCATCGTCAAAAATGTAACCTGGACCTGCTGTAAATGGTGATTATCACACCGAAGTGCCAAAGAAACTGGTATAGCCAAGCGTATTCAAATACAGAGATACCTAAACAGGCAGAATACGGCGCTGCGGTCGGCAACGCCTGTATAAGACAACAATTGTCTGGTGCAGTTGTTGTTGGATCGATCGTGTGGCAGTCCCGGGATAGAAGTTTTAACGCACTCACCCGGTTTGATATGTCCTGTCCTGACAACTTTAAAGTGCCTGTGAGCCCAGGCTCTGTCAGGTAAGAACATCAGAATAATAGCTGTCATATATGACCAGAACGTGTGAGTGAGGAAGGGGTAACCTCTACCTTAGATCAAACCTCGTGCAGATTGCAGCGAGCAGGGCGACCGTGGTCGGCTCGTTAGATGGTCGTAAGGGAAAATCCCAACTTGATCTCTACCACAGAGATGCTGTGTCCCATCGTTCGTGCGTCGACTATAACAACAAACTCACTTAAATCGACATGGTGTAGCATAGTCTCAAGTTCCAAGTCCGAAAAAGGACCATGGAACCGATCTGGACAATATCGTCTATCTGCTTAATGCCTTCCTCAAATTAAGCCCCAAGACCAGACGCGCAATATGCGGCTGACATGGACTCGAAAGAAACTACCCAAATCAATTCCAATCTGAAGCAGATATGAAGTGAACACACACTATTGACTCCTACACTTAACGCCTGAGCAACGCAGACTGCAGAGATTAGGACGACCGTGGTCGGCTGTGGCGTGTTTAGGTGGCAGGTGCGTCGGCACCTTGCGAACCTGTACGCCTGAGAGTTCTGCTCTGCCCTAATTTTTCGTGAGCTGAAAAACTATGTTTTTTCTGAGTAACTCAATTGGCTATGTTTACTCACAAAGGCTGAGTGATAAGTACACTGTTACCTCAAATGTTATGAAGAACTTAGTTACACAGATCGTACCTCGTAGTCCCCAACACAGAGAAGTTACGAGATTTTTAAACCAAATATGGGTGACATCAGAGCCTCGTGAACACACACAGATGTTCACAACAAAATGTCTCTTCTGTAGCCACAACAAAGCCGCATTTTCTCCAGCCAGCACACAGACTTTCCAGGAAGGGAGCGACTTGAATTACGATCTCGTAATTCGCTCTATTCTCCGGCCTTCCCCCACCGTGTTGTGGGCTCGCCGCTGCCACATCTAGTGTCGGCCAGTGAGAGCTTTCGCTGCAACTTTCGTCCTTTCGTTGCCCATTGGTGTTTCAAAAACAAATTGGGGTGTGAGCTAGTTTCACTTAGTCCAATGAGCGTTCGCCATTCTCTCTATTAGTAATAAGCTGTGCCCCAACAGGAGCTGTCCACGTGGACTTCTTGTGTTGTTCACGCCCCTATCACGTGATATTTGAATGTTTACACAACAACCCGGTGACTCACGCTTTATGCACTCCAAAAGCGACCTGCCACAGTGTTGGTGACTGTTTTCTTAAAATGATTTCGCCGAGGACGTGTGGGTCTCTCGTCCTATACATGTGAGGGTTACGTGAAATTTGTGTCAAACTGATGATGCACTTCCTGCGTTAGTACGTTTGCACGTGAGTGGAAGGGCTCTGTTTTGCTTTGAGACCACCCAAATGAACCCCCTGCTGCGTTTAAGTGTTTACTTCAGTGCAGGTGTGAGTAAGGCGACTCCCCCAAAGGCGAATCATGGTTGTGCAGTAATCTCCGCCGACAATGGCAGGCGCGGTCCCAGCATGATGTTCCTAATTGCTCCCGCAGCGGTGGTTCGCTTGTTTGTGGCTTTCCCAAGTTGAGTTCCCTGTCGCTGTGCCGGGATCATCTGGGAAATTTCCCTTACATATCAATTCACTGCCACAGAAATGCTACTTGTCTATCAACATTCAAATTAGGTGGATCTTGTTAGTATCGAATTCATGTCAGCCATGAACGAATTAGTTACTCTCTGTACTATGCAAATAGCCGGCCGGGGTGGCCGAGCGGTTCTAGGCGCTACAGTCTGGAACCGCGCGACTGCTACGGATGCAGGTTTAAACCCTGCCTCGGGCATGGATGTTTGTGATGTCCTTAGGCTAGTTAGGTTTGAGTAATTCTAAGTTGTAGGGGACTGATGACCTCAGATGTTAAGTCCCATAGTGCTCAGAGCCATTTGAACCATTTTTTACTATGCAAATAATGTGATTCTAAGTAAAGTATGGCTTTTGGGGTATCAAATTGGCTTGATGAGTAGAATCGATTTCTCGATACAAAAAATATGTTAGGTGCTAAAAATCATCCTGACACCTTCCAAACTTAATCTATTTACAGGATTATTTTCAGGTAATTTTGGCATCAGCCACTGGAGTCCAAACCCCCCAAGAGTCTACTAGTCCTAATGTATCAAGAGTTGAGTGAATTACCCAGTCATTTTTACTGGGGCAATATTTACCCTGTTTTTCCTTCATGTTAAAATTCACTTTGTGGGAGCTGTGTTGTCGCTCTTACTATTCTGTTCATTAATGACAATGTAAATATTCATGCAAAGCCTACTGTTTGTATACCGGGAATTGTTCTGTCTTGGTGCCTATGCTATAGTAAATTTTTATCTTAGTGTCGTCAGCAATGAGATCGATGCTTCAGGGTCTGTTTTTCATGATAAAATTCTGTTCCTGCTTCTTACTAAAGATTAAATTACTATTATAATTATAGTTCACTAACAGGGTTTGCTGTCATTCGCTTCAAGTGCCTTCCATGTTAACTGATTGTTTCTTAATATACGGCACACAAAATCTCTGTTCATATTTATTAACATTGTAAATTTGTTTGGTGATCATTTTGCCAAAGACATTTTATCACTGGATAAATTTTTAAATTTAATGTTCAATAAAACTGTGTAGTAAAAAGGCGAATGAAGGTTTGTAAACCCCTGGTCCATGCCTTTCCGAAATTCTCAGTAGTCATCGTACAGTTTTCTTCACGTATATCTTAAAGACATTCTCATTTTCTCTAAAAATGGAGTGTGACGATTTAATGCTTATTACGTCTGCTTTTCGTAAAAATAGATCTCATTTTTGATAAATACATTGCAGGAAAAAGAAATTATTATATCCTTTTAGCGGATTCCAATTCACTCGGGATTTATTGCATCAGTGCCTGTGGAGTACATGAAATGTTTATATTTACATATCAATACCGTAAGCGGTTCTGAGGTACCAGGTATCGACCCGTGGTAAAACACCCATATTAGTAAATGCTGTAGCCTCCATGGACGACAATACCGGTATCGACTCCTGCATCCAGTCGATTGTACAGGTGGCGAATACTGTACTGGGGTACGTTAAGCCCCACATGCTTCACCAGTTCACACAGTTCTGTAAGACTTTTTTGTTGCTGAGTGCAACGAATCACTTCTCCACCCGACATATCCCACACGTGTTCGATTGGAGACAACTCCGGAGGTCGTGCTGACTAGGGACATTCCTGCACGCCTTGCAGTGGGCGATGAGCTTCTCTGGCAGTGTGTGGGCGAGCATTGTCCTGTTGGAACAACACCTCACCTTCGCGTTGCAAGAACAGTAAAAGAGTGGTGTAACAACATTCTGCACGTACCGAGCGCTGGTTCACATCCCCTCCAGAAACACCAAAGGTGAACGAGAGAGTGCTTATCGCAGACCAGACCATAAAACCTGATGTGGGACCTGTGTGTCTTGGACGAATGCACTCAGTGAGACAGCGATTACCAAGTACATGTAGTATGTGCAAACGGCCATCACTAGCATGCAGCTGTAGCAATATAACCCATTACCTCGAAGTATACGAATTACATGAAGTTTCACATCCTAATGATGACGATAACTGGATGCTGTACGACTGTTGCCTTCTGACGAGCACCTAACTTCCATACCATACCTGCAAGTAACAGAAAAGTGTAGACAGAAGATAGATAAAAAAAAGATAGGTAAGTTGAAAGAGACAAAGGCAACATTTTTTCAATACTGCAAAAAAAATTTTTTTTTCATTAATGTGTATTGTCTCTTGGATCTAAAGGTGGGGTCAAATCATCTAGAAAGTTTTGCGCATTATGCACGCTAGCAGTCAAGCCGTGCGCGTCGATACTGTGGCGTGAGTGGAAGACGGGATTAAGATGTTTCTGACCCTACAGGGTCGCAACAATTCGCCTTGACACGTCTGGGCTCACAGGTCGTCTTATCTGTGCTGTGGCAGCTGTACGATCTGCCACTGCTGCGCTTGCAATACGACGATCCTGACGAGCGTCTGTGCTGGGTGGACGTGCAGAACCTCGTCTACGGGTGTGAGAATGTTCACGTGACCACTGTTACCAGCATCGTTGCACAGCTGACGTCCGTCCCCGTTAGCAGAGTGGTCAGCGCGGCGGAATGCCACGCCAAGGGGCCCGGGTTCGATTCCCGGCTGAGGCAGCAGATTTTCTCCGCTCCGGGACCGGGTGTTGCCATCATCATTTCATCCCCATCTCCGAATCGAAAGTGGCCCTATGTGGCGTCGAATGCAATAAATGCTTGCCGTCGGCGGCCGAACTTGCCCGAATGGGGGACTCCCAGCCCACAATGCCGTACGCTCATTTCCATTTCCATTGCACAGCTGACGCAACACGTCCAACATGTGCGGCAATTCTAAGAAAGAACCATCCCGCTATGTGGAAGCCCACAATTTGACCCCTTTCACTCGCCCATTTAGCCGGCCGCTGTGGCCGAGCGGTTCTAGGCACTTCAGTCCGGAAGTGCGCTGCTGCTACGGTCGCAGGTTCGAATCCTGCCTCGGGCATGGATGTGTGTGATGTCCTTAGGTTAGTTAGGTTTCAGTAGTTCTAAGTTTAGAGGACTGATGACCTCAGATGTCCCACAGTGCTTAAAGCCATTTGAACCATTTGAACTAGCTCATTTTACAATAGAAAGCACGAGTGCGTTACCGTGACATGGTTGCCTGCTTGCTTCTCATATTTGCGCCACACTAAGCCGCCTGGCTGCGAGCGTCCACTGCTGAAGGGTAGACAGTGATGGCGGTCTGGCAGCTATTCCACTGCGCTATTTGTTGGCGGTCTACGCTGAATGCTTTATCAGTACATCTACTATCCTCCAAGTGGCATATGTGTCACCGTCGGTTGAAAATCGACGTCGTCTTTCCAGATGTTCTAATTTGTTTTCCCGCCAGAGTATAATGAGCAAAGTTGTCTCGATGATTTGAGCCACATTTAATGGTCATCAATATACAGGATGTGTCCCAGCTATCTTGTCCACCCAAAATATCTCTGGAACAATAACAGCTATTGGAAAACGACTTTCACCGGTATCAATGTAGGGCTGGGGCCCATGAAAGTACATATTTGGAAACATTCTAAAACGAAAGCATATGTGTTTTTTAACACAAACTTATGTTTTTTTAAGTGGACCACCTATATTTTATCTTCAGCAATCCATATCATGACAAAGCACATACACAATGGCGTTGATTGCATCGCAATGTTCCCATTACATCCCGAGATATTGAGACGCGAAGTTGATGCTTGAAACACCAGACATGCGCTGCTAGCGCACGTCCTGAGGCTCAGGCGTGAACCCCATGCTGCCCGTAATCGCGATGTGAATGACATGCGTAATCACACTTCCATACTTATCAAGAGGTCCGAAACGAATAATACGGTCTGCTGCCATCCTGCATTAACGTCGTACATTCCAGCAGGTATTTATCCCATAGGCTAGGGGTGATGCGGTTCTGTACCATATCTGTGTACCGCAACGTTAGTCACAAAGTTAACTTCGCTTATCGTTAATCCGTTACTAAAAATGTAATGCCGTTCAACGTTAAAACTTTACTTTACTGTAGATCTAGCGCAAGTGACAGTTAATCATTCACTCGTAATAGTGAAATTCAAGTTGATGGTTTTAGTGAAACGAGCAAGTGGACTAAAAGTTTTACCGTTGTTTAGGTAAAAATGTTTTGATTTGGGAAGTTCAAGTAGGACATAGAAGATGAATGTAAACATGTTTAATCAATTAGTTTTATTATCACATAATTATCAATGTTATGTTTATCTAATGCGTTAAGTGATAAATTGTTGCAAACAAATGTTTCTTAAAATCACTGGGTAAAATGGCCCTTTGTAGAAACTTCCACTGTGATACCAGCACTACATACTAAACATAGCGTTCACATCTCATGCTCAAAGTGATGCCCATTGGCTTGCATATATAGGGTCACTCTGCGGATGAAGGATGCCCTACTTCGTGTTACTGTTTCCTCTTTGATCGCTGTACAAGCATCAATAATGCGTTTCTTAATGTCCTCTGGTGTTGTTGGTTCATGTTGGTAAAAAGCATCCTTCACTGCTCCCCAAAGAAAATAATTCAGCGGTGTAAGGTCCGGAGATCGGGCAGGCCACCTAACTGGGCCACCTCGTCCAATCCACCTACCAGGGAACTTACGGTTCAGAAGTCGTCGTGTTCGTATGGCGTTATGTTCAGGGCATCCGTCATGCTGATACCACATGACCATTCTCCGGCTCAGAGGTACGGTGTCCAAGAGAACAGGAAGATTGTGTCGTATAAATCTTGAGTATTGTCTGCCATTTTGGATGCCATTTATAAAGAAAGGTCCGATAATGGTATCTCCAATAATCCCACACCAAACAGTAACTTTCCACGGACGTTGACGCTCTACCTGATGGAGCCTTCTTGGATTGTCTGCGGACCAATAATGCAAATTCCTCATATTCACGATTCCTTTGTTGGAGAATGATGCCTCGTCGGTAAAGAGAAAATCTGCAAAAAAATTTGGATTAGTCAGAAGTTTTTGCTGAGCCCACCGACAAAATGTTACACTATGGCGGGAGTCATTTCCATGAAGATCCTGGTGTAAATAAACAAGGTAAGGATGAAATTTATGACGTTTAAGAATACGCTATGCACTTGATTTCGACACACCAACTTCACGTTCAATTTGACGTGTGCTGATTTGAGGATTCACAGCTATGGTAGTGAGCACAGCAACTTCAGCACGTTCATCTGTGCGTGTTCTAGGACGATGCCGAGGTCTTGGATTTAAGCTTCCCGTTTCACGTAGACGAGATGTGAGACGACCAAACATCCGGCGCGAAGGCGATGGCTTGTCAGGGAATCGTCTTCTGTACAGTCGTTCTGCCTGAACAGCATTTCGTCCACCTACAACAGGGTACAGTACAAGTATGTAGAGTAGGGTAGAAAACAGATATATTAACGTCATAATCATACTGTTCGATAACAGTAGTATCAACAAACAAGCAATCTCATAACGTATTTCCCGTCAACATACATTCACCATAGATCAGCAGCATTTCTCCCATATCTCCATGTGTGTACATTATACTGTACATTATAAGTTCCACAACACAACGTTTATTCACAATGTGTACTACCTCCCTGCCGTCACTAGATTACTCTGATGCACGACTACACTGGCAAGCGGTGTACTGCACGCCAAAGCAACAACAAATGGGATGCTCGGAGGGTGGTGGAATACAGGAGTTTGCATGGGTCGCAAATCATAAACAAGGCGAAGTGGTAACTGTAGCAGTAGTGGGAACTACGTTGGACACTTGACTAGGTAGAGCCAGGCCCTGCGCGACAGGCACAATGGGTCATATAACGCATTAGATAAACCTTATTTTGGGTGTGCAGGATAAATAAGACAACCTGACGGGTGTACACCGATCGGTACTGGTTCATATTGTGTACGTAGATACGTAAAACGTGCAAGAGGGAAATCATTATGTGCTTATGAGAGTTGATGGCAGCAGACCGTATTATTCGTTTCGGACCTCTCGATAAGTATGTAAGTGTGATTACGCATGTCAATCACATCGCGATTACGGGCAGCATGGGGTTCACGCCTGAGCCTCAGGACGTGCGCTAGCAGCGCATGTCGGGTATTTCAAGCGTCATCTTCGCGTCTCAATATCTCGGGATGTAATGGGAATATTGCGATGTAATCAACGCCATTGTGTATGTGCTTTGTCATGGTACGGATTGCTGAAGAAAAAATATAGGAGGTCCATTTAAAAAAACATAAGTTTGTGTTAAAAAACACATATGCTTTCGTTTTAGAATGTTTCCAAATATGTACTTTCATGGGCCCTAGCCCTACATTGATACCGGTGAAAGTCGTTTTCCAATAGCTGTTATTGTTCCAGAGATATTTTGGGTGGACAAGATAGCTGGGACACCCTGTATATCTAAAAGCAACATGAGATCCAAGAGAAAATATATATTAATGAAATAATTTTTTTACAATATTGAAGAAATGTTGCCTTTTTCTCTTTCAACTTATGTATCTTTTTTTTATCTATCTCCTGTCGACACTTTTCTATTACTTGCAGGTATGGTTTGGAAGTCAGATGCTCGTCAAAAGGCAACAGTCCTCCAGTATCCAGTTATCGTCATGTGAAACTTCATGTAATTCGTAGACTTCGAAGTAACTGGTTATCTTGCTACCTCTGAAACAACCTGAAATTTAGGTTTTAATGGTTACTCTAGTTAGAATAAAAGTACATAAGTACGTTCTCTTTGGCTCTACTGCTTTTCACACAAGTAAAACGTAAATCTGAAAAAAGTTCTGTTGCCACCTCTGCCCATTAAAAAGGAAAGGGAGATTTGGGTTTAGTGACTCGTCGTCAGCAAGGTTCATTACAGTCGGAACACAAGCTCTGACTGTGACATGGGTTGGGAAGGAAATCTGCCGTGCCCTTTCAAAGTGACCATCGCGGTATTTGTCTGTAACGGCTTAGCGAAAGCACGGTAAACGTAAATCTGGATGTCTGTACGAGGTTTTGATCCGTTGTCCTCCCGAATGAGAGTCCAGTGTGCTGACCACTTGGTCCTTACACATGATTTGGGCCTAATGAAACAGTATGTGAAAGCAATATCCGAAAGTGTGCGGTGTGGTTTAACAAACGAAGAAATGAAAGCGAATGTAGGCGTGTTTGTAAGACCTGATATTTATTTTATTTATTTAATGAACTTGATTTCATTAGGGCCATTAAATTATCTCTTACATCGGACCAGGGTTTCATACAGTACCTTTTCTACATTAGTTACCCAAAAAATAACAATTTTAAAAATCATGTTCGTTTACAACGACGTATTAGAATGAACTGTGTGTGAGGAGACTGTTACTAATTTCTTAGGCAACGGAAAGGTCCCACATTATACACTCCTGGAAATGGAAAAAAGAACACATTGACACCGGTGTGTCAGACCCACCATACTTGCTCCGGACACTGCGAGAGGGCTGTACAAGCAATGATCACACGCACGGCACAGCGGACACACCAGGAACCGCGGTGTTGGCCGTCGAATGGCGCTAGCTGCGCAGCATTTGTGCACCGCCGCCGTCAGTGTCAGCCAGTTTGCCGTGGCATACGGAGCTCCATCGCAGTCTTTAACACTGGTAGCATGCCGCGACAGCGTGGACGTGAACCGTATGTGCAGTTGACGGACTTTGAGCGAGGGCGTATAGTGGGCATGCGGGAGGCCGGGTGGACGTACCGCCGAATTGCTCAACACGTGGGGCGTGAGGTCTCCACAGTACATCGATGTTGTCGCCAGTGGTCGGCGGAAGGTGCACGTGCCCGTCGACCTGGGACCGGACCGCAGCGACGCACGGATGCACGCCAAGACCGTAGGATCCTACGCAGTGCCGTAGGGGACCGCACCGCCACTTCCCAGCAAATTAGGGACACTGTTGCTCCTGGGGTATCGGCGAGGACCATTCGCAACCGTCTCCATGAAGCTGGGCTACGGTCCCGCACACCGTTAGGCCGTCTTCCGCTCACGCCCCAACATCGTGCAGCCCGCCTCCAGTGGTGTCGCGACAGGCGTGAATGGAGGGACGAATGGAGACGTGTCGTCTTCAGCGATGAGAGTCGCTTCTGCCTTGGTGCCAATGATGGTCGTATGCGTGTTTGGCGCCGTGCAGGTGAGCGCCACAATCAGGACTGCATACGACCGAGGCACACAGGGCCAACACCCGGCATCATGGTGTGGGGAGCGATCTCCTACACTGGCCGTACACCGCTGGTGATCGTCGAGAGGACACTGAATAGTGCACGGTACATCCAAACCGTCATCGAACCCATCGTTCTACCATTCCTAGACCGGCAAGGGAACTTGCTGTTCCAACAGGACAATGCACGTCCGCATGTATCCCGTGCCACCCAACGTGCTCTAGAAGGTGTAAGTCAACTACCCTGGCCAGCAAGATCTCCGGATCTGTCCCCCACTGAGCATGTTTGGGACTGGATGAAGCGTCGTCTCACGCGGTCTGCACGTCCAGCACGAACGCTGGTCCAACTGAGGCGTCAGGTGGAAATGGCATGGCAAGCCGTTCCACAGGACTACATCCAGCATCTCTACGATCGTCTCCATGGGAGAATAGCAGCCTGCATTGCTGCGAAAGGTGGATATACACTGTACTAGTGCCGACATTGTGCATGCTCTGTTGCCTGTGTCTATGTGCCTGTGGTTCTGTCAGTGTGATCATGTGCTGTATCTGACCCCAGGAATGTGTCAATAAAGTTTCCCCTTCCTGGGACAATGAATTCACGGTGTTCTTATTTCAATTTCCAGAAGTGTATTTCTGTTGTAGTTCAAGAAGGTAGGCTGTTTGACGAACAAAAAGATCCACGTTTTGATTGGTCGTCTTGACCGTTTCCCAGAATAATAGAGGGGATTAAGTGAGTATTACGGCCTTAGAAATAATACTATGACGGCAGACTAACGTTCGACACTTCACAGACACATAAACAGCTATTTTATTCCATGTTATAGGGTTCAAATGGCTCTGAGCACTATGGGACTAAACATCTGAGGTCATCAGTCCCCTAGAACTTAGAACTACTTAAATCTAACTAAGGACACCGCACACATCCATGCCCGAGGCAGGATTCGAACGTGCGACCGTAGCGATCTCGCGGTTCCAAACTGAAGCGCCTGGAAGCGCTCGGCCACACTGGCCAGCTATCATGTTATATGAATGAAGGAGAAGAGATATAGGAAATAAAGTCAATGAATACATAATCTATGTAACAAATAGGTATTTTCATTTTAGAACTTCAGTAAAGCTTTCGTCAATACCGAAAAATTAAATTAATTTTTATTCCAATTACAAGTGTTTTGCTAATTTTCTAGTTTATAAAGCAATTAGTAAATTAGTGAATTTTACCAGCGTTACAAAAGAAAAATTCATCTATCGGAGATGAAAACACAATAAAAAAGGTTTTAGTTTGTATTAAGATGTCAACAAACAGCTGTTTGATGCTTGGCAAAAAAGATTGCATTTCTGTGAAAGAAAATGGTACTAGGGTTCAGAGACAAAAAAGGTTAATATTGTGTGATTTAAATGAACTGTTCGCTGAATTCAAAACTGAAAACCCTAACATTAATATTTGAAGATCGCAATTTTGCGAGTTGAGACCTAAATGGTGTATTGTTGCAGGGGCATCTGGCACCCATAATGTTTGCGTTTGTATCACCAGAATGTAAAGCTGATGATAGATGGGGCCAACCTTATAAAGTTGACTATAAAGAACTTTTGAAAGTTCTGGTTTGCAATACTGACAGTTACAGTTGTATGATCATGGGAAAATGTCAGACAGAAAAAACAGTCAAGATAGGTTTACTTAATCTTTCACCAGTTCTAGGCCTCGTCAGACAGTCTGGGGAAATTACAAACTAGTATAAATGTATGTTGCTATTAGAGGCAATGATTAATGAATAAATTAAAAATAACAAGAGGAAGACATACACCAACTGGACTGTAGAGCACAGGTCCACATTAGTGCTCTAGGGGTTGGTGAGTGGTATAAATTTCAACTCGTAAAATATTGCACCACAACTGAGCTTACTGATAAAAATTCTTGCTAATCGTAATCGAGTTGTCTAATGTAATTAAGAGTTCCATAAATCTGGGAGGTATCAGCCAGACAGCTACTGTCAGTGCTCCATTACATCACCTCAAAGCAATACGAAAAACGTTAATGACTGTAGGAAAAAGATAGCTACTAAGGCGGGCAAGGGTATCTAACTTGGGCAAATAGGAATGTTCAGTGAGCAGAAAAAAACTCAAGACAGCAAAATACACCCATATAATGGCTGCGGTAGCATTCTTGCTTCCCGCACACAGGGTCCCGGGTTCGATTCCCGGCGTGGTTAGGGATTTTCCCTGCCTCGAGAGGACTGGGTGTAGTGTCGTCTTCATCATCATTCATCCCCATTACGGTCGGAGGAAGGCAATGGCAAACCACCTCCGCTAGGACCTTGCCTAGTCGGCGGTGCGGGTCTCCCGCATCGTCCCCTTCGCTCCTCGTAGTATGGGACCTCATCATCATCAAGGAAGTCACATTGTGAGAAAAACGTAATTTGAAGAAAAACTCTGAGGCCAAATACGGATTCAGTGCGCATAGTGACGTGGGAACGGGCTGCCGCCTAACGAAGAACAGTTACATATTATTCATTCGTTGGTCTATGATATCTGACAAGTTTTAGTTCCTAAGACTGTTAATTAAATCTGTATCGATTTTAGCCTCTCCGTATAATAACTTCCGATTTGTAGTTCCCTTCCTGACCTTCATCGGCAAACTGACGGCAGATACGGCAGGTCCTGGGCCGGCCTAAGCCACTGGCAGAGTTCCGGTGAGCTTCTCGGACAGGGGCGGGGCTGCAGTTCGCTAATCCGCCCACCGGATGCCACGCAGGCGGGCGCCAGCGCGAATTTAATTAGCAGCTTGGTCGCCAGAAAGTTTTCCTGCGCAATCAGTGACTAACTACCTGACTTCCCAGTTCCTTCCCCTACCGAAGAAACTTTGCCGTCTCACTTAAATTCTCGCTACAGCCTACGTCTCAACAGTTAGTCTTCAAGAGCCTTACCCACATTTCCTTCATTCCTTACCAAGAAACATTTAGTCGGGAAACCTTACGCCGTTTTCCACGAAATCATATCCAGGAAGTAACCGTTTCGTTCTACCTATTCACGATGAGTCACCACCTTCTTCTTTGTGATGACACTACGGACAAGATAGTAGACAGTGCAATGTAATGTTTACAGATTACAAACTTACGTAAGTATCGTCAACTTTAAATATTATGCCTTACTGCTGTGCACGTAATCAGTTAACTCTCATGTTTTTCAATTCCCGTTATGCTACGTGACACATAGGACTGAACAGTCGCAATAACTATTCATTTATCATTATTTTTTGGGTTTTAACTATTGCAAAGCTCTAATCGTTATAGAAAACTATCCTTCAATATACGTCAATATACGTTTCTTAGCGAATCTCTGCCTCTCCGTATAGAAAGAAAAGCACAACTGTTTTAAAGTGGTCTCACTTCTCTCGTAAGAGAAACTTTTCTCATTCTTTTTCGGTCTGTGTCGAAGCCGATGAAACGTGCATTAATAAAATTACATAAAAAATCGTTTAGTATTTTTAATTTTCCAATAAAGGTACTGTAAATTAATTTTTTGTGCATTCAATGATAGGGAAATGCGACGCAAACAAATAGCTATTTCTCTTAAGAAGGAGATCGAGCAGCTTAAAGGTGATACAAACGAAAGTCAGTAAAGCAGTTCGGCACTGCTAAATCAACACTGTCGACGATACTTAAAAATAGAAATCAAATGATGGAAATGTTCGAACACAATATGCCGAACTCACAGAGAAAACTTACGACAACATATATATGAGTTTTGTTACTTGGGAAGAAAAATAACCTATGATGGTCGAAGTAGAAAGAATATAAAAGCGAGACTGGCAATGTCAAGAAAAGCGTTTCTGAAGAAGAGAAATTTGTTAACGCCCAGTATAGATTTAAGTATCACGAAGTCCTTTCGGAAAGTATTTGTATGGAGTGTACCATATACGGAAGTGAAACATCCTTTCGGAAAGTATTTGTATGGAGTGTACCATATACGGAAGTGAAACATAGACGATAAACAGCTTATACAAGAAGAGAAGAGAAGAGAATCATTTGAAATGTGGTGCTACAAAAGAGTGCTGAAGATTATATGGGTGGCTCACATAACTAATGAGGAGAAACTGAATAGAACTGGTGAGAAGAGAAATTTGTGGTACAGTCAGATTAAAAGTAGGGATCGGTTGGTAGGGCATATTCTGAGGCATCAAGAGATCATCAGTTTAGGGAAGTGTGGGGGAAAAATCGTAGAGGGAGACCAAGAGATAAATACACTAAGCAGATTCAGAAGGATGTAGATTGCAGTAGTTACTCGGAGATGAAGGGGCTTGCATAGGATAGAGTAGCATGGAGAGCTGCATCAAACCAGTCTTTGACTCAAGAGCACAACAATAACATATATATTTAAAAAAATAAAAGAAATAAAAAATAATAAATAAATAAATAGACAAAACAGTATAGAATAAAAATGGAACGTCAAAGTGTTGACGAATGTTTGCGTTGGAGCTAAACAAGTTTTACTAATTGTGAGTGCAGAGGTTCTGCAGTCTACAATGTTCCTTTCAATTATAGAACGCGAAAGGTTTCTTCAAAGCTTACGAAACTGGCTTATTTTACCGTCGTTGCTTCTCCAACGAAGATTTTCTGTTTAACAGACAATCGTGTGCAGCACGGAAGATCTACGTCATTGGCAGATGCAGTTCACATCGATTTGAGAAACAACGTCTGTTTGTCACTGAGAAATGTTTAAAATCGGGATGTATGCAAGTATTGTTGATAATTCTCCAGCAAACCAAAATATTAAATAACAAGATATAAAACTTTTGATCTGTCGTCCAGATACCACAAGCATTTTAAGAAATTTCAAATTTCTCTACGGAAAGCAGTTGCCTTAAAAATATTATTCAAGTTCAAACCAATGGATTTCTCTAGTAGTTTATTAGATGTACTGTAAGTGTTGCACTCTGCATGAATTTAGGTAGCGCCAAAGAAGTCTGATAATTGTGGTCGGCATGAGCAGTCCTCCAAAGCACCAGATACTTCGAAGCGTCCAGGACCAGCGGACCCTGAAACCGAGCTGTCGGTTAATGATTTGTTCAGCCAAATTTTAGTATTAGTATGCAGTCTTACAATATCAATGGATAAATTATTTGCAGTCTACTAAGATGTGTACAATGGCGATTATGACAGACGAAGTCATTTCGGAGATAGATCAGAGCTCAAATGATAACCTCGATACAGACGGCGAAGAGGACGAGGAATTTGAGAGTGAAAGCAGCATTGATATTCTTGTGTGCACGACATCAGAAGAGCTGTACATTGTCGAAAGAATGCATAGCTATTTAAACGCTGTAAGGATGTTCGTAGTTGCCTAGTCAAGTGTTCCGTAAGCTATGTGCTGCAGCATACTGGTATGCCACCACAAAGTGAGGGGTGCGACGCGATTATTTATGAGCTATTGTAAGGCTCTGAGAACTATGGGACTTCTGAGGCCATCAGTCCCCTAGAACTTAGAACTAGCTGAACCTAACTAACCTAAGGACATCACACACATCCATGCCCGAGGCAGGATTCGAGCCTGCGACCGTAGCGGTCGCGCGGTTCCAGACTGCAGCGCCTAGAAACGCTCGGCCACTCTGGCCGGCAGCTATTGTAAGAAATCAAAGGATAGCGATTTCAGACATAACGAGAAAGAAATTAAATATAATATCCCCCCCATGAACCATGGACCTTGCCATTGGTGGGAGACTTGCGTGCTTCAGCGATACATATAGCCGTACCGTAGGTGCAACCACAACGAACGGGTATCTGTTGAGAGGCCAGACAAACGTATGGTTCATGAAGAGGGCAGCAGCGTTTTCAATAGTTGCAGGGGCAACAGTCTGGATGATTGACTGATCTGGCCTTGTAACACTAACCAAAACGGCCTTGCTGTGCTGGTACTGCGAATGGCTGAAAGCAAGGGGAAACTATAGCCGTAATTGTTTCCGAGGGCATGCAGCTTTGGGTAAAATATTTCGGAGGTAAAAAAGTCCCCCAGTCGGATCTCCGGGCGGGGACTAGTCAAGAGGACGTCGTTATCAGGAGAAAGAAAACTGGCGTTCTACGGATCGGAGCGTGGAATGTCAGATCCCTTAATCGGGCAGGTAGGTTAGAAAATACAGAAATGTGATGCTATGTCGAGGTAAAGTGTTAGCGTTAAAATTTGGACTTAGAGATGAGCTACTTGCATTTTTGGTTGTTGAGGAGTATGAGTTTGTGGATTTATTTGCAGATGATGAGTGGGTATCTAAGCTGGCATGTCTTCCAGGTATTTTCGTACATTTAAACGAACTAAACAGAAAAATGCAGTTAGAAACGAAAATATTCTGACTAGTATGGATAATATTCAAGAATTTATTAATAAGTCGAATTTGAGGATACAGTCGATCAAAAATGGGCCGTGTGATATGTTTCCAACTGTATTGCCCATAACTGGCAGTAACAAGGAGTTGATGGACTTAATCAAAGAACATTTACTGTGCTTACATCTCAAAAAGCGTGGACAATTTCGGCTGGGTTCGTGATGCATTCGTGAATTCGAAAGATATTGCGAGTAATTTAGGTTTACACCCACCAAAGAATCTAACAGACTTGAAAGCAGACAGAATATTGAAATCAACATTTTTCTAAGTTCCTTTTGATACATTTTGGTTGTCAAGAAGCAGTGGATAGCTGGCTACATCCGAGATGGCAGTTAATTTGTTATTACCATTTTCAGCTATATATTTGTACGAACTGAGGTTTTCGACGTGGAATGAGAGTAAAACGTCAAAGACAGAGAGACGCGTATTCAACGATAAAGAAATGAGGGTTGTTTTGTCAATGACTCTGTCATGAATCAGTCGTCTGTGTGACGCTGTAGCGGCCGCTACACGCGTCGACTGTCATAGTCGCGCACGTAAACATCGTTGGCACCGCTGTTCGCTGTTAGGTGTCTCAGAGTCTGCGAAGCTGTGACCTGTGTGAAGAAGTGAATCACGGCAAACTCTGAATTCTATTTCGTCCCTTATACTGATCTCGCGTCGACGATACGAAAGACTTCCTATGACGCTTGGAACACTGAGTGGCATGTCTCGACACTCCAAGGGCGGCCACCAGGTGGCCATACAAGCGAACATCTCCTCACGCCCATGGTTCGCCTCGGTGCAGCTTCGTAGACGTCATGTTACTACTGTCATTCACATGAGACTAGGACACGAGTGTTACCCTACGCACCTGTATCAGCTGAAGGTTATTACGCCTGGAAACTGCGATAAGGACATAAGACCAGTAGCGGAACTAACCTCATTATATTGGCATGTTTCATGTTCATGACTGCACAATCAGACTTGTATAAGAAATCGGTTGCGAGAGATTATCCCAACCCAACCAGTGTTCATTTTTACACCACCGTTTTCATAAATTTATCTTGCTTACAGACTATTTGAAAGCCACTGACATTCAAATTTAATTTATGAGTTGTCGAGGTCTTCATTTTCACATGGCATCAACACGGTTCGTAATTGGGTGCGTAATTTTGTGTTTTAATTTAGGTACAGACCTCCATTTTTACACTGAATTTTCATTATTGCTCTCTTGTGCATTTTATGTCACTGTTCTGCTGGCACTGTTGTACATACCGTCGCCTGTGTTGTGTCTGTTATTTTTGGTTTTTCTTTTACTTTAAGTATATCTGTTTGTATCTTAGTGTATTACATTTCTCAAATTCTATTATGATATTTGCAATTTTGTTTTTCAGCTATTGATGCATTTATTGTGTGTTGTGCGTGTTTGCACTTTCATGTTTTGTTTTTTTACTGCATATGCATGTTGCTGTTTGTAATTTTGCTCCAATGCCGTTGTAGTGTTTTCCAATTCTGCTCACTGCCGCCGGCTGTCTGGTGATTGTCTAATTGCGATTTTATTTTACTTTAAGTCTGTGTTTGTGTGCTAACTTCGTAATTTTGTGCTATATCGCTTTTTTTGATGTTGTGCTTCTTTGCCAGTTTATAAGCTTAGTTGGCTGTATGGTCTTTGTAATCGAAGCAAAAATAAAGAAATTAAAAAGAAATTTGTGTTTACCACGAAGAACGCTGTGTTTTTGTGTGTTTTATATGCTTTCTCTTTACTCTTCTAGTGTTAATTTTGTAACCTTTCTATGCTCTTTTGTTGTCGGCTTCTGTAGTCCCCCTTACCAACAAAACCTTCTAGCTCTCTAATTGCTCGACGCTATGGTAAAGTTGTACCCTAAATATTTTCGATATAAGTAACAGAATATTATGTTAAGTACGGGAGCTCCAGGTACAGTTATCACGTCAATGGTGACCCCGAAATCGTATATGTCGAATATACTGTTTCTGCAGAATTTCGAGAAGGACTGACCCTCAGTGTTACGACTGGCCGTTTATATATCCACGTTTTCGCTACGTGATCCGGTGCTCTGGTTTGCTCAGGTAGAGTCCAGGTTTTGATATACCGTTATTTACATCTGCATCTACATCGATACTCTGCAGTCCACCTTACGTAGTGTGGTGGAGTGTACCCCGTACAACTAGTAGTGATTTCGTTCCCCGTACCACTCGCAAATATAACGAGTGGAACAACATACGCCTCCGTATGACCCCTAATTTCTCGTGTCCTATCTTCGTGGTCCTTAGGCGCAGTGTGTGTTGGAGGCAATAACATCGTTCCGCTATCAGCTTTAAACGCCGGGTCAATAAATTTTCTCAATAGTGTTCCTCGAAAAGAACGTCACCTTCACTCCAGTCATTCCCGTCTGAGTTTCCGAAGCATCTTTCTAACATTTGCATGTTGTTCGAACGTACCAGTAACAAATTAAGCACCCTGCCTCTGAATTGCTTCAGTGTCCACCTTGCCCTTAGTGGAGCCTAGCACGTCCTGGAGCCTGCGACCGCTATAGAAGACAGGCGGCATCGGAACAAGGTGGATGCATTACAGACACGGTGGAATACGAATGCGGAGAGGCATACATCGGCGGGACTGGCAGGCCAATAGCAACGCGCGTTCGGGAACACGAGGGCTATATTCGTCTACGGCAACACAACAAAGCTGCAGTGGCAGAACATCAGCAAGACTGCGGGAAAGAAATAAAATACAGCGAAGCCTGTGTGTTGGCCAAGCAGCCGGTTATGACGAAACGCAAAATCAGAGAGGCCATCGAAATACTCAAACACCCTAACAACATGAACAGGGAGGATGGACTCAGGCTTGCCCCACCTTGGCTGCCAGCAGTCAGAGCCCAACAGACCGCACTGTCAACACGAGGCCCGAGCACCACCGGCGAGTAACTGCCGCCGCGCGGCGGACGCCCAGCAGTTGGTAAACAGCAGCCAACTTCTCATTCGCTGGTGACAAGCAGTCATGGCACATAATACAAGAGCCAATACACAACAGAGGTTACGCTCTCCGTGCGCCGCAATAACCTATTAAAATAAAGTTCCTCTCCTCTCCTTCTTCCTCAAGTGACTAATGAAATACACTATCGTTTTAAAATTATGACGTAATAGCATGCGCAGTGAACAGTAATAACAAAATATAAGGGATTCTGCATAGCTATAACGTACCAGTGGACCCAGAAGAAGGCCGCTGCAACCCTGGACGAAACGTTGTTTTTCTCCAGCAGTAGTTTTATACATTATGAAGCGGTACCATACCCAGAAAACTTTTATGTCGACTGACTCTGGCCACGGAAGCCTACGCAATTATATTGGAGGATTACTCAAGAATAGGATTCACTAAATTCCTATAGGCCGTCTCCTTTACAGATGAACCACACTTTTCTAGAATTCTCCCAATAAACCGAAGTCGACGATTGGAAGTAGAAGGGCAGATCTGATACAAACACAGCTTGCATTGTTGCGAAATTTGCTCCCCATCCCACAGCCTGGTCGATGTGGCAACATTGAAATTTAATTACGTAAAGTAAATCATGTAATTATGCAAACTAGCCTCTCCACCCCCCTTGCCTGACACCCTCTCTGCCACTTGCCCTACTGGCAAGAATTACGAATTTTGACAGGAAATTACAAAAAATGGCAGGAATTTAAAAGGTGGGAATTTCTTTGTCCCAAGGTTGTGCTGACATCACATATCCACCCTCCCCCCCCCCAAGTGAGAATTGGCAGGAAATTCAAAATGGTGGGTACCTTTTTTGGGACTAGAATCCAAGTATACCTGGACAGAAAGCCCAAGTGCACCATTCTAGCCAGGGTGATGGTCAATCTCTATCCATCTGTATGAGAGGAGGGCTACGTTCGTGTAATTTATTTATTTTGGGTGGGAAACTGAAGTAAAGATTGGTGCTAATTACATAATAATCATAAAGAGCTGTCCTAGTTATACATCTGTATGCATAGCGCCAAGCAAGGAGCAACTAAAATCGCAATGTTGTTGTTGTGGTCTTCAGTCCTGAGACTGGTTTGATGCAGCTCTCCATGCTACTCTATCCTGTGCAAGATTCTTCATCTCCCAGTACCTACTGCAACCTACATCCTTCTGAATCTGCTTAGTGTATTGATCTCTTGGTCTCCCTCTACGATTTTTACCCTCCACGCTGCCCTCCAATGCTAAATTTGTGATCCCTTGATGCCTCAAAACATGTCCTACCAACCGATCCCTTCTTCTAGTCAAGTTGTGCCACAAACTTCTCTTCTCCCCAATCCTATTCAATACCTCCTCATTAGTTACGTGATCTACCCACCTTATCTTCAGCATTCTTCTGTAGCACCACATTTCGAAAGCTTCTATTCTCTTCTTGTCCAAACTGGTTATCGTCCATGTTTCACTTCCATACATGGCTACACTCCACACAAATACTTTCAGAAACGACTTCCTGACACTTAAATCTATACTCGATGTTAACAAATTTCTCTTCTTCAGAAACGATTTCCTTGCCATTGCCAGTCTACATTTTATATCCTCTCTACTTCGACCATCATCAGTTATTTTGCTCCCTAAATAGCAAAACTCCTTTACTACTTTAAGTGTCTCATTTACTAATCTTATCCCCTCAGCATCACTCGATTTAATTTGACAACATTCCATTATCCTCGTTTTGCTTTTGTTGATGTTCATCTTATATCCTCCTTTCAAGACACTGTCCATTCCGTTCAACTGCTCTTCCAAGTCCTTTGCTGTCTCTGACAGAATCACAATGTCATCGGCGAACCTCAAAGTTTTTACTTCTTCTCCATGAATATTAATACCTACTCCGAATTTTTCTTTTGTTTCCTTTACTGCTTGCTCAATATACAGATTGAATAACATCGGGGATAGGCTACAACCCTGTCTCACTTCTTTCCCAACCACTGCTTCCCTTTCATGCCCCTCGACTCTTATAACTGCCATCTGGTTTCTGTACAAATTGTAAATAGCCTTTCGCTCCCTGTATTTTACCCCTGCCACCTTCAGAATTTGAAAGAGAGTATTCCAGTTAACGTTGTCAAAAGCTTTCTCTAAGTCTACAAATGCTAGAAACGTAGGTTTGCCTTTTCTTAATCTTTCTTCTAAGATAAGTCGTAAGGTTGGTATTGCCTCACGTGTTCCAACATTTCTACGGAATGCAAACTATCTTCCCCGAGGTCCGCTTCTACCAGTTTTTCCATTCGTCTATAAAGAATTCGCGTTAGTATTTTGCAGCTGTGACTTATTAAACTGATAGTTCGGTAATTTTCACATCTGTCAACGCCTGTTTTCTTTGGGATTGGAATTATTATATTCTTCTTGAAGTTGTGGGTATTTCGCCTGTCTCATACATCTTGGTCACCAGATGGTAGAGTTTTGTCATGACTGGCTCTCCCAAGGCCATCAGTAGTTCTAATGGAATGTTGTCTACTCCCGGGGCGTTGTTTCGACTCAGGTCTTTCAGTGCTCAGTCAAACTCTTCACGCAGTATCTTATCGCAATACGGCTCCAAAATTGAAGATGTCGTACAACTGTTGTTATCTTACTGGAAAAAATTCACAATACTTTTCGAAACTAGTAGCGGAAATACCAAAAGTAAATACTGACCCTCCACAGGACAATCCCTTTAATTACAAGTCCAAATAAATATCTCTGCTCCACGTCTGAATTGACAGGAAAAAGGCTGGAGTGGAAGATACGATCTTTATTTTTGGCGGGAAATGTGCTCAACTGATGAGATGTTGATGCTGAATAATGGGGCGGACACCTGGAGACTCAAGATCGAGAAAAATATTATGCTCAATCTGCATTCAGTTTTAATTACCCAGTGGGTTTTCGTAACACATACTTCAACAAAGACAATATAAATATTACACAGAAGCTGATGTTAAAGCAAGTGAAATATATGTATCCCAATCCAAAACAGTGTTCTCACATATGCAGTCGAATGTAGATATTGCAGAATTAGGGTTGGTTCTCACGAGCAATGTTATTCTGCAAGTATTGACGGGCAGAACTAATGTGTTTAAGAGAGTTAAGCCATTACCTATCGTGCTCTGTAGGACAGTGGACTGATGCCACATGTACCTGGGGGTACCCTAAGAGTCGTGGTGTTAGGATGAAATTGCTATATTATCCTACAGATGAGCAAAACGAAGACCACCTGGGCCGTGGTGATGCTACTGTAAACAGCAGTAAGACTGTTACGTCTCCTTTTGTTACTGTTCCTAATGTTTATTCCCTCGTAAGAACTCGCTGTTTATTCGTGTGCATTTTCATGTAGCAGGTCGTGGATGGTAACTCAATGTATCAACTAACGAAAATATTTATGTCGTTTCTTCTCTCTACTTCCTAGTGATGCATTTACGCATCCATCAAAACCGCTACTACTAATAAGCATGACTGATATGGGGAATGTTATTGAGAGTGCGTATGATTCTGACATAAAAAAGACGTAAGAAAACCGTGAATTTCGTAAGAGACAGAACAGCAACCTCTCGACTTCATTCTAGTTGGGTTTTAAGAGTTCGAGCGGTGGATATACACCGACGATACCTCTGTAGTGAGGAACAGGTCGGTCACTTCCTAGGACACCTACATAATGTAAAAGGAAGTAGTTTTGTCATCTTAAATTCCCTCACTGTAGCGAGTGGGATAGTGAGCTTGCCGGGTGGTTGCATGTCTGACGTTGGACATACATGTCTTGCATTAGAGTATAAAAGCGTTGCATTGTTAATGACTAATACTTAAGAAACCATATGGCCTTTACATTGTAGCGTTGTTGTAGCCTCAGGGTGCGTGTGTTTATGTTCTATCAACATTTCTCTCTTGCCAGTACCTTCTTGGTACTGACTCTAGCCACTGGAATAATACTCAAGAAACGATAACACGGTTGGTTTACAGAAAATGTTTCAGACTTGACACGTCTGGAGATCCAACATGGATAAACCAAACGTTTCTTCTTAACCGTCTGTTATATCACCACAAGACTCTCACGTCTGCTATACACCGAAAAGGGCGCTAACGTCCTCGACATGTACTCATCTGGAGAGATCTTGTGCACTTGGATGGAGCCGTGAGTCAGTCTGGACCAGAACTGAGGTCGTTGAACAGCACTTGCGCATTCAGCTCGCTCTGTTCCTTCATGAGACGCGGAACATAACGTGTATAGTATCATCCTACCCCTGGTCAATTGCAAATTACACTGGCGACAGTGTTGCAAGGGAGTGGTGGTTAAGGACAATGCAGGGAGATCTTTCAGTTTCCGACTGTATGCTATGCATGTGAGAATACCCTATGTGTGCCATTCACATGGGGACAGATGGAAATCGTAATCGTAAATTCGTCACTAAGATCGATATCCTAGACATATGTAGATAACCCAACTGCATCGGTATAGAACGCTGTACGTCAGAATGAATGTACTGCACAGTCATCTATCTACATTCACAGTCTAGTACATAGTACTTGGAAAACACTGGAGGGGTGGTTTAGCGATGATACAGAAACTGAAAGTATTCTGCTGTATCACTGGCTGACCTTTAAATTACGGAAAAATTGGCGAAACGGGTAAAATTGATGGCGCTATCAAATGCGGTGATTATTACAGTACATCAGTCCATATTGATGGTATCCATCCACTGGTATGCTTTCGATTACCACACAATGATCCCCTGACATCACTTGTTTCAGATGGAGAGAGCCTTGGTGGGACATTGGACATCAGTTACTTGTCGCCGGCCGAAGTGGCCGTGCGGTTAAAGGCGCTGCAGTCTGGAACCGCAAGACCGCTACGGTCGCAGGTTCGAATCCTGCCTCGGGCATGGATGTTTGTGCTGTCCTTAGGTTAGTTAGGTTTAACTAGTTCTAAGTTCTAGGGGACTAATGACCTCAGCAGTTGAGTCCCATAGTGCTCAGAGCCATATGAACCAAGTTACTTGTCTCTGTGAAACATGGGATTAAATGTAGAGATCATCATCTTCAGATAGCTGTTTGCAGACGTTTCCCAATGCTGAAGACTTGTCCTTTATCCACATGCAGCGATTCTCGCCACAGTCTTTTTTTTATTACAATAAGATAACTATACCTCTCTCTTTATTTCTACTGCACCATGCGTGTTGCGACCAGTATCTTGGTCAACAACAGATCAGTGATCATGTACACTTCTGTAATATGAAGAGGTACTGCTCTCGGCCACTTCGAGACGGAACACCTGGATATCTGTTATTGCCAGGCTAAATGTTACAAAATAACACACAGAATGCTCTCGAATGTATAAACAGCTATACAAATGCTGATCTTTATCGGTATTTCATACATCTGTAATAAATGAGATACCATTTTGTAACTTGAACATGAGGAATGCTCTCAAACTATATCGACTTTGCTCACAAAATTAATAGAAATCGTCTGTATGTATTCTTATGGAGTCATGACTGTATTTATTATGATAGTCGTGATTGTGTGTTTACAAATATCTACTACCGCAAGTACTCTGTTATTTCATATCTGATAAGCTCTAATTATAAAGTAGCAACCACCTGAATTAGACGTTGTGGAACCTAGAAATGAAAGTGTTTTTCCCGACATCTGGACAGAGTGCATGAAGAGGCTGTTCTGTGAGGACCAAAGTGCTTGCGAAACTACCACGCTAGAACCTGCTGCTAATGCGAGTGATTATCTGCTGGGTGTGCTCTTCTCCAAGTACGTGTGACAGAAACTTTACACACACGTAGGCAGAGGCGAGCTATGGAGCAAATATGTTATATGTCGGCACGCATGCTGCATTTATTTTCGACATATCGGTGGAATCTTGTAGGATTTTCTACTATGTGATTTTAGGAGGTTCTATTACAAGGCAAGCTCTTACGACTTGTTTTTACATTTCATAATCACGAGCATGATATACCATTGGGTTGGTAAAACAGGACCTGCCATAGTGTACAAAACAACAGTGACCTCTCGAATTGTATCTTGTTGTTGCCAAACGTAAAATGATCGTGTTTTTTCTGACATGTGAATAGATAGCATGAAAGGCTGTATTCTGTGATGTTATTTCACGTGTCTGAACAATTTTCAATACCCAATCGCATGAGAGTTTACTTACGGACACTTATCTTAATGCCAGGGACACACTCAAACCATGTAATTTAATCCAGAAAACTGAAAGAAATCCGTTTGCACAGATATTTGGTTAGACGCTTTTTTTTTTCTTCGGAGTTCTCACTTTTCTTTGCTCCGATGAAAGTTTTAAAAAAAAACGAGGACATTGTGCAGTGATCAGTAGCTTTCACAGCAAAATTGTGGAAGTTTCTTCGATTTTACGCAGAGTAGACATGTATAGAAGATGAGAGGTAAGGTAATCGATGTGTCATATGTACTGCTATAGCGCCTCGACCTCTGCAGTTTGCTAATCTGTGATTGACGATAATGCTGTAGGTTTTATTCATGCCGCTGCATGTCATAAAATAGTGGGAGGTGCGGAAAGAGAGAGAGAGAGAGAGAGAGAGAGAGAGAGAGGGAAAGAGGGATGCATTCGAACACAAAAATGACTGTTTAGATGCAGTTCAATCATCTGAAATGAATTTAATGCTCTTGTGCGTGATGAATACTCTCAAACTATACTGAATTTTGCTCATAAAACTAAAATAAAATGGACTGAGCCTATTTTCGGGGAAAGAGCGCTGTTTTATTATCATCACGATCGTGATTTTTAAAAGATAATCGGTTATAAGAGATGCATTTATGTTGAATACAATTGTTACACTGAAATATTTTCTCTCAGAATGGCACCACGTGCGGGGGCCACTGTAGACAGGACTGCGTTTGCCTCATAGGCGGTCGGAGGTATATTATGTTAGGGATAGCTGTCATTTACCCTGCTCTGTTCTGTGGCTCGCTAGACTCACGACCTATAGCGTATGTGTAGCTTGTGTCTGCATCGATAACGCAGACCTCCTGAGCCACCTGCTCAGCCGGGGACCGCACCCTCTTACCGTGGCTGGCTGAAGACTGCTAGCAGCTTTGGATGGCAGTGAACGGCGGCGACATGGTGGTCGTTTCCCAAACAGCGGATGTTAGAAAAGCATTCTGGAGAGTTCTCTGGAATTTCGTTGTTGTTCCAGTTATAGGGAGCAGTCTTTCCGAGAAATGCGTTTAACGGCTTGTAGGAAGCGTCCTGTTCTTGAGACCTTTGCCCATCTGTGACTGATTTCTGCAGACTGGAAACAGTTTATCACCGCCAGCAGATGGTCTTTTTTGATAACCATCAGTGACAGAACGGAACATGTTTGCACCCATACCTACGGTGAGAAGAGGGAGGGATGAGAGGTGATAGGACGGGAGGAAGGACCGGTTGTAGACTGACCACTCTGTAAACGCACGTCGCAGTGGACACACTTGCAGGTGCTGCCCTTCTCCTGGTATGATCTTTAGGAGTCGGTTTTTGCGGTAGTTGTGTTATTACAATGATTTTTCTCAATTCCCAGTACGTGTGCTGCATTAAAACCCATTGTTTACGACTGCTGTTTTCTTTTCACGACAATTTTGATGTGTAATTAGAACAGCGAAGAATTTTCCATCAGTTATGGAAGCGTGTATTAGTCGTCCTACACTTCAGTGATGGTTTACTGCCCTCTCTCCTTACTATCTATCAGCGAACAATTTACTCAGCAGCTATACCAACATGACCTCTCGAGGGCAGTGGAATAGGACGAATTTGTCGACAAATAAAGACACCACCATTTATTTGAATTTCGAGCACTAGCGCTGCAGGGCGTTTGTAGATTAGGGCATACAGCTATGCGGTGGAAGGCGTCTGTAGCGAACTCAGATGTCAAACAGCAAGACGCACACGCAGTTGGTACAAAGGGATGGTGGTGGGTGCAGGAAGTCCTGCACTGTGGATTGATTGGCCGTTTCAGAAACACGAACAGCTCCAGTGCAGCCAATAGTCTCCATGACTTGCGAAATGCATCTTCGGTCCATCCTGCTACATCACCATTATTTGCTGAAAAGTATTCCCCCTATGCTTATCCATTATCACTCCCTTACTGCTAAATACTAACGCGAATTCTTTACAGACGAATGGAAAAACTAGTAGAAGCCGACATTGGAGAAGATCAGTTTGGATACCGTAGAAATATTGGAACACGTGAGGCAATACTGACCTTACGACTTATCTTAGAAGAAAGATTAAGGAAAGGCAAACCTACGTTTCTAGCATTTGTACACTTAGAGAAAGCTTTTGACAATGTTCATTGGTATACTCTCTTTCAAATTCTGAAGGTGGCAGGGGTAAAATACAGGGTGCGAAAGGCTATTTACAATTTGTACGGAAACCAGATGGCAGTTATAAGGGTCGAGGGACATGAAAGGGAAGCAGTGATTTTGGGAAGAGAGTGAGACAGGGTTGTAGCCTGTTCGCGATGTTATTCAATCCGTATATTGAGCAAGCAGTGAAGGAAACAAAAGAAAAATTCGGAGTAGGTATTAAAATCCATGGAGAAGAAATAAAAACTTTAAGGTTCGCCGATGAAATTGTAATTCTGTCAGAGACAGCAAGGGACTTGGAAGAACAGTTGAACGGAATGGACAGTGTCTTGAAAGGAGGGTATAAGATGAACATCAACAAAAGCAAAACGAGGATAATGGAATGTAGTCGAATTAAGTCGGGTGATGCTGCGGGAATTAGATTAGGAAATGAGACACTTAAAGTAGTAAATGAGTTTTGCTATTTGGGGAGCAAAATAACTGATGATGGTCGGAGAGGATATAAAATTAAGACTGACAATGGAAGTAGAGAGGATATAAAATGTAGACTGGCAATGGCAAGGAAATCGTTTCTGAAGTAGAAAAATTTGTTAACATCGGGTATTAATTTTAAGTGTCAGAAAGTCGTTTCTGAAAGAATTTGTATGGAGTGTAGCCATGTATGGAAGTTAAACATGGACGATAAATAGTTTGGACAAGAAGAGAATAGAAGCTTTCGAAATGTGGTGCTACAGAAGAATGCTGAAGATTAGATGGGTAGATCACATAACTAATGAGGAGGTTTTGAATAGAGTTGGGGAGAAGAGAAGGATGTAGACTGCAGTAGGTACTGGGAGATGAAGAAGCTTGCACAGGATAGAGTAGAATGGAGAGCTGCATCAAACCAGTCTCAGGACTGAAGACCACAACAACAACATCACTCCCTACGATTCCTCGTACAGCAGGCCATAGACAAAGTCCTCAACTGTATGCTTGCAGATAATAAAGTTATTAAACTCCTCTCTTTTCAACACCAATATCTTGTCAGTTGAGCACATTTCCTGCCAAAAATATAGTATCTTCTGGTCCAGCCTTTTTCCTCCGAATTCACAAGTGGAGTGCAGAGACTTATTTCGATTTGTAGGTAAAGCGTTATCCTATGTAGAGTTACTATTTATTTCGAATACATCTGCTACTAGTTTCGAATGGCATTGTGAATTTTTTTGCAACAGGATAACAACAGTTGTGCGACATCTTCAGTTTTTAAGCTGTATTTTGATGGGTGCTCCTTGTCCGGCGCTATGTATATAGATGTGTAATTAGGACTGATCTTTATGACTAATTACAAATAAAGTACACTAATTTAACCTTCCTCTTCTGCAGCTGGATAGAGACTGACCATTTCCCTGTGTAGGAGAGTGCACTTGGGCTTTCCACCCAGGCCTGGGCTTCGAGTCCCAGAAAGGGCACCCACCATTTTCAATTTCTTGGCAATTCTCGGGTTACTGGTGGGGCCGTGACGGCAGCACAGCGTTGGGACAAATAAATTCCCTCCGGTTTTGAAATTCCTACCATTTTCTTGATTTCCCGCCAAAATTAGAAAGTTCCGCTAAAATTTGTAATTCCCATCTATAGGGCAGGTGGGGAAAGGGAGGGGTGGCAGGAAGAGCGCGGCAAGGAAGGGCTAACCTGCATTATTAAACTGATTAATTTGCATACTTAAATTGCAATATTACCACATTGGCGATTGGAAACTGTCGCAGTAGCTGCAGCGTCAGAACGGTGCCCATCATTCTTCAACGCACTTAGTGGAGCAGCCTTCTACCGTCCCAAGTAAAGGCGATCGTTGCTTCTTGAACAGAGATGCCTCTGGACCTTGCGGCTGAACTGGCGGACCGCGTCCAAGAAGCCATCTCTCCGAGCCATGTTAGTGCTGTGTCACCGCCAGGTAGCAGCGAGATCGCGCACCCTACAGTCTTGCGTGCGGAATTTGATGCTCTGTCAACAGAGGTGGATATGCTACACCCTCAGATGGGCCCATTATTTCTGCAAGGTGACCCCAAACACTGGAATAACGATCTGGAGCTGAGGCAGCGTAAGAAGATCCCCGACAGCTTGCACCGCTATTGCCGTCTTTCGTCTGCGAATGGCCGGAGGCAGGAACACTAGCCATCTACAGAACAGTGAAAACACTCAGATGTTGCCATAGAGTCGTTTACAAAATCGCGTTCCGTTATTGGTTGAGGTAGGCCCGCAAACCTACCACACCAAAGAATACTGCAACCTATGTCGACTCAGCTGCATAAGCTGTCCCTCGTCTTGATACCTGTTGATAATGGACAGTCAGTATATTGGTAGTCCTACTGTAGCAGATTCGGCGAACAGGCTAAGAAATGGGCTGACTCCTGTGCTCCAACCACATCACAGTGCTTGTTTATAACAGAGTATTTACCTGGAAGTATGTAATACGTACAGGCTCCGACCTGAGTATTCTGCCCAGGAAGTCGAACTTTGTTGTAGGTCACCAACAGAATTTCGTGTCCGTACGCCATCAGTTTAAGTGATATTTTACAGTAGCGGAAATCGCTGAGGCGATCATTTTGGCACACTACCAACTCTTGCCTGACGTGGCTAAAGCTCGGTTAACTGACAACAAAAAAAATGGCTTTGAGCACTATGGGACTCAACTGCTGTGGTCATCAGTCCCCTAGAACTTAGAACTACTTAAACCTAACTAACCTAAGGACATCACACACCCATGCCCGAGGCAGGATTCGAACCTGCGACCGTAGCAGCAGCGCGGCTCCGGACTGGAGCGCCTAGAACCGCACGGCCACCGCGGCCGGCATTAACTGACAACATTACAGGACTTCTGGCTACTGCGTACCAATGTATCTTCAAAAAACATGATGTCAAGGTAATGCAAGTGCACTCTCCTACACAAGGAATATCGTTTATTGCTGAGAGAGTTCCCGACCTTCATAAAACCTCCAGGTGCACCACATCAAGTTTTACACAACACTGTGCATATATAGCGACAACGGATGGACACAGTGTGTCTTCCAGGCCTATAAGGCTAGCACTTGAGTGCCTTGCTATCGCCAAGGCTGAATTTAACAAGAGAAGGTATCATCAGGCCCTCAGGACCCAGCATTTATTTGCTGGGTATGGGCTCGATGACCCTAGGGTCCCCGAGCTGCGGACTGGTAAGTACAGCCTGTCCCCTGTCACTGTAAGGTCTGGGCATGCTTCAGCGACCACCGTGCGGCGCAGCGCTGGAACGCTGTCTGCATCAGGGAGCAGGGATCTTGACATGACAGCTCGAAATGCGAGGACAGAATAAACCTCTATAAAAAGCCCTCAGTCTCAAGGCGTGCAGTGCGCTGATGGGGTGCATGGCTGTTGGGGTGGAACAGCTGTCAGCTGGAAACCCCTGGGGAACGTGCCACGGTGGACCCTTACTTCCCTAGTTGCTCGTGGGTCTGAGACGGATTCCTCGAAGTCATCATCTTCTCCTCCCAGTGGGAAGGATGTACCGTCTCGGATTATTCACACCCATTCATCCTAGAGAATGAGAAAGGATAGTCCTCCTTATAATGGTTTGTACTTCAGTAACAAGGGTCATGGAGCTGTGAATAATAACGTGTTTCTGTCACCAGAGGGGACATTTGACAAATTGTCCCCCTTCTATGTCAATAAGGGTTTGGAAGGCATTGCAAATATTTTAAAAACTATAAAACGACTGTGTAATAGCTCATATTTGGTCGAAACTAACAGGTCTTGATAAATTGCAGCAACTTACGAATATGATATTATTGAAATGCACACCTCTCTCAACTCCAGTAAGGGTGTTGTCACGTGCCAGGATGTCATGGACATGGACATGGAACTAAGGCAAGTAGCGGCATCCCAGGGGACAGTGGATGCGGAGCAACGAGCGCGAAGGAATAATGAAGAATCTGAAGAGAGTGCCACTTTCATTGTCACATTAAATTCTCCGACTCTGCCTGAACATATTATGGCCGGGTTCCTACGGCACAGTTTTCGGCCTTACGTACCAAACCCTATGCACTGCTATAAATGCCAGCGCTTCGGCCATACAATCGTGAGTTGTGGAGGTGATGCGATCTGCTGGATGTGCGGAAGAGCAGCTTATGACACTGGGACTGACTCCCGTCTCCAGCTACCTGTGCCAACTGCTCTGGAGCCGAGACTGCCCCGTTTTTGCTGCCGAACGCAAAATACAGCAAATAAAAGTGACCAATCGGATCTTCTCTGCCAAAGCCAAAAAAGAATATAAGGAAGCGAAATCCACTGTCTCTGCGACCTCATATTCTTCTACGGCGCAGAAATCTCTTCTCAAGGTAGACACTTCGTCACAGACGACGTCTAGTGTACCTGTATACACGACAAGCACCTGCAGTTCCAGGTATACATGCGAAGGAAGGAAGAGTAAGGCCAAAGCAATCCAGGCAGCTGCAACAGGAAAGGCCATTAACAGTTCTTCAGTGAGCATCCAAAAGGCACACGAGAAACAGAGTGGCTCTCTTCGCACTCTTTGCCCATCATCCTCGAACAGACAGTGTGCAGCGAAAGGATCTTGACATTTAGGCGCCGTCAGATCTCTGACTGATGAGGAAGACATCATGGAGTTAGTTGCCTCAGATCCATGCAGTCCCTCCACTTCTCCTCGCTCTACAAGTGCTTAAATGGTTTAAATGGCTCTGAGCACTATGGGACTTAACTTCTGAGTCATCAGTCCCCTAGAACTAATCTAAGGACATCACACACATCCATGCCCGAGGCAGGATTCGAACCTGCGACCGTAGCGGTTGTGTGGTTTCAGATTGTAGCGCCTAGAACCGCTCGGCCACTCCGGCCGGCTACAAGTGCTTAACCTCCCTGGCACAAGAAGAGGGCTAAATTAAAACTACACCGTTGACATGGCTCCCATACTACAGTGGAACTTGAATGGGTTCAGGACTCATGTGGAGGAATATAAACTCCTAGCGCTCGAATGCCCCTTATGCTTGTGTTTACAAGAGACTCATTTTAAAGATACAGACGTATCAGTGCTACGAGGCTATACGCTAGACCACAAGGATGATATATCGAGGAAAGAGCCAAGGGAGGGGTCGCAGTGTTTGTCAATAATACACATGACTTCTCTGCCCTCCCTCTGGCTATTGACCTGCAAGCAGTTGCAGGAGGGCTACAATTTGCTCATTTTATTTACCTCCATTGGATGTAGTAGACTATGATGCCCTCACGGATATTATGGAACAACTTCCCTGACCATTTATCCTCCTGGGAGACTTCCATTCCCATCACATCCTGTGGGGCTCGACCTCTACTCGCCATCGAGGTCGGGTTTTAGAGAGCCTCCTGTCATCTCAAAAGATGTGTATCCTAAACACTGGTACTTCCACTCATTTCTGTGCTGCTAATGGGTCATGCTCAGCCATCGATCTATCTCTCTGCCCTCCAGCCCTTGCCAACTCTGTTCACTGGGAGATCACTGATGACTTATATTCCAGCGACCATTTCCCAATTCGCATTCATCTATTGAGTGGCGGATTGCTATAACAGAAGCCACCAACACAGATCATTGGCAGGGCTAACCGGGCGCTCTTCAGTCAGTTGGCTGTGTTTGAACACCTTGACAATGTCCAGGAATGGGTGGACCACATCACACGTGTGATCCAACATGTTACTGACCTGTCCATACCACAGTCTTTCGGTCCTCTTACGTGGGATCTGTATCTTGGTGGAAAGAGCCTTTTGAGTCGCGAGAGCCATTAAGGAGAGAAAAAAAAAACGGTCATAGCAGGTGTTCCTGGACTCCATCAACCATTCCACTTGTTTTACAAAAGTATGGGAAACCATCAGGAGGATTTCTAATAAATGCAGTCGTTTCCCAATAGCAGCAGTGCAGAATCAGGGTTGTCTCCGAACTACGCTCAGAGACATTGCTCTGATGCTGGCTGGACATTTTGCAAGAACTGCAGCCGCTGCAAAACAGGATCATACATTTAGTCGTCACCGTACGAATGTAGAGGGGGGAAAGTTGGACTTAAGAGTCAACTGTTCTGTGGTCCACAACTCTCCTTTTTCCATGTGGGAGTTCGAATTAGCACTGTCTAAGAATCGTGATACTGCGCCCAGTGTGATTTCCCTAAATCACTCCAGGCAAATGCCGGGATGGTTCCTCTAAAAGGGCACGGCCGACTTCCTTCCCCATCCTTCCCTAATCCGATGAGACCGATGACCACGCTGTCTGGTCTCCTTCCCCAAAACCAACCAACCAACCAACCAACCGAGGAACTGCGCCCAGTCACAACCAAAACCGGTAGTCCATGCTTCGACGTTTGCCAGCAGCATCAAGGTAAATCCTCCTCAAATGTTTTTATCTTATATGGCAGACATGCAACTTTCCCAATCTGGAGGGAGGCGGTTCTGTTACCTCTTCTGAAAGTGGGAAAGGACTGTGCATTTCCCAGTAGTTACAAGCGTATTGTCTTAACGAACTTCATAGGAAAGACCCTCGAGGGAATGGTTAGCCATTGTCTGGTCAGATTGTTAGACACCAGACAACTCCTCAGTCGCTCTCAGTGCGGATTCTGGAGGTTTCGGTGCACTGTCGACAACTTGATCCTGCTAGAGACGGCTATTCAGCAGTCTTTCCTACGCAACCATCATCGTATCGATATATTCTTCGATATCAGTAAGGCATACAATACTACTTCGAGACACGGTATCGGTACATTCTTAGACCAGTAAGGCATACAATACTACTTGGAGACACTGTATTCTTACTCTTGCACAACTTCACCAATGGGGTTTCCGTAGCCTCCTACCCAACCTCATACGGTCTTTCCTGTCTCAACCGTTTTTTCGGACCCAAGTTGGTGACACTGTCAGATCGCTCTGAGCAGGAAAATGGTGTCAATCAGATCAGCGTCTTAAGTGTTACCCTCTTTGCAATAGCCATCAACGGTATCACGTCTATGGTAAGGAGTCCTGAACAGTGCTCCTTATTTGTGGAAGATTTTGTTCTTTTCTCCTCCAGTGCTGGAACAGTAAGCTGTCATTTCCAACTTACACTGGTGAGGTTAGAGGAATGTGCTGCAGAGACGGGTTTTTATTTTTCTGTGAATAAGTGCCTTTGCGTTCATTTAAATTGTTCTCGTCTTATTTTTAATTTGCCTGCCTTGCATACGGGAGACACAATCCTACATGTCAAAGACTCAGTGCATATTTGGACCTGATTTTTTACTCGAAGCCGGCCGCGGTGGTCTCGCGGTTCTAGGCGCTCAGTCAGGAACCGCGGGACTGCTACGGTCGCAGGTTCGAATCCTGCCTCGGGCATGGATGTGTGTGATGTCCTTAGGTTAGTTAGGTTTAAGTAGTTCTAAGTTCTAGGGGACTGATGACCTAAGATGTTAAGTCCCATAGTGCTCAGAGCCATTTTTACTCGAAATTGTCGTGATTGCCATACCTGAGAAACCTGAAAGCCAGAACCACTGAAGACACTTAATCTCTTAAAGTGCATTAGCCACAGGTCTTGTGGAGTGGACAGGGCGTGTCTCCTCCAGTTTTATAGGGCTTTTGTGCATTCGTTGCTGGAAAGTGGGTGCACACTGTATGGATCAGCGAAGCCTTTTCTTTGAGTGTCATTGACGCTGTCCACCATAAAGGGATTCAGCTGGCCACAGGTCTAACAGCCGTGTACCGCAAGTCTCTAGAGGAACGGAGGGTTCCAAATGATTGGAAAAGAGCACAGGTAGTCCCAGTCTTCAAGAAGGGTCGTCGAGCAGATGCGCAAAACTATAGACCTATATCTCTGACGTCGATCTGTTGTAGAATTTTAGAACATGTTTTTTGCTCGAGTATCATGTCGTTTATGGAAACCCAGAATCTACTATGTAGGAATCAACATGGATTCCGGAAACAGCGATCGTGTGAGACCCAACTCGCGTTATTTGTTCATGAGACCCAGAAAATATTAGATACAGGCTCCCAGGTAGATGCTATTTTTCTTGACTTCCGGAAGGCGTTCGATACAGTTCCGCACTGTCGCCTGATAAACAAAGTAAGAGCCTACGGAATATCAGACCAGCTGTGTGGCTGGATTGAAGATTTTTTAGCAAACAGAACACAGCATGTTGTTATCAATGGAGAGACGTCTACAGACGTTAAGGTAACCTCTGGCGTGCCACAGAGGAGTGTTATGGGACCATTGCTTTTCACAATATATATAAATGACCTAGTAGATAGTGTCGGAAGTTCCATGCGGCTTTTCGGGGATGATGCTGTAGTATACAGAGAAGTTGCAGCATTAGAAAATTGTAGCGAAATGCAGGAAGATCTGCAGCGGATAGGCACTTAGTGCAGGCAGTGGCAACTGTCCCTTAACATAGACAAATGTAATGTATTGCGAATACATAGAAAGAAGGAGCCTTTATTGTATGATTATATGATAGCGGAACAAACACTGGTAGCAGTTACTTCTGTAAAATATATGGGAGTATGCGTGCGGAACGATTTGAAGTGGAATGATCATATAGAATTAATTGTTGGTAAGGCGGGTACCAGGTTGAGATTCATTGGGAGAGTGCTTAGAAAATGTAGTCCAGCAACAAAGGAGGTGGTTTACAAAACACTCGTTCGACCTATACTTGAGTATTGCTCATCAGTGTGGGATCCGTACCAGATCGGGTTGACGGAGGAGATAGAGAAGATCCAAAGAAGAGCGGCGCGTTTCGTCACAGGGTTATTTGGTACACGTGATAGCGTTACGAAGATGTTTAATAAACTGAAGTGGCAGACTCTGCAAGAGAGGCGCTCTGCATCGCGGTGTAGCTTGCTCGCCAGGTTTCGAGAGGGTGCGTTTCTGGATGAGGTATCGAATATATTGCTTCCCTCTACTTACACCTCCCGAGGAGATCACGAATGTAAAATTAGAGAGATTCGAGCGCGCACGGAGGCTTTCAGACAGTCGTTCTTCCCGCGAACCATACGCGACTGGAACAGGAAAGGGAGGTAATGACAGTGGCACGTAAAGTGCCCTCCGCCACACACCGTTGGGTGGCTTGCGGAGTATGAATGTAGATGTAGATGTAGATGTCCTTATAGGACCAGTCCCATACCCAGCCTGTGTGCTGAGGCTGGAGAACCGCCATTTACCATCCGGCAGCTGCTCTTCTTTGTACATGAGGCATGTAAAATTCTCGCACACTATACTGTTGCTCGTCTGCCTCTGGAACGACTTTTCATCAGTTGTCGGTGAGCCACAATTCTATTTGGGATCCGCGTGCAGCATGTGCAGGAGTAACTTGGTTTGCAGCAAGCGCAACCCCAAATCCAGGGTCTTAATCATGTGCCACCCTCGTTACTGCAAAGGCCCATCATCATTTTAGATTTAGTGCTGAACAGCAGGAGAGATTGCACTCCTGCTTCTGTTTTTAATTCCATGTTCACAGACATTTTATAAGAGCACAGCAACTGTATAGCTGCCTTTACAGTTGGATCGGAGCAGGAGACTCCACTGGTTGCTCTGTCTTTTTCCCGGATCGTCTCCTCTGGGTTCGACTGCCTCAAGATTTTACTATCTTCGATGCAGAATTATTTGCAATCTTGCGGGCACTGGTGCAGATGAGACGTTCTTCCAGAGCTAAAGTTCTTGTCTGTTCAGATTCTCTGAGTGCCCTTTACTCTCTACAACGTTTGTACCCAGCAGATAACGTCATCCAGAATGTCCAGGATGTCCAACTACAACGACTTGGGAAGGAGGGTTCATTCTGCTGGGTACCTGGGCACATGAGAATTGCGGGGAACGAAAGGGCGGATTGAGCAGCCAAGCAGGCGCGTCGTGATCTTCAGGTATTTCTGTGTGGCATCCCCCTGCATGCTACGACGTCACTGTTGACGTACAAAGTCATGCGTCGATGGGACGACCAGTGGGTGGAAATGACAGACAACAAGCTCCACGTATTAAAGCCCACAACCCGGTCACGGCACACTTCCTTCCAGCCACATCGGCGGGACGAGATCCATCTTTCTCGTCTTCGCGTAGGCCACAGCCCCATGACACATTGAATCTTACCCTGGCGAGAGGATCCTCCAATGTGTCGTGCTTCTGGCGTACAGATCACTGTTCGCCGCATTCTGTTCGACTGCGTTTTATTTGCCGACCAGTGGACTGTGGCGGATTTGCCGACAGATCTGCCGTCTATTGTCAGCAGTGGCCAAACGAATATGGTTTCAGTGTTAAAGTTTTGTGAATTGTCCAACATTTTTGACAAGATTGGAGATGTTTTTAATGTATCAACAGGGTAACTGTCACGCCCAAGTATTTTGTTAAGTGGTCAGCCAGTCATATTTCCCAATGTTTTTTTATCTCTTCCGTTGTTTGTTTTCTCTATGTTTCAATTTCATGTACAGCTACTTTCCCCCCTAACTGGTGCTGTGCATGTGAGATAGAGTGACTGTGTGGTCTTTAGAGTATACGAGTGTACAACAATTTTAGTTTATCTCCACATTCGTTTGTTTTGATAAGCGTGAGGACGCGATGACCCCTCCATTGGGCGTCCAATAGGTTCAAACACACACTCACACACAGGTATCATCAGACTTTCAAATAGCCTATGGCCATCTGCCTTGCATTTACTTCCAAAGAATGGTGGACACTTTCACCTGTGTGACGATTATCATGCGCTGAATGCCTGATCACTACTCTACGCCATTGTTGAAGGACTCCACAGCGCTACAACATTCAGTGTACTCAACTGTGCGAAGGCCTACACCCGGATTCTTGTGGCAGAAGAGGATATGCCAAAGACCACAGTCATCACGCCGTTTATGTTGTTTGAGAGCAAATTCGTAGCATTTGGGTAGCGAAATGATGCTTAAACCGAGCAGCAGTTTAATTAATCCGTCTTTCGTGGATTACCGTTTTGCTTTGAGTACTTAGACAATGTGCTTTTGTTTTCGTCATCCGGTGGCCAACGCCGCCAATATCTCAGGCAGGTTTTCGAGCGTTTACGCTGTGGTGGAGAACACAGCCAAACGCGTGTTTGGACAACCAAATGTTGGATTTCTAGGACACCGAATATCATCTGCAGGCTGATCGCCACTGAACGGGAAAGTAGAAGCCATTTTGCAGCTGTCTAGGTATGCTGAATCTCTACCGTCGGCATTTACAACGGACAGTGGAACGACAGCAGCCGTTGACTGCAGTACAAGAAGAACCGAAAGTCAAAAGCTCCTCTGACATTAGTGATGGACGCCAGTCAGTCAGCTGTTGCCGTGGCTCTTCAGCAATAGGCAGCAATTGACAGCCACCCGCGTATTTTTATCATATGTTACCACTGTCGCAACAGAGTACCTGCTATCGAGAGCTTTTGGCTACTTATGATGCAATCAAATATTTCAGACCGCAGATAGAAGCAAGGGAGTTTGTCATACACACTGACCATAAACCTTTGTCGCATTCAAGAGGAAGGCTAGGGTACAACCCCTTGGAATTCATTAGCCAATTCAGTACTGACACTCGTCACATTTCAGGCATTAACAACGTAGCGTACTGTCTGTGTCGAGTAGCCAGCATGTCACAGCCTGGGACATTACAGTGCTCTCCAATGCTCAATAAAAGGCGTCCTGCTGCAGATGACGTCACAGTCTACAGGTTGCAACTAGTCGATGTACCTGAGACAACATTCAACTATACTAGATAGTGGCAAACAGACGATATCGCTCTTTCATAGCAGCCACGTTCGAAGACAAGTATTCGACAGTCTGCACTTTCTCTGACATCACAGAGTTCGACCAACGTTCACATTGGTTTCACAGTGCTTTGTGTGGCCAGGAACGGAACGGATCTGCCGCGAGTGGACTAGAACACGCGAAAGAGGCCAATCTGTGAGATCTCCCGCCACATGCACGTACTGATAGATGATTTTCCAAACGCGTGCTCATGTTTTGTCCACTTTCATCTCGGTGTGGTGGAACCGTTTCCCCCGTCAGATGGCCAGCGATATTTACTGACTATGACAGGTATACACGTTGGCCGGATGCAGTTCCGGGCCGGCCGCGGTGGTCTAGCGGTTCTAGGCGCTCAGTCAGGAACCACGCGACTGCTACGGTCGCAGGTTCGAATCCTGCCTCGGGCATGGATGTGTGTGATGTCCTTAGGTTAGGTTTAAGTAGTTCTGAGTTCTAGGGGACTTATGACCACAGATGTTGAGTCCCATAGTGCTCAGAGCCATTAGAACCATTTTGCAGTTCCGACTGAAAACATATCGGCGGAAAACCTAGCCTTCACGCTTGGGTCGACGTGACTAGCGAACTTTGCTGTCCACTAAACATAACAAGGTTTCTTTGCCCAGCTGGGGAAATTTCGCCGCTACATACACCATAAAACGACAAGTTACCACCCAGCCATCAAAGGTATGATTGAATAATGGCGGACGCTGAAGTCAGCACTCATTTGCCAGAGAAGTTCATGAACTTCTCCTCTTCCCACAGTCTTACTCGGCCTACCAACCACCTACAAACCCGACACAGACTCATCTGCAGTGGAGCTTGTTTACAATGTGACACTGCTCCTACCCACAGAGTTTGTCGACTCCAGGTCTCTTACGAATGCAACACAGTATCCGTCAACATTGCTGCGTGATGCCAACCTTTCAAGGCTTCCACACACGGTTCTCCGTCAACTTTGTGCACGACGATATCGAGAACTATTCGCATGTAGTGCTATGGACAGACTGTGTCAAAGGGACATGACAATGGACGGCAAACCAACCACTGTGTCACTTAACCGTGTGAAGCCCTCCATCATGCGTCACCTACCATGCTGCCATCAAGAGCCCAAAGTCAAGCAGATTCAACAACCCAAGCTCCACCACAACCGTCACAGCCGATCGACGGGGAACCACCGCACGTGACGACCGTGCCGCGTCGATTGTCTGTAGTCGTGCACGTAAACACCGTTCGCGCCATCCAGCGCCAGAGTTGCAGTGAAGTGGTACAGTGTGTGTGTTAACAAGTGAATCACGGTAACCGCTGAGTTCCGCGTTTGCCGCGAGGAGCACTGTATTTTTCTGTGTGTTTATGCTTTCTGTTTACTCTATGGGGAGTTTTTATGTTCCTTAGCTGTAGGGTTTTCGAGTCGCTCTTGGCATCTAATCCTGCCTAGCTCTCTAATTGCTCGTCGTTACAATGAAGTTGCAGCCAGTGTTTTTGGTATATGTAACTGAACATTTTTTTCAACTGTGGGAGCGCCGGCCGATGGTGGCCGAGCGGTTCTAGGCGCTTCAGTCTGGAACCGCGCAACCGCTACAGTCGCAGGTTCAAATCCTGCCTCGGGCATATATATGTGTGATGTCCTTAGGTTAGTTAGGTTTAAGTAGTTCTAAGTTCTAGGGGAGTGATGACCTCAGATGTTAAGTCCCATAGTGCTCAGAGCCATTTGAACTGTGGGAGCTTCAGGTATAATTATCCCGTCAGTGCTAAGTGGACTCAAGTATCACATTGAAGGTATGAACAGAGTTATTTACTTTATAATTCTTATTAGAAATGTCATTTTCTACATTGCATTAAAGTTAATAAGTTGTTAAAAATGCATAAGTCTATCGCTGTTTTATAGTAGTAATAATAATAATAATATTAACAGAATCTTCCGTCGGTTCTTGGTAGAACAACATTATAATAAACAAAAAGCACCAGTTTGCTTTTGTTCTACAATATTACTTCTATTGTTAACCGGTTTTCGGCTTACAAGGCCATCTTCAGAAATTTACTGAGTATTATCACCAAAGAAGTTAAATGTTAGCAGACAACATTGGAAGAGAAGTAACACATCTAGAATGAAGTAGAAACATACAATAAGTAACATCTTTGCAATGGAATAGTAAAAACTGAACAGCACATAAATAACAATGGAGTTGACAGGAAAACCTTTAGCACAAAACAGGAATAGCATGCCTACATAACAGTTTCAATTAATAAACAAAACTAACAAAATAAAACAAAATTAATACTAGACAAGGCTGCATCAGGTATACCTCCTGATGCAGCCTTGTCTAGTACTAATTTGGTCTTACTTTACCTCCTGATGCAGCCTTGTCTAGTACTGATTTTGTTTTATTTTATTTTATTAGTTTTGTTTAGTAATAGAAACTGTTATGTAGGCATGCTATTCCTGTTTTGTCCTAAAGGTTTTCCTGTCAACTCCATTGTTATTTATGTACTGTTCAGTTTTTACTATTCCATTGGAAAGATGTTACTTACTGTATGTTTCTATTTCAGTCTAGATGTCCAATGTTGTGTGCTAACATTTAACTTCTTTGGTGATAATACTCAGTAAATGTCTGAAGATGGCCTTGTAAGCCGAAAACCGGTTAACAATAAAAGTAATATTGTAGAACAAAAGCAAACTGGTGCTTTTCATTTATAATAATAATAATAATAATTTTAAGTATAACAACTTAATAATTCGAAATTTTATTAAGATTCTCTTACTCGCAATGACATAATGGGTTCAGTGGGGAATAGGAATGCTGCGAAGCCTGATACTAGAAGCTCAATTTTTCCGCTATTTGTCTAATAGGGTTTTGAAACCACGTTTCTCTTTCGGAGCACTAGGTCAAAATATCTCGATTCCTACAGTTAGTTTTATTTAAAAGACAGTGTCTTAATTACTATTAATTAGCATCAAGGAAGAACGTCGATAACCGTATGAGTTCTTATGTAGATAAAATGCAGTTTCAGTTTCGTAATTTTCTTATGAAACCTAACCGTATATACAGGGTGCCCCTTTCAAACATCTCACATTTCAAAAGCCCATGAAAAGAAAATCTAAAATAGATTTCGCACCGAAATGGCACGATATTCTAGACTGTCTGGAAGAATTTATATTTCCACGTCAGGGGGGCTCTAGTTATTGACCGCAGAGTGGAACCTGATCACATGAAATGAAAATGGCGACTCCATGGCAGCGTGAGCAAGCAGTACTGTGGTTTACAAAAACAAAATCACCGAATACCGTGCAAATGAATTATCTGATTGTTAGTTTGTATGTATGTGACACACCTGATGTGAAAACTGTGGTGTCACCGCCAGACACCACACTTGCTAGGTGGTAGCCTTTAAATCGGCCGCGATCCGGTAGTATACGTCGGACCCGCGTGTCGCCACTGTCAGTGATTGCAGACCGAGCGCCGCCACACGGCAGGTCTAGAGAGACTTTCTAGCACTCGCCCCAGTTGTACAGCAGACTTTTCTAGCGATGATATACTGACAAATACGCTCTCATTTGCCGAGACGATAGTTAGCATAGCCTTCAGCTACGTCATTTGCTACGACCTAGCAAGGCGCCATTACCAGTTTATATTGAGATTAAAATTCATGTATCAACAAGAGCGATGTTCTCCAATTATGGATTAAAGTATTCAAGCAACTCCGTACTTTATTTAGTAGACTCAACTCCTTTAACTGTTCCAGACCTCACGCCAGTCTGCGTGAGCTTAAACGCGTGCATTTCGGCCTCCTCTAGCAACACGGTGTTGGCTCTTCTGCCAACACATCAAAAACACTTAAGGAAGATACATCTTAAGTTTCTATTCACCACAATAACATTCTATTTGATTTCTGTTTTGGCACTTTCTAGTGATTTTTGTTTAAGTATGTTTTTAGCCCTGTCTAGTCTCTTTCAACTATATTAAATCAGTACATTATAAACATGATTTGCCCCCTGTCAGAACTAGTGCTTTTTAGGGACTCCCTGTGTCATTTGGATGCACTGAACCATCTTTAATATTACTCATCACAATAGCTGAAAATGACTTGAAACTTAATTTGAGCCTAAGACACCGCCTAACTGTGATGCAGTGTTTTTTTTTTTTAAAAAAAAATCATTTATTGATACAACAACACTATTATGAACAATCAATGAGAAAATATTGTGATACAAAATGTTCAAAACAACAAACATTGTATGCTACACACTAACCCACCACCCTATCTAATTAGTGGGTCCAATTATTATACTAAAACAAGCAGCTTTTACTACTTAATTTATGGCACTTACTATGGACAGGGTTAATCTAACTACTTAACTACTCTGGTTATTCTAAATCTAGCTACTCTGCAGCGTTACAGGTGTGCCAGAAGAAATACAAACCTACTAATCGGCCTGCTCACTGAGCTAATCCCAGTGAGCTTGCCCCTGGCACTGGGCTGGCCTACTTTTTTGAATTGCTGCAGTCCCTACCTATGTTAGTGGTGTTAGCGTTCTAATCTACGTTGTTCTAATAACTACTTCCTATTTGATCTTAGTGCATGTCAAGTCCGGGAATGGTGCCCCTGCTCCCCTAATCCAGCAGCGCGGCGGATTCCGGCTGTGGGACAGCCGGCCAGTACCGCGCTCGGCGGAATTGCAAGTGCACCTGAGTCTTCATCGGGTTATTTTTGATGTCTATCCGTGTTGATTACTAATATAATCCCTCAAGATCTTCTGGGATATATCATTTGCCAAATTGTTGAGGACATTGAAGGTCTCGGCACGTCGCAGTAGGTTATATGTGTCTCTATTCGGCAGTTGATTCCTAAGTTCGAGCACCACATCGTCATACAACGTGCAGTCGTAGACGACATGTTCGGGTGTTCCATCCGGAGCACCACAGTCACACGCTGGTGTCGCCCGTTTCCCAAATCGACATAAATATGTCGGGTATGGCCCGTGACCTGTAAGAAAGTGCAGCAAACCTCTGCTCGGCTCAAAGTGGCACATTTGAAGCCTTTCTCTGATATTCGGTAGTAGTCGGAATACCCTTCTTCCCGTTTCTTCAGTTTCCCATTGCTGTTGCCATAGTTCTTCGCCCCTTCTTTTTATTGCATATCTATCCCCAACTTGTACCCCCATGATTTCCCTAGTCTTTTCTATCTTTCCTTTGACACCCAGTACCATGCTCCTTGTTCTCTAATTTTTATGTCTAAAGGACATAATCCTATTATTGTCAGCAAGGCCCCCCCAGGTGTTGTTCGGTATGCCCCGACTGATCGCAACAGCATGTTCCGCTGCACCCTTCTCACGGTCACTGCAGGCACCACCCTCGTGAGCCTGTGTGCGCAAACCCCGCTCGCATATCCTACTAAGGATGTTAGGATGATATTATGGTAAAGTTTGATCAGGTTGGGAGGTAGGTGAAATCTTCTATGGCCTATACTGATTAGATTGTTTAAAATTTCTAATGCTATCTGCGTGATATTTTCTATATGTGTGTTATAATTCCATTTTTCGTCTATTGTTACTCCTAGATATCTAGCTTCTCAATTCTGACGGTTGGATTCCTGACGAGTCTCCCTTTCATTAGTAGACATGTTGATTTGTGTGGTGCAACTTTCATTTTTGCTTCCTGGCACCATTTCTGAAGTACTGTCATTGCTTGCTCTACCTTGGGCTCTAGTTCCTCTCGGCTGCGGCCGCCTACCAACAGGAGGAGGTCGTCAGCGTAGGCTATGACGTCTAGCACGTCCTCACTTAGTTGTAATTTCTATAGAAGGGGCTCTATGTTTATGTCCCAAAAGAGTGGCCCCAGAACTGATCCCTGGGGACACCCCTTCGTGATGGTTTTACTTGCTCTTCCGCTAGGCGACGATAGCCATACCTCCCTGTCCATGCAATAGCTCCTCAGACAGCCATAGAGGGGCCCTGGGCACTCCTTCTCTCGCAAGCGAGAGAAGAGCGAGGGCCACCACAGGTTGTCGAAGGCGCCACTGATGTCCACCATGATGCCTACCACATACTTGTGCGGGGTTGAGCTGCAGACCTCAGCTGCCAGGGCAATTGCGCAGTGTTTGTCTGACGTCATTGAAATGACGTAATAAGCCACTAGAATAGAAGATTGTGGGTGGGGGAGGCGGGGCAAGGGTCAGCTGTGGTGGCGGTCCTCACACAGAGTCGACGAGGGTAAGTAGCAGGTGACAGACTTGCGTCTGCTTTCACGAAGACGCTGTGTTGGTTTGTCTAGGCTGAAAGTGGAAACACTGACCCACTGAGGCGGCGAGATATTTCAATACATCGATTGTCTTTGTCTACAATAGTAACAAACATACGTTATTCAAAATTTCTTTGCTATCTATAAAGTTAAGAACAACTCAATCAACGTATGAAGCTGTGGATCTGCAGAGCTGTGCAACGAATGATTGTAAGATAAGTATAGGCCTATAGACGGCAGTTGTGGAGAAGTGCGACTCAAATTAATTTCATTTGTAATAATCTGTAGGTAGATCTCAACTTTGTGGGGCTGAGTGCAAAATGTCTGTTGCTTCACATAAAGGAATTACAAAATTTGACCGAAGAGACTCACTTCAACTTTGTCAATTCAGAAAATGCTGAATCAGATTTCAGCTGCAGAGTTTGAAGCAAAATGTAATTCCTCTAGTGACGTGCTCTACAACTGTTTCTGCAACGACAAATGCAATATCTCCGTCTGTCTGAATCCAGACTTGTTTCTGGAGCCTGTACTGTTTTCATTGGGTCTTCAGAGCGGTGGCAGCTCCCGCGTGCTGAAAACCGCTCACGCATCGCAGGCTGTGCATTGTCCGCCATTAGTGGAAGCCTCCCGTCAACAGGTCATTATTGGATGCCTTATCTGATTATACGGGTAGCTGCCACGCTTTGAAAGCCGAGCTGTTCAGCTGCAGGACATTTATTTCAGGATAACATCACAGTCAGTTACTCGCAATTGGAGTGGCCAAGGAGAAAATGAATCTGGAGCTCTGTAGTAGACGACAATCTATTGTTACACAGCCGGGCGCTCCACTATAACTAATAGTCACCGTTGTCGATATGATTACAATCAGTCGGCGAGAGGTAATGATTCACCGCAAGTTGTTACAGGTATTACTGCTTCATATGCCAACGCGTAATGTTTCATTGATCGTGTCAGCACTCGTGTATGTCGTGATATATTGCGTATGTTTGAACATTTGCGAGTATGGCGGATATTCGTTCTATCTCGTCCTCAGTAAACTCAATTTATGATTTTTAGAAAACTTTAGCAACATTATCCTCAATCGGAAACAATCGCTTCCTAATTTTATGATATATTTACGTGAAAAATGGTACATTTTTGAAATTTTTCGGACGCATACAAAAGTATATGTTTGAGCATTTCCGTAAGTTATGAGTGTCGTGCACACGAACATCTAAGGGGTAAAGTTGCTAGTTTTGCTATATTTAATTTGGCGAGTCTCAAAAGCTGCCCTCTCTAAAGAACCCAAGAAGTACACAGAACTTACTGCATATCAAACGATTGTTGTTCTTCATTCAGTGTTTTTAAGACAATCACTTTGATAAATAGGAAGCATATTCCAGTGGCCTATGCAAATGTAATCTTTTTATGTTATTTAAATGAATATGGATGCCAAATTTTTGAGTCAACAGTCTGAAACTAGATGCTCATATAATTAAATCCGTGATATCCAAGAAGTTAATATACAAAGCTAAAAAAATTCGCAAAAAAGTGAGCCATATTTCCATTGTACTATACTTTTTGACAAATGCTGAGGAACAACTGACACTTGCCAAGAAATAATTTCTGCAGGACACATTGACTATTGCTGTGTTGAAGGAAATGTAGGGGGCGGGACGTGTTGACTACAGCAAAACTTGTGCTTGAACGAAATATATGGTTTAAATGGCTCTGAGCACTATGGGACTTAACATCTGAGGTCATCAGTCCCTAGAACTTAGAACTACTTAAACCTAACTAGCCTAAGGACATCACACACATCCATGTCCGAGGCAGGATTCCAACCTGAGACCGTAGCAGTCGCGCGGTTCAGGACTGAAGCGCCTAGAACCGCTCGGCCACCGCGGCCGGCGTGCTTGAACGCTTTGTATGTATACGACAGTTCGTGCAGTACGGCGTTTGACGAAGTCTGTCGTGGAACCGCTTTGTGCAACATTCCGTGTAATGCGCCAACATGTCTGCAAGACATCATTTGAGTGCTTACTATCATGGACGAACAGTTGGACGGTTCACAGCCGGTCAAAGAGTCGCTATTGTGGCCATAGTAATGGGTGCATCCAAAAGTGTCATCTCGCCATTAAAAAGGTAGATGGAGGTGCGGAAGTATGCCGTTGGTCGTAGACGAACCATCACGCTGCAACAGGCTCGAAACGTGGCCCTAGTGGCAAAAAGGAACAGACATCTCATTCCTAGGCAGACAGCCGCAGACCTTACAACTGTTACTGGTATACGTGTCTCTGCCGGAACCATTTCGTGGCCATTAAATCAGACTGGTTTGTATGCATGGAAGTGTGTTAAGCCCGCATCTCGTGGTCGTGCGGTAGCGTTCTCGCTTCCCACGCCCGGGTTCCCGGGTTCGATTCCCGGCGGGGTCAGGGATTTTCTCTGCCTCGTGATGGCTGGGTGTTGTGTGATGTCCTTAGGTTAGTTAGGTTTAAGTAGTTCTAAGTTCTAGGGGACTGATGACCTAAGATGTTAAGTCCCATATTGCTCAGAGCCATTTGAACCATTTGAAGTGTGTTAAATGGAACCCACTTCAACCACTCCATTGTCGAGAAAGAGTTTGTTGGTGGGAGCATGTTGGTAGAAACCAGCAACAGTGGTTCAGAGAGATGTCCTCTGACGAATTCCACTTCACTTTGGGAAGTGATTCTGGCCACCAGCTAGTGTGAAGGGAGAGGAGAACATGTTACACAACACAGAATGTTCACGAACGTCATCGATATTATCTAGACGTTAATGTGTGAGCAGACATTATGGAAGTGACATATTTTTGCGCGAGCTACTGTCGCAGCACTCCGGTACTGCAGGGAGGTTATTCTGAATCATGTCCGTCTCTTTAGGGTTGCGGTAGGTCCTGAATTTATGGATGACAATACCCGCCCACACAGGACCGCTTAGGTGTCAGACGCACTGGTCAGTGTAGATACTGAGCGTATTGAATGGCGTGCGTACTCCCCGGACGTAAACCTGTAGGGCACACCTTGCCCTGTACTGGGCCTTCAGCGATCAGAGGGTCAGTATCTCCGTAGCACACCTCAGCGTTTTAGTAGCCAGCATGAACAAGCATGTGCAAAATGAGCGTTAGTGCCCGAGGAGGGCACATTCCTTAATGAGAGTCTGATATCGATCGTTATGTTAGGAGCTGACCGACGTCGAATATGAACGTTATTTATGTCTGTTATCGTACATTCCCATGTGGTAAAATCTGTACCATTTTTCGTTACGAATATACCACGTCACTTCTGTTATATATGGACTGTGTTTCATGTCGTTCATCATTGCCTGGGATTTATCCTGTCCAACAATTTCTCTGATTCGTAGCAAATGTCAAGCAGTGTAGGCTGAAATTTGAAATAGGTCACAACGATTAAGGAAATCTGTTGTATATCAACAAAAATAAGCAACCTAAAATGCCAGATTGATACTTCTCGATGTGAAGAAACAGGAAATAAAACTTAGCAAAGCCTTGTTCACCTTTGATGCCATCTACAACACGCTATTGTTTTACAGTACTTCGCGTTTGATCACGTTAATGGATTCATTTATCATGCTTTCTATTTATGTGCACTGGCATGAATGAAGCTAAGCAAACTGCGTTTTGAAAGATATATTTTTTTGCGTTGGTTAGGTAACTTAACAGCCTTAAGCCATTGCGCGGCTGGTTTAATGTGGGCTATCTCCCTAAGCTTCCTCCACATTGGCTGGCAGCTTTGACTTAATATCCTAGGACTGTACAAAGGCAGTCTTCGTCTCTCCATTGTTGATAGGATATGCTTGCAGGAGTGTAGCATTCGTGACACTGTGGCTGAGTTCTTTCAGGATTGGCAGCCCTGCAAGACATGCAGTACAATTTAGCGCCGTCGGTGGAGCAGTTGCCCGTCGTGTAACGGAAAAACAGCCAGCGGGTACGTCGACTGCAGAAGAGGCCGGGTGCTCCGTCTGCTCCCTCCCCCACCTTTCGGAGACCACCTGTCGTTCTGCATGATTTATTTCATACTAAATCGGGGTTCGTAATTTACAATTAATGTAAACAACTAACTTACCGTGTAACATTATTTTCCTCTTTTCAGAGGAGTGGATGTTGTCTTTCTACATTTATCAAACGTTAACCCTATTGCCGAACTTGTTAGTGACCACAACCTCAAAAACTAACTTATAATAAGAAGAACACACACATACCCAGGCCCGAGGGAGAAACAAAATTTATGCAAAGCTTTCCTGTTGTCGAAATAGGTATTTCGTTTTCGCTGTTAATGCCTTTCAGTTCTGAAGGGCTACAGGTAATACACTCCTGGAAATTGAAATAAGAACACCGTGAATTCATTGTCCCAGGAAGGGGAAACTTTATTGACACATTCCTGGGGTCAGATACATCACATGATCACACTGACAGAACCACAGGCACATAGACACAGGCAACAGAGCATGCACAATGTCGGCAATAATACAGTGTATATCCACCTTTCGCAGCAATGCAGGCTGCTATTCTCCCATGGAGACGATCGTAGAGATGCTGGACGTAGTCCTGTGGAACGGCTTGCCATGCCATTTCCACCTGGCGCCTAAGTTGGACCAGCGTTCGTGCTGGACGTGCAGACCGCGTGAGACGACACTTCATCCAGTCCCAAACATGCTCAATGGGGGACAGATCCGGAGATCTTGCCGGCCAGAGTAGTTGACTTACACCTTCTAGAGCACGTTGGGTGGCACGGGATACATGCGGACGTGCATTGACCTGTTGGAACAGCAAGTTCCCTTGCCGGTCTAGGAATGGTAGAACGATGGGTTCGATGACGGTTTGGATGTACCGTGCACTATTCAGTGTCCCCTCGACGATCACCAGTGGTGTACGGCCAGTGTAGGAGTTCGCTCCCCACACCATGATGCCGGGTGTTGGCCCTGTGTGCCTCGGTCGTATGCAGTCCTGATTGTGGCGCTCACCTGCACGGCGCCAAACACGCATACGACCATCATTGGCACCAAGGCAGAAGCGACTCTCATCGCTGAAGACGACACGTCTCCATTCGTCCCTCCATTCACGCCTGTCGCGACACCACTGGAGGCGGGCTGCACGATGTTGGGGCGTGAGCGGAAGACGGCCTAACGGTGTGCGGGACCGTAGCCCAGCTTCATGGAGACGGTTGCGAATGGTCCTCGCCGATACCCCAGGAGCAACAGTGTCCCTAATTTGCTGGGAAGTGGCGGTGCGGTCCCCTACGGCACTGCGTGGGATCCTACGGTCTTGGCGTGCATCCGTGCGTCGCTGCGGTCCGGTCCCAGGTCGACGGGCACGTGCACCTTCCGCCGACGACTGGCGACAACATCGATGTACTGTGGAGACCTCACGCCCCACGTGTTGAGCAATTCGGCGGTACGTCCACCCGGCCTCCCGCATGCCCACTATACGCCCTCGCTCAAAGTCCGTCAGCTGCACATACGGTTCACGTCCACGCTGTCGCGGCATGCTACCAGTGTTAAAGACTGCGATGGAGCTCCGTATGCCACGGCAAACTGGCTGACACTGACGGCGGCGGTGCACAAATGCTGCGCAGCTAGCGCCATTCGACGGCCAACACCGCGGTTCCTGGTGTGTCCGCTGTGCCGTGCGTGTGATCATTGCTTGTACAGCCCTCTCGCAGTGTCCGGAGCAAGTATGGTGGGTCTGACACACCGGTGTCAATGTGTTCTTTTTTCCATTTCCAGGAGTGTAACTTACCGTGTAACATTATTTTCCTGTTTTCAGAGGAGTGGATGATGTCTTTCTACATTTATCAAACGTTAACCCTATTGCCGAACTTGTGAGTGACCACAACCTCAAAAACTAACTTATACTAAGAAGAACACACACATACCCATGCCCAAGGGAGAAACAATAAAATTTATGCAAAGCTTTCCTGTTGTCGAAATAGGTATTTCGTTTTCGCTGTTAATCCCTTTCAGTTCTGAAGGGCTACAGGTAACAGTTTTAGCGTATCGGACGCACGAATTAATGTCTGTAATATACGGCGGCTATCCAGAAAGTAAGTTCCGATCGTCCGCAAAATGGGCACTGCTGTAAAAATCAAGAATGTTTGATTTGCAACGGCCAGCAGCAACTCCGACTTAGACATTTGACATGGCGTTGTACCGATTTTCAATACCCTTGTCATAGAAGGCTGCCGCCAGTGCTTTCTGCTAATTCTCTACGCAGGTCTACAGCTCGCTGTTTGTGCCAGAATGTTGCCTTCATAGTCAGCGGTTCGTGCGAGCAGAGATTAAACTCAGGGAGTCAACTGCGGTCTGTATCGTGGGTGATCAAACACTTCCCACTGGGGACGCTATAGGAGGATCTTCATTGCCCCTGCAGAGTGCTGAGAATTCTCATGAAGAAGGAACGGCGTGACAGTTGTGTTGCGTGGGCTGCATAGCTTCAGGCGAAATTTGTCACCAGGCCCTCGTACTCGGCGGGAGACACTATTTTCTAGGTACATTTACGTGCTCACTGTGCGCTCAGAACTGAAAAGAGCGATGTGACGCGATCGATCAGCAAAATTATTTCTTCTGTTAGCCATAGTTTCTTCTTAGTTATCTTCTTTGTACATAAGTTTTTCTCTCCAAACTCTGTGGTTGACTTTTTCGAGATGTCCTTTCCTCTTCAACTGAACTGACTACTGAGCTATTCCTTATCGTAATGTCTATAGCCTTAGAAAGCTTCAAGCGTAGCTCTTCATTCCTTAGTACTTGCGCATCACAGTTCTTTGGGTATTGATTCTTCCTTACTAGTCTCTTAAACTTCAGCCTACTCTTTATCTCCATTAAATTGTGATCTGGGGCTATATCTACTTCTGGGTGCGCCTTAGAACCCAATATTTGATTTCGCAATCTCTACCTGATCAAAATGTAATCTAACTGAAATCTTCCCACATCTCCCAGCCTTTTTAAAGTACGTATCTTCCTCTTGCAATTCTTGAACAGAGTATTCGCTATTACTAACTGAAATTTATTGCAGCACTCAGTCTTCTCCTCTTTCATTCCTAGTGCCAAGTCTATATGTCCTGTAACCTTTTCATCTACTAGCCCCTACAACTGCATATCAATCCCTCACTGCTATTAGATTTTCATCTCCCTTTATGTACTGCATTACCTCTTCAATATCTTCATATCCTTTCTCTATCTCTTCACCTTCAACTCGCAACGTCGGCGTATATGTACCCGAACTATCGTTGTCGGTGTTGGTTTGCTATCGATTCTGATAAGAATGACCCTATCACTGAAATGTTCACACTCTCTGCCCTACCTTCCTATTTACAACGAATCCTACTGCCGCTGTTGATATAACTGTATATTCATCTGACCGGAAATCCTTGTTTTCTTTCAATTTCATTTGACTGACCCCTGCTGTATCTAGATAGTCCGTTTGCATTTCCCTTTTCAGATTTTGTAGCTTCCTTACCACGTTCATACCTCTGGCATTCCACGCCCCAACTCGTAGAACGTTCTCCTTTCGTTGATTATTCTCTTTTCCTCATGGTCACCTCCCCTTTTGGCACTTCCCTCCGTAGATCCGAATGGGGGACTATTCCGGAATCTTATGCCGATGGAGAGATCATCATGACACTTCTTCAAATACAGGCCACATGCCATGTGTTTTTAATGCAGTGGTTTCCTTTGCCTTCTTCATCCTCATGCCGCTGATCACTGCTGAGTGTTCCGCCTTAAGGAGCAGTTTCCCACCACAAGCAGGAGACAGTGCCATAAACCTCTGTCCGCTACTCCGCCCTCTTTGACAAGGCCACTGACCGAAGACTTATGCCAGAACTCTTCGACCACCAATGTTCATTATTAATCACAGTTTAAGCGGTGGTGGGTTTCAAAGCTGGGACTGAGTAGAGGTGGGGTTAATTCTTCATGAGAGGAACACCCCAGATCTTGGGTGGATTAAGAAAGACACTTGCAATCTGCCCCCTCCTTCCTGATTTCATTTATTGTCCGTATTAAACAATGTCCAGTCTAAGTAATTAATAATCAAAGTTTATTATGAAGATTTGAGAGGAGAAAAGATTACAATAAACTTTTTAGTATATTTAGCTTGTCATGTTGAGTTGGCTCCAGTTCTTCTTTTCTAGGGCTCTGAGTCTTGAAGCCGAAAATGTCACATCATGTCCTCACGGTTGGTTTGAACTAATTAAATCTAAAGATTGTTGTCGCAGCATTTTTTAACGTAAATATATTTTCTCACATTTTAGTATATCATACACTGTTTTCATTTTTCACATCATCAAAGAAGGAATTACACTATTCCCACAAAAATACAAAAATGTGTTCCATCACATCAGAGGCATGCTTACGATTCCCACTCTATGCGGAAATAACCATAATCCAAAGGTCTTACAATTTTTTTAAACAAATGAATTTGTAATAGTTTTCATTAAATTATTAATTTCGATTATTATTTCGTAAATGAATCCAGAAATAAATATAGTAAACAGTGCAGGATTGAATTTAATAATACAAATTTCAAGTGTACCAATAATTCGTAATTGCAATGTTTCTAGGAAAAATAATTTGAACTGTACATTCTGAACTAGTGATTATCGATTACAACATCGAAACTAAAATATTTTATAAAGTAATTGCTTTTCATAAATTTTAGCCTGTAGTATAACATACTGTGTATAAAATTATATGGATGTTTTCAGAAAAGCAACTGAGATAATATTTCTTAAAGACATCATAGTCGCCGTTGACTGTATAAAATATTTATTGTTACTGTTGCAATTTCGGCCTTATGGCCATTTTCGAGTAACACTGCAAAGTTACATTGTCAGAATATAAAACCATCTGACATGAGTACATGTCGTCGTCAAAATGCAGCCTTTTGACTGTGAGAGTCCCACAAGATCCGATGAGAACGACACTTATTACCTCGTAATATGTTGTTAAATATATATTGAACTGTCGATGTTCACATCGTTCTAATAATCTATCACACATACAAGTTCAGGTGCACTGACAACATTGTCCTGTCCAATATTGAAAAAATAATACTCGTATCGACAACTAGTGTTGAGGAAAAGTAATACTAGAGGAGGATGTTCCGTTACACACTGCAAAAGAAATTGGAGAAAAATTATCGGTGTTTTGGATTGCGGACAATTGCACAGTGTCGTTCATTGAGAAACTACCAAAAGTCAAGGATACTTTTCTCGCCGTCAGCAAACAAGTAGTGTGTTGCGTGTCCACAAAACTGCTTCACAGAGTTCGTCTTCGCTTGCAGGATGCGTCCCGCTTCCGAAAAGAGTAACATTTGAGTAGGTATGTAATGAGGAGTTGTGCTGGTAATTAGGGACAACATCTGTTTCACCAAGAACCAGACACCTCTCGCCGATCTGCAAAACCAAACGGTGCTCATCTGTATCCATAACATCACAGTCGACGCACAACGGGGTGTCTGCGAGATGAATCCTGTGAAGACGTTACCGGCATACTTGCTCCCCACTGACAGTAAGGTACCCTGCAGACTGGGCGTCAGTGTCAAGATGAGGAACGCACACTGATTGCCAAACGGTAACCCAGTCGACGTGGGGAAGTTTCCCCTCAACCACATTCGGTGATCTGTGCTTCTGAAGGAAACCATGGATCGCCTTCGTCAAAGTCAATTGTGCCGACAGTTTTGTGTTGACTGTAGCAGAGCACACATGGCAGCCCGTAGTGGCTTGCACCTCTGTTGCATTTGATTTTAATTCTGACTATCTTACGCTGTCAGGTATGACCGCAGCTTTCGTATTTTTTGGTGCGTTATGCTGTAACATTTAGTTTTAATTTTGTGTGAAGAAGGTGTTCTTTGTGACACCGAAACCTAGGTCACAAATTGATTGTGTTCGCGACTCAGGTCTGTGTTTTTCAAAAATTTTTGTGCCGTCAGTATCACAGTACGGACGTAGCTCAGTTCAAGGAATAAGTGGTGGAAGTAAAAGAAGGGTGGCGAGTCTTCAGAAAACTGCATAGTAGTGGAGAGAGAGTGTGGTGCAACCAATATTGTGGAGTATCCCTTGCAGGAAATCGTGATCGACTGGATCGGACGCCTGGCTGAAGTCAAGAGCTGCCAAAAGTCCAGGCATACGACGAGTGTGAGCAAGAGCGATTATATTCCGATAGCGGCAGAGGCTCCCACATGAACCATGGACCTTCCCGTTGGTGGGGAGGCTTGCGTGCCTCAGCGATACACATATCCGTACTGTAGGTGCAACCAGAACAGTGGGGTATCTGTTAAGAGGCCAGACAAACCTGTGGTTCCTGAAGAGGCGCAGCAGCCTTTTCAGTAGCTGAAGACGCAACAGTCTGGATGATTGACTGGTCTGTAACACTGACCAAAACGGCCTTGCTGTGCTGGTACTGCGAACGGCTGAAAGCAAGGGGAAACTACAGCCGTATTTTTTCCCGAGGGCAAGCAGCTTTACTGTATCATTAAACTATGATAGCGTTATCTTGGGTAAAACATTCCGGAGGTAAAATAGTGCCCCATTCGAATCTCCGGGCGGGGACTATTCAGGAAGACCTCGTTATCAGGAGAAAGAAAACTGGCGTCCTACGTATCGGAGCGTGGAATGTCAGATCCCTTAATCGGGCAGGTAGATTAGAAAATTTTAAAAGGAAGATGGAAAGGTTAAAGTTAGATATAGTGGGAATTAGTGAAGTCCGGTGGCAGGAGAAAGATGGCTTCTGGTCAGGGGAATACAGGGTTATAAACACAAAATCAAATAGGGGTAAAGGAGGAGTTGGTTTAATAATGAATAAAAAACAGCAGTGCGGGTAAGCTACTACGAAGAGCATAGTGAATGCATTATTTTAGCCAAGATAGATACGAAGCCCACGCATACTACAGTAGTACAAGTTTATTTGCCAAATAGCTCCGCAGATGACGAAGAGACTGAAGAAATGCATGATAAGATAAAAGACATTATTGGAATAATTGAGGGAGACGAAATTTTAATTGCGAGAGGGGACTGGAAATCGATATCAGAAAGAAAAGAGAATGAAAAACAATAGGGCAATATGGACTGGGGGAAAGGAATTATAGAAGAAGCCGCTTGATAGAATTTAGCACAGGGAATTAATTTAATCATCGCTGAAACTTTGTTCAAAATCATGAAAGAAGGTTATATACGTGGAAGAGACGTGGAGACACGGGAAACTTTCAGAGTGATTATTAATGGCAAGACAGAGATTTCGGAACCAGGTTTTAAAATATGAAACATTTTCAAGAGTAAATGTGAACACTGATCACAATTTATTGACAATGAACTGTAGATGAAAACCGAAGAAATAGCAACAAGGTTGGAAATTGAAGAGGTGACGCCTCGATAACTTGAAAAAACGAGAGCTTTTTGAGAGTTTCAGAGGGAGCATTAGGCGACGACTGACTACAGCAGAGAAAAAGAATACAGAAGAAAATCGAATGGGTAGCTTCGAGAGACGAAATAGTGAAGGCAGCAGTGGATAAATTAGGCACAAGTCAAGGCCTAGTGGAAATCCTTGGATATCACAAGGGATACTGAATTTAACTGGTTAAGGAGAAAATATATAAATGCTGTAAATGAAGCAGGCGAAAGGAAATACAAACGTCTAGAAATGAGATGACGGTATCCTAGCTGATACAGTTGCCTACCTCCCTGATGCCAGGGGCATGGCTCTCACGTTTAGTGGCGTCAGGATCGTCAATGTCTATGCGGCATATGGTTCTGGTCGTCGACGTGAAAGTTCCACCTTCATCTCAGGGACATATCTCTAACCGAGCACGTGTGGGATGTGACGGTACGAGAAGTGATTCGTGCTGCTCGTCAGCCAACGACTCTTACAGAACTACGTGAACAGGGCGACCAGGTGTAGCAAAAAAAAAATGTTCAAATGTGTGTGAAATCTTATGGGACTTAACTGCTAAGGTCATCAGTCCCTAAGCTTACACACATACTTAACCTAAATTATCCTAAGGACAAACACACACACCCATGCCCGAGGGAGGGGAGGATTCGACCCTCCGCCGGGACCAGCCGCACAGTCCATGACTGCAGCGCCTTAGACCGCTGTGTTTGGTCGTTGCGGACGTCACATGACATCCGTTCAAATTCGTTTGTTGATCCTTCCACTCAGTTTTTTTATTACAGAGGCCAACCAGCTCTGAGCGAACACGCTGAGCTACCGTGCTGGCACCGCTCGGCTAATCGCGCGCGGCAGCAGGTGTAGCATTACTTATCCCATGGCAGCATACGCTATCTGTACAATCGACTGTTTGCCGAAGTCGGCGACTGCATTGCCGCCCGTACTAATATTGTTGTTTGACCGTAGGGTCGATACCTGATACTTCAGAACCACTTGTATCGTTCATATGTAAATGTAATCATTTCATGTGTACCATATGCGAAGCTGTAATAATAAATCTTGAGTGATCTGGAAATCTCGGAAACATTGTACTAATTTTATTTTTTGGGCAGTGTATATTGATCCTTAACTTTCAATAAACATGATCTATTAAGGTACTTTCCATAGTTAACCCTCTTGACAGTTTGCATTCGCTGCTTTTCACCTGCCATACCTGTAAAAAAAAAAAATTCTCGGCTGTGCTCTGGCCGCGATACTGGAGGAACCCTCTCACAGCACAGAGGTTTTCGGCTATCAAAACTTGGCGGCATCCGGCTGCAAATGATCAATTAACCAACACATCTACATCTACATTTATACTCCGCAAGCCACCCAACGTTGTGTGGCGGAGGGCACTTTACGTGTCATTCTCATTACCTCCCTTTCCTCTTCCAATCGCGTATGGTTCACGGGAAGAACGACTGCCGGAAAGCCTCCATGCGCGCTCGAATCTCTCTAATTTTACATCCGTGATCTCCTCGGGAGGTATAAGTCGGGGGAAGCAATATATTCGATACCTCATCCAGAAACGCACCCTCTCGAAACCTGGACAGCAAGCTACACTGCGATGCAGAGCGCCTCTCTTGCAGTCTGCCACTTGAGTTTGCTAAACATCTCCGTAACGCTATCACGCTTACCAAATAACCCTGCGACGAAACGCGCCGCACTTCTATGGATTTTCTCTGTCTCCTCTATCAACCCGACCTGGTACGGATCCCACACTGATGAGGAATACTCAAGTATAGGTCGAACGAGTGTTTTGTAAGCCACCTCCTTTGTTGATGGACTACATTTTCTAAGGACTCTCCCAATGAATCTCAACCTGGCACCCGCGTTACCAACAATTAATTTTATATGATCATTCCACTTCAAATCGTTCCGCACGCATACTCCCAGATATTTTACAGAAGTAACTGCTACCAGTGTTGGTTCCGCTGTCATATAATCATACAATAAAGGATCCTCCTTTCTATGTATTCGCAATACATTACATTTGTCTATGTTATGGGTCAGTTGCCACTCCCTGCACCAAGTGTCTATCCGCTGCAGATCTTCCTGCATTTCGCTACAATTTTCTAATGCTGCAACTTTTCTGTATACTACAGCATCATCCGCGAAAAGCCGCATATCATTGTATAAGACGCCTGCAAACAATAGCATTTCATAAAATGAATTTATCATACAAGAAAAACTGGATGAGGAAGATCACAGCTTCAGCTCATCAAGCAATCGAGCAATATTTCCAAGTGGAGTAATTAGAAGTGAACAGACTTTCACACGGCAGATATAAGGAGAACACAAAAATCTCTGCCAGCCAATTCAGAAGTTATAAAGAGTGATGGTGTAGCACCCAAAGTCCCCAACAGTAGCAATAACCTGAGACAGGATCGTTTAGAGGTTATACGGAAAGTAGCGTTGCGAGGGAAGAACTTTATCTGTAGGTGGGTGGGGAGGAACGTGCAGAGCGTGTGAAGTGCCGCCACCTGCCCCGCCCCAACCACCTTTTCACGCTCGCCCCTGCCCCCTCCACCTGCCACCCTCCTGCTCCTCGCCACAGCCGGTCACGTGCGGCTGCCCTGCCGCGGCCAATCTCATCTCCCACATCAGCACGGCCACAGAGGGCCAGAGAAACGCCCGGCCCAATCTAGTGTTCGCCGCCTTCCACGTGCTCACACTGCACAATCTTCCGCTCCTCTCAGTACCGTAGCAACAAGAGATGTAAGTTTATAAAGGCTGTCTCAGGACGAACGGTTAATATTCAGGGATACGACAGAAACGATCATTTGAAGCAAAAAGTGTAGTAAATGTGGGCTCCAGAATGCATACCTTAAGAGCTATGGGCACTTGTTCATCTTCGCTAATGTGAAATACATCTCTTCTACAGAACACACGCTCATACGTATTACGGTACGCGTTTTAGAGCCGCTTGTTACTACACTTTTTTTCTCTTTTTTCTGTTGGACATACTGCTGTAGAAGATAGGCTATGCATTTTACAGCCCATGTATTCTAGCACTTTTTGCTTCGAATGATGGTTTTGTTATATCCCCGAATATCTTTAATCATATATATTTTGAGTCGAGTGAAGCGCTGCGATTAAGCGCCTAAAGAAAAATCCCCCAGAAATATTACTTTACCAGCACAAAAATCTTCACTATGGCACTAGAATATCCATCTGTCTGTGATAATAATATCCGCCGCTGTAAGCGTGACTAAACTCCAGGGAATACCAAATGATAAAACAAAGCATAAGCAACCACCTCAGTTTCATGCAGTAATCAGTAAAATAACTCTACACTGTAGTCGGTTCAAAATCGAATAATCTTCAAAAAATGGCTCTGAGCACTATGGGACTTAACATCTATGGTCATCAGTCCCCTAGAAATTAGAACTACTTAAACCTAACTAACCTAAGGACATCACACAACACCCAGTCATCACGAGGCAGAGAAAATCCCTGACCCCGCCGGGAATCGAACCCGGGAACCCGAGCGCGGGTTAGTTCATAAAGAAAACGATTTAGTACTTAGAACTAACTCAACGAGATATTATTTAACGAAAATTGTCGCACTATACTTTATTGTAATGAGTTTGTTACTACGGTGTCGTCCAAAAGTTGCGGTGACACCCCGCTGTAGGCAACACGCGTCGTTACCACAAGGATTAGCGATGTCTCGCGGCAGCTCAGCAAATCGACGAATGGGAGAGGCTAAACAAGACACACACACTTTCTCTCTCATCGCAGCAGCTTCCTCACAAGGAGGTCAGTACGGAGCAGAGCATGAAAGCGTTCTGCAGAGTTCGTGACCTCAGCTGAAGCAATCAACATTATCAATTGCGACTAGAGACTCATTCAAGTTTCAGATAGAAATGTACGTTTTTAAATGTTGAACGTTGTACTTAAAGAGAAGAATTTGTTAATTAGTGCATCATGTGATACTGTAATAGTAAATGGCATTTGTAAATTAACAAACACTCCTATGGAAAAGGACTGTATCAAGTTAAGCAAATATTTTCATCAGTCTTGTAAGAAAGTGAACTACCATATCACCTGTTGTAGCTGCAATGAGTCACTTACCACAGCAACCAAGAACACGCAGTCATGGTGTAGCGTTTCTTGATGCAAAAACCCATAAACAAAGTGCGACGAACTATTAATACGACTATAAATGTAGAATACCTCCGTGAGAGATAAATACTCTGTGGAATTTAAGCACCTCAGTGCGAACTCGATAACAAAGATATACAGACTGTATTAAGCTGCGGCAAAGAGGTAATTATTCCATGTTGGACACTGGAATAGAGGTGTTCTATGTCGGACTGAGGGGAGATTGTTGGAAGCCGAGTTTATGGCAGTAATCTATGTTTTATGGCATTGAAGAAAATAAATACGTATAAAAGCACAAAAGGAGTATCAGGTGTGTAGAGTTCGTAACCCTTAATCATTTCAAAAGAAATATTCAGTGATTACAAAGACGCAATTTGTTCGGAAGTGTTGTGTGGTTTGATAGTGCGAACCTGCAGTTTTACACTGTTTTGGGATTCGTCGAGAATATTTCTCCGAAGACCTAAATAATTTCACGAAATAAAGTTGGACGCCACATTCCATACACATGACACAGCATAGCACTTTCTGTACCGATCGATTTCGTAGAGCGATAAATTATCTATAGCGATTTCAGGTGGAGAATTTCCAGCAAAGAAACTCAACGAGATCTGCTGCTGCGAAACGCATGTGGTATTACCGTATTCTTTTTTTTTACGGAGAACAGTAAACAATATAACTTCAGAACTACCATAAACATAATGAAAAGGACTCAAATAAAACGAGAAAACAGAAAAACCAAACCATAAATAAAAATCAATAACAATACGCAATCACATTAATAAAACGCTCATTAAATAAAAAATTAAATAAAAGTAAGAACTTTAAAATTGCCTTGTCATAGCACTAACAGTTTCAAGTGAGTGTTAATAATGATAGCAGTAGCCTCTGCCTGACGCATCCAAAAACAGGCCAGTCCAAAATGGATCAGAACTAAGAGTGACAAATACAGAGTTCAAATAGACTCTCTGTTTTCTTCTTTACAGTGGCAGCTCGTGGATGTCATCTCTTAGTTGGTTATTCGCGCCTACAGGTCTTTGGTATCACTCTTCTGCTTAGTGAATTCTCCAGAACCCGAAGCTGGTTGGCGGTTCGCAAGGTACGAGTATTTTAATGAAACAGGTCTTCCAGGTCCTTCGCTGACTCTGAGAGAATTACAATGTCGTCAGCAAACCTCAAAGTTATTAATACTTCTCCATGGATTTTATTTCCTACTCCAAATTTTCTTTTGTTTTCTTTACTGCTTGCTCAGTATAGAGATTGAATAACATCGGGGAGAGGCTACAACCCTGTCTCACTCCCTTCTCAACCACTGCTTCCCTTACAGGTCCCTCGACTCTTATAACTGCCATTTGGTTTCTATACAAATTGTAAATAGCCTCTCGCTCCCTCTATTTTATCCCTGCCACCTTTAGAATTTGAAAGAGAGTATTCCAGTCAACATTGTCAAAAGCTTTCTCTAAGTCTACAAATGCTAGAAACGTAGGTTTGCCTTTCCTTAATCCAGCTTCTAAGATAAGTCGTAGGGTCAGTATTGCCTCACGTGTTCCAATATTTTTACGGAATCCAAGCTGATCTTCCCCGAGGTCGGCTTCTACTACTTTTTCCATTCGTCTGTAAAGAATTTGCGTTAGTATTTTGCACCCGTAACTTATTAAACTGATAGTTCGGTAATTTTCACACCTGTCAATACCTGCTTTCTTTGGGACTGGAATTATTATATTCTTCTTGAAATCTGAGGGTATTTTGCCAGTCTCATACATCTTGCTCACCAGATGGTAGAATTTTGACAGGGCTGGCTCTCCCAAGGCTATCAGTAGAATGGAATGTTGTCTACTCCCGTGGCCTTGTTTCGACTTAGGTCATTCGGTGCTCTGTCAAATTCATCAAGCAGTATCGTACCTCCCATTTCGTCTTCACATTCGTCCTCTTCCAGTGCCATAATAATGTTGCCCTCGTGTACATCGCCCTTGTACAGACCCTGTGTATACTCCTTCCACCTTTCTGCTTTCCCTTCTTTGCTTAGAAGTGGTTTTCCATCTGAGCTCTTGATATTCATACAAGTGGTTCTCTTTTCTCCAAAGGTCTCATTATTTTCCTGTAGGCAGCATCTATTTTAGCCGTAGTGATATATACCTCTAAATCTTTTCATTTGTCCCCTAGCCGTCACTGCTTAGCGATTTTGCACTTCCTGTCCTCATTTTTGAGACGTTTGCATTCCTTTTTGCCTGATTCATTTACTGCATCTTTTATTTTCTTCTTTCAACAATTAAATTCAATATGTCTTTTGTCACCCAAGGATTTCTATTAGCCCTCGTAATTTTACCACTTGATCCTCTGCTGTCGTCACTATTTAATCTTTCAAAACTATCCATTCTTCTTCTAATGTATTTCTTTCCCCTGTTCCTGTTAATCGTTCCCTAATGTTCTCTCTGCAACTCTCTACAACCTCTGGTTCTTTCAGTGTATCCAGGCCCCATCTGTTTTAATTCCCACCTTTTTGCAGTTTCTTCAGTTTTAATCTACATTTCATAACCAATAGATTGTGGTCAGAGTCCGCATCTGCCTCTGGAAATGTCTTACAATTTAAAACCTGGTTCCTAAATCTCTGTCTTACCATTATATAATCTACCTGATACCTTCTAGTACCTCCAGGCTTCTTACATGTATACAAACTTCTTTCATGTGCCCAGAATGGGATTTTCACTCTGCAGCGGAGTGTACGCTGATATGAAACTTCCTGGCAGATTAAAACTGTGTGCCCGACCGAGACTCGAACTCGGGACTTTTGCCTTTCGCGGGCAAGTGTTCGCAGGAGAGCTTCTGTAAAGTTTGGAAGGTAGGAGACGAGATACTGGCAGAAGTAAAGCTGTGAGTTCCGGGCGTGAGTCGTGCTTCGGTAGCTCAGATGGGCAGTCTGCTTTAGGCGGTGGCGCGGCACGGACCTGCTGTCCCGGCCGCGGGCGCGTGTGGACGAGGAAGTGTTTACGCCGCCGGTACTCGCGCGTGTTGTCGTCTGACTCGATCGCCATGGCACACAATTTTCGAAAGACTACGCTCCAGTTTACGTTCGACAACGAATTTGCCAGACCCAAAGCTTTCAAAATAGAGCGTTTTTTGAGGGAAGAAGTTCGTTTACCTGCTGCAGACATAATTGGAATACACCTGTCCATTGTAAGCAGTAAAATGTACGTAAAGATGACCGATGAAGCTGTGTGTGAAAGAACTCTCTCCGCTGCTCAAAGGGGATTTAAATTTCGACACTCTGATGGCCATATCAGCGATGTAACAGTAGCTCCTTCAGGATTGGGTGTGAGGGTCATTCGGATCTTTGAATTGCCGTTTGAGGCGCCAGAATCGATGGTTACTGAATCGCTGCGGCCATATGAAACGGTACTTAGTCATACGACTGAAGGCTGGGCAAGTTTTAGTACCTATCCTGTGCTAAACTGCGTGCGACAGGTGCGGATCGTCCTTACTAAACATATCCCGTCTTATTTATACATTGGCGGATGTCGAGCTATTGTGATCTACGATGGCCAGCCACGCACCTGTTCTGGCTGTGGTGGAGAAGGACATATCCGCTCGGAGTGCATACAACGGCCGGCCGCGGTGGTCTCGCGGTTCTAGGCGCGCAGTCCGGAACCGTGCGACTGCTACGGTCGCAGGTTCGAATCCTGCCTCGGGCATGGATGTGTGTGATGTCCTTAGGTTAGTTAGGTTTAAGTAGTTCTAAGTTCTAGGGGACTAATGACCACAGCAGTTGAGTCCCATAGTGATCAGAGCCATTTGAACCATTTTTTGCATACAACGCCGCGTCGTGCAACTGCCACATGGAGAAGCGCCACAGCGAGAAGTTCCCACGCAACTGCCGATGACGTACGTGTCGGTGGCCCACCGGGAGGTGTTGCCAAGTTCGGAGCGTGACAAGGACGTGTTTATGCAAGATCAGACCGAGTTACGGGAGCATGGAAGTGACTCGGAGAATGTCCCTACACCCACGTCACGTCAGTTGAGGGAGGAACATTCCGAAAGCTCACATGTAGCACGCGGCGTGGAAGTCGAGGTCGAGACAGTGGCACCGGCAACGGACCAACGAACGATCGACGAACACAGTGAGGCAGCAGAGGGCAGGGCACGCAAACAGGGATCGCCGAAGCGTCGCAAAAAGCGTCGCCATAGTTCGGGTGACACGTCCCCCCCTAGCCTAGGGGACACGGAAGGTATCCTAGCCGAAGAACTGTCTGACACAGAACACGTGCCTTTAGAGGACGCTGACAGGATTCCGTCAGATGGTGACCGGATGTCCTGCCTTTCAGATGGTCCCTCTTCATTGACACCGACTGACCCAGCGCTGCCGACGAAGGAGTCAGGGACACCAATGTCCCGGCATACAGGATGCACACCACGGAACTACAACAAAGGAGGGCAACCCGTTTGCGGGCACCCCTCTGAGCACGAATAGTGGACTAAAGCCCTTGGAGTTCTCAATGACATGACACGAGCATGACAACGACGACGAACCAAGCATATAAGGTGGGCACAGTGAACATCAACACCGCACGTTCGCTTGCAAAGATGCAACTTCTCCGGGACATGATTTACGCCACAGGCGTTGATATTCTGCTGATGCAGGAAACCTGCAATGGTGCTGTTCCCGACGTGCATGGATACAACACTTACCTAGCGCCGACTCCAGATGGAGGACGTGGCACAGCGATACTAGTCCGGGAAGGGATTCCGATGTGTGACCTCGATTACCTTCCTTCGGCTCGGGGTTTGGCTATGACCGTGAACGGCATTCGTATCGTCAACATCTATGCACCCTCCGGATCTGACAATCGACAGGCGCGTGCACGATTCTACTCGGAGGAGATTGCCCCCCCTATTCCGTGGGAGGTATGACCACATCTTGGTAGGGGGGGATTTTAACTGTGCACTCACACCGATGGATCAAACTCCTAATTTCAGCTCCTGCCACGCATTGAACACGATCTGCCGGGACATGGCCCTTATGGACACGTGGGAAAAGATCCATGGGCAGCGAGAGGGTTACACATATTTTACTAGCCACTCGGCGAGCAGGCTGGATCGGATTTATGTTTCTGACGGATTAAGAGATCACGTGTTGGCTGCTGAACGTTGGCCCAGAGCTTTTACGGATCACCTTGCTTATTTATGCACGTTAACCCTCCCACGGCAGCGGGACTGGCGGAGTCGTAGTTCCTGGAAACTTAATTCGTCCTTATTGGTGGATCTCGAATGTCGCCAGCGGATCGAAGAAACATGGCAGACTTGCACTCGCCGTCTGCCGCTGCACCGTACGGTTCTTTCATGGTGGCTGCAGTGTGCAAAACCGACGATACGAAGAGCTCTCATAACGTTGTTGTTGTTGTTGTGGTCTTCAGTCCTGAGACTGGTTTGATGCAGCTCTCCATGCTACTCTATCCTGTGCAAGCTTCTTCATCTCCCAGTACCTACTGCAACCTACATCCTTCTGAATCTGCTTAGTGTATTGATCTCTTGGTCTCCCTCTACGATTTTTACCCTCCACGCTGCCCTCCAATACTAAATTGGTGATCCCTTGATGCCTCAAAACATGTCCTTCCAACCGATCCCTTCTTCTAGTCAAGTTCTGCCACAAACTTCTCTTCTCCCCAATCCTATTCAGTACCTCCTCATTAGTTATGTGATCTACCCATCTAATCTTCAGCATTCTTCTGTAGCACCACATTTCGAAAGCTTCTATTCTCTTCTTGTCCAAACTATTTACCGTCCATGTTTCACTTCCATACATGGCTACACTCCATACAAATACTTTCAGAAACGACTTCCTGACACTTAAATCTATACTCGATGTTAAGAAATTCCTCTTCTTCAGAAACGATTTCCTTGCCATTGCCAGTCTACATTTTATATCCTCTCTACTTCGACCATCATCAGTTATTTTGCTCCCTAAATAGCAAAACTCCTTTACTACTTTAAGTGTCTCATTTCCTAATCTAATCCCCTCAGCATCACCCGATTTAATTTGACTACATTCCATTATCCTCGTTTTGCTTTTGTTGATGTTCATCTTATATCCTCCTTTCAAGACACTGTCCATTCCGTTCAACTGCTCTTCCAAGTCCTTTGCTGTCTCTGACAGAATTACAATGTCATCGGCGAACCTCAAAGTTTTTATTTCTTCTCCAGGATTTTTAATAGCTACTCAGAATTTTTCTTTTGTTTCCTTTACTGCTTGCTCAATATACAGATTGAATAACATCGGGGAGAGGCTACAACCCTGTCTCACTCCTTTCCCAACCACTGCTTCCCTTTCATGCCCCTCGACTCTTATAACTGCCATCTGGTTTCTGTACAAATTTTAAATAGCCTTTCGCTCCCTCTATTTTACTCCTGCCACATTCAGAATTTGAAAGAGAGTATTCCAGTTGACGTTGTCAAAAGCTTTCTCTAAGTCTACAAATGCTAGAAACGTAGGTTTTCCTTTTCTTAATCTTTCTTCTAAGATAAGTCGTAAGGTTAGTATTGCCTCACGTGTTCCAACATTTCTACGGAATCCAAACTGATCTTCCCCGAGGTCGACTTCTACCAGTTTTTCCATTCGTCTGTAAAGAATTCGCGTTAGTATTTTGCAGCTGTGACTTATTAAACTGATAGTTCGGTAATTTTCACATCTGTCAACACCTGCTTTCTTTGGTATTGGAATTATTATATTCTTCTTGAAGTCTGTGGGTATTTCGCCTGTCTCATACATCTTGCTCACCAGATGGTAGAGTTTTGTCATGACTGGCTCTCCCAAGGCCATCAGTAGTTCTAATGGAATGTTGTCTACTCCCGGGGCCTTGTTTCGACTCAGGTCTTTCAGTGCTCTGTCAAACTCTTCACGCAGTATCTTATCTCCCATTTCATCTTCATCTACATCCTCTTACATTTCGATAATACTGTCCTCAAGTACATCGCCCTTGTATAAACCCTCTACATACTCCTTTCTGCCTTCCCTTCTTTGCTTAGAACTGGGTTGCCATCTGAGCTCTTGATATTCATACAAGTAGTTCTCTTCTCTCCAAAGGTCTCTTTAATTTTCCTGTAGGCAGTATCTATCTTACCCCTAGTGAGACAAGCCTCTACATCCTTACGTTTGTCCTCTAGCCATCCCTGCTTAGCCATTTTGCACTTTCTGTCGATCTCATTTTTGAGACGTTTGTATTCCCTTTTGCCTGCTTCATTTACTGCATTTTTATATTTTCTCCTTTCATCAATTAAATTCAATATTTCTTCTGTTACCCAAGGATTTCTATTAGCCCTCGTCTCATAACGTATGGCAAGGAAAAAGCGGAATGGCTCCGAGATACACTTGATTATTACTACATGGTGCTCCGCGACCTGTCCTCCAGGGCTCCATCGCCCGAGCGTCAAGCGGAAGTCCATCGCATTCAGGCCTGCATTATATCGATCACGAGACATCGACTGGAGGGACTTTCGATCCGTGCTCGGTGCTTGGACAGCGTCGATGGAGAACGTATTGGCATGCATCATGTGTCCAAGGGACATGCGCGTAATCGCCGATCCCTAATCACAGTGCTCCATGATGACGATGGTCGGCCCTTGACGTCACAACAGGACATTGCTGTTGGGTTTATGGAGCATTACCGCCTCCTTTTCACTGGGACGCCGACGGACAATCGGACAGGAGAAGAAATTTTGCGACAGATGCAAACGGAGATGGATGGTCCGGATGCAGAGGCGCTATTGGAACCCCTAACGGAAGACGACATCCGGGGCGCAGTCGCGAAGGTTGCGGTGCATAAATCCCCTGGGCCAGGTGGGTTGACACTCGAATTTTATCGCGCATTTGCGGATTTAATGATGTTCCAGTTGGTATTGATGTATACTGAGTTATTGAGCCCTGACACGGACGTTCCGTCGCAGTTCATGGTGGGACTGCTCATACCAATACCGAAATCGACAGCAAGTGTCAGCGCCCATCAATTTAGACCACTCACGATGCTCAATACTGACTATAAGATCTTTGCGCGAATGTTGGCGGCAAGGCTCAAGACTGTAATATCCAAGACAATACCACCAGACCAGGCTTGTCTAGGAGTTCGGAGCAACATACATTCTATCCTCGGCGAATACCGTGACGTAATTTCCCTGACGGAAGCTTGTCGCATGCGAGCGGCGTTCGTATCGGTGGATTTTGATCGTGCCTTTGACAGGATCGTGCCTTTGACAGGATCAACCATGATTTCCTTGACTCGACCATGCGACGCATGGCGATACCACAGGATTTTATTACCGTCCTCATGCGCCTCCTTCGCGGCGCTTCTTCGACGGTGAGAGTCAATGGCAGGGAGGTAGGAACGATTCCTGTTTGCAGCTCAGTTAGGCAAGGATGTCCCTTGTCGATGATACTGTTTACAATAGCGCTCGAACCATTGATGCAGACTCTTAGGCAGACTCTAACAGGCGTCCGACTCCGTGCGAGCTCCTTCACGTGTCGTGCATATGCCGACGACATGATGATACTCGTCCGGTCGGAGAACGAAGTAAGTAAGGAGGTTACCCTTCTTACTACGTACGGAGTAGCTGCGGGAAGCAGGGTGAACATGAATAAAACCAAGATCATGCACATCGGTCGAGGGCTGGACGCTCTGCATAGTCCGTTTACGACGGTGGACATCTTGCGATGCTTAGGTGTATTGTTCACCCGATCGCTACGGCAATCAGCGGCGGCGAGCTATCGACGTCTGCTCCAGAACGTCAGACTGCACATACGCAACAATTCACTCCGAACGCACGACCTGCTCCAAAGGGTGAACTACACTAATGTTCACCTGGCCTCGCGACTGCCGCACCTGGCACAGGTACTGCCAATGCCACATGGTATTGCTGACAGATTAATGGCGGCCTTTGGATACTATGTCAGCCAAGGAATGTTGTTTAAGATCAAATACGAGACTTTAACTCTCCCACACCATTCTGGAGGCCTTAACCTCACGGATGTGCGGAACAAGGCTCTAGCTCTATACCTGCGAGCGACGCTACGCACTTGGAACCAACGGCAACACGCCATCACGTCGGCCATCCTGGATGTGCTTCTTCCGACGTCCTTTGAACCACCGGTGGCGGTAGGCACAATCTCGCCCTCTTTTTCTCACGTCGTGCGATTTTTTGTTGATTTTAGTTATGTTCAGTTACAGATACCTTCGACAAGAATCCCCACTACCCGTGAGATATATCGATACTTTCGGCGTCATCATGGCAGCAATGTTGTCGAACTTAAATACCCAACACGAAACTGGCGACAGATTTGGCGAGCTGTCCATACACCTCTCCTCACCACAGCAGCGCGATCGTCATGGTATACACTAATCAACTGCAAGACAGTCAACCGCCAACGATTGTACGACATTCGCATGGTAGATTCCCCGCTCTGCCTTATATATGGTATGCAGGACAAAGACGAACATTCTCTGCAGTGCGGTGGGGCAAAGGATGTTTGGCGGCTGACGCAACGCATCATGGCCCTCCTCCGACGCACCGACGAATCCACGATCACGGCGGACGCTTTATTTTTCCTTGAGGCTGTCTTTTTCCCCTCACAAAAAAACTTCGGCAATCCGATGGATTGGAGGACACGCATCGCACTACGTGCTCTCGCGGACCTTGATATCGGGCATGGACTATTGGCATTATCTACTAGAACAACACGAAATCATCCGACACCACTCTAAATATAAAACGCATTTTGCGAACTTTCTAGGCAGCATGTTTCATAACCCCCCGAAGCGGTGGGGAGTCCCAGGTTTACGTTGTTTCGAGGGATAGGATGTTACTCCCAGTGAAGTGACGAGGATGTCACTTCAGCCCTATGTTTCTTTCCCTTCTTTTTTATATATGATTTTTCTTTTGGGACATTCAAATTAAATGAATAAATAAAATATTATTGTTACTAACACAGAAATTACAATGTACAATGTTACCTTCCTGTTGCCTCTCCCTTATTTATCCTGTCAGGAGACGGGGACACCGTGGCCAGGCCTCCAAGTACGACCCCTGCCCACTCTGCCCCCTGACTGTCATTCTGTCATTAACTTAATAAAACAAAAAAAAGTGGACTGATTAAAAAAAAAAAGATGGAAGAGCACTTGCCCGCGAAAGGCAAAGGTCCAGAGTTCGAATCTCGGTCGGGCACACAGTTTTATAGCCAGGAAGTTTCTTTCATGTGTCTTGAACCAAGTGTTAGCTATGATTAATTTATGCTCTGTGCAAAATTCTATCACGTGGCTTCCTCTTTCATTCCTTACCCCCATTCCATATTCAGCTATTACCTTTCCTTCTCTTCCTTTTCCGACTATCGAATTCCAGTCCCGCATGAATTATTAAATTTTTGTCTCCCTTTACTATCTGAACAATTTTTTAATCTCATCATACATTTCTTCAATCTCTTCGTCATTTGCGGAGCTAGTTGGCAAATGAATTTGTACTGCTATGGTAGGCATGGCCTTCGTGCCTGTCTTGGCTACAGTAATGCGTTCACTAGGCCCTTCGTAGTAGCTTACCCGCGCTCCTATTGTTTGTTCATTATTGAACCTACTCCTGCATTACCCATATTTGATTTAGTATTTATAGCCCTGTATTCACCTGACCAAAAGTCTTGTTCCTCTTGCCACCGAACTTCGCTAATTACCACTACATCTAACTTCAACCTATCCATTTCCCTTTTTAAATTTTCTAACCTACCTGCCCGATTAAGGTATCTGACATTCCACGCTCCGATCCTTAGAACGCCAGTTTTGTTTCTCCTGATAACGACGTCCTCTTGGCATAGGAGCGCGGTAGATGCTGGAGTCCCGCAAACGTGCTGACAGTTCTACGCTCTCGTAGGGGCCAGCACTTGTGCAGCGGGCAGCTCGGCGTCGCAGCCGTGCTTACGCTGAGCGTAATTCGCAGACTGGCAGAGTAATTCAATCTGATGTCACGTTTGTGGATTCCGGGACGATCGCCTGCCTCATCTCCTTCTGAACTGTTAATGGATTTTTGGGTTGTAGCCACCAACTTACAGGTACCGGTCAGAATGAAATGACTTTCAGTATCATTGATCTCCGGGCGGGGACTACTCAGGAGGTCGCTATCAGGAGAAAGAAAACCGGCGTTCTACGGATCGGAGCGTGGAATGTCAGATCCCTTAATCGAGCAGGTAGGTTAGAAAATTTAAAAAGGGAAATGGATAGGTTAAAGTTAGATATAGTGGGAATTAGTGAAGTTCGGTGGCAGGAGCAACAGGACTTTTGGTGAGGCGAATACAGGGTTATAAATACAAAATCAAATAGGGGTAATGCAGGAGTTGGTTTAATAATGAATAAAAAAATAGGAGTGCGGGTAAGCTACTACAAACAGCGTAGTGAACGCCTTATTACGGCCACGATAGACACGAAGCCCAAGCCTACTACAGTAGTACAAGTATATATGCCAACTAGCTCTGCAGATGACGAAGAAATTGAAGAAACGTATGATGAAATAAAAGAAATTATTCAGATAGTGAAGGGAGACGAAAATTTAATAGTCATGGGTGACTGGAATTCGATAGTACGAAAAGGAAGCGAAGGAAACGTAGTAGGTGAATATGGATTGGGGGTAAGAAATGAAAGAGGAAGCCGTCTGGTAGAGTTTTGCACAGAGCATAAATTAATCATAGCTAACACTTGGTTCAAGGATCATGAAAGAAGGTTGTATACATGGAAGAAGACTGGAGATACTAGAAGGTATCAGGTAGATAATATAATGGTAAGACAGAGATTTAGGAACCAGGTTTTAATTTGAATAACATTTTCAGGGGCAGATGTAAACACTGACCATAATCTGTTGGTTATGAAATGTAGATTAAAACTGAAGAAACTGCAAAAAGGTGGGAATTTAAGGAGATGGGGTCTGGATAAACTGACTAAACCAGAGGTTGTATAGAGTTTCAGGGAGAGCATAAGGGAACAATTGACAGGAATGGGGGAAAGAAATACAGTAGAAGAAGAATGGGTAGCTTTGAGAGATGAAATAGGGAAGGCAGCAGAGGATCAAATAGGTAAAAAGACGACGGCTAGTAGAAATTCTTGGATAACAGAAGAAATACTGAATTTAATTGAAGATAGGAGAAAATTTAAAAAAAAATGCAGTAAATGCAGCAGGCAAAAAGGAATACAAACGTCTCAAAAATGAGATCGACAGGAAGTGCAAAATGGCTAAGCAGGGATGGATAGAGCACAAATGTAAGGATGTAGAGGCTTATCTCATTAGGGGTAAGATAGATACTGCCTACAGGAAAATTAAAGAGACCTTTGGAGAAAAGAGAACCACTTGTATGAATATCAAGAGCTTAGATGGAAACCCAGTTCTAAGCAAAGAAGGGAAAGCAGAAAGGTGGACAGAGTATATGGTCGCTCTATACAAGGGTAAATCGGAGAAAGACGAAGGTAATGAGAAGTAGTAGAAATGAGAACAGCGAGAAACTTAACATCAGGATTGATGGTCACAAAGTCAATGAAGTTAAGGAATTCTGCTACCTAGGCAGTAAAATAACCTATGACGGACGGAGCAAGGAGGACATCAAAAGCAGACTCGCTATGGCAAAAAAGGCATTTCTGGACAAGAGAAGTCTACTAATATCAAATACCGGCCTTAATTTGAGGAAGAAATTTCTGAGGACGTACGTCTGGAGTACAGCATTGTATGGTAGTGAAACATGGACTGTGGGAAAACCGGAACAGAAGAGAATCGAAGCATTTGAGATGTGGTGCTATAGACGAATGTTGAAAATTAGGTGGACTGATAAGGTAAGGGATGAGGAGGTTCTACGCAGAATCGGAGATGAAAGGAATATGTGGAAAACACTGATAAGGAGAAGGGACAGGATGATAGGACATCTGCTAAGACATGAGGGAATGACTTCCATGGTACTAGAGGGAGCTGTAGAGGGCAAAAACTGTAGAGGAAGACAGAGATTGGAATACGTTAAGCAAATAATTGAGGACGTAGGTTGCAAGTGCTACTCTGAGATGAGGAAGTTAGCACAGGAAAGGAATTCGTGGCGGGCCGCATCAAACCAGTCAGTAGACACAAAAAAAAGTAACTAGTTTTCCACAAATGTAGTTTATTGGAGAAAAGTAATACGCTCGTCTGCTCCGATGAACCAAACCCAATTAGCACTCAAAACGTCGGGCGGGGTAGCCTCTCGGTCTAAGGCGTCTTGTGACTGTCCGCGTGGCTGCCCCCCGTCGGAGGTTCGAGTCCTCCCTCGGGCATGGGTCGTCCTTAGCGTAAGTTAGATTAAGTGGTGTGTAAGCCTAGGGGTAAGATAGATACAGCCTACAGGAAAATTAAAGAGACCTTTGTATGAATATCAACAGCTCAGATGGAAACCCAGTTCTAAGCAAAGAAGGGAAAGCAGAACGATGGAAGGAGTATATAGAGGGTCTATACAAGGGCGATATACTTGAGGACAATATAATGGAAATGGAAGAGGATGTAGATCAAGATGAAATGGGAGGTACGATACTGTGTGAAGAGTTTGACAGAGCACTGAAAGACCTGATTCGAAACAAGGCCCCGGGAGTAGACAACATTCCGTTAGAACTACTGACGGCCTCGGGAGAGCCAGTCCTCACAAAACTCTACCATCTGGTGAGCAATATGTATGAGAAAGGCCAAACACCCTCGGACTTCAAGAAGAATATAATTCCAATCTCCAAGAAATCAGGTGTTGACAGGTGTGAAAATTACCGAAATATCAGTTTAATAAATCACAGCTCTTAAATACCAACGCGAATTCTTTACAGACGAATGGAAAAACTGGTAGAAGCCGACCTCGGGGAAGATCAGTTTGGATTCCGTAGAAATAGTGGAACACGTGAGGCAATACTGACCCTGCGGCTTTTCTTAGAAGCTAGATTAAGGAAAGGCAAACCTACGTTTCTAGCATTTGTAGACTTAGAGAAAGCTTTTGACAATGTTGATTGGAATACTCTCTTTCAGATTCTGAAGGTGGCAGGGGTAAAATACAGCGAGCGAAAGGCTATTTACAATTTGTACAGAAACCAGATGGCAGTTATAAGACTCCAGTGGCATGAAAGGGAAGCAGTGGTTAAGAAGGGAGTGAGACTGGGTTGTCTCCTGTCCCAGATGTTATTCAATCTGTTTATTGAGCAAGCAGTGAAGGAAAAAAAAATTCGGAGTAGGTATTATAATCCGTGGAGAAGAAATAAAAACTTTGAGGTTCGCCGATGACATAGTAATTCTGTCAGAGACAGCAAAGGACTTGGAAGAGCAGTTGAACGGAATGGACAGTGTCTTGAAAGGAGGGTATAAGATGAATATCAACAAAAGCAAGACGGGGATAATGGAATGTAGTCGAATTAAGTCGGGTGATGCTGAGGGAATTAGATTAGGAAATGAGACACTTAAAGTAGTAAAGGAGTTTTGCTATCTACATCTACATCTACATTCATACTCCGCAAGCCACCCAACGCTGTGTGGCGGAGGGCACTTTACGTGCCACTGTCATTACCTCCCTTTCCTGTTCCAGTCGCGTATGGTTCGCGGGAAGAACGACTGTCTGAAAGCCTCCGTGCGCGCTCTAATCTCTCTAATTTTACATTCGTGATCTCCTCGGGAGGTATAAGTAGGGGGAAGCAATATACTCGATACCTCATCCAGAAACGCACCCTCTCGAAACCTGGCGAGCAAGCTACACCGCGATGCAGAGCGCCTCTCTTGCAGAGTCTGCCACTTGAGTTTATTAAACATCTCCGTAACGCTATCACGGTTACCAAATAACCCTGTGACGAAACGCGCCGCTCTTCTTTGGATCTTCTCTATCTCCTCCGTCAACCCGATCTGGTACGGATCCCACACTGATGAGCAATACTCAAGTATAGGTCGAACGAGTGTTTTGTAAGCCACCTCCTTTGTTGATGGACTACATTTTCTAAGCACTCTCCCAATGAATCTCAACCTGGTACCCGCCTTACCAACGATTAATTTTATATGATCATTCCACTTGGGGAGCAAAATAACTGATGATGGTCGATGTAGAGAGGATATAAAATGTAGACTGGCAATGGCAAGGAAAGCGTTTCTGAGGAAGAGAAATTTGTTAACATCGAGTATAGATTTAAGTGTCAGGAAGTCGTTTCTGAAAGTATTTGTATGGAGTGTAGCCATGTATGGAAGTGAAACATGGACGATAAATAGTTTGGACAAGAAGAGAGTAGTAGCTTTCGAAATGTGGTGCTACAGAAGAATGCTGAAGATTAGATTGGTAGATCATATAACTAATGAAGAGGTATTGAATAGGATTGGGGAAAAGAGAAGTTTGTGGCACAACTTGACAAGAAGAAGGGATCGGTTGGTAGGACATGTTCTGAGACATCAAGAATTTAGTGTTAGAGGGCAGCGTGGAAGGTAAAAATCGTAGAGGGAGACCTAGAAATGAATACACTATACTGATTCAGAAGGATGTAGGTTGCAGTAGGTACTGGGAGATGAAGAAGCTTGTACAGGGAGAGTAGCATGAAGAGCTGCATCAAACCAGTCTCAGGACTGAAGACCACAACAACAACAACATTACTGAAAAACGGGAGGGGCTAAATTCTTAAGACGACATGAAGTAATTAAATTGTTGGGGTACTGACATTACTTTCCACTTCATGTTTATGCAAATCAGGATAGATTTAGATGTCACAGGTTTTTGATTATTTATTTTACCTATTGATCCCGTGAATGAGTTAACGAGTAAATGCGTTTATTGAAATTAATCATCGTCTCGGTTCGGCCCCTTCAGTTACTTTAAGTTGTTTATTTCTAAATTGTATCCTGGAAAATATTAGCAATCAGCTCACGAACACAACCAAAATACTACTCCAGGCATATGGTGTTACAGGAAAATTCCCCTCTTTAACAGCTATGTCTCGGGCCGTAATTTTAGCGCTATTCATTTATCTTTGCTCTCAAAAATTTTGAGGTTAGTTCTTAAAAAAGGTGGTATGTACATAATTGGTTTGGTGGGTTAAGAGAAATTACACACCAGAGGTTTGGAAATGGTACTGTTGGCCAATTATGAAGACGGAAATTGCAGATGCCTTGTTGAAAGTACCACCGGGAATACGTCGGAACTTATACAGAAAAGCCAGAGACAACTTAAATCTGGATGACGTAACAGATTTTGACTATAATGTAAATGCGATTAATAATACAACACCACGCAGCCGCTTTTTATAACATGTATGGCGATTGAGAGGGGTGGACCTTATTCTCATTTTGTAATTCGACGGAATGTCTTAGAGACGCTCCCTGTGATCGTCCGTTACACGAGGCCACTGCTGATTTAATGCGGTATGTATGTACAACTGCATCCATAATAGATTCAACGCTTATGGCATTAAAATTCCAGTTGTCGCTTCTGTCTATCCTTTCAATGAAACAGATCGGAAACATGGATGTTAGGACTTTGGCGTTTGTGAAAGAGACACGGTAGATTATATTTTTGAATCTAGCAGTTTCATTTTACTCTTTCATTGTATTCGTGCATCTGTTAATTAAATTGCCAGGCTATGTACAGCTCACCAAGAAACAGATTCTTCTAAGATGTTGAATGAGACATGGTAACAAAACATCTTCTACTAGGGACATTAATAAGTAACTATCGTTAGTTATTATAAACGTCTACAACATATGAAGAAGGAAATGAAAGTATGCAAATAAATTAGCGCCATTGCGTCCAAGTGAAAACAGTGAGCGGCTTTTCTAAATACATTACATGCCCGAGTGTTTTTTTTTAGCAATTTATTCGTTTGATGAGACCATTTCAAGAAATTATCTAGGTGGACCCCAGGGAATTATTGAAATGCTCTTTCATACGCTGTATGGCTACTAACGGGTATTTCTGGTAGGAAAGGTTAGTTTTTATTGGTTTAAATTACACAATAATTGTCAGATTAAGACGTGTTTGAGGAGGGACGGAGAGGGTAGTTGAAAGCTATCAGATGGTTCAAATGGCTCTGAGCACTATGGGACTTAACTTCTGAGGTCATCAGTCCCCTACAACTTAGAACTACTTAAACCTGACTAACCTAAGGACATCACACACATCCATGCCCGAGGCAGGATTCGAACCTGCGACCGTAGCGGTCACGCGGTTCCAGACTGAAGCGCCTAGAACCGCACGGTCACACCGGCCGGCTGAAAGCTATTAAGTGGTTTGTACCTGCTGCGTTTTATTCTGTCACTTAATTACTACCATTGTATCAGCAGCGAAGATCTCGGATTCTGAATAGAGGTTTATAGTAGTTGTGAGATAACATGTATAGGTTAGGAAAAGGAGCAGATTCAGTTACGTATCTTGTTTTCTCTAAAACAAAAAAATCAGCAGGTGAAAATCTAAAAGATTTCCTCCTTCCAACTAGCAATTACATTCACAAGCAACTAGTGGTAATTAGTGGTAAATTATATCCTCAGCTACACCTGAGATGTACTTCTGACCGCATCACACATTCGATAGTTAATGTGTCCTTTGGCGCCGGCCGCTGTGGCCGAGCGGTTCTAGGCGCTTCAGTCCGGAACCGCGCGACTGCTACGGTCGCTGGTTCGAATCCTGCCTCGAGCATGGATGTGTGTGATGTCCTTAGGTTAGTTAGGTTTAAGTAGTTCTAAGTCTAGGGGACTGATGACCTTAGTCCCATAGTGCTCAGAGCCATTTGAACCAATTTTTTTTGTGTCCTTTGGCAATAAGTGACAAATTTTAACATACAGTATTTTGTGTTATAGCAGCAAACTAATTGTATTAAAAAACTTCAAAGATATTTGAGTTGGCAGTCTACTTTAAGACCCAAATTAAAGTTAGAGTAATTTAAATCGTGGGAAGCTAGCTCTCTGTGCTCTTGGCAGAGGTTGTCGAGCAGATGGGAATGCCTTGGTGAGCTTCAGTAATGTTTACGTTGCAATAGACGTGAACAAACAAGTAAACATGACGGACAGTTGGCTGCCCTGCCCTGCGGCGGTTCCTCGCGGAGAATGAGTTTGCTCTGGCGCACTCATAAATCTGCAGCAGCTACAATCCTCGGCAAACATGCGGTCGGGGAGTTGACTGTTTGTAGAAAGAAAGAAGATTACTGTAAATCGTTTTCCAGTACACACAACACTGGCAGAATGAAACTCAATGTCGGACACAAAAGCTCTTATATGCTGTCAAATACTGTTATACGTAATTCTCAGCTACGGTTCCTAGCACTAACTTGATGTTCGACGAGCAATTCAGGCCAGTTTAGAAGCGTGAAACTAATAGGCAGAAATATAAAATCAAGTAGTATGAGATGGGAGGAATAAAATATCTGTAAGTCTACGTCCCAACAAGGTGGTCAATTTACAAGGCATCATCTTCGATAAAACTCGTAATTTTAGAACGTAAAGGAAGCGATGTGGAGTGTCAAACTGATAAAGAATTACACAAAAATAAATGTCTTTGAACTGAAGCGTAGTTTTATTCATTCTCGGATTGTGATTGAGGTCATTTCTTACATCTACATCTACATGGTTACTCTGCAATTCACACATAAGTGACTGGCAGAGGGTTAATCGAACCATTTTCATACTACTTCTCTACCATTCCACTTTCGAATGGCGCGTGGGAAAAAAGAACAAGTAAATCTTTCCGTTCGAGCTCTGATTTCTTTTATTTTATTATTATGATCATTTCTCCCTACGTAGGTGGGTGTCAACAAAATATTTTCGCATTCGGAAGAGAAAGTTGGTGATTGAAATTTCGTAAATAGATCTCGCAGCAAAGAAAACCACCTTTGTTTCAGTGACTGCCACCGCAACTCGCGTATCATATCAGTGACACTCTCAACCCTATTGCGCGATAACACGAAACGAGCTGCCCTTCTTTGCACCTTTTCGACGTCCTCCGTCCGAACTGGTAAGGATCCCACACCGCGCAGCAATATTCCATCACAGGACGGATAAGTGTAATGTAGGCTGTCTCTTTAGTGGGTTTGTCGCATCTTCTTTCTGCCAACAAAGCACAGTCTTTGTTTCGCCTTCCCCACAATATTATCTATGTGGTCTTTCCAATTTAAGTTGCTCGTGATTATAATTCCTAGGTATTTAGTCGAATTGACAGCCCTCAGATTTGAGCGATTTATCGTATACCCAAAATTTATCGGATTTCTTTTAGTACCCATGTGGATGACCTCGCACATTTCTTTGTTTAGTGCCAATTGCCACTTTTCGCACCATACAGAAATTTTCTCTAGATCGTTTTGTAATTGGAATTGATAGTCTGATGATTTTACTAGACGGTAAATAAGAGCGTCATCTGCAAACAATCTAAGGAGGCTGCTCAGATCACCACTTAGATCGTTTATGTAAATCAGGAACAGCAGAGGGCCTATGACACTACCTTGCGGAACGCCAGATATCACTTCTGTTCTACTCGCTGATTTACGGTCTGTCACTACGAACTATGACCTCTCTGAGAGGAAATCACGAATCTAGTCACACAACTGAGACGATACTCCAAATGCACGCAATTTGATTAATAGTCGCTTTTGAGGAACGGTATCAAATGCCTTCTGGAAATCTAGGAATATGGAATCTATGTGACATCCCTTGTCGACAGCACTCATTACTTTATGGGAATAGAGAGCTATCTGTGTTGTACAAGAACGATATTTTCTGAATCCGTGTTGGTTATTTATCAATAAGTCATTTTCTTCAAGGTGATTCATAATGTTCGAGTACAGTATATGCTCCAAAATCCTACTGCAAATTGAGGTCAGTGATGTGGGTCTGCAATTCAATGGGTTACTCCTATATTCCTTCTTGAATATTGGTGTGACCTGTGCTACTTTCCAGTCGTAAGGAACAGACCATGGGTCTAGTGAACGATTGCATATGATGGCTAAGAAAGGCGCTATTGTGTCTGCATACTCTGAAAGGAACCTGATTAGTATCCCATCTGGACCGGAGGACTTGTCTTCCTTAAGTGATTTGAGTTGTTTCGCAACACCTAAGATATCTACTTTTATCTCACTCATTCTAACAGCTGTTCTGGTTTCGAATTCTGGATTATTTACTTCGTCCTCGTTCGTGAAGGAATTAGGGAAAACTGTATTTAGTAACTCCGCTTTAGTGGCACCATCATCGGTAACATTTCCATCGCTATCGAGCAGTGACGGCATTGGCTGTTTTTTGCCACTGGTGTACTTTACGTACGACCATAATCTCTTCGGGTTTTCTACCATATTTTGAGACAATGTTTCATTGTGGAAACTATGAAAAGCATCTCGCATTGACGTCCGCACTAAATTTCGAGCTTACCTGAAACTTAGCCAGCGTTGGGGATTTTGCGTTCTTCTGAATTTGACATGCTTTTTTCGTTGCTTCTGCAACAGTGTTCTGACGTGTTTTGTGTACCATGGTGGATGTCCCGTCTCTTACTAACTTGTGTGGTATGAATCTATCTATTGCTGTCGATACTTTATCTTTGAATTTGAGCCATAATTGGTCTACACTTACATAATTAGCTTGGAAGGAATGGAGACTCTATCTTAGGAAGGCATCAAGCGAATTTTTATCTGCTGTTTTAAATAGATATATTTTGCGTTTATTTTTAGTGGTTTTGGTTGATATGGTTTTGAGCCTCTCTACAATGACCTTCTGTTCACTAATCCCTGTATCCGTCATGACGCTCTCTATTAGATCAGGATTATTTGTGGCTAAGAGGTCAAGTGTGTTTTCGCAACCATTTACAATTCGTATTGGCTCATCAACTAATTGTTAAAAGTAATTCTCAGAGAAAGCATTTAGTACAATTTCGGAAGATGTTTTGTGTCTACCACCGGCTTTGAACATGTGTTTTCGCCAACAAATCGAGGGTAGATTGAAGTGTCCACCAATTATAACTGTACGAGTGGGGTACTTATTTGTAATGAGATTCAAGTTTTCTTTGAACCCTTCAGCTGTTATATCATCTGCGTCGGGGGGGGGGGGGGGGGGGGGGGGGCGGTCTGCAGAAGGAGCCATTTATTATTTTGGTACGGCTGTTGAGTGTAACCTCTACCCATAGTAATTCGTAGGAACTATCAATGTCAGCTTCACTACAAAATAAACTACTACCGACAGACACAAACACACCACTACCTACTTTATTTAATCTATCGTTTCTGAACACGATTTGCGCCTCTGTAAAAATTTCGCCAGAATTTATCTCCGGCTTTAGTCAGCTTTCTGTTCCTATGATTTTAGCTTCAGTGCTTTCTATCAGCGCTTGAAGCTCTAGTACTTTTCCAACATAGCTACGTCAATTTCCAACTACAATACCGACTGTTGCTTGGTAGATTCTTGTCGTTTCTTTGCCCTGTACCCTTTGAGACTGGAGCCCTTTTTGATCTTTCCCGGTCAGTGTAACCCAAAAAACTGCCCAGTCCACGCCACACAGCCCCTGCAACCCGCGTAGCCGCCTCCTGTCTGTAGTGGACACCTGACCTATTTAGCGGAACCCGAAACTCCACCACCCTATGGCGCAAGTCGAGGAATCTGCAGCCTACACGGTCGCAGAACCGTTTGAGCCTCTGATTCAGACCCTCCACTCGGCTCTGTACCAAAGGTTCGCAATCGGTCCTGTCGACGCAGCTGCAGATGGTGAGCTCTGCCCTCATCTCGCTAGCAAGACTGGCAGTCTTCACCAACTCATATAGCCGCCGGAAACCAGAGAGAATCTCTTCCGATCCATAGCGACACACGCCATTAGTGCCGACATAAGCCACCACCTGCAGTTGGCAGCACCCTGCACCCTTCATGGCAGCCGGAAGGACCCTTTCCACATCTTGGATCACTCCCCCCGGTATGCACACGGAGTGCATATTGGCTTTCTTCCCGTCCTTAGCTGCCATGTACCTAAGGTGCTCTGTCACCCGCCTAACACTGGAGCTCCCAATGACAAGCAAACCGAACCTCTGCGCCTCTCTGGACCTGTCAGGAAGACCGGCCACTGCCGCAACAGGCGAAGCCGCCCTTTGCTGGCTCGAAAGTACTTTCAGCAGTGGGCAGTACCTCGAGCCTGTTACGGAGGCGTAGTACCTCTAACCTGTTACGGAGGCGTTACAGCCTTGCGGCCAGCACCAACTTTCGCCTGCCGCCCAGGGATTCGCGACCCCGCCACGATTCGCCAATCACCGCAGGCAAGTGTTGACCGGCAGGGGCGTCCGAATCCGAGGGCGCAGTGGCATCAGAGATCCCAGGCGATGCTACAGGTTCCAGAGGCGCCAGAGCGCTCGCCTCGGGTATCCCAATGTCACCGCGGCCCAGGGCAACAGCCTGGAGACTGTCGACCACGGCCAACACAGCTTCCAGCTGTTTACGGACGGTGGCCAATTCCACCTGAATCCGTACACAACAGGCGCAGTCCTTATCCACCCCTAACAATTTTTTTCCTTTGTTTTATCTCACAAGCTGTTCAAAACGAACAGATCACTAACGACTACGCGAATTTACACTATACGGGTACTAAAACGCGATGCTACAACCCTCAAATACTATAATACGGCCGAAATTTGTGAATTAAATTATGCAAGCACCCAAAAACACGCAAATAAATTAGGAATTAAACTATGAAACAAGTAAGTGAGCTAAGAGTACGACTTGCTGCTGGCTGCTGCGTATCCAGGGCACTCACTAGCTGTGACCAACAGACAGTGGCCGTTCAAAAGAAAAACAGTTGACTGACAGGTGACGTGAAAGTTTTTGGCGTTAAAGCAAGTCGAATGCACTGAGACCTTCCTTATATCTGAGAAGAGCACCCTCGTTATCGCAGTGGATTTCAACCTACAGCACCCAGACTGACCATCCATTAGCCACAGTGTGGCGATGTTACATCTCGCAAAATTATGGTTCACAGGTTTACCCCTCTCTCATCTAATACTATTTGACCTTGAATTTCTGTTTATTCCACTGTTTCTCTTTTAGAAAGCTGGTCCCCCACCTGCAGAAATAGAGAAACCAATTTAATATCTAATCGTACATACTGCGGCAGTAACTGATTTACACCTGCTTCACAGAGTAGATATCGTACATTTCTCGTGGTAAAGCCTACCTTTTCACAGGATTTTCAAGTATGTAATTGTGCCTGGATGAATCGAATTTCGCCCACCTACGTACATGGTATTGTTTATATACGTAAACGGTTTAGAGTACGCAAAACTTGACCAAATAATTATCTTATTTGTTGTGTCTAGACAAGACAGCCTAGACACAATGAGAGGAAGCCGAAAGGCACGCGCTTCAACTCACGCAGGCTGGCGTGAGGTCTGAAACAGGATACGTAATGAATGCTATAAAGAAAAGTACGTAGCTTCTGGAATACTTAACTTTAATCCACATTTGTAGAACATCGCTCTTGATGATACATTAATAGAATCTCAATATCAATTGAATACGGCGCCTTGCTAGGTCGTAGCAAATGTAGCTGAAGGCTATGCTAACTATCGTCTCGGCAAATGAGAGCGTAGTTGTCAGTGAACCATTGCTATGAACGTCGGCTGTGCAACTGGGGCGAGTGCTAGTACGTCTCTCTAGACCTGCCGTATGGTGGCGCTCGGTCTGCTATCACTGACAGTGGCGACACGCGGGTCCGACAAACTCTACGAGCAAGACGGAGTGAATAATTTCACGGCGGGTTGTGACATTCCCACCTCGGAAAAGATCATAATTGTCTCGGTGTGTATAGAGAGTATCTACAGTAATACAAGTCTCTTTCAACAACATTCCAGGACTTCTAGTTCTCTGCGTATATGTAGAAATTCCTGGCTCGCGATACACGGGAGCAGCCAGACTAGGAAACTACGCGGTGTGCCCAGGTGAACGCCTGCCAGTTTGAACGTTTGTCCTTGACTATTATTTATAGCGGTCACGGTAATAGCGCAATCCATTACGCTTCCAAAACATTCTACGAGCTGCGAAATATTTTCGTGTGCGTACGGTTTATTGGTAAAGAGTTTAGTGATGACTTTATGCTATAGAAATATTTTTGCTGTCCTAGATTTATGTACGTGCTTATTTCATTTGTCAGAAAAGTTAAAAACCAATCTCTATGCTAAACTGAACACTTGCATTTGGTAGTTAACTTTCACGGATGACTTTTCAGTGAAGCCGCCTATATCATGGGAACAGAAGTCACGCTCACTCTCCCACGGGAAAGTAAAAGTTAGCCTATGTGGTAACTCGGGGTAAAGGCTATCTCTATTTCAAAGTTCACCCAAACCCGACCACCCGCTTCAGTATGAAGACGTAAAGGTACGTTTACACTGGGATACATGTATCGCGACATGTACAGGGTGTTTCAAAAATGACCGGTATATTTGAAACGGCAATAAAAACTAAACGAGCAGCCAAAGAAATACACCGTTTGTTGCAATATGCTTGGGACAGCAGTACATTTTCAGGCAGACAAACTTTCGAAATTACAGTAGTTACAATTTTCAACAACAGATGGCGCTGCGGTCTGGGAAACTCTATAGTACGATATTTTCCACATATCCACCATGCGTAGCAATAATATGGCGTAGTCCCTAAATGAAATTACCCGAAACCTTTGACAACGTGTCTGGCGGAATGGCTTCACATACTGCTTCAGCTGTTCAATTGTTTCTGGATTCTGGCGGTACACCTGGTCTTTCAAGTGTCCCCACAGAAAGAAGTCACAGGGGTTCATGTCTGGCGAATAGGGAGGCCAATCCACGCCGCCTCTTGTATGTTTCGGATAACCCAAAGCAATCACACGATCATCGAAATATTCATTCAGGAAATTAAAGACGTCGGCCGTGCGATATGGCCGGGCACCATCTTGCATAAACCACGAGGTGTTCGCAGTGTCGTCTAAGGCGGTTTGTACCGCCACAAATTCTCGAAGAATGTCCAGATAGCGTGATGCAGTAATCGTTTCGGATCTGAAAAATGGGCCAATGATTCCTTTGGAAGACATGGCGGCCCAGACCAGTACTTTTTGAGGATGCAGGGACGATGGGACTGCAACATGGGGCTTTTCGGTTCCCCATATGCGCCAGTTCTGTTTATTGACGAAGCCGTCCAGGTAAAAATAAGCTTCGTCAGTAAACCAAATGCTGCCCACATGCATATCGCCGTCATCAATCCTGTGCACTATACCGTTAGCGAATGTCTCTCGTGCAGCAATGGTAGCGGCGCTGAGGGGTTGCCGCGTTTGAATTTTGTATGGATAGAGGTGTAAACTCTGGCGCATGAGACGATACGTGGACGTTGGCGTCATTTGGACCGCAGCTGCAACACGGCGAACGGAAACCCGAGGCCGCTGTTGGATCACCTGCTGCACTAGCTGCGCGTTGCCCTCTGTGGTTGCCGTACGTGGTCGCCCTACCTTTCCAGCACGTTCATCCGTCACGTTCCCAGTCCGTTGAAATTTTTCAAACAGATCGTTTATTGTATCGCTTTTCGGTCCTTTGGTTACATTAAACCTCCGTTGAAAACTTCGTCTTGTTGCAACAACACTGTGTTCTAGGCGGTGGAATTCCAACACTAGAAAAATCCTCTGCTCTAAGGAATAAACCATGTTGTCTACAGCACACTTGCACGTTGTGAACAGCACACGCTTACAGCAGAAAGACGACGTACAGAATGGCGAACCCACAGACTGCGTTGTCTTCTATATCTTTCACATCACTTGCAGCGCCATCTGTTGTTGAAAATTGTAACTACTGTAATTTCGAAAGTTTGTCCGCCTGAAAATGTACTGTTGTCCCAAGCATATTGCAACAAACGGTGTATTTCTATCGCTGCTCGTTTAGTTTTTATTGGCGTTTCAAATATACCGGTGATTTTTGAAACACCCTGTATGAGCGACATGTCAATTTGACATGTCGCGATACATCACCTCATACAAAAATTCACGGAACTTGTATGCGGACCCTCGAGCTCATACATGTCGCGTATACATTTTGTATATCGCTTTTTGGCCATATACGCGACATGTATGAGCGACATCTGAAGAACTCGCGCATGCGCAGTACTATCATTTCCTGTCGTCTTGTCGACTGCCGCTTATTTCGACGATTAGCGCATGCGTAGTACCAGGCTCTTTGGCGGCTGTTTGAGTTTTGAAGGCGCCGACTGTCGTTTAGACGTTAATGTATCCGCGTAGAATATCAAAAAGTGCCATATGCAACATTATTCTTCGTGTTTGCGAGGCCATTGTGCAAGTTTTATCCCAAGAAGTGAAGGTAAAAGTTTTATATATATCAGAGTATGTAATACATTATATAATTTTTTCATGCATCTGGCACGTATATCAATGTTTTGCTGTTATTCCGGCGGCCTCGCGTGATAATGTTGACAACGGATGCCGACAATCGTGTGTGAGGCGTTGGCATTAGCAATCGCGCGACAATGCAAATGTTTTGTCATGAAATCTTCGTTTTACGAGGAATCCCCAGTGGCTAAAAAACGGAGTGTTACTGCCAACTGATCCTCTGGTGGAATCGCTTCCCGAAAGTTTGTGTTGGTTTTGGACACAAGAGGAGCCACAAGTGATAACAAACCGCGGAAATCCTCCATACTCATCCTAACATAATTTCTAAAATATGCGCCATCCTCTAGCGTTAATTCGCGAGAAACTCTCTGTGCCACCATCTACGCTTCCTCCGCCTTTTCTTCCTATCATCTTCCAAAAGAGCAAGTGTATCAGCACATAAAAATGTGAAAACTTCCAAATCGTCGTCGGAAGCTATCGCACAGTGATACATATCAACCAGTGTAAACGCACGCTCATACATGTATGAGGTTGATACTTGTCAACTCATACAAGTCGCGATACATGTCGCAAAGTCGCATATACATGTATCTCATACATGTGCCGATACAAATCGCAGTGTAAACGCACCTTAACAATCATACTTATACGATGAAGAAAGAAAATAACCAACTTCTAGTATGGTGCAGCTTAAATTTCATAATATTTGTATATGTATCAACCTCGCCTGCCCTGTGCCTGTTTGCCTGTTACCAGCGCATACACTCGCATATTATAATCAAATCTAGCCTCACTAAAAGTCTACAACGTTCTACATGTAAAGGTGTTCCGTCTCTTTGTCGTACAGGATTTAAATGACACCACCGTTGTGGTGTTCAAGTGTCTCAGAAGCTATTAGGTACGCTTGACGCTCAGCTGCTAAGATGCAATGGACTTGCGTGAAAGTGTGGATTAAACAATTTGAGGATTTAAAAACGTCGTATTCACTACGTTGAATTGTATTACGTACGCTCAAAAGTAAAAGAGTAAAGCTCTTTTTCTGAGGGTAATTATTGTTCTGCATTACCTGTTGTGTCATCAAATCAATAAATATGTTGTACTACGTACTTTTAAAACCAACCTGTGTGCTAAATTCAGGATATGAGCTGATTCCAGTCCAAATTTCTTTCAAATCCGTTCAGCTGCTTCAGCGTGCAGAAGCAACAAACTTGCTCATACACAAAATTTAACATTTATAGCGTATATGGGATGTCGGCTTGAATTTGTGTGGTTCTGAAAGAGCAGCCTGGGAAATGGGTTTGTTATACTGTCGTATTTGGAACTATATGTAGCTACTGTTGAGGTTCTGGACAAACATGTAATAGCATGAGCATAATGGAACGTACAGCATCGTGTACAGTCGACGCTTAATCACTGAAATTGTTGTCGACCTGTTTGCGTCGACAGTACGACGATGTCTCCTGCGGTTTCAACTGGCCACACGCATTAAGCTACCTCATTAACTTGAGGAATTCAAGTAAACTTTTCCTCTGATGATTAAATTGGAATCAAAGATATAAATTTTTAATCAGTAGACTATTCTTTTTTATTGGAGAGCAGATCTCATTTCGCTTGGTGGATGAATTCACTTCACACTCTGTGCAATGTGTGAAGTGGTTGTAGAGCTAATAGTTAATACCCATAATTTTTGGAATGATTAGTAGCCAAAAATGACATAAAATCATTTCTGAAGCTGCAAGTTGTAAGGTGCTTTACAATGAGCCAACAACTAATACCAACCCACTCAAGCAATTTCATAAAACACAAGGATATGCTTAATGTTTTCGATGATGGATCTGACTTAAATCTCTTACTCCATTTCTGAAACATATATGAACAGCCAAAACTTCAATAATATTCGTGCCCTCATGGGGTCACCATTCGATTGCGGGGTACGGGCTTGACGAGGTTGGGTCTGGTAAGCGCCGTTAGCCCCCTGTCACCGCAAGCTCTGGGCATACTTCAGCGATCACTATTGGGCGCGGCAGTGGAACGTTGTGCGTCACAAGGGATTGGAGTTCTTGTCTTGACCACCCGGATCGCGTGGACGCCTGTTAATAGACCTTCAGTTTCAGGGTGTGGTGCACGTTGATGATATGTATGGCTACCGAGGTGATCAGTCGTTAGAGGGCAACCTCTTGGCAACCTGCTAGCATCTCAGCTGTATAAGGCTTAACTAGGCACTCGGGGCTCTGTCTAGGTTGACCTTCATTTCTCTAGCTGCTCGTAGGAGCGAGATGGACCTCTCGAAATTTTATTCTCTTCCTCCCACTGGCTTGGGTGGGCCACTGATATATACCAACACCCAATTGCTCAAGAGGCCTCGTGTGATGAGCCGACCAGACTGAAGTTGTTAAAAGTGTTTCTGGATACTTCGCTTCAAGAATTTGCATTTCATAGGATTGTTCATAAGATAGCACTCATTACACGAATCATTCGTTAGTTTCGCGTAGATTAGTATTAGCATTAATTTATTTCCTGCAGATACACATCAATGAATTTTGTGCTGCGGAGGCTTGTCCGTAGGTCACCGTCAGTGGAGAGGTTTCCGCTGCAGCCTGCTCCGGTGGTCGCTTTCCCTCTGCTGACGGCCTCAATCGCCGCCGTGACCTGCGCTCCTGGAGACTCCAGACTCCCCCACCCACGCGCCCGCGCCCACCCACCGTTGCCGGTGACCGGAAAATTGCCTGTCGGCGCCAGCAGCTGCAGTTTTCCGCCCGTCCACGGTCGCCGGCTGCCGAAGCGACGTTATGGCTCTGATACTGATTGTTTTACGGAGAGGTTGTACCGTTTTTCCCTCATGACGTCATCGCTGTTTTATGAATCTTATCATGTCGTTTGTCGACTCTTCACAGTGATCAGAGTACGCAGTGGACGTATTACTTAAGAGTACTTGCCCGTATCACCGTATTCTGCACTGTACTGGTTGACAATTTCGCTCCGCGTCGCTCTACAAGTAACTACCAAGAATCTTCTCCAACTTATAGACCCTGTCATACCAGAATATACACTCCTGGAAATTGAAATAAGAACACCGTGAATTCATTGTCCCAGGAAGGGGAAACTTTATTGACACATTCCTGGGGTCAGATACATCACATGATCACACTGACAGAACCACAGGCACATAGACACAGGCAACAGAGCATGCACAATGTCGGCACTAGTACAGTGTATATCCACCTTTCGCAGCAATGCAGGCTGCTATTCTCCCATGGAGACGATCGTAGAGATGCTGGATGTAGTCCTGTGGAACGGCTTGCCATGCCATTTCCACCTGGCGCCTCAGTTGGACCAGCGTTCGTGCTGGACGTGCAGACCGCGTGAGACGACGCTTCATCCAGTCCCAAACATGCTCAATGGGGGACAGATCCGGAGATCTTGCTGGCCAGGGTAGTTGACTTACACCTTCTAGAGCACGTTGGGTGGCACGGGATACATGCGGACGTGCATTGTCCTGTTGGAACAGCACGTTCCCTTGCCGGTCTAGGAATGGTAGAACGATGGGTTCGATGACGGTTTGGATGTACCGTGCACTATTCAGTGTCCCCTCGACGATCACCAGTGGTGTACGGCCAGTGTAGGAGATCGCTCCCCACACCATGATGCCGGGTGTTGGCCCTGTGTGCCTCGGTCGTATGCAGTCCTGATTGTGGCGCTCACCTGCACGGCGCCAAACACGCATACGACCATCATTGGCACCAAGGCAGAAGCGACTCTCATCGCTGAAGACGACACGTCTCCATTCGTCCCTCCATTCACGCCTGTCGCGACACCACTGGAGGCGGGCTGCACGATGTTGGGGCGTGAGCGGAAGACGGCCTAACGGTGTGCGGGACCGTAGCCCATCTTCATGGAGACGGTTGCGAATGGTCCTCGCCGATACCCCAGGAGCAACAGTGTCCCTAATTTGCTGGGAAGTGGCGGTGCGGTCCCCTACGGCACTGCGTAGGATCCTACGGTCTTGGCGTGCATCCGTGCGTCGCTGCGGTCCGGTCCCAGGTCGACGGGCACGTGCACCTTCCGCCGACCACTGGCGACAACATCGATGTACTGTGGAGACCTCACGCCCCACGTGTTGAGCAATTCGGCGGTACGTCCACCCGGCCTCCCGCATGCCCACTATACGCCCTCGCTCAAAGTCCGTCAACTGCACATACGGTTCACGTCCACGCTGTCGCGGCATGCTACCGGTGTTAAAGACTGCGATGGAGCTCCGTATGCCACGGCAAACTGGCTGACACTGACGGCGGCGGTGCACAAATGCTGTGCAGCTAGCGCCATTCGACGGCCAACACCGCGGTTCCTGGTGTGTCCGCTGTGCCGTGCGTGTGATCATTGCTTGTACAGCCCTCTCGCAGTGTCCGGAGCAAGTATGGTGGGTCTGACACACCGGTGTCAATGTGTTCTTTTTTCCATTTCCAGGAGTGTATATTCAATTTACTTATCACATCAAGGGAACTGGGAACGCGATGCAAGCTGAACATTAATGAAACAAATTGCAGGGACGGATTTCAGACTGGAAATGGAGGAAAAAAAGGTCATATAAACATGTGTCCGGAAATGATTCGTTGCCACGGTAGATGGCGCTGATGAATGAAAGTTCCTCTGACCACATATTGTGTATTCCTTGTGTGTTGCAGGCTGTTTCATTCACGAAGCGTTCTATAAGCAGCAGATGGTCCGATGTTCATGTTGTGAACAAGCCAATATCGTGCCTGTGTACGGCCACGGTCGAGAGGCAGCACGGCTGTACCAAAACAAATACCCTCACAGACACCAATCGTATCATACAACATTTCTAGCGTCTTTGGGCGTTTGTGTGATGTTGGGTCTTTCAGACAGGCAAAATGGATGGAGACGGCGGTCAACGCGTACACCAGATTTGGAGAATAGGGTTCCAGAGGATACTGAGGCGAACCCTTGTACAGGCTTCAGACAAGTGGCCCGCCAACATGGTGTAAGCCGAAGTATGCTGCACGAAAACGGGTACTAGATGGTTGGTTGTTTTGGGGGAAGAGACCAAACAGCGAGGTCATCGGTCTCATCGGATTAGGGAAGGATGGGGAAGGAATTCGGCCGTGCCCTTTCAGAGGAACCATCCCGGCATTTGCCTGGAGTGATTTAGGGAAATCACGGAAAACCTAAATCAGGATGGCCGGACGCGGGATTGAACCGTCGTCCTCCCGAATGCGAGTCCAGTGTGCTACCACTGCGCCACCTCGCTCGGTTTACGGGTACTAGACCTATGGTCTGCAGTGAGTGCAAGGATTATCAGCAGCGCATTTTCCTCTACGGGAAGGATTTTGACGATGGTTTTTGCACCTGACCACCATAGTTGTGGGATATCATCAGTTCCCATTACCGACGAAGTAACCTTTACCATAACCGGCATCATCAGTCCTCTGGGAATGGTCGCGGCGTCTCATCAGCATCAGCTCCTCATCAGTTTGTGGGCAGGCACTGTTGCCGAGTGTGCTATCGATAGCTACGATGCCACTGCTTAGGTTGGCACTGCGACAGACACCGACGACAGCGCCCTCTAGCCGGCGCCGGAGAGCTCTACGAGCATCGCTACAGGCTCGCCCCATTTCATCAGGAGCAGACAGCTAGGGCACTTCGCTTCAACTTCGCACCACCCTGCAAGTTGTGTAATATGTTTGCATTTGTCTATCCACTAGTAAAGGTGCTTAACACTTTTGCTGCGCCATCGGTGCAGGCGCGCAACTCTCCAGTGCGAGCCGGTAACGCTCTGAAAGGGCAGATACCACTCTGAGCCGACGCTCCTAAGACGCCTGAGTTACAGGCCGACGTCAAGACCTTGTAAGGTCTGTAGGATTATGTTCTATACTGACTTAATGATGACGCCTACACTTTACAGATCCTAGATCCCTCTTTTGTATTTTCGCTCAGTAATATGTTGACTGCGTTATCGTTCGTTTCTTCACCTACAAGTTGCAACAATTCGTATGTTACCAATAATCTGAAGAAATCCATAGGAGAATTGCCAGCAGGATGAATTTGCAGAACTTCTTCCTTCGTAAATAGGTGATACTGCATATTATGTGGTTCTTTATGCCAGGACTCACCTGGATTATCTCCGTGTGACAGGTCGGGCTCTTTTTCGTCGTCGATCTCCACACAATCGTCGTGATTCGTATCGTCAGATTCGAAAGCTGTGCTTCCACGCTATCATCACTCTGCAATTCTTTTGAAGACTCTAAATGGCAATCTCCGTGGTACGCCTCGTCCTCACTACACAGAAAACCACTGTCGTCTAGTACACTAAGTAACTGTTTCTCTGTCAATTTAACACTTTTTCTGCTCCTTTTCACATTGGAAGGTCCAGGTGTTGGATTATTAGCCGCCATTATCAACAATACAGGGTGAGTCACCTAACGTTACCGCTGGATATATTTCGTAAACCACATCAAATACTGACGAATCGATTCCGAAAACCGAACGTGAGGAGAGGGGCTAGTGTAATTGGTTAATACAAACCATAAAAAATACACGGAAGTATGTTTTTTAACACAAACCTACGTTTTTTTAAATGGAACCCCGTTAGTTTTGTTACCACATTTGAACATATAAACAAATACGTAATCAGCGCCGTTTGTTGCACTGTAAAATGTTAATTACATCCGGAGATATTGTAACCTAAAGTTGACGCTTGAGTACCACTCCTCCGCTGTTTGATCGTGTGTATCGGAGAGCACCGAATTACGTAGGGATCCAAAGGGAACGGTGGTGGACCTTAGGTACAGAAGAGACTGGAACAGCACATTACGTCCACATGCTAACACCTTTTTATTGGTCTTTTTCACTGACGCACATGTACATTACCATGAGGGGTGAGGTACACGTACACACGTGGTTTCCGTTTTCAATTACGGAGTGGAATAGAGTGTGTCCCGACATGTCAGGCCAATAGATGTTCAATGTGGTGGCCATCATTTGCTGCAGACAATTGCAATCTCTGGCGTAATGAATGTCGTACACGCTGCAGTACATCTGGTGTAATGTCGCCGTAGGCTGCCACAATACGTTGTTTCATATCCTCTGGAGTTGTAGGCACATCACGGTACACATTCTCCTTTAACGTACCCCATAGAAAGAAGTCCAGAGGTGTAAGATCAGGAGAACGGGCTGGCCAATTTATGCGCCCTCCACGTCCTATGAAACGCCCGTCGAACGTGTACCTCACCCCTCATGGTAATGTACATGTGTGTCAGTGCAAAAGACCAATAAAAGTGTGTTAGCATGTGGACGTAATGTGCTGTTCCAGTCTCTTCTGTACCTAAGGTCCATCACCGTTCCCTTTGGATCCCTACGTAATTCGGTGCTCTCCGATACACACGGTCGAACAGGGGAGGAGTGGTACTGAAGCGTCAGCTTTAGGTTACAGTATCTCCGGATGTAATTAACATTTTACAATGCAACAAACGGCACTGATTACGTATTTGTTTATATGTTCAGATGTGCTAACAAAACTAACGGGGTTCCATTTAAAAAAACGTAGGTTTGTGTTAAAAAACATACTTCCGTGCATTTTTGTAAGGTTTGTATTAACCAATTACACTAGCCCCTCTCCTCACGTTCGGTCTGTGGAATCGATTCGTCAGTATTTGATGTGGTTTACGAAATATATCCAGCGGAAATGTTAGGTGACTCACCCTGTATACGTTCGATAACTGACCACACAAAACAAAAGTGTACACTCTTTGGTGCCGGCTTCAACGCTGCAACTAGACTGAGTAATCTGACAGTGAGAGCGGACGCGTATGAGCGGCAGCCGCACTGGCTCGTGGCTTGTTGTGTAGCTTATAAGCGTCAGCCGCAGCGAAAGTGTTAAATCGTATATGCAGTACCGAGAGATTAGTACCTTTTCTTCTTCCTGTTCCTTACCCACGCGCCACCTCCCAGACGGGATACAAAACCGAGCACATATTTAGAACAGTTAGTGTCCCACAACGCCTCGATAGAGGAACCTACCTGGACTTCCTTGAGAATACACTGCTTGAGAATGCCCCTTTGACAACATGACAGGTTATGTGGTCTCTGCATGACGGAGCACCATCCCACTTCCACATTATAGATGTCCGACACCGCAAAATCACCTTCTTCGGCGCTGGGTAAGACGCAGGGGCCATGTAACATGCCCTGCTAGGTTATGGAACTTAAACCCTCAGGATTTTTATCTCTGGGGCACCTGAAAAGAGTTGTATGTGCTGATCCGTTTCCTAATGTGCAGGCTCTTCAACAGCGTGGTCGCGTCACCTGTGGTTCTATTTGGAGAGAGGCTGGAACGTGCGAAAGTGTGCATCAGTCCATGACGCGACGTGTGAACGAATGCGTTCCATCTCATGGAGGCCACTTTCCACATCTGTTGCGACGGGGATACGTTGCAGCTCCGGGAAGATTTCTTGTCGTTGATCCCACACCGTCCATTTCCGGACACACCTACATTGTACCTTTTTTCCTCTATTTTCAGTCAGGAGCTCGTCCCTACAGTTCTGTGATTTTATTAATGTTCACCCTATATACAACTTAAAAAGTGTCAAGTCTTAATATTGAACATTTTTTACTGACTGGTACATGCGCTATATCTCGTTCGTAAACATTATTTTCTCGGAAACTTCCTATTCACTGTAGAAGCAAACATCTGGCTTAATACAATACAGCTATTAATCGTAGGAAAAGGTTCTCGATTACGCAAACATTTACTCTTCTGATCATTCTGCGGAGGAGGTAGTCACATGCAGCAGAAATTAATAGTATGCTCCCGGCAGAAACCTCCCTCTGTCCCGTATAGTTTGCCAAATACATGAAACACCACAAAAATCATATCAGTTGCAACAGTCACTGATCGTGAGCGATCCCTCACAACCCCAAGCAAATTACGAAAGTGATGTAACGGAGCGGCTCAGTATCTACAACTCACACGACATACAAATCTGGTTCGGATCACGTGTGCCGGCTCACAAAAGAAATCAAGTATAATACAAAATAATGCGCGGAAAATCTCTAGAAACAACTTTAGCTTGGTTTTACAATCAGTGTAAGCAAGAATAGCATCCCTGAAGAATCTATATGGTATGACATGCGACTCGGAATGCTATCTAAGCACCACTGAAATAATTTAAACTGAGAGAATAACATGGCGGGATGATTTTAACTGGTCTTAATTACTTGAGTCTTTGGCTAGCAACACGTGTAATCACACAACAAAGAAAACTTGGCTTAAGTGCAAAAATTTAGATCTTGAAATACTAGAAATGCTGCAGCGACGTTAGTTAATTCAATATATCATGTGTGAAGTGCTCATTAAGGACAGACATAGGGGAAATTGCGTTCTTGTACTTAAACATATATATCTCCAAAAATATTAAAGCTACACTTGTAAAAACTATTATGTGCAACATAATGCTTGATATTCTGTGCAATACACATGGACATACATTTTTAAGCCTCCCCCCATGCGGGTTCATCATATATCCATTGCATCTTATACCCATTGTGCATCATATATCCATTGTGTGCTGAGACCTTCTGTACCTATTATTGCCATGAATCTGCAACTCCCCCATACTCCACCTATTTGGGAGAGGACACCTTACAGGATGCATAATACACATCCATTGTCTGCTATCCTCTTATGCCCTCATGACAATTCTGGATTTCTTCCAGCATGGTAGTCAGTCCATCATGAAGGAGCTGTCATGTAGCCACTTGGTTGGAACCCCTGACAACACAAGGATCTCACTGCTGGTGCCTGAGCTACAAACTCTCCACTTTGGCCAAAGGGTTGATGCCTATCTACCTGGGGTATCAAGACTCTCCGACCATCCTTCCAGGTGGGCTCTGGGTCTCTACCAGTGTCAGAGGCTGAAGGAGTCACAAGCTGCTGGTAGAAGGGCTTCATGGTATTCCTCTGTACCTGCAGCTAGTTCACAGAACCACTCCCAGCAAGCCCCTAACGAGCAGCGAGAGGAGAAACAGATAAAGAAGAAACAGTTAGGAAGCCAGAGACTCCAGTAGCCGCCACACTAATCCCTACAAGCTCCACATCTGAGGATGAGTTGATTTTGGCATCTGCCAGGGACCTAGATCCAACTGAAATCTCAGACACAATGGTACTGGATCCAAGCACTCAACCAGTGGCAGTACGTGACTCTGAGGTGTAATCTGCTTCCTTGGTCACATCATGCCTTCCCAGACGACAGAAAACGTCATCCTCCAGTGGAACAGCGCAGATTTCCCACCCACCTGGCTGAGCTACAACAACGCTTGAGCATTACACATGCTTTTTCATTGTCCTTCAAGAAACTTGGTTTCCAGTAATGGAGATCCGCGCCCTCGATGGCTATCGGGGTATTACAGAAATCGTAATGATTGTAACAGTATGTGGGGTGGAGTATGTATATATGTACGTCCTTACCTCTTTATTTAGAGAACCCGGGCCCCTTCAAATACCTTTAGATGTTGTGGCTAGTTTAGAAGTACCTACGTACACTTCCCCACAACTACACGGAACCCTATAAATAGCTGCTCGTCCACCGTTTTGCGAGCATGGTTGGCCAGTTTTAGGAGATTCTGTATTTTACAGGTCGGTTTGTATACTACCGCGATGTTCCGTTTTTTTTTTTTTTCAAAAATTTTTCTGTGTGGTCAGTGACGTCTTTGATGAAAGGCAGAAAAACTTGCGATTTCACAGGCACTTCCGCATCGCTACAATTTTTGCGCGGTGGTTTTAATGCTCTTTTTATCTCAGCGGACGAATAACCCTTCTTGAGCAAGGCATTGGATAAATGCTTTTAATTCCGCTTCAAGCAGCTCCGGTTTGCATTGTTGTGGGTGGTCCTTCGAATACCGGTTTAGATACCGGTCTGAATGCTAGGGTTCTCGGTAAACTATGTGGCCTAAGCTACCATCTTCTTCCTTGGAAAACAACACATCAAGAGAATTCAATCTTCCACCTGCCTCCTCCACCATCGTAAACTGATTTTTCGGGTTAATCCCATTGTGATGCATATGAAAACCCATTAGCAGTTCTGTGCTGTGTGAGACAGTTGTTTAACACTTGTAAGGGAAACATAGGGGAGGTATGGAAGGTTTATTGCTCGTATTTGTTCAATCTGATGGGTCAGAAGCCGTACAGGCTCCCTAAACGTTTAGAACCATTGACGGAGAAATTCATCGACTTGCAGTTAGCTGGTGGAACATAGTGGCATTCCCTGGGGAGACAGCGTTGTTATCGTGGCTAAATATCATCAGCTGGTACCAAGTGATACAGGTTCTATTGCGATTACCGCTACCCCAACTATCACTGATGCATACTGACCCGTTGTTGTTTCCAGTATATTAAAAAAAAGGGAACACAGAATTTGTGAAAATTAAATCAGCAAATGAGTATACTTTCTCATCGTTGATGGTGGCGCGCATTCTTCCTACTGCATATGATACACATCTAAAAAAATGCATGGACTTCAAAATAAAATTGTCTCCTAAAGTCTTAACAACTTACGAACCGTAATAATTGAACATCACCATCACTTCTGTGGGGCTTGTATCTGCTAGATGCGGGAGCAGCACATTCACAAGTCGGGGACAAGGGCCAGACCACATGTAATTAGTGCTTGCTGAAAATGGTGCTTGTGCTTGCTCAGAAGCATGGAAAATCACTGTTAAATGTCCCGCAAGTAATCTTAGCGACTCTCTTCGCTTCTAGCAGATAAAATCAATGGCTGAATAGGAATTGCGTCTCTTAACATGAACTGCTCAGTTCGTGGTTATAGCTACCTTTTATAAAACATATGTTACAAAAAAATCATAGATAGTGTACCACTTAATAACTGTAGGAAGAACATTCCGTTTTCAGTAAAACATAAATATAACCCGTTTCAACATGTTTAATCAGAAATCAAAACTAATTCTGCTACAGAGAGATTCACATGAAATCCGTCTGCTCAGTTCGATGGAGACAAGACAAAAGAGTACAGTTTGTTGAGAGGAACGTCGCTCCTCGCTTACATTTTGTTACAAAACATATGAAAATACAATTCCTCCGATTTCTTTCAGCTACAGGCCGATTTCTCTGATACCATTGATCCGAATCCAAACTTCGTACACGCCTTATTATAATTTTTATAGACAACTGGATACAATTTCTGTGGAAAAGAACGCACGTTCGCGCAAGAAAAGCACTCTGAAATATTTTTTTAACTTAAAAACGATGGCTTTCTTCAAGTAATGCTTCAACGTCCGGCTTGAAGCTGTAGTGCGTACAAATTGCCCTCAAGGTTTCAACAAAATGTTCATTACATTGAGTTCAGTTGAGGAAAACGTCTTCTGATTGCAAAATTTGATTATTATTTGTCCTATATATGCTTACTTTTGAATCTTTTGTATTGATTTTATGCAAAAATCAAAGGCAAAGTGTTTTAATGTAAGTGGAAAATGACAGTAATTTATGTAGATGTGTGTACAGTTTGATTTTATATGTAGATACATAAAGAGTTATACGCGAGTAAACTAATCTAAGTTTTTCCTTGTTCGTTAAAAGTTCTTTCATTTGGCTTTATAACAAATGCTGTGTAGTTGACTCAATTTTGTTTGCATTATGGAAATTTCCACAGTTTATAATGGTCTTTCCTTTATACAGAGCTATGCAGACTCATTGAATCCGGACAGTACATGAGTTTGCAATGAACTGGTGATACAGTTTCCTTCGTGCGGGTTTGTTACTGTTTTGACCCTCGGCGATAGTAATATATATATATATATATATATATATATATATATATATATATATATATATATGCACAGGCTGATCTACCCATTCACTTCGTTGTTATTTGCCTTGTATGAACTCGTCCGCTTTGTACCCCGTCGAAAGATGTGGCAAACCATTTATGATCTGTGAAAAAAGAGTGACAAATTCTGCCCATCGGGTATCCTGATTAAGTATATTTGTGCAAATTGTGCAATTTCTTGTGCAATTTCTTGTTTTTACCTTTATACATAGATGGTTAGGGATGACTTTTAAGTAGAACCGAACACCCTCCAGAGTATTTTAAATGCGGCCTTCACGTTAGTCATAAGCGTTCTTTGTTGTTTTCCGCACATTTGCTTAAGGAAATTATATATACACTCCTGGAAATTGAAATAAGAACACCGTGAATTCATTGTCCCAGGAAGGGGAAACTTTATTGACACATTCCTGGGGTCAGATACATCACATGATCACACTGACAGAACCACAGGCACATAGACACAGGCAACAGAGCATGCACAATGTCGGCACTAGTACAGTGTATATCCACCTTTCGCAGCAATGCAGGCTGCTATTCTCCCATGGAGACGATCGTAGAGATGCTGGATGTAGTCCTGTGGAACGGCTTGCCATGCCATTTCCACCTGGCGCCTCAGTTGGACCAGCGTTCGTGCTGGACGTGCAGACCGCGTGAGACGACGCTTCATCCAGTCCCAAACATGCTCAATGGGGGACAGATCCGGAGATCTTGCTGGCCAGGGTAGTTGACTTACACCTTCTAGAGCACGTTGGGTGGCACGGGATACATGCGGACGTGCATTGTCCTGTTGGAACAGCAAGTTCCCTTGCCGGTCTAGGAATGGTAGAACGATGGGTTCGATGACGGTTTGGATGTACCGTGCACTATTCAGTGTCCCCTCGACGATCACCAGTGGTGTACGGCCAGTGTAGGAGATCGCTCCCCACACCATGATGCCGGGTGTTGGCCCTGTGTGCCTCGGTCGTATGCAGTCCTGATTGTGGCGCTCACCTGCACGGCGCCAAACACGCATACGACCATCATTGGCACCAAGGCAGAAGCGACTCTCATCGCTGAAGACGACACGTCTCCATTCGTCCCTCCATTCACGCCTGTCGCGACGCCACTGGAGGCGGGCTGCACGATGTTGGGGCGTGAGCGGAAGACGGCCTAACGGTGTGCGGGACCGTAGCCCAGCTTCATGGAGACGGTTGCGAATGGTCCTCGCCGATACCCCAGGAGCAACAGTGTCCCTAATTTGCTGGGAAGTGGCGGTGCGGTCCCCTACGGCACTGCGTAGGATCCTACGGTCTTGGCGTGCATCCGTGCGTCGCTGCGGTCCGGTCCCAGGTCGACGGGCACGTGCACCTTCCGCCGACCACTGGCGACAACATCGATGTACTGTGGAGACCTCACGCCCCACGTGTTGAGCAATTCGGCGGTACGTCCACCCGGCCTCCCGCATGCCCACTATACGCCCTCGCTCAAAGTCCGTCAACTGCACATACGGTTCACGTCCACGCTGTCGCGGCATGCTACCAGTGTTAAAGACTGCGATGGAGCTCCGTATGCCACGGCAAACTGGCTGACACTGACGGCAGCGGTGCACAAATGCTGCGCAGCTAGCGCCATTCGACGGCCAACACCGCGGTTCCTGGTGTGTCCGCTGTGCCGTGCGTGTGATCATTGCCTGTACAGCCCTCTCGCAGTGTCCGGAGCAAGTATGGTGGGTCTGACACACCGGTGTCAATGTGTTATTTTTCCAATTGCAGGAGTATATATATATATATATATATATATATATATATATATATATATATATATATATATACTACGTTGGTCAGCTCGGGTAATATATATATCAAATTATCTGGATAACATTGTCTTGGCGCTCGAAATAGACCTTCGTATTCATTTTTCTTTTCATTTAGCCAAGTTCTTGATATCACTAGTGATTCTTCTTGTTAATACTCAACATATGAAAACACAGAATTACAAATTAAATTTTTCAGCGTTCAGCTGATGTGATATGTTTTTTCAACATTACTTTGCCGTGTAATGTCGTGGACTTTACATTGAATGATATTCATCATTATCACATTAAAATAACAAATTCACATATAGGACCACACTCGCACACATTACAAAAATAATTGTTATTCATAGCTTTCTGTATTTCAGGAAAATACTCGGTACAACCCTTTGATCTTGCTGGAATTAGGACATGCTACCAAACATGGTGCTTCATGCAGTATTTTAACAATTTTGAATGAGCTGTTGTACAATAACTGCCATTTCTTGTTTTTACCTTTATACATAGATGGTTAGGGATGACTTAAGTAGAAGCGAACACCCTCCAGAGTATTTTTAATGCGGCCTTGACGTTAGTCATAAGCGTTCTTTGTTGTTTTCCGCACATTTGCTTAAGGAAATGATAACTTGAGCATCTTTTCTTAAGCAGACATACTGTTGTTCGGTGTTTGCACAGGCTGATCTACCCATTCACTTCGTTGTTATTCGCCTTGTATGAACTCGTCTGCTTTGTAGCCCGTCGAAAGATGTGGCAAACCATTTATGATCTGTGAGAAAAGAGTGACAAATTCTGCCCATCGGGTATCCTGATTAAGTGTATTTGTGCAAATGAACTAGTTAAATTCACGAAAAATCCTTTCATTCGGGTTTGATCGCTGACGAAGGAGCGACATTAAAATCTGTTTGTTTCCGTATTCGTTTAAGAAATGCCTCCACGTTTCTCTAGTGAAGTGGCTCGATGATTGATGGTGACGTTGGGTTTTCTTACGCACGTGCTCGACATACCGATCAGCGCTCCTTACCAGATGGCCGCAGTGTTCTCACAGCAGAGCTCTTGAGCATAACCTTTCGTGCGCTGGGGACCCCTCCCTCATTTGTAGCGACTCCTTACAAACTATCGACCAGTGCTGTCCTTGTCATCTTTTGGCGACGACCATCTAAGAGTCTGTTTACGTCCTCGAACAACGTGGATGGTCTCTGGTCTTCGTGTGGATCCTGGGACACGTCGGAATCCTGGGAAATGTACTTGCCGAAAGGTAGGGCAAAGAGATTACTCGTAAACCGAGTCTGGAGATCGACAAAATGGAATCTAGTCTATGGTCGGTATTATGCAGCATTATTTTTGGTCCCTGGAATAGAGAATGGCGCTCCTTGACTTTGACGAATAAATTACGCGGGGTGAAGGAGTGTCGGTCCTCCATGCTAGCCTCTCACAAGGACCCAATTGTCCTTTGCTGGCTCCGTATCGCCAGCACTTGCTGTCTCGTGGTGCACCCGTGCAAACTACCTCTGAACCCTGGGATACGAAAGAATAGAGAGTACCAGGTGGCGGAGGTCTGCAGGGTGAACTGAGTTTTTTGGGACTTGTGAGAAGTCTAGACGAAGCTGTCGTCGAGGTAGACGTCATGGGGGTGCACGTGAATGGACCCAGAGGAGACCGGCAGAGGTAAAGACTGGAGTTCAGAGAGAAGGGACACCGGGCACAGACTGCAATTGTAAGCCCCGATCTGGGCCGCCGTTGCGGGAGATGTGCGTATGTAGTATTGCGTGTCCGTTCTTTTATCCTTCTTATAAGCAGGAGTCGCTTGCCCTTTTTTTCCAGTCGACTGAAAATTTGTGCTAGGTGAGAGATTCACGATAAGCCAGGTAAGCTGTCAGTGCCGTGGAGTAGTCCATATAAAACCGAACTGGGATTTTATTTGGACCTGGTGACTTGTTCGCTTTCAAACCTTCAGTTTTTTCTGTCATTTCTTGTTCTTACCTTCTTTCACATGTTTCTCTAGCCCAGGGGTGCTTATTACTATATCACCCACACGGGAGTCTGTCTAATGTTCAAATGATGGTACGTTTGTACGAATCTCATGCGTGAACAGTTCTTGAGCGCGAAGTTAAAAATTTCTTGTTTCGTTTTGCTATCTTCATCTGCCACACCAGACTTGTCAACAAGGAACTGTGTGGAAGCGTTAGTAAACGCTTAGCAATTTCGCGTAGGACCAGAATTTTCTCCGGGTCTCTGCTAGATTTTTTGCTATGGTATGGCGGTGGTAGTAGTTGCATGCTTCGCACATCGTTCTTTTCATAGACGTACAAATCCCTACTAACCTTTGCTTGTCGTCATTTGAACGTCCTCTTTTAAATCGAGAGTGCAACAGCCTCCGCTTTCTCAGCAACTTCCGAATTTCGTTATTAAACCATGATGGGTCTTTTACATCCTTTGTCCACCACGATTGACAAGCTGCTAGAACTTTGCCCATAATCCCTCTACGTCAATCTTACTCGAACTGAGTGACGTCACCTCAATCTCTAAGTGAGGTGCTACCAACTGCTTATCTGCTCTGTCTAGCAGTAACACCCTCCTAGACTTATTTCCTGATTTATTAACTTTCGTAACCATAGTTGCAATAATGACGTCATGATCCGCAACAACAAATTTTTTTTTAATAAAATATGGCGTTTCAGTCTTCGATCGCTATTCTTTATTTTCAATTACCGGTTTCGGGACAGATGCCCATCTTCAGATCATATATTGTAGTTACAGATTAACTTGTCCGTACAGAACACTCGGTTCGCTGTCATAGAGTTATGACAGCGAACCGAGTGCTCTGTACGGACAAGTTACTATGTAACTACAATATATGATCTGAAGAAGGGCATCAATTCCGAAACCGGTAATTGAAAATAAAGAATAGCGATCGAAGACTGAAACGCCATATTTTATTTATTGAACGATCGCGGAATTCCCATTGAGACAATCATGTCTAGTTTTGACAATTTTTTTATTTTACGAACACACTTAGAATGGTTCACTCTGTTTCATGGAACAATCAGAATGGAAGGCAACGACCAAAGGCCCCTACTGTTCAGTCTATGCATCGAAGAAGGAATGGTGGAAATAAAAGAAAGTTTCTAGAGTGGGATTGAAAGTCAGGATGAAAGGGTATCAATGACAAGTTCGCTGATGACATTACTGTCCTTATTGTCCTCAGTGAAAGCAAAGAAGTATTACAGGTCTTGATGAATGGAATGAACAGTGTAATGAGCATAGAATTTGGATTGAGGGTACACGGAATAAACACGAAAGTACCGAGGAATGGCAGAAGCGAGACTAACTAACTTGAAAGCGAAATAAAACATGCCAAGGAAGACCAAAGAGATAAACATATTGCCGTACTAAAGGGATCGGTTATGGGAAAGAGAAGTCTGCTAGTATTAATCGGCCTTAATCTGACGAGGGAATTTGTGAGAATGTACATTTTGAGCCTTGCAGTGTATGGCAATTAATCGTAAACTGTGGGATGGCCGGAAAAGAAGAGAACAGAATCGTTTGATATGTGGTGTTACACAAGGACTTGAAAATTACATGGACTTATCAGATAAACTATGAGGTTTTGCCCAAAATCAGCGAGGAATGGAATGAATAGGAAACAGTGGCGAGAAAAAGGGACAGAGTGATAGGACATTGGCTTGGTACCAGAGGAAGCTGTGAAGATTGATTACAAGTGTAATGAAAGACAAAGATTGGGATATAGCCAACAAGTAATTGAGAATGTAGGGTGCAACTGCGACATTGAGTGAAGAGTTCGGTCCAAGAACGGAATTCCTGGTTGGCCACTTCAAACCAGTCACTTAATGGCGGACATTTTAGGTTAAGCTTTGTGGTGATTGTTACTGATATCGAATAAAACAATAAGTTTACTGTCACCAGTCACTGTTTATTTACGTCCACGACGGGTTTCGAAGGTTTAAACCTCTATCATCAGGAGGATTTACATGTGTTAGTATGACGTATGTGTGTTGTCTTACGATTTTGAGGTATGCTGTGGCACTGTATAGTACAGAAACAAAAACACTATTTTACAACACGGTTTTGGGGCTACTTGACTAAAAACTCAATGATATCTAATACTGAAAATAAAACAAGTAAAATAGAATATCTCCAGTGATCACAGATTCCTTCCTCTGTCGTAACACATCACATGTAAACTGTCGTATTTTCTAAACATGGATGGTGTTTGGGAACTACTAGGATGCAGAGAACGTATAGCAAAAGAGGAAAATTATCTTCAAGTACGAGTAAAATGAATCGTATCAACATTATTATTTCAGAATAACTTTCAAACGATTGTAGAGATGTTTGTTTGAGTTGCTGAATGCATGTGTTGGAATAATTAATTCAGGTCATATACAAATACGATTCTGTCAAGTTTATAGAACTTAAAGTTTCACACTTGTTTATGTAATCAGGAGACACGTTGAGAAGTTAACGCAGAATAAATATGTTACCAACAGTGGTAAAATTATACATAAATAACAATTTCGTCTAGGATGCAGAAACAGATGGAGGCGGAGGGAGAGAAAGAAAGAAGAGAGAAAAAATTGAGGGAGAGGGATATATATATATATATATATATATATATATATATATATATATATATATATATATATATATATATATATATATATAATGTGGAAAGAGGGTAGGAGAGAGAGAGGGTGGAAAGAGTAACTGGAGGAGAGAAAACGTTACCAGAGAAGGGTGTTCTTAGGATTGTATCTGTTACTTGTAATAACGAACTAGAGGTTGGAAAAATACATAGATTAGTGCATTAAAATTATGCAGACAGATATACAATTAACGTTGTTAGTTGATGTACATATAGTTTCAAGGTGACAGGGACTGTTGGTGTGATAGTATATTTGTAAATGAGGCCATTCTATTGTTCTGAAATAGTGTTTTTGTTTCCCCACTATTCAATGCCACAAGTTGCCCCAAAATCGTAACACAACACACACAATAGTGATACAGCACTGTAAGGCGACGTGATGATAGTGGTTTACTTCGAAGTGCGTCGTAGATATACGAGGGTAATCCCAAAAGTAAGGTCTCCTATTTTTTTATTAGTACAGAACTGGGTTTGTGTGGCAGTTGGTCACACTTTTATGAAGAGTGCTTCACGCGCTTTATGTAAACATGCGAACGCCGCGCTGAGGCGCTCAGTCTTGGCTTGGCATCCGTTGAGAACGGAGCTCCCGTTGGATGTTACCGCGAAGTGCGAATTGCGCCCAGTTATTCGGTTTCTGAACGCATAGGGCACTGCGCCGATTGAAATCCATCGCCAATTGACGGAAGTGTATGGTGAGTCGTGCATGGATGTGAAAAATGTCCGTAAGTGGTGTAGAGAGTTTGCAGCATGTCGGACGAAGATTCACGACGAACAAAGGAGCGGGAGACCGTCAATTTATGAGGAGACAGTGTTGAAGGTTGAGCAAAGAATGCGTGAAAATCGGCGGATCACCCTGAATGGTGTTTGCACGTTGGTTTCTGAGGTTTCCCGAAGCACCGCTCACAGAATTTTAACGGAAACATTGAACTACCGGAAGGTGTGCGCAAGATGGGTACCACGCATGCTGACTGAGGACGACGTTCGGCAACGAGTTAATCCTTCCCGCGCATTTCTTCACCGCCTTACAGCCGAACAGGACAACTTCCTGGACTCAATTGTAACGGGTGACGAAACATGGCCATACCACTTTACACCTCAGACCAAGCAACAATCACACCCTTGGCGGCATCCTTCTTCGCAACATGGTGGCGAGCTGGTTTGACATGGGCACACAAAAACTGCCACGGCGTCTACAAAAATGCATCGACAGAAATGGTGATCATGTCGAAAAATAGCTAAATGTTCAAGGTGTAAGCTGATGTAAACCATTGTAGAAATAAACAGGTCTATGTACTTATAAAAAAATAGGTGACCTTACTTTTGGGATTACCCTCGTAAATAAACTGTGATTGCTAGCAGTAAACTTGTTTCATTCGATATAAAACCAGTTGTAACACCATAGCTCTAATACTCTACTGATTTACTTTGCTTTTCTTTTATTTAATGTTACATCGTTGAGCTTCTGTAAATGTTGTTTTACTGAATCGATAACACAAAATTGTATACTCCTTTCTTTGTAAAAAACTTTGATGTCATGGTTTGATTCTATGCTATGTAGTGTATTTGTCATTTAAATTCTTTGTCCCAATTGGAGGGATACAAAACTTACTGTATATGAATGTAATTTTTTAAAATAATTTTTTGTAGAAATTTCAATATGTGCAAAGGTTCTGTTTTATTTAAAATGTCTATTTGGATTCTTAGTTAGTTTGTATGAAAAAGGTGTAGTGGTTCCCCTCGGGAACGGAACTGAGTAGCACGCGCAAGTTGTGGTTGGGCTAGGTGGAAAAGGTGGAACAAGAGTCAGTCGGGGACGAGCTACCAAACTGTGCACTGCCCATGGAAAAGTTGTATATTGTGCTGGTTCCGAAAGAGGCTTTTCCTGCCGCTTACCAATGCCTCGGATGGATGGATAAATAGCTGGAACTATTCCGGAATTGGTATCCATCATCGCCACTAAGAAGGGACAGAGTCCAGCAATTATGAATGCAAATCCACCTACCAACATGCTGTTGCCACCACATTGCGCAATCACTGTAACGGAATACTATAATAATGTACAGTGAAGGATCAGCTCATTGGATGTATTAGTGTGCACGAATATAAGGTAACTTATAACTGAATTTACCTTGATTTTTTTCTTAACATAACACCCCTCAGGTTCCTGTCCGTTTGAACTAAAGTGATTACCGAGTGTCCCTACTGAAAGAACATTAAAGACGGTGTTTTGCTAATTAATGCCTCTTGAACATAGTAAAAAGAAAGTTAAAGTTAATGTGGCAAGAGAGTGAGTTAATGATGCTTACTGAAAATAATTTTCCTATTAAAACTGCTTATTAAAGTGTGTTTGCCAACTACAAAATTAAAAGTTCTTAAGGCCGAGTCTTATAAAGTTTTGCTTAGTAAATGATCACATTGCTGCCTGTTGTAAATCGCACAAGGCGAGTCAGTATCTTGCAAATTTGTCAGCATTGTATCTCACTGCAGTAAAATTCGTGAATTACTGTTGTGGAAAGTTATGTACTCATGCTTGCTAAGCACTTGTTTCTTTTGGGTACTGAAAGTGCATATTAATAGTGTGATAAGATCCACAGGTTATCATTTACCACTATTTATGAAAACAATAATTTCCTTATTCAGAAGACAGTGAGAAGTAACCTGTTAGTGAATTCCATTTAACTTTCATTCTAAATAGAATAATATTTAGTTGAGAGATATTTAACCTGTGACCAGTACATAATTTCGCAGTGAACTACATTTATAATTTTATATCAGCTAGGAAAATATTTGCACAATAATATTGAACTTATGTCCAATTAATGATTCTGCAGTGAATATTAATAGTAATGTTATAAAGACGATTTAGTTTGAATAAGCCCTGAAAGTAATAGTGTGTTTCATTATCTGTTATATTTATGGAAATAGTCTCTCCTGCTCTGTCAGCTTCCAATCTTAACCGTGAACATATGCAGGTGTCAGAGTTCATTGCACTCGCGTGTGGCCAAGTATAGGTTGTGTTTGTCCATTAAAGTTACTAATAACTATTTTCTTGAACAATAATGTTAATCATTCTCTTGCCTAACTAGGATGGCGACCGTTTTCTTTATCCTTTAAAGAGTGTGGATAGGTTAAATATTATTTATTACTTTTTAAATATTTACGTATTTCTGACTTTCGCTTCCGATACGCCACCTCCGTTAGGTACAACACGGTCAACATAACAAAATTCGTCTCAGAGGGTAACACTGCTCTGTTGCTTTGTACCATAACTGCTTTAACAAGATAGTTTTATTTCACAACCTGCCTCCAACTTTAAGGTTATGGTACAGCAGCAGCAGACAGGAGTGTTATACGTGGCTTTTCCGTGACAGGATTGTAGGGGCACAGTACTTAATAAGCCAAACTTGGTATTTGATTGTACACTCCTGGAAATGGAAAAAAGAACACATTGACACCGGTGTGTCAGACCGACCATACTTGCTCCGGACACTGCGAGAGGGCTGTACAAGCAATGATCACACGCACGGCACAGCGGACACACCAGGAACCGCGGTGTTGGCCGTCGAATGGCGCTAGCTGCGCAGCATTTGCGCACCGCCGCCGTCAGTGTCAGCCAGTTTGCCATGGCATACGGAGCTCCATCGCAGGCTTTAACACTGGTAGCATGCCGCGACAGCGTGGACGTGAACCGTATGTGCAGTTGACGGACTTTGAGCGAGGGCGTATAGTGGACATGCGGGAGGCCGGGTGGACGTACCGCCGAATTGCTCAACACGTGGGGCGTGAGGTCTCCACAGTACATCGATGTTGTCGCCAGTGGTCGGCGGAAGGTGCACGTGCCCGTCGACCTGGGACCGGACCGCAGCGACGCACGGATGCACGCCAAGACCGTAGGATCCAACGCAGTGCCGTAGGGGACCGCACCACCACTTCCCAGCAAATTAGGGACACTGTTGCTCCTGGGGTATCGGCGAGGACCATTCGCAACCGTCTCCATGAAGCTGGGCTACGGTCCCGCACACCGTTAGGCCGTCTTCCGCTCACGCCCCAACATCGTGCAGCCCGCCTCCAGTGGTGTCGCGACAGGCGTGAATGGAGGGACGAATGGAGACGTGTCGGCTTCAGCGATGAGCGTCGCTTCTGCCTTGGTGCCAATGATGGTCGTATGCGTGTTTGGCGCCGTGCAGGTGAGCGCCACAATCAGGACTGCATACGACCGAGGCACACAAGGCCAACACCCGGCATCATGGTGTGGGGAGCGATCTCCTACACTGGCCGTACACCACTGGTGATCGTCGAGGGGACACTGAATAGTGCACGGTACATCCAAACCGTCATCGAACCCATCGTTCTACCATTCCTAGACCGGCAAGGGAACTTGCTGTTCCAACAGGACAATGCACGTCCGCATGTATCCCGTGCCACCCAACGTGCTCTAGAAGGTGTAAGTCAACTACCCTGGCCAGCAAGATCTCCGGATCTGTCCCCCATTGAGCATGTTTGGGACTGGATGAAGCGTCGTCTCACACGGTCTGCACGTCCAGCACGAACGCTGGTCCAACTGAGGCGCCAGGTGGAAATGGCATGGCAAGCCGTTCCACAGGACTACATCCAGCATCTCTACGATCGTCTCCATGGGAGAATAGCAGCCTGCATTGCTGCGAAAGGTGTATATACACTGTACTAGTGCCGACATTGTGCATGCTCTGTTGCCTGTGTCTATGTGCCTGTGGTTCTGTCAGTGTGATCATGTGATGTATCTGACCCCAGGAATGTGTCAATAGAGTTTCCCCTTCCTGGGACAATGAATTCACGGTGTTCTTATTTCAATTTCCAGGAGTGTATAAGCTACGTAAACACAGTTGCGTCACTGATGACAGAAAAAAACTAAAGTTTGGGTGCAAACTATTAACTGTGTGTGTGTGTGTGTGTGTGTGTGTGTGTGTGTGTGTGGCTGAACGCCTTCACGTTTATCGAGTTAGAGCTTACAAGAAACTTTGGCACAGCAGTTGAGTACCTTCAAGCGTCAGGCAGTTTAGGGTGTAATTACGTAGACTGTCCCACGACTCTGGGTCAGAGAGACGCGGCCGGCGGTGTTCGTGCCTGGGCGCCGTAAGCAAGCGCCGCGACGTCGCCAGGCGGCGGGCGGTCTCTGGCAACCGCCGGTGCGTGTCGCACAGTGGCGTGCCTTCAGGCACTCCAGACCGGCGGCAGTAGCAGCGGCAGCGGCGGGCCGGCTCTGTGCACCGTCCCTCATGCTTTTAACTGCTACACGGCGCTTTTAGGCCACGCGTTAGCCTCTCCCAGTCTGGGACCCGAGTGGGTAGGGCGGCTCACAGGAGCAGATAGTCGTGCAAAATTTTTCCGAGTGCCTTGCCCGAAAAATTTCTTCAGCAGTTATTCACAGAACCGACTCGTGAAAATAACGTCTTAGACCTGCTGATGGTCGGCCGCGGTGGCCGAGAGGTTCTACGCGCTTCAGTCTGGAACCGCGCGACTGCTACGGTCCTGCCTCGGGCATGGATGTGTGTGATGTTCTTCGGTTAATTAGGTTTAAGTAGTTCTAAGTTCAAGGGGACTGATAACCTGAGATGTTAACTACCATAGTGCTCAGAGCGATTTGAACCCATTTGAACCTGCTGATGAGAAACAGACCCGAACTTTTCAACTCGGTAAGCGCAGAACGGGGAATCGGTAATCGCGAGGTCGTTACGGCATCACTGAATATGGAGGAAAATAGTATTACAAAGAAAGGCAGTAACATCTTTCTCCTTAACAAAAGCGACAGGCAACGGATTATAGACTGAGGGGTCTGCGTGAAAATTTCATCTCCAGCACTGACCGTGGTTAGCATCAATGGATAAAGTTCAAGATCACTGTGCCGTGTGGCCAACGCAGGCTGTCCTCTGTGGTTTTATGTTCCCTGCATGCGTTACGCAAGAAGGGCTGCCTCGCCACTGCTGTCGAGCGCCCCTCCACCGAGCTCTGCCGCCGTCTGCGTGCGTTTTCCTCTTGCTTCCGCTCTGATAAGTCTACGTGGCCGTTTGTTTGAAGTTCGAGTTAGATCTTACAGTCAAACAGGTAACAACTGCAACGTACTCCAGCAAAGAATACACCATTCTGGAACTGATCTGCAATGCAGCTGAGGCTAGACGTTGTATTCAAAACGCTTTCCAACGCGATTTCTACCTCCTCTGCATGTTTTTACACGTATAATGTGTGTGACCCCCCATGAACCATAGACCTTGCCGTTGGTGGGGAGGCTCAGCGATACAGACAGCTGTACCGTAGGTGCAACCACAACGGAGGGGTATCTGTTGAGAGGCCAGACAAACGTGTGGTTGCTGAAGAGGGGCAGCAGCCTTTTCAGTAGTTGCACGGCCAACAGTCTGGATGATTGACTGATCTGGCCTTGTAACACTAACCAAAACGGCCTTGCTGTGATGGTACTGCGAACGGCTGAAAGCAAGGGGAAACTACGGCCGTAATTTTTCCCGATGGAATGCAGCTTTACTATATGGATAAATGATGATTGCGTCCTCTTGGGTAAATATTCCGGAGGTAAAATTGTCCCCCATTCGGATCTCCGGGCGGGGACTACTCGAGAGGACGTCGTTATCAGGAGAAACAAAACTGGCGTCCTACGGATCGGAGCGTGGAATGTCAGATCCCTTAATGGGGCAGGTAGGTTAGAAAACTTAAAAACGGAAACGGATAGGTTAAAGTTAGATATAGTGGGAATTAGCGAAGTTCGGTGGCAATCAAATATGGGTAATGCAGGAGTAGGTTTAATAATGAATAGGAAAATAGCAATGCGGGTGAGCTACTATAAACAAAATAGTGAACGCATTATTGTGGCCAAGATAGATACGAAGCCCACACCTACCACATTAGTACAAGTTTATATGACAACTAGCTTTGCAGATGACGAAGAAATTGAAGAAATGTATGATGGGATAAAAGAAATTATTCAGATAGTGAAGGGAGACGAAAATTTAATAGTCATGGGTGACTGGAATTCGGTAGTAGGAAAAGTAAGAGAAGGAAACATAGTAGGTGAATATGCACTAAGGGGTAAGAAATGAAAGAGGAAGCCGCCTGGTGGAATTTTGCACAGAGCACTACTTAATCATAGATAACACTTGGTTCAAGAGTCATAAAAGAAAGTTGCATACATGGAAGAAGCCTGGAGATACTGACAGGTTTCAGATTGATTATATAATGGTTAGACAGAGATTTAGAAACCAGGTTTTAAATTCCAGAATGAGATTTTCGATCTGCAGGGGGTGTGCGCTGATATGAAACTTCCTGGCAGATTAAAACTGTGTGCCGGACCGAGACTCGAACTGGGGACCTTTGCCTTTCGCGGGCAAGTACTCTACCAACTGAGCTACCCAAGCACGACTCACGCCCCGTCCTCACAGCTTTACTTCTGTCAGTACCTCGTCTCCTTTCTATCAGGAGTGCTAGTTCTGCAAGGTTCGCAGGAGAGCTTCTGTTAAGTTTGGAAGGTTGGAGACGAGGTACTGGCGGAAGTAAAGCTGTGATGATGGGGCGTGAATCGTGCTTGGGTAGCTCAGTTGGTAGAGCACTTGCCCGCGAAAGGCAAAGGTCCCGAGTTCGAGTCTCGGTCCGGCACACAGTTTTAATTTGCCAGGAAGTTTCAGGTTTTAAATTGTAAGACATTTCCAGGGGCAGATGTGGACTATGACAACAATCTATTGGTTATGAACTGTAGATTAAAACTGAAGAAACTGCAAAAAGGTGGGAATTTAAGGAGATGGGACCTGGATAAACTGACTAAACCAGGGTTGTACAGTGTTTCAGGGACTGCATAAGGGAACAATTAACAAAAACAGGGGAAAGAAATACAGTAGAAGAAGAATTGGTAGCTTTGAAGGATGAAGTAGTGACGGCAGCAGAGGATCAAATAGGTAAAAAGACAAGGGATAGTAGAAATCCTTGGGTGACACAAGAAATATTGAATTTAATTGACGAAAGGAGAAAATATAAAAATTCAGTTAGTGAAGCAGGCAAAAAGGAATACAAACGTCTCAAAAATATCGACAGGAAGTGAAAATGGCTAAGCAGGGATGGCTAGAGGATAAATGTAAGGATGTAGAGGCTTATCGCCTTAGGGGTAAGATAGATACTGCCTTTGGAGAAAAGAGAACCACTTGTATGAATATCAAGAGCTCAGATGGAAACCTAAGCAAAGAAGGGAAAGCAGAAAGGTGGAAGGAGTATATAGAGGGTCTATACAAGGGCGATATACTTGAGGACAATATAATGGAAATGGAAGAGGATGTAGATCAAGATGAAATGGGAGATACGATAGTGCGTGAAGAGTTTCATAGAGCACTGAAAGAACTAAGTCGAAACAAGGCCCCGAGAGTAGACAACATTCTATCAGAACTACTGACAGCCTTGGGAGAGCCAGTCCTGAAAAAACTATACCATCTGGTGAGAAAAATGTATGAGACAGGCGAAATACCCTCAGACTTCAAGAAGAATATAATAATCCCAATCCCAAAGAAAGCAAGCGTTGACAGATGTGAAAATTACCGAACTATCAGTTTAATAAGTCACGGCTGCAAAATACTAACGCGAATTCTTTACAGACAAATGGAAAAATTGGTAGAAGTCGACCTCGGGGAAGATCAATTAGGATTCCGTAGAAATATGGAAACAAGTGAGGGAATACTGACCCTACGCCTTATTTTAGAAGCTAGATTAAGAAAAGGCAAACCTACATTTCTAGCATTTGTAGACTTAGAGAAAGCTTTTGACAATGTTGACTGGAATACTCTCTTTCAAACTCTGTAGGTGGCAGGGGTAAAATACAGGGAGCGAAAGGCTATTTACAATTTTTACAGAAAGCAGATGGCAGTTATAAGAGTCGAGGCACATGAAAGGGAAGCAGTGGTTGGGAAGGGAGTGAGACAGGGTTGTTGCCTCTCCCCGATGTTGTTCAATCTGTACATTGAACAAGCAGAAAAGGAAACAAAAGAAAAATTCTGTATTAAAATCCATGGTGAAGAAATAAAATCTTTAAGGTTCGCCGATGACATTGTAATTCTGTCAGAGACAGCAAAGGACTTGGAAGAGCAGTTGAAGGGAATGGACAGTTTCTTGAAAGGAGGATATAAGATGAGCATCAACAAAAGCAAAACGAGTATAATGGAATGTAGTCGAATTAAGTCGGCTGATGCTGAGGGAATTATATTAGGGAATGAGACACTTAAAGTAGTAAAGGAGTTTTGCTATTTGGGGAGCAAAATAACTGGTGGTGGTCGAATTAGGGAGGATATAAAATGTAGACTGGCAATGGCAATGAAAGCTTTTCTGAAGAAGAGAAATTTGTTTACATCGAGTATAGATTTAAGTGTCAGGAAGCCGTTTCTTAAAGTATTTGTATGGAGTGTAGCCATGTATGGAAGTGAAACGTGCACGATAAATAGTTTAGACAAGAAGAGAATAGAAGCTTTCGAAATGTGGTGCTACAGAAGTATGCTGAAGATTAGATGGGTAGATGACATAACTAATGAGGAGGTACTGAATAGGGTTGAGGAAAAGAGAAGTTTGTGGCACTACGTGACTAGAAGAAGGGAAGGGTTGGTAGGACATGTTCTGAGGCATCAAGGGATCACCAATTTAGTATTGGAGGGCAGCGTGGAGGGTAAAAATCGTAGAGGGAGACCAAGAGATGAATACACTAAGCACATTCAGAAGGATGTAGGCTGCAGTACGTACTGGGAGATGAAGAAGCTTGCACAGGATAGAGTAGCACGAAGAGCTGCATCAAACCAGTCTCAGGACTGAAGACCACAACAACAACAACAATGTGTGTGAAATATTATGGGACTTAACTGTTAAGGTCATTACCCCCTAATCTTACACACTATTTAGCCTAAATTATCCTAAGGACATACACACACACAGCCATGTCCGAGGGAGGACTCGAACCTCCGCCTGGACCAGCCGCATTGTCCATGACTGCAGCGCCGGAGACCGCTCGGCTAATCCCACGCGGCTTTACACGTATAGGGATGCGTTTCAGAACCGAGGCAACTTTCGAGGTACGACGTGTCACGGAAGACCTATCCGCTACGCACCCGATGTTGCCCGGAACGTTACTGATTATTCTGGAGCTCATCCTACGCACGATAAACATAGCTTAATGAAAATAACGCGTACGCACAATGTAGTATAAAAGAAAGTGTTGTCGTGGTATTGCTTTTAGGTTGCTGTATTACTTGTCCCTATAATAATAATATGGTCATTATTATTAACAGTATGAAAGTCATTACATCTCGCCCAATGATATATATCTCTCATCGTATTTAGGACAAAGAGGAGCTGCAGCGGACCTAGCGATATCTATGTACTAAGGCTCCTGGAGGACTGTAGTGGCATCCCTTTAAGCTGCACCCACACAAACAGGTGTACCGAAACGATTTACAAAATCGGGCTTCTTTCTGCACACATCTCGTAAATAAAGTAGCCGTAAATCCGGATTTCAGCAGGCAGATTTTACGGGGAGATGAATGCTGTTTCGCCAATGACACCACTGCCAATAGACACAGCTCCGGCAAATCCTCACGGTTACCTCCACATAACATTCAAGCACGCTAGGGTGTTAACGTAGACCTCACCATTGGACCAGTTTATTTGGCTCCCGGACCAACTAGTCGGCTGTATTTGAAGTTCTTGGAGAGTGCGATGAAACTTGAGCCTCTGCTAGAAGACATCCCGCTTCACTTAACTGTGAGTCACTGGTTTCAGCCCGACCGTGCACCACTCGATTACTGTGCAACAGTTGGGGAATATCTCAACAGTCAGTGCCCCGAGCGGTGGACAGGTCATGCTCGTTGCATTCCGTGGCCATCGAGATCGCATTTTTTTCTTATGGGATTATACTGTGGTGTGCGTACTGTAAGACCTTCAGTACACACACAAACAGATTATTGACTTGTCGCTCTAACAAAGTAGGCGAGTGTCAGCAATATGTCTCGTGGTCTTATTGTGGCGTGTTTATCTTCTGCCGTTAGGTCAGACGATAGAAATGCCACTTGCACGCTTGGAGTAGCAGATTGACGGTGACCAACTTTAAACAGAACTTGATTAATTTTCACACACATTTATTGAAATAATAAAAAGGCTAGACATTACGTACCTTGATTCTGGATGCTGTTTACAATTGACACTCTGAAGTTCCTTTGGTCTTGGTACGTTAATCTTATTCGCACATATCTCTGATACTTGACGAAAGTGTCTATACATTTATCTTCTTAGGTGGAGACTGAAACTTGAGTATAGACTGGTACAGACTAATGCAGACTGGTACAGACAGGTGCAGATAAATGCAGACTTATACAGACTAATGCAGACTATTGCAGACTGACTGATCGGAGGTCTGTACACTCATTATAATACCTTCCGCGTTCAGGTATCACTGCGCGAGTGTGATCTGCGAGGACTAAAGGTTCTACGTTAGCAGCAATCTCATTGGCTGTGTTACATATTAATAGGCAGATCGGCGGAAGCAGAATTTGGTCCGTCTCTAAGGCAGCGCCATCTCGTAGTGTGAAGACGGACGAGCGCTGCGCCTGCGCTGTTGTGCTTAGCGGGGCGCGCTCTAGTGGGAAAGTTGTGTACGTGCTGACTACGCGGAATTATGTACACAACATATACCAAATCCAGGATTTATAAAATGAAACCGGAAAATCCAATTGTGTTAAAAGAACTAATACGTCACGCCTGCGCATCAGTATCTGCAGATATGTTAAGAGCTCTCCATTCTAAAACGAGGAGGCGTTTACATCAATGCATACAACGAGGCAGACATGCATTTGAACATCTATGTTATACATATGTAATTATAAAGATCTGTCAATCTAGAATGGATTTAAAGGAACATCATTTATGATATTCATTATATTCATGGTTTTTTATTGCAATAAAAATTTGGTAACATTTATGTGATATTGCAATTCTGAAGCACAAAGTGTTGCATTCCGTGTTGTTAATAATTTAGCTGTCATATGTTGGTATGCCGTGAAATAGATAATTAATATACTTTGGTCCTTGTTTTGGTCAAGGACAATAATTCTTCTACACAGACACCTTTCTCAAGCCCAAGAATCGAACCCGGCACCCCTCCTACAATAATCAAGTTTTATAGCGACAAGCTATACTACCAGCTGTAGCTGTAACGTGTTTGTTTTAAAATTCTGGTCTTACGCTACCAGGGTCTCCTCTCTTTTGGTGTGGAGTCTCCTGTACCGTTCAGCTTAGGTAAACCCTTCAGCGACTGTGACTTCCGGAATTAATGATTATTATTATCATTACTAATGTTAGTTATTATTACATTATAATTATTCCTGTGAATGTTTCTATAATATATTTGATATATGTTGTTCCTGATCAGTTATAAGACAGGACCTTAAGGCCCTAACCTGTTCAAGCTATAAATAAACTAAATAAGTTAATAAATGTTTGGATATGGTGTCTCACGCGACTGGGGATCCAGTGACGAGGAGTCCTAGGCGCTTAACTAAGTACGAGAATCGGGCCCGCGGGTTGCCGGATGCTGCCCCCACTTACCCTGCACAACAGACAAAAGTGACCCCCACTGTCGCCTTTGAAGACGACTTCCGGTTCTGCACACGACATCGCGGGGGAGATATCCTCGCGTGAAGATTCTGAAGACGACGGACGCTGCCATACAGCATTCCTCTTCCTCACACGGGCTGGCCCAGATCCTGGCGTCACAGTAACAGTTTACACAACGCGACCACGTCTGGTTCACACAGTCGGTAATTTGAACAGCAGCCTTTACATTTCTGTAAAGGCTGGTGGGTACGCTCCATCTTGTAAGTCTCCATGACGTTTCCTTTGAAAATTCGCAAGACATTTGTATGCACCTGTGCTGTGCCGACCTATGTCGAAACACTTGCATCTGGATATGTATTATGGAAGCTACTACATATTCCATGGCGGAAGGTGCATTGTTCCTGTATTATTGCTTTTGTTATCTGCTCCAACTGCGTTGTGTGCATGGGAAATATGACTGCCTGTGTGCCTTCGTACGTGTCTTAACATCTCCTATCATATTCTCATGAACCCTACGTAACGTCCACGGTGCAGGCAGCATAATGGCTGCACACTCTTCTTCGAATACACGTTCTCTAAATTTCTCCGGTACGATTTCTCAAGAACTGTGTCGTCTCTATTCCACGGGCTCTCGTTCCCCAAACGTTTCTGCCACGCTATCGGTTGGGCTGCACCTTCCTGTTACTGCCCTAGCGGCGCCTTCCTGAATTCATCCGACGCCTGTTGTCGCGCCTACCTGATGAGGACTCCAAAACCTGCAACAGTACTCCAGATTTCATAGCATTAGTATTTCATCATTACCTTCGTCTACATTCCTGGTCTACATTACTGGTTTACAAACCATTTCCACCTATTTTTTGTTTTCTTCACCGTTTCCTCGGCAGACATACATCTCTTTCTCCTTTAAGTATGGGACAATGCTAGGTGAGTTGACGCGTGTGGGAGAGAAGACGCACTTCACGTTTTCATTCTTGTCTCTATGTGGCAGCACCAGTCCCTTAGTAACGGGTTAGTGACTGTTAACGCCAGGCGTGCTGCGAATTCTGCGACATTGTGAGCATATTCCCATGTCTTAGGAGGGACTCTTCCCACCGACTGGATGGGCTACGTGTCTGAAATTTCACTAACACAGTACAATACTTTTATACAATTCGTATACAAAGGAATTAATGAAAAAGCGAAAGATGCAAGGGATACATAGGTTAATAGTAATGCCAGAAGTGTTCGACGCTATTCAGACATTTTTACCCAGGAAAAGTTAGGTGCATCTTCTTCACTCTCGCATGAAGGCAACAGGACTAAAAACCTAATCTAGGACGGGTATCAGTCTATTCTGCTGAAATTTCACTCTTACAGTGTAGTACAGCTTGTGTAAATCGCCTATATTGTGGTTGCAGGTTAAATACATTATGCTGAACACCTGTAATCCATCTTCTTGGACTGACGTTGGTTCGAGAAACGCGGCCAACGCTGCAACGACTAAAACTCTTTCTCTGAGGGAAGCGAGCAAGCAATTCGATGTACCTGAGAAAACTCCAAGGACTAGAATAAAGAAAATAATTCCGCTAAAGAAATTCTGGGACCTCCATCACAATTAGCACCTGATGCCAAGAAAATGGTGAATCACACGCTTGAATTCCACTCTTCAGAATTTGCCCCACTGTGAGGAGATGTTACGGACATAACTCATAAGAAGCGACATACTAGGTTTAAGATTACATTCAATGAAGGTGAGAAAATAACATAAAAAGTACGGCTACAGTCCTGTTTAAAGAAAAGTGAAGGTTGCTCTCGTCCAAGAACAGTAGGCATGTACAGGAAGGAAATAATTGATTACTTTGAATCGTTAATCAAAGCGTTGACACAATGGCGAGACAGTAACTGTTTTGGCTTGCTGTAATGAAAAGGCCTCTACTTGCCCCATTACTGCATAATGAATGGCGTGCACATAAAACTAGAGCTTCAAAGGGGGTCACCGCCTGGCACAGTTACCAATTAAGGCCTCAATCAGACTACATTAACGCAGACTTGTTTATAAATCAGTTACTAAACCATTTTTGTCTCAGAAAGCCTTCAGGATAAAATAGTCTTTTCTTGGATGACCTTGCTTGGCATATGAAAAATGCCAATTTGTTAGAAGTACCTAGAGATAAGGAAATTACTACAATCTGCCTACCGATTCGTATCACATACCACCTTCAGCGACTGAGCCGTATTGCTTTCGAACCACTAAAATATTGCGAAGACACTTGCTAGAAGATCATGAGAGTGAACAAGGACATTTAGAATATGCTCACATCTCATTTGGGAGATTATTGATTTCAGCACGGATATTTCGGTTTGCTAAGGTTCAAAGTGGCGTTTAATTATTCAGATTTACAAGTACCTGTCCACTTAATGTGGACGTAATTCGAGATTATGCATATCCTTTATCCTGCGCCCAAAGATATTCTGACCATTCTTCTCCAAACACACCTTACTCATCTCAGTTTCCCGTTTCCACTTATCGTCAAAAATGGTTCAAACGACTCTGAGCACTATGGGACCCAACATCTGAGGTCATCAGATCCGTAGAACTTAGAACTACTTAACCCTAACTAATCTAAGGCCAACACACACACCCATGCCCGAGACAGGATTCGAACCAGCGGTCGTAGCGGTCGCGTGGTTCCAGACTGAAGCCCCTACAACCGCTCGGCCACACCGGCCGGCTCTTATCGTCAACCACGTACACGTAGTTCAAGAGCCTCTCCTCTTCATGACCCCATTCCTCCTCAGCAATGTGGGTTCTGCTAATGCGTCTTTAGTGCCTGAATCCTTATTTCCAAACTCAGCATTTAATACCAACTAGAATGTACAATCAAGACCATCCCAGGTTCTAAAAGTACCTGGCCTATCCCTCTGACTTCAAGCCATCTGGTTCAAAGAGAAGACAAAGGCCTATCTAGCTCACACTGACAAAACAAAATCATGAAAGAAAACAAGAAAAGACTAAATAACAAGAGGCCTGCTGAGAAAGTCACACATAAAACAAAGTTAAATAAAAAAGTAGTTTGTTGCTGTAATCTCCTCTGTAAGAGTCATCCGATATTTAGTACACAGCCATGGGCTCGATACGTCAGTTTTTGACAAAATAGCATTCAGGTTACCTCGCCAGGCACTGACAAACGATCACGCTTTTAAAAAAACTAGCCATCTGAAGATGAACCTATCGGTTCGAAACCGGTAACGGCGCTGTTTTAATAAATAAATAAATAGCATTGTAGAAAGTGGCTGGTTGCTGTAATGTTCTGTGTAAGAGTCAATCTTGTGCACAGCCACGGGCTCAATATGTCAGTTTTTGACAAAATAGCAATGTAGGTTTACCTTTCCTTAACATATATTCTAAGATAAGTCGTAGGGTCAGCATTGCCTCACGTGTTCCTTTATTTCTCCGGAACCCAAACTGATCTCCGAGGTCGGCTTCTACCAGTTTTTCCATTCTTCCGTAAAAAAGTCGTGTTAGTATTTTGCAACAATGACTTATTAACAATTCGGTAATTTTCACACCTATTAGCAACTGCTTTATTTTGAATTTTAATTACTACATTTTTCTTGATGGCTAAGGGTATTTCTCCTGTCCTATACATCCTGCACACCAGATGAAAGAGTTTTGTCATGACTGGCTGTCCCAAGGCTATCAGTACTTCTGACCGAATATCGTCTACTCATGGGTCCTTCTTCCGACTTAGATGTCTCAGAGCTTTGTCAAATTCTTCTCGTAGTATCATATCTCCCATCTCAACTTCATCGACGTCCACTTACCTTTCTATAATATTCCTTTCAAGTTCATATCCCTTGTATAGATCTTCTATATTCTCCTGCCACCTTTCAGCTTTACCTTCTTAACTTAGGACTGGTTTACCATCTGAGCTCTTGATATTCGTACAGCTGCCTCACTTTTTCTCAAAGGCTTCTTTAATTTTCTTGTAGGAGATATCTTTCCCCTAGTGAAATACACTTCTAAAACCTTACATTTGTTCTCTAGCCATTACTGCTTAGCAATTATGCACTTTCTGTCAACTTATTTTTTAAACGTTTGTATTCCCTTTCGCCTGCTTCTTTTGTTGCGTTTTTAAGTTTCCTCATTTCATGAGTTAATTTAAACATCTCTTGTGTTATCCAAGGATTTCTACTGGTCCTTGTCTTTTCATCTGTTTGATCCTCTGCTGCCTTCAGTATTTCATCTTTTAAAGCTACCGATTCGTGTTCTTCTGTATTCCCTTCCCCTGTTCTAGTAATCCGTTGCCTGATGAACCCTCTGAAACTCTCAAAATCCTCTCGATCTTTCAACTTATCCAAGTCCCATCTACTTAATTTCCGACCTTTTTCTAATCCTTTCAGTTTTAATTAACAGTTCATAGCCAATAAATCGTGGTCAGAGTCCACACATGCCCCTGGAAATGCCTTTCAATTTAAAATATGGTTCCTAAATCTTTGTCTTAAAATTATATAATCAATCTGAAGACTTCCGGTGTCTCCATGTCTCTTCCATGTATACAACTGTGCCTTATAGTTCTTAAACCAAGTGTTGGCGATGATTAAATTGTGGCTCTACACAAAATTCTACTAGGCGAGTTCCTCATTCATTTCTTTCCCCTAGTCCACATTCATCTACTAGTGGTCCTTCTCTTCCTTTTCCTACTATCGAATTCCAGTCCCCGATTACAATTAAATTTTCTGCTCCTTTAAGTATCTGAATAATTTCCTTTATCGCATCATACATTTCCTCAATCTCTTCATCATCTGCGGAGCTAGTTGGCATGTAAACTTGTACTACTGTGGTAGGCGTGGGCTTTGTGTCTATCTTGGCTACGTCAATGTGTTCGCTATGACGTCCATAGCAGCATATCTGCATTCCTATTTTCTTATTCATTATCAAACCCATTCTTGCATTACCCCTAGCTGACACTGCATTTATAACCTGTATTCGCCAGATCAGAAGTCCTCCTGTCACCGAACTTCAGTAATTCCCAATACATCTAACTTCAACCCATCAACTTCTTTTTTCAAATTTTATAACCTACCTGCTCAATTAAGGGATCTAACATTTCACGCTCCAGTCCGTTTCCCCTGATGAGGACCTCCTCAGTAATTCCAGCCTGGAGAAAAGAATGGGAGATTATTTTGCCTGCAGAATATTTTACCGAAGAGGACGTCATCCTCATTTAAACACACAGTAGAGCGGCATGTCCTTGGAAAAGATTACAGGTACAGTGTCCTCTTGCTTTCAGTCGTTTGCAGTACCATCACAGCAAGGCCGTTTTGCTTAATGTTCCAAGGCCAGATCAGTCAGTCGTCCAGCCTACTGAAAAGACTGAAAGACTGCTGCCTCTCTCCAGGAACCACACGTTTTTCTGGCCTCTTAGCAGATACTCCTCCATTGTGGTTGTACCTGCGATACGGCTATCTGTATCAGTGAGGCACGCAAGCCATCCAACCAATGTGTGGGGCGGCGAGTAGTAGAAATATTTGATTGCTGTATAAAAGTATGCAATGTTGAAAGTTTCTGGCTATTAGAATATTGTTAATGCTGTCTTTCGCCGTTCTCAACACTGGCTCTCTATTTAACATTCTTGACTCCCAGAAAGCGATTTGACAAAACCTGAAGCCTGTAAATAGAGTTCCTAGTGCCCACTTCCTTGAGATTACAATTATAGCTGCAGCTTGTAGCTCTGTAGAGTCAGGAAGTTGTTCGGGATTTCTAATCAAAGACGACTTTCCAAAATAGCTGAGTATATTCTCAAAATCACAAATATACACACAAATATCCCTCCAACCTAACTAACAGAACAGTTCAGAGTCTATTGGGCCAATGCAACTATAAATGTCCGAAATAATTGTTGAAATGAATGCTCGCCATAATTTGATGAAATATCTCATCAAACGCCACGCTATATTAGTAGTAGAATGTCTGTCCCGCGACGGCACGTGAAAATACGACACTACGCACACTGAGGCTAGATAATGAAAATCATTCCCGAATTAACACTTTACTTGAAACGCTTTACTGGTTACGCGCATCTCGAGTAACAGAATACGGCACCCGAGGCTGATAGTAGCACTGATTCTGGCGCGACGCGATTCCCGACACAGATGGCGTGTCATTCAGCGTCTGGAGAGAACTGGGGCCCTGGCTTCCTCGCACAGTGCTCTTATATATAAAGCCGGGGTGCGGACCGCTGAGAAAACGCTCAATCAAATCGGCTGTCTCGACTAGCCGCTGTGCTAGTAACGCACCACTTCAAGTTGCATAATAAATTTTAGCTTCTCTTGCTGAAGGCCGATGAAGCTCCTAATTTAACTGTGCATTCAGCACGCAGGGAAGTATTGATAATAAATTTTTGACGTGACTAACTTTAATAACTTAGGCGAGAGAATTAATTTAATTGCACTGCACGCAGCAGATGGGCTCTGAACTGTCCCTTCTGAGATCCGCTATTGCTATAATTTAATAGATATTTGAAAGAAACTTTTTACAGCTTCATCATCATAGCGGACCTCCAACCTATTAAAATCTAAACATCCTAGTATGATTTATAAGCTCACTTAATCTATCTTGCTTCCTCTAGTTTTGAGATGAAAACCACAAAATCATGAATTTACACTAACATCTTAATTTGTGAAATCCAAAGTACTATTTTTATTAAATCATTATGAAAGCTGAATCTAAATACAAATTTTGCAGTCTCTAGCTCTTTTCTGTGCCGCCAATTATTTTTATAGAAAAACGTCCAAATAAAGGAAACGGCTGAAGTTATCAAGCTGATATTTAACACACATTAGTTTATCATTATTCCAGACATACTAGGAAAGTTTTATGTCATTTGCTTGATTTTTAAGGTATTGCGCAACATCTATGACGTCAGAGCTAGCAGACTGACTAACACACAATGGAAACTGATGTGAATTTGCTGCAGCGTGAGTAGGCTGCTTCCCTACATCACCCTCTACTTAAATTTTTTTTTTTGAATGTTAATGAATGAAGAAAAAAAATTTAATTACAAAAAGGGAAGCAAGAGTACAATTTAAACTCCCTATGAAAAATCAAAATTGAATTATAAACATATATAAATATTAAAAGAAACTGATTTCCTACATTAATCATTTAAATTGCGGGCATTTTCACTGCCTCTTTAGAAATGTCATTACTCAAATTTTAAGCAAAGTCAATGAAATATTTTTGGCATACATATTGCCTTAGACTAACAAACACATAGAAATTGAAAAACTGTGAAAATCTTAGTTACATTAAATACATCAAATACATTTTTACACACACAAATTCAAGGAAGATAACATGATACATAAACAGATGATTATTCCTTATCAGTCTTTTATAAACCTGAAAGAAAAGTTCACAACTAAATTTTTACACACGTGGTTGTAGCCGCTTTGGCTGGCGTCCTACACTTCCATTCACAAGGGTAGAGGAGGGAAGTTGCTATGGTGTGCGTCCTTCTCGTTCACTCTAAATTACATGGGGAAAGGGGAGGGGTCACTGTGAGTTGTGTCCAAGTCACTCCACGCTTTCATGCAGCTACCAGGCTGCCATTATCTGGTTTGTCCTGTAGAACAAACAAAAAGAGTGCTTCAGACTCTGTTCATTAAATATCTATGGGTGGGTCACAATGAAATGGGGATATATACATCTCAGCCTTCAATATGTTGCTGGAACAAAGTTAACAGAATCTTTTTCAATAATATTCTCGAGGTTACTTAATTGTCATAAATTGGTAAACAAATGGCTCAAAACGCCTTTAGTCATGTACTAGATAAAATTTATGCTCAAGACATACAATCATAAATCATATTTAGTCTGAATTTATTATTTCAGGGCCGGAACACTGAACCAATGCTCAGTACATTTCTGATACATTTGTCTTTTATTCACTTAACTGACTCATTTTTTTATTACTTCATTCTTAGAGATAGTATGAGTATATTTGATTAGTAGTTGTTCCTCAGCTTCTTTATACATGTGAGTAACTTTTGGTAATAGTACAGTTGCGAGTGTTCAAAACACACTACGTTTAGTTGATTACTAAATTCACTTATTGGTCCTCTGCTGTTGTCAATTCCACATCTGAAATTAGGTACTTACTTACTGTGAAGTGTATTTATGCTGAGCTAAAATAATGTTTTACGTCTGTCATTATGTTTTTCAATTATATTGCTAGTGTATGTACTTATTTGACACTCACTCATTAACGTTTAAAGCATTGGATAGCACATTCATTTCATATTTTTAGTGTACTGCAGCTGATCAGTTTGCTCACGTGGCAATCCATTTCCACTCAATTGGACGCTGAAACCACAGGTAGTCTCTCTCAGACCTACCACTAAAGTGCATCAATTAATTATGGATAAGTGTAATGCTAATTTCCTTAAACCTATAGGACACCATGAGCTGCTCTGTCTCATCTAACATAAGGGTACCTATGGTCGCATTCACGCCTCCAACTCATAACCTCAATACGTGTAGATGTATCCTTTCACACACTACACCCAAAATAATGGCCAGCTCCAACTTTATAAATACTTCAGGGACGTGTCCTTCACGTCTCAACCACAAACACTGTTCAATTCTATTTCACTGCCCTTCCTTGCTACACAAGGTGAGTTTATTCTTAAAACTTGTCTGCATATTTTTCTTATAACACTAAGCAATCTCTTTCTTACTATTTATTAGTTAGCCCTAATGCATACACTAGGTTTCACTACCACTTCAGATCCTGCTTGTACATGAATTTGTACATCTGTTTAAAATACTGTTGTTGGATCATTTCCAATGAAACCACACTTTGTACTTACAATATTATCAGGCTTCTATACATAATGGTTACTCAAATACATTTGTACCTTAATTTACGTCATACTTCTCTATTGTTTGTCACTATTAGGTTTGTCATATCAGGTATTTTGTTTCGCTAATCGGTAGATAGAATAGTTACATAATTCATGGCTTGATAGTCATATCGGAAGAATTTAATGTGGAAAGAAGACATCGAAAATTTTGTGGATAGAAAAGATGAAGAGTGAGTGAGACCTGAAACGGGAAAGACGATCTCACACAGCTGGGACTGCACAGCTGCCACACTGTGTAGAGGTTAAAGAACAACCTCCTCCCTACAGCCTTCATTAGTTGAATGCTGGCTTAATACTTATACCGGAAAATTTAATTTGTTGGAAAGAAGAAGTTGAATTTTTTTTTTTTGTGGATAGGAAAGATGAAGAGTGAGTGAGACCTGAAAAGGAAAGAAGATCTCACACAGCTGGGACTGCACAGCTGCCACACTGTGTAGAGGTTACAGAACAACCTCCTCCCTACAGCCTTCATTAGTTGAATGCTGGTTTCAGAAAATTTTCGTAATGGAAAGAAGGGGTCGAAATTTTTTTTTGTGGACAGGAAAGATGAAGAATGAGTGAGACCTGAAAGGGAAAGAAGATCTCACACAGCTGGGACTGCACAGCTGCCACACTGTGTAGAGGTTACAGAACAACCTCCTCCCTACAGCCTTCATTGGCTGCCTATGAACACGCCACGTCGATCTGAAAATACTTTATGATGCCTTTTTAGAACCTGTATTAGTTCTTCCTTTTGATTGGCTGAAATCTTGTCGATTTCCTGCAATTTAGCTTCTATTTTGTCTAAAATAATTGCTTCTTCTTCTTCTGTGTTCAGCTTACTGCTACTAAAGTTAACACTTTCGTCCCAATACCTCCTATTTTTCAGAATTCGTATAGGCAGCTCCCAAGCTTCATCATCAGTTACTACATGTTTATCACTAAAAGGTACTATAATTACTCCGGTTATTGGCAAGACCATTTTTAACTGGCTTCTTTCGAAGTCAACAACACTCTGATATTTTGACAAGAAATCTATGCCAATTAAAACCTCAATACTGAGATTGTTTACAATTAAACATGGATGATCAATTAAATTACCATTAATGTTAAAGGGCAACAAAGCTTCTTGCTTTATCGTTTTTGACACCTTGCCAGTAGCACCAATTATTCTTAGTCCTGTTACTCTCATTACTGTAAGTTTGTCTTTACCAGGTAATGCATCAAAGAAGGACTGAGATATTGCACTCACCTCACTTCCACTGTCTAAGAGACAACGTACATTGATACCCAACATATTCACTATTACTATAGGGTGGCTTATTCTATGTTGTACAGGTGGTTCCTCAAATTCATCTAATAGTTCCTTTTGGATTTGTCTCCAACTAAAGTGATCGACATCTGTCTTCATTACATTTAGGTTACAGTGTGTAGGGGTTTCCTGAATTACATTTTCAGCTGCCTTTTCCAGTCGGTCTATTAATTTTAAATCGAAACACCGCACGACTTCATTACATTTAGTTTGCTGAACGTGACCCAAATTACTATAGTCTGAGCGATTCTGCGCCTCCAGACCGGGCATAACACTAGTTACAGCTAAACCACTTTTACTATTTTCGTCGGTTTCCCTCTCAAGTGACAACTGGTCACAGCTACTGGGTTCATCGACCCTCAACAGCCTACCCTCTACATTCTCACTTATCTCCTGTCCTAAATCTATTAATACATTATCAACATCCTGCACAGGCACTTTAGATAAGAGCACATCATCTTCATCATAAATATAAGCGTGAATTTCTTCTGCTTCCTCACCTGACAATTCCGTACTTTGTAGCTCTTCCCTATCATTACACTGTTGCGCCTTCTCTTTTTCTTCCCACTTAGAAAGCGTCTCTAACACGGTATCTATTAAATACTGTGAGTGATCTAATATTTCTGTTGTATCCTTAGGTGCTACCGACTCTTCATCCACACGTTCAGTTTGAGTATTTTGATCGGTCTTACCAATTCCCTTAACTACTGGCCTAGGAAAAGTAACCGCCTGGTGAGCGCCAGTGTCCTCATAGACGGGAACTAGTTTTCCTGCCTCGGCCTACTGCTGTTTCCTTTGTTTTCATTATAGTTAACTGGCATAGCATTACTTTCCGTACTGTGGTTTACATGCATATTTCCTTTTGAAACAAAATTATTATCCCTTGGATGCCATTGTTGATTCTGATAATTATTCCCCCAATTCCTACCTCTCCTAGGCTGGCGAACACCTACTGTTCTAATGTTTACATTGCCATTTTGCTCGTTCCTAAAATTACTATTATTGTTATTGGCATTTCTGTTATTACGTGCTTGCTCCTCATTGGCAGCAACACGTTCTACACGTTCCAAATATTCAATGAAACGATCAAGATTGTCTCTAGGGGCAGATATAATTCTAGTTTGCCAATACCATGGCAGTTTGGCTTCAAGACCTAGTATAATCATCTCAGGTTTCAGCTTTTCGTCCAAATGTGACAACCGTGAAATCCATGACCTAGCAAATTCTTTAATATACTCTTTGCCTGCATTGAAGCGTTTCCCACTCCAAAATTCTCTTAACACTTCATTTTGCTTATGGCTAGACCAATACTCATTAATGAAAGCAGTTTTAAATTCCGCTAATGTTTTACACTTTAACATTACATCAGCTGACCAACGCATGGCATCACCTGCTAAATGACTTCTAATAAATGAGATTTTCTCTCGTTCAGACCAAGTCGGTGGAATCACATCTTCAAAATCGTTCCAGAAATCTAGCGGGTGGATATTTTTATCTGGATCGAACCGCAAGAACTGCCGACACCCGATAAAAGCGGCGTTTGCAGCTACAACTTGTTGTACACTACCATTACCAGAAGTTACCGAAGCTACTTTACTTTCAATGTTAGCAATGTTAGTACTTATATTTTCTACTTTCCTCTCAACATTATCTACTCTTTGCACAATATGAGTAGTGTCAGTTTTGATTGCATCTACGTCTGCTTGACATATGTTTATTTTTATATTAACATCTTTAAATCTATCTGAGCACAGTTCAGATTCCGCCTCGATCTTTTCTGTTAACTTGTGCTCCATCTTCGCATCTTCCATTTGGAAGTCTTTGCGAACCTCAGCAACTTCGGATTTAACTGTTTTATACATTTCAGAAAACTGTTGTGCAACCTTTTTCTTAATATCCTCATGGTTGCAATCTATTTTATTATTCAAACTATCTAGATCCTCTTTCAATTTATTGCAACCAGCCTTGAAGGTATCGTCCATTACCTCCAAGCGTTTATTAAAATTAGTTTGACTGGCCACAATCCTGTTATTTACCTCAATTACTTCAGACTTTAATTCAGCATTATTGGATTCTAATTTATTGTCCATTGCCTCAAACCGCATATTAAAATTTGTTTGACTGGCAGCTATTGCTTGTAATATAACATTTAAATCAACATCCCCAGTATCTTTGGGTTGCTCAATAACTGGTTTCTTTTCACACTCAGGTGACGAAAAACTAGCTCCAATACCAGAATCATCAAAACTAAATGAAACATCTGATTGATCAGACATGTCTAACTTCTTCTGTTTATATTCTACTATCTCTGATGACTGTTTCATTTTTAATTCATCAGAGAAACTATCATCCAATAAATTTACAATTTCTATTTTCGGCTTTACTACAGGGGTCTCTATCACAGAATCATTGCCTCTTCCCACACTACTGTCAGGAGACAATACTTCATATTTTACTTTAACACTATTATTTTCATGCATATTTACAATTGAATCTTTGTCTGAATTTACAGTTCCCTCAACAGACATAGGTTCTAATTTAAGTTTAAACTCAGTTTCTTTTGGCGGTTCCATCGCCGACATTCTTTTAGTGCAGGTTAGTAAAATTTTTAACAGCTTTGCACTTAACTTAGTTCCTTCTGCACGACGTTGTCGGCGCGGCGTAACAGGATTACTGAGGCGACGTGGCACGTTGAACTGCAGACGGCACTCCGACGGCTGATGAGTGTCTGCGTGGCCCGTAACTACAGGCTCGGCTCCGGCTGCTGCGGCTGACGACTGCGGTGCGACGAAACTGGCTACTCGCGATGCCGGCAGCACCGCTAGACTCAGTGCCAGCTCCGTGAATCCAGATGCGTTGTTAATCCAATTGCGTCGTCCACATGCACACGTAACACTTTCACTGTTCTATTACTCAGCTGCGTGTCGCATTCCACTCGCGAATTCGAATAGTTAAAAATCACTTTCACTTAGTTTATTTCCCGGCCGATGCACCATATGTGGGGCGGCGAGTAGTAGAAATATTTGATTGCTGTATAAAAGTATGCAATGTTGAAAGTTTCTGGCTATTAGAATATTGTTAATGCTGTCTTTCGCCGTTCTCAACACTGGCTCTCTATTTAACATTCTTGACTCCCAGAAAGCGATTTGACAAAACCTGAAGCCTGTAAATAGAGTTCCTAGTGCCCACTTCCTTGAGATTACAATTATAGCTGCAGCTTGTAGCTCTGTAAAGTCAGGAAGTTGTTCGGGATTTCTAATCAAAGACGACTTTCCAAAATAGCTGAGTATATTCTCAAAATCACAAATATACACACAAATATCCCTCCAACCTAACTAACAGAACAGTTCAGAGTCTATTGCGCCAATGAAACTATAAATGTCCGAAATAATTGTTGAAATGAATGCTCGCCATAATTTGATGAAATATCTCATCAAACGCCACGCTATATTAGTAGTAGAATGTCTGTCCCGCGACGGCACGTGAAAATACGACACTACGCACACTGAGGCTAGATAATGAAAATCATTCCCGAATTAACACTTTACTTGAAACGCTTTACTGGTTACGCGCATCTCGAGTAACAGAATACGGCACCCGAGGCTGATAGTAGCACTGATCCTGGCGCGACGCGATTCCCGACACAGATGGCGTGTCATTCAGCGTCTGGAGAGAACTGGGGCCCTGGCTTCCTCGCACAGTGCTCTTATATATAAAGCCGGGGTGCGGACCGCTGAGAAAACGCTCGATCAAATCGGCTGTCTCGACTAGCCGCTGTGCTAGTAACGCACCACTTCAAGTTGCATAATAAATTTTAGCTTCTCTTGCTGAAGGCCGATGAAGCTCCTAATTTAACTGTGCATTCAGCACGCAGGGAAGTATTGGTAATAAATTTTTGACGTGGCTAACTTTAATAACTTAGGCGAGAGAATTAATTTAATTGCACTGCACGCAGCAGATGGGCTCTGAACTGTCCCTTCTGAGATCCGCTATTGCTATAATTTAATAGATATTTGAAAGAAACTTTTTACAGCTTCATCATCATAGCGGACCTCCAACCTATTAAAATCTAAACATCCTAGTATGATTTATAAGCTCACTTAATCTATCTTGCTTCCTCTAGTTTTGAGATGAAAACCACAAAATCATGAATTTACACTAACATCTTAATTTGTGAAATCCAAAGTACTATTTTTATTAAATCATTATGAAAGCTGAATCTAAATACAAATTTTGCAGTCTCTAGCTCTTTTCTGTGCCGCCAATTATTTTTATAGAAAAACGTCCAAATAAAGGAAACGGCTGAAGTTATCAAGCTGATATTTAACACACATTAGTTTATCATTATTCCAGACATACTAGGAAAGTTTTATGTCATTTGCTTGATTTTTAAGGTATTGCGCAACATCTATGACGTCAGAGCTAGCAGACTGACTAACACACAATGGAAACTGATGTGAATTTGCTGCAGCGTGAGTAGGCTGCTTCCCTACAAATGGCAAGGTTCATGCTTCATGGGGGGTTTGGGTAACACATCCGAATTTATTACGATCACCATCTATCCGTTTGTAAAGGGAAGACAGAAATTAAGTTAAAAGATCTAGCCCCAACGAGAAAGAGCCTGATTACCGCTCCACTCGCAGGTCATATACATGGCAATCTCGCCCCCACTCCCACCCTCCAAGCCACACGTCATTGATATCAAATTGATTTACTAATTAATGAAACTGATCATGAGAGTCACTTTGCATGGTGACTATTTCTTTTTCCTGCAGTCGGATTACAGTCGTCTGGTAACTCAAATGGAAATCCCTGGATAGAAGGCGATGTTCTTTTCGAGGACCGCTATTGAGAACCCAAATCTGATGCTGGGTACAGAAGGATTCTGCCTCCGATTCCATACATTTCGCGTAAGGAATTAACGCTCATACGGAGGAATACATACAGTCTTTCCTTCCCTCGTTCTGTTTGTGAGTGGGAAAGGAAAGAAAATGACTGGTAGCGGTACAGGGTACCCTCATCTACACACATAGCATGATGGCTTGTGAAGTATGCATGTAGCTATTAATCTACTCTACCTATTAAGATGTCAGCCCATCCATTTATAGATACACGAACTCACAGAAGAATATTATCTCTTATTTATCGAGAATACAAAAGACGAAACCTCGGCATCTGATTGTCCCTCGGCAAGAGCCCTCGTATTAGCCCCTAATTTTCTCACTGCAGTCACTTCACGAGACGTATATGAGAGAATAAGTTTGTCTACAATATCTAGAAGAAACTTTAGAGCTCACCCCTCAACTTTCCTTTTCTCAGAGTATCTCTTACCTAGCCCCTCACGTCACGTTCGGTCTGTGGAATCGATTCGTCGATTCGTCAGTATTTGATGTGGTTTACGAAATATATCCAGTGGTAATGTTAGGTGACTCACCCTATATATATATATATATATATATATATATATATATATATATATATATATATATATATATATATATTTGTGTGTGTGTGTGTCGCGAACACTGTTACATTGCCTGCGTCACATGACTCAAATATCGTTTCGGAGCATAGGAAACAGGCATCGGGCATCAGCAGAGAGGAGATGTAAAAACTATGTTCTCTGAAGGACGGATCATAAATCAATTAGCATAATGACATGTATACCACAGTGTCATAAATCAATTAGCATAACAATATGTTAAAGCTATAAGTCAATCACCTGTCACATATTAATTAGTTAGGGTATCAATTTGATATCACAAGAGTGTCAGGACGTGCTTTATTCCACTGCCCCTGCATATTGGAGCGAACTTAAATGTCAAACATAGAGGCAGTTTCTAAATGGGAAGCTAGTGTTCTAAATTTTTTCAGTTATGTATCTTAAACATAATATGTTCCAGATTCTATAGAAATTCTGAATATAGAATTTTAACTTTTTTGTATGGTACTGGTTATAACGACAGTGGTAATTTATTTTGTAAGCCAGCTCGCGACCTGCTCGTTGTTTGATGAAGAGGCAGATGAGGGTGCAACCATGGTTCAAAATGAACCATGGTTATATGTGTCGCTGGGTACCGCTGTCAGTTTTGATGACGGCAACTGGCCACTAACAGTACGAATCCGACGGCTGGGCGAGAATGTGGCAGGCATCAACGAGCAAATAACAGCGACTGGCAAAGATTAAACTTGTGACACATCGCACTTGGTCATTTAGTGATCTCTACAACGCCAACTTAGTATTCTAGACTTATTTTCAAAAATCGTTTTTAACAAAGAACCACGTAGAGGATTTTAAGTGGCACACTATTTGTTGGATATGAGGTCCGCCAGTTATGCAAAACACCGTTTTTCTCAGTATCCAAACATGTTTCGGCACCACTGTGTCATCATCAGTGGGTTTTCGTTTTTATTTATTCTTTACATTTGTTGTGCATGAATTTTCTGTATCACTTGTGTGTTAATTACTACAGGTAGCTTGTCATGTTTTCGTGTGGCAAGTACTTCAATTCTCCGCATAATGATGAGGTGTTGTGATGCACACATAACTATAACAAGTATTTTTCACAAATAACGTAGTAAAACACTTTTCACTTCACCAGAACACAGTGTGATTGTGGTTTGTTATGTCAAAATTTTAAATGGTTTCCGCTGGGTAGCAGCAGTGCGCGCCTACTTCAGTTCTTGTAAAAATGATGTAGGACAACAGAAAGCGTTTTGTCTTCTACGGTTTGCGCAGTGCGGGTCAGTAATGACTGTTGAGCCTGACTTTCGTACTAGGTATGGTGTGGATCATCCTGCAGCAAAGAGCACTAGACCATGGCACGAACAGTTCCGGAAGACAGGTTGTTTGCGTAAAGGCAAATAGCCGGGTCGTCTCCGAGTGTCTGACACAGACGTCGAACGCATGCGCTATAGTTTCACAATGAGTCCGCAGAAATCCGTTCGCCGTGCACCTCGACAGCTCAACGTGCCCCCGATGTCCGTCTGGCGTGTGATGCTTAGAAGTTTACACATGAAACCGTATAAAATTCAGGTATTGCAAGCTCTTCGTGAAGGTGACAAACAGCAACGTGTGGAGTTCTGTAATTTCATTCTTGGCAAGATGGAGGATGACAGTTTTCTTCCTCGCTTAGTGTTTATCGGTTGATCGGTCGCACTGGACCAAATGATTCAGCCTTACATTACAGGCATCCAAGGTCACCGGATCTGACTGTACGTGATTGTTTCTTGTGTGTGTGTGTGTGTGTGGGGGGGGTTATAAAAGACTGTATATGTGCCTCAGTTACCAACAGCAATGAATAAACTGAGCATCGCATAACAACAATTGTGCAAGATGTAGCTCAAGACATGCTCGCTGCACTGAGGGAACAATCTGAATACCGCATTGACATATGCCATGCATCTCAAGGGAGGCATATTGAACTCCTATGAAAAGGTATGAGAAAAAATTTTTTGAGTTCCCCGTTCATCGAAAAACAAAATTCACAGCATATGTTTATTAGTTTCAGAAATATAGACGTGCCAAATCGGATGATTCTTTATGATACAGCCTGTACATTGACTGCCTGTTTACAAGTCAATGTAACGGGTAATACTCCATCTTCGACAGTCAGCCATGGTATCTAAAGAACTTCACGTGGAGATTATAACAGACTTTTAATTTAAGATGTAAAATCGCGACAATTGTACGGCCAGCTGAGCATATCGTCATCATTGCTCTAGGTCACTAATAACTAGAGTCCACATGTTGTTAAAAAAAATTTTATTGGGTGTTTCGGACGTGATCCATCAGCAAAATATCAGAGAAAAACTTATAGAAAGCGTTATGTCAAGTTATATCTATCGTAACATCGGTTTTCCAGTGTTATGTTGGATGCCACTTGATACGATACTCTCTATAAGTTTCACGCCGCTATTCTGATGAATTCAGCCGGCCGAAGTGGCCGTGCGGTTAAAGGCGCTGCAGTCTGGAACCGCAAGACCGCTACGGTCGCAGGTTCGAATCCTGCCTCGGGCATGGATGTTTGTGATGTCCTTAGGTTAGTTAGGTTTAACTAGTTCTAAGTTCTAGGGGACTAATGACCTCAGCAGTTGAGTCCCATAGTGCTCAGAGCCATTTGAACCATTCTGATGAATTCAGTCTCAGAACTCGAAAATAAAAAAGATTTTAACAACAAGTAGACCATTGTCGTAATAGACCCAAAGGGAGACCCAAAGTGATTTTAAGAATGAGCTCAGTTATTATTAAAGAGTGTGTGTACTAGTTTTCACTACAGTGCGGTTAACGTACCTGCTAAACATGACAACAAGTGCTTCACAAGCGTTGCTCTTTAACATCCTCTAAACACCTTAAATAACCTCAAATGCTTATCTTGAATGCTGAGTTTTTCTTTCCCAACTGAACAGCTGCGCCGCAAACAGATGCTAAACTTCCAACTGTAGAACTGACTTCGGCCTTACAACAAATTAACACTTATTTTTTGAGGCACTCGTTGTTTCCCACCGCCGGTCTACGTGAATTTATGCGTCTGAGTTCCGCACAGACGGTGAAGTCAAATGGAAATTAGTGCTTTTAATCCCACGACCCTGGAACCGCTAGATGCATATTCATGAGAAAAGAAAACGATCGTTGGACAAATTAGCGGCCATTGCGCTCTCTAACTGGGAGTAAAGTGGCGATATCTGGCCTCGCCTACTCGCGCTCTTCTTGAAACCTGTTGGGCTCCCAGTGCGACGAAAAGATCTCTGAGTACATCAGAGAACATACGAAAAATGTTAATCGAAAACAAAAAATGGTTCAAATGGCTCTGAGCACTATGGAACTCAACTGCTGTGGTCATCAGTCCCCTAGAACTTAGAACTACTTAAACCTAACTAACCTAAGGACAACACACACATCCATGCCCGAGGCAGGATTCGAACCTGCGGCCGTAGCAGTCGCACGGTTCCGGATTGCGCGCCTAGAACCGCGAGACCACCGCGGCCGGCGTAATCGAAAACAGAGTGATCAATTTTGCATAAGTAGAATTCACACAATGTGCTCACGGGAATAACTTTAAGAAGCAGGTGATTGTTTACTTTTTGATACCGTGTGCGTTTCAAATCAAAGGAACTCCGTTAACACCTTTTTTGTGACAAGAAGTTTCGTTAGATTAATTGCAAAGCTCATTTATTGCCGTATAGCGGAAAGTAATCTAAGCTTTTTATCTTATAATTCGTATGTCTATTTTACTTGCGTCAATGAATGACGTACCTTAGGTAAACGTAGAAGTGTACCATTGTCAGTGCAGAACAATTTATATGAACATTAGGAATATTGCTGCAATAAATCTAGAAATAAGTGAAATGGAGTTACTGTGGTATGTATCATTAACAGGTCGGCCAGGGTGGCCGAGCGGTTCTAGGCGCTACACTCTGGAACCGCGCGACCACTACGGTCGCAGGTTCGAATCCTGCCTCGTGCATGGATGTGTGTTATGTTCTTAGGTTACTTAGGTTTAAGTAGTTCTAAGTTCTAGGGGCTGATGACCTCAGAAGTTATGTCCTATAGTGCTCAGAGCCATTTGAACCATTTATCATTAACACATTTATTTGTTTTCTATCTTGTGTACATTATACCAATGTATGGCAATAAAACAGTCGGCATTACGAATCAAGCAATTGAAAAGTTAGCACAGAGAAGCAAAGATCTTAAATTCATTCCGTGCAGTCTATTATTCACAAAACCAACTGTAAAATTACGTACGAAATTTCTGAGAAATTTCTATTGCATGCCTGAGATCGAGCTCCAGCTTACGTGGAAACCGGCAGCGCCTGTAATTAACCGTTGAGTCTTGCTATTGTTCCAACTGTTAATCAGCGTTATTCATTAAAAATATTTTCTACAGAATTTCAGAAGTGTGTATTTCGATTTTTGGATACTGTTCATGTAACCAGTCCACCACAAGAATTGCTCGGTGAATAGCATACAATATTTCGTTCACAATATGCAGTTAAGCTTTTCATTTCATAAAATACAAACGTTTGGCTGATTTCTGAGAACCTACAGGTGCGCATCCACTCACGGCAACTGTAACCGTGCTATAACACAGTAAACATCCGAGACAAAACATCGCAACAAGGAAAAATTATCTGGAATGTCTTCCGTTTTCTGCCTGCATGAGAATTTTTTAATCATACGCACGCACTTACTCGTCTGCAGGTGAGAACACGCGCAAGCAGCGAGAGAAGGGCGGGCACATCGCGCTCCGGTTCGCTTCGCACGTCTGCGCGCCTGCTTCGGCGACAACAATAGTGTCATTTCCAGGCAGGAGACCAATGATTTGCGGTCTTGTGCCTCACGGCTGTGGAGAATCGAGAGGCGCCATATAATGGCGCCAGCGCCCCATAGGACTCCCAGATGAAGAGCTGCGATTGCTGAGGGCCGCGAAAAGACAGAAAGTCGTGCTGCAGTCCAGAAAGAAACGGCGCCGCGAACAAAAGGAACGCCGAGTGCTGTAAATTGGCCCGCCCCTTCTACCTCTCCTCTCCCCCGCACCTGCAGCGAACGGTCTAACAGTCTTGTCAAATACGCCGAGACACTAAATCGTATCGTCGAAATCACTGATCAGCGTTATGAGCATTTGTAGATCCAATTACTGCACTTGCTAGTATTTGCCACATGTCCCTATTTACAGCTACATGACGTTGAGTTGATCCTTTTTTTTCTGTGTGTGCGCGCCGGCGGCAGGGGAGGGGTCGGTTGGTGGTAGTGTGACGTGTTCTCAGAAGAACACTGACACAACTCAGCGTCACAGCATCACAGAGCTGCAATAACATATGACCTGACGACAGAAGCTATTTGTTTTCTTGGTGAAATAAAATAAAAGGCGCGTACCACAGTTACAAGAGCGATAGTGGCTCTGAGTACTATGGGACTTAACATCTGAGGTCATCTGTCCCCTAGTACTTAGAACTACTTAAAAACTAACTTAAGGACATCACACACTTCCATGCCCGAGGCAGGATTCGAACCTGCGACCGTAGCGGTCGCGCAGTTCCAGACTGAAGCGCCTAGAACCGCTCGGCCACACCGGCCGGCGAGCGATACTGGAAAACGTGAGTACCTTATGATGTGTAATACAAGCAGCAGTAAGAAACATACTAGATACCTGGTGAAATTCAGTCTAGAATGAAAGAAAAACAGCAAAAGTTTTGTTGCTTGCAGATGACGAAGTGTATAAAATAGGGTACACATGATGCTACCAGAGGAAAACAAGAGCCTTGTTTGAGGTAAATGTAGTGTAATAACTCTTCTGTTTCCCAAAATAGTACTATCGGCCTAACGCGCAGTATGAATTGTATGACATTTCATGTCCCAAGTGCGTAATATGCGTCAGGGCCTTCAGCTATTTGTGTAAACTAATGTAAATTAGCATGTAATATTTTATTTTGTATAAAATAGTTTTGAGGTGCATTGAGATGAACCTCCGGAAGATATTATCATCTCTCAACATTTTTAGGTGTAATATGAGAAACAAGGATGGAAACGAAACTGCCGAAATACGACTGAAAGAAATATTCGAAAACTCTCTCCAATAATATATTACGTGTCTTCTTTCTAGTGAAATGATGACAGTGATACAGAAAAATAGACAAAAGACACTCACTAATGGTTCACTCTCAATAAGTTGTCCTTCCATGTTTTATGTATCGTCTTTATACAGTAGCGAAAAAAATCACAGCAGAAAAAATTAGTAATATAGAGTAATGAAATTTCGGGAATACGTTTGTGTCCGTAACATATGTAAGTGATTAATATTGCAAGAATCGTAGTTTAATGAAAGAGCTACATAATCCATTACAAATGTGAAATGCTGGTACATTAATAATCGCTGTGACCGCCGGAATGTTGAATTCAAGAACGTAAAAGTGCACCCATTCTGATGTGACGCTGCGTGATGTTAGTTTCTGGGTTGGAGTTCCACACCTGCTTGTCGCTCAATACAGGGACGGTTAATGCTGGTTGCGGATGAGTTGTCGCCCGACGATGTGCAATACGTGCTCGATCTGGTGTTCGAGCAGGTCGAGGCAACGTGTCGACACTCTGTGGAGCACGTTGGGTTGCTGCAGTGGTGTATGGGCGAGGATTATCCTGTTGGAAAGGCACCCAATGGAATACTGTTCATGAATGACAGCACTGCAGGTCGAATCACCACCACTGTCAGGGTGAGCGGGATAACCATGAGAGTAGTCCTGCTGTCATACGATATCGCACCCCAGACCGTAACTCCAGCAGTTTGAAGCGAGAAGCACTGCTCCATCGTCTCCCTTCCTGGACAGCATGTCACAGCGGAGGCGACTCGGTTGTGTATTTGGTATCGACACATTCGATCAGCAGCTTTGAACACAACGACGAAATTACAGCGAGCTCCGAGCGTTCGAGTTCTATTAAAGTATTTGGAAACTGTAAGTTACGAGCATTCGGACCTGTTTGGAGTATTTTGAGCCTGTGTTTCCGCTCTTGATCCCATCAAATCACGTGCTGTTCGGTACCCGTTTCTGAGTTAACCATCTGAAAATTCAAGTGAGTTACAAAGAAATTCTCTTACTCTGCAGGGTATTCTTCATCAACTTTTTTCTAAATTTATTTTTACGTATGAATGTGCCATGATTTTCTGAGGGAATGTCAGAAGTCGTAATTCGATGTTTGTCTTTATCCGTTACGGCTGACATGTATGTTACACAAGTTCACGTATTGTACTGGATATTTCATACTTTGGGATTCTAGAATTCATTATCTTACAAATTTGCTATGCTTACAAATTGCACTACTTGTGGCTTACCTTCATTTTCGAATACTTAAATTCACTTATGCTGCAGTTAATTTAGAGGCTACGCTTCAGCGTTGTGTTTTGGTTTTAAGTCCGAAGATTGGTTTGATGCAGCTTTGCCGCTCTGCCCTATGCAAGCCTCTTCATCTCCGAGTGACTACTGCAACTTACATCTTCCCGTATTTGTTTACGGTGTTCATCAATTGGTCACACACTACTATTTTACTCCCTCTCCCCACCCCCCCACCCTCACACCCAACCAACATGAAACTGGTGATTCCTTTATTTCTCAGAATGTGTGTTCTTCTACTCAACTTTTGCCACAACTTTTCTCCCCAACTATAATATCTCGTCATTACTTCAACATTCTTCTACAGCACCACATTTCGAAACCTCTATTCTCTTCTTGTCTAAGCTGTCTATCGTCCACTTTTCATTTCCATACATGGCTACACTCCAGGCAAATAACTTAAACCAATACACTTACATCTATATTAGATGATATAAAATTTCTCTTTTGCAGAAACGCTTTTCTTTCCATTGTCAGTCTCAATTTTTATCTCTTTTACTCCGGCCTTCAACAGTTATTTTGTCGTCCAGTTACAGAGCTCATCCACTACTTTAAGTTTCTCGTTTCGTAATTTAATTCCCTCGACATCACCTGATTTAAGTAGACTACTTTCCATATCCTTGTTTTGCTTTTCTTTATGTTCATCCTATATTCTTCTTTCAAGACAATGTCCATTCCATTTAACTGCTCCTCTGAGTACTTTGTTGTCTCTGAGAGAATAGCAGTGAGACCGGAAAACCTTGAGGTTTTTTACTTCTATTCCCTGAACTTTAATTCCTTCGCCAAATTTTTGTTTGGTTCCCTACAAGCTACACTCTCTTTTTTTTTGGGATAATGGACAAAGTAGGCAACAGATGATATATGAATTTTTCCAGCACATATTGAGGCTATAACGCTCGATTTATGAAACGTGTGTTGTTGGCTAGGATGCCAAACTACTTTCAGGAACTCGTAGTTATCCGGCCAGCGTAGTTTGGCTACAACTGAAACGACTCACCGAACATGTACGATATCGATTCAACTTACGCAAATCCACGGTAAAGTGAACAACAAAGTATGGGGTTACAACTTCATAGCAGAGCTGTATTAGCAGGCAGCATAACCGGACTGTAAGGTAAAGCTGGTAGGTAGTTTTCTACAAGGACGAAACTTCTACATTAGAAAGGCCGCCAAACGTTCGTCGAGGAAAACATCAGAAGCGGCTATCCCGCTGGGATCGGATAACCCAGCACTGCTGTTCAACGTGTACACAAGTGACCTGCCAACGTTTCCTCTGGTGACCTGCAGTTTATTTGATAACGATACTGCCTTTTCATGTCACGCCAGACAGCGGACAATCTAATACACAGGGCTCAACGGCAAACAGATATAATGGAAGAGTAGGCGCTGTGCAACAATATAACGATCAACTCCACGAAGACTGCTCTGTACTACTGGGACTACTAATGCTGCCGCTACTACGTTCTCCATTAAAGACGCTGAGGCAACCTATCCCTAGGCCACATTCGACGAAGCACCCCTTGACCATCTGGATAACTTCCCAACCATCACGATACATGCACAGGGACGAAAACCGATACTGCTGGGGCAACATACCCCTAGGCCACATTCGACGAAGCACCCCTTGACCATCTGGATAAGTTCCTAACCTTCATGATACATGCACAGGGATGAAAAACGATACTGCTGGGGCAACCTATCCCTAGGCCACATTCGACGAAGCACCCCTTGACCATCTGGATAAGTTCCTAACCTTCACGATACATGCACAGGGACGAAAACCGTTACTGCTGGGGCAACCTATCCCTAGGCCACATTCGACGAAGCACCCCTTGACCATCTGGATAAGTTCCTAACCTTCACGATACATGCACAAGGACGAAAAACGATACTGCTGGGGCAACATACCCCTAGGCCACATTCGACGAAGCACCCCTTTACCATCTGGATAAGTTCCTAACCTTCATGATACATGCACAAGGACGAAAAACGATACTGCTGGGGCAACATACCCCTAGGCCACATTCGACGAAGCACCCCTTGACCATCTGGATAAGTTCCTAACCTTCACGATACACGCACAGGGACGAAAAACGATACTCCTGTGGCAACCTATCCCTAGGCCACATTCGACGAAGCACCCCTTGACCATCTGGATAAGTTCCTAACCTTCACGATACATGCACAAGGACGAAAAACGATACTGCTGGGGCAACATACCCCTAGGCCACATTCGACGAAGCACCCCTTGACCATCTGGATAAGTTCCTAACCTTCATGATACATGCACAAGGACGAAAAACGATACTGCTGGGGCAACATACCCCTAGGCCACATTCGACGAAGCACCCCTTGACCATCTGGATAAGTTCCTAACCTTCACGATACACGCACAGGGACGAAAAACGATACTCCTGTGGCAACCTATCCCTAGGCCACATTCGACGAAGCACCCCTTGACCATCTGGATAAGTTCCTAACCTTCACGATACATGCACAGGGACGAAAAACGATACTGCTGGGGCAACATACCCCTAGGCCACATTCGACGAAGCACCCCTTGACCATCTGCATAAGTTCCTAACCTTCACGATACATGCACAGGGACGAAAAACGATACAGCTGCGGCAACCTATCCCTAGGGCACATTCGACGAAGCACCCCTTGACCATCTGGATAAGTTCCTAACCTTCACGATACATGCACAGGGACGAAAAACGATACTGCTGGGGCAACATACCCCTAGGCCACATTCGACGAAGCACCCCTTGACCATCTGGATAAGTTCCTAACCTTCACGATACATGCACAGGGACGAAAAACGATACTGCTGGGGCAACATACCCCTAGGCCACATTCGACGAAGGACCCCTTGACCATCTGGATAAGTTCCTAACCTTCACGATACATGCACAGGGACGAAAAACGATACTGCTGGGGCTACCTATCCCTAGGCCACATTCGACGAAGCACCCCTTGACCATCTGGATAAGTTCCTACCCTTCACGATACATGCACAGGGACGAAAAACGATACTGCTGGGGCAACCTACCCCTAGGCCACATTCGACGAAGCACCCCTTGACCATCTGGATAAGTTCCTAACCTTCACGATACATGCACAGGGACGAAAAACGATACTGCTGGGGCAACCTACCCCTAGGCCACATTCGACGAAGCACCCCTTGACCATCTGGATAAGTTCCTAACCTTCACGATACATGCACAGGATCGAAAAACGATACTGCTGGGGCAACCTACCCCTAGGCCACATTCGACGAAGCACCCCTTGACCATCTGGATAAGTTCCTAACCTTCACGATACATGCACAGGGACGAAAAACGATACTGCTGGGGCAACATACCCCTAGGCCACATTCGACGAAGCACCCCTTGACCATCTGGATAAGTTCCTAACCTTCACGATACATGCACAGGGACGAAAAACGATACTGCTGGGGCAACCTATCCCTAGGCCACATTCGACGTAGCACCCCTTGACCATCTGGATAAGTTCCTAACCTTCACGATACATGCACAGGGACGAAAACCGTTACTGCTGGGGCAACCTATCCCTAGGCCACATTCGACGAAGCACCCCTTGACCATCTGGATAAATTCCTAACCCTTCACGATACATGCACAAGAACGAAAAACGATACTACTGGGGCAACCTATCCCTAGGTCACATTCGACGAAGCACCCATTGACCATCTGGATAAGTTCCTAACCTTCACGATACATGCACAGGGACGAAAAACGATACTCCTGGGGCAACCTATCCCTAGTCCACATTCGACGAAGCACCCTTTGACTTTCTGGATAAGTTCCTAACCTTCACGATACATGCACAGGGACGAAAAACGATACTCCTGGGACAGCCTATCCCTAGGTAACATTCGACGAAGCACCCCTTGACCATCTGGATAAGTTCCTAACCTTCACGATACATGCACAGGGACGAAAAACGATACTCCTGGGGCAACCTATCCCTAGGCCACATTCGACGAAGCACCCCTTGACCATCTGGATAAGTTCCTAACCTTCACGATAGACGCACAGGGACGAAAAACGATACTTCTGGGACAACCTATCCCAAAGCCACATTCGACGAAGCACCCCTTGACCATCTGGATAAGTCCCTGACCTTCAGGATACATGCACAGGGACGAAAAACGATACTGCTGAGGCAACCTATCCCTAGGCCTTATTCGACGAAGCACCCCTTGACCATCTGGATAAGTCCCTAACCTTCACGATTCATACACAGTTACGAAAAACGATACTGCTGGGGCAACCTATCCCTAGGCCACATTCGACGAAGCACCCCTTGACCATCTGGATAAGTTCCTAACCTTCACGATACATGCACAGGGACGAAAAACGATACTGCTGGGGCAACCTATCCCTAGGCCACATTCGACGTAGCACCCCTTGACCATCTGGATAAGTTCCTAACCTTCACGATACATGCACAGGGACGAAAACCGTTACTGCTGGGGCAACCTATCCCTAGGCCACATTCGACGAAGCACCCCTTGACCATCTGGATAAGTTCCTAACCTTCACGATACATGCACAAGGACGAAAAACGATACTGCTGGGGCAACATACCCCTAGGCCACATTCGACGAAGCACCCCTTCACCATCTGGATAAGTTCCTAACCTTCACGATACATGCACAGGGACGAAAAACGATACTGCTGGGGCAACATACCCCTAGGCCACATTCGACGAAGCACCCCTTGACCATCTGGATAAGTTCCTAACCTTCACGATACATGCACAGGGACGAAAAACGATACTCCTGTGGCAACCTATCCCTAGGCCACATTCGACGAAGCACCCCTTGACCATCTGGATAAGTTCCTAACCTTCACGATACATGCACAGGGACGAAAAACGATACTGCTGGGGCAACATACCCCTAGGCCACATTCGACGAAGCACCCCTTGACCATCTGGATAAGTTCCTAACCTTCACGATACATGCACAGGGACGAAAAACGATACTGCTGCGGCAACCTATCCCTAGGGCACATTCGACGAAGCACCCCTTGACCATCTGGATAAGTTCCTAACCTTCACGATACATGCACAGGGACGAAAAACGATACTGCTGGGGCAACATACCCCTAGGCCACATTCGACGAAGCACCCCTTGACCATCTGGATAAGTTCCTAACCTTCACGATACATGCACAGGGACGAAAAACGATACTGCTGGGGCAACATACCCCTAGGCCACATTCGACGAAGGACCCCTTGACCATCTAGATAAGTTCCTAACCTTCACGATACATGCACAGGGACGAAAAACGATACTGCTGGGGCTACCTATCCCTAGGCCACATTCGACGAAGCACCCCTTGACCATCTGGATAAGTTCCTACCCTTCACGATACATGCACAGGGACGAAAAACGATACTGCTGGGGCAACCTACCCCTAGGCCACATTCGACGAAGCACCCCTTGACCATCTGGATAAGTTCCTAACCTTCACGATACATGCACAGGGACGAAAAACGATACTGCTGGGGCAACCTACCCCTAGGCCACATTCGACGAAGCACCCCTTGACCATCTGGATAAGTTCCTAACCTTCACGATACATGCACAGGATCGAAAAACGATACTGCTGGGGCAACCTACCCCTAGGCCACATTCGACGAAGCACCCCTTGACCATCTGGATATGTTCCTAACCTTCACGATACATGCACAGGGACGAAAAACGATACTGCTGGGGCAACATACCCCTAGGCCACATTCGACGAAGCACCCCTTGACCATCTGGATAAGTTCCTAACCTTCACGATACATGCACAGGGACGAAAAACGATACTCCTGTGGCAACCTATCCCTAGGCCACATTCGACGAAGCACCCCTTGACCATCTAGATAAGTTCCTAACCTTCACGACACATGCACAGGGACGAAAAACGATACGCCTGGGGCAACCTATCCCTAGGCCACATTCGACGAAGCACCCCTTGACCATCTGGATAAATTCCTAACCCTTCGAGATACATGCACAGGGACGAAAAACGATACTCCTGGGGCAACCTATCCCTAGGCCACAGTTGACCAAGCACACCTTGACCATCTGGATAGGTTCCTATCCTTCACGATACATGCACAGGGACGAAAAACGATAGCCGGCCGAAGTGGCCGTGCGGTTAAAGGCGCTGTAGTCTGGAACCGCAAGACCGCTACGGTCGCAGGTTCGAATCCTGCCTCGGGCATGGATGTTTGTGATGTCCTTAGGTTAGTTAGGTTTAACTAGTTCTAAGTTCTAGGGGACTAATGACCTCAGCAGTTGAGTCCCATAGTGCTCAGAGCCATTTGAACCATTCGAAAAACGATACTGCTGGGGCAACCTATCCCTAGGCCACATTCGACGAAGCACCCCTTGACCATCTGGATAAATTCCTAACCCTTCACGATACATGCACAAGAACGAAAAACGATACTACTGGGGCAACCTATCCCTAGGTCACATTCGACGAAGCACCCATTGACCATCTGGATAAGTTCCTAACCTTCACGATACATGCACAGGGACGAAAAACGATACTCCTGGGGCAACCTATCCCTAGTCCACATTCGACGAAGCACCCTTTGACTTTCTGGATAAGTTCCTAACCTTCACGATACATGCACAGGGACGAAAAACGATACTCCTGGGACAGCCTATCCCTAGGTAACATTCGACGAAACACCCCTTGACCATCTGGATAAGTTCCTAACCTTCACGATACATGCACAGGGACGAAAAACGATACTCCTGGGGCAACCTATCCCTAGGCCACATTCGACGAAGCACCCCTTGACCATCTGGATAAGTTCCTAACCTTCACGATAGACGCACAGGGACGAAAAACGATACTTCTGGGACAACCTATCCCAAAGCCACATTCGACGAAGCACCCCTTGACCATCTGGATAAGTCCCTGACCTTCAGGATACATGCACAGGGACGAAAAACGATACTGCTGAGGCAACCTATCCCTAGGCCTTATTCGACGAAGCACCCCTTGACCATCTGGCTAAGTCCCTAACCTTCACGATTCATACACAGTTACGAAAAACGATACTGCTGGGGCAACCTATCCCTAGGCCACATTCGACGAAGCACCACTTGACCATCTGGGTAAGTTCCTAACCTTCACGATACATGCACAGGGACGAAAAACGATACTGCTGGGGCAACCTATCCCTAGGCCACATTCGACGAAGCACCCCTTGACCATCTGGATAAGTTCCTAACCTTCACGATACATGCACAGGGACGAAAACCGTTACTGCTGGGGCAACCTATCCCTAGGCCACATTCGACGAAGCACCCCTTGACCATCTGGATAAGTTCCTAACCTTCACGATACATGCACAAGGACGAAAAACGATACTGCTGGGGCAACATACCCCTAGGCCACATTCGACGAAGCACCCCTTGACCATCTGGATAAGTTCCTAACCTTCACGATACATGCACAGGGACGAAAAACGATACTGCTGGGGCAACATACCCCTAGGCCACATTCGACGAAGCACCCCTTGACCATCTGGATAAGTTCCTAACCTTCACGATACATGCACAGGGACGAAAAACGATACTCCTGTGGCAACCTATCCCTAGGCCACATTCGACGAAGCACCCCTTGACCATCTGGATAAGTTCCTAACCTTCACGATACATGCACAGGGACGAAAAACGATACTGCTGGGGCAACATACCCCTAGGCCACATTCGACGAAGCACCCCTTGACCATCTGGATAAGTTCCTAACCTTCACGATACATGCACAGGGACGAAAAACGATACTGCTGCGGCAACCTATCCCTAGGCCACATTCGACGAAGCACCCCTTGACCATCTGGATAAGTTCCTAACCTTCACGATACATGCACAGGGACGAAAAACGATACTGCTGGGGCAACATACCCCTAGGCCACATTCGACGAAGCACCCCTTGACCATCTGGATAAGTTCCTAACCTTCACGATACATGCACAGGGACGAAAAACGATACTGCTGGGGCAACATACCCCTAGGCCACATTCGACGAAGGACCCCTTGACCATCTGGATAAGTTCCTAACCTTCACGATACATGCACAGGGACAAAAAACGATACTGCTGGGGCTACCTATCCCTAGGCCACATTCGACGAAGCACCCCTTGACCATCTGGATAAGTTCCTACCCTTCACGATACATGCACAGGGACGAAAAACGATACTGCTGGGGCAACCTACCCCTAGGCCACATTCGACGAAGCACCCCTTGACCATCTGGATAAGTTCCTAACCTTCACGATACATGCACAGGGACGAAAAACGATACTGCTGGGGCAACCTACCCCTAGGCCACATTCGACGAAGCACCCCTTGACCATCTGGATAAGTTCCTAACCTTCACGATACATGCACAGGATCGAAAAACGATACTGCTGGGGCAACCTACCCCTAGGCCACATTCGACGAAGCACCCCTTGACCATCTGGATAAGTTCCTAACCTTCACGATACATGCACAGGGACGAAAAACGATACTGCTGGGGCAACATACCCCTAGGCCACATTCGACGAAGCACCCCTTGACCATCTGGATAAGTTCCTAACCTTCACGATACATGCACAGGGACGAAAAACGATACTCCTGTGGCAACCTATCCCTAGGCCACATTCGACGAAGCACCCCTTGACCATCTGGATAAGTTCCTAACCTTCACGACACATGCACAGGGACGAAAAACGATACGCCTGGGGCAACCTATCCCTAGGCCACATTCGACGAAGCACCCCTTGACCATCTGGATAAATTCCTAACCCTTCGAGATACATGCACAGGGACGAATAACGATACTCCTGGGGCAACCTATCCCTAGGCCACAGTTGACCAAGCACACCTTGACCATCTGGATAAGTTCCTATCCTTCACGATACATGCACAGGGACGAAAAACGATAGCCGGCCGAAGTGGCCGTGCGGTTAAAGGCGCTGTAGTCTGGAACCGCAAGACCGCTACGGTCGCAGGTTCGAATCCTGCCTCGGGCATGGATGTTTGTGATGTCCTTAGGTTAGTTAGGTTTAACTAGTTCTAAGTTCTAGGGGACTAATGACCTCAGCAGTTGAGTCCCATAGTGCTCAGAGCCATTTGAACCATTCGAAAAACGATACTGCTGGGGCAACCTATCCCTAGGCCACATTCGACGAAGCACCCCTTGACCATCTGGATAAATTCCTAACCCTTCACGATACATGCACAAGAACGAAAAACGATACTACTGGGGCAACCTATCCCTAGGTCACATTCGACGAAGCACCCATTGACCATCTGGATAAGTTCCTAACCTTCACGATACATGCACAGGGACGAAAAACGATACTCCTGGGGCAACCTATCCCTAGTCCACATTCGACGAAGCACCCTTTGACTTTCTGGATAAGTTCCTAACCTTCACGATACATGCACAGGGACGAAAAACGATACTCCTGGGACAGCCTATCCCTAGGTAACATTCGACGAAGCACCCCTTGACCATCTGGATAAGTTCCTAACCTTCACGATACATGCACAGGGACGAAGATTCTCCTGGGGCAACCTATCCGTAGGCCACATTCGACGAAGCACCCCTTCAATATCTGGATAAGTTCCTAATCTTCACGATACATGCACAGGGACGAAAAACGATACTCCTGGGGCAACCTATCCCTCAGCCACATTCGACGAAGCACCCCTTGACCTTCTGGATAAGTTCCTAACCATCACGATACATGCACAGGGACGAAAAACGATACTCCTGGGGCAACCCATCCGTAGGCCACATTTGACGAAGCACCCCTTGACCATCTGGATAAGTTTCTAACCTTCACGCTACATGCACAGTTACGAAAAACGATACTCCTGGGGCAACCTATCCCTAGGCCACATTCGACGAAGCACCCCTTGACCATCTGGATAAGTTCCTAACCTTCACGATACATGCACAGGGACGAAAAACGATACTCCTGGGGCAACCTATCCCTAGGCCACATTCGACGAAGCACCCCTTGACAATCTGGATAAGTTCCTAACCTTCACGATACATGCACAGGGACGTAAAACGATACTCTTGGGGCAACCTATCCCTAGGCCACATTCGACGAAGCACCCACTGACCTTCTGGATAAGTTCCTAACCTTCACGATACATGCACAGGGACGAAAAACGATACTCCTGGGGCAACCTATCCCTCGGCCACTTTCGTCGAAGCACCCCTTTACCATCTGGATAAGTTCCTAAACTTCACGATACATGCACAGGGACGAAGATACTCCTGGGGCAACCTATCCGTGGGCCACATTCGACGAAGCACCCCTTCAATATCTGGATAAGTTCCTAACCTTCACGATACATGCACAGTGACGAAAAACGATACTCCTGGGGCAACCTATCCCTCAGCCACATTCGACGAAGCACCCCTTGAGCTTCTGGATAAGTTCCTAACCTTCACGATACATGCACAGGGACGAAAAACGATACTTCTGGGGCAACCTATCACTAGGCCACATTCTACGAAGCACCCCTTGACCATCTGGATAAGTTCCTAACCTTCACGATACATGCACAGGGACGAAAAACGACACAATAAAGATGGCGCACGTGCTGATACCATTCTTCACATCCACCCATCTCAGCATCAAGACCAAGCACCAACTCTACAGATCGACAATCCAATCAGTACTTCGCTACGATGTTCAACGCAGGGAATCACATCTGATCCTGATATACGTGCACTCTAACCAATACAGAACCGGTGCTCAGGTGAACGCTAGGGCTCGCCGATGGACTGGGAGCTACACAAAGCTGTAAAGGCGAAACACCTGCACGAAAAACTAACGGACCTTGCCAGGAAGTTCTTTACCAAAGTGGATCACTTGTTGTTGTTGTGGTCTTCTGTCCTGAGACTGGTTTGATGCAGCTGTCAACGCTACTCTGTCCTGTGCAAGCCTCTTCATCTCCCAGTACCTAACGCAGCCTACATCCTCCTGAATCTGCTTAGTGTATTCATCTCTTGTTCTCCCTCTACGATTTCTACCGTCCACGCTGCCCTCCAGTACTAAATTGGTGATCCCTTGATGCCTCAGAACGTTTCCTACCAACCTATCCCTTTTTCTAGTCAGTTGTGCCACAAACTCCTCTTCTCCCCAATTCTATTCAGTACCTCGTCATTAGTTATGTGATCTACCCATCTAATCTTCAGCATTCTTCTGTAGCACCACATTTCGAAAGCTTCTATTCTCTTCTTGTCTAAACTATTTATCGTCCATGTTTCACTTCCATACATGGCTACACTGGATACAAATACTTTCAGAAACGACTTCCTGATACTTAAATCAATACTCGATGTTAACAAATTTCTCTTCGTCAGAAACGCTTTCCTTGCCATTGCCAGTCTACATTTTATATAGCAAAACTTATTTACTACTTCAAGTGTCTCATTTCCTAATCTAATTCCCGTAGCATCAAATGGTTCAAATGGCTCTGAGCACTATGGGACTTAACATCTGTCGTCATCAGTCCCCTAGAACTTAGAACTACTCAAACCTAACTAACCTAAGGACATCACACACATCCATGCCCGTGGCAGGATTCGAACCTGCGACCGTAGCGGTCACGCGGTTCCGGACTGAAGCGCCTAGAACCTCACGGCTACACAGGCCGGCCCCGCAGCATCACCCGCCTTAATTCGACTACATTCCATTATCCTCGTTTTGCTTTTGTTCATGTTGATCTTATACCCTCCTTCCAAGACACTGTCCATTCCGATCAACTGTTCTTCCAAGTCCTTTGCTGTCTCTGACAGAATTACAATATCATCGGCGAACCTCCACGGATTTTAATACCTACTCCGAACTTTTCTTTCGTTTCTTCTGCTGCTTGCATAATATGCAGATTGAATAGCATCGAGGAGAGGCTACAACCACCTTCCCAACAACTGCTTCCCTTTCATGTCTCTCGACTCTTACAACTGCCATCTAGTTTCTGTACAAATTGTAAATAGTCTTTCGCTCCTTGTATTTCACCCCTGCCACCTTCAGAACCTGAAAGAGAGTACTCCAGTCAACATTGTCAAAAGCTTTCTCTAAGTCTACAAATGCTAGAAACGTAGGTTTGCGTTTCCGTAATCTTTCTTCTAAGATAAGCCGTAAGGTTAGTATTGCCACACGTGTTCCAACATTTCTACGGAATCCAAACTGATCTTCCCCGAGGTCGGATTCTACCAGTTTTTCCATTCGTTGGTATTTTGCAGCTGTGACTTATTAAACTGATATTTCGGTAATTTTCACGTCTGTCAACAGCTGCTTTCTTTGGGATTGGGATTATTTTATTCTTCTTGAAGTCTGAGGGTATTTCGCCGGTCTCATACATCTTGCTCACCAGATGGTACAGTTTTGTCAGGACTGGCTCTCCCAAGGCTGTCAGTAGTTCTAATGGAGCACTAAAGGGACGAAATTCCCTAGCTCCGCTTAATAGGCACCATTCAACTCTAGCACTGGCATAAGAGCAAAGGCGTTTACCTGTTGCCCCCCCACCCCCTTTAAGTGTGTGCGCCAGTCACCGAAAAGCTGCCAGTACCACGGCTCGTGCAACGAATTAAACAAAGCTCCCGTACAATACCAAATACCCACATCGTAAGAAAAATATTACCTGATTAGAGGAAATTGGAAATTTGTGGAAAGGTTAGGTTAGGTTAGTGTTGTTTAACGTCCCGTCAACATCGAGGTCATTAGAGACGGAGCGCAAGCTCGGGTTAGGGAAGGATGGGGAAGGAAATCGGCCGTGCCCTTTCAAAGGAACCATCCCGGCATTTGCCTGACACGATTTAGGGAAATCACGGAAAACCTAAATCAGGATGGCTGGAGACGGGATTGAACCGTCGTCCTCCCGAATGCAAGTCCAGTGTGCTAACCACCGCGCCACCTCGCTCGTTGTGGAAAGGTCTTACGGGACCAAACTGCTGAGGTAATCGGTCCCTAAGCCTACACACTACTTAATCTACCTTAAACTAACTCACGCTTTGGAGGACTCAAACGTCTGACGGGGGCAGCCCCACGGACCGTGACAAGGCGCCTTTGACCGCGTGGCCACCCCGCGCGGCTGATTAGAGGAACAAAGGACCGAATGAGTGCCCAGTTACCTCACGAAGGCCATAGTAAATTGTTCAAATAAAGAGAGATAGGTGTGCGTACCTGTCACTTATCAACAAGAAGGAATGTGTTGTGTTCCCACTGCCTGCGTCGACAGCTGTCACAGACAGCACGGACTACTTCGTTTCCGCGAAATACGAGCGGAAGTGGAGATCTTTCCCCTGACTGGCACAAAAGGAGACGCACCGACGACTCTTACACCGTTCCGTCACAGTTCCACAACACTTCCTGCACAGTTCCGGCAGTTCCCTTCCGTAGCTCCTACGGCTCCATCTGTTCTGCACCTAATCACAACGTCTACAGTGAGTATAGTTCCGCACAGTAGTCGACATTTACGAAGCCAAACGAACAGTTAATTGTGAGAGTCAGCGAAGTTCATTCAGTCATGGCGCCTGACTCATATCCTGCCAAGACGAAGAAAAGTCATACAAATTCAGTTGTATTGATTATAACACTCCAGTGCCATGCGCCCAACTGGTTAAAAAGTTAATTACAAAAAAGAAATGGTTCAAATGGCTCTGAGCACTATGGGACTTATCTGTGGTCATCAGTCCTCTAGAACTTAGAACTACGTAAACATAACTAACCTAAGGACATCCATGCCCGAGGCAGGATTCGAACCTGCGACCGTAGCAGTCGCGCGGTTCCGGACTGAGCGCCTAGAACCGCTAGACCACCGCGGCCGGCAGTTAATTACATTTATTTGAAATAAATGATATTTACTCTTTTAAATTTTATTACTACATTTATATATTCTGCGCCATCCTGTCAGAGCAGTGTGTATTTGGACATTGGCAGCGTGCTGTACTGCCACCTGAGAGCCAGCAATAGTAGAATTTTAATTTTCTCCTGCTGTGGATGTTACGAGTAAATTAAAAGTTATTTAGTTACAACAGCACGACAACTGTGTGCTCTGAACTGCGACATGGATATGAGTATGCGGTTGAAATGCATTGTGACATTCACAGATGAAAACAAGTGTTGCACTACCACGGTTGTAGGACCTCCTGACCCTATTCATAAAAATGGAATAGATATTTACAGAAACAACTTTTCAGCTCTCTTTATTGCTCACGAAAATAAAAAAATAGCAAGTTGAACAATAGCAATAAAGACTTTCTAAATGTGTGTTCCTGACTGCAGCATACACCAGTACCTCTAATACCCGGTAACACGTAGTACTGCGTTAACGCATACCTGTATTCGTCGTGGCATACTATGCACTAATCAAAGAACTGTTGGTCCAGATTGTCCCACTCCTCAACGGCGATTCAGCGTAGATCTCTCAAATTGGTTGGTGTGTCACTTCGTCCAAAAACAGCACTTTTCAACGTATCCCAGGCATGTTCGATAGGGTTAACGTCTGGCGAACATTGTGGCTATTCTAATTTAGTGATTTCGTTATCATGAAGGCACACATTCACAAGATGTACAAGATGAGAGCGAGAACTGTCGTCTATTAAAATGAGTCCCTCCCCGAAATACTGCAGATATGGTTGCAGTATACGTTAGAGAGTGTCATCCCTGTATCGTATAGTCGTTGGCCCCACATAATGCCATCCCAAATAATCAGGAAACCACCGCCTTGCTGCACTCGCTTGACAGTGTTTCTAAGACATTCAGGGTGATCAGACTGTCCCCAAAAACCCCTCCGATGATTGATTGGGGAAAGGCATATGTGAGGCTCCTCTGTGGATAGGACTTGATGCCAATTCTGACGAGTCCAATCAGCATGTCGTTGGGCCCACCGGTACCACGCTGCATGGTGTCTAGGTTTCAAAGTTGGACCTCTCCATGGACGTCGACAGCGAAGTTGTATATCGTGCAGCCTATTTCGTCTAGTGTGACACGAAACACGACGTCCTGTGGCTGCACGAAAATTGTTGTTCAGCGTGGTGGCGTTCCTCTGAAGGCTTCTCCGAGCTGTAATCCGCAAGTAGCGGTCATCAGCTGCAGTAGTAGCTTTTGGGCGGCCTGAGCGAGGAAAGTTACCAACAGTTTCTGTATCTCTATACGTTCTCCATCCCCGAACAACATCGTTTTGGCTCACTGTGAGGTATCTAGGTACTTCCCCTGGTGAGAGTCCTTCGCGACACCACGTAACAACGTCGATACGATCAAACTTCGGAATTGACCTTCCATGCATGGCAGAACTACAGACAACACGTGTACTTCGTTCCTGGTGTTGCGACAGGAACTGATCGGCTGTCTTACCCATCCTGTCACATAGGCACCGCACGGTTTTTACATCTTTGTGTGGGTTGAGTGACATCTATGAACAGTCTGTGGGACTGTATTACTGATGCAATTACGACTCAACGTCAATGTTCAGGAGAACTTTGAACCAAGGTGATGCAACATCTTTTGGGTGTGTGTATTTAAGAGTTGAAGTGTTTCAGTACTTCTCTTTCATTAAATAAGTATCTGGTAGTAGGATTGCGGTTATGCTGTTTACGTATGTTATCTATTAAACATAGATTTTTACTGTTTACTTGCGCAACAGAATTTGTATTTCTTCATATAAGGTGTTGAGTGGTACTTAAGACAGGTAAATAAATTAGTGAAATCAATGTGAAGTGAAGTAGAAATTAGAAAATAAATGAAAAACTTAGTTTAGTTTAGAAGAATTACGCACTGGCAAACAGCGGGCAGAGCAGCAGTGACAGAAGAGCCAATGACCATGAAGTCAGCACGAGGAAAAGCCATCGCCCTCCCTACATAAGTGGAAGCTGTCGATTCAGCCGTCCGGGCATCGCCCGACCGGCTCACGTGTTTCTCAGTTATCACATGTGATCAAAGGCCCTCGCCTACATTCCAACAGCCAATGACCGACGTTAAGAAGATTCTTCGAGAAGTTTTTCAACGTGACAGAAGAGGCAATGACCGTGAAGTCGTTCACCTCCAGTGAACTGAAGTGAATAAATACGCGAGACGCAGTGGGCCCGAGGGAGTAGCAGTAGTTTTCAGTCAGTTTCGGTGCTGAAGACCGTCAAGCAAGAAGAGACTTCATCATACACAGACGCACCAAGTCCGCTGCTGTAATGGAATAGCAAGCAGCAGCCTCGGCGCCGGAAGACAGAAGTAAAAAGGTATTTGAAGTCTGATTTTTACGTACCCGGGTGACTTGTGAGGACGGGTAGGAGACGGCCTCACATCAGCAGTCACCTGTGAGCTGGCATGAAGACCTGACAGCCGAAGACTGGCAAGCGGGTGTCCGTTGTTCGAGTCCGGGACACTGGCCTTCCCCCGCCGCTCCGCTCCGCTGGCCGACGCACAACACTGACACACGCGGCCGCTTAGAGAAGAGAAACGTCCAAGGTATCATATCCGATTCACGACTTCGTTCTCAATAATTAAACGGGCCACCGCACGATGCGCGTCTCCAGTCAACTGCGCGAGACGGCGACACGAGATACACACCGCCACGCGTAATCAGACGCCGCCGTTGCCGCAGCAGAAGGCTTCGCAAACGACACAGCTGCCGCTCTCCGAGCCAGAACATCCAGTGAGGAAACAGTTGTACAAAACTTTGAATAAAAGTTGTCTTACGTAAAAATGCTATTTCATTCTACCTCATACCCGAGCCACGGTAGAACCCACCCTGCCCACATGTTGTTAAGAGAGATAATTTATTTAGTATTTTCACCCTGACATAACGCTTTAGAATCAAATGTCCTTCGCAGTAATGCTCATCCTGACAATTGACTAGCATCAAAAGAGAAAACCCAGTTACATTTAGTGACAGAATTGTTACGAAGGGGCAGTCAAATGGAAACCGAGCACCTGCCACAACGGGTCCAATGAACTGTTCTTTTCAAAAGTAAGCATCACAAGCGTAAAGTCATGTATCAAAGAAGGGGGGTCAGTCGCTGGCGGACCCACGACGGCAACCATTCGTACACCTCGTCGTCCATCTGAAGTTCACATCCGCGCATGCCTTTTTTCGTGTCGCCAAAGGTGTGAAAATCACACGGCAAAGGATGCAGGATGTACGGAAGATACTGCAGTGTTTCCCAACCAAATCGCTGAAGCATAGCCTTCGTCCGATATGCATTGTGGGGGCCGACGTTATCGGGTAACAGGATGATTCCGTCCGACAGTACTTTACGGTGTTCTGACTTTATATGGCGCGACGCGGTTTCTCCAAAGTGATTTCATGGCGCTCCACGCTATTTGCGGGTGGACGCTCGAGTTACTCGACGAGCAGAGGACCTCTGCAGTCGAAGAAGGAGGTCATCGTGACCTTACCTCGCCGTGACCTCGACGGGGGAGATTTGGGTTGTTTCCGCTGTTGCCTTTGCCATTTGCTGTCGGGCTGTCGGAATCATCGTGTTGCACCCGTCCCCACTCTGCCAATCGAAGGAAGGTTACACTTCAGTAATTTAGTTGGGAAGTACTCGAAGATCTTCCTTTACAGCCGAGATCTTTCACCGTGTGATTTTCACATCTTTGGCGACCTGGAGAAAGACATACGTGGATGTCGCTTTTAGTTGAACGAGGAAGTGCAAGACCGGGCACGGTTGTGGATCAATCGGCGGCCGACCGTGTTCTACGAAACATGAATTGATCGACTCGTCTCCCATTGGGATAAGTATCTTAACGTGTGTGTTGATTACTTTTGAATGCAACCATTTCATGGTCCCGTGGTGTCGGCTGTTTGGTTTCCATTTGATTGCCCCTAATATAATTTAATCTGACTGCAATGAAAAAAAAAAAAGGTTCAAATGGCTCTGAGCACTATGGGACTTAACATCTCAAGTCATCAGTCCTGAAGAACTTAGAACTACTTAAACCTAACTAACCCTAAGGACATCACACACATCCGTGCCCGAGGCAGGATTCGAACCTGCGACTGTAGCAGTCGCGTGGTTCCGGACTGATGCGCCCAGAACCGCTCGGCCACAGCGGCCGGCAATGAAAAATTAGTCTCCGAGTATGCTGCTTGCAACATTTAATTCTGCACAATGATTTCCATGGTCTTCATCTTCGAACAGCGTTTTGACGCGTCTTCTACGTTTCAAGAATTATTCTCGTACATGCGTATAAAGCAAGGTGTTAACCGCAAGATGGTGGTGAACTCTGGTTGAGTGTGCCAGACATTTCTTAAGGATGATCCTCAGGAAAATATTTAATCGAAAAGAGACCTACAGTTATTCTCGTTTGAATTACAGCTTATTATTTCTACTTTATTCGGCTGCACTAGGTGTTAACATACAAGATTAGGTTCGACTGCACAACACTGTTTCAATATGCTCAACAATTTTACAAACACACTTTTCGACATTATCATGGATCAGTCAGCCCTGTCTTGCATCACTAGTATTCTACCTCACAACTGTTCATTTTCTCAGCATTTCTACACGTTCTCTCGTCGACGATTACGTTCCTTATGACACTCCCAGCGTGCTAGCTCTGTTGTGTAGCGACGGTATGTGACGGTACGCTTACGTAAACCTCCCTTAGGGTTGAGATCCGCAAAAAACGCACGCGCTTTTCACGTCACCTTCCAATGCATGCAATAGTATTTTGAATAATCCATTCTTCTTAATGGTCCTTTTCATCACCAGACTGGTGCATAAGATTTTGTCTGAGGTCACAGTGAATTTAATTATTACTATACAAAAATAAAATTTAAATCATTTACCAAAAATAAATAAAACAAAATGTGGTCACACCGGACCCGAGACTGCACGGATAAACGAAAAAACACGAAAACTCCAAAAAACACATGTTTTTACCGGAAACTGCTATTTAATGTGTTTGTAAAACATGCTACGTATCACATTTGAAAGCCCTCTACGTTTCTTACGCGTTATTCACAGGAAAATGACAACTGATTTATAAAATCAGGATTGAAATAAAGTGTACTTTCGGGAGATAAACGCGCAGTTCTTTTGATTAAATTTTTCGATCACCTTTTTTTTCCTCACGACAGTTTTCGTATTCCGACGTATTTTAGTCTCTCGGGCACGTAGTAAGAGACGTGACAAGATAACCACGACCGTTAGTACGCCTCTTTCGGCCGGCCGGAGTGGCCGTGCGGTTCTAGGCGCTACAGTCTGGAGCCGAGCGAACGCTACGGTTGCAGGTTCGAATCCTGCCTCGGGCATGGATGTGTGTGATGTCCTTAAGATACCAGAATGAGATTTTCACTCTGCAGCGGTGTGACCGCTGATACGAAACTTCCTGGCAGATTAAAACTGTGAGCCCGACCGAGACTCGAACTAGTTAGGTTTAATTAGTTCTAAGTTGTAGGAGACTGATGACCTCAGAAGTTAAGTCGCATAGTGCTCAGAGCCATTTAAGCCTATTTCGGGATTCTGGGGGTTTCCAGCCTCGGATCGAGTCCGCCCGTCCCGATAACGACGAGGGCTGGTGTGGCGGCCGGTCTGGATGTGGTTTTTAGGCGGTTTTCCACAACCTGGTTGGTTGTTACCAACGTTTTCCAAACACGATTCCAAAACATCGACTTTCACAGGGAATAACACTAGACGCTGACCGATTGTGCACTACTTTCGTCTCGCGACATGGCGGCAGGGGAGTAGAGGTTTGGGGGGGGGGGGCGACGGGTGGTGACAACAAGACTTCCCTGCTACCCCACTACCCCCTACCACTGTTGTTGTTGTGGTCTTCAGTCGTGAGACTGGTTTCATGCAGCTCTCCATGCTACTCTATCCTGTGCAAGCTTCTTCATCTCCCAGTACCTGCTGCATCCTACATCCTTCTGAATCTGCTTGGTGTATTCATCTCTTGGTCTTCCTCTAATATTTTTACCCTCCACGCTGCCCTCCAATACTAAATTGATGATCCCTTGATGCCTCAAAACATGTCCTACCAACCGATCACTTCTTCTAGTCAAGTTGTGCCACAAACTTCTCTTCTCCCCAATCCTATTCAACACCTCCTCATTAGTTATGTGATCTACCCATATAATCTTCAGCATTCTTCTGTTGCACCACATTTCGAAAACTTCTGTTCTCTTCTTGTCTAAGCTATTTATCGTCCACGTTTCACTTCTATACATGGCTACACTCCATACAAATACTTTCAGAAACGACTTCCTAACACTTAAATCAATACTCGATGTTAACAAATTTCTCTTCTTCAGAAACGCTTTCCTTCCCATTGCCAGTCTACATTTTATATCCTCTATACTTCGACCATCATCAGTTATTTTGCTCCCCAAATAGCAAAACTCCTTTACTGCTTTAAGTGTCTCATTTCCTAATCTAATACCCTCAACATCACCCGACTTAATTCGACTACATTCCGTTATCCTCGTTTTGCTTTTGTTGATGTTCATCTTATATCCTCCTTTCAAGACACCATCCATTCCGTTCGACTGCTCTTCCAAGTCCTTTGCTGTCTCTGACAGAATTACAATGTCATCGGCAAACCTCAAAGTTTTTGTTTCTTCTCCATGTATTTTAATACCTACACCGAATTTTTCTTTCGTTTCCTTCATTGCTTGCTCAATATACAGATTGAATAACATCGGGGAGAGGCAACAAGCCTGTCTCACTCCCTTCCCATCCACTGCTTCCCTTTCATGCCCCTCGAGTCTTATAACTGCCATTTGGTTTCTATACAAATTGGAAATAGCCTTTCGCTCCCTATATTTTACCCCTGTCACCTTCAGAATTTGAAAGAGAGTATTCCAGTCAAAATTGTCAAAAGATTTCTCTAAGTCTACAAATGCTAGAAACGTAGGTTTGCCTTTCCCTAGTCTAACTTCTAAAATGCCGTAGGGTCAGTATTGCCTCACGTGTTCACGGAATCCAAACTGATCTTCCCCAAGGTCAACTTCTACTAGTTTTTTCATTCGTCTGTAAAGAATTCGCGTTAGTATTTTGCAGCCGTGACTTATTAAACTTATAGTTCGGTAATTTTCACATCTCTCAACACCTGCTTTCTTTGGGATTGGGATTATTATATTCTTCTTTGAGGGTATTTCGCCTGTCTCATACATCTTGCTCACCAGATGGTAGAGTTTTGTCAGGACTGGCTCTCCAAAGGCCGTCAGTAGTTCTAATGGAATGTTGTCTACTCCCGGGCCTTGTTTCGACTCAGGTCTATCAGTGCTCTGTGGAACCCTTCACGCACTATCATATCTCCCATTTCATCTTCATCTACATCCTCTTCCATTTCCATAATATTGTCCTGATGTACATCCCCCTTGTATAGACCCTCTATATACTCCTTCCACATTTCTGCTTTCCCTTCTTTGCTTAGAACCGGGTTTCCATCTGAGCTCTTGATATTCATACAAGTGGTTCTCTTTTCTCCAAAGGTCTCTTTAATTTTCCAGTAGGCAGTATCTATCTTACCCTTAGTGAGATAAGCCTCTACATCCTTACATTTATCCTCTAGCCATCCCTGCTTAGCCATTTTGCACTTCCTGTTGATCTCATTTTTGAGACGTTTGTATTCCTATTTGCCTGCTTCATTTACTGCGTTTTTATATCTTCTCCTTTCGTCAATTAAATTCAATATTTCTCCTGTTACCCAAGGATTTCTACTAGTCCTCGTCTTTTTACCTACTTGATCCTCTGCTGCCTTCACTACTTCATCCCTCAAAGCTACCCATTCGTCTTCTACTGTATTTCTTTCCCCCATTCCTGCCATTTGTTCCCTTACGCTCTCCCTGAAACTCTCTACAACCTCTGGTTTAGTAAGTTTATCCAGGTCTTATCTCCTTAAATTCCCACCTTTTTTCAGTTTCTTCAGTTTTAATCTACAGTTCATAACCAATAGATAGTGGTCAGAGTACACATCTGCCCCTGGAAATGTCTTACAATTTAAAACCTAAATCTCTGTCTTACCATTATATAATCTATCTGATACCTTTTAGTGGCTCCAGGGTTCTTCCATGTATACAACCTTCTTTCTACCACTAAAACTGCCAAAACCGATACTTAACGTTGCGACCCCATGAAGGGGCGGAAAAAATAAGTAGAAGAAGGAAGGCGTGTGTGGTAACGGGTCTCTCGATCGCCTCGTATTCGTTTACTTCCTACGGCCTCGTCACTTAGCTGCTCAAATCCCTGTTCACAGGCATCGCTATTTAACCAGTCGCAGATATTTTCATCATCTTAGTCTTCAGAACGAGAAATTTGTATTAAAAAAAGAAAACGTTGTAATTCTAAAATAATTCCTCAGAATTCGCATTTTTTTTTCAGAATATCTCCTAAGCATGCATGAATATGATTCCTGACTTTTCCCGGCGTTATGACTATTCTGTGATGTTTCGGGACAGTAGCCGTATGACGTCGACATCTTGTCACGTCAATTCGCAAAACAAATATTCAGACATCATCAGATGAATCTAAAACACTTGAGCGACTAGTCATGAGACCTCATGGAATACGCACGGATCACCCGTGAGACAGGCGATCGGAGCTACATGTATTTGTTTTAATGCCCTTACAGATATGTTGCGAGTAGTATCATAGAAAGAAACTCCAGGTGATTTGTCTCGTTCATTGAACCGTTTCTGTTCTGTTGTAGAGAAGTCAGAAATAGAATTCGTGCAGTTACCAAACGTCCTTACAACTGTATTTATTTTTACTTAGCGCTCTCAAACATTGGAAGATACACACTATTCTTGATTTTTTGTGTAAGATATCATTTTAGAATAGTGTATTTAGCATGATTGTGATTGCTACATCTAAATTCTTTAGTATTGGGAAATCGCTTCATGTCTAATAAGCAGATCGTCAAACTGTTGTTTGCCTCAGAAGCCAATAGTTATTACAATATTTGTCGAACGTTGTTTCGGGAGTTTACCATTACACACACTTTGTTCTACTGCATTTAATACCGCTGCCAGGCAAACTTTTCCCAACACTTGTACAGTTTTCGTCTCTATAGAGACGCTCGACAAGTTGAAAGTCCTCTTTCTTCGCCTTTAATTAAAAACCCAATTATCCAGAAAACTTCCTTGCAACCTCTCAGGGCAATGCGACTTTGTTTGCGGTGGAAAGTTTCCCAACTCTTTTGCGTAGCACTTGAGATAAACAGCAACAAAAATAACTCTCAGAAATTACCTCAGATTATTCTTAACAAAGCCTTTGCATCGTTGATAATATCACTACTGGACGATTTATTTATCACAGCAAACACTGCGAACACGATAAAAGTGCGAAGCTATAAAATGAAAGTATCTAACCCCCTGGTATTCCCTTTTGAGCAGACACGAATATATTCCAGTTATGCTCTTTCAGATATGTTGGTTTTTCGCCGATTCTTTTGGGTCTCTTGCTTGTTATTGCACTACCGTAACCACATCCCTGTTCACAGACTGCAGTATTATGGAGTGTATCAAACTTGTGAAGTGTACGTTCGTGTCATATAGAAGACATTTCTTGATCCATCGCATTTGATGACGTACGTTTTATTGTTCCCGTCTGTTCAAAAGGATGGGCATGTTGAAGATTTTTGACAGACTTACTGTAAGTCATATTTATTTTTTCTAGCCATACGAATTGGAATCTCCGGGGTGTCATATTTCACAAAGTAAGAAATACAATAACTCCAAAGAAAAGTTCTAAAGGTTTTTAAATGTAGCAAACAATTTGTAAAATTGCATGTAATGATTGAAATTTTGAATCCTATCAACCATGCGCTGACGCTTAGTTTGTGTGTATCGCATAGACTTTGACAAAAGGAGGCTGAATAACGCACACGTCTCCAGACGATGAATACTGGCAACATAAAGGGAAAAACATGTCACCATATCAAGGCCCATACTGCCTGACAACAGACGTGCATAAATATTCTGTTCCAAATTCGCTGCTGTAGTCTTCGTCCAACACACATTCCCATTCAGTACTTGTATCACTGCGCTTTCACAACTGCAAGCTATACAAAAGTCGACCGTCAACATATAAAGTAACTGGTTCACAGCGGTGCTGACTGGATGATGGAGAGGATGAAGGTGAACTTTAAATCCGGTTTCTAGGTCCAGAAGGAAGTCAACATGCGTAAATTTCTAATCTCAACCTCCTTATCTCGGTACTGTGTGACACTACCTCCTACTGATGACATCATTCGCAATGAGACCCTTATTAACCAAAGTAGACTCTCTGTAGAACGTTCAAAAACCAAACGAACCCATACTGTTGTCTGAATTGTCTCGCATATGAATATTACTTCAAACCAAGCGTGTAAATCGCCAACCACCGCGTAGTATTCAGTTTATATTTGGCTGATTGATATAGCTACCTGTTTTCCTGGTAAGATTGACAATGAAACAGTCACTGTTGCAAAGTATTTTTATTACGTCTACTTTTAGATTTTGATTTAGAAATAACTTTAAAGATAACATTGCAACCGTGACTTTTATTTTCCGTATAATCCAACTACTTTGTCCTTTTTTCCTCGGTAGCAGCAGCTGCATTCTGGAAACGCTTTCTAACATATTTTCCTGTAAAGAAAGGCATAACAAAACGTTAAAAAACTGCTGCAATGTTTATTTGCTGGAGGTAGATAAACATTACAGCAGCCTTCGATGGGACTATGATAGGCTCATGATGCCGTCGTTTAGACATACTGAAGCTGAGGAGCGTGTACAGCACTTTGTCATTCCAGAAATATAGTGCAAATTACTCCTACTAAATCCGAAGAAAGAAAAGTTGTCATCGCTAGGAGACATTGATACCGGCCTCAGTTTGGCTAGGAAGAGAGTCAGCAATTTTTTTGGTGCATGCCCTGTCGTGCTGACGTCACACACTGGTGATCAGTTTGAAACGGAACTTGTTGTACCGTTCCAATGTTTTAATAAATTGCTAGCACGCAGAAATTATTAGCAAGAGTTTCTTCTCTTGCAGGTAATACCTCCGCTGGTGTCCAAAAGGAGAGAATGGACTAAACAGGGTTATTTATTGAATTTTTTTCTGTTGTGTACCACGTTTCCCATTTTCCTTTCCTTTGTGCGGCCTGGACGGTATATATGAGTGAGTGGGTGAACTAGCAGAAAGCTTTAGGCACAGATTGTAGCACCGAATGAATGGTCGGTCTGGGGTAGGGCAGTACCAACCCCCCAAGCGTGAACAAGTTTAGCAGAGACCAAGTTTGCAGGTCAGGGCAAAGACGACACGTAGGCGCGCGTATTGGCTCTGTCAGGTTGGCATGCCACCCGCACTACGTTTGTAAGCGGAACGGTTAGGCGAATTCGTTTAGAAGGGCACTTGTTCCTGGGTCGAGGCGTTGGGCAGACATGGAGACGCAGCTCTCGTTTTGGTAATGTTAACATAGCTATTAGATTGCCTGAAATCTGCTCTGTAATGAAGTCCAGATGTTGAAATCAGGCGCGAAATTACCAGTGAACCCCATAAGGGAATTGATTTTCTTAATTTACTCGAATTTCAGTACACCTTGCGTTAGTGCCTTGTTCAGGCAACGCACCATGTGCCTTAAGATCACGGTCCCGTTATTGCTCTGTGCTTAACGGAAATTCACTCATTCAATGTATTTTAATCTGCTCTTCCATTTACAGTAATATTTTGGTTTTTTTTTATTTATTTCCCATACGTTTTCTTTGTGAACCTGCTTTCGCGCCACGTGGTCGGTTGGAGCAACCGCCGCATTGATAAATTGTAGTTTCGGTCGGAAAATATATTGTACACGATGAATAATCATACGATAGTGAGCGAATGTAAAATAGGGAAGGAATAATCGTGTCTGTCCATATTTTTCTGGGTTTCTGTTGGCTACTGAAACTTGGCCATTTGGGTTGAACAGCATTGAAGTGATATTTCTTGTGCACCCCCATAAAGAGTTGATCTGTTGGCGATGTTGTGCGTTAAGTAAAATACTCGTGCCACTAGGAAAAGTATCGGGTTTTAATGCCCACTGATTTGATAAGGATTTGCGTAATACTCTCCCACCCTCACCTAGTTTTGCTTGTATTGTCTTTGCGGAACTTGTTCTAAGTAATCTATAGTAGCTGAATGTAATAACCGAGGGCTTAGGTGTATTTGTGCGGTTGTATAGAATTACATTGAAGCCAGGTCTGCGCTCCTCTATCCCATTCCATAAATACGTGGGGAAACTGAACCATGTTAACTAGAGACCTGTTTTGATTATTTACATTGCAAGAGAAACACTACTAGTTGTTGAAATGCCATCGGTACTGAATAAATATCAATTAATCTCTACCCTCGACTGATTATTTACTCCTTCCATCATAAAGAATAGGTGGCAGACAGTAGCACAGTTGAATTCTGGGTCATGAAAGCAAATAAAAGCTGTATAATGCCTATTAAGCCCTGTATAGGTGCCTTCTGTAGTGGTTCAAAAAAATGCGTTATCCGTTGCGTTCAAATTTCTACCGGTTCGTTAAAAACCTTCCGCTAGAAATGATTAATACCCAGCAATAACTCGCAGGGGCCAGTAATTTCGTGGTCCACACGAATGTAAGAAACCAGTTACTACGGACGGTAGCTTCCAGGAGTGGTAGGACAGGTCAAAGCGACGGTAATCTACCTACTAGGTGGACTTTTACCACCACCAGTACTGGAAGGTTACGTTGCAAGTTCACGCAGACCCACCAAGCAGCGGTGATGTTGATTGCTGACTCTCACCCGCTCTTCTACTCCCAGACATCTATGTTCTCAAGTCTGCGCGATTTAGAGAGCCAATCGATGTGCATTATGCTTCCTGGTCGTTCTGTGAAGACGGGTGTCGTCATCTTAGAGGATGGGACTCTCCGCGGCATACTCATGACGAATATGTTAGAGAACGGGCGACAGGTGGGAACCAAGAATTTTGAAATAATCGTTCCGGTTTATGTTGACGGCAACGTGAATGAGTGGGCCCCAAAAACGGTGCGAAAAACACACCGAAAATATCAAATAACCTGAATCACACGTTTCTCAGACTGTGAGTTCAGCACTCGATGCCCAGGGTCATTTCAAAAGAGGCGGGACGGTGACTCGCTGGAACACTCTGCTCGTCTCCAGTCAGCCACCGTTCCGTCTCTGAGCTTTCAGGCCCAGTCCAATCGTGCAGCTTCCCGTGCAGCTGTGAGAAGTGTTCTTTCACGAGGTACCGTACCCTGCTCCAAGGTTCAATGCGAGCAGTTCCCTTCGCAGGGTTGGCCCGGAAACTGGTTGCGAAGGATCTGCCTTGACTGGCAGCAGCAGTTCCTCTCGCCTTTCGAACTGATTGTCATAAACAATTAAACAATTTCTGAGGGGTGTGGTTGATCTATTATTCTGTTATTCTGTTGATCTATTAATCTGAGATGTACCCATTACCCTGTGGCTCCTGCAAGATGCTATTTCCACCCCCACACTACTACAGAAGTCAGACAGACGTCCCAACCGTTCTAAAGAGAAATGCCTGAAAAACTTTCAGCAATAAATATCTTCTGGAGTCGTCTGCTGTAAGGAAATGACACAAAAATTCACAAAATTTCCTACGTAACTAGTGGGATACTTGGGTACTGGAGTAGTGCTAGTTAGTGTAAGAAAAACATGAAACTAACGAAAATTATTATTTATTTTGCAAAAATTCTGAGAAATCACAATGACACTTTTACTTATGAATTGAACACGTTATATCCTGGTTCTTTTCGGAATGTGAAGTTACCTCTCAACGATAGGATTTGCTAATGAAATTTCTACACAAAGCTTAAGATGGTTGTAGACTTGGCAGAATTGCTGAGAGGCGCGCCTACTCAACTAGAATAATTATCCTTTAGAATGTTGCTAGTTACGGTCGAGGCTGTCGCGTGTGAAATGCAGTGAAGTGTACTGTTGTGGAAGAAATTTGGGGCTCGCAATAGCTGTAGCGCACAATACCGTAAGCTGCGATGACTGCTGTCTGCGCCGCTCGCTGCTGACAAATAACATAACTCTCGTTCTATCTGGATTGACCTTCGCCAATCAAACTCTCCCTATGCCTTGATGAAGCCAAGGATTCCCATTCGCCCCTAGTCTAACTATTGGCGTGGTACACTGGTCAGATAACCAGTCCACTGCGATGCCACTCAAAATTCGCTCGCAGGCGTTTAACCATAAGTCTGTCCGATCACACCGTACAATAAGTGTGCCAGCCAACACAGTGAACAACGCTTAATTGCAAGGACTCAATATAGAGTCGCCCTTTTGATTCGCTCTCGACAGAGGTGCTCTCCCAGTGAAGTACTGAGGAGAGACTTGTTCCTCGCTCTCTCGAGTACACGTACGAGCGCGCACGCTCTCATTACATGTTCTCGCTCCAAGAATGACAATGGAACTGACGCCTCTCCATGCCAGACGTGAAGGAATATATCTTTCGGTCTCTTCCATTACTCCTTCAGCTCAAGGCATCAGAAATATCGTATGCCAATTAGCATTGCTCTTCTAAAACGGAAGAATGACGTTTCGTTTAAGGCGACCAATCCAGAAGCTTGTAGCGTTGGCGTTTGCTGTTTCCCTCTGAAAATCTCTGAAACTGCGTGCTGTGTCTAAGGAATGCGTAGGCTGGCCGCTCCCACACAATGTAGCGGAATTTGCTTTTAAGCCGAACATGGGGTCGTTCCCCCTTTTCACTCGGGCCCACGCTGTCTGCTTCGGGTGGTCACCAGCTGACATGGGCTTGGTCGTCCTCTGAAGGGCCTGAGGGTCCGTTGTGCGTCCTCTCTCCTGAACTAAAAGCCTCTGTCTGGAATGTATGTGTGCACGCCAGCCTCGAGTATTTCAACCACGGTGCGCTCACTTGTCAATTGCATATCGTTTACATGAATTCATACAACATTGTCTTATCGAGTTTGGGTTCGAATGAAGCGTCTTGATGTGCGGAACATGATTGTGAGGGTGGAACATGTAAGCAATGAAGGTCAGGAGACCACGACATCTGACAATTTAGTCATAAACAGTCATAAACAATTAATAACAATCTGCGGACCAAGACGGTGATGTTAGGCCGCAATTAGTGGCTATGAGCGTTACGTCCTTCTTCTTGCACACGGTGGACAGTCCGCAACAAATCGGAAAAGTCATTCACGGCATGGTCATTGGCCCGTCCAAACATGATAGCTCGTCTCAGTTACGTCTCATTCCGACGAGTCTCCGCATCGACCCATCCTGCTGCGCTCACTCCGTACACCCGAGTGGCACGTGCTTGCCAACCTGCGGTGCAACTCATAAGACCTAGCGGCGTCCCTGCGTGCTTCCAACGTCAAATACCAGTGCTGCAGCATCGGTGCTCAAGTGTGCACCCCCGAAAGTGTGCCGAAGGGAGGCATAAGAGCAGGCCGGGACAGTCTCTGCCCCATAATGAGGAGGTTCTTCTCGACGGTGCACCACCTGCTCACCAGTCGATGGTTTGCAACACTGAATTGTCAGGCTGTGTGTCTTCTGTCAGCTGTTAACATCTGCAATAACTGGTGGCAGCGCCTATCACATAAGCACTTTAGCACTCTCATGGCCGCTGACTCTTGACTGTAATGGTGCTCGTTTTCTCCCGGTGAATGTGGTCCGGTGCTCGCTTCAAAATCGTTCGTGAAATATCTTGTTTGACGGGAACCCCAGTATCTGGCTGCGGTTTGTCCGTTGACCACGGCTGCCTTGCCTATCCAGCTCTCCGACAGTACACAGTCTGATGACAAGGCAGTTAAGCGCCGTACCGAGATACGTTTGCTTTACGTAAGCGTTCCCTCTCGAACACACTTCCGTCACTAGTTAGATCGCTTATGAGTCTGACGTCATAGACAGCGATTTCAGTGACAGGAGGCTTTAGACACGTACCAGTAAACCCCTTGCCTGATTCTTTAAAGAATGCAACTCGTGCGTGTAAAATCGCTTCAGATGTTTGATTAATTTACACATATGATGTTCTTCACGGGTTTGCAGCCAGATCATGTCGTCGCCCAGACACAATATTTCGGCGGACCAGCTGACCGCCATCTTCAGGTCAGTTAATGCTAGCGCACTGCCTCGCCGGAACAGTCCCTAACGATAAGTCGTACAACGATAATGGTAGAACGTGCCCTCCTCCATGCACCGTACTGTAGCTTGCGAAGTATGAATGTAGGTACAGATATAGTATCACAGATACATTCGGTGTCGTATGTCGATACTGCATGCTAATTGTGTTGCAAGTAATAAATTAAAACTTTTTCAGGAAATGTTGCGCCACAGATCGTAGATATTGGAAAAATATCTTAATTAACCTACTTGAGCTTCTCACAAAATCTGTATTTCAACAACCAGTCCCGATCAACTGACTATCGCCAGGTTCTAGAAACCATTTAGGTCATCATATTAATAAAAAGATCAGTGACAACATACAATAAAACCACAAATCTGTCACTTTATTTTGAACCGTGTATGTGTTGTCTTTACGTGGAAATACAGACACTGATTATTAAATTTTCCACTTTGGATTCATTTTGGCCGGTATAAATTTGTCCATTGGCATACTAAAATTAAGAAGATGCACAAAAAGTGGAAATTCAAGAATCAGTGTCTGTCGAGACAACGCCTACATCTGCACAGATCTAGATAAAGTTACAAATTTAGCGTTTTATTTCCTGACATCAATGATTGTATACAGGGTGTCAGACTCAAACACCCCTGATTTCAAGGACCCAGGAGAGAAAAACCACAGTAGATACGACAGTGAAAAATACACCACATTGTAGAGCATCTCAAAGAATTTGTATTCCCGCTTCAGAAGTGCCAAGTATCGTAGCCAGATTGCAACATGGTCGCATGAAGTCAAAATGGCGACTCCACAGCAGCGCGTGCAAGCAGTAGTGTGGTTTGCAGAAACAAAATCTGCCATTACTTTGCAAAGAAATTATCGTCGTGTGTATGAATGTGATCCACCAGATGTGAAAACAATTATGGCATGGTATAGGAAGTTTCTGGAACAGGAAGTGCTCTGTAACGTTCTGACAGTGCACGTTACGGAGTTTGAGAAGAGACTGTGGAGGACATCACAGAGGCCCACGTCGGTCAATTCGTGAAACACCTAGGCAACTTGATGTACCTCGATCAACATTGTATTGTTTAGTTCACTAGTGTCTTCATATGTGTGCGTACAAAGTGCAACATCTGACGCGGAACGACAAATCACGCCGACAACAATTTGCTGCGGATATGCTGCAGCGTATTGATATGGATGCCAGCTTCCTGGAAAGATGTTTATTCTAAGATGAGGCAACCTTTCATCTATCAGGAAGGGTTAATGGGCATAATGTTCGGATATGGGGTTCGCAAAATCCGCACGTTGTCATTGAACATGTTCGTGATAGCCCTAAACTAAACGTCCGGTGCGAGCTACTGCATGACAGGATTGTTGGACCGTTCTTCTTTGCTGAACAAATGGGTCAGTGTATCTGTACATGTGTACCCTCAGATACAAAACTTGCAACCGAACATCATTTTTCAACAGGATGGAGCTCCGCCGCATTGGTCAACGGCTTTTTGCAAGTTTCTGGATGGGAAATTTCCCAATCGTTGGATCGGAAGCGGAGGACCAATTGCTTGGTCATCACGTTCACCCGGCATTTCGCCGCTTGATTTGTCCATGTGGGGATTCGTGAATGACCGCGTGTATGCGACCAAAGTCGACGATATTCCTACGTTGCGACATCGTATCACTAACGCGATTATAACAATAACAGAGGAAATGTTACAAAGAACTTGGCAAGAAATTGAATATAGACTCGATATTCTTCGTGCAACAAACGGTTTAATTGTAGAGGAGTATTGATAAATAAATAAATTCTTTCTGATGCTTTACAATGTGGTGCACTTTTCATTGTCGTACCTACTGTGTTTTTTTCTCTAGGTCTTTGAAATCAGGGAGGTTTGAGTGGGACAGCCTGTATTACCCTGATATGAGGCCGCAAATGCTTTTAAGAATCTGATGATAGTCAGTGGTCCGAAAGTGATGTTTGCAAAAACAGACAATGTCCGATGGGATAACCGCAATCCGTCTTGATTGCAAAATGTTTTTTCATATGACCGGTTTCGGTTCCTCTAGAACCATCTTCAGATATGATATTTCGGTTACAGGAGTAACCTGTCCACACACAGCAACCTTCACATGCTGTGTCACATAAAATTAGTTGGCAGAATGCACGTCATTTATATTAATTATAACACTGGTCATATGAATAAACATTTTGCAATCAAGACGGATTATAAGTAACATTGTAAAACCAATGATTCCGGCTATCCCATCAGACATTATGTCTGTTTTTGCAAAGTTTGTGCCACGTCAGGCTTCGGGATGCTTTACGAAGTTGTTACGTATTAGGACAAAGATAATAAAAGAAAACTTGAAAATAAAGTTTAACAAAGCATGCTTAGACGTAGGGATTACTCCTATATACTCAAAAGTAAAAATCAAGAATATGTCAATCATAACACAAATAGTAAAAGGTAAAAGTGAAGTATTATGGGTTAAAACTCAAATTCGAGAAGCATATAAAATGAAAGACAAGTTAAATAGAGGAGTTTTTAATCTTCACTTCATTCTAGGTAACATTTTATCCCCATTACAGTTAACATACGTATGTGGAGAGATTGAAAACAGAATTGACAGGGAGAGAGAATTAACTGTAGACAGACAGTAGAAGAAGCTTCTTAACCTAGGTGTAAAATTTAATATTGATAACGAAACGGGACGTAAAAAGTTGCATACCTTTTATGAGAGGGCCGTGAACGTAACTGAGATGGAATTAACAAAGGATGAGCAGAACCTTTTAAATAAAGGGCTGCAGTATAACCTAAATCCCGCAATTCAAATAAAATAAAAAAGACTGTCGCAGAAGTGAAAGTTGCATGTGATATCGCAAATATGAACAGATACGAACAGACCAACACGGCAGTTAAAGTGAAGAAGTCGATTTTAGATGAAATGCATTCTGCGCACAAGAACAGAAACGAACTACTAACTCTTAAGGGCTTGAATAAAAAGTTAGAATCACATAAGGCTATCGTCACAAAGGCAGGTAAGGGCGGCACTATGGTTTTAATACAGGATACAGACTATATAGAGGAAACCGAAAAGATCTTTATGGAGAACGGAACAGTAGAGGTCAAGAAAGATCCAACCAGGAAATTTCAAACAGACACAAGGAAACAAATAGATAACAGTGTGTTTCTCTTCACGGAGGAGGAAAAGTTTAAATTGAAAGTAATGAATCCGTGAATCCCCGACTTACGGTCACAAATAAAGCTCCATAAGGTTGAAAAATCGATTCGCCCAATCGTCAATAATACCAGTAGCCCAAGTTATAAATTAAATGAAGAGCTAAATAACAGATTGAAGGCAGCATATGAATATCGTCGGACTTTTAACATTAGGAACAGCTACGAATTTGCCGAGGAAATTAAAGATGTTGCGTCACTAGCTTCATTGGATATCACCAATCTGTACAGAAACATTCCCGTAAAAGAAACGATTGAGATCATTAAGATCAATCTCCTAACTCATGGTAAATTGGCACTGGGGGGAAGTGATTCAACTAGTGGAAATGTTGGGACAAGTCTTGTTGTTCAATTACTTTACTTCCAATGGTAAAATTTATCAACAGAAAGACGGGTTGGCAATGGGAACAGTTTAGCTGGGACGCTGGCTGACATTTTTGTAAATCACTTGGAAAACGAATTTTCTTTGATGAAAATCCTGATATCGCTGAGAAAATCGTATATTACAGGAGATATGTTAGCGGCTCTATTTTATTATAGAAAGGAGATAAAAATGATATCGAAGACGTAGCACAAAAAATGAGCTCTCAACACCCGAAAATTAGATTCACTATGGAATTTGAAGAAGACAACCGTATAGATTACTTAGCTTTAACACTAATAAAGAAAGATGGGAAGCATGAATTTAGCATATTCAGAAAACATACGTGTACAGATTTAGTTATCAATGAGTGCTCTTGTCACCCACCACGATATAAATGGGCATATTTTACTTCGATGGTATAGAGGCTACTAAGATTGCCACTAAGCTAACAGAAAGTAGAAAAGGAGCTAAGTATTTTAAAACAAGTGGCCGTAGCGAACGGATATACGTGTAAGCAGGCGATGAATATATATAAGATAAAGAGGCAAACGAAACAAATAGAAGGAAGTCAAGTCGCAGTTAAGAAGAACAACAAGAAAAAATATGTGGCTCTCACTTACAGTGGAAGAATTACAGATAAGATTGAAAGATGCTTTCGTAGATCCGACGTTATAGAAATAGGGTTCCGAACAAATAACACGCTAAAATTGAAGCTCCAGCACAAAATATGTAATAGTTGGATTAAATTTCAGGATTCAGGTGTATATAAGATCATAGCGCAGACTGGTAAGAACTTTGAGACCAGATTCAGGGAGCACACACACTCTCAAAACAGCGTTTGGGGCGCATATGGCTGCCTCAAAACACTCAGTCACGAACATTGAACACAATTTAGACATCCTGCATCCTGTAGAGTTCACAAGGAACGGTTTCTTAACATTTTGAAAATCCGGATTTAATCCTCAACGAGCAAAGCGAGTTCAATCATAACGCCTGTTTTAGTATTTATGACGACTTACTAAGATGACAACTGTTGTGTGTTGAGGTCCAGGCCGAGGGATGAGAGATGGTGCATGGTGGAGAAACTGGAAGACGCGTGCAGCGCCTGACGTCGATGACGGGGCCCTCCTGCGCGGCTCTCTTGCCCACGACAATGGACGTCAGACGACTGAGCGGATCGCGGCATAACACCGAAATGGAGGAAAACAAGTCCACACCAGCGCCATAGATGTAGAAATCGCCCTTTGTTTTTTTTTTGATCGTATAAAAATGATAATTTTACTGTGTAGTTTAATTTTATTTTAACCTTGACATCCACAGATTTTAATTAAGTATTTTTAGAGGCAAAAGTTAATTACAAAAATCTACTGAATACAGTATGGGCATATTGTAAGTAGGCTGTTTAGGTTTTCTTATTGGTAACGCCACGTAGCGCTCTTTATGAAAATCACTGACTGTGCTGTGTGTAGTCTGTGGCTGGTTGGCATTGTTGAAATATTCGATATTGTAGTGTTGGGCAGTTGGATGTGAACAGCGCGTAGCGTCGCGCAGTTGGAGGTGAGCTGCCAGCAGTGGTTGATGTGGGGAGAGAGATGGCGGAATTTTGAGAGCGGACGATCTGGATGTGTGTCCATGAGAAAGAGTAAATTTGTAATATTGGATGTCATGAACTGCTGTATACAGGGTGAGTCACCTAACGTTACCGCTGGATATATTTCGTAAACCACATCAAATACTGACGAACCGATTCCACAGACGAACGTGAGGAGAGGGGATAGTGTAATTGTTTAATACAAACCACACAAAAATGCACGGAAGTATGTTTTTTAACACAAACCTTCGTTTTTTTAAATGGAACCACGCTAGTTTTGTTAGCACATCTGAACATATAAACAAATACGTAGTCAGTGCCGTTTGTTGCATTGTAAAATGTTAATTACATCCGGAGATATTGTAACCTAAAGTTGACGCTTGAAACCTCCGACGTTCAGTTGCGTGTTGTAACAAACACGGGCCACGGTCGGCGAGCAGCATCTGCAGGGACATGTTTACGATGACGACCGTGTTTACGAGTGTGGCTGTAGTGCACTGTTGTGGTTTGGTCTAGCTGTCGCAGTGTCCGCATGTAGCGCTTGCTGATATTGTTATTCTGCATTCGTCTCCGCACGGAGACCAACTGTAGTACACCGTCTTACCAGACTTCTGTGGTAGTGTAGTGTTGTAGGATCTATGACCATGGTGTATTCGAACTCTGAAAAGGCGGAGATGATACTCATCTATGGCGAGTGTCGACGAAATGCAGCTGAAGCCTGCAGGGTGTATGCAGAACGGTACCCGGACAGAGAGCATCCAACGTGCCGCACATTGCAAAACATCTACCGCCAACTGTATGCAACAGGTATTGTCGTAGCACGCAAACAGGTGCGTAACAGGCCCGCCACAGGAGAAGCGGGTGCAGTTGGTGTGTTAGCTGCTGTTGCCATGAACCCATACATGAGTACATGGGACATTGCGAGAGTCGGTGGACTGAGTCAAAGTAGTGTCATGCGCATACTGCATCGTCACCGCTTTCACCCGTTTCATGTGTTGCTACATCAGCAATTACATGGTGATGACTTTAATCATCGAGTGAAATTCTGTCAATGGGCATTAACAGAGAATGCGTTGCAGTTCCACCTGTTTACCGATGAAGCGGGTTCCACAAACCACGGGGCCGTGAATCTACGGAACATGCATTACTGGTCCGTGGACAATCCTCGCTGGCTCAGACAGGTAGAGCGACAGCGACCGTGGACTGTAAATCTATGGTGCGGAATCATTGGCGACCACCTCATTGATCCTCACTTCATTGCAGGGGCCCAAACAGCTGCAACATACATCGCGTTTCTACAGAATGATCTGCCAACGTTGCTCGAAAACGTCCCACTGGAAACGCGTCGACGTATGTGGTATCAGCATGATGGTGCACCTGCACATTCCGCAATTAACACTAGGCTGACCCTTGACAGGATGTTCGAAGGGCGTTTCATAGGACGTGGAAGACGCATAAATTGGCCAGCCCGTTCTCCTGATCTTACACCTCTGGACTTCTTTCTGTGGGGTACGTTAAAGGAGAATGTGTACCGTGATGTGCCTAAAACCCCAGAGGATATGAAACAACGTATTGTGGCAGCCTGCAGCGACATTACACCAGATGTACTGCGGCGTGTACGACATTCATTACGCCAGAGATTGCAATTACGGTTTCGAGTACTTAGGATGCATATTCTCACAGGATGGCAACATAGTGTAAGAACTGGAAGCGAGGTGTAGCAAAGCTAATGCAGTGAGCGCTCAGCTACGATCTACTCTCTTCTGCAAGAAGTACCACGACTAAGTTATCTGTGCACCGTTCAATCTTGCGACCAACTTTGTTGTATGGGAGCGAAAGCTGGGTGGATTCAAGTTACCTTATCAACAAGGTTGAGGTTACGGATATGAAAAGCTAGGATGATTGATGATTGCAGGTACTAGTAGATGGGAACAATGGCAGGAGGGTGTCCACAATGAGGAAATCAAAGAAAAACTGGGAATGAACTCTATAGATGTAGCAGTCAGGGCGAACAGGCTTAGATGGTGGGATCATGTTATACGCATGGGAAAAGCAAGGTTACCCAAGAGATTCATGGGTTCGGCAGTAGAGGGTAGGAGGAGTCGGGGCAGACCAAGGAGAAGGTACCTGGATTCGGTTAAGAATGATTTTAAAGTAATAGGTTTAACATCAGAAAAGGCACCAATGTTAGCACTGAATAGGGGATCATGGAGGAATTTTATAAGGGGGGCTATGCTCCAGACTGAACGCTGAAAGGTATAATCAGTCTTAAATGATGATGATGATGATGTCTTCTGTTGTTTGTTCTATGTCTTTCGGCTGAAGAGCAGCGCATATGCTGTTGCCAGCCCGCCCTGATGGGGAACTGAAATACAATAAAGGAAAAAAAACCAACCAATTTTATATGATGCAGCATATGTAGGTTGCTGTGTGTGGACGGGTTACTCCTGTAACAGAAATATCAGATCTGAAGATGGCTCTAGAGGAACCGAAACCGGTCATATGAATCCGTCTTGATTGCAAAATGTTAAGTAACATCCGAAATTGGTGGTTCCAATAAAGATTTAATCAGCAGCTCAAGGTCGTAGCAGTTGGTGAAGTTTTACGCCATGAACACCGAAAATGGAGGAAGCGAAAAATGGTTTCCCTTTCATTGTTTTTTCTGGTGTGTGAGTTTGAAATTATGTGTAGTTTCTTCGAAGTCGCTAAGTGCTTTCATTCCCAAACACAGTTTGGATAACTTGTGCAGCGAGAGTTACGCCGCCTTGACACGTACATAGTCTCTAACTGTGTTATTTGACTTACTGTGTTAAATCTCTAATTGAATAGGTAGGTTAATGGTAGGATTTCAGTTTCTTAAATTATGCCTCTAATCATGTGAAATACGTCAAATCAAATTCAATTAGCCCCTGAACTAGTTATGTAGGCATCCTGCAACTGCGAGTGTGCGACCAGGTGACCACATCATCCGTTCAGTGGTACAGATTCGGGTTAGCCACAACGCAGTGTACCGCCTGCCAGAGTTCCGTTACTCTAATTCTCGACATCATGTAGTGTCCTCTATGACATTCCTCTCCACAAGATAACAGGACACAACAACACTTAAAAATCAATTGCGTTGAGATTACAGACGAAAGTATTTTTAAAGCTGTGGAGATTTGAAACTGTCTTTTCTACATACACTCTATACATGTAGAGATTAGGCAGGCAAATCATGCACTTGGTCTCCGACGAAACAGTTTTTCACAGTTTCGTGATATAACGGTATGAACTCGTGCAGATTGTGAAGGCCCCTTCATCGCCAGCGAAAGGTTTACATTCCACTTGCGCAAATCTAATTCCTCACCAAACGTACTCCAACTCTATCCTCGTAATGCTGCCGATGGACCGAGAGCGGGTGTATGCAGTCCTCTCCAACTGTAAAAAAATGAACACCGACTACCCAGTTACCCCTCTCCGATAGGTGGAGCTCCAAATGTTGAAAGTAACAGCTCCGCTTAGTTCCAGTCTCCTTAATCGGTCCGTTATAGTCGCATTTTTCAATATGCGTGACGTCAGAGTAAACAAGTGGGATAAAGAAGTGAGTGACGGAAGGATACCAAACCGCATTTTAATAATTCTAGTAATTTTTGTCCCCTATAGGATGGATTATTTCTAAAAGTACTAAGAACAGTACAGGGAGCGGTTTTAAGAATCTGTACCACTAAACGGATAAAGATGTCACCCAATTCCACAGTCTCAGTTGCAGGTGGCCGGCCGGTGTGGCCAAGAGGTTCTAGGCGCTACAGTCTGGAACCGCGCGACCAATTCGGTCGCAGGTTCGAATCCTGCCTCGGGCATGGATGTGTGTGTGATGTCCTTAGGTTAGTTATGTTTAATTAGTTCTAAGTTCTAGATGACTGATGACGTCAGAAGTTAAGTCGCATAGTGCTCAGAGCCATTTGAACCATTCAGTTGCAGGATACCTACGAAACCGAGGGGCGCATAGAATTTGATTGTCCGTATTTCATATGATTATTAGCAGAATTAAAAAAAACGGAATGCTGTCAATAATCCATTTAATCAGCTAAAGATTTAACACAGTGAGTCAATAATACAGTTAGAAACTATGTACGTCTAGAGGTTTTTTTTCAGAAGTGCATAACTCGAAGTCGTCTATAATTATTGTATTACTACAATCTGTTTCATTTACCAACCATCTTAGTTGTATGAAAGGTCATATATTGTATATCATTAAGGTGGTTAATAAATAATACAATTTCTAACAATAAAACAAATATAAACAAATACCTGTCATGCACGTTATAAAATATGTAACAGCGTTGTCAGTCATCTACAAAAATGTTTAGCTTTAAATAAACTGCAGGAAACTATTGGGAAAAGGATAAGGGCAAATATTGGGCTGTTGTAAGCGCTTACGTTGAGAAACATTTGTGTCAAGGTGGAGGACATTTCATGTATAACATGTTACACACTGCTTTTATGTACTAATGGTACCATTGATCACCCAATTTCGAGATACACAAAGACCCCGTGACACTGTGGCTACGAAACATGAGTACCGCCTGTGTCTCAGTGGATTGCCTAATGTGCTTCCGCCGGCCGGAGTGGCCGAGCGGTTCTAGGCGCTACAGTCTGGAACCGCGCGACCGCTACGGTCGCAGGTTCGAATCCTGCCTCGGGCATGGATGTGTGTGATGTCCTTAGGTTAGTTAGGTTTAAGTAGTTCTAAGTTCTAGGGGACTAATGACCTCAGAAGTTAAGTCCCGTAGTGCTCAGAGCCATTTGAACCATTTGAGCCTAATTTGACTGGTGACTCTCACGCGAACGACGCCTCAGACCGGAAGCACGTCTTCACCCGCTGTCGCCACAGTGCCTCCCATGCTTACATTTTAAATGTGCATACTGGAGTGTCAGAGGACTGACATCACTAGATGACTAACAGACTAGTAGGAGAATTGTACAAGATAAACGAATCTATCGGGGAAGTGACAAATCTACAAATCATTTCCTTCTCGTTAGCGAAACGTTAGAAAATTATTCTTTGGGTAAGGTGGAAACAGTACAAGGGAGTAGTTAACAGATTAACGGTTTCTGTCTATAATGATTACCGAAACCGGTAATCTGTTAACAAAAAGTTTGTGACCATAGACGTAAAGTAAAGGAAATTTATTGCACATACAGGTCACTGTTTTATTCGAGAAAATGTCGCAGCTTGTGAAAAGAGGAGAAAGACAGTGAGAAATGTAAGATGACCTGCTCGAGGATTGTAGTATAACAGTAAAGATGAGTGAGTAAATGTATATTGGAAACACCAAGATTAGAAGAAACATATATAGAATGGAACAATATCAAACAATGAATTATAAGAACAGCTACAGAAGTAAGAAAATAAAATAATTTCTTAAGAATATGGAATACAAACATAAAATAAGCTTTAAGAGACAAACAAAAGACCTGCTCGAATTTAATACAAAGCGGCTCAGAAGAATCGAGAAAAAAATACACAAAACAAAGAAACAAAACTAAAGCAATATTAAAGAACGCTCATATGGAAAGCTGGAATACGTTTCTCAGCCAACTGGCAAATGATGTGCATGGATATATGGACTTGCCTTATAAATTGTTGAGAAACCTAAATGAAACAGTGGGAGATACTGAGAAGATGGAGATAACTGAAATTCAGGACTGGGTGAAACACTAGAAAAATCCTTAGTGCAGCCGGCCGAAGTGGCCGTGCGGTTAAAGGCGCTGCAGTCTGGAACCGCAGGACCGCTACGGTCGCAGGTTCGAATCCTGCCTCGGGCATGGATGTTTGTGATGTCCTTAGGTTAGTTAGGTTTAACTAGTTCTAAGTTCTAGGGGACTAATGACCTCAGCAGTTGAGTCCCATAGTGCTCAGAGCCATTTGAACCTTTTGAATCCTTAGTGCAATCGTACTCAGGTTATAGAAGAAGAGATGTCAAAACAATAGCGTTAAATCACGTAAGTATAAAAGAGTTGGAAGATACATTAAGGGGGACAAGGTATAAAAAAAGGCTCTCGGTTCAGAAGGAATTATTGTGGAACAAGATAAATGCGGAGGAATGCTACTGAGGTATCATTTTCTGCTTTTGATAAATAAATGCTGTCTTGGAAACAGAATACTGAAGCAGAGGGAGTATCAAATACGGTACCAATCTTCAAAAACGAGACAGGTCCAGTACAAAAAATTTCGGACTGATTATCTTTAACACAGGTACAAAATACATGCCAAAATAATGCACGTTTGCAACCCATAGAAAAGAACAAGTTATCTGCAGTTCAAAATGGGTTTCCCTTACGTAGATCTTGAAACCTGAAACCTCCCCTTAGAAAAATTTATGAATGATTGTGCTGATAAGCTACATTCGTCGTCACTATCATTTCTCAATTTACTTTGGAGCCTAGTGTTGCGTTTTTCACACGCCATAATTATCACGTATTTCACACGTTAACACGAAAAGCACAATTTGAAGAGCAAAAATAAGAAAACACATTAACATAGCACTAAAAATAACATCTAGTTAATTGCAAGCGCAGCTGCGAAATACTTAATGCAAATCTACATGCACGCCACACCTGTTTTACTGTACAACAATGAAAAACCACAACTACAAAGGATATTCTCTCTACAATTACGTGCTAGCAATAAACAATAGCTACACTAATTACACAAACTACAAGAAAAAAAATCAGAAGATTTTAGTGAGGTATCCTCGGCTAAGGGTCGACATATGAAACCTCCCCTTAGAAAAATTAATGAATGACTGTGCTGATAAACCTCTTACATTATTTGATTTTCAAACAGCTGAGCAGAACTGAATGTATTCAGACATTTAGCTCTTTACCTATTCTGATCAGCACTAAACTGACACACAATATTTAAACTGACACACAATATTTAGTGTTTCAATAATCCCTACAAAAGAATGGCCCTGACTAACAATAACCTATACCTTTCATGAATCGCTTACCTCACAAAAATCTTCGTTACTCGAACTACTGCAATACAGCGAGCGCCAATACTGCCAGCTAAATAAAAGATTCTAACTACTGAAGGCACTAACTACTGATAGGCGTAGTTAGCAAATGAAAGATTTTGATAGAGAACAAACAATGTATTTACCTTAATAGTGTTCAAAAGTCATTATATATATATATATATATATATATCAGTTCATGACATCCAGTCTTACAAATTTACTGTCTCTGATGGACACACGTCCAGATCGTCCGCTCTCAAAATTCTGCCCATCTCTCTCCCCACATCACCACTGCTGGCGGCTCACCTCAAACTGCGCAACGCTACGCGCTGTTCACATCCAACTGCCCAACACTACAATATCGAATATTTCAACAATGCCAACCAGCCACAGACTACACACAGCACAGTCAGTGATTTTCATACAGAGCGCTACGTGGCGTTACCAACATAAAAACCTAAACAGCCTACTTACAAGATACGCATAACAAAAACAATGTTGGAGAAGGGAATATAAACTTCCGACACATACTGCGTCGATAGATTACGAAAAGGTGTTCGACAAGCTAGTTACGAAGATACTATTGGAAAATTTACAAAGACATGTATACCCTAAACATCCTATGTTAAATCAACACAAAGGTATGTAGATTTGTGAGTTCTGGCCCTAGACGGGCCAATGGATCCCGACGGATCGCGGTGTCATCCTTTGCCTCTGACGTCACAGGATGCAGAACGGACGGGCATGTGGTCAGCACACCGTTCTCCAGGTCGTTGTCTGGTTACTTGACCTGGAACAGCTCCTAAACCGTCGATTAGGTCCCCAAATGGCCTCACGTGACGGGGTGCACACCATACCTGTCTTCACACCAAGGAGAAATCTCAGACACTACCGGGAATCCAGGCCAGGTCCCCGCACAGCAGTCAGCTGCAATGACCACACTGTTATGGGGATCTATGACCACGTAGATGGACTCAACAGACAGATAGTAAAGGAGCATCAAGTACTAATTATAAATCAATGAGTAAGACACAGTCTTTCTCCGGCACTGTTTAATATACGCTGTACACTAACGTCATGAAAGACATGGGAAGGCCCTAATATGGTGTCAGACGTCTTTTGCGCTGCATAGTGCAGCGTCTCGACGTCGCACGAACCCCACAAGTCGTTGTAAGTCCCCTGCAGAAATATTGAGCCACATTACCTCTAGATCCAACCATAATTGCAAAACTTTTACCAGTGGAGGATCTTGTGCACGAACTGACCTGTCGATTATGTCCCATGTCGGGTGGTCTGGGTAGCCAATCCAGTCGTTCGAATTGTCCAGAATGTCATCCATAAAAATTCCATCGTTATTTGCAAGCCGTCCAGGGTGGCCGAGCGGTTCTAGGCGCTACAGTCTGGAACCGCGCGACCGCTACGGTCGCACGTTCGAATCCTTCTCGGGCATGGATGTGTGTGCTGTCCTTAGGTTAGTTAGGTTTAAGTAGTGCTCAGTGCCATTTGATTTCGTTATTTGCAAACATGAAGTCCATCAATGGCTACAAATGGTCCTCAGGTAGACAAACATCACGATTTGCAGTCAATTACCAGTTCAGTTACACCAGAGGACCCATTCCATTCCATGTAAACACAGCCTACACTATTTGGGAGGCACCACCAGCTCACACAGTGCCTTGTTGACAACCTGGGTATGTGCCACATTCGAACCCTACCATCATCTCTTCCCAACTGAAACCGGACCAGATCACGGTTTCCCAGTCCTGTAGGGTCCAACCGATATGGTCACGAGGTCAGCAGAGGCGCAGCAGGCGATGCCGCGCTGTCAGCAAAGGCGCTTGCGTCAGTCGTCTGTTGCCATCGTCCATTAACGCCAAATGTCGCCGCATTATGCAAACGGATATGTTCATCGTTAAGTTTTCTGCGGTTATTTCACACAGTGTTGCTTGTCTGTTGGCACTGACAACTCTACACAAACGCCGTTGCTATCGGTCGTTAAGTGAAAGCCGTCGGCCAGAGCATTTTCCGCGGTAAAAGGTAACGGCTGTAATTTGGGATTCTAGGCACACTCTTGACACAGTGGAACTCGAAACATTGAATTCCCTAATGATTTCGAAATGGAATGTCGCATACGTCTAGCTGCAACCACTACTCTCGTTCAGGATCTACTAACTCCCGTCGTGCGGCACTAATCACATCGGATACCTTTTCGTATGAATAGTCTGGATACAAATGAGAAGTCCGCCAATGAACAGCCCCTTCATACCTCGTGTACGCAAAACTACCGTGATTTGTATATGTGCATGTTGCTATCCCATGACGCTTGTCACCTAATTGTATGTAGACGACACCACACGCATGTGACAAGGTACACTTCCAGCACAACGTACTAACCAATTTTTTAATACGCTGCTATTTGCTGCTTATAGATAAAACAGTAGACGGATTGGGAAGAACGTTACATAATTTGAAGCTGTGCTCAGTTCAATATAATATAAATATTTGCACAAACAAAACAAAGCTGATTGCTTTCCAAGGTAAATAACTCCTAAGAACCAAAGTAATGATAACTAACCAACTATGTGAACAATTCCCTAGCTTTAGTTACCGTGGATATAACATGTCTTGTGTCGAGAACAGAGGCATATGTAGATTATTAAATGGAAAAAGTTCCAAATGCTATGCAGCTCCATAAGAAGAACGTTAAATAATAAAACCCGGAAGGATACGCAGCTCACACTCTATACTGTATGGTTGTCTCTGTGCCACTTTGAGACAGATGTAAAGGGCGCATACTGACAGCGGAAATAGAATTTCTAAAGTCTGCAAACGGACGTTTAAGATGAGATTGATTTAGAAATGAAGAGAACAGAATTATAATCTAACCGATATATTACAACTACATAAAAATGGAAATACTATCTAGCACGTACGAGTGAAGGAAGACTACCAAAAGTAGCAAGTAGATAAAGCCTGTAGGGAGAAGAAGTGTTCGAAGACCAAAGAAGCGATAGGAATTTATCATATGAACCTGGAATAGGCCCAGTTCTTGTTGAGAAGAAATGCAAAAGAAGAAGCAGAGACGATTTAGCGACACAGACGGCAACTGCTAGAGTTTTTCGAGTCACTAGATGCACTTGAGACTATTCACCGCATGTCAGCAGAAGTGCAACCTCTCCTGTCAGAAGGAGAGAAGGTCTGCCAAACGATCCATCATGGGGTGCTTCTGAGGAACCCGCCCTGAATAAAAGCGTTCGTTAGTACAGTGTGTGATGGGTCCGGAGAACAGGCTCCGTAGTCCATGTCACTAGTGCAGTCTTGTGCGATGGTAGATGATTCACAAGTAGTCCGTTTGAAAACGATTTAGCCGTTAGTAATTGAATGACAAGGAGAGAAGTACTACACCTTGCGCCATTGCCCATGATTGTATTCCCGATCCCTACGCAGTACTTCACGGTCTGAGAACATGAGACGCTGTTGGTGGTGGTCCATTCGTCGGACAGGATTTCTGTTATGAAAGGACACTAACAATCACGCCGACGAAAACTTTAAAGTTGTAAGTAGGCTGTTTAGGTTTTTTTATTGGTAACGCCACCTCTGTATGAAAATCACTGGCTGTGCTGTGTGCAGTCTGTGGCTGCTTTGCATTGTTGTAATACTCGCCATTGTAGTGTTAGGCAGCTGGCTGTGAACAGCGCAGCGTTGCGCAGTTGGAGGTGAGCCGCCAGCAGTGGTGGATGTGGGGAGAGAGATGGCGGAGTTTTGTAATTTGTCATGAACTGCTATATATATGATGATATCAAGGTAAATACATGCTTTGTTCTCTATTAATATCTTTCATTTGCTAACTATCCCTATCAGTAGTTAGTGCCTTCCATAGTTTGAATCTTTTATTTAGCTGGCAGTAGTGGCGCTCGCTGTATTGCAGTAGCTTGAGCAGCGAAGATTTTTGTGAGGTAAGTGATTTGTGAAAGGTATAGTTTAATGTTAGTCAGGGCCATTCTTTTGTAGGGAATTTTGAAAGTCAGATTGCGTTGCGCTATAAATATTGTGTGTCAGGTTAAGCACAACAGTCTTGTAAATTTGTTAAAAAGGGGACGTTTCATATGTCGACCCTTAGCCTAGGATACCTCACTGGAATCTTCTGATTTTTTCTTATAGTTTGTGTAATTAGTGTAGATTTTGTTTATTGCTAGCGCGTAATTGTAGAGAGAATCTCCTTTGTAGTTGTAGTTTTTCATTGTTGTACAGTAAAACAGTTGTGGCATGCATGTAGATTTGCACCAAGTATTTCGCAGCTGCAATTAACTAGATATTATTTTCAGTGTTATGTTAATGTGTTCTCTTATTTTTGCTCTTCAAATTGTGTTTTTCTGTGTTGTCGTGTGAAATACTGTGACAATAATGGCGTGTGAAAAACGTAACACTAGGCTCCAAAGTAAATTGAGAAATGACAGCGAAGACGAAAGCAGTGTGTTAGCGCCACCGTGTAATGAATTAACTAATATTCAAAGTAGTAATTTGGTAACTGTGCATAGGGAAATGGAGCGGACGGTAAACAATGGCGTAGACAGTGAAACAAATAGTGAGCAGGGAAGCATTATCGATCGATCGGTCGGCGACAGCTCGCCTCAGGAATCCGAAATGACAGGAAACAATCTCGGAAATGCTGTGGATTCAGGATTTGGGTCCTCACCGTTTTCTCAAATAAGTCAAGACACATTTTCTGCTTGTCAAAATGTGAATGTTGCCGGTGCAACTTCACTGCCGAAAAGCACTGAGGAACGTGTTTCAGACACCATTGCATTGTTATTACAATTAATGCAACAAATGGGACAAAAGCTTGAAAAATTAGACACAATGGAACAAAATCTTCAAAAGTTAGACACAACGCTTGAACAAAATCAGAGTCAAACACAGCAAAAGCTACAAAAGTTAGACACAATGGAACAACACCAGAGAGAAACACAGCAAAAGCTTCAAAAGTTAGACACAATGGAACAACACCAGAGACAAACACAGCAACAGTTAGACGCAATGGAACAAAAGCTTCAAAAGTTAGACTCAGTGGAAAATAAGCTTGAACAAACACGTGAAGATTTAACTACCGAGTTACATAATATTGAATCGAAATGTCAAAAAGTCTGTAATGATGTAAAAACACAAATTTGTGAGCATTTTCAACCTATTTTTTCGCGGCATGAAAATGTATTACAGAATCACGAAGCAGCCATAAAAGAACTGCAAACCATTGTTCATGAAAATCATGAGACCTTGTCGGCTAAAACTGACTCAGTGGCATCTATCGATTCGGTTACGCAACTTGCAAAAACTCAAGAAAACTTAAAGGACACAGTAGATACTCTGAAACTTGGTTCAGAAAAACACACTGAGGAAATAAGTACACTATCGGAGAAAGTAGCCGAACTTTCGGATCAGTTCACTAATTTATCTACGAAGGTAGATGATAATCTGAATGACACAAAACCGGTAGTCTTTAATGACACAGAAGAGAGCGAACAAATTAGGAAACTGAAACAAAATCTGAATCAAATTAATACGCAACACCAAAGAGAAATCCGCGAAGTACAAGATCAGCTGACACAGGTAATACAAGAATTACGTATTTCAGAGGACATTCGCGCCCCAATACGGGAAGAGGGACATAGAAATACGGAACAACCACAAAATAATAACACAGGACATTTCGGAAATTATGAAAGAAATTGGCAAGGTGCACCGAATTTTGAGATGGAACCGCCGAAACGACGTATCAATGACCGATATGCGACTCGCCGACATGATGATTTTGACTATAAGCTGTTCATTACTACACGTAAATTCAAAACGTTTAAGAATTCTGCCAACGACATTCATCCACAAGCGTGGCTCCATCAATTCTCTCATTGTTTTCCTCCCAACTGGTCATTAGAGCACAGATTAGAATTTATGTGTGGCTATTTAGAGAATGAACCAGCTGTAAGAATGCGATCGGTCATTCACGATTGCCACAGTGAAGGAGAATTTTATCATGCCTTCCTCTCAGCATATTGGTCTCAATCTACACAAGACCGAGTAAAACATAGCATCATAATGATGAAACATTTCGAACAATCTGAATTCTCCAGTCTTGTGAAATATTTTGAAGACATGTTGCACAAGAATCAGTACCTGTCAAACCCATACGGCCCCTCAGAACTCATCCGCATTTGCTTAATCAAATTACCTGAACATTTACGACATATTATTTTGGCAGGACGTTGCAAAGACGACATTGAAGCTTTTCAGGGACTCTTACAAGAATTAGAAATTGACACTGACAATCGCAGAACGCGGAAACAGGAACACAACAATTACAGGTCATATCCGTCGCAATTCCGCGATGAAAGAAATAATAACTGGGCGCGACAAGGCTATTCTCACAACGTAAATCGTGACCGAAACAGACACCACCCGTATGACAATCGTTGGCAGAGTAGTAATAATTACAGGGAAAGATCACCTCTCCGCGGTAATGACTATCACAGAGACAATCAGAGAAAAAGACAATATGGGAACCAAAACAATTATTATCACGAGAGACAGAATAACTTTAGACGCAACGGTCCAGCGCGCAGTTACGATTCAGGGAGAAATTCTCCACCACGTGACGGACAAGGAAGAAACTACGGAATCTACCGACATGACTACAGACGATATATTCGTAACGACAGACCTGAATTGCATCAGAACTGGCGGGATTCAAACAGGGCAGGGCCTTCTCGTCAGAGTGAATGTGTAGAAGTTAGGTCTCCTAATCCCAATAACGGCGCGCGCCAACATAGAGACAGACAATGACTCGCACAGCAGGCAACCGCGTGCGCCCGCTGGCTCCGAGAAAAATAACATAAGATGCTAGCCTTGAGAAAAATTTTAGCATTCTTTACCGATGTATACAACATGATAATTGCTTTGAAGTTGAAACTCTGTGCACTAGGAAGAGTAAAGGTTTACACCACATTTCACATGTAAAACCGTTTATTGAGAGATGATCTGCTTTTTAACTTAGTCTTTGCCATAAAATTTTTCACTTTACATTACTAGTATGCTTGTCAGATTTAGAATCTGTTAACATGCAACAATGTTTGAAGTTAAATATCCAGTCAAGAACCAAGAGAACTTATTGAAACAGAAATTACGAATGCATTGTTATAGTGAACAGACGACACAGTGTTATTGTGTGTGTACATTCTTGCTTGTTAGTTGCATGATTACGTAACGACTATAAGGCTTACATACTTAGAAAATTTACCAGTACTGCAAATGAGATTTTAATGCAACATTTTGTTTTTCTTGAAAATACATCCTTTTTGAAGTACTTTCTGTGGGATTAAAGATGACTTAGCATTTGGTTTCTTTGACAGCTACACGATTATATCACGACGCTACTAATGAGTGACAATTTACAATGTTGCTTTTGCGGTGTATCTGTTTTATATCTGCACAGTTTTTCTGAAATCTTCTGGAAAGTAAAACAGGTTTTAGTAGTAACTTTTGTAGTATAGCTACAGTGCGACAGGGTTTTCCGTAGCACAACAATACATTACAGTACAGTACTTTCTTCATCACGCCAATAAGTATAATAACTACGATATCTATACGCAAAGCATTTCGTTTTTGTGTATCGTGAGGTAAGTGCATTGACTTCTGCAGAACTTAGCTTTCGGAGGACGATAACTACGACACTTACACAGAGATTATCTTACAACAAGACGCACAGTTTAGCGCTACATTACACGTATTTGAGTGATTAATTTTGTGCTTAAAACGTTTATTTTTTAAAGATTTTTGAATTATAAAGAAAGTTTTCTGTGATACATTTCATTCCATTGCTATAATCTGTAACACCTGAGGGTATAATTACATTAATCCTCAGGGGGGTACACGCCTACTTTGTGTACCATGTGTGTGGCAACCACAAGGAACCCTAGCTAATATGGTATTTGCTTATACAACTTTACACATCGGTACCATATTTCTCTAACACACAAATTACACAGCTATCTGATCATTTAACTGAGAGATAAACATTTTTTTTACTACATCAGTGACAGATGTTTACGTAATTACACAGTTGGATAACTTCACACTTATGAAATTGTATTTTGTCAGTACTTTGTGAACTGTTCATATTTTTTTGAAACCATTGTGATACTATGAGAGCTTTGAATGATGTATTTGGTATGGGATCATGATTTTAAAGTACGTTTGAGGCGGATGACACTTTTAACATGAGCAGAGAATTTTTTTAGGTTTTGAAATTATTGGAGGAAGCTACGACGTTTTTGAGATTTGACTGAGGTTTTATGATGTTATTATTACGGCGACGATGTGTATTATGCTGCTGAGGTATGTTTATGGTCAAGAAGCTGATGCTATATGAGGAATTTGATTATGCTATGTATTTTATGATGAATTATTAAAGAAGCGTCGACGAATATATATATGTGTAATAAGGTAAGGAGTAATGAGTAGCGGTTAGGGACTCTTGACTTGTGAAAAAGGATGTTGGAAACCAAGAATCGTACTTTAAGAGTTATGAAATGTGTGTAAATGTGTGAATGTTTCACAATGACGGCGAAAATTTCTTGGACACTGTTATATTTATAGGATTTTGTTTCTACAGATTTGCAACGCTAATTTTTGACCTGTGAGATATTTTTATATGAGACTGCCACTGTAGCGGAAACTGCTGTCGTAAATATTTCCGTACGAAAGTTAAGTGACCACCTGCACGTAATGTGTCGTGGGCACACAGCTGTGTCCGACGCCTGGAGAAAAAGTCATTAGGGTGTGCCTTTCCGGAAGCACAGGTAAAAAAAAAAGGGAGGCCATTATCCTCGCTATTGACATTCGTTTGTAGAAAGCATCGTAAATACGACACGCTAATAATAACTTGGAAACATTCTTACATCTGCACACCTGATTAGGACAAGTTTCTATCTACGAGAATTGAGAGAAATGCCATATGGCTTGCTTTATGTATTTGTTTACTCATTTTGTTTATTATCTAGTTTCTAGCTGCACTGCAGCACTGGTTAAAATAAAATTTTATAGATGTACTAATATAAATATTTTCTGTCTCCAGATCCAGTAAATAATAGTTTTGTGATATATTTCCAAAAAAAATGAGGGAGCATAAAAAGACATTTCCCTTCACAGGAATTGCATAAACAATTTCTTTACGATTTGGTAACTTATCTGCTAGTGTAAGTTCTCGTGATGCATCACTCTAGTGTTAAGATGTGACATAGGTATTAGACTTGCCCATTTTTAGTGTAATACTTTTTCTGCTTGAACTTTGTCATGTTTAGGTATAAGTTATGCCGTTTGCCAGGCATAGTGCTACTGAATTTTAATTTGTGTTACTCTGCTAAGCCAGATTTATTTTTCTTGTTTGCTGCACATTGCCTCATATTAGTTGTAATGTTGAATTGCTTGGTAATTTAAATTTACTGTAGCTTGCTTTGCCAGCTTGAAATTTTTGTCATTGATGTTTGTGTTACTTGATTTGTTCTGCTGCATTGCCTCGTCCCTTAGTTTAGCATCTGAGCTCAGTAGATTTAAGTTAGCTTAAGAGGGGGTAGACTATATAAGAACCTAACTATGGAGAATATGGAAAGAATGCATTCAAAGTTATATGAAAAAGATTTGGGCCAAATGAGTATTGTACAATGAGCCATATTTATTTTGAAAGAAATACGGTTAGAATACAGAAAAGAGGTACAGATAGAACTTTTTGGGAATAATGATGAATGAAGGGAGATCTCCAAGAACAAAAAAGGTTTTGTTCGCAAAATACTGCAGTACCAAATGTTATATTGAAAACAAACCCTGTCCTTTCCCCCTGTGTTATTATGCTATGTGTTTGTGTACCCTTGTGTATTTCTTTTCTTCCTGTCTCTGTGTACTGTTTCATAGAAATTTTTTTCTGTTCTAGTACTAAGCTACATTCACTATGATGAGGAATACTGTTATCCTCAAATATAATTTGCATTAATAATATGTTATTTTCTTTGTAAAAATGTTTGTAGACATTATTTATTCTGGTTTGTTGCTCACATGTGAAGGTGATGTTTCAAAAGTTCTTCTGATCTTTATGTGTTTACTTATGTCATAATTCCTGTAACACTGATGTATATGTTATTTCGATTCTTTTGTAAAGCCTGTATTACAAATGTTCTCTGTATTGTTATGTTCTTTAATGATGTATTTTGTACCTTTGTAATTGTATTCTCATGTTATAATATTGTAATTGACACCAGTTCATCATATTATTAACTTGTAAGTTACATTTCACTGCACACGTTTCTGTTGGTCATAGTATATGGACAATATGTGAGAAATAGGGACTGTTAGTGTTTGCACGTGTGTTAATAATTCAGCAAGGGACTGGTTAACAGCATTGCTGGTTCTAAGGACAATTCCAAAAACTTTGTGAGTGCACAAGTGGTGGTTATGGACTTGCTATATTATCCGCAAGACTCTTCAATGGTGATTGTGCACCTGCACAGTCACAACAGATGGCTGCTGGCCATCTCTACAAGGACTGCAGTGGGTCTGCACCTCTGGTGGCCCACCAGTACCATTATCTCTACAAGGACTACAGTGGGTCTGCGTCTTTGCTGACTCACCAGTACCATTATTTCTACAAGGACTGCAGTGGGTCTGCACCTCTGGTGGCCCACCAATACCGTAATCTCTACCAGGACTGCAGTGGGTCTACTCTGTGATGACCTACCAAACGATATTCTTCAAAACTTCGATTGACTCCGCTGTGGGTTTGCTCTGTTGTGGCCCATTACCTGTCAGCATGTCAAGAGTCAGCACTGTCTTTCCGTTGGAAGGACAACACTACTTCTTCAAGACTGCATGGAAATCCACTACTTCCGTGTGCATTTTCTTTTACTGCTCAGACTTTGGGAAAAACACTGCAATGTGATGAATGATCAGGACTGTCTTTATGGACTGTGAGAAAATTTTAGCTTTTGACCAACATTGTATCAATAAGTGTGTGCATTTGATTTCTTTGTTATTGTAATTACGATTATGAAAAATTTTAACAAATATGTATTGGCCAGTCCCCAAAAAAATTTGTAAAATTTTTTGTGGGGAGCATGGGGGCTATGTAAGTAGGCTGTTTAGGTTTTTTTATTGGTAACGCCACCTCTGTATGAAAATCACTGGCTGTGCTGTGTGCAGTCTGTGGCTGCTTTGCATTGTTGTAATACTCGCCATTGTAGTGTTAGGCAGCTGGCTGTGAACAGCGTAGCGTTGCGCAGTTGGAGGTGAGCCGCCAGCAGTGGTGGATGTGGGGAGAGAGATGGCGGAGTTTTGTAATTTGTCATGAACTGCTATATATATGATGATATCAAGGTAAATACATGCTTTGTTCTCTATTAATATCTTTCATTTGCTAACTATCCCTATCAGTAGTTAGTGCCTTCCATAGTTTGAATCTTTTATTTAGCTGGCAGTAGTGGCGCTCGCTGTATTGCAGTAGCTTGAGCAGCGAAGATTTTTGTGAGGTAAGTGATTTGTGAAAGGTATGGTTTAATGTTAGTCAGGGCCATTCTTTTGTAGGGAATTTTGAAAGTCAGATTGCGTTGCGCTATAAATATTGTGTGTCAGGTTAAGCACAGTCTTGTAAATTTGTTAAAAAGGGGACGTTTCAAAGTCAACGTATGATCGTTTCAAAGGCACACTTGCAGCATGGGAGCTGATATATTGCAAAAACGTAGATATAAGTTGAGAATATAAATAAAGAATTGCCTAACATATTAATTAGTATAAGCGGTTGTATCGATCGTGGCGTGCAACCGCTGAAACATTAGAATAATTACGCAGTTCAGTTGTCTTGCGTTTATTATAAGGCGTATGGATTTTCTAGTGACCAAATTCGTGAATTTTGGGAATTAATGTAGCGATGTAGGTGAAACAAAGTCTCATCACTGAAAAAGATTGGATCTAAAACACTAACTCAATGTCGGTTAACAAATCATTGAAACCATTCACAATACGTTATTCGTTTTGCATTGTCCATACAATGTAAGTCGTACAACAGTAATTGCATACGGGTACATCACTAGTTCTTTGGTTATGTGCTCCCGTATGAGAGATTTTAGCCTGTTACGATAATCCTCTCAATAATTTTGTTGCACTCCGCAACATGATGTCCGAAATGTCGTCAAACTTCCGTTCTGTTAAAATTGTGGGCCTACCAGTTCGTCGCGCATCATGAACAGAACCCGTTATTTGGAAAAAATGGTTCAAATGGCTCTGAGCACTATGGGACTCAACTGCTGTGGTAATCAGTCCCCTAGAACTTAGAACTACTTAAACCTAACTAACCTAAGGACATCCACACATCCATGCCCGAGGCAGGATTCGAACCTGCGACCGTAGCAGTCGCACGGTTCCGGACTGCGCGCCTAGAACCGCGAGACCACCGCGGCCGGCGTTATTTGGAATTTGCGAATTAAATCGCGTACAGTGTCACGACGTGGACAACCGTATACCTATGCACAAGCGCCCTAAATGTGCATATCTGTTAACTACAGGCTCGTTCACGTAGACCTATACACCATACATGCGGGATATGTCTGGCGCGGACGCGCAGTAGACGGTGATTAACGCGCGAAACGCAAATAGAACTGTCTGATCTCTTGTAAAGTCATTTGCTCTACCGCGCGAAACGCAAGGGGGACAGTGTGACATATTGGAACTTCATTCGTTCAAACAATTTATGTGAGCTCAAGGTTCATATTTAATAAGAAATTGTTTTTTATCCTTATTTATTGATTGTTATTGTCTTACGTAGGTTACTACTGTTTTGAATTACAGACTCAACAGTTAGTTTCATATTACGACAAACGCATATGTGTTTATACAGCATTTTGCACATGGAGGACTCACTTTATTTTGAAGCTACTGCCATGCCAGTGACAGTAAATCTTCGGATTTGGGCAGAACGACGACGAAAACTAAAAGCCAGACATTGTTGAGTTCGACCCTTGCTGTAAAGAAGGGATGAAGGCAGGGGTTTATATTCACTGCTTGTGAAAGGACTGAGGCTCAAAGATCCGCAAGAATTTCGGAACATCATGAGGGTGGACATGGCCTGTTTCAAGAAGCTGCTGTCTATGATTGAGCCGTACTGCGGCTCTCGTTGGTGCTGTTTGTAGGTTTCCATCCTCTGTTGGAGGCCAAACCGTATTGTTTAGTTGACATGGTTGCAGTTGTTTGTCTTCTCCTGTTGACTGGCGCCGCTTGGTTTCGTAAGTGTGGCATGTCCACTAGTGGCAGCAGCAGCAGTAGTTATCGATATGTAGTAACTGTAGCCCTACCTTTGGGGAGACGTCGTGGTTCTTCTGGGTCGTGTGAGTGTGCGAGTTCGGTTGGGGACTCAGGACGAGCCAGGTCCATATAGTGCGAGAACACGCCGGGACCGCTGGCGGCGCGCGTGGACTGCCGGATCGGAGGCCTGTGGTCACGAGGGTGCACGACCTCGTCGTAAATCGGATCCTGCAAGCTTTAAGATGAGTGCATTTGGATTCAAGTAGAGAAACCCCCATCATTGTGAGATCTTGCGATTCTCCAGTGACTTGGGCTCGTGTAGCTCCTCGTAGTGTTGCCGAGGCAAAGAGCAGCGAGTGGAGTGCATGGGGAAAGCGGATCTAATTAGCTTTCCTGGACTTCTAATTACTATTTACTGAGTTCAGTTTGTTACTATTTGTTAAGTTCAACCAGCGGTATTTTTGCTGCCTCGTGGCTGCTAACACCCCAGTTACCTGCCCTGGGGGTTAGTGTATGTAACGGCAGTGTACGTTTCCTCACCTTGCCGCTGCTGTCCAGTGAGGGTTGTACTTTTGACAGCTTTCTTGATTGTAGGTTGGTTGGCGATTCTTCTATTGTGGTGGAAGTGATTCCTTTCTATTTCTGGGCGTTCTGAGCGCAGTATGCTGTGGGTGGAATCCAGGCCGCCGGTTCTGGCTTTGGCCTATTTTTACATCTGTGCATTTGGTTTATTGGACGTCAGGTAGCCTCAGCAATTATAATTAGTCATTCGCTAGACTGCCACTAGTCTGAGTTACCATCTTGTGAAGTGAATGCTACGCTCGGTTGCCTGTCTCATCGCTCGGAAAAGGGTTTTTTGCCGGACCTACTCAGAGGTCGATTCCCGGTGCACCGTCTGTGACTGGCCCTTGTGTTTTATTATTGTATTTGCTGTTTTATTGTATGTTTCTAAAATTTTCTATATAATTGCCATTCTCGGCGTTACAGCAGGTTTAAATGATTATGTTACCAAGTTTACCATCATTTTGTCTCACCCATTGGGTGATGAGATGCCCACATTTTTTAAAATTAACATTTGCTATTGCATTGCTGTTTTACAGTATGTTTGTTAAATTTTTTTATAATTGGCGTTCTTGGCATTAAGGGCCTTCAGCCGTGTCTGTGGTAACTTGCCTTAAAATTCTAATTGGGATCACATTGGCTTGATTTTAAAACATTATTTGCTGTGTCTGTATTTTATGCTCATTTGGTAAATTGTAACGCACTGAAAGCACTATTAATTAGACAGTTGTTTATTCTTTAATTAATGACGTGTCATATCTTCATTTATTGCTGAGTCTGGAATTGTCGTTTTAAAATAAATGTGTGAAACTGAAAATGGAACCAATAGTAACTGCCCCATCATCAATTGCAACCGAATCCTGCCTTCCTTGACTACCAAGTTTCATTGATAGAAGATAGAATTAGCAAGTGTGACTTTACGCGTATCGTGATTATACCAGTCTAGATCACGAATAAAATACCGGTAAACGCCCTGGTACGTTGCAGGCTGGTTGTAACATTTTCCTTGCGACTGGGGACTCTCTTAAGTCTGGCTTTCAGCCACAGAATAGCACAGCACACCATTTCAGAAGTCGTTGTGCGTATAGGCACTGCAGTTTGCAACGCTTTACAGGACCAATACTTCAATGTTCACTTGTGTTATTTTTACAAGTTTGTGTGTGTGTGTGTGTGTGTGTGTGTGTGTGTGTGTGTGTGCTACTCAGAGTTTTGCAGACCTCGTCTGTCGCACTGGGCCAAAGTGCAGCACTTTCTGGTCTATCACTGCGAGTGCTTTTTTTTTTTCTGGCATGCTGAAATAAAGCAAGAGATGAAATCAAATCAAACATGAACTTTCGTAACCTACGGCATTACGATACAAATCGAAAATCACCGTGTAACGTTAAATGCTTATTAGAAAGAAACGATTTCCAATCTACCGTATTATGATGCAAAGAGCCTTAAGTACACCTTTCCTCGCTGTATGCCAGAATTATGACGCTTAACGCCTCTTTGCTCAATATCATTTCTATAATACGAACTAATCAAAAGAAAGAATGCTTTCACTTTGAGCTATGATAAAAGGAAGTATACTGGCAAAAAAAAAAAGTTATGTAGTTATGATAACCTACCTAATGTAAAAAACAAGGAAAATCCCCAACACGAAAATCTGAAATTAGCTACTAGCCACCGAACAATAAGCAAATAACAAGTAGTGTTTTAATGTTATACAGAGCCTAAGATGGCACACTGTCGTATTTAAAATACACTATTACACACATTCTCTGCCGGCCGCTGTGACCGAGCGTTTCTAGGCGCTTCAGTCTGGAACCCAGCTACCACTACCGTCACAGGTTCGAACCCTGCCTCGGGCATGGATGTGTGTGATGTCCTTAGGTTAGTTAGGGTTAAGTAGTTCTAAGTTCTAGGGGACTGATGACCTCAGATGTTAAGTCCCATAGTTCTCAGAGCCAGAACCAGAACTGCTTTCTATTCTGGCGCGTGGATAATGTGTTTGCTAACTTTCGTAGTTTCACCCGTTCTACCGCTAGATGGCTGTCACGCTCGACCACTACCGTTCGCGGAAGATCGTCGTGTAATACCCGCTTTACGAGCTCCGCAAGGTGCCACACTTCAGGTTCGCCGCTGCAGGGAGACTCGGCCGACGCACAATAGTCGTCGTAACAGAATGAAATAAGAATTTGTTGACAAATGTTACTAGCAAAATCCTATAAAATATGTAGGATAATACAACCTACGGGGATGGGCTGCCTACGCCAGAGCCACCTGGTGGCCGCAGCTGTCACTCCTCTGCCAACGTCCCATCTGCGATCGCGGGAAATGGCAGACGACAATTTCCTGGGCACGCTCTGGCAGTTTTTATGAGATGTCAGAGAGAGATCTCCGCCCACATCTGCCGGTCGCGATTTACGATGTGCGGTCTTCCTCGTCACTGCGATAATCACGCAACGCTTTTCCGAAACTCCTGTGCGCGCTACAAGTTTCGTGGTACTTCCAGCCCGTCCCGCCGCAGAAAACGAGAGGAAAATTTCTGGGGCTACATCAAAGGCCGTGGGAAACTTTACTTGCAGCGAACAAAGTTCGGAAAGGCCTGTGAGATAGCAACCACATAAATTCTGTCTAAAGTTAAATGAGGAAAAGGCTTTTATGCACAGCTGTAATGTACGAAAACGCTGTGTCAGGTCCTGCAAAGCTGATATCGCTTCTTCACTAATGTAGTCATCACTGCTACACAAGATTTCATAAGAGGTAATTAACTGCATGCATTAATTTATTTTACAGATATTGTGAGATTTATTTGTAAACTGTACAAGAATTACTGCATATGCTTCAGAACAACATATTTAACAATTGTAAAGACGCTGTGCGAGTTGTTCATAAATCCACAGTATATATTACAAAACATTAGTAATAATAATAGTACTTATATCGTTGATGAAATGAATTAATATTAGTGCTCCGGTAATGATTGTACCCCATCCCCAAAACACTGCGTGTTTAAGGAATCAAAAATGGATCATTCTGGCCAGGGTAATTAGCGTTCGATTTTAAGGAAAGGTAGATGCATATCAATGTTTATGACGTCGTATCTCCTGTGCGAGTTGTTCATAAATCCACAGTATATATTACAAAACATTAGGAATAATAATAAAACTTCTATCGTTGATGAAATGAATTAATATTAGAGCTCCGGTCATGATTGTATCCCATCCCCAAAACACTGCGTGTTTAAGGAATCAAAAATGGATCATTCTGGCCAGGGTAATTAGCGTTCGATTTTAAGGAAAGGTAGATGCATATCAATGTTTATGACGTCGTATCTCCTGTGCGAGTTGTTCATAAATCCACAGTATATATTACAAAACATTAGGAATAATAATAAAACTTCTATCGTTGATGAAATGAATTAATATTAGAGCTCCGGTCATGATTGTATCCCATCCCCAAAACACTGCGTGTTTAAGGAATCAAAAATGGATCATTCTGGCCAGGGTAATTAGCGTTCGATTTTAAGGAAAGGTAGATGCATATCAATGTTTATGACGTCGTATCTCCTGAACTAAATCTCGTGCAATAATACAATTACTGGCTGAAAGTATGTTGCGAATATACACTCCTGGAAATGGAAAAAAGAACACATTGACACCGGTGTGTCAAACCCACCATACTTGCTCCGGACACTGCGAGAGGGCTGTACAAGCAATGATCACACGCACGGCACAGCGGACACACCAGGAACCGCGGTGTTGGCCGTCGAATGGCGCTAGCTGCGCAGCATTTGTGCACCGCCGCCGTCAGTGTCAGCCAGTTTGCCGTGGCATACGGAGCTCCATCGCAGTCTTTAACACTGATAGCATGCCGCGACAGCGTGGACGTGAACCGTATGTGCAGTTGACGGACTTTGAGCGATGGCGTATAGTGGGTATGCGGGAGGCCGGGTGGACGTACCGCCGAATTGCTCAACACGTGGGGCGTGAGGTCTCCACAGTACATCGATGTTGTCGCCAGTGGTCGGCGGAAGGTGCACGTGCCCGTCGACCTGGGACCGGACCGCAGCGACGCACGGATGCACGCCAAGACCGTAGGATCCTACGCAGTGCCGTAGGGGACCGCACCGCCACTTCCCAGCAAATTAGGGACACTGTTGCTCCTGGGGTATCGGCGAGGACCATTCGCAACCGTCTCCATGAAGCTGGGCTACGGTCCCGCACACCGTTAGGCCGTCTTCCGCTCACGCCCCAACATCGTGCAGCCCGCCTCCAGTGGTGTCGCGACAGGCGTGAATGGAGGGACGAATGGAGACGTGTCGTCTTCAGCGATGAGAGTCGCTTCTGCCTTGGTGCCAATGATGGTCGTATGCGTGTTTGGCGCCGTGCAGGTGAGCGCCACAATCAGGACTGCATACGACCGAGGCACACAGGGCCAACACCCGGCATCATGGTGTGGGGAGCGATCTCCTACACTGGCCGTACACCACTGGTGATCGTCGAGGGGACACTGAACAGTGCACGGTACATCCAAACCGTCATCGAACCCATCGTTCTACCATTCCTAGACCGGCAAGGGAACTTGCTGTTCCAACAGGACAATGCACGTCCGCATGTATCCCGTGCCACCCAACGTGCTCTAGAAGGTGTAAGTCAACAACCCTGGCCAGCAAGATCTCCGGATCTGTCCCCCATTGAGCTTGTTTGGGACTGGATGAAGCGTCGTCTCACGCGGTCTGCACGTCCGGCACGAACGCTGGTCCAACTGAGGCGCCAGGTGGAAATGGCATGGCAAGCCGTTCCACAGGACTACATCCAGCATCTCTACGATCGTCTCCATGGGAGAATAGCAGCCTGCATTGCTGCGAAAGGTGGATATACACTGTACTAGCCGGCCGCTGGTGGCCGAGCGGTTCTGGCGCTACAGTCTGGAACCGCGCGACCGCTACGGCCGCAGGTTCGAATCCTGCCTCGGGCATGGATGTTTGTGTTGTCCTTAGGTTAGTTAGGTTTAAGTAGTTCTAAGTTCTAGGGGACTTATGACCTCAGCAGTTGAGTCCCATAGTGCTCAGAACCATTTGAACCATTTTGAACACTGTACTAGTGCCGACATTGTGCATGCTCTGTTGCCTGTGTCTATGTGCCTGTGGTTCTGTCAGTGTGATCATGTGATGTATCTGACCCCAGGAATGTGTCAATAAAGTTTCCCCTTCCTGGGACAATGAATTCACGGTGTTCTTATTTCAATTTCCAGGAGTGTATTTTGTGGTGAAGAAGCAGTGAAGCGTCATGCCTGCTGTCGAAGTTTTCTTTATATGAAAAGAAATTGTAGTAAGTTGTAACTATTTATTCCTATTTTATTTTGCAGGGGTTGTGAGCGAAAAAAGTTTTTTTAAAGGGTTGAAATTTCATGCGAAGTTCGTTGGAAGTCGGCAAGCGCTGTCCTTCTCAAATACTGAATGAATAAATTCCGAGCAATTTGCGTGCCACGAGTAAAAGCAGGCACGAGATGGGTCGAGCGCGGAAACGTGCTCTCGTTGTTAGCCCTGGGCGAGCCCAGCCCACAGCTGTGCGAAGGTGGCCACCCCACTTGTCCGTCGGCCATCGACTTGTCAGTCCCGTCCGTTATGAATGAAACATTCTGTGCCCACCTCGGTTCAACGGTGGAAATGGATGTGTGCAACGCTTGTTGCATGGAAACCAGAAGAGTTGGTTCTTGCACTTCTCACAGTATCGTTCGTCAGCATCATGACTTTCATTTTCCTAACTGTCATAGTGATTATGGTATCCCAAAATTTAGTCAGGTAATGTGCGATATTCGAGTAGTTTGCAATGGTAAATGTGGGTTGCTATCAGTTTACCATTGGTGCATGTCAGATAACGTGGTGCTGCATATGAAATGTAAGTAACATACTAGGTTTCTCTTTAAACTGGCGTGAGTGATCTCTGTCAATAGCGGATGTCTAGGAAACAGATCTATGTAGTGCTGTCTCTCACTTGAGATTGTGTGCGCCAACGATATAATTGAAATCAGATGTTCATATCATCCTTCATATCTTACAGCTGCTTAGAGGTATCAAAATGGATTTTTGGAAAATGATTACTTACAACGCGAACAGTATTTTGCAACATAGCTAACATAAGAAACTCCCTTATCTGCTGCGAAATACGAGTGACTGCAGATTTTTTTTTCATTGAAATAATGTAATTCTTCTAAATGAAAACAGAATTAGCAAATGTTTGTAACAAAATAAATGAATGAATCACAGTATTATTTTTATATCGAGATGAGCTTTTTATAATCTATTCATCGTACTTGTCCTCAGTCGTTTGATTACAAGTAGACTGCTTCAGGATTCTGTCAAACAACAACAGCTTTACCATGTTGGTGAGGTGAAATCGTGTAAACACCGCTGTGTTTTGGGAAAAGGAGCTAATTTTAACATGGTAACAAGAGAAAGAAACACGAGATGTACAAGCCAGGCGAAAAACAAATGCTTCCTCTGTTCCAATTTCAGCACAATTCAGTACACATTGTGTTTTCAATAAAAAATAATTGAATTGTCCAATTATCTATCGAACTACCTTAACCTGTAAATACAGTCATTTACAGGCGTATTAGCTGCAGCTTACAAGATCTGCGAAATACGCATTTGTGCGAAGGCTTGAGTTGTAGAACAACAGCTCCCCTAACCCGCAGTCCTATCTGCAAGCGAACCCCCACCGCCATTGCTCTACCCTCCCCTACTGTGCACCTCGGAGCTGTGTCATAGTGTATGCACTCTGTGTTGCCTCAAGACACATACACTAACGTTGATACCTGACTTATTGTATTAAAGCTGTAACTTAAGCTTATATCTGTTAATGAGTATACTATGACAACATTTTAAATTTTTAAGTTCCATCAGTAATTATATAAAATACCAACAATCATGTTTTCGTTCTTCCTAGAAGCCTTTAGATACGCAACCTCAAGTTGGTAGTAGGTGGTGCGAAGACAGTTTTAGCATTTAGTAATGACGGTATGGTTCTACAGTAAAATGCTGAAGGATATGACGACTTATCTCTCACATATTTCTTCAAATAGATGCTACTAGTATGTGCTTTTTATATATTGTTTACTATGCGGTATATAATCACTCAGATAACAAGACCACATTTTGGTGAATAATATGGTGCAAAAGAATGGCCAATGTCTACGATGGACAAGACAGAACCATATCTTTATCTAATCTCAGTATCTTATTCATGGCTGAAATATGTAACAGTTTTGCTGACAGTACGTCGAAAGCCTTGGATGACAATCTAAAAATTAAATTATATCTAGAATGACAGCAAAAGGGAACTGATGAAAATGATCCTTCCTCTCTAATCTTCCACAAAATGTATGTCGGAATAACGATCCAAAAAAGGTCTCTTTGAAAATATGAAAATTTTAAGTTCTACATTTTCCTGCTGACGACGATAAAAATCGAAGTAGGCACACCCTTCGCTCGCTTTATTTCTCTGTGCAACTGTCGCGAGGTACTAAGTTCAGCAGGTGTTGAAAATTATGTCCTCCACCTCCTAATGCAGAACACTTCAGTAGTACCCGTTATAACAACCCGGCCTCTTCGAAACAATGTCTGATGCAGCGAGATTTCCTGTCAAGAGATCACCTGCAATATCGACACGTGTATCTCCCACACAATACTTGTGACATGTCCGCACACCAATAAATGACGTAATGTCTCATTATACGACGAAGGTGGTCTGCAAAGACAATCTCCTTGTGGGATCCACCCTTCAGGCAATGCCTAACACCTGGATGGTTGTGATAAATTCCTATGGGACCAACTGCTGAAGTTATCTCTCCCTAGCACCTGCGTGAATTATAATTCAGTTCTCAAGAGGTATCAATAATAACAACCTTAATCAAAAACAAAATTCTTATTTTATTAAATTATACTTTATGTTTCGGACCTTGCTGCTCCGTCATGAGGTGCAAAACGTTTAATATATAATTTATTAAGTTCTGTTCTTGGGCGGAATGATGCGCATTTTCCGCCTCAAAGACATTGTATTAAATGACATGCACATCATGAATGAGCCACGGAGTCCGAAATTTATCGTGTTCTTTTTTTAATAAAACACGAAAGTTTTTGGAACTGATGATGTTATTATTCATACTTTAATGTGTATTGAATACCTACCTGCAAAGTACGGATGAAACTAAATCAAATTACAATGAAATGAATACCCGGTATCTGTTCTTTCGGACATGTCCAAAAGAACAGATACCATCGGTGACCATGCAGCTTCTTAGACTGAAATAAATCAGTTTATTACACGCTTAAGACAACGCTTCATAATCTATCCTAATCCTACAACATGTCCAGTTTCGTATCTTTTGACTTGGCTGCAGCGCTGCCAAGTTGAGGCAAAATTAAATGGAGGCCGGAGGAGTTACCTGTAAAAGAAAGTATTGGTCGGATGACCGAACGACACGAGCTCGTTGAGATTTCTCACATTGCAGATACCGCCATTCAGCTGATGACTGGAGATTTTTGTAAAGGAAACCTCACAGTGCGTAAGCTTAATATCAAAGTTTTTATTAATTGTTCCTCCCTGGACTAGTTATTTAACTTGTTCGCACAAACTACGCGCTATCTGGTTCAACAAATTTTACAGTATTGCGGTCATTTAATACTTAAACTTCTTGAAAACATATTTCACTCTATATTTATAGGGCACTCACCTTTCTATTCTTGTTTTATAATGTTAACATCAGACCGTTGTCTCGGCCCATGAAGGCGTTTCTTGTGCCATTGCTGTACTTCGACTAAAATATAACACTGTACACTCCGCACCTTATCACAGGTGTACGCTCTGACATTAATAATTTTTTCTTTCACCCTGTAACGTGTCCTGGCAAAACACATATTTGGTAAAAAAAGGAGAAAAGTGTAATTGAACTGAATGATTGTAATTGCGTGGACAATGATTGTGTGAACTTTATATAATAAAGAGAAAGCATTATGTGTCATGTTTTATACTTGTATAGAATTATGTATCGATTTTTTTGAAGATAATATCTGTGTCGGTGAGTACTGAAACCGCCACAGACGATACTTATTAAATATCAAACAAAGATGAGAGTATGTCACAACGAGTATAAATAGTAGTGAGCGAGCATTAATTTCTCTGTCGTCTTCTTGGAGTTACGTGAGTAAGAAGAGCCTGTGACGCTATATTGTATGCTTGTGTAGCAGTCTTTTGTCAAGATTGAGAGAAGGACGCCATTAGGTACTGATTTGTAAAGGTGTGTAATAATTTAATCTGTCTAAATGTTTTGAATAGAGTTACTTAGTGAAAACTTGCATTATGATTTGTAATAAGCTTGCCTGGTATTTTATCCCATCCTTTTAAGACGTTTTCAGCTATTTAAATATTATTCGTGGTGCAGAACTGCGCTACGAACGAACGAGCCGCTGCCGCGGCGCATTCAAACTGCATTAAATGAAACCAATCATACCGCAAAGAAGCGGACAGGTAATAGTGAACTAAAGTTATTTCTTTCAGCTTTCGCAATTTCAGGGCAGAGCAGCAGATTTTATGATGTGTTTTACAGGTGGACTCGGGCTGCGGATGATATATTGTTAACAGTGCAAATGATAATTTACCTTCATGACATAGAAGAAATCTTGCTGCGCGTAGTTCTGGTCTGGCAAATATCATGGTAAAAACATGTTTTTCTCCGATAATAGTCTCATGTTCTCGTGTTAGTCGTGGTACTTATTGGTGTTTTACTGTTAACAAAAATCCACTGCAAAATTTTGGTGTTGAACAAACATTGCGTACTGTAACATCACTATTGATAACGCAATAATTTTCAGTAACCTTTTCAATAACTCTAAAGTAAGGAAGATATGTTGAACATTATAGTGAATTACAGTAACGAAACAATGTTCCTTTAATAGAAAGCCAGATCCAGAATAATAAGAACATAATATATTTTGCCTTTCGCGGGCAAGTGCTCTACCAACTGAGCTACCGAAGCACGACTCACGCCCGGTACCCACAGCTTTACTTCTGCCAGTATCTCGTCTCCTACCTTCCAAACTTTACAGAAGTTCTCCTGCGACCCTTGCAGAACTACTTCTGCGACCCTTGCAGAACTAGTTCTGCAAGGGTCGCACGAGATACTGGCAGAAGTACAGCTGTGGGTACCGGGCGTGAGTCGTGCTTCGGTAGCTCAGTTGGTAGAGCACTTGCCCGCGAAAGGCAAAGGTCCCGAGTTCGAATCTGGGTCGGGCACACAGTTTTAATCTGCCAGGAAGTTTCACATCAGCGCACACTCCGCTGCAGAGTGAAAATCTCATTCTGGAAACATCCCCCAGGCTGTGGCTAAGCCATGTCTCCGCTATATCCTTTCTTTCAGGAGTGCTAGTTCTGCAAGGGTCGCAGGAGAACTTCTGTAAAGTTTGGAAGGTAGAGATACTGGCAGAAGTAAAGCTGTGGGTACCGGGCGTGAGTCGTGCTTCGGTAGCTCAGTTGGTTAGTTATGCTTGGGACGCGACAGCGATCGGACGTGTCGGTTCTTCCGCGTAGTCGTAGCGCCGCAAGCCGTGTTTATAATAATTCTCGGATTGTGACCTGTGATGTTCTCAGTGCTTCTTCACTACCGTCGTACACAAGCTTATTAATTCACTCACAGCGGTCTCGGACGCTCATATAGTGCAGTTATGGCTCCCAGTGTACCACGTAAGAATACCCTGTGTTTTGCATTTGAGAAATCTTCCAGGAATGTGCAACCGAGTTCTCTAGAAATCCATGACTGGATAGTAGATATTATTGGCATCACATCCGATCAGGTTCACACAGCATATTATGACATGGCGGAATACTGTTTCTTTGTGAAGTTTTTAGAGCAGATACAACTGGAGAAAATTTTGGTGATTACTGGTGGGAAAGCAGAGTTCCGACATCGTGATCAGTCGGTGAGTACAGTTTCAATAACTAGCGCTGACATTGGGTATAAACAAGTGCGAGTGTTCAATTTGCCACCTGAGGTTGAGAACTGTTTTCTTAGAGATGTCCTCGCCAAATACGGTGACATACGACAGATTAGAAACGAAAAATGGTCGAGCCGTCACAAACTCCAATGTTATAGTGGGGTTCGCTCAGTTGACATGGCCGTTAAAGTCAATATCCCATCCTATATATTGGTTTGTGGTTATAAGGCTCATGTCATTTACGAGGGGCAAGTAGGCACTTGTTTTATCTGTAACACGAGTGGCCATTTACGAGAAGATTGCCCACGGCGAGTTGTCGTACTTCGAAACAATCTGCAACAACGACAGAGATTAACATTGGCTGATGTCCTAACTGAAAATCCGACGCCTTCTGTGATTGACTCCCAACCAAGTGCATCTGTGTCAGAGGACAACGATCTCGGTAACGGCGCCCTCCCACACCTCAGAAACCCGCGGCCAGTCACCCCTTAGCCACCGGTGTTGCATTATCTGTCGGTAACAAACGACGCCGTACTAGTGACGTTAATGGTTCCGGTGACCAGGTCGTAAGAAATCAAACCGATGACGCGGAGCCACGGGCCTCCACACAGGACACGCATGTGTCGGATGGCTCAGTTACGTCCCGCCAAATTCCCATTCAACCGCCCGACGCAGAAACTGTCAATACGAGTGCAGCCGAGTGTTTACAGCAATCCGTTCCGATGCCGCTTGCCGACTCGCCGCAGGTGGCCAACACACAAGAGGCGGCAGTCTGTCAACTGCAACTCGTAAACACAGCGGATGAAGCACGCGGTGTAGAGCATAACATAAACAGCCGCCACCTCGAAACTGCTTCCAAACAACACGAGGACCCGGACAGCTGTATACAAACAGCCAGTGCGGCTCCAAACAAACACAGTGAGCCTACTGAAGCCTCGTCTTCGGACTCGCCGTCACCCGTTCCGAAGCAAGGACTTTCACATACTGCTTACAGCCATGACTCGCCGACTCCGCCGTCTTCAATGACACTTCGGACGACTATGCGACGGCAAAATAAAGTTAAGCCAAAGGACTCCGTGGCTGGAAGTAACTCAAAAAGTAAAGTCAGCGCAAAAACTGGTACAAAATCTGCGGATGTAGGTTCGAAGTCCGACGGTGAGATGGACTGGGCTTCCTACGCTTCCCATCACCCACAAGTCTCGGACAATCATGAGTCAAGCTTATAAGTTTTTCTCCCTGAACATTAATAGAGTTAGGACAGATTTAAAATTAGCAATGCTACGGCAGTTTATCTATGAGTCCGAAGCTGATATAGTTCTGTTACAGGAAGTATCAATCTTAAGTTTTCATGTATCAGCATTTGTAACAATCGTAAACACCGTGGCGGACGGGGGTACAGATACGGCCATTCTATCACGAGACGGAATCCCAGTGAGCAATATCGAAATGTTGGACTCCGGTAGAGGCATAGCTTGCCAAATTTTTGACGTCACCCTCGTCAATATCTATGCTCCATCTGGAACGACCTTAAAATCAGAAAGAGCTAACTTCTTTAAACAAGACATCATATACTTGCTACGCCGCAACCCAACCCAGTTGATAATTAGTGGTGATTTCAACTGTGTGATCCACAGGAAAGACCAATCGCCAAACTTTAATTACTGTAGGGAACTACACGATCTGGTGCGTCACCTGCAGCTGAAGGATGCGTGGGAACTAAAATTTCCTACCCTGGTAAAGTACACGTACCTGGCCACCACCGCATGTAGCCGTCTAGACCGTTTGTACATCTCACAGAACATTTGCCAACATGTTCTGGACGCCGATGTCATTCCGGCTAGCTTCTCCGACCACTGCGCCCTCTGTGACACGATAAATCTGGCCAAACAGCATACTAAATGGCATAGGATTCCGTGGAGCCTGAATGTTTCTATTCTCGCCGATGCCTTACTACAAGATGTCATCTCCACGACATGGGCGGATTGTCTCAAGCAATGCTGCAGATATCCGAGCAAGATAGCCTGGTGGAATGCTGTGGTCAAACGGAAAATGCGATTATCCTTAAGAAACTACAGTTGGCAACGGGCGCAAGATGTCAAACGCACGATTGATTTTTACCAAACAGTTCTGCGAGAGTTGTATGCGACTACGACACCAACCAACACACAGCTGACGGCCATCAAACAAATAAAGGCGAAGCTTATAGGCATAAAGCGAACGCAGCTTGAAGAACTGAAGATCAGATCTAAAGCAAAATCGCTTCAAGAGGACGAACTTGCATCGCTGTATCACCTCATAAAACATCGTGCCCATCGCAAGCGAGCTTTTATCGGGGAGCTGGACACAGGTGATGGACTCCGTTTGACCCGACAGAGTGATATTCTTACTGCAGTTTACCGGTACTTCACGGATCTGTACTCGCAATGCGATACATATGGTGATGACGGCGGCGATATCGTGCGTGCTCTGCCCACCGTAGTCACGCCTGCGGACAACTCGGCGGTCGTACACGATTTTGCTCCAGACGAAGTCCTTGAACTGATTTCTGGCTCGCCATCGAATAAATCCCCTGGCCCTGATGGTTTGCCACGGGAATTTTATGTGCGCTTCTGGCCCATAATCGGACACGCATTTACAGATGCTCTCAATGAAGTGATGCGAGGGAGTGACGTGCCGGCCGAAATGAAGAAAGGCCGAATTGTATTGATACCAAAAAGCAAACACCGAAAAACCTTAGATAACTTCCGACCTATTACTTTACCCAATTTTGATTACAAAACCTTCGCCAGAGCACTCAACAGCAGATTGTCTCCGTTAATGAAGCAAGTGATTCACAACCATCAATCATGCATCCCTGGTCGCACTATTATGACGCCCCTTTCAGAATATAGAGATGTAATAGGCATAGCGTCAGTTACTAACGTGAATCTCGCATTGCTGTTTATCGACTTTTGCAAGGCTTTTGATCGCGTCCGCTACGAGTACCTCCTACAGCTACTGCAGCGGTGTGGTTTTGAGCAACGGGTTATAAATGTCGTGCAACATTTCGTCACGGGCATTACAACCAGAGTCAGTGTAAATGGACAGCTTACTCAACCCATCGAGGTCCAAAGAGGAGTGCCGCAGGGGAGCCCTCTCTCCATGATGTTATTTGTTTTATCGCTCGAGCCGCTCTTACGCTCTATTCATGACAAACTTGCAGGCCTTTCGATCTCCGGGACGTCCTTCGTGGTTCGTGCCTACGCCGACGACGTCGGAATGTTATTGCGCAACGACGGAGACGTATCAACCCTCAAGACCGCGGTAGACGAGTACTGTCGTGCTTCCGGTGCTAAAATCAACGCCGGTAAATGCACCTTTGTCAACAGTCGAGGATTCGACGCAGTTATTATACCTTGGGCGAAGCGTGTCGAAACCCACACCACTCTGGGGATGATTATCGACAAATGCCCGCTAAAAATGAATGCAAAAAATTGGAAGCAGGTCACCAATAAAATGCAAGGTGCCATCTATGAAAACAATTGGCGGTCCGTTAACATTCTCCAACGCATACGACTCCTCAGCAGTTATATACTCAGTAAAGCGTACTATATGGCCCAACTATTTCCAGTCCCCAAGATGCAGGCCAAACACGTGATGAAACTCTCTAATAGATTTATCTGGCAAGGGCATCTGTTCAAAGTGAAATACACCACGCTGACGTCTTCCAGACAGGCCGGCGGACTAAACATGCCTGACATTAACCGAAAGTGTACAGCGTTATATATTAAACGAATCACCCATTTGTTGGAGAAGGAACCTCTCAGCGTAACCAGTTGGCTCTTCCGAATCTTACAACCCACCGATACGCATCCACCCATTGATGTAGGTAAAATACATTACAAACTACGACATGTCAAGCAGTTTTTTCTTGAAGTAAGCTTTATTGATGGACATTATTTCACGCAGGATTTACCGACGACGCACCTGTTATTAAAAAGATGGACATCTCCAATAGTCCGGAATCCCATTGAACTTAAATACCCGAGTGTTCATTGGAAGGCAGTTTGGGACAACATAAGTTTAACTGTCCACACTGCTGAAGTGGCGTCCACATGGTATAAAGTGGTAAACGATGTTATACCCACTAATGAAAGGTTGCATAGAATCGGTTTAAGTGACAGTGATAAATGCGTCCGCTGTGGCCTGGTCGACACCTTACGCCATCGCTTCACTTGTGGCGGTCATCTCATTAACTGGAAATGGGTGCAGCAGAGGCTGGGCCTGATTACCCGCAGCAGCCCAGCCAGCCACTGCACCGACATCCTGCTCTGGCCGGACGCGAAACATTTTCCCGCTACCAAGAACAACATCGTGATGTGGATGTTAGGACAGTTTGTGACATATATCATCATCCACAATAGTGAAGATAATCTCATTAGTTTCGAGGCTTACATGAGAACGGCACGCTGGAAGATGAAACGTTACCCAAATTTCAGGAAGATGTTTGCTAACATGTTAGACATAATTTTTGAAAAACAAGGCGTAGGGTAATTCTCGATGCCGGTAAGGACACAAATCACATGCAAGACTATGTAGCGAACAAAATACACAACGAATAAGGAGATATACCAGTTCCTAGGACTACTCCCGACTTCTCAATGGTGTTAGTAACTTCATTATGACGTTTTCATAAATTTAAGTTCCTGTGCATCACTTGTTATCCGTTTGTGTGCTCCAAATGACTTTGAGTTTGGAGGGTTATGAATTAAATGACGAAACTGTCATTCCAGTTAAGACAATCAATTATACTCCTGGAAATTGAAATAAGAACACCGTGAATTCATTGTCCCAGGAAGGGGAAACTTTATTGACACATTCCTGGGGTCAGATACATCACATGATCACACTGACAGAACCACAGGCACATAGACACAGGCAACAGAGCATGCACAATGTCGGCACTAGTACAGTGTATATCCACCTTTCGCAGCAATGCAGGCTGCTATTCTCCCATGGAGACGATCGTAGAGATGCTGGATGTAGTCCTGTGGAACGGCTTGCCATGCCATTTCCACCTGGCGCCTCAGTTGGACCAGCGTTCGTGCTGGACGTGCAGACCGCGTGAGACGACGCTTCATCCAGTCCCAAACATGCTCAATGGGGGACAGGTCCGGAGATCTTGCTGGCCAGGGTAGTTGACTTCCACCTTCTAGAGCACGTTGGGTGGCACGGGATACATGCGGACGTGCATTGTCCTGTTGGAACAGCAAGTTCCCTTGCCGGTCTAGGAATGTTAGAACGATGGGTTCGATGACGGTTTGGATGTACCGTGCACTATTCAGTGTCCCCTCGACGATCACCAGTGATGTACGGCCAGTGTAGGAGATCGCTCCCCACACCATGATGCCGGGTGTTGGCCCTGTGTGCCTCGGTCGTATGCAGTCCTGATTGTGGCGCTCACCTGCACGGCGCCAAACACGCATACGACCATCATTGGCACCAAGGCAGAAGCGACTCTCATCGCTGAGGACGACACGTCTCCATTCGTCCCTCCATTCACGCCTGTCGCGACACCACTGGAGGCGGGCTGCACGATGTTGGGGCGTGAGCGGAAGACGGCCTAACGGTGTGCGGGACCGTAGCCCAGCTTCATGGAGACGGTTGCGAATGGTCCTCGCCGATACCCCAGGAGCAACAGTGTCCCTAATTTGCTGGGAAGTGGCGGTGCGGTCCCCTACGGCACTGCGTAGGATCCTACGGTCTTGGCGTGCATCCGTGCGTCGCTGCGGTCCGGTCCCAGGTCGACGGGCACGTGCACCTTCAGCCGACCACCGGCGACAACATCGATGTACTGTGGAGACCTCACGCCCCACGTGTTGAGCAATTCGGCGGTACGTCCACCCGGCCTCCCGCATGCCCACTATACGCCCTCGCTCAAAGTCCGGTTCACGTCCACGCTGTCGCGGCATGCTACCAGTGTTAAAGACTGCGATGGAGCTCCGTATGCCACGGAAAACTGGCTGACACTGACGGCGGCGGTGCACAAATGCTGCGCAGCTAGCGCCATTCGACGGCCAACACCGCGGTTCCTGGTGTGTCCGCTGTGCCGTGCGTGTGATCATTGCTTGTACAGCCCTCTCGCAGTGTCCGGAGCAAGTATGGTGGGTCTGACACACCGGTGTCAATGTGTTCTTTTTTCCATTTCCAGGAGTGTATAATGTTTGCGTTTCGGTTCTATGTCTCTGTCTGGACTGAAGAGGCTATTGTCAGTTTACTATTTATGTTCTATTTTGTAAGCTTACAAATGGCACTATATTGACATGTGTTCTGTTGTCTATTGTAGGATACAATTCGTGTTGAATCAGTTCCAGCACTTCAATATTTTGTTTTTGTGCTTATGTACATATATGTTTGTTTTAATAAAGGAAAAAAGGGTAAAAAAAAATTGGTAGAGCACTTGCCCGCAAAGGCAAAAGTCCCGAGTTCGAGTCTCGGTCGGGCACACAGTTTTAATCTGCCAGGAAGTTTCACATCAGCGCACACTCCGCAGCAGAGTGAAAATCTCATTCTGATAATATATTTTGTTTTGTTGAAAATTAATGATGCAAAGAAAGTCACAGCACAGCATCCTTAAAAAGTATTTCAGGGCTCTTTTCGTAGCAACATATTTTATCTCATATATTAGTTGTTAAGCGAGCAATAACATTGCAGAGAGCATGCGAAAACCCACAACAGAATCTGGCACTAATATTCTTCCCAGAAAACATCATGATGTAGTACTCTTTACTACATGTTTCACCAACGTATAAAACAGTAGGCTAAACCACGGTGATGTTTTAAACTGACGTGAACCCTAGACTTCATTAAGTTAAACTGGCTGACGGCTCGTGTCTCGCGCGTAATATCCACCTTCGGCATCACCGGGATGGTTTTCCGATTTAAGTAAGAATGTACTGACGGCATCTTTAAATTTCGTCTGTAAATTAGTTGTTTGTCCTGCAGTTATGTGTTCCGGCGCTGTGGGACTTGTTTTCGCGAGGAGAGCGAAGCAGTAATGAAGTCGAGAGTTGGATCAGCTCATTTTCGGGCCGTGACGGATGAGAGTATCGAGCGGCGAGACAGGCCTGGGTGGGTGGGTGGAGGACCGTCTCTGGCATCAGTGTTAGTTGTTTCTTTCTGCGAACTGTTTACACGATAAACAGTCGCCACTAAACAGTTCTTTTCCCTTCTCTGATCCTTCCGGCCAGCTTCAGTAATGTGGAATGCCCCTGTAATCGACACCTGCCACGTGAAACATTTCCCATATACTTATCCTTTTCTCTTAGTGTGGCTGTTAATACATGACCTATCAGGTTAGCCGATAACGCTAATGCGCTGCCTCCTGGACTCGGATAGGCGTGCCAGCCCCGCATCGAATCCGCCCAGCGTATTAACGACGAGGGCCGGTGTGCCCGCCAGCCTGTGTGTGGCTTTTAGGCGGCTTTCCACATCCCGCTAGATGAATACCGGGCTGGTCCCACGTCCCGTCTCAGTTACACGACTCACGGACATCTGAACACATTCGCACTATTCCCTGTGTGAATTTTATAAGGCGTGAGTAGGCTGCTTCCCTACACATGGATTACACTAGACGTAGACAGCTGGGGTACACTAATTTCATCCCGTGGGTACGGGGTGGGGGCAGGAAGGACATCCGGCCACCCCGTAACATTACCCATACCAAATCCGTCTCTAACAATGCCGACCCTGCGAACCACACGATAAAGACACAAGTGAAAGGAAAAAAGAAAGAAAGATTGCTGCTAATACATATCATTCTTACACTCTCAAATGGTTCAAATGGCTCAGAGCACTATGGGACTTAACTCCTGTGGTCATCAGTCCCCTAGAACTTAGAACTACTTAAAGCTAACTAACCTAAGGACATCACACACATCCATGCCGGAGGCAGGATTCGAACCTGCGACCGTAGCGGTCGCGCGGTTACAAACTGTAGCGCCTAGAACCGCTCGGCCACTCTGGCCGGCTCTTAAGCTGGGTTGACACTAGCAAGTCGCTTGCAGAAGTTATTGCTGCAAGTTATTGCTAGCCGCTTGTAGCTGTGTTTACACAGCAGCGCAAGAATTTAGCGAGATTCTTCCCCAAGTTCTTTGGCAAGAAACTTGCTTCAACAACTTGCTGATACTGTTTACATATGCTTTCAGTACCACTACGAGTGTCAGCCGAAGTGTAAAATGACAAGTAGGCCGGTGAGATATGCTGCAGCTCTTGTAATTGTAATGCAAAACGTGAAAAAGGAAAAGAGAAGTATTCGAGTTAGAGAGTAGATAATGAGAAGATCGAAAAATGGTACCTGTAATAACCTTTTGCAAGAACTTAGTATCGAGAGCTTCGATACTTTTGAAAACTTTTGAAGAATGTCCTCAAATGATCTGGAGTATTTGTTGATGTTAATAGCGCCCGTCATATCAAAACGAGACACAAACTTCGGTACTGCTATTTCAGCAAAGGAGCGTTTACTAGTCACTTTATGATTTATAGCTACCGGTGAGCTACGAATAAAATAGGCATTTCATTTATTTGTGTGAAACATACAACCAAAAAAAGTTTGAATTTTGAAATCTTTTCTTTGTAGGAGACTCATACAAGTCCCTAATGTACTTGTTTCATATTCCCGTCAGCAAGATTTCTCTGATCGTACCCGATGTATGTAGAGCCATTTTTATCGTCTTGAAAAGGGAAAATTATTTGAACGTATGTGAAAACACATCAACGAAATTGAATTTTTATTGAAATAAACTGCATTTTACAGAATGATATGCTTATGAAAATTTTTTTTTCTAATGCTCAGAAAATGGAAAGTGACAAGCTAAGTAAATAGATTATGTTATAATTACACATCGTCTTTTCCTAGGCTCCTAAAACAACAAGCGAGTGGATGCAGGTGGCAAAAGTGTTGTGTCTTCAAGTTATGCTACTTTCTATGTACTTCTTTTATAGATGTGTCGATTATCGACGAGATTTCATTTAATGCGCTCATCTTCTTCACTCTATCCTTAAAGTCTCGGTTATGCACACTACATATTTCGGGGTGGCTCTCTACGGCTTCAATAAAATGTTCTGTATCCTGCTTCATCCATTCCCGTTTCTCCTCCATTTCTGAAATTTGTTTGCATATAATACGTAAGATGGTTGCACAAAATTAAGTCACCACATTAAGTAAAATGTTAAATATGAGTGTTATGCAGACGACATACTTACTATAACTTCCGCTTCCTACTTGAAGGAAATAGAAATAAATCCTAAAAGTTGCGAGTTACTTGCAGATACTTCTTGCGTGGTGTTCACACTGGAAGCGGAAAACGTGCAGCAAGTCACTTCCGCAATAAATTGCTACGGTCGCAAGTCGACTTAGTGATATGTTTACACTCGCAAATCGCGCGGCAAGTTCCTCCGCGCGAGTAAATTGCTGCAATAACTTGCTAGTGTAAACGGAGCACTACACTCTCATTTCATATAATTCAAACATACCCCTGAAGCACAACGTTTGAAGTAGCTCCAAATGCAAAATAGATTTCTAACGTGCATCGCGATTGCATTACTTAAACATTGTTTCTGAAAGAATGAAAAGTGATAACTTTGTGACGCAGAAGAGGATTATGAGTTTCTGAGAATTTGATATTATTTGTAAATACAGAAAAATCTTTTGCCGTTCTTTATTTAGTCTCGAGATCGGAGCATGGATCAAATCTTCGCTTGCGCTTCAAGTAAAACTGGTAGCTTTCAGTGGTCATGGTCCAATCAGCTCAGCCTTCCAATCAGACCTCAGAATCCAGCTCTAACCTGCAGCGTGCCACCGTTTACCTACAGCTTTCGTAATGTCACAGGATCGATTTTACATACCTTGCCGAAATAGCACGTCTGGAAGGAAACACACGTGGAATGTGTCAGTGTCACTGCTGTATGGACACTGCGCCACACAGTTGCAGGATCACTTTTTCTATACGCTGTAGTTGTCTCTCACTGGGAGCTAGAAGTTCCTCTGTAATGATGCAAAAGCTGTGTGTCCTGTGACGTCACCCTCTTTTCAAACAACAAGGTGTCGAAATAAATCAAATTGCTCAAAACACTATGGGACCTTGTAAGACGTCATGGTCTCCTGACCTTCATTGCTTACATATTCCGCCCTCACAATCATATTCCGGACATCAAGACGCTTCATTCGAACCCACACTCGATAAGATAAAGTCAATGTTGTATGAATTCATGTAAACGATATGCAGTTAACAAGTACGAGCACCGTGGTTGAAATACTCGAGGCTGGCGTACTCACATACATTCCAGACACGACGGTCACAGAACCTTTTAGTTTGGGAGAGAAACCGCACAACGGGATGCTGGTCCCTTCAGAGGCTGACCCATCCCATGTTGGCCGGCGACCGCCCGTGTTGCAGACAGCAGGGGCCCGAGTGAAAAGGGGGAAAGACCCCGTGTTCGGCTTAAAAGCAAATTCCTCTACATTGTGTGGGATTGGCCAGCCTACGCATTCTTCACATATAGCACGCAGTTTCAGAGATTTTCACAGGGAAACAGCAAACGCCAAACGCCAATGCTACAGGTTTCCGGATTGGTCGCCTTAAACGAAACGTCATTCTCCCCTTTTAGAAGAGCAATGCTGATTGGCAGACGATATTTCTGACGCCTTGAGCTGAAGGAATAATGGAAGAGAGTGAAAGATATACCTCTTCACGTCTGGCATGGAGAGGCGCCGGTTCCGTCGACGCTCTTGGAGCGAGAACACGTAACGAGAGCGTGCGCGCTCGTACGTGTACTCGAGAGAGCGAGAACAAGTCTCTCCTCAGTACTTCACTGGGAGAGCACCTCTGTCGAGAGCGAATCGAAAGGGCGACTCTATATTGAGTCCTTGCGATTAAGCGTTGTTCACTGTGTTGGCGACCACACTTATTGTGCGGTGTGAATGGACGGAGTTATAGTTAAACGCATGCGAGCGAATTTTGAGTGGCATCGCAGTGGACTGGTTATCTGACCGGTGTACCACGCCAATAGCTAGACTAGGGGCGAATAGGAATCCTTGACTTCATCAAGGCACAGGGAGAGGTTGATTGGCAAGGGTCAATCCAGATAGAACGAGAGTTATGTTTCTAGAATGAGATTTTCACTCTGCAGCGGAGTGTGCGCTGATATGAAACTTCCTGGCAGATTAAAACTGTGTACCCGACCGAGACTCGAACTCGGGACCTTTGCCCTTCGCGGGCAAGTGCTCTACCAACTGATCTATTACGTTATTTGTCAGCAGCGAGCGGCGCAGGCAGCGGTCATCACAGCTTATGGTATTGTGCGCTATAGCTATTGCGAGCCCCATATTTCCTCCACAACAGTACACTTCACTGCATTTCACACGTGTCAGCCTGCACAGTACCTAGCAACATTCTAAAGGATAATTATTCAAGTTGAGTAGGCGCGCCTCTCAGACATTCTGCCAAGTCAACAACCATCTTAAACCTTGTATAGAAATTTCATTAGCGAATCATATCCTTGAGAGGTAACTTCACATTCCGAAAAGAACCAGGATATAACTTGTTCAATTCATAACTAAAAGTGCCATTGTGAATTCTCAGAATTTTAGCAAAATAAATAATAACTTTCGTTAGCTTCATGTTTTTCTTACACTAACTTTCACTACTCCAGTACCCAAGTATCCCACTAGTTACATAAGAAATTTTGTGAATTTTTGTGTCCTTACAGCGGACGACTCCAGGAGATATTTATTTCTGAAAGTTTTTCAGGCATTTCTCTTTAGAACGTTAGAAGCGTCTGTCTGACTTCTGTAGTAATGTGGGCGTGGAAATTGCATCTTGCAGGAGCCACAGGGTAAAGGGTACATCTCAGATTAATCCGTTGCGCAGAATAACAGAATAACAGATCAACGCCACACCTCAGAACCTAACATCTGAGGTCATCAGTCACCTAGACTTAGAACTACTTAAACCTAACTAAGGACATCACACACAGGCAGGATTCGAACCTGCGACCGTAGCAGCAGCGTGGGTCTGGACTGAAGCGCCTAGAACAGCACGGTCACAGCGGCCGGCCAAGGTGTCGACACATACCAAAAAAAGGCCAGAACTGAAGGCAGGTGCGATGTGCACGGAGGATTAATGCTGTCTCATTCGCACCGAACTGCAATATAGTTAAGTGCAGAGTCACCGTGGACGTTTCACACGGTGGGAACATGCTCACACCCCTCTTACCCTCATAATGGAGGCCGGAATCACGACACCCGCCGTTGGAGTCACGAGGTTTTCTTATGGTTGGCCGAGGTAAGCATTTCACTCACACCGCCAACCTGAAAAGACACAAAAAGGCCGTATGGGCTGGTATAAATGGCGTCAATGAAAGCACCTCATTTCCTGGGGCTTAGTTCCCACACGTTTTGCGGTCGATAACGGCAGTTCCTAGTGTGAACTCCTCTGAAAAATCATTTATATCTTTATAGAACTTCAATCTGTGTCACTGAAACTTAATACACTCCTGGAAATGGAAAAAAGAACACATTGACACCGGTGTGTCAGACCCACCATACTTGCTCCGGACACTGCGAGAGGGCTGTACAAGCAATGATCACACGCACGGCACAGCGGACACACCAGGAACCGCGGTGTTGGCCGTCGAATGGCGCTAGCTGCGCAGCATTTGTGCACCGCCGCCGTCAGTGTCAGCCAGTTTGCCGTGGCATACGGAGCTGCATCGCAGTCTTTAACACTGGTAGCATGCCGCGACAGCGTGGACGTGAACCGTATGTGCAGTTGACGGACTTTGAGCGAGGGCGTATAGTGGGCATGCGGGAGGCCAGGTGGACGTACCGCCGAATTGCTCAACACGTGGGGCGTGAGGTCTCCACAGTACATCGATGTTGTCGCCAGTGGTCGGCGGAAGGTGCACGTGCCCGTCGACCTGGGACCGGACCGCAGCGACGCACGGATGCACGCCAAGACCGTAGGATCCTACGCAGTGCCGTAGGGGACCGCACCGCCACTTCCCAGCAAATTAGGGACACTGTTGCTCCAGGGGTATCGGCGAGGACCATTCGCAACCGTCTCCATGAAGCTGGGCTACGGTCCCGCACACCGTTAGGCCGTCTTCCGCTCACGCCCCAACATCGTGCAGCCCGCCTCCAGTGGTGTCGCGACAGGCGTGAATGGAGGGACGAATGGAGACGTATCGTCTTCAGCGATGAGAGTCGTTTCTGCCTTGGTGCCAATGATGGTCGTATGCGTGTTTGGCGCCGTGCAGGTGAGCGCCACAATCAGGACTGCATACGACCGAGGCACACAGGGCCAACACCCGGCATCATGGTGTGGGGAGCGATCTCCTACACTGGCCGTACACCACTGGTGATCGTCGAGGGGACACTGAATAGTGCACGGTACATCCAATCCGTCATCGAACCCATCGTTCTACCATTCAAATGGCTCTGAGCACTATGGGACTCAACTGCTGTGGTCATAAGTCCCCTAGAACTTAGAACTACTTAAACCTAACTAACATAAGGACAGCACACAACACCCAGCCATCACGAGGCAGAGAAAATCCCTGACCCCGCCGGGTTCTACCATTCCTAGACCGGCAAGGGAACTTGCTGTTCCAACAGGACAATGCACGTCCGCATGTATCCCGTGCCACCCAACGTGCTCTAGAAGGTGTAAGTCAACTACCCTGGCCAGCAAGATCTCCGGATCTGTCCCCCATTGAGCATGTTTGGGACTGGATGAAGCGTCGTCTCACGCGGTCTGCACGTCCAGCACGAACGCTGGTCCAACTGAGGCGCCAGGTGGAAATGGCATGGCAAGCCGTTCCACAGGACTACATCCAGCATCTCTACGATCGTCTCCATGGGAGAATAGCAGCCTGCATTGCTGCGAAAAGTGGATATACACTGTACTAGTGCCGACATTGTGCATGCTCTGTTGCCTGTGTCTATGTGCCTGTGGTTCTGTCAGTGTGATCATGTGATGTATCTGACCCCAGGAATGTGTCAATAAAGTTTCCCCTTCCTGGGACAATGAATTCACGGTGTTCTTATTTAAATTTCCAGGAGTGTATATGATCGGTAATACCTCATGAACACACAAGTGTGTAGCAGAACGATAGGCACAGTTGAACATACACTACAATGGTGCATTTACGATACTTATGCCGAATCTCGCGCATGCGAAATGTGCTGGCATCTTTCGGCGCGTGCGTCAGGTGGTAACACGCGCGAGACAGCCGAGGTGTGCGTGCTGCTCTCGGCGCTGAACGTGACAGATGATCTAATCGCTGAGTAAAGAACAACCCAGCCGATTCCGCTGTGACCGGATAATCTAATTATAGGATTCCAATTTCATCCAATTGAAAGCCATTGTCACGCTTTATAAGATTATCGGCAAGAAGATTTCCACCGGTTCTTTGATTACTGATTCCCAAAAACTGGGATCTGGAGCTACAACTTTTGTTGTACTGTATTCCACTGACTGTGCCATGGGAATACAATGTTCTGCTATGATGGATTTTTAACGGTTGCCGACATCGGGTTTATCTTTCGTATTCTGTACAACAGTTTGTATCGTCTGGCCTGTATTAGTAAGCAGCAGGAACTTAAAGGGAATTTTGTAAATGTCAGCTTTTTTCAGTTGTGAGTCATCTTTAACGGGCCCGAGCAGGGTCAAGCTCTTAGCTGCTGGACGGAAGATAATCTTGATTTTGTTTTTCCTAGGCTATCTGCCTATTTTAGAAGACACATTGCCAGCATATCGAAGTGACGCCATCGGTGTTCTCAGTGCGTTGCTTCTTGTTATTAAAACTGTGCATGGCCTTCCTTATTTGGCGTGAAGTGTAACCATTCTCTTTAAAACCTTCTCCAAGTGTTCTAATTCTGTGCGGAGGTGTTCATCTGCCCCAAATGTATTAAGCCATTACACCGTCGGTTTGAGTGGGGTAATGGCAGCTAGAGGCCTGGTGATATATATTTGTGTGCGGGGTTTTCTGTACACAGAATGTCCCAATGACCCACCATTCTTACAGCGTACTAGCACGTCTAGAAAGGGCAAAGTCTAATCATTGCCAATCTCCATCGAAAAATTGATGTTCTCATGTAATGAATTTGACGATTCTGCAATTCTTGTTTGCCATGAGGCCATAGGACAAAAGAATCATTCACACAAGGCCAGAAAACAGTGGGCTTTAAACAGCAGACTGAAGTGCTTTCTCCTCAAAGTCCACCATAAAAAGACTAGCCACCACAGGTGACAAAGGGCTCCTCATGGCGACGCCGCCTGTTTCTTCAATAATTCGTTATTAAGTGAGAAGTCGGTTAAGGAGAGAGTATGTTCAAACAATGCCGTCTGGTGAGTTACTATTAAGATGTAAATCCATTAAGGGCAGTTTGTAAAATGTGAGACCACATCAAAGCTAATTAGTACGTCCGGGCTGCTAAACTTAACTGACTTCAAGCGGTTGACAAAATCCACAGAATTACGTATATGGTGACAAAACTTACCCACATACTGCTTGAGAAGAGATGTTTTGCGATAGAATAGGTCAAGCAACCTATATTACTCACTATTAAGCGTAGTGGGATACCATCGTTGTGAATCTTGGGAAGACCGTATGGTCTTGGTGGTACTTTAGTGTGTGGTCTCAGACTCTTGATAAATTCTTTAGGTAGAGAACTATCGTTCAGAAGAGTAGCAGTCTTTCTTGATATACGGCTGGTGGGGTCCTTTACAATTTCTCGGTGTATAACTGACCATACATCTTCTAGTTGTAGGCTTCCCTTGTTAAAATAACTGTGGAGTTGCCCTTATCTGTGTACTGGAAACCATCATACACAAGATCTGTATCTCCAGGCGTCTAGCTGCCATTACCACGCAGAAACCGCCGGTGTTCTTTGTACCTTAATACATCTGGCGCACGTAATATCGGACGATGAAAACTTCCACGCAAAATTAGAAAACTTGGAGAAAGTTTTTAAAGAGAAAGCCACTCTTCACGCCAAATAAGGAGGGCTGTGCACAGCGATAACAACAAGAAGCAACGCACTGAGGACACTGGTGACTACTGTGACCCTTCCAAATGCCGAGAATGTGTCTTCTAAAATAGGCAGATTGCTTAGGAAAAATAAAATCAAGGTTATCTTCCGTCCAGCAGTTAAGAGCTTGGCCCTGCTTGGATCCGTTAAAGACGACTTACAAATGAAAAAAAGGGGACGATTTCAAAATTCCCTTTGAGTGTGGCGCTGAATACAAACTGTCCAGAACCGTTGAGCACAATACGAAAGATACACACATTTTCGGCAACCGTTAAAAATCAGTCATAGCAGAACACTGTATTCCCATAGGACACTCAGTGGTATCCAGTACAACAACAATTTTATCTCCAGTTTTCAGTTTTTGGGATTCAGTAACAGAAGAATCGGTGGAAGTACGCCTTACCGTTAATCTTATAAATCGTGACAACAGCCTTCAACTGGTTAAACATTGTAATCCTATAATTAAAATTGTGCGGTCACAGCGGAATTGACTCGGCCGCTCGATACTGAGTCATTAGATCACCTCTCAGTTCACAACAGAGAGCAGCACACACACCTCAGCTGTGCCGTGCAGTTCATCATCTGACGCAGGCGCCTAAAGATGCCAGCGCATTTCAGATGCGCGAGATCCGACATAAATACCGCCAATGCACCTGGACTCTTCACTAGTTATCGTGGCGGTATGTCGGCGGGATCCGGCTGCACACACGAAAATTATCAGAAGAAGAAATACGCCGTTAAAATTTCGGAAGTTACAAGCAGAAGATTGTTTGTCCTTAGTCTGTCTATAATGGGTGTGTACACTTTCATGGTTGGCGCACAGTGGTGTCCTTGTAGTTACTGGAAGAACATGTCGACTAACTTGACCTCCTCACTTGGAGAATATAGGAGACTCTCAGCTTATTTCACGCTGATGTATGTAGAGTCAATTGCGATCAAAGTGACAACAGTATTAATCTCTCTCTCTCTGTCTCTCTCTCTCTGTCTCTCTCTCCACGCCCGTGTGTCAAAACATTACAGAGAGAGAGAGAGTGTGTGTGATTGAGCTGTTTCTCCTCTAAAAACTGTATATATCGAGCTACCTCTCCGCTCTCTATTAATATCATTGCCTCTCTCCAAAATGGGAACGTGTCAGCCAACCTGCTACGTAGACACTCTAAAGATATTACTTTCAGTTATCCAATCCACTAACTCCACCTCCGCAAAGAAGTGACGTAAAGGGTGCAGTCTCCCACCCCTCGTAATTTGCAGACTGTTCCGCCAATGCGAGAGCGTTCTACCAGAGGCCCAGGACTTTACTAGCACTTATATACATAAACATCATGCATTATCCACTACGTGTTAAATTTCCAAAAGCTGCGATACACGTATTTTTTATTTCTGAAAAGCCAAAATCAGATTTTCAAAGATTTAGTTTTGAAAATGCGGTCGTAATGAAATAATTTCATAAAGATCTCATCTCCTATTTTACCGCCTTAGAGTTGAATTTCCAAAAACAATGAAAAACGTTCTTTTTTTATTTGTAGCTGAAAAGTCAAATACCAATTTTCATAGGTGTAAGTTTAAAAATACCTTAGTAGTTCTTTAATAACGATTTATCCTCACAAAAAATTTCACCCGCTGTAACTGTTAAATGTCCAAAAATCCTGAAACACATGTTTCTTTATTTCTGACCATGAAAGCGAGTATCAATTTTCAAAATTGCCTTAATAGTGAGATTTTTCAAGAAACATTTCATATCCTATTTCACTCCCTTAAGAGTTGAATTTGGTAAAATTTCTTCTTAAATGAAGCCTACAGTATAAGATCAGCACCTTCTCCAAATTTCGAGTTTCTGTCGTTAGCAGTTTTGGCTGGGCGCTGATAAAAGTGCAGTAAAGGAGTTACTTGCACAGTTCTAATATACTCAAGGTGGCAGTTCTCCCCCCCCCCCCCCCCCAATCCCCCCTCTTCTCCCTTGGCCCAACAGCGTTGATGTAGCATTGCTCGCTGCTCTCTTGATATCAGATTAATTAATTAATGAAACTGATCGATTAATTGCTTCTCAATCCCCCTCCCCATACTCCACTCCCCTCTACCCACTCTACTCACTCACCTGGATAAACTGATAGCAAAGATCGTTTCTTCACCTGCAGATCGAAAGTGAATCCCCTTAGTCGGTGACGTGTCATTTGGCTTCTAGTGATAGCATCAAAGATGTTCCTGGAACATATGCAAATTGTTATGTGTTCTGGATTGTAGAGGCTGCCTCAAAGGCCTTCCTAGAAAAACCGACAAAGAACAGTGTGTTTCCTGTGGTGACACCAAACGTGTTCTTTGAGGCATTCCTCAGCTTGTCCTGTTGTTCTCGTAAGGGCGGTGACCACCTGTGCACTTGAAAGATGCTGAGAGAAGCACAGTGGTTGCTGGAAGGACTGTACATTTCCTGTCACGACACACACACACACACACACACACACACACACACACACACACACACACACAAGCGCTTGCCTCAAAGGCATCCAGGAAAGTTGTACGGCAAGCACCAACCAGGCTTTGATGTAGCCGACAACAGGTTTTCGGAGGTGACCAGTGTAAGCTGACAAAGACATTGCTGGAACGTTGGCCTTGTGACTGCCACTTGTCTCTGAGGATTTTGTGCTGCCTTTGATGTTGCCAACAACGGGTTTTCTGGTGAAGACTGGTGAATGCTGACAAAGATATTTCTGGAAGAAGAACTATTCGTTCTGTGGGATGACAGTACATAACCTATCTGAAACTGCTGTCCAGGTTTTCCCCTCTCCCCCCCCCCCCTTCACCATCGCTGAAAATAGGTGGGAGACTAGTTCACAATACTGCAACTACAGGGAGCCCTAAATTCTGATGTCATGGGTTTTCTACCCTCTCCATCTAAATTCCCTCTACCCTCCCCTCCCCTCTCCTCACCATCTTACGCTGGCAGGAATGCTCAGTCTGTGCTGAGCTGTTCGTATGAAAGAACATGTCTTTATTTCATCATATTTTGCTTTTGTTATCCTGTTGGTGATTGCTTACCACCTCTGGGTGTGGAGACTGACTGGTCTAGTTCCAATACCAATGCCAGTAGGAGTTCAAAATTGGCAGGAAATTCCTCATTTTGGGTTGCACATATGTTATCCCATTGGCAAATGATTTCTAAAATCTTCTTATGTGTGTGTGTGTGTGTGTGTGTGTGTGTGTGTGTGTGTGTTCACCATGGAGTGTGGAGACAGGGCACTTAAATGTCGCTGGGGTAAATACCGTGATTTTGAACAATGTGCTTCCCATCATACCTCGCCTTGAAAAATGTTCTGCTTTCGAGATATGCTAGAAAAGTTGACATAGTTAACGACAGAAAAATATCTGTCACTTCATCCCAAACATATATGAACCTGCAATCCTGGGTTTCCCTGAGAATACAGTCCTATCGCTTCCTTGGTGGCTGGATGCTTCGAGAACTCTAATGGGAATCACTGCAGTGAAGACAATATCTTTTTTGAGGAACGCTATTGAGAAAATTTAGAGAACCAACATTTGAAGCTGACTGCAGCAAGATCCTACTGCAGCCAACGTACATGACCACGAAGATAAAATACCACAAATTAGGGCTCATACAGAGGGACACAGACAGACACTTTTTTTCACTCTCTCCATTTGCGAGTGGAATTGGAAAGGGAATGAATAGTAGTGCTACAGATTACCATCCGCCACGCACCGTATGATGGCCTGCAAAATTTGCATATAGATGTAAATTTAGATGGCAGTCCTTCCATTTGCAGATACACAAAACTCACGGACGAATGTTGACTCTTTTCTCACGAATATTCCAGCCTAGTATTTGAATACACCTGATTCAGACGAGTAACAGATGTCCCCCGCTCAGTCACAGACCCCTGCTAATTCTCTCGCTATCCCATCATGTTCCAACAACACTGAGCCATTAGTTAGAAGGCTGTCTGGTCCTTTACCCGTCACTGCCGAGATAAAGATTTATTGCAACGAGAAAAATAGCACACTAAAGTACAAGAAGGAATGCACAACCATGCAGAACATACAAGGACTGCACAAATAAGTTCAGAAGAATAAAACCTACAATTCATCGAATATATAATGACAGTCTATAAATGTCCCCCTGACATGTCCTAATCTTTTTTATAGCAGTTCCAAGACCACAATGCTAGAAATACGACAATGTAATGGTGTCAGAGTCTTCGTCGACAGTATAGTGTTTCGTGAGATATACATAACTTTCTTTTGGAATGGAGCATACCTCCAGAATACTAATCTAATAGTATCACAGAGTTTCCAATACACTACCTACTGAATCTTTTACATTGGTACAACAGCATCACACCTACATGAATAATTCAGAGCTACTTCCAGAGATTCACTTAATCACAGCGTTGCTCATTTTTAACCACCCGCTCTATTCGACAGTGGACCAACCATGATGCCGTATTGCGTCGAGAGCAGAGTTTATTCACATTGGTAGCACACATATTCATTGTAGCAGTTATTTATTTAGAAGCAAACATAGTACTTACACGCTCATCCAACTACAGTACATCGAGATCCAATTAAACGACGAGTCAGACCAAATCAGAGTCAATGTTTCCTCCAGCTACAGCAGTCATAATACCTCTTACATCTCCATCCTCAGTGTCTAGGTGATGTACCAATTTGATCTGTAGTCACTCACCTCTTCTTATACAGTCACTTAGCCCCTATAAAATTCCATGCAAATGAATTTGTGCTTACATATTCCAATTGTTTAGCTCACGGACTTGTCAGTTCTTGCAAACACACAACATTAGCTTGGGAATCACAAACAACGTGTTGTAAGCAAGCCGTAATGGTGAGCTTATCCTGTTAGCATTTAGGGTCCGAAACGATTACCTCTGCATCCGTTAACACAGGTAAGGCATCAAAGTAGAACTATAAAATAATTTATGCATCGTGTTCGCACTCCACAAGACCGGCAGACGGCGGAGGCGAAGCCACAGGGTTTGAATCCTCCCCCCTGTAAGGTGCGGATTCCGTGCTTTGTTTTCTCGTCGTACGCTCCATGCCCAATGTGGAATCGTTGTTTCTCTCCGTGACAACACAACTTCCAGACGCGGAAGCGTAGGGGGCTCATCAAGATCTACTGTGCGGGAAGAGGTGCCCCCAGTCCACTCAACGCAATGCAAGGAAGACAACCGCGAGCGGTGATTTTCACCGTCAGATTATCGGGCAGTGCAGCGTTTGAAGCTGTCTGCATCAGCTGACTACTCGGAAGAGAATCCGCAGTAGCATTTTGCTACACCGTATCAGATTGAGGAAGGAATGGCAGTGCGCTACAGTACTGTGAAGTCAGAATAGCAGACGATGTCTCCGTTAAATCATCGGAACCCAGCAGAAAAGAAGTTTCTACGGGTGGAGGAGAGGACGCAGATGCAACGCTCATTTCAACTTTAACAGAACCAACCTCATCATCTCTGATCGATTTCTTGGTCACTATGTTGGTTAGTAATAGTACAGTTATTTGCAGCACTCTGAGTAAGTAATTCGATATTAATTACAACAAAACTTGTCTTTGCTCGCCAGGTTCGGCTGTAGCTATGACACTGCACACTTGAATTTGTTGTTCAGAACATACTAAATGAACGACGATTACTGAGGGCCGTGCTGTGGCTTCACTACAGTTACTAGAAAACAACGGTTCGTAGATACTTGTTGTCACAGTTCTGCTAGCGTTGGCGCGTGGGCACAGTAACAGGAGCCGAATGTTCCGTCACTCCCCGACAGTTGGCAGGGGCGGTGTGGCGGCGAGTAGGCAGCGCAACGTCGTTACTCTGACAGGAACTTCCTGCGAGTGGGCGGGAATCCGACCCCGAACAGGACTTCGGGCAACGCTATTTTAGGGCAGAGGCGCGGCGATGGCGTCTCGGAGCCGAGGAAAGCACGGCTTCATCCTAGCATTTCATTCGCGCCTCGTGACACCGCTTTGTTGTGCAGTGTCTCTGGTGTCGATACTGGAAGACAAAGCAACGAGAACCGCAATTAACGTCAGTATTCAAATCATCACCATTAGAAGAAGGGCCCTTCACCAAAAGATTCTTGGTGAGGCGAGGTTGGGGAGGGGTGACTTTAAAATCTTTACCATCTTGAGTCCACTGCCAGCTCTTTAACGGTAGCAAGGAAGTCGCGCGGATTGGAGGGGGCAACGTCGCCCCATTGTCATCTAAATCTGGAGAAATACTGACGAACGACGTTCTACATAGGAGAACTTTAAAACCAGAATACGGCTTGGACAACTGGATCTGAGACGACCACTTTCATTACGAAGGAAGCAGGCTCTTTCTTGCCCTGCATACGTAACGTATATACGGTAACCACAAACATGTAGGTGTGAGGGAATGTTCTTTGGAGCACACATTTCTACGGTTCGGGTAACAAGCGATGTCGCGCAGACCAGCGTTCCCGCCGGATATGCCAAAAGAACCCAAACGTAGCAAGGCCGCCTTAAGAAATGAAGCGTCCACTTCAAGGGGAAGATGCTAAAATTTAACCGGACCATACTCTATCGCCGCATTTACATGACGGACTACACTGACGGAACCACAACGATGCGGTTGGTCCCGTCGGAGGTTCGAGTCCTCCCTCGGGCATGGGTGTGTGTGTTTGTGCTTAGGATAATTTATGTTAGGTAGTGTGTAAGGTTAGGGACTGATGACCTTAACAGTTAAGTCCCATAAGATTTAACACACACATACTTTTTTTTTTGGTCATCAGTCTACTGACTGGTTTGATGCGGCCCGCCACGAATTCCTTTCCTGTGCTAAACTCTTCATCTCAGAGGAGCACTTGCAACCTACGTCCTCAATTATTTGCTTGACGTATTCCAATCTCTGTCTTCCTCTACAGTTTTTGCCCTCTACAGCTCCCTCTAGCACCATGGAAGTCATTCCCTCATGTCTTAGCGGATGTCCTATCATCCTGTCCCTTCTCCTTATCAGTGTTTTCCACATATTCCTTTCCTCTCCGATTCTGCGTAGAACCTCCTCATTCCTTACCTTATCAGTACACCCAATTTTCAACATTCGTCTATAGCACCACATCTCAAATGCTTCGATTCTCTTCTGTTCCGGTTTTCCCACAGTCCATGTTTCACTACCATACAATGCTGTACTGCAGACGTACGTCCTCAGAAATTTCTTCCTCAAATTAAGGCCGGTATTTGATATTAGTAGACTTCTCTTGGCCAGAAATGCCTTTTTTGCCATAGCGAGTCTGCTTTTGATGTCCTCCTTGCTCCGTCCGTCATTGGTTATTTTACTGCCTAGGTAGCAGAATTCCTTAACTTTATTGACTTCGTGACCATCAATCCTGATGTTAAGTTTCTCGCTGTTCTCATTTCTACTACTTCTCATTACCTTCGTCTTTCTCCGATTTACTCTCAAACCCTACTGTGTACTCATTAGACTGATCCTTCCGTTCAGCAGATCATTTAATTCTTCTTCACTTTCACTCAGGATAGCAATGTCATCAGCGAATCGTATCATTGATATCCTTTCACCTTGTATTTTAATTCCACTCCTGAACCTTTCTTTTATTTGCATCATTTCTTCCTCGATGTACAGATTGAAGTGTAGGGGCGAAAGGCTACAGCCTTGTCTTACACCCTTCTTAATACGAGCACTTCGTTCTTGATCGTCCACTCTTATTATTCCGTCTTGGTTGTTGTACATATTGTATATGACCCGTCTCTCCCTATAGCTTACCCCTACTTTTTTTAGAATCTCGAACAGCTTGTACCATTTTATATTGTCGAACGCTTTTTCCAGGTCGATAAATCCTATGAAAGTGTCTTGATTTTTCTTTAACCTTGCTTCCATTATTAGCCTTAACGTCAGAATTGCCTCTCTCGTCCCTTTACTTTTCCTAAAACCAAACTGATCGTCACCTAGCGCATTCTCAATTTTCTTTTCCATTCTTCTGTATATTATTCCTGTAAGCAGCTTCGATGCATGAACTGTTAAGCTGATTGTGCGATAATTCTCGCACTTGAAAATTCTTGCCGTCTTCGGAATTGTGTGGATGATGCTTTTCCAAAAGTCAGATGGTATGTCGCCAGACTCATATATTCTACACACCAACGTGAATAATCGTTTTGTTGCCACTTCGCCCAATGATTTTAGAAATTCTGATGGAATGTTATCTATCCCTTCTGCCTTATTTGACCGTAAGTCCTCCAAAGCTCTTTTAAATTCCGATTCTAATACTGGATCTCATATTTGTTGAAGAATGAGCAGGGGAAAAATGTAAACAGTAATATGTGCTCCGTTTTAAGTAGAATCCTGTGGATTTGGAACACCGATGTATTCCTGGAGTCGAGTAGTCGTGGTACCATTTCGCACCAGAAACGAAACAGAAGCACAAATGGGGGAACGGCAAAAATAAGAAAATAATGCGACTACTGTCTCGTCTATGATTGCGTCGGCTTCCGCGGGCTGGCAGGCCCCTGGAACTGCTCCCCAAACGTTCCTTCTGTCCACTACAATTGTCTTACAGTACGGCGCAGCAACATACAAAACAGGTTTTATGTTAATTCCTCTCATCTGTTGGAACGGCTATCGGCGGTATCTTTCGGACTCCAAAAGAGTTTATTTCTTATTTTATAACATACAAGGGATAACCAACTGAATGTGAAGGAGTACAAAGAGGTTTGGAGTACACAGGGAAGGAAATTCAAAAGTGCCTTCGCAAAGGATTATGTAAATCACGAATTGTTGGAAATGTGTCATACGGGCAAAATCTCCGTTCCACCTACTACATACAGTGTGTCTCGAAAGTAGTGCGCCAATTCGAAATAACGGAGCTCCAATGTGGGCTGTAATTATCGCAAACGAGCGAATCTTGGTAGATATGCAAACGCGTTGTTGCGGAACCAATTCGCGCTAGAAAACAAACTAGTACCTGATTTGGAAAACAAACTAGTACCAGATTTGGTCACGAAGTGCAAATTTGTAGCTGTGCATGTATGTATTACTGTATGACACCCACGGTGTCATTTGAAAAGCCATAACGTGAGTTAACAGTATGGTTATCGAGAAGAGGGATCGTGCGCTGTTAGTGAAAACGTTTTTACGTGTACGGCAGCAATCACAGTGCTATATTGTGAGACTATCACCGACTGAAAAGTCTGAGACGAGCCCCAATGTCATTAAGAAGTTTAAAGAAGATGGTAATGAAATTTGAAGACACGGGTGAACTATGTGTGCAACTTGGAGCTGGAAGGCGTCCTTCCCTGGTGGAAGTTATTGACGATGTTGGCGACCCTGCAGCAATTGCCCAAGGTGGTGCTAATGCTGGTGCCGTGTCGTGAGAATTGTCCATCCCATGGTCAAAGGTTGAGGAACTATCCAGACTGTGCAGCAACTGAAAACTCATGATCTGCAGCAACGTTCGAAATTTGTTCTTCGTGTTTTGGCATGGATTGAAATTGATGACATGTGGCCGGGAAATATTCTATGAAATGGAAAGGCACATTTTACTCTACAGGCTGCAATGAATACACAGAACTGCTGAAATCGGAGCACTTTTAAACGCGTATTGTGAACGAAGAGCCATTGCACTCACAGTATGTGTGGTCAGGATTCGCAAGAAACGTTATTCTCCGTGTGTTGTTCTTTGAAGAGAATAGGCCCAGACGGCCTATCAGGTCTACCGTTACGTCTGCACGCTATCGAGACCTCCTTAAACAGTAAGTGATTCCTGCTTTAGAACAGCACAACTGTGTGGAAACCACTGTTTCACGCATGATGTCTCAAGACCCCATGACGCCCGCCAAGTGAAGAATTAGCTTAATGCGACGTTCCACGAGCGTATTATCTCCAGAGGATTTCCAGACGCACGGCCTACAAGGTGACCTGATCTGAATCCATGTGACTTTTGGCTCTGGTGATATGTAAAAGAACGCGTATACCAGGGAAACGTTCGGTCTCTACCTGATCTGAAGATCAGTATACAGAAACACGTTGCTTAGGTTCCACCGAAGCTACTGACAGTAACAAGTGATCACATCTTTTTACAGATACAGTATCTCGCCGACGTCTCTGATGCTCATATTGAACAAATTGTGTAAGCGGCGCTTAATAACAAAACCAACATTATGCCATTCTCACTTGTTTGACCTTTTCTGCCCATGTTCCATTCCTAACTCATTACATATGGAAATATTTATATACGCGTTTCTTGCATAAATAACTCCATATTTATGCCTGGTGGTCAAAATTAACCAATTTTCGCTGCCGCACGATAATTACGGTTCATATTGGACTTCTGCGAGTAGCTGCAGTCTAATTACAGCAAACCAGTCCACGTAAAACCCTAATGTATAAATGATAAATTTTGTTGAAACTTGCTGGCAGATTAAAACTGTGTGCCGGACCGAGACTCGAACTCGGGACCTTTGCCTTTCGCGACCAAGTGCTCTACCATATGAGCTACCCAAGCACGACTCAAGCCCCGTCCTCACAGTTTTTCTTCTGCCAGTATCTCGTTTCGTCTCGTCCCCGCTGCAGAGTGAAAATGGCATTCTGGAAACATCCCCCAGGCTGTGGCTAAGCCATGTCTCCGCAATATCCTTTCTTTCAGGAGTGCTAGTTCTACAAGGTTCGCAGAAGAGCTTCTGTTAAGTTTGGAAGGTAGGAGACGAGATACTGGCAGAAGTAAAAGCGTAAGGACTGCGCATGAGTCGTGCTTTGGTAGCTCAGTTGGTAGAGCACTTGCCCGCGAAAGGCAAAGGTCCCGAATTCGAGTCTCGGTCCGGCACACAGTTTTAATCTGCCAGGAAGTTCCATTTACAGAAGCTCTCCTGCGAACCTTGGAGAACTAGCACTTCTGAAAGAAAGGATAGAGCACTTGCCCGCGAAAGGCAAAGGTCCCGAGTTCGAGTCTCGGTCCGGCACACAGTTATAATCTGCCAGCAAGTTTCATATCAGCGCGCACTCCGCTGTAGAGTGAAACTCTCATTCTGATAAATTTTGTTGTTTGTTACTGTGGTGTCACTGCCAGACACCACACTTGCTAGGTGGTAGCTTAAATCGGCCGCGGTCCATTAGTACATGTCGGACCCGCGTGTCGCCACTGTGTGATCGCAGACGGAGCGCCACCACACGGCAGGTCTCGAGAGACGTACGAGAACTCGCCCCAGTTGTACGACGACGTTGCTAGCGACTATACTGACGAAGCCTTTGCTCTCATTTGCCGAGAGACAGTTAGAATAGTCTTCAGCTAAGTTAATGGCTACGACTAGCAAGGCGCCATTAGCCTTAGATAGCTTGTATTTAAAGAGCCTCACTTGTATCGCCACAATCTCTAGATGTCTCATCAAGAACGATGTATACAAGGCCGGATTAAAAGTTAAGTAGTCCAGAAGCTACGTACTTTTCTTTATAGCATTCATTAAGTCTCCTGTTTCAGACCTCACTCCATCCTTCGTGAGTTAGCGCGTGCATCTTGGCCGCCTCTTTCAATTAGTGTGCGTAGTGTTGGCAAGTCTGCCGACACTACAGTTACAGATAGTTGCTGTGGCCTTGGAAGTTAATCGTGAGTGGATGGAGCAATAAAGAATGTGCTGCTGCAGTTGAACTATACTTCATACTGCGTCATGAATTTGTAATTTACGGCACTTAGTTCGTCCTGTTCTTCCCGACTGGCAGTGACAGATAGCTATATGAAGGATAAAAGAACGGTCCCGTAAAATTAGGCCTACAGACCAGTAGCCCAAATTTCAGTTTGCTTGAGAATCCCTGAATGTATTCTCCGTTCGAATATAATAAACTGTATTGAGACTGAAAAGCTTATGTACACGAATGAGCATGGTTTTACAAAGCATCGATCGTGGGAAACTCAACTTGCTCTTTTCCCTAATGATATACTGCGAACTATGAATGAAGGGCAACAGGCGGGTTCCAAATTTCTAGATCTCCGGAAAGCGTTTGATGCGTGCCCCATTGCAGACTGCTAAAGGATGTACGAGCGCATGAAACAAGTTAACAGATATGAGAGTGCCTCGAAGACTTCTTAAGTCGTAGAACACAATGTGTTGTCCACGACGGCGAGTGTTCATAGAGACAAAGTATCGTCAGGGGTGCCCCAGGGAAGTGTGATATGATGGCTATTATTCACTGTATACATAAATAATTTGGCGGCCAGGGTGGACCCCAATCTCCGGTTGTTTGCTGATGATACTGCCGTGTACGAAAAAAATGTTCAAATGTGTGTGAAATATTATGGGATTTAACTGCTAAGGCCATCAGTCCCTAAGCTTACACACTACTTAACCTAAATTATCCTAAGGACAAACACATACACGCATGCCCGATGGAGAACTCGAACCTCCGCCGGGACCAGCCGCACAGTCCATGACTGCAGCGCCTTAGACCGTTCGGCTAATCCCACGCGGCGGTGTACGAAAAGGTGTCGAAGATGAATGAATGTAGGAAGGTACAGGATGACCTAGACAAAATTTCTATTTGGTGTGATGAATGGCAGGAAGCTCTAAATGAGGAAAAATGTCAGTTAACGCGGATGAATAGGAAAAATAAAACCGTAATATTCGCGTAGAGGATTAGTACTGTCCTGCTTGACACAGCTACGCCTGTTAAATGTCTGAGTGCAGCGTTGCAAAGCGATGTTAAATAGAACGAACACGTGAGGTTTATGGTAGGAAAAGCGCATGGTCGACTTCGGTTTATTGGGAGAATTTTAGGAAAGGGTGGCTTATCTACAAAGTAGACCGCATATAGGGCGCTAGTGCGGGCTATTGTCGAGTACTCCTCTAGTGTTTGGGATCCGTACCAGGTCGGATTGAAGGGATGTAATTCAGAGCCGGGCTGCTAGATTTGTTAGCGGTAGGTTCGAACAATACGCAAGTGTTACGGAGATGCTTCAGGAACTCAAATGAGAATCCTTGAATGGAAGGCGACATCCTTTCGGAGGAATGCTATTGAGAAAATTTAGAGAACGTGCATTTGAATCTGATTGCAGAACGATTCTGTTGCCTCCAAAATATGTTGTGCGTGAAGACCACGAAGATAAAACGCGAAAAATTGGGGTTCATACGGAGGCATATAGATAGTCGTTTCTCGCTCGTTCTATTGCGACTAGAACAGAAACGGCCACGCGCCATAAGGTGAATTGAGATGTAGATGCAGATGCAGATGTAGATGAGGAGAGGGCGTGACCGGCGGCGATGGCGGCGCTGTCAGCTGCGGTGCGAGTTGCCGGGGGTCGGCCAGCCGCCGCCCTCACAAAGGGGGAACATATATGGCTCTGAGAACTATGGGACTTAACATCTAAGCTCATCAGTCCCCGAAACTTAGAACTACTTAAACCTAACTAACCTAAGGACATCACACTCATCCATGCCAGAGCCAGGATTCGAACTTGTGACCGTAGCAGCAGCGCGGTTCCAGACTGAAGCACCTAGAACCGCTCGGTCACAACGGCCGGCAACGAGGGAACAGTGCCGGGGGAGCGAGTGCGAACGTATGAACACGTAATTAAATCTGAGGCCTCGTTTCTGATTTACTGCTTGTACCAAGTGGTTTTGTTTGGCAGATATTTTCGTTTTATGATAGTTGTATCACACAATTTTTGTGTTACGGGGGTAATGTTAATTTACAACGAGCACACAAATGCACAACCCCGAGCCCAAAACCCACTCCACCCAAAAGCTAAGCCACAACACGTCGAAAATGTGTTTACAAGCCCAGCGGGCATATATAGTCATAAAAATATGATTGAATGGATTCCTCCGCAATAGTAATGTTACCAACAGACTCAGATGTGGACATCCAAAATTCTCATACAACGCATCGAATATTGACAACGCTCACGCATGTGTGGCAAGCAGTCCCTAAAAGCCACTGTCCCGTCGGTCTCAAGAACCTGGCACACCCTAATCCTCGCTAGATCGGATTTCAGAAATGCAGTTTCTCAAATATAATTGACTGCTGACTAGCCAAACAACTGGAATTTGCAAATAAATTTGAGTTATTGTTAGAACAAGCCAATTTCCACAAGAAACAGCTATTAGCAATGACGACCATTTTTAATACCTTTACCAGTAAACCGAACTGCTGCAGTCATCTACGGAAGAAGTCTCCAACAGCTTATGTTAGTTCCATAGAACTTAGAACTACTTAAACCTAACTAACCTAAGACTGTAGTCGAATTAAGTCGGGTGGTGCTGAGGGAATTATTTTAGGAAATGAGACAAAGTAGTAAAGGAGTTTTGCTATTTGGGGAGCAAAATAACTGATGATGGTCGAAGTAGAGAAGATATATAATGTAGACTGGCAATGGCAAGGAAAGCGTTTCTGAAGAAGAGAAATCTGTTAACATTGAGTATAAATTTGTGTCAGGAAGTCGTTTCTGAAAGTATTTGTATGGAGTGTAGCCATGTATGGAAGTGAAACGTGGACGATAAATAGTTTAGAAAAGTAGAGAATAGAAGCTTTTGAAATGTTGTGCTACAGAAGAATACTGAAGATTAGATGGGTAGATCACTTAACTAATGATGAAGTATTGAATAAAATTGGGGAGAAGAGGAGTTTGTGGCACAACTTGACAAAAAGAAGGGACCGGTTAGTTGGACATGTTCTGAGGCATCAAGGGATCACAAATTTAGCATTGGAGGGCAGCGTGGAGGGTAAAAATCGTAGAGGGAGACCAAGAGATGAATACACTAAGCAGATTCAGAAGGATGTAGGTTGCAGTAAGTACTGGGAGATGAAGAAGCTTGCACAGGATACGGTAGCATGGAGAGCTGCATCAAATCAGTCTCAGGACTGAAGACCACAACAACAAGAACAACATAAGGACATCACACACATCCATGCCCGAGGCAGGATTCGAACCTGCGACTGTAGCGGTCGTGCAGTTCCAGACTGCAGCATCGAGAACCGCTCGTCCACTTCGGCCGGCGTAAATGGAGAACGATTGACCGTCACTGTCAATGGTAAACGTTACTGTCGAAAGACTGTTGTTGGGTATGGGAAAAGATTAACTGTGTTTTCAGCAGGGCGGGGCAGTGCAATCTGAACCATACCGTTCGACACAGCAAGAAAATTCTTCGAGGGACGTCTCCTTGTCTGGTCATTTCTCATAACGGAAGCATCAACTGATCGCCAAGATCTGGGCTCCTGTTTCTTTTTTTCCTTTTTTGTGTGTGGGGAGGGTCTTCTGAAGGAGAGTGTGCACAAGTGTAAAGATCGAACAGTGGCTGCCCTCAGATATCACCAGCATGGTAACCCGCCATCTTCCACCAGAGGTCTTGCGGGATGTTGCTTTTTACTAATAAACTCTGCAGTATACATTGTAACATTACTATTGATGAGTCCTTTGCAGACTTTGGCTAACATATCTGAAGGGATGCCATTTACTGTCTGGAAAAACGTGCCATGAAGTTCAGTGGCCTTAATATGTCGAATTTGGGTATAATTTTGAGCGAATTAACACTTCGACGTCTGCATGGAGAACCTAGATAGCTGTACTTTGCAGGCGGAGACTCGCCTTTAATACAGCTCATGTGAGGGCCCTTCCACTTGGGGGTGATAAGGCCCCCGTGGCAGAGGCCGACGCGCGAGACCCGCTGCTCAGGGTGAAGCTGCTTTCATCTGAGCGAACAGGCGGCAGCCGCTTGCGTGGCAGGGAAGACGGTCAACAGGCAGCAGCCAAACACAGTGGGCGGCTGTGTCTGCGCCGGCCGCACACACAGCGCGGACAGTCCTTTGTCTCTGCCCGCCCTTGCAGCAGCGCGCAGCTGTGCGCAGCCCGCCACCGAGGCACAAATGCCCCTTTGTTGACGCAAAGGACTGCAAGGGAAGTTACTGTGTGCGGGTCAACCGGTATGAGCCAGGCTCGGAAGGAATGCTGGTTCGGAAAAGGATACGAGGCATTCGGTAGAAGTTTAACGACGTCTATCGATCCGCAGCTTTCCGATGGTCCACGTCCTAGGATTCCAGAACACTAGATACCGCGCCTCGGTTCTTAGCAGAATCACTGTAGCTATCGGTGAAGATGCCTTCGACAACTTCTTGGTCCGAGAAACATATGGAACAATCTCGGGTCAAGATCTTCCTGTGAGTGAAGGAGATATTGCGATGAAACTTCCTGGCAGATTAAAACTGTGTGCCGGACCGAGACTCGAACTCGGGATCTGTGCCTTTCGCGGGCAAGTTCTCTAGCACCTGAGCTACCCAAGCACGACTCCCGAGTTAGAGTGTCGGTCCGGCACACATTTTTTAATCTGCCAGGAAGTTTCATATCAGCGCACACTCCTCTGTAGAGTGAAAATTTCATTCTAGAAACATCCCTCAGGCTGTGGCTAAGCCATGTCTCCGCAATATCCTTTCTTCCAGGAGTGCTAGTTCTGCAAGGTTCGCAGGAGAGCCTCTGTGAAGTTTGGAATATAGGAGACGAGGTACTGGCAGAATTAAAGCTGTGAGGACGGGGCGTGAGTCGTGCTTGGGTAGCTCAGTTGGTAGAGCACTTGCCGGCGAAAGGCAAATGTCCCGAGTTCGAGTCTCGGCCGGCACACAGTTTTAATCTGCTAGGAAGTTTCATATCAGCGCACACTCCGCTGTAGATTGAAAATTTCATTCTAGATATTGTGATGTCTGCTGCATTTCAAGCATCTAACACCATCGATTAGTGTCAAACTATTCGCGTACCACGAAATCAGCCTTCGTAGTTAACAATATCCGTAATGTACTGAATGGCACTGTCTCCCCAGAAATAAGATTAAGAAAACGGAAAAATGCCAGTATGAGTTGGGCTCTGCACCAGCAGTTTAATATGGAATTCAGACGAATACGAACCTACTCTCTTAATTTTTTTATTTTTTTTTTGGCAAACTCAAACAGCCTTGCAAAGAAAGTTTCTAACCAAAGGCTGAAGCTAACGTGACAGAAGAAAAATGACATGGCTCCTCAGTTCACGAAGAGGACGATAAAGATAAAAAAAGTACTATCAGCGACACTCAATCCGAGGACCTGGCGCCCACTAAACCTAATGCTCACCCGATTCAGTATATATGTATAAACAAGACCAACAGATCCACAAAACAATAAAATGAAATAAACTACGAAACAGTTTACCAAAAAAGGGACCATCGCGATTAGGAAGCCAGAAACACCATCTAACTCAAGTGATACCTTGACAACAAAATACTAGGTTCAATATATTGGCGAATAAGTCGCGATACCGTGGCACGCGCAAACACTTCCAGTATGCAGTGGCCGTATATTGGCGGAAGGCGAATGGGTCTGGATCGCCCCCTTCATCTACATGGTAATGAACATGGCGGCCTACCAGCTACGAAATGAGGTTGCTCTCGGAAAGCAGAAGAAGTCTGGACGCAATAGGGTATGAGCAGTCTCAACGGATCGTGTTAGAAACGCTAACTGTTTTTTAAACCAATGACAACTTGCTTCGTGACCATGGCGGGACATCAAATGCATTGATCCGTGACGCTAATTCCTACACGATATAGTCGCTCTGCGATTGGTAATAAGTTGTGGACCACTGGACGCCACCGCCACAGACAGAACAGGAAGGCTGACACGAGACCACACCGCCTCCCAAGAGGTTTGCGGCGGTAGTCGTTCAATAGGAGCCGTTCAGTCGACCCCCGTCCCTGTACCGCGTATTAACAAAAATTCTGCAGTAAGACCCCCGTCCCACAAGTAACTGAGAGCAATGTAAAATTTGCAGACATGTTTTAACTCAGAATTCAATTAACCGACATTAGCAGATGCGACAAGACTGCCCGGGCGTGCGTGTGTGGACTGCGTGGGAGACAGTCAGTACAGTGCACCGAATAGACAATAGAGACTTTTCTCGAATGTCGGAAAGTCTCCACTCTTCGACGGTAAGGGCTTGCTTAGCCGCCTCGTATCATAATCGAAAAACGTGATGTTTCCATAAAAAAACTAGACAGCTGTTTCAGTTTGCTAACCATTATCGCGGAAAGGGAAAGGACCTGAGAGATGTGGTATGTGCCGGTCGGAGTGACTGAGAGGTTCTAGGCGCTACAGTCTGGAACCGCGCGACCGCTACGGTCGCAGGTTCGAATCTTGCCTCGGGCATGGATGTGTGTGATGCCCGTAGGTTAGTTAGGTTTAAGTAGTTCCAAGTTCTAGGGGCTGATGACAGGAGTTAAGTCCCATAGTGCTCAGAGCCATTTGAGCCATTTTTAGATGTAGTATGCTTTGCACAAGACACAGGTGTCCAGAATCCGAACTTTCTGAAGCAGATTAGGGGAACGCCGTTGATGTTCCAGGACTGCACCTTGTATCTTCCCTGTGGCCGATTTCCAATTAAGGGTAGCCATTTTAATTGTAGGACTATCAATTATAATCCCTTAAGACTTACGTCGATCGACCACTGTTGAGCACTGAATGACAGCATTATCGAAAATCCGTAAATTCATCAACCGACATTGGCATTCGTTCATGCAGGCACCAGATAAAAGGCAAAATACGCCCAACGTAGCCTTTAGCAACCGGAATCTCAGCTGGAGAACCGAGTAACACCATAACGTCATCCAAGTATGCGTGCACCAAGATCGTCTCGCCTAAGACTGTCCGTCCTTGTAAATCGGTCGCGATCATTCGAAGAAGGGACTGAAGTGACAGAACAAACGACGACACAGTAAGCGACTTCCCTGAGGGAAACTCCTACAGATATAAATCGGCGGTGTCAGTTGTCCATTGACAGCCACCGAAGTTTCATTATCTGTAAACAATTGTACAGCAACTTTCGCGTATGAACAATGAACCCAATGTCTTCCCGTACGCAAGTACTGCAACGGGAAGCCATAGCTGGTACGGTTGAAGGCCTTGTCAAAATGCGAAATAGCCAGAGCACAATGAACAGAAGTGACAGCGGCCACCGATACCACCTCACAGCATCCAGCAATCGGTGTCAAAATTGGGAAAGGAAAACAACTTTGACCGACAGAAACATCTTTTTCCTGCAACGAAAAGAGACGAATGTTCACCGCCCTCGCCACAGTCATGTAATCAGAATTTAGTAAGGTAGTCGAGCGAAAGTTATCATTTTAGGAACTTGCACAACTTTGTCAACTTCAAGAGATTCGGAAATCAATCCCATGTTTGAGCATCTGATTCAAGCGAAGTAAAAGTAGTACCCAACGTAAGACAAAAGCGCACCAAAAAACTATTTTGACAGACCATCCAAACCCGGCGATTTACGAGAAGACGGTCTACAATTCGTTCATTGGCATCATCATATAGACAACGCAGCATCATGAGCAGCTGTAAGCCTACGATCCCGAGTCCGAACAAGCAAAACGGATGACATACCCACAAGAGCGGCTGCCTCATGCAGTCCAACATACAATTTTTGGAAGGCATGCAGTATGTCCTTCTGCACCGTCTTAAAACTGCCGTCCTCAGTCTTGCGAGATATGATACACGCACGTTTACGACGAGTCTGATGTCAAATCAGATGATACAGTCATTTCATCCGCCAACAAGGAACGTCGTTTGGATCACATCCTTAACCCTTCCATTTGACGCCGTTTCATCCGCGGTAGTGGCGCCTTTACAAGGCTTAAGTCTGCAGTCCGTACGGGAGCCTGATGACCACTTTCGTAAAGGTCGTAGGACAGAGTACTGAGAGTCTTGCGTCCTCCGAAATTCCCGCGCTCTATCAGTGCATAATCGTGTCAGGGTTTGTCCGAGCCTCGACTTTGCCAACTGAATCCACCATTCCAAAATGGAGATGAATCGCCTAGTAGAACGGTCCCTCCCTTCCCATATTAGCTCATCTAGTGAAGGATCCTGCAAGTGCTCTACATTCAGTATCCAAGGCGATCGAAACAGTTTCACCAACTGCTGCGTGTGATTTAAAGTAAGAGTCACTGCACAGTGATTAGTGAAACTGTCGAAGATGACATCGAAAGCCAGAATCCTACCACGCATCAATCAGATAAATATGATCTGCCAAGCCTACTGCTAGAAGTACCTGTAGCAGTAAAATAGGTAAATCTGACAAGAGTCGGTTGTTTACAGGCCCAGACGTCTTGCTGTCTCAAGGAACGAACTAAATTTTGCAACTCCCGACAGAAATTAAAATTGGGAGATTGATCCACAGGGCGCAACACTAAATAAAATTCACCGTGCGTTAAAAAACCCCGCAGATTCTTCCATGGCAAATAAACCACTTTTTGCTTAAAAAATTGCGAACGGTTCAAAATGCGTCCGGTACTGGACGGGTGAATAAAGGAGAATCAAGGTCAGTCATTATCAAAAACTTCAACCCCCTGCAGTGGAAATGCCCTACGTAAAAAACAAGGCAGTCCCCGTGGAACACTCGCGAGCTAAATAAACAGTTAAAAAACCTGGGAGAGAAGAACGAGTGAATTTTACTTCTTGTATGAATGTGACATCTGCACAGGAATCATACATAAGCTGAGACTACGAAACAAGCCGCAGGTCCGATTCAACACTATTAACATTCGAAGAAAAAATAATGTAAGCCCGCATACAACAAGAGACGAAATTCGAGCTGCTGACCCACTCAGGATACTGTGTGCCAAGATCCGTAGCCCAGCTCAGTGAAAAGTCCTAGGGTGCGGCCCTTGTCGCCCACCTGCGGAGTCTTTCTTTCCTTTTTAGGAGCCATCGCCGCATTCAGGTTGGACTCTTGTTTACAGTGACTACAAGGCACTACAGCATCTCCAATCGGAGAAGTAGGTGGTTCTTGAATGTCCTTCAAAGTAATTGACGAACAACGAGTCTCAGAGATCTACTCCGCGGAATTGGATCCTTGCAATTCAGATCGACGTTACACGGTATCTGGATCGACAGGCAACCAAACGCGTCACGGGAATAACAACAGTAGGCCGTTCCGATCTCACCTGAACGGGTGACAGCAAGGGAGCACGTGGGCTTAGGGGTGTCTCAGACAGCTGCTGTTGAATCAGTGAGACACAAGGAGGCCCATCGACTTCCCCACCCCTCGGCGGTTCTGGGAGACAAACCTCAACCGCAGGAGGAAAACGAGGAGAAACAATAGAGCTATCAGCAGCTATTTTAGCACCATAGACCCGATCAGGATTGGAGAACTCAGTAGTACGATATACATAAGCCAACAAATTTCTCTGAGGGAGGTGTCGGTGGAGAGACGCCCAATTCTTCATCATACTGCGTATGATATATCTGATGTTCCACCGGGAACAACGCCAACTTTCCAGCAGAAATTTCAGGCCTATGCGAAAATTCAGGAGCAGTAAGCTGCCCGTACCCTCGATGTTCCACTCCCCCCTCCCGGCTCATGGCACGAATCTCTTGAGTAGGAAAAACTAGATCAGCTAGAGCCAATATTCAACGTTCTCTTGAGCACTTCAATAAAAATATGGTAACCATTTTCAATGTAGAGAAAACACATTTCTACTTGTCCATTATGCGGTACATTAATGCTGTAACCAAGACTTGTAGACAGGAAGGAATGTTACATGTAGGTAACATCTGCACTGAACGAATGTGGATAAAACGGGGCAACCGTCTTTGATTGGACCGGCCGGAGTGGCAGTGCGGTTCTAGGCGCTATAGTCTGGAGCCGAGCGACCGCTACTGTCGCAGGTTCGAATCATGCCTCGGGCATGGACGTGTGTGATGTCCTTATGTTAGTTAGGTTTAATTAGTTCTAAGTCCTAGGCGACTGATGACCTCAGAAGTTAAGTCACAAAGTGCTCAGAGCCATTTGAACCATTTCGTCATATGCACCTCACATAAATACAATCCTGGAAATGGAAAAAAGAACACATTGACACCGGTGTGTCAGACCCACCATACTTGCTCCGGACACTGCGAGAGGGCTGTACAAGCAATGATCACACGCACGGCACAGCGGACACACCAGGAACCGCGGTGTTGGCCGTCGAATGGCGCTAGCTGCGCAGCATTTGTGCACCGCCGCCGTCAGTGTCAGCCAGTTTGCCGTGGCATACGGAGCTCCATCGCAGTCTTTAACACTGGTAGCATGCCGCGACAGCGTGGACGTGAACCGTATGTGCAGTTGACGGACTTTGAGCGAGGGCGTATAGTGGGCATGCGGGAGGCCGGGTGGACGTACCGCCGAATTGCTCAACACGTGGGGCGTGAGGTCTCCACAGTACATCGATGTTGTCGCCAGTGGTCGGCGGAAGGTGCACGTGCCCGTCGACCTGGGCCGGACCGCAGCGACGCACGGATGCACGCCAAGACCGTAGGATCCTACGCAGTGCCGTAGGGGACCGCACCGCCACTTCCCAGCAAATTAGGGACACTGTTGCTCCTGGGGTATCGGCGAGGACCATTCGCAACCGTCTCCATGAAGCTGGGCTACGGTCCCGCACACCGTTAGGCCGTCTTCCGCTCACGCCCCAACATCGTGCAGCCCGCCTCCAGTGGTGTCGCGACACGTGTGAATGGAGGGACGAATGGAGACGTGTCGTCTTCAGCGATGAGAGTCGCTTCTGCCTTGGTGCCAATGATGGTCGTATGCGTGTTTGGCGCCGTGCAGGTGAGCGCCACAATCAGGACTGCATACGACCGAGGCACACAGGGCCAACACCCGGCATCATGGTGTGGGGAGCGATCTCCTACACTGGCCGTACACCACTGGTGATCGTCGAGGGGACACTGAATAGTGCACGGTACATCCAAACCGTCATCGAACCCATCGTTCTACCATTCCCAGACCGGCAAGGGAACTTGCTGTTCCAACAGGACAATGCACGTCCGCATGTATCCCATGCCACCCAACGTGCTCTAGAAGGTGTAAGTCAACTACCCTGGCCAGCAAGATCTCCGGATCTGTCCCCCATTGAGCATGTTTGGGACTGGATGATGCGTCGTCTCACGCGGTCTGCACGTCCAGCACGAACGCTGGTCCAACTGAGGCGCCAGGTGGAAATGGCATGGCAAGCCGTTCCACAGGACTACATCCAGCATCTCTACGATCGTCTCCATGGGAGAATAGCAGCCTGCATTGCTGCGAAAGGTGGATATACACTGTACTAGTGCCGACATTGTGCATGCTCTGTTGCCTGTGTCTATGTGCCTGTGGTTCTGTCGGTGTGATCATGTGATGTATCTGACCCCAGGAATGTGTCAATAAAGTTTCCCCTTCCTGGGACAATGAATTCACGGTGTTCTTATTTCAATTTCCAGGAGTGTATAAGGGAGCGTAACCTTCTTAGGTAAATTGCTTCAGCCTCCGCTGGGAGACTGAACACTTGGACATTTATGTAACCCAGACCTGAGATACCAAGAAGTAGCATACTTATTGAACCATCAGGACACTTAGGACCTTGAGAACCGTGATGTAAAAGGAACATATCTACTTGTAGGGGATCCAAAAAGTTAAAGGAAAAGACAGTTATCAGAGTGAAAATACGCAATATCAACGTGATCTCATGTATCGACGCGCCAATCATGAATCTCCAAAGATGCGTGAAAAACTAAAACTGATTATACATTTTCTTCTAACACTCTTCTAGTCAATATTATGGAGCCGACTACGCCGCTGCCAGCAGATACAAACAGAAACTGACGCTACGTACCAAACGACAATGTGATTCACACAAAGACGCGAACAACACTGAGGAAAATTTGTCCAGGCGCGTGCGACGTTTTGATGAGGCGGAACTTCCCGTTCGGCGTACGAGGCTAGAGCAAGAGGTGCGATATGCACATACGTCGATCATCCATTGGTTTTGATGAGTGAGTCTGCAAGTATCAAATTATGAGACATATGGGGGCATATCTTTCGATTCCACTGACAAGCTTAAATTATTTACACCACCAAGAGACCCGTCCGCAGCTCGTGGTCGTGCGGTAGCGTTCTCGCTTCCCGCGCCCGGGTTCCCGGGTTCGATTCCCGGCGGGGTCAGGGATTTTCTGTGCCTCGTGATGACTGGGTGTTGTGTGATGTCCTTAGGTTAATTAGGTTTAAGTAGTTCTAAGTTCTAGGGGACTGATGACCATAGATGTTAAGTCCCATAGTGCTCAGACCCATTTGAACCATTTGAACCAAGTGACCGTAGACCGTATTTGACATAAATTTAAACATAGTACCTAAAAAGAGGTCTTAACAGAGGGGAAGATAGACGGACGAGAACATTATATTATATGAGGGACACTGAGGTCTGATAGTTCGCGAGGAGGCCGTACAGAAAGCTATGCATAGATTTGTTGGACAGTGTGCGCCCATCGGTCGCGTCACGTCGCTCTTTTCAGTCCTGTGAGCACGGCGAGCACGTAAAGGTGACCAGAACAATAGTGTCTCCCACCAAGTATGAGGGTCTGGTGAGAGAGTTCCCCTGATGTTATACAGCCCACATAATGTAGCTCTCGTCCATTTCCTTCTTTATGACATTTCTCGACCGCACTTTGCAGGGACAGTGAAGCATTTTCGATCTGAAGCGTTTGATCATCCACAAAACAACCCGTCATTGGCTACTGTGAGTTTCTTCACTGCCCACATGAGCCGCTGGCTACGAAGATAGCCTTCTGGCACAGACAACAAACTGTAGACCAGCGTAGAGAGTTGGCGGACAGCCGAGGCAGCTGCCTTCTATGAGAACGCTATTGGAAGTTCGTACAACTGTACATCAGATTTCTACATCTGAGCGGCCACTATGTAGACACGTAGTTGGAAGATGTAGTTAACTGATGCAAACAAACATTTTTGATTTTCTTAGTGGTTTCCATTTCGCCACGGATCGAACTTTACCTTCCGAACAGCCCTCGTATTTATAATCACAAAATAAGTTTTCCAATTTTTTCCTTCACTTGTATTGTAAAACTTTGTTTCCATTCTAGATCAACGTGATGTATCCTATGGTTTTTGATGAATGGGTTTGAGAGCGTCGAAATATGTGACACAACGGCCCTGTCCTGTGAGCACATTGCTTTAAAAGCTAAAATATTTCACACCCCGAAGGAACCGCAGTGCTTAGTATATGACAACAATTTCAACTTGATACCTCTACCCGTTTTTGTAAAACCGGGTCATAACAGTTGGACAGACGGACAGACAGACAAAGAGACTCTTGGACGGACAACATAGTGATCTCATACTGACTTCGTTTCTACTGACTGAGGTGGGGAATCCTAAAACAGTATTTTCAAGACCGCGTCGCCCAGATGTGGCCTACATTACAAAGAGAGATGTAGAAATAGTCCCGTCTCGGAAAATGGATCATACCTGCTAGTTGCAACACAAGTTACGCAGAAAGAAGGGGTGCAGAATTGCTGAATTGTTGACTGTGTTTGGTGAAGCTTAGCGCGAAGACATCGGACCAAATCTCTCTGCAGTGGTGACACTACTTACGACAGTTCGGCTACATCAATACACCTCCATCACGGACATAATTCAGCCCTTTCTCCAGTTGGACTGTCACTTAAATGACATAGGCCTGAGGAGATATTTCTGATATCGTCATCATTGACAACTCGGCGGAACAACTTAACTCCATTGGAGAAACAACCGGTTTCCGTTACAGTGACTTACAAAAAAATGTTCAAATGTGTGTGAAATCTTATGGGACTTAACTGCTATGGTCATCAGTCCCTAAGCTTACACACTACTTAACCTAAATTATCCTAAGGACAAACACACACAAACACACACACACACACACACACACACACACACACACACACACACAAAGCCATGCCCGAGGGAGGTCTCGAACCTCCGCCGGGACCAGCTGCACAGTCCATGACTGTACCGCCTCAGACCGCGCGGCAGTGACTTTCTTTAGGACTCACGTCTACTACCTTCTCTATTTCTGTCTGGCAGAGGAAATTCGTAGAACTAACCGCTCACATTTTCCATTCGGCTACAGTGGATTTAAATACATTCTGCGGCAGGTAAACTACTTCTAAAGCAAATTATTCTCTCGACGGCGAAACGGTGTACTAAATCTTTCACAGATCGCGAGAATACGGACAGGAAAAACGTTGTCATCCTAGTCAGTATTCGTGGACGAAACTCACGCAGTCGTGGTAGCACCACTAGCTGACCACGGTGAGGTGGACGTCGTGGATTGCTTTATGTTTTTACGTTAATGTTAACTGCGTTTCGTGTTTACTTTCCCCGACATAAAATTTCATTATATTTCTCATTTGACAGTAAAGTTGTTGGTAGTGGACAAAGAGGCGCGTGTTGCATTTTCATCACTGACGGTTCCAATATGCTTGTCAAACGACAGAGTAGAGAAGGGATAGCGTGTTCCGCGAAATAGCGTCATAGGATGCATAAGGGTTTTGCTTGTGTCGTTGTTTATATCACAGGGCGTCCTGTTATTACATCCTAACCCAATATAAGCAGATTCGTTGCGACCAATAAAGAATAAAACTCACAAACCACACAGATCTAAAGTGTTATTGTGGGAGGTAAGCATGTGAAACATATAATATTCAAGGATACATTGGAAACCGCCTGCAACAAAGAAACGAAAATTGCTATGAGGCAAACGTTCACAAGATGCCTTACGAAGACTATGCGTCTTCCGCATGAAGTAAGTATTTGCATGCCGAAATGGCGTAGAACCCTGCACCTGTAGCACTTTTTCACGCAGCGTTATGAAGCAACACGTAAAACAGGAATAGACACCTTCGTAGCAACCTCTAGCTCTTACCGTTAACGCAAGTACCACATTTTATAGGCTAAAAATGAATTAACATATCCTGAAATGCCAGTCCTTGTACAAAACGAGAGCTTGCGTTACCATAAATGTTCGACATGCAGTTCAATCACGTGGAGGGAAATTTTTCAGACTAGTAGCCAATGAACTTAATATGGAAACAACACTAACAGTAACAACAGTAAGCCAAGCTTCAACATCAGTCGATGCAAAACCAAAACAGTCATCAGTTTTCTGATTGGTCTGATGTGACTCGCTACGAATTCCTCTCCTGTGCCAACATCTTCATCTCGGGGTAGCACTCGCAACCTACGACCTCAGTTATTTGCTGGATGTATTCCAATCTCTGTCTACTTCAGTTTTTACCCTCTGTAGCTCTCTCTAGCACCACGGGAAAAGATTATTCCCTGATGTCTTAACAAATGTCCTACCACCCTGTCCCTTCTTCTTGTGTTTTCCATGTATTCCATTCTTCGCTGATTATGTACAGTCCCTTCGTTTCCGGGTTTTCCCCAGTCCATATTTCACTACTGCACAGTATTGTGCTCCAAATGCGCATTCTCAGAAATTTATTCCTCAAATAGAGGTCCATGCTTGATACTAGTACACTCCTCTTGGCCAGGAATGCAGTTATTGCCAGTGCTAGTCTGTTTTTATGTCCACTTTCCTCCGTCTGTCACGGGTTATTTTACCGCCTAGGTAGCAGAGTTCCTTGACTTCATCTACTTTGTAGTCACCAATCCTGATGTTAAGTTTCTCGCTGTTCTTGTTTCTACTACTTCTCATTACTTTCGACTTTCTTCTACTTACCCACGGTCCATATTTTGTAGTTATTATATTGTTCATCCCATTCAGCAGATGCTGTAATTCTTTTTCACTTTCACTGAGGATAGCAATACCATCAGCAAATCTTATCACTGATATCCTATCACCTTGAATGTTAACTGGATTCTTGAAACTTTCTTTTATTTCCGTTATTCCTTCTTCGATGTACAGATTGAAGAGTAAGGGCGAAAGCCTACATCCCTGTCTTACACCATTTTTAATCCCAGCATTTCGTTCTTGGTCTTCGATTCGTATTGTTCCCTCTTGGTTCTTCAACATATCGTATATTACCTGTCTTTCCCTATAGCTTAACCCTATTTTTCCGAACATTTCGAACATCGCGCCATTTGACGCTGTCGGACCCTTTTCCATATCGACAAGTCCTATGAACGTGTCTTGATATTTCCTCAGTCTTCCTTCCATTATCAACTGCAACGTCAGAATTGCCTTTCCGGTTCTTTTTACCTTTCCTAGAGGCAAACTGATCTTCATCTAACAAATCCTCAGTTTCCTTTTCTATTCTCCTGTATAGTATTCTTGTCAGCAGCTCGAATGCATGAGCTGTTAAGCTGATGTGCGATTCTTCTCATATTTGTATTCTCTTGTAATCTTCGGTACTGCGTTTTTCCGGAAGTCAGACTCATACACGCCACTGTGAGCAGTCGTTTTGTTATGACTTACACCAAGGATTTTATGAATTCTTATGGAAGGTTATCTATCCCTTCTGCATTATTTCATTTTAAGGTTTTGAAAGTTCTTTTAAATTTAATAATGGATCCCCTTTCTCTTCAATATCGATTCCTGTTCCTTCTTTCATCACCCCATCAGACAATTTCTCCCCCTCATAGAGGCATTCCACCTATCCGCTCTCTCCGCTGCATTTATTTGTAGGATTTCCATAGGACTCATAATATGACCGTTCTTGCTGTTACTTTCACGGAAGGCTGTTTTCATTTTTCTATATGCTGAGTCAGTCCGTCTGATCATCATTTTCTTTTCGATTTCTTCATACTCTTCATGCAGCCATTTCATATTGACTTCCCTGCACTTTCTATATATTTCATTCCTAAGTGACTTGTATTTCTGTATTCCTGAATTTTCCTGAACATTTTTGTACTTCCTTCTTCCATCGATCAACTGAAGTGTCTCTTCTGTTACCCATGGCTTCTTCGCTGCTACATTCTTTGTACCTACGGTTTTCTTTTCAACTTCTGTGATTGTCCTTTTCAGAGATGTCAATTCTCCTTCAACTGAACTGCCCACTGAGATATTCCCTATCGTAGTATCTACAGCATAAAGAACGTCAAGCTTACCTCTTCATTCCTTACTGCTTCCGCATTCCACTTCTTTGCGCACTGAATCTTCCTGTCTAGTCTCTTAAACTTCAGCCTACTCTTCATCACTGCTAAATTGTGATCTGAGTGTATATCTACTCCTGGGTACGCCTTACAATCCACCATCTGATTTCAGAATCTCTGCCTCACCATGATGTAATCTTGCCATATTTCGCGGCCTTCTCCATTTATTCCTCCTCTTGTGATTCCTGAGCAGAGTATCTGCTATTACTAGCTGAAATTTATTGTACAACTCAATTAATCTTTCTCTTCTCTCATTCCTAGTACCAAGCCCATATTCTCCCGTAACCCTTTCTTCTACTCGTTCCACTACAACCACATTCCATCTATGTTATCTACAATTTTAGCAGTATTAAAATTCATGTTGTAGTCAGTCTTTAAACATAAAACAAGCTGAAGTTTCTATAAGAAATGATAGTCCGGGAAATATGTTTACTGATAAATCGACATAGATTTATGTGTGCGTACTCGTCGTATGTCTAAATTATCTAAAGATGACACAGCATCTGTTTTCATCAAGGTTGTGGAATGTCTATGATATTTAAGTTTGTTGATGATATGACTGTGTGTCTTCTGAGTTAGATTCCCCATATTACTATCGAGCTAGATGAGACAAATATGCTGGCACTGTGTACCAATCAGTTTGTTGGCGTCGTAAGCAACAGACTGCTGGTTTTGATCAAAATACTGGTAATTAATTTCGTATTAAGTCATGGTTTTTTGGGGTGTGCAAGGAAATTAGCTCAGTAAGTTAATAGTGGTGCTTCACTTAATTTATTTTGAGTTCATCAACTTTAAACGGCTACGGCATATGCTCTGAGCAAATCATCTCTATAAACTCACAATATAAACACTACAGTGAAGCGACAACTCCTCGAATGCTACGTTGCCAGAGCTTCTCTACAATTAGAATATTGACATTTGTTGAATAAAGTTGTATATTCATGTGTCCCAAAAGAACAAATGAACTTGGTTTGCAGTCTGGGAACCTAGTTGTCCAACGTCCTGTCTCGCTTTGGACGATGAACCCGACATAAGTGGCATGCATTCACATAATGCCTGGCTGTGAGGCTCAAGTATATCGGTGTATCATTACGCATGCCCCACGTGTCACTGGCGCACATACAAGGAATTATGGCAGAGATTTGTCCAAGAACTAGCGATATAAAGCTACAGCTAGCTGTTCAAGAGGAGCGTGACCCTCATTTTAATCCTGACAATAATGTCCACCCAGAACGTTGAAAAATGCATTTGGTGGAGATGGAATTGCTGCAGTGCACGCTTGTTGTTGTTGGTGGTAGTGGCAGTGGTACTGTGTGTGTAGGGTGCTCAACAGTGAAGTCATCGGCACCCCGCTCAGCTAACAGAGTACAAGTGTGGTCATGAGTCGGTGAAGGCATGCAACATTCGGAAATGTAATACGCAGCCTTCCTGGGACTCTCACTGTCACACGAAACAGCAAAAGACATATGCCCCAAGGAAGTGTGTGAGTAAAATACATATACTGTAACGACAATACGTCTAAAGTAGTGGAGCAAGGAAATAAGACTACACGATCAACTGGAAAATTCAAGATGAAACTACTACCATAGAAGCACATTAAAGCCTTCGACCTTAGACGCTATTGAGAATACCAGACATCACACAGAATCTTAAAATATGAATCACCACCTATTCATCATCATGTAAAATACACGGTTGGTCAATTGGTAAGTAGTTTGCACCCTCATGGCTTGTTATAAAACGCATTCACTTAAAACGTGGCGTATAGAAACCTGCAGACCACAAACACTGCATACTGGTGGGTGGTCCAACCAAAGGAAGAATCCATGTGTCAGAGGATAGTGTCCTATCCAGAGGCGCCTTAAAAGCACTTGCTCCCCCTGATGTGGCTGGAATGAGAAACACCACAGTCGTGTCGTTGGTTCCATAAGCCTCAGCTTGTTGTTCTCAAATCCTAACCACACTTACTCGCACAGAGGCATGAGGTAACTTCAAGTTCAGAGACAGCACATTCAGAAATTGTAATTTCCAAACAGACACCGTTAGCTGTTGCCGCTGCTGCTTCATTGCCCAAATGATACATCCTTTCCCGGTCACTGTAAGTGGAACAGAGTGTTATGAATCAGCTGAAGATACTTTTCGGCGGGAAACATGTGATCGAAAGCCGAAAGGCACTTAGGGAGCCGGTGCAGATGAGGAATTTGGCAGTAGGGAGGCACCGCCTTTTCTCCAGTGCCCTCAAGATCGCATACAACTCAGCGTCGTACACTGTAGACGTACCAAGTAAGCGAGTCTTGATGACACAGGATGGAAATAAGACAGCACAACCGGCGGAATTATCCCGCTTAGACCCGTTAGTGTAAACCATCACACAGTCACAGTGCTTGGCTAAAATTCTGTAAACCATTGATTTGAAAACGGATGCCGGAGTAAAAATAATATTGCACAGTATTAGATCTACGTATAGCAATCCTGGGTCTTCTTATTAACCAGGGCGGCGAGCGACTCAAATCGGGATGTACCACGGGAATATCGTCTGCTACAAGAGCCACTAAGACCTGCCGCACACGAATTCCGAACAGATTCGCTGCTCGTGGCCTGTTTCTAAATAGTCGCTCCATTTGAAGGTGAACAACAGTAGGGAGAGTAGGCAACGCACATCATGAGGATCCGCCACCGGATGACAAATGGTGGTTCACCAGCCTCAAAACAGAGGCTAGGGATTGGACTCGCCCTATACCGTCCTGTCGCCAACAGAGTCCCATAATGACGAGCAGCATCTTACGATACGAGGTGCATTCAAGTTCTAAGGCCTCCGATGTTTTTTCTAATTAACTACTCACCCGAAATCGATGAAACTAGCGTTACTTCACGACGTAATCACCCTGCAGAAGTACACATTTTTCACAACACTGACGCCATGATTCCATGGCAGTGGCGAAGGCTTCTTTAGGAGTCTGTTTTGACCACTGGAAAATCGCTGAGGCAATAGCAGCACGGCTGGTGAATGTGCGGCCACGGAGAGTGACTTTCATTGTTGGAAAAAGCCAAAAGTCACTAGGAGCCAGGTCAAGTGAGCAGGGAGCATGAGGAATCACTTCAAAGTTGTTATCACGAAGAAACTGTTGCGTAACGTTAGCTCGATGTGCGGGTGCGTTGTCTTGGTGAAACAGCACACACACAGCCTTTCCCGGACGTTTTCGTTGCAGCGCAGGAAGGAATTTGTTCTTCAAAACATTTTCGTAGGATGCACCTGTTACCGTAGTGCCCTTTGGAACGCACTGGGTAAGGATTACGCCCTCGCTGTCCCAGAACACGGACACCATCATTTTTTCAGCACTGGCGGTTACCCGAAATTTTTTTGGTGGCGGTGAATCTGTGTGCTTCCATTGAACTGACTGGCGCTTTGTTTCTGGATTGAAAAATGGCATCCACGTCTCATCCATTGTCACAACCGACGAAATGAAAGTCCCATTCATGCTGTCATTGCGCGTCAACATTGCTTGGCAACATGCCACATGGGCAGCCATGTGGTCATCCGTCAGCATTCGTGGCACCCACCTGGATGACACTTTTCGCATTTTCAGGTTGTCATGCAGGATTGTGTGCACAGAACCCACAGAAATGCCAATTCTGGAGGCGATCTGTTCAACAGTCATTCTGCGAACCCCCAAAACAATTCTCTCCACTCTCTCGATCATGTCGTCAGACCGGCTTGTGCGAGCCAGAGGTTGTTTCGGTTTGTTGTCACACGATGTTCTGCCTTCATTAAACTGTCGCACCCACGAACGCACTTTCGACACATACATAACTCCATCACCACATGTCTCCTTCAACTGTCGATGAATTTCAATTGGTTTCACACCACGCATATTCAGAAAACGAATGATTGCACGCTGTTCAAGTAAGGAAAACGTCGCCATTTTAAGTATTTGAAACAGTTCTCATTCTCGCCGCTGGTGGTAAAATTCCATCTGCCGTACGGTCCTGCCATCTCTGGGACGGATTGACAATGAACGCGGCCCTATTTTAAAACAATGCGCATGTTTCTATCTCTTTCCAGTCTGGAGAAAAAAAATCGGAGGTCTTAGAACTTGAATGCACCTCGTAAAATGGTTATGCTGAGCCATAAATGGTGCAACCATAGTCAAAGCGAGATCGCACAAACGCCTTGTAAAACTATAGTAGTCGCGATAGGTTTCTTACCCATGTGCTGTGGCTAAGGTATTTTAAAATATTCAATGTCTTTAAATCTTTAGCCTTTTTTTTTTTTTTTTTTTTTTTTTTTTTTGTCAGCAGTCTACTGACTGGTTTGATGCGGCCCGCCATGAATTCCTTTCCTGTGCTAACCTCTTCATCTCAGAGTAGCACTTGTAACGTACGTCCTCAATTATTTGCTTGACGTATTCCAATCTCTGTCTTCCTCTACAGTTTTTGCCCTCCACAGCTCCCTCTAGTACCATGGAAGTCATTCCCTCATGTCTTAGCAGGTGTACTATCATCCGGTCCCTTCTCCTTATCAGTGTTTTCCACATATTCCTTTCCTCTCCGATTCTGCGTAGAAACTCCTCATTCCTTACCTTAACAGTCCACCTAATTCTCAACATTCGTCTATAGCACCATATCTCAAATGCTTCGATTCTCTTCTGTTCCGGTTTTCCCACAGTCCATATTTCACTACCATACAATGCTCTACTCCAGACGTACATCCTCAGAAATTTCTTCCTCAAATTAAGTCCGGTATTTGATATTAGTAGACCTCTCTTGGCCAGAAATGCCTTTTTTGCCATAGCGAGTCTGCTATTGATGTCCTCCTTGCACCATCCATCATTGGTTATTTTACTGCCTAGGTAGCAGAATTCCTTAACTTCATTGACTTCGTGACTATCAATCCTGATGTTAAGTTTCTAGCTGTTCTCATTTCTACTACTTCTCATTACCTTCGTCTTTCTCCGATTTACTCTCAAACCATACTGTATACTCATTAGACTGATCCTTCCGTTCAGCAGATCACTTAAATCTTCTTCACGTTCACTCAGGATAGCAATGTCATCAGCGAATCGTATCATTGATATCCCTTCACCTTGTATTTTAATTCCACTCCTGAACCTTTCTTTTATTTCCATCATTGCTTCCTCCATGTACAGATTGAAGAGTAGGGGCGAAAGGCTACAGCCTTGTCTTACACCCTTCTTAATACGAGCACTTCGTTCTTGATCGTTCACTCTTATTATTCCCTCTTGGTTGTTGTACATATTGTATATGACCCGTCTCTCCCTATAGCTTACCCCTACTTTTTTCGGAATCTCGAACAGCTTGCACCATTTTATATTGTCGAACGCTTTTTCCAGGTCGACAAATCCTATGAAAGTGTCTCGATTTTTCTTTAGCCTTGCTGCCATTATTAGCCGTAACGTCAGAATTGCCTCTCTCGTCCCTTTACTTTTCCTAAAGCTAAACTGATCGTCACCTAGCGCATTCTCAATTTTCTTTTCCATTCTTCTGTATATTATTCTTGTAAGCAGCTTCGATGCATGTGCTGTTAAGCTGATTGTGCGACAATTCTCGCACTTGTCAGCTCCTGCCGTCTTCGGAATTGTGTGGATGATGCTTTTCCGAAAGTCAGATGGTATATCGCCAGACTCATATATTCTACACACCAACGTGAATAGTCGTTTTGTTGCCACTTCCCCCAATGATTTTACAAATGCTGATGGAAAGTTATCTATCCCTTCTGCCTTATTTGACCGTAAGTCCTCCAAAGCTCTTTTAAATTCCGATTCTAATACTGGATCCCCTATCTCTTCTAAATCGACTCCTGTTTCTTCTTCTATCACATCAGACAAATCTTCACCCTCTTAGAGGCTTTATTCTTTCCACCTATCTGCTCTCTCCTCTACATTTAACAGTGGAATTCCTGTTGCAATCTTAATGTTACCACCGTTGCTTGTAATGTCATCAAAGGTTGTTTTGACTTTCCTGTATGCTGAGTCTGTCCTTTCGACAATCGTATCTTTTCGATGTCTTCACATTTTTCCTGCAGCCATTTCGTCTTAGCTTGCCTGCACTTCCTATTTATTTCATTCCTCAGCGACTTGTATTTCTGTATTCCCGATTTTCCCGAAACCTGTTTGTAATTCCTCCTTTCATCAATCAACTGAAGTATTTCTTCTGTTACCCATGGTTTCTTCGCAGCTACCTTCTTTGTACCTATGTTTTCCTTCCCAACTTCTGTGATGGCCCTTTTTAGAGGTGCCCATTCCTCTTCAACTGTACTGCCTACTGCGCTGTTGCTTATTGCTGTATCTATAGCGTTAGATAAGTTCAAACGTATCTCGTCATTCATTAGTACTTACGTATCCCAATTCTTTGCGTATTGATTCTTCCTGACTAATGTCTTGAACTTCAGCCTACTCTTCATCACTACTATATTGTGATCTGAGTCTATATCTGCTCGTGGGTACGCCTTACAATCCAGTATCTGATTTCGGAATCTCTGTCTGACCATGATGTAATCTAATTGAAATCTTCCCGTATCTCCCGGCCAAGTATACCTCCTCCTCTTGTGATCTTGAACGGAGTATTCGCTATTACTAGCTGAAACTTGTTACAGAACTCAATTAGTCTTTCTCCTCTTTCATTCCTTGTCCCAAACCCATATTCTCCTGTAACCTTTTCTTCTACTCCTTCCCCTACAACTGCATTCCAGTCGCCCATGACTATTAGATTTTCGTCCCCCTTCACATACTGCATTACCCTTTCAATATCCTCATACACTTTCTCTATCTGTTCATCTTCAGCTTGCGACGTCGGCATGTATACCTGAACTATCGTTGTCGGTGTTGGTCCGCTGTCGATTCTGATTAGAACAACCCGTTCACTGAACTGTTCACAGTAACACACCCTCTGCCCTACCTTCTTATTCATAACGAATCCTACACCTGTTATACCATTTTCTGCTGCTGTTGATATTACCCGATACTCATCTGACCAGAAATCCTTGTCTTTCTTCCACTTCACTTCACTGACCCCTACTATATCTAGATTGAGCCTTTGTATTTCCCTTTTCAGATTTTCTAGTTTCCCTATCACGTTCAAGCTTCTGACATTCCACGCCCCGACTCGTAGAACGTTATCCTTTCGTTGATTATTCAATCTTTTTCTCATGGTAACCTCCCCCTTGGCAGTCCCCTCCCGGAGATCCGAATAGGGGACTATTCCGGAATCTTTTGCCAATGGAGAGATCATCATGACACTTCTTCAATTACAGGCCACATGTCCTGTGGATACACGTTACGTGTCTTTAATGCAGTGGTTTCCATTGCCTTCTGCATCCTCATCTCGTTGATCATTGCTGATTCTTCCGCCTTTAGGGGCAATTTCCCACCCCTAGGCCTTAGTAGTCTTCAAATGTTGTAACCACGAGAGGCGTTCGTAGGTAATGGGACCCACAAACTTCACTGAACTCCTAACATGAAGAACATTATAAGATGAGGCAGGTTAAAAGGGCAAAAAGAACGATTCATATTATCCTAAACACATTTTTTGAGGAAAACTTAAAATCTGTACTGTCTGCCCACAGTCTCAGCATCGTAAGTTACAACTGACGAATGGACGTTGTAAGGTTGGAGGAGCAGCAGAGGCTGGCAAAGTCGCCCACAAACATTGAACATCGCAGGAGACTTAATTGTGGACGAAATACCATTTATGGCAATATTGATAAGAGTTACACTTAAAACAGGTAATTGAGGGACCCCATTTCCTTTCTTGAATCTCTCGGAAAGAGCATCACTGATCCGATATCCAAAAAAATCGTGTGCAGAGGAAGGAGGGTGTGAAAATTGCTATTCATCCTCTGAAGTCCCATTTGGTCAAACTATCTATGGATGTGATACTTTCAAGTAGTGTCATAGGCCTTATGGACATCGAAAGACACCAACGAGACGTTGTCCGCGTAGGAGGAATTGTTAGATTTCCGCCTCCATCAGAGAAAGGTTTCAGGGTTGAACGATACCTACGAAAGCCACACTAGGACCGAGTAAATAGATCCCGAGATTCTAGGACCCGAATCAGTTGGCGGTTGACCATGCGTTCGTCTTTCCCTTGCAGTCAAGGAGGGCCAATACACGATAAGTACTGGGAAACACGCAACTTTTCCCTGGTTATAAAAGGACACTGAAATCGTCTACTGCATGAACTGGGGAAGTCCCCAATGAATCAAATCGCTGTAAAAAGGGACAAGAGTATTTCCTTTGCACCCTAGTGAAGGCACTGTAACATGCTGCATGGATTTCGATCCTTATGTGGGACAGTCTCCTTGACCACAGACAGAGCACACTCAGGCTCCCACATGGAATAGGAGCAGTTGTAGTCCTTAGTGTTGGCAGAATTAAAATTCAAACCACCCCTCTCCACCAACGCCCAATGGCTGCAGAAAACTGGATCTTGGTTTCAGTCACAGTGACCGAATCGAAATAATCTGCCATGGCATTCGCTGTGTCTACAGGTTTAGACTGCAGACACCCCTGCCACAGTACACCTGTTGTAGGTTGTTTGGGACATTTGCAAGTTACTCTTTGTATGGATTTGTGTGCCTTCGAAGACCTAGTGGAATTCTTAATCAGAAACACCTAACAAGACCTGTTCATGTTCTCCCTGATTGTTCATCGTGCCTTTGCCTCGCGATTCAAAAGGTTGCGAAGTTTGTAGCAGAAGGTTGACATTTTAACTGTTTCAAGACCATTCCTGTCTCCCTGATGGTGGACCATCACTCATCGTTCCAGCATGGGACATGTCGCCTCCGAAATCGATCTAAAGACGTGGGGCAGACACCTCAGCAGCATGGTGGACCACATTAATAAAATCTTCATAAATAAAATTAATTAAAAATTAAATCAAAATTAGTTAAAAATTAATATAAAATTAAGTTAATTAATTTATACTAAAATGAACAAGCGCAATAAACACATGACAACTGCACTAAATTTACCCACTTGCTGCTCCCTTCAACCCCAACCGTATCCACTTTATTTTGCTGCAGTACACACAAACAAACCTGCGAGTCTGTCTCCACCCAGATGTCACCTATGGGCCCTGATACTAAGAAAAGTTCTCACAAACGCACCCGAAGCAACGACAGTCCAGATGGAACTGTTGATGTCTCCACTCAAACTCCAAGGGTGACCACTGCTTCTGTTCCTGCTGTTGATTCTACTTTGGCAGTTAAAGTACTGCGCATTGGGTTGCCAGAATCTACCTTGTTGTCATAGAATATGAAGGAGAGAGCTACAGTTAAGCGTACTGTCAAGAACACAGAATCTAAGCAGGTAGATCGTCAGACTCAGACAATGACGAATCAACCATGGACTTAGGACACTGCTTCGATGAACCCTAGAGTCCACTTCTCCTCCTATTGATGTGGGTTCTCCTATATTCAGAGCGGAAGGGGGAAAACATAAACCTCCATGATAAATGGCTCCTGTTCTTCGATGGAACATAGCTGGGTTCAGAACAAGTGTAGAGGAGCAGAAACTGTCGTCACAGGAGAGACCTCTCTGTCTGTGTCTACAGGAAACGCATTTTAAACGTAATGATAGCCCTGTGCCGAAGATATACGGACCTCATCAGAAAGACGATCTCAGTGGAGACAGGGCTAAAGGTGGAGTGGCTGCTCTTTGTGAATGGCACTTACCACTCTCCCTCAGAGCAGCTATGTTGGCAGCTGATGGTATGGTGCGTATTCCATTCACTGTTACCATCTGCTCTGTGTATCTGCCGCTGAACCGAATTTTAGATAGGGTGGGCCTTTCTGACCAAATTTCATAGTTCCCTCCACCCTTCCTACTTCTAGGAGGTTTTAATACACACAGTGTGCTATGGGGATCTCCACCAGTGTGCCCCAGGGATCGGGATATTTCCATTGTGTCAGAGGAATTATGCCTTCTTAACGGTGATGATAGCACACACTTTAGCGCTGCCAAGAGGTCATTTTCAGCCACAGACCTCACTTTCTGTTCTTCTAATCTTCTCGACGCTGCTCCTTGGGAAGTGGTCGACGGCTCACATTGCAGTGACCACTTCCCTGTCTGGGTCCACCACTCAGATAGAGCGGTCCCCGAAAGAAAACCACCATGGTTGATGATTAGCAGAGCAAACTGCACATTGTATAGTAAATCAGCTGTTTTCACAGATCGAGACAGTGTCTAATTTGTAATTTATTCTATTTATGAAGATTTTCATGAACAAAATGAACTAAAAATTAAAATAAATGTAATTAAAAATATAATGTAACTTAGTATTTTCTATCAAAATAAAATTAATTTTATTAATTCGTCAAAAAACGTGTACAGTAAAAATATGCCAGCTGCACTTATTCTACCCATTTCTGCTAAGATATAAAAATACACATCAATTCTGAGTACACTAGAATTAATTTAGAAAATTGAGTCCAAAAATTAAATCAAATGTTAAAAAGCATTTTATTTATTGAAAAGAATTAAATTTTACGAATTTTAAATATCTCTAATTCTAGCTACTAATTGAGCCCTATCGGTGCATCTGTATATAAATAATAGGCTTCTGTTAAATACACTGATTTTGGTTGTTTTAGCCAAATGGGAACACCCGCTACAAATTTCATTATTGTGATCTCTGGTAATGTGCATTCCTCTTTTGGTTCTAGGCGCTACAGTCCTGAACCACGTGACTGCTACGGTCGCAGGTTCGAATCCTGCCTTGGGCATGGATATGTGTGATGTCCTTAGATTAGTTAGGTATAAGTAGTTCTAAGTTCCAGGGGACTGATGACCTCAGCAGTTAAGTCCCATAGTACTCAGAGCCATTTGGACCATTTTTTTGCACTCCTTTTGGTCACTGTATGTAGTATGAAGTAGTCTCGAACATTGTATATGTGGCTGATATTCGAGTGACAAATAAGATTCAAAATAATCATTTCAAATAGAAATGAAAATCACTTCACTTTATTTTCAGGTACACCAGTATCAGCTAGTTTGAAAACAATTAAATTTTTGAGTCTTTTAATCATAATTCAGTATGGCTAATTCTAGCTACTTTTACACAAGTGTAACAAAATTTTTTCTATCTAAATGGAAACTAAAGATAAAATGTGTGCTACAAACAAAAAGAAATGTTCTATAACAGAACGTCCTGCAAATTAAGAAATGGCAACTAACAAAAGATTTGGTGTATTGTTACCTAAAGATAACTTAAATAATAATGATATTATTACAAATATTGAAGATACCTTTGGAGAAAAGAGAACCACTTGTATGAATATGAAGAGCTCAGATGGAAACCCAGTTCTGACAAAAGAAGGGAAAGCAGAAAGGTGGACGGAGTATATAGAGTGTCTATACAAGGACGATGTACTTGAGGACAATATTATGGAAATGGAAGAGGATGTAGATGAAGATGAAATGAGAGATATGATACTGCGTGAAGAGTTTGACAGAACACCGAAAGACCTGAGACGAAACAAGGCCCCAGGAGTAGACAACATTCCATTAGAACTACTGACAGCCTTGGGAGAGCCGGTCCTCACAAAACTCTACCATCTGGTGAGGAAGATATATGAGACAGGCGAAATACCCTCAGACTTCAAGAAGAATATAATAATTCCAATACCAAAGAAAGCAGGTGTTGATAGATGTGAAAATTACCGAACTATCAGTTTAATAAGTCACGGCTGCAAAATACTAACACGAATTCTTTACAGACGAATGGAAAAACTAGTAGAAGCCGACCTCGGGGAAGATCAGTTTGGATTCCATAGAAATATTGGAACACGTGAGGCAATACTGACCCTACGACTTATCTTAGAAGAAAGATTAAGGAAAGGCAAACCTACGTTTCTAGCATTTGTAGACTTAGAGACAGCTTTTGACAATGCTGATTGGAATACTCTCCTTCAAATCCGCAAGGTGGCAGGGGTAAAACACAGGGAGCGAAAGGCTATTTACCATTTTTACAGAAACCATATGTCAGTTATAAGAGTCGAGGGACATGAAAGGGAAGCAGTGGTTGGGATGCGAGTGAGACAGAGTTGTAGCCTCTCCCCGATGGTATTGAATCTGTATATTGAGCAAGCAGTGAAGGAAACCAAAGAAAAATTCGAAGTAGGTATTAAAATCCATGGAGAAGAAATAAAAACTTTGAGTTTCGCCGATAACATTGTAAATCTGTCAGAGACAGCAAAGGACTTGGAGGAGCAGTTGAATGCAATTGATAGTGTCTTGAAAGGTGGGTATAAGATGAACATCAAAAAAAGCAAAACGAGGATAATGGAATGTAGTCGAATTAAGTCGGGTGATGTTGAGGGTATTAGATGAAATGAGACACTTAAAGTAGAAAGGAGTTTTGCTATTTGGGGAGCAAAATAACTGATGATGGTCGAAGTAGAGAGGATATAAAATGTAGACTGGCAATGGCAAGGAAAGCGTTTCTGAAGAAGAGAAATTTGTTAACATCAAGTATAGATTTAAGTGTCAGGAAGTCGTTTCTGAAAGCATTTGTATGGAGTGTAGCCATATATGAAAAAGAAACATGGGCGATAAATAGTTTGGACAAGAAGAGAATAGCTTTTGAAATGTGGTGCTACAGAAGAATGCTGAAGATTAGATGGGTAGATCACATAACTATTGAGGAGGTATTGTGGCACAACTTGACTAGAAGAAGGGATCGGTTGGTAGGACATGTTCTGAGGCATCAAGGGATCACCAATTTAGTACTGGAGGGCAGCATGGAGGGTAAAAATCGTAGGGGGAGACCAAGAGATGAATACACTAAGCAGATTCAGAAGGATTAGGCTGCAGTAAGTACTGGGAGATGAAGAAGCTTGCACAGGATAGAGTAGCATGGAGAGCTGCATCAAACCAGTCTCAGGACTGAAGACCACAACAATAACATTGAAGATATTAATAAGTAAAAATTAGAAGAATTTAAACCAATTGCAGAACTCTCTTGTGATAATATTATGGTTTTTAAAATAACAGATTTTATAAATTGTGACAAAGAAATGAACAATAATAAATTTATTGTAAAAGAAATTGGCATATAGCAGTTTTAAAGTTTTTTAAGATACAGATTTTCTAAATTTAATTTGGCCAGTTAATCAAAAAATTCCATGTTTTTTAGATTCTAATGTACAAATAATTGCTGGTATTTAACAGATTATCAACAAAAATATAAAAATCTTAAAGCAAAAATAAAAAAAATCGTATTATTATACCTTATGAAATAGAATCAGCAGATGTTAAATTAGACACATTATTAAAAGAATTACGAGAGACTTTAAAAGAACTTAACAAAGAATGTTATTACTTGCTAGATTTAAATTTAACACAAGATTTTGTAGGAATTTTTAACAAAGAATATTTAACAAAAAACTTTAATTTTAGAATACAAGGAGAACTAAAAAGAATGTAATGTAATAATTACAATTAAATGATTGGGAGCAACAATTTATGTTTACATTAATCCAGTTTTCCAAAAAGAACAAAAATTCGATAGTTAGGAGAATGTTGAAATCTAAGAAAAAATTAATACGAAATATGTAGAAAAAGTTCCTTTCCATTCTGTTATGCTATCTAAAAATGTGGTAAAAATTAAAAGGCTCAATCAAAAAATAGCTGTTCTCTTTTTTATAACACTACAAGCACACAAATATAAATTAAAACAGATAATAGGAAAGAATGAGAAAAATTGGTTAAATATGTTTGACCTTCTTTAAGTTTTAATTATTTACCTATTCACTGTATAGAAATTTTCGAGTGGACAGAGAATGTAATTTCGGTAAAACCATAAAATTTGGAGATGTAAGCATACAAAAAAGAATATTAGAATATTTGTGTAATTGCAATCTTCAAATGAAGAACACAAAAATATATTCTTGAAGAAACAAAAAATAAGAGGAAAGGTAGAAGTAATAGAAAAATATTTTAATCATCAATCGATAGATTTGGCAGCAAGTGGAGTTTATAAAATTTATGCATTTATTGTAAATGATAAAAATAAATTTACATATGTTGGCATCTTTGGCAAACAAAATGGGAAAAAAAGATGTAAGTATTGTTAAAGGTCTCCATAAAAGGAAATTCATGGAAATGAAGAAAAATGAAATTATTCTTAAAATGAAGAATTTGTTTGTGTTCTATGTAGTAGTTTTTGAGAGGAATTAGAAATTTCTTATCATCATCAACATCCTAAAGAAGAGCTATTGATAGAAAATAAAAAAAATGTTTTTTCTACTTTTAATAGAAATTCTTTCAGCCAATTTTCGAAAAGAAAGAGAGGTTACTACATAACAAAGAAAATAAAGAAAGGCTCTATAATGTAAAAATGAGACAAATATGAGTAAATATTAAAATAAAAAAATTTAAATGACTAGAAACTTTGCTAGAAGGTCTAGACAAATTATTTCTAATATCGACATTCAAGATTAACAAGGCAATATTAGATATATTTTTAAATTAGAAAATGTACAAGATTGCTTCTGTTCCAATATTTGGTTCAAGGAAGAGAATCGAATAAAAAAATATCTAAGTTGTGAGATTAAGATCGATTTTAAAATAATTAAAACAGTACCAAGTAAGTGCAAAGAAAGACTTGTGTTTGTCATTTAATTTTTATATATCTTTTTTATTGTTTAGGAGTAAAGATAACTCACTGAAAAGCAGAAATGCTGCATCATTGATAGGTACACAACCAAAAGGTACAGGTACTGTTCAGAATGAATTTGCTTACCCAAACTTGTAGGAGACTACTGCAAACTTGAAGGAAATTCATTCTGAAAGCTAGGAAAGCTCTGTACCATTTGTTTGTGTACATATCAACGATGTGGCTCTTTCACCTTTCAGTGAGTTATGTCTGTTATTCCTAAATAGTTGATAATCCTCCACCAGAACGTTCCGTACATTGTTTTAAATGTTTCGAATTTAACTGGAATAACTAAATTATTCTCTTTAAAAATTTCTAAATTAATGTTGGATGTTCCTTATTAATCCCATCTAAACTCTCTCTCTCTCTCTCTCTCTCTCTCTCTCTCTCTCTCTAATAGTCTTCAAATATATAACAACCATGAAATAAATTTCAATATTATGCACAACTAAAAGGAGTCTCTCAATTTTTCCAAAGTGTGGGCTGTTTGGGGACGGACTCCTTACATGCTGCACCATATGTCCCTTGTACATTTCATCTGCTGCACCTAATACTGTCATGATATTGCAGCTCCAACCCATTCCAGCTATCTGGATGAGGACACCTTATGGAGTGCATAATCTCCATAGATTTGTCCACTGTCCAATTTTGCCCCATGACAATACAGAATTTCCACCATGGTAGCGAGTCCATCATGGTGGGGACATCATGTATGATCTAGATCATAGCCCCCTGACAACACAGGGACTGCACTACTAATGCCTGTGCTGCAAACTCCCCACATATTCCAAGGAGTAGATACCCATTTTCTTGGTGCATCAGGACACTTGGCAATGGCCATTGAATCAGGTGGCCTTTGCTGTGGCTGGTTGGCGCCCATGGCGAGAGCTCCTGATCGGATTGGGTGGCATCTGGAGAGATGACCCACAATGAAGCAGACCAAGTCATCTCTTGCTGGAGACCAAATGGCGCCAGCAGTCTCTAACAAGGGCAAGGTAGACTATAATGCTGACAGTTATGAGCCTAAATCGTTCCCCTCTCTAGCTACCCCTTGGGATCAACGTAGGACTATGGGAAAAGGTGAGCCTAATTCGCCTCAGCATTTAGTCTGCAGCAGAACAGCAGGGGACTCCTTTCTGGCTACGAAGCCTCTGTTGCTGAAAACCTGGAGGACAAGTTTGGGGAAGTGGTAGTGCTGTCGAAAATGAGAAATGGAGCAGTCCACATTCAGACAGCAGCCCCAGCCCAGTCCCAGGCGTTGCTCACCTGTGACCAGCTGGGTAATACTCCTGTTTCAGTCACTCCCCATAAAAGCCTCTACATAGTCCAAGGGATTATTTTCTATTGCAACTTTCTCTTGCAGTCTGACGACGAGCTCTGTGCCAACACATAACAGCAGGGTGTTCACTTCATCCAGCATGTCTTCAGGGAATAAGTGTTGCTACCAATGCATTCATATTCGCCTTTGAGTGTGATTCACTGCCTGAAAAGTCAAGGTGATAATATATCGATGTGACATATAACTGTACATTCTATATGGTGCTTCACATGTTGGAAATTTGAGCACAAGCCTTCCTACTGCAATTCCAGTGGCACATGTCGCGACTGTGGGCATCCCCTGCATCCGAATACTCCATGTGCACCTCCTCCCTCCCAGGTGTGTCAACTGTGCAGATCACCACTCCCCCTGCTCGCCAGACTGCACATTACTCCAAAAGGAGCAGAAAATTATGGAGTACAAGACCCTGGACTGCCTGATTTACCAAGAAGCTAAATGGAAATATGAATGGTTGCACTCCATTCACTTGACATCTATGTATGTTGCAGCTACATCAGTGTCGCCCTCACTGGCAACAGTAGTTCCCACATCTCTGCCTCATACAGTGGGCTCTCAGGGCCGCTGGAATGCATCCACCCCTTGGTAGTTGGGGGCACCTATTCTTCCATTGCTCGCAAAGTGCCTACTTTGGGAGAAATACCCCACAAACGCCGGGGACAACGGCCCTCTCCCCCAGTTAGAGAAGCAACAGCCTTCTCCAGCTCCTCTTGCCCAGTATGGCTTCCTTGGGACTCTCCCTTCCAGTGGACACTCGCCATTGGCTGAAGGAGCGACAAGCTGCTGGATGAAGGGCTTCATGGTCTTTATGTCTGGCGCTACTTTTGAGAACTCCTCCCAGCAAGACCCTAAAGAGAAACGAGCGAGAAGGCAGACAAAGAAAAAGTTTGCTAAGCTACAGGAAGTTCCAATGGCCCCAACACTAAGACTCCCTAGCAGTTCTACATTTGAGGACAGGGACGAGATTTTAGCATCCCCGAGGACCTGGATCTCGCTGACGCTTCAGAGTGAATAGTCCTGGCTACCAGCACTCAAGGTGGCGGCAGGTGACCCTGGCATAATCCACCTCCTTGGATCCTTCATGCCTTCCTAGATCATCCTACAGTTTTTTTTCCCATCAGGTTGAGGTAAACTCTTAAGCATTACACTTGCTCTCTGTGATTGCCTCCAGGAAACATGGTTTCCTGTAATGCAGACCACGTCCTTTGTGGCTATTGTGGGGGTACTGTACTGACGGTGACAGAATATCAGGTGGAATCTGTACCTATATCCTTACCTCTGTCTGTCGTGAACCTGTGCCCTTTCAGACACCTTTAGGAGCTGTGGTTCTTGGATCCATGCCTTCCTAGATCATCCTACAGTTTTTTTTCCCATCAGGTTGAGGTAAACTCTTAAGCATTACACTTGCTCTCTGTGATTGCCTCCAGGAAACATGGTTTCCTGTAATGCAGACCACGTCCTTTGTGGCTATTGGGGGTACTGTACTGACGGTGACAGAATATCAGGTGGAATCTGTACCTATATCCTTACCTCTGTCTGTCGTGAACCTGTGCCCTTTCAGACACCTTTAGGAGCTGTGGTTGTTAGGGTGAGGACAATGCAGAAAATTATCATCTGTAACATCTACTTTTCCCCAGTTGGTGAAGCGCCACCTCATGTATTGGCACCACTCATTTCCCAACAACCCCCACCTCTTCTACTTCTAAGTGATTTTAACTCCCATAACCCTTTATCGGGTGGAACAAAGATTACCAGTAAAAGCATCGAGGTTCTACTAACTCAGCTCAACCTCTGCTTCCTCAATACAGGTGACCCCAGATATTTCAGTGTGGCACATGGCACATACTCGACCATTCATCTCTCGGTTTGCACTCATAACTTTCCCCCTCTATCCACTGGATAGCTCATGACGACTTTCTGATTTTCCTGTCCCACACACAATGTCATGTACCTGGACGCTTGCCCAGATGGGCTGTTTATCAATGTTGACTGGGATACTTTCACCTCCATTACCACCACTTACATCTGTATCATGGCAAAACCTTCACTACTACCATCGGTAGTCCCTTGTTCCTCCGTTGGCTCCTGGTAGACATGGCTTGGTGGTCGCTGGAAAAATCTGCACCACCCACCTCTGGAGCACCTTATTGCCTTCAAATAGCTCTATACCCAGGTCCATCATCTCATCAAATGACGGAAGTCGAATTGTTGGGAACGATATTTCACCACAGGAACACAAACCTCTTCTTCCCAGGTTTGGACCAAGCTCAGATGCCTTTACGGATATCATATCCCTGCAGGCATACCAGGGAGCTGCATATGCCGTTACAGACGTAATCGCATCTTGCTGTGCATTATGCTCCCACCTCTGCATCTGTTAAATACCGACCCGTCTTTCATCTCCTAAGACCGTGGATGGAATGATAGAACCTATATTTTGCTCCACGCCACCCTGAACCGTATAATGCTTCCTTCAATGAGTGGGAATTTCTCAGTGACCTCTCTTCTTGCCCTGACACATTCCCTGGACCAGACCGATAAATTCCCAAATGATTAAACATCTGACAGCGGATTACGAGCGCCACCTCCTTGCTGTCTTCAACGGCATCTGGAGCGATGGCGAATTCCCGTCGCAATGGTGGGAAAATATCATCGTTCCAGGGCTACAGTTGATAAGAACCCGCTAGATATGGATAGCCATCGTCCTAGCACGCTCACCAACATTCTGTGCAAGCTACGCGAATGTATGGTGAGCCGGCTGTTGTGTTGGCTCCTTGTGTCTCAAGGCCTTCTGGCTCCATCCTAGGGTGGTTCTTGTCAATGTCACTCCACCACTGAAAACTTTGCCTACCTGGAGTTTGCCATCTGAACAGCCTTTCCCCGGCGCCAACACCTTATACCGTTATTTCTGACCTAACGAAAACCTATGGAACCACTTTGCGACACCACATCCTCGCTACTCTGAACAAGTGGGTTATCTAGGGCCCACTTCCGATTTTTATTCAGAACTTTCTGTCGCTCCGCACTTTCAGAGTGCGAGTCCGTGCTTCACGCAATTAACCTCACATTCGAGAGAATGGGGACCGCAGCGCTCTGTACCGAGCGTCCCACTCATTTTAATTGCCATTAATGCTCTGGTAGCAGCAGTAGGATACTCAGTATCCTCCTTCTTATATGCTGACGATATTTGTGTTTCCGTCTGCTCCTCTTCTATTGGTGTGGCTGAACATCGCCTTCAGGAAGCCATACGAAAGGCACAGAAATGGGCCCTCACTCATGGATTTCAGTTTTCGGTCACCAGTACTTGTGTCATGCACTTCTGCCGTCGTCATACTGTTCACCCACATCCGGAGCTTTACCTCAGTGACCAACTACTTAATGCAGTGGAGACTTATCACATTTTGAGACTGTCTTCCACACCTGCTTATGTTGGCTTCTCCGTCAGCTAAAGGACAGAGTCTGACATCTTAATATTATTTGATGCCTACACTGCTGCACCTGTACAAAACTCTCGTGCAGCCCTGTCTTGACTGAGTGAGCCTGGTGCATGGTTCAGCATCGCCCTCAGCGTTTCAGCTGCTGGATCCTATACACAACTGTGGAGTACGACTTGCGACAAGAGAGTTCTCAATGAGCCCAGTGAACAGCCTCCTCATGGAAGCTGCTGTTCCTCCACTGCGCATCAGGTGACACCACCTGCTATCAAATTATACCGCCAACAATCATAGTTTGCAAAAGCAGACATAATGTCTGATACAATAGCAGCAATCAGTGAATTTTACAATGTTACTTATAATCTGTCTTGATTGCAAAATTTTTATTCATATGACCGGTTTCGGTTCATCTAGAACCATCTTCAGATCTGATATTTCGGTTACAGGCGTAACCCGTCCAAATCCAGCAACTGGACATGCTGTGAGACAGCATAAAGCGAAACTGTTCATATGAATAAAAATTTTGCAATCAAGACAGATTATAGGTAACACTCATAGTTGGCCTCAACATCCAAATTACTGTGTCGTTTTCCCTAACACAGAAATCCATCTCCCAAAATGGCGGCCCAATTCAGAGATTCAGATTGCAGTCTGTGTCCAGTCACTTCTTATTTCACTTGACACTTTCCCTCTATCACCTTTCGTGCAGTTCCACTTATGAACGTCTCCATAGCCCATGCCTTGGCCACACATTTGTCTGGGCTTATCACAAGGCCCAAAAGGATAAGTTCCACCTGAGGCTTTCCGCGGGCAATTTTTCTCTACTGTCGGCGAGTTCCAGGGCTCAGGAATAGTCTACATCGATTGTTCGATGGTCGATAGTCACATTGGCTTCACTTTTTGCTAACGATGGATATACAGAACAGTGTTCGTTGCCAGATGGCTACCGTGTTTTCGCTGCAGTGCAGGTAATCACCACACACGCTCTTGAGCATATCTGCTCCTGCACGGATGAGTCCTTCGTCATCAGCAGTGACCCTTTAAGCAGCCTACAAGCTCTAGACCACTCTTCCCTCGCCATCCTTTGATAATGACTATCCAGGAGTTCTTCTATTCGCAAGGACGTTCACTGTCCTTCATTCAGACCCCAGGACGTGTTGGCATCCTGGACAATGAGCCTGCTGGCAGGCTGGCCAAACAGGGTACTGGTAAACCAACTCTGGAAATTGGTCCATCAGAGACGGATCCTCTGATAGGCCTTCTGCCCCGAAGTTTATTGGGTCTGGGATAATGAATGGCACACCAAATAAATTACAGGTTGTCAAGGCGGCAACGAATGTGTGGTGGTCATCCATGTGAGCCACTTGTAGGGACTTCATTGTACTTTGCTGACTCTGCATTGGCCATACTTGGCTGACTCATAGTCACCTTCTCCATCGCCAGGATCCACCTCGGTCTCATTGTGGTTCCCACATAACTGTCGTCTACGTCTTGTTGGACTGCCGAATTTTAGCCTCTCTACAGCGGACTTTTAACGTTCCCGCCACACTGCCAACGGTGTTGCGGGACAATGTCTCAACGGCTTATACAGTTTGACTTTTTATTCGCGAGGGAAGGTTTTACCACACAGCCTAAAGGTGGGTCTGTGGCCTTCTCTCCCAGCCTCCACCCTCCCTCCATTTTAATTCTTCCTTACTCTTCTTTGCACTTGGTTCGCCTTGGTGTTCGTCGTTTCACTATCTGTGTCCTCTAGCCTTGTCTTTTAGGCTGGAGATTTTAGTGGGTTACAGAGAGGCTGACTCATCCTTTTTCCTTCTTGCGCTCAGCCAGCCCCAGCCAACTGCCATATTTTTTTTAATACCTTCTACCACTTTTTTTCCTTTTTGTGCACGCTCTCTTCTGTTGTCCTGTCTTTTTAGTTTTCTCTATCCGTGTGTGTCCCAGATAGTTATCCCCTTTTTTTACTTCCCAGACTTTATGTGAAATGGTTTTACACCGCGACCTGTTTGAGTGTGGAACAAGGGAGTGATGACCCTGTAGTTTGGTCCCTTTCTCTCCAACACAACCAACGAACCAACCATTACAACGCATTATCTTGGAGTGCATGGTTTGTCGCTGGACGCTACAATCACCTAATCACTGGGATCACCTTATTTCACCTTGCATCTCCTCGCAAGCCGTCAGGAGGAAAAAGAACTGGTACTATCTGGCCGGCGCGTGTGGTCGAGCGGTTCTAGGCGCTTCAGTCTGGAACCGCGCGATCGCTACGGTCGCAGGTTCGAATCCTGCCTCGGTCATGGATATGTGTGATGTCCTTAGGTTAGTTAGGTTTAAGTAATTCTAAGTTCTATGGGACTGATGACCTCAGCTGTTAAGTCCCATAGTGCTCAGAGCCATTTGAACCATTTTTGGTCCTGTCTGTAGTGATGTGCGTGCAGAATGACTCGCTATAAATCACACCACACTGGAGTGGGTAAATTAGCGATATCTTACTTTCCTGCACATGGATTCTCGTCAGCGTTTGCCGGCGTTGTGTGCTTCACGTTAAGTAATGGGCATGCAACAATCTTACCAGCAGGCACACTACATTTTTCGCGCAAATGCCTTTGGACATCAGTATTTGTACCCGTAAAAGGTGGAAGTTGGGTTGGAAATTTTCCACCCAGTCCGTGAATCGAAGCTGATACATCGCACATCATGTACTTGAGAAGCAGGAGTGTCAGTTCATTAATGCTCCACCCAGTGAAGAACTGCCTGCTATACGAACTACCATCACAGAGCGACCTAATGTTCAATACTCCGGAAATTTATGCTGCCACAAGAATACATTGAAATTAATTAAGGCTTGATACGTTTCAGCCTTCGTAGTCTACTCCCATAGGAGAAGAATATTGGTCGGGATGTCTGTTCACCCGTCATGTACGACGGTAGCTTGGGCTGCCTAACTCACCGGAAACGAGTTATTCGTTTCTTCTTGCATATTGAAAGAAAATGTAATTACTGTACAGAAATATTTCTTACTGGCTAGGTGACCATTTTAAAGCTTTTTACATGCTGCTTAACAGTACCTCGTGCGAACCTGCACCGCGTCCAGATGTTCTAAGCAATATCAGACTTGCGAACCGCCATCTAATGAATGAAGCACTGTAGTTTTAAAGTCACCATACTGAGTAGTAAATAAGTTTGGTGAAAGTTCGTCGATTCCCAGTCCGCATTATAAATAGTTTCCAATTTACAGTCAAACAGTACATCAGTACACAATCTGTTGGGACGGTTACCTCCCTTCGGAATTGACACAGAAATGATTCCTATGTGAATGATTGGTACCTTAAAGGTTTGACGACAGATTTTTGCCCTCAACGACGAACGTTCTATGCAACATATTTTCGCAACTGGTTTCAACTGATGTCATGTGCCCAATTAAACGCATTGTTGAATAATTAGGCAACAGTTCACAGATATGGTAGCTACAGACGAGAGACACAGAATGAAACTATAATAGTCAAAACTTTCTTGTATATCAACTACAGAGGACGAAGACTTTCGTTTAATCAGAACAGGAAGGCATCCAATGAATTTTCAAAGTTCGTTAAGGTTGGCAATGGCGTCTTGCGCTACGTTACATGGTTGTACAATACATATGAAAATATTCAAGCTTCCGGTGGTTTGATTTTAATCTATAGAAAGTTTTACACATCCCTTTCTAGACTCATATTATATAGGCAGCTAATACATGGCCTATCGACACCCGTCCTGCTGGACATACCGATGTATTGCGGTAAGCCTGGGGACAGAAGTGATCTGTCTCCGAAACGTTGGTCAAGTTCTCCTAAGCAGACACCAAAGAGTCAGTTAACACCAAATTCAGTTTATCATTTCTGCATTAGTACTCGTTCACGTCGTATGAACGGATGGAGTGGGGGATGGCTGGCTGCCTCTACTCCTCTGCGTTAGCTGTTACTTGCGTTAATTCCACAGTCACACGGTCTTCTTAATCTGTACCGTCGTACCATAAAGCATTCGTAATTTTGACCTGTAAGCCATTTCTTGTAATGTTCCTATTACGATAACGTGAGATATGTGATATACTTGTCAAGTAATCACCAGTTAAGATTGTTCAACACGTGTGTTACTCTCCGCTGCCTATCAAAAAGCCTAAGATCATTCATTCGTACCGTTCCAACTGCACTGTCTCAGTACCTTAGACAGTTAATCTATGCTTGACGAGTGTTTGTTACAATTCCATTTCATATCGGCATGTGTTTTTACCCTCACATATGTCTAATTATTGGCTCCATTTGGCTAATTAATTTTACGACGCGAAACGATAACGAAAGAGAATCCCCTGATTTACAAAAGAAGTCAGTCCGCCACATAGCAATCACGCATTAAGAAAACTGCCCTCACATTACTTCCAGATAAGTCCTCACGACATTTCACAGAGGAAGATAGTTTTACAGCGTTGTTATTTCTACGACGAGTTTATACCGAAACAGGTCGCACACTACAATATCTCGACAGTGACGTCATTACGCGCACAAGTGTTTCAAGATATTTTCCTGTGTTTAAAGACGAACCCATTGTGATTGTAATGGGTAATGCGCTTTCCTCGCAAGCAATATGTTGACAATTGCCTGAGAGAAACGACCACCGGTGTTTCCGTCTCCATAATGGTGCGCACAGGTCGTAGAGGGCTCCCAGTTCAGTTCAGTCACTGCCAGTAATCCTGCAGCGGCCATTCACTGCCGCGTTAGTCACCTCTGGCGACACGCAGGGGCAGACGTAAAGCGCTTGCTGAATTACGCTACACGCCTCCCTCCGCCCGCTGAGCGGCCGCTGGCGGCAGAGAGGCGAACATGCAGGGTTCGCTCTCTAGGGGCTAACGATTCTTTTGACGTCCACTTCTACCATCCATTCTGCTGGAATGGGAGCGTGTGAATTCCCTGACCGCAGGGATATTCCTATGCAAATCGAGAAAACCGCTGGCTCGCGACTTGTTTAGAGGCCATATCAGGCGTATGAGCATTTCGCCAGTCTTTGTTTAACATTCCTTACGAAAAGAGATGTAAGCAGCTACATTAGAAGCGTTAATACCGCCGCCACCTATTCAAACGCTTGTGTAGTACTGTATATGGGGTCGTAATAACGTATGGAGATGTAATTTCCATTTCAGTTTCCGTTGAAAACTACATGAGCGGTACTGATACGGGAGTAGTATCATATTCGCCGATATTGTGCTGCACAAATTACAATTAGCGCAAGAGCTAACTATGTTAACGCGTAAGTAGTTTGCTGACCTGAACAAGAACATTGAACATGCATATAAAAGTGGTCAGAGACAGTGTTAAAAGCTTGTAAGTTTGTTGCAGAGTAGATTGTACTAATAAATAACTGACGAGAAAAAATTCGATACATTGTGCCGTTTCAATGCAAAATAGCATTTAAATTAGCAAGGAAGGCTGTTGCGAAAATTCGAGTTGTTCTTACAGCACAGATGGTAGCGCACTAGACAGGTAAACTATCGGCTCCTGTTCGATCCACACTAACGTCCTATCTTCAATTTTTGTGTCAGGGTTTTGTTAGATTTTAGGAAACCAAAAGAGAAGCACGTTTGGCGATACTGTCCTGGCGGGTCACTTGAATTTATGTGCACAACAACCTGATTGGCTAACTTCAGTACTAATTAACTCGGAAACGGAGAAACGAATCGAATTCTTTTCTGAACCATTATTTCTCAGCACAACGTACGCTGCAACACACAAGGTTTCCAGATTGTTTCTGACCACAATAATTACAACAAGTCTCACTTCATCTATTTCCTTCCAGAGTTCAGGGTCACTGCTAAGTATTTTGCCGCCCTTCGAGAAATAAAACAGTACCAAGCCTCTTTTTTTATTACCATCTCCCCCCCCCCCATATCCCTCCTCCCTCCATCACTACAAACATCCAACAGGACAACAGTGTAAACATCCTACGCTGAAGGAAGAAATATCCCAACACCAAGAAGGAGTTGAGCGAATTAAACGAAAGTTGCTGCGCGTGTTTCTACATCTGATAGATTATGTCTATTCAAATTTCGCTCCAGTCGCATAAGAGTGGCAGTATGAGCATGAAAATCAGGTTTCCTGCAACAGTCGTGAGCTTTAGTTGCCTTTCAGACTGAAACTGGTGAGCTGACGGTAGTGAAGAATGCCTTTAATGGTTAGACACTGGACTCGCATTCGGGAGGACGACGGTTCAATCCCGTGTCCGGCCATCCTGATTTAGGTTTTCCGTGATTTCCCTAAATCGCTCCAGGCAAATGACGGGATGGTTCCTTTCAAAGGGCACGGCCGACTTCCTTCCCCGTCCTTCCCCAATCCGATGAGACCGATGACCTCGCTGTCTGGTCTCCTCCCCGAAACAACCCAACCCAATGTCTTTAATGCGACAAAGTTGCCACTATCCACACCTCATTGAGTTTGAACGAGGTCGTGTAATAGAGATACGAGAAACTTCAGAGATACTGCAGGAAGACTTGGCAGGAATGTAACCGCTGTACATGGTTGATGGAGCGTTTCTCACGAGAATGCGCGGTCACAATATCACCGAGCAGCGGACGGCCATGTGCCTCTAGCAACAGGGAAGACCATCGTATTTGACATATGGTTCTGGTGCATTGTGCCGCATCTGTAGCAGCAATTTGAGCAGCAGGTGGCACCACAGTGACACAGCGAGCTGTTACACCAAACTGTCAGCGTGATGGACACACTGGACCTACAACTGGAGTTATGGTCTGGGGTGCGATTTCTTACGACAGCAGGAAAGCTCTCGCGGTTATCCCACGCACTCAGTCAGCTGATCTGACCTCTTGTGCCGCCATTCATGAAAAGCACTTCAGCGGCTGCACGATAACATTCGTTCACCTACTGCTGTCGAAACCCAATATGTTCTATAAAGTGTCTACATGTTACCGTGGCCTGTTCGATCACCAGATCTGTCTCCGATCGAGACATCATGGACGACAACTTTAGCGTCATCGACAACCAGCATTAACCATCCCCGCATTGACCGAATAAGTGCAATCGACATGGGTGTAAATCCCATCAACTGATAGTTGGCATCTACACAAGTCAATGTATACACGTTTGCATGCTTCCATTCAATATTCTGGGAATTATACCGGTTGTTAAGGAGACATTTTATGTGAAATGCGTTGAAACTTTACACTTTCCAATTTATACTCCATAATGTACTTTGGACTTTCCTGAAATTTTGGTATGTAATACATAAAACTCAGACAATGTGAGACCTTCAAATAATATTTTGAATGTTGACGTATGACTGTCAAATTCCGCGGCTACGCATATACTGCCACAGTTGAGCAGTCATATCTTGGGAACTACACGGTCTAGAAGGCTGTGAATTGCTTTGTTTTCTGCCTACTGCTGCGTCTCAGAAGTTGGCATTACGAATAAATAAATCAGTCCTTTGTTTCTGATACTAGTTCTCGTTGAAAGTAGTGTGATTATGCGATATTTTTGTAGTAAGCTAACTTCTACTGCTTTTTATAAGTAAATAAAATGACTAAGCGTAAAAGTAACTTCAAGAAACAGAAATTTGCGGGTAACAGATATGTGAGACCTGCACTTATGAAGTACTTGAAAACACGTGTGTTAGCAGTGAAGGAAACCACGATAATGTTTCTGAAGTAATCCCGTCCCCTAGTATATCGAAAAGGAAAGTAACTTTAGAAACAGGTGACAGTGCTAAAAGTAATGATATTATGGCAATCAAACCTATTTACAAAGATTTGGCAAAATTCTGAGCTACTAAATAAGTGTTTACATAGAAAGACCAAGAATGAGAATGAGTCCTTCAATAATGTTTTGTGGTGTGGTGTACCTAAATATGTTTTTGTTGGCCTCATTACTCTAAAGTTAGCAGCATCTGATGCTGTAATACATTTCAGTGGTGGGAACTATGAAACACTTAAGGTTCTGGAGAAGTTACGGGTAAGATTTGGACAGAGCACAGCTAAAGGACTGAGAACTGGATGAGCTTCGTGTACGTGAAGCAGAGTTAGCTGCTCAGCAAATGACAAAAGAAGCGAGAAAGAAAAGGAGGAGGCGAGCACTGGGCTCTTGTGACACTAGAAGACACAGAATATTGGTCAGGGCAATTCAAGTGTGCAGAAATGTTAGTCTATATAATAATTTGTAATAAAAACTGTTTTAAACCTCAGTATCTCTGAACTACATTTTTTGCAATAAATGACCCATTTTCTAAAAAGAGTACTGATGGTAGAGACATGAAATTTTCACAGCGTGCCAAGTGTGGGAATCAACACATATGGAACTAGAATAATTAAAATATCACGAGTTGTTTTGTTTTTATTTCATTTATTTACGTAAATCTAACAAAAGATTGAGTGTTTGAAAAAAAAATGACAAGCCCCACAATACAGTTCTAGTAATAACTGGTTCAGAGTATCTAGAAAGGTGCATGCAATAATTATGGGGAATTGTAAGGTGGTGTCTTGTAAAGTTTTCAAGATAATGGGTCACAAAATTTGATAATTTAACACTGGCGGCATAGGACATACAATGTCCCCTTAATATATCAGCATTCCACATCTGCAGTGGCTTACCTCGCACTTACAAAACCTGTGAACTTTCAATGTTAAAATGCGTTACCTAGACAAATGTAGTACAGAAATTTCAGTACTCTAAGTTAATTGGTTTTTGTTGTTGCGATTTTTTCCGTCACTGTATTACAATTATAATCATTGAACTGTAGTGACCAGACGTCCTCAATTTCTGGCGACAGTCTCCAATTTTCAAGTTTTGTCCTCCATACCTTTAAAGCTGAGTGAGGATAACAGATATCCTCAGTTTCTTATTGTTTGTCCTCAGTTTATTAAATTTCCCAAAGTAACTGAAATAGGAAGAATGTCCTGAAAATTTTAAACTTGAACTCAGCTGAATATACCAGTCTAACCAAATTGTGCATCGATTATTTATTTTATTTAATTGAAAGAAAATGGGCTTACAAAGGTGTCAGACTATTTTCTGGTACAAATGATTTTTCCTTGAATTAGAAATTATGCTATACTGATGGGACACATTCGGGAACATCTAACTAGATCGTCTGCATAATTGTGGTGTTATTTGGATTCTGTTTTAATTGAAATATTTTTAGAGTGAGGAATAAATGCATCTTTTTCAGCATCAACTTTCTTGCAATTAAATAAGTAAATGTCACCCTGTTCGTATTTCCTATTGAGAGCTCTACAACTTTCAAGAGCCGCCTCGTTGACACAGTGGTCTAAGTAACTGACTTCTGATCATTAGTCCGAGATAGATCTGGGTTCGAATCCCAGCGAGGCATGAACGTCGTGTTTGTCGAAAGGCACTGGCTCTTTTCCTTCCCTGGAGTCTGTGGCTCTAAATTATGGATGGGCGAGTGCTTCTTGTAGCCCACTTAGCTACTCATGGTGATCGGTAAATCTTAAGTAAACAAAATATAACCTTATGTGACGTAAACTTCTTGAAACTAATTCTTCAAGCAAAGTTTCTGGGGTATTCCTTGATCTGTAGAGGAAATGTTTGGTTTCAGATTTTTTATTTCCGAATCAAAATGAAATTTTAGTACAAAATCAAAATGTAGCTGTTTGCCTCCTATGAGTAACATTTAAAATTTATTAGAAACAACGCCCTGAATAACAATATTTTATTCTTATTTTATATTTATTTCATGTGAGAGGTAGCACGTAGATTCATTGTACGTTTACTGGACAGTTACCATAGTTCATAAATTCTTTCCTAATCTTCGGCCACTGTCGTCAGTTATGTCCTAATTTAGAAACGTAATTTTTCCTCATTTTTGTATTGAAATAGGGGTGACATCTCATTTCGACCTCAATTTTGTGTCCAAGAATCTGGTCACCTTATATCAATCCCATTAATTAAATTTAAACACTTATGTTAGTAATTTTGAAATATTATAGTATTGGGTATAGTCTACATGGTATAATTGTTCGATTTCGGCATGTTGTATTTTTCGAACTTGAGACACTAATATTCGACCTACAACATTGTATCATTCATACTGACGCTATAAAGATTAAATACATTAAATAGAAAAGAACTTGTATGCAAAATTAAACAATTTAAACAATTAAACATGTAAAACATTAAATAACTACGTAAGCACTGTGAATGATAATTTATGTCGTCTTTAATTTCTCCCTTCTAACATCAATGGTAACTTGCTTTCGTTCTCTTAATCCAGTGATACTTTCCTTTATTTTAGCAAAGTCGTTAATAACGTCTCTAATGTCAATCAGTGAGCCCAGTTTTTTCCTATTGAAATTGTGGCTGATCCCATGAGTCTCTCTTGATTCATAGAACCGTATAGATAGGTTTTATTAATTTGAGTTTTGAGAAATTCCTTTTCGCGCTTGCCACCGGTATTAGTAAAGTTAAAATGATATGAAGAGTTACTACCATACTGCGAAACCAATGTTTCAACTAGTTTTGGTACAGATAGTTCAACACATATTCGGGTTTCGCATATACGTATTTGTGTTCGATGACATATTCCTGGAAGTTCAGAGCAGAGAGCAGCTGCGTCAGTACCCTTTAGAAAAGATGGTATTTTTCCTGAGGTATCCCAGGTTAGAGTTGTTTGTAATTTGATTCACAAATCTAGGAGTTCTTTGTAAGTTTTCATATTTATGTCACTTATATTGTATAGAAAACCCTCTAATGCTGTAGTTTCATTCAGTTGTGTGTATCCTTCTCTTAAAGAAATAACTGCCATATCAAATATTGCAAAACAATAATCTAATCTGAATTTCTCCTTGGAGTGAGCGATGAGTTCATCTTCTGATTTTCGCACCTCTTAAGGTCTAAAAAACTGGCTCAATACCAATTTTTTCAGATAGCTCTCTAGCTTCAACTTAAACTCTCTAAAATTCCACGCCACTTCTACGTTTTCTAAATACTCGTCTATATTTTTAACTCATTTACCGTTGTATTAAGAATAAAGTCCTTCCTTGCAAGATTTTGAAGGCCACATCAATTTGAAATATTATACTGTGGCATGTTACAACAGTCCCAATAAACTTAAATGTTGGTATGTTCTTCAGAAGGCCTTCAGTTTATACCTTAATTATGGTACCAGAAGAGGCTCTGAGAGCTGAATCTTCAGAAATTTCAGTCAGTGCATCCCACACACACTGTAACTGGTACTTGATGGCCGCTAAGACATCGATCCCAATTTCCCACCGAGTATCACCCATAGGTTTTGTATTCAAGATGGAATATGGCGTTCAGCACATTTCATCGACGTGGCGACGCAGCAAAGAATACATATAGACGTTGTATGACATCAAAAAATGCTGTTGTTTTGGTGCAATACGAAGCAGCGCCACTGACCATGAGCTGTACGAGCTGCAGAGGACATGGAGGCCACACGGATTTAATATATCTGGCCTTGCCACAGTGGTGACACAAGTTCCTTCAGATCAGCGACGTTAAGCGCTGTCGGACGGGGCTAGCTCTTGGATGGGTGGCCTTCCGGTTTGCCGACCGCTACTGGCAAGCGGGGTGCACTCAGCCCTTGTGAGGCAAACTGAGGAGCTGCTTGATTGAGAAGTGGCGGCTCTGGTCTCGGAAACTGACACACAGCCGGGAGAGCGGTGTGCTGGCCACATGCCCCTCCATATCCGCATCCAGTGACACCTCTGGGCAGAGGATGACAGGGCGGCCGGTCGGTACCGGTGGGCCTTCATGGCCTTTTCGGGCTGAGTTTAGTTTTAATTCTGTATGTTACATTATTACATTAGAAAATTGTAATGACATTATTACCAAATAATGTAAGAAGCCAGTAAAATTAATGGAAACGATAAGGGTCGGATTGGGTACAAATGACCCGAGTGGCGTATCGAAGCGATGGGAGGCGGTCTGCGGAAAGTGCTGATCGTTCAAGGGGGGGCAGGGGAAGCGGCTGTGGTCGCTGCGGGCTGCAGAAGATTACGGATTTTCAAAATTTCAGTTCTGTTTTCATACGTTTTATAACATTTTAAAATTCTAATTTTACGATGGAGAGATTGGACCCGGGTCATACATAGCGAAGAATTCTTATATGTAACACAGGTAACGGTTGCGTTAAAATTGTAATGTGAATTGTAATGTAGTGATTACATTATAAAATATACAGAACTTTTTTGTACTGTGTTATCACACCTGGTGAATTTTTTTGTAACCTGACCAATCTATCAACAACTTCGTCAAATTTTGGGGATGACGCGGCAATCTCATATATAGCTTTATCGAGAAACACAACATCAATGTTATTAATGATAACTGTTTCGATGTTCAAGATTACGAATTCTTCTAAGAACTCTTGCCCTAACATAGCACTGAGCCTGGTCTCTATACGCTTTAAAGCAGAAAATGTCCTTTCCCACGTTACATGTGTAAATGCAATCGTCTGCAAAGGGCAATATGCAACAAAGAAATTGCAGTATGCTCTAAACTGTAAATTATATTGAGACAAGAGCTTGTAAGCACAATACACAGAGCTTCTACAATTATGTCACGTCGATTAGCCTGTCATGGCGCTCTCTTCCTGGTTAAAATTTGCGTGTATGTCAAATTTTAAGAAAAAAAGAAATTAAACAAAATTTGTTTGAGAATAGACGATGTAGTTCTTTTCTCGTGCTGCGAGTCTCAGACACTCAGAGACAAACTTACAGCAAGACAACAACTCATTTCTATGTGTCGGTATGATGATCTACACTTACTTTTTACTCCTTTTAGGTATGTTGAAAGAGAAGAACAAACCGGTTCGCAAATACGTGATCGATTATCCACACGAAGTAATAATAGAACTAAAAACATCGACAGAACCACTCGATACAACTGACGCTTGACAACTGATATACAGAGAGACAACAAAGACAGGTACTGATGGAGGTATGGTGCCGCCAAGTCGCAAAATGACTGCAAGCCGGCGCTCCGCGGCCGTGGATCCAAGTCTTGTTCGTCTCCGTTTCGTACTCAGCAGCGGCTGCTTTGGTTTTGAGGCAGGCAGAGGCGCAGTGCTTGCTTTTGTCGAAGCAAGTAAAGACTTATTAAGGAACTGTTCCGTGTGAGTTTGAAAACGATTCGGTATTTTCATTCTTCATCTCTTCATTTGCTCAATTTTTGCGTTGTTTGATTTGAAATAATTTTTTACCGCCCTCCGACGTTCCTAAAATTTTGTCCCACGTGGAGCCGTCCAGTCATGCCTAATCGTAGAAACGGCCATGCCAAAGTTACAGAATTTCTGATGAGACCGTAGTGCACACATGTGGACTAGACAGATTTTAAGTTATACGCTCAAAATGCATGTATTTATTTCTGTTGTCCTTCGCAAGTTCGTTCATGGTTTCAGCCATTTCTTTCTTACTGTACAGGACTGATGAAGAACCAAACAAACAAATAAATTTTATAAATCTTGATTTTTGCACGTTATGACGTTCTCCTGTTTATGAACAGAATGCATTTTATTCTCTGAAGAAGTAAATACAGCACGATGTATTCGCAACTATGTGGATTTCAGTATGTAATTATTCCTCACTGAGTGCTGTGTGCTGGTTGCGTCTTCTTTCCATTTCTTTAGTAGCAGCTTCCAGTTTCTTTGTCCTTCCATCTATTCATTTCCCCCATTGATTTTTTCTGTGTAGAAGGGTCACTCTACCGTCCTAAGGTTTAGTATTCGCCGATTACTCCTTCATACCGACCATTTGGTCCTACAATTTCTTATATTTTTCTTTAACTAGATATCCTTCGTCGAAAACTGGTTCAGTCATGCGAATAGTTTCACTCCTGCGATTCGAATTTATTTTCTTACTTTCTAAGTCTGTAATTCGAGGCTATAAATATAAAGCGTGTTTTTTATAAACATAGGTGATTTCAGAAGCAGTTCCGTATGTATAAGAAAACTGTAACTTGACTTTGGATCTAATTTCCGATATAAACAAATAGGTGGGTCGCTCACATGGCGAATGCTGCGCGGCATCAGTGCACGAATGAAACTAAATATGTGTGTGCTTTGCATATAAATGCACAGAAATACGAGCTACAAGTTACAGCTTAAAATTAAGTGGAGCTAAATATTAATTAAGATTAAAAAAATGGCTCTGAGCACTATGGGACTTAACATCTGAGGTCATCACTCCCCTAGACTTAGAATTACTTAAACCTAACTAACCTAAGGACATCACACACATCCATGCCCGAGGGAGGCTTCGAACCTGCGACCGTAGCAGTCGCGCGTTTTTGGACTGAAGAGCCTAGAACCGCTCGTCCACCAAGGCCGGAAATTAAGATTAAGTATATCACTCAGGAAACGTGGCAAACGAATGTTATTTTACTCAGGACGGCTGTAGCGTCAAAAGTGAAGTGTATACAGAAAAGTAGTACTCATCGAGTTATAAATGTTTTATGCCAGTAAAAGGTGGGTGACAAGTTGATACGTGTCTTGATATAAATGGACCTGTATACAATGTGACTGACTCCCGTATGTTTGCAGTTAACTCAAATGGAGTCGACCTAAATACCAAAATAATGAGTTTTGTGAGTTTTGGTTCAAAATATTCTGTGCTAAATGACTCATTCTACTGCTACGTTTCCTCTGTTGTCATCTCAATGCAGTAATTTATTTTCAAAATCTGTTTATTTATTTACTTAGTATCCTCCGAATAGGTACTTGAGGCCCTATCTTACATCGATTAAGATTTTACTCACTAAATACATTTTTCGTTTGTGGTTGCACAGATTGAGATAATTTTATTATGATACATTTTATTATAATGAAAGTAATAGAATTAAATAATAGTAATGCTAATAGCCATATTATTAGAATTAAAACCGAAAGTAGTAGAATTAAGACTGTTTTAAAACGAGATTTGAATTTATCTGATGCCCACTGAAATAATAGCGCTGACTAGCAATGCTGCTTCTACTGGAGCTAATAATAACGACAATGATCTCCTCCCCCTCTCTCTGTTGATCTCCTGCCCCATTCTCCAGCTCGACTTTTTCCCTCTCTTTGCACTTGTGTCTTCTTTTTGTTAATGCAAATTCGGGTTTTAATCATAATCCGATAAGCTAAAAATACAACTTTGCTGTTTTCTGTGAAAGCCAATTGCAAGATGGAAAGCAATAGAGCACGTTATTGCGATTAAAGTTAAAGTTTAAAAATATATATAATGAGCAAGAGTAAATATGAAAGGAACAATTTCTCTAATGACTTAAATGTGAGAAAGGAAACAAGACCTCGCCGTTTCACAGCAGAACACAGCACAAGAGTTTCTTTCTCGCAGTCGGTTTTAACTGGAATTCTGTACACTGTAGTTTAAAAAATATTATAACCTATGTCCGTCTGAATGTTCATTACAATATTGTGTAAAAATTTCAGCTAAATTCGTCAAAAACACTTCGAAATTTTTGGTAACACCGTTTCGTTTACATACGAGACATATATTCATATATCAAATATACATCAATACATTGCACAGCATATGTCCGCCCGAATGTTCACTATATTATTTTGTAAAAGTTGGAAGTAAATCGGTCCGAAACTTTTCGAGATTTCTAATATGTTCCGCTTTATAAATTACATACATATTTAGATATTATAAATAGAAAAAATGTGTGGCCATGTCTTTCAGAATGTTCATTAGAATGCCATGTACAATTTGAAGTGTATCGAACAAGAACATTCCGGAATTTTGGAATAATGTTCCCCCTTCATATACAGGGTGTTAGAAAAAGGTACGGCCAGACTTTCAGGAAACATTCATCACACACAAAGAAAGAAAATATGTTATGGGGACATGTGTCCGGAAACGCTTACTTTTCATGTTACTGCTCATTTTATTACTTCTCTTCAAATCACATTAATCATGGAATGGAAACACACAGCAACAGAACGTACCAGCGTGACTTCAAACACTTTGTTACAGGAAATGTTCAAAATGTCCTCCGTTAGCGAGGATACATGCATCCACCCTCCGTCCCATGGAATCCCTGATGCGCTGATGTAGCCCTGGAGAATGGCGTATTGTATCACAGCCGTCCACAATACGAGCACGAAGAGTCGCTACATTTGGTACCGGGGTTGCCTAGACAAGAGCTTTCAAATGCCCCCATGAATGAAAGTCAAGATGGTTGAGGTCAGGAGAGCGTGGAGGCCATGGAATTTGTCCGCCTCTACCAATCCATCAGTCACCGAATCTGTTGTTGAGAAGCGTACGAACACTTCGACTGAAATGTGCAGGAGCTCCATCGTGCATGAACCACATGTTGTGTCGTACTTGTAAAGGAACATGTTCTAGCAGCACAGGTAGAGTATCCGGTATGAAATCATGATAACGTGGTCCATTGAGCGTAGCTGGAAGAACATGGGACCCAATCAAGACATCACCAACAATGCCTGCCCAAACGTTCACAGAAAATCTGTGTTGATGACGTGATTGCACAATTGCGTGCGGATTCTCGTCAGCGCACACATGTTGATTGTGAAAATTTACAATTTGATCACGTTGGAATGAAGCCTCATCCGTAAAGAGAGCATTTGCACTGAAATGAGGATTCACAATTGTTGGATGAACCATTCGCAGAAGTGTACCCGTGGAGGCCAATCAGCTGCTGATAGTGCCTGCGGTACGGAAACAACTGGTTCTCCCGTAGCACTCTCCATACAGTGACGTGGTCAACGTTACCTTGTACAGCAGCAACTTCTCTGACGCTGACATTAGGGTTATCGTCAACTGCACTAAGAATTGCCTCGTCCATTGCAGGTGTCCTCGTCGTTCTAGGTCTTCCCCAGTCGTGTGTCATAGGCTGGAATGTTCCGTGCTCCCTAAGACACCTATCAATTGCTTCGAACGTCTTCCTGTCGGGACACCTTCGTTCTGGAAATCTGTCTCGATACAAACGTACCGCGCCACGGCTATTGCCCCGTGCTAATCCATACATCAAATGGGCATCTGCGAACTCCGCATTAGTAAACATTGCACTGACTGCAAAACCACGTTCGTGATGGACACTGACAGAAAATTAGGGTGATACGAAGTCGTAGTCATTGAGACAAGTGAAAAACTACCTTTTTCGTGTAAATGAATTGGAAATAGGGATGTTATTGGTGAGGGTATACCAACCTACATCGATGAACATGAAACAGTGTTCAGTGTTTCATAATACACGTTGTTTTCGTCTGTTTTGTATGACATTAAAATTATTTTACTACATCTGTGACTTTAACATTTTGTGAATCTAGACATCTTGAGTAAACTTGAGAAACAAATTACTGTACATTTAAAAAGTTGTCCCGTTATTTAACAAATATCATTCATATTTAAAATTCTGCGATTCATGAATCATCAATACAAATTTCGATGGCCACAAAACATAGAGTTACCATATTCACTGTGACACACTTTCATACATAATCGCTGAGCCACTGATGATTTCCCAGCTTTCACGACACGCAACAGGTCATATATACGCTCTTTGCCTGTTTTAGTTTTAATAAACACGGGTGGCAGGCAGTATTCCCTTTTTGTGAATTATTACACTGCTGGACACGACCGGTCTCCGGTAAGTGGAGCTGTCAGAGTACGAGACACCAGCTCGTACATACGTAGCATAGTACAACGACAGGTGCGCTAGTCTGAAATCAGTGGATGGACCACAGAACGGGATGACTAGAGTCTCGTTTTCGTACTGTGACGTCAAAATGGTTAGCACATTTGACTCGCATTCGGGAGAAAGACAAATAACTGCTTTTATTTTCGTCCGAAACTCAGTAGTGCACATTGCCGTCTTCATCACTATACACAAAAGAGAAGCATCGCATGAGAAAGACGCTGAACTGCCATACTGACGAAAACGAATGCAAACACTTCTACAGCCACTACAGTTTAGGCTTGCGGTAATTTCCCTACGAAGAACTATGTCGGAAATTAGTTAACGAAGCTACGACATTCATCGCGGAAGACATGTCCATGATAGACAGGGTTTTGCTTATAAAACGAAGCATAACTTGAATAAAAATGTAAAGGTGATGTAAGAATAGAGATCATAAGTAAGATAGAATGGTTGGACTACTATCAGAAACTTTGGGCGGCAGAAGGTGTACATAAAAATTTCGAGGAAAATGGTACGCACGAAGAAGAGACGACAGTAGATAAATTAGAAATGAAAATTTAGAAGGTGGAATGTAAAATGAAAGACAGAAAACCACTAGGTAATGATGGAATACACACAAATCTCTTTAAGTACGCATGTCGCACATTTGAAATCTAGATTTCTCCACTGTATTAAGAGATGCAGGACAAATAAAAAAATTAGAGAACTGGGAATTAGCTATAGTAGTACCAATTTACAAAAAAGGAGGCAGAAGTAATCAAGAAATATTTGGGGTCAACTCTCTAATAAGCATGGTTTATTCTAAAACAATCACACGAAGACTACTACTCCGTCGAAACTTCTGTGTTAGAAGAGGAAACGGCCTCTCGGAGAGGTATATCGTGCACAGACAATAGGTTGACTATTAAATAAATCGCTGAAAATCACAGGAGTTCAATAAAGAGAGACATTTACGACTCGCAGAATATGTGAACGTTTTCGACAAATAAAAGAGACAAAAGTTATGTGAGATAATGCACATAAGAAAAATACCTGTGCACGTAATACAGTTAGTGAAAATCATGGACCAAGTATCAGGAATCGGCATTGCAGGAAGTGGGGTAGCAGAAATCGCGACAAATTTGGGAGAAAGACAAGGGTTTAGTTTGTATTCAATTCTTTTTAAAATTCCTATTGGCGACGTGCTGAGTCAATGGATTAGTAAATTAAGCATATGTATTCACTAGTGTCGCCTGTGGTCGAAATTCGACCAGTTACGTCTATGTCATTAAAATACAACCGCGTGTAACATGGTGAAGTCCCTGGACCTGATGTATAACAAAAATTGTCGTGTATTTTAAAGTGATGCACTCCACGTAAAACTGTGCCTGGAATTTTAGCCTCGGACCTGGCCATAGCAAATGCTGCAATGCAGCTACGAATACTATTGAAATAAGTCTTTGATATCTCGTAGTTGTTCTATCGATGGAAGTGAATCCTTTATGCAGTCAATTGAAAATAAAATTTTGCGTTGATACTGGCAAATTATCATTTCCCTTATTACAACGCTGTGTGAATACCGTTGTATCACTTAAAGTAACTTCAGATGCGAGATGTTTTCCGTTGCAAAATCTGTACCTTCAGCTCATCAAATTATAACTCTCAATATTATATGGAATTACGTTTAGTGCACATTTAAATCTATCTTTCAGAACAATAACAGGACTGTCGTTATGATTGTCGACATTATGTCTGCGCAAAAACTGTATTTGTGACATCAGCGGCAAATGAACACAAAGTTAGTTCCGTTTACTCTTAAACAAAAGTAAGAGAAAGCGACATCAATAAACAACGACATGTACGCCTACAATCTAGGTTGGCCGTAAAGGCTTCGTTACTACGGCGTTTAATTTTCCACTGCGGACAATATCACCAACTTAGCAAAAATTTGGAAATTTGTGGTAAGGACTATGGGGCCAAACTGCTGAGGTCATCGGTCCCTAGGTTTACACACTAATTAATCTAACTCAACCTAACTTACATGCCAGAGGGGTGTGTGTGTCATTGTAAATGTCCTGTTTGCGTGTGTACTGCAAATGGACTATATGCAACAGTTAAGCATGAACGTCCGTAGAATGTGATTTCATGAAACATTTTTAACTTCGTGTGTCATTTCTACAATAGCATCAGATCGGTACAAGGGTTAGAAGATGGTAGCAGTCTGAGAGACAGAGGAAAAAGTTTCTCATGTGTGTCTGTCTACGTCCTTTCATCTCTTCTAACGGATACATACACACACGATTTATTTTGTCGCACTTCTATGATAAAGTACATTTCGAAGGATATAAGTTTCATTGGATTCCTTGTATAATTATCGTTAATAATCAGTACTCAATTTTCGATGTTCGCGTATTAATATTATGATGACTTCAATGAAAGGAATTACCTGTGAGATTAGTCTTCACTGATGATCAGATTGTGATTGCTGCTAGCAAGAAAACACTGCAAACAGCTGCTCATATGTTCTCCACATCAGCTAAGTTGTATAATCTACAAGTACCTTCAAAGAAAAGTAAAGTTATAGCAATAACAGCTCTGGAGCCAACTGCTAGCAAAATAATAATAACAAATGATCAGATAACAGAAACAGTAAACTCGTTCAGCTTCTTGGGAAATACTGTATGTTTCATCACAAAAATATACATACAAAAGACACTAGAAAGATTTAATTACATTAAGAGAAGAATCTGTACAACCCTCAAAACTAAAGTGAGGAAGAAATTCCACTGAAGTTCTACAAAACGATGTAAGTACCAAGGAATTACATACGTAATTGAGTCGTGGACTGTAACAAAAAGAAATCAGCAAAGAATACAGGCGTCGGTGGTGCGATTGCTAAGAAGAGTAGTTGAGCACACACTATCCGACAGAGGAAGGAATGCTGACGTCAGAGAAGAAGTGGCAGTTAAATGCTTAAGAGAGCAGAGCAAGGAATGCAGGAACAACTGAAAGCGAATAACTACAACGTCAATATCACAAGAATTGAAGACGATAGAATACCAGAGATATTGATGAATTACTACCGAGAGAGCAAATTATCTTTAGAGAGATTGAGGAAAAATGTAGAAATGAGTAATTTCGATAAAGAGGGTGTTAAGAGGCAAATGCATGAAACATGCAGAAGGAAGAACAGAAAGAAGAAGAAGAAGGTGATTTCTTTAAATCACTTAAGACGATTTCTTTCCCCTATCCTTCACCAATCAGAAGCTAAGATCCGCCTCTGATGATCCCCTCGTCGATGGGACGTGAAAGTCACTTTTCTTCTTTTTATTTTGCTCGGTCACCTATGCAGGATATTATAATAAAGCTTCATCTTTTTTTCTGTCAGCACCACGTTTGTTCAATCTCGCATATGTGAAAGATAATTGCAGTTTCTCAAAGTCACAGACGTGTCCAGTTCTGTGGAAAGAGACGTAGTTATGTGCCTCACACAGTAATAATTTCGATGCCTGAAATAGCTGAGAGACTGCTCCGCTTCCAGGAATTTTGTTCCGCTAAAGAAATTTTTCGAGATACCGCCATCAGAATTCACAGCGTTTAAAGAGGATGTCAACGAGGTAACTGCGTAACGGGATAAATTGAACGTGAAACGCAGTAATCTGGCAGAGCGTAATACCAGATAATGACGAAAAAACATAACCAATAAAAACGACGGCTAACTAAAATTATTCAATTACGGACCAGTTTCAGGCTCGTTATCCTCTTATGAGGTTAAAAGAAATTGTGACCGACCGAACGGAATAATCTAAACAGCTCCGCACATTTTTCAATTAATTAAAAATTTAAAAATTATACTCGTAACAACAACGTGCAGCTTATGTTAATGATCTGCTATGTCTCACAATCGCTTCTTACCTGCGTTCCTGTGTTATGTAGTGCGCCAGACTGGAGAGCAGCACTGTTTGACTCACGTCCGGTTAGCCATGCTTTAAATATGTAACTCAACTTCTGTGACTTGTGTTCTGAAATGTCGATGTTTTCAGATTGTTTCATGTTACATGAAGGAGATGCTGAGAAGTGATTCGTCGGTGTTTCACCGACGCAGCAAATCGGCAGTGCGGGTCACTAACCACAAAAGCAATGATAATGAAATTATAATGAAATCTAAACCTTATAGGCGTAGATAAATATCAACGGGGACTGTTGAAAAATGTGTGCCCCGATCGGGACTCGAACCCGGTACCTCCTGCTTATATGGCAGACACTCTAACCGACCGAGACACCGAGGACACGGAGGATAGTGCGACTGCAGGGACTTATCCCTGGCGCGCTCCACGCGAGACCCACATTCTCAACTTACTGTCCACACACTACATTTGTAGTGCCCCTGCCCACCATACCCATTACTCGTAGCAATCAATCTACCGAACTCTTACGGGAATCGGTAGATTATCTGCCGCGAATAATGAGTCCCTGCAGTCACACTCTCCTCTGTGTCCTCGGTGGCTCAGACGGATCGAGCGTCTGCCATGTATACGGGAGATACCGGGTTGGAGTTCCTGTCGGGGCACATATTTTTCAACTGTCCCCGTTGATATTTATCTACGCCTGTAAGCAGCGAAAGGTCTAGATTTCATTATAACTTCATTCTTCGAGAGCCGCAACATAACCAATGATATCTGTACAGATACCAGCTTCATAAAGCAATGGTAGTCTGCAACGTAGAGGACATCGGAGCGAAAAAAAAAAAAAAAAAAAAAAAACAACATCGCAGCACCACAGTCAGCATCATCCCTGCGGTTTGGTTAAAAATTGATGTTTTAAATGAATATATAAAACCGTGTAAGTCCTACTTGTATGACCATTTTATGTTATCAACATTTGTAAAATAAACGGAATGTTAACTTAAGTGTGTCGGTTGCGTCTACTGATCGACGTACTAAGTCTGCTGTAGAAGACTACTGAAGGTGGATTTCTTACTTAGATGATCACAGTAGCTTACACAAATAATAATAATTACAGAGTATTATCAGTTACTGATCAATACTTAAAAAGAAAGTAATGTGAAGAGAGAAATTTTGACTTTACGCATCAGAAGCGTTAATATCCGTGGTCAAGTGAATGTTATCAGTTATAGAAGACATTGTTTTAGCGGGGGTAAAGGCTATCCTAACAAGACGAAGACAATTTATTAAAAGTCTTGTCAGTCGTTTCTCATCCAGGCAGATAAAACGAACTTGATATACATATATTTAACAGGCAGTGGGATATGTTAACTACAAACGAAGATATAAAATTATTTACAAAAAAACTTTTTCCTACAATGTGCAGTCACGCCGATAAACACTGACATTTATATTATGAGAAAGGTTCTTTGACAAACTTTAATTAAATTTCGGCACATCAGAAAGAAGAGTACATGTACCAAATCCTCAGTATACTGGCATGTCTCTGATGACCGAGAGTCTTACAACTGTTAAGACCGTATTTAAGAAGAGAGTACGTAACCAGTGGAAGATAGTATTACGGCTAGTAAAGGGACGGACTATCTCAGTTACATTGCCAGTCGAAACGGCAGTAATTAATGTCTTAAATTCGGAAGGGTAGCTGCAACATAAATTTACTAGAAACTTCAGAGTTAGCGTAAAATTCCTTTTTCAGGCGACAATTCAAAAATTTGCATCATTGTTTGGAAATTAAAAATTAACTATATTTTCTCTTGGATCAGCATCGTCCACGAATTCAGGTTCGTGTCCCGATGGGTATACAGTGCCACATTATTCCACGACACAATGAAAATTCCTATAGGACCTTAAGACCTGAAAGAGGATGTTCAGTGTTGGTAACTAAAATCGTATAGCTGATCTATGCCAGTAAGAGGAATTGACAGTATATTAAGGATTTGAAATTCAGGTTAATGAGTGGGAAACATAAATAATTATCATTGTCTCATTTATTCACTAGGCGCACCAAATGGCATGTCCTTTTAGATGCAACAGATACAAAATAATGGACGCAAATGAGTAAATAAAAAAATCTGATAACGAGATAAGTAATTGACGATATGTGGTGCCACAAAAGAGTTATGAAGAATGGGCGGGTAGATCGAGTAACTAATTCGGAGGTACAGAACCACGCTGAGAAAGAAAGAAATATGTGGTACAACTTAATTAAAAGACTGGACCTGTTGATAGGATACATCCTGAAGCATGAAGAAATCGTAAATTTGAAAATAGAGGAAAGTTTGTGTGTTGAATGGTGTGGAGGAAGCGAGAGAATTGCATAGGGTGACCAAAGGCTGAAGTCATTAAGCAGATTCAAATGCACGTAGGGTACCGTGGTTATTTGGCGGTGAAAAGGCTTGTATAGCATACAGAAAAATGGTGACCTACATACAACCAGTCTTCGAACTGCAGACAACAACAACAGCAACAACAACAACAACAACAAAGTAAGCTTATAGAGTGCAATAACTTGGGGCTATACGACGAGAAGATATGAGATGCAGCGCTTCCATTAACTCCTTGTAGGGAAAACGAAAGTTTTATTTTGATTTGCGAGGAGAACAGAGAATATGCAACGCTTCAGCGCATCAGTTAAGGAAATTTTGCGCTAATATGATCATTATTATTCTCATTCCGAGTCCTGAAAGCAACCATCAGAAAATTTCAGTCGCTCTTTTAAGTTGGTAACAGATTTATGTAGCCCACACAAAATTGTGACTGAGATTCTCAGGAAGCTTAAATGGGAAGAGACGTTACAGTAATGATAGCATCATTATCTCTCACGTAAGTTCATGACTTGTTGATACAGCCATTCTTTTCTGTTTATTGCCCTTAAGGCAGAATATTCAAAATTTCTGGGTGTGTGTATTGATGAAAAATTGAACGGGAGGTAACACGTTCATGATCTGCTCAAACGTTTAGGTTCAGCTACTTATGCCATTAGGGGTATTGCAAATTTTGGTGATAAATATATCAGTAAGTTAGTCAGTAAGTTAGTCTGCTGTACCTATTTTCGTTCAGTGTTTCCATATGGCTAATTCATCACTAAGAGAAAAAGTATTTATTGCACAAAAGCTGTAATCAGAATAACAGCTAGCGCCCACCGAAGATCACCTTACAGACTTTTATTTAAGGAACACAGGATATTCACAATACCTTCGCAATATATCTATTCACTTATAAAATTTATTATTAATACCGGTAACAATTCAAAAGTAATAGTAAAGTGCATCGCTACAACACTTGAATGGTCTTCACTATTCTGTGTTAAATCCAAATTTGGCACAGAAAGAGCTGAATTATGCTGCCATTAAAATCTTTGGTCATTTAGCAAATAGCATTAAAAGTCTAACAGATAGCCAACCAGCATTTAAAAACAAATTAATTTCTAAATAACAGCTCCTTCTACTCAGCACATGAATTTTTGGATGTGAAGTAACAAAAAAATAAAAGAAAATAGAGAGAGAAAGAGTGTGTGTGTGTTTGTGTGTGTGTGTGTGTGTGTGTGCGAGAGAGAGAGAGAGATTATATCGAGTAAAGAAATCATGTTATACTGACCCGTTCCACATTATTACGAAATGTCGTATTCATGATCCATGGAATAAGTGTTAACGTAATGTGACGCTATATAATCTCGTGTAGTGGCTCTCGGTCGCTGGTGTTGGCGTCCGTGTCTCTGATCGCTCTTTGCTTCACTGCTGTTTTGTGCTTGCAGTTGAATTTTCCTCCTACAATACATCCTTCAAAGACGTTCGTGTCATCGTATTACCACTATTAACTTTTCCTTATTAAGGCGTTAATTGCCTTCTCTCGTCTATTTCATTTGCTTCATTCTCGGCGAGTAATCTCTCAGTCTGATACGCATTGCTGATGATCCTCTGAGTGTACACTTCGGTGATTGTTGACGTTTCGTTTCCAGTAGTCCACCAATCACAAACACATCTTAAAACCCTCAAACTAAATATCACGACCAAGAGAATAAATATATAAAAAGACTCATCAAGAAGAAAATTAGAAATGTAGGTTGCGGGAATGTGTAGAAAAATAGAGAGGTGCAGTAAATTCAGTTACACAATAAAGTCAGCGTCTTAGTAAATGAAGTTAATACAAAAGGGAGAATTATTTAAAAAAACGTTCCTATGTAAATACCAAAATACGTTGCATGTATGAAGAAAGTAAAAGGAAAGAAAACGTAGAGCACTATGAGATATATGAAAGAGCAGCTGAAATTTTCAGGTAAACAATCTAATAAAATATGCTGAACTAAGAAGAAAAATTGGAATGTCTTCAACGTTATGGAAATTTGTAAACAGAAATAATTTGAAACAATAATAATATGAACAAAACAGATCGGAAACTTACGGTGGGTGTACACCATATTTAATCAGGTAATCTGATAGATGACAGTCACTAACATCAAAGAGGCAAATGTAGAAGCTCTCCAACATATTTTTAAATGTTTGTCTAATCCGATAAACGAATAAGAAACACAGCTGGATGATAATGAAAGTACTGAGATTCTGGAAGAGTTACACAAAGCCGTACGAAATATGGAGGAAGAGAAGATATTTCGACAGAAATAATTGAAGCCGAAAGAAACGTTATACAAAAAAAGGTTCGAAATCATTTAAAGAATGTTTGTGAAAGAAAAGACAATTCATCAAGCTTGGAACAATGTTGTATTTATGCACCTTCACAGAAAATGGGCATATGTGTGACAAAAGACTGTACATCACGTCCTCCTCTTAATGTAAAACGTATCCACCACAGCTGTCACCAGCCATAAAGAAAAAAATTAAACTTTTATCTGTCGGAAGGCACAGCGCAGATTTTCTAAACAAAGAACGATATATGTCTGAATAGCAAACTTTATTAATAGTATTAAGAGGTTAGAATTATGGGAGTGAGACACGGACTTTTCATGTGAGATTCATTGAAGAAATAGGAGTAGTTCAGTGAGAAATGGACAACCATATATTAGGAGTTACTAGAAGAGGCCGGAAAAGAAACAAGTTGATCAGGGAAGAGACTTAAGTGCTCGGTGTAATTATGAGCTCAATGAAAAGGAAATGATTGCGCAAGGGAGAGACCGAGATGGCAGTCTCTTGGGAGGTTAGTAGGTGACATAGGTGCTCTTAGCTGAATACTGTAGTTCACGGAAAGGGCGTGTTCAAGATAAAGATTGTGTCGATGTTGAGACGATATGATAATGGAGGCTTCTGAAATACTTCTTTACATAATTACATCCCTGTGTCGACATTCACCAGTCTTCTGTCACCCTAAGGAGGTGGGCTAAACACAACTGTCTCAGAGGAGGTGCTCGTGCCAGTCTGCCACAAAACCTTTTTTCTGTCTGCTCTTCTGTCTCCCGTAAGATTATGACTATCGACGGCTAATAAGGTCACGACCGGCTCTTTCGCCATTCTTTCACCGATATAGCTTATGTTAATTGTGCAAGTGTAACCAAAAGGATTGTGCTGCATTTCCAGATTACGTATCATATACACGCCACAATAATTCTGCAAAGGACTTAGCTAATATTCTCTGTCAATGACTTTGCTGCCAACGATGTTTCATTAGAGCCATGTAAACTGTAATTAATTCAGACCTCATATTCTGTCTCAGAATCACGGTCGATATTATAATTAAATTATGTAGTAAAGCAGCTATTCTCTTCAAGAGGGGATTATAAACACTGTATTGATCTCGTGATCCATTATTTTATAATTTATCACTGGCCAAAGACGTCTAAAAAGAAGTAAGCGATCCAAAGTCTCTGAAGCGCGAAAGAAGAAAAGCAATCAGGCACTTAAAACCGGGAAAAGTACTTTTCCCTTCTGGATTTAACACAGAGGAACTCGAGCTCTTAAGCATTTTTGCTGAAGTAGTTAAACGAAATGCAAATAGTCATAAATATATATGTAGACCGGAAAGATCCATCTCTTTAAGCCTACTACGAAAACGCAAACGCTAAATGACGATCAACTACTGACCAGTCAGACTAACGTGTTGCACACTGCGGGAAAGTTTCAGAATTCGCTTTCCTCGAAGCTAAAGTAAACAGCAGAATATATTGTAAAATCTCCATTCGAATTTAGGAGCATTCTTGCTGCAGAAATGCCCCATTTCTCATTCAGGTTTTGATATAGAATAGTCTAGCTACTTAAGTCAATTTATTGCTTGTTGCAACGATCCTTTTATTTTCGTTGCAGTAAACTGAACACAGCGGCAGAGACAGAATAATTAAACTGAATTGCGTATGGATAACTCAGCAAATATCAGGTGGATTAAACACAAAAATGTTTGTTTATTGTGCGTCGTAACATCGTGTTTCAGTGTGATTTCTGGCTGCGGATTTACTACTTATTGTAAACATTACTTGACTGATCGTAATATATTAAATAAAGGACTATAGCAGCCTATTTTATACTGACGCCTCAAGTTCACAGTTCATTTTCACACTATCAGTGTCGTAACAAGAAAGTTTATCTTCGTACATATCATGGTTATCTGCTAGAAAAAACAGGATAGTATGCAACTTACTTGGGTGCAAATTGTTTTCAAAGTACTGTGATTAAAATTCTAAGATGCGGGGTAACTGCCTGGGGGTACACGAATTAATACAAGAAATGACTTGTCAAAGGAATCATTTGCAAAATTCAACGACTTCTATTGACCAAAATTAAAACATCAATTTTCCCAGTCCACTAATCCTTGCCTTGATCAGTTTTGGTGCATTATTTGGATTGCAATATGCAAGCAGAATACTGTCAGATCAAGCAAGTCTCATTCTGTATAGTGAAACTTTTTTAAAATGGGAAATGATGTAACTCAAAAATATGGGCAGGTGTTTGTATACTGCGTGATTTACAACTATTTCTCTCGAAGAGAGGCTCGGAGATAAAGAACATACTATATTTTTACAGGCGGAATACTACGTAACAAGTGGTAATTTGATCTGTATAATAACGTTGTCTTTTTAAATACTTTGTTTTATAGATTTCGTTCAAATAAATCAATCGGAATAACATACCGTTACGAAATTCTTAGTTTTGTGCTGTTTACAACCAACGAAAATCCGTCTAAAGTTGAACTTTTTTGAGTAGCCTGCTGTCCACAGAAAATAGTTGAGAAGCGGACAGTTAAATGCTATCGTAGCCGTTCCTACTCTGTAGCTGATCGAAATGAAATGAGTCTCAAAATTGCACCCCAGATGGAAACGTTGAAAAAGTACACTATTTGGCACGAAGCGTGTGTAACGTAGGAAGCAGCAGACGTCACTGCAATATAATTTTGCAGGAAAAATTAACTATGCAAAGGGTTTGTGACTTTCTTCAACACAGATTTAATGAAATGTCAAAAAAAATTTTTTAGCAATATTTGGACTGTACTGGAATCTGAGTCTAATTTTGTGTTGTGGATAGTATGAATGAGTTTTTGACCTAACAAGGCATTTAAAAAGTGTTACCGGTTCAAAGCAATGAATGGAAGTCGGTAGTCCTACATCAGGAAATGTGAAATTTGACTCATGTGCCGGAAAAGTTATAGAGAGCATTCATGGATAGAAAATAAATATTATTCTCGTTGACTACTCTGTAAAATGTGAAGTAATGAGTGAAGAACAGCATACAGATATTTCCTAGGAAGACGATAAAAAAGAGACCGTCATTGTTTTCGGAATTGTAGCTTTGGTATTGAAAACTGAGAGATCTAAGGTAGGAATCCTAATCAGCGTATTTGGTGCACTCAGACTTACCCCTCTCCGAAGCCTTAAATAAATTTTTATCAGGATTCTTTCAGTGTAGAGCTTATGGGTATTTGGAGTTCCCATTCAGGGATGGAATGTTCTCGATCAGAAAGAAACTTTATGCAAAATACACTAAACCAAAACGTGACAGCACTTTCCATCTTCTACTACCGGGCAGTAAACATTTCATGTTAATCGCGATTATAATAATAACTTTGCACTTATACATACGACAAGCATAAGGAGAGAAGAAGGATAAGTGGAGAAACGTCAAGAGTCACTGAAATTCCTTACCAATGACACATATGTAAGCATATAAACTGTTACTCAGTGGAAAGACAATATAATCAATATGGATCACTGTGAGAGTCTATCGAAGAGCCGCAGTGAATTATTCGCCACTTACATCCGCATCTCCCGTCTGGCACGACGCTTTCGAAACAGCAAGGTAAAATTTAAAAAAAGGCTCGTATGTTACTGCGCAGAAGCCAACAGTACTAAAATACATGAACCTCAAAGACTGAGTATTTCACAGATGTCCAGCCTTATACCAGAGCTTCCTATCTACAGTTCAACGGTGTAGTGTACGAAGAGGGGTGATAAAAGAGGAAGAGAGGAAGAAAAAGGTGACAGTGGCTGAGATCAGTTTTTGCAAGTGTGTGCCGACACTCAGTGTAGGCACGAAATACTACCTGAGGAGGGTCGTGGAATCAACTTGGAAGCAGACGTCGGAAACCTTCACTGCCACTGAAATCTTTATCCACAGCCATTATAACGTTGATACATCTACATCTACATGATTACTCGCCACAATAATACTATCTCCCTACCATTCCACTCCCGAACAGCGCGCGGGAAAAACGAACACCTAAACCTTTCTGTTCGAGCTCTGATTTCTCTTATTTTATTTTGATGATCATTCCTACCTATGTAGGTTGGGCTCAACAAAATATTTTCGCATTCGGAAGAGAAAGTTGGTGACTGAAATTTCGTAAATAGATCTCGCTGCGACGAAAAACGTCTTTGTTTTAATGACTTCCATCCCAACTCGCGTATCATATCTGCCACACTCTCTCCCCCATTACGTGATAGTACAAAACGTCACAGTAATCCTACACGACATGTATGTTAACCTCTAAGCCCACGCAAAGTGTCTTAGCAGCTTGCAGTTTGACACCTCCGTCACTTCCAAAAGCGAGAGAAACTGACAGAAAACATTAACTCTGCTTAATGAGTTTTTCACTGCGAAGAAGAAATTTTAATTACGCCTCCCGTTTCATTTGCTCGCACATAATCAGGAATGAGTTTGGTGACGTAAGACTTGTGCGAGAGAGTAGACGCAATTTAGTCGCTCGTGCAGCGTGAATCGTGCAGTGCTGCTGCTTGAGTATTATGGGCAGTGAACACATGACTGAAGATCACGCATTAATATGTATCTAGATCCAAGGCGTTTTCAAGTTCAGCAGATATTTGCCAAGAAATGATATGCATTTAGTAAACACGAATTTCTGCAGTATAAATAATGAGTAAAAAACAAAATAGCCGATACGAAGAATAATCCATACCTTGAAATGTTGGTAATCGGCATAACTAGGACCATACCTGAAACAAAAGAAATAAACAGAGTTAATAATACATTAAGCTAAGAGACAAGTTTGATACAAAATGGGTAACCAGTGCTTCATAATGCATCACAAAACAAATCAGTGATCATGGATTTAATTACACGCTATGTTTTTAGAGTCATCCTCCCTTGGTCACAGCAGTTTGGCCAGAAAGTATTACTAAATGTTTTCGACCTCATGATACACTGTGCACTATAGACGTTTTGCTTTGCATTGTTAAGGCAGAGACGAACTGCAACACACTGAAATAATTTTCAGAGCAGTGGGCGATGATAGCTAAGTTTCAAGTGTTTTGGAAAGAATCCCTTTTGTTTCTCTGCAACGTGGTTTGTGGCCGTTATTGGACACTGAAATATTTATTTACAGCCATTATACAGACGATGCATCAGAGCAATCCTATACGAAATGTATGTTACAGAAATGCACATTAAGATAATGAATATGTACGAACATCTACATCTACATGGTTACTCTGCAGTTCACACTTAAGTGCCTGGGAGAGAGTACATCGAACCATTTTCATACTACTTCTCTACCATTCCACTCTCGAATAGCGCGTGGGAAAAAAGAACACCTAAATCTTTCCTTTCGAGCTCTGATTTCTCTTATTTTATTATCATGATCATTTATCCCTACGTAGGTGGGAGTCAACAAAATATTTCCGCATTCGGAAGAGAAAGTATGTATGAGGAAAGCCATATACATTACGTCTCGGATAAAGTATGTTCGCCGGCCGGTGTGGCCATGCGGTTAAAGGCGCTTCAGTCTGGAACCGCGTGGCCGCTACGGTCGCAGGTTCGAATCCTGCCTCGGGCATGGATGTGTGTGATGTCCTTAGGTTAGTTAGGTTTAATTAGTTCTAAGTTCTAGGCGACTGATGACCTCAGAAGTTAAGTCGCATAGTGCTCAGAGCCATTTGAACCATTTGAAAGTATGTTCGAAGCATCATTCTCTGGCGCTCGGTTCAACACAAAATTCCGTTGTCCTGAGATCTGTAAAGCTGATAATGTGTCGTCGTGGAAGTCACTAACGAAATAATGTTTTTGGACTGTTAGTATCGAAAATCACACACTTTAAGTGCAGAAGTAAAAAAAAAAAAAAAAAGAGAGAGAATCAGATACGTAAAAATATAGCATGACACCGAGTGAAGTTCTACAACTACATTGGCATTAGTAACAATTATTAGGGGCATTTTATTACAGACACCAAATTTAGAATATAAGAGGACCAGGCGTCTTATGCTCGCCCCGGCTGTGGAAAAAAAAGTGACTTTACCTAAATGGTTGTCGTTTCTCGACCTTAATACTCAAGGTAATATTCATTGTTCAGTGCCTTTCTAGCGTACAAATTAAATCTCTAAAGTGCTGTCTGGAATTCCTTCAAAATAGACTTGGACTCAAAACATTTTCCAGACACGAATCTCGTTAGGCGCTGGGATAAGTGAAAGATGTAATGTGCAAAATCGGGATAGTAAAGTCGACCAATCAAAAGTTTCTACTTCAGATTCTATAGTTTTCTGTACTATTGTAGAGGCCCGGTTACACACTTTTTTTTTGCCCCACTAAAATATTTATTTCGTGTGGAAACCTTGGTTAATGTACATCAAAGTGTTGCTGAATGATGGGAGAAGGCCGAGGAATGGGAAAAAGTTATTTTAATAATAATTTTCGAGAAACTGGTTTCATGTACACTGCAAGAAACGCCCCACCCAGCTTCGTGTACTCGAGAAACTAGCGCGTGACGTAGACTCGGTGCACCCTGAGGCGACTGCCAGAACCACAACACTGTTCAGTTGTGTTGTTAGTGGATTTAATGGAGTCAGATGTTAACTCTAGATCTCCGGTTACTGTTTCCATACCAGTAAATTAAATTTTCTAAGAAACTTTTTGTTTCAGTCTCCTTATTGCAGTGGTTCACACGAGACAGGCTACAATAAATTTTAACGAATTTTCGCGCTCTCGATATCAGGCAGTTTTAAAATATCATTTGACTAAATTCAAAGCCTCATTTTAAACGAACGAAGCAACCACACTGAAGAGAGACGGAAGGTGGAATGATTGGAGTCGAGCCGAAGCTTTTCTGAATTGGAGAACGACGGTGATGGAAATTAACCGAATAATTTTAAGTGGAAATAGTTCATCTTTCACAAGTGATCTAGAAGACCCTGCAGAGCCTAAAAATGGCTGCTTTATGATTCGAACACTGCTGCACCAGAAAATGAGGGCAGCGTTCTGACCGCTGCACCATTGCGCTGCATGTCACCGGCGAACTGAATGATATAAATACACTGAGTTTCGGAAGATATTGAGTGAGGAGGAAATGTGTATTTCTCTCCCCAGCGAACTGTGGATCTGTCTGGAGTGCTAACTAACTCGTTCACGACCACGTTCTGGTTCGAAGTTGTGCGTTCTCGCACTGCAAGCGTGGGAAGCGATCGCGAAAAATGCCCTTGCGAACAGGCGCGGCGTCTAGCTGTTAGCGTCGTTAAACTTATTTGCAGTGAAAAGGAGAAAGGTGAGAAGGCGCATACGAAAGAGGTGACGGAAGTGCAAGCAAAATGTTAGAGCTGAGAGGGTCGATGCAACCAAATTACGGCTTGAGGAATGTAATGGCGAGTGGAACGGGAGTGGAGTACAATCTCCACAGAAGAAGAAGGAGAAGAAGCATAGCCCAGACAATAAAGAGTCCATTCATTATATGGTTCAGTGTGTAATCAGGCAACAGTTTGTGCGATACTACTTCAAACCTTTTGTCGCACAAAACTTGATTTCTAGTCTAACAAAGGAACTATGAGCAAAACTGTTCTCTCTACGGGTTTTGGTTTTAAAATGTAAGAACAGTCACCTGGAAAGGAGATAAAATTTAGAAAAGGAACAGAATCAAACCATTCACAGGTATTTTTAGACGAAACGTGGATTTCTAGATACTACACTGTCAACAAATGCTGGTAATGGATGGCTTCTCAGGATTATTGTCAAACAAAAGTACCGGTAAGTGTTCGACTGCTGTGACATCTAGGGCAAAGGCGTACTGGCGCGGCGTACAGTGCATCAGCTCTCTGCTTGTGAGGTTCGTAGGTAGTGACTAGTGGGCAGGGGGTAGTAGGTAGTGGGTAGTGGGTATGTAAGTGTCGCCAAGATACCAGCATTTTTGCCGCGCGATATTTTGACGATGATGGAGGACACAGAGAAGGTATTACACTATATACTACTACCTTGATATGCACTTTAACAAATGACAAATTTCCTCCTTTCGCTCAGTGCCTACAAGTAATTACATTTTTCTGTGCGTATTAATCTGATGGTAATACAAACCTTCTCGTATTCTTGCGTTCCTCCGAATGTTACAGTTCTTTTCTCTCGAGTCGTCAGATTTTTTGATTGGTTTTATGCTGTCCGCCAAGAATTGCCCACCCGCTTCATCTCCGAGTAGCACCTGCACCTTAAGTCGTCAAGTTTTCTTAGATGTATTCCAGTCTCCGTCTTCCCGTACAGTTTTCACTCACTATAGCCACCTCTAGCGCCATGGAGGTTATTCCGTGATGTCTTAACACATGTCCTGCTATCCTGTCAGATCTTCTTGTCAATTTTTTCCATATATTCCTTTCTTGGTCGGTTCTCTGGAGAACCTTCTCACACGTTGCCGCATCAGAGTACCTGGTTTTAACAGGCTTCGGTAACAGCATATGTCAAACTCTTCGATTCATTTCTGACCCGGTTTCCCCACATGATTTACTAACATACATTGCTGGCCTCCAAACGTACATCCATAGAAGCTTTTTCCTCAAATTTAGGCTTATGTCAGATACCAGTAATGTTACATACAGCTTTCAGCCACGGCCTTCATCAGTAAAGAGGCTTTCTGATGAAGGCTTTGCCTGAAACCTCTATGTAAGTGTCTTTTAAGAGTGTCTGTCTACAACGTAAAGTGTCTTCTTTACGGTAAGTAGCAATCTGGCTGTTCCTACCTGGACTTTCCACTGTAAGATAACAATACATTTCTCTTGGCCACGAATGCCATCTTTGTCTGTACTAGTATGCTTTTTATGTCCTCCTTTCTTCGTATTTCGTGATTTACTTTGCTTCCGAGGTAGCAGAATCCGTTAACTTCATCTGCTTTGTAACAACAAGTTTCGTTGTTAAGTTTATCGCTACTCTCATTTCTGCTGCTTGGTATTACTTTTGTCTTTTTCCGGTTTACTCGCATTCTACAGATCATGTAATTCATTTTCACCCACACTGAGACAGCAATATCATCGGATAGCAATGGCATCAGGAAATCTTATCGTTGATATCCTCTCATCTTGAATTATATATCCACTTCTGGACCTTTCTTTTATTTCCTTCGCCAGCCGTTTTGGCCGAGCGGTTGTAGGCGCTTCAGTCTGGAACCGCACGACCGCTACGGTCGCAGGTTCGAATCCTGCCTCGGGTGTTGATGTGTGTGATGTCCTTAGGTTAGTTAAGTTTAAGTAGCTCTAGGGGCCTGATGAACTCAGATGTTAAGTCCCATAGTGCTCAGAGCCATTTGAACCATTTATTTCCTTCATTACGTCTTCGTTGTACACACTGAAGAGTAGGGGCGAAAGACTGCGTCCATGTCTAACATTCTTCTTAATCCGAGCATTTCGTTGTTGGTCCTCCAATCTTAATATTTCCGTATGGTTCCTGTACATATTCTGTATTGCCCATCGCTCCCTATAGCTCACTCCAGTTTTTTTACATTGTCGAAAGCATTCCCTAAATCGAAGAATTCTATTTGTGTCTTGATTTTTCTTCCGTATGCAATTTGCAATTATTCTTGCAATTGGAGCAGCTGGGTCTCCATGTTTCTGTCACTACGTATGACAGGCTCCTTGTTGTTGCACAACGTTTGACGCACTATCTGGACGAGATGTCCTCAAAAGCTCTCAGGAATTTTTCACTTCGTCCGTTGTATCAATGCGATTCACTCAATTACTACACTGTTGTGCTGGAAAACGCGCGTGAAAACTACATGCGCAGTGTGAGCCGTATTGGATATTTAGTCTGTTGTAAATGTAATTAAGGTTATCTGTGTTTCGCTGCATTATATATAAGAGCCAATGACCCGACTAACTGTCTCACTCGCTGACTCATCGCCGCCCAGCTCCGACCGCTAAGAGAGGGATTTACTCTTATACTGTGCGCGTCGTTTAAGAAGGGATCTTTCGAAATTCCACCCCTGAGAGCGTGAAATATGGGACGAAATGCTTTATGAAAATATGTCTCTATTGACGCCATTTTGAAGCCAGATCTACGAAAACTGGTATTTGCTTTCTCGATCTAAAGTAAAGAAATACGTGTTTGAACACTCTGGACGTGAAATAGTGGGTGAAAGTTAATTGAAAATAAATTAGTCTTAGAGAACTACAAAAGTATTTTCAAACCTACATCTACGAAAATTGGTATTTTACTTCTAGGTTACAGATGAAAAAAATACAGGTTTCATTGTTTTTGGTAATTGACACCCAAATTAAAATAGGAAATTAATTTTTTATGAACTTTTACATTACGATTGCATTTTCAAAGATAAATCTATGAAACTTTGCATTTTTCTTCTCAGTTAAAATTTTTAAAAAATACGTGTTTTATTGTTTTTGGAAATTCAATCCCTATAAGGGTGAAATAGGGGATCAAATCACCACACGAATGCAAAAGGCATGATTAACATTAACCTTAGACTCCAGCTACCAGAATCGCCTTTAGGTCACAGGTAATTCCACAAAAGACCATGCTTCTGTGGTTTTAATTAGCGTGAGAAGTTTAGGAGGTGTTGTAATTAGCAAGCAACGTAAAAATTCAATTATAAAGCATCTGTGGACACCGTCCGGGCGCTAAGCTACTTCTGTATAAAACGTGTCTGTGAACGAATAAGGCCAACGACGTTTCAGAAACGGTGAATGTTGTTTTCGTGAGTCTATTATGAGTAAATAAACAGTTTAAGAGCAGTGGAAAGGCGTCAAGGAAGGCAACAAATACGTTGATCATGACGAGCGCTCCCCAGTACGTCATCATCCGATGAAATGTTAAAACAAATGAGAGAAATGACTATGAACGATTCCTGAATCACAAAGAGACAGTTCAAGAATATTGGTGTATATCGTCTCATGCTACGAAATTCCTTCGTAAGTTTTATATGTGGAACGTGTGACAGCAAAATTTGATCAAAAATTGTTAGATTTCGGGCAGAAACCGCGAAAAATGCAAACTGACCAGGAGTTTAAGGACTCCTGAAATGTGTCATAACAGGTGGTGAAAGTTGCTTTTACGGAAATTGTAATGAAGCTAATACTCAATCGTCTCAGTGGATCTAATATGGTTCGCCAAGAGTGAATGAAATTCGAGATGCATCTCTAAATGTGAAGGTTGCGATTATTGTGTTCGTCGATTTTACCGGCATACTGCGCCACGAATTCTTCCCTCAAGCTGAAACGACCGACTTACAGGTTCAACGCTGTTAACATGAGACAATCCCAAAAATCTCTTTATTTGTGGCGAAAATATTTATAGTTCTTGCACCGAATGATGTACGTGACAACACGTTTCGTTGCTTGGTCGCATCTTTATCGGCGAAAATAATACTGTAATGAATATCTAACATGCAGACCAATGTGACATTTTTCTGTTCCTAAAAGTAACGAAAGCTCTAAAGTGCCGTCCTTGCTACAAAGAGAATATAAGATTAATAATGCATCGTTGAGAAATCTGAAAATTACCTTAAAAATCGAGTTCTGTACGGGTTCGAAGGGATCGGACTGGAGAAAAGCTCTGTAACATCTAATGGTGAGTATTTTGAAGAGTGTAGCAATGGTTTTGACGAATAAATAAAGTTCTTTCCCAAAGTTAAAAATTCATTTCGTATTTCTATTAACCGGATCTCGTACTGACTGCCCAAAATTCTGCTTTTGTTTTATGTCTAATTTAAGCACATTACGGTGCGCGGGTTAGGGGGCATACGACGTGCACGAAAACACAGAAGAGTGTCGAGGAATTAAACTGTGGCGGGAGTAATCGCTTACTGGAGTCATATGTGGCACGACGGAACGAACTTGCTTATCCTGTTAGCAACCGTTAGTACGGCAGATGGACTGGGCGAAGTGACTGACGTGTGTTTCGCTTTGTGCATTGTGTGCGTGTGGCACACAGTAGGAGAGTAGCGGAGAAGCAGAATGGAATAACGGACATGAAAAATGATGCAAATCCATAAAAATAATAAATTAATTTTGATCTATGTCTTCATAACTGCGAATACATAAATGAAATCTAAGTAACGCAGTTGAAAGGATTTGTGAACGTACAATGATTGTTAGAGACCAAGTTAGGCGTCCCACATGATTTGAACAACAAGTAAAGTAATTTTGTCGGAAAATTTGGAAATTTGTGGTAAGGTCTTATGGGACCAAACTGCAGAATCATCGGTTCCTAAGCTTGCACACTACTTAATCTAACTTAAACTAACTTACGCTAAGGACGACACACATACACCCATGGCCGAGGGATGGCTCGAACAGTCGTCGGGAGGGGGGGGGGGGGCGGACCGTGACAAGACGCCTGAGACCGCGAGGCTACACCGCGCGGCTAATTTTGTATGATTATTTAATAAAAGTTTTCGAGAAGCCAAAGAACAACTAGGCGAAGAACTTAAACAATGGAAAGAAAACATTGAGAGATCTTTAAATCTATCTCGAGAAGATTTGTGTTCCACGCAAGGAAATGAACCCATGACAAGATCTATCAATGAAGGAAAAGCATTTCTTCAGACAATATTGAACATACGGTATGGGAAGCAGAGCCATAACGTATCGATCGAAGAGCACAATTTGGAAAGATTTAAAGCTCAGATTTCGTAGAACAGGGTTATTTTTCGTACTCGAATAAGCTATATATTTGTAGCAACCTGTCGCTGCGGGGATAACGTAATCTCCCTCAGAATGCCTGCTAATCTTTGCAAACTGTTTAGTTACTCCAACACAGTATACACAAATTTGTTTGTATGCTTATATTCAGAATCCTTTTGTAATTCTTTGTCACACTCGCCCACAACAATGACCGGCAGCTGAGAATAGTGAGAGAGGTGTAGTTGTGCTACGTGAAGGGTTATAAACTTACATGTGTCTTCTGTAACGGTTAGGATAGGGGGAGATTGTTTGCGGAAAGTGCTGACGTAATATTTTTTTGTCACCAGATCATTTAAGGCCATCATTTTTCTCAATTACAGAAAATTAGTTAGCAACCAAATGAGTAATTTTTCATAATTACGATGAAAGCTGTGCATTTGTATTCTCCGTGCATTACACTGGAAGAAGTAGTGTTTCAATACATTTCTTTATTCGTTGAGTTTGTTGAGGAAAGTACACTGAACATATTCAAAATGTTAGTGACAGTGAAATAATTAACAGATAGTCTTTAAATAATTGTATGCTGACTTAGTAGCTATGGTACCTCTTTTTAGAAATGACACAGACGCGTGATGGTATTAAATCATGGAAGCTTCTTGCCTTGATGTTATGGTAGTACGTGACCAGCGGTCGATCCCTTACGGCTGGCGCTGATTTCTCACAGAACGTCTGGACTAGACGAACCAGTACACCTGCTGGGAAGATGACTCTTCTTTTATCGCTTTCTTCTACCCTGTCGTCATGAATGTCCGGGTTGCGTACGAAGAGTTTTTCCTTTTACATCTGTCTCAGATCACTCGTGTAGGTCTGTCAATGCAGTCCAGATCACAAGCCATCAAAAGAAATTGTTTTTGAAGAGGACTGAAAGAAGACCGCAAACATAATGATAACGTCCAAAGATTCAATAACCGCAAGAACCTCTTTCTTTACGATAATTCAAGTACCGTATAACATTAATCACTAGTTTTAAAACAAAATTGACAAGATCATATCTACGGACCTTCGACTTTCTGACTCCTTTAAAGAACTAGGTATGTGGTAATAAGCATGCGAAAAGCGACAGGCTACACAATATAATATCTAAATACGGCCTGTAGGCTCTCTTAGTTAAAGTTTTGCAGGGCCGATTTCTTTTGCGTGGAAGTTTACCGTAAACCTGACGGGAAAGCTTGGACACAGAGTTTATAGGAAGCCCACCAGCACGGACAGGTACCTGCATGCGTCCTCCCACCACCAAAAGAATTCGGCCCTGCAAACTTTAACTAAGAGAGCCTACAGGATCAGTGGTGGACACATCCTGCAAGCTGAACTACAGAACATCAGGTCCGTTTTTGGAGCTAATGGCTACGACAGGAGGATGATACACAAAACCAGGGCGCCGAAGGAGAAGGACAACATTGAAATGCAGAACGAAGCACAGAACACCGTCCTGCTACCATACGTATAAGGGGTTACTGAACGTCTGGACATAAATTTCCGTCGGGCAGGTATGAAGCCGATTTTTCGTAGCAACAACAAAATAAAAGACGTTCTGGGCTCAACGAAAGATACAATTGATGAATTTCATACCGCCCGAGTTTGTGAAATCGGTTGCGAATGTTGACTGGTGTTTGTAGGTGATAGTGGGCGTCCAATAAGCACAAGGTTAACTGAACACGAGAGATATATCCGCCTCAAACAATGCAACAAATCAGCGATGGCAGAACACCGGGAACAGTGCAGGATGAAGATCGTATTTCGAGAGGCCCGCGTTCTGGCGAAACAACCGTTTAGTCTGAGGAGGAAGATTAGAGAGGCTATAGAAACAGCCAAGCGACCCGGCAACAAGAGTAGAGAAGACGGGTACCGACTCCCAGCATCTCGGCTGCCAGCTGTGACTGCTTTGCGGAAGGACGGCTCTCGCAGAGCAACAGGCGCGCGGTAGGCCACAGCGGCGGAGGGTACACAGAGCGCTGACGCGGCCTAGTCGATACTAGGCAGTTAGTAAGCAACGCTACATTGCAGTCGCCGCTCAGTTTCCTATTCGCCGATTTGCACCAATGGCAAGCAATAAAGTAAACGTCAATGGAAAACCCCCGATTTCTGCCAATGACAAAACGCAATGCAAAGACCAATAAAATGAACTAAGTACCCTTCCTCCTCACCTTCATATCCAAAGACAGCACTCCTCCATAGCACATAACTAACAAAACTAGTGTTCACTCAGAAGTGACAGAAGTGCAGAACTATAGACCTATATCTCTAACGTCGATCAGTTGTAGAATTTTGGAACACTTATTATGTTCGAGTATAATGGCTTTTCTGGAGACTAGAAATCTACTCTGTAGGAATGAGCATGGGTTTCGAAAAAGACGATCGTGTGAAACCCAGCTCGCGCTATTCGTCCACGAGACTCAGAGGGCCATAGACACGGGTTCCCACGTAGATGCCGTGTTTCTTAACTTCCGCAAGGCGTTCGATACAGTTCTCCATAGTCGTTTAATGAACAAAGTAAGAGCATATGGACTATCAGACCAATTGTGTGATTGGATTGAATAGTTCCTAGATAACAAAACGCAGCATGTCATTCTCAATGGAGAGAAGTCTTCCGAAGTAAGAGTGATTTCAGGTGTGCCGCAGGGGAGTGTCGTAGGACCGTTGCTATTAACAATATACATAAAAGACCTTGTAGATGACATCGGAAGTTCACTGAGGCTTTTTGCGGATGATGCTGTGGTATATCGAGAGGTTGTAACAATGGAAAATTGTACTGAAATGCAGGAGGATCTGCAGCGAATTGACGCATGGTGCAGGGAATGGCAATTCAATCTCAATGTATACAAGTGTAATGTGCTGCGAATACATAGAAAGAAAGATCCCATATCATCTAGCTACAATATAGTAGGTCAGCAACTGGAAGCAGTTAATTCCATAAATTATCTGGGATTAGGCATTAGGAGTGATTTAAAATGGAATAATCATATAAAGTTGATCGTGGGTAAAGCAAATGCCAGACTTTCATTGGAAGAATCCTAAGGAAATGCAATCCGAAAACAAAGGAAGTAGGTTACTGTACGCTTGTTCGCCCACTGCTTGAATACTGCTCAGCTGTGTGGGATCCGTACCAGATAGGGTTGATAGAAGAGATAGAGAAGATCCAACGGAGAGCAGCGCGCTTCGTTACAGGACCATTCGGTAATCGCGAAAGCGTTACGGAGATGATGGATGAACTCCAGTGGAAGACTCTGCAGGAGAGACGCTCAGTAGCTCGGTACGGGCTTTTGTTGAAGTTTCGAGCCGGCCGTGGTGGCCGAGAGGTTCTAGGCGATTCAGTCCGGAACCGCGCGACTGCTGCGGTCGCAGGTTCGAATCCTGCCTCGGACATGGATGTGTGTGATGTCCTTAGGTTACTTAGGTTTAACTAGTTCTAAGTTCTAGGAGACTGATGACCTCAGATGTTAAGTCCCATAGTGCTCATAGCCATTTGAACCATTTTTTTTTGACGTTTCGAGAACATACCTTCACCGAGGAGTCAAGCAGTATATTGTTCCCTCCTACGTATATCTCGAGAAGAGACCATGAGGATAAAATCAGTGAGATTAGAGCCTCCACACAGAGGCATACCGACAATCCTTCTTTCCGCGAACAATACGAGACTGGAATAGAAGAGAACCGATAGAGGTACTCAAGGTACCCTCCGCTACACACCGTCAGCTGGCTTGCGCAGTATGGATGTAGATGTAGAAGTTAGCAATATACCCTGATGAAGGCGACTTGCAACAGTCGCCGAAACTTCGAAATTTTGTAGTTAACAATGCCGCCTCAAACCCAGAAGGATTTTACTGATTAGATGTATAAGCGTTGCTATTGATTACTAAGCGTTCCCATTACGTACAACTCTTTACCTCTTGTTCTGTATGACACGTAGTTTATACAGTGTTGAGCGTCTGCCAGTGACGTTTCTAATAGGCTGAAGTTGCTTCTAATTCAATCTCTCTAATGTAACAGTAAACATTTATTCCCGTATTTCTTTCTTGGTATGCTCGTGAAATAAGTCACAAATGTTTGTAGAGTGCGAGCATACAAGATGTGATCGTTACATATTAATACGCAGTCCTTTTCTTCTTCTGCTGCTACCGCCGCCTTTTCTCACTGCTCTTGGCCGGTCAGCGTTGTCACACAGACCTCGGCCTTGCCGCAGCTGTATGCCCATCCCAACGCCACCACGGCCGCCGGGACGGGGTATGTCAATGTCCAGAGTGGCGCTAATGTCCAAGGGCTATAATGATTTCCTAAAACATGTCTGTGCAGTGTATATCCGAGGCGGGACGGGCGACCATCCCGGTATTCACCTACGTGGATGTGGAGAACCGCTCACCAACCACACCCAATCTAGCCGACTAACCGGGACCTCGTTGACCGCGAGGCTTATTCTGTCTGGGCCATGCCCGTATCCCTGTATCCCGGAATCGGCGTGTTAACGCTCTCGAGTTTCCGGGCGCCCACAGATTCGTATGCGCTGAGGTCCATATATAAAGCCACCGAAGGAGCTACAGACGAAGTGAAGGGGCTATGTGTTACTTGATAGCAACTCAAAAGCAGTATCCTTCCAGTATCAAACACTGGCTTAAGGCGGGAACGATTAAATGATCACATCACTAATCGGTAAAATGAAGTACAAAACGTGAAATTCAATTAACGCAAGAATGTAATCTCATAATTGCGTGAAGGCTTTTCGGTAAGACTTTCGGCCATAAATTGGAGACGTTTCTCTATCAACAGAGAAACTAGAGATGTAACTAGCTGTAATGGAAGACAGAGATTGGTAGATATGTCAATTTCTTGTTCACAGGTGTCTTGTTCGCACTGGACATACTTACAACAGTTTACCGGTTTCAGCTCTTCTGAGCCATCGTCAGAACCTATAACTTATTGCAAAAGTGAGAGATCGAACAGTCACATAACGCCAGTCTTGTTCACTTGGCATTAACTTCACATCGATGTCAAGTGACAGAGGTGGACATTAGACGACTGATCGACGTATTACTTTTGTAATAACATAGAGGTTCCCATGATGACTCAGAAGTGTAGAAACCGGTTAACTGTTGTAATTCGATCCCGTGCGATGGCTAAAAGTTTGAATACAAAAAACAACTTCGCATAACAGACACCGTGCTCAACCCTGAAACTGTCGAATTTAATTCAATATGTCAGCTATTTTCGATGTTGGCTGTAGCTTACAGCGTTGGTGGGGCCGGTTAGGTCTGGGTCTAAAGGTACTGAGGACCGGATTGGGAGCAGTACGCTGAACTAAGGCAAACCAAGAAGCAGTTTCAGGAACTTAGCGGTGCTGACGAAATGCTGATGCCGATGAAGTAAAGGCTGCAAAAGGATAAGAGTAGATGATAGAGAGAAAGAGTGATGGTTGGCTGTTGTAAAGCTGACGAAAATACAGAATGCTACTGGGTACGCGTGTGCGGATTATCCGTGCACAGTTAGGAGACATTTAAAAAAAGAAAATAAATGAATAAATAAAAATAACAAAGTTTGAAGACTTCTGTAACAATTGGAACGAATATTCTCGTTCAGAGCACACAATTATGTGTGTGAGCCTTTTGTTACAGCTGGCAGAAGATGCAACAAGTTCGGCGGAGGAAGGTGACAGCCAGAACTGCCACGCACACAGAAGCACTGAAATGCGTTGGTCTGGTAACAGAGTATGCAAGACTGAATTCATGGAGTTTACCAACGTTTTGGCTCTCCGGTAAATTAGATCCGCTGTCACAAAAAATGTGAGTAACAAAACAGGATTAATTTATGGAAAGAACGACATTTTGGTCACTCTAGAGACTCAGTGATCATTCAAATGCTTCTCTTGAAAACAGTTACGTTTTGGCAGAATCACGCACAATCTCAACAAGAAATTAGCGGTTTCTACCGTCATCGACAACACATCATAACATGGATGCAATAGGAAGCTCCAAACACTGTGAAAAGTACAGTGACTTTTTTTCGCAGTAGTTGATGAGAACTACCGTAGTCTGGTGATTTTCGAAAATATAAGAAAGACAGACCTCAAGGAGTCTTAACTAGAACGATTATTTTCTTTCAGAATATAGATTTCTTAGTCCGAAGACACACATGAAGGAAACATTCACGATGGTTAAATGGCGATGCCTAATAACCGAGATTTGACCAGCTAAGTGGCTCAGGTATAATCGAAAAAGTCTGTTCGATAGAGAAAGAAACTGACTATATAGAGGAATATGTTATCGCGCATAACGAGACGCTGAAATGCGTTGATCTGTATCAGAGAATGCAGAAGCAGTGGACTTGTATTCGGGAGGACGACGGTTCAATTCCGCGTTCGGCCATCATGATTTAGGTTTTTCGTGATTTCCCTAAATCTCTCCAGGCAAATGCCGGGATAGTTCCTTTGAAAGGGCACGGCCGACTTCCTTCCCCGTCCTTTCCTAATCAGATGAGACAGATGACCTCGCTGTCTGGTCTCCTCCCCCAAACAATCCGACATAACCCAATGCAGAAGCGATGTTCTGGCTTTCTGGGATATGAGAAACCTAGTCACAAAAAAAGTGAATGTAAAAAAGGAACAGAAAAAATGAATGATTATTCCCCAAAAATAAAATGACACAAGGGAGTATGAAACACGGTAGCCGGCCGCTGTGGGCGAGCGATTCTTGGCGCTTCAGTCCAGAACCGCGCGACTGCTACGGTCGCAGGTTCGAATCCTGCCTCAGGCATGGAACTGTGTGATGTCCTTTAGGTTGGTTAGGTCTAAGTAGTTCTAATTTCTAGGGGACTGATGACCTCAGATGTTAAATCCCATTGTGCTCAGAGCCATTTGAACCATTTGAAGCACAGTGTATTTTAAGCCTAATTTTGTAAATAAGTCGCAAGTTTTCGACGAGTGCAACGTACGTAATGCATAGAAATTCCAAATGTGACATGAAGCATGTTTTGTAAAGACAGGAAATACGAGTTACCGGTAAAATCATGGACCTTTTTATCAGTATTTTTTGTTTATGTGTGCAGTCTCTAGCCCTCATTAATCCACATAATATTATCGAAAACCTCAGAGAAATTCTGGTAATATTTAATGGCTGCTAGTGACATCAAAGGTAGTATCCATACACTCATGGAGAGTCGTCGGCAGACTACGAATAACTACAGGTGCGCGCGCCAGGGAAACATATTACAATGCTCTTACCTACATCGAAGTACTGACTGAATATACCTTTATTAAAATTTAGTCGGATCCCAATAATATTTCAAAGAGGAGCAAAGATTTGGCAGTCTGCGTTAATATTCGGAAATGTAAGCTTGTGCACTTCAGAAAACGAAAAAAAACTTGGTATGTTATGGCTACATTACCAGTGAGCTACAATTGGAATCAGTTATCCCATACAAATAAATGGGTGTAACAAGTACTAGGAAAATGCAACCACTTTAAGGTCGCACTTGTGTGACAGATCCTAGAATTGGAAGGAGAATCAGCATTGGCCGTATTTTTTTGATTTATTATCCGCAAAATCGATTTTCGGTCACTTAGTGACCATCCTCAGTGCTAGAAGTTAAAAATTTCACATAACGATCAGAGAGTATAAAACAGAAAATCACAACTACACCTGCGTATGAACATAACAGTTGGTAGGAGCATACCTGTAATATACAATTAAAATTGGTTGGCACTGGTGTCAACAAGCTTAGAGCGATCACATAAACAGAGAACTGATGCCGCTGTTTACATGCAGCTGTTCAGCAGACCTCGGTGTGATAGGGCTTGGAAGGCCCTCTATGTGACGTGTGTCGCGTGAAGACTTAATATTACTGGTTATGCGAGATATTAACACAAAATAACTCTTGTGCATTTGTGAATCATGAAGTAATTCAAATTTAAAATGTACATAAAAAACATAGCAGACGAAGGGGGAAGGAAACATCTACAATATATTGGCGTATTGTTTTTAAAAAACCAACTTACAAAACATAAAACAGAGCGATAATAAGTTGTCAGAGTGCAGGACAAGTAAAAGAGAAAAAGACAAGGGAAACGAATAATATATGAATAACATGAAATGAGGTATAACACAGTTTTTTAAAAAAAACATAATACCCACCATCTGGCGTGGGAAGTTAGAAGTACAACGTTCGTGATTTACATAAAATGTTTCGTTAAGACTAATGAGTCAAATATATAAAAAATAGTAATAGTACGAAAATGCCATTACGTAATAATTAAAATGCCGTGAAACACAATATTCATTACAAAAATGTTTGTAGGTGTGGATAAACAATTTTGCTATCATATTTAACAGACATGATGATGTACCTCCCGTTTGTCCCTTTGGACAAGGTAGCATTATTATAACAGTGGTTATGATCGTTATATGAAATTTTTAAAGTTTTATACCCTCTGATCGTTATGTGAAATTTTTAACTTCTAGGACTGAGGATGGTCACTAAGTGACCGAAAATCGATTTTGCGGATAATAAAACAAAAAAATACGGCAAATGCTGATTCTCCTTCCAATTCTATCCAATATTTGATCGTGGTGCACAGAATACTCCATGGAATCGCCAATCAATAAGATGCTAGAATGTTATGGAAGCTGTACCCAATAGTACTAGTAGGTGACACTGAAGGTATTAAAGGAAGGAGTGTGAAATCTTATGGTACTTAACTGTTAAGGTCATCAGTCCCTAATCTTACACACTACATAACCTAAATTATCCTAAGGACAAACACACATACCCATTCCCGAGGGAGGACTCGAACCTCGGACGGGACCAGTCGTTCAGTCCATGACTGTAGCGCCTAGACCGCTCGGCTAATCCCACCCGGCATAAAAGGAAGGACAGTAAGAATGGTGAGATCTTTGTTTGATCCATGGAAGAGAGGCTGGGAGATGCTGAGAAGTGACAAGTGGCAGGAGCCTGAAGATGGACGCCAAGTACCCAACGGACCCTACTTTCAAAGTTTCGATAACCATCTCGGGTGAGAAATCTAGGAATGTACCGCAACCACCTGCCATTACTCCCGTGGTGACTGGAAAGACGAGATTGACTCGGTTGCGGTACACTCCAATAAGTCTTTCCGCATTCCACGCGTAAACTTGAAACGTCTGCTTGGAAAAATTAGTGAATTACTGAGCTGGTAAACCCCTTACGTTATTTGATTTTCAAACAGCTGAGCAAAACTGAACGTACTCAGACATTTCTCTCTTTACTTATTCTAATCATCACTAAACTGACACACAATATTTTTAGCGCAACGCAATCTGACTTTTAATAATCCCTACAAAAGAATGGCCCTGACTAACCTATACCTTTCATGAATCACTTACCTTACAAAAATCTTCATTACTCGAACTACTGCAATACAGCGAGCGCCAATACTGCCAGCTAAATAAAAGATTCTAACTACTGAAGTCACTAACTGCTGATAGGCATAGTTAGCAAATGAAAGATTTTGATAAAGAACAAACAATGTATTTACCTTAATAGTGTTCGAAAGTCATAATGTATATATCAGTTCACGCCATCCAGTCTTACAAATTTACTGTCTCTGATGGACACACGTCGAGATCATCCGCTCTCAAAACTCCGCCATCTCTCTCCCCATATCCACCACTGCTGGCGGCTCACCTCCAACTGCGCAACGCTAAGCGCTGTTAACAGCCAACTGCCCTACACTACAATAGCAAATTCCAACAATGCCACCCACCCACAGACTGCACACAGCACAGCCAGTGATTTTCATACAGAGCGCTAGGTGACGTTACCAACATAAAAACCTAAACAGCATACTTACAAACTGAACGGGAAGAAGAGCCAGTAACTAGTAGAGAGGGAGGTACACCATGTCATGCAGCTCACCAGGGGTTAGACGTGGATGTGCTAGGTGGAAAGAGTAAACCTGGCGCTGAAAATATGTCCTGCACGTTCAGGTAGGCAACCTATCTTACTTTGCCCGTCCGCGGAGCACGCGATGGATGTTGCATTGCCTGTTTCGAAGTACATGAAAGATTTCCGCTCCATTTTTATTTTGCCTACTGCTTACAGAAACGGGAGTTCGATGTACTGGTAACATCGCACGAAAAGGAGCATTAGCAGTGGTAGAACTGAGGAGGAGGTAATTGAAAGTGAAGATGAAATGAGGAGGTGGTCGTCTTAGGTATTAATGGATCACTACCGGTTTCGTAGCAGTAAAAGCCACATCATACATTATAGGCTTTCACGGCTGGTATTGTCTTCACTTAAAACTTCCGGGCCGATAGGCCGTGGTCGGAGTATAAAACTCTCTCCTGACGTTTCGTCTCCGAATGCGGGAGACGTCATCGGAGGTACACCAGTTCGCCGCTGTACCTTTGAGGATGTGTCCCACAGTAGGAGATGAAACGTCAGGGGAGAGTTTTATACTTCGACCGTGGCCTATCGGCCCGGAAGTTTTAAGTGAAAAGCGACATCTTGAGGTGAACACACGCCTACAACATGAGAGCAGAGAAGGCCGTGTTTGTGGGGGTGGTACCGACCTGGTAGAGGACGAACCAGCGCAGCTGCCACTTGGTGCTGTCGGCGGTGCGCTTGTGCAGGTATCCGGCCAGCGAGTGGTCGTAGTGCGCCTTCTCCGACAGCATCAGCAGCTGGTTCTCGTTGACCCTGACGGTGCGCTGCATCTTGGGGCTCAGCATAGCCGCCGGCGCGAGGCTGCCGCTGCCGCTGTGGTGAGCCGTGGCTGCGTGTGCGTCGCCGGCGCCTCAGCTGCGGTCGTGTGGCGCCCGCGGACTCCGGGCATGGCGCGGTCGACGCCGCCGCTCTGCGCCCCCTACTCGCCGGTCGCCCTTCTAGGCTGGACGAGAGCTGCACGGAAGAGACCCGGTACCACAATAGACAGCACAACTGCGTCCTTTGGGCAGTGGCTTCTGTGACTGTGGAAGGTCTCTAATAATCAGACGGTCTTTACAGTGTATACAATGAGCTCTTCGCGATATGTAGATGCACGTGAGGCAGTTCCATTAAGAGAGCTCAAACTTTTATCACTTAGCAAAAAAATTCCTCGAAGCGAAGTTTGTGTTTAGGACTCACAGCCCGGTTTAGGCGCAGAAAGTGAAGCGTACGCGAGCAACCACCGATTACAGCTCAGTCCACAAGACGGCCCTAGAAGGTTGAAAGAATGAAACAGTAGTAGTAAGGCTTCGGTAGAAATGCAGTTCACTGAAGTCCTCTCCAATGTTTCCTCTAAGAGGTTGGTAAATCCGTACGCTCCGTGTTATTCGTACGCGTAGAATGCCTGCAGTGTTAGTGGCTGTCGCTGGGGAGACTGGATTCTCACAGGCGGCGGCCAGGGTCGTCCGAGCGGGCGGCCTCTGCCAGGGCCTCTACGTGCAGCACGTCTTCCGCGCTGAGGGCCTGCGAGGCGAGCAGCAGCAGCGACAGCGGCAGCAGCAGGAGCAGCACCAGCAGCAGCGGCAGCGGCCACGAGCACCACGCCGCCTCACTGTGCCACCTCGCTTCGGCCCATGGCATCTGAGCCGCGCCGTCTCCAGCCGCCAACACTCCCAACTCCCACTTCCCTACAACAGATCGACGGCCAATCCTAACCGAGTCTTCTCTCTACGCTTTTATCTGGCAGGCTAGCCTACCACGAGTACGTGTCCGGTGCGATCTAGTACCAATGCACTGAGAATCGAGCAAAGTCCGAATATAGTTGAGTGTACTGTCGATACAGAAGAAAATAATCGCCGTGTGATCACAAACTAGGTGCAGGAATAGGAATTAATGAGATCTATAAGCGACGAATTATAGAGCAAAGTGCTACGGTTTAGATCACAGGCAATGCTACTGGAGGTGCCGAGGAGATTAAACCCTTTACCGCTCTACAGAGTTCGGAAAATGTTCCGATTTCTCAGAGGCCAGCGGAGGTTACTGCGAGGGCGCCGGAGCCTGCGGCCGGGCCGGTGGCGAAGCAGCGAGCAACAGGTAGCGAGAGTGCGGGCGCGCAGTGGCGTCGCGAGAGCGTCCGACGCCTGCCCTGCCGTCGAGTCGCAGCGCGCAGCGCACAGTGGTGGCAGCGGCGGAGGCGGAGGAGGCGGCGGAGGCGGCGGGAACGCGGGCGCACTCGAGCGCCGGCGCCGGCGCCGCCGGTGACGTCACGCGCAGGCGCGCCCGGCAGCTCGCCGTGCCCGAGTGAACAGCCGGCCTGTTGCGTCACCCCTGCCCCCGTCTTTGATTTTGTAGCCGTCGACCTACCACTGGATGCCGGTCGCGTCTGCGTATCTGGTCCGTATCGTCGGACCGTTTCTACAGTTTACATCTTTCACGACACAACCACACGAGCATTTGACAGTGACTGCTTTCTACACTACTGCTAGACCAACAATAAATGCAGATGATAAACGGGTAATCATTGGACAAATATATTATACTAGAACTGACAAGTGATTACATTTTCACGCAATTTGGGTGCATAGATCCTGAGAAATCAGTACCCAGAACAAAAACCTCTGCCCGTAATAACGGCCTTGATACGCCAGGGCATTAAGTCAAACAGAGCTTGGATGGCGTGTAGAGCTACGGCTGCCCGTGTAGCTTCAACACAATACCACAGTTCATCAAGAGTAGTGACTGGCGTATTGTGACGAGCTAGTTGCTCGGCCACCATTCACCAGACGTTTTCAGTTGGTGAGAGATCTGGAGAATGTGCTGGCCAGGGCAGCTGTCGAACATTTTCTCTATCCCGAAAGGCCCGACAGCACCTGCAACATGCGGTCGTGCATTATCATGGTGAAATGTAGGGTTTCGCAGGGATCGAATGAAGGGTACTGCCACGGGTCGTAACACATCTGAAATGTAACGTCCACTGTTCGAAGTAGCGTCAATGCGAACAAGAGGTGACCGAGACGTGTAACCAGTGGCACCCCATACCATCACGCCACGTGATTCGCCAGTATGGCGATGACGAATACACGCTTCCAATTTGCGTTCACTGCGATGTCGCCAAACACGGATGTGACCACCATGATGCTGTAAACAAAACATGGATTCATCAGAAAAAATGACGTTTTGCCATTTGTGCACCTTAGTTCGTCGTTGAGTACACCATCGAAGGCGCTCCTGTCTGTGATGCAGCGTCAAGGGTAACCGTAGCCATGGTCTCCGAGCTGATAGTCCATGCTGCTGCAATCGTCGTCGAACTGTTCCTGCAGATGGTTGTTGTCTTGCAGACGTCCCCACCTGTTGACTCAGGGATCGAGACGTGGATGCACGATCCGTTACAGCTATGCGGATAAGATGCCTCTCATCTCGACTGCTAGTGATACGAGGACGTTGGAATCCAGCACGGCGTTCCGTATTACCCTCCTGAACCCACCGATTCCATATTCTGGTGACAGTCATTAGATCTCGGCCACCGCACGCAGGAATCTCGCGATACGATAAACCGCAATCGCGATAGGCTACAATCCGACCTTTATCAAAGTCGGAAACGTGATGGTACGCATTTCGGCTCCTTACACGAGGCATCACAACAACGCTCCACCAGGGTGAGAAATCGGTTGGAAACTTTCCTCATGTCATCACGTTGTAGGTGTCGCCACCGGCGACAGCCTTGTGTGAATGCTCTGAAAAGCTAATCATTTGCATATCACAGCATCTTCTTCCTGTCGGTTAAATTTCGCGTCTGTACCACGTCATCTTCATGGTGTAGCAATTTTAATGGCCAGTAGTGTAATTGAGACCTGATTGGTAGGTAGTCAGAGAGCACACAGGATAAGGTTAAGGTTGTGGATGGGACCGTAAACAGTTACTGCGAGTTGCACAATCAAACACACAAATTTATTGTCCTTAGAACCACTCATTTACAAATATTTACTATTAAAACTGTCTTGATCACGATTTATTTATTAAGGTGACCGGTTTCGACCACTACTGTGGTCATCTTCAGACCATTGAGTAGGAACCTCTTTCTGCTGGAGAATCACTACTTCAGTCACATTAATAAATAAATCGTGATCAAGACTGTTTTTAATAGTAAATATTTGTAACACATTGATCACTGTCACTCCCATAATGTATTCAAAAGTAATTCACTCATTTACACATTGGCTTAAAAGATCACAATTACACAATACGGCTGAATGCCTAGTTAAAGGAAACTTGATATGATTTCTGGGCTGAAGGCCCAAAACCACACAGCAACACAAGAACAGCTGAGGGCCTGGCTTAGAAATCAAAAGCAATTAAAAATATAAAGTAAAAAATTTTTAAAGAAAGAAACAAGCAATGAAGGCCTACACTACACGTCTGAGGGACAACTATCAACATTAATGAACATTATAAACATTATTAAACAGTTATTTTTCTAAGCAAGAAAATTTTCTTTTAAACTTACGACAGAACGGACAAAGCCGTATTAACTTATTACATGTCTGAAGGCCACAAACAAATGTGAAACAACGGATGAAGGCCTGAACAACAAGTCAGATAAATAATTTAGAATTAACCCCTTGCTTCCTATTAAAAATTTTCCTTTAGAGAATACACACAGCTGAAGGCCTTATTACGGGGTTCACGCAAATCCTCAGCTGAAAGCCACACATAACACGTGGAACAAATGACGAATTAGGGCCTGGATTACAAAAAATTTCAGCATGATTTCTAAGAACTACATTTCTTTTTTAAAAAAAGAACGGTAATGTTCAAAACTTTAATTTAACACGGCTGAAGGCCTTTATGAAAAGTTTTAAATAAACTAAATTAATACACGGCCAAAGGCCTCGCACAACACTTCAACTAAAGTGAAAATCACAATTTAAAAAAAACAGAACGAGTGGTGCTCAGAAGTGTTCCAAGGGTCGGCCTGGGAAGGTAGCTCAAACGTAAGGCGAGCCGAGACAGGCAGTCAAGAGTTGAAGTTAGGTAATCGCATGGCAACCCAGAATAGGTACGGCCCAAGGACCGACCAACAATTTCACCAATTCCCCTCTGTCCGACCAGCGGCACAACAACGGAGAGTACCGGCCGAGGACAAGAATATGAACATCACTACGCCTCGAGAAATTGGCGTCTAAAAACAGCCAGGGGAACAATAACCACTCTAAGCAAATGTGAACCAAACACCTTAAAAGGCTGTCGAACTACATCCCATGCTGGACAGCAATAACACGACGAGGAAAAGGCACACTGCCAACAAACTACGCTAATGACCAAGGCAGGTAACTGGAGGGTTAACGGCTACAGGGCAGAAAATATCGCTGGTACACTTCACGGATAAGTAACAGTCAAATTAATAATCAATCACAACATAGGAAGACGGCTGCAAGATTTCTCCAACACATCATACGATGCTGCTAGCCCGAACGGCCAAGGGAGCAAATCAACGAAAAGATGTCACAATAGTTGAGGTTTCATAACAGATTAACTGATCACTCAACTTCAGCGTCCAGGTTCGGTGGGCAAAGAACTAGTCGCTCTCGCAGCTAGCGCCTCACCATCTGACAGCTCGTTTACACCGCCAGCCGACCCGGCCTGGCTCCGCGCCGCGGAGACCTGCTTGCTGCTCCGTCCCAACTGAGTGACTCCACACACACCACCCGGAAATACTATCGGTCACGCCAAAGATAGTACGACAGTGCTAGCATCGATAAGCGCTGCTGCTGCCACTCATTGATTCAAGCCAGCAACTTGGTTACGCCAGTAAGTAAGGAAGAAACAAGACGCCACTCGATGTGACAAACACCCAACGGCATGAATGCGAACAGTATACGGCTCACTAACAGAGCGAGATGACGCTGTAGTTAGCACACTTGACTCGTATTCGGGAGCGTGGCGGTTCGATTCCGCATCAGAGCTTCATAGATTTTTCGTGATTTCCCTAAATCGCTCGAAGTAAATGGCCATATGGTTCCTTTAAAAGGGCACAGCCGATCACGTAATCCATCATTGGGACAATCAGAGCTAGTGTTCCATCTATAACGACCTCGAAGTCGACGGACCTTAAATCCTAATCTTCCTTCCTATAGTCGTTTCGATCAGGCTGTAACTGTATTGCCGGCCAGAAAGGGCACAGCCGATCACGTAATCCATCATTGGGACAATCAGAGCTAGTGTTCCATCTATAACGACCTCGAAGTCGACGGACCTTAAATCCTAATCTTCCTTCCTATAGTCGTTTCGATCAGGCTGTAACTGTATTGCCGGCCAGGGTGGCCGAGCGGTTCTAGGCGCTACAGTCTGGAACCGCGCGACCGCTACGGTCACAGGTTCGAATCCTGCCTCGGGCATGGATGTGTGTGATGTCCTAAGGTTAGTTAGGTTTAAGTAGTTCTAAGTTCTAGGGGACTGATGACCTCAGAAGTTAAGTCCCATAGTGCTCAGAGCCATTTGAACCATTTTTTTGTAACTGTATTAACACTGCCAGTACATTAAAAGATGAAACCAATAATCATTACACCTATAGAATTTGCAACGCAAATAACAAAATCATACCTAAAGGCCCAACTGCATACCGTTTCCATTGCTTTATCAATAGTGCTTACTATAACCAGGAATAACACAGTAAATACATCACAGCTCTACTGTTTATTAGCACAACACTGCTACAAATAATTCTGTCACCAAGCGCTAAGACATGGATGAACACTTTATTAAAATTATATAAATTGATGGTGGTTACGTCTAGGAAGTGCAAGTGAAATGTGGAATTCAGGCGGAAATCAAAAGTCCGTGACAAACTAAGTCTAGTGAACGTTTAAGTCCAATATACACTACAGCACACTGCTTCTAAGTGCAGAGCACAGCCAAATCAATATCGAGCAGCAGGTACACCAGTCTGAGAGACGAAACAGTCCACTGCAACGCAGCACTTTCTAGTCGTGGAGTAGAATACAGCACGTTGAGAACTGGCTTGTACACGTCAGTAGCGGCGCTAAATAAGGTTCCGTAGGTAACGGAGCCGGCAGATAGGGTCGCTGTGTGTTCTCACGGCCAATCGATGAGTGTTATGGGTGACCAGTCGCTGTGGTTTGAAGCGCGGGCGCGTGCGAAGGCCGCCTCCGATGCTATGAGCGATCCGCCAACGGAGAAGCGCGGTCAGCGATGCGTTTCTCAGCCGCGCGTAATGGAGCGCGCCGCTGCTGGGTGCGGAGATGTACTAATGGTGGATACCACATCCTTCCCCCTTGCGGAAGCGGGGAGACAGGTGGCGAAGGTTGTATGATGTGGGCCTCGGCAGCGGAATATGTGAAGCAGGCGAAGCCAGTGGTAAGTCTTCAACTTCATAAGGAATTACTCGTGGTTCATGACCGGCCTGCATCTCGTAGTGCAAGAAAAGTAGCCTCTGGGCTGACTGACGTCTGGGGCAAGTCGCTCTTGTTGGAGTGTAGTGTTGGTCCGCTGGTTGGGGGCAAAACGCATGTTTAAGACTAGCGTTACACAGGCCGGATGCCTTGGGGTACAGTGGGAAATAGTTGTAATGATGGTGTGGAGAGGGGGATAGAAAAAACTCTTGGGAAACTAGTCGAGGACCTCCAGCTACAGAAGCTGCACCCTGAAGACCTTCTGTCCACATTACTGGACGATTGTTCCAGGAATCCAGGCTGGTTGCCGGCCAAATCCTTTCGCCCACCCCGAGGTCCCAGGGGGGAACTTGGCAGTGGTGGTGCTTGCCATGGAGTCGGCATGAGCAGGCTCAAGAAGGGTCCATCGAGAAGTTCCGCTGAACTTTTGTCTCCGAGGGGTGTGGACATGACTGCTAAAAACAAGTTAGCGATGCATCAGGGGAAATGATCCTGCAGGTATTTGTTCATCTGAGTTTTAAAAGTGCGGATGACTCTCTCGGCTTAGCCATTAGATTGTGGATAGAAGGCGGCGTTAGAACGTGGCGAATGCGACGCTGGGTGAGCCGTAGTAAAAATTCCTGTTTTGAAGAGCGCGCTGCAGCGCGTAGTGTGAAGCAGTCGCCCTCCGTTTCTGGCGGTAGCGCCGCTGTTGCAGTCGCAGCTTTGGTGTCTCCCTCTGGTGGAAAATGGGGAAAAGTTGCCTGTTCACGTGCATTTAAGGGGCGCTATGAGCTCGGCAGTGGGTCAGTCTGTCAATCGGTCAGCCAAGTCAGTCTGGGTCTGTCTCTCGTTCGCTTGGTGAGGCGGTTAGTGTCTGTCTGTCGTCCGGAGTCCTAGTATGTGTTAGGCCGCCAGTCTGCTCGAGTTGCTCAGGCAAGGGTCATTGGCGGTTGGATCGATCGGTTGGTCGGTCGGACACTGGGACACAAGATGACTTGTCCGTCTTGAGCGTCGGAGCATGTGAGGTCGACACGTGAGTCCAGTGGCCCGCGCCGTATAGCGAGGGGCTGTGGCATCGCGGCCGACACGAGAGCAACAGGACATCGACATCGGTCTGGCCGGCGCGAGCTGCGACGCCGTGAGACGGGAAATAGGCACGCCTGCTGCGTCCGTTGAAGCGGCTGGCAGCGGACGGTTCGGGAGAACGTTTTGGGGGTGCTGCGCAGGTCTTCGCCAGAAATCGCAGTTATTAGAAGTTAAGTGATTCGTGATATGTTGTTTCAGTTACTTGTTAAATTCTACTTGTTTTCTTGGTCAGTCTCTCGTCCCCAGCTTGCTCGTGTGTCTCCCGTCCGCATTTGTTAGGCAGTTAGTGTCTGTCTGTCTGTCGGTCTGCCGTACGTTAATAGCTGCCTCTGTCATGTTTGTGGGATTCGGTATTAACGAATTTATTGCTTAAGGTGTAAAGGCCGAATTTCTGAAGTATGTTTTTATCTTGCCTATCATCTTGCGAGGTGGTATATGTGTAATGTAGAGCATGTTGCTACATTTTATGTAAAGCTGCATTTCATGGATTTTATTTAAATGGTCTTTTTAGTATATAAAGTTGCAAACCTTCCACCGTAAGATTTCTTTTAAAAACAAGTTGCACATTCGGTGGCAAATAATTTTTAATGTGAGTGTTTTGTACCAGTTCCATCCCTCTTACGGGGTGCATAGTTTATGTGTTTGTGTCAGTTGTTAAAATTTTTAGTTTAAAGTAATCTGGTGTGTTGCAGATTTGCACCAGCGTAGTCTTTCAGAGGTGTTAAAAGAGAGCGGCAAGGTTCTCAGCCCGAAAGCTCATACTATAAAATAAAAATAAAATTGTTATTTCTGCCTCTGAAGAAATTGTAACTTGATATTTACAGGGTGTTTCCTGATTATAATTTTTAAATCTGTTTTTAAAAAAAGGGCTTTTAGGAATAAAATTTCCATTTATTGAAAAAAAATTTTAATTTGTGTCATCAGTTCCCACTGGTACTTCCACGCTCACATAGTGTGATTAAATGTGTTAATGTTCTTGATGAATCGCTACTAAATAAAGTAAATTCTGAAGAAAAGGTTTTGAAAGTAAATTCACGGCATAGAAAGCACGAAAGTCCTCGCTACGGAATCGTGAACCGTTGTCAGTTACGAGCACTTCCGGCAGACCTTCAACCGCAAAAATTTTTTCTAAAGCTGTGATACTCTTGGTAGTTGACGTGACATTGCATCGGACAATGTACGGAAATCTGGAGTGAGCATCAGTCACTATCAAGATCATGGCGTGAACACTGGCCTGGCAGAATCAATACGTACCCATTCCCAAGGGCATGCACATGGTGGTCAAGAAGCAGATGAATCTCGTGGGGCTACCCGTTGGATTTGGCAGGAGGGACATGTTCGGGTGAGTCGTTCAGTCTCCCGGATCATGCCCGGCCAGTTAGTGAACCAACAAACCAGTAGTTTGGGACCCCCCCCCCCCCCCCCAGTGACCTAGGTATAATACTTGCAGGACGTGCTGACGTTAAGAATAAGGAATGACTACTCGTGAGTGTCTCTCGTCAGGAACGTGTAGAATTACTCCGTCGATCAACATGAGCCGTTGGTGGATATTAGAGAGCTGAAGGAATTGTGCGGAATCGTTGGGAGGTTGTCGTTCGGGCCATCCATGAAGTATGTGACTCTAGACTTGTTGGGGTACCTCGCCGTTACTGGTTGCGTCTGCGTCCACGGAGATGGTAATCTACTGCGTCTTCCGCTTCTTCTTCGATATGAAAACAAAGAACTTCTTCTTTGTCAAACTCTGGATCCGACCCCATGGAAGGAGGGAGGGGGCATCAGCGTTGGCATGCTTAGTCGTGTTGCGGAAGTGAATCTCATACTGGTAGCGCGCCAAAAGTAAAGCCCAGTGCTGGAGGAACTGAGCGGTCCTGTCTGGAATTGATTGAATGAGGAGGTCAGCGGTTTATAGTCTGTGACGACGTGAAACTTTGTGCCATAAACAAAAATGTGGAATTTCTTTAATGCGAAGATGATGGCCAGCGCACTTTTTTTCTGTTTGGGAGTACTTACATTGTGTATGTCAATGTTTTCGATGCTAGGTCACAGGGTGTTCAGAGCCATCCGTCTCCCTCTTTGCCATGACCGTTTCGACGCCTGTATCATTGCGTCCGTTGCAGCAACTATCTGCTTTGTTGGATAAAAACGAGAGAAACACGGGGCTGCCAACAAATGGGATATCGACCTGTGGAAGGCCCTCTCGCAAGCTGGTGTCCACTGGAAAAGCACCCCTTTTTTGCACAACTGGGACAAGGGAATGGTTTTTGTTGCTGCTACAGGCAAGAACTTTCGGTAATACGATATCTTCCCCAGAAAGCAGTTAAGGTGATTAAGCGTTGTTGGTTTGGGAAGCTTGATTATGGCTTCGACATGTTATCTAGTGAATGAATGCCTGAGCTGGAAGAAATAATATTATTCTTTTCTGAAATTTTACGCCAGCCTCGATTAAGACGCTAAATAAAGATTTCAGATTGCGAAGGCATTTCTCCGTGGTCCTCCGTGTTACAATTGTGTCGTCTACATAGTTAATGCATCCATCCAGTGTGAGTACTAATTGTTTCAAAAACCGTTGAAGAATGGCTGGATCATTCGCTATACCAAACATTAGACGTTTCAAACGATACAGTACGTGTGGCGTATTAAGTATAAGAAACTGTCGAGATTCCGCATCAAGGGGAAGTATGCACCCACTAGGTCTGTTTTAGAGAAGAAGTTTTCAACTTATTAATTTTGACAGTAATTCTTCCGGCTTCGGAACAGGATATGTCTCAATCTCTGATTGGGTACTGACAGTGACTGTAAAATCGCTGCACAGGCGGATCTTCCGCGATGGCTTTCGCGCAATGACTAATACTGTAGCCCATTCACTAGAAGGAATAGGTTCTAGAACTCCAATTGCAGTTGGGCGATTCGACACTTCCTTTACTTGGACTCTGAAAGCTAACAAAACGGCGCGGGCTCGTTAGCACCGAGTGTTTCAGTGCGATGTGAGCCTCAAAATCCTTTGTGGTGCCGACTTGCGGGTTGGTCACGTCCTCATAATCCTGGCAATGTATCTCTAGGTCGGAGTACGGAACATCTTCGAGCACCAAATTCACAGAATCGTCTGTAATGAAAATTGAGATTTCTGAACAGTGTCAAGTCTAAACAAGTTCTCAGTGGAATCACTGTAACGACTAAGAAGGCAATGTGGCGGATGATATTATGGTAAGTCGTTGGCAGTTCGACTGACCAGCGTTCTGGGATAGTATGCTTATCATATGCCATTAGACGTCTCTTTGTTTTTCGCAAGGGAAGAGCTGCAAGCAGGTACGTAATTCAGAATGCTCACTGATTCGCCGGTGTCTACTTGTACTTGAGCCGGCTCTTCTGCAATTTGCATTTCTACTAAAAGCTTATTCGAGGCCTCGGGGTGGTCTGTAGTGGTTACCACATTAACATCCATCTTTTGGGCAGGTGGCTGTCTTGCCTGACGGGGCTTGCTACATACAGAAGCTAAATGGCAGTTGGAAGAACATCTTTCAGAACAGTCTTCACGTTAATGTTTTTTAAAACATTCCGGACATGATTACCGTTTTGGTACCCAAGTCCGGTTTGATTGGCTGGAGCAGGATGGAGGGCGTTGTTGGTTAATGGTACGGCGTCCCAGCTGTACAGATGCTACGTCCAAATCGGCACTAGTGTGGTCATTGGCTGCTGGCTCGGATGTATCTGCATTAACGCCTGCTAGGTAGATCTACGACTCTAGTTCCGTGCCTACTACTCAGGTTACTTCGAATCTTTGTCTCTGTCCAAAATTTTGTCTAATGATGGGTCTTCGAGTTAAAGTGCCTCGTGCTAGTAATCCCTGTCTGTCATGACCCTTATCATTTCTTTTCTAAAGAGAGGTAACATTTTCGTCCTAAACCTTACAGTTCTGAGGCCCATTCCCTTTGAGTCTGGTTTGGCTGTTTCTTTCATTTGTAAAATGTTATCCGGGAGGAAATAAAATGGCTATGCCGCTAGTACTGTTTAGCCACCAACGGAAGAATATTTGAAAAGGTGGGCCCCGAAGGCTTAGATAAGGGATCCAATTTGCTCAGTAGACGGTGAATCTCAGGTTTTCACCAAGACAGAAAAAAAGATTTCATGACAGTGATTAAAATTCTTCTGGGTATTATGCAGCGTCATTGCTAAAAAATAACAACAATAATAAACTAAAACCGACGTTTTGGCCGAATTTCAATTGATGAAACGTCAGTTTTAGTTTATTATTGTTGTTAGTTTTTAGCAATGACGCGGCATAATACCCAAGTAGAATTTTAATCACTATGACACTGGCCGCGGAAGCCTACGTTCTTATATCAGATTTCATGATGGTGACGTTAGTTACCTTGAAAGCGTCGAACTGCTCCAATAACCTCCAATTGTAGGCTTCCCAATCCTCTACAGCCTCACCAAAGGAAGGAAAAACCGACAATTGCTGTGTTGCTTGCATCTGCAGTTAGCCTCGAAGAATTGGTTGGACGGTGTTCAGTAGTAGCTTCTGCTTCCCGTCCTACTGATGAATAAGTTGCGTGAGTAGCGCTTCCAGTAAAGATGGTTGCTGGCTCGTCGCCATTTTTATTGTGTTATAAGTAAGAATAACACATTAAACATGTGACAGTTCCTCAGTTTACTAACACAACACTGATTCAAATAATTCTGCCACCAAGCGCCAAGTTGTAGATTAACACTTTACCAGTGTCCAGAAAGTGCAAGTGAAATGTGGAAATCCGGTGAAAATCACAAGTCCGCTGACAAACTAACGCCAGTGAACTTTGAAGTCCAAGATCCATTATAGAGCAGGGATTCTAAGTCCAGAGCGCAGCCAACATCGAGCAGCAGCTACAGCAGTCCAAGATACGAAACAGTCCACTGCAGCGTAGCACTACCTAGTAGTGGAGCAGAACATAGCATGATGGGAACTGGCTTGTAGACCTCAGTAGCGGTGATAAATGAGGCACCGTAGTTAACGGAGCCGGTGGCTGGGGTCGCTGTACATTCTGGGTGGCCAATCGCTGAGTGTTACGGGTGGCCAATGATTGTGTTTTGAAGGCGGCCTGCGATGGCAGCAGCGGGAGATTCAGTAGTGGTGGCTACCACAGTACTGAAGGTACAGTAGAGGTCGAGATTTCGTACGCCGAGTGAAATCGTATTCTAATCCACATAACTCTAAAATCTGAGGATATAGATATTGATTTCTCGAAAACAAATCATCATGCTCATCCATATTCCTGAGCCTTGCATCAGCTCGCGTTGGTGCTGTTTGTAGGTTTCCGTCCTCTGTTGGAGGTCAGACGGTATCATTTAGTTGGCGTGGTTGCGGTTATTTGTCTTCTTCTCGTGTTCACTGGCGCCACTCGGTTTCGTAAGCATTGCCTGTCCGCTAGTGGCAGCAGCGGCGGTTATCGATATGTACTAACTGTTGCCCTATCTTTGGGGCGACGTCGTTGTTTTTCCAGGGCCGTGCCAGGACCGCTGGCGGCACGCGAGGACTGTCCGATGCAAGGGCTGTGGTTACGAGGATGCACAACCTCGTCGTAAATTGGATCCAGCAAGCTTTAAGATGAGTGCATTCAAATCCAAGTAGAGCAGAGTCGGTCACCCGTGTGGGTCCCGTAGCACGTATGTGATGTTGTGACAGATTATCATCGCGCCGTCATGTGCAGTTTGTTGATCTGCGTGCCGCTTAGTACTTGAAGACCCTACTGTGTTAAAATCGCTTGGCTCAGTGATTAGACGGTGTGGTTACTCAACTGTGAATTAATAAAGCAGTGAAGATATTTGTTTCATTCTGCCAACCGTCGTCAGAGTTGTCACATTGAGTTCAGTGTGTGTTTCTGTGCCTAATGAATGTGGTGTCACTCATTTGGTACTTGGTTTTGGTTCGCTTTGCGATTGTTTCCTCAATGACGTGTGGTTGCTGATTCTGGTTGGTTACATTTCTGTTCTGCCTCGCACGCAAATCGAGTGGGGTATTAGTTACTGTTAGTTTGTCTGGTGTTCTGTCGAGCGAGGTGGCGCAGTGTTTAGCACACTGGACTCGCATTCGGGAGGACGACAGTTCAATCCCGCGTCCAGCCATCCTGATTCAGATTTTCTGTGATTTCCCTAGATCACTCCAGGCAAATGCCGGGATGGTTCCTTTGAAAGGGCACGGCCGACTTCCTTCCCCATCCTTCCCTAATCCGAGCTTGTGCTCCGTCTCTAATGACCTCGTTGTCGACGGGACGTTAAACACCAATATCCTCCTCCTCCTCTGGTGTTCTGTACTGTGACTTGTTTGTTCAGATTTTCGGGTTTGTGGAATCGGACGGAAATCTGGCAGTGGTTCCTTCCTCGTTCCGGGCACTCTGAACACAGTAATCTGGGTACGTAGTGCAGACCGCCGGTTCCGGCTTTGACGTATTGTTCTATCGTCGCAATTGGTTTATCGGACGTATGGTAGCTTGAGCAAGATTAGCATTAGTCGTTCATTAGACTGCCACTAGTCTGACTTACCATCTTGTGAAGTGAGTGTAACTCTTGGCTGCCTAGGTCGTCGCTAGCGATAGTGTCGGTTGGCGGACCTTCTCAGAGGTCGATTCCAGGAGCACCGTCTGGATCAGTTGCTTGTTTTTTAAAGTAACATTTGCTGTTGTATTTGCTATTTTACAGAAGGGTTTAAATTTTTTTATATTATTGCCGTTCCTGGCGTGTAAGGCCTTCAGCCGTGATTGTGGTCATTTGCTTTAAAATCCTATCTGGTATTTGTATTTTAGTAGTAAGCCTTAAAACCGTATTTACTCCCATTCCTGGCGTCTGATGCCTTCTGCGGTGTTTGTGGCGACTTGCTTTTGATATTTAAATACCTGTAATTTGTAAGTTGCAGCGAGTTTTAAACAATTCTTAATGTATTGCCATTCTTGGTGTGTAAGACCTTCAGCCGTGACCACAGTGGCTTCTTTTTAAAATGTACACTCCTGGAAATTGAAATAAGAACACCGTGAATTCATTGTCCCAGGAAGGGGAAACTTTATTGACACATTCCTGGGGTCAGATACATCACATGATCACACTGACAGAACCACAGGCACATAGACACAGGCAACAGAGCATGCACAATGTCGGCACTAGTACAGTGTATATACACCTTTCGCAGCAATGCAGGCTGCTATTCTCCCATGGAGACGATCGTAGAGATGCTGGATGTAGTCCTGTGGAACGGCTTGCCATGCCATTTCCACCTGGCGCCTCAGTTGGACCAGCGTTCGTGCTGGACGTGCAGACCGCGTGAGACGACGCTTCATCCAGTCCCAAACATGCTCAATGGGGGACAGATCCGGAGATCTTGCTGGCAAGGGTAGTTGACTTACACCTTCTAGAGCACATTGGGTGGCACGGGATACATGCGGACGTGCATTGTCCTGTTGGAACAGCAAGTTCCCTTGCCGGTCTAGGAATGGTAGAACGATGGGTTCGATGACGGTTTGGATGTACCGTGCACTATTCAGTGTCCCCTCGACGATCACCAGTGGTGTACGGCCAGTGTAGGAGATCGCTCCCCAAACCATGATGCCGGGTGTTGGCCCTGTGTGCCTCGGTCGTATGCAGTCCTGATTGTGGCGCTCACCTGCACGGCGCCAAACACGCATACGACCATCATTGGCACCAAGGCAGAAGCGACTCTCATCGCTGAAGACGACACGTCTCCATTCGTCCCTCCATTCACGCCTGTCGCGACACCACTGGAGGCGGGCTGCACGATGTTGGGGCGTGAGCGGAAGACGGCCTAACGGTGTGCGGGACCGTAGCCCAGCTTCATGGAGACGGTTGCGAATGGTCCTCGCCGATACCCCAGGAGCAACAGTGTCCCTAATTTGCTGGGAAGTGGCGGTGCGGTCCCCTACGGCACTGCGTAGGATCCTACGGTCTTGGCGTGCATCCGTGCGTCGCTGCGGTCCGGTCCCAGGTCGACGGGCACGTGCACCTTCCGCCGACCACTGGCGACAACATCGATGTACTGTGGAGACCTCACGCCCCACGTGTTGAGCAATTCGGCGGTACGTCCACCCGGCCTCCCGCATGCCCACTATACGCCCTCGCTCAAAGTCCGTCAACTGCACATACGGTTCACGTCCACGCTGTCGCGGCATGCTACCAGTGTTAAAGACTGCGATGGAACTCCGTATGCCACGGCAAACTGGCTGACACTGACGGCGGCGGTGCACAAATGCTGCGCAGCTAGCGCCATTCGACGGCCAACACCGCGGTTCCTGGTGTGTCCGCTGTGCCGTGCATGTGATCATTGCTTGTACAGCCCTCTCGCAGTGTCCGGAGCAAGTATGGTGGGTCTGACACACCGGTGTCAGTGTGTTCTTTTTTCCATTTCCAGGAGTGTATATCTAACTTTTATGGTCATTGGCTAAATTGTAACGCACTGAAAACACTATTATTTACACTGTTGTTTATTCCTTCACTAATAACGTGTGGTATTGTTTTTTTTATTTATTGTTGAGTCTGGAATTACTGGTTTAAAAATAAATGTATGTAACTATAAAAGGTAACCAATAGTAACTAATTACGGCCCCGTTCACAATCGTAACCGAAGCCTGCCTTCCCTTTACCACGAGGTCTCAATTCCTTTCTTTTATTTTGCCTGCCAGAAGACCTATTGCTTCCTCTTTTTTCCCTTGACTAATTCTCCCAACCGCGTGCAGCCTTCTCCGCTTCATTCTTTCGCGATGTTTGTTCCAGTTTCTCTGTTTTCTTGTATTTTATCGGGGAAATTAGATGGGAGGATAAGTTGAAAAGTAATTCGAAAAAGTCAGTGCATTTTGCCCTCAGATAGCAACGCATATATGAGTGTCGTAGAGGCTGCGGAACAGGGCACGGCATCCAGTGCAAGACGGTGGTCGTGCTGCCCGACTGCGCGCGCGCGGAACAGCCTCCGGCCGTGCTGGTAATGTGGGCGCAGGACTGTGCGCGGAAGACGTGTGTAACGAAACGCGCCTCGCATGTGCTGAGGACTGTACATCACGGTAGCAGAGTTCAGTTGGTTTCGCGAGTTCAAAATTTGGCAGGCCAAGGGACAGACCTAGGACGGTAGCAACTGGAATGACAGTGCAGCGTGTGGGTCATTCGTAATGACGTAATGACCGGCGTTTGACAATCGGTGAGGTAGCGTGTATTGTAGGCTCTTCAGACGAAACCATTTACATCGTGCTTGAAGAGTTCAAGTTTCATAAAGTTTCTGTGCGGTTGGCGTCCCACGTGTGGAATGAGCAACACAAAATGAACAGCACGGATTTCTCTTCGCAGCATATCATTGGGTCCTCTGCAGAAGGAGAAGACTTGATGGCAGGAACTGTTACAGGCGCGGAGTCTTGCGTTCACCACTTTCAAACGGAATCCGAGCGACAGTCCACGGAACGGAAACATTCCACCTCCAGCAACAACAAAGTGTCTGAGGCCATTCCATCAGGCGCGGGGGTCCACCCGCCGCAATACCACGCGGGCTGTCGCTCTGGCGGAGTCGCAGCCCCACGGTGGGCCGACACCCCCGGAATAACAAAGCCGCCTAGCAGTGTTAGTGACGTCACACTAAGTGGCCCATAGCCAACGCAGCAGCCCACGGACACATCCGTATAGACGCGCCTGATCCTAAAGATCTTCTGTCCGTCATACAGAAAGGAGCTAACTAATCGACAATTCGAACGAAAGACCAAATTATATATATATTCTTGTAAACTCTATAAAGGTTTACAACGAAATACCGATTACATATACGGGCAGGAATAAGTTTAATCGATTAAGGAACTTTGCCACTATTTTATAATTGTCAGAACACTGTTTAGCTTTAAAACTCGCATACAGGTGGTGACAAATGCTAACTGACAGCACGACTTAACATTTTCAAGCCATTACACTGCAAGTAAATTTCCTTAAACACCGTCATACGTAGCAAAACCCTAACAACTTTCGTTTACAATAAGGTAACAAGAGTTTGCTTTATCTCATAAAACACCTGACTACTGTGAATTTACTCATATCTTCATGGTGAAAGCTCTTTTCAAGAATTTTTACAAGTGTATCCCCAGTAATAAAGAATGGAAACAAAGGATAGACATCAAATATTCTCCTTTTAACATAGAAATCACTGAGCACAAGATTCCGTCTTGCACTATGATACTAAGGGACTGCTCTTTCCTTTAAGAAAAGCCAGACAATTTGAAGTTCACTCTGCTATTGAAGTTACACTTCTAGAAATAATATTAAAAAATGTTATGAACGGTAAGATTAGTAGGAAATGAAAAACAACCAAGTGCATTACATGTAAGAATGTGAGCAAAAGGCTGAGGCTCTCTTTACTTATCATTTTCAATCTCTCTACAGGTCACTTCCTTTGTCACATAGAAATCACCAACTACAAGTCTCATTATAGCTGTCTGGTACTAACAAAGTGCTTTTCTATTTAGAAAACCTGACAATTTGATGTTCATTCTGGTACTGAAGATAAACACTTTTCAAAGGAGTTCTAGAAGTGGACATATACCACATATAGTAAGAAATGTTGAACAACCATGCCACCTGATGTTACTAAACTATTAAGCCTTTCTTTGCCTGACATACCAATGTACTGAAGTAGCAAAACACTGAATGTCAGAATATGACATCTGTGCACTCTAAACAATGGAGTTTCACTAGCTATCAGTGACAACAGAAACCAGAAATGTATGTTAAAACTGGTACGTCTATTTCAATATTTTTTAAAATCATCATCACTGACACATATCACAAAATGAAGCACCATCAACATACACATTGCTAGATTCTCATCATCACCATTCGTCTATACAATTTTCAGTTTCCTATGTGGGTGCACATTTAGTTCTAAGATACTCACAAGTCTTAAATTCTTTTCTGATTCTAACAACTACCCACAGGATATATGATACTGACTTCCACATAATCGCCAGTAAAGTTCAAATAAAGCACCAGTATCTAGTGAGTCGGTTTGTAATTTACCTTGCAGGAAATATGACATATTTAGTTTTCCACAGCAGTAATAATTTATCTTCACTAAGCCATATGTGGTAACCCTAAGTGCTGTATATTTCTCTAGGGGCAATTTTACCATTCTGCAATTTTAAACTACTACATTTGTGCAACCAAGTAATGAACTTATCCAGGAAATTGTACCACATATCCGTTACTTTGTTAGTCAGTAGTTTCTGAAATTTTTACTATGGGTTCAGATGCAGGCAAATGACAGGTAGCAATCAATTCATGCTGAGCATAAAATAAGATGTTACGGCCGTGCCAAAAAGACTCAGTTTTGTCTCTTACACTTTTCATGAAACTGTAGAGCACTTACATGTGGTTTAACACTTGACAGAGCATAACATCATTCATTTAAAGGGTAAAAGCAATTTACTTATCTGGAGGTTAATGATAGGGAGTGAGCAACGTATTTTAAGCAATATTACAAAAATGTTGTAGAATTGTGGCCATTAAGAAGCAGATTTTTTATTTTAGTACTTTGAAGACATTGTACAGCACTTGCATTTGATTTTACACAAAACACATTTCATCAATGAGAAAAACATTTTGTGTTGGGGATTTCAGGAGTTCAGAAGGAGGCAGCAATAAAATACAGATTAAAGATATTAAATTTAAAAAAAAGTTTATTTCAAATTGTGGTATAGTGTTAGAAGTTTCCTCTTTTTAGAACTTTGGAGAGACTGCACAGAAGTTTCAAAATTTTTCTTATTACAAAAATTATTTAGTACTGTATTTACAGTGGTCCATATAATTTTCTTACACATTTCTGATACAATGTGCTGAGGACAAGAACTTTCACACAACAGATCAGCAGCCATAATTATTTTCCAAATTAGTTCAGCTGCTACTGCTCTTTGATATAGCAGCTTCAGGAATGATGATGTTGCCAACAACTTTTGTAGAGTCAATTAACTGTACATAACTACTGTCATAGGAAATTCACGTGAGAATTTCAAACTTCCTCTGTACAACTGTGAAATTAAATTAAACTGTTTCTCAGTTGTCATTGACCTACCCAGTATCAAAAAATCTGTGCAGTCACCGCACTGAAGTTTGCTAATCAATGAGTGGCAACAGAAACCAGCAATGTATGTTAAAACTTGGAGTTCAGATTAAACATTTTTAAAATAATCTTCACTGATATTGACATTAAAGGTACATTCACTATCATTCACACTGCTCTCAGTACTTTCATCACAACTATGCATCTCTACAATTCTCAGCTTCTCTTGTGGGTGAACATTGAGTTCTAAAACAGTCATTAGTCTTAACTTCTTTTCAGTTTCTAACAACTGCCTAAGTGAGATGTGATACTGACATCCTGATAACTGTCTATATAGACCAAACCTTGCTCCCAGAGAATCAGTCAGGAACTTAACTGGCAGAATATATGACATTTGTAGTTCCTTGTAACAGTATTCAGTTACTCGCATTAAGCCATATGTTGTGAGTCGAAATGCTGTGTGTGTTTCCACAGACAATTTACCATTCCCTGACTCTAAACTTCTCCATTTATCTAACCAAGTAAGAAATTCATCAAGAAAACTGTAACATATGTCTCTGCTTTATAGGTCAGAGGCTTCTGCATTTCTTCCTTATGGTGAAGTCCCTTCAGAGGTGCTTTAACATTGCCAATCCTGCACCAAGTCCTAATAAGATTTATAAATTTAGCAGTACCTTCCCAGTTTTCTACATTATGAACTGGCCCCAACTCGACCATGCTACTTTCTACATAATCACTGAATATTTGAGTCACCAGCTTAACATTTTGCCTTTCTAAAGATGGGGTAGCGTCTTTGATTCATAATCAAAAACGTCTTCGGTTCCAGGTTCGATCCCAGCCCCTGCCTAAATTTTGATAAATAACCAGCATTGGCGGCCAAAGACTTCCGGCATAAGAAGTCAGCCTCATTCTGCCAAAGGCCTTGCAAAGAGGGCGGAGGAGCAGATAGAGGTTCAAGGCACTCTCTTGTCCTAGGGGTGGGAAATTGCCCCTAAAGGCGGAAGAATCAGCAATGATCAATGACATGAGGATGCAGAAGGCAATGGAAACCACTGCATTAAAGACACGTAACGTGTATCAACAGGACATGTGGCCTGTAATTTAAGAAGTGTCATGATGATCTCTCCATTGGCAAAAGATTCCGGAATAGTCCCCCATTCGGATCTCCGGGAGGGGACTGCCAAGGGGGAGGTTACCATGAGAAAAAGATTGAATAATCAACGAAAGGATAACGTTCTACGAGTAGGGGCGTGGAATGTCAGAAGCTTGAACGTGGTAGGGAAACTAAAAAATCTGAAAAGGGAAATGCAAAGGCTCAATCTAGATATAGTAGGGGTCAGGGAAGTGAAGTGGAAGGAAGACAAGGATTTCTGGTCAGGTGAGTATCGGGTAATATCAACAGCAGCAGAAAATGGTATAACAGGTGTAGGATTCGTTACGAATAGGAAGGTAGGGCAGAGGGTGTGTTACTGTGAACAGTTCAGTGACCGGGTTGTTCTAATCAGAATCGACAGCAGACCAACACCGACAACGATAGTTCAGGGATACATGCCGACGTCGCAAGCTGAAGATGAACAGATAGAGAAAGTGTATGAGGATATTGAAAGGGTAATGCAGTATGTAAAGGGGGACGAAAATATAATAGTCATGGGCGACTGGAATGCAGTTGTAGGGGAAGGAGTGGAAGAAAAGGTTACAGGAGAATATGGGCTTGGGACTAGGAATGAAAGAGGAGAATAATTGAGTTCTGTAACAAGTTTCAGCTAGTAATAGCGAATACTCTGTTCAAGATCACAAGAGGAGGAGGTATACTTGGTCGGGAGATACGGGAAGGTTTCAATTAGAATACATCATGGTCAGACAGAGATTCCGAAATCACATACTGGATTGTAAGGCGTACCCAGGAGCAGATGTAGACTCAGATCACAATATAGTAGTGATGAAGAGTGGGCTGAAGTTCAAGACATTAGTCAGGAAGAATCAATACGTAAAGAAATGGGATACGGAAGTACTAAGGAATGACGAGATACGTTTGTAGTTCTCTAACGCTATAGATACAGCAATAAGGAATAGCGCAGTAGGCAGTACAGTTGAAGAGGAATGGATATCTCTAAAAAGGGCCATCACAGAAGTTGAGAAGGGAAACGTAGATACAAAGAAGGTAGCTGCGAAGAAACCATGGGTAACAGAAGAAATACTTCAGTTGATTGATGAAACGAGGAAGTACAAACATGTTCCGGGAAAATCAGGAATACAGAAATACAAGTCGCTGAGGAATGAAATAAATAGGAAGCGCAGGGAAGCTAAGACGAAATGGCTGCAGGAAAAATGTGAAGACATCGAAAAAGATATCATTGTCGGAAAGACAGACTCAGCATACAGGAAAGTCAAGACAACCTTTGGTGACATTACAAGCAACGGTGGTAACATTAAGAGTGCAACGGGAATTCCACTGTTAAATGCAGAGGAGAGAGCAGATAGGTGGAAAGAATACATTATAAACCTCTATGAGGGTGAAGATTTGTCTGATGTGATAGAAGAAGAAACAGGAGTCGATTTAGAAGAGGTAGGGGATCCAGTATTAGAATCGGAATTTAAAAGAGCTTTGGAGGACTTACGGTCAAATAAGGCAGAAGGGATAGATAACATTCCATCAGAATTTCTAAAATCATTGGGGGAAGTGGCAACAAAACGACTCTTCACGTTGGTGTGTAGAATTTATGAGTCTGACGATATACCATCTGACTTTCGGAAAAGCATCATCCACACAATTCCGAAGACGGCAAGAGCTGACAAGTGCGAGAATTATCGCACAATCAGCTTAACAGCTCATGCATCGAAGCTGCTTACAAGAATAATATACGGAAGAATGGAAAAGAAAATTGAGAATGCGCTAGGTGACGATCAGTTTGGCTTTAGGAAAAGTAAAGGGACGTGAGAGGCAATTCTGACGTTACGGCTAATAATGGAAGCAAGGCTAAAGAAAAATCGAGACACTTTCATAGGATTTGTCGACCTGGAACAAGCGTTCGACAATATAAAATGGTGCAAGCTGTTCGAGATTCTGAAAAAAGTAGGGGTAAGCTATAGGGAGAGACGGGTCATATACAATATGTACAACAACCAAGAGGGAATAATAAGAGTGGACGATCAAGAACGAAGTACTCGTATTAAGAAGGGTGTAAGACAAGGCTCTAGCCTTTCGCCCCTACTCTTCAATCTGTACATCGAGGAAGCAATGATGGAAATAAAAGAAAGGTTCAGGAGTGGAATTCAAATACAAGGTGAAAGGATATCAATGATACGATTCGCTGATGACATTGTATCCTGAGTGAAAGTGAAGAAGAATTAATTGATCTGCTAAACGGAATGAACAGTCTAATGTGTACACAGTATGTTTTGAGAGTAAATCGGAGAAAGATGAAGGTAATGAGAAGTAGTAGAAATGAGAACAGCGAGAAACTTGACATCAGGATTGATGGTCACGAAGTCAATGAAGTTAAGGAATTCTGCTACCTAGGCAGTAAAATAACCAATGACGGACGGAGCAAGGAGGACATCAAAAGCAGACTCGCTATGGCTAATATCAAATACCGGCCTTAATTTGAGGAAGAAATTTCTGAGGATGTACGTCTGGAGTACAGCATTGTATGGTGGTGAAACACTGACTGTGGGAAAACCGGAACAGAAGAGAATCGAAGCATTTGAGATGTGGTGCTATAGACGAATGTTGAAAATTAGGTTGACTGATAAGGTAAGGAATGAGGAAGTTCTACGCAGAGTCGGAGAGGAAAGGAATATGTGGAAAACACTGATAAGGAGAAGGGACAGGATGATAGGACATCTGCTAAGACATGAGGGAATGACTTCCATGGTACTAGAGGGAGCTGTAGAGGGCAAAAACTGTATAGGAAGACAGAGATTGGAATACGTCAAGCAAATAATTGAGGACATAGGTTGCAAGTGCTACTCTGAGATGAAGAGGTTAGCACAGGAAAGGAGTTTGTGGCGGGCCGCATCAAACCAGTCAGTAGACTGATGACCAAAAAAAAAAAAAAAAAAAATGAAGGCCACAGGGCTTTTACAGACAACCCATAACCATATTTTAACAGTTTTTGGCTTTCTAAGTCATGTACTTCTCTAATTGCAGCAAAAGATGCCTGTGGTTCTTCAGATTTATCCAGTTGTTCCTTATAAACTTAAAAATATGGACAGTGTCATGCAGAAAAAACATCTGTAGGAGATGGTTATACAAAATTGGCTTGTGGTGGATTTGCAGAGTATGTAACACATTTTCTGTTAATGGCATTATTATCTGTAACAAGTGAAACAACCTGGAAGCCATCTGCTTCTATACCTACTACTAAAGTTCTTACTTCATTAAACAATCTCTCTGCATTAAGTTTTTTCACCGGCAATATATGTACGACAGTTTTGAAAGGAGAAAAAATACTCTGAATCATGAATACATGTGCACGGGTTACTATTTCAGCAGTATCCAAAGTCATTTCAGTAATATTCCATCCTTTATAATCTACATGTAGTTTGATTTGGATCTCATCTAGCATAAAGGTAGCAAACAGTTCATGTAGTTCCAAACATGAAACTTTATCTTTCAAGTGACTTAAAAATTTCGGATTACTTGGGTTCTCGTTTATATTACAACTAAGCTTCCTTAATGTGTTTGGATGTGGTAGAATGACAAAACCAGATGTTCGCAAAAACTTATAAGCATATGGAGAAATTGTAAACCACACAGAACAAAGAATCAAAACCTCTGGATCAAATTTATGGTGTGCCTTGGATTGAACACATAATGCATATCTTGACCTCAAGAATGAAACAACCTTCCTCTTACCTTCTTTCACTGGTAATGTTTCAAGAAGGGAGTGAATAACTGACATGTGTAAATCACTTTCCCTGCCACTAATACAGTTTGTACACAGCTTAATCACATTTTCTGCTTCAGTTACACTGCAAACTTTCTCTGGAAGTGTGCTGGCAACAATCTCAACATCATTTACATACAATTTAACACTGAGCTTTCTACAAACTGTTAAATACACAATATCATGCGGAGCTTTCTCAGAGTTAAGGTAGAGGAACAGTATACAGTCTTCTTTCACACCTTTACTCCACTGTTGATTTAATGTAACATTCTCACCGTTTTTTCAAAAATTCACTATAATCTGGAAAACTGTCATTTTCCCTTTGTGCAGAAGCTGTTTCTCTTCTTTCAGATATAGCTTTACTTAAGGCATCTGCTTCTAGCCGTTGTCTTCTTTGACTTGGGGCTCTCGTTGAACATCTTGTCTTGGGCTTAAATAACTGGGACAGTTTGGCAGGAAACATGGCACTGCATTTTCTTTCAGTCTTGGTTTTTCTAGAAGCAATGTCAAAGTTCTCCCTGTTTTCCAGTCAACTGCTGTGCTTTTAAGAATCAGGTCACTCTGACTGAAATGTTCTTGACAAACCTGGAAAGGAAATTAATTAACTGTACTTAAGATATAAAGATTTCACATTAGTAAAAGTATGCCGCACCTCGTACGTAACACTACCTTAAAATGATTTGTTGTTAGTAATGCAAAACTGCTACTCATCAAACGAAAAAACGTTAGGGCCAGGGCATTTGGTAGCCTGACTTGCATTTGTAACTGCTAGCCTAAATCAAATATACTGCTTACGTTGTTATCTATAGTTTTGCGTTTACTTACGCACTTTATAGTTAATACATACTGAAACATTCTAAATCCGAACAATAAAAATCGTTTAAACAATACTTTCAATGAAAGTAAACTGTGGTGTCACTGCCAGACACCACACTTGCTAGGTGGTAGCTTAAATCGGCCGCGGTCCATTAGTACATGTCGGACCCGCGTGTCGCCACTGTGTGATCGCAGACCGAGCGCCACCACACGGCAGGTCTCGAGAGACGTACGAGAACTCGCCCCAGTTGTACGACGACGTTGCTAGCGACTATACTGACGAAGCCTTTGCTCTCATTTGCCGAGAGACAGTTAGAATAGCCTTCAGCTAAGTTAATGGCTACGACTTAGCAAGGCGCCAATTGTCACAGTGCATGTATCTTACGAGTCTCATTTGTATAGTCAAGAGAGATGTATCACAAGGATTGATTAAAAGTTAAGTATAAGTATATTCCAAAGATACGTATTTTCTTTATAGTATTCAATACGTATCCTGTTCCAGACTTGACGCCAGTCGGCGTGTGTGTACGCGTGCCTTTCGGCTTCCTCCTCAGTGTGGCGTGACTAGCTTGTTACGCCACAACATAAACAGTAGAGTCTTTGTAGTTGTAATTTATTCTTAAGAAATTAGCTTCGGTTTTTTGTTAAGAATGTAGCTTGTTACTACTTACCACTGAATGTTCAGAGGGAGTGAAGTTCTGCCGTCGAATAGCATGTGTCCACTTCTTCCTCAGTTCAGCGTCCTTTGGAAATCTGAACACAGATATCTTTTTCCCAGTCCGGTAGTTGCCAGTACAGCCCGGTACACAGCACTTACTCACCATAGTGTAACGGACAAGTACTTCGCGGTGGTGAAAGAGATGTATCAAAATAACAACAGTTTCAGCAACTCACAGCTCGACACTCGAAAGCAATCCACTCGCAGCAATACACTATCGCCATATTGGGCCGCTTGTCGTGACGTCACGGTGACGTATCGACCCCTGTTGGTTGGCTTCGTTTCCTCGGAGGTGTCGGGTGGGCGCTCTAGCGCCGCTCCAGGACACGCTGCGTCCATCTGCGACAATCCCGACAGGCCGTCCGCCGCCAACGATCCGGCCTTCTTGGTGAAGGGTGTCCTCCGCCTACCATCACACAGCAAGACAGACGCAGAAGCTGCTGCGAACATTTCAGTGGGAATACTCGGAACATTCACCGTACAGTCCCGTCTTGGCTCTCAATTACTTTCTTCTGGTCGGGCCTTTGATATCTAATTTGAGTAACAGAAGTTTAGAAAATGGTGATGCGGCGGCCCAAGATGTTGCACGATCGCCGCGACGGCTACCAAAACGTTTCTTTGCTTTCTGGTATCAACAACCTAACGACATGGAATAACTGACCGAATGTACAGGGTGAAAATGTAGAAAAGTGAAATAAATTTGAGGAAGTTACGTTGATTATTATTGGGCTGCATCTCGTGTTATATCTTTTTTACTGTTTTACCCTGGTATATTCACTTCTCCTCAATTTATGAACTTCGAAATCTGTCAACTATTATGTAATCTTTTACTACTCATGGGAATCTAATTTCTGTCGTTTAAATGCGAATGTACCAAACGATTCACTTCAATGAACAAGCATTGGGACTGACATTTCCTTACAGCATTTCAGTCTCATTTCATTCCTCGTTTTTTTTTTTTTAAATCGTTTCAGTGTTCAACGTATGTTCCCATACTTTCATAAAATTGCCTCAATGTCTTTTCCATACTCGTATGTGACGTCGCAGTCTAAATAGCTAAATTGTTTTAGCTGTTGTACTATTCTATTATTAGCTATAGTTTTTTCTGTACTGGATGCTTTCCTTTAAAAGACTTTGAATTTGGCTTCTTTTACGAAATCATCATACACTTCACAAATATTATGTACAGTGGCTAAGTTTAAAATGCAATTCAGGCAGGAATTTTAAAAATCTCCTTCCATTTCCGAATTGAATCATCTAAACATACGTTAAAACGTGTGCGTGAAATGCTGCACTCTTCTCTATATCCTTCGTTTCTCACTATTAAAGAAAAATGTGCTTCGTTCTTGTTCTGTATATAGGCTCCAAGGCAAAGTATTCGAACAACATAGATATGTTATTTGCTAAAACACATTTCAGATTTTAATTTTTTTTAAAAAAAGCCTGTTACAAATTTGTATATGAGCACATTAAAATATTTGTACTTCTGTAACTAAAGAGTGAGAGCTGAAAAGCTCAAAACGTTCTGCCCAGCATTCGTTGCCCGTCAGAACAAAATACCGCTAAAGGCCATATATCATGGAATAAAACAATCGGATTCCAATCCAATATGGTGGATGGGTCCTAAACAAATTATACCACAGTGAACCATTGCTAAGGTGGAAATAAGTGAAAAACTATTGCGGCTAGCATGAGAGACTAAGAAGTCGTTGCAACTGAACGACGGGATGTTCTACTTGCACCGAACCCGTCAAGTAAAAAGCTAATGACTAAACCTGGAAACTGCACTTCCTATTTCTCAGCTCTATACGCAGTCTCTAACAGGGGACGCGGCCGCATGCTGTGCCTTACCGAAGAAAAGAAAGTAAGCAGTTTTCCTACAGACGGCTCGCGCGTGCGCTAATGATGCGCGAGCTGAACAGAATGGTCGGTGGTCCGGTGGTCTTTTCGGCGGGCACGAATGGTGAACGAGAACAACGAATACCGGGATAAAAAGAACGAGAACCATTTTTGAAGACCAGTCTTCAGAATTATTAATAGCGACAGATGTGGCCAAATGCCACGAAACCGATAATGATCAAAAAATAAAGGACCAAATACGGTTGAAGCGTTTTATTACCATCCAAGACGATTACTCATACACCTACAAAGCTGACTCCATTCATTTAGCTTACCGTGAACATTAACCTAGTTGCATATCTCGACATTCTCGGTTACCGAATTTTGTCGTTTCCTCCACATCTTCACGATGAATACGGTGTGGACACTCCGGTCTGGCAACCTGACCACAGCCGTAATCGCAAAGCTGCGCTATTGGATCAAAAGTATCCGGACACCCCCAAAAACATACGTTTTTCATATTAGGTGCATTGTGCTGCCACGTGCTGGCAGGCACTCCATATCGGCGACCTCAATATTCATTAGATATCCCGAGAGAGCAGAATGGTGCGCTCCGCAAAACTCACTGACTTCAACGTGGTCAGGTGATTGGGTGTCACTTGTGTCATACATCTGCACGCGAGATTTACACATTCCTAAACATCCCTAGGTCCACTGTTTCCGATGTGATAGTGAAGTGGAAACGTGAAGGGACACGTACAGCACAAAACCGTACAGGCCAACCTCGTCTGTTGACTAACAGAGAACGCCGACAGCTGAAAAGGGTAGTCATGTGCAATAGCTAAACCATCACACAGAACTGCATCAGGATCCACTGCAAGTACTATGACAGGCAAGAGGCGAGAAAACTTGGATTTCATGGCCGAGCGGCTGCTCATAAGCCACATATCACGTCGGTCGATGCCAAACGGCGCCTTGCTTGGTGTAAGGAGCGTAAACATTGTACGGTTGAACAGTGGAAAAACGTAGCGTGGAGTGACGAATCACGGTACACAATGTGCTGATCCAAAAGCAGGGAGTGGGTATGGCGAATGATCAGTGAACGTCTATCTGCCAGTATGTGCAGTGCCAACAGTAAAATTCGGAAGCAGTGGTGTTGTAGTGTGGTCGTGTTTTCCATTGAAGGGGATTGCATATCTTTCTGTTTTGCGTGGCACTATCACAGCATAGGCCTACATTGATGTTTTAAGCTCCTTCTTGCTTCCCACTTTTGAAGAGCAATTCGGGGACGGCGATTGCATCTTTCAACACAATCGAACAGCTGTTCATAACGTACGGCAAGTGGCGGAGTGGTTAAGCGACAACAACATCCCTGTAATGGACTGGCCTAGTCAGAGTCCTGACCTGAATCCTATAGATCACCTTTGGTATGTTCTGGAACGCCGAGTTCGTGCGAGGCCTCACCGACCGACATCGATACCTCTCCTCAGTGAAGCACTCCGTGAAGAATGTGCTGCCATTCCCCAAGAAATCTTCCAGCACCTGACTGAAGGTGTGCCTGGGGGAGTGGAAGCTGTCATCAAGGCTAATGATGGGCCAACACCATACTGAATTCCACCATTGGCGATGGAGGGCGCCACGGGGTTTTCAGCCAGGTGTCCGGATACTTTTGATCACGTTGTGTACATCAGAGCCTTGCTGCTGTTATGAGCTCTGTATTATTGCATCGCACTTCGGCTATCCCGCTAGGCCATGAACCTTAATCCAGTAGAAGCGAACGAAGAGAAGGAGACGCAAAAGGCGATTAACAGATGTAAAGAAGTCATTCTGGTCAAAGTGAATTCTGGTAGAATCAAACATCGGCTTAAGAGGATTTACTTGGCTGGAGGTTTTTTTAAAAAAAAAGAAAAAAAGTATTTTTCGCTAATTTTAACTGCTTACAATCTTAAGAATATGTGAGCAGAAGGATTTCGTTGGGATACTATTTTTTATACTTAAAATCATTTTAATGGAAGTGCGCATACGCCCAATTTGCCATTCTGCGACTCTGAACGAAATATCGATATCTCCGTGAAGCGCGTTGTACACGGGCGACTTCCTGCTCAAAGTGCGTGCCAGTTTTGTGGCTGAGTGTAAATCGACAGCCAACCACGACGCGAGTGTGTCAGTGGCGTAGATGATCTTCAGATTGTGCCGAGTGTGGAGTTCTAAATTTCCTTTTATGCTGCACACTGCACATGCGTAGAAACAAGGGACGTTGGCGGCGTCTGCTGAAATCGAAAGGGAACCTATTCTGGCCGAGCTCACTCATTTTATAGATATGGATTTTCTGTTTTCGTGTCTCCTTAATCTTTATTCTGTTATATGCTTAGTTTTGTAACAGAATGAAAAGTTATTCAGGTTCCGGATATTTTTTCCTACTACTGTTGTCTTATAAGATAGATGAAATGTCCGATTACAAGATAGACGAAATGTTCGAAACCAAAAAGGTTTCGCAGAGAAAAAAATCCTACACTATGCATAAATCAGAATCTAAACAGATAAACGGTTCTGATGAAAATTATTTCAACCATGAATAGGTCAGATCGGTCTGACGAGAAAACTAAGTTTCCATCTTATTTGGCACTTAACAAGAAAATAACATGTGAAGGAACAACAAAAAGGTGTTATTTACTGAGATCTGGAATTTGTTTCATGTGATTCACTTTGCAGGCATATACACTCCTGGAAATTGAAATAAGAACACCGTGAATTCATTGTCCCAGGAAGGGGAAACTTTATTGACACATTCCTGGGGTCAGATACATCACATGATCACACTGACAGAACCACAGGCACATAGACACAGGCAACAGAGCATGCACAATGTCGGCACTAGTACAGTGTATATCCACCTTTCGCAGCAATGCAGGCTGCTATTCTCCCATGGAGACGATCGTAGAGATGCTGGATGTAGTCCTGTGGAACGGCTTGCCATGCCATTTCCACCTGGCGCCTCAGTTGGACCAGCGTTCGTGCTGGACGTGCAGACCGCGTGAGACGACGCTTCATCCAGTCCCAAACATGCTCAATGGGGGACAGATCCGGAGATCTTGCTGGCCAGGGTAGTTGACTTACACCTTCTAGAGCACGTTGGGTGGCACGGGATACATGCGGACGTGCATTGTCCTGTTGGAACAGCAAGTTCCCTTGCCGGTCTAGGAATGGTAGAACGATGGGTTCGATGACGGTTTGGATGTACCGTGCACTATTCAGAGTCCCCTCGACGATCACCAGTGGTGTACGGCCAGTGTAGGAGATCGCTCCCCACACCATGATGCCGGGTGTTGGCCCTGTGTGCCTCGGTCGTATGCAGTCCTGATTGTGGCGCTCACCTGCACGGCGCCAAACACGCATACGACCATCATTGGCACCAAGGCAGAAGCGACTCTCATCGCTGAAGACGACACGTCTCCATTCGTCCCTCCATTCACGCCTGTCGCGACACCACTGGAGGCGGGCTGCACGATGTTGGGGCGTGAGCGGAAGACGGCCTAACGGTGTGCGGGACCGTAGCCCAGCTTCATGGAGACGGTTGCGAATGGTCCTCGCCGATACCCCAGGAGCAACAGTGTCCCTAATTTGCTGGGAAGTGGCGGTGCGGTCCCCTACGGCACTGCGTAGGATCCTACGGTCTTGGCGTGCATCCGTGCGTCGCTGCGGTGCGGTCCCAGGTCGACGGGCACGTGCACCTTCCGCCGACCACTGGCGACAACATCGATGTACTGTGGAGACCTCACGCCCCACGTGTTGAGCAATTCGGCGGTACGTCCACCCGGCCTCCCGCATGCCCACTATACCCCCTCGCTCAAAGTCCGTCAACTGCACATACGGTTCACGTCCACGCTGTCGCGGCATGCTACCAGTGTTAAAGACTGCGATGGAGCTCCGTATGCCACGGCAAACTGGCTGCCACTGACGGCGGCGGTGCACAAATGCTGCGCAGCTAGCGCCATTCGACGGCCAACACCGCGGTTCCTGGTGTGTCCGCTGTGCCGTGCGTGTGATCATTGCTTGTACAGCCCTCTCGCCGTGTCCGGAGCAAGTATGGTGGGTCTGACACACCGGTGTCAATGTGTTCTTTTTTTCCATTTCCAGGAGTGTATTTTCTTGAGCAAGTTAATGTACACCGGTATGTTCCGAAATCTTCGGATGACACATTTCGTATTCGTTCAGTTATCGGAAATGTAAAGAATTTATCAGACGATCTTTGACAAGAACTTCTGCTATGAATTCTGCTGTGGACACTGACGCAGTCTGTTATCATTGCTCCTGCAGTGCTGAACGGCGCCGTGCCAGAGGCAGGGAGCTGTGGCGGACCCACGCGGACAGGCACCCGTCTGCTGTACCTTGAAGAACGAAGGTAGGACTTGGGGTGCTCGCCCACGTTCAGCAAGAACAACTGGGAACTAGATATGTTGTGGCAAAAAGTCACTATCCAAGTCTTCGCAGTCTCCGTAGGAGTAACACACACAGTGACACCGTTGGTTCTTTTTCTTCTTCTTTCAGTCTTGTGACTGGTTTGAGGTGGGCCACCACGAATACCTCTCCTGCGCCAAACTCTCCATCTCGGAGTATCAGTTGCAACCTAGGTCCTCAATTATTTAGTGGATGTGTTCCGATCTCCGTGTCTCTCTGCACCCCTTACCCTCTACAGCTCCCTCTAGTACCACGGGGGTTATTCCGCGATGTTAAAATGTGTGTGAATTCCTAAGGGACCAAACTGCTTAGATCATCGGTCCCTACACGTACACACTACTTAAACTAATTTAAACTAACCTATGCTATAACAACACACACATACCCATGCCCGAGGGAGGACTCAAACCTCCGGCGGGAGGGGCCGGGTAGTCCGTGCATGACGCCTTAAACCGCGCGGCCACTCCGCGCGGCATTCCGCAATGCCCTAACAGATGACCTACCATCCTATACTTTCCTCTTGGCGGTATTTCCCATACATTCATTTCCTCGCTGAGTCTACAGAAACCGCCTCATTACTTACCTTATGAGCCCATCCAATTTTTAACATTCTTCTGTAAAACCATATCTCAAATGCCTCGACTCTCTTGTTTTCTGGTTTTCCCACAGTCCATGTCTCAGGACTATGCACTGCTGTGTTCCAAACGTACGTTCTTAGAAACTTCCGCCTCAAATTAAGGCCTGTATTTGATACCAGTCTACTTCTCCAGGCCAGAAATACCGTTTTTGTCAGTGATAGTCTGCTTTTGATATCCTCCTCCGACCGTCATGGCATACTTAGTTGCCTGGGAAGCAAAATTCCTTAACTTCATTTAGTTCGTGATCACCAATCCTGATGTTAAGTTTCCTGCTGTTATCTTTTCTGCTACTTCTCATTACTTTAGCCTTTGTTCGATTTATTCTCTGTCAATATTTTTTAATCATTAGATTGTTTATTCCATTGAGCGGATCCTGTAATTCTTCTTATCTTTCATTGAGGATAGCAATATCATCAGCGAATCTTATCACTGATACGCTTTCACTCTGAATTTTAATTCCATTCTTGAACCTTTGTTTTATTTCCGCAGTTGTTTCTTCGATATATAGATTGAACAGTAGGGGCGAAGACTACACCCTACACCCTTTTTAATCAGTGCGTTTCGTTCGTGGTCTTACACTCTAATGCTCCCTCTTGGTTCCTGTACATATCGTACATTATCCGTCTTCCTTTATAGCTTTACCGTATTTTCCATAGAATGTCGAATATCTTGAACCATTTGGCACTGTCAACTCCTTTTCCACGTCGAGAAATCCTGTGAACGTGTCTTGATTTTTCTTCAGTCTTGCTTCCATTATCAATCACAACGTCAGAATCGTGTCTCTGGTGCCTAAGGCATCTCAATTTTCTTTTCCATTCCCCTGTATATTATTCTTGTCTGCAGCTTGGATACATGAGCTGTTAAGCTGATTGTGCGATATTTCTCGCACTTTTCAGCTCTTGCAGTCATCGGAATTGCGTGAATGCGCCGTCTGCTTGAGGTGCAAAACACGAGCGAAAATATCGTTCAGTGAAAAATGTCTCTCTGCCATTTGCTATGGGACGAAACTCAGCACTGGAGCTGACGGAGGCGCAGGGGCTCAAAAAACCCTGGTCGGCCATTGACATGGGGCAAAACTTGAAGATGGCCGTGGAGCCGATGGAGGCGCTGGACGTGATAAATCCTGATCGGCAACAGATATTGTAGTGTCCAGACGAAATCACTCTCACATAACCGTGGGTTCTTTGACTGCTCTGAGTCGGCTCATCAAACTAGGACACATGATGTGTTAGTACACATTATCACATAAATAAAGATGTATTTAAATTTGACTCTGCCACAGAACTGCTTGATAATCTATAACCGTCACTGACTATGACAGCATCACTTGATGCGCAGATTAACAAAATATTCTCCTGCAGTACAAAATGTAACATTTTCGCCAAAACATTTCACCAGGAACTTGCTCTGTGACTGTTCTGTACGATAACGTTGACTGACGTAGCTGAGGTCTCAAACTGCGTCCTCTTCACTGTATTGACCTCGATGTGAGGGTGCTTCCGTACTGAGAGGGAGGGCATGTCTTCTGGAGTGACTTCCACACGCTGATGCGGATTGTAGCGAGCCCTCGCTAACGTCTGTGGACGATCTCTGGACGATACCACAGACTTGTCTTGCGCCGGTTGAGGCGCAGTGATAACAGCCAAGGCAAATAATGTAGAACTTTTCTTAATAAAAGCTTTGACCAAAAGCTATTCTTTGGAAAAAAGTTATCACTGACAATAGTTTGAAAAGGTTCAGTTTTAGCACTGAATATACACCAGTTTAGTGTAGGATGAAGGCCGTAATGCTGAAATTAAGTCTGATATTCACTTGGTCGCATAACAGGATACAGTCAAAGGTCCACTTGGCAGAGAAACGGTGTGCAGATTCCCAAGTCCTGGTCGTTCCCAATGCAGAAACCAAATGCCGGTGATGGTGGTCACGGACACTGGCGGCTCACGTGGTCACTGGAGAAACGCATGGTGTCATACAGAGTGAAGATTTCGAATGAGAGCCTGACCGCAGAACTGCTGGAGAGAGCCGGAAGACTTGCATAGTGCAGGGCTACACTACCTTACATACCAGTTCTGCATAGAGATACTGAAGGGGCTACTTGCAATCATGTGCCCCATAGAAGCTACGAGGTCCGTGGGACTGGCGCCTCTAGTGCCACTCGTGGTGGTCCTTGGTGACTCAACTCAGCGAGCATGAGTCGTCTGCTGATGCAACCGCTTTGGGTCTGGCCGCTCACATAGCCAATTGTGAGACGCGTGCCAAGAGAGCGGTCCATACGTCTCACTACGTCTTACCCTACAGCTTTTAGGCCCTACAGGTTTTACGACCCATCTTCTTGTCAGAATTTGGCATATGTTCCTTTCTAAGCCTCTTTCGTGGAGAACACTCTCATTCCCCGTGTTATCGCTTAATCAGATCTTTCCTCCTACTATAGCACCAGCTCTCAAACTCTTCGATTCTATTCTCCAGCTATCCTAAGGCTGCGTTCACACTGCCGGCCGAGCCGAGCCTGGCCGGGCCGCCGCCCGCTTTGATATCAAACACATGGTTCTGAATTGCGGTGTTCACACTGGCGGCCGGGCCGCGCCGACACGGCGTCAGCCTCCCGGAGCCGGACCGGCGACATCCAGAGTGTTTAATATTGGCGGCGCGAGCCTGTGGAGCAGCACTACAGCTTCTGCAGTACGCGCATCACTCGTCTCCCTTCAGCTTTCATCACAAGTGTGACTGCACACATTTTTTATTTTAAGATGTTACCTCACATTTCACAATCAGTGAGGTAAAATTACGTTTATTGTAATGATACATGCGAAATTACTTTTTATTTCATTTATTTAATCTACCGTATTTACATGCATTTACAACAATAGCTTGCCAGCGATCGCGTCATTGCCGCCACTGAACAGTTCGCATTTACTTGTAAACGGAGACAGATACGAGTGTCACTGGGGGACGGAAGTGTGTCCCTACCGGACGACAATGTATTGTGAAGTCATGCTGTGGCACGTTACTATAAGCTGTTGTCTGTGACATCTTTTTCCGATGTTCTTACTTTAATGAATGCAGAATAACATATACATGACATTAACTTGTGTCCATCAATTTGCTATCAGAAATTTGGCTAGTATGACAGTAATGATGCAGTTTCCAGATTATAGAACGAAGTAACCGAGGAGTGTGTTTTAGATAGTACACACAAGTATAAATTATTTTCCTTTATAATTTTATTTGTTTTATTTACAATGAAATGAGATACACAAAAATACAGTAAATAGCTAAGTACTTTCAATTTCAAATTTATTTTTGAAAGGTTTTTTAATTATTTTAAGTTGCATTTTTAACGAAATATTCATCAAAAGTGTTCCTGACAGTTTTCGAACGTAATGTGGAATGCCTCTTGAATGTGGCACCAGCTGTCTGCATATCAGCATTGTTACAAAACTTTTCAGCTTCAACATTGCATCTTTCACTGTCAATGACAATATTATGAAGCAGACAAATGCACTTGTCTATGTGATCAGCTACGTAAATGGATGTTTCAGTTTCCTTCCTCAGTAGTCTCCATTTATTGGTCATTATACCAAATGCACATTCAACAATTTTTCTTGCTCTGGAATGCATATCATTCTATAGAATATTCTCGTTGTCCAAATTTCTGCGAGGAAAAGGTCTCATCAAATTCTCTAATAAGGGGTAAGCTTCATCTCCCAAAATGACGTACGGTAGTTCCTGACACATTCCTTCAAGTCTTGTTGGTGGCGGTAATAACAGCTCCCCATTTGTAAGTTTCTTATATAACATACTTTCTTTAAACACGCCTGCATCACACTGTTTACCGTAGGCACCAACATCTACAGCTATAAATTTGTAATTTGCATCAGCAACTGCTTGGAGTACAATCGAATAATACTGTTTGTAACTGTAAAACATGCTGCCAAAATGTTTAGGACATTGGACACGTATGTGCTTCCCGTCTGTACATCCAACACAGTTTGGAAATCCCCATCTCGTATACATTTCACTGGCAATTCCTTTAAATCGAGGAACAGTTGGCGTTGGTAAATGAATGGGAGCAAGTGACTCCCATATGGCCATACAAATGTCTTTCACCACCACTGATACGGTGGACACTCCTAACCGGAATGACGATGCTAGTGCATGAAAGGAGAAAAAAAATCGTAAAATGTGTTACTGAAGTGTGGTGTTGGGCGAAGTTTTTACAGTTTTGCTTGCACAGTAGATATTTACTTAGTCCATGTCATTTCACAGTTATACAACAATAATTACGAGACATTTTCTTGCACCCTTCTATATTCTTTCAATTAAAATAATGAAATCTAAATGCAAAGACCTGAGAAACAGTTACAGAGAATAACTTGTGTAACTTGGCAAAATAAGGTCACGTGATCCAGGGAATAGTATATTAAAATGCAATCCCAATCGGGCTTTGTTCTGTCATATGATTTTCCTAAGTTCCAAGAGCTATGCACAATTCCTTATCAGTAGAAATAGAACCACTGAGTCATAGGGCATTATTTCAAAACTCTTCGTCTATCAATCTGTCTATCTTACAAGGTAATGAAAAGAATTTTGTGAGGTCATGAGTGGCTCCACATGATGAACCATCACCACTGCCAAGAACCATCACCACTGCCAAGCGTTGCGTCATGAAGAAAAAAGAAGAAAAAAGTTGGAAAATTCTGATGGAGTATTTCTGTGATTCTTCGTTGAAGGCACAGCAAGACATTATCCAAAATGACGAAGCTAATTACTTCCTAATGATTGTCAGGAGTCCCATAAACTCTCTTCCCCTCAGAGGTAGCGTTTCTGAAATTTAAAATACAAAAGCATGACTACAATTAATTGGGGTAGTGAATGCTGTAAAAAATTCTACTGCAAACCAAAAAGTGTGTACTAACGAATCATACCTTATCGTCGCTGCAGTCTAGAACCGCAAGACCGCTACGGTCGCAGGTTCGAATCCTGCCTCGGGCATGGATGTTTGTGATGTCCTTAGGTTAGTTAGGTTTAACTAGTTCTAAGTTCTAGGGGACTAATGACCTCAGCAGTTGAGTCCCATAGTGCTCAGAGCCATTTGAACCATTTTTTACCTTATCGTTGTACACAATTTTTCTTCTGCGGTTACACTACTGCGAATATATGTGTTCTGTTTCGAAATTTTGTCTTCAATGTTCTGCAGCACATACTGAAATGTATTATGATAGATTCTGTATTATGAATATTAATTTTCTGGATAGTTTTTAAGTTCTTCATGTAAAGAAAAAAACTCTCCTAAATGTCTGTCGCTATTTATGGGATGAATCCATAACCTCCTAGTTCATCTGTACTTCAAAACTCGACGAGTTACTGCAGAGTCAAAACAATACCAATAAAAGAGTGAAGACGTTGTTCTACAAGACAGCACAGACTAGCTAAAGGCGAGCAACTGTTGACTGCAGCTGCGTTTTCTACTGACTTGCTTGTCAGCTGTCGAAGGGTAGGGATTTTTTTAAAATTTATTTATTTGGCCTCCGGCAGCTAACAGCCATTTAGTCAAAGAGTGGGGATTACCTTGACAGTGCAGCGCAGCCCGCCAGGGATGAAAAAAACAATGAAGAACAAATAAACGCATATCTGTGTCGATCTGCAGTAGTTTCATTAACTCTCCATTATTTTTTCTGTCAAAGTGGACAAAGAGTCTACAGAATTGCGCTTCAGTTTCTGCAGTAAACGTACGAGGTGTGGCTAGAAAAAAACCGGACTAGTACTGGTGAAAAAATAAAACGAATGCAATAAGGCTGAAAGTCGCGTGGCCTGTCACGTGACTCTCGCTCCGCCTACTGCTCGAGTTTCATCTGCCTCCTGCACTCAGTCTGCCCGTGGCGTCTGTTTTAAGTAGTTGACGTTTTGTGTGTGCGTCGGAAAATGTTGAGTGTACAGAAAGAACAGCGTGTTAACATCAAATTTTGTTCCAAACTAGGAAAATCTGCAAGTGAAACGTTTGTAATGTTACAACAAGTGTACGGCGATGATTGTTTATCGCGAACACAAGTGTTTGAGTGGTTTAAACGATTTAAAGATGGCCGCGAAGACACCAGTGATGACACTCGCACTGGCAGACCATTGTCAGCAAAAACTGATGCAAACATTGAAAAAATCGGTAAACTTGTTCGACAAGATCGCCGTTTAACAATCAGAGCAGTGTCTGAGTTAACAGGAGTTGACAAGGAAAGTGTCGAACAAGTTTACCGATTTTTTCAATGTTTGCATCAGTTTTTGCTGACAATGGTCTGCCAGTGCGAGTGTCATCACTGGTGTCTTCGCGGCCATCTTTAAATCGTTTAAACCACTCAAACACTTGTGTTCGCGATAAAAAATCATCGCCGTACACTTGTTGTAACATTACAAACGTTTCACTTGCAGATTTTCCTAGTTTGAAACAAAATTTGATGTTAACACGCTGTTCTTTCTGTACACTCAACATTTTCCGACGCACAGACAAAACGTCAACTACTTAAAACAGACGCCACGGGCAGACTGAGTGCAGGAGGCAGATGAAACTCGAGCAGTAGGCGGAGCGAGAGTCACGTGACAGGCCACGCGACTTTCAGCCTTATTGCATTCGTTTTATTGTTTCACCAGTACTAGTCCGGTTTTTTTCTAGCCGCACCTCGTACCACAAATCTCCAGTTTGTTTTTGTGATTAGTTTCACATATTTTATCAGACCTATGTCATTGACACTTCCATCTAGACACTTTATCTAACAATGAGACCATTAAAATAATACGAGGGACCGACACTAGGTCTGCGCTGATCACTAGTAATTAGTTTTTTTTTTTTCTGTCCTGCACTATATGACTACACTAAACCAATCTGTAACCGCGCGAACTTGCGGACGCGGCACTGACGCCACTGAATAGCTCGCATTACTTGTGACCAGAGACATATATCAGTATCATTACCATTTCAAAAACTTTTTGGTACTTCTAGCTACATTTCATTCCCAACAATGTATGGTCTAAAACGGATCTAACAGTAAGCTACATAACTTTTTCACTGCTAGATTTGTAAATCAAGTGCACAACGTTGACAAATAGCATCATTTCACAATGACTGCTAAGAAATATGGGAAGATAAATGATTCAATACGAAGCTAAGATGTTACACTACCACGTGTACAAAAATGAAATTTTTTAGCCTAATGCTTTCTACAAAATCGGTTGGAAAACGTTACGAAACTGAGAAATCACGCGAAACGAAAAGTAGACATTTTTCTTTTTTCACGACGTAAGTAACTCTTTTAAGGAAAAAATAAGTTCATAAAACGATGTGGCGAAGTCTTATATACTGCTAAGAGTTTTTAAAACATGAAAATCGGACTAGTGGATTTTCCCCCATTTCGCCGTCCCGGCTCGGCGCGGCGCGCAATGTGAATGCACTACATGTCGGCCTGAGCTGGCTAGCCACGAGCCGAGGCAGTGGCGCGGCGCGCAATGTGAATGCACTTCATGTCGGCCTGAGCTGGCTAGGCACGAGCCGAGGCAGTGGCGCGGCGCGCAATGTGAATGCACTACATGTCGGCCTGAGCTGGCTAGGCACGAGCCGAGGCACTGGCGCGGCGCGCAATGTGAATGCACTTCATGTCGCCCTGAGCTGGCTAGGCACGAGCCGAGGCAGTGGCGCGGCGCGCAATGTGAATGCACTACATGTCGGCCTGAGCTGGCTAGGCACGAGCCGAGGCAGTACACGTCATCCCGGCCCGGCCCGGCCGGCAGTGTGAACGCAGCCTAACGCTTACGATTTATTTTCATGCAATGTGCGCTCAAAATTTACATTCTCAGAAACTTCTTTCTCAAATTGAAGCTGATGTTTGAGACTAGTAGACACCTTTTGAGGAGAAGTAGCGTATTTCTCTGTGGTAATACGCTTGTTTAATTCGCCTTTCTTCATCTATCATGTGTCTTTTGCTTCCCAGTACCAGAATTCTTTCACTTCTCTCACATCTTGGTCACCAGTTCTGACATTAAGATTTTTGCTAATCTCATTTCTGCTGCTTCCCATTATTTTCATTTCGCTTCGGCTCCTCTCAGTCCACAGCCTGTACTCTTTAAGGCTGGTCAACGTCTCCTGCACTTCTTCTTCATTTTCACTGGGAATACAATGTCATCTGCGAATCTGATCATTGATACCCTTTCACCACCGAGCGACGTGGCGCAGTGGTTAGACACTGGACTCGCATTCGGGAGGACGACAGTTCAATCCCGCGTCCGGCCATCCTGATTTAGGTTTTCCGTGATTTCCCTAAATCGCTCCAGGCAAATGCCGGGATGGTTCTTTTCAAAGGGCACGGCCGACTTCCTTCCCCATCCGTCCCTAATCTGATGAGACCGATGACCTCGCTGTCTGGTCTCCTTCCCCCAACAAACCAACCAACCAATACCCTTTCACCTTGAATTTTAATTACACTACTGAATTTCTTTTACTTTCGCGACTGTTTCTTCGATGTCCATACTGAAGATAGAATGCGAGAGACTATCACTGCCTCATTACCTTTTTAATATAAGCTCTTTTTTCTTGGTGTTTCATTCTTATTGTTCCTCCTTGGATGTATCTCGTCCATGTTTCCCAGTACCTTACTTCTATACCTTCTGAGATTGTCCGCACATTGTAGCTGCACAGTGAGTGGAGTAATGTGTGCAATCTTACCTTATGGACAAAATATCTGAACTGTCTTTTTACGCCCAGGGTGTTAAACAGACAATATAGATATGAAACTCGCCGTATAAGTCAGCTAATATCAAGTGCAGATCATAACAAAAATCATTAGGAATGCTGCTGTCACTTAACTAGAATGCATGAATTAATAAAAGTGAATGTTTGGGGTCTATCCTAGAAAGACAAATCAGCTATTCCCTTTTTATTCTACATATAATTTATCAACTGTGCTGTCAGGGGTCAAGTGATACACAACGATCATGTTCAATAACTTTCAACACTCAATAATAAAATATTTAACTCTTGGACATATTGAACTGATGATTATTAAAATAGTTATGAAAAACGTTTTATCGCAGGAAAGAATGACTAAAATATTCCCTAGATTATTTACATCTATGATGTCATAGCTGGCCAATGCACTGAGTTGGTGGAGAATAAATTTACTTTTTGAACCAATGAAAAAACTCTCATGTACTCAATGTGAGGGCAGGTTAGTATCCTGGTCAAAGTGTACGCAAATTGGAGTGAGCGAAATCTCGACTCAACATTTAGTGTGGCCTAACGCTCAATTGTACTTTACCAAGCGGCATCTGAAATGGCGTTGTCTCTGTGCTGGATATGAAATGCTAATTCCTTACCCTGGCTTTGACTGAATTCACTCAGTCTCAACTTTCCTGTGTCCATAGAATGTTAATTTTTCTCTAGTCAAAATAATGGCTATTGCACACTCTCTAAGGGTTGGAGTAACGTGCCCAACTTCTTTGCCCACAAAAATTCCCGCAGGAATAATTAACTGCCTCTTTGCTATCTGTCCCCACAATACGTGAAGTGTATCGTCCACACTTTGCAGAAAGCAAAGCTCTCAATGCCCTCGCTATTTTCCACACACTTGTGAGGTCCACCGCGAGGTGAAAGAGATATCTAGAATGTTTAGTCCTCAAAAGGCTGTTATATATTGGGGATCTCTGTATCACCCAGTATAGCTTCAGCCAATTGCTGTCTTCTTAGAGGTGAATTTTATTTTTCTTGCTGGGCCGCAGCCTAGCTCTTTTAAAGCTGTCCAGCCACTTACCCTCGGTTCAGGCCGTATTTACGTTAAAAAGTATAATGTATTGTTTTGACTTTAACCCTTTCTGTGTTGAAGCTCGCCGTTCTCTTGTTAAGTGGGGCTATCCGACGCCATTAACCACCTGCTCAGTTGATCTCCAAAATACGTTTCACTTGAACTTGGTTATTCATGCCTCTTTCAGTATATTGTTAGATATTGTTTTGTTAGTTTTTGGTACATGAGATTACTGCAATTGTCTTTTGTTGATACAATATAATTGTTATTTTCTGAGGATCTCATACTATATCATACTGTCATCATGAATGAAGCTCATGTAAGGTCCGTGAAATCCGAATGCCTTGCAACCTCATAGAAAGTCGAGCATCTTTCACAATTTTGCATTGTTGAGTGCTATCTCTAAGCCGGCCGCTGTGGTCTAGCGGTTCTAGGCGCTCAGTCCGGAACCGCGCGACTGCTACGGTCGCAGGTTCGAATCCTGCCTCGGGCATGGATGTGTGTGATGCCCTTAGGTTAGTTAGGTTTAAGTAGTTCTAAGTTCTAGGGGACTGATGACCACAGATGTTAAGTCCCATCGTGCTCAGAGCCATTTGAACCTTTTTTTTTTTGCTATCTCTAAGCAAACAAATCCTATTAATGTGTTTTGATGTTTCTTGATCCAATACCTCCTAGCAGTGCTCCAGAAGAGGGTGGACAAGCGTAGTATAGGCAGTCTCTTTAGTACAAGGGTTCCCTATCGAAGTGTATTGTCAATAAAAAGCAACAAGTGAGTGCGTTTTTAGGGTTTCCAGGCGCTCAACGGCGAGGTTGTTGTCACTGTCCAAATACTGAGAGAAACGAATGTTGATAAAAGGGCTAAAACTGTTGTCATATTCAGAGGAGTAAATCTACAGAATAACACTAACTCATTTACTCATTCAGTCATTCCTACCTCACTCACTCTGACCCACACTATCACTCAATCGCACACTCTGTAAAACAAAGGAAAAATAGTGAAAGCTACTGTACAGCATATTAAAACGTTAGTAAAACGACAGAAGAGCAAAAGCAACAGCACAGGAACATATGAACCATGTTAGATGGTTCGAGATTTCAGCAGGGATCGATTGACTGGTTTGTCTTCAGATCTTGTCTTTGGTGGTACGGATGACGTGTGCGACGCTAGAGAGGGAGAGAACACGGGCTAGCAAGGAGGAGGGAGAGTTGGCAATTGTAGCGGCTACTGGGTGGACAGCTTTGGTGAGGTTGCTGGGAGCAGAGGAGCGTGCGCGGGTGAAGGACGGCACATGCTCAGACTTTCGCTATTTCGGAGGAAGATAACAGCATGCCATGATAGCCGTTTTGGTAGAATGATGGTTTTTGAACTTCTGATACTTTTGGTCACTGAAAACGAGGGAATTTTTTTGGGTTTCACACAATGCTCTAAAACCTAGTAGAACTGTATTGTGAAGCTGATCTAATAGGGGGAAAATACGGGCAGAGCTGCTGACGAATAAGTTGATTTGGTTTGGTGGAAATAAGGCATGAACAGTAACCTGTTGTATTGGTTGAGAAGGAATTTTTCTGTTATTCTAAGATGTCATTGTGTACGTTTATATAGTACACTGGAATTTTTCTTGTTTAAGGACTATGCACTAATTACCAAAAATAGTGGAGAGCTCTCATGTTAATATGTTGGTAACTGTTCCTAGTAAGCTGAATTTTATAAATTGCATTTCCTTTAGTTAACTAAATATTAATGATCACATGAGAACTTAAACTGATCTTTTTCTGCATGAGCTTTGTTTGAACTATGTTTTATCAAGTGCTCTCATAAATACTTTTGATAGACTGATTTAAGTTGTGAAAGTTTAATGGCACATGTACTCTGGAATTCTTGGTTTATAAATTATTAGAAAAGAACTGTCTTCTGGTGCTATCGGCTTTTTTTAAAGATCAAATTATTGGACTGAAATACAACTTTGTTCAATGGAGGTTGTATCAAAAAAATTTTTTAATATTATTGTTTAATTTTTTGGGAGGGTATTGTCTTTACATAAGCCCTAGTAACTGAATGTTAAAAAAATAAAAGGATTTCAATGGAAGATGGAACTGATTAAAAATTGTTGGATCTTAGACAAAGGAAGGGACTAACACTTGCCATTAGCAAAACAAATGAAATGGTAGAGCCCGGTGTTGACTGTTCAGCCTATGTATAAAGGAGGTTGCTGGGCTACTGAAAAACAATAATTTTTTAATAAGGTGTGTTCAACTTACTGTGTACAACCAGTCCACTCAACTTCCTCACTAAATCTGTGTCTCTGCCTTTCATCATATGATTATCTGGTAACTTACAAAAAACATTGGTGTGTTAGTCACTTGCCAACACATGAAGAACATCTCCCTAAAGTGTCTGCAAGCAAGTTAAACAGCTCACAAAATCTTAAAACTCTTAACATATTCGTTTCAACGTTAGTTTAAACAGAGATCAAATCTGCCGGCAAATGTGCTACTGCCCTCTGGTCCGAAAATACAACACAGTGTAGGGAAATGTGCCGCACAGTTACCTGTACGCCACGAGCACCACACAATGGAGGGTCCTTTCGCCGGAGCAAAACGCGATGCGTCATAGGTCTGTTGCCTTTGGCAAGAGGAGTAAGGACGACCTCATGCCGCCGATGTGGATATTATGAAGTACGCCACGGCCGCGTTCTGGGCCAACTATAAAACTGGAGCAGACGTGTCGTGGAAGGTCCCTAACACCCGTGGCTAAAGCGCTTTATTATACTCAAATGCCTTCTGGGGTCTGACTTTCAGGACTCTCAGGTATCACAACCACGACAGGTCACAGTCAAAAATGAGGACCAGAAACCACACTTACAAGGATCCCCTTGGGTGCGAGTTCACAAGTTCAGTCTTTAGTAAGACTTATTTGAAATATTTCTGATAATGACAGGAAAAATATTAGATGCTAACTACAGCCGTAATTTTTCCCGAGGACATGCAGCTTTACTGTATGATTAAATGATGATTGCGTCCTCTTGGGTAAAATATTCCGGAGGTAAAATAGTCCCCCATTCGGATCTCCGGGCGGGGACTACTCAAGAGGATGTCGTTATCAGGAGAAAGAAAACTGGCGTTCTACGGATCGGAGCGTGGAATGTCAGATCCCTTAATCGGGCAGGTAGGTTAGAAAATTTAAAAAGGGAAATGGATAGGTTAAAGTCAGATATAGTGAGAATTAGTGAAGTTCGGTGGCAGGAGGAACAAGACTTTTGGTCAGGTGATTACAGGGTTATAAATACAAAATCAAATAGAGGTAATGCAGGAGTAGGTTTAATAATGAATAAAAAAATAGGAGTGCGGGTTAGCTACTACAAACAGCATAGTGAACGCATTATTGTGGCCAAATTAGACACAAAGCCCATGCCTACTACAGTAGTACAAGTTTATATGCCAACTAGCTCTGCAGATGATGAAGAAATTGATGAAATGTATGACGAGATAAAAGAAATTATTCAGGTAGTGAAGGGAGACGAAAATTTAATAGTCATGGGTGACTGGAATTTGTCAGTAGGAAAAGGGAGAGAAGGAAACATAGTAGGTGAATGTGGATTGGGGGGAAGAAATGAAAGAGGGAGCCGCCTGGTAGAATTTTGCACAGAGCATAACTTAATCATAGCTAACACTTGGTTCAAGAACCATAAAAGAAGGTTGTATACCTGGAAGAATCCTGGAGATACTAAAAGGTATGATAGATTATATAATGGTAAGACAGAGATTTAGGAACCAGGTTTTAAATTGTAGGACATTTCCAGATATGGATTCTGACAACAATCTCTTGCTTATGAACTGCAGATTGAAACTGAAGAAACTGCAAAAAGGTGGGAATTTAAGGAGATGGGACCTGGATAAACTGAAAGAACCAGAGGTTGTAGAGAGTTTCAGGGAGACCATAAGGGAACAATTGACAGTAGAAGAAGAATGGGTAGCTCTGAGGGATGAAATAGTGAAAGCAGCAGACGATCAAGTAGGTAAAAAGACGAGGGCTAATAGAAATCCTTGGGTAACAGAAGAAATATTGAATTTAATTAATGAAAGGAGAAAATATAAAAATGCAGTAAATGAAGCAGGCAAAAAGGAATACAAACGTCTCAAAAATGAGATCGACAGGAAGCGCAAAATGGCTAAGCAGGGATGGCTAGAGGACAAATGTAAGGATGTAGAGGTTTGTCTCACTAGGGGTAAGATAGATACTGCCTACAGGAAAATTAAAGAGACCTTTGGAGAGAAGAGAACCACTTGTATGAATATCAAGAGTCAGATGGCAACCCAGTTCTAAGCAAAGAAGGGAAGGCAGAAAGGTGGAAGGAGTATATAGAGGGTTTACACAAGGACGATGTACTTGAGGACAATATTATGGAAATGGAAGAGGATGTAGATGAAGATGAAATGGGAGATAAGATACTGCGTGAAGAGTTTGACAGAGCACTGAAAGACCTGAGTCGAAACAAGGCCCCGGGAGTAGACAACATTCCATTAGAACTACTGACGGCCTTGGGAGAGCCAGTCCTGACAAAACTCTACCATCTGGTGAGCAAGGCGTATGAGACAGGTGAAATACCCTCAGACTTCAAGAACAATATAATAATTCCAGTCCCAAAGAAAGCAGGTGTTGACAGATGTGAAAATTACCGAACTATCACTTTAATAAGTCACAGCTGCAAAATACTAACGCGAATTCTTTACAGACGAATGGAAAAACTGGTAGAAGCCAACCTCGGGGAAGATCAGTTTGGATTCCGTGGAAATGTTGGAACACGTGAGGCAATACTAACCTTACGACTTATCTTAGAAGAAAGATTAAGAAAAGGCAAACCTACGTTTCTAGCATTTGTAGACTTAGAGAAAGCTTTTGACAACGTTAACTTTAATAGTCTCTTTCAAATTCTGAAGGTGGCAGGGGTAAAATACAGGGAGCGAAAGGCTATTTACAATTTGTACAGAAACCAGATGGCTGTTATAAGAGTCGAGGGGCATGAAAGGGAAGCAGTGGTTTTGAAGGGAGTGAGACAGGTTTGTAGCCTCTCCCCGATGTTATTCAATCTGTATATTGAGCAAGCAGTGAAGGAAACAAAAGAAAAATTCGGAGTAGGTATTAAAATTCATGGAGAAGAAGTAAAAACTTTGAGGTTCGCCGATGACATTGTAATTCTGTCAGAGACAGCAAAGGACTTGGAAGAGCAGTTGAACGGAATGGACAGTGTCTTGAAAGGAGGATATAAGATGAATATCAACAAAAGCAAAACGAGGATAATGGAATATAGTCAAATTAAATCGGATGATTTTGAGGGAATTAGATTAGGAAATGAGACACTTAAAGTAGTAAAGGAGTTTTGCTATTTAGGGAGTAAAATAACTGATGATGGTCGAAGTAGAGAGGATATAAAATGTAGACTGGCAATGGCAAGGAAATAGTTTCTGAAGAAGAGAAATTTGTTAACATCGAGTATAGATTTAAGTGTCAGGAAGTCGTTTCTGAAAGTATTTGTATGGAGTGTAGCCATGTATGGAAGTGAAACATGGACGATAACTAGTATGGACAAGAAGAGAATAGAAGCTTTCGAAATGTGGTGCTACAGAAGAATGCTGAAGATAAGGTGGGTAGATCACGTAACTAATGAGGAAGTATTGAATAGGATTGGGGAGAAGAGAAGTTTGTGGCACAACTTGACTCTAAGAAGGGATCGGTTGGTATGACATGTTTTGAGGCATCAAGGGATCACAAATTTAGCATTGGAGGGCAGCGTGGAGGGTAAAAATCGTAGAGGGAGACCAAGAGACGAATACACTAAGCAGATTCAGAAGGATGTAGGTTGCAGTGGGTACTGGGAGATGAAGAAGCTTGCACAGGATAGAGTAGCATGAAGAGCTGCATCAAACCAGTCTCAGGACTGAAGACCACAACAACACAACAACGACTCACCATGTGCATCAGTAGGGCGACAGTAAATGAGCGTCCGAGAGGAGCAAAGATCAAAGTTCGATGGGATGCATGTATTAAACTTTACAAAATGGACATCGTCTATACTCAAGAAACGTTCGAAACAAACCATCTACTTGCACCATGAACACCGGATGGGAAATGGCGCGCCACAGTGATCACAAAGGTTCGCACCATCAAGATCGAAGGCGAAATCCTTGGGAGTTACAATCCGTGCAGGACGCTCAGCTAGGCATCCACACTTAAAGAATGCGTATGGAGTCATACTGGTGTAACGGGGCGATGAGTACTGGTGGAATGTGGTGTTGAAGCAACAGAATGCGAAGCAGTGTGTCTTGGAGTTTATAGTGAAACTGGCTATCCTTGAAGAGTGCAGACGCAGATAGTGCGATAGTACGTTTTATAGGCACGTAAGAAACAAACATCTAGAGGCTGAATTTGTCCAGTGGTTTCAGGTGGCATGAATTGCAATGTCACAGATTTTTCAGGGGGGATAGTTTTCACTAAAGGAATGTGCTTTTTGCACACCGATCACGAATCAAGCAAAAGGAAGTTATTTTGAACAGCTATTGGCAAAAAGCAGTGCTTTTCCCATAGTTTTAGTTCTCTTACAGTGATTTTCCCACTCTTATTTGCTATGACGTAAATATTATCTATTGTCGTTGCCAGATAAGGCACACGAGAAAAAATCGTTGAGGCAGAGCAAGTCCAACTTCTCGCACAGTAAATAAATTTTCAGCAAATTTACCATCCAGATTAAGAGTTGGCATAATTGCATACGACTGCGTTAAGGCATTTCTGTGAGTTTATTTCGATACAACCCTCTTGATTTCTCCTTCAATCCCTTTGATACGCGTTTCCTCCTGAAATCCCGGCTGATCCAAGTGAAAACAAATTCCTTACTGAACGACTGGATAAGTTTGTTTATCTCATCTACAAATTTTCGGGCTGATTCAGCAGTTTGCTGTGGATCGTCAGGTTGGCGTTTTATTTGAAATTCCATTATCCTACGTCTTCCAGTTCTGTATAAATACTTGAAGATATGTAATCATCCACTGCTTCCCTTGAAACCATTGCAATCTATGTTGTGCGCAAGCAGACGTGAATAACATAGCAGGTCACTGTCATGCACATTTTGTAAGATATATCGAGCATTCTTGAAAAGCGCAAACACCACTTTTTGTAAGAAGAACGTGTTGTCCTCCATTGAATATCTGTAGTTTTTCTTATACACTGCGGCCTTATTCGAAATCTGTTCATAATTGTTGTTTTACTGTCTCGTGGATGATCTTCCATATATGTAATTATGTTAAGAACCGACTCCTTGGACAAAAATTGTCCTTCACCACTTTGTACTGGAGACAAGATTTGTGGTTGACTATCCCTGTGTGTGTGTGTGTGTGTGTGTGTGTGTGTGTGTGAGTGATTGTGTCTGGACACCATGGCCGCTACACACCAAGGCGGTCAAACCCATTACACAAGTGGAAAGAAACGAATGTGGAGAAAATAACTAAAACTGTTGTCATACTGTGGGGAGGAAAAATACAAAATGACAATGATTCACTTCCGATCCCATCATTGACGTTGACCTACAGAATCACAATCTCACACGCTTTAAGACAATGGAGAAAGGGTGAAAGGTAATATATATGGGATTAAACAGACGTAAAACAACAGAAGATCTAATAAAAGGCAGAGAGAAAATATAACTGGCTCATAACTTACAAAAGAATTTGGTGACCTAGTCAGCCTGTTAACACATTAGGAACAGCATCCTAAAACTTAAGGAAACAAATTGGACAAATCACAAGACCTTAAAGCTCTTATCATATTCAAAATGGTTCAAATGGCTCTGAGCACTATGGGACTTAACATCTATGGTCATCAGTCCCCTAGAACTTAGAACTACTTAAACCTAACTAACCTAAGGACATAACACAACACCCAGCCATCACGAGGCAGAGAAAATCCCTGACCCCGCCGGGAATCGAACCCGGGAACCCGGGCGTGGATAGCGAGAACGCTACCGCACGACCACGAGATGCGGGCCATATCACATTCGTTTGAACGTTACCTGCAATGGAGAACAGATCTGTCAGCGAATCTGACACCGCCTTCTGGTCGGAAAATAAAACGAAGTCTAATAATATGTGGCACCACAAACACTCTCGCCGGAGCAAGAATACATGCGTCATAGGGATGCGGTCATGGCCAAAACGAGTAAGAAGGATCTCGTTCCGTCGACATGGCTGGAAATAGGTACGCCACCGCCGCATTGTGGGCTTTATAAAACGCAGCTTTTTGTCTGTCACTGTCAGCCACTGATTCTCCCATAGGCGCATGACACTATATCTGAAATGCAAGGCCGTGGTATGCAGCGGGATGGCACACTGAAATAAGTGAGCATCACGACACGTCTCATTGGCTGCTAGATTTATCATTTCCTTCCCACGATATACATGTGCCCTGGTGCCCAGCAGAATGACACTTCCTTCCCCATCCGTTGCAGATGGAGAAGAATGTCCTGCATATTCTGGACTACTTTATCTACTGGGTACAAGCGCTTTAGAGAGTCAAGGGCACTCAGAGAATCGAAACAGGCAGGGAATTTAGCACTTGACGCATATCTCGACTGATCCAGTGCCCAAAAAAATTTTACATGATTCCGCGTCAAATACGGTAATGTCTCGAGACAATCGGACGTTGAGGACACGATTAGAGAAAACAATGGAGCTATCAAGGTCCCCCTATTTCGACCCATCTGTAAAGACAGCTATAAGACTGTGGTGCTCAGTTAAAACGTCATAATATAATATATCAAGAACATATGGAGGAGTGCTGTTTCTGTACCAAATCTAGAATTCCTCTGGGAATCTGCAGTAAACATGGTGGCAGGCGGTTAAACCCTGGATTTTGGGGTCGTATGTACTCCACACCAAGTGACTGCAGCACAAGCTGCAGGCTAACCGCCAACACAGTCGTAGCTCTTGTACGATTGGAGAAAAGGCGTTCCACAGGTGGGCAAGCAACAGTGTGGTACACAGGTGGAATCGTATCTACGAGGAACTTACTTGCCTGACGCACCATGGTAAGCTTCCACCAGACAGTGAGGGGCGGTTTCCCAGCCTCAGTACAGAGACTGGTTAGGGGGCTGGTTGTGTAAGCACTGGTGGCCAGCATAATGCCATCATGTCGGAGAGCGTCAATAATCTTCAGGCAACAAGGACTCAATGACCAGTAGACTGTGCACCCGTAGCCCAGCTGTGCACGCACAAAATCCCTATAAATCTGGATCTGACGCGCCCTTTCTGCTCTGACTGGGTATGGGCCTTGTTTTGTAAGCACTGGTGGCCAGTTTAATGCTATCATGTCGGAGAGCGTCAATAATCTTCAGGTAACAAGGCCTCGCTGACCAGTAGACTGTCCATCCATAGTCTAGCTGTGAACGCACAAAAGCCCTATAAATCTGGATCTGAGGCGCCCTTTCTGCACTAACTGGGTATGGGCCTTGTTGTGTAAGCACTGGTGGTCAGTTTAATGCTATCATGTTGGAGAACGTCAATAATCTTCAGGTAACAAGGCCTCGCTGACCAGTACACTGTCCATCCATAGTCTAGCTGTGAACGCACGAAAGCCTTATAAATCTGGATCTGACGCGCCCTTTCTGCTCTGACTGTGTATGGGCCTTGTTTTGTAAGCACTGGTGGCCAGATTAATGCCATCATGTCGGAGAGCGTCAATAATCTTCAGGCAACAATTCCTCAATGACCAGTAGACTGTGCATCTGTAGCCCAGCTGTGAACGCACAAAAGCCCTATAAATCTGGATCTGAAGCGCCCTGTCTGCTCTGACTGGGTATGGGCCTTTTTTTGTAAGCACTGGTGGCCAGTTTAATGCTATCATGTCGGAGAGCGTCAATAATCTTCAGGTAACAAGGCCTCGCTGACCAGTAGACTGTCCACCCATAGTCTAGCTGTGAACGCACAAAAGCCCTGAAAATCTGGATCTGACGCGCCCTTTCTGCTCTGACTGGGTATGGGCCTTGTTTTGTAAGCACTGGTGGCCAGGGTAATGCTATCATGTCGGAGAGCGTCAATAATCTTCAGCTAACAAGGCTTCGCTGACCAGTATACTGTCCATCCATAGTCTAGCTGTGAACGCAGAAAAGCCCTATAAATCTGGATCTGAGGCGCCCTTTCTGCTCTGACTGGGTATGGGCCTTGTTTTGTAAGCACTGGTGGCCAGTTTAATGCCATCATGTCGGAGAGCGTCAATAATCTTCAGGTAACAAGGCCTCGCTGACCAGTTGACTGTCCATCCATAGTCTAGCTGTGAACGCAGAAAAGCCCTATAAATCTGGATCTGACGCGCCCTTTCTGCTCTGACTGTGTATGGGCCTTGTTTTGTAAGCACTGGTGGCCAGTTTAATGCTATCATGTCGGAGTGCGTCAATAATCTTCAGCTAACAAGGCCTCGCTGACCAGTAGACTGTCCATCCATAGTCTAGCTGTGAACGCACAAAAGCCCTATAATTCTGGATATGTGGCGCCCTTTCTGCTCCGTCTGGGTATGGGCCTTGTTTTGTAAGCACTGGTGGCCAGTTTAATGCTATCATGTCGGAGAGCGTCAATAATCTTCAGCTAACAAGGCCTCGCTGACCAGTAGACTGTCCATCCATAGTCTAGCTGTGAACGCAGAAAAGCCCTATAAATCTGGATCTGACGCGCCCTTTCTGCTCTGACTGGGTATGTGCCATGTTTTGAAAGCACTGGTGGCCAGTTTAATGCTATCGTGTCGGAGAGCATCAATAATCTTCAGCTAACAAGGCCTCGCTGACCAGTAGACTGTCCATCCATAATCTAGCTGTGAACGCAGAAAAGCCCTATGAATCTGGATCTGACGCGCCCTTTCTGCTCTGACTGGGTATGGGCCTTGTTTTGTAAGCACTGGTGGCCAGTTTAATGCTATCATGTTGGAGAACGTCAATAATCTTCAGGTAACAAGGCCTCGCTGACCAGTACACTGTCCATCCATAGTCTAGCTGTGAACGCACAAAAGCCCTATAAATCTGGATCTGACGCGCCCTTTCTGCTCTGACTGTGTATGGGCCTTGTTTTGTAAGCACTGGTGGCCAGATTAATGCCATCATGTCGGAGAGCGTCAATAATATTCAGGCAACAATTCCTCAATGACCAGTAGACTGTGCATCTGTAGCTCAGCTGTGAACGCAGAAAAGCCCTTTAAATCTGGATCTGACGCGCCCTTTCTGCTCTGACTGGGTATGGGCCTTGTTTTGTAAGCACTGGTGGCCAGTTTAATGCTATCATGTTGGAGAACGTCAATAATCTTCAGGTAACAAGGCCTCGCTGACCAGTACACTGTCCATCCATAGTCTAGCTGTGAACGCACAAAAGCCCTATAAATCTGGATCTGACGCGCCCTTTCTGCTCTGACTGTGTATGGGCCTTGTTTTGTAAGCACTGGTGGCCAGATTAATGCCATCATGTCGGAGAGCGTCAATAATCTTCAGCTAACAAGGCCTCGCTGACCGGTAGACTGTCCATTCATAGTCTAGCTGTGAACACACAAAAGCCCTATAATTCTGGATATGTGGCGCCCTTTCTGCACTGACTGGGTATGGGCCTTGTTGCGTAAGCACTGGTGGCCAGTTTAATGCTATCATGTTGGAGAACGTCAATAATCTTCAGGTAACAAGGCCTCGCTGACCAGTACACTGTCCATCCATAGTCTAGCTGTGAACGCACAAAAGCCCTATAAATCTGGATCTGACGCGCCCTTTCTGCTCTGACTGGGTATGGGCCTTGTTTTGTAAGCACTGGTGGCCAGTTTAATGCTATCATGTCGGAGAGCGTCAATAATCTTCAGGTAACAAGGCCTCGCTGACCAGTAGACTGTCCACCCATAGTCTAGCTGTGAACGCACAAAAGCCCTATAAATCTGGATCTGAGGCGCCCTTTCTGCACTGACTGGGTATGGGCCTTGTTGTGTAAGCACTGGTGGCCAGTTTAATGCTATCATGTTGGAGAACGTCAATAATTTTCAGGTAACAAGGCCTCGCTGACCAGTACACTGTCCATCCATAGTCTAGCTGTGAACGCACAAAAGCCCTATAAATCTGGATCTGACGCGCCCTTTCTGCTCTGACTGGGTATGGGCCTTGTTTTGTAAGCACTGGTGGCCAGATTAATGCCATCATGTCGGAGAGCGTCAATAATCTTCAGGCAACAATTCCTCAATGACCGGTAGACTGTGCATCTGTAGCCCAGCTGTGAACGCACAAAAGCCCTATAAATCTGGATCTGAAGCGCCCTGTCTGCTCTGACTGGGTATGGGCCTTTTTTTGTAAGCACTGGTGGCCAGTTTAATGCTATCATGTCGGAGAGCGTCAATAATCTTCAGCTAACAAGGCCTCGCTGACCAGTAGACTGTCCATCCATAGTCTAGCTGTGAACGCACAAAAGCCCTATAAATCTGGATCTGACGCGCCCTTTCTGCACTGACTGGGTATGGGCCTTGTTGTGTAAGCACTGGTGGCCAGTTTAATGCTATCATGTCGGAGAGCGTCAATAATCTTTAGGTAACAAGGCCTCGCTGACCAGTAGACTGTCCACCCATAGTCTAGCTGTGAACGCACAAAAGCCCTATAAATCTGGATCTGAGGCGCCCTTTCTGCACTGGCTGGGTATGGGCCTTGTTGTGTAAGCACTGGTGGCCAGCTTAATGCTATCATGTTGGAGTGCGTCAATAATCTTCAGCTAACAAGGCCTCGCTGACCAGTAGACTGTCCATCCATAGTCTAGCTGTGAACGCAGAAAAGCCCTATAAATCGGGATCTGACGCGCCCTTTCTGCTCTGACTGTGTATGGGCTTTGTTTTGTAAGCACTGGTGGCCAGTTTAATGCTATCATGTCGGAGTGCGTCAATAATCTTCAGCTAACAAGGCCTCGCTGACCGGTAGACTGTCCATTCATAGTCTAGCTGTGAACACACAAAAGCCCTATAATTCTGGATATGTGGCGCCCTTTCTGCTCCGACTGGGTATGGGCCTTGTTTTGTAAGCACTGGTGGCCAGTTTAATTCTATCATGTCGGAGAGCGTCAATAATCTTCATGTAACAAGGCTTCGCTGACCAGTAGACTGTCCATCCATAGTCTAGCTGTGAACGCAGAAAAGCCCTATAAATCTGGATCTGACGCGCCCTTTCTGCTCTGACTGGGTATGGGCCTTGTTTTGTAAGCACTGGTGGCCAGTTTAATGCTATCATGTCGGAGAGCGTCAATAATCTTCAGCTAACAAGGCCTCGCTGACCAGTAGACTGTCCATCCATAGTCTAGCTGTGAACACACAAAAGCCCTATAATTCTGGATATGTGGCGCCCTTTCTGCTCCGACTGGGTATGGGCCTTGTTTTGTAAGCACTGGTGGCCAGTTTAATTCGATCATGTCGGAGAGCGTCAATAATCTTCATGTAACAAGGCTTCGCTGACCAGTAGACTGTCCATCCATAGACTAGCTGTGAACGCAGAAAAGCCCTATAAATCTGGATCTGACGCGCCCTTTCTGCTCTGACTGGGTATGGGCCTTGTTTTGTAAGCACTGGTGGCCAGTTTAATGCTATCATGTCGGAGAGCGTCAATAATCTTCAGCTAACAAGGCCTCGCTGACCAGTAGACTGTCCATCCATAGTCTAGCTGTGAATGCAGAAATGCCCTATAAATCTGGATCTGAGGCGCCCTTTCTGCTCTGACTGGGTATGGGCCTTGTTTTGTAAGCACTGGTGGCCAGTTTAATGCTATCATGTCGGAGAGCGTCAATAATCTTCAGCTAACAAGGCCTCGCTGACCAGTAGACTGTCCACCCATAGTCTAGCTGTGAACGCACAAAAGCCCTATAAATCTGGATCTGAGGCGCCCTTTCTGCTCTGACTGGGTATGGGCCTTGTTTTGTAAGCACTGGTGGCCAGGTTAATGCTATCATGTCGGAGAGCGTCAATAATCTTCAGGTAACAAGGCCTCACTGACCAGTAGACTGTCCACCCATAGTCTAGCTGTGAACGCACAAAAGCCCTATAAATCTGGATCTGAGGCGCCCTTTCTGCACTGACTGGGTATGGGCCTTGTTGTGTAAGCACTGGTGGCCAGCTTAATGCTATCATGTTGGAGTGCGTCAATAATCTTCAGCTAACAAGGCCTCGCTGACCAGTAGACTGTCCATCCATAGTCTAGCTGTGAACGCAGAAAAGCCCTATAAATCGGGATCTGACGCGCCCTTTCTGCTCTGACTGTGTATGGGCTTTGTTTTGTAAGCACTGGTGGCCAGTTTAATGCTATCATGTCGGAGTGCGTCAATAATCTTTAGGTAACAAGGCCTCGCTGACCGGTAGACTGTCCATTCATAGTCTAGCTGTGAACACACAAAAGCCCTATAATTCTGGATATGTGGCGCCCTTTCTGCTCCGACTGGGTATGGGCCTTGTTTTGTAAGCACTGGTGGCCAGTTTAATTCTATCATGTCGGAGAGCGTCAATAATCTTCATGTAACAAGGCTTCGCTGACCAGTAGACTGTCCATCCATAGTCTAGCTGTGAACGCAGAAAAGCCCTATAAATCTGGATCTGACGCGCCCTTTCTGCTCTGACTGGGTATGGGCCTTGTTTTGTAAGCACTGGTGGCCAGTTTAATGCTATCATGTCGGAGAGCGTCAATAATCTTCAGCTAACAAGGCCTCGCTGACCAGTAGACTGTCCATCCATAGTCTAGCTGTGAACACACAAAAGCCCTATAATTCTGGATATGTGGCGCCCTTTCTGCTCCGACTGGGTATGGGCCTTGTTTTGTAAGCACTGGTGGCCAGTTTAATTCGATCATGTCGGAGAGCGTCAATAATCTTCATGTAACAAGGCTTCGCTGACCAGTAGACTGTCCATCCATAGACTAGCTGTGAACGCAGAAAAGCCCTATAAATCTGGATCTGACGCGCCCTTTCTGCTCTGACTGGGTATGGGCCTTGTTTTGTAAGCACTGGTGGCCAGTTTAATGCTATCATGTCGGAGAGCGTCAATAATCTTCAGCTAACAAGGCCTCGCTGACCAGTAGACTGTCCATCCATAGTCTAGCTGTGAATGCAGAAATGCCCTATAAATCTGGATCTGAGGCGCCCTTTCTGCTCTGACTGGGTATGGGCCTTGTTTTGTAAGCACTGGTGGCCAGTTTAATGCTATCGTGTCGGAGAGCGTCAATAATCTTCATGCGAACAAGGCCTCGCTGACCAGTAGACCGTCCATCCATAATCTAGCTGTGAACGCAGAAAAGCCCTATGAATCTGGATCTGACGCGCCCTTTCTGCTCTGACTGGGTATGGGCCTTGTTTTGTAAGCACTGGTGGCCAGTTTAATGCTATCATGTCGGAGAGCGACAATATTCTTCAGCTAACAAGGCCTCGCTGACCAGTAGACTGTCCATCCATAGTCTAGCTGTGAACACACAAAAGCCCTATAAATCTGGATCTGACGTGCCCTGTCTGCTCTGACTGGGTATGGGCCTTGTTTTGTAAGCACTGGTGGCCAGTTTAATGCTATCATGTCGGAGAGCGTCAATAATCTTCAGGTAACAAGGCATCGCTGACCAGTAGACTGTGTATCCATAGTCTAGCTCTGAACGCACAAAAGCCCTATAAATCTGGATCTGACGCGCCCTTTCTGCTCTGACTGGGTATGGGCCTTGTTTTGTAAGCACTGGTGGCCAGTTTAATGCCATCATGTCTGAGAGAGTCAATAATCTTCAGCTAACAAGGCGTCGCTGACCAGTAGACTGTCCATCCATAGTCTAGCTGTGAACGCACAAAAGCCCTTTAAATCTGGATCTGAGGCGCCCTTTCTGCTCTGACTGGGTATGGGCCTTGTTTTGTAAGCACTGGTGGCCAGTTTAATGCTATCATGTCTGAGAGCGTCAATAATCTTCAGGTAACAAGGCCTCGCTGACCAGTAGACTGTCCATCCATAGTCTAGCTGTGAACGCAGAAAAGCCCTATAAATCTGGATCTGAGGCGCCCTTTCTGCTCTGACTGGGTATGTGCCATGTTTTGTAAGCACTGGTGGCCAGTTTAATGCTATCATGTCGGAGAGCGTCAATAATCTTCAGGTAACAAGGCCTCGCTGACCAGTAGACTGTCCATCCATAGTCTAGCTGTGAACGCAGAAAAGCCCTATAAATCTGGATCTGACGCGCCCTTTCTGCTCTGACTGGGTATGTGCCTTGTTTTGTAAGCACTGGTGGCCAGTTTAATGCTATCGTGTCGGAGAGCGTCAATAATCTTCAGCGAACAAGGCCTCGCTGACCAGTAGACTGTCCATCCATAATCTAGCTGTGAACGCAGAAAAGCCCTATGAATCTGGATCTGACGCACCCTTTCTGCTCCGACTGGGTATGGGCCTTGTTTTGTTAGCACTGGTGGCCAGGTTAATGCTATCATGTCGGAGAGCGTCAATAATCTTCAGGTAACAAGGCCTCGCTGACCAGTAGACTGTCCATCCATAGTCTAGCTGTGAACGCAGAAAAGCCCTATAAATCTGGATCTGACGCGCCCTTTCTGCTCTTACTGGGTTTGAGCCTTGTTTTGTAAGCACTGGTTGCCAGTTTAATGCTATCATGTCGGAGAGCGTCAATAATCTTCAGGTAACAAGGCCTCGTTGACCAGTAGACTGTCCATCCATAGTCTATTCATGAACACACAAAGGCTCTATAAATCTGGAGCTGATGCACCCTGCCCACTCTCCAAGACCTGCAGCTTAGGCACTTATTCGGTGTCTTCTGGGTTCTGGCTTTCAGACCTCTCAAGTGTTGTATCCACGACAGTTTGGAGTCAAGAATGAGACCCAGTAACCATATGGAATCTGTACAGTGTAGAGTGGTGTCCCTCATATGCTTGTCAAATGAATTAAAAATACGAAGAGAACGATTGAAGGGAATGCACATACTTTTTTCTGCATAAAACTGAAAACGCAGCACGCCCAACCTAGCTAATGTTTCGAGTTTGTAGAGAAATAATTTACAGTCAGGATCTTGGAAATTATGTTGCACTAGCGATCTGTAGGATGCTGCCTAGTGCTCGATATCGAGAAGTACCGCGATAGTGGTACGATATTATGGCGAACAATGCGAAAATACATGTGTTCTTGTGATCCCTGAGTCTGGAGATGTGTGTAGAAAAGCGAGCAAACAAGGGAGCACGTTCGGATCAGAAATAGTAACGTGTTTGTGCCTAGGGGAAACGAGTCCGAATTTGTAGAACAGTTATGAGAGCGACTTTGTTCTGCTGAGGGTGTTCTGGTAGCGCATTGGGTGTGAATGGCTTGTGATCATGGGCTGCAGGAAAATATCTAGTGTTGTGAGGAGTATATATGGTACTGTCTGTCTTCGCAGAATATGAACAAATGATGTAAAAGGGATGATTTTGTTTGGTGCAGGATACGAATTGAATGTTTACCACATCGACATGGTATGCGGTGATATATTGCTAGGTTGGAGATCGGTTTCTCGCACTAATATTCAAGCTCCTGTCCTTGGTGGGAGAGGAGTGTACTTGGAGTGTTTCCATATCTGACGATATGTAGGGTACATGGTGATATGTTGAAGGGTCACATGCTAATATCCCATTCTTATATTCAAGCTCCTGCCCTCAGTGGGAGAGCAGTGTAAATGTGCCCTTCCATATTTGATGATATGTATGGTAGTTTGTAAGATTTTATTGCCAGTACAATATGACGATCTGTGTAAAATAACCGCTGAAAATCTCGTCTGCAGAAGGAAGAAATGCAGACAGTGATTCGATACCAGCAGCGTCAGTAATTCAGCGCGTAAATTCGATAAGAACCAATCATAATGCTCGATTCATACACATCCTTTGTGCTGGGATGTAGAAGCCTCAACATAGCGGAGGGAACGTTTGTGTGTGTTGAAAGCATGAAGGGTAACACGTGATGGATAGGGTACCACGTTAGATCCGAGAGGAAGACTGCATTCGAAGATATTCAGCGCTTTTTTTGTAAACAGGTTCTGTAAGGGCACGAATTTCCGTGCATTCGAACTGAGACATTAACTATTTCTGGGACACTATACAATTTCCACAAGGTCGACTCGGTTCTTATTTTCTTACACACTCATGTGACAACAGCAAAAGATCGAGAACCTTGTTGGATGCGCTTGCAATGGTTTGTAGCTACGCTCGCACACTTCGTGGCGTTGTGTCAGTCACGCTAGGCAGTTAAGCATGGTTAAACACGTCGCTAATGTCACGCTAGGAACAGTACACCCTGTGCTACTCTGTCATCAACGGTACAGACCTTTTCTGACGAGAGGCGTCTCGCATATGAGACCGACGTGAGCGTGCCTTGGAGTTCTGTGATGTCAGTATAACACTGACTGTATACTCGAAAACAGAAACAACTTTCACCTACATTGGCGTGAGAGCGATGGGTCGAGCTGGCTTACATCAAGCGGTGGTTCACTGCAGTTTCAGTGCGGGCACCTCTGGAGCGTCTGCGCTCCCATCCGGTAGCGTCAGCAATGGTGCCTAGGTGAGCATGTATTTCGAGAGGTATTTCTCAGGTACCAAGTATGAAAGGGATGTTGCCACTCAAGGGCATCTGTGTGTGGTTTGACAGTGTATGGCTGCGTCACTTCACGGGGTTGCAGGTTGCCTCCTGTGGGGTCTACTGGACATGGGGTGGCTTATGGTGTCTGCATACGTTGTTTGCGTATCTGTTACATTTCTTTGTGAGAAGGTCTGTAGTCTGCGCTATGCATTATTTGGACATTTTATGAATACTGAGTGTGTCTATACATGAGTGTACTGCATTATTTAGGAGTCTGCATGTCTGTACTGAGATTATTTCGGTAAATTAGGAGTTGTTTGCGTGTATGCAGAGCGTTATTTAGGAATAGTTTACTGGTCTATTGGCTGTGTGGTGTGACCCCAAGCATGTATTTTGTATGTGTGATAAATATACTCCATCCCTAAATAAATTGTTCCAAAATAAATAAAGTACACCCCTTCTTTACTCTCTCTAGCAGCCCAGAGCAGGCTGAGTTATTTTCGCACCATTTTCCCCCTCCAGACCACCATCTTGAATTATGTCACAGGAGGCATGACAGTACCCTCTGGTGTCAGTAGTGTGTACTAGGTCAGTTGGAGTCTAGTGGAGACACTGCCTGCAAAGTAAAAACTTATGTCCAGCATAGGCAGAGTCGTTTTCCTGTCATTTAACCCCACCATCTTGGATTACATCACGAAATGGATGACAGCACCCTCTGGTGGTGGTACTGTGTACTAGGTCCAGACCTCATGGTGAACACAATTTTTGTCGTCATCTTGGATAAGAGTACTTGCATCATCAGCTGACGTCATATCTTCCATCTTGGATTACATCACAGAATGAAGACAGTGCCCTCTTGTGGTGGTAGTGTGTACTAGGTTAGTTGAAGTGCGGACCTTTTGGCGAACATACTGGATGGTGGAGCTGCCTCTAATTGTTTAAATAAAGGCATGTGCCTGATTTTGACAGTTGATGATTAGAAAGCATGTTTGCAGTCTTTTAGCTGGATTATTATTTTGACCATTAACGAGTTGTTTGGCTGCTGAATAGCCGACTCTACTAGGGTCAGATTGTCGACAGTGGACCGAATTCTTCTGATCCACACTGAGAGCTACTAAGGAGTTGTGTGGTCTCTAACAACCAGATCAGACGTCATTCAACCATTCGCTCCAGGGTCTTCCTTATACATCTTATTAAGGCGACACTTCGGTAACTACTGGGACATGTGAGGTCATTTCCTGATTAGGGGAGAGGGATCGAAATTGTCTCTCTACACGAGTTGATGAAGTTGTCAGTCCGCCATATCAGATTAAAACTTTCGAGGACGATATCGATTGACACTGTTGGTACATGTCGAAGTCGGCAGTACCGGATTTTCTCGAGACGAGATGCAGCATCACGAGTCTCAGACAGTGCCGATTCCGTCTCCAGCATGGAGAAAGGGCAGATGTAAGATACAGAATTGTGTGATCTGAAGCTCAGTTTCCGTCTCTGCAGTAGTATGGTAGTGGCGATATGCTGGATCCTGTTGGCATTGGCAGTAGTCGCTGCAAAATGCCCTGTCACAGTCTGAACGATGTCTCAGGGCGTTGTTTAGAGACAACCCTTTTTCAGCACTGCTGCTACTGCTGCTACTGTTAGTAAATAATTTTGTTCGTTAGAAATGCTTCTGATGTCGCCCCATACTTTTGTAGAAAACGTGGATCTGCTGATAGAGTCCAGGAACGTTTGTCATGGTCTTTTCTTCCTCTCCTTAGTTACTCGTCGAACATTGGCCCTCGTGACCCAAGCGTCTATGAGGTGTTTGGTTTTGGACAGTACTGAAGTCGCTGAAGACCACACCCCTGTGCCAGTTGCTGTGCAGCACTCACTGCGCCACCAAAGAACCAGTTGCCTCCTAAGGTGACCTGAGGACTTTGGGATCGATAAGTCAGCGGCTTGATGGATCACTTGAGTGATGTAGTCCACCCACTCCTTGACGTTTTCACAGTTTTCAAAAAATCCAGCTGACTGAATAGGTCCAGTTAGCTGTACTGATTATTCCTTTCAGTGGCTTCTCTTGAAGCAGTCTTCTATCCAGTAGGTGGATACACACTGAGAAGTGGTCGCTGGAATGAAGGTCATCAGCGAACAGTGTCCACAAGGGCTGGAGAGCAGAAATGAGTGGGTGGACCTGTATTGGGAATGCACACCTCGTGAGACGTCATGAGGTTCTCCAGAATCCGACCCTGAGAGCAAGTAAGGATCGAAGCCCACTAGACGAAATGGTTGGGGGAGTTGTTCCAAAAGATCCATCCATTAGTTCTTTTAGAATCATTCCCAACGAGTGGAGGTAAATAGTGAACAAACTGTGATACATGGATTAGAAACACACCTGCTTGTAAGTCAGTAGCTAGGAGGAGATCAGAGGTACACGCTGCTGACAAAGTGACCCCTCCCATGATCCTTTCCCAAGTCAGGTCATTCTTGTGATAGAGTCTATAGCACCGCTGGACAGGGGCATCAGACACTTTAAGATGTGTTTCCTGCAGACACAAGCATAAGAGCGTTCCTGTGCTAGCAGTTTCAGTTTCTCCATATGTATCCCGAATCTATTAATGTTCAACTATCGGATGGTAGCCATCAATAATGGGGGTAATACTTTCATCCTGACTCTCTGTTTGGGAGGGGAGCACACAATTGGTGGAGGCTCAGAGATGATTAGTCCAGTCCGACATCAAGGTCCATCGCCTCTAAAGATGAATCTAGATAGACACCAGAGAATGACGTCGACATCGTCAGCCTGTTTACTCACCGACTCCATCAATGGTGAACACTTTGCCTATGAGTTTTTGCCCTGGGTAGGCTTCAGAGCCACAACCGTAGCTGCAGTTGTGGCAGCACTGGATGTCGTACTACACTGCACCTTTGGAGGGGCATGGAGCTTTGCAGCATTGGAAATGACAGCCTTTCCTTAAGTTCTGGGAGGAGATACAGACGAGAAATAACTGCAGCAGCTCAACTGCAATGACAAACGCAGGTACTAGCACTGACACTAACAACCTTCGTTCGTGTAGCACCATCAACTTTCAGCACCAGCTGTATAAGAGCTGTAGCAAAGGAGGTAGTGAACCAGCTTTATACATTTTTCTGAACTCACCATATGGTATGTGCTTCATAGTCTTAAGCTCTTGTATCTACCGTTCTTCCAGATATACACTGCAATCCTCTGTTTGGGAGGGGAGCACACAATTGGTGGAGGCTCAGAGATGATTAGTCCAGTCCGACATCAAGGTCCATCGCCTCTAAAGATGAATCTAGATAGACACCAGAGAATGACGTCGACATCGTCAGCCTGTTTACTCACCGTCTCCATCAATGGTGAACACTTTGCCTATGAGTTTTTGCCCTGGGTAGGCTTCAGAGCCACAACCGTAGCTGCAGTTGTGGCAGCACTGGATGTCGTACTACACTGCACCTTTGGAGGGGCATGGAGCTTTGCAGCATTGGAAATGACAGCCTTTCCTTAAGTTCTGGGAGGAGATACAGGCGAGAAATAACTGCAGCAGCTCAACTGCAATGACAAACGCAGGTACTAGCACTGACACTAACAACCTTCGTTCGTGTAGCACCATCAACTTTCAGCACCAGCTGTATAAGAGCTGTAGCAAAGGAGGTAGTGAACGTTGGCTTTATACATTTTTCTGAACTCACCATATGGTATGTGCTTCATAGTCTTAAGCTCTTGTATCTACCGTTCTTCCAGATATACACTGCAATCCAGACTCCAGGCAGGCTGAGCCCCATAGCAATTCACAGACTTGAACAAGTTACTCTTTCGTGTGCGGCCTTAAATCGTTGCTTCTACCTCACATTGAAGAGTACATTCAAGAGTATTGACATTTGAAGCGACACATTGCATAGGGGACATAAGGCCATCATACGAGGCAAAGGAAACCTGCCTCAATGTGCTCAGAAAGTTTCATTCTTTTAAATGTCAGGATAAAAAGAAACGAATTTTACAAGATTACCATCCAACCTAGTCATGATTTTTTGCACATCGACTATACCTTCTGGAGTCCTTGGGAATGTCCATCAGATCCCTGCAAGTCACAACAACTTTGCTGTAATCCAAGGTGCCATGCAGCTCAGTTACAATGGCCAATTCCCACAGGGAATGAGGTTTCTCGAGGTTCTTAACTTGTTGCGAACTATACGTTTCTACAGTGTCCTACTATGCAGTCGCTTAACTGATTTTAAAGTGCCGTCAAAGTTCTCTAAGCCTTTTAGAATATAGAAAAGCGAAAATTGATCGAAGCTGCTCTCTCTCATTTTCACTATTAAAAACACATTCGGACGAACAGCACTCGTTTTGTTACTAGAATCAAAACTCTTCCAATTAACTCCAGGGTCAGGAAGACTGGTTACACGAGCCTCTTGTTTGGTTGGGTGTTGGTACCTACCAGTATCAACCATTTCCGCTGCGACGAGAAGAGGAGTGTTTTGATACTCCCAAGAGCAGCTAGGGAAATAAGTCTACCTAGACAGAGCCCCGCATGCCCGGCTAAGCCTTGTACAACTGGGGTGTGGCAGGCCCCCAGATGTTCCAACTCGACAGGCACGTGTCTCATCGGTGCGCAGCACACCTTGAAATTTAGAGGTTTTACATATAAGTTGTTTTATATAGAGGTTTCTACCATTCTCGCGATCCAGGTGGTCAAGCCAAGATCCCCATTTCCTGTGACACACGATATTCCATCTCTGCGCTGCATGGTGGTCGCTGAAGCATGCCCAGATATTATGGTGACAGAAAGCAGGCGGTATCCAGCTGAGAATCACATGGTTGCAAATGCTGTACCCAGCAGACGAATGCTGAGCCCCAAAGGGTGCTCCCTACCCTACAGGGATGATATATGGCTCGACGCCTGTTAGGCAAGTGAGTCGTGGTGGTATTGTGGTATGTTTGGATCATCTGGCGTCCTTGTAGGAGGCGCCAGTGCTGCACAGATTCCCTTGGTTTATCGCTGTTTCCTAAAAGGTGGGACTTTCACCATGGAGTGGAGTTGGTGTTGGTACGAGGCGGCAGCAGGTACAGACTGAGGGATGGTGGGCGTTGGGGAATCTTGGCGTATTCGGAGCCACACGACAGCCTCCACTGTGGCTGATCTCCAGGTTTGGAGAAAAAGTGAACAATCTGACTTCTGGAATGTTCTTGCTGTGTGCAGTTTGGATGTAGGTGGCTGGAATAGCTCTCAGAAAGATGCTGCATGTTGTTCTGAAGAAGTTAGGGTGCTTATTGTGTTTGTAAGGTGTCAGGCAAATCCAACACCTTCCATGAAAACCCTGACATGATAGCAAATCCGACAATATGTCACATAGTTCCGAATAAATCCTGACATTAAATTAACCAAAGTAATACGATCAACGAGTGAGCAAATGGAATACCACAGACTAACACAAGAACGCCTAAATGCATGTCATACCTTCCCACCATGAAACAGACGCAGTTCCGAGGGGAGAAACGAGAACATAAGCTGAGAGCAGAGTCGTATAGGCTAGGAGGCCCTAGGATAAGGGGTTAAAAGATAGAGCGCTCTAGAAAAACAGTATAGATCTTACGATAACACTAAAAGGGCCACACCAGCTGCAAGTTTTAGCGTGAGACTATATGCGTCTCTGTTACGTAGCAAACATTAAAAACATTGCCCCACCACGAAAAGTATAACGTTTCTCATTGGATGGACAGAATTTTTGTAGGCAGAGCTTAAGGTTAACATTGAGACCCTGATTGGTCAGTTGAAAACACAGCCAGGTAGCTTTTCTTAGACCAACTTCGGTAAATTGTAGTAAGGAGAAATTAGAAAGAGTTGCTTCTGAGATGGCGAGGTGTGTGGAGCTGCGCCACCTGCCGCCCCCTGACGCTGCCTAACCAACGACAAGGTAATGAACGCACACGATGCCGCATAAGAGCGCACAAGGCTTCACTCAGAACTGCAGAAGTCTCATCTGTTACACCCCCTTTTTACGTAATACTAGTGTCGATCGTGAATTAAACTTTGTTGAACTTCGTGATATTCACATTTGCTATTAGAAGTTAAATATCTGAAATGCGATGATTTTTCTGTTATATCATTATTGAGAAGCCACAGGGTCACTGTAGACCATTTTTGATAGTTTTCTCTTTTATGAAACTTAATTTAAACCTAGATTATAGATGTGATATGGCATAGGTCATCATCCGATCCATTGTAGAACTTGGAAACCCATTCAGTGAATATTCGTTCACATTTTTGTTGAACGCAGTTGGTTTTTATCATCCTGTATTAAAATATTTCCTTTTATCAATAGTGCAATTCATAAACAATGTTTTGTGAGTAGAATAAAATTTTCAAGGGTAAACTGAACTGCCTTTTCGACGTTATTTTACCAGCTAACTAAAAATAGGAAATCCTCGAATCCCTTCCACTAAACTTAGTTAGTATTAAGATTCTTTTACAGGGAGTGCAGTGGAGCTGATGCTGAAATCATTAAGTATTTGATTATATCATCGCTAGTCTCACTGAACTCTTCTGAACTCTACATGTCATGTGTGGCCTGGCGTCTCCTTACCAGCAACAGGTCCCAGGTTCAAACTTGTCAATTCCCTACAAAACACACCCAGAGTGTCGTTGCATGAAAGCGGTAGGGAGACACGACTTAGAACAAACAGACACAATGCAGAATGTTAGATGTTAACTCACTCAGTGAAACTCGCCTGCAAGTTTGAAAGATGATGTTTCCTTGCAATTGCTGTAACCTATTTCAATCCACGAGTGTAACCTGGCTCATTTACTTAGTGATTCCTATTTATGTGTGTACAAGCAGTGTTGTATGGGCAGCTGGTCTGTTAGCATCTCCGAGTTATTCTCGGGTTACACAAATCTTTAGCTAGACTGGCCACTAAATGATGTGGTTAACTGGCTTTTGAACAATTCTACTCAGCCTCTGCTGGAAGCTTTAAGTCGTTATTTATCTATTGTAAGTTTTGAACAACGTTGAATCACGTATTGTCGTTGTAAACTAATGCTCATTTAAATTTGTTTTTAAGACGTTTAAACCTTGAGGGCCTACAGCCACAATCTCACTTTTAACAGTTAAGCCTAAAGTCTGTACCACGTATGTAACCTTGTAAATCTGCTATTGGTGATCACAAGTTTCTTATCTTTTTATATTACCAGTTTCAGTACAGCAATTGAAATTTCTGCCTACAATTAAAACGTTTAAGAACTATGCACTACTGAGTGAGGTGGCGCAGTGGTTAGCAAACTAGGTCGCATTCGGGAGGACGACAGTTCAAACCCACATCCAGCTGTCCTGATTTAGTTTTTCTGTGATTTCCCTAAATCGCTTCAGCTAAATGCCACGACGGCTCCTTTGAACATGTGTCTGGTAAAATAATCTTAAACTCATTATTAAGTTCCATACAAATCCTTTCTCCATATCTAGTATTTAAATATTCACATCAAGTAATATTATATCAAACATTTGTCTACATCTCACTTTTTTTAATCTCTCTCGAAACAGTTGCATTGTTGAGCTATTAGATTTTCTTACAATCATAATGCTAATATGGTAATGCACATATTTAATTTTCCAAACGATATCTTTTATCATCATACGGACTCAATGCTTGCTTGTTTATTTCAACTGCATAGACTTCGTATTTTTCACTTCAAATCATATTAATTTTTCTACACTGTTCCCAACTGTTAGACAAAAACCTTTATAAACTTCTAATCTTATTGTATTTTTAATAATACATTCCTTAACTCCTTCAGTTTTTGTCTCTATTTTGTCAACAACTTTATAAGCATAATTTTTGATCTTAAACCACAAATTTCTTCCTTTATTTTTCCATTGCATTCATCTTTCGTTTTTCCTAAAACTTTCTTGTTTACTTGTGGGATTCCATAAATGTTGTGTTTTGGAAACTCACATGTATCAAGTTACTCAAACATCGATTTCATGTCTTTATAAAAATCTTCAGTTTTCATATTGTACATATAACTGTGTCTATCTTTACAACAGAACTCAATATTTTCTCTGTATTTTGGTTTCATTATTTTATAGCCAAAATCATACATCAGTTCTTAAAATATTTCAAGTATACTTATTCCAACATAGATTGGTTAACGAAAAGTAATTATTGTCTTATTCATGTAAATATTGCTACAAAATTATCACCCTTTTCTCCAGCTGATACTAATTTCATATCCATTCTATTTCTAATATTTTATTGTCTCATGAGATACTGAATTATTCATCAGTTTATAGTACTCTTTTTCAAAACAATTTTGGGTTTTAGTTCTCGTTCCTGTATTTAAATCTATATACTTCTTCAACCAAACCAATTGTTTAAATTTTAAAGCTCTATGAATTTTTGTAATTTCGTATATAATGATGATAGTTTTAAGATATCTTTAGTAAACTCCATAATTATTTCTATTTTCTAAAGTAGTTAACAATTTGCTTTCTTTAGTTCCTGGCATAATTTTATTTTCAGGAGCTAATAGTAAGACTTTATGTAAATTATGTAATTCTTTTGGGTTTTCAAAACTTACTTCGAAAATATATCCAAATTTAGCAATATCTGACATATTGCTTATTTTTGTGGACTCAGAATTATTTGGTTCATCCAATTCAAATCCACTATATGTTAAATATACGATAGTTATATAAATTATTCACACTTAAATATGCTAAATAAAATCATATCTTTTTATCATCAAAATCTTTCATACATTTATTATTTGGTTTGACATATCTTTTACAACACTGATTTTTCTCCTCTTATTCCCTTTTTAACCATTAAAATCACATCATAAGCATGTAATAAGGTTGTTGAGTCAGTTTCAACACTGAATCCCAACATTTTCAACACTGAATCAGTTTTAAGATATACATGATATTCACAAAATATTTTTAACATTAAATTACTCGCAAATTAATTTGGCATTATAGTAATTTTCATCACTTCTGCAATAGTTAGTTTATTGTAAAATGGTTCTTTTGCTGGTAACTTTGTCTCTTTCAGTTTTTTCGAGGAATCTGTGTTATCACATTGTTATGCACCTTTTCTGTCACTATACTGAATAACTTTTCTGAGAAATACTTTTTAATATTTTTCATTTGCTGCTTTTTCAAATTCGATAATAGTTTATAAAGTGAAAGAGCTATAAACTTAAAAGTGGCAGTAAATCTCATTTCCAAACTTTCTATCTTCTTAGCAAAACAGAGATATCTATATTTGTTATTCAGTATGAAAGTTTCTTTACAAACAGATTTTAATCATATCCAGAAAATGTAAAGAAATAAACTGGTGCAAAATTGGGATGTTTTAACTTAAATAACAATTATTATATAATGTATTTACAAATTTTAAAGTTAAATGTTCATGATAAAGGTCCTTGTTTGTGTTCAGTATGACATTCACACTATGTACATTTTTTAAATTATTTGTATCTTGATTGTTCTTCAGCAGTTAATGATCTAATTTAATCAGTTTCAGAATGAATTCTTCCAATTTTTTCAACCTCTTTTTTAATAAATTACTGATGGCAATTTGGCCCTCTATAAACAACAGGATTTTTATAATATCCTTTTGTATATTTCATATAATAACAGAATCCACTTGTTTCATGTCTTTGTTATTACACTCTGTATGAGTGTTCTGGATTCCCTGACTGTTGTCCATATTTAATAGCAAACATTGAAAATCAGCACAAATAACAAATTGATCTTTTTGTGTATGTTAATAATTTTTAAGACGAACATATGAACCTTCCTTTGGCATTTCTACTTGTAATGGTTTTTCAATTAAACAATTTTTATGCGTTCATCTAATTTTTCTTTACTAATGAAATGAAGTGAAGATAAATCATAAATAAATTTTACTCCTTCATAGCTACTAATTTGACTCAAAAGAAGTCTAGATAAGTTTATTATACAAAGATAATGTGAATGAATTCCATCCTTGAAATGAAGGAGATTTTCATGTTTCTCTCTCTTATGTTTAGTAATTTTTATGGACGATAGTTTTTATCAAATGCACAAACATTAAGCGATACATTAATTCTACTCTCGTTTTTTTGGAATGTCATCATCAAGGAAAACTCAAATGTTTCAAGTCTCTAATCAAGATAAAGACCAACATTTTTATATGTTGTAACTCTTTCTGAATTTTATCTACAGGATATAATGCAGATTTTATGGACCACAGAAAAAATTTTTGATCTTTATTTTTACAGTAATACATGTTATTTTACTTTTTACTTTATCTGGTACTTCAGTGTAAGATAATCATCTCAATGAATCATACCTGTTAATTCCTGGTTGTAAACCAATTATTCTATTTAATCTCCATCTTCATTCATGAACTTGAAAATTAAACATCCTTGATAAAATTTTCCATTTACCATTCCCAAATTTTTAAAATTAATTCTCTTTCATTTGTGATCGTACAATTTCCTGTTTGAAAATTAAATTGGAAAATATTTCTGTTTTTCGGCATTTGTTACAAAAAGTTTTATAATTACTTACAATCTGTGATGCTATTTTAGTTTATCTTCCACAATTTTCATAATTTTCGTTTTAGTGTAGTCAGAAATGATCAGGTTCAATTGAGTTTATATTATTTTCAAAATTTACAGTTTGGAATCTGTTTGCAAATACATTATGAATTAACTAATCTGTAACTGTTCCTCTGTCTCAAAAGATCTCCTCTGTCTCAAATAAATCAGTATAAAAGGCCAACACTATGGTAGAAAAAAGAAATATTTCATTAAATTGTTTAGTTTCATTATTTTGAAAAACGTCATCATCACTTCCAATTTTATAGCAAGGTAACTGTTTACAGTCACTTCCACCTTGTGTCTGTGATGGCTACTAATAAATTTAATTAGATAAACTTTAGTTTACCACAACCTCATAAATTATTTCTTTTACTATAATTACGAAACTGAACAAGTGTGACTTTCTCCATTTGGCATCAATATTTAAACAAAATAAAATTTACTAGATTTGTAAAAAACAACTTTCGAAATTCTACCAGCAAGAATACTTATTTAATAGCTATTTCAGTTTAAAGTATGAGGTATTTCTCCTTAGTTATTTTTATTTATTCCAAAGTATATTTTTATATGTATTGTTATGTTTATCCTTATGTGATGGATTAACATGGAGCAATCTAAATTTTTAATATTTTGAAAAGCTATACATTTTTTGAATATTTATCAGTTTCTTGTTTATAATCATTATTCATTGATAATATAATTTTCTACAGTTCTTCATTCAGAATACTTTGGAAACGATTTTTACATTAATATGTAGAAACATTTTTATCACATATCCACGGAATTCGTTTACTTTTGTAATTTATTACTTGATTTATTTACACACAGTCTACACATCGTTTTAACGATCTTTTTTCTATTTTTGTGGAGTAAAATTAGCAATTAATTTATCAGTGTTATGATACTTACAAAATTTGGATTTGCAACATGACTGCTCTGGTTGTTGAGCATCCATTAATATAGAAAAAAATATTAGATTTGTGAAAAAGTTAAAATTTGTAATTTTTCCAATGTGTCTTTTTATATATTTATTACTGCAAGCACTAATGATATACATTTAACACCAAATAAAGAAAATGAACTGTACCAGTTCAAAACAAATTTTTTGTTAATACATTATGTTCATAAAAAGTATCATCACTAAAAAATACAACAATCCACTAATGTATCTAAATGCAGAATTCATTCTTGTAGTAACCCTGGAAATTCTCTGCTTGTAACTCCTCACGATTTATAGGTAAAATTACATTAATCTAAAACCATATAGAAAAGTTCATTAAAGAATAAAAACCTTCTACCTGAGTAAGTGTTGACTACACCATTTAATAAGAAATTTATGAGAAATCCTGAACTAGATATGGGCCTTGGATATCCCAAAATCAATTGTAATCATCGTAAATTTGTCATGTATATCACATTCTCAATAAATAATGCAACTTCACCAGTTGGTCTTCGATGTATTCCATCAATTTTTTGTAAATCTTGTAGTAAGATTTTTAACCAATTAGTTATTGAATTTAAATTCATATGACATGTATCCAAACCAACATGTGATAAAAATATATAAAACTCCATTCACAATTAATAAATGACAAAATGTATTAATTTTGCATAATGATTTGACTATTCATTTCAGCTAACTGCTGCTACAACTGGAGTATGTTTCGGTGTAGTAAGTTGTACTGATATATGTTTACCGTAGAAATAGTAAATAGCATCAATATCATCTTGAAATAATTCTAAATGAGTACCATGCTAGTATGGATACATTATTGATTCATAAATATCTGAATGATACAAACCTAATGAGTGACCAATTTCCTGAAATAAAACAACCAACAAATAATTTGTGTGTTTTTATCCAATTCTGTATAGTAAATCTCATCTTTATTCATGTGCATTTCTACAGGATCAGTACTCATATTGGGAAAAAATGCATGACTCAATACATTTCCTTTTCCCTCTAGTTTCTTTGGACATTGTTGACCACATATCATAAGTATGCACTCCTCTTTTACTTGTAATTAAAATTCCAGGATTATTAACACTCTGAATGAGATATCAGTCTGAGATACCACCATAGTTGATGTTAACAATGCTGATATCGCCACATGGTCCCTGACAAAGGGGAGAATCTGAGAAATCCTCTGTCAAGTCCCAAATGGCAGCTGCTCAACAGTTCATTGTTGGTGCATTCATTGTTTTCCATTAAGCAGGTTTTTGTTACATATTGTCGATCTGTGAGACCATGTTCTAAAAATGTGCTTCCCTTCCTGGTCTGACAGACCAGGTGTTGCTAAAAGTTTGAAAGTTTTGCTGGTCTCTCCATCCACGTGTTCCCTAAAAGTGTAATGTATTTGTTGGTCTTTTTGAATAGTGTTCCCTCTTCTAAGGGTTTTGTTTCCTTTGTCAGAATATTGCATCTACATCTATGTCTACATGGATACTCTGGAAATCACGTTTAAGTGCCTGGCAGACTGTTCACTGAACAACCTTCACAAGTCTCTATTATTGGCTCTGAGCACTATGGGACTTAACATTCTCTATTATTCCAATCTCGAATAGCACAGAAAGAATGAACACCTATATCTTTCCACACGAGCTCTGATTTCCCTCATTTTACCGTGGTCATCGTTCCGCCCTATGTAGATTAGTGTCAACAAAATATTTCCGGATTTGTAGGAGAAAGTTGGTGATTGGAATTTCGTGAGAAAATTCCGATGCAACGAAAAACGCCTTTCTTTTAATGATTTCCAGCCCAAACCCTGTATCATATCTGTGAGACTCTCTCCCATATTTCGCGATAATACAAAACGTATTGCCTTTCTTTGAACTTTTTCTATGTACTCCGTCAGTCATATCTGGTAACGACCCCGCAGAGTGCAGCAGTATTCTAAAAGAGGACAGACAAGCGTAGTGTAGGCAGTCTCCTAAGTAGGTCTGTTACATTTTCTAGGTGTCCTGCCAATAAAACGCAGCCTTTGGTTAGCCTTCCTCACAACATTTTCTATATGATCGTTCCATTTTAAGTTGTTTGTAATTGTAATACCTAGCTATTTACTTAAATTTACAGCTTTTAGGTTAGACTAATTTATCGCATAAAAGAAGTTTAGCGAGTTCCATTTAACACTCAATTGCTGCCGATACTATTTGTTTGAATTTAAGCCACATCTGGACTACACTTATATTATTAATTTGGAATCAGTGGAGATTGTTCCTCAGGAAAGCGTCAAGTGAATTTTTATCAGCTCTTTTGAATAGGTATATATTTCACTTATTTTTCGAGGATTTGGGGATTACAATATTCAATCTCGCTATGACAACCCTGTGTTCATTAATCCTTATATCGGTTTTAATGCTGGTTATTAATAAGGATTATTTGTTGCTAAGAGTCAAGTGTGTTTTCACAACCGTTTACTATGAACTAACTGCTCGAAATAATTTTCAGAGAATGCGTTTAGCACAATTTCGGATGATATTTTATGTGTACCTCCGGAATTAAACATGTATTTTCGCCAATATATTGAGGCCAAATTAAAGTCACCACCAACTACTATAGTATGAATCGGGTATCTGTTTGAAATCAAACTCAAGTTTTCTTTGGTACTTTCAGAAACTGTATCATGTGAACTGGGAGGTCGGTAAAAGGATCCGATTTTTAATTTATTCCGGTTGCCAACAATGACCTCTGCCCATACTAACTCACAGGAAGTATCTACTTCAATTTCGCGACAAGTTAAAAGACTTCTGACAGCAACAAACACGCCACCGCCAACCATGTTTAGCCTATCTTTTCAGAACACCGTTAGGTTCTTCGCAAAAATTTCGGCTGAGCACCCTTTGGTGCAAGTCGAGGAATCTGCAGCCTACACAGTCGCAGAACCGTGTGAGCCTCTGATTCCGACCCTCCACTTGCCTGTGTACCAGAGGTCCACGATCGGTCCTGTCGACTATGCTGTAAATGGACAGCTCTGCTTTCATACTGCAAGCAAGATTGGCAGCCTTTACCACTTCTGTTAGCTGCTCGAAACCAGAGAGAATCTCTTCTGATCCAAATCGAGACACATAATTGTTACCGACGTGTGCAACCACCTGGTGTTGGCTGCACCCTGTGCTCTTCAAGGCATCTGGGACGACCTTTTACACATCTGGAATGACTCCACTCGGTACGCACACGGAGTGCACATTGGTTTTCTAACCCTCCTTGTCAGCCAAGTCCCTAAGGCGCCGCATAACGCGCCTAACGTTGGAGCTCCCAACTACCAATAATCCCACCCTCTGCGATTGCCCAGATCTTGCAGGCTGAGTGGTTTCCTCTGAAACAGGACAGGCGACAGCATCCGGCTCAGCGACAGTGTCAACCACAGACAGCACCTGGAACCTGTTTGTCAGACAAACTGGGGAGGCCTTACGTGCGGCCGTCTGGGAAGTCTTCCGTCGCCTGCTTCGCCCCAGGGCGACCTCCCTCTCAACCACAGGTGAGGGGTCGGCCTCAGTGCGTGCAGTAATTGGGTTGGCCACTGGTGAGGACCAATCGGAGGACTGTGATGCGCTGGACGTCCATTGGATCCCCACGGCCGACCAACAACAGTGGTGCCCATCCACTGTGGCCTTAAGCTGTGTAACCGAAACCATCACAGCGTGAAGCTGACAGCGAAGTGTCACGAACTCGGCTCGCATTCGCACACAACAATCACAGTCCCTGTCCATACGAAAGACCACGGAAAACTGAACTTTGTAGATAAACGGACTATCGGCACGTGCTGCGCAACTCTACTATAGACACTGACGAAAACGCACCAGCTGTGTCTAGTAACACGCAAATATTCAAGAAACTAACTACCGAAGCACTCAGGTGAAGCTAAATAATTTGCCAATGATAAGGAACTTTTAATATGTCACAAAATCGCTTTACTTTCTGGCACAAACGAAAATGCGAGATCTGTGGCTATTAGATTTTAAATGTATACACAGAAACTCAAGAAACTAAACTATTAAAGCACACAGATGATATAATAAAATCTGTTCCTGGTTAGAAACTAGTAAATGTCACAAAAGAAGTTTACTTATCTGTTGCTGCATGTGTCGCAGTTGGCCACTGCTGCCTGAAGTTTTGCTTCTACAGGTTAGAATGGAATGTCCGAAATACGTTTCAAATCGGTCGAAAAAAATTGTAGCCGTCACACTTTCTGAAGATTACTTTGAAGATTCGCACTCGGAAGTGGCTTCAGATGAGACATACATTCCGAATGAGGACCTTACTATCCTAGATCTTCATAATGAAACAGATAATGACGATGACTCTCCTGATGATGATCGCATTGATGAAACTATTCGAGAAATGCTTGAAGTAGAAAATACACCATTCTGGAAAGAAATTGGAGAACAACGACAGCATGACGTAAGTTCTAGAGGAACCAGACTTGTCACTCCACAGTGGCCTACTGATGTTTCTAGCTCACCTTCATGTTCAGACCATGACAATCAAGATGTGAGGTATCTTCTAATTTCTTACTACGGAAGAAATAAATCTTTCACACGGTCTTCAGTTCCAAATTGTTCTAGGCCGCGAAGAACAGCATCTAACATCATAAAAGTATGGCTATCCAAGATGCAAGGTCCTGCTCTCAGTGTGGGAAAAACCTAGTGCCATAAGTTTGGCGCCTTTTCTTTGCCGACGAGATGATTGAGATGACTGTAATTCATACCAATGAAAACTTGGCACAAATGAGTTCTGCTATTGAACTAAAGGAAAGCATAGCGTACAAAGCCACTGATGTGCATGAAGTGAACACTCTCATAGGACACACAGTTTTTTGCAGCATATTCAGATCGGCGATGGAGCCTATGGCCACGCTGGTTTCTCCTTTGTTCTTGGGGAGGCCAATTTTTCAATATTTTATGGCAGAAAAGCGATTAGGAATGTTGCTTAGAGCATTTCGATTCCATGAATTGGGCTTGAGGAAACAGAGGGAGAAAAATGATCAAGCTGCTGCTATTAAGGACACAATTAAGAAATTTATTTTTAACTATTAGCAAATTTATAGCCCTAGAGCACGTTTGACAGATGATGAAACTTTGGTGCCTTTCAGAGGCCGGTTTAAATTCAGTATATATATATTCCCAAAAACCCACAAAATATGGCATCAAACTCATGACCTTGTTAGATGCACATAATGCATAAAGTTACAACGTCGGTATCTATTCAAGCAAAGGATGTGATGGAGCCACAATTTCTGTAGGCGAAAAACAATTTATCATTCCCACTCTATACATTTTTAGTTCGACTTGATGGAACTTTATGTCCAACAGGCATAGCGTGAAAAAGAAAAACTTTTCAATTTTATCCACATCAAAAACAGAAGGAATCTGCATAAAAGTGTATTGTGTGTACCAAAATGTAAACAACCAAATCCTGCAGATTGATGTTCTTTCTAGTAATAATTTTGTATTTGTTGGTAATATAACAAAGGTTATGATCTAAAAAGTTAGGATTATGTATAAATAAACATTATTTATACCTTAAATACTAATAAAAACGATGCAGAACAGGGAAAAAGTGAAAAAAGGGGGAAAATATAGTTTAAAAATCCAAGCAGTCTAGAAGACCGACGATCTGTATAACTGCTAAATAAAAGATGTTCCTTTTAGTGGGTTAATATCACAAACAAACTGAATATCAATATATTCTTGCAATAAACGCAATGAAGACTCTGTTACTTCTAACATATTTTATTTGCTCCTTTATTATTCCATATTATATTTTGCTTATCCATTTATACATACTTGAACTACGGAATGGATCTTGTACACCACCCCTAGGTTTCTTTACTTAATTCACCAGGGTTACCTCAAGATCGTGTGTAAGTTATTTATACCTTAAATACTAATAAAAACGATGCAGAACAGGGAAAAAGTGAAAAAAGGGGGAAAATATAGTTTAAAAATCCAAGCAGTCTAGAAGACCGACGATCTGTGTAACTGCTAAATAAAAGATCTTCCTTTTAGTGGGTTAATATCACAAACAAACTGAATATCAATATATTCTTGCAATAAACGAAATGAAGACTCTGTTACTTCTAACATATTTTATTTGCTCCTTTATTATTCCATATTATATTTTGCTTATCCATTTATACATACTTGAACTATGGAATGGATCTTGTACACCACCCCTAGGTTTCTTTACTTAATTCACCAGGGTTACCTCAAGATTGTGTGTCAGTTGAACTAACATTATAGACTCTCTCATCACTCACTTGAGTTACTTCAGTTGCGGATGGGATATTCAAATAATCAAAGTCAAATAAATATTTTAGTGCATAATTCTTACTATCATTACATATTATTTTCACAAAGAACAATGGTAAAAGTAACTTCATTTATATACACTTAAAACACTATTAGATTAATCTAAACCAAAGCATCAATTATATTTATTAATGAACCTGTATGAGTGTAAGGTATATTTTCTTTTTCTTTTTATTTTCATTAACCTTTTCATTCCTGAATTTTAAAAAATATTTGCATTGAAATATGTTATCTAGGATGTATTAGGAAATATAATTTGAAGTTCTCCTAAATTTTCCACCACCCAATTTTGAAAAAAAAAAGTTGCCATATGGCAACATTAGTACTCAACGAAATGATTTTCAGTAATTTGATAAAAATTTTAAGGATTGGATACAAATCCAAGATATACTTGTGATACAAGGAAGAATATCAATGCAACAAGGAGAATATACCTTTATGACATGACCATTTCTGAGTTTACCTTATACAACACAGCATAAACATGCTGTCAAGGTAAGTTACAGAAAACTTTATTTATTACTTTGTGTGGAAAGACAGAAAGCAATGTTTTTCACTTGTTAGACATAGGAACACTTTATATTTTATGCACGACACTTTGCTGAATCCTTTAGGGCATAGGAAGACATAAAGCAATTTTTTTCATTTGTAGACACAGGAACACTTTACATTTCATGCACGACACTCTGCTGAATCCTTTAGGTCATAGCTTGCAGCAGCCTTTCTGGTGGCTCTGTTGTAGCCATTACAAATTCATCATATCTGATATCTGCAATGGGCCTTGAGCCTGCTCTTTGGAGCTTGTATGTGTTCTGTAGGTGGTCTTTCTCTTTTGCAATGAACATTCCTGCCATAGTAAGACCAGAAGCAATATGGGTGTGGAAATCCAGAAGAGAAAGATGATTTGTAGCGCCTTACTGATTCAAATGGTGTCTGTAAAGCAACCACGAATTTACCACTGCGACATTGAAGCACCAATAAACTATTCGCATATACTTTCTGGAATGGGCATTTATCCTATAAAGTTCTATGAGCATGTCTCCTTAAACCACTCCTCCCATGTGTTCATTATATTCCTTAACAATCAGTGTTCGATTTACCTGATTTGATTGATTATCCTTTTTACTCCACCTCTTGCATTTATCTGTTGGATTTATACCTGCATTTGTGAAAACGAGTTGCACAGCGTTATTGTTATACCACCTTACTGCTATGATGTTGAATGATTTATCAATGCTATAATTCAGTGCCCCTCTTCCTTTCTTTTTCAGCTCCTTTTTTGTGCTGTGGGGCTGAGTGACATTCTGTCTGAACAAATAGTGGCATAACATAAAATACATTTCTGTTTGAGAATGTCTAAAAGTTCTAAGCAGCTGAACCAATTCTCAAAAAATATCTTGTAGTTCTTGCCCTCTGGTAAATCTCACACAGTGTCAGAACAATATCTCCTGTAACTCCTAAATTGTGCTCATCACATGTGCCTTTAGCCACATAAATTGCAAAGTCATATATTAGGCCTGATACTCCAGCTCGAGTGTTTATGATTATTGATGAAAAGAATAATCTATGGTTTTATGCAAATCACATTGCTAAAATTTTGGAAAATAAAGACAAAAAACAAGCTGTTAAAAATGTTCAGAAAGATGCAAAAGAATTTTAGAAAATTTATTGAATGAAAGTGTCACAAAGACACTACCTTCAAATACAAAAAACATACTGTATTTATCAGTGAGCCAGGACTTTATTCATTAACTTTTAAATCATCAAGGAAGCCAAAAATTTAAAAAAATGGATTATACATGAAGTTATACTGCCAATTCGAAAATATGGAGAATATAAAATTAAATAAGAAACAGAAGAGATGTATAAAGGCCAAATAAATGACTTAGAAAATTTAAATAAATTTCGAGAAGATTACATTCAAAATTTAAGAGATGCTGTGTCCTGTAGCTGATACCCTGACTATAGTGTCATGTTCAAACTCAATCAAATCTTGATAACCTGCCATTGTAGCAGCAGTAACCGATCTAACAACTGTGCCAGACACTTGTCTTATATAGGCGTTGCCGACCGCAGTGCCGTATTCTGGCTATTTACATATCTCTGTATATGAACACGCATACCTATACCAGTTTCGTTGGCTCTTCAGTGTAGTTTTTCCACATCTGCTTGGCCCTATTATTGCACATCGAACAGAATGAAGCAAGAGTTCGCCATGCTCATTTTTGATTTCGTCTCTGCAGTTATTATTTTTGGTTCCCAGTCAGTTTTCATTTAAGTAACGATGAGTCACACGTTTCAGCTGAGTGGTAAGTCATCTTTTCTCAAAAAAAGGTTGACTTTACCTATATGAGACAGCTATAGTAATGTGGGTTTCATATGATTTTCTAACTGGAAATACTACGTCGAAAGGTAGCAAATTGTATTGTGATGGAGATACAACAGAAATTTAAAAAGCGAAGGAAAATTTATTCATTCAAAAAGGCCAAATATTCACAGGAAGGCTGATGAAATTTCAGTTATTATTGAAAGTGATGTTACATCGAATATAGATCTAAATGACAGTATTGTACATGTTGTTGGGCTTAGTGGCCAAACTGTTTTCACTAATGAGAAGATTGTTGCTAATGTTCCTAAAATTATTTCATTAAAATTGATCAACATAAATTTTATTTTGGCTGGTGAATGCTCATGAAGCATAGCGATCACTTTCGTCAAAAAAAATTATATTGCTTCAATCAAGCATAATGCTGTATTTAGTAGACCCCTAATTCGTGAACCACATTAGTCTGTGTATTTGCCTGTTTTTGATACTATTGATGGTTTAGAGATAGCTGTAACTGATGAATGTAATAATTTGTTGACTTCAGTTGTACAAGTTTTGCAGTTGTTTCATAAATGGCTAAATAAAATTTTATCGTTGTTAACTCAACAAGATTGAAAACTATCAGTTTTCTCATGCCCTATGAATGAGAAAAGTAAATGCACTCTATATGTCCCGTACAAGCAGAGTGAAATTAACATTCAAATCAGTTACATTATAAAGATGCTCAGTTGTACATGAGCTTTAGGGCTGTTAGAGCTGAGGGATTATGTTACCCAATATATGATGGAAAACCCAACAAAAATTAATTGATAATTATATGACAAAACTATTTTATTTTATAAAGAAAGGAAATAATGTTTTATTTAGAACTGTACACCCTTTATTTCATTATCAATTCTGTTGCATCTGATAAAATACGCATGGAAGGTCATATGCTTGGCAAATGAAATATAAAGAGCAACAAAAATGAGGTGATTTTCCCACTTGGCATGCTTTTTGGGTTCAAAAGTTTACAAAGAAACTATTTTGGAGGTCGATTTTCCTGTAATTCTTCCATGGTTTTCATGTGCTAGAGACACTATTCGTAGAGGGGCTGAATAGAATGATGTAGGAATTGAAATAGAAGATACTCTTCCAAATGAAGGTAGAACTGTTGTAGAATCATTGTAAAAAATATGAAACTAGTTATGAACTTGAACAATGAGAAAATATTTTGAACAATTCAAAAATTCCGGTATCTTATTACGAGCTATGAACTGTGGACGTCACTGAATAGAATGGGAAGAAGAATTTTTCATTAGATATCACGAATTTCTATAACTCAGCAGAGTTTGATACACCTCACTTTCATTCATTACATTTCAGACAAATCGGAAAATATAACCAATTGACTCATGTATATTTATTTCATCATGTTAAGGCTATGCGCACTTTACTGAAAGAATGGAAGAAATGAAGTTCTTCTGCAAGAAATGTGGAACTTAGATGCACCAAATAATTATTTGGCAGCTGATGACTTTTTCTAGATATTAACGAGTTAAACAACTGGAAGGCGCTCCATAAAAATACATATAATTTCACAGCGAATTATCCTATTTATGTCATAAATATGACTCACAGAAAGAATTTAGTTGCGATTCAAACAACGATGATGACACTTTGTGCAACCTTTTATGATAAAATTCCTGCAGATACCTGTGCTTACGTAATTATGTGTGGTAAGAACAATCTCACATGTGATGGACAGCACAGTATATTAACTGAATATTTTTAACCATTAGAATTGTTGTGTACCTCTTCAAATAATGGCAAGTATGTTACCCAACTGGTATGTTTGGTAGACATGTAAGTTCTCATAAATCTGTTAATGTCACGGACCACACTTTCAGTGGGATTACTCTGGGAACAATAACTTAAGATAAAATTACTCTTAATACTATTGTCTTTGAGAAATTTAAGCCACTTGTACCCCGTATAGTATGCAGCACTGTCAGATGAAATACCTTTTGGCTTTCCCACATGAGGAATGTAGTCACATGAGATACGACGAATGATGCCAGTGGCAGTAGCAGATCTTATAATATATAGTTTAACATGCTTGTGGGATGTGGGCCACTTATTTCAGAACTTACAATGTCTATAGGTAGAATAGAGTGCAAATCAGGCTTTGTAGACTAGTTCAGTGGTTTAGATTTTTGACAAATCACACATGTTTTGAGTAAACTGAACATCTTATGTCTCATATTGCTAAAGTAACAGTAGCTTTGCTAGGCACTTCTTGGTACCATAATGGCCCCAAACATAATTTGTGTGCCAAATTAGGTTGTGTTCAGAATCCTTAGGAATACAAACACATCACGTAGTGGCTTCAGGATGACGGCGACAAAATAACATATCATTCTCTATCAAATATCTGTTACACAGAGGATGGTCAGGTTGATTTGTGAGTAAGAGTCCGTAACCTCCCAACAAAAAAAATAACTATAACATTCCGTAACCTCACAATAACAACGTGACTAACCTCCTAATAAAAAATATGCTTCATATATAACCTTTCAATAATTAACTGTGAATCTAAACTGATAAATTTGGAAGTCAGCAGTGCTGCTTCATGGCCCTGAAAGATCATTCGGACTTAATTGAAAATTCTTACCTCAATGAAGTCACCAGATAACGCTTATATATCTGCTCCTATAAGAAATATTTCTGGCACAGCCCAATGCAATGCTGGCCACTAAATTTGTCATGTATAAAATTAAACAACTCAATTCCCTTTACAATAATCAGGATGAACATGTATTGCATAAATTAGCAAAGTCCTTAAACTCAGATGAGTGATTGTCAAAAGTTAATTTTATAATAAAGATTATTATTAAAAGATTTTTTAAAAAATTTTCGTGGGACTTGATATAACAATAGTACAAATTTAGTTGTAACAAACTACATATGCGTGCGACTGCTTTTACCTTATACTACACTGCTCAGGCACCGTCATCACTCCCCACAACCAGCCCAGACAATTCCATAAACCTGACTCCTAGTTACTACTTGCTCCTACTGATACCGCTCTTACTGCAGCCAACACTATTCTCTGGTCTGCGATTCTGTTATAGCTTATATATTGCAGGCAGTGCGTGAGCAATCCATCGAAATTACATCTGCTCGAGTGCACTAGCAATAAATTCAGGAGTCAATGACCTCTTACATAACCCTCCACTGAGCAGGGGCGGGGGGGGGAGAAAATATTTCGCAGTGAGTCAACTGGACTTTCCATGAGCAATAAATTTTTCTATAAACTATTTAGTTTACTAAGTCTACAGTCACAGAGTATATATATATATATATATATATATATATATATATATATATATATATATATATATATATATATATGTATGTATGTATGTATGTATGTATAAAACATTATTGATAAGTACAGAACATATTAAGAAATGACATAAAGTGCACACTCACTGTTTAAGTCTTTACTATTTTACAAGAATTTAAACATATTGAGAAATGAAATAAAGTGCACATCCACTGTATAAGTCTTTACCATTTTACAAGAATTTAAACGTATTGAGAAATGAGATAAAGTGCAAAGGTACTGTATAAGTCTTTACCATTTTACAAGAATTTCAACATATTGAGAAATGAGATAAAGTGCAAAGGCACTGTATAAGTCTTTACCATTTTACAAGAACTAGGAAAGGAATGGGAAGGATACTATCATGGTTGTAGCACAGTGAGTTGCACGTAGATGCACTGAAGGTCCATATGTTTCTACAGAAGCACAAGACCAATTGAGACAGTCTGAAGTACTCTTCCCTCAACTAATTATCAGAGTAGTGAAGACACTGAAATGTTGTATTAATATTGTATGATATCATTGTGGTAGTACATTATGTACACCAAACAGCAGGTCCATAATAACATCTCCGTTGTTCAAGGTGGTGGACAGCTTGATATGTCAACACCACATTCTTGTAGAATCCATACTATTACATCAACGTAGAATTAGTGCAAAAACCAAATAGAGTGCTCCATGATCATGAGGATGGAAAGGACATGTGGATATCGCAGTAATTGGTGGTAATTAGGTCAGAAGGTGAAGGATACATTAAATCTTGTGCTAGTCATCATTCAGAATTACACTAGTGTATCAATTGATTTGAATAATTATTAGCACTCATTGGCTAGTTACAAAGCATTTATGTAGTATGTATGGAGTGTTATGTAACATTATTCATAAGTCAACTCATTGCAGTAATAATTGGCATAGCATTTATAGAGTATAACAAAATATTATTAAGAAGTCATGACATTGCAGTAATTATTGGCACTCATTGGCCAGTTACAAATCATTTATGTAGTATGTATGGAGTATTACAGGACGTTATTCATAACTCATCTCATTACAGTAATTATTGGCACTCGTTGGCTATTTACAAAGCATTTATGTAGTATGTATGAAGTATTACATAACATCATTCATAAGTCATCTCATTGCATTAATAAATGGCATTCATTTAGAGAGTATAACAAAATACTATTAAGAACTCATGTCATTGCAGTAATTTTTGGCACTCATTGGCCAGTTACAAACCATTTATGTAGTATTTATGGAGTATTACAAAATGTTATTCATAAATCGTCTTATTACAGTAATTATTGGCACTCGTTGGCTATTTACAAGACATTTACTGTGCATTATTCAGAAGTCATCATCCAAAACAGGAATTATTGCATGTAGCATCAAGCTGCTAGTGTTTATATATGATAACATGCAAGTGACATAAAACATATTTAAAATGTAAGACATTGGAACTAGTATTCAAGGTGTTTAGTCCAATAATACGTAGACATAATGGAATCAATACATCAGAAAAATTTGCATTATATTTAGGGCTAGAAATACATTTTAAACTGGTATTACTATTTAGTAATAAACTGGTAATAGTTGAGACTGGTAATAATTTTTTTTGGGGCTGGCAATGCATTGCATTGGGATCGATAGTCAATTGCTGGGGCATGAAAATATTTGCTTTTAACTTATTGATGGAAATAAGGATTAATAACGTCATTCGTCATGAGTCACCTGTAGCAAGGTATGAAACAAGTGATCACATTCATGAATGATACACACAACTGGGTAAAAAAATGCAAGTATTAGAACAGGTTTAAAAACTAAGTCCTTGGAGCATATTAATATAATGAAAAGTTTCTCCTGGAAAAGATACAAAGTGGATTATTGAGCTGAAAGAAAAAATGTATATAATGCTGAAAAGTAGTAAACTTTGAATTAACAGGTAATGAAACATGTATGTAATATGTATGTACTCTAGGCTGTCTTTCCCAAAACATTCAGTCATTATACTATGCAACATATGACATACTGTCAAAAAGAACTGCAACAAATACTTAAATAACAACATAGCATCTCTCAACTAATAGGAAGTATATAGACTTTATCATTGTCTTCATCTGCAAAGAAAAACTTCATTATTCATATTACCATATTCTTCAGACAACTATTCATCATCATTTATTATCATCTGCAAAAAATATACACTTAATTATTAATTATTCATGTTCATATTACCATTTTCCTCATACAACTATACATTATCATTCATTACTTCATATATTATGGAGTTTCTTACTTCTAGCATATTTCATCACTAAAATTAACATGTGTAGTTCTGTCTGACAGCCTACAATAATCGCCTCGTATCCTGAAAGACAAATAATTAATCAAGACTGCCATCATGCAGTGTGTCTAGTATATCCTTGTTAATGCTTGTTAATTCTGATCCATTTATTCATCATGACAAGGTATAGCCTTTTCTTTCGTTCATTCCAGTTGTGAAATTTCAATTTAATAGTAAACCACTGTGGTCGTTTAATTTATTTCTTTTACACGGTATTGCTTTCTGAAAATGATGAATATGTATTAATATCTTGCATTTAAATCTTATACCCATCAAATGAAAACTTGTTTCTATAGATATATCTAAGCATGCAGCATAGCATGACAGAAAACATATTGGGTCAAAAAGATAGACAATTTTCAAGTGCAAAAATGTACACACAATATCAAAATGCAGTAGCAAAAAATGTAGAATAGTCAAGATAGTGAAATATCATAAGGCAAAAATGTTAAAGTCAACGTGTTTGTTACATCTTAAAGATTTCGTAGTGCATACAGAGAAAATTCTACTTTCGATAGCAAAACCATCATATATACATAAAAAGACAAGAAAAGCGACCTGCTAACCTTACCTTGCCGCACACTTGCCAAAAAAAAAAAAAAAATATGATCATAGTCAGTAAGTAGTCACATAGATACAATTGCAAATGGCATTACTGTGTGATAAATCATAAAGAATGTTTATTCAATAAAGGGTTTAATATTGGAAATATGGTGCTTGCCCTTGGTTTTTCTGGTTCTCAAAGTTTCGACATGTACTACATTGGATGAAGAATGCTGCAAATTCTATATGGACCAGCGTATAGAAGCTCAAATTTACTGCATCTACTCTTTCCTCTGTTGGATAAATAGTGTGTGTGTACTAATATCTTCTGTCCTATGTGAACTTCACGGCGTGTACAAACCTGTTTCTGCTGTCTTCTGCGGCACGTTTGATGTGGTTGAGATCTATGTCAATTATTTCATGGTGGCGTAGTCGACGAGATGTAGGAAAAGATACTAATTATTTAATTTTGTTGGGTGGTTCAACATATTTCAATATAACAGTCAGAGATAGAATAGTAGATTCATTTGGTATGGAGTTAATTACATCCTGGAATGAGAGTACGTGTGTGTCCCAATCAGTATGTCTTTTATGGCAGTATATTCTACATAGTTTACCAATATCTTTCATCAGTCGTTCAGAAGGGTTTGAAGAAGCGTGATACCTGGATATATAGATTGGAGAAGTGTTTATAGCTCATAACATACGTGTCCATATCACAGATCGAAATTGTGGCCTATTGTCGGAAATTACTTTCAACACATGCCCCGCATGGAATAAAAAATATTTTACAAACGCATTCGAAATAGATTTAGCAGTAAGTTTGCGTAACGGAGTGAAGGTAACAACTTTCGAAGTGAGTTCAACAGCGACAAAGATGTAACAAAAATCTCTATTAGATCTGGGTCTCGGACCAAAAACGTCTACTGCGGCCATATGTCTCAATTTAATCGGTACAATAGGGTGTAATGGAGGAATATGTGAAGTCGTGTCTGATTTAGCTTTCCGGCAGATTTTACATGACGCTGAAACTCGTCATGTTGGAAAAATAACAGTTCTGTCTCAGTATAAGAAAACGTTTTCTGGCTCCATAATGCACGTAACTTAAATGAGTACACCAAATTAATCTGTTAACAAGTTCGTGAGGAATACATAATAACCAGTTTTTGCTGTCAGGGTGAGAGCGGCGAAAGAGAATGTTATTGCGCGCAGTATAATGGTTTCTAATGGTAACGTTATTCCTATCTTGCCAAAGGTGTTTAATTTCTTTCCATACGTTGTCCTTGTTCTGCTCTTGTGCTATGCCTCGTAATGACGAGAAAATGAAATTTTCAAATGCAAGCTGTTGAATATACCTGAGTCTAAAATTTGCTTGGCAGAAGTCGGTTGCGATGTCTTGCTGATTGTGGTTGAGAGAACGGTATAGTGCTTCTGCTATAATATTTTGTGTACCAGGAATGTGAACAATTGTAAAATTAAATTCCTGTAAATAAAGCTTCCATCTGCTTAACCTGTCATGTGTAAATTTAGCGGAAAGTGAAAGCTGTATAGCTCTATGACTGTATATACGGTAGTATGTCTTCCATCAAGAAAATGCTGAAATCTGGTAAATGCACATACAACACATAATGTTTCAAGTTCTGTAACAGAATAATTGCGTTCAGCAGGTGACAAAATGCGACCTGCAAAGGCGATGTTTTTAATTGTTGTAGCACCATCTTCTTCAATTTCCTGAAAAATGTGTACGCCTAAAAGCGGTGTTAGAACTGTCGGTGGCAATGGAAAAATTTCTGGTAGGATCTGGGTGTGATAAAAATGGTGTGTTCTACAAGGTATGTTTCAAATTAATAAATTCAGACTGCGCTTGGCTATCCCAGGACCAAATAGCGTTTTTACCCGTCATCGCAGAAAGCTGCGTAGTTGTTTCTTGGTCGTTGGAACAGTAATGTCACGTAAAGCTTGAAGTTTTTCCGGGTCAGGTGCAATGACTTCTGCTGAAATTACATGTCCAAGAAATTTTATAGAAGTTTTCTCAAAGTGTGATTTGCTAAGATTAACTGTGAGTCCTTGTGCACGAAAAGTTTGCAACAGTTTTTCAAGAATCAAATTGTGTTCACACCAGCCAGCTTCTGCGATAAGGATGTAGTCTACATACATTGTGATTCTGTCTTTAAGTTCTGTCGGAAGCATAGTATTCAAACCGCGAATAAATGCTGCTGAAAAAATTGTTAGACCAAACGGTAATTTGCAAAATTGATAGTAATCACCAAAACAGAGAAATGCTGTGTACTTTCTGCAGTTCGGATGGAGCTGAATTTTCCAATATCCTCATTTTAAATCTAATGAGGAATAAATAGCAGTACCATGAAATTTCTGTAGAAATTCTTCTAGTGTCTGTGGGCGATCTGTTTCATGAATAATAATGTCGTTGACGTGACGCGAATCAAATACGAGGCGAAGTGATCCATCCTTTTCCTTAACAATATGGATCGAGTTTATGAACGGACTAACTGCCGGTTCAATAATACCTTGGTCTAGCATAGCTCGCAAATCTTTCTTAACTTGTTCTCTGTGGATATAACTAATAGGATAATGTTTAGCTTTAAATGTGTCATGCTGTTTAACTTGAAGTTCATACATGAAACCGGACATAGTAGCAGAAGTGTTGTCAAAAACTGGAGTTTGCTGTAAAAGAATTTTGCGTAGTTGAGTACGTTCATCATCTGTATTTGTGTTGCTCTGTTTTACTTCACCTGAAATCATTTGCATAACTTCATAGTCGGCTTCGCCTGGTGTATTGTAGTTGTGTACATACGTATTTGTGAACAACGTGGAATGACAGTCTGTGTTACGTGATGTAGAAATGACCTGTGTCCGATTAATTGCTTGTTCTTCTGCAGACAAAGCGTGCTAAAGTCCAATGCCAGATGTACCTTTTTACCCTTTAACATTAAATAGGAATTTTGAAAGTCAATAATTGCGTCGTGTTGTACCAAAGAATTTGTACCTAAAATAATGTCTGTTCTCAATAAGGGAACAATCCAACAATTTGACTGGAACGTATGACCTGCAATACAAAATGGTAAGTGTGTCTTAATTTTAAATCTACTCCTTTACCAGGTACTGCTCCTCTTACTTTAGTTTTGCTTAATGGTAACGTAGGATAGGTATTTTCTTTGTTACATTCGTTGAAATTTTCTTCATTTATAACTGACATAGGTGATCCAGCATCGATTACTGCTGAAAATGTGGATGATCCAGTCTTTACTTCAATAACAGGGTGGGAAATGGTTTTTTGAATACCTGGTGTTTCATATAAAAGTGTGTCTCGCATGTCGTCAAAAATAATAACATTTTCGTGAACAAGATTCTGTGTATCAGAAGTATTGCTTACGTTGCTGGAAGGTGCAACCTGTACTGTATCTAGTCAAATTCTTTGTGACGTGCTGTTATTTGCGGGAGGCTGCTGTGGCATTTCAACTACCTGTACTGTTCTGTTATTTAGTTCTGACGTATTTGACTGAAGATGATACCGACTGTCTGGTTCATTCATGATAATCAGTGGTTGCGGATGATTCTGCTGCTGATAATACCTACTGTTATTAAATGATAGTCATTACTATACGGCGCGTTGCGATGGGAATTGAAATGATGTGTCTTCTGTACGTAGTGATTTCCTTGTTGCTCTGCGTTACTATTTGGCGGAGCCGACGCTATACGTGTAGGCGGCGAAACATTAAAGCTTGTTTGACCTTGCACATTATATTGTTGGTTAGGTTTGCTAACTGGCAGGTTTTGTTGCTGTTGTGGGGAAAAGTCTCTATTGTTACCAAAATGTGTTTGCTGTTGCTGATAGTTTGATGATACTGATAATTAAGATTTTGTCTGATGGTCGTCATTCCCAGAGGGTCTATCACCTTTGCTATTAAGATAGCGTGGCTCATCGTAATTACTGTATGCTTGTTGGCCTTGCTTATGATGTGAAAAATTTTTGTTTATGAAGGAATAGTCTCATTGCTGAACTTCCAAAAGCTGCAACAGATTTCTAAATGCCCAAATATTTTCTTTCTCATGTCCTGTTAAAAGTGATACTCTTAACGATCGTGGTAATTTTGAAATACATAATTGGATAAGTGCTGATTCACTATATGGCTCACATAAATATTGGTTTTGTTGTACCATGTCTTCAAAAAATTGCGTGACAGTGGGAAAATTTGAGTTCTCATAATTCGGTAAGGTAATTAACTGATCCTTGATCCCGCGCTGTGTCGTATTCGACCAATACACTGACGGAGAAGCATTCTGAAGTTCTTCTACCTAATAACATTGTCTCGCGATCGGTTTCATACGAGTTGCCGGTTCGCCTTCCTAAAAACTGCAGATAAACTCAAGTTTGTGTGTTACGGATCAAGTTGGTGGAAAATCAAAGCTAAATTGTTGTATCCAATCCAAAGGGTGAATCTGTATTCAGTCATTCTTAAGTACCTTAAGTTTTCTAACTGATAAGAAAGTGCTTGTAATCAGAAATCATCGTCTCTGAATGTCTGAGCAGATTCGTGATTGCATGAGAATCTATTTGTCTGTGTCTGTTCGGAATCTAAGTCAAGTACTCTCTGTAAATTACCTAAATTATACCGGCTGTATGAGCGTGACAAATGTTCAGTATGCGGCATATGCTGTGACGTGTAAAGATGACAATTTTCTACGCAATGTATTGTTGGACGAACCTATCTCACTGATCGTCTGCTGTAAATTTTGGAATTCGGGTGTTTGATTGAACGAAATTGATGATGTATCGTCTGATTTGGTGTCATTGTTACTTTCGATATGACTGGCCAATTAATCATATTTTTCAGTTAGTGCTATTACCTGATCGTCATTTTTAGTGTCACAAACATTAATTTGCTTTTGCATTTTACTTGTAGTTTTGTTCAATATCTTAAAGTCTGCTTTAATGGCATCGGGATCCTGTATTAATTCCAATTGTTGAAGTCTGCTGGTCACTGTCTGAAAGTCTACTGTGTGTGTGTGTGTGTGTCTGTTTGTGTTTTAAGATCGGAGATTTCATCATGCAATTCGGTGTTCAATTGTTTGATAGTATTGAATGTTGTTGTGTACGTATGTTTTTGCTTCCTTAAACAACTTACACTTATCTTCCTGTCTCTGTGTAGCAATTGTTTCCATGACTTGTTTCCTTACTTTGTTCTGTTCCTGTACGTGGCTGCATGTCTATTACGTAATTCTTGTGCAACGGATCTAATTTCTTCACAACTATTCCTAGCACAAGCCTTAATTTCCTCATGTAACTGTTCATTGGTATCATGACATTGCACGGCGACGGCTGTAATATGTTCACTAAGTTGTTTGTAACTTTTGTCTTTTTTTTTCATTTGACTGTTTGAGATTCCCATTAACTTGTTTGTTCGATTCATTAAGTTGTAGCAATACTGCCATAACTTGATCCAAGTGAATATTAGCCGACTCTATTCTCTGTGCTGTGTGATGGTGTATCTGCATGTGTCACGTTTTGTGTAACCATTTGGTCATAGTCTGATTCACGAAAAGGTTCGCTAATTGGATGTGCACTGTTGGTCATTACATCGGAATCAAATAAATCTGACGTATTTTGACTACACTGCTCATCTTCGTTAGAAGCCTTTATCTGCTCACTGTGTAAATTTTGCAAATCAGTTGTGTCAAACTGGGCCGCGTTCATTGTAGCGGAACGTGTCGCGTCATTAATTGACGTTAAATTTAGTGTGGACATAATTGAATTTGTTTGCTCATCATTTAGATTAGAGTCATTACTGGTGGTCGGCACGCAGGATTATCTCTATGACACTGTCGCTAGCGTTATCAGTCAAATGATTGAAGTCGGCTTTTTCACTCATTACGCATTGTGATGTACTGTTAGCAGTTTATCGTGGCATTTTCACAAGTCAAAAGTAGGCACAAAATCAAATAAAAACAAAGCAAAAATGGAACAACTACAATAACAACAAAGAGCAATAAATTGCTGATGACCTGTGAAAGAAGGAGTGACAGATTAGTAAATGCGTTGCGCCAGATGCAAACTACGTTTAGAATTAGGTAAATAAGAGAAGACATATAACTGACTACTTCTCAGAAATTCACAAAAAAGTAATAATAATAATACGATGCTGGCCGGTTATTGACAAGTGTAGCCTCCCAACAGAAAAACATAAATATAGCCTTCACAGTCAGTGTAATCTTCCAACAGTTTATTATTCCGTAACCTCGCAATAATAGCGTGACTAACCTCCTAATAAAAAATGTGGCTCGAAATATAACCTTTCAATAATTAACTGACTGTGAATCTAAACTGGTAAATTTGGACGTCAGTAATGCTGCGTCATGGCCCTGAAATATCATTCTGAATAAATTGAAAATTCTTACCTCAATGAAGTCGCCAGATAAAGCGTATATATCTCCTCCTTTAAGAAATTTTTCTGGCACAGCCCAGTGCAATGCTGGTCGCTAGATTTGTCATGTATAAAAGGAAACAACTGATTTTTCTATACGATAATCGGGATTACCATGGATTGGAGAAATTAGTAAGTTCTCTAAATTCAGATGAATGATTGTCAAAAGTTAATTTTATAAAAAAGATTATTATTAAAAATTTTTTTAAAACATTTACATGGGACTTGATATAACAATAGTACAAATTTAGTTGTAACAAACTACATATGAGCGGGGATGCTTTTACCTTATACTATGAAATGTCCCCTTAGAAAAATTAATGAATTACTGTGCTGATAAACCTCTACGTTATTTGATTTTCAAACAGCTGAGCAGAACTGAACATACTCAGACATTTCGCTCTTTACCTATTCTGATCAACACTAAACTAACACACAATATTTTTAACGCAACGCAATCTGACTTTCAAAAATCCCTACATAAGAATGGCCCTGACTGACAATAACCTATACCTTTCATGAATCACTTACCTCACAAAAATCTTCGTTACTCGAACTACTGCAATACAGTGAGCGCCACTACTGCCAGCTAAATAAAAGATTCTAACTACTGAAGGCACTAACTACTGATAGGCATATAGTTAACAAATGGAAGATATTGATAGAGAACAAACTATGTATTTACCTTAATAGTGTTCAAAAGCCATTTTATATATATATATATATATATATATATATATATATATAGTATTTACCTTAATAGTGTTCAAAAGTCATTTTATATATATATATATATATATATATATATATATATATATATATCAGTTCATGATATCCAATATTACAAATTTACTCTCTCTGATGGACACACGTCCAGATCATCTGCTCTCAAAACTCCGCCATCTCTCTCCCCACATCTACCACTGCTGGCGACTCACCTCCAACTGCACAACACTACGTGCTGTTAACAGGCAACTGCCCGACGCTACAATAGCAATTTCTAACAATGCGAACCAGCCACAGACTGCACACGGCACAGTCAGTGATTTTCATAGAGAGCGCTACGTGACGTTACTAACATAAAAACCTAAACAGCCTGCTTACATAGCCCCCATGCTCCCCACAAAAAAATTTTACAAATTGTTTTGGGCAGTGGCCAATAATGATTTGATAAAATTTTTCATAATTACAATAACAAAGAGATCAAATACATACACTTATTGATGCAATGTTAGTCAAAAGCAAATATTGTTCTCATAAAGACAGTCCTGATCATTCATCACAACAGTAATTGCAATTTTTTTTCTCAAAGTTTGAGCAGTAAAAGGAAATGCACATGGGTGTAGTGGATTTCCATGGAGTCTTGAAGAAGTAGTGTTGTCCTTCCAATGGAAAGACAATGCTGACTCTTGACATGCAGGCAGGTAATGGGCCACAACAGAGCAAACCCACAGCAGAGTCAGTCGAAGTTTTGTAGAATATTGGTAGGTAGGTCATCACAGAGCAGACCCACTGTAGTCCTGGTAGACAGTATGTATTGGTGGGCCACCAGAGGCGCAGACCTACTGCAGTCCTTGTAGAAATAATGGCATTGGTGGGTCATCAAAGGTGGAGACCCACTGCAGTACTTGTAGAGATGGCCAGCAGCCATCTGTTCCTGAGATATTTTCGCAATTTGCAAAGCGTAGAGGAATATTTTTGATGTATTTACACGTCTTATCATGAACATACACACACAGATTAATACTTAACCCCATTTCTTGTACAGTCTCGGTAGAACAGGTGAAAACTTAGATATTTTTATAGCGGACTGGTCATTGTGAGGGAACCTGCACAAGTAACATAACTGCTAAACAGTAAAGTTTTTATCACAACTCAACAAGCAACAAACCCATAATGAAGAACAAAATGAGTACTGGTTAAACGATAAACTATTAAAAAAATTCGTTTCACTGTAAGATGAAACCATACTTTCCCCCACTTCTGTGCAATAAAAATGCAGCATTTCTAAAAAGTACCTCCTTCTGCATAAAAAAATCAGTTCTTTTACAAGTTGCTATATACAGGCAAAACAAATAGCCACAGGTTGTTACTGCATAAGATCCTTATTTGAAGACATTGGCACCGAGTTCTTAAACTCATTACATTTATTATTTACAAACTACTACATAAGTTCTGAGCCTACGTTTCTGCAGCTATACAATATTACATTCCAGTTCTTCTGTTATATGTAAAGGGCATTCTAAATATGTCTACAAGCATTAATTACTGTTTGGTTCATTACATACTTGAACTATCAAATATTTTATTAGAAATACCGCAAAAAGTAGTGATAGTAGGTTAACAACCCACAAGGGAAACTTTGCTGAATCCTCAGAGATGGGAGAAACAAGCCAGACGATACAGTCTGTTATATAGGAGCCCTGAATCACACGCTGTAACATACTCGACACTCTCAATAAACAAAATAGTAACAGTGGAATATAAGAGCAATAGTAGCATCAGTTTCCTTGATCTAAACATCAAAAACAAACAAATCACACTGCTTCAAAGTTTACAGGAAGGACACAGCAACAGGTACCACCATACAGAGCTCATCCTGTCACCCCACAACACAGAAACTTGCTGCATACAGAGCACTAGTTAAGAGAGCCAACAATATACCAATGGATAAATATGCACATCTTAATGAGTTCAGCATAACAAAACAAATAGCTTCATGAAATGGCTCTGTTGAAGAATTAATTGGTAACCTTACGCAAAAACGGAAAATCAATGATAAGGCACCTTCCATACATGAAATGGAAAAGAAACCCACTTCTTGCATACCTTTCAAACGCAAACTCTCCTACACAATAGCAAACATTCTCAGACCGCACGACATTAACATTGCCTTTACAACACACAACAAACTGCAGCACACACTGAGACACAATATACACACACAGACTGATAAACACAATCAGGCATCTATAAAATAGTGTGTAATACCTGCATATCCCTTTATATAGGCCAAATGGGAGAGACTTCCAAACAAGATATAATGAATACATAAATGCTTATCTCACTAACAATTACAATAAATCAGCAATAGCCACCACATAAAAGGCACAGGCCACCAATTCTATGATATTACGAATGATCTTCATATATTACATAAAAAGGATGAGGGACACCAAATGGACTTATATGAAGAAATGGAAATCTTCATTCATGGCACAGCACATGGAGGTGTATTATTAAATGATTAGCTTGAAAGTAATAATGTTAACTTCTTCAAAATCTTCTCCAATATTAAATGTTTATTTCAGTGACAATATTTATCATTAAGTATCCATGTAACATTCTCCATATTGCCAATACATCTAGATAAAGGTATTCATTTTCACTACAGGTATATATTACTGTCTTTGAAATTGTAAGTAGTTTAGCTTAGATTATGTAACCCTCTTGAAAGTTGTATACAGTCTTTGAAATTGTATGCAGTTTATCTTAGTTTTTAAAACTCTTTGGAAAGTTGTAAACAGACGTTTGTGAAAATTCTAAGTTGTGATTTACCAGTTACTGTGCTCTGTATGCCATAAAATGAAATCGTCAATAAAAATGTAAGTAAATGTATTAATATATGTTACCTAATCACTCTATTCACATAATGTACACACTGTAACAGATTTATACTTCCACACAGGTTTATTTTTCGATTCTTAATCCCACTGGCACACACTGCTAATGTACATAGCCTATCAGCTGATGTACAAGTAACTGTATAATGTACCTGATGATGGCAGTATGCTGCCGAAATGCATTGTGCTAGTAAAATATTAGTAAAAAGTCACTGCAGCAGTATAAAATTCCACATAATACTAAATTAATCGAACAAGCCCCATTTAAATAGTTATTCATAGTCATATACAAGAAGTGAGGCCATGTACAACCATAACTCTAGGATTCGCGGAAGTGAAGATGCATACGAAATAAAGTGAAATATTTGCCTTTATTATTGTTTTTCTTACAGTCATATTGTGATACATCCGCGCATCAAATGACGTAAGTAAATGTTTAAGCGTTGTCATTTCAAATAAACCTGCATCTATTTTTGATACGTACTCAGAATCAGTCTCACTACCACTATTTATGGTGGAACTGACAGTTAGTGTGCGGGCGACGCAATATTACGGCATTTGTAGGAAAAGCGAATGTGCGGCGGACGTAATATTACGTTATGCCAGTTTTGATGATTTTCCACGATGTGAAACGTATATATATATATCACCCACAAACGTCTGAAACGTCTGTCAGGCCTGCAGTGTTTGTAGCTGAAACGGCGTGGTAAACCTGCAGGACTGCACAGGTAGTTGGAATTGTGCAAAGGGGCCAAAATGAGCAGCAGTCAGTTGCACTCGAACACATATAACTTTATTTATTTGACCAAACATTACAGTACAAATTCTTGAAGTTAGTTACTGGCTGAATACGCCGCAATATCTTATGCCTTAAGGGCATAACCACCTTCATTTTTTTTAAAAAAAGGGTACAGGCCATTAACTCAAAATTCAGACGCCAAAAGGAATATTTAGAAGGCAGAAGGCCTCACGTTAAGTAAGTTCTATAATTTGAGTGAAGCCTCAAAAATCTAACACTTCAAAAGCAACAACTTAATTTAAAGACGGCTGTAGGCCGATGATTTAAGACTCAAGGTAAAATTAAATAAAAAAAAACATAAGGCAGAAGGCCTTATCTTCAATTAGGCTGAAGGCCCCAAACAGTCTGATGCTCTAAAGACAAAGATCCTTAATTTAAAAACGGCTGAAAGTCCCATCACTTAAGACTCAAGGTAAAATAAATTTAAACAACAAAGTCTTATCTTAAATTAGGCTGAAGGCCCCAAACAATCTAACACTTGACATGCAAGAACTTTAATTTAAGAACAGCTGAAGGCCCATTACTGAAAACACAACTAAAATATTTTCTATTAGGCAGAAGGTTCAAGGCTTTATCTTTAAACAATATATTAATCAGGTTGACGGCTCAAACAATCTACTACTTGACAAGCAAGGAATTTTGATTTTAAAACGGCTGAAGGCCAATGACTTAAAATACAACTAAAATAATTTTTAGTAGGCAGAAGGCCCAAGGCTTTATCTTTAAACAATATTTTAATCAGGCTGATGGCCCAAACTATCTAACACTTAAAAAGCAAGCAACTTCAATTTTGAAGCGGCTGAAGGCCCATGACTTAAAACACCATTAAAACAATTAAACTTTGATTCAAAACCATCGGCTGTTAGCCATACAAATACACACAACAGAAAATAAGAAAAGGCAGTGCAGCTAACGGCGCTCAGAAGTTTCGGGGGTCGGCCAGCACTTGTAACACTAACGATTGCTTTGGTGAGACAGGCAGTCGGCCCAGCCAGTCTCGATCCGACGACAACCCAACCAACAGACAGTCAACGGACCCACCGACAAGGTAACTTGCGCTCCACTCGACCAGCACACAACCCGGAGTTCAATGCAAACGTAAAGGGCATGGACGCCCACAACCAAGCATTCATTAAGCTGTCGACTCCACCAGGCAGTGGTTAAACCTTCGCCATCTCGAACACACACGTTGTTGCTCGCGGGAATGTCCCAACAGCCAGCAACGAGAACCAAACGGCACATTGTGAACAGTCTTGACTTGCTGGTAAATGAAATACAAACTCAACTTTCGTGTCCAGGGTCGGTGAGCCACGGACCCCGTAGCAATGGGAGCAGCCCTACACACTCCGACACTGTATAGAGACTGTCAGCGGGCACGGCCAAGCTACGCGCAGCGGAGATTTCCTCGCTGCTCCATGCCAGCCGACCGAGGCAGCGACTGTGCAATAACAAGGATGAATCACGAGTCGGCACACGCAGGCAACCCATAAACGATCGCCGGCCAACACACACGTCGTCCGACAAGGCGACCGACCAACAACCAACCGAGGTGGTCCCCACTCAAGTGATATGTATCGGCAACCGTCGGGCGAGTCATGGTTGTAAGGACCTCACTGCAGGCGCGCCCTGAATGAATTCCTGCCGCGTCCTAAGTCAAACACTGCCAGGTCCGAACTGCACTGATAGCGCCTCCCAACTCACGAGGTGGTAGTACAGTAAAAGCAGGATGTCAAATAAGATATGGCACAAATACGAGCCACGCGCGGCTCAGTAACTTTCGCTAGATTGTAGCGGTGGTATCAACGGAAAAATCCCTAGTTTTTGAATTCTTTATTACCGTCTATTCTTTTTTAGCTGTTAGCTGACGTTCAAGTTCTCTACGTTTCGTGAGTTTTGTGTATTTTTGTGTTCAAAATGTGCAGTGAATGGGAGAAACGCCTGGCTGAAATGATGTACAATGTCCTGGACGGGGCTGCAGTTGATGAGATCGAAATACTTGATGACGAATTAGATTACACGTTTATCGTATTATATTCGCATACTGTGTTGTTGGAAAGGATTTTCTTGCAGGTAAATCAGAAGATCAATCCGAGCATATGATTCCAGTGAATGTAATGTTGGTGATGTAACTCTTCATGTTTCATAATGTATCACACTGTACTCCACTATGAAGGCTAATTTTGCTTCATTCTTGTTTCTTTAGATTTAAATGGACTTTAAAGGAAATTTATACAGGAAGATCAGTTGTCTGCTTATCGGAATATGTACTCCAAGGCCAGAACTTCTATTCAATTTTCTCTGTGATAGTTACTATTAAATAGACTTTTCATCTGTGGATTGAGATTTAAAATTAGCAATTCCACAATACAGATATTTAAGTAGAAAGTCTACTAATCCTAAAACTGTATTGAAATCCCATCTCCATATTTGTAAAGGCCAAAAATCCACATATTTTAGCCAGCCAATAGGTAAGGGCAGTTACGTACAAGTCCAGCACCGTTATTGTGCTTTTCAAGGTCAGTGTGCTTACTGAACAGCCATACGTTGCTCAGTAGTCATGGCCTGGTATATTCATCGATCAGTATATGACAGACATTTCGTTTTCTTCTCAGGAAGTTAGATTATTACTCAATTCATTTTTTTCAGATGTTTGAATTTAAATTCAATACATCACTCTATCGCTTTTGTGATGTGTCCATTAGACGGCAAACTTTAATTTGTGTACTGCATACTACTGAGGAGATTCAGTTCCCTCTAACAATTGTATTCGCTCATTAGTACCGGACAAAGAGTACATTATACTGCGAAACTCAGTGCTTGGTCTCCCTCTACTACTGTCATTCTTTCCCCTTCCATTCATTACAAAATTAACTCTTTCTTGAGGTCCCAATTGAAATAAAAATGGTTGTCAGTAAAAGAGAAGTTCATAAAATAATCTGAAATTTCAAGAAACTATCACAGCGAATGGATTGAGGTTAATATCGACAGGATTCAATACACATGGCTCAGTACGTTAAAGAGAATCATAATGAGTAGGGAAATACGAAAATCAGATGACGTTCACAATTTAAAGCTTCAAACAGGTAACAAATTAAACTGGTAAGGCCACGTAGTAAAACTGATGATCCGATTTGGACCAGCAAAGTGTGCGTTACATAGTCATGATCAACAGCTGTAGGTAAATCATTTTATTGTAGCATTTTCCTGTCGTATTGTACTGCGAGTAAATTTATTTGTATAACCTATAAGGCTTACAGGGACAACATGCACATAATCCATAACGTGTTTCAAAAGTTAATTCTGATGTTAGCCTTCGGCGTACAGCTAAATTTCCTTACACAATACTTCTTGTTTTGACAACGGACCAGAAAAACATACAATTTGACGTTAGCAGTAGTCTCCTTTCTGAAGCTACAGTACAGAGAATAATTATACTACAGTACATGAGTAAGAGCAAGCTGCGTGAAGACTTTATGGGTTTTTCTTGACTGTAGTGAAAGTTACCTCGGAGCATATCTCTTAAAAGACTTGGCAGAGGTTTTTAAATGTCTTGTGGGTAATATAACGGATTTGAATTTTAAATTGGAGGTTTTTTTTAGCAAGTAACATTAATCCAATGAAACGAGTCTTCACATCGATTCCTAAAACTAAGTATTGTAGTTTCATTATAACGTAAGTTTTACTTGCACTGTAATATTAGGATATTCAATAACATTACAATTCAGTTCTACAGAAATTTAACAAAATCATCACCTTTTTTTCTTTCCGCAGCAGAGGGTATGTTTTCCGTGAGGCATGTGAGATATAACTATTTCAACTAAGTAATTATGCGCACAGACTGTGCTTTTTGAAACTCCAGCATTTACTCTGGGGCTTCTGCCATCGGCACTCCGGTCGATTGGGCGCATACTAATACGGGTTCTGTCACTTCTAATGCATTCTCTGCTTTAACTGTCGGATACGTTCCGCAGATAAGCACGGCAGAATGTAATTAAAACGTAATGAATCACCGTTCTGTATAGAGTGCCGAAGAAAATTCTGACAATTTGTAGCCCCACGTCCAGACGTCCAGCGAGTCAACTAACGCTCTGTGGACATAGGGCGTGCACCGATCGCATATCTCTGTGTCGTTTTCTTTTGATAGCCACGTGACAGAGAGGACCTGGTCCAATTCCGCAAGCTGCCACTCGCTACTAAATCGAATTAAACGTTATCATCTCACGGGACTAGCCGTGAAATTAAATGCAGTTCTTCCAGGAATAAAGCAACAGACCGGGAAATTATTTCTTGCTGGAAGGTAAAGACATGACAAGGGACTGGGATAAATGTATTATTAAACGCACCAAGGGAAAGGTTTTCAGTTAGGTAGTATGTGATCACGCAAGTTAAAATCTTCTGGGTTGTTAGGCCGCGTCATATTTCCTTCTAAATAAAAGATTCGGAACATTTTTTAGAAATTATACGCACAGTGAAGATATCTGCAGGTGACCTTCTTGTTACGTTCGATGTGACATTGTTATTTACTAACGTCCCAGTATCAGGTACAATGGAGATCGTAAGGGTGAAAGCTGTTCCAGATGTTTGTGACTTAACTGAATTGTATCTTCGTTCGAGCTATTTTAAATACAATGGTGAATTCTATGAACAGGCTGACGGCCTCGCTATGGGCTCACCCATATCGCCAGTTGCAGCTGACATTTTTATGAAACATTTTGAGCAACAGGCATTAAGCAGTGTTCCTTTGAAGCCTTCATGTTGGCTCCGCTATGTGGTCGACACATTTGTTATATGGCCACACAATGAAGAAGAACTTCATGCGTGCCACAACTTCTTAAACTGAATTCACCCCAAAATCAAATTTACCTTGGAGGTTGAGAGTGAGGTCAATCTCCCCTTCCTAGATGAGCTGATACAGAAGATCTGATAACACTCTAGGTCACAGGATGCCACTTCGCACCACCACCAAGCACAGAAGCAAGCAGTGCTCAACACACTGTCTTCACGTGCCTTAGCCGGCCGCGGTGGCCAGGGGGTTCTAGGCTCTTCAGTTCTGATCCACGCGTCTGCTACGGTCGCAGGCTCGACTCCTGCCTTGGGCATGGATGTGTTTGATGTCCTTAGGTTAGTTAGGTTTAAGCAGTTCTAAGTCTAGGGGACTGATGACCTCAGATATAAAGTTCCATGGTGCTTAGAGCCATTTGAACCATTTTTTTCACGTGCTTTCCGTGTCACCGATGACGTCAACCTGGAATCGAAGATGGATATTTTAAAGAGGACAATGAAGGCAAATAGCTATGACAGTTGTTCAATCGACACGGCTTTCAGGCGGAAAAAATCACGCCAATGAGAATGGTGAGGAACCGTCTTCTCACTCCGTTAGGTTACCGTTCTTTTTTGGGGTCACCGCATAAGCAGAATTATAAAGAAAAAATGCGATCCAGACTTATTTCTGTAGTCAAAACAAAATAAAATATTTTTTCCGACGAAAAACGGGTGCATCTGATTGCCTCCACAATGCAAGCGTCTATCAACTGACATGAAGCTGCGGCAAAGTGTATATAGGCAAACGGGAAGGACTGCGCACGCAGCTAAAACAAAGTGTAAAATCGACGGTAACGGAACATCGTGAGGACTGTGGCTCTGACACCGATTTTATTAATGTACGTGTGCTGCCTAAGGAAGCCAACATTTATAGAAGAAAGATTCGAGAAGCGGTAGAAATTTCCAAGAATGCATGTAATTTCAATAGAGAGGACGGCTATAGGCTTTCGGCATCGTGGTTCCCCGCCATCAAGGAAGGTAATATGCGGTCGCAGTGTACGAGCAGTACAAAAAACTCGCTGCAAGTCACCTCGGCGGACAATAATATTTCGAGTAAACATTCCCCTCTCTCGCTCTGTCTGTTTCGCATCTAGCCAATGATGATGGCCAACCAATAGCAGCAGGAGGAATTTCAACCAGTAACCCTTCTCCAGCGTAAGTGTGACGTAAGTGTGGAATAGTGCTTATCTATTCTATGACGATAAGTGTCTATAAGAGTTTAGCCAATAACACCCCTTCTTCTGCACCAGGGCGGGAATAATTAGCCTATGACGATGGCCCATCATGATAGCCACAAAAACTTTACCCGATACTCCCACTTCTCAAGCACAAACGCGGGAAAACTCCCCTTTATAAGAGAACACGATACTGGTCTCTAACAGTGTTCTAGCAATAGTGGATACCAAAACATCGTGAATAAGATCCCAGGAATGAGGTCGAAACGTCGATTATTTAGAAGAAAATATGACGCGGCATAACAACCAAGAAGATTTTAACTTTAGTGACAACGGCAACCAAAGCCTGCAGACTCACAAGTATGTGACCACCCGTTGCGGGCTACTATATAGAAATGTGATTGTCTCCCTAAGCCAAGAAAAAATGCGGGAAATCTTTAACAAAAAGGGAAGTAATACTCTCAGTACAGCAACTCATTGTTGTATACAAATGGTAAGTGTTATATGATACACTGATTCATCAATGTTGTTATTATTTGAAGAGGTTCAGAAAACGAGTGTTTATTAAGCCGTATTTGTGTCTTCATCATTAATTATAGGATAAATAAGTATAACTGCGTTTTCTTTCTACGTTTCATAAAAACTAGAACCCCAACTTGGAGAAAAATTTTCCACAGATTATCAGTTAATTTATTTCTATCGCAAGGGAAGTTGAAAACCTGAAAACAGATTCTATAGCATTTGACTCCTGCAAACGCTGTTGAGAACTGAAGATCTAATTTCTTTCAACTGATTTCATAATCGTCTTATTTCTGGGCTATACCGGTGTTTTAATGTCCGCATACGTACCAGTCTTAAACCGTGTTTCACGTTCTACAGTAAAACACTCCATGCTTCTTTTTATTTCGTTGTTTGTGTAATGATTCTCTTTAGATCACACCATGCTTCGAGAACCCTTGGCGTCTTCTATAAGTGTTGAGACTTATTATCACATCTGGTGGATTGTTTGAGACAACACTTCAAATTTTTCTACTCCTTATTTATCACGATTCTGAGTAGAACATTCTTCATATAGCCAATTTCTGCGAAGAGAAAATAGCGTATTAGTGATGTACGGTAAGCGTAACATGTTCTGCATGTATTTTGAATGAACTAACAAAATAATGAAAACCTTACAGCCGAATTCAGTATTATTGAAGTATACTGGTAAATTATATTTCATGGCTTATGCTTGAAAACGGTAAATTATGAGTTATTATTGCAAAACAGCGGAATAAACAAGAAGCTAATGTCAAGAACCACAAAAGGTTCTATTATCACAATTTGCAGTTAGGAGTTTAACTACGAAAATATAATTTGTTACACAATGGCTATACTTGTAGAGAGTGGTTATGGGATATACAGCTTGGAGTTATACTTTTTAATTTTTAATTTTTATTGGTCATAGGATTTTCTATGCTCTTCCATCAGCAAGTGATAGATGAAGCTCGTCTGCTTCATAAAATAAATAGTTTTGTTTATGTCATCGCAGTTGGTAGTAAGATTATCTCGAAACAAACTGTTTTCCTTGCTCCAATTCTATAAACAGATACGCTACATCGCAGTTGAAGAGTAATCAATTATAATGCCGCTCACAAATTTCCGTTCTCATTTATATTAAAGCACATTGCTGTGGCATGGAAACGTACTGTCTAACAGATCAACGACAATTTAAATAAGGTATTACACACACTCATTTACCTTGCATTGGACGTCATGTACAAAATAATGTGGGGATTTATTTCCCAGCCGTCCGTTTCTTCATGTACACTACTGGCCATTAAAATTGCTACACCAAGAAGAAATGCAGATGATAAACGGGTATTCATTGAACAAATATATTATACTAGAACTGACATGTGATTACATTTTCACGCAATTTGGATGCATAGATCCTGAGAAATCAGTACCCAGAAAAAACACCTCTGGCCGTAATAACGGCCTTGATACGCCTGGGCATTTAGTCAAACAGAGCTTGGATGGCGTGTACAGGTACAGCTGCCCATGTAGCTTCAACACGATACCACAGTTCATCAAGAGTAGTGACTGGCGTATTGTGACGAGCCAGTTGCTCGGCCACCATTCACCAGACGTTTTCGGTTGGTGAGAGATCTGGAGAATGTACTGGCCAGGGTAGCCGTCGAACATTTTCTGTATCCAGAAAGGCCCGTATAGGACCTGCAACATGCGGTCGTGCATTATCCTGGTGAAATGTAGAGTTTCGCTGGGATCGAATGAAAGGTAGAGGCACGGGTCGTAACACATCTGAAATGTAACGTTCACTGTTCAAAGTGCCGTCAATGCGAACGAGAGGTGACCGAGACGTGTAACCAATGGCGCCCCATACCATCACGCCGTGTGATACGCCAGTATGGCGATGACGAATACACACTTCCAATGTGCGTTCACTGCGATGTCGCCAAACACGGATGCGACCACCACGATGCTGTAAACAGAACCTGTATTCATCCGAAAAAATGACGTTTTGCCATTCGTGCACCCAGGATCGTCGTTGAGTACACCATCGCAGGCGCTCCTGTCTGTGATGCAGCGTCAAGGGTAACCGCAGCCATGGTCTCCGAGCTGATAGTCCACGCTGCTGCAAACTTCGTCGAACTGTTCGTGCAGATTGTTGTTGTCTTGCAAACGTCCCCATCTGTTGACTAAAGGATCGAGACGTGGCTGCACGATCCGTTACAGCCAAGCGGATAAGATGCCTCTCATCTCGACTGCTAGTGATACGAGGCCGTTGGGATCCAGCACGGCGTTCCGTATTACCCTCCTGAACCCACCGATTGCATATTCTGTTAACAGTCATTGGATCTCGACCAACGCGAGCAGCAGTGTCGCGATACGATAAACCACAATCGCGATAGGCTACAATCCGACCTTTATCAAAGTCAGAAACGCGCTGGTAAGCATTTCTCCTCCTTACACAAGGCATCACTGTAGCAATTTTAATGGCCAGTAGTGTATATATGTAATGTCAAATGCACTATATAGTATTAGAATCCAAGAATGTAATACATGTATGTTTATATGAGTTTTATGTTACGCATAGAGAAGTAAAGCAGGTAACTTGCGCTCAGGAAATTTTCTGTTTACTTGTAATTCAGTGCTACAGATAGCTGATTATGTAGAAGAAAATGCATCCCAGGACATATCGGTTGTAACTCTTAAATATAAAAACTGCCTTAAAATTGGTCTTGCCACAAGACCATTACGCTAAGAACATGTGGCACTGCCTACAGACACAAGATCCTCTTAGGGAATTAGATCGCTTAGAACTGACAAATTGAGGGGATGCAGTTGACATGGTGTTGCAAAGAGCGCTAGACACTTCCTGCGAGACAAAGACCAGTTAATGAAGAATGCAGGAATGCATGTAATCACATCAAAACAGCGAGCCTCCTGTTTGTCATCCTGCCATGTCTCCACAGGACCAATAATTCAGTGCTAACACCATACAGCAAACCAAATGGTTACATTGAGCCTCCTGTTTGTCATTCTGCCATGTCTTCACAGGGAACCATCATTCAGCATTGACACCATACAGCCAAAGACACGTGTACACATCTCCACAGCAACCTATTACACAGCACTGATACAAACGACAGCCACATGTACATTGAGCCTACTGCCTGCCATTCTGCCACGTCTCCACAGGGGCTCTCAACCAGACATGACACCATACAGCTGACTGTGATGTGTACAGAAAGCCTCTGTTTACCACTGTGCTATATCATCAAAGAGACCGTCCGCCCCTGGCAGCTGAGTGGTCAGTGTGACAGAATGTCATCTCTAAAGGCCAACTTCAATTCCCAGCTGGGTCAGAGATTTTCTTCGCTCAGGGACTGGGTGTTTTGTTGTCATTATCATCGTCATTTCATGCCCATCGACGCGCAAGTCGCCGATGTGGCGTTAACTCGAATGACCTGCAACAGGTGAACAATCTACTCGATGGGAGGCCCTAGCCAAATGGCATTTCCATTTCCATCAAAGGCACCTATTGAGCAGTTCTGACAGAGTAGAGCCGACCATTTGCGTACACCTAGGCTCCTGCTTGCCGGCTTGCCATGTCTCCACAGTGACCCATCTCTCTGCACTGACACCATACAGCAGACTGTCACATGTACACTGAACCCATGTTTGCCTTTGTGCCATGTATCCACAGCAACACAGCATTCTGTAATGACGCCATAGAGCCAACAGCCACGTGTACACTGAGCCTTCTGTTTGCCATTCTGCCATGTCTGGACAGCAACTCTTAATTCAGCTCTGATATCATACAGCTGACCATATGTGTACACCAGGCCTGCTGTTACCATTTAGCCACGTCCCCACAGCGACACATCATTCAGCAATGACAACATAAAGCCGAATATGCATGTATATAGAGCCTTCTGTTTGCCATTCTGACATGAAGTAACTCACCACTCAGCACTGAAACCAAGCAGCGGACAGCCACGTGTACACTAAGACACCTGTCTGCCATTCTGCCATGTCACCACAGCAACCCATCACCCAGCACTGACACCAAACAGCCAATTGCAACGTGTACAACAACCCTCCTGCATATTTTCAACTTCTTGTGGCGTATCGAATAGTCCCTTAAATTTCGGTCATACAGCCACACAAATAAAATTTCTTACACTGATATTTCGGCTGTGTATCGGTGGGCCATCCTCGGAGTTAGTCGTAAGACTGACGATTCTTGGCATCTTATCGTCAGTCTTGAGACTCACTCTGAGGATGGCTGGACGATACGCGGCCGAAATATCAGTAGAAGAAATTTTATTTGCGTGGCTGCATGCCCTAAATTTAATGAACTAACAACCCTCCGTTGCATTAAAAGCAACGGTGGTAACATTAAGAGTGCAACGGGAATTCCACTGTTAAATGCAGAGGAGAGAGCAGATAGGTGGAAAGAATACATTGAAAGCCTCTATGAGGGTGAAGCTTTGTCTGATGTGATAGAAAAAGAAACAGGAGTCGATTTAGAAGAGATAGGGGATCCAGTATTAGAATCGGAATTTAAAAGCGCTTTAGAGGACTTACGGTCAAATAAGGCAGAAGGGATAGATAACATTCCATCAGAATTTCTAAAATCATTGGGGGAAGTGGCAACAAAACGACTATTCACGTTGGTGTGTAGAATATATGAGTCTGGCGATATACCATCTGACTTTCGGAAAAGTATCATCCACACAATTCCGAAGACGGCAAGAGCTGACAAGTGCGAGAATTATCGCACAATCAGCTAAACAGCTCATGCATCGAAGCTTCTTACAAGAATAATATACAGAAGAATGGAAAAGAAAATTGAGAATGCGCTAGGTGACGATCAGTTTGGCTTTAGGAAAAGTAAAGGGACGAGAGAGGCAGTTCTGACGTTACGGCTAATAATGGAAGCAAGGCTAAAGAAAAATCAAGACACTTTCATAGGATTTGTCGACCTGGAAAAAGCGTTCGACAATATAAAATGGTGCAAGCTGTTCCAGATTCTGAAAAAAGTTGGGGTAAGCTATAGGGAGAGACGGGTCATATACAATATGTACAACAACCAAGAGGGAATAATAAGAGTGTACGATCAAGAAAGAAGTGCTCGTATTAAGAGGGGTGTAACACAAGGATGTAGCCTTTCGCCCCTACTCTTCAATATGTACATCGAGGAAGCAATGATGGAAATAAAAGAAAGCTTCAGGAGTGGACTTAAAATACAAGGTGAAAGGATATAAATGATACGATTCGCTGATGACATTGCTATCCTGAGTGAAAGTGAAGAAGAATTAAATGATCTGCTGAACGGAATGAACAGTCTAATGAGTGCACAGTATGGTTTGAGAGTAAATCGGAGAAAGACGAAGGTAATGAGAAGTAGTAGAAATGAGAACAGCGAGAAACTTAAAATCAGCATTGATGGTCACGAAGTCAATGAAGTTAAGGAATTCTGCTACCTAGGCAGTAAAATAACCAATGACGGACGGAGCAAGGAGGACATCAAAAGCAGACTCGCTATGGAAAAAAAGGCATTTCTGGCCAAGAGAATTCTACTAATATCAAATACCGGCCTTAATTTGAGGAATAAATTTTTGAGGATGTACGTCTGGAGTACAGCATTGTATGGTAGTGAAACATGGACTGTGGGAAAACCGGAACAGAAGAGAATCGAAGCATTTGAGATGTGGTGCTATAGACGAATGTTGAAAATTAGGTGGACTGATAAGGTAAGGGATGAGGAGGTTCTACGCAAAATCGGAGAGAAAAGGAATATGTGGAAAACACTGATAAGGAGAAGGGACAGGATGATAGGACATGTGCTAAGACATGAGGGAATGACTTCCATGGTACTAGAGGGAGCTGTAGAGGGCAAAAACTGTAGAGGAAGACAGAGATTGGAATACGTCATGCCAATAATTGAGGACGTAGGTTGCAAGTGCTACTCTGAGATGAAGAGGTTAGCACAGGAAAGGAATTCGTGGCGGGGCGCATCAAAAAAAAAAAAAAAAAACTCTCCTGTCTTGCATTTTACCACGTATCCACAGTGGCACATCTTTCAGCTCTTAAACCACATAGGCGAACATACATGTACACTCAGTGTTCTGTTTGCCATCTGCCTTGTGTCTACAGCCAGCCAAATTGCAACGCTGCCACCACACTGCCGTGTGTACTCTGTCATCTTTCCCATTCTGCCACGTCTCCACAAGGACACATTATTCAGCACTGAAACCATACAGCTGAACAAATGTGTACACGCGGCCTACTGCTACATGTACAGTGAACCTTCTCTTTGTCTTTCTGCCATGTCTCCAAAGTGACCTATCATTCGGCACTAACACCATACTGCTGACTGCCACATGTACACTGAGACTCGTTTTTGTCATTGTGCCATTTATCCTGACATCATACAGTCAAGTGCCACGTGTACACTGATCCTCCTGGTTGCCATTCAGCAGTGTTTCCATATTAACATGCCATTCAGTGTAGACGCCATACAGCCAACTGCCACATGTGCAACAAACATCCTGCATGCCACTTTGCCACATACACCCACACTGATACCACACAGCAGACCATACGTGTTGACTGAGCCTCATGTTAACAGTTCTGCCATATGTACACATCGACCCATCATTCAGCGCTAGCACCATACAGTCCACTGCCATTCAGAATTGCGTTTGTCATTCTGTCTCGTCTCCATAGCGACACATCATCCAGCGCTGACACCATACAGCAAACAGCTGAGCCTCCTGTTTGTTATATGTCATCTCCTCACAGCGACTCATCATTCATCGGTAACATACAGCTGACTGCTGCATCTACAACTAACCTCCTAATTTAAGAACCTTCAACATCCCAGTGCGTCAGCAATTAGGAGGTTTATATATTAAAAAACTAAAAACCCGCCTCGATTGCGAAAAAAGCACATAGTGTTAACCCAGGTTTCGGCGTAGATAACTACACCTTCTTCAGAACAACAATAAAATCCACAAGTGCCTAAGAAAACCTTTGTCAACGATTAAAATAACACCATAGCTATACATTTTCCTTTCCTTTTTCGTTTATAAATGTATAGCAATGGTATTCGTTTAATCATTGACAAAGGCCTTCTTAGGCACTTGTGGGTTTTATTGTTGTTCTGAAGAAGGTGTAGTTATCTACGCCGAAACCTGGGTTAACACTGGGTGCTTTTTTCGCAATCGAGGCGGGTTTTTAGTTTTTTAATATATAAACCCCCTAATTGCAATTTTGCCAGTATGAACAGTGACACATCGTCCAGCTCTGATAACTCAGGTCTGACTGACATGTATACACTGCGATGTTGGCGATTCTGAAACGTCTCAACAACGACCCATCATACAGCACTGACACCGTACAATGGACTACAACATTACATTGAGCTGCCTATTTGCCATTCTGTCATTTATCCACAGTCACCCATCACTCAACACTGACACCATACAGTCAACTACCTCATGTAAACTGAACCTGCTGCTTACCATTCTGTCATGTCTCCTGTTGATGCATCATTTGGCAGTGACACCAAATGACCCATTGCTACGTGTAGACTGAGATTTATGTTTGCCTTTCCTCCATCATTCCACAGCACCCCATTCTCCAATGCTGACACCATGTAACCGATTGCCACATGTAAACTAAACCTCCCATTTGCCATTCTGTCATAACTCAACAGCAACCCATCATTCTGCCCTAACGCCAAACATGTAAGTGCCATGTCTTCACTGAGTCTTCTGTTTACCATTCCACCACTTCTCCACAGCAACCCATCGATCTGCACTGACACCATACAGCACACTGCCATGTGTGCACTGAGCATCCTATTATCCATACTGCCACATGTGTACTGAGCCACCTCTTTGTCGTTCTGCCATGTCTGCACTGCAGTACATCATGCAGCGCTGACACCATACAGCCATAGCGTCCTTTTTGCCATTCTGCAGTGTCTCCACAGCGATCCATGATTCAGAACTGAATCTCACAACTGTATGTCATACATACAGCAAACAATCTCTCTTCTATTATCCCAATACACTGGAGTGAACCATCACTCATCACTGATACCTTACCATGCTATGCTACAGGTGCAGCATACTTACTGTTTGCCATTCTGCCACACCTCTTCAGTGACACGTGCTTTAGTGCTGACGCAGTACAGCTGACCATACATACACACTGAGCCTCCTGTTTGCCATTCTGCCGTGTTCCCCGAGAGACTCATCGTTTGGAACTTGCACCATATAGCAAACTGAAATGTTTGCAGCAAGCCTCCTATTTGCAGTTCAGCCATGTCTCCACAGTGAAACATTGTTCAGCGCAGACTCCTTACAGCTGATGATGTCTGAATGCTGAGCCTTGTGTTTGGCATTCTGCCATGTCTCCACAGTGACCCATCATTCAGTGCTAGCACCATACCATCAAATGACGCATCTACAGCAAATGTCCTGTTTCCCATTCTGCCAAATCTTCACAATGCCCTATCGTTCAGCATTGACACCATACTGGTGACTGCCACATGTGCAGTATGCCTTCTGTTTGACACTCCGCAATGTCTCCACAGCAACCCATCATACGGTGCTCACACTATACGTCTGACAATACATGTAAATCGAGCTTTCTGTTTGCCATTCTGTCATGTCTCCAGAGCAACCCATTATTCAGTTCTTACATCACATAGTCACATGTGCAGTAAATCGCCAATTATCCTTCTGCAACATTTCCACACCAAGAGATCGTTATATGCTGACACCATACAGCCAATCATATGTGTGCACTGAGCATTGTGTTTTTCATTCTGCCACCTTTCCACAGGGACACAGCATTCAGCACTTGCACTATAAAGATGACGATACTCCTACATTGCGCCTACAGTCTGCCATTCCGCCATGTCTCCACAGCAGGTGAAAATTCAGCACTGATACCTTACACTGGACTATCACATGCACAGGAAGACTTCTGTTTACCATTCTGCCACATTGCCACAACGACCTATTATACAGTGCTGTTACCATATAGCCAACCATACGGATATACAGACCTCTTTTCGTGAATCTGTAACGTCTTCAAAGGACCAATAGTTCATCACTGGCACCATACAGCCGACTGCCACATGTTGAACAAGACTCATGTTTGCCTTTCTGCCATGTCTGCACAGCGACCCATTGCTCAGTCCTAACATCATACAGGTGCATACCTGTACACTGGGGCTTCTGTTTGCCAATCTGCCATGGCTGCCCAGAAAACCATAATTCAGCCTGACATCATACAGCCAACTACCACTTGTACAGTAAGCCACTTGTTTGCCATTCTGCGATGTCTCCACAGCAAACCACTGTTCAGTGCTGATACCATTCCTCTGACCATACTTGTACACATAGCCTCCTGTTTTCCAATCTGCCACGTATCCACAGCAACCCATCATTCAGCCCTGACACCATACAGCTGACTGACACATGTGCACTGTGCATCCTTTTTGCCATTCTGCCATGTCTCCACGCCTTACAGCCGTGTCTCCACACCATCCACCCAGTCATACACGTATGCCGAGCCTTGTGTCTGCTATTTTTCAATTTCTTCACAATGAGCCATAGTTCAGCACTGGCAACAATCAGCAGATTCCCACCCATATACCAAGCCTCCTGTTCGCCATTCTGCATTGTCTCCACAGTGACCCATCATTCATCACTGTCTCCATGCACTGGACTGCCACTTGTATAGTGACCTTGTTGTTACCCATTCTTCCCCCATAGTGGCCCATTATTCACTGCTGACACTACACAGCTGACTACCACATGTACCCTGAGCCTTCTGTTTGCTACTGTACTGCATCTTCACAGCGCTTCATCACTGAGTGCTGACACCATACAGCCAACTTACACATGTGCCCTGAGCCTCCTGTGTGCTATTCGTTCATGTCTCTCAAGCGTCCCATCATTCATTATTGACAACATACAGCCCATTAGAATGTGCATATTGAGCCTCCTATTTGCCATTTTCCCTTGTCTCCACAGTGACCCATCATTCAGAACTGACACCATACAGCCGAGTGCCATGTGCACAGCTAGACTCCTGCTTGCTGTTCTGCCACGTCTCCACAGTAATGCATTGTCCATTGATGAGACCTTCTAGCCTCCCTTATGTGTACTCTGCTGTTTGCCATTTTCCATGCCTCCACAGGAACCAAACGTTGGGCAGTGCACCATCCAGCTGAATGCCACATTTAAATTGATCCTCTTTCTTGTCATTGTGTTACAGCTGCATAGTGAAACACAGTTCAAAGCTGACGCCGTTCAGTCGCCCATAGGTGTGCATTTAGCTTCCTGTTTGGCATTCTGCCATGCCCTATATATCCATTTTTTTTTTTTGCTTTAACACCACACAACTGACTGACACATGTACACCGAACCTTCTAGAATGAGATTTTCACTCTGAAGCGGAGTGTGCGCTGATATGAAACTTCCTGGCAGATTAAAACTGTGTGCCCGACCGAGACTCGAGCTCGGGACCTTTGCCATTCGCAGGCAAGTGCTCTACCATCTGAGCTACCGAAGCACGACTCACGACCGGTATTCACAGCTTTACTACTGCCAGTATCTCGTCTCCTACCTTCCAAACTTTACAGAAGCTCTCCTGCGAACCATGCAGAACTAGCACTCCTGAAAGAAAGGATATTGCGGAGACATGGCTTAGCCACAGCCTGGGGCAGGTTTCCAGAATGAGATTTTCACTCTGCAGTTGAGTGTGCGCTGATATGAAACTTCCTGGCAGATTAAAACTGTGTGCCCGACCGAGAATCGTACTCGGGACCTTTGCCTTTCGCGGGCAAGTGCTCTACCAGGTTCGCAGGAGAGCTTCTGTAAAGTTTGGAAGATAGGAGACGAGATACTGGTAGAAGTAAAGCTGTGAAATCGGTCGTAAGTCGTGCTTCGGTAGCTCAGATGGTAGAGCACTTGCCCGTGAAAGGCAAAGGTCCCGAGTTCGAGACTCGGTCGGGCACAGAGTTTTAATCTGGCAGGAAGTTTCACTGAACCTAGTGTTTGCCACACTTCCATGCCACCACAGCAACACATCGTTCAGTGCTGACATGATTCAGCTGACCATACGTGAACACCAAGCCTCCTTCTTGCCATTCCAGCATGTCTCCACAGCGATCCATTATTCTGTACTGAACATACTGAACATTACTGATGAATGTCATGTGCACAGCTAACCTCTGCCACACTTCCACAGTGACTCTTTGGGCATTGCTACCACCACAGAGCTGAAGATACGTGTACACCAAGCCACAGTGACCCAAAATTAGGCACGGACACATTACAGCTGATTGTCAGATGTACAGCATACCTTCTGTTTTCCATTTTGCCACGCCTCCACAATAACATATAGTTCAGAGCTGACACCACACAGCTGACTGTATGTGTACACTGAGCCTCCTTTTCCCATGTCTCCACAGCATCCCATCATCCAGTGCTGACCTCATACAGCCAACTGAAACCTGTACACTGAGCTTGCTGTTTCCGATTCTGACAAGTCGCCACATCTACCCACAATTCACCACTTATTCGATAGAGCTGGTCAGCAAATGTACACTGAGCCTTCTTCATGTCAGTCTGCCATGCCTCTACAGCGACTCATCGTACACCGCTGAAACCATGCAGCTGATGTGATGTGTGCACCAAGAATCGTGTTTGCCATTCTTCCATGTCCCCACAGCAACCTATCATTCAGCATTGCCACTATAAAGCCCTTCCTACAAGCACACTGAGCATTCTGTTTGCCATTCTTCTGTGTCTCCCCAGCTACCTGTCAGTCAGCTGTGACACCATACATATGACTACTGTGTGTACACTTAGCGTCCTGTTTGTCCTTCTGCCCCATGTCCACACCAACCCATCATACAGTGCTGATACCATAATGCCGACAACATGTGTAAACCTAGCCTTCTGTTTGTCTTCATCCCATCATTGCACAGTGACCAGTCTTGCAGTACCAACACCATACAGCTAAATACCACATGTACACATTCACCTTTGTCATTTTGCCACATCTCCACAGTGAACCAATGTTCAGCACTAATACCAAGCAGCAAACTGCCACTTATACATCAAGCCTTTGCTTGGCATTCTGTTCATGTCAGCATGGTGACTGATCATTCAGCATTGGTACCATATAGCTGACTGCCATATGTACAATGAGAATTTATTTTGCCATTTGCCATGTCTCCATAGCGACCTATTAGATTAGATTAGATTAGATTAATACTAGTTCCATGGATCATGAATACGATATTTCGTAATGATGTGGAACGAGTCGAATTTTCCAATACATGACATAATTAGGTTAATTTAACAACATACTTAAGTTAATATAACAACTTTATTTTATTGTGTTTTTTGTTTTTCTTTATTTTTTATTTTTATTTTTTTATTTTTTTTAAATATATTTTTGTTTTTTTTTCTTAATTTATATCTAAAAATTCCTCTATGGAGTAGAAGGAGTTGTCATTCAGAAATTCTTTTAATTTCTTCTTAAATACTTGTTGGTTATCTGTCAGACTTTTGATACTATTTGGTAAGTGACCAAAGACTTTAGTGCCAGTATAATTCACCCCTTTCTGTGCCAAAGTTAGATTTAATCTTGAATAGTGAAGATCATCCTTTCTCCTAGTATTGTAGTTATGCACACTGCTATTACTTTTGAATTGGGTTTGGTTGTTAATAACAAATCTCATAAGAGAGTATATATACTGAGAAGCTACTGTGAATATCCCTAGATCCTTAAATAAATGTCTGCAGGATGATCTTGGGTGGACTCCAGCTATTATTCTGATTACACGCTTTTGTGCAATAAATACTTTATTCCTCAGTGATGAATTACCCCAAACTATGATGCCATATGAAAGCAATGAGTGAAAATAGGCGTAGTAAGCTAATTTACTAAGATGTTTATCACCAAAATTTGCAATGACCCTTATTGCATAAGTAGCTGAACTCAAACGTTTCAGCAGATCATCAATGTGTTTCTTCCAATTTAATCTCTCATCAATGGACACACCTAAAAATTTGCAATATTCTACCTTAGCTATATGCTTCTGATTAATGTCTATATTTATTAATGGCGTCATACCATTCACTGTACGGAACTGTATGTACTGTGTCTTATCAAAATTCAGTGAGAGTCCGTTTACAAGGAACCACTTAGCAATTTTCTGAAAGACAGTATTGACAATTTCATCAGTTAATTCTTGCTTGTCAGGTGTGATTACTATACTTGTATCATCAGCAAAGAGAACTAACTTTGCCTCTTCATGAATATAGAATGGCAAGTCATTAATATATAATAAGAACAACAAAGGACCCAAGACTGACCCTTGTGGAACCCCATTCTTGATAGTTCCCCAGTTTGAGGAATGTGCTGATCTTTGCATGTTACGAGAACTACTTATTTAAACTTTCTGCACTCTTCCAGTTAGGTACGAATTAAACCATTTGTGCACTGTCCCACTCATGCCACAATACTTGAGCTTGTCTAGCAGAATTTCATGATTTACACTATCAAAAGCCTTTAAGAGATCACAAAAAATCGCAATGGGTGGTGTTCGGTTATTCAGATCATTCAAAATTTGACTGGTGAAAGCATATATGGCATTTTCTGTTGAAAAACCTTTCTGGAAACCAAACTGACATTTTTTAGTACTTCATTTTTACAGATATGTGAAGCTACTCTTGAATACATTACTTTCTCAAAAATTTTGGATAAAGCTGTTAGAAGGGAGATTGGACGGTAATTGTTGACATCAGATCTATCCCCCTTTTTATGCAAAGGTATAACAATAGCATATTTCAGTCTATCAGGGAAAATGCCCTGTTCCAGAGAGCTATTACACAGGTGGCTGAGAATCTTACTTATCTGTTGAGAACAAGCTTTTAGTATTTTGCTGGAAATGCCATCAATTCCATGTGAGTTTTTGCTTTTAAGCAAGTTTATTATTTTCCTAATTTCAGAGGGAGAAGTGGGTGAGATTTCAATTGTATCAAATTGCATAGGTATGGCCTCTTCCATTAACAGCCTCGCATCTTCTAATGAACACCTGGATCCTACTATATCCACAACATTTAGAAAATGATTATTAAAAATATTTTCAACTTCTGACTTTTTGTTCGTAAAGTTTTCATTCAATTTGATGGTAATACTGTCTTCCTCTGCTCTTGGTTGACCTGTTTCTCTTTTAATAATATTCCAAATTGTTTTAATTTTATTATCAGAGTTGCTGATTTCAGACATGATACACATACTCCTGGATTTTTTAATAACTTTTCTTAATATAACACAGTAGTTTTTATAATTTTTGATAGTTTCTGGGTCACTACTCTTCCTTGCTGTCAGATACATTTCCCTTTTCCGGTTACAAGATATTTTTATACCCTTATTCTCAGCACTGACACCATATAGCCAAATGCCACCTGTATAACTGTCCTCCTATTTGCCATCATTCTGCCATGTGTCCACAGTGGCCCATCTCTCAGTGCTGACACAATACAGCTGACCATATGTGTATACTAAGCTTCTTGTTTGCCATTCAGCAATGTCTCCACAGCGACTCATCATTTAGCACTGACACCATATAGCCGACTCTCATGCATACACTTAGCCTCCCATTTGGCATTCTGACATGTCTGCGCAGCACCACAACGTTAGTTCAGACACCATACAGCCGAGTAGTAAATGGGCACCTTGAGTACAGTTGGGGTAATTTTGATGCACAATTTCTTTTATGATTTAATTAACGAAATTCTCAGACTCAGGCTTCACAGTGCGACTCCTCACATGCCAATGATAAAAAAAAAGTCTGTCACAAAATTTCGTCCAGTCAGTACATCCTGCAGAAAAAGGACATTAAAGAGCGGCACTCTGACAACATTGCAATCACCTGTGTAATAACTACCTCTGTCAGGACCTATTAGTCGTGCTGTACAGTTGGTGCAGTGGATAGAATTTTGAGTCAGCATGCAAGAGGTCGATGGTTCGATCATGGTTTGAGGCATATGTTTCTTTATTTGGTAAATGTAGTCCAGGTGGTATGGTAACTGGCATCTTAATCGTCAACAGCGACTGCAGCAGGTCCCCTAGGAAACATTTGCACATATGTACCACAATTGTAGCAATGGAAGGTCGGTCAGCTTTGAAAGAAGCCCTTTCTACATTGTGGGCGTGAGTTTATTTGCACCACTTCATCTACTAGATGTGAAACGTGTTCTCTTCCTACCCTTCTCCAATGGTCCCATAGATTAGTATCAACTGTTATTCTTGCCTCGTTCAGGTCCATTATATTTCGTTACAGCCTTAGGTTATCAGTATGACTAGCAATGTGCTTTTCGAATACCATCCACACTCGGTTACTATTTGTATGTATTATCACTATGGTCTCACTAATTAATCCTGTCAGCAATGAGTCTGTTAACCACATGCTGTTTAGTACATTTCTCAATGCATTATTATTATTATTTTCGATTATTCCCATTTAAGAGAGCGTTTGAACTTGAATTCCTTTACGATGATTGTTTATGTTTCTTCTGAGCCAAAATTTTCTTCATGTGTTCACTGTGTTGTTTCTTTCACTCCGCTGTCCATTTGCATCCTGGTCTCTTTTGTGTTGTGGTGTCAAATTTATGTTTTTGGATGATGTTCCTGAATTCAGTTCTATTTTCTGCTTCGTTTACTGTTATGTGTGCTTGTCTGAGGTCCTCTTCAACTTGTTTTATCGATTTTATTTTTCCCCTGCCTGAGTTGATGACTTTAAGAATTCGCTTTGAAATTCTGTTTTCATTCATCCTGTGGATGTGTCTGTAGAACTGCATTCTTCTTTTCCTTATTGTATCCGTAATCTTGTCTGTGTATTTGTATAATTCTGATGTTGGTCTCTTCTTCCAGATTCCTTGCTCTTGTATTGGGCCAAAATTTTCCTGAGAATTTTCCTTTCTTGTTTCTCTATTTCTTTGATTTTAGTTTGCCCACCTATTTGTGTTGTTTCAGATGCATACAGTGCCTCCGGAAGTACGACAGTGTTGTAGTGCCTCAATTTTGCGTTAATGGATTGGACTTTTTGTTATAATAGTTCAACGTGAGTTTATATGCTTTCTGTAGTTTTTTATTCTTTTCTCATTGGCCTTTAGTTTGATCCCTGATGGCTGGATGATTTCTCCCAGGTACTTGAAATGTGGTACTTGTACGATTTTCCCATGGGTTGTCACAATAGGCAATTTGTCTTATGGCACTCTTTCTATGTACCGGGTTTTCTCATATGAGACTTGCAGGTCAGTTCTTTGTGCAATTTCGTGTAACTTCTCTATGGCGTTAGTGGCTTCTTTTCTATTATTTGTGAGGATTGCAAGGTCATCCGCAAAAGCTAAACACTTCACATTGAATCTATTATCTTTTATAATGCCAATTTGGATTCCTTTGACTTCTTTTTCCCATGTCAAGAATGATATTAAAGAGTAATGGTGAAAGTTCGTCACCTGTCGCACTCCAGTTTGGATTTCAAATGGTTCCGAGATATCCCCCATAAATTTAACCTTGGAGACCGTGTCAGTTAATGTTTCCCGAATAATTGCTCTTGTCTTTCTGTCAATGCTGAATTCTTCCAGCGTCTTGCAGAGCGCTACTCTGTCTATTGAGTTGTAGGCCTTTTTAATATCTACAAAAGTGACCACTGTGTTTCGGGTGTATCTCATCTGGAGAATCATTTTCAGATTCCATATCTGCTCTATGCATGATCGTCCCTTGCGAAAACCTGCCTGGAATTCTCCTACTTGTGGGTCAGCTTGTTCTTCTAATCTATTCATGAGAACTTTTGACAGGATTTTATATGTGACCAGCACAAGTGAGATACCCAACATTTCCAGGGAAATGGCTCAGACAGCATTGTGGAGACAATATCCTTTCTTTCAGGAGTGCTAGTTCAGCAAGATTCGTGGGAGAGCTTCTGTAAAATTTGGAAGGTAGGAGACAAGGTACTGGCAGAAATAAGGCTGTCATACGTGGGTAGCTCAATTGGTAGAGTACTTGCCTGTGAAAGGCAAAGGTCCCGAGTTCGAGTCTCGGTCCAGCACACAGTTTTAACCTGCCAGGAAGTTGCATTTGAGCGCACACTCCGCTGCAGAGTGAAAATCTCATTCTCGATCAGTTAACTGATCTATGAATTGATCATCACTATGAAATAGAGACAGAATTATGAAAGTGTTAATTTTCTAATTTCTATTATGACATCCATTTTTACACAAAAAAATTTATTAATAAAAATAAAACTTTAATAATGTTTGTTCTATCAAATGGATGCAGCTCAAAATACACGTTGAGAATTATAACTGGATTGATTATAATAATAAAGAAGCGTTTGTCATAATTCATCAAGAGGATAATCCGAGGTTAAAAGCTAAGGATGTTACAGGCTTATTAGAGTATAAAAACAGTGACAATGCAATTAGAAAATGTCTTGAGGGAGAAAATAAAAATACTGAAAAAATTAAACCCCTAGGAGTACATGGGGTTAAGAGATAATGATGAATCATCAATATTTATCAATGAACCTCTATTATATTCGTTTATTTTTAAATCACGAAAGGAAGAGGCCATAAAATAAAAAAAGAAACAGAGTTTTACCAACCATTAGAAAACATTGTGTATACAAACTACAACCACCAACTGATAGCCTACAAGAGCAAATTGAAGATTGACAGACTGATAAAGAAATGGCTATCGGTGTGTAGAAGAAAAGAAGATAAGAAATCACAACCTTAAAAAGAGAAGAACTATTTGTACAACAAATTATTGAAATGCAACTGCATGTAGTTACACCAACTCAAGATATTAATTAAGGAAATATGTTTCTTCTTTTTAAAAGTATTTGAGGATGGCTTGAATATAATTGTTATAGTATTAGAACACCAAGTACAAAATTACAAAAACAGTTGTTCATTACTCAAAGTAGATTTCCAAAGTAAGAAGGAATGTTAATAGTTGGTTATGATCCTATTTTGATAAATTTATACCTAGGAATGAAATAAAATTTCAGTATTTACTACTTCAGTTATTTTTTCAATATTTTACACACAAGGACATTTAATGAAAGATATAATCAGTTTCTGTCAGATTGAATACATTACCATTACTCCCTTATGTATCACATGAACCACATGTTTTGTCCTTTGTTGTTCAGACTCATATAAAATTCCCTTTATTTTATCTCCATCTAATGCCTTTAATTTATATGTGACTGGATTTGAATAAATAATACCTTCAGTTTCAAAAATTTATGTGACTTATGAGGTATGTAGAGTTTCTTAAAATTCCTTTAAGTTTACTAAGTTCACCACCTGCTTCATATTTTGGATTATCATTTGATACAATGATGGTTGGCTTATCATGGTTTTATTAACCTCTATTTTCTTCACTTTTGTCGTTGATGATTTGTATTGTAGTACTGATCAACCAGTTTTACAATTACTTCAATACATTTATAATTTTCTTGTAAGTCCAATTTTCTTCTTCATCTTTACTTTAAATGTTCTTTTAAACTGTTCAATAACCCTTGCTTTTAATTCAGTAAAAATTGACTAATGATTAATAATATATTTTTTAACAAGTTCTTGAAAATCTTTATTGTAGAAGCCTTTCCTGCATCTGTTTCTAAATTTCTTTTAGTTCTTGTTTCAAATATTCTTTCAAAAACGTCAGCTACATTGTTGCTAGTTTTATCTTAAATGGAATAGCCCAAGCATATTTAGGTAAAACATCAATTATAGTTAATAAATATTTGTATACTTTATTTTTTTCCGGAATTCTTTTTAAATACCTGACTCCATTTCTGTTAAACCTGCTTCTGATAAACCATTTATACCATATAAAATCACATTTCATCTTCTCAAACTTTTTCATTGTTTTACGTAAGTCATTAATAATTTCTTCAGAAATACATCTTATAGCACCAAACACCACTTCGATGTGTGTATTCAGTACCTACAACACTTTTCAACAAATTTACTTCTTTACTTTTTTCATACTATAGAAGTTCCTTCATTGCTTTGTCTTCTATATTAAGTTGTTACTCTTTGAGATTTATATGTTTTAGTAAATTTTGGGCGTGTGAAGCATCCACCCACTTATTTAGATTAAAAAGTGATAAGATTTTAATTTATTTCTTGAGCCAATTATCATTATTTGATTCTAAGAACTATTCGCAAACAGGAGTAATTCAGATCTTTCCCAGCGGATGTGTTGTAAATAGTCTTTGTGGGTTTGAGACTGGGTCTGTCGGCAAACCTGTGAAGACTATTTACAGGTGTAATTCACCTGAAACAGGCTTGGTTTTAACAGGTTGATTTGCAGATACGAATATTATGTCTCTCATTCTCATTTTAAAACTTTCTGGAAGATGATTTGTTGAAAGGAGATGATGTTGAATGAATTTTTATGCTGATTCTAGAAATAACTGCAGTTTTTGTCTATCATGTCAGGTTTTTACACAAAATAAGAAGTAATATTTGACGATTTTTCACATCTGAGCCCACAATGTATTCTAACACCATTTCACACAAAGTGAGTTTTTAATCAAAACACATTTAAAAAATTAAGTACATTTAAAAAAAATCTCCTAATTTGTGTCATGAGTACCTTGTATAAAAACGAGAAATCAGCAGTGTTCCATTTTTTTTTTAATTTGCCTTCTTTGATTTTTCTTGTATATAATGACTTTCCCTCTTCAACATTCAACAGTAGTCGACAACATAGCTGCTGTCTATTGCCACTGGTACCTCCTCTTAATATCCACATTGAAAAGGTTCACTCTGCTCTTGACTGTAATGTCTCAAATTTCTGGGAAGTGGTCGATATGTGAGTGTAGAAAGTGGAATTTTGATATTTTGCAACTTTTTTCAACACTGTAATTATAATTAGGATCTTTGTTATACCATAGAAAGTTCTCAGTAATGAATCCGAAAGCAGTCATGCACCTTTTTACCTTTTCTTCATTTTTTCTCAGAATCTTAACCCTTTATTTTTTTATTTAAGGACCCAATAACACTTCCAGTTTTCAATTTGTGTGGGAAAGGGAAATTTCTTAGGAAGGACTTTAATCATAGGTTCGTCCTGTTACAGAGCCAGAGCCAGGTAGTTCTGCAGATTCCTTAGGCAAACACAAATCTCGTACAGGGGCATTAAGTTAACTCTCAGAGAAGAGTTGTGGAGTAATGTTGCACTCAGGCTGGTGGACGTCATTATCATCTTCAGTAATTGCATCAACTTCTTTCTCTTCATCGTCTTCTGCCACGTTCTCTACAATATCTAGAGAAAGAGTAGCAAATTCTTCATGTGCCAACTGACCTAATGACTGAATCAATGCTTGGATACAGAATTTGCCTCTTATTTTTCGAACTGTAACCCCAAACATTAACTAAGCACAGATAACAGTCAATGAGGTGATTTTTAGGTGATTTTTAGGTTCCCTCCACACCACTGGAATCACAAATGGCATGCATGTTTTCTTTTTTATTGTACATAATTTTAACCTTTCCACAAAATAGCAGCAAACTGTCTCTAGCGTATATCGCTTGTGCTACTCACCAAGTCTCATTTTAAAATAAGCATGGTAACCTTTCCACAAAGTCTGTTTAGCCACTGTATAATTTCCATAATGTAACAGAGAACATTTAGGTTCTTAACATATGTGCATTCATTGCCATAGTAGTAACTATCAACAGTAGGCGAAGTATTTCATTAACACTGTCTCCAATATACAGAATAATCACAATAAACCACTGGTAATCCACACATGTGAGACAAGCAATGCTTTAAGGGTCACAGAACAACAACTAGCATAAACAGGTGTAACAATCTAAAGGTATACAGAGCCGTGTTCAGAAATTTCCCTCCAAAAATACACATAATCTACTGGAACAGCCATACATCTTTGAAGTCAAATTGCAGCGAAACTGTACATGAAAAGAAAAAAAATGAAAACAGAATTGGAATCAGTGTAAAAATTTGGGCTAGCATCATATATTAGTTTTCAGTCACCTGATACCTGGCAGACTAGCGCTATTGAATAGTGTTGGATATGAAATTTGCAGTTAATCAACTTTATACCTTTTTATCTCTATTTTAAAGTAAGTAGATGGCTGGTCGCCATACACATTTGCTCCAAACAAAATAATTATATTGATTTTCACATAATATCCAAATGTGTATTTTAATGCTTCATAACCAGAAACGAAATAAAATATTAGTTTATGTTGTCACACATTCTAGTTCGAAAGTTACTTAACTGGTGTTCAATCTGTCTTTGAGAAAAACACCTGCAAATGCTGTCTCTACTCCCTTTTTTGTAAAGTAATTTGTTATAGAGGTATAGTAATCACTATGAAGCTGGTTAATTTTTTGGTTGATATGTGTTGTAGCGATATAGTTATTAACTTTAATTGGAATACTGCTATAATCAGGTTTTGCAAAGTATTTTTCTAAACATTTTTGGTAACTGCATGATAACCACTTATTGAATGTATTAAATGTACTCATATATATGAAGACAGTAACTGTTCTCGAAAGAACAAAATACTGTTGATGACTGTGCAGCTTTTCTCTGGAATAAATGATGACTAACTGAAACCCTCAGCTGTCGACAGGTGTTGTTGATATACCTCGGTGTGGACAACTGGAAATGTGTTCCCCAACCGGGACTCGAACCTGGGATCTCCTGCTTACATGGCAGATGCTCTATCCATCTGAGGCACTGAGATGAATAGCGCGACTGCACGGACTTATCCCTTGCACGCTCCCTGTGAGACTCACATTCCCAACTGTCCACAATTCTACATATGTTGTGTGCCTTATAGACATTTGCCCATTCAGCTGAGGGTTTCAGTTAGTCATCATTTATTCCAGGGAAAAGCTGCACGGTCATCAACAGTATTCTGTTCTTTCGAGAACACTTACTGTCTTCATATATATAGTTAAGGATGCCCAGCCATTGACCTTTGTCTGTGCGAATGCACACAGGTTGCCCAAACTCTTACGGGAATCGCCAAAGGGTGCGTGAGTAATGAGTGAATGGGCAAATGTCTATAAGATACATTAGATATGTAGAATTGTGGGCAGTTGGGAATGTGAGCCTCATGGGGAGCGTGCAAGGGATAAGTCCCTGCAGTCCCGCTATTCATCTGTGTCCTCGGTGTCTTAGATGGACAGAGCATCTGCCATGTAAGCAGGAGATCCCAGGTTCGAGTCCCAGTTGGGGCACACATTTTCAGCTGTCCACATCGTGGTATATCAACACCTGTCGGCAGCTGAGGGTTTTAGTTAGTCATCATTTATTAAATCTACTCATTGTCTACCTGTGAAATCAATATTTCCTTTAGTTACTTAAAAATTGTATCTAATTCTGTATGAAATTGTTTGATTACATTTTCTATTTTTCGATCAGGTTATTTATGATTATTTTCCACGAAAATATATTCAAAAGTTCATTAAAGTTAGAATTTAAAACAAATATAAATAAATAAGCACATATTACATCATTAAAATTTTGTATTGATTGTCTATTATTGTGCAACTCACTTGAGCCAAGATATGTAACCAGTCATTTAGGAATATTTCCTCCATAAGAATCAAACCCATTTTTGCCTTTATTCTTATAATAACAGACGCAGTGTGTGCAAGATGAACAGATGTATCTAAATTAATTATTTCAGATTCATATTCAATAGGATGATTAGATAATTCGTCAGTCGTAAAAGCACTAAGAAAGTTTCTAATCTTCAATTGTTTAGCAAGTCTTACAAAATAGTAATTACTTAATGCATTAGGAAACATGGATTATTTTCTGCATTTTTAAATTCCAGTGCCAGTATTCTTCTCAATTGCTAAATAATGTCCTAAATTATGTTCTTCTACTTCTTTATCGCATTTTTTCTTATCCATTACTACTATAGCAACATGATCTGCTTCATCAGTCAGCGATCCAGTAGTTTCCTGCTACAGTAATGCTCCAAGTAATAAGGGAAGAAATCCTCCTTCATGTTCTGCTAGTCTTGAACCTTCTTTGTATTATTTTAGGTATTACATCATTTTCGTCATAACATATATAACTTTGTTATGACTAAATTGCCACCATTTTTCTATCGTTTCTATCTCTTTTTCATTTTGTGTATCAGTTAAAAATGTAAAAGTAGTATTTAATTTTTCATAATTGAGTTTGATTTTTATTGATTTAGGTTCAGTTTCGCCACTAGGTATTGAAATATAATCAATGCTGAAATTATTCATTTATGTAGAATTTTTTTTATACGTAATAATACTTTCACAGTCCCGATAATAGTTTTAAAGTCCCCAGCCATTATCATCAAAATACAGTATAAAACCTGTTTCAGCTAGCGAAAGATCATACTTCATACTTAACCCTGCAGGGTGATCCAAGCCCATACTTAATTTTCTCTTTCCATATATTATTCCTCTAACTGCTGGAGTGGTCAGTTTTCCTCCAATCAATGCATCAGAAAGAATGTGTTCTTTCTTTTGCCTCTAACTGAAGTTGTTTACCTACTTCACATCTTACCTCTAAATCTTTATATCTCTTTGTGCAGTATCATATTTTCTAAAAGCCTCATCTAAGGGATTTATAACCTTATAACCACGTCCTCATCTTTCTTCCAGTTTAGCACACATAGCCTGCTACATGCATCTATAACACTGGTTAATTATTTAAAATCGAGTTTACTAAAGCTTTTCTATGTTTTTAACTTTTCCAAAATGTGTGTAGCAAGATATTCAAAAATGTAATCAAATATGTAATACCTTTTGGATTGTTCATAATCAAGTGTCTAAATTTATTTGTTAACAATTTGTGTACTTCCCATGTTTTCATTACGATAATTTCTATTTCCAGCTAATTCTCCTGCATAAATACCTGATAATCTACCTATCACTTCAGTAACTTTATTCCTCGAAAAATATTCAACTGATTTCTCTGTATATTTTTCATTAATCCATCACCATTTCTCGGATCTGAAAAATCCGAACTTGAAAGTGGTTGTCTCAATTTTGGAAAATAATCTTCAGCAATTTATATTGTCAGACTTTTAAAATTCTTTCTTTTACTTTACCTTATTTTGTTTGGGTTATTTTCAGAATATAACGCTCTTGAATTAACTAACATATGTGTATTATTTGATAAACCGATAGCATGAAATTTTTCACCCATATCATCCATAGTAATCTATTTTTAGTTAACATATTCGTTAATCCATCTATACCTTCATATTCTTTTACACCAGTAGTTAATATATATCCCTCAAATCTTATTGGTAAATTATCAATGCTTTTACACATGCCAACAGATTTCAACCCAAAACCCTACTCTACACTATGATTAATATATTTTAACATTTAACAGATTAAAATTATCTACCACACCAAGACTCAAACTCAGGATCTTCACCTTTCGTGGGCAACGGCTCTACTGTCTGAGCTACCCAAGCATGAGTCATGTCTGATCCACACAGCTTTACTTCTGCCAGTACCTTATCTACTACCTTCTAAACTTCACAGAAGCTCTCCTGCGAATCTTTCAGAACTCGCAGTCCTGGAAGAAAGGATATTGTGGAGATATGGCTTAGCCACAACCTGGGGGATGTTTCCAGAATGAGATCTTTACTCTGAAGTGGAGTGTGCACTGATATGAAAATTCTTGTCAGCTTCGGTAGCTCAGATGGCAGGGTCTTTCACCCTGAAAGGCAGATGTCCCGAGTTCAAGCATCGGTTTGGCACATAGTTTTAATCCGCCAGGAAGTTTCATAACAATGTACACACCTCTTTAGAGTGAAAAACTCGCTCTGGAAATTTTAACATTCTTTCTTTTATATTTATTTTTCTATTTTCACCTTCAGCTTGAGCTGTTTTCTGTCTTTTATCTCTTCTTCATAATTCTTCAAAGCAACTTGCATATCTGATTCACTTAATGTACAATCATACAAAGTAAGATGGTCATCAGACCATTAATACTTTGGACTGGTGTACTGTGGTGTATCTCCAAATTCTTCTAAAGGTTCTTCAATCTTTTATATTCTGTTTAACTTTTTTAACAATGTCTTAGTCATACTCCAAAAACATTTACTAAGAATAAAAATTTTGATGAAATGTTATATATGAGTTTATAGATATTAATAAGATAATGAATTCTGCTTTTACAATTATCAAAAATAGCAACCTCATGTATCTGGCGCAATGTAGCCTCTTTACTAGCACATGAACAATTAACATAGGGCTGACCGATTTTTTCTAATGTTTCATATTTTATTATTGTTATTATTATTATTAAGAGTTTCTTTAAGTTCATTTACATGTTCAAGTAAAATACTGTTATCGTATTCTAATGGATATGTAATATTACCTTTGAAATTCTAATTTGATGAGGATAAAAAGAAACATAAGATTAGGAAATCTCCTATATCACATCTGTATTTACCTTCATTAGGTTTCATAGTCATATCTATTGCAAAAGCTCTTAACTGATCAGTACACATTTTAGTGCATGTCTTTAAAATCATAAAATTTTAAATCACCACTAACTATTGATAAATGTGATTTAAATTTGTGTCAAACTGTCAAAAAATATTTTCAAAAAATTGATTACCACTTATTGTTTTCCTATTTTTGGGTATGTCTGGCCTAAATAAAATCAATGTATTCTTCTATGTCTTCCTGTACTAAAATATTCTCCAACTTCATCTTCATTTTCAAGAATGAAATAATGAATGCTACAGGTGAATTATCTTGTCACTGATAGAGTGGCACGATTTTATCATTGTTTTCAATAAACATAGTAATATTTTCACTATTTTATCTTCAACCTTTATACAAATTTTTATAAATTCTCGACATTTCAATCGATCTAAACTTTTTGAAAAAACATACAAGTGGTTTACCTTATTCAGTTTAACCATCATGGAACCAGAATGTAATTGTCTATCATTAACACTTTCGCTGTGGCATCGGTGCAGGCGCGCAAATCCTCAGTGCGGCCCAGCAACGCTCGAGTACGGGCCAGTAACATTCTGAAACGGCAGGTACCGCTCGGAGCCGACGCTCCTAAGCACACCTGAGCTACAGGCTGACGTCAAGACCTTGTAAGATGTGTAGGATCATGTTCTATACTGACTTAATGGTGACACCTTAGATACATTACTTCAAATAAGCTTCGACTGTATTGTGGTCATGTTTTAAAGTCTGTTTGCTGTCTGACACCTATAGGGGTGACAGGCGTCATTCAAATGTTCGTGATTTGTTGATAACGTAACAAAAAATACAATTCGAACAAGCAACAAATCCACTGCATTCAGGAAAAATTGGGACTCCAAAACGCAAATTCTTAATAAGGAAAAAAGGAAACTGGTTTCATTTGAAATTGCATTTACTTCAAATGCACATTTTTAAGATTGACTCTGATAGAGGTCGTCAACTGCCCGTCTACATTTATCATAGAGACCCAGGGGACGCCCTGATGTGTAGAAATTAGTAAGCAAAACACACCCTACGTGGAGGCTTCTCTCATGTTCCCCATCACTTCAGTTGCATTGCTATTAAAACAAATTTAGCACAACAAATTGTTTCGCAAAAAACTGAAGTGAACCCTTTACAACGTAATAAGAAGTAAGTCGACTTAACACAAAAGAAAACTCATTTTCTTAGTACTCGTGAAAAACAGTTCTAACCTTTCTCGTCGAAAAAAGAAACCATGCAATGTCAAAATAAATAAAAGAAGTTGTCTTTGATAATCGGAATTTCCCCGATATTATCTCGTTTTTGCTACTTATGGGAAATTTTGCAGCAGTTCAAGCTGTATCTAGATTTGTCTGGGCAGGTTGTACACTCGTATGGTATATCAGTGCGCTTGCCTTGTTCCTCGCACTTCTTACACCGCTTCCTCATAATTTGCTTCTTTCCTGCAGTAGCTTCCCGTTTTTGCACAACGTGTGTTTGTTTGTGATGTTTCTTCCTCACATTTCGCGGAATGTACATTGGTGGAAGGAAGCACTTTATATTGTTCATTCTGTAATCGTACAATGTCATTTTATTTCCTGAGAATTTGTTGTACAGTTATAGAGAATTGAAAACTAGCATGTCAATGACATGAAAGAATAGTTTTTTCGGCCAGCGGATAGTCTTTCGTTCACATAAATAATACGATAACATCTGATCTTGTGTATCAGTCCCAGACATATACGCATTGTACCTAATAATAGGCAAAAGTTTCGTGACTATTTGCTGGCGCGCATTCGTCACTTGTCCCATAACATTTAGATGTTCTTTGCAAATGTAGTAAACCTCTCGTCGATCCTTCGGTTATCCAATCGTAACTCCACTAGAATAACGCGCAATTGTCTCTCCTCTCCCAAGTTTTACCGATACAACGTCTTCGGGGGTATATTGCCTATTTAATTTCAGAGTACCTGTGGAAAGTGTTTTTAGGTTCAACAGCGTTGTGGCTAAATGAAAACTGTTATAGTAATTGTCCAAGTAAATGTGATGACCGACATGCAGCTTTTTCTGCCATCAAATGCAAAACGACCTTTTCAGCGTGACATTTTCCTCCCATATCTCCACTACTTCCCGTGTATACAGCGCACTTATTTATGAAACCGTCTGGATTGTTGAGCATGTACATATTAATGCCATATTTATTACGTTTGCTTCTTATGTATTGTCTAAATGACAATCTTTCCCTGGTAATACACGTGAGGCATTCTCGTGTCTCTGCTTATACTCATCGCTGTTCCTCTATTCTCAAACAGCGGTTCTTTCTTCCAGTAGTCTTGTAATCGCGGATATTTAACTTTACCCATATGTAACGAAACACTCAGGAAAACTAGTAATTCGCCTATACTTACAAGGGAACCTCCCAATCGCACCCCCCTCAGATTTGGTTGTAAGTTGGCACAGTGGATAGGCCTTGATAAACTGAACACAGATCAATTGAGAAAACAGGAAGAAATTGTGTGGAACTGTGAAAAAATAAGCGAAATATACAAACTGAGTAGTCCATGGGGCACATAGGCAACATCATGGACAATGTGAGCTCAGGAGCGCCGTGGTCCCGTGGTAGCGTGAGCAGCTGCAGAACGAGAGGTCCTTGGTTCAAGTCTTCCCTCGAGTGAAAATTTTACTTTCTTTATTTTTGCATAGTTATTATCTGTCCGTTCGTTCATTGACGTCTCTGTCCACTGTAATAAGTTTAGTGTCTGTGTTTTGCGATCGCATCGCAAAACCGTGCGATTAGTAGACGAAAGGACGTGACTCTCCAATGGGAACCGAAAACACTTGTCGCAAGGTCATAGGTCAACCGATTCCTCCACAGGAAAACACATCTGATACATTCTATACGACACTGGTGACGGCATGTGCGTCACATGACAGGAATATGTTGTCGTCCCACCTACCTTGTACACTTGGCGAATGGGTAAAAAGATTCTTCTACCTTGCCCGATTTAGGTTTTCTTGTGGATGTGATAATCACTCCCAAAAAAGTGATGAGAACATAAGAGTTTGTCACATAAACTGAAAATAAAAAATTAAACTTTTCACTCGATGCAAGATTTGAACCCAGGACCTTTCATTCCGCAGTTGCTCACGTTACCAGGAGACCACGGCGCTCCTGCGTTACCAGTGTCCTTGATGTTGCATATCTTCCCATGAACTACTCAGTTTGTATATTTTGCTTATATTTTCACAGTTCCACACAACTTCTTCCTGTTTTCTCAATTGATGTGTGTTCAGTTTTTCAAGGCCTATCCCCTGTGCCAACTTATAACTAAATCTGAGGGGGGTGCGATGGGGAGGTTCCCTTGTTAGAGGTTTCCATTTACAGATCCTAGATCCCTCTTTTGTATTTTCGCTCAGCAATATGTTGACTGAGTTAACGCTCGTTTCGTCAACTACAAATTGCAACAATTCGTTTGTTATCAATAATCTGAATAATCTGAAGAAATCCATAGGAAAACTGCCAGCAGGATGAATTTGCAAAACTTCTTGCTTCGTAAATGAGTGATACTGCATATTATGTGGTTCTTTATGCCAGGACTCACCTGGATTATCTCCGTGTGACAGGTCGGGCTCTTTTTCGTCGTCGATTGCCACACAATCGTCGTGATCCGCATCGTCAGATTCGGAACTGTCACGAAACAGATTCGAAAGCTGTGCTTCACTCTGCATTTCTTCTGCAGCCTCTAAATGACAATCTCCGTGGTATGCCTCGTCCTCACTACACTGGGCACGCGTACTCAACTGTTAAATAGCACAAAGCAAGAGCTGTGGTTCTCACTATTCCAGGCTATGCCCCCCATGTAGTGCCCGTTAATTTGCGTTTGTTTTTAGTGTTCATGCACTGCTTTTTATAGGTGAGTGCTCTATCCAAGGTTTTGGTGTTTCTCAATGTTTCAGGGCCACTCTTTCCCATTTAAGTTCTAGTCTTCTTCCAGATTATCTGTTCTTTACTTGGAAGGCGCAGGTTTGGGTTTTCCCTGGGTTGGGTTTGAAATGGTTCCGCTTATAGTAGGTGGCAAGCTGTTCGAGGGCTTCTGACAGATTCTGTTCAACAGTTTCAAATCTGTCTGCTTGAACGGTAATGGCGCAATCATCTGCATATATGAAGCTCTCGATGCCTCGGGGGAGGGGCTGGTCATTAGTATATATATTAAAAAGTGTTGGGGCCGGTACGCTTCCTTGGGGGAGGCTATTTTTCTGTATCCTCCACCGGATTCTCTGTCCCTGAAAATCCACGAAGAATCTTCGATTCTGGAGTAGGTTTCCAATCAGTAAGGTTAGTCTGTAGTCGCTACTCATTGCGTATATTTTCCCCAGGAGCAGTCGGTGGTTGACTGTGTCGTAGGCTGCTGATAGATCTAGGAAGACAGCCCCGGTGATCTTCCTGTTCTCGAACCCATCCTCTATGTGTTGCGTTAATTTTAGCACCTGTGACGTGCAGCGTTTGCCCTGTCTGAAGCCTGCTTGTTGTGAGATCAGGAGGGGCTCGATGGCGTCCGTGATTCTGTGGAGTATCATCCTTACCAAAACCTTGAACATATGGCATAGCACAGAGATCTGCTTGTAGTTTTGGGGATTGTCACGTCTTTGACTGGTTTTAGGATGGCAATGACTCGCGATTTTCTCCATATTTTTGGAATTTGGCAGGACGTCATGCAGCTTCTCATTATATCGACTAGCCATTTCCTTGTTACAGGTCCAAAATGCTTTATTTTCTCGACGCATATATCATCAAGCCCGGCTGCTCTCCGCATTTTGCACTTACTGATCGCCTTCTCCAGTTCCGCCAAGGTAAATGGCTTGGATAGTTCTTCGGTCTCCTGAGGGGGGTTTCGTTCTATGCCCCTCTTTTTTGTCTTTAGGTTGTCATATCTTTGTGGTTTCCCATTTGTGAGAAGCTGGTGTGCAATTTGCTGTGTTGTGACGTTCGCGTGTAGATTTGGTTTGGTGTGGTCATTGGCTAGGCGTTTTATGAGTTTCCAGGCCTTTTGACTATCTCTGCCAAAATTAGTTTCCTCCAACAATTTGGTCCATTGCTCCCTTCTCACTTCTGATATCCGGGAGGTAATAACTCTTCCTTTGGTGAGGGTTTCTTCACTGAAGGGGTTTGTTTCGAAGAGCATTTGATACTCTTCCAGTAGGGACACTGTTTTCTGGGCGAGTCCTGGTGTGTAACTTTTTCTGCATCCCCTTGGAATAGATTCTCGGGAGCAGATTTTGACGGTGTCCACGAAGTTCTCATAGTTCTCAGGATCTGGGCTATATGTCTGGACTCCCTCTTCTAGTATTCTGGTGAATTTGGGCCAGTCTGCCTTCCTGCAATTATATCTCCTTCTGAACTTTTCTCTTAGTGGTATAACTATTGGCAACATTTGACACGTTATTGGGCCGTGTTGTGTCTTTGGGATGGGGGCGCAGATGGACTTAAAGCACTGTTATGCTATTTCTTCGCCGACGAATAGGAGATCCGGGTTGTTTCCGCGGCGCCACCTGCCGCTGTTGAAAGATGTGGGAAGTTTGCTGTCGTGGATAAGTGCAAGGTGGTTTGACTCGGCCCACGCCAGAACGGCTTCACCGTTTTTGTCTTCTTGTGCATATCCCCATACGTGACTATGGCTGTTGAAATCGCCGATGATGGAAGCCGTTTTCTGTTTACCGATTTTTACTGGTGGTTCAAAGTGGAAGTCTACATTTGGGGGCTTATACAGTGAGGTCACCGTGTATTCACCAAATTCCACCGTGATAACCTCGATATCTTTCTCCTCAGTGTGATCCGCCATTCTCACTTGGAGGTCCGATTTGGTGAACACGGCACTCCCGTATTGCGCGTGCGGTCTTTCTGCTACTAGTTTCATCCCTGGAACCTTGGGGCGTCGGTGTTGGATGTCCCTATGCGTTTCTTGCACGCAGAGTACGTCACATTTGGTTTTTTGACAAAGCTGGCTCAGTAATTGTTTTTTGCAAGACGAAAGTCATTCTATGTTTACAGAGATGATCGTCAACGCCGGTTCTGATAAGAACCTATCCGGGTTTTCTCGAGACATTAAGTCGCTCTACTGTGATGCTTCTGGTGTGAGAGAATCTGCCGGCTTAGAGCCATAGCCCAGGGGACGCACGAATGTGTTATTAATGACACATCCTTCGCGGAGGTTTCTCTCGTGTCCCCCGAAATTACTGTTGGGCAATATACTTAGAAAACCTTGGAAAAATGCATTCATTCAAAGACGCCTAATATGTGCATAAAGCAGATGAAATTTTAAATAGAACTATTATTGAGAGCGATTTTTGAAGTTGCCCCAGTGTACTGAATATTCTATAAGGTTTCGCGATTGCAGCCGCATCATGTTGACTTCTTGCCACAATATTTGGGCTGGCAAACGTCCAGCAATCTATAGGTGAGTGTCCGCCACTGGAGACTGCTAGTTCACGGTGTGTGCTTTACAACAAAAATTGGCGCAGAAACGTATGCGCTTTGGCGGCCATCACAGGAGTGTCCTCTGTCGAAATCCACGCCCTCTGCAAATACCGTTTCATTTGTGGTGTGCAGGTTCATGCGTAAAGGTGAAACTACATGTCCGCCCTCCGTCGGATATCGCGCTCGCGTCGCTAAGAACAATTGCCAGATATCGCCAGGTATGTCATTACGAATGAAATGTTTTATCTTAGAAGAAATTAAAGAGATCACCAGGTCCCAAGCTTTGTCCAGTTGAAATCCACCTTCACGATTTATAAGATTTTGTGCCAGACGTATTTCCACAGATACCACAGATTTCCATCTAAATTCAGTCCACGAGAATATACAATTTACGATAGAAGTAGAGAAGGTTGGTTGCCTCCTGTTTCTGGACGTCTTAGAGGGAGAGTGTATGAGACATTAGGGCTTTCTGTCTACAGTAAGCACACACACACTGACCTTCATCTGCAAGCGTCGAGCTGCCGTCACCCTTCACAAACTACTGGCGTCCTTAGATCTGGCTCATATCGTTTCTGGTTACGAGCTTGCTTACCATGCAGCTGGCCTTGGTTCGATTCCCGGCCGGGTTGGAGATTTTCTCCGCTCGTGGACTGGGCGTTGTGTTGTCCTCATCATCATTTCATCCTCATCAGCGGTACGCGAGTCCCAAATGTAGCGTCGACTGAAATAAGACTCGCACTCGGCGGCCGAACTTCCCTCAAGGGGAAGCAATGAAATACCATCATTTCATTTGTGTCACACAATTCAGTATGTTAGTGAAACTAAATGATAACGTTGTCAAACTTCCCTTAACGTTTGCAGCTCTTGTGTTATTGGATCTATAGATTACATTTTTCAGATACATCAGTCCTATATCCTGACATATACTTTCATATTCATTGTGTGTAAGAGAAAATAACAGCGTCGCAAAAATTCCTGAATTAATTGGAATAAGTGACATACACTTAAGGCTACGAACAGGTTTTGTTTGGAAAAACGTATTTCTCGCAGCAGTATTAATATTGCCCTGAAAAGGCGACATTGCCCTTTCCTCACCATTAGTTGCTAAATAGGTATCGGCATACCGTGGTCGTGATGTGGTAGGAGCGCAGTCCGGTTCAGAAACAGACTGATGCTGGAGGAAGCGAGAGAATGAAACGAGCGATGGAGGGACAGAGAGAGAGATAGGGAAGGAGGGGGGGGGGGAGGTAGAGAATCTAGCAGTGACTGCGCCGCAGATCGATACCGCTTAATAACTCGCATTCCACGCTAACAGCAATCCCTTCTGACCCCCAAAGGACGGTCGGCCACCATCTATAAATGAACTCCAGCGACCAAACCGAACTCGAGGAACAGCTTTTCACTGTAACATAAAGCAACCACACACCGCCGTACTTTACATTTAGTCACCTGTATCCGCTTTTACGGCACCAGGCATTTGCTGCCGCTATGTTGGTCTCTATGCCTCTATGTCATTTACGAGTTGACATCAGTTAACTCTAGCTGGTACAGGCAGAGTTATAACAGAACTGTAAACTGTCACGCCATCCGATCAGTACGGCAGCATTCTCTTCCTGGAGGTTCCCTGTGATTTCACACGAATGTTCTCGTTATGTAGACAATTTTAATTTCCCCTCTTCCACCTAGCTCTCTCCCGTTCTGATGGTTATGGACACAATCCATTACTGACGAACTTTAAAGAGACATTTTCATGCTTAGCTTTTATTAGAAGAAAAGGTAATTATAAGTAATGAAATAAAAAAAATAATATACGCTGTATAAATATTGTATGCAGCCGCTGGAAACATTTGAAGATATTTGATCGTCAGATTATTACAGAATAAGAGGCACCTTTCGTTTTCTAGGTCTTTTCCAGATCACACGTATTTTGGCACATCGCCATTGATATTAAATTATTTTATTGATACATTCACGAGTTGTAACCAAACGGCACACGTAACTGCATAATTCAAGTCTCTATGTAAGTGTCGTAATTTAATTCTTTTATTTCAGATGATATTGTTATTACTTACCTTTGTATGTTTTATTTCGTATCGTTAGTCATTGTAAGATTGTTGGGTGATGTGGCATGGCAAAAGGCTCCGAACGTCTAAGCAGAAAGTCATCCAGCTCGATCCACCGTCATCTTTGGGTTCTGTCTTATCACGAAGTCCGATTTTAGAGAAATCACAGAGAGAAGAAACATTGTTAAAAAATACATGAACGGACCTACCCACGCTCAAGTGCCGAGAGTTTGTTTAATATTTAATATTTATTACTAAAATGCATTGCACTGTTTCGATCCAGGTACGAACGATCTAAAAATTAAATTAGCGACTTCGTGTCTGGACGCATTGCTATATGTACTGTATTGTCGTCCTTTTGTTACATGTGTATTGGATACTACAAACTGGATACGAGATCGGAATACATTGAAGACGAATTGTATGTCGCCACTTGAAATTATGCTGCTATTTCGGATACAAGGTAAGGCACCGCATCTTTACATCAGCAATCTTGCCCAAGCGCATTGTATTATCGTAGATGGTAGATCTATCACAATTTTCCGTTTCCGTAGCAGTGATTTTAAACAACATCGCGGTCTCCAAAATTATTTTCATTATTCATACATTGCAACAATACAGATATATCAGTTCACAATATGGTCGACTTTAGTTCTGCGTGTTGTAATATGGCGTGCAGCCATTAGTGTAAAAATTCCCACGATTACTTACGACAATTATTTTCTTGTTCAGAAATTGTCGCACAGTGAGATTAATTTTTACATTTATTCTGGTTACACATACGAGTTTAAATTTTTATTGTGTTATACATTACGTGTGGCATAGAATTGACCAGAAAACAATGAGCAAAGCTGGACAACCAGAGACGGCTAACACAGACGCATTCCGACACTGACATGCCGTTAAATAATGAAAGTAACGTTACGGGTGACTCGAATACTACCGAGCGACATATTATTTACTATTCTGGTGATGCAAATTTAGAAAATGGACCTTCCACCAGTAATATGGCTAAATCTAGTTCCGAACCCATTTTGGTGTCTGACGTCATGTCCAACAACGTGGCGGGGGCGAAACAGTTGCACATCACTAGTATTCGATGCTAATGTGAAACAGATGAACGAACAAAAACACATGATGACTCATAACAAAAATCAAATAGAATTCATTCAAAATCAAATGACACAACATAAACAGGACATTGACGCACGTATCGACCAACAGAAGACATCTATAAGAGCCACTTTGAAAACAGCTCATGACGAGATGAAAACACGACATGATGAAATTAAATCAGATTTAGCTGCACTTAAAACGTCAAACGACACTTTGTGTAGTCGTGTTGAGGAGAAAAATAACAGACTCACTGGACAAGTGTCCGACCTCAACGCGAAATTTTCAGAGCTTATATTACAAAAAGGAAACACAAATACAGATGTGACAGATATCCAAGCACAGTAAATCTCAGTAAAACATGCGAGTCTGTAGTTACTCAGATTAAATATTATCCGGCAGTGCACCATGATATAAAAACGCGCGTTGCCGATGTCGAAAACAAAGTCGATGCAATTGTCAAACAGCTTTCTGATAAAATAAGATTACGCACTGACAACCATTTCTCATGTATCAGGAGAGAATTTCACAGTTGGATAGACCAAAAAGACAAATATTTTGACGAGTGCTTACAAGAAAAATTGCCTGCTGTTGTCCACGACACTGACGCGGAATTTAAAAATAACAACAAACCCTTAATCAGCCAAGCAGCACAATCTTCCGCTGCGCAATCGAAACAGTTTGACAGTTACGAACGACCAGTGTGCAGTGACGGTAATATCAACGCAAACACACAGTTTGGCATCGAATATAAGTACATTTATGACGCATACACACTGCACACTACGTACTCACAACAAAAGTACGGACCTCGACATTACACACTGCATTGCAGTCGTGATAATTATCAACAACATTCTCCTTGCCATTCGCCAGTTGAACCTTACAGTAATCATTCTCTCACTAAACATTACTATAATTCTGGGGAAGAGGAGAGACTTCATAAAACACAGACCATTTCAACCATTTATACTTGAAAAAAGACCCGTACATCCTGCCATCTTCCTTAATGCCTTCAGAAATGCATTTCCTCGCATGTGTAGTGACCGTAAGGCGATATCCTATGTTGTCGCTTATAACCAAGGCGACGCAGCTGTGTGGACGTATAATGAAGCCAACACGTGCGCCGCATACGAACAATTTGAGAGAGCCTTTTTAACTGAATTTTGGTCACAATCTGTAAAGGAAGGACTTCATAGGGAGATTGTGGATCCTGAACCATTCAATCCTAAGCACGGCAATTTGCACCGGTATTTTGAGAAATATTTAAATATGGGAAATTTCCTTGACGAGCCGGTCGCATCGCGTGGCATCCTCCGCGCATTGAAGGCAAGATTGCCGTTTAATATCAAACTTCTGCATATCCCAGACAACGACGCAGAGTATTTTCTCATGGTGCTCGCTTCTGTTGCTATGCTTTACGAGGACCAGCGTTCCGTACGGCAAAACAATTGCCACAACGTTTACACCAGCGCCATGCAAAATACGCAGGGTAGCCAAACCAATTCCGGGGCGCCGGCTGCTGCCGGCTCGCGAGCCAACAGTCAATCGCTTCAAATGGCAAATGTGGATACACAACAGAACCAACATGCTCAACATAGCACAAACAGCAACTATTATTTAACACTCCTTATTCTACTGGTGGCAATCCAAATAAGAGACAGCGTAACAACAACAGTAACAACTTCAAAGATAATAATAATTAGCACAATGGTAAAAAAAATTAAGAAAAACGAATATAACAATCAATCCCCACCAAACCAGTAACAGAGATGGAGTAAGAACAACTACGGTGTACAGTGTCAAAACACTGCGACACCACCGCAGCAAAACAGTAATACAGGCCAGTGCCAATTGCCCCAGCCGCATATGCAAACTCAGGGCTGGAATGCATCTACGAACCCGCAGGTGGGTCAAAACATGAAAACTCAACGACCGCCACATTTCGGAGACTGGAATAAACAATACCCAAACGTAAATACTATCGAAGTAATTAGTGATACCTCACCTCCACCTGTGTCTGCACCCACTACAAATGTGACGACTTCAAACTAAGAACAGTCACTCCTGTGCCCCACTTTGCAACAGCACAATGACCATGTACCTGACAGTTGTGTACAGCAACCATTATTATTCATAAGGTGTAACCATGACGAAAACTTATCTGATAAACTGTTGCAAGAGAACACACGGTCTCGTTCATCATCCAATGAAATTCTTTCAGCCTTAACTACTGGGTTTGTGGGTGGTATTCCCACTACTATTATTCTAGACACAGGAGCGGCTGTAGTGTCTTGTACTATCATTTTTACAAGGAAATGTGTGAGTTTGAATCCGTACTAGAGTATTCTGTACACAACTGTAATATTTTAACTGCCGTAGGCAATAAGTCTTCTAGGATTAAGAAACAGGTATTTGTGACAGTCAAGGAGGGTAATGGAATCGTACAATGGTCATTCCTCGTCGTCCAAAACCTGGCCTCTAATTCTCTTTTAGGTTTAGACATACTGTGCGAGAAGGACAGCACTATTGACTTCTCCCAGGGTAATTCTTTACTTACAGATAAGGGGAGTGAAACCTCAATTGACCTGGATACCAGGACTCTGAAGCACGATAAATACTGTACAAGGTACAAGATTCAGTTAATACAGGACACTGATGATGTTGACACACAGACACACGCATCTTATGCCGTGTTTTAGGACTTGAAAACTTTAATTATTAATAAGTTACCAGAAACCACAGCTGTCACACATGATGAACGTAATGAACTTTATGATGTTATGTCCAAATATATACAAGTATTTAGCAAACGACCAGGTGTGATCAACACATACGTGTATAAAACAGAAGTTAAGCCTCACCAGATTTTCTTCCACAAAACCTACAATGTGCCACTATCCCAACGACGAGTTGAAACAAATGTTAGAGTGGAAAATCAGCGAAGCTTCCACGTCACCTTACTGCAGCCCTTTATTTGTTGTAAAGAAACCCAACGGGAATATCAGAGTTGTTTTGGATGCGCATGCAATTAATGATATTATTTTACCTGTTCGCACGAAACCTGAGAATTTAGAAGAGCAGATCCAGAAATTTTTAGATTCTAAGCATTTTTCTACGATAGATCTGACCAATTCGTTCTGACAAGTCACAATCACGACAGATTCCAGAAAGTATACTGCATTTATATTCGGGAGGTGAACCTATCATTTTTGTTTCCTTTGGTCTGAACGTCAGTTCAGGTTTGTTTATCACCGCATTGGACACCATACTTCGTGAAGAAATGGTTGACTCAGTTAATCTCTACATTGATAACCTGCCCATAGTTAGTAAGACTTGGTCTGAACATATTGATACTATACAAAAGACTCTGCATAAATTCGCACACCCTGGAGTGACAGCTAATCTCAAAAAGTCGAAATTTGCTTGCAGTGAAATTAAGTATCTTGGACATATTATTGATGCTCAAGCTATATGACCTGACCCAGGTAAGTTAGACGCAATCAGGAATTTTCCTAGCCCACGGACTGGAAAGCAATTGAAATATTTCCTTGGACTTTGTTCTTTCTTTCGACGATAACTTACCACACCAACATTTAAACATCAAACATCTATGGAACCTACTCAAAAAGAATTAAGTATGGCTATGGTCTGACCAGTGTCAGAAAGACTTTGATAGTATTAAGAATGCTCTGGTTAACACAAACATTTTGGATCACCGTGATTTTAAGTTAGACATTTGTATGACATTTGGCGCCTCATTCTATGGCTGTTGTTTGTTTCAAGTTGTAAAGAATGGAGAAGAAGATGTGAAAATTATTAGTTTTGCGAGCCGCACACTTAGTGAATGTGAACGCATTCACTCTGCCACAGAAATTGCAACACTATCTACTGTGTGGGCCTTTAAAAAATTCAATTATTATTTGTATGCTAAGTACATTAAAATTTGCACTCTCCACGAAGCTCTCATATTTCTGTTAACTTGTAAGCTTGTACATCCCAGATTATCACGCTGGTCTTTATCTTTGCAAAACTATTTCTTTGAAATTTTATATATTAAGGGTAAAGACAACATCATTGCCCACGCTTCGTTTCATCTGCCTCACGGCTTGGATGAGTGTAACTCTGACCTGGAGAATGTGAATGATTACTGAATACTTGTTATGCAGGATAAGTTACATCACCAATACTATATCGACTTACATAGAAATATGTCAACGTTGCAGAAATCTGAACCTCTCTGGAATAAGGTAAGAGTTGTAAGAGGTCCATGACTAAGGAATTTATTGCTACCGCACTCGAGCAGATGTAATTGCTCACGTGCTGCCTGCGATATGTAAGCTACAAGAGAATCGCAGACCAGAGAGCAGTGTTGGCTGCAGTAAGAGCAGTGTCAGTAGGAGTAAGTAGTAGCTAGCAGTTGGGTGTATGGAGTTGGCTGGGCTGGTCGTGGGGAGCGATGACGGTGCCTGAGCGATGTAGTTGCAAGTAGGCTGTTTAGGTTTTTATGTTGGTAACATCACGTAGCGCTCTGTATGAAAATCACTGACTGTGCTGTGTGCAGTCTGTGGCTGGTTTGCATTGTTGGAACTTGCTATTGTAGTGTTGGGCAGTTGGCTGTTAACAGCGCCTAGCGTTGCGCAGTTGGAGGTGAGCCGCCAGCAGTGGTGGATGTAGGGAGAGTGATGGCGGTTTTGAGAGCAGATGATCTGGACGTGTGTCCATCAGAGACAGTAAATTTGTAATATTGGATACCATGAACTGATATATATATATATAATGACTTTCGAACACTATTAAGGTAAATACATAGTTTGTTCTCTATCAAAATCTTTCATTTGCTGATTATACCTATCAGTAGTTAGTGCCTTCAGTAGTTAGAATCTTTCCTTCAGCTGGCAGTAGTGGCGCTCGCTGTATTGCAGTAGTTCGAGTAACGAAGATTTTTGTGTGGTAAGTGATTCATGAAAGGTATAGGTTATTGTCAGTCAGGGCCATTCTTTTGTAGGGATTTTTGAAAGTCAGATTGCGTTGCGTTAAAAATATTGTGTGTCAGTTTAGTGTTGACCAGAATAATGTAGAGGTTTATCAGCACATTAATTCATTAATTATTCTAAGGGGACGTTTCATATGGTGAGCCTTAGCCGAGAATATCTCACTGGAATCTTCTGATTTTTCCTTGTTGTTTGTGTAATTAGTGTAGCCATTGTTTACTGCTAGCGCGTAATTATAGAGAGAATTTCCATTGTAGTTGTAGTTTTTATTGTTGTACAGTAAAACATTTGTGGCATGCATGTAGATTTGCACCAAGTATTTCGCAGCTGCGCTTGCAATTAACTAGCTTTATTTTCAGTGCTATGTTAATGTGTTTTCTTATTTTTGCTCTTCAAATTGTGCTTTTCTTGTTATCGTGTGAAATACGTGATAATTATGGCGTGTGAAAAACGTGACACTAGGCTCCAAAGTAAATTGAGAAAGGATAGTGACGACGAGCGTAGCTTATCAGCACCACCGTGTAATGAATTAACAGACATTCTATGTAGTAATTTGGTAATTGTGCATAGGGAAATGAAGCGGTTGGCAAAAAATGGTGTAGACAGTGAAACAAAGAGTGAACAGGGAAGTATTATCGATCGATCGGTCGGCAACAGATCGCCTCAGGAATCCGAAATGACAGGACACAACCTTGCAAATACTGTAGATTCATGCTTTGGGTCCTCACCGTTTCCTCAAATAAGTCAAGACACATTTTCTGCTTGTGAAAATGTGAATGTTGCCGGTGCAAATGCACTGTCGGAAAGCACAGAAGAACAGATTCCAGACACAAATACATTATTATTGCAATTAATGCAACAAATGAAACAAAATCAGAGACAAACACAGCAACAGTTAGACACAATGGAACAAAATCTTCAAAAATTAGACACAATGGATACAACACCACAGACAAACACAGCAACAGTTAGACGCAATGGAACAAAATCAAAAACAGTCACAGCAACAGCTTCAAAAGTTAGACATTACGCTTGATCAAACACGTGAAGGTTCAATTGCTGAGTTACTTAAAATTGAATCGAAATGTCAAAAAGTCTGTAATGACGTAAAAACATAAATTTGTGAGCATTTTCAACCTATTTTTTCGCGTCATGAAAATGGATTACAGAATCACGAAGCAGCCATAAAGGAACTGCAAACTATTGTTCATGAAAATCACGACACCTTGCAAGCTAAAACTGACTCAGTTGCATCTACTGATTCGGTTACGCAACTTACAAAAACTCAGGAAAACTTAAGGGGCTCCGGAAAGGCTCAAAATCATGAAAAGTTCAATTTTTACTTTTTTGCGTTTTCTGAATCTGCAGACTATTACCTTTTAATAGATATATAATTTATTCAATTCCGAAGACTACAACTATTTTTAAATTTTTTTTGAAATGTGTTCTACATGGGCGTGACCCACTGTGGCGCTGTTAAACTGCTGTCAAATGGTGTTATTATTAACGTCCGTGTTCATCAGGTACATTTTAGTGATGTTAGATAAAGTATGTGTTGTGGCTAACCTGTGATGGTTCAATATATATCGCTGGTGTGATTGTCGATTGTTTCATGTTTATTTACTCTGTCGTTATCTCGAAAATATTCGTAATTAATTCTGTTTCTTGAGTCTCTGTTTTGTTGAAGTATAATAATGAGTAAAAGTAAAGTTATTAGAAATCCTCTGAAGGCTTTTAAGAAAAGGAGAAATGTTGGAAAGCCAAAGATATGTGTTATTACTGTAAACAATAAAGACGATAACCAAGTGAGTGAACCTAACCTCTCAAGTACACATGCCCATAGCAGTCAAAGTGGGAAAGAAAATACTTCACAGAAGAAGCTTGGTTCAATGAGTGAAAACTATGAATGTTTTATGGGCGAATCGGATGTGAATGAAATATTTGATATGTCGGTTCTCAAAGTAATTTTTTCAAACTGTGTAAGATGTATTCATTGTAGTGAAGTTGGTCTGGAACTCTCCATAATAAAGCACGTAGGACTTGCTAGTGAAACACAACTGAAATGTGATAAGTGTTCATACATGACCACCTTTTGGAACAGTGTTGCAGTAACTGCAACTGAAGAAAATGGTAGCAAAATCTACGAACACAACATTAGATTTGTTTATTCCTTGCGTTCAGTCGGTAAGGGTGCTACTGCAGGTGCAATTTTCTGTGGCATCATGAATCTTCCAAATCCCCCAACCACGTTTACAACCTATAATAAATTAATAGGGTCTAAAGTAGAAGATGTCTGTATAGAATCTATGAAGAACGCTGTGGAAGAGGCAGTAATGGAAAATAATGGTAACAGAGATTTGACTGCAGCGTTCGATGGTAGCTGGCATAAACGGGGACACACATCTCTTCATGGTGTAGTATCTGCCACCAGTATGTATACAGGGAAAGTTTTAGATGTAGCAGTAATATCAAAGTATTGTAGATGTCCACAAAAATATAAAGGTACACATGAAAATAATTGCAAAGCTAACTATAGTGGCAGTAATGGAGGAATGGAAGTGGCTGGTGTTGCCAGTAAATTCCAGCGTTCTGAGGCGTGTGATAAAGTGCGATATGTTAATTACCTTGGTGACGGTGATTCTAAAAGTTTCAAACATGTTCAAGGACTGAAGCCCTATGGTGATGATGTTGTAGTGCAGAAATTTGAGTGTATTGGACACATACAGAAGCGAATGGGAACAAGACTTCGGCGACTGAAAGCTTCGTACAAAAAACAAAAACTCAGTGATGGTAAAGGGTTGGATGGGAAGGGAAGGTTAACTCACAGTGTAATTGACAAAATACAGAACTATTATGGAATGGCTATTAGGCAAATACACAAAGTGTCGACGAAATGAAGAAGGTTGTTTGGGCTCTTTTTTTTCATACTTCTTCAACCAATGAAAATCCCCAACATAGCTTGTGTCCCAAAGAAGAAGACAGTTGGTGTAAATATAACAAAGGATTGCTAACTGGTGAAGTGTACACTCATAAGCATAGTCTGCCTCATGCAGTAATGGAGGTGATAAAACCTATTTTCAGAGACTTAGCAGCACCTGAACTGTTGAAAAAGTGTATTCACGGAAAAACTCAAAACCCCAATGAAAGTGTAAATAGTGTTATATGGTCGAGAATCTCCAAGACTGTATTTGTTGGAATAGAAACACTTCACTTTGGTGTGTATGATGCTGTTGCGACTTTCAATGATGGCAACATTGTAAGGTGCAAGGTATTTAGAAATATGGGAATGAAGATAGGTTCTAACATGATACGAGCAATGCTTGCTTTAGACAAGGAACGCCTTCGGGCTGCAGACAGGGCTGTAAAGAGTCTAGAAATACAAGCAAGAGTAAACAGGAGGAGGAACAAGAGGAAGCTGGAGGAGGAGTTTGCAGAGGATGAAGATAATCCATCCTATGGACCTGGAATGCACCAAAAAGTTAATCCAATCTTTGTCGCTCGATTCCCAAAACTTTTATTTTCTCATACTAGTTACATGTTTTCTAAGGATCTTCCAAACATATCTGTTTCAAACTTTCAGTAAATGTTACACAGTACCTTCTGCATAATTTAACACAGCCTTTTTTCCAAAAAACTGTATATTTTTGAATATATAAATAAAAAATTGCAAAAAAATGTTGTGAATTTTCATTACAATTGAAAAAAAATCATCTTTAATAACTGAACTAAAATTTTGTAAAATCCCTGTGTTAAGTTGTAGCCCATATTCCAATAAATAATATGTAAAAAGTTCAACTTCCTACCTCAAATACTTTGTGAGGAAAGATGTAATTTATAAGCGTTATTTTAACATTGCAAGTATAGGGCGTTCCGGAGCCCCTTAAAGGACACAGTAAATACGATTTCAACACAAGTGGACACTCTAAACTTGGTTCAGAAAAACACACTGTGGAAATAAATGATCTATCGGAGAAAGTAGCCGAACTTTCGGATCAGTTCACTAACTTATCTACAAACGTAGATGATGATCTGTATGACACAAGACCCGTAGCTTTCACTGACACAGAAGAGTATGAACAAATTAGAAAATTCAAACAAATTCAAAATCAAATCAATACACGGTACAAAAGAGAAATCCGGGAAGTACAAGATCAGTTGGCACAAGTAATACAAGAATTACATATTTCAGAAGACACTCGCACTCTAATACGGGAAGAGGGACATAGAAACTCGGAACAGGTACAAAATAATAACACAGGGCACTTCGGAAAAAGAAATTGGCAAGGTACACCCAATTTTGAGATTCAACCGCCGAAAAGAAGTAACAATGACCGATATGCGACCCGCCGACATAATGATTTTGACTATAAGCTGTTCATTACTACACGTAAATTCAAAACATTTAAGAATTCCGGCAACGACATTCATCCACAAGCATGGCTCCATCAATTCTCTCATTGTTTTCCTCCCAACTGGTCATTGGAGCACAGGTTAGAATTTATGTATGGCTGCTTAGAGAATGAACCAGCTGTAAGAATGCGATAGGTCATTCACGGTTGTCACAGTGAAGGAGAATTTTATCATGCCTTCCTCTCAGCATATTGGTCTCAAGCTACTCAACACCGAGTAAAACATAGTCTCATAATGATGAAACATTTCGAACAATCTGAATTTTCCAGTCTTGTCAAATATTTCGAAGACATGTTATATATGAATACGTATCTTTCAAACCCATACAGCCCCGCAGAACTCATCTGCATTTGCTTAATCAAATTGCCTGAACATTTACGTCATATTATTTTGGCAGGACGTTGCAAAGACGGCATTGAAGCTTTTCAGGGAACAAGAATTGGCAACTGACACTGAAAATCGCGGGACGCGAAAACAGGAACACAACAATTACAAGTCACATCCGTCACAATTCCACGATGACAGAAATAATAACTGGACACGACAAGGCTATTCTTACAACGCAAGTCGTGACAGAAACAGACACCACCCGTATGACAACCGTTGGCACAGTAGTAATAATTACAGGGAAAGATCACCTCTCCCCAGTGATGACTATCACAGAGACAATCAGAGAAACTGACAATATGGGAAGCAAAATAATTATTATTGAGGGAGACAAAATAGCTTCAGATGCAACGGTCCACCGCGCAGTTACGATTATGGGAGAAATTCTCCACCACATGAGTGACAAACAAGAAACTATGTAAACTACCGACAAAACGACAGACCTGAATTCCAACAGAAATGGCGGGATTCAAACAGGGCAGGGCCCTCTCGACAAGGTGAAATCGTAGAAGTTAGATCTCCAAATTCCAATAACGAGGCGCGCCAACAAAGAGACAATAGGCAATGACTCACACCGCTGGCAGCCACAAAACGTACTTATGAAGCTGACGACGTAGCTGCCGTGGCTAGTAATTACGTAAAAATGGAAGATATTAGGGACATCTTACTCCAGGAATACGACGTAAAACACAACGCCATTGCATATCCTGTAATTCACATTACAGTAAATGACGTAAAATTTGCGCCAGTACTTGACTCTGGCAGCCCAATTTCAGTAATTAGTGAAACAGCCCTTAACAAATGCAACAAATCGAACGATTGCCCCACACTTCCGTTACGTAAGATTAAATTACAAGATGCAATCGTTGGAAAAAGTGTAGCCGTACGCCAACAAACCAACTTAGACTGCTTTTGTCAAAGCCACAGTTTCTCTATGAACTTCCTTATCGTTCCATTATTGTCGACGGAAATTATATTGGGAGTAAACTTTTTGAATGAATACAAGGCAATCTTAAACTTTCACGATGCTGAAATAAGTTTAGAGAAAGAAGGTAAGTCAATAGCTTTGAAATTTGAAGATTGGCTCTCAAACCATGACGAGGAAATTAATCGGCTTTACCTCCTGCTAGACAACAGTTCGGAATTTTCGACGGACCTTGACACTAACAATCACTGTGCAAGTATTGACAGGGATGATATCGACGGCGAATTTGATACTAACGAGTTAATTCAGAATAAAATTCAAACAATAGAGAATTGTAATGGCACTGATAGGCAAGACCTTATTGAGATTTTACAAGCACATTCCATAGTTTTTACTCACAAAACAGGAACAATCAAGGGATTTCAATACCAATTTCGTGTTCGTGAGGATACTAAATTTTGTGTTAGATCATACGTAATTCCGGCGCATTATAGGGACCGTGTTAGAACAGAAATACAATCTATGCTTGACGAGGGCATTATTGAGCCTGCAGTAAGCTCGCACAACAATCCATTACATGTTGTTGAGAAGAAAAATGGATCGATCAGGCTTGTCTTAGATTCGAGACAAATCAATAGTATCATCATTCCTGAAACAGACAGGCCGCAAACGTTGGAAGAACTTCTTCAAAATTTTAATGGTGCAAAAGTGTTGTCTTCCATTGATCTCAGATCCAGCTTTTATCAGATCGAACTTCATCCAGAATGTAGAAAGTACACAGCTTTTCTCTGTTTCTGCGTTTGTTATCAATTTCGGAAACTTCCTTTTGGTTTGAACATTTCTTCGGCAGCATTCATTCGTGGGCTAAATTCCATATTACCTGAGTTCTAAAAACATCACCTTATATGTGGACGATATTCTAGTTGCAGAAGCCTCATGGGAGCAACATAATCGCGTTCTCAACAGTGTGTTACGTATTTTTGCAGAATATGGAATTACAGTTAACTTGGAAAAGTCTGAATTCGGTAGGTCAAAGGTGAGGTTTTTGGGACATATTATTTCTTCTGAAGGCATTCAGCCGGATCCTGAAAAGTTAGAAGCAAACAGAGCCATCCAGTTCCATCCACAAGAAAACAAGTCCGCAGTTTTCTAGGTCTCGTAAATTTTTACCGTCGTTTTCTGAATATGCAGATTCTAGTTACACCAAAACTTTGTTCTCTCACTGGAAAAAATACTATTTGGAACTGGGAAGAACAGGCACAGTTGAAATTCAATTCTTTGAAAGAAGCGCTACTTAACGCGCCAATACTAGCTCATCCAGATCTGTCACAAAAATTCTGCCTTAGCACGGATTCTTCTAAAGTTGGTCTTGGTGCCCATTTATTTCAAGAAGCCATAGAAAATGACACTACCGTTCAGAAAACCATTGCTTTTGCTAGGCGAGTGCTAACAAAATCTGAAAAAAAAATTCTTGTTACTGAATTATCCCGTTTCTTTCTTTCTGGTAAGCACGTAAAAGTATACAGTGATCATCGTGCATTACAATTTCTTATGTCTTCAAAATTAAATCTTGACAGGTTGAAACGTTGGGCATTGTTTCTGCAAGATTTCCACTTCACAATAGTCTACATTCCCGGCAAGGAGAACGTTGTTGCAGACGCAATGTCACGCGCACCGGCTGGGCTTGAGAAAAGTAACACAGAAGGCAACGTTGAGAAAAATTTCAGTATTCTTTACATTCAGAAAGTCGCCTTTGAAAACCTCATTACCACAACTTTAAAGGACATTGCTCATGAACAAGATAAAGATCCGATTGGGAAAGACATCAAAAGCAAATGGCATGAAAAGACACACACACAGATTCGGCATTTTTATCTGGTTAGAAATTACATACTGTTCAAACGCTGCGCTGCTGATGACAAGCTATGGGTACTTTGCATTCCTGACGACTTTGTTAATAAGCTCATTTGGTACATTCATTTCAGCTACGCACATTTTGGTCCACGAAAATGTTATCATATTCTTCGGACGACTTGTTATTTTAACAATATGGAAAAGAGAATTCGAAGAGTCTTGTCTATTTGTAAGCTTTGTCAAAAAGCTAAACCATCTACTATCTCACATCGTGCTCCCTTGTTTCCTATCTTTCCTTCTACATTAAAAGAATTTGCTGTTGTTGATCTCTTGGGACCCCTTGTCAGAACATCTAATGGATTTTCGTACGTTCTAGTCGCTGTTGAACTTACTTCAAAATTTGTTTCTTTCACACCGTTACGTAAAGCCACTGGACGGTCTGTATCCAACGCCTTTGCAAAAAATTTCTTACGTGAAGTTCGACACTTAGTAAAGTCATTTCAGATAACGGACCGCAATTCAGGTCTGCTGTTTGGTCACGCATGCTTTGGAACCATAAAATCAAGCCTGTTTTTATTTCATTGTACTCACCACATTGTAACCCGTCTGAACGGATTATGAAAGAAATCAATAAGTTTTGTAGACTATTGTCACAGAAAGCATCAGCATTGGGACAGATATTTACACTTCTTTCTAAACGTGCTGAATCAAATGCCTCATGACTCCACTGCTTTACCACCTATTCCTGTACTGAAGAATGAAGAACCACCGAACAGAATCAGAGAGCTTGTACCTTTTCCGAATACACGTTAACTTCGACACAAAGACATAATTGATTTGGCTATTAATAATATAAATTCTGCTGCAGACAAAAGGAGAAAACTACACGGTAAAGCAAATGCATAGAAATTAAATATTGGTCAGAAAGTTCTCATTAAAGCTCATTCATTGTCACATAAGAAGAAACACTTGAGTCACAAATTCTTTCTGATTTACAATGGACCTTACAGAATCCAACGTATACCACATGATAATTGCGTTGAAGTTGAACCTCTGCGTACTAGAAAGAGTAACGTTTTACACCATATTTTACATGTAAAACCGTTTATTGAAAGATAATCTGCTTTTTAACTTAGTCTTTGCTATAAAATTTTTCACTTCACGCTACTAGTACGTTTTGTCACACGTAGAAACTGTTAACATGCAACAATGTTTGGAAGTTAACTATCCAGTCTAGAACCTATGGAACATATTTAGACAGTAATTACGAATGCATTGTTATAGAGAACAGATGACACAGTGTTATTGTATGTGTACATTCTTGCTTGTTACTTGCACGATTACATAACGACTATAAGGCTTACAGAACATATACCGTTACTACTAATGACATTGTAATGCATCATTTTGATTTACTTGAAAATACATTATGAATTTAAAGTGCTTTCTGAGAGGTACCAGATGACACAGTGGTTAGTTTATTTGACAGCTACACGATTATATCACGACGCTACTAATGTGTGACACAATTTACATTGTTCCTTTTGCGGTGTATCTGTTTTATATCTGAACAGTTTTTCTGAACTCTTCTGGAAAGTAAAACATGTTTTAGTAGTAACTTTTGTGGTATAGCTACAATGAGACAGCCTTTTCTGTAGCACAACAATACGTTACAGTATAGTACTTTCTTGATCACGGTAAGGTACGTAATAACCAAGATATCTATACGCGTAGCATTTCACTTTGGTTTATGATGTGGTATGTTCATTTACTTCTGCAGAACGTAGCTTTCGGAGGACGATAACTACGACACTTCCACAGAATTATCTTACAGCAAGACGCACATTTAGTGCTAAAACACACGTATTTGAGAGATTTATTTTGTACTTAAAACAGTTATTTATAAAGATTTTTGAATTACAATGATACAAAGGTTTCCCGTGATACGAGTACATTTCATTCCATCGCTGTAATCTGTTACACCTGAGGGCATAATTACATTAATTCTCAGGGGGGTACACGCTTACTTTGTGTAACATGTGTTTGGGAAGCACAAGGAGCCCTAGCTAATATGGTATTTGCTTATACAACTTTACACATCGGTACCATATTTCTCTAAGACAGAATTACACAGCTGTCTGATTATTTAACAGAGAAACAAACATTTTTTTACTATCTCAGTGACACATGTTTACGCAATTACACAGTTGGATAACTCCACACTTCTGAAATTGTATTTTGTCTGTACTTTGTGAACTCTTGATATTTTTTCTGAACTGTTGTGATACTATGACAGCTATGAATGATGTATTTGGTATGGGATGATGATTTTTAAAGTACATTTTAGGTAGATGATTTTATTGAAGGTTTTGAAATTAATGAAAGAAGCTGCAACGATTTTCAGATGTGACTTATCTGTTATGATGTTATTATTACTACGACGATGTGTATTATGATGCTGAGGTATGTTTATGATCAATAATCTGATGCTATATGAAGAATTTGATTATGCTACATATTTATTATGATGAAATATTGAAGAAGTGTCGACGAATATGTATATGTATAGTAAGGTAAGGAATAATGAGTAGTGGTTAAGGTTTCTGATATGTGAAAATGGATGTTGGAAACCAAGAATCATACTTTAAGAGTTATGAAATGTGTGTAGATGCGTGAATATATCACAATGCCAGCGAAAATTTTTTAGACACTTTTATATTTATAGGATTTTGTTTCTACACATGTGTAACGCAAATTCTCGACCTGTGAAATTTTTTTATATCAGACTGTCACTGTAGTGCAAACTGCTGTCGTAAATATTTCGGTAAGAAAGCTAAGTGACCTTGACATAATGCATTCTGGACGCCAAGCTGTGCCACTCGCCTGGAGAAAAAGCCATTAGGTGGAGAAAAAAAACAAGGCCATTAACCTTGCTATTGACATTTCTTTGTAGAAAGCATTTCAAATAAGACACACTCATACTTGAAGCATATGATTACAGTTTTGAGCTCATACATTCTGATATTTACTCAAATGCCTAATGAAATAATGAGAAATATTTTATGTGTGTACACCTGATTATGACTGCTGTCTTTCTAGTTGAGAGATTTTTTTTACTGCCTTATGAAATGCCATATGGCTAGTGAGTGAAGTTTCACGCATTGCTTTGTATATACACTCCTGGAAATTGAAATAAGAACACCGTGAATTCATTGTCCCAGGAAGGGGAAACTTTATTGACACATTCCTGGGGTCAGATACATCACATGATCACACTGACAGAACCACAGGCACATAGACACAGGCAACAGAGCATGCACAATGTCGGCACTAGTACAGTGTATATCCACCTTTCGCAGCAATGCAGGCTGCTATTCTCCCATGGAGACGATCGTAGAGATGCTGGATGTAGTCCTGTGGAACGGCTTGCCATGCCATTTCCACCTGGCGCCTCAGTTGGACCAGCGTTCGTGCTGGACGTGCAGACCGCGTGAGACGACGCTTCATCCAGTCCCAAACATGCTCAATGGGGGACAGATCCGGAGATCTTGCTGGCCAGGGTAGTTGACTTACACCTTCTAGAGCACGTTGGGTGGCACGGGATACATGCGGACGTGCATTGTCCTGTTGGAACAGCAAGTTTCCTTGCCGGTCTAGGAATGGTAGAACGATGGGTTCGATGACGGTTTGGATGTACCGTGCACTATTCAGTGTCCCCTTGACGATCACCAGTGGTGTACGGCCAGTGTAGGAGATCGCTCCCCACACCATGATGCCGGGTGTTGGCCCTGTGTGCCTCGGTCGTATGCAGTCCTGATTGTGGCGCTCACCTGCACGGCGCCAAACACGCATACGACCATCATTGGCACCAAGGCAGAAGCGACTCTCATCGCTGAAGACGACACGTCTCCATTCGTCCCTCCATTCACGCCTGTCGCGACACCACTGGAGGCGGGCTGCACGATGTTGGGGCGTGAGCGGAAGACGGCCTAACGGTGTGCGGCACCGTAGCGCAGCTTCATGGAGACGGTTGCGAATGGTCCTCGCCGATACCCCAGGAGCAACAGTGTCCCTAATTTGCTGGGAAGTGGCGGTGCGGTCCCCTACGGCACTGCGTAGGATCCTACGTTCTTGGCGTGCATCCGTGCGTCGCTGCGGTCCGGTCCCAGGTCGACGGGCACGTGCACCTTCTGCCGACCACTGGCGACAACATCGATGTACTGTGGAGACCTCGCGCCCCACGTGTTGAGCAATTCGGTGGAACGTCCACCCGGCCTCCCGCATGCCCACTATACGCCCTCACTCAAAGTCCGTCAACTGCCCATACGGTTCACGTCCACGCTGTCGCGGCATGCTACCAGTGTTAAAGACTGCGATGGAGCTCCGTATGCCACGGCAAACTGGCTGACACTGACGGCGGCGGTGCACAAATGCTGCGCAGCTAGCAGCTAGCGCCATTCGACGGCCAACACCGCGGTTCCTGGTGTGTCCGCTGTGCCGTGCGTGTGATCATTGCTTGTACAGTCCTCTCGCAGTGTCCGGAGCAAGTATAGTGGGTCTGACACACCGGTGTCAATGTGTTCTTTTTTCCATTTCCAGGAGTATATATATATATATATATATATATATATATATATATATATATATATTTGCCTATTTTGTTTAATATCTAGTTTCTAGTTGCACTGCATCATTAGTTAAAATAAAATTTAATAGATGTACTAATATCACTATTTTCTGTCTACAGACCCAGTAAAGACTAATTTTATGATGTACTTTCTTAGAAAAGAGAGCACAAATAGACATTTCTCTTCACAGGAATTGCAAACATAATTTTTTCAACGATTTGGTAACTTGTTTCATAGAGTAAGTCAAGGTGATGCATCACTCTAGTGTTACGATGTGACATAGTTATTAGACATTTCCTATCTTTACTGTAATATTTTTTCTGCTTGAGCTTTGTCATGTTTAGATATAAGTTATTGCATTTGCTGCTGCTGTTTGCCAGGCGTAGTGTTACTGAATTTGACTTTGTATTACTCTGTTAAGCCAATTTTACTACTGACTTATTTTTCTTGTTTGCTGCACAGTGTCTTATATTAGTTGTAATATGCAATTGCTATGCTACTTTAGACATACTGCTGCTTGCCTTGCCAATTTTCATTTTTTTGTCATTGATGTTTGTGTTAATTTGTTATGTGCTGCTGCAGTGCCTTATCCCTTGGTATATATATCCGAGCTCAGTAGATTTAAGTTAGCTTAAGAGGGAGTATACTATATAAGAAGCTTACTATGAAGAATAGCGAAAGAATGCATTGAGAAGTTACATGAAAAAGACTTGGGCAAAAATGAGTATTGTACAATGAGAAGTATTTATTTTGAAAGAGGATACGAACAAAACAGTAGGGTTTAGGCTCAACAGGGTTAGATAGGATTTTTTTTTTTTTTTTTTTGCAGGAGCAAATGTTGAAATAAGTGGAATGATCTGTGGAATGAAGTTTTGGGTTGGACTGGAGTACCAACTGTTACACTGAAAACGAACCCTGTGTTATTCCACTATGTGTTTGTGTACTCTTGTGTATTTGTGTTTTTCCTGTCTTTATGTGTTTAGCTGATATGAGTGATGTTGTAGAACTTTTCTAATAATATGTTATTTTCTTTGTAAAGATGTTTAGACATTATTTATTCCTTTCTGTTTTATTGCTCATGTGTGAAATTAATGTTTCAAAAACTATTCTCATTATTTTATATATTTACTTATGACATAATTCCTGTAACACTGATGCATATGTCTATGTTTTCATGATGTTTTCTGTATCTTTGTAATTGTATTCTCATGTTATAAAATTGTAATGGACACCAGTTCATCAAATTAAGTAACTTGTAAACAATCATTTCAGTGCACACGTTTCTGTTGGTCATAGTATATGCACAATATGTGAGAAGTAGGGACTGTTAGTGTTTGCACGTGTGTTGATAATTCAGCAAGGGACTGGTTAACAGCATTGCTGGTTCTAAGGATAATTCCAAAAACTTTGTGAGTGCACAAGTGGTGGTTCATGGAGTTGCTATATTGGTCACAAGACTCTTCGATGGTGATTGGGCACCCGCACAAATTTAGAGACGAACTGCTTCGGTACAGTTTCGACTGGAAAGAAATGCAATTTCATACAACTGGATTCATGTTTTGCAACTACTTTTATTAACGTATATTTACAATACACAATTGAGATCTGGGTGGTTAACAATTGTTTCTCCAGCATTGTATCACCAATAGTTTTCTTCGTTCAGGGTCACTAGGAGATCTAAAAATCCGAACACCATTTTTGCAATACTTAGTGCAGTTCACACCTGAGAAGCCACCCGTATTTACGATGGATTCTTCAATACATTTAATTAGAAGTCCCTACTAGTATCGTAACTCGTACGTAAACAAGTGTGAATGCCACATACTTTGGGGAAAACATAGCGGAAAATTCAGCTCAGGTTGCAGCAGTCTTACAATTAGTGTGCCGCTGTGACGTGAGTGGGGCACGAAAAAGTCACGTAGCAGTACCAGTTTTCTGTAATAAATATCTTAAACTACTGTGGAAGTAAAGACAATAACTTTAGTACATTGTTTCTTAGTTCGTTACATTTTCAAAGCATTTGTTACAGGTTTCTGCTTTTACTCCTCTTGATCCATGTTGGGACTACGTGTTGGGGATTCCATTTCATATTTGTTACTGTGAATGCAATTATTAGACTTCCATCTTTTTTATTTTCGTAAGTTAATTATTCAGATTTTTAGCTAGAAGTTGCCGTATTCATTGTTAGTTCGTGTTCATGTACAGCACAAGCTTTATTTATAAGCAACTTTGCGTGTTAGATATTCACTTGTCATTTCTATTCAGTTAGTAAGAGCCGTTTTTGCACAACTTCGTCTTCAAATGTGACAATTGCTGGGTGTTGCTAACCTCATTGTCGAAATCATATGACGTTATCTTAGCAGCACACAGTTGCCACAGGCCCACAGCAGCAAGTAGTGCCCACAGTTCAGCAGTGCTCTGTATTACCGTCGTGAGAAATGGATCACCTTCAGTCGAAGAGTTCACCCGTTGTAGAATCCGCTCGTGAATTAAGTCTGTACCTCACTTCCCACGATTCATCGAAGGTTAGAGGACCGGTCCTTATTTACGTTTCTTCACTGTTCGTTTCACTGTAGCACACATCGTGAGTAGCCTTTATCACTCAATAGAACTTTCATGACAGTCCTTTCGTGTATTCATATGAACGCCATACATGCGTTTCGAGATCACATGTGATACAACTTTTCTCTGTACTGAAACACCTCTTGTTTATAACTAAGTTTCGACTGGCCAATCTTGTTTCATTACTATAACCCCAGTTCCTCTAATCTTGTTTGCAATAGTTTTAAAATCTTTTAAAATCATTTCTCGTACAAGAGATTCTATCATTAATATTTAATTCAAATTATGATCTATTAAGCCACTTTTGGCTTACGTATTGAACTGATAGCATGATACATTCAGATTTCTAAATGCACATATACACTAGGTGTAGAAGTATGAAACCGGAATTTGAGTGCAGTAATTACACGTCTGTTATTTGAAACTAATAAACAATATTTTATTCAAAATAATCTCCATTCCAATTTATACATTTCTCCCACCTCTCCGGCACGCTATGAATTCCATGCCAAAAAAACTTTTCTTCTTTTGAAGCGAACCAGCCAGCGAGCCATTTTTGTACATTTTCATACGAACTGACTGAGAGTGTCCCAGTGATGCAATTAGATGATAATCGGGCAGAGGCAAGAGAATAAGACGCATGCGCTAGTATTTCCAAACTGAATGCGTTCATCGTTTCCCAGACCCGTTTTGCTGTGTGTGATGGGACTTTATTATGGATCAATATGATTTTGTGCTGCCTTTTTCCATATTACTGTCGTTTTTCAGGTAATGCTCGATTTAAATCGATCATTTGCTATTGGTAGCGATCAGTGTTAACGGTTTCACCAGGCTTTAGCAGCTCATAAAAGATAACACCTTTCTGATCCCACCAAACACAGAGAGCATTGTCTTCTTTCCAGAGCGATTTGGTCTTGCAGTTGACGTCGATGGTTTGCCTGGACTCACCCATGATTTACGACGCTTAGAATTCTCAAAATATATCCGTTTTTCATCACCTGTCCCCATTAACTGGAGAAAAGACTTTCTTTTGTATCTGGCGAGCAGAATTTCACAAGTGGTCTTTCGATTTGCTTGCTGCCTCTCATTCAGTTCATGCGAAACCCATTTTCCCACTTTCTGCACCTTTCCCACAGCTGTCAACTGAAGAGAAATGGATTTCTGTGTCACATTCAGTTGTTCCACGGTTTCCTGTTGAGTCTGGGTATCATCTTCACTCAATAAGGCCTGCAATTCGTTGTCTTCGAGCGTTTTCTGTGTTTTCCCGCTCTCGTCATTTTTTATGTCAAAATCACCACTTTTGAATTTTTAGACCCACTAGAAAAACTGTTTTCCCAATACCATATTCGCCGAAAGTTTCGACAAGCATTCGATGCGATTCTGCAGCATTGATAACAGAAAACCAATGCTGTCCGCAAATTGTAGTTCGTAGGCACAAAACTCGACATGTTTTCTGGTTTGAAACAGATACCGAGGTATGAAACTTGGGTTACTGTGTGTTGAAATTCGTCGTCAGCCGTTACAGGAAGCTGATGGCGCTGCAGACGTGGTCTCGCGGTCCTATTCTGACGCCTGACTCCAGCTGTAGGGGAATTCAGGTTTCATACCTGGTATGTATACATAAAATAATAATTCCTTTGATTTGAGCAGAGCCCTTTTGGTTAGCGATATGAATGAAAACATCATCACCGCAGAGAAAATAGCGTTTCTAAAACAAGAGCACACATTAGCATGTTCAAAAAATCTACCTTTAGGACCAACCGACCCACTCGATCTAGGTCAGTGAATTTTGAAGTTTCAGGTTGGATGTCATACTAGCCCATTGTGTACGATTTTGCCTATCACTAGCTTAAAAGACACTCATAAAATAATTTGCAGTTTCTAATTAAAATTTTGTTCTAGTCTTCATATTTACGAGATTTATTTGCAGACTAATATTTACGTTCATGTAATCCTCGCACTTATCCCGTGTACAAGAGCTCCAGATAAACATTTTAGCACCTTTTGCACATTTGTTCAAAACCCGCGTCTCACATACTTGTTAGTCCCGTCAGCAGGGGGCACTTTTTTTCTCACACACTAACGCACATAAACATAAAACTGTACATGTAAATAAAATGGTTCTTACACTGTAGCAGATTACTTACAAATACCTTAATGGTAGTTTGCACCAGTTTGTGCACTTGTTCAGCGTTTACCTGTGCCATTAATTACGTGGTACAGCTTTGCATGCTCGTTACTAATCATCACTCCGTATGTCATTGATACACTTATTTCTCCCGATGGCGTAGTGAATCGTTATACATATATTCACATATTAAGTATTAAAAGATTTTTGCATCTATTCTTACCACTTTTTTGCACTGACATATACTTATCTTTATGTACACAAATAATAAGGAACTGTTGTGTGGCGGGAGCGACGGTTTTAGTACTCTCCAGTCCAGCATATTTGTTACTTCTTTCCTGACAGCCTCTCTCTAATTACTCAGTGGGATCAGGAAATATGATTGTAAATAAAAGTTTTGAGTTCCAATTGCTAAATATACTCAAAAGAATTTCACATGCACAACAGTAATATTCCTGAAAATAATAATAATAATATTAATAACTGTGTTGTGTATCAATTGACAATGTTCGTAATTTTTTATGAATTAAGTTTGCTTTAATTACACAAAAAGTTTTAGCTCGACTGCATATAAGGTTTACTGGCTAGAATATTTAGAACGGAACCAACTGTACAACTTTAAGAGACCTTGTGCTGACATGAAAGTCTTGAAACTTGTTATAGCTTTATTATTTAATGGATGTAATAGAGTGCTATAATCAGAAGTGCCTATCATTAACATAATTTATACTTAATCAACTACATATAGGGACGTTTTTATTCCAAATATAATTTTCAGTACATTATTTGAAAGCTGTTAATGGAGCAATGTTGTTAAGATTTTTATATCAAATTGAAGCTTCATGCCATTTTTCATTTTCTTGAGTGTAATATTTATCATCTTCAATTTTTCGTAAAAATGCCGATTTTGACCCAAATATTGCTCTGATCGGGTTGAGACTTGCAACAGGTGATTGTGACAAGTACATTTGCACATTCTAAATAATTTTTGGCTCTCTAGCTTCATTATTTAGTTTCACCTCTTTTTCTCTTAAAATTTATTTAGGGAATATATTCAACTGATCATCTTGAGATTTGACTCCCCATGAACCATAGACCTTGCCGTTGGTGGGGACGCTTGCGTGCCTCAGCGATACAGATAGCCGTACCGTAGAGGCAACCACAACGGAGGGATATCTGTTGAGAGGCCAGACAAACGTGTGGTTCCTGAAAAGGGGGAGCAACCTTTTCAGTAGTTGCAGGGGCAACAGTATGGATGATTGAGTGACCTGGCCTTGTAACATTAACCAAAACGGCCTTGCTGTGCTGGTACTGCGAACGGCTGAAAGCAAGGGGAAACTACGGCCGTAATTTTTCCCGAGGGCATGCAGCTTTACTGTATGGTTAAATGATGATGGCGTCCTCTTGGGTAAAATATTCCGGAGGTAAAATAGTCCCCCATTCGGATCTCCGGGCGGGGACTTCTCAGGAGGACGTCGTTATCAGGAGAAAGAAAACTGGCGTTCTACGGAGCGGAGCGTGGAATGTCTGATCCCTTAATCGGGCAGGTAGATTAGAAAATTTGAAAAGGGAAATGGATAGGCTAAAGTTAGATATAGTGAGAATTAGCGAAGTTCGGTGGCAGGAGGAACAAGACTTTTGGTCAGGTGAATACAGGGTTATAAATACAAAATCAAATAGGGGTACTGCAGGAGTAGGTTTCATTATGAATAAAAAAGTAGGAGTTCGGGTAAGCTACTACAAACAACATTGTGAACGCATTATTGTGGCCAAGATAGACACAAAGCCCACGTCTACGACAGTAGTACAAGTCTATACGCCAACTAGCTCTGCAGATGACGAAGATATTGAAGAAATGTATGATGAGATAAAAGAAATTATTCAGGTAGTGAAGGGAGACGAAAATTTAATAGTCGTGGGGGACTGGAATTTGATAGTAGTAAAAGGGAGAGAAGGAAACGTAATAGGTGAATATGGATTGGGGGGAAGAAATGAAAGAGGAAGCCACCTGGTAGAATTTTGCACAGAGCATAACTTAATCATAGCTAATACTTGGTTCAAGAATCATTAAAAGAAGGTTGATACATGGAAGAAGCCTGGAGATACTGACAGGTTTCAGATAGATTATATAATGGTAAGACAGAGATTTAGGAAACAGAAGTTGTAGGACATTTCCAGGGGCAGATGTGGACTTTGACCACATTCTATTGGTTATGAACTGTAGATTAAAACTGAAGAAACTGCAAAAAGGTGGAAATTTAAGGAGATGAGACCTGGATAAACTAACTAAACCAGAGGTAGTAAAGGGACCAGGGAGAGCATAAGGGAACAATTGACAGGAATGGGGGAAGGAAATACAGTAGAAGAAGAATGGGTAGCTTTGAGGGATGGAATAGTGAATGCAGCAGAGGATCAAATAGGTAAAAAGACGAGGGCTAGTAGAAACCCTTGGGTAACAGAAGAAATATGAAAGAAGAAAATACAGAAATGCAGTAAATGAAGCAGGCAAAAAGAAATACAAACGTCTCAAAAATGAGATCGACAGGAAGTGCAAAATAGCTAAGCAGGGCTGACTAGAGGACAAATGTAAAGATGTAGTGGCTTATCTCACTAGGGGTAAGATAGATACTGCCTACAGGAAAATTAGAGAGACCTTTGGCGAAAAGAGAACCACTTGTCTGAATATCAAGAGCTCAGATGGAAACCTAGTACTAAGCAAAGAAAGGAAAGCAGAAAGGTGGAAGGAGTATATAGAGGGTCTATACAAGGGCGATGTACTTGAGGACAATATTATGGAAATGGAAGAGGATGTAGATGAAGATGAAATGGGAGATACGATACTGCGTGAAGAGTGTGACAGAGCACTGAAAGACCTGAGTCGAAACAAGGCCGGAGGAGTAGACAACATTCCATTAGAACTACTGACGGCCTTGGGAGAGCCAGCCCTAACAAAACTCTACCATCTGGTGAGCAAAATGTATGAGACAGGCGAAATACCCTCAGACTTCAAGAACAATATAATAATTCCAATCCCAAGGAAAGCAGGCGTTGAGAGATGTGAAAATTACCGAACTATCAGTTTAATAGGTCACGGCTGCAAAATACTAACGCGAATTCTTTACAGACGAATGGAAAAACTGGTAGAAGCCAACCTTGGGGAAGATCAGTTTGGATTCCATAGAAATATGGGAACACGTGAGGCAATACTGACCCTACGACTTATCACAGAAGCAAAACTACGTTTCTAGCATTTGTAGACTTGGAGAAAGCTTTTGATAATGTTGACTGGAATACTCTCTTTCAAATTCTGGAGGTGGCAGGGGTAAAATACAGGGAGCGAATGGCTATTTACAATTTGTACAGAAACCAGATGGCAGTTATAAGAGTCGAGGGACATGAAAGGGAAGCAGTGGTTGGGAAGGGAGTGAGACAGGGTTGTAGCCTCTCCTCGATGTTATTCAATCTGTATATTGAGCAAGCAGTAAAGGAAAGGAAAGAAAAATTCGGAGTAGGTATTAAAAGCCATCGAGAAGAAATAAAAACTATGAGGTTCACCGATGACATTGTAATTCTGTCAGAGACAGCAAAGAACTTGGAAGAGCAGTTGAACGGAATGGACAGTGTCTTGAAAGGAGGATATAAGATGAACATCAACAAAAGCAAAACGAGGATAGTGGAATGTAGTCAAATTAAGTCGGGTGATGCTGAGGGATTTGGATTAGGAAATGAGACAGTTAAAGTAGTAAAGGAGTTTTGCTATTTGGGGAGCAAAATAACTGATGATGGTCGAAGTAGAGAGGATATAAAATGTAGACTGAAGATGGCAAGGAAAGCGTTTCTGAGGAAGAGAAATTTGTTAACATCGAGTATAGATTTAAGTGTCAGGAAGTCGTTTCTGAAAGTATTTGTATGGAGTGTAGCCATGTATGGAAGTGAAACATGGACGATAAACAGTTTGGACAAGAAGAGAATAGAAGCTTTCGAAATGTGGTGCTACAGAAGAATGCTTAAGATGAGATGGGTAGATCACATAACTAATGAGGAGGTATTGAATAGGATAGGGGAGAAGAGGAGTTTGTGGTACAACGTGACTAGAAGAAGGGATCGGTTGGTAGAACACGTCCTAAGGCATCAAGGGATCACCTATCTAGTATTGGAGGGCAGCGTGCCGGGTAAAAATCGTAGAGGGAGACCAAGAGATGAATACACTAAGCTGATTGAGAAGGATGTAGGCTGCAGTACGTACTGGGAAATGAAGAAGCTTGCACAGGATAGAGTAGCATGGAGAGCTGCATCAAACCAGTCTCAGGACTGAAGACCACAACAACAACATTACTTTGCTGAAGCATATGTGGACAAAGTTTGGAAAAGCTACTTTGATTGTTAATTTCATTCTTACATTATGGCGCAATACTTTGCATGCTATGCGCAGGCACGTTATCATCGTTGCGCTAGTAGCAGCAAACTTTGGTCATTCGATGCACACTCTCTCGCCTCTGTATCTCTCAGAATGATACGGCGCTTGTTTCTCCACAACTTCTTACGAATAATAGTGGGTAAGAATATTTCGAATTGTCTATTGTTTAATACGTTTTCTTCAAGTAATATTTAAGATAAAGTTGGTCCCACCCTCACCTGATCAAATTAATTACCAGTGCTGGGACTAACTGGTCTGGCTTCTTGGCTAATTGTCTTTGCCATATATTCCACCTATATGAAGTATTGTTAGTTCTTTACTACATCTCTTTCAGTGGCTTCTACTTGCTGGAGTAAGCTTGATTGTTAAGGACGCTACACTCGCGTACTACTTCCTCACTTACGTAATGTGCAGGGCCTTGTACCTCAGTTTAATAGTCATTTGTATGTTTCTCCAGCACCTCCAACCACACATAAACATCATTCGTCACTTTTTCACGCTGTACACTGAAACCCTCTTTGATTTTGCTTTCGTATTCCATACCTAAAGTTAGGAATTGGTTTATAAGCCGCAGTAATGAAGCCTTCATACAGGCCTGATCTGCTTTCATTGCTCCCACTTCATCCAATAATTGTCGTATTGTGTGTGGTGTTGTTTGGTGTGCTTCTAGTAATGCATTTATGTCGGTACTAATTGCTGTGAAATTTACTGCGATTTTTTCCGACTGCTCCGTCACAATGTGATCAAGCGTATCTCATATTTGGCAGATTGTTCTTTTGTTACCTTCACCGAATTCTTTTGTATTCGTGTGCCTATTTTGCTGTCAAGACTGTGTGCCATGCGCTCCAATTTATTTCCTATCTGAATAGATTGTTCTTGTGCCATAATCTCGAAATTATTTTTCATCATATTTCCTAATTTTTGGCATAGTGAAGTCAAAGAATCTGGTGCTACAGATGATTACTGCAAAACTGTTTTTACAGGGACTACATGAATTTCTGCTTTGACTCAATTGTGGCCGCACCTACACCTTCGGCGTTTGGCTCCTTCATGTTGACAGTTTCGACGTCTTCTATACTTGTAGGATCCATGACTACCCTTTTACCAAATTTAGTCATAACATGAAATAAGCTATAGGATTAAGTTGACCCAGTTTACTTGCAACAGCGTACTTACTACGGTTGGCAATACTAAATTATTTCACTCAACTCATGAGAAGTAGCGTTTTGCAGTCTCAAACCAGCGTCGCATAGACATCCTAACTAAAGTATGTAGGCCAGCAGCCATTTGGATTTCACAAATTCTGAGTCAGCAATGCCTGTAATTAAATTTTTTTGCAATTTACAAATTGACGTAACGAGTTATGGGATATCGCAGTTTTCCCATAAACTTCAAGATTCATCACATATGATATTAAGAAGCCAACCAGGAATGCCCTTACTTGATAAAATATTTGTTGTGCTGACAGGTTCTGTTTTCAGCTTATCTCTGTTCCATACAAATATTTATAATTTTATAGATTCTTCTTTACATTTTCATGCCTTTTACATTAGTTTTCCTCTCATCAGATGTTACATTATCCGTTACATGTAATATAGAGATATTTTAGCACAGATGTACCTACAATTATTATAAATCATAAAACATGTACAAAAATGTTAAAAATGTGCAGCTGCGCGTCACCAGTGGAATGCATCCTTTCCCCAGAAGTAAGGATCAGGAACAAATGATAGATACAATTAAATCTTCTAAACAGTATGCGCTGCATTAATCAAAGTTTTGCCATTGAAAGGAGACATCACAAAATCGATATTATGACTGAGTGAATCTAAATACAAACATGTGAAAATATTGATTATCCCACTAAGCACTATTTGACTTCCTCAAAGAAAATGAAATCGCTGTCGCTTACTCATCAATGACGTATCAGGCCGAGGATGCCGATGAACGTAGCATTGCTTGATAACCACACTGGAAGTGAAAAGTATTAACTTAGTTTCCACATTAAATAGTGGTAGTTAAACTGATTCGGACTTCATATTAAAAAAGAAGCAGATTCTATTTTAAATGAGAATGACTAAACAGCAAGACAAGATACGTGATCACTCTGTTGGCTTTTGAACAATGTTCGCTACCCTTCCCGAAATATCTTCCCCAGAACAGAGAACACATGCCATATTAACACATATCAGAAATCTGCGGAGTACTACAGTAATTTTAGACATATTTCTTCGACATAAGTAGATGTTACTCAGAATATATCGCATTACAACACTGGAAACATACCGAGTACTTTCGCAGCCAGAGGCGAAGACGAAAGTAGCCTCTTCCCTGAAAATATCACTACTGTCTTTGTTTTTAACAACAAATACTACAGTTTCACTACACATGTATATAACCATACAAAATCGTAATTTGTTCTCACTTGTTTACAAGATTATAATCGAGTCAACTTTATATTGGCACGGGCATATCACTCCATTACAGCACCAAAAAAAAAAAAAAAGAAAAAGAAAAATTCCGTTTTATTTTCTTCTTTATGCTTCAGCAGAGATGGTGAGACGTAGGGAGGGCAGCCTGGCGTAGAGAAGGAAATCGCAACGTTTGCTGACTGAAGACCACAACAAACACAACACACGTGTGTTATCTGCAAAATATTAGCAGACAGTCCACGGCAAAGGGCAGAGGTATTCTTCGTTACTTGTAGGTCCACGCAAGGTCTTTGTGTGGATAGTTGAATGCAGCAAACACCGCCATACGACGCTTATGAATAGAAGGGTTCAGGAAGAGAGTAGGAAGGTAGGGCAGAGAGTATATTACTGTGAACAGTTCAGTGATAGGGTTGTCGTCATAAGAATCAACAGGAAACCAACACAGACTACGAGAGTTCATGTATACAAGCCGACGTCACAAACCCAAGATGAAGAAATAGAGAAGCTCTATGTGGACTGTCGCGTAATCCCCACCGCACACCCTTTTTACTTTATATGCAGTTTATATCATCATCATCGTCATCCGTGTTCGGCAAATGACAGGTTTCCACATGGTAGTTCGCCAGGCTGTCCGGTCTTCTGCCATCGTCGTCAGGTCTGCATAATTTCCTCTTCCGTTTATAACGTCTATCATCTTGCATCTTCTTCTTCCTCTTAGTCTTCTTCCACAAACCAATCCTTCCAAATCATCTACTAGCAAGCACTCCCCTCTCAATGAATGTCCCAACCAGTTCTTTTTCCTTTCTCTTACAACCTTCAGCAGACATCTTCTCTCACCAACCCTTTTCAATACTCTTTCATTACTCACTCTTTCCATCCAGCTTATCCTCTCCATTCTCCTCCACATCCACATCTCAAATACTTCTAACCTTTTTTCATCCTCTCTTCTCAGCGTCAATGTTTTTACCCCATATAATGCCACTGTTGTGACTTGGCGAGAAAGCCAAGCCACTATGAGGTAGCCGAAAGGCACGCGTTTAAGCTCACGCAGGCTGGCGTGAGGTCTGGAACAGTTAAAGGAGTTGAGTCTAGTAAAAAAAGTACGTAGCTTCTGGAATACTTAACTTTAATCCATAAGTGGTGAACATCGGTCTGACGGTACATGCATCACAAATAGCAATTGATAATGGCGCCTTGCTAGGTCGTAGCAAATGACGTAGCTGAAGGCTATGCTAACTATCGTCTCGGCAAATGAGAGAGTAATTTGTCAGTGAACCATCGCTAGCAAAGTCGGCTGTACAACTGGGGCGAGTGCTAGGAAGTCTCTCTAGACCTGCCGTGTGGCCGCGCTCGGTCTCCAACCACTGATAGTGGCGACACGCGGGTCCGAAGTATACTAGCGGACCACGGCCGGTTTAAAGGCTACCACCTAGCAAGTGTGGTGTCTGGCGGTGACACCACAGCCACACTCCAGACAAAACATTTGCCAAGCCTTTTCCATAGTCCTTTATCTAATTTGTCACATAAGAGTCTCCTCTTTCTGTTGAATGCCTCCTTCGCTATGGCAATTCGAGTTTTCTCCTCCTGGAGACATCTCAAGACTTCAGTTATTGTGCTTCCAAGACATTTAAATTCGTTTACTTGGCTAATGGTAGATTGTCCTATTTTAATATTCGACAGTCTGCGTCTTGTACTGATGACCATACTCTTTGTTTTTGTTGTGTTTATTTGCATCCCATATTCCACACAAGCTTCATTCAGATCTTTCAGCATGTTATTCACTGTCGTCTCACTTTCTGCCACTAATACCATGTCATCAGCAAATCTTATACATTCTATTCTCTTTCCTGAAATACATATTCCTCATTTCCCATCTAAACTTTTCGCAACAATCTCTTCAAGGTATACGTTAAACAACAGTGGGGAAAGGCAACAACCTTGTCCAACACCTCGTCGAATGCTGCTTCCTTCTGACATTTCATTTCTAAACCTTATTCTTACTTTCTGGTGTAAATATAGATTCTGTATCAGTCATCTCTCTTCCCAATATACTCCTTTACTCTTCAAAATATCCATCAGCTTGTTCACTGAACTCTGTCAAAATTCTTTTTTAAATCTATAAAAGCAGCAAAGATTTCTCTACACTTTTCCATTTACTTTTCCCCTATAGTTCTTAACAGGCCAGTAGCATCTCTTGTTCCTTTTCCTCTTCTAAATCCGAGCTGATCCTCTGCAATCCCTGTATACAACTTCCCATATAACCTTCTATTCAACACTCTCAGCAAGACTTCAGCTGCATTAGACTGGTGGTCCGGTGCTCTTCACATTTTTTAGTGTTTCTCTTTTTCTCTATCGGTATCATAACTGTTGCAACGAAGTCCTCAGGTCATTGCCCTTTGTCATATATCTCGTTACAGAGGTAGACTATTTCTTTTCTTGCCTTGATTCCCAGACTCTTGAACAGATCTGCTGGCAAATCATCAGTTCCACATGGCTTCCTATTCTTCATCTCCTTCAGCACCTTTTCTACTTCTGCTTCCAAGATGGTAAATCCCTTTCCATCTTCCGGCACATATTGCTCCTCTTCAACCTTAGTTTCGCTTTGCATTTCATCCCCCTTATACAGACATTCAATATATTCTTGCCATCTGTTCAAAACTTCCTGTGGTTCTTCTGCTAGAGTACCATCCGCTCTTTCTATTTCCATGTTATTCCTCTTTCTTTTAGGTTCAAAAACTATCTCACTAGCCAGTCTATACATCATTTCATACTTTCTCTCTTTCTCCATCTCCTCTACTTCGCCGCATTTCCGTTTCATCCATTTTTCTCTTGCTTCTTCAGTTTCTCTTCTTAATTAATTATTCAGTTTCCTGTACATCTTTTTGCCTTCTTCAGTTTCTACACTTTCCCACTTTCTCCGCTCTTCCATCTTTTGCAACATGTTTTCTGTTATCCATTCTTTCCTGGTGCTTAGGGATACACTAATTCCTTCCCTCATTTTTATCCACTTGTCATTAACACTTTCATGAACACTACCTCTTTTCCATTTTTCCATAAATCTGTTCTCCAAATCTGATGTCTTTCCTACCTCTTTGAGTCTTTCTACGTTTAATCTTTCCTTTGCTTTACCTCTCCAGACTTTTTTCAAGATCACTTGTATTTCTCCCATCACTAGGTTGTGGTCTGAATTTATATCCGCTCTTGGATAAGCTTTAGCATTCTTCAGACAGTTCCTAAACTTTTTTTTATGAGGATGTAGTCCAACTGATATCTTTCCCTATTCAAATTTGATATCCATGTGTAACGTCTCGTCTTGTGGTGTTCAAATAATGTGTTACCCACTGCTAATGAATTTTCTTTAAAGAAACTAATTAGTCGTTCACCTCTCTCATTTCTTATTCATAATCCAAATTTTCCTACTGTAACTTTATCTCTTCCTTCACCCACCACTGCATTCCAGTCCCTCATGATGATAACGCAAGCATTTCTATTTTTTCTTTCTCGATGAGTTCTTGTATTTTCTGATAATATTCTTCCACTTCCTCATTACTATGCTGGCTGGTTGGCATATATGCCTGTATTAATACCAAATCTTTTGAACTACCCTTCAGTCGTATCATCATCAGTCTTCCATCAACATGTTGTACCTTCATTACCTTATTTTTAAACTTTTGCCCTATCAATATTCCTACTCCGTTTTCACCACTATCGATTTCCTCTGAGTAAAAGAGCTTACAATCTCCACTTTCTATCTCCCCATTCTCTCCCCATCTCATTTCACACAAACCGAGGGCATCTAATCTGTTCCTTTTCATCTCCTGTTTTGCATTCTTTAGCTTTCCTGCTTCCAGTAGTGTCCTCACATTCCATGTTCCAATCCGTATCTTTCGTGCCTTCACTGTCCCTTTCTTCCTTTCAAATACATCTACTCTCAATGTGTTCCCCTCCCGGAGATCCGAATGAGGGGAAGTTTTAACTCCGGAATCTTTCACGTGGAGAGACATACCATGTACTGCTTGGGAATGTAATCTGGTAGTTTCCAGTTACTTTCCACATAGACAGTAAGATGCCCAGCCTAAAGTCAGCTGCTCACCATGAGTCAGACGCTGTCTGTAGCCTCCCCTCTGGGGTTCAGTGGCTACTTGTACTCTTTTTGTACCCAAAGAGAAAAGGTGCCAGGCGCTTCAGGCTGGAACCGCGTGACCGCTACGGTCGCAGGTTCGAAACCTGCCTCGGGCATGGATGTGTGTGATGTCCCTAGGTTAGTTAGGTTTAAGTAGTTCTAAGTTATAGGGGACTGAGGACCTCACATGTTAAGTCCTACAGTGCTCAGAACCAAAAGGTGCATCTTCCACCAGCTCCACCGTACCGAAGTCCATCTTCTCTACCTTCGCTGCCGTTGAGGTCTTCACCTTATCCCTGGCAAGGGGTCGTCACGAGGTACTATCCCCCTCCACCTTTCTCAACCGGGCTTGTGATCAGCTATGGCGGAGTTGCAGTTTATGTGGCATAATATTTTAATTAATTTTATATGGCTTATTGTTGCGAGCACGGCAGATAAAATACAATTTTCGCCATTAGTTTCTGCAGTTGAAAATATTTTAACTTTATGAACTTTGGTCTATTATGCGTGGGATACGCACAACACTGGAAGATTTCCTGCTGTGGACGTACGATCTTTAATTTGCAAACTATTTGTATATAACACTGATCTGGCTTGTTAGATATGGAACATGGTATCATTACTGTAAATAAATATGGAAAAAAATGCCCTTCGCTGCTTTCATGTCTTGAACGCACTAAAAATTACTCCTATTACCTGTACGGAAGTTACAGTACATTATGTTCGCTAAACGTAAAAGCTGCAGTGGATTTTTTTAAATATACGAAGACTATTAACTGCCACGACTAACATGAGAGCATGAAACTAAAAAAAAATTAAATTTGATTTTTATGCTATCAGCCAGAACAGGTTTTGCCCAGCAGTCTTTGTTCACACACAAGTAAAATTTTATCAATCATGAATTATTTACGTAACTGATAACAGCAGCTGCCCATGTCCACCTGAAAATGACATAATAAATCCACAACATCCCTCTGCGTCTCCAGGAAGCTGAAAGAGAGAATTTTAATGCACCGTTACCTGCCCGCTAAATTGCGGTAATACTGCTTTAATCTAATTTACTTTGAATTTGCCGCGGCAGAGGTTCCCACGATCGCCGCACGACTCTGCGTCATGAAAAATTCCTAATATGCTGAAAACGGCTAAGAATGTGGAATGAAATCTTGGGCTAGCTAGCAATAAATAATTTTAACAATTTCTATATTCAAAAAATCAACATGAATTGAAAGTACACACCTTTTACAAGTATCAACCTCCAATGGCGTCTTTCTCGATCAAAGGACAAATGAAGGCTACCTAAGCATTCAAGCTAGCGTCATAGGCTCTTACAACTTTAACAAGAAGAGATAGAGAGTAATGTTTTAACCTCCTCTATTTATATGCAATTTAATAAGCATCTTCGTAATTATTTTTCATTATCTGCTTTGATACATACACTCACCGACCACAGACGTTATTTGTGAAATATAGATACATAAATATTGCACAAACATAAAAATGAAAAATTGTTATTTCCATTTATACGTAATCAACTACCATTCATACAATAATGAAATAATAATACAGATAAATGTTTATTTTTATTATTTTTGTTATATATTCTACCGATTTTGTACTTTCCTGCCAGGAGACGTCACAGGACATTGGTTAATTCAGTACGTAAAGGGAGATGAAAATGTGAGTGTTACGGGGGACTGGAATGTGGTTGTAGCGGAAGGAGTGGAAGAACGGTTTAAGGAAGTTTATGGTCTTGGTAATAGGGTTGAGACAGGAGAAAAGAAGACTAACTGAGCTCTCCAACACCTCTCAGCTAGTAATAGCCCATACTCATCCAAGAATCACAAAAGGAGGAGGTATACCTGGAGTCCTGCTCTGTGTAGACAGGGGGGCCGTATCTATAGCGATATTTCGACGGCCGCTGTGGCCGATCGGTTCTAGACGCTTCAGTCCGGAACCGCGCTGCTGTTATGGTCGCAGGTGTGGATCCTGCCTCGGGTATGGCTGTATGTGATGTCCTTAGCTTAGTGAGGTTTAAGTAGTTCTAAGTCTAGGGGACTGATGACCTCAGATGTCAGGTCCCATAGTGCTTAGATCCATTTGAACCATTTTTTCTAGCGATATTTCGTTGCTCTGCAGATAAGCTTTCAGTCTGTAGTTGACTAGCAACTATTACATTCGAGCACATTCTAGTATCGTCTGGGATTGGATATGATCGTGCTGAGTTTGAACTGGCTCTTTCGGTTTCTGTTATTTCCAAATCGCCTAATATTTCTTTCCTAAGATGTGATTTTTGACTAGGTTGTGACCTGACGTCCTGAGATAATTCCTTAAATTCGCTTTATATGTTTCGTTTAAATTGTGAGAGCGACGCAGTCAATGCCTTATTTGGTGCAATTTCCGTTTTTAGCAGCTGCGTTGTTTCTAATTGTTTCAAGCACCTCTGCAACTTCGTTAATGCACGTCTACCTATCTTTTTCATATTTTCTGTCTTCTCTAATGTTTCAAGAGCAATCCGCTTTGCACCCCTAACTAGCAATTGCGACTCGTTCGCGGTTCTTCTGACCTCCGCAATGTATCGTTCTAGTTTTGTTTGGAGCGTCAATACCTCATTTTTCACTTCCCTCATTTAATGCTTTATCGACTGAATTTCGACACTAACGTTTTGAATTTTACTTCCCACTTCAGCACTAACGTTTTGAATTTTACTTCCCATTTCAGAGCGTACTTCATCATTCCCCTTTTTTATTTGATCTCCCAATTCAGCACGTACTTCATCATTCCCCTTTTTTATTTGATCTCCCAATCCAGCGAGTACTTCATCATTCTCCCTTTTTATTTGGCCTCCCAATTCAGAGCTGACCTTTTGAATTTTATTTCCCATTTCACTTCCCATTGCTTTTAGGTATGCAAGGATATTCAACACACCTGTGTTATCTAGATCTTCTCTCCTATTGTGACTTTCTCTTCCTCTAGTCTTAGGCGATCTCCTGTCCTTTCACCTTTCCACTTATTGGTATTCAAGAAAGTCATCACCGCACGCCCCTGATATGCTGCCCTGTGACGATGCCACTGACGGTGATCTATCGTGATTCTTAGTTGTTCCGCTTTCATGTGGACTCCCTACACTATAGTCCTGTGTCATTACAATTGCCTCAGTATGTCTTTGTTCCTAATCTTCGCTATCAGATTGCCCACCACGGCCTTGAGAGTGTCTATCATCCTCAAAAAGTTCCCTTGGATTGATATTCTCCTCAACTGTGCCTTGTGCTGCTAACAAAGCTAACTCATTCTCATCCCATAGGCTTTCTTGACTGCCCCGTTCGAATGTTCGAATGTGTATGAAATCTTATGAGACTTAACTGCTAAGGTCATCAGTCCCTAAGCTTACACATTACTTAACCTAAATTATCGTAAGGACAAAAATACATGCCCATACCCGAGGGAGGATTCGAACCTCAGCCGGGACCAGACGCACAGTCCACGACCGCAGCGCCTTAGACCGGACTGCCCCGTGTATCTGCCATTTCACTACTAGTGATCTGTTGTGCTACTAAGCGCGCTTTTGCCCTAGTTATCATGGAGTGATTCCTGATAACAGTACACACAATTTGCAATACCCACATTTATTATGTAATGGACATGTAACATAAATAATCTACAACAAACAAGCTGAACTAATGGCAAAGTCTTGAACGATCAGTGTCGTTACAATACAAACAAAATACAGCGACAAATGACATAACATAATTATCAATAAGTTCCAGCTAGTGGGCTGAATTGCAACGCCTCTGAAAAGAAATACAATAAAATACGCAAATATTGTTTTTAATGTTATTGTGTGACTTTACCATGGCAAACTATATTCGCGAGCTAATGACCACTATCAATAATACCTAAATATTATAAATGGGAAAAAGTTTTTTTTTATTTCTGAGTTCTCAAACGACTCTATGACTACTATCAGAAGACTAAGTAGGACCCTGGTAGGGTAAGCCTTATCCAAGACGCTACTGGAGGCGGGTGTAAAATAAATGTGCACAACAGAAAATACTGAACTCGATAATGAAGATTTGGCCCTGTTTGACTACCCCCCCCCCCCCCCCCCCCCGAAGCAGATCTTAGGATCTCTTAATGGTGATACTATCTCCTGCTTCTTGCTCTTTAACATATGAATTACAACATCAACATAAATGAATGATTAAGGGAACCAGTAACTACAAAATGATAAATGATGTTTCTGCTTATACATTTATTGTAGATTAAAACCCCTTTATATATTATAAATGTTTATATATCAATGTCCAATGGACTTAAAGAGATACAAATGAATTTCCTAGCTAATATGACTGATCAATTGCTCAAATCTGCACCTTTTTATGGCTACACGATCTAATATTAATAACACGAGATGACTGGCATCAGCTGCGTACCAAACACTGGAAGACACTACTTTCGAAGATAATCTACAGTGATGTGCGACCTCAGTGGAAATAAAATTTACGTGATAACAGCTGTTTAGCTTTATAGCCCTAATAAGCCCAAGCAATTAGCAATATCACCGTATGTACTGTGTCTGTTACGTTGGAGTGATGGTTCTCATACACGTCTGCGACGACAGAATAACTCTAGCCACAAAATATTAAAGAAAACCTCATTCGAACACTAGGACGGCAGAAGACGGTCCTCTGACTAGTATAATCTAATACTGTCTTCGCCTCTCTGTGTTCTACAGACGAGAAACGCGAACTCCCAGCCACAAGGACGCAGTTCAGATAACATCTCAACGTGAGTATAGGCAGCAGAAGTAATCTCAGTCACTGAATGCTGTATACTCAACGACGACTCCCTACCCGGAGGCGAAGGCCAGAATCGTGTAAGTTCCCAACAGTATAGTGCCTAACCGTTCTAAAATCTCCTGAGAGCAAAGACTCCATCTATAGCAACAAAGCTGATACTGAACGACCGTCAGACACAGGCGGTCAAAACGGAAGACCCAATTCTCTCCACCGCTGGCTTCCCAGAAAAGCTCGGCTCCCCTCCCCCGTAACTGCAGAAGGCGAATCATATTCTCGAAACCACGGAATATTCTCCCTATCTGTAGATTTTTCCGAACGCTGACCAACCATATTTTAGTCTTTTGTCGTCCAGGGCGGAAAGTTTGCGAGGAAATACCTATCCCTGTTAATTAGGTGTTCATACCCGTACCCGTGGTGTAGGGGTAGCGTCATTTATTCATAATAAAACCGTCTCGGTCCCGAGTTCGATCCCCGCCACTGCCTGAATTTTGATACATAATCAGCATTGGCGGCCGAAGACTTCCGGCATAATAAGTTAGCCTCTTTCTGCCAACGGCCTTGTCAAAGAGGGCGGAGGAGCGGATAGAGGTTCAGGAAACTCTCTTGTCCTATGGGTGGGAAATTGCCTCTAAAGGCAGAAGAATTAGCAATGATTAACGACATGAGGATGCAGAAGGCAATGGAAACCACTGCATTAAAGACACGTAACGTGTATCCACAGGACATGTGGCCTGTAATTGAAGAAGTGTCATGATGATCTCTCCATTGGCAAAAGATTCCAGAATAGTCCCCCATTCGGATCTCCGGGAGGGAACTGCCAAGGGGGAGGTTACCATGAGAAAAAGATTGAATAATCAACGAAAGGATAACGTTCTACGAGTCGGGGTGTGGAATGTCAGAAGCTTGAACGTGGTAGGGAAACTAGAAAATCTGAAAAGGGAAATGCAAAGGCTCAATCTAGATATAGTAGGGGTCATTGAAGTGAAGTGGAAGGAAGACAAGGATTTCTGGTCAGATGAGTATCGGGTAATATCAACAGCAGCAGAAAATGGTATAACTGGTGTAGGAATCGTTATGAATAGGAAGGTAGGGCAGAGGGTGTGTTACTGTGAACAGTTCAGTGACTGGGTTGTTCAAATCAGAATCGACAGCAGACCAACACCGACAACGATAGTTCAGGTATACATGCCGACGTCGCAAGCTGAAGATAAACAGATAGAGAAAGTGTATGAGGATATTGAAAGGGTAATGCAGTATGTAAAGGGGAACGAAAATCTAATAGTCATGGGCGACTGGAATGCAGTTGTAGGGAAAAGAGTAGAAGAAAAGGTTACAGGAGAATATGGGCTTGGGACAAGAAATGAAAGAGGAGAAAGACTAATTGAGTTCTGTAACAAGTTTCAGCTAGTAATAGCGAATACCCTGTTCAAGAATCACAAGAGGAGGAGGTATACTTGGAAAATGCCGGGAGATACGGGAAGATTTCAATTAGATTACATCATGGTCAGACAGAGATTCCGAAACCAGATGCTTGATTGTAAGGCGTACCCAGGAGCAGATATAAACTCAGATCACAATATAGTAGTGATGAAGAGTAGGCTGAAGTTCAAGACATTAGTCAGGAAGAATCAATACGCAAAGAAGTGGGATACGGAAGTACTAAGGAATGACGAGATACGTTTGAAGTTCTCTAACGCTATAGATACAGCAATAAGGAATAGCGCAGTAGGCAGTACAGTTGAAGAGGAATGGACTCTCTAAAAAGGGCCAGCACAGGAGTTGGGAAGGAAAACATAGGTACAAAGAAGGTAGCTGCGAAGAAACCATGGGTAACAGAAGAAATACTTCAGTTGATTGATAAAAGGAAGAAATACAAACACGTTCCGGGAAAATCAGGAATATAGAAATACAAGTCGCTGAGGAATGAAATAAATAGGAAGTGCAGGGAAGCTAAGACGAAATGGCTGCAGGAAAAATGTGAAGACATCGAAAAAGATATGATTGTCGGAAGGACAGACTCAGCATACAGGAAAGTCAAAACAACCTTTGGTGACATTAAAAGCAACGGTGGTAACATTAAGAGTGCAACGGGAATTCCACTGTTAAATGCAGAGGAGAGAGCAGGTAGGTGGAAAGAATACATTGAAAGCCTCTATGAGGGTGAAGATTTGTCTGATGTGATAGAAGAAGAAACAGGAGTCGATTTAGAAGAGATAGGGGATCGAGTATTAGAATCGGAATTTAAAAGAGCTGTGGAGGACTTACGGTCAAATAAGGCAGAAGGGATAGATAACATTCCATCAGAATTTCTACAATCATTGGAGGAAGTGGCAACAAAACGACTATTCACGTTGGTATGTAGAATGTATGAGTCCGGCGATATGTCATCTGACTTTCGGCAAAGCATCATCCACACAATTCCGAAGACGGCAAGAGCTGACAAAAGCGAGAATTATCGCACAATCAGCTTAACAACTCATGCATCGAAGCTGCTTACAACAATAATATACAGAAGAATGGAAAAGAAAATTGAGAATGCGCTAGGTGACAATCTGTTTGGCTTTAGGAAAAGTAAAGGGACGAGAGAGGCAATTCCGACGTTACGGCTAATAATGGAAGCAAGGTTAAAGAAAAATCAAGAAACTTTCATAGGATTTGTCGACCGGGAAAAAGCGTTCGACAATATAAAATGGTGCAAGCTGTTCGAGATTCTGAAAAAAGTAAGGGTAAGCTATAGGGAGAGACGGGTCATATACAATATGTACAAAAACGAAGAGGGAATAATAAGAGTGGACGGAGGAGGAGATTAGTGTTTAACGTCCCGTCGACAACGAGGTCATTAGAGACGGAGCACAAGCTCGGGTGAGAGAAGGATGGGGAAGGAAATCGGCCGTGCCCTTTCAAAGGAACCATCCCGGCATTTGCCTGAAGCGATTTAGGGAAATCACGGAAAACCTAAATCAGGATGGCCGGAGACGGGATTGAACCGTCGTCCTCCCGAATGCGAGTCCAGTGTGCTAACCACTGCGAAGAGTGGACGATCAAGAACGAAGTGCTCGTATTAAGAAGGGTGTAAGACAAGGCTGTAGCCTTTCGCCCCTACTCTTCAGTCTGTACATCGAGGAAGCAATGATGGAAATAAAAGAAAGGTTCAGGAGTGGAATTAAAATACAAGGTGAAAGGATATCAATGATACGATTCGCTGATGACATTGCTATCCTGAGTGAAAGTGAAGAAGAATTAAATGATCTGCTGAACGGAATGAACAGTCTAATGAGTACACAGTATGGTTTGAGAGTAAATCGGAGAAAGACGAAGGTAATGAGAAGTAGTAGAAACGAGAACAGCGAGATACTTAACATCAGGATTGATGGTCACGAAGTCAATGAAGTTAAGGAATTCTGCTACCTAGGCAGTAAAACAACCAATGACGGACGGAGCAAGGAGGACATCAAAAGCAGACTCGCTATGACAAAAAAGGCATTTCTGGCCAAGAGAAGTCTACTAATATCAAATACCGGCCTTCATTTGAGGAAGAAATTTCTGAAGATGTACGTCTGGAGTACAGCATTGTATGGTAGTGAAACATGGACTGTGGGAAACAGAAGAGAATCGAAGCATTTGAGATGTGGTTCTATAGACGAATGTTGAAAATTAGGTGGACTGATAAGGTAAGGAATGAGGAGGTTCTACGCGTAATCTGAGAGGAAAGGAATATGTGGAAAACACTGATAAGGAGAAGGGACAGGCTGATAGGACATCTGCTAAGACATGAGGGAATGACTTCCATGGTACTAGAGGGAGCTGTAGAGGGCAAAAACTGTAGAGGAAGATAGAGACTGGAATACGTCAAGCAAATAATTGAGGACGTAGGTTGCAAGTGCTACTCTGAGATGAAGAGGTTAGCACAGGAATGGAATTCGTGGCGGACCGCATCAAACCAGACAATAGACTGATGTCCAAAGAAAACAAAAGCAGTGGTACGCTTCTCAGAGTCAAAATCCTCGGAAATAACCAAGCCTGCATGATTTACCAGGTAACGCTTCATCTTTGCTCTCTGCGGCGTCTAAGAGTTTTAGAGTTTCCGAAGTATTACCCGGTTATCCTTCCGATCCCGCTACAACACTGGCTAGCCCCCGCTGTGTTGTGCTTCAGCACTCAGGTGCTCCGACCGTCCGCCTGCGGCCACTTCCTGTGTTAAGAAGGACCAACACTCCAGTGCGGGATTTTCCACCCAGGGCCCGAGTTACGCCTGCCGTTTCATTTGCACTGGCGTTCCAACTTCTACTGGTATAGGCTATCATTCATTACGTCGTTTTGATAATAAAGACACTCCATCACCTTTAATGCAAGAAGCGTTAACAACTATGTACAAGATGTACGTGACAATGTCAGTTTTCTTTAAATATTCATATTTAAGATGTATAACCTATGAAATGATACCTAAATCCGGTTGTTAATCAAGGGAAAGTATGTAGATGTGTGTTTGTAAGGTACGAAATTGCAAGGTTGCACCTTACAACCTACCTGTCAATTGACATTAATATGGGGCGTGTTCACTCTTCGCCATTTGATGGCTTCACCCTGAGGTGATGGCTTTCAATCTGTTGTCCGAAAGTCTGTGTGGGAATGGCAGCCCATTCTTTCTCAACAACCAGAGGACGAATTTCTAACTCACCGCTAAGTTGGTCCATTCAGTTGAGATCAGGGCAGTGGGAAAGCCACTACATTTCAGGGACGTTATTTTCCAAAAATCTTTGCCTGATACGGTGCATCGTTATGCTGGTAAGAACTATTATCGTCTGCAAACTTTTCCTTCGTCGCCGGCCGGAGTGGCCGAGCGGCTCTAGGCGCTACAGTCAGGAACTGCGCGACCGCTACGGTTGCAGGTTCGAATCCTGGCTCGGGCATGGATGTGTGCTATGTCCTTAGGTTTAAGTAGATCTAAGTTCTAGGGGACTGATGGCCTGAGAAGTAAAGTCCCATAGTGCTCACACCCATTTTTTTTGTTCCTCCATCCTTATTTTTAATTTCTAGATATTTATTTCTCAACATAGAGAACCTGGTGAGGAACACAGCACTTCCAGTGAGAGACTAGTTTGTTGACACTGTTACTGTAGAACGTTTGACTTTATTGACAGAGATACAACTCGCCATTGCTTGCACCGTTTCGTGCCTATCAAGCCAAGTCCTCGAAAGTGTTTCGTAAGTTCAATAATGGTTCAAATGGCTCTGAGCACTATGGGACTTAACATCTATCGTCATCAGTCCCCTAGAACTTAGAACTACTTAAACCTAACTAACCTAAGGACAGCACACAACACCCAGCCATCACGAGGCAGAGTAAATCCCTGATCCCGCCGGGAATCGAACCCGGGAACCCGGGCGTGGGAAGCGAGAACGCTACCGCACGACCACGAGATGCGGGCGTTTCTTAAGTTGTTCAGCTGGCCGTTGTGGCCAAGCGGTTCTAGGTGCTTCAGTTTGGAACCGCGCGAATGCTACGGTTGCTGGTTCGAATCCTGCCTTGGGCATGGATGTGTGTGATGTCCTTAGGTCAATTAGGTTTAAGTAGCTCTAAGTTCTAGGGGACTGATGAAATCAGATGTTAAGTCCCATAGTGCTCAGAGCCATTTGAACCATTTTTAAAAAAGGACTTCTCTTTATTATTTAACCAATTTCAAGTAGATGTGTTCGCCACTGGGTCTGGACTCCAACTGGCTTAGTTCAGATCGCCACCTGCAGAGGGCACTCTCATGTCGTCAGGTGGCAATGCAAGTACCGTTAGCCAAGATGGCGGCACCCAGTGTGTCCACGAAGAGGTCCAGAGAACAAATGGCTTTGTTTGCATCGTCACCACCATAGTGCGCTACTGTGACCTCGGGTGATTACGGAAATACCATTATTCCAGATGGCTCCATACACTTTATTCACCATGGGCTCTAGGACACACAGCCACTGAACAGTCCCATTCCGTAACCCAAGATCGTCTGTTCTCTTTCTCGCGCGCGTTCATAACGGCATACAGGTCGCGTCAGCGGCCCTCGATCGAGCTACCACTGATACCTCAGCCTCCACCCTGCACTTTCATACTCGCGCCGGAGATAGTCTTCTGTAAATATTCTAACTAAAGTAACAGCCACATCACCCATCTAACGTATGAATTACCGTAAGTACTTAATTCCATTTCAATTTTAATGTAGCACTTCTATATTCAATGAACAAATCAAAAGTGCACGTTTCCCCACTGGGGGCGCAGTGTTCCTTCATAACAAAGCACCCCCAACCCCTAAAATGCTGCTCTTCTATTGGCTACTGCATTAGTCACGTGACTATACGACATAGAACCTATATAAACCAAACCACAACCCAACACACCCGCACTCTGCTCCTATGCTGGGTTCAATACGTGTGTGTGTTGTCGTCAGTCTACTTTGTTTCAGTATGAAGCGTACAGGCAGCACCAACAGCAGCGACAGTGTCAGTGGCAACAGCAGCAAACGATGCTGTGTAGAGGAAGTTCAGTTAGCTGGTCAGTACATTTTCAGAGTTCCGACACCTGCATCCTTTAACTCAGTGTCTCTATTTTATATCTGTTTTGGACCGCTCTCTATACAGATTGCTAGGTCTTTTAACGGAGTGTATGTGTTTGTGTGTCTGTGTGTTCTGTGCCTCTATGCTATACCTGTTTTGGACCGCTGACTGCTGCACCCTTTAAGGGATTGCGCTTGTTCTACAGAGATTTTCTTCCATACTCGATATTATACTCGGTCTTTTCCATCTTTCCAGATTACATCCCGCAAATGCTGGAAGAGCTTGATCAGCAGCTGCAGTTCAAGAGGGCTCAAGCACACCTTGAATGTATGCACATTTGTAATAAAAACTTACTTCTTAAATCAAATAATTTCCTATAATATATATACTTGTTTTCCAAGTGTCTAGATTGAGTTTTCTTAGACATATTCTTTTCTTTTCCTTCTAGATGATGATCATTCCGTGCATAGGGAGGGGTGCACCGAGGATGGCATGCAAGGCGGGGGTGAAATGGCGGCTGCTGCAGAAACATGCAGCTTTTAGAGGAGGAGCTCGACCTGCCTGAGTGGGTGCGAGACCAGACTGAATGTGGCAATGAGTTGCTCAAACCATGGAGCCAGAGTGGAGAAGGTGAATAGTTTTGAACATTATCATTACAGCAAATAATTACCATAATTTGGTCTTATTACTTATTGCTCTTTTAAATCTACATCATTAAACTTAAATTTTTCTTATGTTACAGGTATATCACACAGCATGTGACGCGTACCTAGAGCGGTGGTTGCGGGGTTGGGAATTGGGGGCACACAGCCACAAAGACATGTTCCGTCTTGTGTAGCCCCCATCAGAGCTGCATGAGAGGCAGAAGCTGAAGCACCTCTCCCCACACCACCCCAAGCCATCTGGTGCTCATGGGCAACGCAGTCGGCAGGAGAGGGAGAACAGCAGGTGCAACGATCTCCCACCCGACCTACCGTTAGCGGGAGCATCGCATTCCGGGGGCCGTCACCACAGCCCGGTTGCTCCAGCCGGCAATCACCGCCTCTGCCTCCTCCTCCTCAACCAGCTCACCCCTGCCACCAATGCATGGTTCGTGTGCCTGTCCGCATATCCCTCCATGTAGATGACGCCCCATTGCCAGCCCCGTCTTCGACTGCCTGGACACCTAGTTGTAGTACCAATAGAAATAGTGAATATCCTGTGGCTAGCGGTAGTGCTCTCCCCTGTCCTATTGATAGTGAACTGGATCAGAATAATGACGTAATGAGCCCCCTCCCTCCTAGAATACTCAGAAATTGCTAGGGCTTTGGAGGGGCACATCTCTTCCACCAGGATTGAGAATCTGGGAGGGATGTACCGCGACCCTGTCGGGTTTTTAGAGGCTAGGCTCCCTGTCCTGGAGACTGACACCTCAAAGTCCTAGAGCATCCGAGATTTAATGCCATCAAGTGCAGTGCAGTATTATGTTGCGAGCTGACTCATCCCCCTAAACATCAAGGTGACCCAGAGACAATGACTATGCACTATATATGGGGTGATAATGGCTTTATTTCTTGGAGCACATCCATTGCTGAATGGTATCGAGAATCCACCTTGAGCGCTATTATGGCCCGATTTTCCAAGATGGAAGTATGCGGGTCCACTAAAGCGCTCAGCTGTATACCACACCTCGATATCCATATACATGTCTATGATCCCATAAATGGAGGATCCAGTTATATTAAACTCCCTACAGATATTGAGAAGAAGCAGGAATGCATTAATGTCCAAAATACAAAAGATAAAGCTTGTTTTGCAATGGTCCGTCCTGGCTTGTGAGAGAAATTACAATTACAAAAAAATGGTTCAAATGGCTCTGAGGACTATGGGACTTAACAGCTGAGGTCATCAGTCCCCTAGAACTTAGAACTACTTAAACCTAACTAACCTACGGACGTCACACACATCCATGCCCGAGGCAGGATTCGAACCTGCGACCGTAGCGGTCGCGCAGTTCTAGACTGAGGCGCCTAGAACCGCTCGGCCACTCTGGCCGGCAATTACAATTACAAATATCATCCCGAGCGTCATGGCAGAAAGTCACTGATATTACAAGACAGTATGACTTTGATGGTATAGAGTTCTCTGTAAAGATCCAGGACATACATAAGTTTGAGGCTAAGAATACTAGAATATTGGTTCACATTTATGGCCTGGAGCAGAAGAAGGAGGACAAGTCAAATGAGCAAGACAAGCCCACAGTAGTCGTTCCCCTCCATTTCTCAAAATTTGCAGGTGAACGAGAGCTGCACGTAAACATTCTGCTCTTCTCTGAAGGTGATAATTATCACTATGCCTGAATCAAAGACATGTCCCGACTCCTTTCCTCCCAACTAAAAAAACATGATCAAAAAGAACATATTTGTTTAAGGTGTTTGAATTATTTTTCATCTGAAGAGTTATTAGTGATACAGCTATTAGGTTGTGCTTCCAAGGATGTGGTACGTGTGATTATGCGCACTAAGGAAAATAACTTCATTAAATTTCAAAATGCCCACCACTAGCAACATTGTCCTTTTGTAGTGTACGCCGACTTTCTGCTGGCTCCTATTACTCACTGTGAAGGGAATCCCTTAGCCTCACGCATAAACTTTATACAGAAATATGTACCGTATGCAGCAGCGTTCCAAGTTGTATGTGGATATGATTGTAAACTTAACTGCTATCCGTCTTATGTAGGGAACGACCCCGCAGTTTGGCTTCTCACTGAGCTTGAAAAACTCTCATGGGAAGTTGATAGGCTCTACAGCACCAACATTCCCATGACCAAATCATAGGAAGATGATGAACTGTATGAGAAGGTGGTTAATTGTCATATCTGTGGGCTAGCCTTAAATAGAAAAGCGGAACTTCTCGTAGAGACCACAGTCATCTTACTGGTAAGTTCTGTGGTGCAGCTCACAACGCATGCAATTTGAAGTATAAGTCACCTAGACCCATAGCCGTCTTTTTTCATAATCTGAGCGGGTATGACACATTTTCTCGTTGAGCACTTGGCTAATTTCGGTATTAAGAAAATCAGGTCAGTGTCCTTCCTGAAAGTGTTGAGAAGTACATTTCTTTCTCAAAACGATTGACGCCAAAAATTTTGCTCCACCTCCTTGACTCTTTACATTTTATGCAGACTTCACTCCAGAAATTGGTTGAAACTTTACCTTGGAATGATGTGCATATATCTTCATTTCCCGATGAGGAAAAGTTCCAACTTGCGACTGGGAAAGGAGTTTTCCCATAAAAGTATGTTGATTGTATGGCTACATTAAACCAGGCTTCCTGACATATCTGCATGTACTTGTACTGTCATAGGCGATGCCTTAAGGGGCTCCGGAAAGGCTCAAAATCATGAAAAGTTCAATTTTTACTTTTTTGCGTTTTCTGAATCTGCAGACTATTACCTTTTAATAGATATATAATTTATTCAATTCCGAAGACTGCAACTATTTTTAAATTTTTTTTGAAATGTGTTCCACATGGGCGTGACCCACTGTGGCGCTGTTAAACTGCTGTCAAATGGTGTTATTATTAACGTCCGTGTTCATCAGGTACATTTTAGTGATGTGAGATAAAGTATGTGTTGTGGCTAACCTGTGATGGTTCAATATATATCGCTGGTGTGATTGTCGATTGTTTCATGTTTATTTACTCTGTCGTTATCTCGAAAATATTCGTAATTAATTCTGTTTCTTGAGTCTCTATTTTGTTGCAGTATAATAATGAGTAAAAGTAAAGTTATTAGAAATCCTCGGAAGGCGTTTAAGAAAAGGAGAAATGTTGGAAAGCCAAAGGTATGTGTTATTACTGTAAACAACAAAGACGATAACCAAGTGAGTGAACCTAACCTCTCAAGTACACATGCCCATAGCAGTCAAAGTGGGAAAGAAAATACTTCACAGAAGAAGCTGGGTTCAATGAGTGAAAACTATGAATGTTTTATGGGCGAATCGGATGTGAATGAAATATTTGCTATGTCGGTTCTCAAAGGAATTTTTTCAAACTGTGTAAGATGTATTCATTGTAGTGAAGTTGGTCTGGAACTCTCCATAATGAAGCACGTAGGACTTGCTAGTGAAATACAACTGAAATGTGATAAGTGTTCATACATGACCACCTTTTGGAACAGTGTTGCAGTAACTGCAACTGAAGAAAATGGTAGCAAAATCTACGAACACAACATTAGATTTGTTTATTCCTTGCGTTCAGTTGGTAAGGGTGCTACTGCAGGTGCAATTTTCAGTGGCATCATGAATCTTCCAAATCCCCCAACCAAGTTTACGACCTATAATAAATTAATAGGGTCTAAAGTAGAAGATGTCTGTATAGAATCTATGAAGAACGCTGCAGAAGAGGCAGTAATGGAAAATAATGGTAACAGAGATTTGACTGCAGCGTTCGATGGTACCTGGCATAAACGGGGACACACATCTCTTCATGGTGTAGTATCTGCCACCAGTATGTATACAGGGAAAGTTTTAGATGTAGCAGTAATATCAAAGTATTGTAGATGTCCACAAACATATAAAGGTACACATGAAAATAATTGCAAAGCTAACTATAGTGGCAGTAGTGGAGGAATGGAAGTGGCTGGTGTTGCCAGTATATTCCAGCGTTCTGAGGCGTGTGATAAAGTGCGATATGTTAATTACCTTGGTGACGGTGATTCTAAAAGTTTCAAACATGTCTAAGGACTGAAGCCCTATGGTGATGATGTTGTAGTGCAGAAATTTGAGTGTATTGGACACGAACAGAAGCGAATGGGAACAAGACTTCGGCGACTGAAAGCTTCGTACAAAAAACAAAAACTCAGTGATGGTAAAGGGTTGGATGGGAAGGGAAGGTTAACTGACAGTGTAATTGACAAAATACAGAACTATTATGGAATGGCTATTAGGCAAAATACACAAAGTGTCGACGAAATGAAGAAGGCTGTTTGGGCTCTTTTTTTTCATACTTCTTCAACCGATGAAAATCCCCAACATAGCTTGTGTCCCAAAGAAGAAGACAGTTGGTGTAAATATAACAAAGGATTGCTAACTGGTGAAGTGTACACTCATAAGCATAGTCTGCCTCATGCAATAATGGAGGTGATAAAACCTATTTTCAGAGACTTAGCAGCACCTGAACTGTTGAAAAAGTGTATTCACGGAAAAACTCAAAACCCCAATGAAAGTGTAAATAGTGTTATATGGTCGAGAATCCCCAAGACTGTATCTGTTGGAATAGAAACACTTCACTTTGGTGTGTATGATGCTGTTGCGACTTTCAATGATGGCAACATTGTAAAGTGCAAGGTATTTAGAAATATGGGAATGAAGATAGGTTCTAACATGGTACGAGCGATGCTTGCTTTAGACAAGGAACGCCTTCGGGCTGCAGACAGGGCTGTAAAGAGTCTAGAAATACAAGCAAGAGTAAACAGGAGGAGGAACAAGAGGAAGCTGGAGGAGGAGTTTGCAGAGGATGAAGATAATCCATCCTATGGACCTGGAATGCACTAAAAAGTTAATCCAATCTTTGTCGCTCGATTCCCAAAACTTTTATTTTCTCATACTAATTACATGTTTTCTAAGGATCTTCCAAACATATTTGTTTCAAACTTTCAGTAAATGTTACGCAGTACCTTCTGCATAATTTAACACAGCCTTTTTCCAAAAAACTGTATATTTTTGAATATATAAATAAAAAATAGCAAAAAAAGTTGTGAATTTTCATTACAATTGAAAAAAAATCATCTTTAATAACTGAACTAAAATTTTGTAAAATCCCTGTGTTAAGTTGTAGCCCATATTCTAATAAATAATCTGTAAAATGTTCAACTTCCTACCTCAAATACTTTGTGAGGAAAGATGTAATTTATAAGCGTTATTTTAACATTGCAAGTATAGGGCGTTCCGGAGCCCCTTAACTACAGCAGATTATGAGCATGCCATGAATGTCTGGCGGGAATTCAATATCCCCAATTTGGGAGAATGTACAAGGTTATACACGGACTCGGACGTGCGTTTGCTTACAGATATTTACGAAAAGTTCCAGAGTGTATGTATGACCACGTCCTCTCTGGACCCCGCCTTTTATTACACGGCACCTGGGTTGTCCTGGTATGCTATGCTCAAATAAACGGGGCGCAGCATTGAACTTTTGGCTGATGCTGCAACGCTTCTATTTTTTGAACGAGGTATCCGTGGGGGACTTTGTCAATGTGTTTCAGGCACGCCAAGGCAAATAATCCACAGATGGGTGACCAACACATCCCTTTATTCAAGTTACATTATGTAACTAGATGTGAACAACTCATACGGCACGCCTTGATGCAGCCACTACCGGTTGGTGGGTTTCGATGGGTCCCCGAAAACGAATTGAAGGGTTAGGTGGACAAATAATGGGACTAGTCCCTCTTCTGATGTAGAGTACGTGCTTGAGGCAGACAATGCATATCCTAATAATTGCAGTTATGTCCAGAGCAACAAACTCCGTGAGGAAGCACCATCTCTAAACTGTTGGCTGCTGTTGGAGATAAGGAGAGGTATATTATTCACTATCGTCACCTCCAGCAGTGCCTCAGTTTGGGGCTGAAGCTTATCAAAATTACCTGGGCAATCTACTTCAAGCAATCCCCCTGGTTGAAGGAGCATATTGAACTAAATACGGAAAAGAGGGCGGTCGCGAGTAATGATTTTGAGAAAGACTTTTCGGGAAAACTATGCAGAATGTACGAAATGCACGCGATACTTTAATTAGAACCGAATGGGAAGGGCGTTATGGCGTGAGAAAGTGTATAGCCAGGCTAAATTTTAAGCGTGCCACCATCTTCAATGAACACTTTGTTGCCTTGGAGATGTCGAAGAATGCAGTAGAGTTTATGAAGACTATCTATTTGGGGATGTGCATACTTGATATAACCAAATTCCACATGTACTGATCCAGCTACGAGTTTGCGAAACCTCATTTCGTAGAACCAAAGTTACTTTATATGGATACAGACACCTTTATCCACTGGATCAAGAACTGCAATCCATATGAAGTAATTAGGTGCAATGGTAAAGAATTCGACAGTCTTTTTATGGGGCCGATAATCCTTAAGATATTGTTTCTCAGAATAATAAGGTTATCGGTCTCATGAAAGATGAGTCGAATGGCTTACCGATTGTAGAGTTTTTGGGATTGAGGTCTAAAATGTATGCATATCGTACAATAGAAGGGGGCACCCAGAGGCGGACAAAGGGTGTTAGGCGTGCGGTATCTCGTGCTCTTACTGTTGAAGACTATTTGCAGTGTCTGTATGGTTGCACCGTTCAAGGCGCTCATCCACACATGATTCAGCAAACTAGCATTCAATCACAATGTCACGAGGTGTACACTGTGCTGCAGTCTAAAGTCGGATTGTCTCCTCGTGACAATAAAAGAGTCATTTGTGAGGATGGGGTGGAAACCCTCCCATACTCACATTATTTACTTGAAGTGAAAGTAGGGGTGGGGGACTCTGGTTGATTGATAGAGAGAGAATGAGCGTGTGAATGCGGTGATGGGGGGTTATGCATCGAATAGTATGGCTCTTTCATCATAGTGTAAGTACTGGATGAGTGAGTTGTGTGGTGTGTATCAGTCTGCATGCTTCCGTGTATGTCTGAGTGTGTGAATGATGGTGGGAGCCTGTGTTAAGTGTATGTCTGTGCAAATACATATTCATTATTTTTCCAAAGAAAAAAAAAAGAAAATAATAAAAAAATTTAAAACTAAAAATATTTAGAAACAAAAGGCTGTATTTATGTAAATATTTTTCATCGTTATTAGTTATTAATGCATCAGGAAAAAACAAAGTTTTTCGTACTTGATATGTGCTTGTGTGTGAGTGGTTATAGAATAGATTTTAGTTTGTAAGTTTTACCTACCGCTAGCCATCCAGTCAGAACAAGTTTTAAGTATGTGAGTTCAACCCAATTAAATTTTTTATATTTATTTTCAATTGCTTGTGGTAGTGGAAAATGTTTAGAGCCATCGACTTCAAAGAAATATATGTTCACTCACTTGTGGTAGTGGAAAGTGTTTACAGCGACTTACTTCATAGAAATACATGTTCACTTGCTTGTGGTAGTGGAAAATGTTTAGAGCCACCCACTTCAAAGAAATATCTTCGCCTTTATTCAAAAGTCTTTTCTTTTACTGATGGAACTTTACTAGTGATAGTATTTACTGTGTAAGATAATGTAATTAGCTTGTAGCAGTAGTACCTCTGCATTAGTTCTAAACTCATATATAATGTAAATTTGAGTCATTTATGTGGTGTCACTGCCAGACACCACACTTGCTAGGTGGTAGCTTAAATCGGCCGCGGTCCATTAGTACATGTCGGACCCGCGTGTCGCCACTGTGTGATCGTAGACCGAGCGCCACCACACGGCGGGTCTCGAGAGACGTACGAGAACTCGCCCCAGTTGTACGGCGACGTTGCTTGCGACTATACTGACGAAGCCTTTGCTCTCATTTGCCGAGAGACAGAATAGCCTTCAGCTAAAGTTAATGGCTACGACTTAGCAAGGCGCCATTAGCCTTAAATAGCTTGTATATAAAGAGTCACTTGTATCGCCACAATCTCCAGATGTCTCATCAAGAACGATGTATACAAGGATGTATTAAAAGTTAAGTATATTCCAAAGATACGTATTTTCTTTACCACATTCATTACGTATCCTGTTTCAGACCTCACTCCATCCTTCGTGAGTTAGCGCGTGCATCTTGGCCGCCTCTTTCAATTAGTGTGCGTAGTGTTGGCAAGTCTGCCGACACTACAATTTATCTGAGTAGAATGTTGATATTTTTGTCAAAAAAAATCCAATTTGAATAATATATCTGCAAACTGGTGTAATGTAAAATCTGAATCACGTATCTGCAAAGAGCAGAACGTTGATATTTTTCGTCAAAAAACGTAAATCTGAATCATATATCTGTAAACTGATATAATGTAAAATCTGATTGACATATGTGTAAACTGATATGTCAGAAATAATGTTAAAAATCTGAATTTAATAATAAATTCACTTATTTTATTGTAAAAATGTCGAATGTTATTATTTCAACCCTCAGTTATCGTTCTTTTTACTAAAACATGATAAATATATTTGTGTACAATGGGTGGTTACATCCACGTTGCACAGCACATGCCTATAAGGCATGTTGCTTTAAAACACTGTTTCAACGAGAGTAGTGAATGGCTCGCGCTGGGCCGCGTCCTGCAGTGGCGATCACACACACACATGCTGCTGGTGTGTGACGCACCGCCCCTGAGTGCTCACTTTGAGTGGCTTCCCTGCAGGTGAGGTGAAAGCGCATCTATTAATGACGCAGGTAGCGTTGCTCTTCAGGTGAGACCGTGCACAAAGGTTCACACAGTTCCAGTGGAATGCGCTTCAGGTACAGTATCGTCGATAAACTTACTTGCTACGGACGTGGGTGTCAAAGAAAAAAAAATTCAGGCGTTGTTATGGAACAAAAATAATTTATTTCCCATCCAATTTAAAAGTGATTTTACATTCTCATATGCAGATACAATAGCACATTTTTGATAAATGTTCTTGAGTCGATGGATAGATGGACAGCCATAGAATTCCAGGTCTTGAATAGAAGCAAATTTAAATATTCGTCGCATCCAGGAGATTTTGTCCTTTCCCTTCACGTAGACTATGGTATCCATGTGATCGAATAATTTAAGCACAGTCACCATATCGTTATAGGATATGGCAGGATCATTACGGTGAATTCCATGCTAGAAATGGGTTAACCACTTTGCGCTCTTCCTCGTCTTAGTGCAGATCACTTGCTTGAAGGGTCTTGGTGATGAGATGTTTGCAGCGAATGTCTCTATTATTCCAGCATCTTGTGCGTACACTACAAATGCAACATCTTTAAATACGATCTGTCTATGCTCTCCGTCATAGAGTCTTTGATGTTCACTTGATGACACGCCATCGTCAAATGGTCTATGTGCGGGGCAGTACCTATTTATTTAAACAGCTCGCTGCACAACACCTGTGAGCGGACAGTAGTTGATTACATGATCGTGTAGAACTAAAGCGTACGAGGCAGTGTGTTCTGGGAAATTCAGTTCGCATATATATAGGTCCAGACTTAATTATCTCATTGTGTTTAGAGCAGTCTACTACAATGATCAGTGAAAGCTCTTTGAATTTACGTGGACCGAGCAGACGCCCCCCTCCCCCTCCTTCAGCAGTTTCATGGTATGAAGGGAGAAACCTTGCATACATGTTGTGGTGTCACCGCTAGACACCACACTTGCTAGGTGGTAACTTAAATCGGCCGCGGTCCTGTAGTACATGTCGGACCCGCGTGTCGCCACTGTGTATTCGCAAACGTAGCGCCACCACAGGGCAGGTCACAAGACACGGACTTGACCTCGCCCCAGTTGTACGGACGACATAGCTTGCGACTAGACCTACCAAGTATTCCTCTCATTTGCCGAGAGACAGATTAATAGCCTTCAGCTAGTCCATCGCTACTACCTAGCAAGGCGCCATGTGTATCATTGCTAATTGCTTACTACTATGCAAGAGATGTATTTCAACAAGAACAAGACTACATTAAAGTTAAGTATATTAAAATCTCTCTTCTTTTCTTTATAGTTTTCATCCAGTCTCCTGTTTCAGAATTTACGCCCGTCTGCGTTAGTTTCGCGTGCACCTAGCCACTCATTGTGTCGAGACCTTAGGGAATCGACACAACACATGTCATACGCGAGGCTGTATACATTTTGATTCCACTGTAGATGTAGATTGTCATATGGATATAATCCTGAATTGAGGCAGACTTTGGTATTAGTTAACTTGCAGTTGTCAAACACGGTGGAATCATTTGCTATATTACCTCTTCTATCAGTCTGAAACGCAAGTGTGATGAATCTAGGTGTTTGTAGATGAGAGGACGTTTTAATAGCCCACGTTTGTCTGCTCGGCGTCGGTAACAATGGGTACTCGAACATCTCCCACGAGCGAAATGTCAGAAATGTACCTGAATTCAGGAGTTTGCTTCAAACGCTCCTCTTCGGATACACTAATGTGAGGCATTTCCCATATTATCTTCCTGATTGTGATCATATTCTCCTCTTGCGCTCCTTGAATGTATGAGTTACTGTCCGTCGCACTCCACACCAGAATGAGTTCTTGTTGAGCATTCATAATAATCTGTGTCATGTCATCAAAGAATCCCATAAGCATTTTTAGAGGTATGCATGTAGTAAACCGCTTGTACTCTTCAACTACTCTATCCTCTGGATCGTCTATGAACCATCCTGCATTTTCTAAGCTATGCAAATCTGCTGGTGATGCTGAGACGTATATTTTAAGGTTTGATGTTATGCCCACATGGCATGTACAGTCGATCTCAGACCCATTAACTTCGTAGCATATCTATTGGAACAGGAATGCCAAACCGTTACGTGTCAGCTTGGATCCCACGGCATTGTTGCCGTAAGTATTCTTGAATGACCCCTCTAGATATATGAAACTCTTGCATGGAAGCTTGAGTGCGTCTTGGTGCTGGATGACAATCCTGATTTCATCGTTCTTGTTAAACGTGGTTGAAGCGTAAGGTTTATGGGAGAAGTATTCCTGCCATATAATTCTGTCATCATACTCTACTGAACTGGTTATATTGAGTGATGACATGATTTCACGCCAACTGATTGAAGAAAACCGTAGTTGGTAGGCGTTATCACTTTGCTGTTCAATAGCGAAGTGGCTCGCTGTGGATTGCATGCACTTGTTTTATAGCGCACGCCCATCCTGCCTTAGATGTAATCGTACAATGATTTTCTTACCACGAAAGTCAACAAGTTGATTATTCTAGTTCACAATACGCAGCTCCAAATTGTCCAATGTCTGAGCTGTCACTGGAAGATATATTGGATTGGCAGGGGTCTCAACAATCTCATGCCCTGTTCCAACTGAGGGGAAGAAGCCGTAAATAGTGTGAATTAGAAAATCGTTGAGATAGGAGTTCGTTGCAATGTTTACTCGACACGCATTGTGCTGACTGGGAGTATGTCCACTGTCTGATTCGACTTGTAAAATTCTGTTAATGAAAGTACAAGAATTCCTTCAATGACACAATGTGGTGTGTGGATATTGTAATTAATTCTGATTTAATCACAAATTTAAGTGTGGCTATTTGCCGTAAGTCGCTTTGTGCTTTTCGTCGCGGGGGAAGGGGGGGGGGGGGAGGCGGGGCATGGGAAATCGTTATGCCGTTAGTCTGCACGCCAGTTACTTGCATTTTGATTTTGTTTTATCGGGACTTCCGCTGTTTGTCTTGGTAGCGGGTTCGGGTCCTGGGTTGCGTCCTGCTTGTGCTGTTGTGTATTTTCCACCCCCTTTGCCCGCGCTTGCCGTGTATCTAGTTCTCTCGCGGCTTCAAGTATAGTCGGCCTTACGCACATAAGATAATAGATTTTTGCTGATTATCTGATGTTCGTTAATACGTTGATTAATTCTACAGATGATGTGCTGTAATGAATTATTGTGTTTCGAGTTACTTAAGGCAGACGTCAGTCTGTTGTAAATACCCACTAGTTCTGGGAGTTTTCGTGCCTATTCGTGACCGTTGCTGCTCCCGTTTGGGGGTCCATGCCGACCCTGTATTAGAAAGAGCCGAGTGAGCGGGCGTTCGCTTCTGGGCATAGTTTATTGAATTCCACGATGTTGCTAGGTCACATGAAATTTTATATTTTATATCTTACATTGTAGGGTGTCTGCCATTTAAGTAACGTGGTTGTGTGCCATGGTACCTGATTTGTTGTTGCCTGTACTCTGAATTACTTTTGAAACACCAATCACTGCAGTAACGAAAGACTACATTTCCTCGTTAAATTTTAATAAATCATAGTTTTTGAGCAAATAATTTTTAACTCATTTCACTAAATGTGTAATAGGCCATAAGTGCCGTGGTTTAAGAATGTCTTAAATTTTGAAGTAACTTGCTCTCATCTAAATGGTAAATTTAAAGGTGTGTGGTAATCTTAAAAACGTGTTGGTTTTACTTGTTATTTGTCTTGTTTAAGTGTGTCAAGTAAATGTTCAGTGCAACTGTCGATGGCGATTGCCTGATTTGCACTTGGTCCAGTCCTACCACCCTACAGCCTATTGTGCTGAGCTTGTGTCGTTGTGTAAAAGGTTGAGTTCCATGCTGTGCTGACACATCAGTCTCTTTCTCCGTTTTTGAGTAGTTACGCTCCGCCTTGTTTAACTGCTTTGAAGCGTAATCTACCGGATGTTCCTGACCATCTAACATGTGTCCCAAGACACAATCCTTTGCCTCATTTGATGCATAATACGAAAAGACAAATTCTTTCTCGAAATTCGGAAAAACCAATACTGGATCTGAAGTTAGTATTCATTCCAATTTTTCAAATGCTCCCTGACATTCCTGCGACCAAAGAAATTTCGTTCCGTTCTTCAGTAGCTTGTTCAAGGGTCCGGCTATTTTCGGAAAGTCTTTCACAAACCATCTACAATAATTACAGAGGCCAATGAACCTGCTTAATTGCTTGTGGTATCGGATAATTTTGAAATGGTTATGAAAGACGAGGATCGGTCTGTACGCCATGCTTACTAATCACGTGCCCTCTATAGTTTACTTGAGTTCGCGCAAAATGTCAGTTATACAGACTTAACGTCAAATGTGCCGATCGTAATCTACTAAAGACATATTCCAAACGTCTCGGATGCTCAAGTAAATCCTTTGAATAGACTGTTATGTCATCGAGTTAGACTAGATGAGTTTTTAGCTTTAATCCTCTCAGTACCCCATCTAACAACCGCTCAAGAATTGCCTTCTTTAGTCCAAACGGAATGCCTTTGTAATGAAAATGTCCCGCTGAGACGGTAAACGCTGTTTCCGGCCTATCTTCAGGCGCCACCTGCAACTCATGGTATCCACTCCTGAGGTCCATACTTGTAAATAAACGTCACTGACCCAGATTGTCCTAATTTTCCGTTATTATTGTAATGGGATAAGCATCCGAAATGGTTCGCGCGTTTAGATATCTGTAGTCACAGCAAAATCAGTATTTCGGTGTCCCCTCGGCCGACAATCTTAATTCTATCCACAAGAGATTTTATTAGATTTATTATTCCAATAATTGTTATAATCCTTGCAACAACTCTATTAAAAAAATTAATTAATGACTAGGAAAAAAGATCACCATTCGAGTGTGGGTTTGATCCAAGAAGATCACCACGAATACCGTTCTACCTTCGATTCATCCTAATTGCAGTAATTTTTCTAATCTTTGGTGTAGAAATCGCACTAATTCTACCAATTGTAATTATTTTCAAACCATCAGACATTATAATCTGAACAGTATCAACAATATTTTTTACTCTAGTCCTATTAGGTGGACTATATCACGAATGAAATCAAGGAGCCTTACAATGAGCAGAATAAAGGGTTGTAGTTAACTATAACATTTGGGTTGCATTCAGAAAGTATTGATATAATCAATGAATGTTAAGTAGAATAAGAAGCGAAATATTGCAGTCAGTTTCAACCTGAAAGATTGGTAAATAATATATACTTTTTCTTATTAATTACTGTTAATAATATGATTGAACTATAAAGTTCTACGATTCCATAACATAGTTGTTGTTCAATAAATTCTGGTTGCAGCTGCTTTGCTTTACAGTATGGCTTCCTATAAACTGGTGCGCTACCACCTATCGGTATGTGATGTTGCATCAGCGGGGTCGCTGGTAACCTTGCGTTCACACAAGGTAAATCGTTAAACCTCAACAAGTTCTCCGTAGTCATTCAATCAGGCCTTCAAATGATCTACTGTCTGTCGTAACACTTCAACGAACTGGCCGCTGTGGCCGAGCGGTTCTAGGCGCTTCAGTCCGGAACCACGCTGCTGCTACGGTCGCAGGTTCGAATCCTGCCTCGGGCATGGCTGTGTGTGATGTCCTTAGGTTAGTTAGGTTTAAGTAGTTCTAAGCCTAGGGGACTGATGACCTGAGTTATTAAGTCCCATAGTGCTTAGAGCCATTTGAACCATTTGAACCTTATCAACGGTTTGCTTGTGGCTTTTCCCTAGGCTCTAGGCTCGATCTATCGAAGTCCTCATCTTCCAAGACTTCCGGAACGGTTATTATTGCACCCTTTGACAGAGTCACCTACCTTCCGCGAAAGTTATGCACACTAATGGCAATCATCTGTTCCCCATTAACGTAACTCACATGGCCTAGACTCCTGCGGACAAAGCAATGCGAAAAATCCAACTCGTTATTGTTTAAGAGTTCAACCACATATAATGTAACCTTCCGCAAATGGTATCCACTGAAGCCCACACTATCCTTCCCGTACCTGCTGGTATTTTATCCTGGTGATCGGTCTTTACGGAAAACGTCGTAGTTTACTTGGTCCCACCCCATGATAGGTGAGCCTTGCGCCATTGTCTCAGTTGCAACTGTCTCCCTCCCACCCCCACCCCCCCCCCCCCACGCCCCCGAGCCGCCGTTGATACAAAGTTCCACTGAGTTCCAATGTGCGTTGCAAAAGATCCATCATAGTGTGACGTTTGTCGAGAAAGTGTAGCACGAGAGTCACTGAAAAACCTCCTCCTATGAATGGCAACACTTTCGTGCGTTCGCTAAACTTAGCTTTCCCTACTGTAAACTCCAGTACTACCGCACCCAATTACCCTTTTATCGCCAACCCCTCGTAACCTGTACCGTGGTGTCCCAAGTCCCCTCTTTCCCACGAGGTCCAGACTTATAACGGACACATTCGCAGCTACGTCCACCAAAAATCTGAGACTGCTGCCGCCCACTAAGCGCACTAAGCTACTTTCAGTCTGTGCAATAACTTGCGCCACGCTACCGCCTATCGAGAATGCCTGCCGACGGTTGAAGCAATCCCGTTTGCGGTTAACTGCTGATTCCCTTGTCGGTGCTTTCCACCCTTCCTACCTCTACACTCAAATTCCCGGTGGCCCACTATGCCACACGCTTCCTTAGATGCCCCTCCCGACCAAACTTGTCACACTTGACTTTAGAAGCGAACACGCGGTGGTCCACTCTCCGCTTTGTGTCCGCAGCTCGTGGTCTCGCGATCGCGTTCTCGCTTCCCGAGCACGAGGTCCGGATTCGATTTCCGGCTGGGTCAGGGATTATCACCTGCCTCGAGATGACTGGGTGTTTGTGTTATCCTCATCATTTCATCATCATTCATGAAAGTGGCGAGATTGGGCTGAGCGAAGGTTGGGAATTTGTACGGGCGCTGATAACCGCGCAGCTGAGTTCCCCACAAACCAAATATCACCATCATCATCTTGCTATGTGGCCACATTCATCTCCTCTATAAGTGTTGCGATCCAAAGAGCTGACTCGAAGTCCTGTGGGTGTTCCATCCTCACCCTCTGTGCCATTTCAGCGAGTATACCACGAAAAAAAAGAAAGGAAAATAATCCACTCCTCAATTTTCTGCCTGCTCTAACCTATTAGTTTCTGCATTCTGGGTCTGTACATGTGTGTTTGCGTTTAGCTTACGAATTCTATCCGAGAACGCTTCCACAGACTCGTCCCGCTGCATCGACATCGTACTTAGTTTCTCCCGAAAGAAGTCGCGCAATGTTCTGCCTTTGGTACCACTGGCACAATTCCGCGGCCCACTACTGGAACTTATATGCTTTACTCAGTGTCTCGTGGCAGACAACATACGCTTTGGCGTCTCCCGGCAAACGCTTATTATCAACATACGGGGGTATTTCACCCGACTACCCATGTGCTTCCGCCGTCCGGGGTAGCCGCGCGGTCTAGGGGCCCCTTGCCACGGTTTGCGCGCTCCGCCCGTCGGAGGCTCGATTTCTCCCTCGGGCATGGGTGTGCGTGTTGCCCTTAGCGTAAGTTAGATTAAGTAGTGTGTAAGCCTAGGGACCGCTGATCTCAGTAGTTTGGTCCCATAGGAACTTACCACCACCATATGCTTCCGCGGCGTTCCTAATATCCTTAACGAAAATTGTCACGTCCTCCGTTGCCTAGCCCGAGAAGGGTTTAATCTGTGCGACCACTGTCTGGTGATACGAAACAGAAGGCGCTCTCAACTCAGACTTACTTTCCCGAGACTGATAGCAACTGACTGCTCATGACTCACGACTATGTTCGAAATTTTTCTCCTTCATGCTCAACGTTTACACCTGCCGAGTTAAAGCAGCAACTACATCCTCGGTAGAAGCACGTGTTTCCACCTTTCTGCGTACTCTTCTTCCACCTTAATTTTTTTTAAACAGGACAAAACTCAAACTCCTATTTACCTCTACAAAAAAAAAAAAAAGTAAATGCTAATTAATTCCTCCGGCAAATCATCGCCCATCTACACTAACTAAAACTGCTAGACACCTGACCCGTACGCTTACATACAGAACAAGTAGCTGCTACAGTTCTGGTACGCGGAAACTCGAGCCCAGACAAGTTGCAAAATGGAAACTTCACTAGCACTAAGTTATCGAGTCCACCATTACATCTAAATGATAAGTCCATGGGTTCATGTGGTTTCACAAAAGTAACTCTAAACATTTTGTACAATAACTCACACAACTATCCTTGACAACGAGAGCAAACATGAAGAATAATAAAAATAAAACTTAGACTCACCGCACCATATTACGCTGAGCTACGTACGTCAAGTGGCAGTGCTTCACTCGCCACTCACCAAAACCAGCTCTCACAACAAAACGTAGAGTTGGACGTGGACGGGCACTTTCCAACGCAACGAACTGTGTTCGAAAGCGGAACGGGCAAAATGGTTCAAATGGCTCTGAGCATTACGGGACTAAACATCTGAGGTCCAGTCCCGTAGAACTTAGAACTACTTAAACCTAAGTAACCTAAGGACATCACACACATCTGTGCCCAAGGCAGGATTCGCTGTCGCTGTCGTACAGTTCCAGACTGAAGCACCTAGAAGCGCTCGGCCACGGCGCGGAATGGCCACTTCCTGACACTACATTGTTGCAATCCTCCGAGGTCATGGGTTGCAATATGTTAGAACGACTGAGAGGTACGGTTTGGAAGAGAGGGTTGCTTCACGCTGAAGCGTGCAGAGAAACACAGCCAAGTGTGCCATTGACTTCATTACGTCGACAGAGGGCATTTTGCTGATCTCGCCGCACACCGTGCCAATAACGGAATCTGCAGCGTCGGCGCCCAGTCGTCCAGCATTGTAGACGTAGCGCTCCTATTCACGACACGGCTAAGTGGACGCTGCGTGCGTTAACTGTACCGTGGTCCGGACAACGACTAGCTGCTCTCTCAAGCGCGACTCGTGGGTGTCATGTAGGGCGCCGAAGGGAAGCAGCCGCCTGCCGTCGTTGTAGTAATCCTCAGCAGCCCCATCCGTCCGCCTAGGGCAGCTCGGTCAACGGCTGCAGACAGGTCTGCATCCGGCAGGCCGCGACTTCGCGCCCCAGACGAACCCCTTTGGACGGCAGCTCGCAGTCGGCCGGGCGACGCCACCAGAGAGCGCGGAGTCCAGCAGCCCTCTCGCTCCTCGCGCCGCTGTACATCCGAGGTGCGACGCGCCCCGCACAGTAATGACACGTCTGTGCAGTGGAGGTTGCAGGCAGGTTCAGCGAGTCGGTTGGCCGCCGATATGCATCATCAGAAGGTCTCCCCGTTTGGCCTGCAACTTAAGGGGCTCCGGAACGCCCTATACTTGCAATGTTAAAATAACGCTTATAAATTACATCTTTCCTCATAAAGTATTTGAGGTAGGAAGTTGAACTTTTTACAGATTATTTATTGGAATATGGGCTACAACTTAACACAGGGATTTTACAAAATTTTAGTTCAGTTATTAAACATGATTTTTTTTCAATTGTAATGAAAATTCACAACATTTTTCAGCATTTTTTTATTTATATATTCAAAAATATACAGTTTTTTGGAAAAAGGCTGTGTTAAATTATGCAGAAGGTACTGTGTAACATTTACTTAAAGTTTGAAACAAATATGTTTGGAAGATCCTTAGAAAACATGTAATTAGTATGAGAAAATAAAAGTTTTGGGAATCGAGCGACAAAGATTGGATTAACTTTTTAGTGCATTCCAGGTCCATAGGATGGATTATCTTCATCCTCTGCAAACTCCTCCTCCAGCTTCCTCTTGTTCCTCCTCCTGATTACTCTTGCTTGTATTTCTAGACTCTTTACAGCCCTGTCTGCAGCCCGAAGGCGTTCCTTGTCTAAAGCAAGCATCGCTCGTACCATGTTAGAACCTATCTTCATTCCCATATTTCTAAATACCTTGCACCTTACAATGTTGCCATAATTGAAAGTTGCAACAGCATCATACACACCAAAGTGAAGTGTTTCTATTCCAACAAATACAGTCTTGGGGATTCTCGACCATATAACACTATTTACACTTTCATTGGGGTTTTGAGTTTTTCCGTGAATACACTTTGTCAACAGTTCAGGTGCTGCTAAGTCTCTGAAAATAGGTTTTATCACCTCCATTATTGCATGAGGCAGACTATGCTTATGAGTGTACACTTCACCAGTTAGCAATCCTTTGTTATATTTACACCAACTGTCTTCTTCTTTGGGACACAAGCTATGTTCGGGATTTTCATCGTCTTTATTGTTTACAGTAATAACACATACCTTTGGCTTTCCAACATTTCTCCTTTTCTTAAAAGCCTTCAGAGGATTTCTAATAACTTTACTTTTACTCATTATTATACTTCAACAAAACAGAGACTCAAGAAACAATTAATTACGAATATTTTCGAGATAACGACAGAGTAAATAAACATGAAACAATCGACAATCACACCAGCGATATATATTGAACCATCACAGGTTAGCCACAACACATACTTTATCTCACATCACTAAAATGTACCGCCCGCATCTCGTGGTCGTGCGGTAGCGTTCTCGCTTCCCACGCCCGGGTTCCCGGGTTCGATTCCCGGCGGGGTCAGGGATTTTCTCTGCCTCGTGATGGCTGGGTGTTGTGTGCCGTCCTTAGGTTAGTTAGGTTTAAGTAGTTCTAAGTTCTAGGGGACTTATGACCACAGCAGTTGAGTCCCATAGTGCTCAGAGCCATTTGAACCATTTTGAACTAAAATGTACCTGATGAACACGGACGTTAATAATAACACCATTTGACAGCAGTTTAACAGCGCCACAGTGGGTCACGCCCATGTAGAACACATTTCAAAAAAAAATTTAAAAATAGTTGTAGTCTTAGGAATTGTATAAATTATATATCTATTAAAAGGTAATAGTCTGCAGATTCAGAAAACGCAAAAAAGTAAAAATTTTGAGCCTTTCCGGAGCCCCTTAAACAATCGTCATTCTCTCCGGTTCCAGAGGCGGACAAAATGGCGACACGACTGTCTGCTTTGAGCCTCCAGACTGTGTTATTTATACGTGTTTTCCCTACGCCTCAGACGTAGTTCCTCTCGAGGGGACGAGTGGAGCAGACGTAATTATCAAACGTCTGCTTTCCTCAGGCCGCTTCGGCCCCTACACACAGGTCGCTAGGCGCTGCCGCAATTAGAACGTATGGGTTCTTCACAGCACGTCGGTGCTCTGTGCTGCCCTGATTACTTCACACTAGTATACAGAGTCCGCCCTGCCTTGCCTTCTTGTCTTCGAGCTGTGTCGTAAAGCCGCCTCCTCAGAATCGTTTGCAAGATATCAACATCGCCTGTGTCAGCTATCCGATGTAACAATCGGTCCATAACTATTGTCTCCCAGCCATAGCTGCTCGGAATTTACTAGAATTCCCCAAATCCACGGCTGCACTTATGCGTCGCGCAGCAGAGCGTAAAGGAAAGGGCCCCTTAACCAGCTTGGGATTTTGACGATCTAACGATATAGTTGAACAAGTCTACTAATCAATGTGAAGCCGAATAACTCCTGCATATATGCCAGGGGCCGACCACCGCGTTATTGAATACTTCAATTTATGACGCTCTTTTTCTTGAACAAATCATCCATTTTTTGTAAAACTGAAATCATATGTTGTCTGTATATGTACATTTCATCGTAGTATCCGTCCCACTCGAATAATTCCTTCGTAGTGCTTTCTAAATGGTTCAAATAGCTCTGAGCACTATGGGACTTAACATCTGAGGTCATCAGTCCCCTAGAACTTAGAACTACTTAAACCTACCTAACCAAAGGACATCACACACATCCTTGCCCGAGGCAGGATTTGAACCTGCGACCGTAGCGGTCGCGCGGTTCCAGACTGAAGGGCCTAGAACCGCTCGGCCACAGCGGCCGGCGTAGTGCGTTCTTGCGGTTTTCATTCTTTTTTTTTCAACCCAAAGAAATTCTGTTCCTTGTTGAAGGCTATCTACGTCACGAAAGTTTAGGTCCAGACACGAATGAATGGTAACGTCGACAAGCAAGTATCGAAGCTAGAATACCCATTCTGCACACGGCGGTAATTACGTTTTGGCTACTTGTTCATACTGTCTCTGAAACTTTTGGATCCTAAAATTGAGCTCATTGTTACTCTTTCCTTTACATTTGCTCCGTACCAAAGTTCCTCGTCCAACACGCTTTGCTAATTGTTCGCGTTGCCTGGAGTGCAAGTGCGACTGGAGAAGAGCTCCGCGACGTCTGAGAGGCAGCTGCGGACCAGTCTGCTGGCCTTCGCGTGTGTACCCGTGACGCGCGTGGCCACCGCCGAGTGGAGGCGGGCGGCCCTCGCCGCCCCCACACCAGCCACACCTCCCACCAGTTTCCAACGCTCACCAACTCAGACGTCCTGTGCGCCGCGAATGCGCGTTGTGTCTCTGTCGCCACAGCTGAAGTTACAGATTGTTCCGTGACGCCGTCTGCAACTGCCGTCACACCACGCAGCGGAGTATCAAAACCATACAGCGCTCAACTAACTAGCACCTGCTTTTAACAAGGGTAACTACGAAACAACATGACAGGTCCAAGAGAAAAAGCAGCAGTCGAACGAGACTTCGATGTAAGAGAAGACAGACTGCGTCATTGCTGAGTGTATTATCCAGACATTTGTACGAGGTATGAAACAAAGCGGAGAGCTACTGATAAGAACTGACTATTCAAAACACTACCAGAAGCTGTGGCACGTTAGTACAGCTTCTGCTAAGTCATCCATGACTAATTAATTGCCACTTAAGGGAGTAATAATACTGAATAACCTGTAACGAAATTTATGTATACCGATTTCAAATATAGATATTGACTGTCTCCGCTGTATTTCGAAATTCAAATTGATGTCACGTCGTGCCTACCAAATATTATTTTACCCACCTTCAGTTGCTTAGCTGACATTGGATGCAGCAATCTCTGACTTCTTTACTTACTTACATGGCTTATAATGGAAGACAATGGCACAGAACAATGGTCTCCCTTCCACGAATAAATGTATTGGCATTTCCCCTATTTATGCGCCATTTGTTCCCCAAAACTGTTTCAGTACTCTTAGTGTAACAGATAATTAGTTCTCGGTATTAAAATCGAGAACACTACTAAGAAGATCGAAATTGAGAACTAGAACTGGCAGTTCTACACGGCAGATCAACTAGTTCGCTTCAGAGAAAGTGGAGACTGTGATGTTAGTTTATTCCTGGATGTCACGTTCCTCCACATGATCCGGCAATTCACGCAGCGAACCCACTGCTTCTGCTATCTCGAGGTCACGCGTGGGCCCCTGCGCTAGTTTTCCGAATGAAAATAAACGTTAAATCCACACACTACAGGTGCTCTTGTAATTAATATTTCCTTTAATCGTTTTTTTTTATACACATCACTCTGCCAAAGCGAAATGTCACACCACAAAATGTCACTGGAGGGAAGTTGTGAGCGCCTGCTTGTCAGCACTTTAGGTCGCTGGAAAAGATTCCGATTTTTGTTAAATTATTTGGGCGTGGTCCATCGTCTGAATATGAATAGAAACTTGATAGACAAGCGGTATGTGTCGAAACATTGGTAAGTACCAAGCTTTCGATTCGTATCACGTGAGACGATGCTGTTTATTAACTTGGTGGAATGTTTTCTGGGGCATTCATAGTAGTTAAATCGATATCACAGCAGTAAAAACAGTTCTATGTACAAATATAACTTAGATATTGTAGACGGTATACATTAGCAGGGATATGTAGGGGCAAAAAGATTAGCAAGAGTTATAAAGAGATTCAGTGGAATATCAATAAATACAAAGCCAGTAACTCATGTTAGGATAGGAGAACATTAGGAATACAATACATTTCTAAAATAACTGCTGATTTTCTATTTGCAACCATAACCCAATTTTTAACCTCCCTTAACACTAGTTTCGCTGTCGTAATATATAAAACCGTTTGATAAACTAAAGATTAGAAATATAAGCCTTCCATCATCACACGCCATTACACGCCTGCGAGTTTCGTTGAATAAAAGTTACTTTCAAACAACGTCAAAATTTTCTCCGATACGGAATACATGCTGGCGCGCACGATTTGGCGTTTCAGACTGACAGCCATGTGGTTCGTTTTGGTGTCGTGACGAAGTCCGCAAACTATTAAGAGAGGAAAGGGTCGGCGTCATAATTAGCTCAAAGTCATTGCCAAAGAGAATCCAATATAGTTCGATTCCGCCAGCAACGTCCGGAAACCAGCACATAATTTCTACCCCGCTCTGCATATGGGCTGTTCACAAGTGGAGCATGGCGGCTTGTTGGTTAGCACGTTTTGTGGGGTCAACCTCTGTTCAGATGAAGAACTTATGCAGCACATGGGCCACAGGTAATTGCACTCGAACGTTGCAGACGAAAATTTAAGTGAAAAATATTTATAACAGTAGTTCATACCCGCACCCCCTTGGACTTTCTGGATGACCTGCAAGTTCCCTCCCCTCTCGGTAGACCCCGGTTAGGTCTGTAGTGAGGGAGATGGTGACACGTATCAGGAACGTATTGATAGCGAGAGTCTGATCGGTTACATTTGCTGGGTGGGATTACGGAAATGTCAGCAGTGTATTGCAAACCTTTACTCGCCTGAATAAAGACAGGAATGTGCTCGAGTTGTTGCTGGTAACGACAGGCTGTGATATCAGCCCTCCACATCACTCAGACAAGGCTCTACATATTTTTGTCAATTTCTACACGAAATCTTTTCTTTGATAGTCACAGAGCGGTACACACAGTTCGTCCCCTGCAACAGTAGCTTGAGAGAGAGAGGTATGGGGAATATCTTATAAATCAGTATGCCCTTTTTGCGCCGAAGCTTTTACAAGTAACGAGCAACCTACATTTGTATTTGTTTGCTCTGTTTACCATCTTACAATGACTCTTCATTGTAGCTCATCACGTAAATGATGCCTTGACACTACAAGACTAAGTTAACCCCTGTCAGCAGTCTTCGAAACCAGAGGTATACTCTCAGACATGCAGCTGTCTGTTGTGTAGACGGTCTCTAGTGGCCACGCTGCCGAGGGGTCATTAAACTCTAATATTCCTTCTTTTGCTGTGGACAAATCAGCAAGGTGAAGTATCTGCCTAGCCTTAGTAAGAAATTACTTGATCACGCCAGTATAGCCATGCTCCATTTCAAAATAGCTCGTCTTGTTACCGTGGTGTCACTGCTAGACACCACACTTGCTAGGTGGTAGATTAAATCGGCCGCGGTCCATTAGTACATGTCGGACCCGCGTGTCGCCACTGTCAGGATCGCAGACCTAGCGCCACCACAAGGCAGGTCTCGAGAGACGTACGAGAACTCGCCCCAGTTGTACGACGACGTTGCTAGCGCCTATACGGACGAAGCCTTTGCTCTCATTTGCTGAGAGACAGAATAGCCTTCAGCTAAGTTCATGGCTACGACTTAGCAAGGCGCCATTAGCCTTACATAGTTTGATAGTTATCGTATGAAATGTCTCCTCAAGAATGCTGTATTCACAACAAGGATAAATAAAAGTTAAGTATTAGAGGAGCTGCATACTTTTCTTATTAGAATTCACCACTTCTGTTCCAGAATTCACGCCCGTCTGCGTTAGATAGCGTGCATTTCGGCCTCCTCTATCTACAAGGTGTTGGCACATTCACCAACACATCAGTTACCTCGCTGTGCGAGGGTGAAAAGTGACGACGGAAAGTGGAAACACTTTCTCGGGAAGTCGTAACAGTGTGCTATTAACGACGTTAATATTTACAAGAATGAAAACAAGAAATGTCTGTTAGTGCCCGTAATGAAGGCGGCAGAATGTGCAATTTTTTAAAATTTCCTTTAGGTTTAAAACAGTATGCCGAACCGAAACCTCTGTCATCCACGAGAAAATGCTCTATCGACTGAGCTATCCAGCTATCCAAGCAAGACTCGCGGTTCCCTCCCCCACCCCCTTTCCACTCAGCCGTCTCAGACAGTGGCTAAGCCAAGTCTCCGCAATATCTTTTCTTCCAGGAGAACCGGCCCCGCAAGTTAGGCAGCATAGCTTCTGTGAAGTATGAGAGGTAAGACCTGAGGGATGTGCTGGCGGAAGTAAAGCCGTGTGGGCGGTTCGTGGGCCGTGCTTGGATAGCTCAGTCCGCGTAGAGCACTTGTCCACGAAAAGCAAATGCCCCAGATTCGAGTGTGAGTGCGTGCGCGCGCGCGCGCGCGCGCGCGCGCGCGCGCGTGTGTGTGTGTGTGTGTGTGTGTGTGTGTGTGTGTGTGTGTGTGTGTGTGTGTGTGTGAATTCCTAAGAAACCGAACTCCTGAAGTCATCAGTTCCCAGATTTGTGTCGGGTCGGTCAAACAGTTGTAAACTACTGGCAAGTTTCGAAAGTTATGTAAGTCAGTGGTGCGCAAATTATGAAACGAAGAAAATGATGCCTTGTGGAGTACGAACCAAGCATCTATCAAACATCAGAATAAGCTGAGCACGCCCTATATTTCATTGATGGTATAGGCGAATCTGTTATTAGACAGTAATTTCTGTGATATTATGAAAAATAAAAGGAGATACCATCTTTGCAAAAACTTAACACTTTTTGTCACAAACAAGTGGAAAATAAACTGAGGGAAAAGTGATCCAACCATCAGATTTGATTTTAACGGTTGTCAGTGTAAGCGATTCATTATATGCAGTAAGAGAACATACTCGCTAAAACAGCCTGTTACATTACATTATTTACGAAAACTGAAGCCTCAGAATTAACACAGGCGGTGGTTTATTTTAAAATCGAACTGTGGATCCATGTACGTTACATTGTGAACAAACGACGCAAAGTGGCTCTGTGTGAAGAGTATCGTCAAATAATATTGTCAGGCAACGTTTCATTGTTCTGTATACAGAGTTTCATTTCTTGCTGACTTTTCTTCTGTGACTATCACAGAAGATGTTTCATCTAGAAATGGACAGAAAAGGTTAAACATACACAGAGACAACGAAAGCTGAACTTTTGGCAATGAAAAAGGTGCATCAAACTTCTTATTTCACTGACTAAATTTTCTATGAAAATCGTTCACTTCTTACTGCTTCCATAGCATCTAGACTTAAATGGTGGAGAAGTGGTCTGGCATGATGCAAAAAAAAAGATCCGTATCCGCAATATGCCACGCATGTCGCTCTTTAACGCGAGAAAATAACGGCTAACGCTTTTGCTGCTAATTAACAAACGTCTTCCATCGTCTAGCCTGCCGCGAGTTTCCGGACGTTTGGCGTCACAACACTCAGCGGACATCCTTCGAGACACGTCCACGAGGGAAAGAACACAGCCTGCCTCCAGGAAACAGACCCGGGACACCGCCGCTCCTAGTCTAACAAGATAATCAGAAGCGCAAAATTTTTTATTTCCTTTTACAGACGGCACCCCTACACATAACTTTTTTTTTTAATTTACTCCCTCCTTTCAAGCCTTCATCCCAGCTTTATACCCTCAATACTCACTTCCTTCGGCGACTGTTGGAAATAAAATGAACGTTCTTCTCCAAAAATATGTACCGCTCCCTTCTCTGTGTGATAAAACTGATGACATTCCCTTGACAACCAAATATTAGAAAAATTTAACGTTTCTTCTGAAATGGATGTACCTCGTCGAAATTACCATTTTGGACGTCAAGGATAAATCATTGTTTTATCCACTTTGGTGACAAAAGAAATTTCGATTTAAAATCCTTTGGTGACAATAAAAATAAAGGAATGAATAATACGTAGAAAATATTGTAATCGAACGTCCCTTCGGCTTTAATAAAATAAAAAAGCAAGGGAAATTATTTCATGCTTGGTTTCTTAATTTCGTTATAATCGTATTTCGATAAGTCTTTAGAGCGACTTTTAAAATGGCGTCAGCCCGTGTCCTCCTAATTTCAGTAATAGGTGTGTCTTCTTAATTAATTTTTACTGCCCTTAAATGGTTGTGATACCCAGAGTTGCCAGTCCCTCTTCTTTGTTCTAGCACTACATTTTCGTCAAGACCTACATTTAAGTGATTATGGAAACGATTTTGGTAGTTGCCCTCGGATTGCTTCTTGAGATTCAGATGCTGAATCACAGATGTTGCAGGTGTTATTATATAACTGCTCTCTTCAAAGTAATTCCATAAAACGTCAGACTTCGCGTCAGCCGAACATTATGCTTAGCATTATGTGTCCAGTCGTGCCGCAAGATGTTGATGGCGCGGATTATGTGCAGCGCACTCGTCGTTATAAGACTCGTCTTCTTCTGGTCCAGTTACAATTGCTAATGATCTGCTTGCATTAATTTTCTGCGCTGTTGTTCCTGCTAAATTGCATTTATCTTAAACTGGAGTTAGGATTAAATTTATTCTGTGTTTCTTTTCCAAAGACATACGTTTCCGTTGTAACATTTCTGTGAAACTTTTTTCTGTAAATTAAAGTACCGAATATTCTTTTTTCGAAAACTTTCTCCTTATATAATGTGTGCTTTACATACTGTGTTCAACTGCTGAGCAATGCTGAGTGTCGGTTGGCTCTGTGTTGAACATGTGACCAGTCGTGAAACAAAGTTTTAAGCTTAGTAAAATACTGTATTTTAAATAATGAAAAGTAATGTAAGTAAATGAAAATAGTCACTACTTGTGTACTGATGAAAACTACACTCCTGGAAATTGAAATAAGAACACCGTGAATTCATTGTCCCAGGAAGGGGAAACTTTATTGACACATTCCTGGGATCAGATACATCACATGATCACACTGACAGAACCACAGGCACATAGACACAGGCAACAGAGCATGCACAATGTCGGCACTAGTACAGTGTATATCCACCTTTCGCAGCAATGCAGGCTGCTATTCTCCCATGGAGACGATCGTAGAGATGCTGGATGTAGTCCTGTGGAACGGCTTGCCGTGCCATTTCCACCTGGCGCCTCAGTTGGACCAGCGTTCGTGCTGGACGTGCAGACCGCGTGAGACGACGCTTCATCCAGTCCCAAACATGCTCAATGGGGGACAGATCCGGAGATCTTGCTGGCCAGGGTAGTTGACTTACACCTTCTAGAGCACGTTGGGTGGCACGGGATACATGCGGACGTGCATTGTCCTGTTGGAACAGCAAGTTCCCTTGCCGGTCTAGGAATGGTAGAACGATGGGTTCGATGACGGTTTGGATGTACCGTGCACTATTCAGTGTCCCCTCGACGATCACCAGTGGTGTACGGCCAGTGTAGGAGATCGCTCCCCACACCATGATGCCGGGTGTTGGCCCTGTGTGCCTCGGTCGTATGCAGTCCTGATTGTGGCGCTCACCTGCACGGCGCCAAACACGCATACGACCATCATTGGCACCAAGGCAGAAGCGACTCTCATCGCTGAAGACGACACGTCTCCATTCGTCCCTCCATTCACGCCTGTCGCGACACCACTGGAGGCGGGCTGCACGATGTTGGGGCGTGAGCGGAAGACGGCCTAACGGTGTGCGGGACCGTAGCCCAGCTTCATGGAGACGGTTGCGAATGGTCCTCGCCGATACCCCAGGAGCAACAGTGTTCCTAATTTGCTGGGAAGTGGCGGTGCGGTCCCCTACGGCACTGCGTAGGATCCTACGGTCTTGGCGTGCATCCGTGCGTCGCTGCGGTCCGGTCCCAGGTCGACGGGCACGTGCACCTTCCGCCGACCACTGGCGACAACATCGATGTACTGTGGAGACCTCACGCCCCACGTGTTGAGCAATTCGGCGGTACGTCCACCCGGCCTCCCGCATGCCCACTATACGCCCTCGCTCAAAGTCCGTCAACTGCACATACGGTTCACGTCCACGCTGTCGCGGCATGCTACCAGTGTTAAAGACTGCGATGGAGCTCCGTATGCCACGGCAAACTGGCTGACACTGACGGTGGCAGTGCACAAATGCTGCGCAGCTAGCGCCATTCGACGGCCAACACCGCGGTTCCTGGTGTGTCCGCTGTGCCGTGCGTGTGATCATTGCTTGTATAGCCCTCTCGCAGTGTCCGGAGCAAGTATGGTGGGTCTGACACACCGGTGTCAATGTGTTCTTTTTTCCATTTCCAGGAGTGTATGTATCTGAAACTCAGTACTGAAGTACATTATGAAGTGCAGCTTCTGACTTGAAATGTCCACATGAATAAAATACTGCTCTACTGAGAAGGAAAACTACTGTTTGAGATTATCTACACAGTTCACTATAAATTAATCTCCTTGTTTGAATAACACCTGATAATTCTGATAACGAACTGTCTCCTCACAAAGTAGCAAAGTGAGAACTGCCCCCCCCCCCCCAAAAAAAAATGTAACTTGCCTCATGTTGTTTTATGTCTGGTGCACAGACGTTCTCTAAAGCAAATAGAAATCATCAGATGCATCAGCTAAAGAAAGAATTGACTACACAATACAAAATTTGTTTTTTACTAGTCAGAAACAATCAGCGGCTCCGTGTAGCGTAACGTGCAGTTCACGCACGACACAGTGTTCAAAACCTTATTAAAAATGATGGATGAGGGTTTTGCCTTAAAGGAAATAGTCCTTGAAAAATTAAACTCTTAGTGACGCACGATTGTACAACTTAAGATGTCCCTAACAATTACGAAAGCCCCACAATACGTAAATTACAGACATTCCAACCAGTTGCATTATTTGTGTCATAATGAAAACAAACAGACCAAATTAACATTAATCATAACAGTTATTAGTTATCTGCAAGACAAAACTTTCCTTCAATTATTAGTTTTCACCATAAAAAAATTCATTCTTTCGCATGCACAGATTACCTTGAAAGATTCCTCCAAAACATTTTTTCCATCAATACAATAAATGACATATGTTTACAAACATGTTTTCATTTCGATGAAAAAGTCAACACATAACCAAGGATCTTATCCACTACTCATGAAACGCTCTCATGCATCTTAGCCCAAGAACAGCATAGTTGAATTATTTACAATGGCCGTAAACATATCAAAACCTTTCATTATGCACTACCTCAAAGTGCAATTAAAAATCATGTTACAAATGCTAGGACTCTGGGTAACAAAATTTACAAGACAATGCTCTGATTTGTTTTAAATACGAAAATTGTCTTTGCACAGGGAGGGAGTCAAGACATTCTTTGCCGAGTCTTGTACGTTGTAGGTATATATTGCATCGCTTATGAACATCGAAGATATGCTTTAATGTCTAGTACAGGAATACAATTAAAAGTACAATGTTGCTCACTTCGCACAAACGAAGATACTGTTTAAAGTCATTTGGCTAATAAAGGGAATACAACTAGCCCAATAATAACGCATTTCTTGAACCGTTGATGGAGCTATATCAGAGGTAGACTCATTAAGGCTGTTGAATGTCTATCACTAACAACACTCTGAAAATTGGTAGTAAATGATGAGTCAGATATGAACAGACTCAAGGAGGTAATTTTCCACAGGCAACTCATAAGTCCATTTGAAATCTCGCAGGTATTTTCACTCAGTACAACTATTTATTTAAGTGTTTGCAAATGTCATTTAGATCCCTGGTAACTTCATTGAATGTGTGTGTTTTATTTACAATACAATACATAAATGTGAACTGCATATGGACTATTGTCAAAATAAAGTACTGACCTATGAGTGTCTATGTGAAATAACCAAAGTATATATGAAGTTTTCAAATATAGTAAAAATATGACCTTACTCCTAGCAAATACACGAAACGTGACAACAGCGTTTCATGAATATGTTTAAGATGAAGCATAAAATAAAACACGAATATTTGTCGATTACAGCAATCAGTGACATCAGAACACATCTATATACACAAATAACACCATTCTCTTCCAATGGTGACAAATGACCATGAATAAGTGCAAGAAAATCTAGTGTTGTTACACAGAACTGATGAATAGCATTTGACCACAGGAAGAGTTATTATAAAAGTACATACATTAAAAACTCACACACACAGCAGAAAGGTATTCAGAACCGAAATAAAGAGAAACAAACAAATGTATCATAGTTTATGTAAAGGAAAAGAAAACGGAATTGAGTGCACTTCAAAGTATCAGTCACTCTGCGTGATGTTTTATTCTTCTCTCATTTACTGCTTTAGTTTACTGTTAAGTTTTCTAGCTTCTGTGTTGTATGCATACTTCCTGAATTTATATTTTCACGGAAACCTCATACTCTTATTATAACACATTTGTCTCATAACATATTTCATCTGAATTTACCTACCACAAGCATCATGTTAATTTATCTGCCAATCATTATTCAACCTGCCTGTACTTCTTTATATCTAGATATTGCAATCAACATCTTTCTTCAGCCAAAGGATACATACAATTTTATTCAGCTTTCCTACTTACACTTATAACTAATTCCATTTCTTTGCATCCGTTTCTTTCCCCTTTTTAGGTGTTTCTGTTATATTCTCGATACTATTTGCCTATACCCCTCGATTTACTATTTTCCTGTACCCATTTTTCATAATTCTCTTATTAATTATAACATTTGTCTTATTTTTAATCTTTAAGTACTTATACTAAGTGAACTCTCATAAAACTCTAGGCGCCGTGATTTATAGCATGATTATAATTAAAGTCAAACTTTCAAACCGCTGTAGAAATAACACTACCGGTCAGAATGACGTCAAATTGCAACGGAATATTATTGGAGAAGGAAGAAAACGTAAGGCAGAAGAAAAATAAACAGTAAAAAATTTACCAATAGATGGCGCTATAAGCATCATAATTTACTAGTAGTGGGCTACAAATGATAAATGAACCATCAGGTGTAAGTTTGACATCAAACAAATTGTACTGCTCAGTGTGTACAGGTTCTCGCGTCCTCTGGACGATATTAAGAGAGAGTGTGGTGCTGGGGTGCTAGACTCACACGTCTTTCAGTTCAGTTAACTTGCCCCTAGTGTCGAGCCGATACTCTTCTCTGTTTAATCCGCTACGTCGATCTCCCGAAATCTTCTTCTCCGAAGATAAAAAATGGTTCAAATGGCTCTGAGCACTATGGGACTTAACTTCTGAGGTCAGCAGTCCCCTAGAACTTAGAACTACTTAAACCTAACTAACCTAAAGACATCACACACATTCATGCCCGAGGCAGGATTCGAACCTGCGACCGTAGCGGTCGCTGGGTCCCAGACTGAAGCGCCTAGAACTGCTCGGCCACACCGACCGGCATCTCCGAAGATATGGTGCTGGTTTAGATAATTTACTAACTACTTTTCTATCCTTGAAATAATGTGTACTCGTAGTTCAATCACAGTATATTTGCTACGTTCATAAACAATAACTTAGACATAGAGTAATTCGAGGATCTCTAGTCTCCTTGAGAAACTACTTTCAACTGTCCACTATTCTTGTTACAATCGTCACAGACATTAAAGAGCACGGAATACTACATAAACTTTTGTTGTTCTTCTTTGCCCGTACACGAAACTCTTTGGACCGTACAGCAAGTACTTGTCTGCCGCCGTTTGGCCACCGTGTCCATCCTTTTCCTCGTCGCTGTTCTTTTTGACCTGCAGATACCAATAAACTATGCGCAGTCGGCTGATTCGTTTCTTGTACTCATACCTAAAACATCGGGAGTTCGAGACGGTTGAAGGCGGAGTGTTTCTGGAATTTACACCGAAATTCTTGAGGCACTACAAGGTGTGATACTGTTAGTTACGTAAGCCCATCTACCACGACAAGGTCATATCATATCGGATGGGAAAAATCGGTTTTCAATTGTCCAGAGGCCAAAAACCGCATAAAAAGTATCAATCACATCGGTTTTTAATTGTCCTGATGGCAAAATCCGCATAAAAAGTATCAAATAGGTTTTTAATTGTCCTGAGGCCAAAAACCCCTTTAAAAAGCATCAATCAAAATTGAATAGGATTATTAATTTGCGTGTGACTGGCAAAAATATATTCAATGTGCTGTCCATCGTTTTCTGCAACAAGTTGATATCAAGAAACAGTAGGTCCCACAACTAATCGAAGTGTTTCCGGGGTTACGTTTAGAATGTGTTGCGCAATGCGTGCCTTCAATGCAGGTACGTTTGCAATCAGAACACTGACCACATCTTTCAGATAGCCCCACAGCCAGAAGTAACACGGATAAAGATCAGGTGATCGGGACGACCAAGCTGTAGGGAAATGGCGGCTGATAATTCCAGCATTTCCGAAGTGACGCTTCTGCAACTGCTTAACTGGATTTTCCAATGTGCGGAGGTGCGCCATCTTGCATAAAAATGATCCCATCCGCACATCCACGCTGTTAGAGAGCTCGATTGACGTGGTTGGGCAAAAGACACTCATAGCGGTTACCAGTGGCGGTACAGGTAACAGGACCGGGAGCACCTGTCTCTTCTAAAAATATGGCCCTATGATAGATGATGCCTTAGACCCGCACCACACAGTGATCTTTTCGGGATGAAGTGGCACTGGTTGATTTGCGTGTGGATTTTCCGTTGCCCATATTCGACAATTCTGTGTATTGACATAGCCTGTCAGATGGAAGTGGGCTTCATCTGTCCACAAAATCTTCCACGGCCAATCATTGTCCACTTCCATGCGAGCAGGAAATTCTAAAGCAAAGGGTTTCTTTCTGGCAGGTCAACAGGCAGCAGCTCGTGCACATGGATAATTTTGAATGTATAGCAAAGAAGGATGTTTCGTAGGATTTTACGCACTGTGCTCACGGGCAGTGTTCGTGCAATTGTCAGTGAACTACACGTTTGCACACCATCACTCGTCTCCTCCTGCATTACTATGGCCACTTCTTCCACTGACGTCGAATCAGTTCGTTTCCTCCCTCTAGCAGTGTGCACGCCAAAAGAACCCGTCATTTCGAATTTCCAAATCATTCTCTCCAGACCAACGGCAGTCATGAGACGTCTTTTTTCAAACCCTTCAGTGTCCAGAACTTCTGCAGAGCGACGTGTGCACAGTGATCATTGTTGTAATACAGCTTTACAAGCAGAGCGCGATCCTGCATACAGACAGTCATGGCGAACGTCGCAGACGCAAAAGGAGGAAAAGCCGTGTAGCCGGCGTGTTTATACCAACTTCAGTGCGTCGTGCGCATGGCAGGTGTTTTCATTCACACATTCTGACACATGCAGCGCCATTTATTGATCAATTTTCACACTATTTTTTCTTCTGCCATAGGTTTTCTCCATTCTCCGATAATATTCCGTTGGAATTCGACGTCATTCTGACCAGTGGCGTTGTTTCTACAGCGTTTTGAAAGTTTAATTATAATCACCATGTACAGTCGTGGACAAAACGAGCGAGACCCCCTCGCCTTTTCGTTATGCTGATCCGCACGGCTTTAAAGTCTGCTACACAGCATAACAGGCAAGGCGACGAAGTGCTACCAACATACTATGCGCAGGCGTGAAATTGACAAACTATCTGAACTTTTTTAGACTGTATTCCATAATTTCTAAGACTATATTAATGCTGATTAGTGTGTTAAATACAACACGTAAACATAGGACAGAACTGAAAGAAGAAACGCTAATTTGTATGAAACGGACGAATAAAAATGAATTTCAGCTTATCCAGATAACAGACAAAGAACCCCAGACCGTTACGAATTAGCAAAATATTATCCGCATTCGCCCGCGAAACGGTCTGTGTCAACGTTCAGACCAGTCATACTGGAATACCATTGCTGACCTACCATGAAAGTGTGCAAATTTAGCAATGCGTGAAGATTCATAACGAAATTCACTTAAACATCATTCAGTGCCACACTTAAGTCAATTCCATTATTGACAGAAGCGGAAAAAGGAGGCAGTATCATGTATGAAATTCTACAAGAGTGTCATATTGACATCCACAGAGCGCCAGTACAGAATAAAGGTAGCGATAAATCGTATTGGGTGCGCGAGAATTTCTTAAAATTGCTTTACTGATATTCTACCTGCCTCCATAGAGATTAGAACCGAAAACAAACCAGACCTTCCTTTCACTATGCTAGCAGACAACCTAGGCAAACAGCCCTCTATTATTACCCCAGACATGAACAAGCCGGCAATTTCGCAATAAAAATCTGCAGTTTCTGTTGCATAGAGCTTTCTGGACTCAAAAACATGAATTTTCTTCCTTTATGTCACCACTTATGCGACAATCATTCGGGATGATTATCGAAATAACAAATTACTGTTATTAGAGAGTAAATTTTGTAGGATAATTCTGCACCACCCCAGGAAATAAACGGCTACATAGCTGCCAAACGTATTCTGCATTGTTTCGAATTCTCCACTAGACTCGCCACAGCCAGAAAACGTTCATTAGCAGAAGTGTTTCTTAAGCTAGCTAGCAATGAGAATGTTCGTACTTCTAAAACGCGGTGGCATTAATACTGGGATGTGAATTACCACGTGTATAGGCAAATACATTCTATTTGCATTCCTGTAAACGTGATTTGGATCGAAAACGTAGCTACGACTAATATGCTTATGTATCGACAGCAACTAGAACATTTCGAATAAAGAGTAGCGGGTGTTATTTATGCGGCCCTCATCTTCAGTGTTTTCGTTGTTAGGATTTCGTCACCTAAACCGGTAAAAACGGAACCCTACTAGTCTCACTTTCTTGACCGTCTATCGGTCTACCCAACCCTTAAAACCCGTTTACCTCCAGAACGGGTGGACATAATAAGCGGAAATGTATCGCACTTCTTGCTGTAACCGGTCCCTTGCTGGTGTAAAAAAGTGAGCTTCTATGTCAACGCAATCAAAAGATACGACGGTTTATGTAAAGAAAATTTACGCGAAAGGTCAAAAAATGGCTTCAAGAACTATGCGACCTAACTGCTTAGGTCATCAGCCCCTAGACCTAGAACTACTTAAACCTAGCTAGCCTAAGGGCATCACAGACATCTATGCCCGAGGTAGAATTCCAACCTGCGACTGAAGCAGCCGTGCGGTTCGTCACTGAAGCGCCTGGAACCGCTCGGCCACCGCAACGCGGCGAAACCCTACTCACCTCATGTATAATGATAATATATACTGTCTAGTGAGGATAAACTGTATTCTCCAGAAACTCAGATCGTTTGCTCACGGAACTTTTACGAAGCTACATTCAAACTTTGTCGAAGTCGTCTGCAATATCCATTACAAACACCCTAGGAACTTCGTATGCGATATCCACTTCCGTATACGCTGGCAGATAATGCAGTACTATAACAAGTAGGTGGGAACTTATTGTTATTGGTCCATGCATGACACTTTATTTCAATATCACTTTAACGCGCCTAGGTGTTCGTATATGGCTGAAATTAATGAACAAAAAGTAAATAAACAGTAAACAACTTCGATGTTCAGATCAAGTGAAAGTCACATGTCGTAATTACAACATAATTTCGTTGTTACATCTACATGACTACATCAACAGGATTTCTTTGCAATCCGGACTTACGTGCCTGGCAGAAGGTTCGGATTATTTCTCTACCGTCCCACTCATTAACAGTGTGCGGGAAAAGGGACTACTTAAATCTTTTCTTGCGAGCCTTGAATTACATTATTACTATGGTTTCTTCTTGTGTAAGTACCCTAGGAAATAATGTTTTGGCATTCAGAACATATGGTGGTGATTGAAATTTCGTGAAAAGATCTCGTGGCAACGAAAAACGCATATGTTTTCATGAATGTTACCCCAACTCGATTATCAAATCTGGGATCCTCTCTCCCCTATTTCGTGACATTACAAAGCGTGCTACCGTTCCTTGGACGTTTTTGCGTGCACAGTCAATCACGTCTGTCAAGGATATTATAGCAGTGGACGGACAAACGTAGTGTAGGCAGTGTTTTCAGTTGGCCTGTTGCGTATTCTTAGTGTGCGGCCAATAAAACGCAGTCATTCGTTTGCCTTCCCCACAAAAGTATGTTTTCGATCTTTCCAGTTTAAGTTTTACTGGGTACTGAGATGAACTGACAGTGCTTCGACTTGTGTTTTGTCATGTAACCGAAAGTTAATTATTGTTATTGGACGCAGCTTTCGTGTTTAATGTATTCCTCAGTCAACAACAGTAGACTCCTCGTACACCACACATAACTGTTTCAAAGTATTAAATTGTTACTGATCTTACCATGTTGCAGTGGTCATCTTAACTTGCCGTTTTGAAAAAAAGGAAAATATTTTAGCGAAATGTAGCAACTAAGAAGCGGAGTATCCAAACAAACAAACGTTTCCGGTTTAAGTAGTTGCAGTAGGTCTACTACACAGTAACGTAAATTAGGAGCAAAGTCCATAAGTAGATCCTCATCAGGAAAACCAGCCCTCATAATGCAAAGTGCAACTACAACAAAGAAAGTTTCCAAACATGTCAATGAGTAGTCGAGGAAAGTGGACGCATTCTGTCTACTGAATCCCAACGCACGCAATTTACGAGGGGGCACGCCAAGTGTCAGACCCCGATCTTGCTTTTAACTACGCTCATTGAAAGAGGGGACAAAATAAGCTTAAACTCTACCGCTTCTGAGAAAACGACGGTCAAAGTGTTCAATGCGTTGTTGCTATAGTGTAGATACCGCTTAGCGGTTAAGGATTCAACTGAAGCGGTGGCTCTGCGGCTACCATAGCGACTTCGGAACTTTGCGCTGCGAGTTCGAAACCCGGTTTTTCCTTTTTTCCCCCCTCACTCTCTGAATTATCTACGAATGTTTATTCCAATTTATGATGAAACACTGTTGTCGTTATTCGTCAGTTAATTTACTGTGTAAAGAAATAAGTTAAAAAGGGAACACACAGTGCGTAGTGGGGCGATCACTCTGTTGTAGAAATAATTCAGAAGCCAAGATCGCTTAAATACTGTCTACTGGATAACCGGTTTCAACACACTAAAGGTGCCATTATCGGATCTAAATGTAGATTAACATTGATAAACCATTTGGATATAACGATACATGAGGCAGACGAGATGATTTTATATCAGCTTGTCTCATTCGTTTATTATTTTTTTAATTCATTAATTACACATAAAGTTAATTGTCGAGTAATGACAACATTATTTCAACATAAATTAGAAAAAAAAACATTCGAAGATAATTCTGATAGAGAGGCAGGAAAATAAAATAATTAAAAAACCCAATATGGTCTCGAACACGGGAATCAATGCTAAGAAGGAACGACGGTAGCCACTGAGCCACCGCTTCAATTGCGTTCTCGGCTGCAGAAGGTATCTACACTAGCGCAACAGCGCGTTGATAACTTTGGCCGTCGTTTTCTCGGAAACGGTCGAGTGTCTGCAGATAAGCCGAAACACAAGTTCGCTTATTTTGCCCTCTCCTTCACTGACAAGGGGAGGCCGCCAATTGTGAAATTCAGATTCGATTCATACTGCGCATAATAAAAGCTCATGGCCAGAGGTGTAATGTGGCAAAGCACCAAGATGCACTTCTCAGCCGTTGACGAGAAAATCGACAGTTAGAAGAAACCGCTGCGGTGAAATACTCTCTACGATTCATAATTTTCTACAGCGTCGTGGCGCAGCGGTAAGCGCTCGAGTTCGTAATCCGAAGGTCGGCGGATCGAATCTCGCTCCATGCAACTTTTTTTTTTAGTATTTGTTTTTTGTAATTCAAATGTGTGTATAAACACACACACACACACACACACACATATATATATATATATATATATATATATATATATATAATTCCCGGCAACAGGTTGCAACAATTATGCATATAATAAGTTGTTGAAAGTCTTTTGTCGTGGAAAAACTGGCGACTTCGAACATCATTATGTTTTCCGCAAACAAATTTGTATTTCACAAATGTTATTAACTGTCTTCATAATGTTAACCACGTATAGTTAGCGGAAGACGTAGAAACGATATTCCGAAACGAATACGTATAGCGTAAGTCAAACGTTCGAATTAGAATAGAAACCCCACGAACACAAATTTGCTGTGGCAGGTATGAAATATAAACTCCGTTAATCGCTCGTTACACTTGAAGGACAGATGTTGAATGGGCCGAAACGAGCCGCCGCATAACAGCGTAGTTGCCTGCTAACTTCGAAAGAAGGTAGATGCGGTCCCTAGCACAACTTATAACACCGTCGAAAATCAGTGCGGACGTGAGAGCTTTGGTACACCCTGTTAAACAAACGGTAAAATGGAGGCGGTACAATTGGAGAGCGATCCGCCTTCACCAACATGCATAAGCAATTCATTAATAGTTTATATATATATATATATATATATATTTGAATTACAAAAAAATAATAATAATAAAAAAATGTCGCATGGCGTGAGATTCGATCCGGCGACCTTCGGATTACGAACTCGAGCGCTTACCGCTGCGCCACGACGCTGTAGAAAATTATTAATCGTAGAGAGTATTTCACCGCAACGGTTTCTTCTAACTGTCGATTTTCTCGACAACAGCTGAGAAGTGCATCTTGGTGCTTTGCCACATTACACCTCTGGCCATGAGCTTTTATTATGCGCAGTATGAATCGAATCTGAATTTCACATTTGGCGGCCTCCCCTTGTGAGCAAAGTTTCGGGACAATCAGCCTATGACACTTGGCGAGTTCCCCTCGCTCGTCGAGTCGCTTCTTACGCCCGGCGAGAATTATGTATGCCTCCGAGTAAACTGCGCCACCTGGAAACACGGCGAGCGGGGATAAACACGTTTTCCTTCTTATAAGGCTACCCTCTACAGATAAAATTCATGAAGTGTTCTTCAGGTTGCCTCAGATATTTCAGAAATGTTTCTTGCCTCAGGCCTGCCGCATATGCAAAACGTAAACATTTCATTTCATGTAATATTTATCAGGATAAGACATGACAAGAGTGGACCAGTCCCTTCTGAGAAAAATTAGAGATTTTAAGTTGCTCCACTATGTAATGACACGGGTATGGGCTTGCGATCTCTCTTTTATGCCATCGATTTCCGTGTTACACATACTTGGCCACTGCGTTGTGGCTGCCATCGTGGAGGAGGCAGTCTGTTTCCTGCCAGCGCTGTTTCCGCAGCCAATATTAACCGCGACGAATCATTCAGTCAACGCTAAATGGCCCATCTGGCTGAGGCAGACAAGGGCGCTACAATAGAACTCCATGCAGAGGGATCTTCAAATGCCGACATAGCAAGAACTATGGGTCTTCACAAGTCGACGGTAGCCAGGTGGATCAGACGAAAGGAAGAGAGTGGTAACTTGAATGGGCGGCCTCATGGCCGTCGCCGCAAAACAACAGCAGCTCAGGATCAGCAGATACGCCGTTTCAGTGAGAACCACCCATTTGTCAACGCACGACAAATTCAGCAAACTTTGGGTCTCAATGTTAGCAGTAAGACCGTCACTCCTCGTGTAAGGGAAGGTGGACTGAGAGCAAGAAGCGCTGCTGTGAAAGAGACATTGACTGTTTCCCAAAGAGAAGCTTGCCTTGCTTTTGCTACTGAAAATGGCGACAAACCTCTCCAGTTTTGGAGGCGAGTGATTTTCACGCACCAAAAAGTTTTCTCTACGGCATCATCCGGAAAAGTACTAGTTTACCGGCCTAAATGTGCTAGGTATAATCGAAAATATATTTACAGTTGCCGAAGGAGTGGCAGGTTGTCGGTGCCGGCCGGTGTGGCCGTGCGGTTCGAGGCGCTTCAGTCTGGAACCGCGTGACCGCTACGGTCGCAGGTTCGAATCCTGCCTCGCGCATGGATGTGTGTGATGTCCTTAGGTTAGTTAGGTTTAAGTAGTTCTACGTTCTAGGGGACTGATGACCACAGATGTTAAGTCCCACAGTGCTCAGAGCCATTTGTAGTCGGTAACGGTATGGGCGTGGATATCGGCCGAAGGGTGTGGGCTCCTGTGGGAAGTGGAAGGAAGATTCGATGCGCGCAATTACATATCAATTCTGGAGAACGTGATGTTGCCTGCTGTGGCAGCAAGATTTGGCGATGATCAGATCATGTTCCAACAAGATCGCTCGTCTATTCATATGGCACGTGTGGTTAAGAGGCGGGTCGACGACCATAGTAATATTACTGTAACGGAATGGCCACCTAAAGGAGCTGACACGAATCCCATTGAGAATATCTGGGCAGAAATGGTCAGAGTAATACGAGAAAAGGGCAGTCACCGTCGACTCGCCGACAGCTTTCTGATGTGATTCATGACGCTTGGAATGAGTTACTTGAATCTCCTAGTTATGTGGCTCGAGTTGTGGGCTCAATGCCCAACAGACTTCGAGCTGTTGTGGAAGCCAAAGGAGGCTTCACCAATCAGCTGTTTCAAGCTTTGTTTCTTTCTTCTTCGTCTTTTTTTTTTTTACTTACAGACGTATATTTTATATAATTTCAAGGAAACGCAGTAAATGGAATGTGGACTGATTTTTGAGGCTTCATTTTGTGACGGCTAAACAGTGCTGCATCATGGGACCCGCTATTTGTCCACATGTGGCTGAACATCAGAGGTGTAAAAAATTTTGAGGTGCCGAAGTTCTCTGGAAGAATAAAATCTTTTAGACAAGGAGATGATTTTTAGTTCATTTCATTTTAACCATTCACACTATGATTTGACATTCTAATCTTTGATTTCATTTTATTATTATGTATCTCTTCTCCAGTAAAAGTCAACGGTAGTAAGTTTCAAGATATGAAGAATAACTGGAAGTTTCTAATTTGTGGAAAGCGTATTTAACAGTTAATATTTTCGACAAATCTGTAGTTATAGGACATATTAAGAAGCGAGTCAAAAATGGCATTGTGGAATGATCAGGTTGGTCTCTAAAGGGTAACGACGATAAAATAGCAAATATGAAACTATGGGTAACAACTATTGTTGATGCTGAGGAGCCATAATCGATATGTCACTTTTCCGTAATTGTATTTCTGAAGTTTATCGTCAATCCTAGGACTGACACCGATACTCTGTTTTACGTAAAGAATACAACCTTCAAAATTTATTTAGCAGCGCAGAATATTAAATCACAGTTTATAGATCAGGAACCTAATCCAACTGCCTTTAATTTTATTTTCACGGATGACATTGAGACAGTAAATAACAAGAGAAATAAGAAAACTCTCAGAATCAATATAGAGAATTCAAGTATCATGTGAATTCAAAAGTTTGCTATAATAGCGATTAATTGCTTTTTACAGACCCCTTCATGCCTACGTTTTCCGTCAGACAGACAATGTTTGAAACTAGGACTAACGAGGTAAACAATTTTTCCACAAATTGTCAAATTGGAAGTCGGAGAGCCAGTTACATAAATTACGATGACAACAAACGTTTTTCAAGTAAACTGATCACAGGAGGCAACCCTCGCATTTATTGTGAGTTACATGCACAGTATGTAAACTGGCAACGCCACCAACACACAATACCACTAACAAGGGAACATCCCCATCGCACCGCCCTCAGATTTAGTTATAAGTTGATACAGGGGATAGGCCTTGAAAAACTGAACACAGATCAATCGAGAAAACAGGAAGAAGTTGTGTGGAAGTATGAAAAAAATAAGCAAAATATACAAACTGAGTAGTCCATGCGCAAGATAGGCAACATCAAGGATAGGGTGAGCTCAGGAGCGCCGTGATCCCGTGGTTAGCGCACGCAGCTGCGGAACGAGAGGTCCTTCCGTCAAATTTTCCCAGGAGTGAAAAGTTTAATTTTTATTTTCAGACAATTATTATCTGTCCGTCCGTCCGTCCGATGCGAGGTAACCGCGCCGTAGTATGATGACGCTACACCTAAAAAACATCGAAAGACATGACGTCAGTCGACTATAGCGCACGGAAGAGAGAGTATTCCTGCTAATGAGGCTCCCTGGCTGGCAGTTAACTGTTCGCTACTTTGGACGAGAGTGCATTAAATACGTGCGATGCATTGCGTGGGCAATATGAATCCAGCAAATATAGCTCGTGACTCCAATAACAATGTCAATGAATATTTTCCGAACTGTAAGGCATCGGAAAGTTCCTTAAGGGATCGAACGATTGTCGAACATTTGTATGATTATTTCCTACATTTGTTGAATAACAGTACGTGTGGTGATGATTGTCTGAAAATAAAAAAAATAAAACAACTAACCCGAGGGAAGCCTTAAACCAACGACCTCTCGTTCTGCAGCTCCTCACGCTAACCACGCGACCACTGCGCTCCCGTGCTCAAGCTATCCTTGATGTTGCTTATCATGCACACGGACTACTCAGTTTGTTTGGTTTGAATATTTTTTTCATAGGTCCACACAACTTCTTCCTGTTTTTCGAATGATCTGTGTTCAGTTTTCGAGGCCTATCCACTGTGTCAACTTATAACTAAATCTGAGGAGGGTGCGATGGGGAGCTTCCCTTGTTAGCTATGAAACAACTGTAGCAAAACGGAGCATCCTCGTTATCCATGTGATGGATAAGACGACTAATTCGCAACATAAATGTCAATGTAAGCATCAGTTTCTGTTGGAACGTGCTTCCCGGACCAAAAAACATACATTTCCTACGTCTTCAATGCGAATCATGTAGCAAATGTAATTTAAAGGACATAAAAATATCGAGTGAATTTACTAAAATAATTATGAACCACTTGAATTTGCATTCAACAGGCAATGTTCAGAAGTCTGGTGTAGGAGTACTGCATGCTCTAATTCGAAGCAACAAAAATCAACAGAGTAACTATTATTGAACGTCATCAGGTCACTCATCGAGCATTCCTATGCAGTACTGTTACTGGTGACGTGTTATGATGCCTTTATCGTTAACTTCCTAAGAAGAAATGAAAGGCTGAGCCCCACCAAAAGACGTAAACTCGAGGAAAGAGTTGCGTGAACATATTATTTTACATCTGATAAATCCAAAAGTGTGTTTTGGCTACGAATTCTGCCCCCAGGGTGTGTGCAACACAGCTGGAATTTGTTGCCAACAACTGAGACACCTTTCGGTCACAGTGTAAGAAATCGAGCAACAAAACTACATCACCTGTGCTACTGCATGATAACGCACTATGTTGATTTGAGAAACAAAACTATCCAGGAGATTGATAGGAAAGTCGTCTCTCAGGCACATTTGTATTGATAGGGAAGTCCTCTCTCAAGCACTTGTCCCTCTCGTCATATATTTGTAAAATTTTACCTTTCCCACTCTAGATCGATCAACCGTCAAGGCAATTCATTTCTAGACGAAAATACTTTTAAAACTACTCTGGTTTATTGACATCGTTAGAACAAGTAGGTTTCTACAGGCGTAGAATTTGTAAACAACTTTACCATTGTCATATCGTTTTAGATATCGTGAAAGAAAATTCTGCTGCTAATTAATTTCTCTTTGATAATTACTGTTGCGTTTAGTAAACTAATGGAAAATGCAATTAAAATATTCACTGTACTAATACAAACTAAAGTCAGCTTAATACAGAAACATCACGACGGCAGTCTATCTTAATAAAGCATTAAGTTACTGTGAGACAATTGGGCTTATTTTAACACGAATTAGTAGGATATTACAGACTTTACACTTAGAAAAGATCTGTATTTATTTCATTTCCTGTACCATTCGTAAGTGTTATGAAAATGGGGCTTTTCATAGATAAAATTATGTATTCACAACAACAAAAAAATGTCGGCAGAAAACAAAAGTGGGCATTATGAATCTGGCAGTACCGTAAGGTTTTCACTCTGACACTAAGAGTTACTGAAAGTAGCAAGAAGAATTTTGCTCGAGCGTTGTCTTACGATTCCCTTATTAAGTTTTTATCTGCCTGCTTGTAGCTGTGCTACAAAAGAATTAAAAATCTGGCTTTCAGCAAGTCTCGAAAGGCGAACAAAAGCAGCTTGCACCTGGTTACTAAGCATGTTACCTGGGGACTGGTTTTTTCTTAAAGCGGGAAGACATCCTTTTGTGGTTCAATTGGCAAATGTCAGTCAGACGTGTGACGTTAGTCTAAGCGTTTCGGTGTGTTGAATTTGTACCAATGATTTTTCTACACGTTTTTTCTGTCCCAAATAGAGTTGAAGTCTCCCATTAGTATTTTCACGTCATCTTGGTGAATTTTGCTCATGGTATTTTCGAGTGTGTTCCAGAATTTTTCAACATTGTCGGTGTTTTTCTTATTTTCGATGTTGGTGGGTTCAAATGGTTCAAAATGGCTCTGAGCACTATGGACTTAACTGCTGTGGTCATCAGTCCCCTAGAACTTAGAACTAGTTAAACCTAACTAACCTAAGGACATCGCACACATCCATGCCCGAGGCAGGATGCGAACCTGCGACCGTAGCGGTCGCGCGGTTCCAGACTGTAGCGCCTAGAACCTCTCGAACACTCCGGCCGTCGATGTTGGTGGGGACACGTGCATTGATGAGTGTATATGTTTTACTGGGGCTCTGAATGACCATAGTCATAAGTCGCTTGTTGACGGGCCAGCCGCGGTGGCCGAGCGGTTCTTGGCTCTTCAGTCCGGAACCGCGCGACTGCTACGGTCGCAGGTTCGAATCCAGCCTTGGGCATGAATTTGTGTGATGTCCTTAGATTAACTAGGTATAAGTAGTTCTAAGTTCTAGGAGACTGATGACCTCCACTGTTAAGTTCCATAGTGCTCAGAGCCATTGGAACCTTTTGATTGTCGATCGGTGTGATTTCTTTGACAGAGTTGATAGATCGGTGTTCGAGAAATGCAATGCCGAAGATTGGTACGCCTTTCGTTACCTTTTGTTGTATTCTGCTCTTGAAGATGCAATGGTTTCCCTAATGCACGGTTTCATTGTCAGTTAGTCGTGGTTCTTGAAGTGCAAGGATGAGAATTTTTTGTCGGTCCATTTCTTTTGTGAGATTATTTAGTTTTCGTGTTTGGATCAAGGTATCGATGTTTACTTTTAAATGCATGTTTTTTGCTTGTAGGGAAATTTACCAGAGATCTTCGATATTCTCTGTCGTGCTAACCTGGACTCCCCAGAATCCGAAAATCCAACTGCCGCCTGTCGACAGCCGGGTTGTGTACCACCTGGGATAAAGTTGACTTTGCTTGCATAGTTTACGTTTGCTTGTGTTTCATTGGTTGTGCTTGGGTGATACCAGGACCGGACAGGACCAGAGGGTGTTGAAGCCTTTGAAAGCAAATATTTTCAGCCAAGCTCATTGAGCTAACACGGTGACCAGAGTAACGGTGATTTTCACTCAGACGTGTCTGGATTTTGCGTTCAACGGATTGAGTAGCCGTTCAGGATTGTGTTAGTATTTGGTTCACCCCTAGTATTTGATTTCCTCGGTACCACCCATATGGGGGAGGGTTTCCACTATCCGCCACACGCGATTATTATTATTATTATTATTGTCATTATGTCTCAGCAAATCCCATATGGTGTATCTTCCCACCACTGAAATAGATGTGTATTGTTCGATTCAGTATTTCCATCACATAAATGTGGTTTATAATTACGTTACATTGCTACTAGTAGACATATTTCTCACTTTTTCTTAGACAGTTGCTACCTGTTACTCCATCATAGGAATTTATGTGCGAAGCATTGTTGAAATATAGACGTTCAAATTATCCGATTTCTGTAATTTCATTTCGATACCAGATCGTTCTAATCGGATTCAGCCAGGTAGTCTTAATGTGGATATCCGACCACGACTGTCATCATATGATAGACTGTGTAAACCACATTCTTTATCGGACTGTTGAATATAGATCACTTATCTATGACAGGACCTGAATTCTTAAACACTGTGGAAAATAATAATCCGATGTGCTTATTACAAATACGTTATTCCAATATAAATATGTGAACTAACGAGATAACAGTTTATTTACAGGAGCAGAACTAATGTTCAAATGTTCAAATGTGTGTGAAATCGTATGGGATTTAACTGCTAAGGTCATCAGTACCTAAGCTTACACACTACTTAACCTAAATCATCCTAAGGACAAACACACACACCCATGCCCCAGGGAGGACTCGAACCTCCGCCGGGATCAGCCACGCAGCTCATGACTGCAGCGCCCCTGACCGCTCGGCTAATCCCGCGCGGCTACTAAAAGTATACTCGTCCACAAAACCCATGTGGACAATTATCTGATAATCGGTCAAGCTTTGCTTTGTCGCAGCTCTTTAGGACAAAAGAATGGACAGCTCCCTGCTTTTTGCGTTTCCGATAGCGCCTACGATAAGAATCTGGTGTCATATTATGTTTCAGAGCCGTAAACTGTTTATTTTTTCACCTCATACTAAAACAAAAGCTATGATATGAGACGAGGAAATGACTTATATGCTTCTCAGGAACTTAAGTTTTTCGCGTTAATTTTCTCACTTCATTCTAAAACAAGGACGTTAATATGAGAAGAGGAAATGAAATATACGCTTCCAAGACATATTATTTGCTTGTGTGCTACTACTGCATACATGAAAGCCCTGCAGTTAATTTTTGTATGTTGGATAAATTTTGATATCACCTCACATTCCTTTGTGAGAAGGTTCCTATTTTCTTAGGATTCAAATAGAGTGGACATTTCATCACTGGTTAATATTCTCATGACTAATGACATGATACCCGTTGCAATTGCTCCATGGCACCTGTGAGTAGAGTCTCACGTTGGTTACTATAAGAACACGCAGGCAGTGATATCCGCTCACTGCAGTCAGAGCCAAGGTGATTTCTTTCTGTTTATGGCGAAGCGTCTGCTGCAGTGTCCACGCTCAGCCAACATAAACAAATCGCGGCGGCATTGGGCAGTGCTGATCGCTGCGCTTGTCGCAGGCCTCGACAACAAGAGCGCACTCTCTGCTAACGATACTATGGAGTTAATACATCTTACTTAACGTAATATGCAGGACGTGGGTTAGGTGAAAATTCAGTTTGTAACTTCCCATCGCATTAACATACTTTACAGTCATATTTGATGCCCGGTTGTCTGTCTGATGTTAATAGTATTGATTCAGATTGTGCATTAACACGAAAACTCACTCACTCACACACACACACACACACACACACACACACACACGCACACACTCATTGATTCCAGTGAGGGTGACAACTACTGTGTGTTGAACAACACATGCACCAGTCAGTTCCTCAGTTGGCGTCGAGTGGATGAGTTTTTTCAATTACCATGCATTGCAAGAATTGTATGTAAGAGCCTGAAAGTAAATGGTCTTGTATCCTAAAGAGCTGCGACAAAGCAAAGCTTGACCGATTATCAGATAATTGTCCACATGGGTTTTGTGGACGAGTATACTTTTAGTAGCCGCGCGGGATTAGCCGAGCGGTCAGGGGCGCTGCAGTCATGAGCTGCGTGGCTGATCCCGGCGGAGGTTCGAGTCCTCCCTGGGGCATGGGTGTGTGTGTTTGTCCTTAGGATGATTTAGGTTAAGTAGTGTGTAAGCTTAGGTACTGATGACCTTAGCAGTTAAATCCCATACGATTTCACACACATTTGAACATTTGAACATTAGTTCTGCTCCTGTAAATAAACTGTTATCTCGTTAGTTCACATATTTATATTGGAATAACGTATTTGTAATAAGCACATCGGATTATTATTTTCCACAGTGTTTAAGAATTCAGGTCCTGTCATAGATAAGTGATCTATATTCAACAGTCCGATAAAGAATGTGGTTTACACAGTCTATCATATGATGACAGTCGTGGTCGGATATCCACATTAAGACTACCTGGCTGAATCCGATTAGAACGATCTGGTATCGAAATGAAATTACAGAAATCGGATAATTTGAACGTCTATATTTCAACAATGCTTCGCACATAAATTCCTATGATGGAGTAACAGGTAGCAACTGTCTAAGAAAAAGTGAGAAATATGTCTACTAGTAGCAATGTAACGTAATTATAAACCACATTTATGTGATGGAAATACTGAATCGAACAATACACATCTATTTCAGTGGTGGGAAGATACACCATATGGGATTTGCTGAGACATAATGACAATAATAATAATAATAATAATCGCGTGTGGCGGATAGTGGAAACCCTCCCCCATATGGGTGGTACCGAGGAAATCAAATACTAGGGGTGAACCAAATACTAACACAATCCTGAACGGCTACTCAATCCGTTGAACGCAAAATCCAGACACGTCTGAGTGAAAATCACCGTTACTCTGGTCACCGTGTTAGCTCAATGAGCTTGGCTGAAAATATTTGCTTTCAAAGGCTTCAACACCCTCTGGTCCTGTCCGGTCCTGGTATCACCCAAGCACAACCAATGAAACACAAGCAAACGTAAACTATGCAAGCAAAGTCAACTTTATCCCAGGTGGTACACAACCCGGCTGTCGACAGGCGGCAGTTGGATTTTCGGATTCTGGGGAGTCCAGGTTAGCACGACAGAGAATATCGAAGATCTCTGGTAAATTTCCCTACAAGCAAAAAACATGCATTTAAAAGTAAACATCGATACCTTGATCCAAACACGAAAACTAAATAATCTCACAAAAGAAATGGACCGACAAAAAATTCTCATCCTTGCACTTCAAGAACCACGACTAACTGACAATGAAACCGTGCATTAGGGAAACCATTGCATCTTCAAGAGCAGAATACAACAAAAGGTAACGAAAGGCGTACCAATCTTCGGCATTGCATTTCTCGAACACCGATCTATCAACTCTGTCAAAGAAATCACACCGATCGACAATCAAAAGGTTCCAATGGCTCTGAGCACTATGGAACTTAACAGTGGAGGTCATCAGTCTCCTAGAACTTAGAACTACTTATACCTAGTTAATCTAAGGACATCACACAAATTCATGCCCAAGGCTGGATTCGAACCTGCGACCGTAGCAGTCGCGCGGTTCCGGACTGAAGAGCCAAGAACCGCTCGGCCACCGCGGCTGGCCCGTCAACAAGCGACTTATGACTATGGTCATTCAGAGCCCCAGTAAAACATATACACTCATCAATGCACGTGTCCCCACCAACATCGACGGCCGGAGTGTTCGAGAGGTTCTAGGCGCTACAGTCTGGAACCGCGCGACCGCTACGGTCGCAGGTTCGCATCCTGCCTCGGGCATGGATGTGTGCGATGTCCTTAGGTTAGTTAGGTTTAACTAGTTCTAAGTTCTAGGGGACTGATGACCACAGCAGTTAAGTCCCATAGTGCTCAGAGCCATTTGAACCATTTGAACCCACCAACATCGAAAATAAGAAAAACACCGACAATGTTGAAAAATTCTGGAACACACTCGAAAATACCATGAGCAAAATTCACCAAGATGACGTGAAAATACTAATGGGAGACTTCAACTCTATTTGGGACAGAAAAAACGTGTAGAAAAATCATTGGTACAAATTCAACACACCGAAACGCTTAGACTAACGTCACACGTCTGACTGACATTTGCCAATTGAACCACAAAAGGATGTCTTCCCGCTTTAAGAAAAAACCAGTCCCCAGGTAACATGCTTAGTAACCAGGTGCAAGCTGCTTTTGTTCGCCTTTCGAGACTTGCTGAAAGCCAGATTTTTAATTCTTTTGTAGCACAGCTACAAGCAGGCAGATAAAAACTTAATAAGGGAATCGTAAGACAACGCTCGAGCAAAATTCTTCTTGCTACTTTCAGTAACTCTTAGTGTCAGAGTGAAAACCTTACGGTACTGCCAGATTCATAATGCCACTTTTGTTTTCTGCCGACATTTTTTTGTTGTTGTGAATACATAATTTTATCTATGAAAAGCCCCATTTTCATAACACTTACGAATGGTACAGGAAATGAAATAAATACAGATCTTTTCTAAGTGTAAAGTCTGTAATATCCTACTAATTCGTGTTAAAATAAGCCCAATTGTCTCACAGAAACTTAATGCTTTATTAAGATAGACTGCCGTCGTGATGTTTCTGTATTAAGCTGACTTTAGTTTGTATTAGTACAGTGAATATTTTAATTGCATTTTCCATTAGTTTACTAAACGCAACAGTAATTATCAAAGAGAAATTAATTAGCAGCAGAATTTTCTTTCACGATATCTAAAACGATATGACAATGGTAAAGTTGTTTACAAATTCTACGCCTGTAGAAACCTACTTGTTCTAACGATGTCAATAAACCAGAGTAGTTTTAAAAGTATTTTCGTCTAGAAATGAATTGCCTTGACGGTTGATCGATCTAGAGTGGGAAAGGTAAAATTTTACAAATATATGACGAGAGGGACAAGTGCTTGAGAGAGGACTTCCCTATCAATACAAATGTGCCTGAGAGACGACTTTCCTATCAATCTCCTGGATAGTTTTGTTTCTCAAATCAACATAGTGCGTTATCATGCAGTAGCACAGGTGATGTAGTTTTGTTGCTCGATTTTCTTACACTGTGACCGAAAGGTGTCTCAGTTGTTGGCAACAAATTCCAGCTGTGTTGCACACACCCTGGGGGCAGAATTCGTAGCCCAAAACACACTTTTGGATTTATCAGATGTAAAATAATATGTTCACGCAACTCTTTCCTCGAGTTTACGTCTTTTGGTGGGGCTCAGCCTTTCATTTCTTCTTAGGAAGTTAACGATAAAGGCATCATAACACGTCACCAGTAACAGTACTGCATAGGAATGCTCGATGAGTGACCTGATGACGTTCAATAATAGTTACTCTGTTGATTTTTGTTGCTTCGAATTAGAGCATGCAGTACTCCTACACCAGACTTCTGAACATTGCCTGTTGAATGCAAATTCAAGTGGTTCATAATTATTTTAGTAAATTCACTCGATATTTTTATGTCCTTTAAATTACATTTGCTACATGATTCGCATTGAAGACGTAGGAAATGTATGTTTTTTGGTCCGGGAAGCACGTTCCAACAGAAACTGATGCTTACATTGACATTTATGTTGCGAATTAGTCGTCTTATCCATCACATGGATAACGAGGATGCTCCGTTTTGCTACAGTTGTTTCATAGCTAACAAGGGAAGCTCCCCATCGCACCCTCCTCAGATTTAGTTATAAGTTGACACAGTGGATAGGCCTCGAAAACTGAACACAGATCATTCGAAAAACAGGAAGAAGTTGTGTGGACCTATGAAAAAAATATTCAAACCAAACAAACTGAGTAGTCCGTGTGCATGATAAGCAACATCAAGGATAGCTTGAGCACGGGAGCGCAGTGGTCGCGTGGTTAGCGTGAGGAGCTGCAGAACGAGAGGTCGTTGGTTTAAGGCTTCCCTCGGGTTAGTTGTTTTATTTTTTTTATTTTCAGACAATCATCACCACACGTACTGTTATTCAACAAATGTAGGAAATAATCATACAAATGTTCGACAATCGTTCGATCCCTTAAGGAACTTTCCGATGCCTTACAGTTCGGAAAATATTCATTGACATTGTTATTGGAGTCACGAGCTATATTTGCTGGATTCATATTGCCCACGCAATGCATCGCACGTATTTAATGCACTCTCGTCCAAAGTAGCGAACAGTTAACTGCCAGCCAGGGAGCCTCATTAGCAGGAATACTCTCTCTTCCGTGCGCTCTAGTCGACTGACGTCATGTCTTTCGATGTTTTTTAGGTGTAGCGTCATCATACTACGGCGCGGTTACCTCGCATCGGACGGACGGACGGACAGATAATAATTGTCTGAAAATAAAAATTAAACTTTTCACTCCTGGGAAAATTTGACGGAAGGACCTCTCGTTCCGCAGCTGCGTGCGCTAACCACGGGATCACGGCGCTCCTGAGCTCACCCTATCCTTGATGTTGCCTATCTTGCGCATGGACTACTCAGTTTGTATATTTTGCTTATTTTTTTCATACTTCCACACAACTTCTTCCTGTTTTCTCGATTGATCTGTGTTCAGTTTTTCAAGGCCTATCCCCTGTATCAACTTATAACTAAATCTGAGGGCGGTGCGATGGGGATGTTCCCTTGTTAGTGGTATTGTGTGTTGGTGGCGTTGCCAGTTTACATACTGTGCATGTAACTCACAATAAATGCGTTGGATGCCTCCTGTGATCAGTTTACTTGAAAAACGTTTGTTGTCATCGTAATTTATGTAACTGGCTCTCCGACTTCCAATTTGACAATTTGTGGAAAAATTGTTTACCTCGTTAGTCCTAGTTTCAAACATTGTCTGTCTGACGGAAAACGTAGGCATGAAGGGGTCTGTAAAAAGCAATTAATCGCTATTATAGCAAACTTTTGAATTCACATGATACTTGAATTCTCTATATTGATTCTGAGAGTTTTCTTATTTCTCTTGTTATTTACTGTCTCAATGTCATCCGTGAAAATAAAATTAAAGGCAGTTGGATTAGGTTCCTGATCTATGAACTGTGATTTAATATTCTGCACTGCTAAATAAATTTTGAAGGTTGTATTCTTTACGTAAAACAGAGTATCGATGTCAGTCCTAGGATTGACGATAAACTTCAGAAATACAATTACGGAAAAGTGACATATCGATTACGGCTACTCACCATCAACAATAGTTGTTACCCATTGTTTAGTATTTGCTATTTTACCGTCGTTACCCTTTAGAGGCCAACCTGATCTTTCCACAGTGCCATTTTTACTTGCTTCTTAATATGTCCTATAACTACAGATTTGTTGAAAATATGAACTGTTAAATACGCTATTCCACAAATTAAAAACTTCCAGTTATTCTTCATATCTTGAAACTTACTACCGTTGACTTTCACTGAAGGAAAGATACGTAATAATAAAATGAAATCAAAGATTAGAATGTCGAAGCATAGTGTGAATGGTTAAAATGAAATGAACTAAAAATCATCTTCTTGTCTAAAACACTTTACTCTTCCAGAGAACTTCGGTACCTCTCAAAATTTTTTCAGCTCTGATGTTTAGCCACATGTGGAAAAATAGCGGGTCTCATGATGCAGCACTGTTTAGCCGTCACAAAATAAAGCCTCAAAAATCAGTAAATAAAACTATTCTTGTACAGTTGCTCCGAATCGCATATACCAACCGCCCTTTGCTGCGACAACTACTCAAAGTCTATTGGGTATTTGATTTTGTTCTGCTTTTTCGGGCCTCCTTACCTCTCCTTCTAGCCCAACCTTTGTTCTGCAATTACGTCTTCATCGGGGAGCTTCTCCTCAACATTTTTATTTTGTGCTGAACTGTTTTGTACCCTTCTTGCATACACACGTGTGTCACGTATTTTATAGAGACTGAATGAATATATAAGGTGAGTATTTCTTCTCTTATCAAATTAAATATTACATATCTTGCTGTGAATTAATTTGTTTGTCCCCATTCCACTTATTGTGTTTCCTTGAAATTATATAAAACATAAGTCTGTAAAAAAAAATCGCGTATAGCCTCCTTTGGCTTCCACAACAGCTGGAAGTCTGTTGGGCATTGAGCCCACAACTCGAGCCACAGAACTAGGAGATTCAAGTAACTCATTCCAAGCTTCATGAATTTGCTGATTTGTCGTGCGTTGACAAATGGGTGGTTCTCACTGAAACGGCGTATCTGCTGATCCTGAGCTTGCGTTGTTTTGCGGCGACGGCCATGAGGCCTCCCATTCAAGTTACCACTCTCTTCCTTTCGTCTGATCCACCCGGCTACCGTCGACTTGTGAAGACCCATAGTTCTCGCTATGTCGGCATTTGAAGATCCCTCTGCATGGAGTATTATAGCGCCCTTGTCTGCCTCAGCCAGATGGGCCATTTAGCGTTGACTGAATGATTCGTCGCGGTTAATATTGGCTGCGGAAACAGCGCTGGCAGGAAACAGACTGCCTCCTCCAAGATGGCAGCCGCAACGCAGTGGCCAAGTATGTGTAACACGGAAATCGATGGCATAAAAGACAGATCGCAAGCCCGTGCCCGTGTCATTACATAGTGGAGCAACTTAGAATCTCTAATTTTTCTCAGAAGTGACTGGTCCACTCTTGTCATGTCTTATCCTGATAAATATTACATGAAATGAAATGTTTACGTTTTGCATATGCGGCAGGCCTGAGGCAAGAAACATTTCTGAAATATCTGAGGCAACCTGAAGAACACTTCGTGAATATTATCTGTAGAAGGTTGCCTTATAAGAAGGAAAACGTGTTTATCCCCGCTCGCCGTGTTTCCAGGTGGCGCAGTTTACTCGGAGGCATACATAATTCTCGCCGGGCGTAAGAAGCGACTCGACGAGCGAGGGGAACTCGCCAAATGTCATAGGCTGATTGTCCCGAAACTTTGCTCAGTGAAGGAGAGGACAAAATAAGCGAACATGTGTTTCGGCTTATCTGCAGACACTCGACCGTTTCCGAGTAAACGACGGTCAAAGTTATCAACGCGCTGTTGCTCTAGTGTAGATACCTTCTGCAGCCGAGAACGCAATTGAAGCGGTGGCTACCGTCGTTCCTTCTTAACACTGATTCCCGTGTTCGATACCATATTGGGTTTTTTAATTATTTTATTTTCCTGCCTCTCTATCAGAATTATCTACGAATGTTTTTTTCTAAGTTATGTTGAAATAATATTGTCATTATTCGCCAATTAACTTTATGTGTAATTAATGAATTAAAAAGTAATAAACGAATGAGACAAGCTGATCTAACATCATCTGGGCTGCCTCATGTATCGTTATAACCAAATATTTTATAAATGTTAATCTACATTCAGATCCGGTGATGGCACCTTTAGTGTGTTGAAACCGGTTATCCAGTAAACAATATTTAAGCGATCTTGGCTTCTGAATTATTTCTACAACAGAGTGATCGCCCCACTACGCACTGTGTGTTCCCTTTTTAACTTATTTCTTTACACAGTAAATTAACTGACGAATAACGACAACAGTGTTTCAACATAAATTGGAATAAACATTCGTAGATAATTCAGAGAGTGAGGGGAAAAAAAAGGAAAAACCGGGTTTCGAACTCGCAGCGCAAAGTTCAGAAATCGCTATGGTAGCCGCAGAGCCACCGCTCCAGTTGAATGCTTACCCGCTAAGAGGTGTCTACACTATAGTAACAGCGCATTGAAAACTTTGACCGTCGTTTTCTCAGAAGCGGTAGAGTGTAAGCAGATAAGCCGAGACACGTGTTCGCTTATTTTGTCCCCGCTTTCACTGAGCGAAGTTTCAGCAAGATCGGGGTATTTCCTCGGGAACACAGGAAGAAACCATAGTAATAATGTAATTCAAGGCTCGCAAGAAAAGATTTAAGTGGTCCTTTTTTCCGCACACTGTTAATGAGTGGGACGGTAGAGAAATAACCCTAACCTTCTGCCAGGCACGTAAGTCCGGATTGCCAAGAAATCCTGTTGATGTAGTCATGTAGATGTAACGACGAAATTATGTTTTAATTACGACATGTGACTTTCATTTGATTTAAACATCGAAGTTGTTTGCTGTTTCAAAATGGTTCAAATGCCTCTGAGCACTATGGGACTCAACTGCTGTGGTCATAAGTCCCCTAGAACTTAGAACTACTTAAACCTAACTAACCTAAGGACATCACACACATCCATGCCCCAGGCAGGATTCGAACCAGCGACCGTAGCAGTCGCACGGTTCCGGACTGCGCGCCTAGAACCGCGAGACCACCGCGGCCGGCTCGTTTGTTGTTTATTTACTTTTTGTTCAATAGTTTCAGGCATATACAAACACCTAGGCGCGTTAAATTGATATTGAAATAAAGTGTCATGCGTGGACCAATAACAATAAATTCCCACCTACTTGTTATAGTACTGCAGTATCTGCCAGCGTCTTCAGAAGTGGATATCGCATACGAAGTTCCTAGGGTGTTTGTAATGGATATTGCAGACGACTTCGACAAAGTTTGAATGTAGCTTCGTAAAAGTTCCGTGAGCAAACGATCTGAGTTGCTGGCGAATACAGTTTATCCTCACTAGACAGTATATATTATCATTATACATGAGGTGAGTAGGGTTTCGCCGCGTTGCGGTGGCCGAGCGGTTCCAGGCGCTTCAGTGACGAACCGCACGGCTGCTTCAGTCGCAGGTTGGAATTCTACCTCGGGCATAGATGTCTGTGATGCCCTTAGGCTAGCTAGGTTTAAGTAGTTCTAGGTCTAGGGGCTGATGACCTAAGCAGTTAGGTCGCATAGTTCTTGAAGCCATTTTTTGACCTTTCGCGTAAATTTTCTTTACATAAACCGTCGTATCTTTTGATTGCGTTGACATAGAAGCTCACTTTTTTACACCAGCATGGGACCGGTTACAGCAAGAAGTGCGATACATTTCCGCTTATTATGTCCACCCGTTCTGGAGGTAAACGGGTTTTAAGGGTTGGGTAGACCGACAGACGGTCAAGAAAGTGAGACTAGTAGGGTTCCGTTTTTACCGGTTTAGGTGACGAAATCCTAACAACGAAAACACTGAAGATGAGGGCCGCATAAATAACACCCGCTACTCTTTATTCGAAATGTTCTAGTTGCTGTCGATACATAAGCATATTAGTCGTAGCTACGTTTTCGATCCAAATCACGTTTACAGGAATGCAAATAGAATGTATTTGCCTATACACGTGGTAATTCACATCCCAGTATTAATGCCACCGCGTTTTAGAAGTACGAACATTCTCATTGCTAGCTAGCTTAAGAAACACTTCTGCTAATGAACGTTTTCTGGCTGTGGCGAGTCTAGTGGAGAATTCGAAACAATGCAGAATACGTTTGGCAGCTATGTAGCCGTTTATTTCCTGGGGTGGTGTAGAATTATCCTACAAAATTTACTCTCTAATAACAGTAATTTGTTATTTCGATAAACATCCCGAATGATTGTCACATAAGCGGTGACATAAAGGAAGAAAATTCATGTTTTTGAGTCCAGAAAGCTCTATGCAACAGAAACTGCAGATTTTCATTTCGAAATTGCCTGCTTGTTCATGTCTGGGGTAATAATAGAGGGCTGTTTGCCTAGGTTGTCTGCTAGCATAGTGAAAGGAAGGTCTGGTTTGTTTTCGGTTCTAATCTCTATGGAGGCAGGTAGAATATCAGTAAAGCAATTTTAAGAAATTCTCGCGCACCCAATACGTTTTATCGCTACCTTTATTCTGTACTGGCGCCCTGTGCATGTCAATATGACACTCTTGTAGAATTTCATACATGTTACTGCCTACTTTTTCCGCTTCTGTCAATAATGGAATTGACTTAAGCGTGGCACTGAATGATTTTTAACTGAATTTCGTTATGAATCTTCACGCATTGCTAAATTTGCACACTTTCATGGTAGGTCAGCAACGGTAATCCAGTATGACTGGTCTGAACGTTGACACAGACCGTTTCGCGGCCGAATGCGGATAATATTTTGCTACTTCGTAACGATCTGGGGTTCTTTGTCTTACTGAAACAGTTAAGTCATCTCGATAAGTTGAAATTCATTTTTATTTGTCCAGTTCATACCAATTAGCGTTTGTTCTTTCAGTTCTGTCTTATATTTACGTGTTGTATTTGACACACTAATCAGCATTAATATAGTCTTACAAATTATGGAATACAGTCTAAAAAAGTTCAGATAGTTTGTCAATTTCACGCCTGCGCATAGTATGTTGGTAGCACTTCGTCGCCTTGCCTGTTATGCTGTGTAGCAGACTTTAAAGCCGTGCGGATCAGCATAACGAAAAGGCGAGGGGTCTCGCTCGTTTTGTCCACGACTGTACATATACTCACACAATTATTTCATCAGAAACGCAATGCTACCAAATTCATTATCGTACACGTATAGACATGACAAATATTTTGTCAGAGGCAAGGCACCAAGAATCTTATCCTATGCATATGCAGCAAAAAATCGCTATGGTAAACCAGTAAACAAAAGTAAGTACACATTTTAAGCTTAGAGAAGTCATACACAAGAGTTTCATAATAAAATCAATGCAGCAATTAAAGCAAAGTATGTCATCACAAAAATGCAACATAACAGCGTCATCAGAAAATGCTAAGCAAAGGTCAGTTATGTTGGTGCGCCATTAATTATGTAATGCAAAAGTTCACATAAGGCAATAGCTATGTTAAGCAACTGTCCCATTATGCAACAAAGTTGCTTAACAATGGCAAGAAAATTATTTAAAAACTACTAAAAATGTAAAAAGAGGAAATACAGGCATTATGGACTGATAGCCTATTGCTCATTACAGTACACAGTTTACCAGAAAAAACGCGTTTCAATCTTTTCATTCATGTTTCCCATATCTGCCTACAGTCAACGCATAGTAGTAGAAAAACTTCTCATTAAGTCGTGCATCCCCACGTGGAAAAACATCTCCTAAATCAGGAATATATAGCCAAATTCATTTTAATATATAGTCATATTTATTACTACTTAGCTGAGGAGAAAAAGGTGTGTAGTTAACTACAAAAGGAAAAGGTACATACTTTTACACAACAATGCTGTCGTATGTCATATACAGTGAAAACAAAGAGATCACAGAACTCCACAAAGACCATAATATAGGAGAAATGCATGGCATGCCAGTAACGACAGTTTTCAGGACGATCATATCTGAGGAAAAATAAAAAAAATTACTCTTTTACAAATGCTTTGATATGTGCTATGAAACGTAGATCTTAACTTTTTTTAGTACAGCTTGTTTCCATTCTACTACATTGTCATGTGCTGTTGTCATGTGCTGTTCAATGAATTCTGTAAGATCTGTTGTGCACCTAGAAAAACTTGACTCAGATGCTTATTTTTGTGTGATAAAGAATGGTATTTCACAAGTACTTCCTTTACAATGTATAGCTTTTTGTCATTAATCATCGCATGTGGCGACTTCTTCCTACATTTTGCAGCTTTCTTGACGTTACTTACTGCTTAATCTGTTACCTCTTTGTGACATAGTTTGCATGAGCTAGGGAATAGTACAATCTCTCTGATTTGATCTGGTGGCTGTTCGTTCTTAAGTACAAGTGAGGTGGGCAATGAAGTACAATCAAGTCGCAGTTCCTTTAAAATGCTCTGGAATATAAGTATGCGCCTATCCCATTATTGATGTTGGTGAGAGTATAGTCGGCAAAGTTTATTGATTTCTTGCATTAGGCGTTTAGAGGGCTCAGCTTGTGGCCCATAGAGAAAGATAAATAGGGGCTTAATTATGTAATTTCTTAAAGTTCTTAACCAGGTGGTTGTTCAGTACTGGAGAACATTGTGTGAAATTATCTCATTAACATGTCCTATTTCGCGAAGGTAATACTTTACAAATAAACGTGATAGTTTCGTCAGTGGGTCTCCGTAGTGGGGTGAGTGAAACAAGTTTAAAAATTAGCTCTATTGCAACAAAAACATATGAAAATTCACTCTGAGTTCTTATGAATGGACCTACAAGATCTACACCTACACATTCTTTTAGCTTTGTAGGAATGATGGAAAACAGAGGAGCGCAGTGTAACAGTAGAGTCTTTGTTCTCTGACACAGTTTGCATACAGATAAAACATTTCTGATTCTCTTGTCCGTGTCGTTGAAGTAACAGATGGTGCAGAGTTCGCTGAAACACTTAACGTTGTCCAAAATGAGCATGCTTGAGATGTGTGTACCAAATGACTTTGTTTATGTAATCATCAGGAATACATAAGTAAAAATACATAAGTAAAAAATACATAAGTAAAAATGGAAAGTTCTTGCGGACGAGGTAATACTCTCTCATCTCTGAGTTTGTTTTGTCATGTTACTTTCTTTTTTCAGGTGTCTCCAGATGGGTTCCTTATCTTATTCCCGTGCAATGTCTTTTAAAGAGGAAGTTACAAAGTTCCCAAAGGCAGCTCTCTGTATGTACAGTACACTGAAGGTTCTCTCACGATTCGTTTCTACAGTACTTCTTTCTAAGACATTGGGTGCACCGAGATAAAGTGTCAGCAACAACATTTTGCGAACTACGAATATGAACTACACTAAAACGGAATTCCTGAAGATACAATGCCCAGCGTTTTAATCCATCCAGCGTTTTAATCCATCACGATTAAGTTTTGAAGTTAAAAACTGTAGTGCTCATTGGCCTGTATAGATTTTAGTGTGTTTGTCAAACAAGAAAAAAAAAACAAATTTGGGAAATGACCAAATGATTGCTAGAGCTTCTACATAAGTTACCAGATAATTCATTTATGTTTGCGTCAGAAAACGGCTTGCAAATGCTACACTTCCTTGCCCAATGATACTATTTTCCTCAAATTCCTGGAATGGATGAGCACATAATCCAGTGTTTGATCAGTAGCCAAACAAAAATCGCGTGCCAGATCTGCGCATGCAGCAATTACAGCATTCAGAGGAGCAACCTTTAAACTTTGGAACTCTACTTGCGCCTCTTCATCCCAATGCCATATTGTGTTTTTATTAGTAAGAGAATAAAGTTTACAGGCGGCAAGAATTTTCATACTCAAGAAATTTCGATGACAGTTTATCAGACCAAGGAAGCTACGAACTTGTCTTTTGGTTATAGGAGCTGAAGTGGCTCTGACTGCCCCAAGTTTTTCGGGATCAGGCCCTATGTCTCCAGAGGAGATGCTGTCTTCTAGAAGCTCTACTCTGGTCTTACCAAATTCTGATTTTTCCAGATTTGCAGTAATTCCTGATTCTTCAAAAATCTGTTCAAACTATTGAGGAAACGGTTATGTTGTGACCAAGATTTTTCACCTATGAGGATTTCATCAACTATGAAGTAATGTGTCACTTCAAGTACTCGGGTAAGATGGAGTTTAAATTGCAAATGAATACAGTAGAAGAAATGTGAAGACCAAATGATAATTTGCAAAACTAGTAGCATATCCGAAAAGAGAGAAACACCATATATTTTCTATCTTCTGGGTGTAATTCTATTTGCCAGAAATTTGCTCTCAATTCGACCAACGACGGAATTTGCACACAATAGAAATTCTGAAGTAATTCATCACGTGTTTGTGGTCTATCTGTCTCAGATAAGATATTGGCGTGTTAATTTATCTCGAATGTGAGTCTGATCGACCCATGTTTTTTTTCTCTTCTTTACACAGTGGGCTATTGTATGATCTGTCACTTGTATGGTACTTTGCTCTAGCATAGATTGAATTGCAGCTTTCACCTGATCTCTGTACTATGCAGGAACAATGTATGACTTAATACAAAATTTGTTGTGATTCTTGATTTGAAATATGTACTGAACACCTTTTATAATTCCTGGATGGTGAGAAAAATAATTGAGTGTGAATGCAAATGTCAAAAAGGATCGTCCTATATTTATCAGTGCAATGCTGTACTTGCCTATTTTCACTTGAATCGAACTGTGTATATCTATTTTCTTGTAACTCTTCAGGCTTTCCCGGCGATCTAATGACATCTTGGGTTGTCGGGTGTTCTGCCGGATATCAGCGTCGTACTTGCACGATATTTCGGTCACGTAGCTCGTAACCTTCATCAGGTGCGACCTGATACTGCTCCTCGAGTGGACCTGGTCCAGTATTTATGCCTATGGCCTTCCCCCTCCACCAACGGCTGCAGGCGCTTCCTCTGTGGTCCGCGCCCATTCCCTGCGACCTGCTGGAGCGTTGCTGCTCCGTTTTCCGTCCGCTGCGGTTCTAGGTGTTCCCTCTGCGGTCCGCGCCCACCAACCCCACTCCTGGGGGTTTCATCTACGGTCTGGGGTACCAAGCGTTCCCCCTGCGGTCCGCGCCCACTAACCACGACCTGTTGGAGCGTTGCCGCTCCGTTTTTCGTCCACTGCGGCTCTGGAAGTTCCCTCTGCGGTCCGCGCCCACCAGTCCCACTTCTGGGTGTTCCATCTTCGGTCTGGTGCTCCTGGCAGTCCGTCAGGGGCTCGTTTTCCATCTCCATGTCTCTGGTTCTTCTGTTTGTGCAGTGTTGCAGCTGGCCCCATTGCTCCTTTAACAATTCCAGAGCCGGATCCCAGGCTCTGCTTAGCTGGTACACTGTGTCACGGTTCATAAGATCGTCAGCCATTTTAATTTCTATCGATTCTCTTATAACACTGTCCCAAAATCTGGGTGTTTGTGCTAGAATCCTGGTATCCTCATACTTCATGGCATGATCTAGTTCTCGACAGTGTTCAGCAATGGCTGACTTAGTCACCTGTCTTAATCTAGTGTGCCTCTGATGTTCTTTGCACCTGATCTCCACAGTTCTTGTCGTCTGGCTAATGTAGGACCTGCCACATTGACAAGGTATATTGTAAATCCCTGGTTTTCGTAACCCCAGGTCGTCTTTGACTCTCCCCAGCAGTCCCCCAATCTTGTTGGATGGACAGAAAACACACTTGATATTGTGTTTACGGAGGATCCTACTGATTCTGGCAGAAATAGAGCCAGCATAGGGCAGATATGCCACCTTCTTTGTTTCATCTTGGTCTTCTTCAGGAAGATGAAACAAAGAAGGTGGCATATCTGCCCTATGCTGGCTCTATTTCTGCCAGAATCAGTAGGATCCTCCGTAAACACAATATCAAGTGTGTTTTCTGTCCATCCAACAAGATTGGGGGACTGCTGTGGAGTGTCAAAGACGACCTGGGGTTACGAAAACCAGGGATTTACAATATACCTTGACAATGTGGCAGGTCCTACATTGGCCAGACGACAAGAACTGTGGAGATCAGGTGCAAAGAACATCAGAGGCACACTAGATTAAGACAGGTGACTAAGTCAGCCATTGCTGAACACTGTCGAGAACTAGATCATGCCATGAAGTATGAGGATACCAGGATTCTAGCACAAACACCCAGATTTTGGGACAGTGTTATAAGAGAATCGATAAAAATTTTGAACTTTACATAATTTTTGGACAATAGCGAATCTTAATCCTAAATCTTTTGTGGAACAGTTCCAAAATTTAATACCAGAAAAATGGGACGAGAGGAGGAAAATAGGATGTGTTACAAGTAGAATAGAAGGGGATGCTCTTTCCTGGGGAATGAGAGCTGGCGACTTACGTCAGACGTATGACGAATTTATTTTTAAAAAAATCCGATACAAGTACTATTCAATCTGTATATTGAGCAAGCAGTAAAGGAATCAAAAGAAAAGTTCGGAGTAGGTATTAAAATCCATGGAGAGGAAATAAAAACATTGAGGTTCGCCGATGACATTGTAATTCTGTCAGAGACAGCAAATGACTTAGAAGAACAGTAGAACGGAATGGACAGTGTCTTGATAGGAGGGTATAAGATGAACATCAACAAAAGCAAAACAAGGATAATGGATTGTAGTCGAATTAAGTCGGGTGATGATGAGGGAATTAGATTAGGAAATGAGACACTTCAAGTAGTAAATGAGTTTTGCTATTTGGGGAACAAAATAACTGATGATGGTCGAAGTAGAGTGGATGTAAAATGTAGACTGGCAATGGCAAGGAAAGCGTTTCTGTAGAAGAGAAATTTGTTAACATCGAGTATAGATTTAAGTGTCAGGAAGTCGTTTCTGAAAGTATTTGTATGGAGTGCAGTCATGTGTGGAAGTTGAACATAGACAATAAATGGTTCAAATGGCTCTGAGCACTATGGGACTCAACTGCTGAGGTCATTAGTCCCCTAGAACTTAGAACTAGTTAAACCTAACTAACCTAAGGACATCACAAACATCCATGCCCGAGGCAGGATTCGAACCTGCGACCGTAGCGGTCTTGCGGTTCCAGACTGCAGCGCCTTTAACCGCACGGCCACTTCGGCCGGCTCATAGACAATAAATAGTTTAGACAAGAAGAGGATAGAAGCTTTCGAAATGTGGTGCTACAGAAGAATGCTGAAGATTAGATGGGTAGAACGCATAACTAATGACGAGGTATTGAATAGAAATGGGGAGAAGAGGAGTTTGTTGGCTGGTTGGTTTGGGGAAGGAGACTAGACAGCGTGGTCATCGGTCTCATCGGATTAGGGAAGGATGGGGAAGGAGGTCGGCCGTGCCCTTCCAGAGGAACTATCCCGGCATTTGCCTGGAGTGATTTAGGGAAATCACGGAAAACCTAAATCAGGATGGCCGGACGCGGGATTGAACCGTCGTCCTTCCGAATGCGAGTCCAGTGCAGAGGAGTTTTGTGCCACAACTTGACTAGAAGAAGTGATGGTAAGGCATGTTCTGAGGCATCAAGGGATCACCAATTTAGTATTGGAGGGCAGAGTGGAGGGTAAAAATCGTAGAGGGAGACCAAGTGATGAATACACTAAGCAGATTCACAAGGATGTAGGCTGCAGTAGGTACTGGGAGATGAAGAAGCTTGCACAGGATAGAGGACTGAGGACCACAACAACAACAACTTAGTGAGGAAAGCCTTATTGCTGTAGTATTAGTCAATCTAGTAATTGTTCAGCAAAAAATTAGTATGGATATCGAAAAAGAAAACAGAAGCTATTTTACAAGTCTTAGACCAGCTGGATGTAATTTCAGGGGAGGAAATATCCAGTAGTGGCTGGAGACGAGTAGGTTGGAGATCGAGAGAACAAAACAGAAACCATAATGAGCAGAAGGAAGACAAGACGAACCAGAAAGGGAGAGACGCCGAGAGGCACGACAATGTGTTCAACAGACGTGGTAGAGGAGGCTGTAACCGAGTCACTAATAATAATCACAGTTAGAGTCGGTATCAACAGTGAAATGAGAGACGTAATGGTGACAGAAAGAAACCACGAAAGTGGAGACCAGGAAAGGGGAAACTAGAGAGGAGTTTGTGTGAGGTCTGAACACAAGCTCAGATAAGTGACGGACCATTGAATATGAGCTCATAAGGGAAAGTACTGGGTATGTTAGAGAAGTTCCTTTTAAGAAGATGAAATGGAGAGTAAAGAGGAATACCAACCGGTTGCAGATGTGAAAATTATTGGAATCAAAGAAACTGCTGTTACTGATACAGGTAGTGAGTTATGTGCTGTAGCAGAAGAGCTGGATGACCAAATAAGAGCCAAAAGTAATGTACTAGTAGTGCCGTTACAAGCAACTAGAGCTGTAGTTGCAATAAGAGAAATCACAAAATAGAGAATCGAGTGTTATTAGAGGTAAATGTTAAATGAATTTTATTGGAGGTTAGTGCTATCGTGGTCCCAAATCATTGTACTAGATCGATGTTAGTCAGAGACAACTAAAATTTCGTAACACAGTTAGTCCGATACGGAGAGTGCACAATAAGTACTACATAAAAGTAATCCTGAGTGTTTCAGTAGGAAGTAGATAGAGAGGAAAGTATTCCACAAAGAAAAGGGGATCAGTATCACAATGGGATTGGTTCAGGAATAGTAAATGACATAAAGAATACAGTAAGGAATACTGATGTTACTGACACAGATGGGGAAAGAGAGCTAGAAAATGTGTTATTAAATATAAAGAAGTATTTTCTGATGGACCTGGGTTAATGAAGGGAGAACCTTATGAATTTAAAGTCAAGCCCCCTCAACCTTTTCAGTTGAGGCCACATGTAATACCAGTATCAAAACAGGAGGCCATAATAGAGAAATATAGAGGATGTTGTAGATTATAGATAGATCAACCAGTCAGTACTGTAACCCACTAGTTTACATTACCAAAAAGGATGGTTCAGTATGAGTTACATTGGACGCTAGGTTACTGAATAAGGTACAAGAATGTACGTTAAAGAGTACGTAATGAGCTTCCACATTCAACAACAGAAATATCTCCCTAAGGGTTGTTAATGGGTAAAAGACCTAGAACTATGATCGAAAGCTTTTTAAAATTCCCAAAAAGAACTGATCTTGGTTCGGAAGAACAACGTAAAATAGCTTTGGAAAACGTAATAGCAAATGAGAGTCTCGTAAGGCGAGGTAGAACAAGATTATTGATACATATATTGTGGCTCATCTGGTACTGCTAAGGGCTCACAGGATATCATCCAAAATAGCTTAAATAAAGAAGTTTTACGAAATTTTTGGACCATATGTGGTTAGCACGTTGCCACAGCCTAATGTGGCGGAAGTAGCACATACAGAGTCCCACGTAGTAAGGGGCATATACAATGTAATCGATGTTAAGAGATTCCGTGGTAATTAAAGTGGAGTCTCCAAACTGTGAAGTGCTGAATATCATTTACAAGATGAAAAATCTGTCTAGTAAGATGATAAAGAATATACATTGTGAAAGACACAGACATGACCATAAAATGCATTGTAAATGGTAGTTCTATTAAGCTGCTGAGAGAGAAAGTTGTTCTAAGTATTTTGAAACAACATATGTCCAGTTTATGTATTTGTAAACAAAAGTCAGGGGTTGAATGAACTTCAAGATCCTGTGCTGATGCATTGTGACGTCAGGGAGACGATTAAGTGATAGCACAGGCAGAAAGTGGCTGGTGAAGTGCAGAGCACAGTTGGCGGCTGGTAGCCGAACCAGGTGATCACGTGACGTGGCGGGCGTGATGTAAGCAGAGACACCTCGCGACCGCGACACTGGTAAACGTAGCGACCCTTTATGAAGTGCACATAAACCAACAATGTACACCTAAATAATTTATTACCAAGAGTTAATAGTTGTTATTAAATAATCCATTTTGCAAAGAATAAAGTAACAGAAAGAGGATCATTTTTCAAGGATTTATGAAGTTGAGAGACTGTCACATAACTGTAGAATTGTTCATTCCATAATAATTACTTGAAAAGAATTCACTAATTCGTGAAGTAAGTAGTTAATTGAAGGTTTTGGGGTTTCGACAGTTGGGTAGAAGCAGTAGAGTTAGAAGAAACAATCCAGTGTCTGGGAAATATAATTTATTATTATGTTAGTTCTAAAATATGTGCTTTTCTTTCATGTATACATGCTTGATGTCTTGCTGACGGACCGAGCGAGGTGGCGCAGTGGTTAGACACTGGACTCGCATTCGGGAGGACGACGGTTCAATCCCGCGTCCGGCCATCCTGATTTAGGTTTTCCGTGATTTCCCTAAATCACTCCAGGTAAATGCCGGGATGGTTCCTCTGAAAGGGCACGGCCGACTGCCTTCCCCATCCTTCCCTAATCCGATGAGACCGATGACCACGCTGTCTGGTCTCCTTCCCCAAACAACCAACCAACCAACCAATTTGATGATGGGAACGCGGAGAATTCTGAGCTCACCTATGCAGGTGAAGTGCCCTAAGAACCAAGCGTCCTCACCAATCAGCAACCGATACTTTGTATATTTTGTGTATTTACAAAAATTCTAGAAAATTATGCTGCAATGGATTCCTGTGGGACAGCCAGCTAATTGCTTGAAAACGTTAGCTAAGGGTTTGTAATATTTTTTTTCTCGATTTCTGTTAAAGCTGAACAAATTTTACCATTGTGATGTATTCTAAACAAATTTTACGTGCTTGATAAACGTTTCAAAGGCTAACGATTATTTGTCATTGTAAGTATACATGAAGTGTTTTTTGTAATACGTTTTGTTGAAATATATTACCGTTATACGTCAAAACAATTTTGGTAGGTAAAATTTAGGAGACCATGGTAGTAAAAACTCAAAAGTATGCAACGACAAAAATTCTATCTGAGAACAACAATATTTAATGTAACTGACATAGAATAAAATCGCCTATGGTGTAAAGGCTTCTTCTATGAACTGAGATCTCATTTCTAATGTTACCGAAATTCCGATTTTGTCTGAACGAGAAAAATCACAATTTTGAAAAGAAATTAACGAAGCTGATGTGTAATGTACCCCTTATCTGCAGATAAGAGTGCATTTTACTTTATTTCCAGTTTTGCTGTTTCGCGTAACTGAAGCGCACGTACCAGCTCTGCAGAACATGTGGAGTGAGGGACAAGTCATAGGTTCCCACGCTCGTTAGCAGATGCGGTTGGCCATCTGGCGCTTCCAGAGCCAGCGGGCTGAAGTGCCGAAGCAGAAATCGCTCGTGACGTCAGCAAAGAGACACGTAGGGAAAGTACGTTATTCTGTCGCGAATCAAATGATTGTTAGTAATAAATATTTACTAATAAAAGTTTCCTTTCGCCACTCAGATATTAGGAGGAGTTTACAGGTGCTAAACACTATCTTTCAGTGATTTTAAAATACCATGAAACGTTGATGTAAATAAATGAATAACTGTGGGATAACCAAAGACGAGCGATCTTACACGAACTATATTGATTGTACGCTCAACCTACAGACTGTGGGCCATAGTGGGCAATCGTCGATAGGATGCCTTTCGACCAAGTCATGCAGTAGAAATTGCTCTTAGCTTATAATCAGCGGGAACAAGTTCATTTTACGGTGTTTTTTTCATAAACACCACTGCAATGGCATCCCCTGTAAAAATTATTTGCAGAAAAAAATTTCTTCCCAGTTTATTACGTAAGACCGACGGCGCTGTTGCAACTCTGCAAGGGGGACATAAGACTACGGGAGCATCAAAACAGAACAGGTAGCGAGAATTCCTATGCGGCGGCTCACGAAGTCAGTTCAAGGACTGTCTGGCTTAATTATCGCAAAACTCGGGTTGAAAAGCGCGGGCAGTTGTACAGTATAGCCCTTGTACCACTATCTACGTACTCACCGGCTAAACGGAGACATTTCTGGAGGTTTAGTACAAGTGGGGGGACTAGGGTGGTTTGCAAACTTCCTCAAAATGTTGCGGCATACTTGATCTGCTGAGAGCAGGGCTTCCCAACCTTTTCAGCTGGCGGACCCCTTCTTCAGTCGAAAATCCCTGGCGGACCCCTAGTCAGTCAAGAGCACAGTAACTTTGAATTTCAGAGCGAAACCCATGGGAACTGAAAGCTTCTTAATGCAAGTGCCATGTTCCCAATGACGACCCCCCCCTCCCCCCAAAGTATCAATAGTCTTTGGTTTAGAGATGAACGAAAACAACTTAAAATTAACGATCCAATTTGAATTCCCACTGTATCCAGACACTTACTAGTGGATTTACTCCCTTTGTTCAACACACTCTAGCCTGATTAAAATTACTTGGTAATTGACATTTCACACGTTGGAGCTGGCTTCCTCCAAGAGCAATCAACGACACGTCCAAACTGTTCGCTGTTGACAAGCTGCCGTTTGTGGTCTGTTCACTTCCACTGTTTGGTTACTGTTGTGTAAGGAGAATGCACATTTAGTAACAGTCGTGTGTGTGTGTGTGTGTGAGAGAGAGAGAGAGTGAGACTGGTTTTTCGTGAAATCCGAAGAAAAATGTTCAACCTTATGTAAAGTCTATGGGACTTATCTGCTGAAGTCATCAGTCTCTAGTCTTACACACTATTAACCGAAGTCTAACTTCCGCTAAGGACAACACACACACACACACACACACACACACACACACACACACACACACACACACACACACACCGCAGGGAGGACTCGAACCACCTCCGACGGGAGCGGCCCTGCAATCCACGACGACATGGCACCTTCGACTGCTCGGCCATTCCGCACTGCTGTGAAGAAAGGAGGCAGACCCATGTTTCGGGATACAAACACATCACGAAAGAAAAGAGGCCAAGGAATTGCCTTTAAAGGACTATTGTGACATCTGTTGTGCAATGTGTGGGAATACATTCACCCAGTTTACATGCCTTTCCAAAACCAGATTTCGTAAGCCGATATCCCAGTTCCGCTTTTGGTTGGTCAGGTAAACACTTGAAAATCGATTCTGGAAATCTGCTTTTATAAAGCTGTTTTCCAGTTCCACAATCGATTTTCGTGCCCATGTAAACAGCTCGGAAAGTCTAGTTATTTTTACGTCTTTGGGCATATACTGAACGGCAACTGTCAGTCCGTAGCCGGCAGCTAGCAGGTGGGGTTGCAACAGTGTACTGTCAGTAGGTAGCTGGCAAGTGACAGGCGGCGTGGCAACAGTTTAGCCACAGCTGACAAATTCAGCCGGCCACTGGTGGCCGAGCGGTTCTGGCGCTACAGTCTGGAAACGCGCGACCGCTACGGTCGCAGGTTCGAATCCTGCCTCTGGCATGGAGGTGTGTGTTGTCCTTAGGCTAGTTAGATTTAAGTAGTTCTAAGTTCTAGGGGACTTATGACCTCAGCAGTTGAGTCCCATAGTGCTCAGAGCCATTTGAACCATTTTGACAAATTCAACTACAACTTGGAACCTATATCGTGGCAGACAGCCCCGCCTGTAAACAAATTAGGAAAAACAAACAAACAGACTCTCTTATTTCTATATAAGAAGACAAAGCATTTCACAGAACGTAAAACTTTTTTTCTCAAAGGAAACAGTTCCGGCATAGGAGGTTTACCTTTTACAAGGTTGCACGTGAAAAGTTCTCATTTGTTTACGCTCGCAGCCAGTTGCCACAATATAGTGTCAGAGTAATAGCATGTAATTGTAATTAACTGAGAGGATGGAATATATTATAAAGAAAAGAAATGAGCTTTAGAGATCATTTTAATTTTCGTAACAAAAATATCAATGCCAACTGAATTCAATTAATAATTATTTTGTAAATGATAGAAGACAGAAAGAAAATTCCTACAGAGTTATAGTTCAGTTACGTTCACTGAGCATCTACGAAGAAAAATGCTTTCTTCTTTACTATAAATGAGTCTGTAGGAATAATAATGGAATCCTAAGGTGATGGTTGAGGGTGCTTCTTCTGACACAATTTTCAAAAGTTGGGTTCAGTTCTTGACAACTGGAGACGGATGTCTGGTTCAGCATCTAGATAGCTACGGTACTTAGTTTTGTGGGCAGCATAGATCTAGAATCCAGATTCACACATGTATGTTGTGGCAAACGGAAGAAGTACACGTTTTGCCTTTTCAACAAGGGAGTAGTATTTCTCGTTATCCAAACGGATCAAAAAGTGTAAGTAACCGTCAACGTCAAAACTTGATTTCAAGGTAGGGTCTGTGGCAATTTCTGTCAACAACTCATATTCATTTGATGATAGAACGTTCGGCTTTTTGGATACAATGGTCTAGCGGTTCTAGGCGCTCAGTCCGGAACCGCGCGACTGCTACGGTCGCAGGTTCGAATCCTGCCTCGGGCATGGATGTGTGTGATGTCCTTAGGTTAGTTAGGTTTAAGTAGTTCTAAGTTCTAGGGGACTGATGACCACAGATGTTAAGTGCCATAGTGCTCAGAGCCATTAGAACAATTTTTTTTTTTTTTTGGATTGGATACAGTGAATGGGTTGACCACCCATTCGTATTTCTGCAGCTTCTCATCTTCAGTTGTTGAGAAATAGTGCTCCAACAATGACATAAAGCTTCGGAGATGTTCCAGGATTTGATTAAACAAATTCTTCCCAACCGCCAATGTTTTGTTTTTCAAAAATCTCCTTGAGAAGAGGAAAACACTCGACGTTCCCCTCCTCGACACTCTCTGCCCAAAAATTGATTTTCATTTTGAATCCTCGATCTTTGTCGATAGCAGTGACCTTTGTATCACTTTGCCCTTGGAGTGAAACATTCATTTCGTTCATTTTGGAGAAAATATCTGACAAATAGGCAAGTATACACTGCCAATTTTCGTCATTAATAAGGTCTGCTAATTTGGTGTTATGCTCCCAAAGGAAAGCTAAGACTATAAATCTTAATTCGTACAACCGAGAGAGTGCATTACCACGTGAGAGCCACCTCAATCCTGTGTGGAGAAGCAGGGAACGACGAAGGCTTCCCACATCTTCACACTGTGTTGTAGAAAGTCTTGACTTCAACGGCCTTGATTTTATGTAGTTAATGATTTGAATGGATTCGTCTAAAACTTTCCTGAAGGAAACAGGCATTTGTTTCGTGGCTAAAGCGTATCTGTGGAGAGCACAATGACTACTGCTGCAATTATTGGCGGTTTCTTTTATTTTCGTTATTGTTCCGATTGTAGGACCTGTCATAGCTTTTGTACAATCTGTGCACACATCAATGCAATTAGACCATGAAGCTTCGTTAGTCCTAATAAAAAAAATCATCCAATAGACAGAATATTACAGCACCTGTTGTATTGGCAGTTAGTGGTCTGCACAATAAGAGGTCCTCCTCAAAACATCCAGAATATTCATAACGGACAAAAGCCAATAAAATCGCTAATCCTGCAACATCAGTGAATTTATCTAACTGCAGAGAAAATGAATTGTGTTGGATGTGAGGAACAAAGAGTGTCTTTCACATCATTTGACGTGTCAACAATGCGTCTCTTGACAGTATTGTTTGATAATGGCACCGAAGATACAAGCTTTACTACCTTTTCGTCTAGCATGCAAGAAACAATATCATTAACACACGGCCTATGAGATTTTCTGCAATGGTGTGAGCTTTGTCTGTTTTTGGCACTCGATAACTAACCAAGAAATAAGCTTTTAATGAATTTTCATTAATTGTTTTTGCATGAGTTTTCATGCAATGCTGAGAAGCAGGTAGTTCAGCACTCTTCCTTTTGAAAAAATCGATGTCTTTAGCTTGGCAATCCGGGTGAGTACCTTCACAATGAAGGCGCAATTTAACTGGAACCATTGAACTGTTCGGAAGGACTCGCGCACAAATTACACACTGAGCTTTACCCTCCTTTGTCTCCATAAAGCCCATTTCTAAATAGGTTTCGTCGTACTTACGCTTCTTCGTTACTCCACTCCCACAGGATATTGGAATCAATGGAGTACTTGCAGCGTTTTCACGTAATAAATCTGGCTGCGGAGCTTCTTGTGATAGTTCTTCCTTTGGTCGTCCTCCCGCCTCATTCATTTCAACTGGAAACTTCCCTTGTTGTGAAGGCGATGGAGAAACTGCACCCTTCTTCAATGATCCTGACTTCAGCCACAGATGCATGTTAGAAGTAATAAACTGGTCAAAAATCGACTAATGAAATAGGTAGTGCACTGACAAATCAAGTTTAACATTTAATGTTGCCTGGGGCCGCATACGTGCCAGCGAGCGCTGTGATTGGTCGACAGAGCTCGCTCCGCGCATGCGTAAAAGGTTTCAGCGCATCTAGCGTCGTGAGCCGACGCACAAACGACCCCCATATTGTTGCGAAACAGTCGATCAGAGGAGCCGCATTCTCCGGCACTAAACTGTGTATGCGTTCTCACTTAGGAACCACAAAGGCTGCTTGCGAATACGACCTGACTTAAAAATACTCATGGTTTCCACACGAAAAAAAAAGTGATGAATTTGATTTTCACATTTTTGTTCATTAATTTTACTCATTATTTTACACGATTTGGTGAAAGGTGGCCGCGGACCCCCTAGAAACAGACGGTGGACCCCTTAGAGGTCCGCCGACCACACGTTGGGAAGCCCTGTGCTAGAGTTTTGCTAATGTTGACTATGTTTTAGTCTGTTTTATTTTGATAATATTGCCCATTTACATCCCTACCTCCATACATCCTGTTTTGATGCAACTTCTGTGGGCTTTCGCTGTCAGAACTGTATCAGCTAGAATGCGAGTTGCTCCCTTGGCTGTTCTGGTTACTGTGACAGTGTCTGAGCTCATTTTCATACTGTCTGTCCTGTCGAGCACCGTCATCGTGATCGTTTCTACGGAAATGGCTTCTGTCACGATAACTGTTTTGGTCTCCTTAGTGAGAATCGTAAGAATGGTACCTGTTTTGTCGTCTGTGGCTGTCTGTGCGATAGTGAGTTTTGCCACAGTGTTCGTCATTTCCGTGATCGCATGGTGGAAATGAATGTCGCGAAGTCAAGAATTAGATTGCCAAGTTTTCTGGTGACACTGTCGTCGGCGTCTAGCTCCAGTTCTTGTAGCAAATCTTCGAAAGCATCCTGGTCGTCCTTGCAGCTTACTGCTAATACTCTGTGCTGCAAATGTGAAGGTAGTTTTGTTGAGCAAATACGTATCAACAACACAGACGGACTGTACGGGTTTGTGAGGTATTGGTTCATGCGTAACATCTCTTCGAAATAACTGGTGGCTAGAAAACTCGGATTGATCAAAATTGCTCATCATTATTATAGTATGCTTTACTGGATACTGAGTAACAGGCGACCAATACACTGACAGGAAATCGTGGTAAAAATCAGTTTTGCTTTGACAATCTCTGATTACAGACTGATCCTCAGGGGTGTCTCGCTTTCGAGATATCCACACACGAGTTCCAGTTTATGACCTAAAGGCCAATTTGGTAATGGGAACAAAAAACGAGTCAACCAGACCTGGGGACGGATTTCGTTACTGGGGTTTAGAAAAATTTGAACGTACGAAGACTGAGGAAATGCTTGTAATCGAAATTGTTCCGGTGAGAGCCGGAATGTCCACTACTGCGCCTGATGGAAGGCTCGCTGTCATGTCTTGGTGAAAAGTAGCCTACTGTTCCATGGAAAGTCACCAAGACACCACAGACAGGTATATTCACATCAAGTTTCTCATCTTGAGTGTGAATGCATAAAGTCAGTGATGCCATCATTACAACAGTTGTCTTATGTTGTTTATGTTCTCCTTCTGCTGTTGAGTGATTTTTCTCTGACTTTATATAAAACTCTTAAGTGCCTGATATTCTATTTTGCCTAAAAATAGTACATGATGGGTGACATCACAATCATTGTCTGTGTTTGTGGACAAACGTTCCAAGTTTTCCGTCAGATCCTCTACATATGTTGTTAACATACGAAGCTGTTGTTTTTGTTCATCAGTGTTCAGCGTTAATGAATTCCGATGTTCACTAATTCTATCAACGGAGATACTAAGAGGGTCCTGACGTTCTGTGGGTTGCGAGGCTACTGCACTCGGTCCAGTGGTGTTTATTTCTCTGTCGTTGTGTTGTGTAGTTTTTAAATTATTTTGTTGAATTTCAGGGCAGTCTAGCCTAGCCCCAAAGTTCGTAATAACCAGTTATAAGTCATTCCTCATCTCTTGTCCGATTTCTAAAGAAATACACTCCTGGAAATGGAAAAAAGAACACATTGACACCAGTGTGTCAGACCCACCATATTTGCTCCGGACACTGCGAGAGGGCTGTACAAGCAATGATCACACGCACGGCACAGCGGACACACCAGGAACCGCGGTGTTGGCCGTCGAATGGCGCTAGCTGCGCAGCATTTGTGCACCGCCGCCGTCAGTGTCAGCCAGTTTGCCGTGGCATACGGAGCTCCATCGCAGTCTTTAACACTGGTAGCATGCCGCGACAGCGTGGACGTGAACCGTATGTGCAGTTGACGGACTTTGAGCGAGGGCGTATAGTGGGCATGCGGGAGGCCGGGTGGACGTACCGCCGAATTGCTCAACACGTGGGGCGTGAGGTCTCCACAGTACATCGATGTTGTCGCCAGTGGTCGGCGGAAGGTGCACGTGCCCGTCGACCTGGGACCGGACCGCAGCGACGCACGGATGCACGCCAAGACCGTAGGATCCTACGCAGTGCCGTAGGGGACCGCACCGCCACTTCCCAGCAAATTAGGGACACTGTTGCTCCTGGGGTATCGGCGAGGACCATTCGCAACCGTCTCCATGAAGCTGGGCTACGGTCCCGCACACCGTTAGGCCGTCTTCCGCTCACGCCCCAACATCGTGCAGCCCGCCTCCAGTGGTGTCGCGACAGGCGTGAATGGAGGGACGAATGGAGACGTGTCGTCTTCAGCGATGAGAGTCGCTTCTGCCTTGGTGCCAATGATGGTCGTATGCGTGTTTGGCGCCGTGCAGGTGAGCGCCACAATGAGGACTGCATACGACCGAGGCACACAGGGCCAACACCCGGCATCATGGTGTGGGGAGCGATCTCCTACACTGGCCGTATACCACTGGTCAACGTCGAGGGGACACTGAATAGTGCACGGTACATCCAAACCGTCATCGAACCCATCGTTCTACCATTCCTAGACCGGCAAGGGAACTTGCTGTTCCAACAGGACAATGCACGTCCGCATGTATCCCGTGCTACCCAACGTGCTCTAGAAGGTGTAAGTCAACTACCCTGGCCAGCAAGATCTCCGGATCTGTCCCCCATTGAGCATGTTTGGGACTGGATGAAGCGTCGTCTCACGCGGTCTGCACGTCCAGCACGAACGCTGGTCCAACTGAGGCGCCAGGTGGAAATGGCATGGCAAGCCGTTCCACAGGACTACATCCAGCATCTCTACAATCGTCTCCATGGGAGAATAGCAGCCTGCATTGCTGCGAAAGGTGGATATACACTGTACTAGTGCCGACATTGTGCACGCTCTGTTGCCTGTGTCTATGTGCCTGTGGTTCTGTCAGTGTGATCATGTGATGTATCTGACCCCAGGAATGTGTCAATAAAGTTTCCCCTTCCTGGGACAATGAATTCACGGTGTTCTTATTTCAATTTCCAGGAGTGTATTTTGCTGTTTTTCCTCAAATTTCTTGATATGATTACTTATCTCTTATTGTGACTTTCTGTTTTGTTCTAACGTTTTGCCTATATTGTGAAACTATTCTGTATTTTGATCATGTGTTTTATTCATGTTTAATTACAACTCTAAGAAAGTTCGATTTTTCATTTCTGCATTCTCATTTACTGGATTTGTAACGACTGAGTGCTTATAGTCAGCAATAGATGTAGGTTCGTGTACTGTTTGGTTGAAAGAAACGGAAGCAATACCGAACCGACTGTCTCAATAAGTGGATGCTGCGAAATTTAACATGGTTGAGGTGACTTGTTGCTTGCCGATTCGTCATCTGAAATTTCTTCTTCGCTCTTGGAAATTTGTTCTATTAAGTATACTAATAAATAATTCATCAGTGTTGGAAACTTACTTGCGTTGCTGAATTCTGAAGCTAATTATTTAAGTGTAACGACTGTTGTACTTGTACCGTTGCATTAATTATTAAGTCACTTTTTTCTGACGTGGTTTGAGATCTGATAGCATGACAGAATACCTTGTTGCTAGGCATAGTATTGAAATGTAAGACCGCAATTACGAAACAAAATTCCTATTGTAGCTACGTATGCAACAGAAATATCTGTGAAAATTACTACAAGGAAATATTTCATACGATACGTGCTATTATATGCCTACGTGACAAAGATCTTCACAGTCAATATTTATACAAAAAGAGACACAGACACACAAAATACACGTAATGATGAAAATGAAATTATAATAACTGAAGGAGAAAATACAAACGTTAGTTCGTATACACACAGAGCTGATTCGCTTTCGAGAACCTGTGCTGCAATGTAACTACGCAAACATAGAAGAAACAGAGGACAATACAAGGCGAATAGGATCGACATATGTAAGCTTTCTATCAAACTTTACCTGTAAATGAAAACACCGAATAATCTTGAAATTACTGAACTTACTGAAATAATGAAAATTAATGTAATTAAATGCCAAAAGTAACTAATTGTGTACTCGTGAAAACTATTTATCTGAAGTTTACCTTGAACTCAGTACTGAAGTACAGTATGTAAGTTGCGTGACATGAAGTGTAGCTTTTTATTTAAAATGTCCACATAAATAAAATACTGCTCTACTCAAAAGAAAAATTACTGTTTGAGATTACGTACACTGTTCACTGTAACTTACTCTGCTTGCTCATCACAACAACTGACAATTCTACGAACTGTCTCCTTCCCATGGCCGGCAAGTGAAATCTGCCCGAAAAAAAAAATGTAGCTTACCTCAGGCTCAGTATGTTGCTTTGTGTCTGGTGTACTGACGTCTTGAAAGCAAATGGAAATCAGCAAAGGCAGCAGCTGAAGAAGAAAAATTAACTACTCAATATAAAATCTTTTTTTCGTTTCTCAGGAACAGTCTGTGGCTTCGTGTTGCTTAAGGTGCAATACAAACGACAAAATATTGAAAATCTTACAGCCATCAGATGTGACCGAGCGGTTCTAGGCGCTTCAATTCAGAACCGCACTGCTGCTACGATCGCAGGTTCGAATCTTGCCTCGGGCATGGATGTGTGTGATGACCTTAGGTTAGTTAGGTTTAAGTAGTTCTAAGTCTAGGGGACTGATGACCTCAGATGTTAAGTCCCATAGAGCTTAGAGCCATTTGAGTTTTGAAAATCTTCCTAAGAATGATGGAAGAGGGTTTTGCTTTAAAGGAAGTCGTTGTTCAAAAATTGAACTCTGATTATTGCGTAAAACAACTATAGAACGTAAGAAGATCTATAGTGGTTAGGGAGAGAGATAATGTGAATTGTTTAGAGCTGATGTGGTTATAATGGATGTTTAGCCGCACCCGAAATTGTAAGTCCAGATACGCACGCAGGTATGAATGCATGCGGGTTAAGAAACATTTTGGCAGTTCTGGAACATTGATTCAAGATTAATTCCTTTGAGCTTTGTTGTACCGCTTGAAATTTACCTCGTCTCCCAATCGATGTACAATGCTGGCGTGGCGTCGTAGGCTATTCTCTCTTCGTGCGGACTTCTTCTCCGAAAAGGTCCAATTAAAAGTGCAAGTCTTCGTCGCAACGGGATTTAGAGATTCTAGACGTAGCTAGGTAGGAGAATGAAAACTGCGATTTCCGAATGTTATAACTTTTAATCAACACAATACTGGAAGAGTGGAAGTACATATGTCTTTATCGCACCAGCTCAAAACCGCGACAGGCATAGAGATCGTTGAAACAAAAGGAGATACATGAAAAAATTCATACAACAGCTTCGAGTTTTCTGTCAGCTTACTCATACGATGATATCTTTGCCGCATGGGGACGGCATGAAAAAGAATCATTAAATATATATATATTTATGTGTGTAGGCCACTTAAAGAATCTACAGTGACCCTAACACATACGACATTCTCTCAACACAAAAATTACAGACATTCTAATTAATTGCGCTATTTGTGACATAATGAAAACAAAGAGATCAAATTAACACTAATTAGGATGTTATTAGTTCCCTGAGGGACAAAGATCTCTCCCTCAGTTAATAGGTCTCACAAACATTTCATTATTGCGCTTGCATTGGCTACCTTGACAAATTCCCCCAAAAATATTCTCCATCAAAAGAATAAGTAACATATGTTTACAAACAAGTTTTCATCTCGAAGGTGCTCGCTACTGTGTCTGAAATAAGAATGTCCCAGTGCTGCACAACTGACTGGCGAACAGGCAGACTGCAGATTACTTTCAACACAGACTCAATGATATTATTCACTACTCGTGGAGTGCACTCATGCATCTGTGTCCCAGTGCAGTATGAGTGAATTCTTTACAATAGCAGAGCACGTATGAAAACCTTATACTGTAACTAAACCTAACAATATCGCCCTCGCTTTAATGTGCGGGAATTTGGAATAAATATTGTTAGATATTTGGCTCGAGTTTTATAATTAACGGCAAAACGGCGCTCATAGCATTAATATCCAAATTACCAAAAGTATTACAAGATTGAGTCATTATTTTGCAGACGGTGTTGTGTATGAAAATAAGCTCAGTTTTCTCATTATGATCTGCAGTATAAAAAAATTGTCTTTTCTACGGTAACAACACTTACGGTCAAAAGTGCGTTAATGTGCACTATCCAAAGTGCTGTTAATACACTTAACATAGAGTTACAAAGTTCTTACATGAATTTTCTCTCGTAGTACACCTGACTGAAAACTTGTTAACATCCACTGATTATTATCATTCTGTCTATATTTACTGATCATAGGGTTTTCTGTTCTGTTTGCTTCAGGTGTTTGCACTACTGTCGTCTTTACACAGACCAAGAGTAGTTCCCATGTCCAGACTCATCAAACCATTTTTTGTATAAATACTTACAACAATTACATTTTGCACAGCATAGAAATATAACAAAAAAGTAATTACAATTATGCACACATAAGTATCAATCAAATAAGTTCGAACTTTCTTTTCCAGCTCTAACTGAACTGATGAATGTCTTGTAAGTGGTTACACGCTACTTGTACATCATTTAATGGGAAGCGATATGCTTCAAATTACAGTTGTGAGATATTAATTTTTGTTTCCACTTCGTCATAACAATCTCTAAGTTCATGTCGACATTTGGTATTACATCTGTCTTAGTATAATTCATCTGGATTACTTTGTCTGACTGGATATAGATAAGTGATCCATATCCTTTGCAGGTTTTCTGAAATTAAATCATTCCTACTCCACTAAAATCTGTATCCTTAGATGGATAAGTGCTACATAAAAAGGTCACGTCTTCCTCCGTATTACATATAGCCACTCCTTAGTATAAAATCGTACATAAACTTCGTTGTAACGAAGTCATTTTCTTGGGACAATTACTAGGTTCGCGATTTCTTGCAATAATTTCACTCCACAGTCTTCCCAGTACACTGGAATTAATCCAAAAGTTTGTCTATATGTACTGCTTTGTTTGTGCATTGTTTTTAGAACAGCGGTCTGTTAACAAATATTCTTTCTCTGGTTATATTTAAACGTATTGATATGCGCCATAAGTCAATTTAATCGTTAATGGTAACATTTTGTAAAAATAAAAATCTTTATTTTCAGTTAGTGCAATACAAATTACATAACATAATATTCATCGATATCCATAACTTTTAACAATATGTATATTTCACGTTAAACAAATATCTGAAGAAATAAATAATATCGTACAATTAGAGTTATCGGATACTTTACTTCACTTAATTTTTTTAAATTAGTTTTTAGATACTGGGCAATTTGAACTGGATTTTCTGTATGAGGAGCAAGAACGCCTTTCTGCGCGTCAATTATCGCGCTTACTTATTCTTCACACTCCATACCTAATTTTTTAAAAGAAACATGTAATTGCAAGTGTTGCTCACGGATCATCATGAATGAGGCAATACTCTTTAGTTTATGATCGGTAGGATTTACCCGTGGTCTAGGGGTAGCGTCTTTGATTCATAATCAAAACGTCTTCGGTCCCGGGTTCGATCCCCGCCACTGCCCAAATTTTGATAAATAATCAGCAGTGGCGGCCGAAGACTTCCGGCATAAGAAGTTAGCCTCATTCTGCCAACGGCCTTGTCAAAGAGGGCGGAGGAGCGGATAGAGATTCAGGGCACTCTCTTGTCCTAGGGGTGGGAAATTGCCCCTAAAGGCGGAAGAATCAGCAATGATCAACGACATGAGGATGCAGAAGGCAATGGAAACCACTGCATTAAAGACACGTAACGTGTATCCACAGGACGTGCGGCCTGTATTTGAAGAAATGTCATGATGATCTCTCCATTGGCAAAAGATTCCGGAATAGTCCCCCATTCGGATCTCCGGGAGGGGACTGCCAAGGAGGAGGTTACCATGAGAAAAAGATTGAATAATCAACGAAAGGATAACGTTCTACGAGTCGGAGCGTGGAATGTCAGAAGCTTGAACGTGGTAAGGAAAATAGAAAATCTGAAAAGGGAAATGCAAAGGCTCAATATAGATATAGTAGGGGTCAGTGAAGTGAAGTGGAAGGAAGACAAGGATTTCTGGTCAGATGAGTATCGGGTAATATCAACAGCAGCAGAAAATGGTATAACAGGTGTGGGATTCGTTATGAATAGGAAGGCAGGGCAGAGGGTGTGTTACTGTGAACAGTTCAGTGACCGGGTTGTTCTAATCAGAATCGACAGCAGACCAACACCGACAACGATAGTTCAGGTATACATGGCGACGTCGCAAGCTGGAGATGAACAGATAGAGAAAGTGTATGAGGATATTGAAAGGGTAATGCAGTATGTGAAGGGGGACGAAAATCTAATAGTCATGGGCGACTGGAATGCAGTTGTAGGGGAAGGAGTAGAAGAAAAGGTTACAGGAGAATATGGGCTTGGGACAAGAAATGAAAGAGGAGAAAGACTAATTGAGTTCTGTAACAAGTTTCAGCTAGTAATAGCGAATACCCTGTTCAAGAATCACAAGAGGAGGAGGTATACTTGGATAAGGCCGGGAGATACGGGAAGATTTCAATTAGATTACATCATGGTCAGACAGAGATTCCGAAAGCAGATACTGGATTGTAAGGCGTACCCAGGAGCAGATATAAACTCAGATCACAATATAGTAGTGATGAAGAGTAGGCTGAAGACATTAGTCAGGAAGAATCAATAGGCAAAGAAGTGGGATACGGAAGTACTAAGGAATGACGAGATACGTTTGAAGTTCTCTAACGCTATAGTTCTGGCGCTACAGTCTGGAACCGCGCGACCGCTACGGTCGCAGGTTCGAATCCTGCCTCGGGCATGGATGTGTGTGTTGTCCTTAGGTTAGTTAGGTTTAAGTAGTTCTAAGTTCTAGGGGACTTATGACCTCAGCAGTTGAGTCCCATAGTGCTCAGAGCCATTTGAACCAATCTAACGCTATAGATACAGCAATAAGGAATAGCGCAGTAGGCAGTACAGTTGAAGAGGAATGGACATCTCTAAAAAGGGCCATCACAGAAGTTGGGAAGGAAAACATAGGTATAAAGAAGGTAGCTGCGAAGAAACCATGGGTAACAGAAGAAATACTTCAGTTGATTGATGAAAAGAGGAAGTACAAACATGTTCCGGGAAAAGCAGGAATACAGAAATACAAGTCGCTGAGGAATGCAATAAATAGGAAGTGCAGGGAAGTTATGACGAAATGGCTGCAGGAAAAATGTGAAGACGTCGAGAAAGATATGATTGTCGGAAGGACTGACTCAGCATACAGGAAAGTCACAACAACCTTTGGTGACATTAAAAGCAACGGTGGTAACATCAAGAGTGCAACGGGAATTCCACTGTTAAATGCAGATGAGAGAGCTGATAGGTGGAAAGAATACATTGAAAGCCTCTATGAGGGTGAAGATTTGTCTGATGTGATAGAAGAAGAAACAGGAGTCGATTTAGAAGAGACAGGGAATCCAGTATTAGAATCGGAATTTAGAAGAGCTTTGGAGGACTTACGGTCAAATAAGGCATAAGGGATAGATAACATTCCATCAGAATTTCTAAAATCATTGGGGGAAGTGGCAACAAAACGACTATTCACGTTGGTGTGTAGAAAATATGAGTCTGGCGATATACCATCTGACTTTCGGGAAAGCATCATCCACACAATTCCGAAGACGGCAAAGGCTGACAAGTGCGAGAATTATCGCACAATCAGCTAAACAGCTCATGCATCGAAGCTGCTTACAAGAATAATACACAGGTGACGATCAGTTTGGCTTTAGGAAAAGTAAAGGGACGAGAGAGGCAATTCTGACGTTACGGCTAATAATGGAAACAGGGCTAAAGAAAAATCAAGACACTTTCATAGGATTTGTCCACCTGGAAAAAGCGTTCGACAATATGAAATGGTGCAAGCTGTTCCAGATTCTGAAAATAGTAGGGGTAAGCTATAGGGAGAGACGGGTCATATACAATATGTACAACAACCAAAAGGGAATAATAAGAGTGGACGATCAAGAACGAACTGCTCGTATTAAGAAGGGTGTAAGACAAGGCTGTAGCCTTTCGCCCCTACTCTTCAATCTGTACATCGAGGAAGCAATGATGGAAATAAAAGAAAGGTTCAGGAGTGGAATTAAAATACAAGGTGAAAGGATATCAATGATACGATTCGCTGATGACATTGCTATCCTGAGTGAAAGTGAAGAAGAATTAAATGATCTGCTGAACGGAATGAACAGTCTAATGAGTACACAGTATGGTTTGAGAGTAAATCGGAGAAAGACGAAGGTAATGAGAAATAGTAGAAATGAGAACAGCGAGAAACTTAACATCAGCATTGATGGTCACGAAGTCAATGAAGTTAAAGAATTCTTCTACCTAGGCAATAAAATAACCAATGACGGACGGAGCAAGGAGGACATCAAAAGCAGACTCGCTATGGCAAAAAAGGCATTTCTGGCCAAGAGAAGTCTACTAATATCAAATACCGGCCTTAATTTGAGGAAGAAATTTCTGAGGATGTACGTCTGGAGTACAGCATTGTATGGTAGTGAAACATGGATTGTGGGTAAACCGGAACAGAAGAGAATCGAAGCATTTGAGATGTGGTGCTATAGACGAATGTTAAAAATTAGGTGGACTGATAAGGTAAGGAATGAGGAGGTTCTACGCAGAATCGGAGAGGAAAGGAATATGTGGAAAACACTGATAAGGAGAAGGGACAGGCTGATAGGACATCTGCTAAGACATGAGGGAATGACTTCCGTGGTACTAGAGGGAGCTTTAGAGGGCAAAAACTGTAGAGGAAGACAGAGATTGGAATACGTCAAGCAAATAATTGAGGACGTAGGTTGCAAGTGCTACTCTGAGATGAAGACGTTAGCACAGGAAAGGAATTCGTGGCGGGCCGCATCAAACCAGTCAGTAGACTGATGACCAAAAAAAAAAAAAAAAAAAAAAAAAAAAACGATTTAGAGAGTAGGAAATGCATCTTTCTAATTTAGACATTCTGTTTCTGTGCTAGTGCTCATTTGTGGCGGTCGCGTGTGCAGTTTTTTTTCTAACCTGACAACGTCACTGTCATTATAGTCACTTGCCCATGGTTTCAGCAACTATTCTGTCTAGACTCCTGCCATCTATGTTCGTTTTGTAAAAAGCAGCATCTGCCTCGTCCGAGGTTCCAAATGAAATTTTTTTAATTTCTCCTACAAAGTTGACAATGCTTATCTCAGTCTATTTACTAGTCTTGTTAATTGATATAAAAGGGACTTGTTTTTTTAAAATCGTTCTACATTGTGCGCAACATCGTAACTTAGCATATCGTTACAGTCTACCTGCCCATTGTTTAGTTACTCCAGTCTGTCTTTACACTATCGTTCCACTCTTAGCAGTACTCTTCTCATGGCGCGAAAGTTTTCGTCTGATGTCTTCAGATTGACATAGGTTACTGGCTATATCTATGTCACCTTTATGATGATAAAATATTCCTGGGGATGTCTTTATCGTGTGGATCTCCACAATCCTTTCAATCTTTCAGTAAATTTAACAATTGTAGGCCCACCATCCAACGGTGGTAATGTGAATGTACATCATTACAGTCGATTGTACCTTGACAGATATGAAAGTAAAATTCTGATCTTACTCTTTTACATTCTTAACTTCATCTTACAAATATGGCTTCAGTACATTGGCGTGTACTGTCATTTCATGTCTCCGATTCGTTTTTATTACTATGTTAGGGAATTCTAGGCTTATTGTTTCATATGAGCCTCTGACCTGGAAATTCGACATTTTGGATCTACCACGTATGTCTGTTTCATCAAGCAACAACAATTAATCCGCTAGCTGAAATGTTCTGATATGTTCCGTTCTGTTACAATGGATTTTACTCGATTCTTTGGCCTCGTTTATTTTATCTCTTGCTTCAAGCATCTTAGCTTTGAACTGATATACATAATCATCATGATTATATCCTGTTGTTGCTATTTCTTTATTTCCACACAGTGGTCTGCCGTGTCCTTCCTCCATAATTAAGCCCTTCTGCACCTCACTTAGCTCTACTTCCTGGTCTTCACTAATTCATTAGTGACTGTTACCCGTCTTAAAAGCTTTTGCTTTTTCCTTGCCTGCACCCCTTCACGATTTGTCGCATTCTACTTAGTGTATCTGCATTAGATCTGCCTGGCTTGTTTATAATCTCATATGAACATCCTTCTAGTTTTAGTCTCTATAGTAATAAACTTGTGAAGATGTGTTTTACACAAAAAACTCATGCTAGCCTCTTGTGATTTGTTACTGTTGTGAACCTCCTTCCGGACACATATGATCGAAATCGTTTCATTGCGCACACCAATGCTTAATACTTCAGCTCATTGGCTGAATAGTTTCCCTGTGGTATATTCAGTGACCTAGACGTGTTAACTATTCGTAAGTCGCTTCCGATTTTGTCTTGTGATAATATCGCGCCAAGTGCCATTCCACTTGCGTCCATCGTAATAATGAATTGTTCCTGAAAGTCAGGGTACTGAAGTGTGGGAGGACTGGTTAACTTCGCTTTTAGTTCTTCGAATGTCTCTTGCTGTTGGCTTCCCCACTCATAATTTTCGTTTAGTAACTCATCTAAAGGTACTGCAATTTTACTGATATTTTTAGGAACTTTCTGTAGTATCCCACTAAGCCTAAGTAACCTTTTGATTCATTCTTTGACTGTTTTCTTAAATAACAATCTGTTACATTTTAAATGAAACATATCAGAATATTCAATGCACTGTTCTTCCACTTCACCGAGCGAGGTGGCGCAGTGGTTATACACTGGACTCGCATTCGGGAGGACGACGGTTCAATCCCGCGTCCGGCCATCCTGATTTAGGTTTTCCGTGATTTCCCTAAATCGCTCCAGACAAATGCCGGGATGGTTCCTTTCAAAGGGCACGACCGACTTCCTTGCTCGTCCTTCACTAATCCGATGAGACCGATGAGCTCGCTGTCTGGTCTCCTTTCCCAAAACAACCAACCAACCTCCACTTCACATTAATCTTCTTCATTTAGGAGCTCCTTTCGCAAAGTGTCTCCGACCTGCACTATACGATTCTTGTAATCCGGTGCCTGTTCCAGTGACTCTATTGCTGTCGCTACTGTGACTTCCTCACATAAAGATTCAGAAATCAAGCACACTATACTAATATCACTCTCTACCTCATTCATGTTCATCATATTAATACTTGAATTTACCTTCAGTATTTCAAACTAGAGCCTCTGGAATTCATTTAAGACGTCTTCTCTAGGCATTGTTACCTCGTGACATTCCTAAATAATTTCTTGTCTTTCCAATCTCATTCTCGTGACCTAAGTCCTTCTGTTTCATTTGGATCATAACTTCTCCTTTCCTGAACAGGTATCATTCTAAGTGACTCCTCTCTACTGGAATTTTTGTTTTATTCCGTTATTTCCCTTGATAGCACGCCGTCCTTTTAAATTTCTTCGCCATCGCTTTCTTTCTTGGAACTCGTTGATACTATTCTTATCTCCCTGATATCTTTTTAGTAATGCTGTCTGTATGTTATAGCTTTGTATTCCCTCCGTTCTGGTGATACCTTATCTTCCGGCACTGTAAATAACGGATTGCCACAGCCATTCACTGTCATTCGTCTCTGTCTTAGTAAGAAATTCCTAACTACCGGACCATTATATGGGACATTCATTCTGTCCCTTAACATATGGACTGCATGCTCGCCAAACACCTTTCCGGCTATTCTTAAATTCATTGTCGCTGGCATCAGCGTGTTCGTTGTACCATCCTATACCGCTTTTAACCCCCGTACCGCCTGCTTCTTTAGTGGCATTTCTGTGGTTATTGCTTCTTACTTGAACGGACTGAAATGAGCTTATGTATGTATTAAAAATTCAGTTCTTTACCAACTGCCCTGCAACAAATCGTCATAAGGTTATTTTTTGTGTCGCAGCCTGCTACCCTACCGTTCGGCCATTTAAAGATGGCTACGTGAAAACACTGCCCTTACAACCTGTTACCTTTACCGCCATTTTACCTGAAATCTTTCTTGTTTTTTCTCTATACTGGTCTGCTGTTTGCTCATATTTTGTGCATCTATAACATATGGGAGTTCGACAGACTTTTACCTTGTGTCCACGCCTCTGGCATTTTCCACGTATATTTAGCCCCACTTCGCATCCGTATGTCCTGGCTCATCACTATGATAACAATAACTTTCGAACTTCCATACTCTGCCCTGATGAGTGTGTGTACCCACCTTATTTTGATATTGTGGCGGCTGTGTTAGGCTACATGCCCCTCTCTACCACAGGTATAACGTTCCACATGTTTTGGTTGCTGCTTACTGTCATTCTGCCAATATATCTTCATGAAAGCTGGATTTTTCTCTTTCACTGTACGATCGCACTGTCTTCTTGATGGTCATTCCCACGGTTCAATCTACGTTAATGTTTTCGCCTTGATTGCGTATAATCGTGTGTATGGTCTCATTGCCAAACGCTTAGGTCATAATCTAATTCTATGGCTCCCTTTAACTGCTCCCTGTCCATTACTCCCGTCACAGCAACCGTACACGATTTCTAAACATCCTACAACTATAGAAATCCATAGTTCTTTTGTCTGAATAGTTACCCTCTAAGATGTTTCTCACTTTAGACCAAGTATTCATATTGTCCCTTACTAACAATTTTGGTCCATCATCTTAGGTTATTTTAGATTAAACATACTGAAATAATAATTTTACATTCTCAGACTTCACTACATCAGAAGCGACATTCGTATTTTCAATGATAACTAACGAATTCTCAGCACTCATACGAAGGCTATCGCTAGCTGGAGGACGTCATTTATTACAGACCGAGGGACCTTATTCTTAATTCGTTGCTCTGAATTGCCTGTTCCGGTATCTGCTCCCCCTATCCTTCTGCTGAGCTGCCGGGCTGTGCCACCCGCACCATTCAGTCTGCTGGGCTCTGAGGCATCTTGGCCACTGCTTCTCGTGATCTTGGCTGCTGTTACTCGTAAGGGTTTCTTCTTCTTGTGGTGAGGCTCGGTGACACAACTGCTATAATTTGTTTTCCTCCTTCCTAAGCTTCTTTCATTAGTCGCCTCATAACAATTTGTTAACACCCACACACACCCCACACTCCCGACAATGAATTTTTATGTCGCGTCCTAGCGTAGGTTCCCCACCCCCGCGTGGTTCTGTGGCTCAGACTGGACGTTAACTACGTTGTGGGTTTAGTTTGATTTGCTTTGTTATGAACCGTTACAGAGGAGATGAGAAGGACAAAATCTCCTTGGTTGGGAAGAGGTGGGGCTAGGTTACAGGCGACTGGTACTTCCTGTGGATAGGCAGGGAAGGTTTGCTGAAGTAACAACTTATCGCTCTTCCTTTAATCAATTTATTGTTCTTACAAACGTATTTACTTAGTAACTTGTTGGACCAAAACCAATTATGAGAATGTCAGATGTTTCCAATAATTACTAGAAAGGACCTCTATCAGAGATGACTGCTTGTCTGTCACTCAGTCTACTAACTACTGGCCAACTGACTTAACCAATCAAACATAAACACTGTGAACTGCTTCACTAGTAATCATGAGCCACTTTGCCTACCGTACAAGAGACAAGAAGCGAGCAGGAACATTTTATGTTCAGAATTATTCCAGTGAATATTGTAAAATCCCACTTAGCTGGCAGCTACTTTGTGACCACCAGACTCTGTCATTTTGTCTTCTCGTAGTCGACGTGGTTAGTGCGCCATCAGGGCTGCTATGGGGGATCACTGCCCTCTGGGTTCTCGGTACTGAACCTGAATACTTACTCACTGCTACAAGAGTCTTTCTAATCGTCATGAATTGATTATGGTTGTACACTGGCCTCTTCTGTCTCCTTCTGGAATATTTCTTTAAGCCCTTCCCTCAATAAGTCGTCACCTCAATGTTTGACGGTCTCCCTAAATCGTACAGGTGTTCTTCCGTAAATGTACTAGGTGTTCTTCCATTATGCACGTGGAAAGTTTCGTATTGTTTCATTGACATCGAACATTGGCGTGTTTGGTAAGGTATCAAGTGTACTACTTTATGGCATGTTTTCTCAGCCTGAAAAAAGTAAACAATCCCCAGCTGCTTTGGAAAGCATCTGAGCCCAATATCATGTTTGGTTTTGCTCTGTCATACATGCGGGCCATCTTGAACTCAAAACCCAGCTCACTTTTCTCCTTGCGATCTGAAATGTAGTAAAATTTGGTTAACTTTTCCAGGGTCACAACATAAGGTATTTTTTACATCCTTGTCCGCATAGCACACATTTACACTCTTCACTCGGTTTGTGAAATTTGTTGTTGATCCTTTTGATAAAACCAGTGTGCGCCCTAAAACCACAAAAAAAAAAAAAACAGTGTGCCGCGCGACTTGTTGTTGCATGCTCCTGCATCCTACATTCTCTGGTCCAGCGGGCATCAAACATCGCTGGCGTGTTACAGAACGCCAGGCCCGACTCCTTCTTCTTCCAGCCCACGGTGTTAACCGGTTCGTGGAGTGATCCTTCGCTAGGTAGTCAGTGTTGTAATCTCATGCCCACTATGGAAAAAAAAATGGAAATGAGTGTACGGCATTGTGGGGTGGGAGTCCCCCATTCTGGGAAGTTCGGCCGACGAGGGCAAGCACTGTGAACCGTGATTTATTTTCAAACAATGTTCTTAAGAATTTATTTTATTTACTAGCAATTCATCAAGAACATTAACACATTTAATCACACTATGTAAGCATGTAAGTAGTTGCCAGGGAGTAACTGATAAAATCAGAACAAAAATCCTTTTAACAAATGGGAATTTTATACACTTTAATAGTGCCTAAAATCATTTTTTTTTAAAAGAAACAGATTTAAAATTATAATCAGAAAGCACCCTCTAAATATCAAAGCTACAATTTATTCAGAGGCAGAAAAAACAGTTTTGACTGTATGAGCTTTCGGGCAGAGAACCTTGCCGCTCCCTTTTTGACACAGCCGTAGTTACGACCGCTCAAAACAGCCTCTGAAAGACTACACTGGTGCAAATCTGCAACATACCAGATAACTTTAAACTAAGAGTTTTAACAATTTACACAAGCACACAAACTATACTCCCCCCGTAGGAGGGGTGGGAATGGTACAAAGCACTAACAATTAAAATATCAACCTTGCCACCGAAGATGCAACTTGATTTTAACTTCTAAGAAAAGTCTTACGGTGAGAGGGTGACAACTTTATATACTAAAATGATCATTAAATAAAAGCCCATGAAATCTTATATAAAATTCTACAAGATGCTCTACAGTACATAAATACCGCCTCTCGAGATCATAGGCAATAATATAAAAGTTTCCAAAGATCAAAACATATTTTAGGTATTAGGCCGTTACACTCCAAACAATAAATTCGTTAACACACCAAATCCGACAAACATGACAGAGGCAGCTACAAACGTACGGTAGACTGATACGGAGATTACCGAACAAACCGAACCGCAGGTTGCTCTGACCCGCCCCTACTCCACAAGGGAAAAACGGACCACCCAATTTATAAACGACCTCCTTCCCGCGGGTGGGCAAACGGAGAAGAATGGTGCGACGACCTCAAAGCAAACGGCTGGTGACCTCACCAAAAAAACAAGTAGAATTTAACAAGAGTAAATCAAACACGATATCACCAATCACTTAACTTCTAATACAGCGATTTCTGAAGAAGACCTGGCGCAGCACCCCCAAATCGCTCTCCCGAACCGTCCGCTGCCAGCCGCTTCAAGGGACGCAGGAAGGCGCGCCGATCTCCCGTCTCACGGCGTCGCAGCTCGCACCGGCCAGACTGATGTCGTGGGTTGACTCCTGTTGCTCTCGTGCCGACCGCGAAGCCACTACCCCTCGCTATACGGCGCGGTCCACTGGACTCACGTGGCGGCCTCACATGCGCCGACGCTCAAGGCGGACCTCTTGTGTCTCAGTGCGCGACCGACCAACCGATCGGTCCAACCGCCAATGACCATTGCCTGAGCAACTCGAGCAGACTGGAGGCCTAACGCGCAGACTCAGATGCAGGAACTAAGCCCCGACCGGGCGACAACTCGCTGAGTTCTCTTACTGGTGGAGTGGAAAGACTCTCATATTGCCAGCTTTAAAGGTTGATCCGAACGACAGACATTGTAGCACTCCGTACGACAGACAGACACTAGCTGCCTAACAAATGCGGACGAGAGACAGACTAGCAAGCTGGGGACTAGAGACTGACCCCGACTGACCGACTGGCAAGCTCGTAGCGCCCCTTAAATGCGCGTGAACAGGCAACCTTTCCCCTTTCCCACCAGGAGACACCAAAGCTGCGATTGCCACAGCGGCGCCACAGCCAGAAACGAAGGGCGACTGATTCGCACTACGCGTTGCGGCGTGCTCTTCAAAGCAGCAGTTTTTACCACGGCTCATACTTACTGCATTTGACACCACTTTGTTGACTTTTCCGTCGGAGATGGGGATGAAATTATGGTGACAGCACAACACCCAGTCCCTGAGGGGAGAAAATTTCCTGCCCCAGCCGGGAATCGAACCCGGGCCCCTTGGTGCGGCATTCCGCAGCGCTGGCCACTTTTTTTTTTTAAATTAGGACCTGAAGGAGGGGTCGGTGGGAAAGAGGGGCAGGGGTTGTCTTCCGAGGCCATGCCTCCATGTCGCGCTCACTCCCTCCCAGACCCAGGGAAGGAAAGGGGTTCGACAGGATCAAGAGAACTTCATTGGATCAACGAAACTTGTCTAGCTTGAAAGGGGAAACCAGATGGCGCTATGGTTGGTCCTCTAGATGGCCCTCCAATAGGTCAAACGGATATCAACTCCGTTTTTTTAGATAGCAACCCCCATTTTTTATTACATATTCGTGTAGTACGTAAGGAAGTATGAATTAGTTGGACCACTTTTTTTGCTTTGTGATGGATGGCGCTGTAATAGTCACAAACATATGGCTCGGTATTTTAGACGAACAGTTGGTAACAGGTAGGTTTTTTGAAAATTTTATTTCGGTTGTTCCAATGTGATACATGTACCTTTGTGAACTTAACATTTCTGAGAACGCGTGCTGTTACACCGTGATTACTTGTAAATGCCACATTAATGCAATAAATGCTCAAAATGATGTCCGTCAACCTCAATGAATTTGGCAATACGTGTAACGACATTCCTCTCAACAGCGAGTAGTTCGCCTTCCGTAATGTTCGCACATGCATTGACAATGCGCTGACGCATGTTGTCAGGCGTTGTAGGTAGATCACGATAGCAAATATCCTTCAACCTTCCCCACAGAAAGAAATCCTGTGACGTCAGATCCAGTGAACGTGCGGGCCACGGTATGGTGCTTCGACGACCAATCCACCTGTCGCGAAATATGCTATTCAATACCGCTTCAACCGCACGCGAGCTATGTGCCGGACATCCATCATGTTGGAAGTATATCGCTATTCTGTCATGCAGTGAAACATCTTGTAGTAACATCGGTAGAACATTACGTAGGAAATCAGCATACATTGCACCATTTAGATTGCCATCGATAAAATGGGGGCCAATTATCCTTCCTCCCATAGTGTCGCACCATACATTAACCCGCCGAGGTCGCTGATGTTCCACTTGACGCATCCATCGTGGATTTTCCGTTGCACAATAGTGCATATTGCGTCGGTTTACGTTACCGCTGTTGGTGAATGACGGTTCGTCGCTAAATAGAACGCGTGCAAAAAATCTGTAATCGTCCGTAATTTTTGTGCCAACTGGCAGAACTGCACACGACGTTCAAAGTCGTCGCCATGCAATTCCTAGTGCACAGAAATAAGGTAGGGGTGCAATCGATGTTGATGTAGCATTCTCAACACCGACGTTTTTGAGATTCCCGATTCTTGCACAATTTGGCCAGCCCGGGTGGCCGAGCGGTTCTAGGCGCTACAGTCTGGATCCGCGCGACCGCTACGGTCGCAGGTTCGAATCCTGCCTCGGGTATGGATGTGTGTGATGTCCTTAGGTTAGTTAGGTTTAAGTAGTTCTAAGTTCTAGGGGACTGATGACCTCAGAATTTAAATCCCATAGTGCTCACTTGGATAATGTCGTCCAGGATATCGAGTAGCATACATAGCACACGCCCGTTGGGTATTTTGATCACAATCGACATTTATCGACACGATATCGAACTTTTCTGCAGTTGGTAAACGGTCCGTTTTAACACGGGTAATGTATCGTGCAGCAAATACCGTCCGGACCGGCGGAGTGTTACGTGATACCACGTACTTATACGTTTGTGACTATTACAGCGCCATCCATCACAAAGCGAAAAAAGTGGTCCAACTGAAACATTCATATTTCTTTACGTACTACACGTATATGTAATAAAAATGGAGGTTCCTATTTCAAAAAACGCAGTTGATATCCGTTTGACCTATGGCAGCGCCATCTAGCGGGCAATCTGGTTTCCCCCTTCAAGCTAGACGAGTTTCGTTCGTTGTAGTTTTTTCGTTTGAGCTTATTTCGTGAGACATTTGGCCCGGTCACTATCAATGGACCACCCTATACATATATAGTTCTTTTCCATAAATTTATTTTTATAGTTTTGATCTTTTTTTATTTTTGTTTTCTTATTTTTAACTAAATCCTACAACCGCCACCACACTTGCGAGTCGTCTTCGTGTAATGAATGTGAGGGGGACTCCACCTAAACCGTTTCCTCTGAGGATCACGTGTGCCGTGAATAATTTTCAAGTGTTCCTTCTAGTACTCGAAACACCAAAATGGGCAGGAGGATCCTCAAATAATGCGCCTAAATAATTCGATAGTCGTGTGCGGTACAATGCGTGGTGGCGAAACGCCTCTTGAATCGTCGTCAGGTGGACCCACAAGTCCTGACCGTTTTCGGGCGCGGCTTGCAAAATATAATACAGCGCTATGCCCTTCAGCCAGCTGACGGCGTTCGTTCTGGTAGCGAGAAAGTAAACGGTATCTGGGTGTAGGAGTTCGTCCAACGTCATAGACACAACAGGAGCGCCAGCATACGTTGTACAAAATCACAGCAGCTGCTTGTCACAGCACATGTCAGGTGGTGCGCGTCCGAATCGACAACTGCATAGTGCGGACACAAAGGGTCGTCAGCGAGATATGTGGAATGGAGGCGCTGCGTGTGGCTAATTTGCCGTTCACCACCACATACCAAAGAAAGCTCAACGTTCATTTCGAAAACAGGCAGCTAAACCATAATAATCGCCCCAGATATCTAGGCGTCACCTTTGACAGAACCCTAACATTCAAGGAACACCTACGTAATACAGCCGCAAAACTTAAAACTCGAAATAATATCATACAGAAGCTATGTGGGACCACGTGGGGCTCTTCCGCGGCTGTACTGAGATCTTCGGCTCTGGGACTTGTCTACACAACAGCAGAATATGCCGCACCGGTATGGCTAAACAGTAAACACACAGGCTTGATCGATGCTCAACTAAACTACACAATGAGGATGATATCAGGAACAATAAAGCCAACGCCTTTACACTGGCTACCTATACTGAGCAACATTCCCCCACCGGACCTGCGCAGAGAGAACGCTCTCTTACGCGAGTGCTGAACAACGAGAAACTGCCAATCCATAACGATGGTTCAAATGGCTCTGAGCACTATGGGACTTAACATCTATGGTCATCAGTCCCCTAGAACTTAGAACTACTTAAACCTAACTAACCTAAGGACATCACACAACACCCAGCCATCACGAGGCAGAGAAAATCCCTGACCCCGCCGGGAATCGAACCCGGGAACCCGGGCGTGGGAAGCGAGAACGCTACCGCACGACCACGAGATGCGGGCCCATAACGATGTTCCTGCCCTGGAGATGAACAGATTGCGCTCAAGACACCCCTCTTTAAAAAAGGCAAAAAACACGCATCCTCTCAACCCGGATTATGACAACCTCTGGAAAATGCGGTGGAGAGAATCTGTGCCCCAAAACCTGCAGAACATGCCATGCATCAATGTCCAACCACCAGGATTCAATTTGCCAAGGAAAACTTGGACGACCCTGAATCGAATTCGGACAAATAACGGCAGATGTGCAGACAGCCTCCACAGGTGGGGTAAAATCACCACCCCGAGATGTGACTGCGGTGCGGACCGGCAGACGATTCGTCACAACGTGGAAGATTGCCCTCTGAGACGTTTTGCAGGAGACCCCAATGAGTTTCTGACCGCGACTGAAAGTGCAATAGACTATGTCACAAATCTGGATGTTTGTTTGTGAACTTTTGTTTGTTATATACACTATTTTTAAACACTTTTATATCTACAACTATATGTTACACACTGTGACTACTCTTTATTTCTGTGTCTTATGATTTTTATGTCTTTTCTATATGATGTGTTATATGCCATAAGCTAAATAAATAAACCACAAGGAACGAGCGTACGCGGCAGGTATGGGGTTCGCCACACCCTTGTCCAGCGGATGGTTGGGTGTTGTTGTCCGACATTGTTACGGGGTTGTAGTGCCTGATAGATGCGGCAGTCATCTGTCGAGCTCGGCGCTCTCGTCGTCGGTAGATCCTCGGTCGTGTAGCTTAGTTCGACCTCGAAATCGCGGATGTGGGCAAGAGAAGGAGCTACAGGTATGTGGCCCACGGCGACCGGTGGACGAAGATCTGGCAGCGCGACGATCAGTAGCAGCGCCCCCGTCAAGCTATTGTTGGCCGCGGCCCATGCTAGCCGCATCGTCAGTGTGTACAATGCCCACGCGCGGTTGGGGACGTGAGTCAACCCCAGGCCCCCTGCCAAAGGAGGCTTCGTTAAAGTAGTGAAGATATGACCTGCACTCACAAATAGTCCGTACGTCGCCTGGAATCTGTGGGCCATGGAGACTGTCAGAGGAAGAATGTGTGCAAAATAATTAAATTTGGACGCTAGGTAAGCGTAGACGTAACGCGTTCAGAGAATCATATCCATATTGCGGAATCTGCTATCATAGAGCAGCGCCAGTGTCCTTTGTAGTAGCCGGCGATATGTGGCTGTTGCAGTTCGGCGAACTGTACTGGAGAACTGCACTCCCAGTGCTTTCAGTGAGGGAACCTTTCGGAAGGGCATATCTGTTGGGTGTAGAAGGTCTCTCCCGACATCCACATACGTCGTCTTGCGCATGTTGAAGACGCTGCCCGATACCGCGCCGTAGCGGCACAACCACTGAACCTTCGCTTGGATTTCGTCGGCCGACCGCGCCAAGAACACCACGTCATCTGCGAAGGCAGCACGTCGGAAGGTCATGTCTCGAATGCAGATGCCTTCCAGTCGTTGGCTAAGACCTTACAGTGCATGTTCGAGGGCCGCCGCGAATAAGGCTCCTGATAAAGGGCTTCCCTGTCGCACAGACCGTCCAAGAGTGATCAGTCTGCTGGCCATTGATCATCATCCGGGAGCGCGCCCCTTGGATTGAGCGTAAGATCATGCTTGCTGACGACTGCGAGGGGCCCACGTGTTCGAGCACGGCGCGAAGGGAACTGTAGTCGGTACGATCAAAGGCGTGATCAAAATCTGGGGTGGCCGATCGGTTCTAGGCGCTCCAGTCTGCAACCGCTCGGGCATGGATGTGTGTGATGTCCTTAGGTTAGTTAGGTTTAAGTAGTTCTTAGTTCTAGGGGACTGATGACCTCAGAAGTTAAGGCCCATAGCGCTCAGAGCAATTTGAACCATTTCAAAATCGACGGCGACCTCAGAGGTTGCAGGCCGCTGCCAGGGCCGTGACGTCACGGTAGACGCCAGGTGCCCTGTGGATGTTATTGTCACCGCCTAAACACGTCGGGTCAGGATGGATCATGTGTCCGATGGTGGTCTGAAGTCGTGCGCGGAGGATACGGGCGAGAATTTTATAATCCGCGTTCAGGAGCTTAAGAGGACGATAGACGTGACAACGGTGAGAAGCGCTCGGTTTGGGAACTGGTATCGTGATGCCTTCCAGGAAATCTGTTGGGACGGTGGAATCGTCGTGGAGGTGGTCTTGAAACATCTGAATTCACTGAGCGCCCACCAGGGGATAGAAAGCACAGTAGAATTCATTTGGTAAGCCGTCTGGGTCCGGTGACTTGTCGGGGTGAAGCGTGCCAAGGCCGCTGTTAAGTCTTCAGCAGGGCATCGTCCTGAGCGACTACTCTGGGGTCAGGCAGACCGCACAGGATGTCTTCGTACTCGCGAACAGTCTGTGGGTCCTCGGCGTAAAACGACCTGTAATACTGGACGAATGCCGCAGCGATGGCACACTGCGAGTGGACGCGTACAACCTCTACTTCCGCTACTGATGTTGTGGTGGCGTCTCTGATAACGTGATATACGGATGCCATTTCGGTGGGGATGGTACCCTGCACTGTCGCCCGGTCTCCGGCTCCCTCAAGCTATTCCGTGCTGAGACGGAGTGGGCGTTGTTTCAGACGATTAACCGCTGTTCACGTGATGGTGGCTGTGTCATGAGTTATCTCAGGGCAGTGCAATAAAATTCTGTCATCGCCCTACGCCATATCCCAAGAGTTTCCGTCGGAGGGCATTCTTGGTGCGGTCGAGCCACCAAAGTGGAAGGATGTGCATGCAAGCTCTGGAGGCAGCGGTCCCATGTAGCAGCGATCTACTGCCGACATGCGACGTTGTACAGATAGGAAACGCTCAGCGTCCATGGGCCAAAGCTGCGATATGTCAGCTGTTGGGGGAGAGTGAACAGACGTACGCCAAATGGTCGATGGCTTTCGGCCACAGTTCTGCGTCCCTTGTCGCGGCGCGGATTCCTCGTGAGATGTATATCGGGTCGAGGCGTCTGGCAGATTGATCGTTGAAGGAGGTGCCACGTGTCGTGTAGCGCCAGATCTTGCACTAGTGCTCATAGTGCTGGGCATGTAGAGTAGTGAGGTGTTTGGTCTGCTGGATCCAAGACGCTACTAAAATCGCCGCCTATGATGTAGTGGTCCGTATTCCCATTCACGAGTGGAGCAATTTCGTCGGAATAAAAGGTGACCCTTTCTCTGCTACAAGATGACCTGAACGGCACCTAAACATTGACAATGCGGATTGCTCCAACCGTGATGGCAACACCTCGTGCAGATGGCAGATACATAACTTCCGATGCCGCCTCGATGCCATCGCGTAATAGGATGGCGGTTCCACCGGCACCACTGCTTTATGGGATGCTGTAGGATCTGTATCCATAAATGTTGAATTTCAGCTTTTTATGAACTTCTTGAAGGAGGGTGATATCCAGATATTTCGGTGATAATGGGCCATCTTGGCTACCCTTCCTTCGCGGCAAGTATCTTCACTGTGGCCGTCTGCGGGGGTTAGGCTCTCCCCAGTCCCGTGTGGTGAAGGAGTGTCTGATGAGTCTTCTGCCTCCATTTCAGCAGTCCCATCAGTGAGCGGGTAAGGGTTCGCTGACGCTGCGTCGTCATGGGCGTTGTGCTCCATCACCTGGTCTCTGTCCTGAGGGGCTTGAGTCATGGGGACGTCTGGGCTGGCTGAGGCCACCGTCCTGTTCGTGGTGTCGGATGCCTGCCTTGGGGTGGAGCTGGTAGATTCCGCTGACAACGACGCGTCAGAGACGGCGTAGGCAGCGTGCACCCTGTCTCCGGCCTGTCGGTTGTCTTCCGTCGAGAGGCGTCGTTCCTCACGACGCTTCGGCGACCATTGTTTCCGCGTCCGTGTGCCCGCTCCCGTCGAAGGGCTGGGGTAAGAACCTTCGGCCATGCGGCTGGCGTCCTGAACCGACGCCTCCGATACGACGGCGGTAGTGCTGGTGCTGATGGTGGTTGCGGCTGTTGTGTCTTTCAAGGGCGTCTCGCCGTGCGGCTCCGCAGTCACGACGTCGCCAGCGGCTGAGCTCGCGGGCGCCTTGGACTGCAGCATGGGCGCGGCATATGTGCACACCGGCCCCACCTCTTCCACGTACGTAAGGGCGGTATTACACTATCAAATTTCTTTGTCAAAGATTTGATCAAAGATGTGATCAAATATTTCGTCAAATATATTTGACAAAGATCTTTGACGTAGCGCTAGAAGGGGTATTACACTGTCATCATATTTTTCGTCAAAGTTCAATATGGCTGACAACAAGTTGTTATGACGCGCAGCAGTTGCATGTACCACAATTGCACTGTGTGCATATGCGGAAGAGAAGCGGGGGGAGGGAAAGAAGGAAACATACCTGGGTGAAGCCGTGGGTTTTACGACGACACGATAAAAGCATTCAACAAAACTTGTTACGTCAGCTTATAGTGAAGGATGTCAAGTCGTACATCAGTTACTTAAGAATGGATACATACATTTCTGTATGTGCTCAATGAAGTGTATCCTCATATCACAAAGCACAATATTCACTTAAGAACTGCTACATCTGCAGAAGACGGGCTCACTGTATCACTCCGATTCCTTGCTACAGGAGAGCGTTAGGTTAGGTCAGGCCTCCAATCTTCGTAATCTATTTTTGTTGTAAAGCGCCTCATCAGCTTCAGCATCTCTATTAATTTTGTAGTTGTCGGCACACACCAATTGTATTTACCCGCAATGTTTATAAAAACACTACGGACGACAGAATGCAGCGATGCTAGCGCTCCATGTGGTAACATGTTACATTGCAGTGAACAGAAGACAAGCGACTTCTTTGATCAAATCTACAGCGAAGCCCTAGATTTGATCAAATATTGGACGACATTTAATAAAGTTCCCTATTATACCATCAAATATCTTTGACAAAGATATTGGACAAAGATTTTTGACAAAGAAATTTGATAGTGTAATACCGGCCTAAGTGGTAATGCGGTTGGCACAGCTTTCTGTACTGATTACGCACGTGGTACCTGGACAAGGCAGCGCTGGAGGCAGTTGGATCTGACGTGGCCCTCCTGTGCACAACCGGCACACGTCCGCGGTTGCCCGTCGTAAATAATGATGGCTCGGCAACCTCCGATGAACACGTGCGACGGCTCGTCTTTGGGGAGTTCGATGCGTACCTGTCGGAAGCCATTGAGCACGTGATAGATTTCTCTCCTGTGTAGCTGAGGACCGTTTCATATGGCCGCAACGCGTCAGTAACGAGCGCTGCAGGGACTTCGAATGGCAGTTCGAATATCCGCACCGGGCGCACACCCATAGCCGCGTTGTCCACGGTTACCGTGCTTACGTTACCCTCAGAGTGTCGAAAGTGGTAGCCATTGGTGGATCGTCGCACTGGGTTGTCACCAGCCTCTTCGTTCCTCATCTTGAGATAGACTGTACTGGAAGTGATAGGTGTTTACCTATCAGCTCGTGGGGATCGACATGCACGTCGTCTCTCAGAAACCGTTCGATTTCATAAGCATTTGGACGCTCGTAGGAATCGTTGAACGTGAGTTTTATCGCCGCCTGGTGGTAAGAGAACGCCTTATCTAGTGAGAGCTCTAAATTACAACAGCGAATGCAGTATCTCTCGCAGCGAGTAACCAAACACGTGCGTAGTGCTGCCGACGTGTTCATTATTAAGTCCGAATGTTGCTGTTTCTCCAACCGTTTTCTATATCATGAACATAGTCTTGACTTTTTCTATTCTTTTCACATATCAGGTTTTTCCCATATGATCTCTCTACCACATGCTACGACTGGCGCGAGTGTCGCTTCGAACAGTGTCATTGCTATATTTGTCGGCAGGACCTGAGAGAAACCGACGTCGCATATCCTCGGGAAACGGAAGCTTATGCATGGCAAACGTAATATACAGATCATGATTATTCCACTCAAGTTTGTTTCTAGGTCTTTAGCAAGCAACGGATGTCCTGAGACATGCAGCAAGAGAAAGCTATGTAAACTGGCCGTCCACTGCTTCAAGAAATTTAAATCAGTGTAATTAATTTCAAAGTAATGAGGTTTAACATGACTTCACCACGATCGCTCAGTCAGCGTTCTTGAGTGGCCTGACATGTACAGGACGCCCTGTCTTGACCATCTACGGTCAGTTTTCTTATGGTGCTGTGGCATCACCACTATCGTGGTGAAAATGTGAGTGGTGACTACTTTAGGACAGAAACTTTGATGGACAAAGGAACTGAAAATATAGCGGATCAGAATAGCAGCCATCACTGGGAAAGTGGTGGTGCAGTACTTAGCACTCTGGACTCGCTTTCGGGAGGACGACGTTTCAAATTCGCGTCCAGCTATCCACATTTAGATTTTCCGTGATTTCCCTGAACCGCTCCAGGCAAATGCCGGGTGGCTTGCTTTGAAATGGCACGGCCAATTTGTTTCCCAATCCTTATAACGTTCCGAACATCTGCTCCGTTTGTAATGACCTCTATGTTGACGGGACGTTGAACCATAACCAGGAAAGACAGTTCAGTGATACTAGCAGCAAGCGACGTGAGCAGCTAAGGTCAGAGACACTGCAACACTGTACGTCCTCCTTGCGTTCTTGCCTACAGACGTCCAATGTGTGCCCGAGTGTAAACTCTAACTGCACCCGCTACCCCCGCGCCCGAGGCCCTGCTTCTCGGGAACAAAGACAATAGCTCTGCCACTCTGGCCAGATAGCCATTTTGCTTTGCTTGGTAATACCAAATGGTTCAAATGGCTCTGAGCACTATGGGACTCAACTGCTGAGGTCATTAGTCCCCTAGAACTTAGAACTAGTTAAACCTAACTAACCTAAGGACATCACAAACAGCCATGCCCGAGGCAGGATTCGAACCTGCGACCGTAGCGGTCTTGCGGTTCCAGACTGCAGCGCCTTTAACCGCACGGCCACTTCGGACGGCTGGTAATACCACCTTTCCCTGCAACTTGGTCATGTTTATCCTACCTACGACCATTTTCCTACAGTACAGAAATTTATCCAACACATGCTGTCCATCTTTTTTCGTTTCACGACAATATGGTAGGAAGAAATAGGTATTCTCTGGCTGATCGCTTTTCTTATGATTTGAATTGAACAACATATCAAATAAGAATCTTTTACATTACTGAAAACATCGTATAGTATGTGTACGCAGTTATGTACAAGATCTTGTTCAAATCCGCAATGTTCAACAATAAAACAGTGCTAAATTCTGCAAGCTTTTTTGAGAAAAAATGTCGCCCACTGAAAAGTACTGAACAATAAACAGAAGTTAGAGCTTGGTGAATGGGAAGAGTCCAATACTGTCCTGGTTTCAGATCTGGAACGAGAGAGGCAAATCAGTATAGACTGCCTGTCCAAAAAGGTCCGAGACCGATTTTATTCCAGCGATATAGGCGACGCCTGCGCGTTAACTACAGTGGCAGCTTGAACTGTAAACCATAGACGTGCATTATTCCACCAGTCAGTTGTCAGCAGGCAGTTTTAAGATATGAACGTTCGGCCATCGCGCTTCTGCGTTCTTGCGTCACATCTCCGATTCCAATGTTCACGACATATTCTGGAGAAGAAAAAAGTGTGTGCAAAGTTTGTCCCGGAAATCTCGGTTCCCGAGCAAAGACGACGATTCGTGGGTGACTGCTCTGATTGATTGAAGTAATGAAGTCGGGTAGTAACTTCCTGTAATATATATCGAGGGAAGAGACTCGGTAACATTAATCCGACACGACTCGGAGACGCGCGCCGACCGGCTTAGGGCCTTCACAGTGAACCGCCAAACCGACAGAAAGGCTGCAACTATGGACAACAATGTATACACGTGTGGCCCTGCGCTGCCGGCTTTCCAGGGCCGGCGCGGAGGGCGCGGGTAGAGAGAGTAGGGAGAGAGTGGCCACCCAGACGATACGGCGGCCGTTTTTCTGCCCAACTGTGGGCGGGACTTTTGAATGGCCAGTAGTGGAGTAGTGGAGAACATACTCACCGATTCAAAAGCACAAGACAATATGGCGAAATCATTCGTTAAATGCCTTTCTATACAGCTATAATATACTCTTAGTAGCCTACTACGTACAGCACAGGAAAATTTGATACAGTGGCTGTAAAAATTATTCGTTACTTGCATTTATCTCCTTTAAAGTTCGAGAAGTGCAATACGCTAAAGATTTAAATACCTCTCGTAGAAAACAAACGAAAAAGATTACAAAAATCAGGTAATGTTAAATGTAGGCTACTGCAATAACGATCAAATACAGGTATAACAAGAAAACTACCGTATCCCTTCTACCCGACAGCAAGTAGGCCTATTAAAAACTGTCTTCAAGAGTGCCTACAGTTATTTACTACGAATAGTGTATCAGAAACCACGACAACTGCAGAAAACGTGCTTACAACTTGCCTGCGTCAACAGTGACGTAATGATACTGAAACCAAAATAATGCCTAGTGTTCTGATTCGGAACGAAATAAACTTTGACGCTATAAAGTCGAATGAGCATGGCACAACAATTACAGGAACTTTCCGTTTTCAGCCAGGACTGTCAGATATTGGCTTTAGAAAAGCTTTCGATGCTACCAGTATGCACGAAGACGCTAATTACGTACTAAAAACGATATACAACTAAATCGAACATGCATGCACAACGCGTAACAAGTCTCTCAATAATTTAAATACCTTTTAATCGTTTCCAAAAGTCCTCTGAACTTCAATTCAACTCAAAAGCACGGCGAACATAGGAAGCGCGAGAGACGTTTGGCAGAGAAATGGCGCCAAGGTAATCAACCAATCACGGGCAACTTCACCTATGGCCACTCTCTCTGTATACAGGCTCTCAAGTCGCGGGCCGCTCACAGCGCTGAGGCGGCTGCAGCGGCGCTCGCCGGTTATAAGCGGCGCCGCGTGGCGGCCGTCGCCCACGTCCGTGCCTCCTGGCGTGCCGTCCAAACTGTCGGACCGCGATACCAGGCTATCAATACAGATCTGGCACAGAGGACACACCAAGTACACAAATTCATATGTAGAGTCAACACTTTGACGATACAACCGTCATTCAAGTCTACATCTACATGATTACTCACCAATTCACATTTAAGTGCTTGGCAGAGGGTTCATCGAACCACAATCATACTATCTCTCTACCATTCCATTCCCGTACAGCGCGCGGGAAAAACGAACACCTAAACCTTTCTGTTCGAGCTCTGATTTCTCTTATTTTATTTTGATGATCATTCCTACCTATGTACCTTTGGCTCAACAAAGTATTTTCGCATTCGGAAGAGAAAGTTGGTGACTGAAATTTCGTAAATAGATCTCGACGCGACGAAAAACGTCTTTGCTTTAATGACTTCCATCCCAACTCGCGTATCATTTCTGCCACACTCTCTCCCTTATTACGTCATAATACAAAACGAGCTGCCCTTTTTTGCACCCTTTCGATGTCCTCCGTCAATCCCACCTGGTAAAGATCCCACACCGCGCAGCAATATTCTAACAGAGGACGAACGTGTGTAGTGTAAGCTGCCTCTTTAGTGGACTTGGTGCATCTTCTAAGTGTCCTGCCAATGAAACGCAACCTTTGGCTCGCCTTCCCCACAATATTATCTATGTGGTCTTTCCAACTGAAGTTGTTCGTAATTTTGACACACAGGTACTTAGTTGAATTGACAGCCTTGAGAATTGTACTATTTATCGAGTAATCGAATTCCGACGGATTTCTTTTGGAACTCATGTGGATCACCTCACACTTTTCGTTATTTAGCGTCAACTGCCACCTGCCACACAATACAGCAATCTTTTCTAAATCGCTTTGCAACTGATACCGGTCTTCGGATCACCTTACTAGACGGTAAATTACAGCATCATCTGCGAACAACCTATGAGAACTGCTCAGATTGTCACCCAGGTCATTTATATAGATTAGGAACAGCAGAGGTCCCAGGACGCTTCCCTGGGGAACACCTGATATCAGTTTTACTCGATGATTTGCCGTCTATTACTACGAACTGCGACCTTCCTGACAGGAAATCACGAATCCAGTCGCACAACTGAGACGATACCCCAAAGGCCCGCAGCTTGGTTAGAAGTCGCTTGTGAGGAACGGTGTTAAGTTTTCCGATAATCTAGAAATACGGAATCAACTTGAGATCCCCTGTCGATAGTGGCTATTACTTCGTGCGAATAAAGAGCTAGCTGCGTTGCACAAGACCGATGTTTTCTAAAACCGTTCTTATTACGTATCAATAGATCGTTCCCTTCGAGGTGATTCATAATGTTTGAATACAGTATATGCTCCAAAACCCTACTGCAAACCGACGTCAATATAGTTCGATTACTCCTACTACCCTTCTTAAACACTGGTGCGACCTGCGCAATTTTCCAACCTGTAGGTACAAATCTATCGGTGAGCGAGCGGTTGTATATGATTGCTAAGTAGGGAGCTATTGTTTCAGCGTAATCTTAAAGGAATCTAATCTATATACAATCTGGACCTGAAGACTTACCCGTATCTAGCGTTTTGAGTTGCTTCGCAACCCCTAAGATATCTACTTCTAAGAAACTCATGCTAGCAGCTGTTCGTGTTTCAAATTCTGGAATATTCCATTCGTCTTCCCTGGTGAAGGAATTTCGGAAAACTGCGTTCAATAACTCCGCATTAGCGGCACAGTCGTCGGTAACAGTACCATCGGCACTGCGCAGCGAAGTTATTGACTGCGTCTTGCCGCTTGTGTACTTTACATACGATAATAATTTCTTCGGATTTTCCACCAAATTTCGATACAATGTTTCGTTGTGGAACCTATTAAAGGCTTCTCGCATTGAAGTCCGTGCCAAATTTTGCGCGTCTGTAAATTTTAGCCAATCTTCGGGATTTCGCGTTCTTCTGAACTTCGCATGCTTTTTCCGTTCCCTCTGCAACAGCGTTCGGACCTGTTTTGTGTACCATGGGGGATCAGTTACATCTCTTACCAATTTATGAGGTATGAATCTCTCAATTGCTGTTGCTATTATATCTTTGATTTTGAGCCACATCTCGTCTACATTTGCATAGTTAGTTCGGAAGAAAGTCAAAGAGAAGCGCGAGTTGCATGAAATGGCAAAGAACTTTTCTGAGAGTTCAATGGTTGTGTGGATGTTCTGTGCATTGTGGTCACAAAAGTGCGGGAAGACTGTGTATGACACCTAAAGAAGCATTAAATCCCACCAGTTAGAAGGCGAAGGTGTGGTGTGGAGTAATGAAGAAGTATATATTTGGACCTTTGAGAGGAGTTATGCACAAGTAGCTGCGGCGACAGTGGAGCATTATCTGCCAATGCTTAAAAATTTCTTGGTGCTAACAATATGTCATTGCGCCGAATATGGTTCCAGAGACATGGGGCAACTGTTCATACTGGTTTGTGACGAATTCTTTGGGGATAAAACTGACAGGTTGTCCAATTTATTGCCACGGAAACGTTGCTTACCCTGCACGTTCCCCAGATCCCAGTAGATGTATTTTTTCTGGGTGATGGAAGTAAATCACACACAATGAGCGAATTTAAAGCTGCCACTGACTAGGAAATCTCTACCATTTCATGCCAGGTGTTCTAATTTGATTTTGATAGGTTTAAGCAAACCAATTGAAGAGCACATATCGAAAAATGGTCACCAATCGTACGACATAATTTTGGGACCCTAAGTCTTCGTTGTACAGACTTTTTTATGGGTCTTCAGTCATATATATCACAATACGTATTGTCAGTAGTGGTATAATATTGTCGAATAACAGAGAGATGTGTATTCCTAAACGACCAGTACGGACATGCGTTCTCAGTACCCAGTTACAAGTTGTACATCTAACGACTTCGCGGGCAAGAAAAATTAGATTTTCAACATTTCTTGCATACTAAACTGCCATAATCAACTCACAAAAAAGGGTATTCTTGCATCAATGGATTAACACAACATCTAAGGTACTAAAGTTAGAAAACGCGTATGTGTTTTGAAATAGAAAATTACCGAGGCGCAGAAATTAACTACACTATCTGATCCAACATTTGTAAATGGAATCACCTGAGACGCCAAACGAACTGTACAGCTAATTAAACACCCTTACCAAACTTTTTCTCGTTGCCACCCCTTGCGAAACAGTATCTCACTCACTACATTTCCGCTGTTCGGGCAGTGAAACTTGAACAATGTTTCACTTTCACTTAATTTGAGTCGCAGCACATTTTGCAGACACTATCCAAATATATCATTGGCTGTATTTCCAAAAGTATACCATTGTACGACTCACGACTTTTATATGGGGTTCGATTCAAGAATCACGGGAGGGGAAGGAGGGAGGGGTACTGGTTAGTAACTACAGCCCGTCGTATCTTTTCGCCGGAACCTGGACTAGCACTTTAATATCACTAGCTGGAATTCGCTGCTGCTGTTTTTGTGAAGCCGAGTTTCAGCGAACTCCGATGTGGAAGCCTAGAACGGAGTTTGGCGTGTAAAAGCCGCGCGGCGGTGCAGTCACGGAAGAAAGCGACAGCTGAAAGCATCCAGTGTTGCGGGGGGGGGGGGGGGGGGGGGGCTGGCGCGCGTTTGTGCAGAGAGCGGAGGCGCGCGATAAGCGGACTCGGCGGGGCAGTGGAGGCCGAGCAGGGGGGGGGGGGGGAGGGGGCGGCTGCAGCCTCTCACGTGGCATGCGCGATGGAATTCAGCTGCCCGCGAAACGCAGTACGGTTCATCGCTTATGGTATCACTCAATTTCTAAATGTTACTAACGCAGTGATAAGGGGTAGGATAGATACTGCCTACAGGAAAATTAAAGTGACCTTTGGAGAAAGGAGAAACACTTGTATGAATATCAAGAACTCAGATGGCAACCCAATTCTAAGCAAAGAAGGGAAAGCAGGAAGGTGGAAGGAGTATATAGAGGGTCTATACAAGGGCGATGTACTTGAGGACAATATTATGGAAATGGAAGAGGATGTAGATGAAGATGAAATGGGAGATATGATACTGTGTGAAGAGTTCGACAGATCACTGAAAGACCTGAGTCGAAACAAGGCTCCGGGAGTAGATAACATTCCATTAGAACTACTGACAGCCTTGGGAGAGCCAGTCCTGACAAAACTCTACCATCTGGTGAGCAAGATGTATGAGAAGGCGAAATTCCCTCAGACTTCAAGAAGAATATAATAATTCGAATCCCAAAGACAAACAGGTGAAAATTACCTATCAGTTTAATAAGTCACAACTGCAAAATACTAACGCGAATTCTTTAAGGACGAATGGAAAAACTGGTAGAAGCCGATCTCGGCGAACGTTTGGATTCCGTAAAAATGTAGGAACACTTGAGGCAATACCGACCCTACGACTTATATTAGAAGAAAGATTAAGGAAAGGCAAACCTACGTTTCTAGCATTTGTAGACTTAGAGAAAGCTTTAGACAATATTGACTGGAATATTCTCTTTCAAATTCTGTAGTTGGCAGGGGTAAAATACGGGGAGCGAAAGGCTATTTACAATTTGTACAGAAACCAGATGGCAGTTATAAGAGTCGAGGGGCATGAATGGGAATCAGTGGTTGGGAAAAAGCGTGAGACAGGGTTGTAGCCTCTCCCAGATGCTATTCAATACGTATATTGAGCAAGCAGTAAAGGAAACAAAAGAAAAATTCGGAGTAGGTATTAAAATCCATGGAGGAGAAATATAAACTTTGAGGTTCGCCGATGACATTGTAATTATGTCAGAGACAGCAAAGAACTTGGAAGAGCAGTTGAACGGAATGGACGGTGTCTTGAAAGGATAGTATAAGATGAACATCAACAGAAGCAAAACAAGGATAATGGAATGTAGTCGAATTATGTTGGGTGATGCTGAGGGAATTAGTTTAGGGAATGAGACACTTAAATTAGTAAAGGAGTTTTGCTATTTGGGGAGCAAAATAACTGATGATGGTCGAAGTAGAGGGGATATAAAATGTAGACTGGCAATGGCAAGGAAAGCGTTTCTGAAGAAGAGAAATTTGTTAACATCGAGTATAGATTTAAACGTCAGGAAGTCGTTTCTGAAAGTATTTGTATGGAGTGTAGCCATGTATGGAAGTGAAACGTGGACGATAAATAGTTTAGACAAGAAGAGAATAGAAGCTTTCGAAATGTGGTGCTACAGAATAATGCTGAAGATTAGATGGGTAGACCACATAAGTAATGAGGTGTTGAATAGAATTGGGGAGAAGAGTATCCTGTGGCACAAGTGAGACTAGAACAAGGGATCGGATGGTAGGACATGTTCTGAGATATCGAGGGATCACCAATTTAATATTGGAGGGCAGCGTGGAAGGTAAAAATCGTAAAGGGAGACCAAGAGATTGATACACTAAGCAGATTCAGAAGGATGCAGGCTGCGGTAGGTTCTGGGAGATAAGAAACTTGCACAGGATAGAGTAGCATGGAGAGCTGCATCAAACCAGTCTCAGGACTGAAGACCACAACAACAACAGCAACAACAACAAGGGATCACATCACATACATATTCTCCAAGCCACTTTACGGGATGTGGCGGAAGGTACTTCGATTGCCACTGTCTCTCCTTTACACAGTTGCATTCCAGAATGGCACCTGGACACCACGATATAGGCAAAGCTGCATACGAGCTCCAGTTTCTCCACTTTTCTTGTGTCGATCATTTCATGAGATGTACGTGCGAGGAATCGACAGTTTGCCTAACATTTTGTTAGACTCTCGCTGAATTTTAGTGGTAAACTTCTCTGTCAAGGGCAATGCTTGTGTTCCAACGTTGTCAGTGTAATTACTATTAATCTTACTTCTTAAGTGTTCCACACTTACATCAACACTCTATAATCTCGCAAGCAGGTGTTTTGCAAGCCACGTCTTTCGCCGATGAATCACTTCCCCTCAACATCCTCCCAGGGAATCGCTGCCTGATGTTTGCCTTTCTTACTATTTGTTTTCTGTGGTCATTCCATCAAGGTCTCACCTGATTGTTATTACATGCATTTTACGGCAGTCATCGCTTCCAGTGATTACTTAGGAACCATGTGATCGAATTCCAACGCATTTCATCGCCTCTATGTGCTCAGGAAGAAACGTTATAAACCTTGATACCGATTCTGTAACATACCGGGTGATCAAGAAGTCAGTATAAATTTAAAAACTGAATAAATCACGGAATAATGTAGATAGAGAGGTACAAATTGACACATACGCTTGGAATGACATGGGGTTTTATTAGAAAAAAATACAAAAGTTCAAAAAATGTCCGACAGGTGGCGCTTCATCTGATCAGAATAGCAATAATTAGCATAACAAAGTAAGATGTCCTTTACAGGAAATGCTCAATACGTCTACCATCATTCCTCTACAATAGCTGTAGTCGAGGAATAATGTTGTGAACACCACTGTAAAGCATGTCCGGAGTTCTGGTGAGGCACTGGTGTCGGATGTTGTCTTTCAGCATCCCTAGAGATGTCGGTCGATCACGATACACTTGCGATTTCAGGTAACCCCAAAGCAAATGATCGCACGGGCTGAGGTCTGGGGACCTCGGAGGCCAAGCATGACGAAAGTGGCAGCTGAGCACACGATCATCACCAAACGACGCGCGCAAGAGATTTTTCAAGCGCCTAGCAATATAGGGTGGAGCGCCATCCTGCATAAACATCGTACGTTCCAGCATGTGTTTATCAGCCAGGCTGAGGATGATGGGATTCTGTAACATATCGGCGCACCTCTCACCCATCGCGGTAGCAATTTTTTGCTTTCCAGGGCCATCTGTCGGACATTTTATGAACTATGTTTTTTTTTTTGTTCTAATAAAACCCAATGTCATTCCAAGCATGTGTGTCAATTTTTACCTATATACATTATTCCGTGGTTTATTAAGTTTTCAAATTTATACTGACTTTTTGATCACCCAGTATATTGATTAGTAAAGTCAATTTAGAAAAAGATTGTATGCTAGGTGAACTGACAGATGGTTAGGAGGTAACAAATGGGTAACAAATGGGTAACAAATTGGGCTTCAACTGGCTCTAAAAGTTATCATTGTGAGAAAAATGATAAAAGCACAGAGATGGAGGTAAAGGGTTTCACTCTAAACTATAAAAATAGTCAAAAGCTGAATCGCATATAAGATTAGGTGAGAGTGAAGTAAGGGAAAAAATACAACTTGAACACAGTCGGATGAGTAGAGACGATGACACTAAAACTCTAGTTACGAAAATGGCTAAGAAAGAATTCTCAATTCAGTATGATAAAAGGGAAGTTCTAGAAAATTATGATACAGTACCTTACGGATATTAAAAATTATGATTTAATGCTTTTTAAAATAATTCTTCTATATATTCTTATGTAAGAATAAAATTCATACCACATTTGTTGTACAAATGATACAAATTTTTTGTTGATTCTTATTGTATTATCTTTTAAATCTCTGATTATTGAGTGAGAAATTATTAAAAATAATGGATAGGCTTTGGTATAATTTTATTGTTTTTGGTAAATTATTTATTGGTAAATTGTAATTCGCTGCCTTTTTTACAGTCATAGAAAAGAGAGCATCTGAATTTTTTATTTCCTACCGTATTTCTGTATCAGTTTCATCATACCTAATAAATTCATTTTGCGTTTTTATTTATAAATTTGCTTTAATAAATCAATGTCAGTATGATCCCAAATTCTCAAATGTTCTATAATTAAAGATTCTTTAAAATTTTCTTTCGAGATATTGCATTCGACTAGCTTCTATCTTGGTTTATTATTTCTATCAACAAAAATTTGCAATTTAAATTGATCCCACACCATTAGTCATTCTTACATAGATTAAATATTTAATGGGACTTACAATTTTTTGAAGAAGGTGATACAAAGGAATGAAGAGATACAAAATTAGTGATAACGAATTTCTCGCTCTGGAGTTTGTTATGTGAATAAAATTTTATATTTGTTTTTATTCATTTAATTTTTTATATTTTATTTTTGTGAGTGGGTGGGTTTTATCATTAAACAATTCCTGAGTGCATCGAACATACTCACTTACTAGGGAAAATCTGGGTAAAGTGGCCACCCTAAGAAAAACGATTTGTTTCATTTACTTTATCTGACATACAAGCAGGTAGAATGTATCTTATTAAGCTATGCACATTCTAGAACCATAAAAAAGTTGTATTATTACACTATACCTTGTTCTGTAGAGAAGTGGGCTTAAATGAATGTCTGCAAAATGGCCACTTTGGCCAGAAGGTAGGGCAAAGTGGCCACAGGTGGATAAAAGGCAGAAAAGACTCAAAGAACAAGTTTAGAACACTGTGAATAGAAAGGAATTGCGAAATGAAGAACATAGCCTACACATTTACATAATGAAATTTATTTAAATTTGAGAAAAAAATATTCAAACTTATTAACAATTTATAAAATGACACAAAACGTTAATAGTTTTACTTTACAAGTTACAGTGCATCATTTGTCGTAAGATCAAAGTCAAATTAGGGTCATAAGTAACTTATCTCTACAATATTCACACACGAACACGTTGTCATCTTCATCACATCTGGCACATTCTTCATGAGTCCACAGCTTGCAATCAGAGCATCTAATCCAACCTACATTGTCTTTAGATTTAGAGAAAGCCTCATTAGAATAAAAATATTCAGTGTTCTTCCTCGCTGTATTCTTCTTCACTGTATTCTCCAAAAACCAGCTTTTTGCACTTTACTCCTAGCTTCCCTATTTGCACTTTTGCTTTGTTACTAAGCCTTTTAATTTCAACAGTTGGTTTAGACGTGTTAGTCATTTCTTCTTTATCCACAGGGTTTGTTCTTCTTTTCTTGATCTGCTTTTTCTTCTTCGCCTTATCTTCTAACAGCTCGGTTTTGTAAGGGCTAGAGGTCATTGTCATAGCCTGACCCCTTCTTTGCCCTTTCTTTCTTTGTTATTGCTGCTGGCTTAGTTTTAAGTTTGGTAAAGGTAGGCCTATAATATCTTTAGGGCTTACTGCAGATGATGTCGACTGTGTTACCTTCCCATTTGCGTCAGCCATGAAAGTGCCCCCATTATTGTTATTGCCACTCACTTCTCTCTCCTGCACAGCTTCATTTTGATTAGCAGGACTATCAACTGCTTCTTCACTATTTGCTGCTAAAACATCAAATTAAACTTCTTCAATTTGCATTGACCTATTAACTACGTCTTTAACACCTTCAGTTAAGGAAATCCATTTATCGCTGTAGACGTTACTTCTGCCAGCATAAATGCCTCTCCAAGAAGCTTACTGATTTGGAATTGTGTTATTACCCTTTCTATGTTGTTTTAGAGAAACTTTTCACAAGCTCTTGCATGAAGGTTTCGAAGGTGCCATAAATAACACATCTAGAGGTTGTAGTTTGTGGCTATAATGTGGTGGCAAATACACTACGGTTGAATGGTTTTCTCTGGCTTTTTCTATGACGGACGGCAACGCATGCTCCCACGGTTGCCACAAAGTTTGTAAGCAGTTCCTGTGGTAGGGTGTTCCAAAACTCCAGTAGCTGGGCTGACAAGTACAGGATGGTCGTTAGGGACGATCTGCAGTACGTCTCCAAAACGCGTCCCATACATCTTCGATGGGATTTAAGTCGGGAGAACAAGCAAACCAGTTCATCCGCCGAATATCCTCTTGTTCCAAGAGCTCTTTCACTTGAGCTCTTCGCTGCGGTCGCTCATTACCATCCATAAAAATGAAATCAGGGCCAAATTCACCCCTAAAACTGTGCACATGGAGAGGGAGTACGCGTCACTATAGCGTTGACTGTTGAGTGTACCGTATTCAGAAATTTGGGGGTCGGTACGCCCGTGCAACATTATGCCTCTTCACATCACAGCACCTGTACCACCAAAACGATCGTGGGGATATGGCTGGATATACCCTCATGGCGAGAGGAGGGAACACATTATGCACACACATACATATTTACATTCCCAGGAAAAATGTATTTCTAAGCAAATTGTTTCATAATAAGTACACTGCCTAGTAATATGGACGCATATGTCAAATTTTCAGAAGTACTCATTATCCGATGGAACCCCTGGTTAAATCCGCAGGACAGAGCAGGTCGTTGGAATTGTGGAAAGAGGCCAAACCGGAGCGGCTGTCAGTTACACTCGAACACGTATAACTTTATTTAGTTGCCCAAACATTACAGAGCAAATTTCAAAAACTTAACTATCGACTGAATATGTCACACAATCTTATGGCTTATGGGTACAACCTCTTTAATTTTTAAAAGCGCAATGTTTTATCCTTGAATAATATTTCAAATGCGGCTGAAGCCCCAAACAGTCTAACACTTGATAAGTAAGGAATTTTAATTTTAAAACGGCTGAAGGCCTATGATTCAAAACACAACTACAATAAATTTTTACAAGGCAGAAAGCCGAAGACTTTATCCTTAAATAATTTTGAAACAGAAGGCTGAAGGCCCAAAAAATATAAGATTTAGCAAGTAAGGAATTTTAATTTTAAAACGTCTGAAGGCGCATTATTTAAAACCCAACTAAAAGCATACAAATTCAAACCATCGGCTATGAGCCAGTAAAAATACGCAATCAAACACCAGTAAGAAAAGGCAGTACAGCCAGCAGCGCTCAGAAGTTTGCGGGGGTTAGTCTGCACTTGAAATATTAACGTCTGCTTAGGGGAGACAGGTAGTCGGCCCAACTATATCTGATCCGCCGGCAACCCAACTCAGAGACAGTCAACGGACCCACCGACAAGACGACTTGCTTTCCACCCGACCACTAAACAAACGTAAAAGGCGTAGCCGCCCACAACCAAGTACGCACAATCTGCCAAAACTACACATCGTGCTGGAAAGCAACAACACGATGAGGAAACTACTCTGCCTGAAATTTCGTCCACACCCAGGACAGGTAACCGAACGCTAACGGCCACAAGGCAGAAAATTCCGCTGTGGCACTTCAATTTAAATAACCAAATACAGTGAAACTCCACCGGAGGGTGGCTAAAATTTTGCCACTTGAAAACCAAGTTGTTGCTCACGAAAATATCCCAACAGCCGACAACGAACTCCAAACGACACAATATGAACAGTCTTGACTTGCTCGTAGAGGAAATGAAAACTCAACTTTCGTGTCCAGGGTCGGTGAGCCACGGACCTCGTAGCAATGGGAACAGCGCCTCACACTCCGACACCGCCAAAGACCGCCAGCGGGCCTCGGCCAAACTACGCCCCGCCGAGAATTCCTCGCTGCTCCACTCCAACCGACCGACTCCTCAGAGCCAGTACGCTGACAACACTTAAAATAACTTGCCAGTCAAAATCACACAAACTACACACAGTTTCACGAACACTTGGACGAAGAACTAGCCAATGCTAACGGCAGTGACTGTACAGTAACAGGGACTGCTGTGTCTAGACAAGGCAGTCTAGACACAAGAGAGGTAGCCGAAAGGGCACGCGTCAACTCAAGCCGTCTTGCGTTAAGTCTGGAACAGGATACGTTATGAATGCTATAAAGAAAAGAACGGAGCTTCTCGTATACTTAACTTTTATTCACTTCTGCGGTACATCGCTCTTGATAATACAAGTGAGACTCTCTCCAGATATGGTTAATGGTGCCTTGCTAGGTCGTAGCCATGGACTTAGCTGAAGGCTATTCTAACGGTCTCTCTGCAAATGAGAGAAAGGCTTCGTACGTGTAGTCGCTAGCAATGTCGTCCGTACAACTGGGGCGAGTGCCCGTACGTCTCTCGAGACCTGCCTTGTGGTGGCGCTCGGTCTGCGATCCTGACAGTGGCGACACGCGGGTCCGACATGTAATAATGGACCGCGGCCGATTTAAGCTACCACCTAGCAAGTGTGGTGTCTGGCGGTGACACCACATTCCTCCCCCGTAAATCGGCGGACAGTCGTGTGATAAGGCTTCCGCCCGCCGTGGGGAGGACCCAATGTTGACGTAGGCGATGAGGTGGGGAGCCTAACAACAGGCGAGGCTGTGCCACCCGCACCCTGCCATTCGGTCCGAGGGGAGCTAGGAAGCGCCTGAAAACCTAGTCCAGGGTGCACGTCAACATGCGGTGTATGTGCCCGTAATGAGACAGGAGGGGCCGAAGGGTTGACCTCCATTGCGTCGGGGCACCCGACGGGCGAAGACGACATCTGGTCCGGAGCGGGCAAGAGTTCCATGGCGGAGTACAGCTGGTCACGGAAAGCGATCGGCGGCGCGTGACCCAGGGAGCCGCTGGGCAGCTGCAGCGAAGCGTCCACTGCGGGCGGCGCCGGCGGGAGAACAGGCGGCGGCGGCTGCGGCGCGTCGCCATGGGGCAAAATGGAAGGCATCGTCGGTAACACCTGGGGATGAGGCGAGCCAGTAGATGGGTCCCCAGGGCGCTGACCGGACGGCACCGTCGCTGAAAGCAGACGGGGAGCGGCAGAACCCGTGCGACGACAGAGGCGCAGCTGATTGAGATGCCGACGCACCTCACCAGAGACCCCCAAAACCAGATACATAGCGCGGCCGAGGCAGCGAAGAATGCGCCCTGCGAGCCAACGCCGTGAACTGCGATAGTTGCGATGGAATACAACGTCGCCTGGAGCACAAGCAGGAGTCTGCCGCTGCACAGGAACCTGATGCGGCGGATGCAGCAAAGACATCAAGGTTCGATGAGGACGACCGTGGAGCAACTCAGCCGGTGAGCGACCATCGCGGGGCTGAGAGCGATACGAGGACAAAAAGAGCAATAACGCGTCCTCCCGAGAATGCGACTCTTTCAACTTCAACATCTGTGACTTGAAAGTCCGGACCAATCGTTCAGCGGCACCGTTTGACTGAGGCGAAAACGGCGCGGATGTCAGATGTTGAATACCATTGGCCTTGCAGAATGACTGAAATTCTGCGGACATGAATTATGGGCCATTGTCGGAAACAATAGTCTGCGGAAGACCTTCAATGCAAAAAATAGTGGATATCACTTGTATGGTGGCAGATGACGTCGTGGAAGACATCCGGACAACAAAAGGAAAATTACTGAAAGAAGCGACCACAACCAACCATCGAGCATTCCAGAATGGACCAGCAAAATCGATGTGCAAGCGTTGCCAAGGGGAAGTGGCTTTCGGCCACGCAAAGAATTTCCGCGGTGGGGCGGATTGTTGTTCGGCACACGCCATGCAAGAAGAGCACATATTCGTAATCGCAGCATCGATTCCGAACCAAGTACAGTGCTGACGAGCAAGTTGGTTCGTGTGCACTATACCCCAATGTCCGTGGTGAAGAAGCCGTAAGACAGAGGACTGCAACGAACGTGGGACCACGACTCTGGACTGATCATTATCAGAACGCAACAACAAAACACCACATCGTACAAAAAGTCTCTCCTTGTGAGCAAAAATTCGGCGAACCAACGGATCCTCGATCCATGACTTCGACAAGGGCCATTGCGCAGCAACAAAACGCAAAACAGTAGCAAGGACAGGGTCAGCAGTCGTGGCTGCAGCTACACGACGAAAATCAATCGGAAACGATTCGACCACGTTATCGGTTTCCGAATCAATGAACATGCAAGCAAGTTCGGAAGAATCGAATGCTTTATCCTCAGCAACAGGCAAACGGGACAGCGCATCAGCGTTTCCGTGCTTAGCAGGGGACCGATACAAGATATCGTAGCGGTTGGCGACCTCATAACGCAATGCGTGGGGAACATTGCGCGCCCTGAAAAATTTCGGTTGCGCGTTTACTTTCAGTTCCAAATGTGCTTCATAGTTCTTAGCGCAACCAAGGCCCGGTGCAAAAATGTCTGCAAATTCGTCACATAGACTAGAAACACTGGCTGAAGGCACAGTCTGATTCACTGATAGGACCTGATTGACGATGGACAAGTTAAACAATTGAAATAAATCTAAACCAAACAAGTTCACTGCCGAAGAAGAACGAAGAACGTAAAAAGATACAAGTTGTGTTTGTCCTTTGTATGTTGCAAGAAGGCTGCACTGTCCTAACACAGGGATATTCTGTCCTGAATAACTCGTGAGCTGAACATTTGCGGCACGCAACGGAGGTGCGCCCAGTTGTTTGTACGTGGCGTGATTGAGCAAGGAAACTGCAGCTACGGTATCGAGCTGGAATGGTATTACTTTGCCTTCAAAGTCCAAGTCGACAAAAAGTTTATTGTCCTGCCGACGACAAGAGCGACTTTCTCGTGCAACGTGAACAGACACTGGTACAGAATCACGTGCGACGTGATGGGATTTGCGTCGACGTCGACGCACACTTTTTGTGGGACGAACACAGTCACTGTTAGGGAGAGGAACACTGGGCGGAGTGGCACTAACTACATGAATGTCCATGGGCGAAGGTTCCCGAGCCTGCTTGTCCTTGGTTCGATTCCGGCGCGAAGCAAAGGGCCTGGAATGGTTGCGATTGTCTGATCTGAGCTTTTTCTGGCAAACACTTTGAACATGACCTTTCTTGTTACAGAAAAAGCAAATAGCCTGGCGTGACGGGCAATTCTCGCGCGAATGTCTAGTTGCACACCGCAGGCATGATTGCACTGCATTTGCTTGCTTTCGCGGGACACGTGGCGGTGCGGAAGTGCGCGAAGGCTGTTTACAGTTCCGCGCAGCGCGCCCGGCGTGCCGGTTAATGCGACACACTGCTGGCGAAGTTTCAAATGATTCCTGAGCAAAGTCAAGTGTGTCTTGCCTATCCAATATGTCTATCACTTGTTGAAGGGAGGGATTAACTAGTTTCAAAATCTGTTCCCGTATGCGAACATCAGAAACGTTCTGTGCTATTGCATCACGCACCATAGTATCTGAATAAGGGAGTCCACAGTCACATTCAAATGCACAATCCCTAGTAAGTCCTTGCAAAGTTGCAACCCACTCCCTATTAGTCTGACCGGCCGCACGTTTTGTACGAAAGAACGCATACCTTTTTGCAACGACATTTACTGTTTCCTTGAAATAGGCATCTAAAGCAGACAAAATTTCTTCGTATGACAGAGTTGCTACGTCACGTCGGGGAAACAATTTCACTATCACACGGTAGGTGGACACACCCACACACGAAAGCAAAAACGGCTGCCGCTCATTACCTTGAAGTCTGTAAGCGGCGAGATGAAATCCAAATTGTCAGGACCATTCCGTCCAGCTTCCGTCGTCGGGACGAAAAGCACGGAACGGCGGTGCAACTGCGGGTTGTGGCTGCGGTAGGGATGAAGCGGCGGCGGCCGCATCGTTGTGCAGCGCACGTTGACCCTGGACGAGCTGTCCAAGGGCATCCAATAAGGCCTGCGTCTGCAGATTCTGCAAGCGATAAAATGCGGAGAGTACATCTGGAGAATGTGGCGAAGCCATGACACAATTAATTTAAGCAAGTAGAAAGAACACGTTTACACTCGTCGCCACTTATGCTGTGTCTAGACAAGGGAGTCTAGACACAAGAGAGGTAGCCGAAAGGGCACGCGTCAACTCAAGCCGTCTTGCGTTAGGTCTGGAACAGGATACGTTATGAATGCTATAAAGAAAAGAACGGAGCTTCTCGTATACTTAACTTTTATTCACTTCTGCGGTACATCGCTCTTGATAATACAAGTGAGACTCTCTCCAGATATGGTTAATGGCGCCTTGCTAGGTCGTAGCCATGGACTTAGCTGAAGGCTATTCTAACGGTCTCTCTGCAAATGAGAGAAAGGCTTCGTACGTGTAGTCGCTAGCAATGTCGTCCGTACAACTGGGGCGAGTGCCCGTACGTCTCTCGAGACCTGCCTTGTGGTGGCGCTCGGTCTGCGATCCTGACAGTGGCGACACGCGGGTCCGACATGTAATAATGGACCGCGGCCGATTTAAGCTACCACCTAGCAAGTGTGGTGTCTGGCGGTGACACCACAGGGACGAATCACGCATCGGCACACACAGCCAACCCATAAGCGATAGCCGGACAAATACACGTCGTCCGGCAAGACGACCGACCGACGACCAACCAATGTCGTCCCCACCCCAATCGCGTGTGTCGGCAACCGTCGGGCGAGTCATGGCGGTCCGGACCTCACTGCTGCCGCGCCGCGACTGAACTTGTGCCGCGTGCCAACTCAAACACTGCCAGGTCCGAACTAACTGCTGGCATATTGCAACCCACTGCCAGATACGAACTGCTCAACACACGACCCGGAAGTAACAGCAGTCCAACAGATATGATACGGCGGGGCATACATCGATAAACGCTGCTGCTGGCCCTCACGGGCAGGCAAGGCCGCAACTCAGTAACACCAGTAACTGAATTAGCAAAATGAGGTGGCAGTACAGTAAAAACAGAATGTAAAAAAAGAGATTGCACGAACACGAGCCACGCACGCAAGGATTAAATGTGATTTTCCTTCGCTACATCGATGATGTACTGCAATAGATCTTTGTTCTTCACAACACTGGGGAAAGTTGTTTACAAGCCATGACGACACCCAAACTTCATAATGAGAGAATTTACTGACAAAAGAGATGCCAAATGTCATCAGCTTGCTAAGCAACGGTAACAAACTGACGGGAAAAATCGCAACACCGTGAAGGAGTTGTGCGGGGTGGACGAAAGTTTGAACGAGGTTGTGCAATAGGGCTACGAGAAGCTGGATGTTTCTTCAGCGATCCTGCAGATAGACTTGGCAGGGATGTAGGCACTGTGGCGCTACTGAGAGGGAAGACCCCCGTGTTCGGCGCTTGGCTCTGGCGAATCGTCCTGCATGTGCAGCAGCAATCGGAGAAGCAGTTGACGCCACAGTGACACAACGAGCAGTAACAAGTGGGTTACTTTAATGACAGCTCGAAGCCAGACGCCCTCTAGCGTGCATTACACTGAACCCAAACAACTGTCGTTTGCGACTTTAGTAGTGGCGAGCGAGAGCTCAGTGGAGGGTGGGGTGGAGGTCTTTTCAGTTCCCTGGTGAAAGCTCTTTCTGCCTCTGTGCCAGTGCCAGGTGTGTGTTTGTCAGACGGAGGCCTGGTGAGGGTCTGAAACCAACCTGTTTGCGTGCTAGACACACCGGACCTGCACCTGTAGTTACGATCTGGGGTGCGATTTCGTATCACAGCAGGAGCACTCTCTTGGTTATCCCACGCACCCTTACTGCAAACTTGTGCCGGCCGGTGTGGCCGAGTGGTTCTAGACGCTTCAGTCTGGAACCACGCGACCGCTACGGTCGCAGGTTCGAATCCTGCCTCGGGTATTGATGTGTGTGATGTCCTTAGGTTAGTTAGGTTTAAGTAGTTCTAAGTTCTAGGGGACTGATGACCTCAGATGTCCCATAGTGCTCCATTTGAACCATTTTTTGCAAATTTGTTGATCAGCCTGGTGATTCGACCGGTTTTGGTGCCATTCATGAAGAGCATTCCATGGGGTGTTATCCGATATGACAACGTTCGCCCACATACCGCTGTTGTAATCAGTGGCGGATACACAAAAGCCTCAAGGACGGGGCACTAAAGATATCTTCAGCTACATTTGCTTTTACGGTAATAAAAAATAGTTGAGTCACATGCAAAGTTTAAGAAAGTTTTATTTGAACTAATTATACACATATGGAAGACAATGCCATCTTACGATATAAAAAAGTTACAATTGTGGTTCTTTTCCTTAAATGATGACTTCTATGCTCCTATTTTTCTTGGTAAATTGGTTAATTACATCGTCAGTAGGACAATCATTGTCAGGGTGAGTGCTCAACAGAGCTAAGCCATTAAGTTGATCCTCTTTCTATTGTTAATACTTGACAATCAACTGATCACTCTCCCTCTCTGCTAATCTTCACACTTGTATTTGCTACAACTAGGACTTTGTACTTATTCATCAATCAGTCCTAATATTTCTGCTTATGAATGTAAACTATCTTCCTATTCGGCGAATAGTCCGCATTTATAACGCTACGAATCGAAGGTTCTCTGTACAAGAAAACAGTAGAATATTCGCGACTTTTCTCGAACAAATGCCAGACAGAATAACGTAACGAGATCACTAGAATGGCCTTGACTTTTCTTGTAGGTATGTTATAGCTACACGTATAAAAAACGATGACACGGACGCGCGTGCTACATAGGAAAGTACAACTACTCGATACCTCTATTCAGTCGAGTCGACTGATGAAAGAAACGAATAGCGTGCTGGCTAACTGGCGGGGGCGGCGAGACTTGTGAAGTTAGCACCCCTTTTTCGAGAAATATACATTTTTTCACAGTTCTTGTTAGATGTGCCATAGTTCTAGAGTTCTTTCCACAAAATTTCAATAGTTCTGCAAAATGTAACGAAGAAAACAACAATACTCGAAAAAATTTTCGTATCGAAAACAGTCTCTGACAATTTCCGAAAAATGTAAATAAGTACAACAGTTATGAGCACAGTTCTGAACAGAACAAGAGTTCTATCGAAAACCCCAGTAACATTTTTTTGTGCACCTAATAGTTTACGAGATAATTGCAATTTAAGGAGAAAATCTTTTCACTTACTGTGAAGTTGGCACCCTTTTTTTCAGAAATGTATACTTTTTTCAGATTTCTTGGTAGATATGCCATAGTTCTAGAGTTCTTTGTACAAAATTTCAATAGTTCTGCAGAATTTAGCGACGAAAACAATTTTCGAAAAAATTTTCGTATCGAAAACATTCTTCGTCAATTTTCGCAAATTGTAAATAAGTACAACAGTTCTGAACAGAACTCCAAGAGTTCTATCGAAAACCCAAGTAACATTTTTTTGTGCAGCTAATAGCTTACGAGATAATTGCAATTTAAGGAGAAAATCTTTTCACTTACTGTGAAGTTGGCACCCTTTTTTTCACAAATGTATACTTTTTTTCAGATTTCTTGATAGATATGCCATAGTTCTAGAGTTCTTTGTACAAAATTTAAATAGTTCTGCAGAATTTAGCGACGAAAACAACAATACTCGAAAAAATGTGTCTATCGAAAATATTTTTTGTCAATTTTCGCAAAAATTAAACTTGTACAACAGTTCTGAGGACAGTTCTGAACAGAACCCCAAGAGCTCTATCGAAAATCCTAATAACATTTTTCTATGGCGATAATAGTTTGTGAAAAATTGATTTAATGTGGGACACACTTTCTCTACAGAAAATATAAATATATTCGTACAACAGTTCTGATGACAGTTCTGGACACCACGTGAAGAGTTCTATCGAAATTCCTAGTAGAATTCTTTAGTGCAGGTAATAGTTTAAGAGGTAACTGCAACTTAATTAAGAACCCCATAAGAGCTCCTACTGTGAAGCTGGCACCCTTTTTTTCAGAAATATATATTTTTTTCAGAGTTCTTGATATATATGGCATAGTTCTAGAGTTCTCTGTACAAAATTTCAATAGTTATGCGGAATTTAGCGAAGAAAACAACATTGTATAACATAGCTGATTCAGGAACCCTTTCCTTCTGATACAATTCTTACTGTTGCCACAATAAATCACTTGTGCATAGATTCCAACGGTACTGATCATTACAAAAATACAACCATTGACCAGCGGCGCACATTTCTTGCAGCGTTGTACAAAGCATTCGGCTTATCCGCTGTGAAAATACCACACTTAACGCTATTTTAAAATTTACGGTGGATGGCTTCCGTTTATCTACAATGTCAGCATCTATCGAATTATCTTCATGCAAACGTGATGCCTGGATCACACACGTCCCCTTTTTAGGTACGGAGGAAACTAGAGTTCAGTCTTGTGGAAGCCAAAAAAGGAAATGTGGGCATCCCTTCTTTTACTGATAGCAAACTCTAGAGAAATCTCCACGCTTGTTTTTCTTCATCATGCCAACAAAAGAAAAATTCTCCCTTCATAGCTCTATTATCATTCCAGTACTAGTAAACCAGTTGTCCGCTTTCACATTTCGACCTGACTGATATATAGGTCACAGAACAACATCAAAATGTTTATTGCTCAGTTGGTAAATCCTTCTGGTTGCAACACAGCGTATATTTCCAAATTGTACAGGTAAAATACTTAAGAATCCACACTTAAGAATCCATACTCGTTTGTTTTGATTGATACATATTGGCGAAAACTGTACCTTCCACAGAATCCTTCCAGCTTCTTGTCTACTGTAACATTTTCTCCAAGTGTGTAAGATTTGTGGTAGTTGCGTACAAACACAGTAAATATTTCCCGAATAGCTGTTAGCTTGTCTAATTGTCTCCTTTCAGCACGAATAGCGTGACTGTAAAATCTAAGGCTCTCCAGAATAAATTTAAAACGTTTTATGTTCATTTGCGAGGTGAAATTTTTCAATGCCATCACCATCAGTTCCACACAGATCTTCCAGGCTTTATCTGTTACTTTTGTTAACAACAATTAAAAACAAGAGACTCATGAAGGCTTTCAGTTCAATATCATCTATTGATTTTACCCCTCTCTCACGCTGAAATGAGGCTTTGATGCTCTCAAAATTCTGATTGGAATACAAAACTACAATAGACAAATATCGTTATCTATGAGGTAATTACAGCATCACAAATGCTGCTTTGGCTGCACCTATTGGTACAGGTAAATTTCGAATAATATTATGCTCTTCGAACAATATGCTTTGTGTTTCTTCAACACTATCTAGTACTTCCCACTTACAATAATAAAATTCCTATAAAATAACGTAACCAGGCGCAGTGTATTAATCTGAAATTTGACGTTCAGACAGCGGACACTGACTATTAAACAGTTCAAACAGAATTTAAGTGCAGTTTACATTCTGGATTAGCTTTGTACTACTTACTACGTTGATAAACAAATAAATTAATCGCTGAAATGAAATACGAAAGGGCACAGTGGATAAAAACGAGCAATCGGCTCATATGTCATCAAGAGAGCATTAGCGTCGATACTGAATCATACAACAATGAAAGGCACACATTAAGTGTATACTTTTAGAATCAGGAAGACCCAGATGAATTTTATTACGTAAAACAGTAATTGTTTTGAGCTCTCATGACATCCAGGACCCACTAACAGCTAAAAATATGCCCAGGACCCTCATGGATGACAGTTATGTGGCAACATCACCAGCCGCTAGGATACATAAAAACATGTCCTGTGTGTAACGAATAAATTTGAAATTGCTGTCGTTAATATTGTTGCAAACATTTGTTCTAGTTAGAAAGGAAGTGTGGAAGTTTGATGAGTTACACTACAGCGAGAGTTAAAAGTCTTTACAATGTATAGAAATGTAAGTATATTTACTGAATATATCGTACAAACGAACTAAGTAGTATGTTTAAATCCTAATTCACTGCATGACTGATAGAGGTGTTATAATGTTGAGGGGATACAGTATTAAAGTTAATAAGAAGTTCGAAATTTGTAAATAAGGACCTCGTTTATTTGGTCCTCAGTAATCCGGATTTCCGGTTTATCCGGATTCATATTTTGTGTCCCTTGGTATTTTTCTCTTTTTTTCTTGTAACACGAAGATGTGTAGTCGGTGAGGTACATAGGCTGCTTATCACTAGGCCGGTAATTTAGTCTAGTACTGAGTGATAAGGAACTCGGAGTGTGTGAATGACATTGTTTCTCAAGTATTGTACATTAATATAACGGTGTATTGATGCCCATCAAGTAAGTTGCATAGAAACCACGCCAACAGCACTCCACCACAGCTCATTGTACCTCTGGTGCGATTCTCGACAGGTGTGACACCATATGGTTAGTGGCGCGTGTGAATGTATCTGCTCTCTCAGCCATCTGTTTGTTTTGCACTGACGAGACTTCTCTCCTTGAATCATCTAAGCGTGCACATCCCACGCTTCCACCTACAGTTACTACAGTCAGTCTTAAGAAGGTGTACTGGCATTTGTATAGAGCTGAACATTTAGACTTTTTGTATTTAGTAGAATATACATCCGGGTTTTCGATTTTCGGTTTTCCAAAATAAAAGTGAGAATTTACGATCGTACTCATAGCTGTACTTCCAGCAGTACTTTATCTCCTGCGTTCCCAATTTCGTAGAAGTTGTCCTACGAAAATTGCAGAAGAAGCACTCCTGGACGAAAGGATATTGTGACGATATTCTTTCGTCACAGCCTGGGGTTAGAGACCCGGTCCGGCACACAGTTTTTATCTGCCAGTAAGTTTCACATCGGCGCACACCCACTGCAGAGTGAACACACAATCTATTTCATAATCTACTGGCACCATAAAAATGTTATGAGGGTTTTTAAAAGAACTCTTTCGGTGCTATCCAGAACTGTCAGCAAAAGGGTTGTGACAATTTATTATAATGTAGACCAAGTGGGTCTCTCGAAAATGCTATTATCTCATTAACTGTTATCCCCACAAAAAATGTTATTACAGTTGTCAGTAGAACTCTTAGGGTCGTATTAAGAAATGCCATCAGATCTTTTGTACGAATTTATTACTTTTACATGACAAAAGTGAGTACCACATTAATTATCTCATATAATGTCATCGTCACAAATAATGTTATTATAGTTTTTGGTAGAATTGTGTGGGTGATATTCAGAACTGTCATCAGAACTATTCTACGAATTTTGCTATATTAGATAAAGTGAGTATCAGATTAAAACAATTATTGTATAAACTATTATCGCCACAAAAATGTTCTTATCATTTTCAATGCAACTCTTCCGGTGCTATCCAGAACTGCCAACAGAACTGTTATACAAATTTATTTTTTCCAAACTGACAAATAATTTTTTACCATACCAAAATTTTGCCGAGTTAATGTTTTCTTCCCGAAATTCTGTAGAACTATTCGTGTTTTGAGCAGGGAAATCTAGAACTATTGCATATAAATCAAGAACTGTGAAAAAAATTTATATTTATCGTAAAAGGGGTTCAAACTTCACGGGAAATGCTCATAAGCATTCCTTAATAAAGGCAGTTACTACGTAAACAATTACCTGCACAGAATATATTACTAGTATTTTCGATAGAACTCTTACAATGCTATCCAGAGCTGGCATCAGAGCATACGAACAGACATAATTTTTTTTTGGTAAGAGTGCCCCACAATTAATCAATTACCATACAAACTATTATAACCACAAAAAATGTTATTATGATTATCGATAGAAGTCTTGAGGTGTTAGCCAGAACTGTTCATGAAAACTGTTGAACGAATTTACTTTTTCTGTGGAGAAAGTGGGTCTAACATCAAAGCAGTTACCGTATAAACTATCATCGCCACAAAAAGATATTATTAGGATTTTCGATAGAGCTCTTGGTGTTCTGTTCAGAACTGTTGTACGAATTTACTTTTTGCGAAAATTGACAAAGAATGTATTCGATAAGAAAAATTTTCGAGTATTGTTGTTTTTCTCGCTAAATTCTGCAGGACTATTCCAATTTTGTACAAATAACTCTAGAACTATGACATTTCTATCAAGAACTCTGAAAAAATATATATTTCTGAAGAAAAGGATTCCAACTTCACAGTAAGTGAAGAGGTTCCCTCCTTAAATTGCAATTATCTCGTAACGTGTTAGCTGCACAAAAAATTGTAATTAGGATATTCGATAGAACTATTGGGGTTATGTTCAGAACTGCCCTCAGAACTGTTGTCCGAATTTACTTTTTGCGAAAATTAATAACGAATGTTTGCTATTCGAATTTTTTCGAGTATTGTTGCTTTCTTCGTAAAATTCTGCAGAACTATTCAAATTTTGTACAAAGAACTCTAGAACTATGCCATATCTATCAAGAACTCTGAAAAAAAAACATATTTCTGAAAAAAATGGTGACAACTTCAAAGTAAGTGAAAAGATTTTCTCATTAAAATGCAATTACCTCGTGAAATATTAGCTGCAAAAAAAATATTACTTGGATTTTCGAAAGAACTCTTGAAGCTCTGTTCAGAACTGTGCTCAGAACTCTTGTACTTATTTACATTTTGTGCAAATTGCCAAAGAATGTTTTCGATACGGAAATTTTTCGAGTATTTTTGTTTTCTTCGCTAAATTCTGCAGAACTATTGACATTTTGTACAGAGAACTCTATAACTATGACTTATCTATCAAGAACTCTGAAAAAAATATATATTTCTCAAAAAAAAGGGTGCCAGCTTCACAGTAGGAGCTCTTATGGAATTTTTAATTAAGTTGCAATTACCTCTTAAACTATTACCTGCACAAAAAAATTTCACTAGGATTTTCGATAGAACTCTTCACGTGGTGTCCAGAACTGTCATCAGAACTGTTGTACGAATATATTTATATTTTCCGTAAAGAAAGTGTGTCCCATATTAAATCAATTTATCTCAAACCATTATCCCCATAGAAAAATGTTGTTGGGATTTTCGATAGAGCTCTTGGGGTTCTGTTCAGAACTGTCCTCAGAACTGTTGTACAAGTTTAATTTTTGCGAAAATTGACAAAAATGTTTTCGATACGAAACATTTTTCGAATATTGTTGTTTCCTTCGCTAAATTCTGCAGAACTATTGAAATTTTGTACAAAGAACTCTAGAACTATGGCATATCTACCAAGGAATCTGAAAAAAGTATACATTTCTGAAAAAAAGGGTGCCAACTTCACAGTAAGTGAAAAGATTTTCTCTTTAAATTGCAATTATCTCGTAAACTATTAGCTGCACAAAAAAATGTTACTTGGATTTCGATAGAACTCTTGGAGTTCTGTTCAGAACTGTGCTCATAACTGTTGTACTTATTTACAATTTGCGAAAATTGACGAAGAATGTTTTCGATACGAAAATTTTTTAGAATATTGTTTTCGTCGCTAAATTCTGCAGAACTATTGAAATTTTGTACAAAGAACTCTAGAACTATGCCATATCTATCAAGAACTCTGAAAATAATATACATTTCTGAAAAAAAAAACGTTGCCAACTTCACAGTAAGTGGAAAGATTTTCTCCTTAAATTGCAATTATCTCGTAAACTATTAGCTGCACAAAAAAATGTTACTTGGGTTTTCGATAGAACTCTTGGAGTTCTGTTCAGAACTGTCCTCAGAACTCTTGTACTTATTTACATTTTGCGGAAACTGGCAAAGAACCTTTTCGATACGAAAATTTTTTCGAGTATTATTGTTTTGGTCGCTAAATTCTGCAGAACTATTGAAATTTTGTACAAAGAACTCTAGAACTATGCTACATCTATCAAGAACTGTGAAAAAAATGTATATTTCTCGAAAAAGCGGTGCTAACTTCACATGACTGGGGCGGCGCGGGTGGCAAAGCAGGCGGTGCCGCAGTATGTGTTGCCTTGACCTACTCTATCACCAGATCTGTCTCTAATCGAGCACATGTGGGGCATCATTCGGCGACAACTCCGGCTTCATCCGCAAATATCAGCCCACAAACTGACATCCGGCAGCTGCACAACACAATGCATGCACGGTGGTGCGCTGGCAGTGAACATTTTTGTTATTACTGAATCAGAATTTCACATTTACAACTTCTTATCTCGGACTTGCATTAAGCTGTGATTTTTCAATGTTATCGCTCAAATATGTCACCCAGACAAGTGCATTCCCGAAATATCATCACTTGACTATCAGTTTTTAGATGTTGCTCTGTTTTCAGTCAATGTTGTGGTGTCGTGAACGCAGCACGCACCACCGGGCGGCAGCACGGGCGGCCATAGGTCGACAACCCACTCCAGAGATGGCAAACGACAGCAGAGTGGGCAGTTTCAAGTCGGCTCGGCCACCGATAAGATCGCGTTAGGCTTGTGTACTTCGCGCCGAATCGTCTGCTTCTAGCCAGTCCACATCAGCCTCTTTTCAGTGAACATTGTAGTGGAATAAGAACTGTTTACTATCCAGCCTTAGTAGCTGAACTTCAGGATAAGTTGTTTGAGCAGATTTATACAACATTGAGTATTCATCTAGAGAAGTGTGTGTTCTTGTCAGTAATCATTATCAGCGTTTCAGAATTCCCCTCGTTTTCCTCTCTCTGTGTTTCCCTCAGTTCACTATAAACAGCTGAGGGTGGCGATCACTAAAATCTCATTTTGTGCCCTAATAAAGGTACCATACAAGAGCTGCCGTCGAAGAGGAAAACAATGTGGGCAATTTACAGGATTAACTATGTATTTGGCCACCCACTCACCATTGTTACTAGTTAGTCATTCCTTGCTATTTCTATATACATGTCTAGTATATTGATGTGTAGACGGTAGACTAAGCACGGACACTACTACGGAGACGAGTCTGTTATTTTATATTTGGCGTCCAATTTCTTACCGGCATGACTTTAGCGTCAAGAGTCAGTTTTCTAAATGAGTGTTATAGACTTACAGAGCGAGCAAATCCAACGGTTGCTGCAAGCCGTAATTATTCAACGACCTGTTCCCTAACGGCAAGGGACACTTGCCTAACACGACAACAACAACAACAACAGAATTTATAAGCACCCTCAGCGGCAGCTTCCATCGTCCATTCCACCATTCCGCAGTTTCAACATGCAGAATGTGGGCTGGCCGGGAATTTAACTCAGTCGATGAATCATACGGCGGCACATCAGCTGCAAGATGCGAAGATCAAAGCGTTTCTTCTTTCTGTAGCCGGCGCGAAAGTTTACAAGCTCATAGTGAATTTGTTTCCTGACAAACAACCAGAAAAATTTGTGTTTGAGACTAGTTAGGAAGCCAACCACGTACTTTGATGAACGAACAATTGAGTCTGCTACAAGGTGCAAGTTCTCTGCCTGTAGCGGGCTGCGGTCAAACTTATAAAAAGTGGATCATAGGATTGCGAGGTTTAACTTGGTACTACAAATTTTTGTATCGTTTTGGACGTTCATGAGAGATGTCATGCTGCGAGACGTTATAACTCAAAATTTTTGAGGCGATATAACCGGTCCTTCTTTTTTGAAACATTCTGGGCCTTCTTTAGGTACAGCGTGGATCCACCAGCGAGACGACTGGGTTGGATTTATTGGTGCTATCCACGACAGCCGCATGGACATAGACGTACAGAAAATAGACAAATCCATTGCATCTGTAGAATATTTGGTTGTGAGTGATTGGGTGCATTCGAGCACAGTGCCGTAATATACCATCCAGCTAAAGTGCTGTTCTACCTTGTACATAAGAATAGTATTCATGAAGGACTGTCTCCCTTCTTTCGGGGACATCTAGTATACAAAATAGTGGAACTGGGATGATCATGTCCCGTCATCATGGATCTTTAAGAGTGTAAAGGGCGGTGTGAGAGACGCAGAAGGATGCATTGGTTTGTTGTTACTACTGGAGAATCTAGACAACATTGGTACGAAATATCTTTAATTTAACTTGCGCTGTATAAATTGCATCGAAGATTTTTTATTTATTATTTACACGTCACGTTCCGGAGGACCAAATCTAGGAGCAAATCTCCAAGGTTAAGGAACGTATCAGTACATGAAATTACAAAATAAAAGTAATAACAGATAAAAAAATGTCTATGAACCCGAAAAAAGTTAATCCATAAGTTTAAGTAAACGCAATCAACAATACAGCAAGAATCAGCTTCATTTTTCAAGTAACTCCTCGACACTATAGAAGGAGTGACCAATGAGGAAACTCTTCAGTTTCGATTTGAAAGCGCTTGGATTACTGCTAAGATTTTAGAATTCGAATGGTAGCTTATTGGAAATCGATGAAGCAGTGTACTGCACACATTTATGCACAAGTGTTAAGGAAGTCCCATCCAAATGCTGTGAAAGCTGCTTGTTCTTGCGAAAAAGCTAATATAGTTAACAAGAAATGACAGTAAGCAATATATATATATATATATATATATATATATATATATATTGCATATATATATATATATATATATATATATATATATATATATATATATATATATATATATATATATATATATGTGCAGGGTGAGTCACCTAACATTACCGCTGGATATATTTCGCAAACCACATCAAATACTGACGAATCGATTCCAAAGTATTTTTTTTAACACAAACCTACGTTTTTTTAAATGGAACCCCGTTAGTTTTGTTAGCACATCTGAACATATAAACAAATACGTAATCAGTGCCGTTTGTTGCATTGTAAAATGTTAATTACATATGGAGATATTGTAACCTAAAGTTGACGCTTGAGTACCACTCCTCCGCTGTTCGATCGTGTGTATCGGAGAGCACCGAATTAGGTAGGGATCCAAAGGGAACGGTGATGGACCTTAGATACAGAAGAGACTGGAACAGCACATTACGTCCACATGCTAACACCTTTTTATTGGTCTTTTTCACTGACGCACATGTGCATTATCATGAGGGGTGAGGTACACCTACACACGTGGTTTCCGTTTTCAATTACGGAGTGGAATAGAGTGTGCTCCGACATCTCAGGCCAATAGATGTTCAATGTGGTGGCCATCATTTGCTGCACACAATTGCAATCTCTGGCGTAATGAACGTCGTACACGCCGCAGTACATCTGGTGTAATGTCGCCGCAGATTGCCACAATACGTTGTTTCATATCCTCTGGGGTTGTAGGCACATCACGGTACACATTCTCCTTTAACGTACCCCACAGAAAGAAGTCCAGAGGTGTAAGATCAGGATAACGGGCTGGCCAATTTATGCGTCCTCCACGTCCTATGAAACGCCCGTCGAACATCCTGTCAAGAGTCAGCCTAGTGTCAGTTGCGGAATGTGCAGGTGCACCATTATGCTGATACCACATACGTCGACGCGTTTCCAGTGGGACATTTTCGAGCAACGTTGGCAGATCATTCTGTAGAAACGCGATGTATGTTGCAGCTGTTTCGCACCTGCAATGAAGTGAGGACCAATGAGGTGGTCGCCAATGATTCCGCACCATACATTCATTTACAGTCCACGGTCGCTGTCGCTCTACATGTCTGAGCCAGCGAGGATTGTCCACGGACCAGTAATGAATGTTCCGTAGATTCACTGCCCCGTGGTTTGTGAAACCCGCTTCATCGGTAAACAGGTAGAACTGCAACGCATTCTCTGTTAATGCCCATTGACAGAATTGCACTCGATGATTAAAGTCATCACCATGTAATTGCCGATGTAGCGACACATGAAACGGGTGAAAGCGGTGACGATGCAGTATGCGCATGACACTGACTCAGTCCACCGGCTCTCGTAATGTCCCGTGTACTCATGTGTGGGTTCATGGCAACAGCAGCTAACACAGCAACAGCACACGCTGCTCCTGTGATGTGCCTGTTACGGACCCCTTTTGCGTGCTACGACCGTACCTGTTGCATACAGTTGCCGGTAGATGTTTTGCAATGTGCGGCACGTTGGATGCTCTCTGTCCGGGTACCGTTCTGCATACACCCTGCAGGCTTAAGCTGCATTTCGTCGACACTCGCCATAGATGAGTGTCATCTCCGCCTTTCAGAGTTCGAATACACCATGGTCACAGTTCCTACAACACTGTACTATCACAGACGTCTGGTAACACGGTGTACTACAGTTGGTCTGCGGGCGAAGACGAATGCAGCATAACAATAGCAGCAAGCGCTACATGCGGACACTGCGACAGCTAGACCAAACCACAACAGTGCACTACAGCCACACTCGTAAACACGGTCGTCATCGTAAACATGTCCTTGCAGATGCTGCTCGCCGACCGTGGCCCGTGTTTGTTACAACACGCAACTGAACGTCGGAGGTTTCAAGCGTCAACTTTAGGTTACAATATCTCCGGATGTAAATAACATGTTACAATGCAACAAACGGCACTGATTACGTATTTGTTTATATGTTCAGATGTGCTAACAAAACTAACGTGGTTCCATTTTAAAGAAACGTAGGTTTGTGTTATACTTCCGTGCATTTTTGTATGGTTTGTATTAAACAATTACACTAGCACCTCTCCTCACGTTCGGTCTGTGGAATCGGTTCGTCAGTATTTGATGTGGTTTACGAAATATATCCAGCGGTATCGTTTGGTGACTCACCCTGTATATATATTGAGAGGTCAACGTCAAAATACCCAGACTCTTGAACAGCGGTCGACAAGAGGTTCCTGAACTTTCACCACTTATTACCCGAACCGCCCGTTTCTGAGCCAAAAATATCCTTTTAGAATGGGAAGAGTTACGCAAAATATTATACCGGAAGACATAAGCGAATGAAAATAACAAAGTAGATTAATTTTCGTGTCGAGCGATCACTCACTTCAGATACCTTTCCAATAGTAAAAATTGCAGCATTAAGTCTTTGAACAAGATCCAGAATGAGAGCTTTCCACGACTGTTTACTGTATCTGAACACCTACAAATTTGAACTGTTCAGTTTCGCTAGTCATATGCCCATTTGTGAAATTAAAACGTCATGTTTTGTTGAGTTGTGTGTTAGAAACTGCAAAAACTGAGTCTTACTGTGATTTCATATTAGTCTATTTTCTACAAGCCATGAACTCAGCAAATATTGAAACTGTGCCAATGTTGCACACAACATCCTTTACTACCAAGCGAGTGTCATTAGCAAACAGAAATATTTTAGAGTTACCATATCATTTATATAAATAAGGAACATGAGTGGCCCCAACACTGGTCCCTAGGGACAACCCACTTGACCGTACCCCACTCAGATCCCACATCACACCCATTCTCAACATTGTGAATAATGACCTTTTGCTGGCTGTTACTGAAGTAAGTGGTGAATCAGTTGTGAGCCACTCTCCATATTCTGTAATGGCCCAACTTCTGGAATAATATTTTGTGATCAACAGAATCAAACGTCTTAGTTAAATCAAAAAATATTCCTAGTGTTCGCAATCTTTCGTTTAACCCATCCAGTACCTCGCAGAGAAAAGAGAATATAGCATTTTCAGTTGTGAAACGACTTCTAAAGCCCAAATGTACATTTCATAGCAAATCGTGCGATATAAAATGATCAGTTATCCTTATATATACAGTCTTTTCAATAACTTTAGCAAACACTGATGGCATATAAATAGGTCTAAAATTGTCTACATTATCCTTTTATCTCTTTTTATAAAGCGGCTTTACTACTGAGTACTTTAATCGTTCAGGAAACTGACCATTCCTAAAGGAAAATTTACAAATATGGCTAAGTACAGGTCTACCATGTGCAGCACAGTACTTTAATATTGTGCTAGGCACACCATCGTATCCATGAGAGTCTTTAGTCTTCAGTGACTTAATTATTGACTCAATCTCCAACTTGCCTGTATCAGAGAGGAGTATTTCAGACAACAATCTCGGAAAGGCATTTGCCTAGAGAGTTATATGATTCCCTGTAAAAACTAAATTTTTGTTTAATTCGCCAGCAATGCTCAGAAAATTATTGTTAATTACTGTACATATATCCGATTTATCAGTAACAGAAATATTTTTACTATGAACTAACTCTATATCGTCGACCTTGTGCTGCTGATCAGACACTTCATTCACAACTGACCATATGGTTTTAATTTTATCTTGTGAATTAGCCATTCTATTTGCATACCACATACTCTTTGCCGTCCTAATAACATTCTTAAGCACCTTACAGTACTGTCCGTAATGGGATACTGTAGCAGGATGAATTTAAATGTGCTTACGTCTCCTATAGAACCGTTTTGCGACGAATTTTTCGTTATTTTCGGAGCTGTAGCACTGTCGAAAACAATGAACAAGTGGTTGAAATCGAGGCTTTACTATTCGTAATATGCATGCACAGTCTCTGTATATGTATGTGTGTAGAGTTGTCAGTAGCGGACAGTTGCGGTTCAAATTCATAACTTGCTAACTGTTCGTCTGTAAATTACGCTGCTAGGAATACAGACTTTGCAGGCACAAACAAGGGAAGCTCTCAAGTTCCAGGATGCTAAGTGCAGTCGATACACAGCCAACTAAGGGATGTCTTATTACTAGGATAAAAAAATCCGAAATCAACAATTTGTAGCTGGTGTGACAACATTGTGGGAACGTATCAGAGTGTGGTGTGCGTACTGTAAGACCTTCGATACACACACCATGAAATTATTTGACTTGTCGCTCTAACGAAGTAGGCGAGTGTCGGCAATATGTCTCATGGTCTTATCGTGGAGTGTTTATCTTCTGCCTTTAGGTCAGACGATAGAAATGCCACTTGCGCGCTTAGAGTAGCAGATTGACGCTGAACAACTACCACAGAACTTGATTAATTTTCATACACATTTATTAAAATAATAAAAAACATAGACATTACGTAACTTGATTCTGGATGCTGTTTACAATTGACAATCGGAAGTTCCTTTGGTCTTGATACGCTAATCTTATTCTCACATCTCTCTAATACTTGACAAAGTGTCTATACATTTCTCTTCATGGCTATGTACATGAATGTGGTAATCTTATGAGGCGCAGACTGAAACTTGACTATAGACTAATGCAGACTGACTAATCGGAGGTCTGTACACTCATTATAATACCTCACGCGTTCATGTATCACTGCGTGAGTGTGATCCGCGAGGAGAAAAGGTTCTATGAAAGCAGCTATCTCATTGGCTGCATTACATATTAATACGCGGATCGGCGGAAGTAGAATTTGATCCGTCTCTAAGGCAGCGCCATTTCGTAGTGCGGAGACGGACGAGCGCTGCTCCTGCGCTGTTGTGCTTAGCGGGGCGCGCTCTAGTGGGAAAGTTGTGTACGCGCTGACTACGCGGAACTATGTACACAACACAGAGTTTGAATGTATAAAAAAAAGTAAAGAAGGACATCTCCTAAGCAATATAAGCATATACTTATTGGAAAGATATCAAAGCAGCAACAAAAATCAACTCTGTGCACATGACAACTCCCTGTTGCAGACCCCTACATGGTAGAATGAAAATCCAATGAACATGTACAACTGTTTCCAGACTTTGAGTTTCCATCAAATGCTTCGCTACATGAGTGTGCAGACAAGCTCTCTGATGTAGCAGTCTCATATCTACTATACGCCGATAAGGGGTACTACATTTCTCGACATGCACTCATCTGGAGAGATGGGTTCCGTGGGTAAGAGAGGTGTGGAACAGTTTTCGCTGAACAACAGTTAAGGGCAGCTCATTCTCTTCCTTCACGAGACATGGAATGTAATGGGTATCGAACCCTCACACTTCTGATCAGGTGCAGATTAAATTAGCAACTGAGTTGCTGGGACGATTGGTCAAGTACAATGTGGGGGGAATCTATGAATCTCCGAATTTAACCTATGAATGTGAGACTACTCTAAGACTCCCATCCACACAGGGAAAGATGGCCAGTCGTAAATTCTGCACTATGATCGACGTTCTGGTAATATGTAGATAACCTAATTGCATCGATATAGGAGGCTGTCTAATATACACTGGTGTACATGGACGTATTGCACAGTCATCTATCTGCTTTTCCATTCTAGTAAATGGTACTTGCAACGTAATGGAGGGGTGGTTCAGCGATGACACAAAAATTGCGAAACATTCTGCTGTGTTATTGGCTGGCGTTTAAATTACGGAACAACTGGCAAAACTGCAAAAATTGATCGCATTATCAACTGCACTGTGTATTACAGTGCATCGTCCCATATCTGTCCACTGGCACGCCATTGATTACCACATAGTGATTCACTAACACAACTTGGTTGAGATGGAGAGAGTCTTGGAGGAATACTGGACAGACAGTTGTCTACAAGCGTTCATCAATGCTGCAGACTCGTCCTATTTCCATATGATGTGTAATGCCCCGATATTTTTCCCCACCAATTATTCACTATATGAATAATTGTTATTGTTTACCAGTGTTTCATTTCATCCTTGTCTGCCAAGCTTTCTATGTTTAAGCTAGGAGAACCATAAGACTGGCAGTCTTACATAACGCTTGCTCGCCGCTGCCGAACATCATTGATGTTCAAATTTGTAGCAGCCACTCGTACATCCCTGAGATCCGTTAAGCTGATCTGCAAACGTAGCTTTCCGGCAGCACTTCTATGCATAACGGGAAATATTAATGATCGGCATATGGTCGACAAACGATGTGCACTATCAGTCTACTCCACGGTATCAAAGCACGTTAGACACAATCTTGAATTATTACTTTTATCTCTCTTAGTGCTAAAGCTAACAATTAATTTTTCAATTATAATTAAAGAGCGCTACAAAAAATAGAGGAAACTTCCTTTTTAAAAAATAACTACTCAGTTTCTTTATATATTCTCCAAAGCACTGCTTCTTCCCTCCTTGTTAACAGTGGTTGACATCGAACGACTTCCGTCCACATATGCCATTCCACAGTATTTATTGTACTGCACTTGGGTTGGTTACATTTCACCTTTGTAAACTGAAATAGAGTTATTTGTTTTCCATTTTGCACAGTAAAACATAATTAATGTTTGTTCGATTTTTTCGTGGTGGTTGTGACCGTTGCCATTCTATGAAACTTTTTTTTAAATTTGTGTGTGTGAGTGAGTGAGAGGAGATGGTGGGCACAGCAAGTTGTGATTTTTTTTCTTTGTTGGGAGGGGGACTGGATAGAGATTATAGGTCAGAACCTGGGAGGATATGTTACTGGTAATTGGAGTCTGTGTTTACGTGTGTTTATTTAATGTTATATTAATTGGTCAGTCAGTTTAAAAAGCGTGTGGTTTGGCAGGTAAGTATGATCATTTTCCAGTAGTTTCTTTTCTGCTATATTTGTTTTGAATGTGGTAGTTTTCTTGTAAGGTCAGGAGGTATTTTTTGTTGTTATTTATTCTTACCATTCCCACATGTGACCCTCTGGTGGTAATTTTATGTTAGTTTTGGTGTAAATGTTCTGCAAAAGGCCAGTTATATGTCCTATACCTCCATGCTCTTACATGTTCTTTGTATCTGGTGTCAAATTTCTTCCTTTTTCACCTTTGTATCTTCTATTGTACGTTTTGCATTTCAGTTGGCATTTCCTGATATACATCAGTTGGTATATTGATGATATAGGTAAGTTTTTCCTACTGCTTTTGGGAAGTTGAATAACTGTGAATCACTTCATTTGGCCCTCCTATTTTTATAAAATAAAATTTATTAGACTTGTAATAAATAAGATCTCAAATTTTTAAGACCTCTGAGATTTCTTATCTAATAGATATTTAAGTACTAAGTGTGGTGTCACTGCCAGACACCACACTTGCTAGGTGGTAGCTTAAATCGGCCGCGGTCCATTAGTACATGTCGGACCCGCGTGTCGCCACTGTGTGATCGCAGACCGAGCGCCACCACACGGCAGGTCTCGAGAGACGTACGAGAACTCGCCCCAGTTGTACGACGACGTTGCTAGCGACAATACGGACGAAGCCATTTCTCTCATTTGCCGAAAGACAGTTAGAATAGCCTTCAGCTAAGTTAATGGCTACGACTTAGCAAGGCGCCATTAGCCTTAGATATCTTGTATATAAAGAGTCACTTGTATCGCCACAATCTCCAGATGTCTCAGCAAGAACGATGTATACAAGGATTGACTAAAAGTTAAGTATATTCCAAAGATACGTATTTTCTTTATCACATTCATTAAGTCTCCTGTTTCAGACCTCACTCCATCCTTCGTGAGTTAGCGCGTGCATCTTGGCCGCCTCTTTCAATTAGTGTGCGTAGTGTTGGCAAGTCTGCCGACACTACAATTTTGGCGACGAGCGTAAAAACGGTCTTCGTTCTTCTTCCTTTGCTTACATTACTTGTGTCATGGCTTCGCCAGACGTACTGTCCGAATTTTATCGCTTGCAGAATCAGCAGACGCAGGCGTTATTGGATGCCCTTGGACAGCTCGTCCAGGGTCAACGTGTGCTGCACCCCGATGCGGCCGCCGCCGCTTCATCACTACAGCAGCCACACCAAGCAGTTGCACAGTCCTTCCGTCATTTTGATTCAACCCACGAGTCGTGGACTGAGTGGTCCCGACAATTCGGATTCCATCTAGCCGCCTACAGAATTCAAGGTAATGAGCGGCAGCCGTTTTTGCTTTCTTGTGTTGGTGTGTCCACCTACCGTGTGATAGTGCAATTGTTTCCCCGACGCGACATAGCAACTCTGTCCTACGACGAAATTTTTTCTGCTTTAGATGCCTATTTCAAAGAAACAGTTAATGTAGTTGCCAAAAGGTATACGTTCTTTCGTACCAAACGTACGGCCGGTCAGACTAATAAGGAGTGGGTTGCAACATTGCAAGGACTTACTAGGGATTGTGATTTTGCATGTGAATGTGGACTTCCGTATTCAGATACTATGGTGCGTGATGCAATTGCACAGAACGTTTCTGATGTTCGCATACGGGAACAGATTTTGAAACTAGTAAATCCCTCCCTTCAACAAGTGATAGACATATTGGATAGGCAAGACACGTACAAACAACTGGGCAAACCTCCGTTGCGTGCCGCAAATGTTCAGCTCAATAGTTATTTAGGACAGCAGATACCTGAGTTAGGACAGTGCAGCCTTCTTGCAACATACAAGGGACAAACAAAACTTGTGTCATTTTACGTTCTTCGTTCTTCTACGGCAGTGAACTTGTTTGGTTTAGATTTATTTCAGTTGTTTAACATGTCTATAGTGAATCAGGTCCTATCAGTGAATCAGACTGTGCCTTCCGCCAGTGTTTCTAGTCTATGTGAAGAATTTGCAGACATTTTTGCACCGGGCCTTGGTTGCGCTAAGAACTATGAAGCACATTTGGAACTTAAAGTGGACGCGCAACCGAAATTTTTCAGAGCGCGCAATGTTCCCCACGCATTGCGTGATGAGGTCGCACGAACATTACACGGTTTAGAATCTCAAGGTGTAATTGAACGTGTGCAGGCTTCTCTCTGGGCCTCACCCTTAGTAATTTTGCCAAAACCTCCCGGAAAATTGAGACTTTGCGTGGACTTCAAGGCAACTGTGAATCCACAACTTGTGACTGCAACTTTTCCTTTGCCCCGCCCGCAAGATATTTTTGATAAACTTTGCCCGGGTAAATACTTTTCGAAATTGGAACTAGCAGATGCGTACTTGCAAATACCAGTGGACGCAGAATCCCAGCGCGTCTTGGTGGTTAACACGCATCTTGGATTGTACCGATTCAAAAGACTGCCATTCGGGTGTGCATCCGCCCCTGCATTGTTTCAGCAATATTTACAAACTGTTTGTGCGTCGGTCCCTACTGCTGCGAACTATCTGGACGATATTGTGATCTCCGGAAAGACAGAAGCCGAACATTTAGCCAACCTACGAACGTTATTTCAGGTCTTGCGACAACATGGTCTTCGCTTGAGGAAGGACAAATGTGTGTTTTTTGCTCGTGACTTGCCATACTTGGGACATGTCATTAATGCCCAAGGCATACATCCGAGTCCAGAGCACCTCCGTGCCATACAGGAGTTACCTTCGCCACAGAACTTGAAACAGCTTCAGAGTGTGTTGGGAAAAATTAACTACTATGCCAGGGTTGTACCGCGCGCTTCTTCCATTTCAGCTCCGCTTCATCGCTTACGCCGTAAAGGTGTTCCGTTCGTCTGGACGACGGAATGCGAACGCGCCTTTCGCCGGTTGAAATCGGCGTTGCTTTCACATACTTGCTTTACGCCATTCGATCCCCAGAAACCCCTTTTGTTGATGGTCGATACATCGGATTTCGGGATCGGTGCTGTGCTTGCGTACAAAGATGGATCGCATGATCGTCCTATTGCCTTTGCTTCAAAATTGCTCTCGTCTGCGCAACGAAATTATTCCCAGATAGAGAAGCTTTAGATCTCGTGTTTGGTGTTACTAAGTTCCATGATTTCTTGCATGGTCGTCACTTTACCATCATCACAGACCACAAGCCTTTGACATCGCTTTTTCATCCGAACAAGCCTGTACCTCCACGTACAGCGCAGAAATTCATTCGCTGGTCTCTTTTCCTCTCGCAGTACCGCTACGATATCTTGTATCGGTCCACTGCTAAGCACGGCAACGCTGATGCGTTGTCCCGTTTGCCTGTTGCTGAGGATAAAACATTCGATTCTTCCGAACTTGCTTGAATGTTCATTGATTCGGAAACCGATGACGTGGTCGAATCGTTTCCGATTGATTTTCGTCGTGTAGCTACAGCCACAGCTGCTGACCCTGTCCTTGCTACTGTTTTGCGTTTTGTTGCTACGCAATGGCCCTTGTCAAAGTCACGGATCGAGGATCCGTTGGTTCGCCGATTTTTTGCTCACAGGGAGAGACTTTTTGTACGACGTGGTGTTTTGTTGTTGCGTTCTGATAATGATCAATCCAGAGTAGTGGTCCCACGTTCGTTACAGTCCTCTGTCTTATGGCTTCTTCACCAAGGACATTGGGGTATAGTGCGCACGAAACAACTTGCTCGTCAGCACCGTACTTGATTCGGAATCGATGCTGCGATTACGAATATGTGCTCTTCTTGCGTGGCGTGTGCCGAACAACAATCCGCCCCGCCGCGGAAATTCTTTGCATGGCCGACAGCCACTTCCCCTTGGCAACGCTTGCACATCGATTTTGCTGGTCCATTCTGGAATGCTCGATGGTTGGTTGTGGTGGATTCCTTCAGTAATTTTCCTTTTGTTGTCCGGATGTCTTCCACGACGTCATCTGCCACCATCCAAGCGTTGTCCGCTATGTTTTGCATTGAAGGTCTTCCCCAGACTATTGTTTCCGACAATGGCCCACAATTCATGTCCGCAGAATTTCAGTCATTCTGCAGGGCCAATGGTATTCAACATCTGACGTCCGCGCCGTTTTCGCCTCAGTCAAACGCCGCTGAACGGTTGGTCCGGACTTTCAAGTCACAGATGTTGAAGTTGAAAGAGTCGCATTCTAGGGAGGACGCATTGTTGCTCTTTTTGTCTTCGTATCGCTCTCAGCCCCGCGATGGCCGCTCGCCGGCTGAGTTGCCTCATGGTCGTCCTCATCGAACCTTGATGTCTTTGCTGCATCCGCCGCATCAGGTTCCAGTGCGGCGGCAGACTACTGCTTTTGCTCCTGGCGACGTTGTTTTCTATCGCAACTATCGCGGTTCACGGCGTTGGCTCACAGGGCGCATTCTTCGCTGCCTCGGCCGCGCGATGTATTTGGTTTTGGGGGCCTCTGGTGAGGTGCGTCGGCATCTCAATCAGCTGCTCCTCTGTCGTCGCACGGGTTCTGCCGCTCCCCGTCTGCTTTCAGCGACGGTGCCGTCCGGTCAGCGCCCTGGGGACCCATCTACTGGCTCGCCTCATCCCCAGGTGTTACCGACGCTGCCTTCCATTTTGCCTCATGGCGACGCGCCGCCGCCGCCGCCTGTTCTCCCGCCGTCGCCGCCCGCAGTGGACGCGTCGCTGCAACCGCCTGGCGCCTCCCTGGGTCACGCGCCGCCCCTCGCTTCCCGTGACCGGCTGTCCTCCGCCATGGAACTCTTGCCCGCTCCGGACCAGATGTCGTCTTCGCCCGTCGGGTGCCCCGACCACATGGAGGTCGACCCTTCGGCCCCTCCTGTCTCTCTGCGGGCGCATAAACCGCATGTTGACGTGCACCCTGGACTAGGTTTTCAGGCGTTTCCTACCTCCCCTCGGACCGAATGGCCGGGTGCGGGTGGCACAGCCTCGCCTGTTGTTAGGCTCCCCACCTCATCGCATACGTCAACATGGGGTCCTCCCCACGGCGGGCGGAAGCCTTATAACACGACCGTTCGCCGATTTGCGGGGGAGGGTCACTGCCAGACACCACACTTGCTAGGTGGTAGCTTAAATCGGCCGCGGTCCATTAGTACATGTCGGACCCGCGTGTCGCCACTGTGTGATCGCAGACCGAGCGCCACCACACGGCAGGTCTCGAGAGACGTACGAGAACTCGCCCCAGTTGTACGACGACGTTGCTAGCGACAATACGGACGAAGCCATTTCTCTCATTTGCCGAGAGACAGTTAGAATAGCCTTCAGCTAAGTTAATGGCTACGACTTAGCAAGGCGCCATTAGCCTTAGATATCTTGTATATAAAGAGTCACTTGTATCGCCACAATCTCCAGATGTCTCATCAAGAACGATGTATACAAGGATTGATTAAAAGTTAAGTATATATCACATTCATTAAGTCTCCTGTTTCAGACCTCACTCCATCCTTCGTGAGTTAGCGCGTGCATCTTGGCCGCCCCTTTCAATTAGTGTGCGTAGTGTTGGCAAGTCTGCCGACACTACACTAAGTACAAGAAGATTTTACTTTCTTTTTTCTTTCATATATTCTAAAGTACACTTTTTACACTTATTATTATGTCTATTTCTATGTGGCAGAGTCACCTAGAAACAATCTAAATTTTTCATATATTGACAAGCTTAACATTTCTTTGTTGCTGTATTGGTTCCTTGATTTTCTTCAATATTTCTTCTAATATTTTCGAATATTATTCTCTCAGAATTCGTTGTAAATGATTTTTATAATAATATTTAGAAATATTTTTTGCACATACAGAAGGAAATCGACTAATGCTATACTGTCTTACATGATATTCATTTACACATTGTACAATATCCATTTTTGTGTATTTTTGAGAAGTAAAATTGTCATTTAATTTCTCAGTATGGCAATATTTAGAAAATTTGGATTTGATTGGTTGTTGAACCTGTTCGATTTATGTAGAAAAAAATTTATCAGATTTGTGGAAAAGTAGAATATTATAAGATTAATCTAGTCCTAAATGCCATTATTATCAGCAACATCATAAGCATCATTATGTATTAAGAAATAATAATCAATTTGATTTGTAATTGACTTTTCATTAGATATTTTAATAACACTTCTACACATTGGACTTTCAATTTGTTCCTTTAACTATTTATCAATACATTGCTTATGAAAAAAATTATTACAGCTTGTTTTTATAAACTGATGATTTTCATTACTTAAGCATATAGGACATTCATTTTTAGAGTATTCCATTAGTATTTCATAATGTTTAAGTATAAAAGATTCAGATAACTCTTGACATTTTAAAATTCTTTACAAAGTAATTATATCATTAAATTACATTACGAAATCTTCAGATAATTTTTGTTAATGTGATATACCTTTGCAACTAAATTTATCCTGAAGTTCTGTCATCAAATTTGCAAACTATTCTTGTCTATATGATATACCTTCCGAATTTAATTTATCTTGAAATTTGCTATTAAAATCTTCAGATAATTTTTGTTTACCTAATATTTCTCGCCAATTTTATTTATCTTGAAATTCTCTAATAAAATCTTGAGATAGTGTGTGATAGCTTGATATATGATTCCAATTCAGTTTTCTTGATATTCTCTTGTTAATTTTTCAGGTATGCTATAAAATATCGACATTTAAAGTTTCCAGTTAAATTCAGAAAATGAATTTTCCTTTTTCATATAATCAACAACCATTTCAGTGTATGTTTAATATATTAGATATACAATTTGTATAATAGTTGAAAATTTAATTTTTCTCACATAGGACGAATCATCTGAATATGTTGCTTTTCTCTAGCTTTTAGTTTATTCAACGCATCAGAGTCCACACTTTGCTTCTTAATACTATTATTAACACGTTCAATAAGTTTCTGTTGTCTAACTTTAGAGTAACCTTTAAGTCGCAATTGTTTTGATCTATCTTTCAATTCATTTACTTTCTTACTATTTAGACCAGCCATTTATTAGAAATAATTTTTATTCCATTTTATAACTCCAATACAACGTTTAATGCAGTGTTTTCATATGTCAAATTATTGATCTGTGAAATGTTGTACAAAATACGTTTATTACAAATGAAGCTTTAACTTTTCTATAAGTAATTCCAGATGCCAACCATTTAGCCCCTGTAAATATTAAACTTTATTCATTATGGAATTACAGAGATATGCTTCACCCCATCTTTCAATTTTAAACTTTATTCATTATAGAACTTACATGAAAAAAGCCAGTGATCAAATTCTATGATCACTGAAATAAGAATGAGAAAACACATAAATTTATTGAAAAGATTAAAAAGCTAATAAAAATTATTTTTATTAAATGGTGACAAAGCCGGCAATATCTAATTCAGAATCGTCTATAATGAATTTATCTGAAACTGTTTAGAGTAATAACAAGATTGTTTGTAACAATAAAGAATGTTTTGCGATAATTGCTCAAGAGAATAATCTGTAGTTGAAAGCTAAGAATGTTGCTGACGTTTTAGAATACAAGAATCCTGAACAAGTAGTCCATACTAGAAAAAAAAAACATCCTAAAATATATAGTGTCCTAAAGATGAGCAAATTGATCACCTTACAGCACCATACTGCTTTTATTAATGAATCAGAAATTTAACCAATAATAAAGGTCCTCTGACGAACAGTGATTAAAAATTAATCAACACAGTACATATGCTTTGAGTACATGAAATAAATAATAAAATTAAATGAAATTCTATTAAATTACTAAATAAGTAGAATCTTGAGTACATGAAATAAATCATGATAATACACTAATAAACCTTAGGGTATAAATATATTCAAAAGGAAATAAAAACATAACACCAAATAATTTACGTACATAAGAAATCAACAGTCGAATATTATGACCACTGAAATAAGAATAAGAAAAACCATAATTTTAATTGAAAAAATTAGAAATCTGAAATAAATTATTTCCAATAAATGGCAGCTATTACTGCGATATCCAGTTTCAGACTTAGTCACAGACTAAAGTCCGCTTCTGCTGACACTAAGTCTGCTTTATCTGACACTAATGCATTTGTTGCTAGTTAAGAAACATATTTTATTGTTATAAATATTCTGAATGGGGGCAAGGGATAGAGTATTTTGCTATTAACTATGGTATCTGGTGTTTCAGAAGATACCATTTTTTAGGCTCAAGCGAGTATACCAAATTTCAACACAAGCGCACCTTGTTCCATGCAATAGCATGTCAGATACTTGAAAGAAGCGAGCAACAATTTTGACACGCTTTTCTGGGAAACAAAAACAGACATTGTAATCATATTTTCGCTGGATAGCTTCTAAGTGTGGATTTCAACAAGATTACAGAAGGGACCTACATATGGAATTAAAGTACAGCATATTACCGTTAGTGATGAATAGTAGTTTGCTGATTACGACAACTTCTATCAAGTTCCTTCATCCAGTGGAACCTTCGATGATTTCTGTGTACATTTGTACTAAAATTACAAACATTTATGAACATAGGGCATGAGAAATTGACTGGTGATTGCTATTTAAATAACAAGTAAAATAACTGCATTCAGTTTAGAATTAATTTTTAATGAGGTAAAGAGAAACTTACTTTAAACATTTTGTCACACAATATCGTGGCTGACAATGCCACATAAATCAGCTTTTGTGCTAATAATTGCAATTCCTCAGAAACAGGAAAATATCCACGGCTTTCTTTCATATGTCATACTTCTTGGTATATTGAGACATTTCACATTGAAACTATTCACATTACATATTTTCAATTATAACTTAAAATTAACTGTAATAGCGTGGGTCTACACATACAGACAGACAAAACGTAAGTGGTATAGGACGTAGCACACAGTTTGTTTTCACATTGGAGCTCATATTTTCTTTAACCATGGTTGGGCTTAAAAACTGTCTTTGAATGCTTTTTGAGTATATTGGGTTGCAATAGTAATCTTTGGCGCTCTGTGCCAGAACAGGTCACATCATATCATGTGACTTCTACAATTTCAATCAGTCTTTCATTGTATGGAGAACTTATTCAGTTAAATTTGATCGATGGAAACACATAATCTTACAATACATGATGAAGTGACTGCTTCAGGTGTCTGAGACTGCTTCAGTATCTTTGAATTTATTAGTCAAACAATTATGAACTAAATTTAGGTTTCTGGTTTAAAGATATTTGGTTTCTTTTATTCGAGGAGAATGATGGTTTGATTACATATATATTTTATACTTTATTTATGAAGATTTTCCGGTGAGCAAAGATTTACCAACCTGGAATAATTTAGATTTCATGGTGTGAAAAGTTTGACAGTGTATAAAGACTTTATTTTGGTAATCATGAAAGACATTACAAAACTTTTCTAGAAAAAAATGGGAGTAAATTTAAAGTATTCAAATATTAGGATGCTATATTGGATGATTATCGATATCTTGAGGATGAATTATTAACTTATGGCAAAAGTAATTTAGTTCAGAAAACTTGGCTTCAAGTATTAGCTTAAAGTTTAAAAAATCCATAGTAATGATGAACAATCAGAAGAGCAGATTAGTTAGAAAATATTACACTGCATTAGAAAAAATTCTGTAGATTATCTAGAATATATAGCATCTGTTAAAAAAGATAAATCTAATCAACTTGCTACAGATTTTATGAATCAATGAAAAGTAGAAGAACAAGAAAAACAACAACTGCAACAACAACTAAAAGAAAAAGGGTAAGAATGTTTACATTTAAAAGATGTAGTAAATAACTTTTCAAAAAAAAAGAAGAAGAATTAATTATACTGCAACTTCTAAACATTATTGTAGAAGAAATTATTTTAAAGATGGTGGAGTTCAGTTGAAATTACATTTGTTAAACCACTTTCCAACTTACAGTGGTGCTTGTTTACATGATGACAAATTATTTTTTACACACAGACAATAATGTTGTAATAACAAAGTAGGTGAAAACATAGTTATAATTTTCTAGGTGTACATACAGATAATGAAAAATGATATGTATCAAATACATTTTTATGATTTTAAACATTATATTAGTTTATTTTGAGAAGATACTAAAACATATGTTGATCTACTTAATTCAAATAGAGAACAATGAAACAACTATTCAAAATAAAGAACCAATAGAATTCGATCCTATTGTTATTCAAAAAGAAATTATTGTACAGTTAGAGACTGGAAACAAAATACATAAAATGAAAAGTATTGTGCTAGTAACTGGCTAAAGAAAAACTGGCTTCAGTTATATCAGAAATCTTTGAAGAATATCCTGATAAAAATAAGACACAGCAGTCACAATGTGGATAAATAACATTCAAAGAACTTTTAGAATCAAAGGGCTAAAAATTGAGGGAAAGATAAAGATATGGAGATAGAAAATATTTTAAGAATAAACTTTAGACAATAAATTGCTTTTTAAAGTATTCATAAACAATACAAGTTTCTTCTGCATTGTGCCTGTATAAATAACTCACACTTTCATCAGTTAATTGATTTATGACTAGATCTTCATTCTCATTTGGATAACATATAGATAGAAAAACTGAAATTGTTTCTTTTCTCATTTGTACTGTTTGATACATTTATATATAAATTTTTTTCCTTCTATTCAAATTTTATCAAAAAATATTAAATTTTAATTTCTTAGATTCATATTTTATAATAAAATATAAAATTTTATTTTGTTTATATTCACCTTTTATTTAAAAAATTAAATTTTATTTTCTTGCATTCACCTTTTGTGTGAAAAATAACTATTTTTTAACTGTTGAATGTGACATGGAAAAAATATTGATTTTTATTAATATGCTAAGTTATTTAATATAGAATAGAATATTTTGAATGAAATTAACTGAAATAGACCTGTGGTGAATATTAGTAGATCCATTCGGTAGTTTTAGGTAAGTTCTAGTGAGCTATCTCACAAGGTACTACTGAGCTAGTGAGCTATATCTGACCTAGAAGCTACTAAATGGATCTACTCTCCTGCATTTTGATCATAGAAACGATATTGTCAGAAATACCGTTAACATCCTTGTAAGAATTTCAAGTTCAGAGGGTAACCATTCAGCAGGATTATGTGCAACATATGAATCAAAATGACTGAGACTAGATTCGCATGAACATACGTCTTGATATGCAGCTGCAGAAGGAATCTGCGACTGTGTAAAAGTGGTGTTGAAGGGAGCAGGATTCCCCTAACAGCCCACCAAAGGAGTGAGAAGGCATTCAAGTTTGGCACATGTTTCCCAGATACTCGCTCCATGTAGTAAAACTTCTTAAACTTTAAGATTTTATTCTGCCTAGTAGGGATTACAACATGTACTCCAGATTATTCTTAAAGCAAACCACCAGTTGTTTTCGCTTGTTTGGAACAAGTTCAGACACCTAGGACAAAAACGCCATTTGTCACCACCTTTCGACATTTAGCGGGATAGGAGGTGGGATATACTTTTGATATAGCAGTTGTGTTGTTTCTCGCTGTTAGAAATTAACCACAAGTGCCCATGTGTCCACACCATCCAGCGACTTTGAAAAATTAAAGGGGTCGAACGACCATGTGTGTAATAACATGATCAACTGACTTGTTCCCCTGCAGGTTCAGGGGCTGGGATGTTTTTTTTATTTTTCTGGTTCATCAGACGTCTGACGAGTTTGATGTGGCCAGCAATGAATTCCTCTCCTGTGCCAGCCTCCTCACCCCAGAGTATCACTTACAACCTACATCCTCAATTATTTGCTGGATGTATTCCAATCTCTGTCTTGTTCTACAGTTTTTGTCCTCTACAGCTCCCTCTAACACTGCAGAAGCTATTCCCTGACGGCTTAACAAATGTCCTATCATCCTGTCCCTTCTCCTTGTCAATGTTTTCCACATATTCCTTTCCTCACCGATTCTGCGCCGAACCTCCTCATTCCATACCATTTCAGTCCACCTAATTTTGACCACTCGCTTGTAGCACCATTTCTCAAATTTTTTTACTCTCTTCTAGCATATCCTCAATTTTCATTTCCATTTTATTAACCTTGTCAGCAACTTGAATGCATGAGCTGTTAAGCTGGTTGTGCGATAATTTCCGCATGTCAGTTCTTGCAGTCTTCGGAATTGTGGGGACGATATTTTTTTCTGAAAGACAGATGGTATGTCGCCAGACTCATACATTCTACACACCAACGTGAACAGTCACTTTGTTGCCACTTCACTCAATGATTCTAGAAATTCCGATTGAATGTTATCTACCCCTTCTGCCTTTTTTGATTTTAAGTCCTTCAAAGCTCTCTTAAATTCTCGTACGAATGCCTTATCTCGTCTCCTGTTTCTTCTTCTATCACATCAGACAAATCTTCCCCCTCATAAAGGCCTTCATTGTACTCTTCCACATATCCACTTTCTCCTCTGCATTAAGGTGCAATTCCCATTGTACTGTTATTGTTACCACCCTTGCTTTTTATGGTCAAAGAAAGCTGTTTTGACTTTCCTATATGCTGAGTCAGTCCTGCTGACAATCATTTCTTTTTCCATTTCTTCACATTTCTCCTGCAGCCATTTCATATTGTCATCCCTTCAATTCCTATTTATTTCATTCTTCAGCTACTTGTATTGCTGTATTCCTGCATCTCTCTGAACATTTTTGTACTTCTTTCATCGATCAACTGAAGTATTTCATCTGTTACCCACGGTTTCTTTGCACTTATCTTCTTTGTATCTATGCTTTACTTTCCAACTTACCATTTTGGAGATGTCCAACCCACTTCAACTGTACTGCCATCTCAGCCTTTCGTTATTGCTTTTTCATTTCCCTTAGAGACTTTCAAGTATGTCTTGTCACTCCTTAGTACGTCCGTATCCGACTTATTTTCGTATTGATTCTTACTGACTAATCTCTTAATCTTCAGCCAACTCTTCATGACTACTACATAGCGGTCTGAGTCTATATCTGCTCCTGGGTATGCCTTAACAATCCAGCATCTGATTTCGGAATCTTTGCCTGACCATGACGTAATCCAACAGAAATCTTCCGTAACTCCCGGTATTTTCCGAGTATACTGCCTTGTGATTCTTGAACAGAGTATTCGCTATTACTACCTTAAATTTATTACAGAAATCCATTAATCATTCTCATGTCCCATTCCTTGTCCCAAGCGCATATACTCCTGTAACCTTTCCTTCTTCTCCTACAGCTTCATTCCAGTCCCCCACCCCTATTAGATTTTTATCTCTGTTTACACAATGTATTACCCTTTGAATATCTTCATATGCTTTCTCTCTCTCTTCATCTTCAACTTGCGACGTCGGCATGTATACTTGTACTATCATTGAAAACACTCCCTACCCTACTTTTTTTCTACTCATAACATTTACCATTTTCCAGTGCTGTTCATTTTACCCTGTACTCCTCTGACCAGAAATCCTCGTCTTCTTTCCATCTCACTTCACTGACCCCTACTATATTCTTGCATTTCCGTTTTCATATTTTCGAGCTTCCGTACCACATTCAAGCTTCTGACATTCCACGCCCCGACACATAGAACGTTATCCTTTCGTTGATTATTCAATCTTTTTCTCGTGGTAACCTCCCTCTTGGCACTCCCCTTCCAGAGATCTGAAAGGGGAAGTAGTCCGAAATCTTTTGCCAATGAAGAGATCATCATTGCACTTTTTCAGTTACAGGCCACATGTCCTGTGGACACACATCATGTGTCTTTAATGCAGTGATTTCCATTGCCTACTGCATCCTCATGCCGCTAATTCTTCCGCCTTTCGGGGCAGTTTCCCACACCAAGGGCAAGAGAGTTCCCCAAAACGTCTGTCCACTTCCCCACCCTCTTTGACAATGCCGTTGGCAGAATGGGGTTGACTTCTTATACTGGAAGTCGTCGGCCTCCAATGCTGATTATTAATAAAAATTTAAGAGGTGGCACGTTACGAAGCAAGGACGTTTTGGTTACTGACCAAAGATACTACCCCAAGGCCACATGTACAGTGCTAGTATGTACCTGCAGTATACTTGCCTCTCATAAGATGTGACTAAAAGGTGTCTCCTAATTTTTGGCCTGAAGTCTTATAGTCCCCATTTTGGGTTTGACATCCACATTTTCCAAATGTTTCCGAAGTGTGGGCCATTTGGGGAAGGATGCCTTACATGGTGCAAGATACAGTACATCCATCATGCATTGATACTCTCGGCACCTATTATTTTCATGGTTCTGAGACTCCACCTGTAATCCAACTATTTGGGAGAGGATGCATTACAAGCTGCACAATTCTTCTGCACCCATAGTAATACTGGATTTTTCACATTCAGTATCCTGCATTATAGCCCGTCCATCACAGAAGGGCCATCATGCAAACCCTGTGACAACACAGGGATTGCACTGCATATGTCTGAGCTGCAAACTCTGTCTGGGGCATTAGGAATCCCAGCAAAGACCATCCTGCCAGGTGGCCTTTGCTGAGAACTGGTGGCGCCTGACAGGTGAACCTCTGGGCGGAGTGGGATGCATCAGGGCAAATGACCTGCAATGAAATGGACCAAATTGTCTTTTTCTGGTGGCTAAATGTCCCCAGCAATCTTTAAGAATGAAAGGCTAGATTTTAATTCTGAGATGTAGGACCCCAAATCGTTTCCTTCCCGAGCTACTCCATGGGAGGAACATAGAGCTACAGAAAAAAAGAGAGCCATATCCGCATTGATAGTTTGCAGCAGAACTGATGGGGGACCCTTTTTCGCTACAAACCTGGAGGGTAAAATGAGATAGATGGTGCAGTAATAGTCACAAACGTATAAGTACGTGATATCACATAACATTCCGCCAGTACGAACGGTATTTGCTACGTGATACATTACCCGTATTAAAATGGACCGTTTATCAATTGCGGAAAAGGTCGATATCGCGTTGATGAATGGCTACTGTGATCAAAATGCCCAACGGGGGGGGGGGGCTATGTATGCTGCTCGGTATCCTGGACATCATCCAAGTGTCCGGACCGTTCGCCGGATAGTTACGTTATTTATGGAAACAGGAAGTGTTCAGCCACATGTGGAACGTCAACCACGACCTGCAACAAATGACGATGCCCAAGTAGGTGTTTTAGCTGCTGTCGCGGCTGATCCGCACATCGGTAGCAGACAAATTGCTCGAGAATCGGGAACCTCAAAAACGTCGGTGTTGAGAATGCTACATCAACATCGATTGCAGCCGTACCGTATTTCTATGTACCAGGAATTGCATGGCGACGACTTTGAACGTCGTGTACAGTTCTGCCCCTGGGCACAAGAGAAATTACGGGACGATGACAGATTGTTTGCATGCGTTCTATTTAGCGACGAAGCGTCATTCACGGACAGCGGTAACGTAAACAGGCATAATATGCGCTATTGGGCAACGGAAAATCCACAATTGCTGCGACAAGTGGAACATCAGCGACCTTGGCGGGTTAATGTATGGTGCGGCATTATGGGAGGAACGATAATTAGCCCCTCATTTTATCGATGGCAGTGTAAATGGTGCAATTTATACTGATTTCCTACGTATTGTTCTACCGATGTTACTACAAGATGTTTCACTTCATGACAGAATGGCGATGTACTTCCAACATGATGGATGTCAGGCACATAGCTCGCGTGCGGTTGAAGCGGTATTGAATAGCATATTTCATGACAGGTGGATTGGTCGTCGGAGCACCATACCATGGCCCGCACGTTCACCGGATCTGACGTCCCCGGATTTCTTTGTGTGGGAAAGTTGAAGGATATTTGCTATCATGATCCACCGACAACGCCTGACAACATGTGCCAGCGCATTGTCAATGCATGTGCGAACATTACGGAAGGCGAACTACTCGCTGTTGAGAGGAATGTCGTTACACGTATCGCCAAATGCACTGATGTTGACGGACATCATATTGAGCATTTATTGCATTACTTTTTTTTACAGGTAATCACGCTGTAACAGCATGCGTTCTCAGAAATGATAAGTAAAAAAAAAATGGTTCAAATGGCTCTGAGCACTATGGGACTTAACATCTTAGGTCATCAGTCCCCTAGAACTACTTAAACCTAACTAACCTAAGGACATCACACACATCCATGCCCGAGGCAGGATTCGAACCTGCGACCGTAGCGGTCGCGGGGTTCCAGACTGAAGCGCCTAGAACCACTCGACCACTTCTGCCGGCAATGATAAGTCCACAAAGGTACATACGTCACATTGGAACAACCGAAATAAAATATTCAAACGTACCTACGTTCTGCATTTTAATTTAAAAAACCTGTTACCAGCTGTTCGTCTAAAATTGTGGGTCATATGTTTGTGACAATTACAGCGCCATCTATCACAAAGCGAAAAAAGTAGTCCAACTAAAACATTCATATTTCTTTACGTACTACACGAATATGTAATAAAAATGGGGGTTCCTATTTAAAAAAGCAGTTGATATCCTTTTGATCTATGGCAGCGCCATCTAGCGGGCCAACCATAGCGCCATGTGGTTTCCCCCTTCAAGCTAGACAAGGTTCGTTCTTTGTAGTTTTTTTTCGTTTGACGCTTATTGCGTGAGATATTTGGTCCTGTATATTTGGTCCTGTATATACTATGCGTGAGATATTTGGTCCTGTATATACTATTCCCGATATCTACTCCCGGTTCATCAAGGTTATTATTGTCTTTGATACTAAATTTACAGTTACACATTTCTATGCATGAGTGGTAAAAACATTAAGGAAAGTATTCTATGTGGTTTGTGTACACTGTAGTCGCATTGTAGCTGTTGTTATGATGTATGGTGGATACTGAATAACACGCTGCCTCGCAGATAAGCATCTCAGTGTCAGAGATGGTGCATTTATACAGCACTCTGTGGTCGACGCTGTACATTTATAGTCAGTGTTACACCATCAGAAGCGCGGTCTATCACTTAACATACTCTCTTCATAAAGAACGGAAAGTGTGTCGGTTGAAAATAAAAGGAATACTTGTTGTAAGATATACCCATTTACAGTATTTTACAATGTTTCGCCTAATTGTTGACTGCAGATGCAGCTGTGTAGCACTCCATTTGCTGGTACAGTAGTAGTTATGCCTTAAAACAAAGCCCGAAGAATAATATCATACAAATATAATAATAATGGTAATTATTCTTGTGGATGGATAAATACTTACAGAAATTTCTGGCAAATCTTGCATCGTGGGAGACATTTTGAAAAGGGTACACGAGCTCTACCGATGGAGCACAGTTCGCGTTGCTATTGTCTGTTGAACACTATTCCTCTTGTGTAGAGTCATACGTTCCTCCGCTATCATTCTTTTCCATTCTTGACGAAGAAATCTGTGGGTACGTATCTCTGACAGATGTCAGCCCTTTCTCAGCTGTGAGAGCCGAGTGTCCCGCCTTCCCGGCCGGCTAAAGGAATGGACGTACCGTACGTCTCTGGCGCCTGCCGGGCGCCCAGCTCACTCTGCCAACCAGCGCTGCAGACCACGGCAGACAAGACGCCACCGTCGTCTAATCGTACGGGACTCGCATTCGGGAGGACGACGGTTCAATCCCGTGTCCGGCCATCCTGATTTAGGTTTCCCGTGATTTCCCTAAATCGCTCCAGGCAATGCCGGGATGGTTCCTTTGAAAGGGCACGGCCGACTTCCTTCCCCATCCTTCCCTAATCCGATGAGACCGATGACGTCGCTGTTTGGTCTCTTCCCCCCAAAACAATTTGTTATTGAGAAATTCTGTAACTTGAGAGTTAAACTAGCAATATATTTGCTCTAAACCCAATATAATTTCATAACAATAGACAAATGCGTTACAAGATGCACAGTTTTATAAACTGGGATAAACAATTCTTACTCTAATCATGAGTGAACAACAATTATTGAACATTAAAATCAAATTGTCTCATATAACCTGACACAGTGAAACGTTTCTTTTTTTGTGCGAATAAATTTAAGTCCCAAAACTAAAATAATTTATCTAAACTTAAGTAAGAAACGCTCTGTTTTTGTATTAATTTCTCGTATTGTCTTTAAATTGCCTTATAATGTATAATTGTAATTAATTCTTAAATATGAGAGAGCATACAGATGTTAAAATTAGCGAAAGAGAGCGATTGGCGATTGTATTTTTTAACTGGCAAATCAGACGCAGCGCAAGCGGTTTCAACAATCACATTTTATGCTATCAGCCTCGCCGGAAAGCAGCGAAGCGAAGTCTCTCGAACGTTTCTCATTTCGCCATCTGGCTCTCTCTCTCTCTCTCTCTCTCTCTCTCTCTCTTGAGGTCCGCCGCTCTCCATTGATGTCTCCGCCCTCGTCGATCGCTCTCTCTTAATCATCGTTCTCTCGAATGATTTTGCAACAAGCTGTTGTACTTGAAAGATATTTTCAAGGTGTGTAATGTGTGGTGTCACCGGCAGACACCACACTTGCTAGGTGGTAGCCTTTAAATCGGCCGCGGTCCGTTAGTATACGTCGGACCCGCGTGTCGCCACTGTCAGTGATTGCAGACCGAGCGCCGCCACACGGCAGGTCTAGAGAGACTTCCTAGTACTCGCCCCAGTTGTACAGCCGACTTTGCTAGCGATGGTTCACTGACAAATTATGCTCTCATTTGCCGAGACGATAGTTAGCATAGCCTTCAGCTAGGTCATTTGCTACGACCTAGCAAGGCGCCATTATCATTTGCTATTTATCTTGTGATGCATGTACCGTCAGACCGATGTTCACCAATTATGGATTAAAGTTAAGTATTCCAGAAGCTACGTACATTTTTTACTAGACTCAACTCCTTTAACTGTTCCAGACCTCACGCCAGCCTGCGTGAGCTTAAACGCGTGCCTTTTGGCTATCTCATAGTGGCGTGGCTGTCTTGCCAAGTCACAACATAATGTATTTATCTATTTAAAAGTATTGCCACTATATGAACAATTGTTATTGTTTACCAGTGTTTCATTTCACCAAAATTAGCTTTGCCTGCCAACTTCTCTACGTTTCACCTAGGAGAACTGCAAGACTGCCGGCATATGGTTTGCTGGCCGCTGCCGAACATCACTGATGTTCGAATTTTGTAGCAGCCACTCGTCTGCCACTGGGACCTGTTAAGCCGATCTGTAAACGCAGTGTGCGGGCAGCGCTTCTGTGGATAACGCACAATATTAATGATCGGCGTACGGCCAACAAACGATGTGCGCGGTCAGTCCACTCCACGGTATAAAAGCAGGTTCGACAAAATCTTGCGTTATTACTTTTATCTCTCTTAGTGCTAAATTTATCAGCGATGTGTGATAATTTAAACTTATCATTTTTTTACTTAGCTGCTTGTTTTAATTAACGGCACTCCAATTAATTTCTTCTTATAAAAAATTACTTCTCAATTACCACTAAAGAGCACCACACAAAATAGTCTAAATCTACGTTATTACTCTGCTATTCACAATAAAGTGCCTGGAAGAGAGTTCAACGAACCACCTTCATGCTGTCTCTCTACAGTTCCACTCTCGAACGGCACACTGGAAAAACGTGCACTTAACTTTTTCCGTGCGAGCCCTAATTTCTCTCATTTTATCGTGATGATCGTTTCTCCCTATGTTGGTGGGTGCCAACAGAATGTTTTCGCAATCGGAGGAGAAAACTGATGATTGAAATTTCATGAGAAGATCCCATTGCAACGAAAAACGCCTTTGTTTTAATGATTGCCACTCCAATTCACGTATCGTGTTTGTGACACTATCTCCCCTATTTCGCGGTAATACAAAACGAGCTGCCCTTCTGTGTGATTTTTCGATGTCATCCGTCAGTCCCACCTGATGCGGATCATACACCACACTGCAGTGCTCCAAAATAGGGTGGACAAGCGTGATGTAAGCAGTCTCTTTGGCAGACCTGTTGCACCTTCTAAGTGTTCTGCCAATGAATCGCAGTCTTTGGTTTGTTCTACCCTCAATATTATCTATGAGATAGTTCCAATTTAGGTTATTTGTAATTGTAATCCCTAAGTATTTAATTGAATTTACAGCCCTCAGATTTGTGTGACTTATCGCGTAATCGATATTTAGCTGATTTCTTTTAGTACTCATGAGAATAACTTCCCACTTTTCTTTATTCACGGTCAATTGCCACTCTTCGCACCATACAGATATCGTATCTAAATCATTTTGCAAGTCGTTTTGGTCATCTGATGACTTTACAAGACGGTAAATGACAGCGTCATCTGCAAACAATCTAAGACGGCTATTCAGATTGTCTCTTATGTCGTTAATATAGATCAGGAACAATAGATGGCCTATAACACTTCCTTGGGGAACGCTGGATATTACTTCTGTTTTACTCGATGACTTTCCGTCCATTACTACGAACTGTGAGCTTTCTGAAAGGAAATCACGAATCCAGTCGCACAACTGAGGCGATACTCCGTAGGCACGCAGTTTCATTGGAAGACGCTTGTAAGGAACGGTGTCGAAAGCCTTCTGGAAATCTAAAAATGTGGAATCAATTTGAAATCCCCTGTCGATAGCAGTTAATACTTTATGAGTATAAAGAGCTAGTTGTGTTTCACAAGAACGATATTTTCTGAATCCGTGCTGACTATATGTCAATAAATCGTTTTCTTCGAGGTACTTCATAATGTTCGAATGCAGTATATGTTCTAAAACCTTACTGCAAAGCGACGTTTAGAGATAACTTTCTTTTTAAAAATAATAATTCAGCAGCGTTAAACAAGGAATAATTTGGTATATTCATTCTGTGATAAGCCTATTGGCTTACTTGTAATCAAAGCCTAAACTCGATTCAACGTAATAAAAAATTTTATAATTAGATGTAGCCTGCTTCCTACTCTCTGTTTTTTCTTTCCATTTGTGACGTTCAGTTTGATTTAGTTTTCTTGTTTCTCATCGTCACTTTTTGCACAGATTCTGGGTTGCCGCTGGATAAAATAAAAACCTTTACTTGATTTATTCCGTTTTTATTTTTAAACTTTTTGCTTTCTGTTTCTTGAAACATACTCAGTTACTGAAACCACCTAATACTTAAATAGTGTGTGATATTTTCCAAAATATGTCACTGTACAAAGAGCAACATCACACTTTTTGCATCTTTTGTGAGACATGTTTTGCTGTTAGTTAGCAGTACATACTAAACTGCGTATCTGAGGACTCTCCTTTTTCTCTGTTGCTCTGAAGAGTCCTGGTTAACGTCCTTTATTTTACATTCGAAATTCAGTTTATTGCTTTGATGACCGTGGGATGTCAGTTTTACATATTTGCTCGTGCAGTTTATCCAGCAACTGGCAGATTAGTTTCTTTTTTATCTCTAAGTTGTTTCTTCTTCTAGCACACGCAAGTCAGTCAAATGGAAGAATCTTAACATCATGTCTGTCTTATCAACAGCAGCCATTCACTTGTTGCACCTCACAACACAAGGGGGTTTACATTTATTTTGCCCCGTTTTACGTTTCTTTTTCTCGGTTTCAACAAAATCTGGTACATTCACGGGTGAAAGCATCCACACTTCTGTGTTGCCCATACATTTCAGAATCAACAGTGTTCCGTTAGACCTGAACTTTATTTCACCTTTTTTCAGTGGCGGTAAATTTTTCGTGTTTTCATATGTTGTTCCAGTGAAATTGCTGCATTTCTCCCGGATCCATAGCAATATTTCAGGGTTCGAATCACAACTGTCTAAATAAATGGTACGACCTTTCTGAGGTACGGCGATAACAAACCTGAGCCGTTTTGAAGAGCGCGCCGCAGCGCGTAGTGTGAAGCAGTCGCTCTCCGTTTCTGGCGGTGGCGCCGCCGTGGCAATCGCAGCTTTGGTGTCTCCCTCTGGTGGGGAAGGGGAAAAGTAGCCTGTTCACGTGCATTTAAGGGGCGCTATGAGCTCGTCAGTTGGTCAGTTTGGGTCAGTCTCTCATCCCCAGCTTGCTAGTCTGTCTGTCGTCCGCATTTGTTAGGCAGTTAGTGTCTGTCTGTCGTTCGGAGTGCTAGTATGTCTGTCCTTCGGATCAACCTTTAAAGCCGGCAAAATGACTTTCCACTCAGCCAGTAAGAGAACTCAGCGAGTGGTCGCCCGGTCGGGGCTCAGTTCCTGCGTCTGAGTCTGCGCGTTAGGCCGCCAGTCTGCTCGAGTATGCTCAGGCAATGGTAATTGGCGGTTGGATCGATCTGTTGGTCGGTCGCGCACTGAGACACAAGATGACTTGTGCGTCTTGAGCGTCGGCGCATGTGAGGTCACCACGTAGAGTCCAGTGCGCCGCGGCGTATAGCGAGGGGTAGTGACTTCGCGGTCGACACGAGAGCAACAGGAGTCAACCCACGACATCGGTTTGGCCGGGGCGAGCTGCGACGCCGTGAGACAGGAGATCGGCTCGCCTTCCTGCGTCCGTTGAAGCGGATGGCAGCGGACTGTTCGGGAGAGCGATTTGGAGGTGCTGCGCCAGGTGTTCTCGAGAAATCGCAGTTTATTAGAAGTTAAGTGATTGGTGATATGTTGTTTGATTTACTCTTGTTAAATTCTACTTGTTTTCTTGGTGAGGTCACCAGCCGTTTTGCTTTGGGGTCGCCCCACCATTCTTCTCCGTTTGACCACCCGCGGGAAGGTGGTTGCTTTTTAAATTGGGTGGTCCGTTTTTCCCTTGTGGAGCAGGGGCGGTTTAGAGCAACCTGCGATTCGGGTTGTTCGGTAATCTCCCTATCAATCTACCGTACGTTAGTAGCTGCCTCTGTCATGTTTGTCGGATTTGGTGTGTTAACGAATTTATTGCTTGGAGTGTAAAGGCCTAGTACCTGAAATATGTTTTGATCTTTGGAACTTTGTTATTATTGCCTATTATCTTGAGAGGCGGTATCTGTGTGCTGTAGAGCAACTTAACTATTGTTTGGCCAACCTTGTAGAATTTTATATAAGATTGCATTTCATGGGCTTTTATTTAAATGACCATTTCAGTATATAAAGTTGCCACCCTTTCACCGTAAGACTTTTCTTAGAATTTAAAATCAAGTTGCACCTTCGGTGGCAAGGTTAATATTTTAATTGCTAGTGTTTTGTACCATTTCCATCCCTCCTACGAGAGGGGGGGGGAGGGGTGCATAGTCTGTGTGCTTGTGTAAATTGTTAAAACTCTTAGTTTAAAGTTATCTGGTGTGTTACAGATTTGAACCAGTGTAGTCTTTCAGAGGCTGTTGTGAGCGCTCGTAACTACGGCCGTGTCAAAAGGCAGCGGCAAGGTTCTCTGCCCGAAAGCTCATACAGTCAAAACTTGTTTCTTTCTGCCTCTGAATAAATAGTAACTTTGATATTTAGAGGGTGATTTCTGATTATAATTTTAAATCTGTTTCTTTTAAAAAACGCTTTTAGGCACTATTAATGTGAAAAAAATTCCCATTTGTTAAAATGAATGTGGTTATGATTTCATCAGTTACTCCCTGGCAGCTACTTCCGCTCTTACATAGTGTGATTAAATGTGTTAATGTTCTTGATGAATAGCTAGTAAATAAAATAAATTCTTAAGAATATTCTTTGAAAATAAATCACGGTTCAAAACCCACAACATCGCCTGATTTTCCCCTATCAGCATTTGCGGATTCTACCTCCGTGGAAGGACCAGGGTAGACAACGTAGCCTACAACATAATTATTTTGTACGTTACAAAGGACGAAAATTTTAATACCAAACCAGCTACGTTTCTTTGGTGTACACTGCTTAAATCGGAGTCTTCCTTTGAGAAGTAGTAGACGTTCATCTCTTACTACATTTTGAAAAGGGACTGTGGTCTCACGGAATTTCTTTCCTGTGTGCCCCACAGTAAGCTGTGTTTCCACAAGAATATCATGAGTTGTGTCCGAATGGTCACTAAAGTGCAATAAACGCAGAATCAGTTTGTATCGGTTCTTGGACATAATATGAGAAAATACTGATGTTTGAATCAAAGCATCTGTTGACTAATGTTCAATCTGTGGTGTCACCGCTAGACACCACACTTACTAGGCGGTAACTTAAATCGGCCGCGGTCCTGTAGTACATGTCGGACCCGCGTGTCGCCACTGTGTGATCGCAAACCTAGCTCCACCACATGGCAGGTCTCGAGAGACTGAGGAGACCTCGTCCCAGTTGTACGGACAACATAGCTAGCGATTGGACGTGCTAAGCCTTGCTCTCATTTGCCGAGAGATAGACAGTAGAATAGCCCTCTGCTAAGTTAACTGGCGACCACCTAGCAAGGCGCCATTCGTATCAGTGCCTATAGCTTACTAATATTCAAGAGAGATGTATTCCAAGGACTAATTAAAAGTTAAGTAACAAGCATCTACGTACTTTTCTTCTTATTCATTTATAAGTCTCATGTTCCAGACTTCACGCCCGTCTGCGTTAGCATTGCGTGCCCTATCGGCTACAGCATTGTGTCTAGGCTGTATGGTCTAGACACAACACAATCACCACGTACTTTTTAGTTCTTGGCACAAGCAGTGAACGCACCAAAAGCAATAAAGTTTTGCGCGCTCTATATGCTTCCGTCATACTTACCTGCTGGGTACTGTCTTCATTTTTTCGTGAAGAAATATGTAATAATTATGGAAAAACCAAAATTCAAAAGACATGAAGACGAAAAACGAATAAATGACTTGCTGAATTATCAATGTCTGTTCTTACACCGCTAAATGCGTTGACAAAGTGGTGGTGTCTCGTCATCTACATCTACATCAAAATCCATAATCCGCAAGCCACCTGACGGTGTGTGGCGGAGGGTACCATGAGTACCTCTATCGGTTCTCCCTTCTATTCCAGTCTCGTATTGTTCGTGGAAAGAAGGATTGTCGACATGCCTCTGTGTGGGCTCTAATCTCTCTGATTTTATCATCATGGTCTCTTCGCGAGATATATGTAGGAGGGGGCAATAAACTACTATCATCTCCGTAACGCTTTCGCGATTACTAAATGGTCCTGTAACGATGCGTGCTGCTCTCCGTTGGGTCTTCTCTATCTCTTCTATCAACCCTATCTGGTACGGATCCCACACCGCTGAGCAGTATTCAAGCAGTGGGCAAACAAGCATACTGTAACCTACTTCCTTTGTTTTCGGATTGCATTTCCTTAGAAATTTTCCTACGAATCTCAGTGTGGCATCTGCTTTACCGACGATCAACTTTATATGATCATTCCATTTTAAATCAATCCTAATGCGTACTCCCAGATAATTTATTGAATTAACTGCTTCCAGTTGCCGACCTGCTATTTTGTAGCTAAATGATAAGGGATCTATCTTTCTATGTATTCGCAGCACATTACACTTGTCTACATTGAGACTCATAGGATGATTATTCTCGTGAGGAAATTCTGCTTACGACTTCATCTGATATTCCCTCTTCAGATGAAGAAGCTTCTCAAAAAGTTCCTCGTGCTGTTGAAGAAACAGAAGTATGTCCAGACGCAACTAGATCTTCGTCCGATGGAAGGTCTGAAGTATTACTGACATCTTCATCACTACTCTTTATGAGGATTTACATAGATTCTTTGACCGATAAATTACGTTCCGTCATTACAAAGGCAATATAGGGAAAGTTTCACGTCTCACCAGAGGGTCCTGAAGAGTACTGCGTCCTGGAATCTTAGTACTGACTAGTACTCCTAATTGTTGGGTGCAGCACATGAAGAAGGGTGCGATGCAGTCATCGGTGCAGGATTTCGGCTGAAAAGGTCCATCTAGAGGTATCACATGGTAGGTGGACAGACACAGCTGCAATGCCTGCTTCCGGAATTTAATAATCTGCACTTTGAATGTTCACACGAAATGTTCAGCTTCGCCATTTGATTGTGGACGGAACAATGCTGTGATCTCATGTTCAGTACCGTTGGCCATTCCAAATTGGCCAAATTCCTGTGAGGTTAACTGCAGCCCATTAAAAGGCACTAACACTTCTGGCAACCCCTCGATGCAAATAATTGAAGCCAGTGTTCTGACAATACTAGCCGAAGCCGTAGAGTTCATTGTAACCTGAAAGGGAAAACGACTGAAGGCAACCACTACAATAAGACAGCGTGTGTTACAGAAAGATGGAGCAAAATCAGTGTGGATGCCTTTCCATGAACGCTCAGTTGTGGTCAGTCAGAAAAGCGTTAAATTCGATTCAACTGTTGCTCCCTTCAAGCGGCGCAACGTTAGTTCATGTCTTCAATATGGGCACCCGTCTCTGGCCACGAACAATCATGTCGAGCAAGTTGCTTTGTCCTTACAGTACACCTGTGTCCAGTGTCCCTGATGCAGCAACCTTAAAACATCCTGCTAAAGGCTGCGTAGGATAACATCGTTGGCCTGGTCATTCGCAGTGTGTAACAGCAAAACACCATGCTGTACTGACGAGGCTTGATAGTGAGAGGAGTAGCGTTGTACTCCCGACCGAATAATGTTTTTCACTCTTCTTGGCAACTCAGGGTACGCATGTAATTCAGTACAGTGCTTATACCTGCATCCGTAGCTGTCTCCTGTGCTATGCGACGAAAGTCCATGGTAAAATTGTGAACTGCACAAGCGTCCAGAGCACATATCTGACAGCACGACGCTTTAGAGGGGTCGAACTGATCATCCTTGTCCACCGGTAACCTTGACAACACATTGGCGTTGGAATGTTGAGCCGTAGGGCGGTACAAGGATTCATAGTCATAGTTCGACAGCAATAAAGCCAATCATTTCAATTTCTGAGCCGTGTCTGGCAGCGCAGGCTTGGTCGGGTGAGAACGAACTGAGTGGCTTATGGTCCGAGACGTAATGGTGACACATTGGTTACACCATAAATGATCGCCAATGCTTCTTTTTCAGTCTGACTGCAATTTGCCTGTGTCTTAGAAGTTTGCAGGCAATTGCTTTTGGACGATCAGTTGAGCCGATATGATGCGATAGAATGGCGCCTAGGCCAATAGAAGAAGCATCAACCGCTAACATCACTGGATTAGGCGGATCAAAATATATGTGGCATGGGTTAGTAGGCAGAGCCCGTTTCAATTGATCAGAAGCCAACTGTCATTCCTTGATGCGTGCAGACTGAACATCCTTACTCCATAAGTTGTAAAGCACGGCTGTCACCTGAAAGGCGTGAGGAATGAATTTGAAGTAGTAGTTTAGTTTGCCTAGGACTGCTTGCATTTCCTTTAGAATTTTGGGAGCTGACAAATCTTTTATGGCGTGCAAATGTGTCTGGATGGAGTGAATGCCCTGCACATTGATGACATGTCGCAGATATTCTATTTCTATCTGGAAAAAAGACCACCTTCTTTGCGGCACTTGAGGCCTGCCGATAACAGTACTAGGAAAAGACATTTGGAATCGGCAAAATTTTCATCTGCAGAACGTCCAGACACAACAATGTCACCCAAGTAATTTGAGCAAGAAGGAATCTTGCCAGTCACTTGATCAAAAAGCGTTGAAAAGTCGCCTCTGCTGAAGCACTGCCGAATGGCCGGCGATAAAATTCAAATAGCCGGAGATGAGTGTTAATAACCAAAAATTTGTTTGAGTAGTCATCCAAAGGCAAATGCACACCCCCAAAACATACGTTTTTCATATTAGGTGCATTTTGCTGCCACTTACTACCAGGTACTCCATATCAGCGACCTCAGTAGTCATTAGACATCGTGAGAGAGCGGAATTGGGCGCTCCGCGGAACTCACGGACTTCGAATGTGGTCAGGTGATTGGGAATCACTTGTGTCTGTACGCGAGATTTCCACACAAGAGCGTTCAGGCCACCCTCGTCTGTTGACTGACAGGGACCGCCGACAGTTGAAGTGGGTCGTAATGTGTAATAGGCAGACATCTATCCAGACCATCACAGAAGAATCCCAAACTGCATCAGGATCCACTACAAGTTCTATGAAAATTAGGCGGGAGGGGAGAAAACATGGATTTCATGGTCGAGCGGCTGCTCATGAGCCACACTTCACGCTAAAAATGCCGAACGACGCCTCGCTTAGTGTATGGAGCGTAAACATTGGACGACTGAACATTGGAAAAGCTTTCTGTGGAGTGACGCATCACGGCACACAATGTGGCGATCCGATGGCAGGGTGTGGGTATCGCGAATGCCCGGTGAACATCATCTGCCAGCGTGTATAGTGCGAACAGTAAAATTGGGAGGCGGTGGTGTTATGGTGTGGTCGTGTTTTTCATGGAAGGGGCTGGCACCCCTTGTTGTTTTGCGTGGCACTATCACAGCACAGGCCTACATTGATGTTTTAAGCACCTCCTTTTTTCCCACTGTTGAAGAGAAATTCGGGGATGGCGATTGCATCTTTCAGCACGATCGAGCACCTGTTCATAATTCGCGGCCTGTGGCTGAGTGGTTACACGACAATAACATCCCTGTAATGGACTGGCCTGCGCAGAGTCCTGACCTGAATCCTAAATAATTGGGATGTTTTGGAACGCCGACTTCGTGCCAGGCCTCACCGACAGACATCAATACCTGTCCTCAGTGCAGCACTCCCTGAAGAATGGGCTGACATTCCCCAAGAAACCTTCCAGCACCTGATTGAACGTATGTCTGCTAGAGTGGAAGCTGTCATCAAGGCTAAGGGTGGGCCAACCCCATATTGAATTCCAGTATTACCGATGGAGGGCACCACAAACTTGTAAGTCATTTTCAGCCAGGTATCCGGATACTTTTGTTCACGTAGTGTATTTACAAAGCAATACAAAACGAGCGTCTAAAATAACAATACAACTCAGAAACTGAGGATGCCATAGGACTAGTGTTATCCTTCTCGGAAAAAATTTCACAATACCGCTCGAAACTAGTGGCAGGCGTACTCAAACTCTACCCTTCACCTACAAGCTGGTGGGAAAGAGGCTGGAGTGGAAGGTACAACCTTTATTTTTTGATAGGTATTGTGTTCAACTGACGAGATGCTGTTGCTGAACAGAGAGGAGTTTAATAAGTGTATTAGGTGTAAGCATGCTGTTGAGGACTTGTAAGTAGGCTGTTTAGGTTTTTTTATTGGTAACGCCACCTCCGTATGAAAGTCACTGGCTGTGCTGTGTGCAGTCTGTGGCTGCTTTGCATTGTTGTAATACTCGCCATTGTAGTGTTAGGCAGCTGGCTGTGAACAGCGCGTAGCGTTGCGCAGTTGGAGGTGAGCCGCCAGCAGTGGTGGATGTGGGGAGAGAGATGGCGGAGTTTTGTAATTTGTCATGAACTGCTATATATATTATGACTATTAAGGTAAATACATTGTTTGTTCTCTATTAAAATCTTTCATTTGCTAACTATCCCTATCAGTAGTTAGTGCCTTCCATAGTTTGAATCTTTTATTTAGCTGGCAGTAGTGGCGCTCGCTGTATTGCAGTAGTTCGAGTAACCAAGATTTTTGTGAGGTAAGCGATTTGTGAAATGCGTAGGTTAATGTTAGTCAGGGCCATTCTTTTGTAGGGATATGTGAAAGTCAGATTGCGTTGCGCTAAAAATATTGTGTGTCAGTTTAAGGATATTCCTGTATAATTTTTCTAAGGAGACGTTTCAATCTCTTTCCCTTCGTGGTCACCAATGACATATGAATCTATCACTGTTTAGCGTCAGAGTTTGGTACAGGTGCCTCCCTCTGCATTGCTCGACGCACCATTCAGCCCAGGTAATAGAAGCGAGGACACACCACCACAAGCGATGGAAAACGCATCACTGTTCTAATTACACAGCGAAACTGTCATAAAAAACAGCATTCGTTATCAACGGGTCATAACGCAACACATGTACTGGTGACTGGAGAAAATCGTCAGCCCAAAAGATTGCGTCAGGAGAGAGGGGCGGCAGTAGAAAATGGTGGGAGAGTTGTTCAATAAGGCCTGAGCCTCAGAATTTATTGCATCCTGCAGAGGCAAGTGCAATGATCTTCTGACTCACATGAAGTGCACAAGCTACTGCTTGTTGGTCAGTAACCAAGGAGAGAGCAAATGAGCTGTACAGGGCTATTACAAATGATTGAGCGATTTCATAAATTCACTGTAGCTCCATTCATAGACATATGGTCACGACACAGTACAGATACGTAGAAAAACTCATAAAGTTTTGTTCGGCTGAAGCCGCACTTCAGGTTTCTGCCGCCAGAGCGCTCGAGAGCGCAGTGAGACAAAATGGCGACAGGAGCCGAGAAAGCGTATGTCGTGCTTGAAATGCACTCACATCAGTCAGTCATAACAGTGCAACGACACTTCAGGACGAAGTTAACAAAGATCCACCAACTGCTACCTCCATTCGGCGATGGTATGCGCAGTTTAAAGCTTCTGGATACCTCTGTAAGGGGAAATCAACAGGTCGGCGTGCAGTGAGCGAAGAAACGGTTGAATGCGTGCGGGCAAGTTTCACGCGTAGCCTGCGGAAGTAGACGAATAAAGCAAGCAGGGAGCTAAACGTACCACAGCCGACGGTTTGGAAAATCTTACGGAAAAGGCTAAAGCAGAAGCCTTACCGTTTACAATTGCTACAAGCCCTGACACCCGATGACATAGTCAAACGCTTTGAGTTTTCGGCGCGGTTGCAACAGCTCATGGAAGAGGATGCGTTCAGTGTGAAACTTGTTTTCAGTGATGAAGCAACATTTTTTCTTAATGGTGAAGTGAACAGACACAATGTGCGAATCTGGGCGGTAGAGAATCCTCACGCATTCGTGCAGCAAATTCGCAATTCACCAAAAGTTAACGTGTTTTGTGCAATCTCACGGTTTAAAGTTTACGGCCCCTTTTTCTTCTGCGAAAAAAACGTTACAGGACACGTGTATCTGGACATGCTGGAAAATTGGCTCATGCCACAACTGGAGACCGACAGCGCCGACTTCATCTTTCAACAGGATGGTGCTCCCCGCACATCCATCATGATGTTCGGCATTTCTTAAACAGGAGATTGGAAAACCGATGTATCGGTCGAGGTGGAGATCATGATCAGCAATTCGTGTCATGGCTTCCACGCTCTCCCGACTGTGGGGTTATGTGAAGGTTTCAGTGTTTAAACCTCCTCTACCAAGAAACGTGCCAGAACTGCGAGCTCGCATCAACGATGCTTTCGAACTCATTGATGGGGAAATGCTGCGAGTGTGGGAGGAACTTGATTATCGGCTTGATGTCTGCCGAATCACTGAAGGGGCACATATCGAGCATTTGTGAATGCCTAAAAAACTTTTTGAGTTTTTGTATGTGTGTGCAAAGCATTGTGAAAATATCTCAAATAATAAAGTTATTGTAGAACTGTGAAATCGCTTCAATCATTTGTGATAACCCTGTATACGTTATTGACAAACACAGCAATAACTCCCTTGGCTCTTTCCCCACATTTATTGTGGAGGGTATCGCCTGGTACCACGGGGACATCAGTGGATATGAAATGTGTTTCCTGTAAACACAATTACAGGGCTTGTGCCTGTTCCAGGAGTTTCAGTTCCTTCACATGAGTTCTGAACACAATCATATTCCACTAATAGCATGGGAGCCATTTATCAAGGGGGTTGCACGTTGACCTTACCTTTCCACCATGGTCGAGGGTCAACGTTGGGGCAGTATGGTTACCATGGGCTGACTTTGAATTCGTCTCTGAAGCAGAGTCGTCATGCCGAGTGACAATGACATGATGTGATTGTGTACTGCGTGTTTTCGCCTGTGGTGGAAGATTCTCATTTGCTTTCTTGGCGTGGGAATACATTGTGGGAACTACCTCAGGAGCCGCAGACGCAATTCTGGATATTTTAAAAGTCTCTGGAGGTAGTTGGAGTTCCACAATAGTGGCAAATGTGAGTTTCTGTGACGTTCTTGGTTGGACTATGGGTTCTAAAACAGCTGCAGCTTGACAAGCACACTGACAAACCCAGGTGCTAGTGCTGACACAAGTAACCTCCATTTGTGTAGAAGCATTGGGTGTCGAAATAGGCTTTTAGGGGCCAAAGCAAATCAACGTGGGAGGCTGGTTGGCATTAAAGATCTTCTTGGCCTCACCATACAGGCTACGTTTCGTTGTTTTAATCTCCTGCGCCTTCCTTTCTTCAAGGAAGACACTGCAGTCTGTATTCCAGTCTGTGATTCCCAGTGTAACTTACACACTTTGGAGGTGAGCAGCAACCAGCCTCATCATGGTTAGCATTACCCCATTTGCACAAGTGGCTTCACCCGTACATCCTAAGGTAGTGTGCCCAAAGCGCTGGCATTTAAGACAGTGCATGGGATTGGAGACATACGACTGTATACACAGTGTAAGTAGGCTGTTTAGGTTTTTTTATTGGTAACGCCACCTCTGTATGAAAATCACTGGCTGTGCTGTGTGCAGTCTGTGGCTGCTTTGCATTGTTGTAATACTCGCCATTGTAGTGTTAGCCAGCTGGCTGTGAACAGCGCGTAGCGTTGCGTAGTTGGAGGTGAGCCGCCAGCAGTGGTGGATGTGGAGAGAAAGATGGCGGAGTTTTGTAATTTGTCATGAACTGCTCTATATATATATATATATATATATGATGATATCAAGGTAAATATGTTGTTTGTTCTCTATTAATATCTTTCATTTGCTAACTATCCCTATCAGTAGTTAGTGCCTTCCATAGTTTGTATCTTTTATTTAGCTGGCAGTAGTGGCGCTCGCTGTATTGCAGTAGTTCGAGTAATGAAGATTCTTGTGAGGTAAGTGATTTGTGAAAGATATAGTTTAATGTTACTCAGGGCCATTCTTTTGCAGGGATCTTTGATAGTCAGATTGCGTTGCGCTAAAAATATTGTGTGTCAGTTTAAGCACAGTCTTGTATAAATTGTTCTAAGGGGACGTTTCAATAGGCAATGGAAACGTGCCTTGCTATGCTCTGGGAGTTTTGTACTATTGAAGGTAAGGATGAAGGAGTCAGATTTTACTAGATCCACATCCACCTTTTTAAATATATTTTGCACATCGACAGTACATACCTCTGCCCACTCATCTTTGATTTCGTCCTTGAGAATATCAGACCTCGACACGACTCAACATCTCTTCTTTCAAGATGTTGTGGAACATCGTTTCTATGGCATATTTTCCAAGACACCTAGCTCTCCAGAGGTTCGTCGCGTGTTGTGAACTAAGAGTTTCAACCAACAGCGTGCCATTACGCAATCGCTTGACACATTGTAAGGTACCTGTGATGAACTCTGAACATTTTTGAATATAAAAAGGCGAAACCTTCTCAAAATTGCCCTTTTACGGTCTCATGGTCAAAAGCACATTCTCACCAGCAGCAGATAGTCTGTTATTATTCATTGACAAATCCTGTGTAAGCCCCGAGCCTTGACTTTCTACACGAGCTGTCTCCATTTATTGGGTGTTAGTGGCTACCAGTGACTCACGCTTTCCGCTGGGAGGAGGAGGAGATAACGCTCCAGTTCGAAGCCAAAGAGATGACATTTTTTTTTCCAAATTTTGGTCCCACCAGCAGTTAGGGAAATAAAGCCCCATACAGCGCGCCCAGCTAGCCACGCGTCTAACACATTCCTTCCCGAGCGGGAAGGCGTGCCGGTCCCCGGCACATGTCCGCCCGGTGTAGTGTCGAGGTCCGGTGTGCCAGCCAGCTTGTGGATGGTTTTTAAGGCGGTTTTCCATCTACCTTGGCGAATGTGGTTCGTTCTCCTTATTCCACCTCAGTTACACTATGTCGGCGATTGCTGCGCAGACACTGTCTCCATGTATGTGTACACCATAGTTACTCTACCACGCAAACATTTGGGGCTACACTCGTCTCGTATGAGATGTACCCGTGGCACAGGGGGAGGGGGGGGGGGGCATCCACTGGGAGCCGAACCGCACAATAACCCTGGGTTCAGTGTAGGGTAGCGGTGGGGTGGAGGTGGGTGGACTGCTGTGGCCGGTTGAGGGGTTGTGAACCACTGAGGGCTATGGTTGGACAAAGCCTCTCTATCGTTTCTAGGCCCCCAGTTTAATACACAAGCCTCATACGACTGAGGTGCGGCAGGTTCCCCAGAGGTTACCCATCAACAGCCATGCATCTGATTGGCGTGCAGCACATCTTGAGAATGCGGGCTTCTACCATCCTCATGGTGTGGACGGTCAAGTCAAGGTCCCAGCTTCTTGTGACACACAACGCTCCACTGCCGCGCCACACGGTGGATGCTGAAGCATGCCCAGAGCTTACAAATACAGGGAACTGGTGGCACTTAGCAGTCCCCTGCTTAGTAATCCCAGGTTCGCCAAGCCTGTACTCAGCAAACGAATGTCGATCCCCTGTGGGCTTTAAAATTTATCATTCATCCAATCAAAATTACGCAATACCAGAAAAACGCAGAGAATAGAGTATCCCTTGCCAGAAGTGCAATGCAGAAAGTGACATCTCGGGCAGGGTTCTCCATGGCCAGAACATATTAAAATATTCAGTTATAGATTCAGTTACAGTTTCACCACCACAGTCTCTCACACACACTTAAAGACTGCACTGATTTTCATGTGTGGCAGCATAATCACACTTATGAGTTTTGCATAGAATTGGGGTTGCTAGCAATGTAGATCACTCAGATAATTTTGCCCTTGATAACATCCATTATTTTTAATAAGTGCTCTAGTGAACCAGGTCTCCAGTACGAAGCTAAAGAGATGACATTCTTTTTTTAAAAAAAAATTAGGTATGTGCATATATTTCACCCCTGGGTATTGAGTGCCCCAACCTGTTCTGTACGTTGAAATGAAAATTTATGGGCTCTGTATAACACTGAGCCATACGCAGATGTTTCTGAGAGGCAGTATGTGTAGATGAACTATTAAGGTATCTGCACCATTAGGATTTCTGTAAATACTGAAAGATACCTTTTTGCTCCATTTTCATATGCTGACATCAAAAAATGGTGTTTTAGCCATGATGAATGAGTTGCAGTTTTTATGAAGGTTACTGAATTTATTAAAAATATTAGTTATTTCATCATCTGTACCACAAAATAGAATGAGTCATCCATATACCTCTTACACAATTTATCTATGCTTGTTGCGCTATCGTTTAGCGTCAATGATTTTTTTCTCTGTATGGCTCATAAATATTCATGGTATTAGGTTGCTAAGATGGCTTCCCATTTGTAGCTCTACAACCTGCTTGTAAATTTTCTTGTTAAAAGAGAAGTAATTATGTGAGGGTTCTGTATGAAGTACATCTCTATTACCTCTGTTTTGTTCATTGTCTTGTTTTTCAATAGATCCTTTCTTATTATTTTGACTGTTACATCTACTGGTATACTGCTGTACAGATATACAGTGTATAGATATAAAAACTGAACTTGAGGTGGTACAGTGAGGGTATTCATACTTTCAATAAGTTCACACGTATTATCTTTGGGATATGTGCTTTCAAATGTACACTTTTCAACAAATAAGTCATTTAAATCTTTCATTAATTTATGGGCTTGGCTGTTAATTGAGTTTACATTAAGCCTGATAGGTATGTTGGTTCTATATGTTTTTGGCTGCGTTTTGAATATAGCAGTTGTGGGTTTCATTAGATTAAGGCCTTGTACTATAGGGGTACCTGTGGTCTACAGTCTGGCTTTAGCAGTCGCCGCGGTCGCACGCTCCTCAAGTTTGCTCCGTGAACGTTCAGTGTTTACGCCAGTGTTTTCGAGTTTCGTGCTCGTTTATTGACGTTTTGCACGTGAATTAAGCGTTATCAATTGAGCATTTTGTCTTCGTCGTGTCATCTTTCTACGTAGTGCTGTTGAGATTTCGGCGTTGTCCGAGATTTATTCGCTGCAGAACACCATGGCAAACTCCGTGAGAAAAAACACCGTGATTTTCACCTTCGACAAGTACACCCGTCGAGTACAGCCCTCTGCACCTGAAATACACGACTGGATTACCGAGGTAATTGGCCTTCATTCTGAATCTGTTCATACCATGCAGCTAGACTCTGATGAATACTGAATTTATGTAAAGTTCAACGATTCCGTGAGTGTAGACCGCTTTCTGGCAAAATTTGGTTATGAAATGGAATTTATACACCGTGATGGTACTAAAAGTACTGTAAAACTCCGGAATTCCGAGTCTGTAATTAGGAATATTAGGGTTTTGAATATTCCCATAGGAGTAGACAACTCGAAAATTAAAGATGTCCTTTCAAAATATGGGGTTGTCAGGCAAATAGTCAACGAAAGGTGGGCTTCGCATCTCAAGCTGCAGTGCTTTAACGGCATTCGCTCCGTGGAGATGGAAGTGAAGGCAAACATTCCCTCCACATCTTTGTTGACGGGCACAAGGCGCATGTTATGTACTCAGGGCAAACCCCTACATGTCATGTATGTAACGAGTCTGGTCACCTCCGTCAGGACTGCCCTCGCCGTGTTTTTGTGCTAACAAATAACCTTACGCAACGCCGGAAATTAACACTCAACGATTTGTTGCCAGCCAGTAATACAACAGAGCCGGCGGCTGTCGTGGATCCTGTTACTACCTCTGAAAATGTTGCACTTAATGTTAATGACTTTCCGTCTTTAAAACCTGCATTAACTGCTGAAATTCCGTCCCGTGACAGCGATATTCCCACTAAAAAGCGTCCTCTAGAGGACACTGAAAAAAATGTTGATGAGGACTCTTCCTGTGAAACACCCGTTGCCAGGAGGCCGGAGCCTAGTCCTGAAGATCTGTTGGAAGTGGAAAAAGGAGATGGAATGCAGGTCGATGTGGCTCCCACTTCCGCACAAGGACTTATACCGCCACGAACAAATAGTGACGCAGCTGGTAGTGACCTTTCACGGAAATGTGACCCTGAGCCTGAGGTCACGACTGAAATAACCGCATCAAGTCAACAGCCCATACAGTGCGAACAGTACGAGGAAGTACCAAGTAAACAACCTGCTGACTCCGAAGCGCAACGCCGCGCCGATGGAGGAAATAAACAAGCATCACCGCCCCGCCAGCAAGACAGCACAACAGACACCACGCCGGAATCAAATATTGACGACTCGCAAGCCACGGCCGTTGCCCCATTCAGCCACCGCCGGCGGCAGCGACCGACACCGGGTCTTGCTGTCACGCGTCATCAAGCGAAAGCCACACCAGAGAAAAAAGTCATCAAGAAAAAGAATATTAAATATGAAGTCATCAGGATTCCCGACGGGGTCAGGGATTTTCTCTGCCTCGTGATGGCTGGGTGTTGTGTGCTGTCCTTAGGTTAGTTAGGTTTAAGTAGTTCTAAGTTCTAGGGGACTTATGACCACAGCAGTTGAGTCCCATAGTGCTCAGAGCCATTTGAACCATTTTTGAAGTCATCAGGGCCAACACTGACGAGAAGAAAGAGAATGGCCACAGTGACTTATAGCAATGCATTGTCGGGATTTCAGGATACTTTTCTTCTCAAGCACTTTGTTTAAAAGCAGTGCAAATTTTCTAGGAAGTTTGTGCATGTAATGGGCACACAGCTTGTAAAGATCGTGCCTTGTAGGGAAGCACGTTGCTGCTATAATCATACCGATCCTCATCCCAAATAGCTTCTTATGGTATGTCTGTGATGCAAGCTTATAGCATTACTACTATTAACGTTAATAAAATACAGTCACCCTTGAAACTGTCGGCACTAAAAGAATTCTTGTACCAGTCCGGGACAGATATCGCGTTGCTACAAGAAGTTGCGATAACGGAATTTCGGATCCCAGGCTTTTTTGAAATTGTAAATGTTTCTACGGAAGCCAATATCGGTACAGCCATTCTTATAAGGGAAGGCATTCCGGTGACTGAAATCGAGCGACTAGAATCAGGAAGAGCCATAGGCACAAAAATATTCGATGTGACAGTGCTTAACCTTTACGCCCCATCAGGAAATTCCCACAAATTGGATCGTGCGAAGTTTTTTCAAGATGAACTGATTTATTTATTGAGGAAAAATCCGTGTTCTCTTATACTAGGTGGAGATTTTAACTGTGTTTTAAACCAGAAAGATCAACAACCCAACTTCAACTACTCGCCACAGTTAAAAAAGTTAGTAAGTGAACTACACCTTAAGGATGTGTGGGAACTTCAGCACCCGACGTCAGTCGGGTTCACGTATATAACCATCCACTCCCGCAGCAGACTAGATAGAATTTACGTGTCACCAAATTTGCAAAATTATTTATTAAACGTTGAAACTATTCCCGTGTATTTTAGCGATCACAGTACACTTTTAACTTGCTTTAATTTATGTGTACAGCCAACCCGTCGATTCAGAGGCCAATGGAATTTAAATATCTCTGTTTTAACTGACGAAGAACTAGAACAGGAAATAAGAGTAGCGTGGACTATGTGCCTCCGCACAGTAGACAAGCACCCAACAGTCATTGACTGGTGGACTAGGAGGGCTAAACCAAGGCTGCGGAAAGTTGTCATGCAGTATAGTGCAGCGAGGCACAGGGAGTTGAGGAATACAATGGAGTTTTACTATAAAGTTTTAAGAGACTTATATCAACAGGCCCATGATGACGTAATTCGTCTGAATGATATCAAAAAAATAAAAGCCAAGTTATTAAGCATTAAACGGCAACAGATGGAGGGACTCAAAATTAAATCGAAAGCCACATCAGTCGTAGCAGATGAAACAGCTTCTCTGTATCACTTGGTGCGGCATGCTAAAAACAGACGTCTAACTTTAATTGATGAAGTCCAGACGCATACTGGTACGAGGCTCACATGCCAGAAACAAATACTGGACGAAGTCCACAGGTACTATGAAACCTTATATACCCCTACCACAGTGGAAGATGCAGCTCTCGAGGACTTTCTCACTATTTTAGGTCCACAATTGTCCGGAACAGACAACGCTGACATCCTGTCACCTATTACTAAAGATGAAGTGCATGAGGCTGTGCGTAACTCACCTCTCAAAAAATCTCCGGGACTTGATGGCCTCCCTGTGGAGTTTTATGCCCGCTACTGGTCTATAATTGGGGACAAGATCACTTCCATGGCGAATGAGGTCCTGAACGGAAAACCGGTCCCTGCAGAGTTTAAGGAAAGTAATATAGTACTGATTCCTAAGAGTAAACGCAAAATCAACTTAAACAATTTTCGGCCTCTTTCGCTACTAAATTCTGATTACAAAATAATTTCGCGTATTATCAACAAAAGACTCTCTGCCTTTTCCAACAAAATATTGAGTCATCATCAATCTTGTTCTCCGACCAGAACGATATTCGAAAGTCTATCTGCATACAGAGACGTCATTGCAATTACCTCAGTGACAAGTATAAAATGTGCATTAATCTTTATAGATTTCAACAAAGCTTTTGACCGCGTTAGTCATAGACACCTCTTTGCGACGCTGTCAAGAATGGCTTTCCACCCCCAGATTGTGAACATGCTAAGGAATATTGCAACAGGTATAAATGCGAAAATAGCAATCAATGGCCAAACATCTAAACCCATACAGATAAGGCGAGGGGTTCCACAGGGCACTCCCTTATCTATGTTTTTATTTTCTGTATCTTTAGAGCCCTTCCTCCGCACTGTCCACGCAAGATTAACAGGCATAACATTGAGTGATGAGAAAACTGTCATACGAGCTTATGCTGATGACGTGGGCGTTGTAATAAGGAATAAGGAGGAGACAGTTACACTGGAAAGAGAAATCCAAAGGTATTGTCTAGCGTCGGGAGCGACAGCAAATGAAAACAAAAGTCAAATATTGAATCTACGGGGCCTAGATCACCTTCGACTGGCATGGGCAAAACAAGACATCAAACATAAAACTTTGGGAATAACCTTAATGGCATGTCCGATGAGGATGGCTGCTTTTAACTGGACGGAAACTAGGAGGAAAGTTCATGGTGCTGTAATGGAGAACATCCATCGAACTATGGACCTGGTGCAAAAAGTCAGATTCATCAACTCCTGCGTTTTGTCTGAAGCGTATTTCACTGCGCAGGTATTTCCAATCCCTAAACTAGTAGCGAAAGGGATTATGTCCACTGTTACCAATTATTTATGGCGAAGAGACATATTCAGGGTTGGTGCGACTACCGTTATACTGGATGTCAGATTTAAAGATGGCCGCGAAGACACCAGTGATGACACTCGCACTGGCAGACCATTGTCAGCAAAAACTGATGCAAACATTGAAAAAATCGGTAAACTTGTTCGACACTTTCCTTGTCAACTCCTGTTAACTCAGACACTGCTCTGATTGTTAAACGGCGATCTTGTCGAACAAGTTTACCGATTTTTTCAATGTTTGCATCAGTTTTTGCTGACAATGGTCTGTCAGTGCGAGTGTCATCACTGGTGTCTTCGCGGCCATCTTTAAATCGTTTAAACCACTCAAACACTTGTGTTCGCGATAAACAATCATCGCCGTACACTTGTTGTAACATTACAAACGTTTCACTTGCAGATTTTCCTAGTTTGAAACAAAATTTGATGTTAACACGCTGTTCTTTCTGTACACTCAACATTTTCCGACGCACAGACAAAACGTCAACTACTTAAAACAGACGCCAGGGGCAGACTGAGTGCAGGAGGCAGATGAAAGTCGAGCAGTAGGCGGAGCGAGAGTCACGTGACAGGCCACGCGACTTTCAGCCTTATTGCATTCGTTTTATTGTTTCACCAGTACTAGTCCGTTTTTTTTTTCTAGCCACACCTCGTATGTGTCACAAGATCTCACACAAGGTGTGGTGGACGCCGAACTATGGCCTCAAGCCTATTCCGATCACAGTGCCTATATCTGCACTATACACCTACGCCCCCAACAAGTCTGGCGCAGCAATGGCTTTTGGAAGCTCAACATAACTCATCTCCAGGACCTGGATTGCCGTCGGCAAGTTGCAGCAACGTGGACTGACTGTGAACGCCGCCACCCACGATACACCTCGACCCTGGAGTGGTGGCTCCTCTGTGCCAAACCAGCAATCCGTAGGACACTTATGCAATATGGCAAGGACGTGACTGCGTGGCATCGACAGACCCTCGATTTTTACTACGCGGCACTCAGGGACCTCGACGCCTTACCCCCTTCCCCGGAGAGACAACATGACCAAAGCAGAATCAAGGCTCACATACTATCATTGACGAAGCGCCGACTAGAAGGTGCAGTAGTCCGCTCGCGACGGCACGACCGAACGGTTGCCGAGGAACCCACTATGCACCACGTTGTGGCGGATAAGCGCCGACAACGCCAACATTTAATCACACAACTCAGGACACACGACGGTCGCTTATGTACGACCCAGGCAACCATAGTAAAGGCGATGGAGGATCATTTTCGTCATCTTTACAAGGAAAGAACCGTCGATGACGAGGCCACTACTGAAGTGTTACAGCAGGTAACACGTACTATCGACGAGGCGACCGTGAATGCACTAACAGAGGAAATCTCACTCGAAGAAGTCGAAGACGCCGTGGACAAAGGTGCGGCCAATAAGTCTCCTGAACCTGATGGATTGCCCATCGAATTCTACCGGACTTTCCGTGACATCATGATGCCTCGCTGGATTATAATGTTCCGCGAACTTATGTTTCCAGACTGTGTTGTGCCGTCAGCGTTTGTAGAAGGTCTTCTCATGCCGGTACACCAGCTAGGTGGAGGGCTATCGATTAACGACTATCGGCCGCTTACAGTGCTGAACGCCGATTACAAGATTTTCACCAGGATTATGGCGAGCCGTATTAAGACGACTTTGCCGATGATCCTCGCTCCAGAACAGACGTCGCAGGGGGGAGAAGCCAACATACACATGGCCACCGGTGACTGCAGGGACTTAATAGCGATCGCCTCTGCGTGCCGTCTGAGAGCGGCGATCGTCTCCGTCGATTTCAACCGCGCCTTTGATAGAGTGCACCCCAACTTCCTCCTACGAGTGATGGACTGTATGGGATTCCCCACGGGCCTCATCGACACCCTACGGCGTCTTTGGACCGCAGCCAGCTCACACGTCCAGGTCAATGGAAGGACGGTACGACCAGTACCCATTAAGAGGTCTCTACGACAGGGTTGCCCCCTTTCTACCTACCTTTATGCAATCGCACTCGAGCCACTCCTAGGGGGCCTTAACCACCGCCTATCGGGCATCACGCTACGGGACGTCACCTTTCGCTATAGGACATACGCTGACGACCTGCTACTGCTGGTTCGTTCCAATGACAAAGTTCGAAGCGTACTAACCTGGATTGAGCGATACGGACAGGCCGCAGGCAGTCTTCTGAACATCAACAAGTCGGCGGCGTTGGATATTGGGCGTGGTCTCGGACCGGAAGCCCTCGCTCCCCTCCCACCAGTTTCTGATCTGGGATATTTGGGAATCACGTTCAAGAAAGATGTACGTAAAACAGCTGCAGCAAACTACCGACGGTTATTACAGATCATACGCGCAATGGTGCGACAGAACCTGCTCCGGGACTTGAATCAGCTACAACGTGTTGAATACCTGAACCCCTACGTAGCATCAAAACTCAACCACGTGGCACAGGTCCTCCCACTACCGCTGCAGATAGGTCGCCGGCTTCAGGCGGCCTTCAGTTACTACGTTTCCGTAGGTCATATCTTTAAAGTACGATACGACACTCTTACCCTCCCAGTGCACAAAGGAGGGCTGGGATTGGTCAACGTCGGGGCGAGAGCAGCTGCCCTTTACATGAGCAACATGAGGAAACGATGGAAAAGTAATATACCTCTCTCACGGGTCGTTTACTACAGGTTCTGATGCCAGTCTCTAACGTCCCGCCGGTGTCGGTAGCGCACGTCGCACCACAGCTCTCCCATGTGTCGACCTTTATTCTTGATTACAGCTATGTCAGCTCGAACTTCTCCGCCACACGTCCACCAAAGGCGAAAGATGTTTATACCAATCTTATGCGGGCTGTTCCCCATAACGTGGTGGAAAACAAGTACCCTACGGTTCACTGGCCAAGAGTGTGGAAAACGATACACCACAACTTTCTGTCATCTACGGTGCGTTAGAAGTGGTATCAGATCGCCAACAAAAAATATGCCACACGACAGCGACTTCACACTATTGGACTGGCAGACTACCCTTATTGCACAGATTGTCACCTTTTGGATACCGATGAACACCGTTTTACTTGCGCATCATCGTCCGGAGTTTGGCGACTAACACAGAAGATATTGGCTTGTTACCTCCGGGTCACACCTGATATGATTGACCCTCAGATCCTACTCTGTCCCGATGAAACTTACTTTCCGGCTGCAAAATATCATGCGCTTACATGGTTCAAAGGACTTACCGTCGCCTACATCTTTAGCGACGGAGAGAAAGAGCAGCTTGATTACTGGTGGTTCCTACAAAATGCTCACAATGCCCTCGAACGCACACCGAAATACCGTACGCTGTTCGCAAATTATTTACGCAACGTTTTCGTTAACCCCCCACTCAGCTGGGGAGTGCCAAGCTGCGGTTAATGTTATGTGCCGCATCACAATAACGGCTGAACGTTCTGCCTTGTCAGCCATGAGCGAAGGAAGAGACAAGCTGCTGCAAGGATGCTGTTTCCCTTGAGGCACTAGCGAAGCAGAATGCCTCCGTTGCAGATGCCCTTCAAAGGCGCTATTGGAGATATCAGATAACGATGGCGAGGCTCCAAGTGGAACGAGTTACATTATTGAAGAACCTTTTAGTTGGAATTACATCAGTGATTAGTATTTTTATTTTTTGATTACTCTTTTATGACACCTTTGTTGTTGTAACACTTACTTGTAACAGTTACTAGAATTCTCATTTGTACACGTTCCCTAAATGTAATCATGTAAAAAAAATAATTACAAAAATATAAATAAATAAAAAAAAGTGGCAAAGGATAGCCCTAACCTTGATTTCCCATATTTCCCCTGGTATATATAGGCAGCCCTCTGGGGTGGGTTTACTCAGGAGCCAACGCCTGAAGTGGATCAGATTTTTTGTTATAGGATGAAAAGTGGAGGTGGCACTTAAAAAAAAGGAACGTCAAAAAAAGGGGGGTAGCGTCTTTGATTCATAATCAAAACGTCTTCGGCCCCGGGTTCGATCCCCGCCACTGCCTAAATTTTGATAAATAATCAGCAATGGCGGACGAAGATTCCCGGCATAAGAAGTCAGCCTCATTCTGCCAACGGCCTTGTCAAAGAGGGCGGAGGAGTGGATAGAGGTTCAGGGCACTCTCTTGTCCTAGAGGTGGGAAATTGCCCCTAAAGGCGGAAGAATCAGCAATGATCAACGACATGAGGATGCAGAAGGCAATGGAAACCACTGCATTAAATACACGTACCGTGTATCCACAGGACATGTGGCCTGTAATTGAAGAAGTGTCATGATGATCTCTCATTGGCAAAAGATTCCGGAATAGTCCCCCATCTGGATCTCCGGGAGGGGACTGCCAAGGGGGAAGTTACCATGAGAAAAAGATTGAATAATCTACGAAAGGATAACGTTCTACGAGTCGGGGCGTGGAATAACAGAAGCTTGAACGTGGTAGGGAAACTAGAAAATCTGAAAAGGGAAATGCAAAGGCTCAGTCTAGATATAGTAGGGGTCAGTGAAGTGAAGTGGAAGGAAGAGAAGGATTTCTGGTCAGATGAGTATCGGCTAATATCAACAGCAGCAGAAAATGGTATAACAGGTGTAGGATTCGTTATGAATAGGAAGGTAGGCCAGAGGGCATGTATCTGTGAACAGTTCAGTGACCGGGTTGTTCTAATCAGAATCGACAGCAGACCAACACCGACAACGATAGTTCAGGTATACATGCCGACGTCGCAAGCTGAAGATGAACAGATGGAGAAAGGGTAACGCAGTATGTAAAGGGGGACGAAAATCTAATAGTCATGGGCGACTGGAATGCAGTTGTAGGGGAAGGAGTAGAAGAAAAGGTTACAGGGGAATATGGGCTTGGGACAAGGAATGAAAGAGGAGAAAGACTAATTGAGTTCTGTAACAAGTTTCAGTTAGTAATAGCGAACACCCTGTTCAAGAATAACAAGAGCAGGAGGTATACTTGGAAAAGGCCGGGAGATACGGGAAGATTTCAATTAGATTACGTCATGGTCAGACAGAGATTCCGAAATCAGATACTGGATTGTAAGGCGTACCCAGGAGCAGATATAGACTCAGATCACAATATAGTAGTGATGAAGAGTAGGCTGAAGTTCAAGACGTTAGTCAGGAAGAATCAATACGCAAAGAAGTGGGATACGGAAGTACTAAGGAATGACGAGATACGTTTGATATTCTCTAACGCTATAGATACAGCAATAATAGCGCAGTAGGCAGTACAGTTGAAGAGGAATGGACATCTCTAAAAAGGGCCATCACAGAAGTTGGGAAGGAAAACATAAGTACAAAGAAGATAGTTGCGAAGAAACCATGGGTAACAAAAGAAATACTTCAGTTGATTGATGAAAGGAGGAAGTACATACACGTTCCGGGAAAATCAGGAATACAGAAATACAAGTCGCTGAGGAATGAAATAAATAGGAAGTGCAGGGAAACTAGGACGAAATGGCTGCAGGAAAAATGTGAAGACATCGAAAAAGATATGATTGTCGGGAAGGACAGAGTCAGCATACAGGAAAGTCAAAACAACCTTTGGTGACATTAAAAGCAACAAAGGTAACATTAAGAGTGCATCGGGAATTCCACTGTTAAATGCAGAGGAGAGAGCAGATAGGTGGAAAGAATACATTAAAAGCCTCTATGAGGGTGAAGATTTGTCTGGTGTGATAGAAGAAGAAACAGGAGTCGATTTAGAAGAGATAGGGGATACAGTATTAGAATCGGAATTTAAAGAGCTTTGGAGGACTTACGGACAAATGAGGCAGAAGGGATAGATAACATTCCATCAGAATTTCTAAAATCATTGGGGGAAGTGGCAACAATACGACTATTCACGTTGGTGTGTAGAATATATGAGTCTGGCGATATACCATCTGACTTTCGGAAAAGCATCATCCACACAATTCCGAAGACGGCAAGAGCTGACAAGTGCGAGAATTATCGCACAATCAGCTTAACAGCTGATGCATCGAAGCTGCTTACAAGAATAATATACAGAAGAATGGAAAAGAAAATTGAGAATGCGCTAGGTGACGATCAGTTTGGCTTTAGGAAAAGTAAAGGGACGAGAGAGGCAATTCTGACGTTACGGCTAATAATGGAAGCAAGGGTAAAGAAAAATCAACAATTGTCGACCTGGAAAAAGCGTTCGACAATATAAAATGGTGCAAGCTGTTCGAGATTCTGAAAAAAGTAGGGGTAAGCTATAGGGAGAGACGGGTCATATACAATATGTACAACAACCAAGAGGGAATAATAAGAGTGGACGATCAAGAACGAAGTGCTCGCATTAAGAAGGGTGTAAGACAAGGCTGTAGCCTTTCGCCCCTACTCTTCAATCTGTACATCGAGGAAGCAATGATGGAAATAAAAGAAAGGTTCGGGAGTGGAATTAAAATACAAGGTGAAAGGATATCAATGATACGATTCGCTGATGACATTGCTATCCTGAGTGAAAGTGAAGAAGAATTAAATGATCTGCTGAACGGAATGAACAGGCTAATGAGTACACAGTATGGTTTGAGAGTAAATCGGAGGAAGACGAAGGTAATGAGAAGTAGTAGAAATGAGAACAACGAGAAACTTAACATCAGCATTGATGGTCACGAAGTCAATGAAGTTAAGGAATTCTGCTACCTAGGCAGTAAAATAACCAATGACGGATGGAGCAAGGAGGACATCAAAAGCAGACTCGCTGTGGCAAAAAAGGCATTTCTGACCAAGAGAAGTCTACTAATATCAAATACCGGCCTTAATTTGAGGAATTAATTTCTGAGGATGTACGTCTGGAGTACAGCATTGTATGGTAGTGAAACATGGACTGTGGGAAAACCGGAACAGAAGAGAATCGAAGCATTTGAGATGAGGTGCTATAGATGAATGTTGAGAATTAGGTAGACTGATAAGGTAAGGAATGAGGAGGTTCTACGCAGAATCGGAGAGGAAAGGAATATGTGGAAAACACTGATAAGGAGAAGGGACAGGATGATAGGACATCTGCTAAGACATGAGGGAATGACTTCCATGGTACTAGAGTGAGCTGTAGAGGGCAAAAACTGTAGAGGAAGACAGAGATTGGAATACGTCAAGCAAATAATTGAGGACGTAGGTTGCAAGTGCTACTCTGAGATGAAGAGGTTAGCACAGGAAAGGAATTCGTGGCGGGCCGCATCAAACCAGTCAGTAGACTGATGATCAAAAAAAACTATATTCTTAGTGAAGAGGAAGTTACTGTCAGCGAATCATTTTCTTATAGCCCGGAATTTAGGTGTGAGGCCAACCTAGAACGCATGTGTGTTGTATTTTGTAAGGAATTCATGCTTTGTTAGTAGACTATATAAACATTCTTAAATATAACAACTCTGTAGGACACTTTACCAGATTTTACAGCTATGGCAGTATGATTTTGTGGTTAGTTATTGTCCGCAGCTCGTGGCCGTGCGGTAGCGTTCTCGCTTCCGTGTTCCCGGGTTCGATTCCCGGTGGGGTCAGTGATTTTCTCTGCCTCGTGATGACTGGGTGTTGTGTGATGTCCTTAGGTTAGTTAGGATTAAGTAGTTCTAAATTCTAGGGGACTGATGATCATAGATGTTAAGTCCCATAGTGCTCAGAGCCATTGGTTATTTTTTGACGAATTTAAGGAAAATTGTTTGACTTTTTTTGCCTTAGTAGCTATGTGTTTTTGTATAATTTTTAATGTTTGTTCAGTGTTATTAGGTTTGCGAAATCAGCAGTTATCTTTCTTGAGCATATGGTGTCTTTTATGTTATTGTGATTGTTGTTTAGATTCAAATTACGCTTCATGTCCTTATTTAGCAGCGTCATTTCAGTCCAACTATATTGGATGTCATTTGCTTTTACAACTTTTGGGAAAAATTTGTATAGGTTACTCTTTTTATTTGTGTATTTATGCGCAGGCAGCTTGTTTTATTATCTCAATCTGTCAAGCTTGCGTTGATACTTGCAATGTATTTGTGTGATGTCCTTGTATGTGTTGTATATGCCAACAAGAAATAGAAAGCATAAAATTTACTGCAATAAACAATAGAATGAGCCTTCAATCATTAGTAAAATGTCATAACAAATAAAAAATAAACTGATTGAACAACATTGCACTCACAACTAATAGCACACCAGCAGTTAATATGTAAAAATGTCACACATTGGTATAACGTGCGACAAACGAGAAAGGCTTTTCAAATGCACACATCGGCTGTAGCACTAATAACAACCTACGTGTGGAACTAATTCACAAAATAAAATCACTAGATACAGATGTTTATGCATGTGGAATTTACAGACTTACCTGTGCGAGTGCAACAAACTTTATATAGGCCAAAAAGGCAGAAATTTCAGAACTCTATTTAAGAACATATAGACTGTTACAGAATGGATAAGTGCAACAAATCAACAGCAGCAACACACACTACAGACACAGGTCACCCCTTGAAATTCGAGACAAGCTAGAAATTTAGCACTTAGTCGGAAAAAGCAAAAGAATGGGCGTCCTGGAAGAAACTGAAATTTTTATTCACAACCCAAAATAAGGAGATAATGTCCGTAATGAGATGACCAGTTTCAAAACCTCAGGAGTCTTAAATAGTCGTAAGTCAGTTCTGATGGAACAGATTTAAGAAGTGCCAATGTAAACAAACGACTACCAGACTGTCCAAACTGTCAATATCGTGAATATCGCTATGAAATGTGATATTCGATACTTATTCACGTTTTAACGTCTCCATATACAACACACACTTTTTAAATTACGGAAACTTGGCACCACGCGCTCCGATAGGCCGCAGGATTGCCCTTTCGCTGGATGCTCTGGACAACGCATGACCGCGAATGCTTTGCCTGCCGGAGTTCGCGATATATCCAAGGCGGCCGGCATGCTCGATGGTAGCGCGCTAACCTTCCTCTCTGGGGGCCAGGAGGCGAATCCACCGGGGTCCCGACACATCCATTGTACTTTCGTGATAAGACGTACCCGGAACAAACCCACCAACAGCTCTTACTTCGCGTACAGAAAGCCTTTTACAAATTGTGTCGACCCTCAAAAGGGGCTGCTTTGTAGCTAGGACATTGTTTATTTAATTAAAGAAGGTGCTCGAACTGGCGACCCTATGACGCGACACTAGCTTGGCAATGTCGAAAGGTGTATTGCTGAACTCTTTCAAAGATTCCTGGCATTGCCCTGATGTGACTGGCGGCATGTTGAATGCGATCCATTAATTCCTCTTCGTTTCTAGATGCTTCGCGTTCGGGTGGGTGAACTAGAATCTTGAAGAGTCCCCACAGGAAAAAGTGCGGTTGCGTGAGATGTGGTGATCGCGGGGGCCATGTCCTATGAGCACCTCTGCCAATTACCCGGCCGTCATAGAGTTCATTAAATATCCGCGCACGCCACGACTGTTTATATGCGGAGTGCCCCATTATGCTGTAACCATATACACAGTCCATGCAGGCAGGTAAGTGTTTCTTGCACAAAGTGAGGGTAATTTGCCCCGGTAAGCCTGGGAGGTAGATGGACCAGCCCAATCAGATAGTCACCCACACTGCCTGCCCAAATGTTGAGCGAAAATCGTTCCTGGAGTCCTTGGACGTGCGTGACGTTAGGATTTTTCCTTTCCCAGTAATGAACGTTTCGAGTGTTGTAAAGGCCATCCCGATGGAAGGTGCACTCGTCGGTAAACAACGCAATGGTGGGAAAGTCGGGATCTCCTGCAACACGTCCCAGAAACCACCGGGAAAACCCTAGCCTGTGTTCATAGTCCATAAACAAAAACCATATCTCGTTATTCTTCAAACGAATGCTGTGCCGAAATGTTTATTGTATGACTAAATCGCAGGTGACGTGTGTGTGCTCCGAAGCGAAGCCTACGTGTTAACGCCTCTGACGTGAGGTGGAGACCTATCCGACACGTGTGCGTATTACGTTGGGGCAGTGACGGGGCGAGCGACGTTTATATGTGTGAACAGACAACCATAGCACTCCCCGTCAACCGACGAACGGCAACAGGGCAATCCCACGGCTAATCGGAGCCAGTGACGCCAAGTTTCTGTAGTTTAAAAATGGTGCATTGTGGTTCGACACGACATTAGTAATTTTGGTTCCAACTGGCATCAGCTATACAGGGTGAAAAATTCGTGGCACAATTTTTCTCAACCCTGTATATATACACATATATGTAAAAAAATTTTGTGCAGTCAATTCCGTCAGGAAACGACAAAATAAACAGTACAAAGTGACAAAGTGTAATGTTACATAACAGCTCATCGAGAGTACCACGCATAAAAAATGAGGCTTTGGGACGTCAGAAACGTAAGTGAACAACTGAAAACTGTGTCACAGGATTTTCGCAATACAATAACTCATGAAAAACTATGGGTATCCCGCACAGGCTGTGATGTCGATCGTAATAAACAGTGACACTCAACTCCATCGAAGCAGAAGACGTCACTGGACATCAATTTCTAAGCAGCCACTTCTCTGCTTCCATCCAGATACCCCAACAGCCCATCCAGCATCCAACAGTAGACAAAAAGTGCTAAGTTAATATACGAGGGCTATTCCGAAAGTAAGTTCCGATAGGTCGCGAAATGGAAACCACGGTACAAATCAAAAATGTTTTATTTGCAACAGTTGGATACACCTTGCAGCTACTTATCTCCATAGTCGCCGACCCGACTTAGACGTGTATCGTAGCGTTGTACCAACTTTCCCATACCCTCGCTATAGAAGGCAGCCGCCAGTGCTCTCCGCCAATTCTCTACGCTGGCCTACGGCTCGTTGTCTTGTGTCGAAATGTTATCTTCATAACCAGCGGTTCATGTGACCTGAGCTGAAACTCAGAGGGAGACAATTACGGGCTGTATTGTGGGTAATCTCACATTTCCATTTGAAAACGATGCAGGAGCATCTTCATTGCCCCTGCAGAATGCGGCTGAGAATTGTCTTGAAGACGAAACAGCACGACAGTTATGTAATGTTAGCTGCATAGCTTCAGGGGAAATTTCTCACCAGGCCCCCGTACTTGGCGGCAGACACTATTTTCTAGACATCTTTACGCACTCACTGCGAGCTCAGAAATGAGAAGAGCGACGTGATGCTAACTGGGGTTATACTAGAGACACTACCCAACACATCTGTGCAAAGCTTTATCGGATTTTCATAGTCGTTTCCATTTCGTGACCGATCGGACCTTACTTTCGGAATAGCCCTCGTAGTTTAAGACACTTCATTTTAAGTAACAATTTTCTGTGTGCATAAACGATTAAATACGGTCAGAATTTGTCCAAACCTGTTGCTTTATGTTTAATTAATCATAAAACAAATAAAAGTGACAGGTACCAGAAAATACAAATGAATAATTATTCCACGTAGTCATGGTTTCTGAACGTATCCAGTATGGCACAATCAGTTAAGAATGTCTTTTTTAAGAGAGAAACGCAATCTCACAACAGTGCTACCGAAAGTATAACCTCATTGTCCGTCAGGTGTAGGAAAAGAACAGATCGAATATTTAAGAAGAATTTGCAATATGAGAAGAGTCCATTGCCCATTCTTTCCTCTGTTAACTATTTTACTATGGGAGACATAGCGAACTGCTCTGACGATGCTACCAAGTTGTCTGCCAGAAGTTTTGGCCTGTCCTGGTATGAGACACCAAGGTATTCGTTATTCCGGTTATCTGCAATCGAAGTCGACTTTGGAGTATACGCAGTATTTAGATTATCACCCGGTGATGTACGAGGACACAGCGGGAGACGTTGCTATCAGAAGGAAAGTGTTAATTATGTTTGTGAGCCGAATGCTCCATTTTCTGCAGACGATCACTTATCAAGCCAGTACATGGCGCCGGTGGTCTTCACCGATAAGGCAGTAGCATGTCTTAATTTTATCAGTGCATCAAGTCCCAGTAATCCAAAGTTCTTACATAAAGCGCTGTGTGGGGGAATTACTAAGCCGACACAGTCACAAATACGAACCCAGTATCTGTAGGGTATATATAGTAGAGATGGTTAAACATTTCCCACGGCGCAACGATATATTTATTCCAATCAAGGTGGTGCCTTTTGCAACTACTTCTTGCTACACCATAAATTAAATGCATATCTGAAAATTCCTGTAATAGGTATTGTATTGTATTGTGTTGTATGGCTCTGGGGACCTAGAAACGAAGGTGAGACTTTGTCCCCGCCGAATCCCGCAGTGGTACACAACCCCACAACAGGCTACAGCAGTCCACCCACCCCACCGCCGGCCCGCACCGAACCCAGGGCTATTCTGCGGGTCGGCCCCCCCCCCCCCCCCCCCTCCTCCGGGAACGTGTCACTCCAGACGACTGTAACCCCATTGTTTGCGTGGTAGAGTAATTATGGTGTACACGAGGGTGGTGGAAGTGCTTGTGCAGCTATCGCCAACATAGTGTAACTCAGGCGGAATAAGGGTAACCAGCCTTCATTCGCCAAGACATATGGAAAACCGCCCACAGACTGGCTGGCACACCGGACCTCGACACTATTCCGCTGGGCGGATTCGTGCTGTGGGGCAGCACGCCTTCCCACCCGGAAAGCAGTGCGTTTGACCACACGGCTTAGCGGACGGGCTTTGAAATAGGCAACTCTCCATCTTCGACAGCACTTCATTAACTGTAAATGGTGACTTAGAGGCCTTACATGCTATACGATCTCAAATTCGTATCTAATGTAGTAATTCTGAGTTGGACGATCAACTAACAGTTACGAATTACATTACAAGCAAGCAATCTGCACTTGATTTCTCAGCTACTCAGTGAAGTGTACCATATGCAATACTAGTAAAGAGGTAATTAGGTGTAAATGAACAAAAAATCATTACACCTCGTAATAAGTTAGGGTTTTATGGAATTTCTCTTAATGAAGGAAAATTGCGACACAACTTGGTTTTTAAAGAAGTTTATATCTTTTTTTTTGTTGTAATGAACCTGATCCATGTCTTTTGAACTTTAAGAAATTTGCTGACTCTCGTTGTACCACCAAAATTAGTTTCCCTGTAAATGCCACTAAAAACTCGTAAAACACAACTTCTTTTTCTCTTTATCTTTTTCTGTTTTGTAAAATATTTCTCCCCCCCCCCCCCCCATGAACCACGTACCTTGGCGTTGGTGGGGAGGCTTGAATGCCTCAGTGGTACAGATAGCCGTACCGTAGGTGCAACTACAACGGAGGGACATCTGTTGAGAGGCCAGACAAACGTGTGGTTGCTGAAGAAGGGCAACAGCCTTTTCAGTAGTTGCAGGGGCAACAGTCTGGATGATTGACTGATCTGACCTTGCAACACTAACGAAAACGGCCTTACTGTGCTGGTACTGTGAACGGCTGAAAGCAAGGGGAAACTATAGCTGTAATTTTTACCAGGGGCATGCAGCTTTACTGCATGGAGACCTGCATTAAACCAGTCTCTGGAGTGAAGACCACGACAACAACAAAATAATTCTGGCATTACTCATGAAAGACATTACCAGTTTCTTTACTAACTTACCAGTCAATAATATGTTGTATTAATATTGTGGCATAACATCTGTTACTTTGAAATATACATTATGAAATATAATTTGTTACTTTCACAAACGCCTTTTCCTCACTGCAAATATTTTCTGTTTGTAATAAACATGGAATATTTTGGAATTATGTCAAATATAAACAAAATGGAACTTTACAAAACTGATCATCTGAGTCAACGATTGTTCTATGAGCTTCTGGAACAGAGCATGATTAATGTACCCCATAGATCTGGCGCCAAGAAACACTGCTAATACTTCGACATTGCGGCTGAGCAGTACATAAAGCCCTTTGCTACTTATCAATGAGCAACTATGCACTATGTCTTATAACAAGACTGTGAACTTCGTGGCTGCAAAGAGTGCTTATGGCGTTGTGCTTATTGGACAACAAGAACTGGAAACAAATGGCACTTATGTGGAAAGTAATAACAAAGACTTCAGCTAATTCTATTGAAAATAACCTAGACCACTTTATTTTTAAATGAGGTCAAGTACACATTATAACTCCAGCACGTTAACACAAGCAAAAAGTTAAGTAAATATTTGGAAACATTGTATCCTCTTAACATTACTTAGTAAATATTGCTGTGGTAGTGATAGGCACTAACAGGCAATCGGTGTAGACTAACATGTTTTGTCACAGTGTCAAGGGATATCTTATAATTAGCAATGAGGTGAGAATCGAGGTAAAGTATTAGAGAATTTGTGCCATGGAAAAAAAAAACTGGAATGGCTTCTATATTTCTGCATTACGTTTCATGAGGATTTGGCAAACAGCCTTACCCAAAATGATAAGATACGGTATATTCAATACAAATCAGTACATAAGGAAGTATATCATGTGCACTACACTATTGTTGTACTAAGATGACTTAGTTATGATGAACAGTATATGTACAGCCTTGCTGTGCTGGTACTGCGAACGGCTGTAAGCAAGGGGAAACTACGGCCGTAATTTGTAACCAGGGCATGCAGCTTTACTGTATAGATAAATGATGATGGCGTCCTCTTGGGTAAAATATTCCGGAGGTAAAATAGTCCCCCATTCAGATCTCTGGGCGGGGACTACTCAGGAGGAAGACTTTATCAGGAGAAAGAAAACTGGCGTTCTACGGATCGGAGCGTGGAATGTCAGATCCCTTAATCGGGCAGGTAGATTAGAAAATTTAAAAAGGGAAATGGATAGGTTAAAGTTAGATATAGTGGGAATTAGCGAAGTTCGGTGGCAGGAGGAACAAGACTTTTGGTCAGGTGAATACAGAGTTATAAATACAAAATCAAATAGGGGTAATGCAGGAGTGGGTTTAATAATGAATAAAAAAATAGGAGTTCGGGTAACCTACTGCAAACAACATAGTGAACGCATTATTGTGGCCAAGATAGACACGAAGCCCACGCCTACGACAGTACTACAAGTCTATATGACAACTAACTCTGCAGATGATGAAGAAATTGAAGAAATGTATGATGAGATGAAAGAAATTATTCAGGTAGTGAAGGGAGACGAAAATTTAATAGTCATGGGTGACTGGAATTCGACAGTAGGAAAAGGCAGAGAAGGAAACGTAGTAGGTGAATATGGATTGGGGGTAAGAAATGAAAGAGGAAGCCTCCTGGTAGAATTTTGCACATAGCACAACTTAATCAAAGCTAACACTTGGTTCATGAATCATAAAAGAAGGTTGTATACATGGAAGAAGCCTGGAGATACTGACAGGTTTCAGATAGATTATATAATGGTAAGACAGAGATTTAGGAAGCAGGTTTTAAATTGTGGGGCATTTCCAGGGGCAGATGTGGATTCTAACCTCAATCTATTGGTTATGAACAGTAGATTAAAACTGAGGAAACTTCAAAAAGGTGATAGTTTAAGGAGATGGGGCCTAGATAAACTGACTAAACCAGAGGTTGTACAGTGTTTCAGGAAGAGCATAATGGAACAATTGACCAGAATGGGGGAAATAAATACAGTAGAAGAAGAATGGGTAGTCATAGCGTGTAGGCTTTCACGGCCGGCGTCTTCAGCAATTAAAACTTCCGGGCTAAGAGGCCGTGGTCCAATAGTAGAAATACTTCTGCCTGACGTTTCGCTGCCAGCTGCGAGCAACATCATATGAGGTGAGTCTACGAGTGGCTGTTAGACCGTGGAGGTCCTTTTTATATAGAGCGCGTAGGGGGCGCCACCACTCGTCACGTGTTGTCAACAGCAAAACTCTCTCTGGCTGGCGTCATTACTCTCGATCGAAGGTAATCGGTTGTCACATCTTTGGTACAAAGTCGATCGCCATATCTTATCTAACTTCAAGCCTTCTTCTTTCCTGTTAAAATTATTGTGGTGTTTAAAAAACTCTACAGCCTCTCTATACATACGTGCATAATAATGCGATGTCTTAGCTAGCACGCTCGTCTCACTAAATTTTATTTCATGGTCACCCGTTTCAGAAACATGTTCCGCTACAGCCGATTTGTCCGTGTGTCCCAGTCAACAGTTCCTTTTGTGTTCAGTTAGGCGAGTATTGATACTTCTTTTTGTGGTTCCAATGTACACCTTCCCACAACTACAGGGAATTTTATACACACCAGGAGTAGCTAAACGGTGTCGTGCATCTTTCGCCGATCTTAAGCATTCACTAATCTTCTTGGTGGGTCTGAAGTTTGTTTCAACTCTGAACTTGGCTAGCACTTTCCCGATACGGTCCGTAATATTGTGGATGAATGGAAGAAAAACTTTCCCCACCGATGGTTGTTGTTGTTACACGTTTTCGGACATTTCTCTTCTGGGATGGAGTGCTCGATCTATCTCCTTGCCAGCGTACCCATTATTCTGGAAAGCGGTTCGCAAGTGGTTTAGTTCCTCTTGCAAATAAGCTGGCTCACTGACTTTATTAGTCCTGTCCACCAATGTCTTGATAATACCTCTCTTATGCCTGGAATGATGGTTTGAATCCTTATGAAGATAACGATCCGTATACGTATCTTTTCTGTAGACTTCGTGACCCAGAGTCCCATATGCTAGTTTAATTACTGAGACGTCCAAAAAATTAATCTGTCCATCATTCTCTGTCTCCATAGTGAATTGTATTTTTGAACTGATGCTATTCAAATGCTTCAAAAAACGGTTCAGTTCTTCTTCACCGTGATTCCATATGACAAAAGTGTCGTCCACATACAGATACCACTTCAAAGGCCTTTTTCCGGCTGACTGCAGTGCTTGCTGTTCAAAAATTCCATAAAAATATTAGCAACGGCTGGACTTGGAGGGCTACCTATTGCCATTCCATTTGTTCATAAAACTCATTATTGTACTGAAAATAAGTCGTGGAAAGGCAATGTCTACACAAAGCTACTATATCAGTAGGAAATATGTCAGATATGCTAGCAAAAGCTTCGTTGACAGGAACCATGGTGAACAGAGACACAACATCAAAGCTGACAAGAATATCACTGGGGCTGACGGTAATCTCCTTCAATTTTTCTATGAAGTGCATAGAGTTTTTAATATGATGATCAGTTTTTCCAATAAACGGTTGTAACAAGGTGGCAAGATGTCTAGCCAGCTCTTGAGTAGGGGATCCAATAGCACTTACTATCGGTCTCAGTGGGACATTAGGTTTATGCACCTTAGGTAGCCCATATAATCTAGGAGGATAAGCTTCCGTTTTACAAAGATCTTTTTTATCCTCTGAAGGAATAAGCCACCTAGCAGTAATCTGTCTCAAGGAGAAAAGAAAGCATTACGGGAGATTAATGCTGAGAAGAGTATTATTGTACTTTCTGCTGACAAGGGAAATGCTACCATGGTGATGAAGAGTGAAGACTACCACAAGAAGATCAGTGACCTTTTGGATCTTACCACTTATAAAAAGTTGAAAAAGGATCCTACAACGAAAGTGTTGACAGTTACCAATCAATTAATAAAAAAGTCTTCTATTCCTTCAGAGGATAAAAAAGATCTTTGTAAAACGGAAGCTTATCCTCCTAGATTATATGGGCTACCTAAGGTGCATAAACCTAATGTCCCACTGAGACCGATAGTAAGTGCTATTGGATCCCCTACTCAAGAGCTGGCTAGACATCTTGCCACCTTGTTACAACCGTTTATTGGAAAAACTGATCATCATATTAAAAACTCTATGCACTTCATAGAAAAATTGAAGGAGATTACCGTCAGCCCCAGTGATATTCTTGTCAGCTTTGATGTGGTGTCTCTGTTCACCATGGTTCCTGTCAACGAAGCTTTTGCTAGCATATCTGACATATTTCCTACTGATATAGTAGCTTTGTGTAGACATTGCCTTTCCACGACTTATTTTCAGTACAATAATGAGTTTTATGAACAAATGGAATGGCAATGGGTAGCCCTCTAAGTCCAGCCGTTGCTAATATTTTTATGGAATTTTTGAACAGCAAGCACTGCAGTCAGCCAGAAAAAGGCCTTTGAAGTGGTATCGGTATGTGGACGAAACTTTTGTCATATGGAATCACGGTGAAGAAGAACTGAACCGTTTTTTGAAGCATTTGAATAGCATCAATTCAAAAATACAATTCACTATGGAGACAGAGAACGATGGACAGGTTAATTTTTTGGACGTCTCAGTAATTAAACGAGCAGATGGGACTCTGGGTCACAAAGTCTACAGAAAAGATACGTATACGGATCGTTATCTTCATAAGGATTCAAACCATCATTCTAGGCAGAAGAGGGGTATTATCAAGACATTGGTGGACTGCGCTAATAAAATCTGTGAGCCAGCTTATTTGCAAGAGGAACTAAACCACTTGCGAACCGCTTTCCAGAAAAATGGGTACGCTGGCAAGGTGATAGGTCGAGCACTCCATCCCAGAAGAGAAATGTCCGAAAACGTGTAACAACAACCACCATCGGTGGGGAAAGTTTTTCTTCCATTCATCCACAATATTACGGACCGTATCGGGGAAGTGCTGGCCAAGTGCAGAGTTGAAACAATCTTCAGGCCCACCAAGAAAATGCTTAAGATCGGCGAAAGATGCACGACACCCTTTAGCTACTCCTGGTGTGTATAAATTCCGTGTAGTTGTGGGAAGGTTTACATTGGAACCACAAAAAGAAGTATCAATACTCGCCTAACTGAACACAAAAGGAACTGTCGACTGGGACACATGGACAAATCGGCTGTAGCGGAACATGTTTTTGAAACGGGTGACCATGAAATAAAATTTAGTGAGACGAGCGTGCTAGCTAAGACATCGCATTATTATGCGTATGTATAGAGAGGCTGTAGAGTTTTTTAAACACCACAATAATTTTAACAGGTAAGAAGAAGGCTTGAAGTTAGATAAGATATGGCGATCGACTTTGTACCAAAAGATGTAACAACCGATTACCTTCGATCGAGAGTAATGACGCCAGCCAGAGATAGTTTTGCTGTTGACAACACGTGACGAGTGGTGGCGCCCTCTACGTGCTCTATGTAAACTGGACCTCCACGGCCTAGCAGCCAGTCGTAGACTCAGCTCATATAATGTTGCTCGCAGCTGGCAGCGAAACGTCAGGGAGAAGTATTTCTACTATTCGACCACGGCCTCTTAGCCCGGAAGTTTTAATTACTGAAGAATGAGTAGCTTTGAGGGATGAAGTAGTGAAAGCAGCAGAGGATCAAGTAGGTAAAAAGACGAGGGCTAGTAGAAATCCTTGGGTGACAGAAGAAATACTGAATTTAATTGATGAAATGAGAAAATATAAAAATGCAGTAAATGAAGCAGGCAAAAAGGAATAGAAACGTCTCAAAAATGAGATCGACAGGTAGTGCAAAATGGCTAAGCAGGGATGGCTAGAGGACAAATGTAAGGATGTAGAGGCTTATCTCATTAGGGGTAAGATAGATACTGCCTACAGGAAAATTAAAGAGACCTTTGGAGAAAAGAGAACCACTTGTATGAATATCATGAGCTTAGATGGAAACCCAGCTCTAAGCAAAGAAGGGAAGGCAGAAAGGTGGAAGGAGTATATAGAGGGTCTATACAAGGGCGCTATACTTGATGGCAATGTTATAGAGAGGGAAGAGTATGTAGGTGAAGATGAAATGGCAGATGTGATACTGCGTGAAGAGTTTGATAGAGCACTGAAAGACCTGTCGAAAAAAGGCCCCGAGAGTAGACAACATTCCATTAGAACTACTGACAGCCTTGGGAGAGCCAGTCCTCACAAAACTCTACCATCTGGTGAGCAAAGTGTATGAGACAGGCGAAATACCCTCAGACTTCAAGAAGAATGTAATAATTCAAATTCCAATGAACGCAGGCATTGACAGATGTGAAACTACCGAAAAATGAGTTTAATATGTCACGGCTGCAAAATACACGAATTCTTTACAGACGAAAGCAAAAACTGGTAGAAGCTGACCTCGGGGAAGATCAGTTTGGATGCCCTAGAAATATTGGAACACGTGAGCAATACTGACCTTACGACTTATCTACGAAACTAGATTAAGGAAAGGCAAACCTACATTTCTGGCATTTGTAGACTAAGAGAAAGCTTTTGACAATGTTGACTGGAATACTCTCTTTCAAATTCTGAAGGTGGCAGGGGTAAAATACACGGAGCGAAAGGCTATTTACAATTTGTACAGAAACCAGATGGCAGTTATAAGAGTCGAGGGACATGAAAGGGAAGCAGTGGTTGGGAAGGGACTGAGACGGGGTTGTAGCCTCTCCCCAATGTTATTTAATCTGTATATTGAGCAAGCAGTAAAGGAAACAAAAGAAAAATTCGCAGTAGGTATTAAAATCCATTTAGATGAAATAAAAACTTTAAGGTTCGCCGATGACATTGTAATTCTGTCAGAGACAGCAAAGGACTTGGAAGAGCAGTTGAACGGAATGGACAGTGTGTTGAAGGAAGGATATAAGATGAACATCAACAAAATCAAAACGAGGATGATGGAATCCAGTCGAATTAAGTCTGGTGATACTAAGGGAATTAGATTAGGAAATGAGACACTAAAAAGTACTAAAGGAGTTTTGCTATTTGGGGAACAAAATAAATGATGATTGTCGAAGTAGAGAGGATATAAAATGTAGACTGGCAATGGCAAGGAAAGCGTTTCTGAAGAAGAGAAGTTTGTTAACATCGAGTATAGATTTAAGTGTCAGGAAGTCTTTTCTGAAAGTAGTTGTATGGAGTGTAGCCATGTATGGAAGTGAAATATGGACGATAAACAGTTTTGACAAGAAGAGAATAGAAGCTTCCTAAATGTGGTGCTACAGAAGAATGCTGAAGATTAGATGGGTAGATCACATAACTAATGATGAGGTATTGAATCGGATTGGAGTGAAGAGGAGTTTGTGGCACAACTTGACTAGAAAAAGGATCGGTTGGTAAGACACGTTCTGAGGCATCAAGGAATCACCAATTTAGTACTGGAGGGCAGCGTGGAGGATAAAAATCGTAGAGGGAGACCAAGAGATGAACACACTAAGCGGATGCAGAAGGATGTGTGTGTGTGTGTGTGTGTGTGTGTGTGTGTGTGTGTGTGTGTGTGTGTGTGTGTGTGTGATATAGAGAGAGAAAGAGAGAGAGAGAGAGAGAGAGAGGGAGAGAGAGAGAGAGAGAGAGAGAGAGAGCTATGGTTGATATCTCCCACTAAACTGTTCGATCAATTTCAGTCAAATTTGATACAAATACTATTTATCGTCTAGGAAGAAGTACTGTTGTGGTAAAAACTACTCCGCTGCTGTAGGGGTTGTGGTGGAGCCTCTGAGATCTAGACTGCCCTGCATGACTGGCATGATGTGTGGGTGGCAGTGGAATGACTTACAGGAGTGTAGGTGTGCATAGGAACAGCTGAGCAGAAGGGGGGGGGGGGTGGGAACGAACATGGAATGCACTGCTAGAGTGCAAGGATGAGATGGATAGAGAAAGACGGAGGAGGAGATGAAGAATTAGGAGTAGAAGACAGACACTGAAAGTGGGACAAGGAGATCGACATACAGAGAATGGGAGGATGAGATGGACAGATGGAGATGAGAGGATCAGATGGACAGGAAGAGAGTGGGAGGAGGAGATGGATAGGGAGAGAGGATATGGAGAGGTGGACAGAACGTGGAGGTAGAAGGAGGTCGATAGGTAGAGTGGAGAGGAAGTCGATAGAGATATTGGAGAAGGAGATGGATTAAAGAGGCAGAGGATGAGGTGATCTGAGAGAGTTGGTGGAGGAGATAGACAGAGAGAGGTGGGAGGAGAGAAAAGGAAGAGAGAGGGTGGAGGAGGAGATGGACAGAAACAGAGAAGGGATTGGGAGGTAAACTGAGAGAGTGGAAGGAAAGGAAGAACAAAATAGGGGGAGAGGGAAATTGTATGAGAGATGGGAGAGAAAGCAATGGATTGAGGGGAGGTGCATTGAGAGAGGAGAAGACTGAATGACAGAGGGGTGAGGATAAGATGGAATGGGGCAGAGGGGAGGAGGAGATGAAATCACAGAGGGTCAGGAGGAGATGGTGATGCAGAGGGAAGATGAGGACAAGTAACTGTTGAGAGAGGTGTAAAGAGTCAGTTGGAAGTGGGTGGTGATATGAGGAAGTAAATGGAGGAACGCAGATTGTGAAGAGGCAGGTGCAAGAGTGTAAGTAGGCTGTTTAGGTTTTTTTATTGGTAACGCCACCTCAGTATGAAAATCAGCGGCGGTGCCGTGTGCAGTCTGTGGCTGCTTTGCATTGTTGTAATACTCAACCATTGTAGTGTTAGGCAGCTGGCTGTGAACAGCGCGTAGCGTTGCGCAGTTGGAGGTGAGCCGCCAGCAGTGGTGGATGTGGGGAGAGAGATGGCGGAGTTTTGTAATTTGTCATGATATCCAGGTAAAATACATTGTTTGTTCTCTATTAATATCTTTCATTTGCTAACTATCCCTATCAGTAGTTAGTGCCTTCCATAGTTTGAATCTTTTATTTAGCTGGCAGTAGTGGCGCTCGCTGTATTGCAGTAGCTTGAGAGCGAAGATTTTTGTGAGGTAAGTGATTTGTGAGACGTATAGTTTAATGTTAGTCAGGGCCATTCTCTTGTAAAGATTATTGAAAGTCAGATTGCGTTGCGTTAACAAAACATTGTGAGTGGAAAGTCACATTGCGTTGCGCTAAAAAATATTGTGCGTCAGTTTAAGCACAGTCCTGTAAAATTGTTCTAAGGGGAAGTTTCATATGTCGACCCTTAGCCGAGGATACCTCACTGGAATCTTCTGATTTTTTTTCTTGTAGTTTGTGTAATTAGTGTAGATTTTGTTTATTGCTAGCGCGTAATTATAGAGAGAATTTCCTTTGTAGTTGCAGTTTTTCATTGTTGTACAGTAAAACAGGTGTGGCATGCATGTAGATTTGCACCAAGTATTTCGCAGCTGCAATTAACTAGATATTATTTTCAGTGTTATGTTAATGTGTTCTCTTATTTTTGATCTTGAAATTGTGTTTTTCTGTGTTGTCGTGTGAAACACTGTGACAAAAATGGCGTGTGAAAAACGTAACACTAGGCTCCAAAGTAAATTGAGAAATGACAGCGAAGACGAAAGCAGTGTGTTAGCGCCACCGAGTAATGAATTAACTGATGTTCAAAGTAATAATTTGGTAATTGTGCATACGGAAATGGAGCGGGCGGCAAACAATGGTGTAGACAGCGAAACAATTAGAGAACAGGGAAGCATTATCGATCGATCGGTCAGCAATAGCTCGGCTCAGGAATCCGAAATGACACGAGACGATCTCACAAATACTGTAGATTCAGGTTTTGGGTCCTCACCGTTTTCTCAAATGAGTCAAGACACATTTTCTGCTTGTCAAAATGTGAATGTTGCCGCTGCAAATGCACTGCCGAAAAGTGTAGAGGAACAGATTCCAGACACTAACACATTATTATTGCAATTAATGCAGCAAATGAAACAAAATCAGAGTCAAACACAGCAACAGTTAGACGCAATGGGACAAAATCTTCAAAAATTAGACACAATTGAGCAAAATCAGAAACAAATGGAACAAAATCTTCAAAAGTTAGACTCCACAGTTGAACAAACACGTGAAGATTTAACTACTGAGTTACATCACATTGAATCGAAATGTCAAAAAGTCTGTAATGACGTAAAAACACAAATTTGTGAGCATTTCCAACCTATTTTTTCGCGTCATGAAAATGCACTACAGAATCACGAAGCAGCCATAAAAGAACTGCAAACTACTGTTCATGAAAATCATGAGACCTTGCAAGCTAAATTTGACTCAGTTGCATCTACCGATTCGGTTATGCAACTTGCAAAAACTCAGGAAAACTTGAAGGACACAGTAGATTCGATTTCAACACAAATGGACACTCTGAAACTTGGTTCAGAAAAACACACTGAGGAAATGTGTTCACTATCGGAGAAAGTAGGCGAACTTACAGATCAGGTCACTAACTTATCTACAAAGGTAGATGATGATCTGAATGACACAAGACCTGTAGCCTTCACTGACACAGAAGAGTATGAACAAATTAGAAAATTCAAACAAAACCAAAATCAAATTAATACGCAACACCAAAGAGAAATCCGCGAAGTACAAGATCAGCTGACACAGGTAATACAAGACTTACGTATTTCAGAAGACACTCGCGCTCCAACACGGGAAGAGGGACTTAGAAATACAGAAAAGACGCAAAATAACAACACAGGGCATTTCGGAAGTTATGAAAGAAATTGGCAAGGCACACCGAATTTTGAGATGGAACCGCCGACACGACGTAACAATGACCGATATGCGACTCGCCGACATGATGACTTTGACTATAAGCTGTTCATTACTACACGTAAATTCAAAACGTTTAAAAATTCTGCCAACGACATTCATCCACAAGCGTGGCTCCATCAATTCTCTCATTGTTTTCCCCCCAACTGGTCATTAGAACACAGATTAGAATTTATGTGTGGCTATTTAGAGAATGAACCAGCTGTAAGAATGCGGTCGGTCATTCACGACTGCCACAGTGAAGGAGAGTTTTACCATGCCTTCCTCTCAGCATATTGGTCTCAAGCCACACAAGACCGAGTAAAACATGGCATCATGATGATGAAACACTTTGAACAATCTGAATTTTCCAGTCTTGTCAAATATTTTGAACACATGTTGCATAAGAATCAGTATCTTTCAAACCCATACAGCCCCTCAGAACTCATCCGCATTTGCTTAATGAAATTACCTGAACATTTACGACACATTATTTTGGCAGGACGTTGCAAAGACGACATTGAAGCATTTCAAGGACTCTTACAAGAACTGGAAATTGACACTGACAATCGCGGAACGCACGAGCACAACAATTACAGATCACATCTGTCACAATTCCGCGATGACAGAAATAATACACGACAAGGCTATTCTTATAACGTAAATCGTGACCGAAACAGACACCACCCGTATAACAACCGTTGGCAGAGTAGTAATAATTACAGGGAAAGATCACCTTTCCGCGGTAATGACTATCACAGAGATTACCTTAGAATCAGACAATATGGTAACCAGAACTATTATTATCAAGGGAGACAGAATACTTTCAGACGCAACAGTTCAGCGCGCAGTTACGATTCCGGGAGAAATTCTCCACCACATGACCGACAAACAAGAAACTATGTAAACTACCGATATAACGACAGACCTGCATTTCATCAGAACTGGCGGGATTATAACAGAGCTGGGCCCTCTCGGCAAGGCGAATTTGTAGAAGTTAGGTCTCCGAATCCCAATAACGGCGCGCGGCAACAAAGAGACAGACAATGACTCGCACAGCAGGCAGCCGCGTGCGCCCGCTGGCTCCGAGAAAAATAACATAAGACGCTAGCCTTGAGAAAAATTCCAGCATTCTTTACCGACGTATAAAACATGACAATTGCTTTTCAGTTGAAAGTCTGCGTACTATGAAGAGTAAAGGATTACACCACATTTCACACGTAAAACCGTTTATTGAAAGATAATCTGCTTTTTTTTTAATGCAACATTTTGGTTTACTTGCAAATACATTATGGATTCAAGGTGGTTTCTGAGAGATACCAGATGATACAGTGGTTAGTTTATGTGACAGCTACACGATGTTATCACGACGCTACTAATGAGTGACAGTTTACAATGTTGCTTTTGAGGTGTTTCTGTTTTATATTTACACAGTTTTCTGAATTCTTTTGGAAAGAAAAACATGTTTTATTAGTAACTTTTGTGGTATAGCTACAATGAGACAGCCTTTTTCGTGGCACAACAATACGTTACAGGACAGTACTTTCCTCATCACGGCAATAAGCGTAATAACTAAGATATCTATACGCAAAGCATTTCACTTTTGTGTATCATGAGGTAAGTACAGTGACTTTTGTGGAACTCAGCTTTCGGAGGACGATATCTACGACACTTACACAGAGATTATCTTACAACAAGACGCACAGTTTAGCGCTACAGGACACGTATTTGAGTGATTAATTTTGTACTTCAAACATTTATTTTTTAAAGATTTTTAAATTGCAAAGAAAGTTTTCCGAGATATATTTCATTCCATTGCTGTAATCTGTAACACCTGAGGGTATAATTACATTTATCCTCAGGGGGGTACACGCTTACTTTGTGTACCATGTGTTTGGCAAGCACAAGGAGCCCTAGCTAATATGGTATTTGCTTATACAACTTTACACATCGGTACCATATTTCTCCAACACAGTATTACACAGCTATCAGATCATTTAACTGAGAGAGACAAACATTTATTTTACTACATCAGTGACAGATGTTTACGTAATTACACAGTTGGATAACTTCACACTTATGAAATTGTATTTTGTCTGTACTTTGTAAACTGTTCATATTTTTTCGGAACCATTGTGATACTATGAGAGCTTTGAATGATGTATTTGGTATGGGATCATGATTTTTGAAGTACGTTTGAGGTAGATAACACTTTTGAAATGAGCAGAGAATTTTTTTAGGTTTTGAAATTATTGGAGGAAGCTACGACGATTTTGAGATTTGGCTGAGGTTTTATGATGTTATGACGACGATGTGTATTATGCTGCTGAGGTATGTTTATGGTCAAGAAGCTGATGCTATATGAGGAATTTGATTATGTGTCGACGATATATATATGTGTAATAAGGTAAGGAGTAATGAATAGTGATTTAGGGACTCTGCTTTGTGGAAAAGGATGTTGGAAACCAAGAATCGTATTTTAGAATTATGAAATGTGTGTAAATGCGTGAATGTATCACAATGCCGACGAAAATTTTTTTTGGACGCTGTTATATTTATAGGATTTTGTTTCTACAGATTTGTAATCCAAATTCTTGACCTGTGAAATATTTTTATATGAGTCACTGTAGCGAAAACTGCTGTCGTAAATATTCCGGGATGAGAGGTAAGTGACCGAGACGTAATTCGTTGTGAGCGGCCACCTGTGCCAGCCACCTGGAGAAACAGCCATTAGGTGGAGAAAAAAAAAAAGGGGGGGCCATTATCCTCGCTTGACGTTCCTTTGTAGAAAGCATCGCAACATTTCACGGCTATTGTCGTGCTAGTTGAGAGAAATGCCATATGGCGACAGAAATGCCTAATGAAATGACGAGAAATATTTTTACATCTGCACACCTGATTACGACAAGCGTCTTTCTACGAGAGTTGAGAGAATTTCTAACTTATGAAATGTCACATGACTACTGAATGATTATTTTATGCTTTACTTTGTACATAGTTGCTTATTTCATTTGATATCTAGTTTCCAGCTGTGTTGCAGCATTGGTTTCATAAAAAAAAATTTCATTTGCTAATGTGAACACTTTCTGTCAACAGATCTATTAAATAATTACTTTATGACCCACATTCTTCGAAAAAGGAGCTCTTGGAATGGAAAGAACAATAAGAAGGGACTAGTAACAGTTACTGCACACATAATTTTCTTTTCAAGTACATGGTAATATTTTTTTTACAATAAGTTGTTGTGGTGCACCACTTTAATTACTTAGACATTAAGATGTGATTATACATTTCCCTTATCTGCATTGTTATCTTTAGTCTACAATTTTTTCTGCTTGAGCTATGTCATGTTTAGGTATAAGTTGCTGCTGTTTGCCAGGCATAGTGTTATTGAATTTGACTTTGTATTATTCTGTTAAGCCAGTTTTACTAATGATTTCTTGTTATTATTTGTTGCACATTGCCTTAGATTAGTTGTAATATTACAATTGCTTTGCTAATTTCTTAATACTGCTTGCTTCGCAAATCTGCGTTTTTTTTCATTGCTGTTTATATTATTTGTTTTATGTGATGCTGCATTGCCTCGTCCCTTGGTATATATATATATATATATCTGAGCTCAGTAGATTTAAGTTAGCTTAAGAGGGGGTAGACTATATAAGAAACTAACTATGATGAATTGGAAGCAATGCATTGACAAGGTATATAAAAAAAGATTTGGGCCTAAATGAGTATTGTACAATGAGCCATATTTATTTTGAAAGACTTATGGTTGGAATACAGAAAAGAGGTACAGATAGGACTTTTTGGGAATAATGATGAACACAGGGAGATCTCCAAGAACAAAAAAGGTTCTGTTCGCACAATACTGCAGTACCAAAAGTTACACTGAAAACGAACCCTATCCATTCCTTTTGTGTCATCCCTCTATGTGTTTGTGTACCCTTGTGTATTTGTGTTTTTCCTGTCTTTATATGTTTAGCTGATTAGAGCTATGTTGTAGAATTTTTCTAATACTATGTTATTTACTTGGTAAATTCTGTTTTGTTGCTCATATGTGGAGGTGATGTTTCAAAAGTTATTCTGATCTTTATGTAAGTACTTATGTCATTATTTTTGTAACACTGATGTATATGTTTATTTCTATTCTTTTGTAAAGCCCCTATTACTACGAATGTTATCTCTACTATTATGTTTTTAATGATGTTTTCTGTATCTTTGTAATTGTATTCTTATGTTATAAAATTGTAATTGACAGCAGTTCATCAAATTATTAACTTGTAAGTTACATTTCACTGCACACGTTTCTGTTGGTCATAGTATATGGACAATATGTGAGAAGTAGGGACTGATAGTGTTTGCACGTGTGTTAATAATTCAGCAAGGGACTGGATAACAGCATTGCTGGTTCTAAGGACAATTCCAAAAACTTTGTGAGTGCACAAGTGGTGGTTATGGACTTGCTATATTCTCCGCAAGACTCTTTGATGGTGATTGTGCACCTGCACAGTCGCAACAGATGGCTGTTGGCCGTCTCTACAAGGACTACAGCGGGTCTGCACCTCTGGTGGCCCACCAGTACCATTATCTCTACAAGGACTACAGTGGGTCTGCATCTTTGATGGCCCACCAATACCATTATTTCTACAAGGACTGCAGTGGGTCTGCACCTCTGGTGGCCCACCAATACCGTAATCTCTACCAGGACTACAGTGGGTCTGCTCTGTGATGACCTACCAAACGATATTCTTCAAAACTTCGATTGACTCCGCTGTGGGTTTGCTCTGTTGTGGCCCATTACCTGTCAGCATGTCAAGAGTCAGCACTGTCTTTCTGTTGGAAGGACAACACTACTTCTTCAAGACTGTATGAAATTCCACTACTTCCGTGTGCATTTTCTTTTACTGCTCAGACTTTGAGAAAAACACTGCAATGTGATGAATGATCAAGACTGTCTTTATGGACTGTGAGAAAATTTTAGCTTTTGACCAACATTGTATCAATAAGTGTGTGCATTTGATTTCTTAGTTATTGTAATTATGAAAAATTTTTTCAAATCTGTATTGGGCACTGCCCAACCCAATTTGTAAAATTTTTTGTGGGGAGCATGGGGGCTATGTAAGTAGGCTGTTTAGGTTTTTTTATTGGTAACGCCACCTCAGTATGAAAATCAGCGGCGGTGCCGTGTGCAGTCTGTGGCTGCTTTGCATTGTTGTAATACTCAACCATTGTAGTGTTAGGCAGCTGGCTGTGAACAGCGCGTAGCGTTGCGCAGTTGGAGGTGAGCCGCCAGCAGTGGTGGATGTGGGGAGAGAGATGGCGGAGTTTTGTAATTTGTCATGATATCAAGGTAAAATACATTGTTTGTTCTCTATTAATATCTTTCATTTGCTAACTATCCCTATCAGTAGTTAGTGCCTTCCATAGTTTGAATCTTTTATTTAGCTGGCAGTAGTGGCGCTCGCTGTATTGCAGTAGCTTGAGAGCGAAGATTTTTGTGAGGTAAGTGATTTGTGAGACGTATAGTTTAATGTTAGTCAGGGCCATTCTCTTGTAAAGATTATTGAAAGTCAGATTGCGTTGCGTTAACAAAACATTGTGTGTGGAAAGTCAGATTGCGTTGCGCTAAAAAATATTGTGCGTCAGTTTAAGCACAGTCCTGTAAAATTGTTCTAAGGGGAAGTTTCAAGAGGTTCAGAGTATGAGAGAAGGCGAAAGAGGGACAATATACGAGGATGCATGTGTTACAAGGACAGGATGTGATGAACCAGAGAGATGTAGAAGGGGTAAGGTAGATTAGAGGAGAGATTGAAATCGTTCGTTATCATTTTGAAGAAGCAGCAGAGTTTAAGAATCTGAGGAGCTACTTGAGTGAGAAATAGCTGCTCCAGTCTCGTAAACTGACACGCGGTCGGGAGAACGGTCTGCTGACCACATGCCACTCCATATCCGCATCCAGTGACGCCTGTGGGCTGAGGATGACACGGCGGCCTGTCGGTATCGTTGGGGCTTCTTGGCCTGTTTGGGCGGAGTTTAGGTTTTTAGTACAGATTCAGACTTACATGTAAGCAATGTGTGTAACATATGTGTATGTGAGTAAAGCACTGACCAAAATGCTAGTACTGTAAATAAAAGTGCTGGCAGTAGTTTAGTGGCTAGCTGCCATACAACTACGAAATTGTGGGGTTACTGATCACGGTGCTCCAGCCACGCTTCCAAGTATTCTCAAATATTTTCCGTGGGGTTAAGACTGGATGATATAGCAGATAAGTCGAGATGCCACATGGTTCACAAGTGTTGGAAGGAAAGTCTGCACACAGTCCTGCAAACACGGCTGTCGTCATTTTGGAAGACTGGAGTGTCGATAGAACACACTTGATGAATATCTAGAAGAAAGGGCAAGCCTTGGTGGCTGATGACGTTGAAATGTACATTTCCGTTCATGTCCACTGTAATCCACAGCCCCCACACGCTGTGGCTTAAAGACCTCACTCGATAGTCGGTGACGACACTCGACATCTACATCTACATCTACATGGATACTGTGAAAATCGCATTTTAGTGCTGGCAGAGGGTTCATCGAGCCACCTTCACAATTCTCTATTATTCCGACCTCGTATAGCGCGCGGAAAGAGCGAACACCTATATCTTTCTGTACGAGCTCTGATTTCCTTTATTTTATCGTGGTCATCGTTCCTATGTAGGTCGGTGTCAACAAAATATTTTCGCATTCGGAGGAGAAAGTTGGTGATTGAAATTTCGTGAGAAGATTCCGTCGCAACGAAAAACACCTTTCTTTTAATGATGTCCAGCTCAAATCCTATATTATTTCTGTGACACTCTCTCCCATATTTTGCGATAATACAGTACGTGCTGCCTTTCTTTGACCTTTTTTTATGTACTCCGTCAGTCCTATCCGGTAAGGATCCCACACCGAGCAGCAGTATTCTAAAAGAGGACGGACAAGCGTAGTGTAGGCAGTCTCCTTAGTAGATCTGTTACATTTTCTAAGTGTCCTGTCAATAAAACACAGTCTTTGGTTAGCCGTCCCTACAACATTTTCTATGTGTTCAATTTAAGTTATTCGTACTTGTAATACCTAGATATTTAGTTGAATTTACGGCTTTTAGATTAGACTGATTTATCGTGTAACCGAAGTTTAACGAATTCCTTTTAGCACTTAAGTGGATGACCTCACGTTTTTCGTTATTTAGGGTCAACTGCCATTTTTTGCACCATTCAGATATCTTTTCTAAATCGTTTTGCAATTTGTTTTAATGTTCTGATGACTTTATTAGTCGATAAACGAGAGCGTCATCTGCAAACAGCCTAGGACGGCTGCTCAGATTGTCTCCTAAATCGTTTATAGAGGTAAAAAACAGCAAAGGGCCTATAACACTACCTTGGGGAACGCCAGAAATCAATTCTGTTTTACTCGATTACTAGGAACTGTGACCTCTCTGACAGGAAGTCACAAATCCAGTCACATAACTGAGACGATATTCCATAAGCACGCAATTTCACTACATGCCGCTTGTGTGTTAGTGTCAAAAGCCCTCCGGAAATCCAGAAAGACGGAATCGATCTGAAATCCCTTGTCAATAGCATTCAGCACTTCATGTGAATAAAGAGCTGGTTGTGTTTCAAAGGAACGATGTTTTCTAAACCCATGTTGACTGTGTGTCAATAGGCAGTTTTGTTCAAAGTAATTCATACTGTTCGAACACAATATACGTTCCAAAATCCTGCTGCATATCGACGTTAACGGTATGGGCCAGTAATTTAGTGGATTACTCGTACCTTTCTTGAATATTGGTGTGACCTGTGCAACTTTCCAGTCTTTGGCTACGGATCTTTCGTCGAGCGAACGGTTGTGTATGATTGCTAAGTATGGAGCTAATGCATCAGCGTACTCCGAAAGGAACCTAACTAGTATACAGTCTGGACCAGAAAACTTGCTTTTATTAAGTGATTTAAGTTGCTTCACCACTCCGAGGATATTTACTTCTACGTTACTCATGTTGGCAGCTGTTCTCGATTCTAATTCTGGAATATTTACTTCGTCTTCTTTTGTGAAGGCATTTCGGAAGGCTGTGTTTAGTAACTGCTTTTGCAGTACTGTCTTCTATAGTATCTCCATTGCTATAGCGCAGAGAAGGCATTGATTGCTTCTTGCCGCTAACATACTTCACATACGAGCAGAATCTCTCTGGGTTTTCTGCTAGGTTTCGAGACAAAGTTTCGTTGTGGAAACTGTTATAAGCCTCCCTCATTGAAGTCTGCACTAAATTTCGAGCTTCTGTAAAAGATCGCCAATCTTGGCGATTTTGCGTCTGTTTAAATTTGGCATGTTTGATTCGTTGTTTCTGCAACAGTGTTCTAATCCGGTTTGTGTACCAAGGAGGATCAGCTCAGTCGTTTATTAATTTATTTGATATAAATTTCTCAATTGCTGCCGATACTATTTGTCTGAATTCAAGCCACATCTGGTTTACACTTATATTATTAATTTGGAATGAGTGGGGATTGTCTCTCAAGAAGGCGTCAAGTGAATTTTTATCTGATTTTTTGAATAGCTATATTTGTCGCTCATTTTTGGAGGATTGGGGATTACAATATTCAGTCTCGCTGCGACAACCCTGTGTTCACTAATCCCTGTATGAGTTTTGATGCTCGTTATTAACTGAGGATTATTTGTTGCTAATATGTCAAGTGTGTTATCACAACCGTTTACTATTCGCGTGGACTTAAGAACTAACAGCTAAAAATTATTTTCAGAGAATGCGTTTAGCACAGGTTCGGATGATATTTTAGGCGTACCTCCGGAAATAAACATGTATTTTCGCCAAGATATCGAGGGTAAATTATAGTCACAACCAACGGCTATCGTATGAGTCGGGTACGTGTATGACATCAAACTCAAGTTTTCTTTGAACCTTTCGGCAACTGTATCGTTTGAATTGGGAGGTTGGTAAAAGGATCCAATTATTATTTTATTCCGGTTGCCAACAATTACCTCTGCCTATACAAACTCACCGGAAGTATCTACATCGATTTCGCGACAAGTTAAACTACACTCCTGGAAATTGAAATAAGAACACCGTGAATTCATTGTCCCAGGAAGGGGAAACTTTATTGACACATTCCTGGGGTCAGATACATCACATGATCACACTGACAGAACCACAGGCACATAGACACAGGCAACAGAGCATGCACAATGTCGGCACTAGTACAGTGTATATCCACCTTTCGCAGCAATGCAGGCTGCTATTCTCCCATGGAGACGATCGTAGAGATGCTGGATGTAGGCCCTTGCTGAACGGCTTGCCATGCCATTTCGACCTGGCGCCTCAGTTGGACCAGCGTTCGTGCTGGACGTTCAGATCGCGTGAGACGACGCTTCACCCAGTCCCAAACATGCTCAATGGGGGACAGATCCGTAGATCTTGCTGGCCAGGGTAGTTGACTTACACCTTCTAGAGCACGTTGGGTGGCACGGGATACATGCGGACGTGCATTGTCCTGTTGGAACAGCAAGTTCCCTTGCCGGTCTAGGAATGGTAGAACGATGGGTTCGATGACGGTTTGGATGTACCGTGCACTATTCAGTGTCCCCTCGACGATCACCAGTGGTGTACGGCCAGTGTAGGAGATCGCTCCCCACACCATGATGCCGGGTGTTGGCCCTGTGTGCCTCGGTCGTATGCAGTCCTGATTGTGGCGCTCACCTGCACGGCGCCAAACACGCATATGACCATCATTGGCACCAAGGCAGAAGCGAATCTGATCGCTGAAGACGACACGTCTCCATTCGTCCCTCCATTCACGCCTGTCGCGACACCACTGGAGGCGGGCTGCACGATGTTGGGGCGTGAGCGGAAGACGGCCTAACGGTGTGCGGGACCGTAGCCCAGCTTCATGGAGACGGTTGCGAATGGTCCTCGCCGATACCCCAGGAGCAACAGTGTCCCTAATTTGCTGGGAAGTGGCGGTGCGGTCCCCTACGGCACTGCGTAGGATCCTACGGTCTTGGCGTGCATCCGTGCGTCGCTGCGGTCCGGTGCCAGGTCGACGGGCACGTGCACCTTCCGCCGACCACTGGCGACAACATCGATGTACTGTGGAGACCTCACGCCCCACGTGTTGAGCAATTCGGCGGTACGTCCACCCGGCCTCCCACATGCCCACTATACGCCCTCGCTCAAAGTCCGTCAACTGCACATACGGTTCACGTCCACGCTGTCGCGGCATGCTACCAGTGTTAAAGACTGCGATGGAGCTCCGTACGCCACGGGAAACTGGCTGACACTGACGGCGGCGGTGCACAAATGCTGCGCAGCTAGCGCCATTCGACGGCCAACACCGCGGTTCCTGGTGTGTCCGCTGTGCCGTGCGTGTGATCATTGCTTGTACAGCCCTCTCGCAGTGTCCGGAGCAAGTATGGTGGGTCTGACACACCGGTGTCAATGTGTTCTTTTTTCCATTTCCAGGAGTGTACTTCTCACAGCGCCGTGCGGTATTAGCCGAGCGGTCTCAGGCGCTGCAGTCATGGACTGTGCGGCTGGTCCCGGCGGAGGTTCGATTCCTCCCTTGGGCACGGGTGTGTGTGTTTGTCCTTAGGATACTTTAAGTAGTGTGTAAGGTTAGGGACTGATGATCTTAGTAGTTAAGTCCCATAAGATTTCACACACATTTGAACATTTTGAACTTCTGACAGCAACAAACACGCCGCCACCAACCGTGTTTAGCCTATCGTTTCGGAACACCGTTAGGTTCTTCCCAAAAATTTCGTCTGAGTTTATATCTGGCTTTAGACAGCTTTCAGTGCCTACAACGATTTGAGTATCAGCGCTTTCTATTAGCGCTTGGAACTCTGGTACTTACCCAACACAGCTACGACAATTTACAACTGTTATACCAATGGTTCCTGTATCTATGTTCTTCCTATGTTCGGCCTGCACCCTTTGTGACTGAAGCCCTTGTGTTTTCCCGAGACCCTCTAACCTAAAACAACCGCCCAGTACACGCCACACAGCCCCTGCTACCCGTGTAGCCGCCTCCTGCATATAGTGGGCACCTGACCTATTCATCGAAACCAGAAACCCAACCACCCTTTGGCGCAAGTCGAGGAATCTGCAGCCTACATGGTCACAGAATCGTCTGAGCCTCTGATTCAGACCCTCCTCGGCTCTGTACCAGAGGTCCGCAATCGGCCCTGTCGACTATGCTGCAAAAGGTCAGCTCTGCTATCGTCTTGCAAGCAAGACTGACAGCCTTTACCACTTCTGTTAGTCGCTCGAAACCAGAGACAATCTCTTCTGATCCAAAGTGACACACATCATTGGTACCGAAGTGAGCAACCACCTGCAGTTGGCTGCAGCCTGTGCTCTTCATAGCATCTAGGAGGACTCTTTCCACATCTTAAATGACTCCACCCGGTATGCACATGGAGTGCACATTGGTTTTCTTTCCCTTCTCGTCAGCCAGGTCCCTAAGTGGTCCCACAACGCACCTAACGCTGGAGCTATCGACTACCAATAATCGTACCCTCCGCGATTGCCCGGATCTTGCAGGCTGAGTGGTTTCCTCTGAAACAGGACAGGCGACAGCATCTGGCTCAGCGACAGTGTCCGCCACAGACAGCACCTGGAACCTGTTTGTCAGATAAAGTGGGGAGGCCTTACGTACTGCCGCCTGGGAAGTCTTTCGCCGCCTGCTTCGCCCCGGGGCTCCCACTCGACCACAGGTGAGGAGTCAATCTCAGTGCGAGCAGTAACTGGGTTGGCCAATGACGATAACGCAAGAACTGTGTCCACTAATACGCAGAGATTCGAAAACTACCAAAGCACTCAGGTGAAACTAAATAATTCTCCCCAATTAGGAACTTTTAATACGTCATAAAATCGGTTTACTTTCAGACGCAAACGAAAACGCGAGAACTGTGGCTATTAAATGTTAAATTTACATGCAGAAACTCAAGAAACTAAACTATTAAAGGACGCAGATGATATAATAAAATTCGCTCCTGGTTAGGAATTCGTAAATGTCACAAAAGCGGTTACTTCCATGATGCTGCGTCTGTCTCGGTCGACGACTGCTATAGAAGAGGCAAAATTCCGCCCTGTGGACCGGGCTACACGTCTCTGATGGACCGCTGCTGTTCAGTGTTGCCTGGCCCATTGAATACCATCTGCTGTGACCGCCGCCGTGATCGACGGCTCGACATCCAACTCTGAATGTCTTTTGCATTTTGTCCCCTTCGCGATGTTCACTCACAGACTCGGTGAGATGGACCCGCGTTCACTTGCAGCAGAAATACCTGTAAGTCCTGAAACCTTTTGGCATTGATACACCGTTCTCTAGTGCTTGTCGGCTAGAACCTTCTTACGACCATTCCTTGTATGCACGCTAGACACACTGCATTGATATACAAGAAGTCAGTCATCTTAACTGTAGACGTGATCCTGGGCTCGTCCAATACTCCTCGCTATCATTCTGCCACGCCTCCACGAGGACCCCTCTTGTAGCGCTAATGCCACGCATCTGGCTAGCAGGTAGACGTTCCTTCACTGTTACGATTTACGTCATCGCTAGTGTGAAACATGGCCGCCTGGTTCCAGTCTACGCCGTCTACATCACTCGAAAACCACCAAATGCTCACTTACAATTTCCGTTTTCATTGCTAGTTTTGATATTCCATATTAAAGCCCATGAAAGTGTATCAGAATTACATATCCTTTATCTTCTAAGGTTGCCATGTGTTTTCTGCTATTGCAAATTATTCTCCTTTACTGTACTGGGACAAAAATGAACGAGTGCACTGCATGAGTAGTGAATAAGATCCTTTGCTCTGTGTTTAGTTTTATCGGTGGTTCACTTACCAGTCAGGCAATTGTGCAACGCTGGAGCATTCTTATTAGAGGCATAGCAGCGATCAGGAATTTTTCAGCGAATAAGATCTGTTATTTGTGAATCTGGGAAAAACTATCTGGAATACTTCATTCTGGAGGCAAAAACTCGTTTATAATACTTTCTCGTTCTTTATATTGATGGTGAATATTTTGGAGGAATTTTATAGGTAACCAAAACATGCGTAAGAGTGAAATGTTTGTTTGTCATAACCATTAATTGAAGGAAATATTTGTCCCTCAGATAAGTAATAACTTTAATTATTAGCGTTAATTGATCTATTTACTTTTCATTATGTCACGAATAACTCACCTGGTTGAAGTGGTTCTGGTTTCTGTGTAATGAGAGAACTTGTAATTTCTAGAATCTTCTTACGTTGTGCAGTTTTCTAGTCAATAATCAGAGTTTGACTTCTCAAACACGAATTTCCTTAAAGTAAAACCCACCTCCATGAATCATAACCAAGTTTAAAATATTCAGTCGCAGCAACAAATTGTTTCTGACGAGCAAAAAAAAGTAGATTATTTACCTTTAGCTGCTGCATCTGTTGATTTGTAGTTGCTATCAGTACTCCAGATACGAAACAGCATGCTTAGCAAGAGGTAACTCACTTTTATTTCAGGACAGATCTCACCCTGTATTCTTGAGCAAACGGTATTTAGTCAGGATAGTTAGGTGTCGTTCTAACAATCAGATTAATTTTCCGTGATGCGTACTGGTCATTACTAACATTTATTTTCTTACGAGTAGAGAAGTAATTTATTTTAGTAGATATTCCAAGACAAACATTGCGCATCGTATCACGCAACGTTCACAATGTACGTCGGTAGTGAGTGTTATACAGTTTTCATTGAGCACGCACTTATTCTCCTTTGGCATGTCATTAGGTTTATTTACTATATTCCAAATTTTACATTTCGCGAAGTTTAATGTTTTTTTTTTTTTCACGACGCTTTTCTCATGCACAACACAGGGTCAGCCGACGTTCAGTTTTGCTCAGCAATTGAATACGATACCTAAAGTACACGTTAGAGAAGGGGAAAGTTTTTGAAATCAAAACAATCAGTTTTCTCACACATGTATAGTTTTTTATAGAAAGCTTACAAATTATTAATATTTCTCTCGTTGTGTATCTGCGTCTAAAATCGATAATATTTGTTACGCATTCTTATGCTCGATGTTCATTTTTTATTGCTTTAGACACTTCTAACTTGTACTTTTACTGTGGGAATATCTGTTTTAAACATAGTATTCCACGCAAATATGTGGACTGTAACACACGTAGAGTTTTCATGAGCGTCCGGACAGTGTCCAACAATTTGCGAATCTAGTGATATGGAGACATACTCCGAGATCGGCGGCTATATTATTTGTAAGGCGCGTAGTTCCCCTTTACAGTCTGCTTCTGCGGCTGTCACGGCAAATATGTCACACGCTGAGAACCGTAGGTTTTTTACACAAAAGAGATACCCAGTCTGGCGTGGGATCCAAGTCCGTATCAAGTCACTGACTCCCATTCTCGAATACAACTACTACCTCGTCTCTTTCTTTTCTTTTTTTTTCTTTCAAGGTGGACTTCATTTAAAGGCCTACCTGACTGTGTTGTTACCATCGTTCACCGGTACTAATTTGGGCTCATGTTACCTGGTATCGTTCGCTTTCTACTGCACTTTCAGCCATATATGATTAAGAGACAATCTGGATAGCAAATGATTCTGCCATTTATCGTCTAGTAAATACATCAGAAGATCAAAACCAATTGCAAAACAATGTAGACAAGATATCTGCATGGTGCGAAAACTGGCAATTGGGTATAAGGAATGAGCTGCTAGAACTCATCCACATGAGCACCAAAAGGCAAAAGGAATCCTCCAAATTACGGTTACACGATAAATCACACAAATTTGACGGCTGTAAATTGAACTAAATACTTTGGGTTTACAGTTACGTATAACTTAAATTGGAATTATCACAAACAACAACGCTGTGTGTAAAGCAAACCAAAGACTGCGATTTACTGGCAGAACATTTAGAAGGTGCAACACGCCTACTAACGAAACTGCGAACGCTACGCTTGTACGTCCTCTTCTCGAGTACTGCTGTGCGGTGGGAGATCCGCTTAGAGTGTATCCACGAAGGAATAGAAAAAGTTTCAAAGAAGGGTAGCTCGTAGGGTAGAGGCCCCTACGGATATAATATGAGAATTGCGGTGGCAATCATTAAAACAAAGACGTTTTCCGTTGAGGCAGATTTTCCCATTAAATTTCAACCGTCAACATTCTCTTCGGCGTGTGAAAATATGTAGTTACCGCCCACCTACACAGGGGCAATGAGCGCGTAGCAAAATAAGAGAAATCACAGCTCGCACATAAAAATTTAAGCGCATTTCTTGGGCGCTGTTCGAGAGTACAACTGTAGAGAAATAGCTTGAAGGTGGTCCGATGAACCGTCTGCTGGGGACTTAATTGCGAATTTCAGAGTAATCATGTAGATGTAGAAGTACTTTGCAGCGGTTTTAGTTTCCGGTGCTACATGGTATGCGAGAGGGACATGCATAGTTAGGCACGAAATTAAAAAAAAATGTCTGTTTCTTTTACTTTTGATTGATTATCTAATGGAAACATCTAGCACATTTATTAAGAAAGGTGTGGGAGTACCATCTCATTTCTCCGCTTATCAAATACAGGAAGCGAATCATTCTTCTACCATAGTTCGATTGTTGTACTTGCTGGTTGAAAGACAGAGCCTTCACACTCTTCAGGTGACTTCGATTGCGGAGGCACGGGTAGATAAGAAACGTCGGCCACATTATGTCAAAACACGTGATGCTGTCAAAATATAGAGCCACTAGCTTTGCAACGGAATGTGAAAATTATTTTTGTTTTAGAGCGTGGCAAAAGAATTTTAAACACAATTTAGATTATTGTAGATATAGTATGAGAGGTAGCATAATACTGTAATAACAGTGTCATAAATCATAAGGCCTCAAATGTCCTCTAACTTGAAAGACATAAAATAAACTGAACAAATTTCAGTATTTTCCATAGCTAATATTTGCCCGTAATTTTTGAGTAAATGCAATAGATGATCAGCTACGGGAAGATTATATTACGTGAATAACGACTGCCGGAAAACAGTGCGGAATTTGAAGTCAGAGGAGTAAAATTAATGGTGGAATGCCTCATGATATCTTTCTCGTTTAACGCACCAAAAGATCAAAATAAATATCTCAGAAAGTAATCTCGATAGAAACAGGAAACTTGCGGATGTCAACAGGAAACAGAAGTATGGTTGCCAGATACACTGTCCCACATTTACTTCTGGAACGAACTCGTTACGTGAAAAGCGTAGAAACAGGCTTTGAAATATGCTACGAGAGCACTGCGTCAAACAGTGGGAAAAAAAAAAACAGCCTTCATTGTCCGCTCGCTGAAACACAAATCATACTCTCATTTATACGTTTTGTTTGCCATTTGTCTGACGATGGAGCCAAACAAAAAGAAAAAAAAAACAGGTGATGCGTTCATGCGTTGCTACATTTGTGATACGAACTCTGCCTCTCCATCGGACTGAAAACTCGTCTGAAAAATTGCTCGCTAATTGCCTTCGGATAGCCAGGGGTGGAAACAAATTCCTGCGTCATATATTTCCAGATTTTAGGTGCAAAATTTCGCACACCTGAGTTCTGATGAAAGGCTGCACGACATTTGGCAAATGGTGGGAAAGGGAAACGCAGCTGAGAGCGAGTGTAGATGCTCTTGAGTGTTTATGCGAATGTGTGTGACTTTTGCTGTTCACGTGTGTGTGTGTGTGTGTGTGTGTGTGTGTGTGTGTGTGTGTGTGTGTGCGTGTGTGTGCGCGCGCACGCTCGAGCGCCATCGCGAGCGTGCGCATAATTGCTCATGCGAATATGAATTCCTGCAGCAACGGACGCGTCTGCAAAATGATATACATTAAAGTTCACATTGATGCCATATCCAAGAGAGAGATTGCTAGGTTATAAACCTTCTTTGTATTATTTTCCTGGGTAGCTTTGTTGCATCATTAATTCTAAAATTAACGTTTTGCCCAGTCTGAAGCAACTTGCAATAAAATATTGACTTAGCTTTAACGGGCTTTTGGACTACATTCAAAGATTATTGTGCTCAAATAAAGACTACGGACGGTTGCCGACGATACAGATATTGTCGAGTGGCGAGTACAATCTATCCACACAAAAGAGTCACATGCACATGGAGTCTTATACAGATAATGTCGTTATTTGGCACTTCAAAGAGTTTAAGTTCTTGTCTCAGTAACTAGAATTTCTTTCTTTCATGCGCTACAGTTACATCACCACTACCAGAAGTTGATTGTCATCTTCTTCCTCTTCTCTCTCACGTTCTTGAATTTATGGCTCGCCTTTATTTTTAGCATGTTTTCAAAGTCTTCAATATATTTGAAGTACGTTGTGATTCTCCAGCGTTCGTTTCTGTACATGGTAAATAGTCGTTGTACTTTGCTGCTCGGTGACGTGTGACATATGTAGCGGTATTTGCAAGCATCCAAACAGGAGGGTTGTTTTTTGTTTTCGGGGTATGTGAGGCATTTAGTCGTATCGGTTCAGTTATGTCCGCACTTGCAGAGGTTGTCTGTCGATCACTTCCAGTTTCTGAGGGAGGATACTCGATATACCAGTTTGTCTTCGACGATGATGTACTATCTACACTCCTGGAAAATGAAATAAGAACACCGTGAATTCATTGTCCCAGGAAGGGGAAACTTTATTGACACATTCCTGGGGTCAGATACATCACATGATCACACTGACAGAACCACAGGCACATAGACACAGGCAACAGAGCATGCACAATGTCGCCACTAGCACAGTGTATATCCACCTTTCGCAGCAATGCAGGCTGCTATTCTCCCATGGAGACGATCGTAGAGATGCTGGATGTAGTCCTGTGGAACGGCTTGCCATGCCATTTCCACCTGGCGCCTCAGTTGGACCAGCTTTCGTGCTGGACGTGCAGACCGCGTGAGACGACGCTTCATCCAGTCCCAAACATGCTCAATGGGGGATAGATCCGAAGATCTTGCTGGCCAGGGTAGTTGACTTTACACCTTCTAGAGCACGTTGGGTGGCACGGGATACATGCGGACTTGCGTTGTCCTGTTGGAACAGCAAGTTCCCTTGCCGGTCTAGGAATGGTAGAACGATGGGTTCGATGACGGTTTGGATGTACCGTGCACTATTCAGTGTCCCCTCGACGGTCACCAGTGGTGTACGGCCAGTGTAGGAGATCGCTCCCCACACCATGATGCCGGGTGTTGGCCCTGTGTGCCTCGGTCGTATGCAGTCCTGATTGTGGCGCTCACCTGCACGGCGCCAAACACGCATACGACCATCATTGGCACCAAGGCAGAAGCGACTCTCATCGCTGAAGACGACACGTCTCCATTCGTCCCTCCATTCACGCCTGTCGCGACACCACTGGAGGCGGGCTGCACGATGTTGGGGCGTGAGCGGAAGACGGCCTAACGGTGTGCGGGGCCGTAGCCCAGCTTCATGGAGACGGTTGCGAATGGTCCTCGCCGATACCCCAGGAGCAACAGTGTCCCTAATTTGCTGGGAAGTGGCGGTGCGGTCCCCTACGGCACTGTGTAGGATCCTACGGTCTTGGCGTGCATCCGTGCGTCGCTGCGGTCCGGTCCCAGGTCGACGGGCACGTGCACCTTCCGCCGACCACTGGCGACAACATCGATGTACTGTGGAGACCTCACGCCCCACGTGTTGAGCAATTCGGCGGTACGTCCACCCGGCCTCCCGCATGCCCACTATACGCCCTCGCTCAAAGTCCGTCAACTGCACATACGGTTGACGTCCACGCTGTCGCGGCATGCTACCAGTGTTAAAGACTGCGATGGAGTTCCGTATGCCACGGCAAACTGGCTGACACTGACGGCGGCGGTGCACAAATGCTGCGCAGCTAGCGCCATTCGACGGCCAACACCGCGGTTCCTGGTGTGTCCGCTGTGCCGTGCGTGTGATCATTGCTTGTACAGCCCTCTCGCAGTGTCCGGAGCAAGTATGGTGGGTCTGACACACCGGTGTCAATGTGTTCTTTTTTCCATTTCCAGGAGTGTAGATTTCACGGCTGACGTTATGTGAACGTTGTGTACATTTGTCATGATGATGCTACATTTCCTTCGCGTATACTTCTATTCAGTTACAATGGGCTGTTGATGTCAGGATATTGTAAGAGTCACTGTAAGTATGTAATTTTGTTTTGTTAGCTTTTGTTTTTTTACACCTAAATTCATGGTAATATTATACCCTCCCGTGCTGATACGAAACGCTCATTTCTGCAAGCTTTATAGATGGCGACGAACTTTCCTGCTTATCTCTGAATACTAGACTATGCATCAGGCTGGGACTTAGCTTTCTTGCTTCTTCCTTTATGTTCCTAATGGAGGTGTTCGACACGTATTCCTCACGCTCACAAGATAAATGCCTGCCTTTGCCATCAGTAGAGTCAGCGTGTAGAATTGTATTTTAAACACATTGGATATGCACCAGCAAAAGGCTCACTGTATGTTGTTGGCTCGTGAATCTGGGATAGGCAGTAAGTTCCCAGTATACCATGGTTTAGTTGCTACTAATATTTCTATCTTCTTCACTTTTTGAAGTAATGTAGTTTCCAAGACGGCCGTTATTTCGTTTAGTATTTCTCGCCATTAATAGCTTATCATACGAGGTGCAATTACATTTAGGTACCGACCGATTTATGTGATGAGCTAGTTTTTCACCAGTCTTGTCCGATGTCTATCAGAGCCGTTTTCTTTGTACTGAGCTTGGTATCTTCCGATGTTGTGGCTTGTGGAGTCTCTGAGATACCCGCAGACTTCGTGAGGTCTCCAGGCGACGAGAAAACTACACAGACGTCGTCCATGTACGTTTTCGAAGAAGTTTTGATGTTATGGACCGTTCCCTTGTACCTGTGATGCTATGTGAACTAGTAACGGTTCGAATAAGAAAACATCGTTATTAACAGCGGACGCTGCTGCCTGACAGATTGACCAACAGGAACATCTTAGCTCAAGTGTCCACAGAGTAAGATAAACGAGATGGTGTTCGCGATAAGTTTTCTTATGACGTTCATCAAAAGGTATGAGAAGTCTATTTTCTGGAGCGAATGTGGCTGATGCGATCGGCAGCTTTTCCAGAGTCGATGAATATTAGACAACATTTGATTGTACTTTTTGCACCTGCGCAGATGACGTTTCTGAGCATACGTTCTGCAGATATAATGCTTCGTATAGGTACGGCGCAGTGCTGATGCATGTCAAGACTTTTCCCCAAAACAGATTCCGTCCTCAGTTTCTTCTCATTTTGTTATTTTGAAGTCATCAGTGAAGAGTGTGATACGCCTCGATTTCTCAGTCTTCTTGGCGTTTTCGTTTTTGAGTAGTTCAACTATGACTCCCTGTTTCATTTCCTTGGGTATTCAGTCAGCATGCGATACTTGATTTGTCAATTCAGAAGTGATGCTTCGATAATGTGCCTGCATTGTTGCTAAGATTCAGCGGAAAGCCGGGTTGAACCCGATAACTTTCCTTTTTATACCTCTGAAGGTGCTGTTTTGATTTCCTTGTCCATAAAGCGTTCTTAAAGAGAGAAACTGTCTTCTGGGGTGAGGTTGTTTCCGATCTTCCGAAGTATTTTATCGCTTGGTTGTCTGTTGATCGTTGCTAGTTGATAAAGATCAGGGAAGTGGACGTGCATGTGAGACATTATTTCGTGTTGTGTATGCAACATTAGTCTGGATTCGTCATAGACTTTGTAGATCATTATGGCTTTGCGCCATCGCACTGAACGTAGAACATGATGGAGTGACACAGACTCAACTACTAGCATGCCTTTTAATTTGGATGAAAGATTGATGGCTTCCTGGTAGTGTCTTGTAATATTCCTAATTTTATCTTCGAATAATTTTAATTCTTTAGTAGTTGTTAGCCTTAAGGATGTTTCCACTCTGACACAATTCTCGAAAAGAAATAATTTTGTCTTGAGTATCTGATAATGATAAATCACAATTGTGATTTTCGCTTAACAGATGTATCATTCCAGAGTGCTAGTGTAACTACTTTTGTGTGCCGCCGTTTGCGGTGTATCGGCTGCACAGGTCTTGCTCTTTGATAAGATATATATATATATATATATATATATATATATATATATATATATATATATATATATTGAGCTTCTAATAACCCTGCAGCCGGAGCCGCAAATTAAAGTAAGATTTCTTGGTACAATGATCGGAGATGCTAACAGAGGCGGTGTCTCAGATTGTGATTTTGCTGTTAAGTTCTGGTGAAAGATATACCCTGTCTGACTTAATTGGTGAAAGATATATCCTGCCTAATCTAATTGCCGAATCAGCATCGATGAACACATATCCGACATTATCACCGCATAGTTTATCCTGCGTGTCAGTTGTGTGTGATCCACGTTCGAGTTGTTCTAACTCAGTGCACATGTTCTAATTTGCGATTTGGCCCTTATTTCGAAGGATACAGCTGACATCGCCGCTGATGTTTTAGCTGTCATTGCATTTGATAAGTAATTTCAGAATATTCTTGCGGAAAAAGACTGCTTGACGTGGAAGGTTTTGTCTTCGGGGTGGTAAATAGAGATTTCACTGCAAACATCGTTTATATGCTCACAGATGGTTTTTCCATTTAAAGAGGTCAACCAGTGTGATGTGGAGTACCGCCATGAATTAAAATGGATGTTCCAGTCTTATCCATTTTATAGAAATAAAGGATGTGTTTGCACTCAGGTATGTAAAAATTTTAGTGAAAACCTCTTGAAGAAGTGCCACATCTACTCCAATTCAATACATAATTCTCTAAGGCATCTAAATTTGACTTCAGTTTGTGACCGTTTTCTATTGAGGGTGGTTGCGTTACAAGTTGCAAGTTGTCCACGATATCACGGTATAAGTGTTTATTTTTGTTTTTATAATTATATATTTTATGATTTTGGTTGGGGTGGCTTTAAATATTGTGCGCTAGCATGAGACTTTTAATTAACTTATAGCGCGATAACACACGTACGGACATCGGCTGCCCCGAAGTACGTACGACATAATATTTTTTAAACACAGCGCGCGCCTCACCGCCTTCCAATAAATAGTTTGCGTGACCGCTGCCATACAGAAAAGGAAATTTACGTATTCTTAAGCAAACTGTAATATTAATATGGGTCTCAGGGGCTACTGGTTATTTATTTACCACATTACACCGAGATTAACTGAGATATTGCTGAATGTAATGCTTTTCAATATTTCTTGTTCATTATTTGCAAGGCAAAGCTGGAGAGAATCTCGTCTGCAGTTAGGCGGCCGAAATGAAACATACGAACTTATTCAGTGCTGTGAATTTTGATAACTGAAAATAATTTTAACTTCGAAATTAATGAAAGATCAAAATTGAGAAGTCTCTCGCATTTACATTTAATATTATGACTTGAAATTTTAATTAAATAATACCATCAACGTAATGGCCGACTAAATCTTGCTAGGGGAGATGAACTCCCTGCACTACAAAGTTCTGTAAAAATTTTGTTAATTATAATCAATGGTTGTAATCATGAGAGGTGACAACTAAGTCAATAATACACACTTTCTAATAAAAATTTCTATTATATTTTTCAAAAATACGGATAAAACTTACGTTAATCGTCAGACAGCAGTACAATGGCGGCATTCCGCTAGACGAAACAAAACAGGAGAGATAGTTCAATCAAAGCATTGTCTCTGATCTTCATGGCCTATGTTACACAGAGGTTATACCAAAAAAACTGTGTTTTGTTAATTACATCGATATTTGTGTTTTGATAATAATAACTTACGTTCTTTACTATTTGTTATACATCGCGCACACGTACACAGTCTTGAAATAATTTATATTTCACACGTCTCATAAAAAAACTTCCTTTCCCTTTGTCCAAATGTCCATTTATGTGACGTACCGCCACAATGACTGCTAGTATTATTATGGGTTTCGCCCAACACGTCGTAATCTTGGGCTTTCCATTAGTCATTTCTAATACCATCTCATCAGTAATCATTTCCTCACCAGAGTCGTTACCACATTTCTTTTAACAGTTACAGCTTGGGCTCGACAGATTTTCGTCTGATATTTTACCTCGAACTCAAAGAGCTGTTTTGTCTCTCTTGCTCCTTTTCCAATTCGATAGTCAATAATTTCATTGTGTCGGAAACTGACGAAACAGATGTACCATTGTTGATAGTGCAACTATAGGCCTCAGAAGTATCGCCTTTTCGACCTGCAAGCAGTTCAGAGTTTTGATCTCTCACCAAGCAGCAGGAAGCGAGTTATTATCTGAGACCTCTTTCATACCTCGCAGCTCCGCGTTTAAACAGACTTACGCTCTCGATAACATATAAAAAAGTGAAGGACTCTATTGGGCGCTTTTTTAATGACGTACTGATTTCCCGCCTGGCCCCGGACGTAGCCGACCGTTCGCGATGTTAATCGGACAGGTCAGTAGTGTGACGTCACAAGTCATTTCCCGTGAACCCCGGTGCAGAGTTGTGTCTGACGTCAGAGTGAGGTGGGCGTAGGGGGGTGGGGGGCAACCGTGATTCCTGCTGGCTCAGGCTGCGCGCTCAGCAGGACGGCCTTGCGGTGAGACACCAGGGTGAGACTAAAACACGGTGACCGACGTCAGCTGGGTAGCGCCTTCTGTTCCGTTCGCCGCTGTCAGGTCTCTCGGCTGCAGCTGCTACAGCCAGTTACAGACGACGCTCGCTGCCGGTAACCTAATGGTTGTGATTCTTTTCATTGTGGGTTTTGTTCCTCCGTGCAGCGATTTTATTTTTCATTACAGAGTGCCTGAAGCTTGCAGCAGAAGTGTGCAGAAAAGTGAGGTTCCCAAATGAAAATTTCAGGGATCTGGTCTCATTCAGGGTGGTCAGACACATGAGGTTGTGCCGTCGGAACGAGATTATTTCGAGAACGGGAAAAAAATGGTGCAGCTCTATTGCCTATTAAGAACGTAACTGAAATAACTGCAGATGCTTTGAAGATTCATAGAAATACTGTCGCGGGAGGTTGTGAGGAAATGTAGAAAGAAGAGCGGCCTGCTTCCCATAAGCTACGGACAGCGGGTAAAAACAGGAGCACAAAACGATGAGCAACGAACTCGGACTAATTAAAAAAAATGCGGTTTGGCGCCACATATGTGAATATACGAGAGCAAAGAAATTGCAACTATACACAAACCGAGAGTTACTCATCACGAGGCAAAGTCGTCCACTAATATCAAGATGTCTTTGCTGTCAGAGGCCTTGGCTCCCGGTAAAAAAAAAAAAAAAGAATGGACACTCAGTTATAATTGAGAGGTGAAATATCGCTCTGTGGCCTTGTCGATTTTTAACAGACGTTGTTACCGTCCCTTCTGAAGACAGCGTGTGACTGCACGAAATATGGAAAAACGTCGGTCACTCGATCAGAAAAGATTGGACGGATTTTAGTATATGTGAAAGCACTGCTGTTCGTGTAGGACAGAGCGCAGGAATTATTTTCTTGCATGCTGGAACTTCACTTGGTTTCTTGCCGAACAGCATCCTGGTTTGCACAATGGGGAAAACAAGCGTTTACCACGAGGACGGGAACCGTGATGTTTTTCTGACGTGGTATAAGAGTCAGCTACTGGAAAACTTAAATCGGCCGTTTGTCATTGTGATGGGTAACGCTCCTTACCAGTCGTTTGTTTCCACATAAACGTCAGACAACGGCAATGGAAAAAAGCCGACATAGTTGGATCGTTGAAACGCCACACTGTGACAGTTCGGGATGATTTCTGTAAGGCAGAGGTCATGGAACTAGTGAAACAGAATAAGCCACAATTTTAACGATATTGACAATATGGCTAAAGACCACCGTCACCAGGTTCTTAGGCTTTCACCGCACCTCTGCCACTTTAACGTCATCGATACGATTCTCGGCCCAGATGAAACGTTATGTGCCAACAAAAGCTTCAGGGAGGCAAAAATTCGGAGAACGACAGAGGGAATAGTGGCAGGAATAACGCCAGAGACGTGAAATAAAGTTGTACGCCACACAAAATAATAATTGTGACGGTGGAGGGAGTGGTCCTGCGAGGTTCGAGAGCTGTGCATAATAATATTACACAATCAAATGACATAAAACACCAAGCAATCAAGTGAATATCCAAACAAGAGGTGGGCCACAGAATTACAGTTTTACAATAAGCATATACAGGGACTCCAGAATGTACAATCATTTAAAACAATACAAACAGCATCCTTCATAAATTTTATGCTGGCATATAATGACGCACAAAATGTACAATAATTGAGGAGCGCCGGAACAAAAAGCGATAAATCCGCATTTGCTGTTAATACAGAAAGTAACAAATAGTGATCTCTAAATGGCTTGACAAGCTATAAAAAGAAGAAACACACCATAAAACACTTGATGTCGCATTGTGCTGAAAATTATTTTGTGGCAGCATGTATTATTACTCCCGTATCTCCCCCCTGCAGCTGAAACACGCGAATACAGCAAAAGTGGATATGTCGGGTTTTGTTCCGGCGCTCCTCGATTTAAACAATACAATAAACCATTGCTTGGGAGGTTGTGCAACCATTTCATAATTTATTAAATAAGATTAAGACAAGAAACAAATCAAAGAAATAGCCTGGAACCCACACTCCCTTAACGTTACAGTCGATATACGGGGCCGTGGAGCGCCCGGAAGATCTTACTGTTTTAATTTCCTTGTAATTCTTGATTTTATTTCAAACTACTCCTCTCCAGTATTTTTCCGCTTGCTCTTTGGCATCCCTCTTATCAAGTCTGAGATAAATGGTTTTTCGGGTTCTTACTCAGTTAAAAAATATTTGCCAAAACAACATTAATGCACATGCAGGGTTCAAAAATGGCTCTGAGCACTATGGGACTCAACTTCTGAGGTCATTAGTCCCCTAGAACTTAGAACTAGTTAAACCTAACTAACCTAAGGACATCACAAACATGCAAGCCCGAGGCAGGATTCGAACCTGCGACCGTAGCGGTCTTGCGGTTCCAGACTGCAGCGCCTTTAACCGCACGGCCACTTCGGCCGGCCACATGCAGGGCTTCACAAGCCCCCTCTCAATACTCTATTACAATTTGGCTTCCACATTTATTTAGGAGCAGTTATTAATTCAACAAAAACTGTATTCGAGGCAGCAGTAGTAGTAGTAGTGAAAGTAGTACTAGCAGAAGAGAAAAATAAGAGCAGTTACCTTCATCTACGAGAGGTGTCGGTAAGCCTCTGAGCTTTTATAATCGTGTGCTTCACTGTTGCATTGTATTGTTGTTCTGTGGTGTTATTGTCACCGTCATGGTTAGTTTACTTTGTTTTTTGCCCCTATGCCGGTGTTGTTACCATTACGACTTGTTTAGTTTTTGCAACAGCTGTTGGTTGAGTGACACATATTTTGTAATGACTTGATCAAGAAAAACAAGAGTGTCAGTACGAGCAACTTCAGTTACTTTTGAAAGGTTTGTCAGTCAGGATAGGAGAAAGGACGTAGCCTTGGGGCCCGTCAGCAGAGGGATAGAAGGTACAGGAGTTGGAATTGTGGATAGTGACATAGGAGGGACGATGGGAGAGGAAGGAAGCAATGAGATGGACGAGATTGACAGGGAGACTATAGGTCTGGAGTTGGTTCGAAGAAGCTGATTCTTGCGAAGGATGAAGTATTTTTGCAGCCAGAAGTAGTGAAGAATCAAGCTTTGAACTTGCTGACATGAATGTTCTGGAAGATTAAAGAGCTTCAGGTAATATTACTTCACAAAAATCTCAATACCAAGTTCCTCACATCAACAACTCAGAAATGCCAGCGTATAAATTAGTCGTATGGGCACCATTTGGAATTTAGACCGCCCTGCAACTTCTCGTACGCCTTTTCACAATATCATAAAGAAGTTCTCAGTCCAACGCGTGGATTGAAAACCTGTGAACCTAACGATGCCAGGGGTATTCAATTTTCAGGGAAATACTAAATGAAGTCACCAACTACACAAATATATGAGGCAGAAGAGTGGCTGCTGCACGCGGAAAAACATGGAAAAACTTATTTGAAAGGATGGTTTTCTTGCTGTTTTACTAGTTGCTGGTGTCGACAAGAGTTGGGAAATCTCTATAAGAGCATTACTTTAGGACGAAACAGGAAATCCTACCTACAAGACCACGATGTCAGTAAATAGATTCGAGGCTACAAGGAGAATCGTAAGTTTCAATGACAGTCGCACCAGTGAAGCACGATCAGCAGAAGACAAACTTGCACGTATTCGCTAGTGTTGCAACTGTTTGATTCCTAACAACTCTTTCACAGTTGACGAACAGTTACCCCCATTCTGTGGGAGATGCTGCTTTATCCAGAAATGCCCACTGAACCTGCCAAGTATGGCGTAGCGGTATTTTGTGCTACTACATCTTAATATGGTTTAGACAGGATTGTGTACATGGGAAGGAAACCACATGAGCCTGCTGAGAAAAATCTTGGAGTGATCGTGGTTATAGATTTTGCTAAATGCTTAGAAGGATCATTCAAAAGTATTATTGTTGACCAGTTCTTCATTACAGTTCAGCTGAAAAAATGTTTCAGAAGCAAATTACAATGGTGGGCACAATCAAACGAAATAAACCAGAAACCCCCAATGAGGTTAAACCGTCACCCTTACGAGCATTCTTCAGAAACACTTGTATTGCCATTGCTATTCTACATTACGTATCCTCTCTACTTTGGCTATCATCAGTTATTTAGCAGCTGAAGTAGCAAAACTGATTTACTAAGCTTCTTTAAGTGTCTCGTTTCCTAACCTAAACCCTAAACACCACATGATTTAATACCGCCACATTCCATTATCCTTGAATTTATTTGTTGATGTTCACTTTATGTCCTCCTTTCGAGCCACTGTCCATTCCATTCAACTGCTCTTCAAAGTCCTTTACCACGTTCGTGGTAACACACTCAAACACCAGTAACAGTCCAATTTCGAGACGAAGACGTAATCTTCGACGGTTGCAGTACACGAGGTCGGCATTCGGCGTGAATTGTACTTCGGGCCTTGTTCTAGCCCTTAAATAGCTGTCTCCAGCCAATCAGATTTCGGAGTAGTGATACTTCCTGCAGGCCGTGGTTCGAGCTCTCCCTGCAGGAAGTAGTGCTCGGAATGTCTGTTTCCATTATCTTGTGTGTAAATAGCGTTTGGGCACAGACAGACTCCTCCTTTGTGGTGTTATATGGGTTGCCTGCCCTCAGGGGCTACCTTGGGTCCGGTAGAACAACTTTAAATCTACACTTTAAATATCCGACATATGCTGAATGGCATTGTTAAGAATATGAGAGGGGCAACCCAATCCAACTAAATTTTGATTAATGCAGGAATTTAGTTTGGTGAATACATTTTTGACCTCTGGTCGACTTATACCACCAAAATTTGTGTTCGTATTATAAGCACTAAATGCGACATATTTCTTTTCTATTCCTACCCCTCCTAAAGGGTCTCGAACATATGATGATATTAAACTTCCTGGCAGATTAAAACTGTGTGCCCGACCGAGACTCGAACTCGGGACCTTTGCCTTTCGCGGGCAAGTGCTACCGAAGCACGACTCACGCCCGGTACTCACAGCTTTACTTCTGCCAGTACGCGTACGCAGGAGAGCTTCTGTAAAGTTTGGAAGGTAGGAGACGAGATACTGGCAGAAGCAAAGCTGTGAGTACCGGGCCTGAGTCGTGCTTCGGTAGCTCAGATGGTAGAGCAGTTGCCCGCGAAAGGCAAAGGTCCCGAGTTCGAGTGTCGGTCGGGCACACAGTTTTAATCTGCCAGGAAGTTTCATATCAGCGCACACTCCGCTGCAGAGTGAAAATCTCATTCTGGATATGATGATATTGTTTCTGGACTTGCATTTGATGTAGTTTTAATTTCGATTATCTCTGCTGACATACCGCCAGCTTTAAGGTCAAAATATTGTATTAAAATAGGGAATACTTTCTGGGAAGCATGATTACTGCTGTCGGTACTAACCCCCCCCCCCCCCCCCCCACCACCAAAAAAAAATTCTTCTAGACGTTGTGTCGCCACATCAACAGACTGTGGTACAAGGACTTTGTTAATAATCACTTCGGCCTTTGTGCTTTCGCACGAAACTTTCTTCGCAATTTGGGAATCACTGTATAGTTTTGCGTTTAGTTTCGGCATGCAGTCCACGGATTTGTACGATGCGTGGTGATTAACAGCGTGAAGTGCAAGCGTTCCCTCTGCAGTGCTAACACGATATGCAGACTGTGTGGGCTGAGCAAAGTAGTAACGGCAGAATTTTGAGATGTTTTATGTTTCTTAGAAGACAGGTGCACTTCCAAATCTTGTGCACCTACAAGAGAAACGTTTACGTCTTAATATAGTGATAATATACCAAAATTGGCAATTATAAATTATAACTCTTTAAATAATCGCCATAGAAATATGCCGATCAAAGTCAGAAGAAAGATTTTAAAAAAACTGTTTGATAACCTTACCATTGTGCGCAACAGAAACATAAGTTCCTGGAGGACAAGTAAGGTATTGTGCTTCGTATTCGCTTCTTCCTGCCTTGAAACAGTTATACTTTAACGACAATGTGTCCCTGAGTTTGCATTTTCAATTCGGCATTTCGGCTTGTTAAAAAAAGCACTGTGAATTAACTGTTGACTTTCCACAATCTTGATCTTCGATAACCCAACTGCAAATGGAAGAGAGAGAAAATCAAGCCATTGGCTCTTCACACCTGTATTTCCTGTCATTCATCACACCGCTATCAGCGTCTGCACAGCACGCAGACACGACCGACACCGAAGTCCATTTTAACCCAGAGTTCAAATGCTGTGTAGCCACATCCATCGTTCATTGTTACTGGGGAATGTATATACTGTATCACTGTAGCTGAGATGCCATTGCGACTTGCAGTTCTTATTCGTTTCTATTTTCACACCTACCGGTTCATTTCTAACTGTCACTGTTTGTTTCTGAAAATGTAGGACATTAGATACTTTTCAAAAATTCCCCCCGGACGTCGGACCAACCGTTAAAACGTGGGGCATGTCCGGGAATTTCCAGACGCCTGGTAACCCTACCCTGTGCCTGCCTGTATAGGTGAAATAACGATGGTGACTATATTCCAAAAAAGAGAAGGTCTGTTGTTCTCATTAGCACACTGCATCCCGACAAAGATATCGATCAAAGTCAAGCAAACAAGGAACCAGATATAGTAAAATCCTGTAAATCCACTAAGGATGGAGCAGATCAGATGGACCAGAAGTTAAATATTACACCTGCGGGATGAGTGTGATGGGCGTCGCATTAATGAACAGCGAAATTTTATTTTCTGCCCAACATCGACGATACCATAGTGGAAGAACCGATAGAAGGCGTCTGTTCCTCAGAGATTTAGTACAGGAAATGGTGAGACCACTAATGGAGCATCGAATTCATATCCTTTATCTCCGAAAGGAAACAGCTGATGCCATGCACAGCTGCGGGGTGCAAAACGATGTCCCCACGGTGAACCGATTATCGTTTCAAGTAACAGAATGAGGCATCTCTTGTTGTTGGGATTTTCGGTCTGATGGCTGGTTTGAGGGGCTCTCCATGCTATTCTATCCTGTGCAAGCCTCTTAATCTCCAAATAACTATTGCAACGTTCATCGTTCTGAATCTGATTATTTCACTCATCTCTTGGGCTCCCTCTAACATTTTTATCCCCCAGACTTCCCTCCAATATTAAATCTGTGCTCCGTGATGTCAAGTGTGTACTATCTATCGATCTCTTCTTCTGTTCAGGTTGAGCCATAAAGTTCTTTTCTCGTTAATTCAATTCAGTGCCTCCTCATTACTGTGTGATCTACCCATTTAATATTCAGCATTCTTCTGTAGCACTACATTTCAAAAGCTTCTGTCTCTTCTACTCTAAACTATTTATCGTTCGTGTTTCACTTCTATACATGGCTACGCTCCATGCAAATACTTTCAGAAAAGACTTCCCAGGAGTTATATTTACATTCGACATTCCTCTTATCAGTAACTCTTTTATTCCCATTGCCAGTCTACATTTTATGCCATCTCTACTTTGGCCATCATCAATTATTTTGCTGCCCAAATAGCATAAATCTTCCACTGCTTTAAATCTCTCGTTTCCTAATGTAATTTCCAAAGCATCACCTTATTTAATCCGACTATACATCCATTATCCTTGTTCTGCTTTTGTTGATGTTCGTCTTATATCCTCATTTAAAAAAAAAGTTCATTCCATTCTACTGCTCTTCCAAGTCTTTTGCTGTCTCTGACAGAATTTTTTATTTCTTCTCCTTGAAATTTAATTCCCATTCCAAATTTTTCTTTTTCATTCAGTGCCTGCTTAATGTACAGATTGCGTAACTTTAGGGGTAGGCCACAACCCTGCCTCACTCCCTTCTCAGGAACTGCTTCTCTTTCATGCCCTCCACACTTGTAACGGACGTCTGGATTCTATAAATGTCGTAAATAGCCTTCCTCTTCCTCTATTTCACTCCTGCTACGTTTGGAATTTGAAAGAGAGTATTCCAGTCAACATTGCCAAAAGCTTTCTCTAAGTCTAAAAATGCTAGAAACCTATGTTCTGAGATACGTTTTAGGGTCAGTAGTGCCTCTCGTGTTCCCTCATTTCTCCGGAATCCTAACTATTGCTTCCCGATCCTATGTTCTGAGACAAGTTTTAGGGTCAGTACTGCCTTTCGTGTTCCTTCATTTCTGCGGAATCCTAACTAATGTCTCCCGCGGACAGCTTTCACCAGTCTCTTCACTCCTTTGTAAGGAATTCTTGTCAGTATATTGCAACCATGACGTTCTTCTTGAAGTCTGAGGGTATTTCGCTTGTCTCATTCATCTTACACAACAGATGGAGGAGTTTTGCCATGACCTGCTCTCACAAAGCTATCAGTATTTCTGACTGAATGTCCTCTAATACTGGGGCTTTCGTTCGACATATGTCTCTCAATACTGTACCAAATTCTTCTCCCAGTGTCGTGTATTCCATCTCATCTTCATGTACGTCGTCTTATATTTTTACAATATTGCCTTCAGGTTCATCTTGTATACGCCGTCTATGTACTCCTTCCACCTTTTAACTTTCCTTCTTTGCTTAGGAGTGGTTTTCCATCTCAGTTCTCGATATTCATATACCTGCTTCTATTTACTCCAAAGGACTCTAATTTTTCTACAAGCGGTATCTATATCTTCGCTTCTGAAATATGCTCCAAACCCTTTTATTTGTCCTCTGGCCATTCCTGCTTAGCCATTTTGCACTGCCTGTTAATTTCATTTTCAAGAAGGTTGTATTCCCTTTTGCCTGTTTCATTTGCTGCATTTTTACATTGTTTCCTTTTATCAGTTGATTTCAGTATCTCTCATGTTATCCAAGGATTTTTTGTGGGTCTTGTCTTTTTATCTATTTGCTGCCTGAGGACATCTCTCAAAGCTGCCTATGCGTCCTCTGCTGTATTCGCTTCCCCTTTCCCAGTGAATCGTTGCCTAATGCTCACTGATACTCTCAACAATCTCCGATTATTTTGAATTATCCAGAACCCATCTCCTTACTTTTCTACCATTCTTCAATTTCTACAGTTTTAATCTACAGTTCATAATCAATAAATTGCTGTCTGCCCCTGGAAATGCCTCGCAGTATAAAATCTGATTCCGATCTCTCTGCCTAACCAGGTATATTACCTTCCTTCATGATTTGTATTAGCGATGTTTAATTTACGCTCTGTGCAAAATCCTGACAGGCAACTTCCTCTTTCAGTACTTTAAACTTGTCCATATTCACCTGTTTTTCCCCTCTGTTCCTTTTCCTACTATCGATTTTAAGTTCCCCATCACAATCAGATTTTCGTCTCCCTTAACTTCTGAGTAATTTCTTTTATCTGACCGTTACGGTTACCACCGCTTCATCATCTGTGGAGCTAGTTGGCGTATAAACTTTTATTATTATGGTGGGTTTTCACTATGTCGTTCATGGTAGCTTACCCATATTCCTATTTTCCTATTCATTATTAAAACCACTCCTGCATTACCCCTGTTTGATACTTTATTTATAACCCCACATTCACCTAACCTGTTCCTCCTGCCACCGAATTTATCAGTTCCCACTATATCTAACGTCAGCCTATCCATCTCCCTTTATAAATTTTCTAATGAACCTACCCAATTAATGGATCTGACATTCCACGCTCCAGTCCTTAGAACGCCCGTTTTGCTTCTGCTGATGACGACATCCTGCTGAGTAGTCCGTGCTCGGAGATACGAATTGGGGATCATTTTATCTCCAGAATATTTTACCCAAGAGGACGCCATCATCATTTAACCATACAGTTGGGCTGCATACCCTCGGGGAAAAATTACGGCTGTAGCTTCACCTTACTTTCAGCCGTTCGCAGTACCAGGTTTGGTACCGGTTTATCTTACAATGCCAGATCAGTCAATCATCCAGACGGTTGATCTGCAACTACCGAAGAGGCTGCTCCACACGTTTGTCTGACCTCTCAACAGATACCCCTCTTTCGGTATGGCCATCTGTATAGCCGAGGCACGCAAGCCACGCCACCAGCGGAAAAAAGCCATTGTTCATTGTCCATGCAACAAACATACGAAAAGCACCATGATCTTTATGAAGTGAAGAAACAACATATGTAACGAAGATAGTGGCATTTTTTGTGCTTGTTGTTGTCAAATCTTACATACTAAGAAAAATGTAATGTTTTGTGAAAAATACGCAATAATTGTTTTTCGAAACACAGATTATAATCATATTATTTTGAATAATAATGATGTTGCAATCCAAGAAAATGAATTTAATAATCTTATAATACGTAGTGTTCATAAGGAGAGATGGATACGTCACTAACACTAAAAAGTTTTTGGTTGAAGATAATGTTTCAGGAATAGATACAGATGGAACATCAGAATCACAACAACAACAAAAAAATAAATAAATTACATGGGAAGTTAAAAACATATGAAGAAATCTTTTCGCCCGGTAGTTTCGCCAGCTCAAGGTAAAAAACACACACACTTCTCAACTCAGAATGCCGATCAAGGGCCATAAGAATTCTTTGCAGGTAAGACCAATTGTTGATGGAACGGGGGGGGGGGGGGGGGGGAACCATTCAGTAAAATCGCTAGGAAGTGTCTTCATTTCTTAAAGCAATACATCCCATTAGTAGGCAGTTTTCAGTCAAAAATAATTGTGACTTGTCCAAGAACACTAAACTCCTCCCAAACAGGCCATGAAGGCCTAAAGGTACTGACCGGCCGCTGTGTCATCCTCAGCTCATAGGCGTCACTGGATGCGGATATGGAGTGGCATGTGGTCAGCACACCGCTCTCCCGGCCGTATGCCAGTTTCAGAGACCGGAGCCGCTACTTCTCATTCAAGTAGCTCCTCAGTTCCAAGAACATTAGCAACTTAGAAATTCCAGAAGATATGAAATTTGTATCCCTGGATATAGTGAACCTTTATACGAATGTACCAGTTATAAGTGCAGTTGGGAATTGTTAAGAAAAATTTGTGAGGTCAGAGCAAGCTGTCTAATGATGACGTTCATGAATTCATTCATCTCTTGTCACTAATTCTGAAGTGCAATTACTTTAAGTTTAACGGAGGAATACATCTTCAAAACGCCATGCTTAGCATGGACAGCTCCGTTGGTTGGTTTGTGGGATGAAAGGGACCAGACTGCTACGGTCATCGGTCCAACAGCTCCGTATCCGGCTTATTAGCAGACACAATTAACTGTATTGGAAACAGGTTTTTGTTATTGAAAATTCAGGTCTAGACGCAAAGACAGTGCATTATTTTGGGTACGCTCACAACACTCTTCCTGTGGTTAATGCCACTGATGATGTAATCAGTACTATCATGGATAAGTTCAATGGACTACATCAAAAGATCAAGCTCACCTGTGAAATGGATACCAATGGTTGCATCAACTTTTAAAACTTAAATGTGGAAAACATAATTTACGACCATCCCAGTCACACAAACCAGCAAAAGGACGCCTTTTCATTTTCTTGTTAACCGGCTTCCTTAGATCCTACCTTTTCCAGCTGAACCAGAAAAGGAATTACGCACTATTCACGCAACACCAGGAAGAACAACTAGCCCCTTATTACGTAGATACAATTTACAAAAAGACTGCAAAAAGGTATCAAAACATGAAAGAACCTCTAGGTAGCATAAAATGGAAGACATAAATAGCTAACACATTTGTTTGACGTTCTATGGCACCTTTAGCATAAAAATAGCATTAGTTTTCAAAAAAACTAAACGTAAAGGTTTCCTTTTCAGCTACAACCACCTTGTACATATTTTGGCTAATGGGGTGGATATAAGAAATGTGCGCCACAAATCAGATGTGTACAGAAAGCAGTGTCCAGACTGTGATATCTGTTACGTTGGACAGACAGGTAGAAGGCTTGAGATCATGTTTGGTGAGCATGTAGCGTTGGGTAGGCGGGATATAGCTAAGAGATCATACTTCGCTGCCGACTTGGTTGAGAGTGTACACACCATTCTCTCTCTGAGTTCGGCTGTCAGATTATCGCACGCAGCTCAAAATGGCAGACTCATGGACTCCCTGGAGAAGATCTGGCTTTCACCTGCTCAGTGAGCAGCTGCTGGTGAAAAGCAGCCGATTCTGGGAACTTTTCTATGGTCTCCTGCTTAAGGGCAGGATATATCACAACCCAGGAGTAAATTAATGTCGATATGTTTGCCTTCCTTACATATGACGACACTAGGCATGGTAGTACGTGAGAACATTGTTGTGGACTGGCAAGACAGCCAATTCACAATGACGGGTAGCCGAAAGGCACGCGTTTAAGCTCACGCAGGCTGGCGTGAGGTCTGGAACAGGTAAAGTAATTAATTATACTATCAAGAAAAGTACGTAGCTGCTGGAATACTTAACTTTAATCCATAATTGGTGAACATCGCTCTGACGGTACATGCATCACAAGATAAATAGCAAATGATAATGGCACCTTGCTAGGTCGTAGCAATTGACGTAGCTGAAGGCTATGCTAACTATCGTCTCGGCTAATGAGAGCGTAATTTGTCAGTGAACCATCGCTAGCAAAGTCGGCTGTACAACTGGGGTGAGTGCTAGGAAGTCTCTCTAGACCTGACGTGTGGCGGCGCTCGGTCTGCAATCACTGACAGTGGCAACACGCGGGTCCGACGTATACTAACGGACCGCGGCCGATTTAAAGGCTACCACCTAGCAAGTGTGGTGTCTGGCGCTGACACCACAAACATAACTTCTGATTAGCAGTCTGTCATTTCGTTGGTACTATCCTATGCTACATTGGTTTTACACTGAAGAGCCAAAGAGTCTGGTACAACTACCTAATATCGTGTAGGGTCCCAACGAGCACGCAGAAGCACCGCAACTCGTCTATTGTCTGAAGTGATGCTGGAGGGAACTGACACCATGAATCCTGCATGGCTGTCCATAAATGTGTAAGAGTGCGAAGGGATGGAGATCTCTTCTTAACAGCACGTTGCAAGGCATCCCAGATACGCTCAATAATTTTCACGTCTGGGGAGCTCTAGTGGCCACCGTAAGTTTTTAATCTCAGAAGAGTGTTTCTGGAGCCACTCTGTAGTAATTCTGGACGTGTGGGGTGTGGAATTGTCCGTCGGAATGCACAATAGACACGAATGGATACAGCTGATCAGACAGGATGCTTAGTACGTGTCAACTGTCAGAGTCGTATCTAGACGTATCAGGGGTCCCATATCAGTCCAACTGCACACGCCTCCACCAGTTTAAACAGTCCCCTGCTGGCATGCAGGGTCCATAGATTCATGAGGATATCTTCATACCCGTACAAGTCCACCCGATCGATACAACTGGAAACGCTATTCGTCCGACCAGGCAACATGTTTCCAGTCATCAGCAGTCCAATGGCCGTGTTTACGGCCTCTGTAGAGGCGTAAATCTGTGTGTCGTGCAATCACCAAGATTATCCGTGGAGGCTATCGGCTCCGAAAGTCCATATCGATGATGTTTCGTTTAATGGTTCACACGTTGACACTTGTTGATGGCCCAGCATTGAAACTTGCAGCAATTTGCGGAAGGGTTGCACTTCTGTCACGTTGAAAGATTCTCTTCAGTCGTCGTTGGTCCAGTTCTTCCAGAATATTTTTCCAGCCGCAGCGATGTCGGCGATTTGATGTTTCTTAACATTCACGGTACATTCGTGAAATGGTCGTACGGGAAAATTCCCACCTCATCTCTGCCTCCGAGATACTGTGCCCCATCGCTCGTGCACCGACTATAACACCAGGTTGAAACTCACTTTAATCTTGATAACCTGCCATTGTAGCAGCAGTAACTGATCTAATAACTACGCCAGACACTTGTTGTGCTATATAGGCGTCGCCGACCGCAGCGCCGTATTCTGCTTGTTTACGTAACTCTTTATTTGAATACGCAAGCCTATGCAAGTTTCTTTGGCACTTCAGTTTACCATCAAGCGAGTAAAATATCATTTAGCTATAAGGGTCTAAGTAGAAGGCAATGTCTTATATAGTTCTTTGCAACCACAAATGAGGGAGTTATTTACACTACATGACGCAAACTGAGGCTACTGTTTTTGCTGTAAACAACCACCTCCGTTACCTTCCGCCTATACACCGGTAAAATCATACTGTGTCATGTACTGCTGATGTTCGTTGGACTATAACTCACTTATATGGCATTTTGACTGAAATAGATCAACAGTGTTGTTGCACTTTTTCCTTTATGAAAGTAATTCTGATTCTGTAATTTTCTTATATTTCAGCACTGAAGATGGATATTTATAGCTGAAATCGGGATGCACAAGAACAATTAAGAACCAGAGGGATTGCGAAAATTGCTGTATTCCTATCCATCCTTATAAGTAGAAGTTCAACTTATAAGTGCAATAATACAATTATTTGCCTATGCTGTATGTAAGTAATTGTAACTAATAAAAGTAGACTCTTAGAATTCAATAAAAAAATAATAAAGTTTTACGCAGGGACATTAAAAAAATATTGTGCAGTTGTATCAGATTCTTTTAGTATAACTTAGTACATTTTAATGTGTCAATAAATTTGAAATAAATAAATTGAACTCCAAAATATGAGTATACAGGGAGAGAACAATTTACAGTAGGGACAGAGCCTCGCATTCCCTGCATATGCATTCACGTGTGTCTTCGACACCATGCATCTTGGGGTTAAAACAGTAACAGTACCTACCATTCTCATACAGTTTAAATATTAAGAATTACACCAATCACTGCAAAAAAAAACCCTACTAAAAGTGTGACAGAACCTCAGTGCGAATAAGGAGGCTCAGAACGATAAACAACGATCAAAATAAGTCTTAGAAGCAAATGACATTGCTGAATTTCTAGAATTAACGTACAGTGACGACGATCCAACAGGTAACACAATATAATACGAATCTCACGAATGTTCACGTCCACCTTGTATAATGAAAGACTAGCATTTGTAACCCAGTGCGACACAGCTTGTCACTGTGCAGCGTTCCATCAAGCCAAACCTTGCTTATAGACAAGAGAAACAGAACAGGTTAACGTCCCGATATTACTTCCTCGATGGAGACTCCGTTGACGATTCCCAGCTTACGTGAGGCTGACACATCCAGCAAGACGTGTCCTTGCTACCCAACATGTTTCTGCCGTGTTCCCCTGCTGGCCGGCACACAGGGACAGAGACCACACGAGGAGGCAACAGCGCCGAAACGATCGCAGAGGGCTCTGTCGAGAAGCGTGGGCGGCGTCAACACCTGCTCGGCGGCGTTCACATCTGCTCGCGACCGTGACAGGGTCGAACCGTCACAGTTATATCCTCAGGCAATTCCAGTGACTCTTGCAAGGACCAGAACACAGGTAACGGCAGCGTCTAGGAAGAAAGTGACTTTGAACCAAGTGATTTTTACCCTTTGCCATAATTTCTCTTTCTTCAATGTCTGTGTTTCATATTTTGGGTAAATGGCGTCTAATCGCATTCCCATAATAAATCTCACCCCATTATTAAGGAGCATTCCCCTGCACAAGAATGACGTAATTTGGCAACGCACTACCAGGTGGGAAGTGCCAGCAGGTAGTTTCAGAAAAACGGTGAGCCGTTAAAAAGAACCAGGTGGACGTCGGCATGCGGAACACTTGATTCGAAAGGTCAAACGCCAGGGGAAAGTAAAGAAACTAGTGGAAATACAAAACCGCGAGAGTAATCTAGAACAAGTGTGTTACAGTGCGCACAGTAGTAACGTCAGAGAGCTGAAGGTTTCAGATACATAAACATAAGTGACTGAGGAATGTTCCCTCACATACGCCTCACCTGCGATTCCACAGGCTGTTGCCAACTAACGTGGCGTCCGTGGTGGGGCCGTTGAACCGAACAGCTCCGAAAGCCCTATGCTGATGCGTCACATCAGTACGATCTGAATTCACCGATGACACTAAAACATGCTACGTGCACTCTGCGGTGATTGGTAAGCACTTAATCAGTTTATATTACTTTAATGTTGTAGTTACGTAAATGACTTATATACATTTTCGCACCCCTTTCGTATCTACAACACCAACTAAGTGTGAATGAGCCGTGCTTGGCTCGCCGTCTCACCATTTGGTATTTCACACCCTGTTTTAACGTATTTCCATCTCACCACTTTGATTTAAATTACTGGAGTTACTGAGTTAGTGTTTTGCCTGACCGTCATCGGCGCTAGTAGGACGTATCGATATGTCCCCTCTGATGGGATCTTTGCTCGGCCGCTATTACTTCCCGGTTTTCATCTGTCGTGGTGTCAGTCGGAACGTGCGAGGAGGAGAGTGCACGGCGGCAGTTGGGGTCGTGAGTTGGGCCCTGGCAGTCAGTTGCAACGCGTCTGGAGCGCAGCCTGGGCCAGCCAGTCGCCGGCTCGCAGCAGCAGTGAGCCCTGCGTGGACATCGCCCGCCCAACCGTTGCAGCCACGCATCACTTGGTGGGTTGTTAGTCGGTCGGTTGGTCAGAGGACATCTCCGAAAGGAAAAAAGTGTCAGAGTGTTGAGATGTTAATAACACCTGACTCCTAGGAGGGAGAGCGTGTATGTCTTCAAGAGTAGTGGTATTGTCAGTAGTACGGTGTCGACTGAAGACGGAGGTTCCGAAGCAAGGTGCGTCAGCAACGACAAGGGAAGACGAATGAGCGGCATGGTCGCAACCACGTCCAGGAACGGTTCGCCGTGCCACCGCAAAGTGCCTTCTTCCACTGCTGGCTTAGCACAATACCACTGAGCGCCAATCGGCGATCATCGAGTAAGATGACAGCATCGTCTTCTGATATCCCAGCTGTATGATCAACGTATTACGCCGAATTATACGTGAAAGTTATTGTTAAATGGTTCAAATGGCTCTGAGCACTGTGGGACTTAACATCTATGGTCATCAGTCCCCTAGAACTTAGAACTACTTAAACCTAACTAACCTAAGGACAGCACACAACACCCAGCCATCACGAGGCAGAGAAAAACCCTGACCCCGCCGGGAATCGAACCCGGGAACCCGGGCGTGGGAAGCGAGAATGCTACCGCACGACCACGAGATGCGGGCCGGGACTTAACTGCTGTGGTCATCAGTCCCCTAGAACTTAGAACTACTTAAACCTAACTAACCTAAGGACATCACACACATCCATGCCCGAGGCAGGATTCGAACCTGCGACCGTAGCAAAAGTTATTGTTAAATGTGCGCTGAGTGAGAGATTTGTATTTTGTCTGTATGCAGTGATACGTTAACGCTCAGAGACAGTTCTAAATACTTACGGCATTCCTATAGAAACGGACGGTACAAAGTAATTCTTCTTATCTGTGCTCTAATAAAGGGAACTAATGTTCCACGTGTTGTGATATCCACTCGGTCTCTTCCTGGAGCAAACAAAAGAACACGCCGTTGTAATGACAAGAGAATTTTCGTCTGGTGCAACAAATAGTGGCGAGGCTGGTCGTTGTATAGACTTGGCTCGAATGTTTGCAAGACGTTTGTGTGCATCCGCTGGGGTTCGCGTTGTCTCTAGTTTTATTTTTTCTGTGATTTATATCAAGTGTTTAGGCATGTCTGAACCGCAGGAGGAACTGTCTGTAAGCCAAGTTGTTCGGTTTAAGGTGCAGCAGGAGGTACAGCGACTGCTGCTCAGTGTCCAGCAGGCGGCGTATTTGTACAGCACGCAGCACCGCCCCCAGTTGCCGCGCCTAAAGTTTCGCCCGTTCAGTAGTATGGAACGTCGTACTCGGTTAGGGGTCGACTACACTGCATACAACATTGCAGGGATAGTTCGCAAAGTAGTTTTCAGTCGACGTTGAGAGATGACATGTAGCGAACGTATCTTAAAATTATGCCCCGATTCTCGTCCTGAAATAATTACTTACCATGAACTGGTTCAGCTGCGGACTAAACGCTTTCACAGTCAGCTACATGTAGCAGCAGTAGGTGTAAGTTTCTGCGACTTAAGAAGCAGTTGGCACAAGCTTTCAGACAGTGTACTGCCGAACTCAGACGGATAATAACACATTGTAGACTTAAGTATTCTTTTGCAATCAGTTACAATGCTGCCATTTACGTGATGACGTCACGCAGAGTGTGTGAGACATACATATTCGTGCTGCTATCTGGAAATTGCCAGATCCTTCTCACGTCCGTCGGCCGTCGTAATTTAATATATATATTGTTATGGTTATTATTATTTTTTGATTGTTGCCGACTTACGTGGTGGGCCTTAATAAAAATTATATTCCATTTAATTTTGATTTTACGATTAACTGCTTTCCTGAAGTTCTCCTTTTTAACAATATTAATTTCAAATTATTCGTTACGTTAATGAATGTTAGACTCGCTGAATCTTAAAACATGAGCATATAAGTTGTACAATGTAATAAACTTTTCATATTAATTTCCTCGGCTAGTCAGTTCACCTTAAAGCATAAGATCTTTAGTTATTAATTACAATTGCGGCCCACACACGCGCGAGAGTATTTTTCCTACCTCCGTTAACCATTGTATTGTAGTCAGAGTCCTGGCTCAGGGTCTCGGCTATGGTACTGAAAATAAGATTCTTAAAGCTAAGTATTTTCTGCAACGTCGGGCGGCTGTGGAGAAAAATTAATATTATGTTAATAGCGGGCGAGTTTTCCGCTTCCGCTAATTTTTCATAAGTTAATATCGCCACGTAATGGCGTCGTTGGCTGCATCGGCCGCTGCGATTGTTGAACTGTAAATTACTTGAATGCAGGTTAATTCAAAGGAAGGCGGACATGAAATCGGGATCACCTCTTACAAATTAAAAGTGCACAATAATATTAAATCAGTATATTATATGCTTAACTCATACAAATATGCTTACATTTGCCAGCACTCGCAAGATGTACCTCTATACACATTCAAGACAAAAAAGGAAGTCAAGACGACTAAAAAAAATTAACAAAAGAGCGTATCTTGTCGTCTCTTCAGATCATTTTGTCATAAATTATTTCTTTGCATTTGAAACTTGGACAGAGATATTATTATTTTACGGCTACACGATAAAAACATATTATTCAATTTATAAATACTGTTTTTGAAGTCCTTTCGTAATATAGCACTGGGGACGCTATATCCTGATCTAAAATTAGCTATCCCTATTGTTCAATTTCAAACTGTTGGGAACACAGGTGAAGTTGATTTTTAGTTCCCATGTACACTATGTGATGAAAAGTATCCAGACACCTAGCTGAAAATGACTTACAAGTTCGTGGGGCCCTCCATCGGTAATGCTGGAATTCAATATGGTGTTGGCCCACCCTTAGCCTTGATGAGAGCTACCACTCTCCGAGTCATATGTTCAGTTAGGTGCGGAAGATTTCTTGAGGAATGGCAGCCCATTCTTCGCGGAGTGCTGCACTGAGGAGGGGTATCGATGGCGGTCGGTGAGACGTGGCACGAAGTTGGCTCTCCAAAACATCCCAAAGCTATTCTATAGAATTCAGATCAGGAATCTGTGCAGGGCAGTCCATTATAGGGACGTTATTGTCGTGTAATCACTCCGTGCATTATGAAAAGGTGCTCGTTCGTGTTGAAAAATGCAATCGCCAACCCCTAATTGCTCTTCAACAGTGAGCAGCAAGAAGATGATAGTGCCACGCAAAACAACAAGGGATGCCAGCCCCCTCCATGAAAAACACGACCACACCATAACACCACCGACAACGAATTTTACTGTTGGCACTACACACGCTGGCGGATGACGTTGACCAGGCATTCGCCATACCCACACCCTGCCATCGGATCGGCATATTGTGTACCGTGGTTCATCACTCCACACAACGTTTTTCTACTGTTCAATCGTCCAATGTTTACACTCCTTATACCAACGAACGCGTCGTTTGGCATTTACCGGCGTGATGTGTGGCTCATGAGCAGCCGCTCGACCATGAAATCCAAGTTTTCTCACCTCCCGCCTGTCATAGTACATGCAGTGGATACTGATGCAATTTGGAATTCCTATGTGGTAGTCTGGATAGATGTCTGGCTATTACATGTTGCGACCCTCTTCAACTATCGGCGGTCTGTGTCAGTCAACAGACGAAGTCGGTCTGTATGCTTTTGTGCTGTACGTGTCCATTCACGTTTCCACTTCACTATCACATCGGAATCAGTGGTCCTAGGGATGTTTAGGAGTGTGGAAATCTCGCGTACAGATGTATGACACAAGTGACACCCATCACCAGATCACGTTGGAAGTCCGTGAGTTCCGCGGAGCGCCCCCTACTCTCTCACGATGTCTAATGACTACCGAGGTCGCTGATATGGACTACCACTACGTGGCAGCACAATGCACCTAACACGAAAAACGGAATGTTTTTCTGGGTGTCCGGATACTTTTGATCACATGGTGTATTTCTATTGTTCAAACTGCACATGAAATTCAGCTTCAACTTAATGCTAGTGCTACAGTGAACGAAAACAACACTCAGACAAACAGTAAACGCAGAGGTAAACACTTTCAGTCCCGTTGTATACAACTTGTTGTACAGAAAACTGTGAGCAAGTCTTGTCATCACTTCATTTCGAGTCATGATTGAAAAGCTTGTCCTTGTTTCCAATATGTAAAGCAAGGTCATATTCAAGCAGTGTGTTTACAACGCAACTCAGGCTCGGGCAATGGCCGAAAGGTGTAGGCGTACGGCCAAAACAGAGCAAACGACAAGTGAATTATATGTCGGTGAGGTCTTTAAAACCAGCGCAAGCATTTACTCATCGCAGAACTTTTCTGCTGCAATCCGATGTAAAGATGTAATTGTCCTCATGCTATCCCGGTGGTGTAGGCACAATTGTGGTAAATTGTTTAGAGTATAACTTAGCAACTTCTTATCTATGGGCTGTTGATAAAATATCGATACGTATCGGCGACATTACTTTTCCAGACATTTATCGATATCGAAATGGCAATGTCGAGAGCCGATATTTATAGGAGAAGCGAAATTCACGCACTCGGGCTTCGCAGAGCGACTCTACACATGCCATTGATAAAAAAAGTCTGTCAAAAAATTTCGGCCAGCGAATACATCCGGCAGAGAAAGGACGATATAGAGTGGCAATCTGGCAACCCTGTAACCACATCTTTGGCAAACTATCTCTGTCGGTACACATTACATGTACTGTACATTTGGTGCAGTGGACAGGGTTTTGGGTAACCATGCAGGAGGTCGATGATCCTGGGTTGAAGCACATGTTTTTTATTTGGTAAATGTAGTTCAGGTGGTACACTATCTGGCATCTTAATCGTCAACAGCGATTGCACGGGGTCCTCTAGAAAACATTTGCACTTCGCATACCTCAACCGTAGAAATAGAAGTTTGGTCAGCTTTGAAAGAAACCCCTTCCACGTCGTGGGCGTGAATTTATTCGCACCACTTCATCTACTAATACATCGAAACAGTTCAAAGAAGGGCAGCACGTTTTGTACTATCGCGAAATATGGGAGAGAGTGTCAGGGGAATGATATAGGATTTGGGCTGGACATCATTAAAAGAAAGGCGTTTTTCGTTGCACCGGAATCTTCTCACGAAATTCCAATCACCAAATTTCTCCTCCCAATGCGAAAATATTTTGTTGACACCGACCTACATAGGGAGAAACGATCACCACGATAAAATAATTGAAATCAGAGCTCGTACAGAATGATATAGGTGTTCGTTCTTTCCGCACGCTATACGAGATTGGAATAATAGAGAATTCTGAAGGTGGTTCGATGAACCCTCTGCCAGGCACTTAAATGTGATTTGCAGTGTATCCATGTAGCTGTAGATGTACTAGAAGGGATACCTGTTTTCTGTTTTCTTTGCGCCCTCCTACAATAGTCTCATTATTATTCTTGCCTCGTTCAGGTCCATTACATTTCGTTAGGGCGTTACATTACCAGTAGGACTAGCAACGTGCTTTGTGAATATGTCCAAACTCGGTTACTATTTGTATGTGCTATCACAATGGTCCCACTAATGAGGCCTTTCAACATCGAGCCTGCTGTTCAATATGTATCTCAATACATTACTATTACTATTCAAAAAAATGTTCAAATGTGTGTGAAATCTTAAGGGACTTAACTGCTAATGCCATCAGTCCCTAAGCTTACACATTACTTAACCTAAATTATCCTAAGGACAAACACACACACCCATGCCCGAGGGAGGATACGAACCTCCGCCAGGACCAGCCGCACAGTCCATGACTGCAGTGCCCCAGACCGCACGGCTAATTCCGCGCGGAACTATTACTGTTATTATTATTATTTCTTTCTTGTCTCAGACGTTATGTCTGGTTAAAAATGGAAGGTGACGCGGACCTTGATCAAGCGTGACTTCCTTTTAACTGTACGGTATATGTTACATTGCATTTAGGAACTTTCGGGTAATTGAACAAGTGTCAATAATTGCAGATTTCTGTAGTTGTATATATAAGTTTGGATGTAGCTGTATTGCATTGATGTACAGGTGGATATTGTGTGGTATGACTCCTGTAGTTGATAGTATAATTGGTATAATGTCAACTTTATCCTGATGCCACATGTCCTTGACTTCCTCAGCCAGTTGGATGTAATTTTCAATTTTTTCTCCTGTTTTCTTTTGTATATTTGTTGTATTGGGTATGGATATTTCGATTAGTTGTGTTAATTTCTTCTTTTTATTGGTGAGTATGATGTCAGGTTTGTTATGTGGTGTTGTTTTATCTGTTATAATGGTTCTGTTCCAGTATAATTTGTATTCATCGTTCTCCAGTACATTTTGTGGTGCATACTTGTATGTGGGAACATGTTGTTTTATAAGTTTATGTTGTAAGGCAAGCTGTTGATGTATTATTTTTGCTACATTGTCATGTCTTCTGGGGTATTCTGTATTTCCTAGTATTGTACATCCGCTTGTGATGTGATCTACTGTTTCTATTTGTTGTTTGCAAAGTCTGCATTTATCTGTTGTGGTATTGGGATCTTTAATAATATGCTTGCTGTAATATCTGGTGTTTATTGTTTGATCCTGTATTGCAATCATGAATCCTTCCGTCTCACTGTATATATTTCCTTTTCTTAGCCATGTGTTGGATGCGTCTTGATCGATATGTGGCTGTGTTAGATGATACGGGTGCTTGCCATGTAGTGTTTTCTTTTTCCAATTTACTTTCTTCGTATCTGTTGATGTTATGTGATCTAAAGGGTTGTAGAAGTGGTTATGAAATTATTATTATTATTATTATTATTATTATTATTATTATTCTATAGTTGGGATTCTGGAAACATCACGTCTGTTGCCGTTAGGGAAACAGTGTAATTCGAAACCGAACATTTCACAATTAGCGGTGTCGGGATGAATCATGCAGAACAATATCTGTCGGTGGTGTAATGCGCACGAGGGGGAATATCACGCAGGACTGTTGGCGTGCTTATCCTGTATGTGATGCCCACCAGACAGGGATTAGGTGTAAGCTAAGTGGAGTGACGTGCCAATGACTGGCTCCAACGTACATGCATACACATACAGAATTTTCTCATCGTAAACGTCTAAACCGGTGTGGCGGACGTACGGCATACACAAACGATGAATATGTGGGTATGCTTCTGGTCCTTGGTGCATATGATAACCGGGCTCGTGTTGCCGCTTGTGAATATTCGGCTAGATATCCTCGTCGATGCCATCACTTAGCTACAGTATAGCAGGTCAGCAACTGAAAGCAGTTGATTCCATAAATTATCTGGGAGTAGGCGTTAGGAGTGATTTAAAATGGAATGATCATATAAAGTTGATCGTCGGTAAAGCAGATGCCAGACTGAGATTCATTGGAAGAATCCTAAGGAAAAGCAATCCGAAAACAAAGGAAGTAGGTTACAGTACACTTGTTCGCCCACTGCTTGAGTATTGCTCACCAGTGTGCGATCCGTACCAGATAGGGTTGATAGAAGAGATAGAGAAGATCCAACGTAGAGCAGCACGCTTCGTTACAGGATCATTTAGTAGTCGCGAAAGCGTGATAGATAAACTCCAGTGCAAGACTCTGCGGGAGAGACGCTCAATGGCCCGGTATGGGCTTTTGTTAAAGTTTCGAGAACATACCTTCACCGTGGAGTCAAGCAGTATATTGCTCCCTCCCCTACGTATATCTCGCGAAGAGAGACCATGAGGATAAAACTTCTATCCAGGAACAATACGAGACTGGAATAGAAGGGAGAACCGATACAGGTACTCAAGGTACCCTCCGCCTCACACTGTCAGGTGGCTTGCGGAGTATGGATGTAGATGTAGACGTAGATCCAGACAAAAATGTGTTTTATCGTCTGGAGCTGTGCCTTCGGGAGACAGGTTGTCTGCTTCCACCATGACGTGACAGGGGTCGCCGTTCTCCAGCTACGAGGAAGCTATTCTAGAGGTCATACACAAAGAACCTCAGTGAAGTACACGTAGTGTAATAAAGCAGCTGCGTGTCTCGCAAGGCACGGTCATTAAAGTGTTGCACGAGCGTGGGCTGCAACCCTATCATTATGCGTTCACGCAACACCTGCATCCTGCAGATCGCCGTCAGCGGATGAAATTTTGTGAATGGTTCTAACAACAACAGGAAACCCATGAGACCGTGAACACGGTAATATGGTCGAATGAAGCAGCATTCACTCTTGAGGGTGTCTTCAATATGTACAATGTCCACCATTAATATGAGGTTAACCTGCACGTTACCTGCGACCATGGATATCAAGTTTGCTTTGGTATCAATCTTTGGGCCAGAGTATTGGGCGATAGGTGTTTGGGCCCAAACATGTTGCCTGACCGGCTGACTGCACGAAGGTATCATGTATTTCTCTCAAACTATCTGCCTGATGCGTTAAAAGAAGTTCCGCTACATGTTCGGCAGAGGACCTGGTTCCAACACTCTGAAATTCATGTGCGACAGTATTTTGGGCAGAACATTTCCAGGGAAATGGCTCAGAATTGGAGGTCCTGTTGTACGGCCACCCTGTTCAGCTGATCCAAAACCCCTGGATTTCTTCTTGTGGGGACACCTGAAGGAGCACATGTACTCCGCCGACTAATGTGGAAGAATTGGTTGTGCTTCTCGTGTTATTGTGGACGTAGGTTTCATGTGAAGCGTCCAGACTGTATGATCCGGCGGGTTGGGCAACCTTTGAACCTGCGGGGAGGTCGCTTTGAGCATCTGTTGTTCTGAGGACAACGTATTCTGTTGTGAAGGTCATGTGGTCATTAATATGGACATTATTACTGTGGTGTCACCGCCAGACACCACACTTGCTAGGTGGTAGCTTAAATCGGCCGCGGTCCATTAGTACATGTCGGACCCGCGTGTCGCCACTGTCAGGATAGCAGACCGAGCGCCACCACAAGGCAGGTCTCGAGAGACTGACTAGCACTCGCCCCAGTTGTACGACGACGTTGCTAGCGACTACACTGACGAAGCCTTTCTCTCATTTGCCGAGAGACAGTTAGAATAGCCTTCAGCTAAGTCCATGGCTACGACCTAGCAAGGCGCCATTAGTTACTTCATGAATCTAAAGAGTCTCACTTGTGTCATCAAGAATGCTGTATACCAAAGGACGATATAAAAGTTAAGTGTTCTAGTAGCTACGTTCTTTTCTTTATCACATTCATCACGAATCCTGTTCCAGACTTCGCGCCAGTCGGCGTGTGTGTACGTGTGCCCTTTCGGCTACCCGTCACTGTGGACTGGCTGCCTTGTCAGTCCACTACAATTACTGTCACTGGTTGCTAATGTGTGACATCGGAGCGCTCGTATTACATGTAGTATAAATGACAGGTAGATGTGTTTATGTACTGTGCTCTCATCTTTAGTAGTTGATATTATATTTGTAGTTATTCTGTCCTATGACAGATCATTTGTTTCAACTGTCTGCAACTGTCTGTTCCTTATTTGCCTAAGCATGTACTTGTTATGTTCAGCATTACAAAATGTTGTAAATTTAGGTTACATGTGACCTAAGAAACGGTGTGTATTACAGTATGAAATGTCAGAATGAAATTAGCAAATAAAAAAAAAAAGGCCCAGCCCAGTATCGAATCCTCGACTCCTGCATACTAACTCAAAACTGTCCACTGCACCAACTGTACAGCACGACTAATATGTGCTGACAGAGGTAGTTACCATACACGTGGTTACAGTGTTGCCAGACTGCCACTCTTTAACGTCCTTTTTGGCCGAATATATTCGTCCGACGAAATTTTGTGACAGACATTTTTTTGTCGCTGGCATGTGATGAGTCACGCTGAGAAGCTCGAGAGCATGAATTTCGCTTCATCCTGTATATATAAAATATTTTTTCTCTATTTTCGTTACATAATTGTATTTTCAACCTGTAGTAGAACATAATTTTATTTTCACTGTGTGAAGGAGTCTTACTATTTTTTGAGCTTTCATCATGTCCAAGTCTTCCTGTTTCAGTATGTTAAGCAAGTACAGGTGGCAGGAAGAAGAAGTCCTATTGCACTGGGAGGTGGCGGTGTGAGTGGAATAACAAGGTATCCGATGTAAGAAATAGAACTCTAGTTGTGTTAAAAAAAATCTTTAACGCAATTAGTGTGTTAGTTCTTCACATCGGCATTCTTCAAAAACAGCTGCAGAAAATGCTGAACAAAAATCTAAATGACGAAATTGGTCTTTAAGGTGGACGGAGACGTGCGAGGGGAAATGGTAACGTAATCGGCACTCGGGGCTGCTAACAGAAACTGCAACATTTAACTTCGCCAAGCAATTTTGGTACTACAGGTGCTAGGTCACTAGCATTTGCAGAAATGAAAATACGAGGAAGTCAATACGAAGCGTTATGGACAAGTCCGATATGTGACGAAACCGAACAACGGACCCATCGGACACCTTTTATCGTGTCACTTGCATGCAGCTACCGTTGTTAGCAAAGTGGTTATCGCCAGGCTTGAAAATGTAACGTTTCCTTGACAATTCCTGCTTCAAGGGGAATAAGCAAGCTGATACCTTACTGATGTGCAAAATATCTAATAAAAAATCAATACTTACATACACAACTCTATTACCAGCAGTATATTAACAAAAGTGCAGCCGATATTCTTATAGGCTGGTAAGCCGATTTTATTTCCCTCGAAATGCCGATATATCGATACTTTCCTTCTGTATATGAAGGGATTGCAATGATTTTTTAAAATATCGGTGTATCGGATTCCCGATAATTTTAAAAATATCGTCTGTCCTAGTACATACATGTCTATAGAGACGTTCTTGGTTGAAGTGATTTCACGCCGCTTTTACATGTTCACTGTATGTTTAGTGTCAGAGTTCTCTTCAAAATGGTTCAAATGGCTCTGAGCACTATGGGACTTGACTTCTGAGATCATCAGTCCCGTAGAACTTAGAACTACTTAAACCTAACTAACCTAAGGACATCACACACATCCATGCCCAAGGCAGGATTCGAACCTGCGACCGTAGCGGTCGCGCTGTTCCAGAATGTAGCTCCTAGAACGGCTCGGCCACGCTGGCCGGCAGAGTTCTCTTTAGTAACCCCACAGTGACATCATAATATGTCTGCCAATGTTTTAAACTCACTGTTAAGCAAGGATAAGAATCCTTATAGCGAAACGCAAAAATAGCATATTGTCGTACTGTGCTAAGTGTTAAACATTAAACTATTGGGATATCAGCGTCTTTGTTTAAATAGTGCACTGTGGTAATTCTCAAATATTTGTAGTCTTGTACTGACATTGTGGCTGACGATCTTGAAAAGAAGAAGTTGGAATACTGCGAGCAAATTGCTCTGAAACTGTAACAAATAGTCCAAAAACTGCAATACGAGACAGTCATACGTTGGACGGTTTGTAAACAATACCAATGAGAACAATATTCTGGTGCAAATGACAAAAGCGGAATAGCAAATATCACACATCAGCTACAGTATCGATGTGTCAGTTTTGGGTTATAAATTACATTGATTATATTTACAGTTCCATCCAATCTGTGTAGTGGAGTTGAGGAGATGAGGCGATCATTTTTGGCCTCATTAACGAAGGTAATTAGTATTAGACTTGCATTAACATGAATGGTGGCTATTTTGGGACATAAAATACGCTCATTAAGATTAGATTAGAAGCTTCTGGTCCTAAATTAGGCGTGTGTAAAGATAATTGAAAACACATGTTGTCACACGGTTTATGTTGTTGTTGTGGTCTTCAGTCCTGAGACTGGTTTGATGCAGCTCTCCATGCTAATCTATCCTGTGCAAGCTTCTTCATCTCCCAGTACCTACTGCAACCTACATCCTTCTGAATCTGCTTAGTGTATTGATCTCTTGGTCTCCCTCTACGATTTTTACCCTCCACGCTGCCCTCCAATGCTAAATTTGTGATCCCTAGATGCCTCAAAACATGTCCTACCAACCGATCCCTTCTTCTAGTCAAGTTGTGCCACAAACTTCTCTTCTCTCCAATCCTATTCAATACCTCCTCATTAGTTACGTGATCTACCCACCTTATCTTCAGCATTCTTCTGTAGCACCACATTTCGAAAGCTTCTATTCTATTCTTGTCCAAACTAGTTATCGTCCATGTCTCACTTCCATACATGGCTACACTCCATACAAATACTTTCAGAAACGACTTCCTGACACCTAAATCTATACTCGATGTTAACAAATTTCTCTTCTTCAGAAACGCTTTCCTTGCCATTGCCAGTCTACATTTTATATCCTCTCTACTTCGACCATCATCGGTTATTTTACTCCCTAAATAGCAAAACTCCTTTACTACTTTAAGTGTCTCATTTCCTAATCTAATTCCCTCAGCATCACCCGACTTAATTTGACTACATTCCATTATCCTCGTTTTGCTTTTGTTGATGTTCATCTTATATCCTCCTTTCAAGACACTGTCCATTCTGTTCAACTGCTCTTCCAAGTCCTTTGCTGTCTCTGACAGAATTACAATGTCATCGGCGAACCTCAAAGTTTTTACTTCTTCTCCATGAATTTTAATACCTACTCCGAATTTTTCTTTTGTTTCCTTTACTGCTTGCTCAATATACAGATTGAATAACATCGGGGAGAGGCTACAACCCTGTCTCACTCCTTTCCCAACCACTGCTTCCCTTTCATGCCCCTCGACTCTTATAACTGCCATCTGGTTTCTGTACAAATTGTAAATAGCCTTTCGCTCCCTGTATTTTACCCCTGCCACCTTCAGAATTTGAAAGAGAGTATTCCAGTCAACATTGTCAAAAGCTTTCTCTAAGTCTACAAATGCTAGAAACGTAGGTTTGCCTTTTCTTAATCTTTCTTCCAAGATAAGTCGTAAGGTCAGTATTGCCTCACGTGTTCCAACATTCCTACGGAATCCAAACTGATCTTCCCCGAGGTCAGCTTCTACCAGTTTTTCCATTCGTCTGTAAAGAATTGGCGTTAGTATTTTGCAGCTGTGACTTATGAAACTGATAGTTCGGTAATTTTCACATCTGTCAACACCTGCTTTCTTTGGGATTGGAATTATTATATTCTTCTTGAAGTCTGAGGGTATTTCGCCTGTCTCATACATCGTGCTCACCAGATGGTAGAGTTTTGTCATGACTGGCTCTCCCGAGGCCATCAGTAGTTCTAGTGGAATGTTGTCTACTCCCGGGGCCTTGTTTCGACTCAGGTCTTTCAGTGCTCTGTCAAACTCTTCACGCAGTATCTTATCTCCCATTTCGTCTTCATCTACATCCTCTTCCATTTCCATAATATTGTCCTCAAGTACATCTCCCTTGTATAAACCCTCTATATACTCCTTCCACCTTTCTACCTTCCCTTCTTTGCTTAGAACTGGGTTTCCATCTGAGCTCTTGATATTCATACAAGTGGTTCTCTTCTCTCCAAAGGTCTCTTTAATTTTCCTGTAGGCAGTATCTATCTTACCCCTAGTGAGACAAGCCTCTACATCCTTACATTTGTCCTCTAGCCATCCCTGCTTAGCCATTTTGCACTTTCTGTCGATCTCATTTTTGAGACGTTTGTATTCCTTTTTGCCTGCTTCATTTACTGCATTTTTATATTTTCTCCTTTCATCAATTAAATTCAATATTTCTTCTGTTACCCAAGGATTTCTATTAGCCCTCGTCTTTTTACCTACTTGATCGTCTGCTGCCTTCACCACTTCATCCCTCAGAGCTACCCATTCTTCTTCTACTGTATTTCTTTCCCCCATTCCTGTCAATTGTTCCCTTATGCTCTCCCTGAAACTCTCTACAACCTCTGGTTCTTTCAGTTTACCCAGGTCCCATCTCCTTAAATTCCCACCTTTTTGCAGTTTCTTCAGTTTCAATCTGCAGTTCATAACCAATAGATTGTGGTCAGAATCCACATCTGCCCCAGGAAATGTCTTACAATTTAAAACCTGGTTCCTAAATCTCTGTCTTACCATTATATAATCTATCTGAAACCTGTCAGTATCTCCTGGCTTCTTCCATGTATACAGCCTCCTTTCATGATTCTTGAACCAAGTGTTAGCTATGATTAAGTTATGCTCTGTGCAAAATTCTACAAGGCGGCTTCCTCTTTCATTCCTTCCCCCCAATCCATATTCACCTACTATGTTTCCTTCTCTCCCTTTTCCTACTGACGAATTCCAGTCACCCATGACTATTAAATTTTCGTCTCCCTTCACTACCTGAATAATTTCTTTTATCTCGTCATACATTTCATCTATTTCTTCATCATCTGCAGAGCTAGTTGGCATATAAACTTGTACTACTGTAGTAGGCATGGGCTTTGTGTCTATCTTGGCCACAATAATGCGTTCACTATGCTGTTTGTAGTAGCTAACCCGCACTCCTATTTTTTTATTCATTATTAAACCTACTCCTGCATTACCCCTATTTGATTTTGTATTTATAACCCTGTAATCACCTGACCAAAAGTCTTGTTCCTCCTGCCACCGAACTTCACTAATTCCCACTATATCTAACTTTAACCTATCCATTTCCCTTTTTAAATTTTCTAACCTACCTGCCCGATTAAGTGATCTGACATTCCACGCTCCGATCCGTAGAACGCCAGTTTTATTTCTCCTGATAACGACGTCCTCTTGAGTAGTCCCCGCCCGGAGATCCGAATGGGGGACTATTTTACCTCCGGAATATTTTACCCAAGAGGACGCCATCATCATTTAATCATACAGTAGAGCTGCATGTCCTCGGGAAAAATTACGGCTGTAGTTTCCCCTTGCTTTCAGCCGTTCGCAGTACCAGCACAGCAAGGCCGTTTTGGTTAATGTTACAAGGCCAGATCAGTCAATCATCCAGACTGTTGCCCCTGCAACTACTGAAAAGGCTGCTGCCCCTCTTCAGGAACCACATGTTTGTCTGGCCTCTCAACAGATACCCCTCCGTTGTGGTTGCACCTACGGTACGGCCATCTGTATCGCTGAGGCACGCAAGCCTCCCCACCAACGGCAAGGTCCATGGTTCATATAGTGCGGATATAAATTACACTGGTTCATTTACATAAGGACGGAAGACCTACTGGCGGATTGTTTACATTGCGAGGACCATGGGCCAGTTGATCCAAAATTCTCACTGTCCTCCTGCTTAAGTGGTTGTGGAACAGTGCCGACTGAAATTAGTGTAAGGTTACTAGCTGCTATCCGTCTCTATTTTGAAACTAAATAACTTCACCGCATGAATCCCCCTGACGGCAAGTAAGCGAGATCTGATTAAATACTAGCCGCAGGCTCCCATCGACATACGATTTAATTCCCTTGCCTAGTGTACCATACAATTTGAATATCCTTTATATTTCGAAGTCGGAATATGGAAGTAACTTTTCAGGCAACTAATAATAAACGACGGGGCGAGTTGCTATGTGGTTACTACTCTTAACTTTTCTTTTGTGTATTTTAGTGGAACAGTGATGCACCAAGTTTAACAACATCCAAAGTTCTTAAAAAAGGGTGTTGTGACAAGTCTCTTGTTAACATTTGTAGAGGTGTTTCACGAGAATGTGGGAATTTTGATGATTAGATATCACGCCGGCCGCGGTGGTCTCGCGGTTCTAGGCGCGCAGTCCGGAACCGCGCGACTGCTACGGTCGCAGGTTCGAATCCTGCCTCGGGCATGGAAGTGTGTGATGTCCTTAGGTTGATTAGGTTTAAGTAGTTCTAAGTTCTAGGGGACTGATGACCACAGCTGTTAAGTCCCATAGTGCTCAGAGCCATTTGAACCATTTGATTAGATATCACACTTTTACTGTTTAAGAGTACCGAAGCAGGTGCAACTTTATATTTAACACAGCTACCACCTCTTTTTCTCACATTTTTCACTCATAGCCATTAAGTGCTCCTGGTAACTACTATTCGGTACTCGCATAGGGATCGATTTCAATTCGAATCCCACCTGGCCAGATATATTTAGTTTTCTGTGGTGTCCCTGAATCACTTCTTTCAAAATGGCACCGCAGATTGCTGCCCAATCCCTATACTCGTCAACGAGACAAAAGTGAAATTTACTTAGTCGGTCGCCACGCTAGGTACCCGTGCGGTCTTAGGCGCCTGCCACGGTTCGCGCGGCTCCCCCCGTCGGAGGTTCGAGTCCTCCCTTGGGCATGGGTGTGTGTGTTGTCCTTAGTGTAAGTTAGTTTAAGTTAGATTAAGTAGTGCGTAAGCCTGGGGGCCGAGGACCTGTGCTGTTTAGTCCCATATAACTTACTACAAATTAAAAAAAAAAAAAAAAAACTTTCTATAACTTAATCAGTAGGTTAAAGAGAAAAGTTCATGTTCCACTTTCAAACATTAATACATGAATGGTGTACGAATAACGTGACATACTTGTGTAACTGGGACTTTCCACAGTTCTTACAAGCAATGTCACAGTATAGCGATCATTAATCCTCACTTCATACGTTCACTGATACATAGGCTTCTATCATTTTCGTCATGGCTACATATATATCGTTTTACGGTTCTGACGTACAATCGTAACGTTAATATTTAGTTCATAGTATTCTTCTCTTCGTCTTGTACGCTACTGTCGGGGATTATGCCAGGCAGAAAAGTTATGCAACGAAGAAGCGGAGAGTGCTCATGAAATACTTGCTTTATGACATTCCATCTTTGAGGATACATTAATTTGAAGGGTCCTTGCTCCTCGTGGATCCATGGCGCAAACCACAGAAATCTCGACGAGCCTTCGTGCTGGTGCTTATGAAATTAAATTCCTTTCGGTGCCACTCATGCAAGAAAATTGTTCTGGGCGCCCAGCTGAAACTCGGAGGAGAAAGCACTAAATGCGTCAGCCGTCAGCTGCAGTACGTGCGCAGTGCTTGCGTCTGCGTTTAGTGAGCGTAATACGAAATTTTGTGCAATCTCCATGCTTGATGCAGCTTCAGGAACGACATAAATGATACATATTGCCTAATTTCGTCACAAAATTGGAGTCACATCTGCTTGATAACAATATCTTAGCGTATTCAGTTAGTCGGCAACCAGTGAGTAATCATTATAATTATCATTATGATTCCATGACACATTCTAGCTACGGCAGAAATCCACCAGCGCCAATCTATATTTAATATTAACTACAAGTGGAAAGAAATGCCTGTAGCAGGTACAATGGCTGTACGAATGTGGTATAAAATTTCTGTACGGATTTTATGTTGAACATTTGGTCGGTCTTGCGACAAAAGAAACTCTCAGTAAGACGAGCGAAGCCTGCTTGTGCTGTTCCAGAACGGCGCACAGCTGTTTTCCGTAGAGTGTGATACATAGCGGTGGTCGGTTCCCTATGCGTAATGATGTAAGTTAATTAAATACGTAATAAGTGGATCAGTTGTTCCCCTTAGTGTGCGTGTGTGTATGTGTGTGTTTGTGTTTGTGTGTGTGTGTGTGTGTGTGTGTGTGTGTGTGTGGACAATTACAAACAAGATATTACAGTTGTTTCAGAAGCCTTTAATAACTGCATGGAACTGCATGGAATCTTCGGGTTGCTGAGTTGTGCTCAAGTCAAAAGATATAGATGGTCTTGTTATGGTATGCCGAACCGTACTTCCCCCAACTGGTCGTCACAACGTTTGCGATCAGCAGTCTTGCTACTTGCCTTTAACATTACATACTACAACCTGACAATCTATGACTTGACTTCACCACAACTCGGCAACCCGAAGATGGTCAAAGATGCGAAACCGCTCGTAACACAATAAATGTGCAAAAATACTGCCGAGGTGATTTTCAGTAATCAATAACAACCACACATAGGTATTCTTACGCCAGAACTGCTGCTAAAGCCGAAATCATCGCCTGTTTGATTCTGTATACAACTAAACTTGATTCTGTGCTCTCTAAACAAATAAGACACAAAACTGCCGTCGATCATCTCCAACATTTTGTTTTCACTATTATAAAGTTACTTATCTAGCTTCGTAACTGCAATGATAGTGTGACTATGAAATAATGCAGACCACTCCTGTGTCTGTAACTATCATTAATGTGTTCCTCGACGCTAGTTTTTAATAACGGAGCAGCAGTACAAGCTGCATAAAACTTTTTCGATGCGACTGATTTAGATCAATACGTAGTCAACATCATGCTTAGACAATATCATATTATCTACATCTACATCTACATCTATACTCCGGAAGCCATCAACGGTGTGTGGCGGAGGGCACTTTACGTGCCACTGTCATTACCTCCCTTTCCTGTTCCAGTCGCTTATGGTTCACGGGAAGAACGACTGTCTGAAAGCCTCCGTGCGCGCTCTAATCTCTCTAATTTTACATTCGTGATCTCCTCGGGAGGTATAAGCAGGGGGAAGCAATATATTCGATGCCTCATCCAGAAACGCACCCTCTCGAAACCTGGACAACAAGCTACACCGCGATGCAGAGCGCCCCTCTTGCAGAGTCTGCCACTTGAGTTTGCTAAACATCTCCGTAACGCTATCACGGTTACCAAATAACCCTGTGACGAAACGCGCCGCTCTTCTTTGGATCTTCTCTATCTCCTCTGTCAACCTGACCTGGTACGGATCACACACTGATAAGAAATACTCAGGTATAGGTCGAACGAGTGTTTTGTAAGCCGCCTCCTTTTTTGATCGACTACATTTTCTAAGGACTCTCCCAATGAACCTCAACCTGGCACCCGCCTTACCAACAATTAATTTTATATGATCATTTCACTTCAAATCATTCCGTACGCATACTCCCAGATATTTTACGGAAGTAACTGCTACCAGTGTTTTTTCCGCTATCAAATAATCATACAATAAAGGATCCTTCTTTCTGTGTATTCGCAATGCATTACATTTGTCTATGTTAAGGGTCAGTTGCCACTCCCTGCACCAAGTGCCTATCCGCTGCAGATCTTCCTGCATTTCGCTGCAATTTTCTAATGCTCCAAGTTCTCTGTATACTACAGCATCATCCGCGAAAAGCCGAATGGAACGTCCGACACTATCTACTAGGTCATATATAGTGAAAAGCAATGATCCCATAACACTCTCTGTGGCACGCCAGAGGTTACTTTAACGTCTGTAGACGTCTCTCCATTGAGAACAACATGCTGTGTTCTGTTTGCTAAGAACTCTTCAATCTAGTCACACAGCTGGTCTCATATTCCGTAGGCTCTTACTTTGTTTATCAAGCGACAGTGCGGAACTGTCAAGGAAAATGGCCTCTACCTCGGAGCCTGTATCTGATATTTTCTGGGTCTCATGAACAAATAAAGCGAGTTGAGTCTCACGACATCGCTGTTTCCGGAATCCATGTTGCTTCCTACAGAGTAGATTCTGGGTTTCCAGAAATGACATGATACACAAGCTAAAAACATGTTCTAAAATTCTACAACAGATCGATGTGAGAGATATAGGCCTATAGTTTTTCGCATCTGCTCGGCGACCATTCTTGAAAACTGGGACTACCTGTGCTCTTTTCCAATCACTTGGAACCTTCCGATCCTCTAGAGACTTGCAGTACGCAGCTGTTAGAAGGGGGGCAAGTTCTTTCGCGTAATCTGTGTAGAATCGAATTGGTATCCCGTCAGATCCAGTGGACTTTCCTGTATTGAATGATTTCAGTTGTTTTTCTATTCCTTGGACACTTATTTCGATGTCAGCCGCTTTTTCGTTCGTGCGAGGATTTAGAGAAGGAACTGCAGAGCGGTCTTCCTCTGTGAAACAGCTTTGGAAAAAGGTGTTTAGTATTTCAGCTTTACGCGTGTCATCCTCTGTTTCAATGTCATCATCATCCCAGAGTGTCTGGATGTGTTTCGACCCACTTACTGATTTAACGCAAGACCAGAACTTCCTAGTATTTTCTGTCAAGTCGGTACATAGAATTTTGCTTTCGAATTCAATGAACGCTTCACGCATAGCCCTCCTTACGCTATCTTTGACATCGTTTAGCTTCTGTTTGTCTGAGAGGTTTTGGCTGCGTTTAAACTTTGAGTGAAGCTCTCTTTGCTTTATCAGTAGTTTCCTAACTTTGTTGTTGAACCACGGTTGGTTTTTCCCGTTCCTCACAGTTTTACTCTGCACGTACCTGTCTAAAACGCATTTTACGATTGCCTTGAACTTTTTCCATAAACACTCAACATTGTCAGTGTCGGAACAGAAATTTTCGTTTTGATCTGTCAGGTAGGCTGAAAACTGCCTCCTATTACTGTTGCTAAACAGATAAACCTTCCTCCCTTTTTTTATATTCCTGTTTACTTCCATATTCAGTGATGTTGCAACGGCCTTATGATCACTGATTCCTTGGTCTGCGCTTACAGTGTCGAAAAGTTCGGGTCTGTTTGTTATCAGTAGGTCCAAGATGTTATCTCCACGAGTCGGTTCTTTGTTTACTTGCTCGAGGTAATTTTCGAATACTGCGCTCGTCACTCGATGCTCTGTCCCTACCACCCGTCCTAAACATCTGAGTGTCCCAGTCTATATCTGGTAATGTTCCAGTCTATACCTTAACACGGGCAATTGCAATGCATTGCGAATACATAGAAAGAAGGATCCTTTATTGTATGCTTATCTGATAGCGGAACAAACACTGGTAGCAGTTACTTTTGTAAAATATCTGGGAATATGCGTACGGAACGATCTGAAGTGGAATGATCATATAAAATCCTATATATCTTCAAATGTATTTGAGTTACACATGAAATTAGAAATTATTTATATGTTCCATGCAGTGAGGTATTAAATTCTTCTGAAACAACTGTAATATCTTGTTTGTAATTGTTCATACACACACACACACACACACACACACACACACACACACACACACAAACGTACACACACATGCACACTAAAGGGAACAACTGATCCTTTTATTACGTATTTAATTAATTTACATCACGACGCACAAGGGGACCGACTACCACTACTTACCACACTCTACTGGAACAGAACAAACAGGCTTCGCTCGCCTTGCTGACAGTTTCTTTTGTCGCAAAAGCGACCAAATGTTTGACATAAAATCCGTATAGAAATTTTATACCACATTCGTACAGCCATTGTACCTGCTACAGGCATTTCTTTCCACTTGCAGTTAATCTTAAATATAGATTGGCGCTGATGAATTTCTGCTGTAGCTAGAATGTTTCATCGAATAATAATGATAATTATAATGACTATTCATTGGTTACCGACTAACTGAATATGCTAAGCTATTTTTATGAAACAGATATGACTCCAATTTTGTGATGGAACGTCGCGAGGGTCATTCTCTCTTCACCGTGCCGTCGTTCTCCGTACGTAATACTGCCCATCTACGCACCGTCTGTCGGACTGAGCATGCTGGTGCCTCAGCCTTCCTTGCAGTCCATCCAACAACCGGACTTCCCAATGGGCCGGCTCGGTAGCTCCGCGTCATGTTGTAACTTCTTCCACCTTAAAATGAATGTGATCAGCACCGTTGGAGTAATCGCAGAACAGTCCAGCTTGTAACGTTCCCTGGCAGCACACACACTATTAATAAACTGAAATGACATTTAATTGTACTATGTACCACGCTGTGAAGCAATTCGTATGTACTGTAATTGTTTAACAAAAAATATTATTTAATTTTGTATAATGGACGTTGGTTATTATTGTAATATTTTCTGTAATAATATTATCGATGTATTTATGATTGTAATATTTCTATACTGATAATGTAATTACGAAATATCATAGTATCTGCGATGAAAAAATGTAAAATATAGCCACAGAGGAAAATAATGTTGTAAGATTACAAAGAGATATTCATAATCAGCAATAGTATAAATAGCACTACATAATGTGGATTCTTTGTCGTCTCCCTCGAGAGCTGAGAGAGAGATGAACCTGTGACGTAGCATTATATGAATGAGTAGACCTCTTTTGTCTGTATCTATCTTTAGCCGCCATTAGAGGAGAAATTATAAAGGTGTGTAATTTTAATTATTGTTATGGTTTAAAAACATTACAATTTATCAAAGTTGTGTATTACTAATGTAAATTAGCTTGCCCATGTCATCTATAATATTTCTTTAAAGAATTTTCAGCAGTTTTAGCGATTATCGTTGGTGTTGCTGGGCTGTGCCGCGACCGAACGATTTGCAGCGGCGGCACATTTAAAAAATTGTTCCGCCATAAAATTAACCAAACCCGTAAATCGGGAGCAGGTAAAATTAGCAGTGAATTACGAAATATTTTTCTTTTACAGCGATCCTGAGACTGACTGAATTTATTACTGGTTTCACATTTGTGCATTCATAGGCGGATAATTAACGTTGAAGTTGTTAATCTGTTGGTTCTTTCAATTTCTAAAGCAAATAACTTAAACGTATAGTGAAGTGTGTTTTGTCAATGATAATTAAACGTTCAGGTCGGCTTGGCAATATTTAACCATTTTATGCTAACAGAGACAGTCTTGTGTTCCATAGCTAACGCCGGGAAAGAATTCAGTAAATATTTAAAAACTCACTGCATCTAGAAAATATGTGCCAAGGCCGAAATACGTAAAAAATTTAATTTAAATAATTATCAAAGTCATAAATGTTATTAATCAGTTAGTTTGAATTTATCAGCATGAGAGGGTTGCTAAAGTTCACGTAATTTTAAATGTGCTTAATTCTGTCTAAATGAATTTTTATTACCACACGTAAAAAAGGGGTTCTGCAACAAAGTTCGTACTGAAAGAATAAATAACAAAAATATTTAAAGCCATTTCTTCCCCATTATCATTCATTTAACATTATATATATATATATATATATATATATATATATATATATATATATATATATATATATATATATATATATATATATATATATATATATATATTCATCAAATGCTGCCACTTCCGTCTTCTGGATCTTCTCTTTACCGCCCAATACTGTCCCATATATTTCACTAAACGGTTCAACCGCTAAGTAATCTGGTGGTTCACTCTAAAAGCAACCCAATAATAATGGCAAAATAGATATGTTACACACAAACAGCCGCACATGGGGATTGCGTTCTTCTACGATCCTTCGCGAAAGATAAAAACACTATCTTTCCCAATCTTATTTTGCTCTACCGAGCCTAAAAAAATTTACCCCTTCTATACAGATCTTAGAACAACATGCATTCGGTCAAATCTGTTTCTGTCTCCCATCTTTCACTCGCAGTCTCTATGGTTTGATTAAACTCCCGCTTCTTCTAAAATACGTAGAACTTCCGGTAATTACTAAATCTTTTACTCATTCCCAGATATTCCTCGCTGTCACCGGTATACCAGTACCACATACACCATTTCCTATCTCAACTGTCCCAAGAGTAACTTAATTTCAATAGAAATGTTGCCAATAAAAAAATTTTTATTTCCATATAGTCGTTATTTGCCTCATTTCTGCCATTCATTTAGTTTCAAATGATACTAGGCTGAAGAGCTGCAATGACGACACCTGTGGACCGCCACCACCCACACAATAGGAGGAATGAAGTTATGAATAAAGGAAGAATTCTCAGTTACTGTTTCAGCGGCCCGAAATGCAGACTTGGTGTGTCGTGGCAGACCAGCGGTTATACTGTACTTGTTATTAGAAAATGAACTGCAGTGGTTAACAAGCAATGAACTGTAATAAAGAGACGCTGTACACGAGGTTAAGAAGATATAGTTTCCATCATTGTAAGGTGTATTTTGTTACTACAATGTCCGTATTGCCGCTCATAAAATTCACTGCGCTCTCTTGTTCTGTAAGAGACAGAATCTGTTTTCATAACCGTATCTGTAAATGAAATATTAGACCCATCATATTTATTGCCACCTACATTTCATTTTTACCGCAAATTTACATTTTCACATTCATTTTTACAGTGCCTTTTCGTCAATAATCTTCGTATGTCCAGAGCTACATTTTGAGGTTGTATAGTAGGCAAAATTTATTGAAAATCATATTCATTCCGCATTCCAGACTTTTGTACTTCAAACATATCAAATCTGTTATGTAAAGTTTGGTATTTAGTTGATTTGCTTTCGGTCCGTTTACCAGATTTTCGTTCAGTGTATGTTCTCTCACTTTGCCACAGTATTTTCTGTTCGCAATGGTGTTTCCTCTTTCATGGATTTATGTTTAGATAAACAGCTTTCTACATCTAGATACATACTCCACAAGCCACCGTACGGTGGGCGGCAGATGGTACTTCGTAGCAGTACTAATCATTTCTCTTCCTGTTCCACTGGCAAATAGAGTGAAGGGAAAAGCGACTATCTGTGTACCACCGTACGAGCCCTAATTTCGCTTATCTTCTCTTCCCGAGCCCTGACTGGAAATGTCTGCCGGCAGTAGGATCGCCTGCAATTAGTTTCAAATGCCGGTTCTCAGAGTTTTCTCAATAGCGTTCCTCCAAGAGGACGTCGCCTTTCCTCCAGGGATTCCTACCTGAGTTCCCCGACCATTCCCGTAACAAAAGAGATGTTCAAATGTGTGTGAAATCTTACGGGACTTAACTGCTAAGGTCATCAGTCCCTAAGCTTACACACTACTTAACATAAATTATCCTAAGGGCAAACACAGACACCCATGCCCGAGGAAAGACTCGAACCTCCGCCGGGACCAGCCGCACAGTCCATGACTGCAGCGCCCGAGACCGCTCGGCTAATCCCGCGGGGCATTCCCGTAACAGTCGCATGGTGGTTGAACCTATCGCTACCAAATCTAGGGAGTCCGCATCTGAATTGCTTCGAGGTTTTCCTTTAATTCGACCTGGTACAGATATGAAACACTCGAGCGTTACTCAAGAATAAGTTGCACCAGCGTCCAGTATGCGGTCTCTTTTACGTATGTGCCACTATTCCTTGAATGTCTCCCAGTATACCAAAGAGGTTCACTAGCATTCTCCACAGCAGTACTTGTTCTATTCCCTATCGCTCTGCAACGTTACGCCTAGATATTGAATCGACCGGAAAATGTTAAGTAGCACTCTACTAATGCTGTATTCAGCATTACAGGATTGATTTTCCTATTCATCTACAATAACTTGTAAGTAGGCTGTTTAGGTTTTTATATTGGTAACGCCACGTAGCGCTCTGTATGAAAATCACTGGCTGTGCTGTGTGCAGTCTGTGGCTGGTTTGCTTTGTTGTTGGCTATTGTAGTTTTGGGCTGTTGGCTGATAACAGCACGTAGCGTTGCGCAGTTGGAGGTGAGCCGCCAGCAGTGGTGGATGTGGGGAAGTGAGATGGCGGATTTTGGAGAATGGATAATCTGGAGGTGTGTCCATCAGAAGCAGTACATTTGTAAGAATGGATGTCATGAACTGCTATTGATATATATTCACTATTAAAGTAAATACATTGTTTGTTCTCTATTAAAATCTTTCATTTGCTAACTATGCCTATGAGTAGTTAGTGCCTTCCGTAGTCTGAATCTTTTATTTAGCTGGAAGTAGTGGCGCTCGCTGTATTGCAGTAGTTCGAGTAACGGAGATTTTTGTGAGGTAAGTGATTTGTGAAAGGTATAGTTTAATGTTAGTCAGGGCCATTCTTTTGTATGGATTATTGAAAGTCAGATTGTGTTGCACTAAAAAATATTATATGTCAGTTTAAGCACAGTCATGTATAATTTTTCAAAGGGAACGTTTCATATGTCGACCCTTAGCCGAGGATACCTCACTGGAATCTTCTGATTTTTTTCTTGTAGTTTGTGTAATTAGTGTAGCTATTGTTTATTGCTAGCGCGTAATTGTAGAGAGAATCTTCTTTGTAGTTGCAGTCTAAATGTCAAAAAGTCTGTAATGGCGTAAAAACACAAATTTGTGAGCATTTTCAACCTATTTTTTCGCGGCATGAAAATGCATTACAGAATCACGAAGCTGCCATAAAAGAACTGCAAACTATTGTTCATGAAAATCATGAGACCTTGCAAGCTAAAATTGACTCAGTTGCATCTACCGATTCGGTTATGCAACTTTCAAAAACTCAGGAAAACGTAAAGGACACAGTAGATACTCTGAAAATTAGTTCATAAAGACGCATGGAGAACATTAGCTCATTATCAGAGAAAGTAGTCCAGCTTTCGGATCAGCTAAATAATTTATGTACGAAGGTAGATGATAATCTGCATGACACAAAACCGGTAGGTAGTCTTCAATGACACAGACGAGTGCGAACAAATTAGGAAATTCAAACAAAATCAGAATCAAATTGATACGGAACACCAAAGAGAAATCCGGGAAGTACAAGATCAGCTGACACAGGTAATACAAGAATTACGTATTTTAGAGGACACTCGCGCTCCAATACGGGAAGAGGGACATAGAAATACGGAACAGTCACTAAATAATAACACGTGGTACTTCGGAAATTATGCAAGAAATTGGCAAGGTACACCGAATTTTGATGGTGGTGGTTGTTTAGTGTTTAACGTCCCGTCGACAACGAGGTCATTAGAGACGGAGCGCAAGCTCGGGTTAGGGAAGGATTGGGAAGGAAATCGGCCGTGCCCTTTCAAAGGAACTATCCCGGCATTTGCCTTGCATTTAGGGAAATCACAGAAAACCTTAATCAGGATGGCTGGAGACGGGATTGAACCGTCGTCCTCCCGAAAGCGAGTCCAGTGTGCTAACCGAATTTTGAGATGGAACCGCCGAAACGACGTAACAATGACCGACATGCGACTCGCCGACATGATGATTTTGACTATAAGCTGTTTATTACTACACGTAAATTCAAAACATTTAAGAATTCCGGCAACGACATTCATCCACAAGCGTGGCTTCATCAATTCTCTCATTGGTTTCCTCCCAACTCGTCATTAGAGCACAGGTTAGAATTCATGTCTGGCTATTTAGAGAATGAACCAGCTGTAAGAATGCGATCGGTCATTCACGATTGCCACAGTGAAGGAGAATTTTATCATGCCTTCCTCTCAGCATATTGGTCTCAAGCTACACAAGACCAAGTAAAACATAGCATCATGATGTTGAAATATTCGAACAATAAGAATTTTCCAGTCTTGTGAAATATTTTGAAGACATGTTGCACAAGAATCAGTACCTGTCAAACCTTTACAGCCCCCCAGAACTCATCCGCATTTGCTTAATCAAATTGCCTGAACATTTGCGACATATTATTTTAGCAGGACATTGCAAAGACGACATCCGTCACAATTCCGCGATGACAGAAATAATAAATGGACACGACAACGCTATTCTTACAACGTAAATCGTGACCAAAACAGACTCCACCCGTATGACAACCGCTGGCAGAGTAATAGTTACAGAGAAAGATCGCATTTCCATTGTAATGAATGTGACAGAGACAATCAGAGAAACAGACAATATGGGAACCAAAATAATTATTATCAAGGGAGACAGAATAACTTTAGACGCAACGGTCCAGTGCGCAGTTACGATTCAGGGAGAAATTCTCCACCAAGTGACCGACAAGAAAGAAACTATGGAATCTACCGACATGAGGACAGACGATATAATCATAACGACAGCCCTGAATTTGATCAGAACTGGCGGGATTCAAACAGGGCTGGACCCTCTCGGCAAGTTGAATTTGTAGAAGTTAGGTCTCCTAATCGCAATAACGACGCACGTCAACAAAGAGATAGCAGACAATGACTCGCACCACAGGCAGCCACGTGCGCCCGCTGGCTCAGAGAAAAATAACATAGACGCCAACCTTGAGAAAAAATTGAGCATTCTTTACCGATGTACCATATACCACATGATAATTCCGTTGAAGCTGGATCTCTGCATAGTAGGAAGAGTAAAGGCTTGCACCGCATTTCACATGTAAAACCGTTTATTGAAAGATAATCTGCTTTTTAATTTTGTCTTTGCCATAAAACTTTTCACTTCACATTTCTAATTTGCTTTGTCAGACTTAGCAACTGTTACCTTGCAACAATGTTTGAAGCTAAATATCCAGTCAAGAACCAAGAGAACTTATTTAAACAGAAATTACGAATGCATTGTTATAGCGAACAGATGACACAGTCTTGTTGTTTGTACATTCTTGCTTGTTAGTTGCATGATTACGTAACGACTATCAGGCTTACATACTTAGAACATATACTGGCAATGAGATTTTAATGCAACATTTTGGTTTACTTGAAAATATACTCTTAATTTGAAGTACATTTGGTGAAATTAAATATGACTTAGCATTTGGTTTCTTTGATAGCTACACGATTATATGACGACGCTACTAACATGTGGCACAATTTACATTGTTGCTTTTGCGGTGTATCTGTTTTATATCTGCACAGTTTTTCGTTATTATTCTGGAAAGCAAAACATGTTTTAGTAGTAACTTTTGTGGTATAGCTACAATGAGACAGCCTTTTCTGTAGCACAACAATACGTTACAGCACAGTACTTTCTTCATCACGGCAATAAGCGTAATAACTAAGATATCTATACGCAAAGCATTTCACTTTTGTTTATCATGAGGTAAGTACATTGACTTCTGCAGAAGTTAGCTTTCGGAGGACGATAACTACGACACTTCCACAGAGATTATCTTACAACAAGACGCACAGTTTAGCGCTACAGTACACGTATTTGAGTGATTAATTTTGTACTTAAAAGATTTATTTTTAAAGATATTTGAAGTACAATGATACAAAGGTTTTCCATAATACATTTCATTCCATTGCTGTAATCTGTAACACCTGAGGGTATAATTACATTAATCCTCAGGGGGTACACACCTACATTGTGTACTATGTGATTGGCAAATACAGGGAGCCCTAGCTAATATGGTATTTGCTTATACAACTTTACACATCGGTACCATATTTCTCTAACACAGAATTACACAGCAATCTGATTATTTAACAGAGAAACAAATTTTTTTTTACTACGTCAGTGACAGATATTTACGCAATTACACAGTTGGATAACTTCACACTTATGAAATTGTATTTCGTCTGTACTTTGTGAACTGTTCTTATTTTTTTGGAACCATTGTGATACTATGAGAGCTCTGAATGATGTATTTGGCATGGGATCTTGATTTTAAAGTATGCTTGAGGTAGATGACACTATTGAAATGAGCAGAGAATTTTTTTTAGGTTTTGAAATTATTGGAGGAAGCTACGACGATTTTGAGAATTGACTGAGATGTTATGATATTATTACGACAACCATATGTATTATGCTGTTGAGGTTTGTTTATGATCAATAAGATGATGCTACCGTATATGAGGAATTTGATTATGCTACGTATTTCTTATAATGAAATATTGAAGAAGTGTCAACGAGTATGTATATGTACAATAAGGTAAGGAATAATGAGTAGTGGTTAGGGACTCTGATTTGTGGAAAAGGATGTTGGAAACCAAGAATTGTACTTTAGAATTATGAAATGTGTGTACATGTGTGAATGTATCACAATGCCACTGAAAATTTTTTGGACACTGTTGTATTTATAGAATTTTGTTTCTACACATTTGTAACGCAAATTCTCGACCTGTGAAATTTTTTATATGAGACTGTCACTGTAGCGCAAACTGCTGTCGTAAATATTTCGGTAGGAAAGTTAAGTGACCTTCACGTAATGCGTGGTGGGCACCCAGGTGCGCGATAGTCACCTGGGAAAAAGCCATTAGTGTGTGCCTTTCAGAGGCACAGGTGGAGAAAAAAAGAGACCATTAACCTCGCTATTGACATTCCTTTGTAGAAGCATCGCAAATATGACACGCTCATTACTTCAAACCATATGATTACTCGTACTTTGTGCTACTTACTGAAATGCTTATGAATTGATGGGAAATATTCGTACATCTGCACACCTGATTATGACAAGTGTCTTTCTACGATTATTGAGAGAATTTCTACTAACTTATGAAATGCCTCATGACTACTGAATGATTATTTTATGCTTTACTTTGTACATAGTTGCTTATTTTATTTGATATCTGTTTTCCAGGTGTGTGGCATCATTGCTTTTATGAAATAAAATAAAATGCATTTGCTAATGTGAACACTTTCTGTCAACAGATCTGTTAGATAATAATTTTATGATCCACATTCTTCAAAAAAAAAAAAAATAGAGCACTTGGAACGGAAAGAACGGTAAGAAGGGACTAATAACAGTAACGGCATACATAATTTACTTTTCAAGTACTTGGTAATTTTTATGGTACAATAAGTTGTGGTGCACCACTTTAATTACATAGACATTAAGGTGTGAATAGACATTTCCCTTACTGCATTGTTGTCTTTAGTGTACTATTTTTTCTGCTTGAGCTTTGTCATGTTCTTTGTCATGTTTAGGTATAAGTTATTGCATTTGCTGCTGCTGTGTGCCAGGCATAGTGCTACTAAATTTCACTTTGTATTACTCTGTTAAGCCAGTTTTACTACTGATTTATTTTTCTTGTTGCTGCGCATTGGCTCATATTAGTTGTAATGTTGCATTTTCTCTGCTAATTTATATTTATTGCTGCTTGCTTTGCCAATTTGAATTTTTGTCATTGCTGTTTGTGTTAATTGTTTTGTGCTGCTGCATTGCCTCATCCCTTAGTTTAGCATCTGAGCTCAGTAAATTTAAGTTAGCTTAAGAGGGGGTAGAGGATATACGAGAATGAGTTGTGATGAATTGGAAGAAATGCATTGAGAAGCCATAAGAAAATGGTGTGGCCAAAAAAGTATTTTGAAAGAGGATATGAACAAAAAAAGTAGGGTTTAGGGGCAACAGGTTTAGATAGGACTTTTTGGAAATAAATGATGAGGTAAGATAATGGAAAATAAATAATGAGGTAAGAAATATGTGAACATATAAATATAGAAAGTATGCTTGGATAGGTTTTTTTTTGGTGGAAACAAATGTTGAAATAAGAGAAAAAATCTATGGAATGAGGATTTGGGTTGGACTGCAGTACCAAATATTACACTGAAAACAAACCCTACCCTTTCCTCTTGTGTTATTCTGCTATGTGTTTGTGTACGCTTGTGTATTTGTGTTTTTCCTGTCTTTATGTGTTTAGCTGATGAGAGTTACGTTGTAGAATTCTTCTAATACTATGTTATTTAATTTGTAAAGATGTTTAGACATTATTTATCTGTTCTGTTTTGTTGCTCATATGTGAAGTTGATGTTTCAAAACTTATTCTGATCTTTATGTATGTAGTTATGTCATAATTTTTGTAACACTGATGTGCATGTTTATTTCTATTCTATTGTAAAGCCCCTATTCCTACAAAAGTTATCTGTATTGTTATGTTCTTTAATGATGTATTTTGTACCTTTGTAATTGTATTCTTATGTTGCAAATTTATAATTGTATAGACACCAGTTCTTCCAATTAAGTATCATTTCACTGCACATGTTTCTGTTGGTCATAATATGTGCACAGTATGTGAGCAGTTGGGACTGTTAGTGTTTGGACGTGTGTTAATAATTCAGCAAGTGACTGGTTAACGGCATTGCTGGTTCTAAGGACAATTAGAAAAAAAAACTTTGTGAGTGCACAAATGGTGGTTTATGGACTTGCTATATTCTCTGCAACACTCTTCGATGGTGATTGTGCACCTGCACAGTCGCAATGGATCGCTGCTAGCTATCTATACAAGGACTACAGTGGGTCTGCATCTTTGATGGCCCGCGAATACCATTATTTCTACAAGGACTACTGTGGGTCTGCACCTCTCGTGGCCCACCAATACCGTAATCTCTACCAGGACTACAGTGGGTCTACTCTGTGACGACCTACTGACCAATATTCTTCAAAACTTCGACTGATTCTGTGGTGGGTTTGCTCTGTTGTGACCCATTACCTGTCTGCATGTCAAGAGTCAGCACTGTCTTTCCGTTGGCAGGACAACACTACTTCTTCAAGTCTGCATGGAAATCCACTAATTCCATGTGCATTTTCTTTCACTGCTCTGACTTTGAGAAAAACACTGAAATTTTACTGTGAGAACGATCAGGACTGTCTTTATGGACTGTGAGAAAATTTTAGCTTTTGACCAACATTGTATCAATAAGTGTGTACATTTGATATCATTGTTATTGTAATTATGATTATGAAAAATTTTTTCAAATCTGTCTTGGCCACTGCCCAAAACAATTTGTAAATTTTTTTGTTGGGAGCATGGGGGCTATGTATGTAGGCTGTTTAGGTTTTTATATTGGTAACGCCACGTAGCGCTCTGTATGAAAATCACTGGCTGTGCTGTGTGCAGTCTGTGGCTGGTTTGCTTTGTTGTTGGCTATTGTAGTTTTGGGCTGTTGGCTGATAACAGCGCGTAGCGTTGCACAGTTGGAGGTGAGCCGCCAGCAGTGGTGGATGTGGGGAAGTGAGACGGCGGATTTTGGAGAATGGATAATCTGGAGGTGTGTCCATCAGAAACAGTACATTTGTAAGAATGGATGTCATGAACTGCTATATATATATATATATATATATATATATATATATATATATATATATATATATATATATATATATATATATATATATTCACTATTAAGGTAAATACATTGTTTGTTCTCTATTATCTTTCATTTGCTAACTATGCCTATCAGTAGTTAGTGCCTTCCGTAGTCTGAATCTTTTATTTAGCTGGCAGTAGTGGCGCTCGCTGTATTGCAGTAGTTCGGGTAACGAAGATTTCTGTGAGGTAAGTGATTTGTGAAAGGTATAGTTTAATGTTAGTCAGGGCCATTCTTTTGTAGGGATTATTGAAAGTCAGATTGCGTTGCGCTAAAAAATATTGTATGTCAGTTTAAGCACAGTCATGTGCAATTGTTCAAAGGTTCAAAGGGGACGTTTCAAACTTACATTTTTCTACATTTAGAGTTACCTGCCGTTAATCGCAGCAACCAGAAATTTTGTCTAAGTAATCTTGTATCCTCCTAGAGTCGCTCAACTTCGACATCTCTCCGTACGCGACAGCATCATCAGCAAGCAACAGCAGACTGCTGCCCTCCCTGTCCGTCAGATCACTTACGTAAACAGAGAAGAATAGCGGCCGCATTACATGTCCCTGAGACACTACCGATGTCCCCCCCCCCCCACCCACCCACCCCCCGCCACCACCAAGGAAAAGTTGCCGCACTGTGGTCTATTACTTAAGAAGTCTTCGAGCCACGTGTGTGTGAACCTAATCCGAGTGCTTGTGCTTTAATTAACAGGCTGCAGTTGGGCTCCGTGACAAACGATTTTCAATAATCTAAGGAAATGGAATGTGCCTATTTGTCCATCAATAGCACGCACGCTATAGAGTGAAAAGAAGGGCAAGCTGAGTTTTGCCAAAGCGATGCTTTCTAAAATTGTGATGATTTTTGGAGACGAGATTTTCCTTCTCAAGGACGTTCAATGTATTCGAGCTGAGAATTAGTTCAATAATTCTGCAGCAGACTGATGTTAAGGATATCAGTCTGTAATTTTGATGGTCAGCTTTTTCACTCTTACAATACATGGGAATTAGCTGAACTTTATCCGAGTGGCTTGGGGTTTTGCGCTTGGTAAAAGATTCGCCATAAATGCAAGATAAGTAAGGGAACGATACTGTAGAGTAGTCTTTATAAAACCGAGCGTGGATTCCATCAGGATCTGGTGACGTGTTTCCTTTAAACTCTTTCGGTCGTTTCTCTACGCCAGTGATGCCTATTACTACGTCCTCTACACAGGAGTCTGTACAGGGGTCGAACTACGCTATCTCTGTACTATCCTCCTGTGTGAACGGTTTCGCAAACGCGAAATTTAAATTTTCAGCTTTCCATTTGCTGTCTTGTATTGCCACACCAGACTGGTTAACGAGCGATTGGATAGGAGCCATTGACCGGCATAGCGATCTTAACGTGTGACGGTTGTAAGCCGGCAGGAGTGGCCTAGCGGTTCTAGTCGCTGCAATCTGGAACCGCGCGACCGCTACGGTCGCAGGTTCGAATCGTGCCATGGGCATGGATGTGTATGATGTCCTTAAGTTGGTTATGTTTAAGTAGTTCTAAGTTCTAGGGAACTGATGACCTCAGAAGTTAAATCCCATCGTTCTCAGAGCCATTTGAACCATTTGGTCGGTTGTAACTGTTGTGCGCTTGATCCACGCATATTTTTACGGACGCAAATATCTCTCCTAAACTTTTCCTGTCGTCATTTGAGCGTTCTTTTTCGAACCGAGAGTGCAAAAGTCTTTTCTTCCTCAGCATTCTCCGAAAGTTGTGATTAAACTACGCTAGGTCTTTTCCGTTGTGAACTGTAACCAATAAGAGGAAGAAATAGGGCAATATTGTTTGGTATCTTAACGCTTTATTCTAACTTTCTTTGGTGTTATTTACTTTTAGTTGTAATTGGTGTTTTATTCCACTTACCGTTTCTTGTATTGCTTGTTTATGTTTCATATTTAGCGGAGGTGCAGAAGAAAACTTAAGCACAAGCTTACTGTTTAACGGCATATAGCATGTAGCATAATAGGGAAGCAATAGAACGTTGAACGATTGTCCATCTGCGCCAAAATCTTTTCGATAGTGAAACTACCATTCTAGTGTCTTTTAGATACCGCAACTCAGTAACGCAATATCTCTCTACATAACATTTCGAGTCCCCCCGCGGGCATGGGAGTGTGTGTTTGTCCTTAGGATAATTTAGGTTAAGTACTGTGTCAGCTTAGGGACTGATGACCTTAGCAGTTAGTCCCATAAGATTTCACACACATTTGAACATTTTTGAACATAAGATTTCGAATTATTTACATAAATGTTTCTTCCCTTAGTAGTCCATGACGTCCCCAATAAAATGCGCAATGCTCTTTTGATGTAAATTAAAGTCAATAGCACTTACTAACAATACCGGGTTATCGATAACATCTTTCGTGACTGAAATAAATTTGGAAATTGCAGTTATGTTTCTTTGTGTTGTAATTGTGTTTAATGCGGTTTAGGTATGCTGATATTGGACAGTGGACAGAAGATGGAGAGTGGTCGTCATATGCGCCGTTTGATGCAAGCGGATGAAGTTTGGGTCATGGGGTATTTTAGTGACAGCGGCAGAATCTTAACGACAATGGTGTAAGTGTTTTTTTCGAGAGCGGTGCAAGACGTATCGACCACGGCAGAAATACTGCACAGCAAAGCGGTATTGCCAGGCACCAATGAGGTGCTAGGAAGAAGTTGTGTCTCCCGTTGTTCTGAAGCGTCACCGCCGCGCCTCTGACCTGGAATACCGTCACCCGAAGCCAGATGGGCAGTTCTGTTCAAGGTTGGATACTGTTCACTTCCAGGAAGTTCCTGTCTGGACAACGTCGTACTGCCTACCGACCGTGAAACAGCCCGTGTCAACTTGTCAGGGTGTGAAGAGATTTTCTTTTCCTGTGAACTGTGCCTATGCGCCAATGCTATCAAGCTGTGTCAGCAAGTGTCTATGAACTTGTGTTTTCTAGAGGCTGTAGTGGAGACACAGTACAGCTATTCTGAACGTGTATCGATTCACCACTCAGTAACTGTGGCTCCTCCAGTGTGTTCTGAACCGCAAGTCCACGTGTGCAGTTTTATAGCAGTACTTTCTTTGAATATTCGAGTATAATTCATTGTAGCCTACGCACCAAGTAAGATTGTTGCTTTGTCCTCGTCAAAAGTGACCTGCTGATAATGGGACCCCTGGCCACTAGAGATGGGGGATCCGCTCTTGAACTAATTCATAGAGTTGAATCTTTCAAAGGAGTGAACAATCAGTGATTCAGAAAAAAAGAACGGTAGCTCCAAACGTTTCCCACAGCAGAGAGAAAGAGAGAGAGAGAGAGAGAGAGAGAGAGAGACGGAGCATATCAGCAGCGCCTCTGCTGGTCAGAGCACAGTGCACGCCACACAACACAGCCAGCGCCGGCCTCCGCCCTGCTTCTACCTTGGCTGCCTGCATTGTGCAGTGCCCCATTGGATTTTGTGTTTCACATATGCCGTGCCGTCTCTGTGCGTCGTCTGCCGTGTGCAGTGTCTGGCGCAGCTTAACTTCGCATCGCACTCTGTCGGCGATCGTTTCAGTCGCACGTCCTGCCCTCTGGGCAGTTGATGCGAGCAACAGGACAGAGAGCCACCTAGCGGATAACATAGGAACTACTTGCAAAAACCTGCTCGCAAGGGAACCGACGATTTGTCTCTGAGCGGGTGAGTTCACCGCTCCCCCCACCCTTGGAACTCGCCCGCTCAACGCTCACCCCACCGTCTCGACTCTAGCCAGAGCGTTGAGCAAAGCGACTCAGGTGTCACTCTGGTCTCTGCGGTCTCAGCTCATGCAGTAATACAGCTCACGGCTCGACCTGCTCGACTCAGCGCCTCTGCATCGGAGTTCGTCCCCACTGGATATTGTTCTTCGTAGTAATACCGCTATGTATATTACATTATTATGTTATGTATACATCAATCGTTTTTATTTTATTTTTATTTGTTTAAACTGATTAGATTAGGTTCCTGATGACTCCTCTTACCATAGGATTTTTATTATGGGCACTCGAATTTACGCTTTAGTTACGAGCGAACCGATAAACGTATCGCAAAATGTGATACACCAATATTTTCCTTGTTTTATTCTGCGTAAGGCTATATGCAGCACTTTCGTTTTACAGTCAAATTTATATTTTTTTTCTTATTCTGGTACGGATTTTGCGATTTTAGGCGTCTTCGGAAGGAAACGTTCACTTTAAAAATATATGGCTTGCGATGTATTTGTATGAGGTTAATGAAATTTTAATACATTATAGCCAAATATATTGTTAATGTAAATCTCAAGTTACAACATTTTCCGATCACCCAAAAAACCACGATAGTGCAAAATAAATCAATAATGAAAAACTTTGTCATATCGTGGAAATTTCAATAAACAATACAAAATTCTTACTCATTATCTGTGTTACTTCAAAATAGGATCAAATAAGATCAAAATACAGGTATAGTACTGGAATAAACCAAGTTTAAAGGGCAATGTGCCTTCCATTTATTTTCTATTGTAAATGAGTGGTGAGTCATGAAAAAGAGCTAATTCATTTCAGGGAGTGAACAGTTCTGATCCAATCTCTGAAAAGAACAGTTTTGCCCATCTCTACTGGCCACTCGCTGCGTGCAGCCAACAGGGGCCGTGGGAGAGCGGTTACGTGACGACAACTGGTCGCTTTTAGGGGTACGCCAGCCCCAGCTGGCTGGGACGGAGTCGCTTCCTCTCTCCTTTACGGATTTTAGCTCCACACCCACTAACACCGTCTACAAAGCATCACCTCTCGGCACCGTAGTGACAGTCTGGCGCCTTACAAACCGATCTGGGAGCGCCCCACTACAATCCATATATCGAAAAACACCCTTTTCTTCGCAAACATCATTACGATTTAACGCCCCCTTAAAGATGTATTTACTTTGGCTGCCCTGACAATGCTCGTCTGAACATTGCATTGTTACTCCCACAAGGAGACGACGCCTACTTGTCATCGCCGAATTCGTATAAATTCATGGTACATGTAGGGCATCTACTTCTACATCCACATGGTTACTCTGCAATTCACACTTAAGTGCCTGGCAGAGCGTTCATCAACCGTTTTCATACTCCTTCTCTACCATTCCACTCTCGAATGGCGCGTGGGAAAAAGGAACACCTAAATCTTTCCGTTCGAGCTCCGATTTCTGTTATTTTATTATGATGATCATTTCTCCCTACGTAGCTGTATGTCAACAAAATGTTTTCGCATTCGGAAGAGAAAGTTGGTAATTAAAATTTCGTAAATAGATCTCGCCACAAAGAAGACCGCCTTTGTTTCAGTGACTGCCACCACAAGTTGCAAATCATGGGAATTGACACAGAATTCATCAACTGACCACGGCATAACAGCCCGGATAAGTATAATGGACATGAATCATATCAGTGACTCTCTCACCCCTATAGAGCGATAACACGATACTGGCTGTTCTTCTTTGCACTTTTTCCATGTCCTCCGTCAATCCCACCTGGTAAGGATCCCACACCGCGCAGCGATATTCGAGGATGGACAAGTGAATTGTAGGCTGTCTCTTTAGTGGGTTTGTCGCATCTTCTAAGTGCTCTGCCAACAAAGTGCAGTCTTTGTTTCGCCTTCTTCACAGTATTATCTATGTGCTCTTTCCAATTTAAGTTACTCGTAATTTCTAGGTATTTAGTCGAATTGATAGCCCTTAGATTTGTGCAATTTATCGTATACCTAAAATTTATCGGATTTCTTTTAGTACCCATGTGGATGACCTCGCACTTTTCTTTCTTTACTAACAATTGCCACTTTTCGCACCATACAGAAATTCTCTCTAGATAAATTTGTAATTGGAATTGATCGTCTGATGATTTTAATAGACGGTAAATTACAGCATCATCTGCAAGCAAGGGGGCTGCTCAGAATATCACCTAGATCATTTATATATGTCAGGAACAACAGAGGGCCTATGACACTACCTTGCGGAATGCCAGATATCACTTCTGTTCTACTCGATGATTTACCGTCTATCTCTACGAACTGTGACCTCTCTAAGAGGAAATCACGAATCCAGCCACACAACTGAAACGATACTCCATATGCACGCAATTTGATTAATAGTCGCTTGTGAGGAACGGTATCAAAAGCCTTCTGGAAATCTGGGAATATGGAATCGATCTGAGATCCCTTGTCGACAGCACTCATACTTCAGGGAATAAAGAGCTGGCTGCGTTGCACAAGAACGATATTTTCTAAATCCGTGTTGGTTATGTATCAATAAGTCATTTTCTTCAAGGTGATTCGTATTGTTCGAGTACGGTATATCCTCCAAAATCCTACTGCAAATGGAGGTCAGTGATATGGGTCTGTAATTCAACGGGTTACTCCTATTTCCTTCCTTGCATATTTAGGAAGACCTTTCGTCAAGCGAGCGGTTGTATATGATTGCTAAGAAAGGTGCTATTGTGTCAGCATACTCTAAAAGGAATCTGATTGGTATACCATCTGGACATGCCTTTTTTAGGTGATTTTAGCTGTTTCGCAACTCTTTTATGTCACTCATGCTAACAGCTGTTCTGGTTTCGAGTTCTGGAATATTTACTTCGTCTTCTTTCGTGAAAGAATTACGAACAACTGTATTTAGTAACACCGCTTTAGTGGCACCATCATCGGAAACATTTCCATCGCTATCGGACAGTGACGGTAATGAGTGCTTTTTGCCACTGGTGTACTTTACATACGACCAGAATCTCTTCGGGTTTTCTACCATATTTTGAGACAATGTTTCATTGCGGAAACTATTAAAAGCATCTCGCACTGATGTCCGCACTAAATTTCGAACTTCCGTGAAACTTAGCCAGTCTTGGGGATTTTGCGTTCTTCTGAATTTGGCATGCTTTTTTCGTTGCTTGTGCAACAGTGTTCTGACGTGTTTTGTTTACCATGCTGTATCAGTCCCGTCTCTTATTAACTTATGCGGTATGGATCTATTTATTGCTGTCGATGCTGTAGATATGAATTTGAGCCATATCTGGTCTAGACTTACATAATTAGCTTGGAAGGATTGGAGACTCTGTCTTAGGAAGGCATCAAGCGAATTTTTTTTATCTACTCTTTTACACAGATATATTTTGCGTTTATTTTTAGTGGTTTTGGTTGATATCGTCTTGAGTCTCGCTACAATGACCTTGCTTGCGTTCACTAATCCCTGTATCTGTCATGTCGCTCTCTATTAGATCAGGATTATTAATGGCTAAGAGGTCAAGTGTGTCTTCGCAACCATTTACAATTCGTGTGGGATCATGAAGTAATTGTTCAAAGTAATTCACAGAGAAAGCAATTAGTACAACTTCGGAAGATATTTCCTGTCTACGACCGGCTTTGAACATGTATTTTCGCCAACAAATCGAGGGTAGATTGAAGTCTCCACCAATTGTAACTGTATGAGTGGGGTACTTATTTGTAATGAGATTCAAGTTTTCTTTAGTACCATGATGAGACATGAAAGTGCCCCAAGCCGGAACTTCAGATCGCCAAGCGTTTAGGAAATAAAGGGAATTATGGTACGGATCTATCAGTATGTGTACCTTATCAATTGTCACTGTGACAATGTGTTTAGTAAGTACTGTTTGGCTCAGCGGTAAGAGAACGAATTCTAATTGAAAGGGTCACGGGTTCGAGTCCAACCAACAATAAATGTTTTTGTGCTCGTTCTTCAAAACCCGGCAAACTGATAACAGACCTATACAAAAAATATTTAACTGATGTGATGAGGCCCTACGTGCAAGAGAATAAATGTCTTATGTCTACTGACTCGTGAGAAGGACAAACAAATCCACAAATATACGACGAACTGTTCCAAGATGAAGACGGATTGCCAGCGTGCAGTATCGAAGTATTGCCCCCCAAATGTACGCCGCTAGTGCAACCCTGAGACGTATATTTTTATCGTCAGATAAAAAGCTAATAAAAATGTCAAAACTGCACTTTCCTCATCGAGAAAATAGAAGAAATCACTTCCCGAGAAGCTTTCATTGAACAACATTCCCTTATACATCACCAGCTATCCTCGCACGTATTCAGCGACATGCTGCATTACGTGTGGTTCGATGCTGGACTATGCGATGAAAGGAGCTGTTTCCAGAATGTCAATCAAGTTTGTTGTTCTGTGAAGACATTAAACAAACCATGTTGTAATGTTGTTGCATTAATTTGTTATGAAAGCGGTGCTGATAGACAATAAAAGCGGGTTAAAAGCTGTGAGCTATCTGAGGAAGTTAACCCTACATTACTGGGCAACTGTTTCACCGGGTATCCAGTCTAGCTTACCAAATTCCCAACCAGACTAACATTAATTATAATCTTTTAGTACTCATCTTACGATAACCGGTGATATATATATATATATATATATATATATATATATATATATATATATATATACTCCTGGAAATGGAAAAAAGAACACATTGACACCGGTGTGTCAGACCCACCATACTTGCTCCGGACACTGCGAGAGGGCTGTACAAGCAATGATCACACGCACGGCACAGCGGACACACCAGGAAACGCGGTGTTGGCCGTCGAATGGCGCTAGCTGCGCAGCATTTGTGCACCGCCGCCGTCAGTGTCAGCCAGTTTGCCGTGGCATACGGAGCTCCATCGCAGTCTTTAACACTGGTAGCATGCCGCGACAGCGTGGACGTGAACCGTATGTGCAGTTGACGGACATTGAGCGAGGGCGTATAGTGGGCATGCGAGAGGCCGGGTGGACGTACCGCCGAATTGCTCAACACGTGGGGCGTGAGGTCTCCACAGTACATCGATGTTGTCGCCAGTGGTCGGTGGAAGGTGCACGTGCCCGTCGACCTGGGACCGGACCGCAGCGACGCACGGATGCACGCCAAGACCGTAGGATCCTACGCAGTGCCGTAGGGGACCGCACCGCCACTTCCCAGCAAATTAGGGACACTGTTGCTCCTGGGGTATCGGCGAGGACCATTCGCAACCGTCTCCATGAAGCTGGGCTACGGTCCCGCACACCGTTAGGCCGTCTTCCGCTCACGCCCCAACATCGTGCAGCCCGCCTCCAGTGGTGTCGCGACAGGCGTGAATGGAGGGACGAATGGAGACGTGTCGTCTTCAGCGATCAGAGTCGCTTCTGCCTTGGTGCCAATGATGGTCGTATGCGTGTTTGGCGCCGTGCAGGTGAGCGCCACAATCAGGACTGCATACGACCGAGGTACACAGGGCCAACACCCGGCATCATGGTGTGGGGAGCGATCTCCTACACTGGCCGTACACCACTGGTGATCGTCGAGGGGACACTGAATAGTGCACGGTACATCCAAACCGTCATCGAACCCATCGTTCTACCATTCCTAGACCGGCAAGGGAACTTGCTGTTCCAACAGGACAATGCACGTCCGCATGTATCCCGTGCCACCCAACGTGCTCTAGAAGGTGTAAGTCAACTACCCTGGCCAGCAAGATCTCCGGATCTGTCCCCCATTGAGCATGTTTGGGACTGGATGAAGCGTCGTCTCACGCGGTCTGCACGTCCAGCACGAACGCTGGTCCAACTGAGGCGCCAGGTGGAAATGGCATGGCAAGCCGTTCCACAGGACTACATCCAGCATCTCTACGATCGTCTCCATGGGAGAATAGCAGCCTGCATTGCTGCGAAAAGTGGATATACATTGTACTGGTGCCGACATTATGCATGCTCTGTTGCCTGTGTCTATGTGCCTGTGGTTCTGTCAGTGTGATCATGTGATGTATCTGACCCCAGGAATGTGCCAATAAAGTTTCCCCTTCCTGGGACAATGAATTCACGGTGTTCTTATTTCAATTTCCAGGAGTATATATATATATATATATATATATATATATATATATATATATATATATAATGTCAATTTAAATAAAAAGAAGTAAATCAGTTTATATTTGCACATTTATTTTAACATTGATCATTGTTTCGTTAAAATTTCAGCATATCAAACTTGATTCATAACTAAACTGGTGCCTTATTTAGGATTGTGAATATGTGAGTTTGTAATCTTACGGAACACATAAAATAGGGAGCCAAGATTGGGAGACTACATACAACACTGCATTCATAAAGTAACACACGAAGAACGTTGAAACATATCCAAGAGGAAATTAACCACAACCAACCGATTCAATTTTCAGCCAAAGAAATTACGTTCGTAGCGCAATCCTGTCCGTCATGAAATTACCACACACTGGTATACTAAATTCATACTAACTCTCTGTGAAATCTTCCCGAAAAGAATAGCTGAGGGCAACTTTGATGCTTACACCACATGCTTCACGTGGTCAACTTGGTTTACACAAAGAGTGTAACTCCACAATAATTTTGATAATTAAAATAAATTACATCGAAACACAATTTACAAAAGAAAAACTTCGAACTGGTTACTATCGTCTTACTATTAACCTGATGGGTCAAACAATTGTATAAGCACGTGGTACTGGTCTCACAAAGTACACCCCACGTGGGTTGAACATAAAGAAAAGTTGCTATATTGAAAAATATTGTCAAGACGAGACGTTATAATCTCACGCACATTCGCATTTAAGATTGATGATCTTAGTTAGAGTTACTGATCAACACGTGGTTCCACTTTACTCACAAAGTGGTGACAAAGCAACTACCGGAAGATATTCTGAACTTCACACTCGAATTACACTGCGTTGCAATTTAAGATAACATTGGGTATTTTAGAGCTAAACCTGAAATAAAGGTGATTAAATGTTCAGTTAGGCTGAACTTAAGAAATCCATTGCACTACGGACTTAGCAGACAAGCGATTAGCTGGAGATCTTCCCACTTCAGACGCTCGCCGCGGACAGACTGACCTGGGCTCCTACCGAGCGTGCTTCACAAACTCAAACGGAAGTGACCAGAGAGGCAGCTCCCTATACCAACATGACAAGGGACGGACAAGACCATACTAAGAATAGAAACCTCTTTGCATCTAGAAAGTGTAGCTACCTGTTCTCTAGCAGACGGGCTTGTCTGCTACCATCAAGCATGCAACTAGAAATACATTTGCTCATTCATCCTCTCACACAGAAGGGAAGGGGGATGATAGTATCTTATCATATACAGTATATAAAAGAAAGCGGTTGTAGGTTCCTCACGAGGGAGGAGGTAGGCACTGCGTTTATCCCATATACAGGCGCACTCTCGGGGAAGATCCCCGCATTTTGAAGAAACACCGGGTCGGAACGGTGTTTTGTCCTCCGAATAAAACTCGTCCACTGGTGGGGAGCGCCAAAGATGACCTCGGTTTGAGGAAGGCCGGCGTGTACCAGATTCCGTGTCAATGTGGCAAGTCGTATATTGGTCAGACGATGCGTACCGTCGAGGATCGATGCCGTGAACACCAGAGGCACACTCGACTGATGTATCCGAGCAAGTCGGCGGTCGCTGAACATTGTTTGTCGGAAAATCACGCCATGGAGTATGAACACACGAGGATTCTGGTACAGACGTCGAGATACTGGGACAGCGTTGTTAGAGAGGCCATCGAAATTCGCACCAATGACGACCTCATAAATCGTGACTGTGGCTATAATCTTAGCAAGGCTTGGGAACCAGCGATTGGGCTAATCAAGAGTAAATCGAGCAAATGTATAGTTGTGACGACCACGGCGGACAGAGCCATCACACCGACGTCATCTCAGACGCCGTCGCAACCTGTTCCACCGCGCGACCGCGGCGCGGCGCGCGGACGGCGGAGTGAGCGCGCCGCGGGCGGAGGGTATTTAAATCGGCCGCCGCCGCGACCGAACCCAGTTCCCCCTGAGCAGCCATAGTGTACGGATCTCCGTGCCGGCACGTTCACAGGAGCTCAGTCCGTCAGTTCACCTGATGATGGCGACATGTATGATCGCCGAAATATTGTGCCCGTTGGACACTGTAGACCGGCAGTACACCCGTGGATATTTTGTAGTAGTGTGATAGATCGTTCTTGTTTATGTGTAAAAGTAACACGTTTCACTTCTCAGTCTCCTCCCAGATAGTCAGAAACACCACAGTAAATTTAGAAGAGGAATTTATGCCGTAAATGACAACAGATTTAAGAAATTAACATGAAAGGAATCCAACAGAGACCTTTCAATGTCACTGCAAAAAGGCGGCATTTATAACGTGCGCAAGATGCGGTCATAATTATTGCTTCCCGTGTTTCTTTGATGAATGTTATTCCGGTATATGTAACTGAACATTTGCAAAAGAATGGAAGTATCGATTTACATACACGACGTTAACTACAATCCCTTTTTAAATGTTTGCAGTTCCGCATTTCATCCTATGCCTATACTTTTTGTGCTTATATCAATTAAAAACTGAACTATATGATGTTACAATTAATTGTAATGTCACTAGTGTATGCACTGCTAAGGAGCACAAAAATGTTTACCACCACGCAGAGTCGAACCTGTGAACCTTTCAATGTGAATCCGATCTCTCACCATTGCGCCGAGCACCGCTTCAAAAGCAAATTGTTACGGGGGCATTTCATAAGATCAATATGGTGATAGATGCGTATCAAAATTCCTTTTGTTTCCTAAACCCTTGGCCCTTTGGAGTTTCCACTTGGGGCACCACGCCCTACATCTTCCATGAATTTGGGCGATGACGAGTAGGCGCCCTCTCCTTGTCTGTTTCGGTTCTCATGTCATCCATGACTGTGTTGACAGACGGCCTTTACATATGACCACAGTCTCTTTGGGTTTTACGAGACATCCATTGATAAGAAACTACTGTGGTATTTACTGCTGATTTCACGTATTCCATTCCTGACACCCAAATCTGTTACATTCAGCGTCTCCCCAGCAATAGAACTCTCTACGTCTATATCTATAATCCATAAACCGCCTTACGCTGTGTGGCCGAGGATACTTTGAGACCCGACTGGAATTGGGTATTTATCCGTGACGCTTTCGCGCTTGCCAAATAATACTCTAAAGAAACATGCAGCTCTTCTTCGGATCTTCTCTACTCCAATCATATCAGGTACGGATCCCAGACTGACGATAAATATTCAAATACTGATCGAATGAGCGTTCTGTAAACGACTTCTTTCGTAGATGGACTAAATTTCCTGAGCATTCTTCTAATAAATCCCACTCTGAAATCTGCCTAATCCGCGATTAATTTAGTGTGGTCGTTCAACTTTAAATCACTCCGTTAGCATACGTGTAAACATTTTATGGAAATAACTGCTTCCAGCGACTGTTCTGCAATCGCGTAATCATACAATAAATGGTCTTTCTGTCTACTTATTCGCAATACTTTACACACAGTTACATTGAGACTCAATTGCCAGGCACTATGTTACCAAGCCGTAGGCGCTATTTCTTCAGAAATTTCTTTGCATAGCCCGTATATCGTGGAAGATTTCACTTATCGTGACCTATTCTACTAGATACCTTTCTATTCATTGCATGGTGACTTAGTCTTCTAATCTTGAGACACAAATTTTCCACATAGTTGTGCCCAGAATGGAGAAGTAACTGAATACAATGGAGACATGGTATTCTGGACGTATAGTAAAAGTGAAGAAAGAAAGGAAAATGGAAGATAAGAAATATTTCGCGGAATAGGTAAATAGCGGTCCATGTGCGGAACGCTTACATTCACGTGATTTATATAGTGTAAGGTGGCAGAAGAGGAGAAAATATAAAGAACTGCAAAAGCTAAAGTACGTGTCACTTATACTTGTGGCAGTAGTGATGCTTAGACATGAAGAAAACAGTCAAGAAATATATTCATTAATGTTACAGAGGATTCTCATACGAAATAAATTATTGGACTTTCCATATTGATTTGACAAGATGGACTACATAATAAGACAGGCGAATTGTTGACCACAGGCGTCAGTATATTTTCTTAGTGACGGTATATTGAGCAATTACTCCCACGTTCTGCTGTGTTATGGCCAGAGCTCACGGAAACTCAGAGGAAAACGTGGCGCTAATTAAATCGAGTAGCATTAACACTTCAGTAAGTTAGAAGATATCCTCTTCTGTCCTCCTTTCAAAAAGTTTTAATTGAAGTTTGTGGGGGGAAGCCCTTATAATTACAGTTTCTGTAAAAAGTCTCTTCATTTCTACAATCCCCTTCCTTCCATTAAAGATCCCGCAAAACAAATAACGCTTTAATTAGGCACTAGAACTATTCCATATACCTGAGACAATGCGGAACTGCTTATTTTTTTGAAATTATTTGTGGTAATTCTTTTGTTCAAATGTTTGAACAGATTAAATGCTGTCTTTGCGTTCGTGGAGCAGGAAACACGGTTATCGGTTATCCTTAGTACTTCATAACAGACTGCGGTAACATCGGTATTACACGCTTTGGACACAGACGGAGATTGTTGAAATTTAACCAAGGATTTAGGGTTCTGCTTGAATAGTGCATTCAGTTTCACAACCTAGAATATAGATTGCACTGGCTTTTTTGCAACGCTATCTTTGTTTTAGCCTATGCAACTGTTTCCTATGTTCCATTATTTAGCTAAGACTTTGGAGTCTTTCCGAATATCCTCCCTACATATCTTACTACGGTATTAGAAACATCTTAGCAAAAGGAAGGTCATATGGAAAAAGGGGAGTAAAGTATAGTATAAAATAGTAGGATGCAATTGTCACCCACGAACAATGGCATGATTTATGACAAAACAACCAAAGCGTTAGACGGGTGGTATGTTCAGGAAACAGCAGTAAGTAATCCTTCTACGAGATTGTTTTGGGAATATTAGAAAATCGAGTATTGAATGGATAGGAAATGATCAGCACTTGGAAGGCTAAAACGAGGGTAAAGATAATAGCTTTGGATGAAATGAAATGTGAAAACACGTATGAGGTGGATGATTCTATCTTAATGCAACACATCCGAGTTCTAGTTCCAATGTGTACAAGAAGCTATTACTGATTTGAATAACTCGGTTTTGTGCTACCTTTTACCGAAATGGAAAGAAACAATCTCCGAGCAAATCCTACAGTTTTGCGTCAGGTGTTAGCCTGTATGAAGATAAAAGGGCTATATGCTATATCATCATCGTTTCAAACTCCAGTTTCACAGGTATGGTGTGAATGAGGGACCTCTACTATTAAATTAGGAGATTTCTAAATTCTCAGTGATCCTAGCCTTTAGGCTATGTAATGTAACAATGGTGGCTCTGTAGCTAGGTATAACATACTAAACGAAGAAAGAAGCCTATTTTATTTCATCAGATACAATTATTTCACATAAAGTTACAAACAGGACAAGGGTATCTCTTTAGTACAAAATAAAAAAAAAAAAACATAATTGAAGGAGACAAACAATCAACAAATTATACTACCCTCAAAGGACTAAAAGGGGATGCTACCTCTATGGGAAAGGCACGATGAGGCCATGGATGATTTAAGAAACAATTGTCATTCAAGCACACATCCCTTTTTGTACATCGATGAACATATAATATGTAACTAGGGGACTGCGCTTCAGACTGCAACTAATGGATAAATTATACGTGGTCATTTTGAAACTTGTGTATACTGTCCACGATTTATTTGCGTATAGGTAATGATACTTCTTTAGAAAGATTAAAAAGAAGAAAAAGGAAATAGCGCCAGCCCACAGAAAACCTTCATTTAAACAGCATCTAATATGAAGGTCACCGACAAATTTCACTGACTGAGAGCGAAATGTTTACGATCCACAAAAGCATTCTAGTGTAACCACCTACGTATGGCTAAGGAATAAATGGTATAATGATAAGCCTCAAATCTGGTTCAGCTGTGTGCCAAATGGGTACCAAATATATATTTATTTGTCCATATAAATCTCTTTTACAGTACACACATCGTACACAGGATATTGGACCGAAACCCTTTTAACTGTTGGTTTTACAAGCATCAAAAATACATGATTGAAATTTTTTAACAAATTGGATATATACAGTCAGTGTTTACAAATTTTATTAAATACTGTATATTTATAACTTATTTCTACAATTAAAGACACGAATTACATTTTCTCTTGCATGAGATACTGTGAGATTGAATAGTAGTAGTTTTTGAGAAGGTAGGCTGTCACACACTTTTTAAAGCTCTTTAGTTCAGGAAGAGGTTTCATATATCTTGGTAGTCTGTTGTACAGTTTTGTTCCTGCATGATACACACCTTTCTAGCATAGTGTGGTGTTACAATGGCTAGCATGTAAGTCACTGTCTGACGTGGTACTATAATCATAGATACTTTTGTTTTGAGGAAAATGGTTTCCTTCTCGCTGTATACTTTTTTGACAAGCATGACAGCTTCCAGTATATAAATAGAGGGAAGGGGTAAGATCTTTACACCTTTAGACAAAGATTGGCATAGTTTTCTGCTGTTCGCTGTTTTTCTTGGAATTGGTAGTTAATGTTTGCTAGAATTGCTGAGAAGAGCACAACCTGGGAAGAGACAGTGTTTTCCTTTTTCATTTAACTGTATTCATTATTTTATGCCCTTAGTGTAATTTACCTGTGTCTTGACTGTCACGCGCCAGGGCTGCAATTGTGTTTCGTCTCTCATGTTAAATTCGATATTTCTGTGTTTGTAAAGATTTACATGGTCAGTAACGGATACAGTGAGATCACACAACCACATCAGTCATCATTTGACCAGTTTAACGGTCAATACATTAAGTAATTCAAAAATTTTATGATATCGGATTTTGACTTAACACAATTTTACGATCGCTTGATTATAAAATTTAATCCTGCGCTAGTAGCGACTGAAGTCAACAGAACAAAGAACTGATTTTAAGTGAATCTAACTCCAATCTTAGCTAAAAAAAAAGGGTACAGTACGAACAGGCCTTGAATCCCACGTGACAGCCGACCGACCGCCGTGTCATACTCAGTCATTCATCAGCGTATGCAGAGAGGACTGTGTCAGTACAACACACTCCAGTCTTCACCACAGGGAAAAATTATTGCTAGTACCAGGAATCGATCCTGCCCCACCCCCTCCAACCTTTCGGTCTGTCCGCGTTGCATACCGCTCTGCTAGAAACACGGACAATCATAGTTAACTGATTTAAAACAAATTGTCCGCCTTAGGAGCGGCGACAGCAGTTTTATTTGTCTTATTAGCATTCCACTGAAACATAAACAGCAGTCGTACATTATTTCAACTGATTAATCAAAACTGAAACTTATAATTAGATTCCTATGATTAAGTTTTCAATTAAACAATATATAAGTCGTCATTTCATGACTAGTTGCACGCTTTCGTTTATAGGTGTGTATTTTGGTCAAAACAATTCGAAGCTGATGACTAAGGAATTAGTTACTAATCATCACAGTCAGACTTAACTAAGCTGAATGTAGTGGGAGAGTAGGACACGGAGCCAGATTAGGTCGTTTTATTTTCCAGTTAGTACCGCCGCTTGTCTTCTTCACGTAATGAGCTGAAAACATTTGTTCTTGGCTATGTTAAGATCTCTCAAAAGACAATAGGCTGAAGATCCATTACATACTCGACGGCCTAAGGTGCATCTTGCGCGCACAGCACAGACGTAACGTGGTAGAATGTTCAGATTATTCGCCTTTCTCGTTGTTTATTTCACATAAAAAATAAAAACTGTCGTTCTGTTGCTGTTAACGTCATATAATCTTAGTATTCATTATCCAAAAAGGCAGCATACCTCCACCGTCCTCCAACATACGCTAGTCAGTCGTACATAATTTCTTCCAACGTACTGACAGTAATACATAAATGTGGAATCTGGAACCTGAACCATTATACCGCACATTCGGTTTCGCTACGCAACAAAATTAACATTTTTACTGTCATATATTAAGCGGTGCACTGCAAATCAATTTATCCTGCCCTGCTTACGAGAATTTACAAGATTTTTGTAAATCGATGAAGTTTCCAGTTACCTCTGCTTTATTTTGCAAAGATTAGGAGATACCTCGGTCCATATACTAACATATAAACTTGCGATAACATATATTCGCCGATTATACTACACTCCTAATACTGTAGTAAAATTTTATTTATCGTGATGATATGTGTTGAATGTGTCCATTGTCGATTTATTTGATACCCAGTATAAAGCATTAGTCTACGAAGCAACACTGAACATTATTCATTGACACAGAACCGGAAACATTAAATCTCATTATCAGTTGTTTCATTATAGCCAGAGTTGGTATTAACTTGACACACTGCAAGGAGATTCCTGAAAATAACGCTTGTACCAAGCGGTTGAACTATCCACTGACACATGAACAAAATACACGTCAACTCTTTCAATATAATTAGGGCCACATAATCGATGACGTTTATGAAATATGTTTTCGCTCAGGTAAATCGACGCCTTAAAATGGAAAGAGAAATTTGTTTCTCAGAGGCGAAAAATTCTGCCGGAGTTCAGAAAATTAATTGCAGAATTCTATCACTGAGCTTATTAGAAGTCTCCAGAAACGCGCAGACAAAAGGAACGCAAAGGGACGCAGATCAGAGAGAATTTTCGTCTTAGGCTTTCATTTGCGTTTCTCAAAGAACGGCTCATTTCACAAAGGAAAATGTGAATTCAGAATAAAGGCTCTTCGTGGAATGGTAAAACATCCAGCTTCTTTGATTTCATTACGAAGAATAATTCAGGACGTTGAAGGAAAGTCACTGAGGAAATTTACCTGGGAGGTCATATCGTAAAAGAGTATCTCCGAGAGGAAAGAGACCACACCTCAGCAGTACGCAAAATTAAGCTTTTGCTCACAATAGAAACTCTCGGAAATTTAAGGAATAATATTTCTATTAACGATGGTTTCTAATAACGCCTAGTCGCTAGTTAGATTACCAGGAACCGCGCACCAAACTCAAACTTTTATTGTGAAGAGTAGTTTCATGTACTATCTGAGAGTTTTTGCTAGACACTTAACGATTAATCTGGCTATTCAAGTAGACAGACAGAGGGAATTAAGCTTCATAATTTATAAAATAATGTGTCTGTTCAAGTTTCCCGTCCACAATCTCTTATCTAGTCGCTGGCCATCCTTAATTCTCTTTACGTTTTCAGCTGCAAGTAATGCCTGAACACATAAATTGCGGTAAGGTACATATCCAAGTAGTTGATTACAGAATGACTGTTGCGAAAACTCCCTGACAGTTTTTTCTCGCACTAGCAGCAATTTTTTGCAAAATGTTTGTAACGGCTTCCGAAATTACAACCAAAGTCCTGCGGTTACACGTAGACTTAAAGGCATCGTCTCTGGACCACCATTTAACTATCAACTGCTGAACGATACTTTTTGCGGGAATATTAGTGTTCTGGAGTTGTTCATGAAAAATTTCGCGAGTCTTCTTAAACGAACCAGTTCGGCTGTAATCTTCAAGTACACACACCCTATCATCCATACAATCCAGCATACCTTTCATAAATAACCCGGAAACCGATGAATAGATACAGCACTTTCAAACACCGAGCAGCGACTGAAGCTATGGTAATTAATCACACCCTTCTTGCGGTCAGGAGAACGGCTGAAAGGGAACAGTAAAAGCACGTGTTTCTCACAGAGCGAGACCGCTTTTATCTAGGTCATGCAGTATTACCCTCAGCACAACGAGTGGTCAAATAACACAGGCACATCTGCTGAGTTTTCAAAGAATTCTAGAAATGATGTACAATAGCGAAAACTAATTCCCATCGTTTCCCTTCTTCCAACTTCACCTCCCCACCCATCCAACAACCTCGAAATAAAAAAATTCTATTCTTAACATGCACTCCACCTCATTATTAGGTCCGTTACTTCGTGCACTGAGATGCCCGATCGTGACGTTACCCTGGTTCTCATGAACAGCGCGTAAGAGCCATGAATTTCTAAGTCAGTCAGTATGGCGCTCAGGAAAGCTTTCAGATGAATATAAGACACATTGTGTTGGCAAGAAGGATTAACTATTCTGTGGCAAGACAGTTCGTAGTTAACGAAAGAATGTAGGATTTGGGTCGAGTGGGGTTGGGCTTTTACTTGTGTAGGTGAGGTCTCAATTTTACAAGGAGTTTACTAAACGTAAATTGTTCTTCTCGACATCAGAGATTATAAGAAAACAGCACTCCATATTACATCAGTTGTTCCATATTGTTGCTCTATTTTTATTGAAAATATTAATTCGCTATAGGTCTGTCATGAAGAGCTCGTTCCGGAAGTTTGCCCTTTTCAAGGGATTTCTCGTAAAAATGTAGGGTAAACATACAGCATAATGTAACTTTCGTAATATGGCTTACGTGTCTGTCAGTAGTTACTTGTTTTACGTCTCAGATGTATCGAATTATCTTACATATTTCAAACTGGAGAGTCTTCTTGGTTATATGTCAGTGCCGTTGGTCAGCTATATATGTTTGGCAATTTCTCCAGAGATGCTTATTGTTTATAAATTCAGCGTCAATAAGTACATTGCAAAGATATTATAGTTTTTGTTTCTCGTACACAGGTGTTTGTGCTGAGTATCTATTTCTTTTAATGTTGCGAAATGTTGAAAATTGTTCCTTGTTCTTTTAAGACGTCAATAAACTTTTATAGATATTTTTTATGCTTTTGTTCATTTAGAGTTTTGTTTTGGTACGCATCTATGTGGATGTAAATTTCCAGTTCATCCGGGAGGTTCGTTGTATGTCCTTGGTTACCCAATGTAGAATTTTTACTGCCTCTCTTAATTTTTCTGCTTTGTGTTTTTGGTTAGTTGTAAAATGTGGATAGGTCGCTCTCACAGACCTGGGCGTGTTCTTTGAACCTTATTATGTCACTTATACCCGTTTGTCCAGCGTGGAATTTGCTGCAGTCATCGCAAGAGGTTTTCTAAATTTTTAGCTTTCAGGAAAATTTGGTTTTTGTCTTTTTCCCAATTGTATATTTTAAAATTACTATTGGCACGAAATGCTAGTTTTACTTTCATCTTTCTAAATAAGTTGTTGAGTTTTTTTTTTTTTTGAGCTATAGCCAACGTATGACGCTGGGACGTAGGTTGGTTTATTTGTAGTTCCTACCTCTCTTTCTGGCGTTATTTCTCTACGTTCGTCGTGTGTTTTCAGCTGTAGGTACTGTTCCTATACTCCGAGCACCATTGTGTGCTTGAAAGCATTCTGATGTGCTACGTTTTGCGAGTTTTTGTATGGGGCGATCAAAAAGTTTCCGTTCGGAAGCCGTACAGTACGTAGTTTGCAAACCACAAGAAATCACCTTGAAATTTAATGTAATTATCCGAGATGCAGTGGTTGTACGAGCAAAATAGGACAAACGAGACCATAGTTCTCGTCAAGTAAATAAATCGGCCAGTTGCCCTAGCTGCCCTTATGTAAGCAAATTGCTCACCTGGGCTCTTGTTTTGTTTATTTATGACGTATTTTTATTTAGCGGATGGCTAATACAGACATATCATAAAATTAAATTATACATACATATGTACATATTGACACATAAGAAACTTAAGTTTGTCTTTACAGCTGTGTATCCAGTCCTTCAATCCAGCGCACTGCATCTGTAGTTGCTAGCAGGAAGTCCTCTTCAGCACCGTGATAGGCTCGAATCCTGCATTAACTGACAATATGGTGAACAGTCTGGTATGGAGCCCCGAAGTCACAGGCTGGATTAGGCAGCTTCTTCCACTAAAAGAGAGCATCCCTGCATCGGCCATGGCCAGTACGGATTCTGTTGAGCGTTGTCCAGGTCTTACGTGGTAGGTCGAATCCACTTGGAAGTTTAGCACCTGAGAAGATGTTATACAGGCGCACATCTGTCATTGCTTCCCACCGACCTTTCCATTCTTCAAGAGATTTGAAATCCTTAGCAACCATGTCAGCAGCATCGCACAGAGTTGGATTGCGTGATTTCAGTCTCTTACGATTTAAAAGTGGCAGGTCGCTATGCATGGGTAGGTTAGAATTCCTGGAGATCTTGTGAAATTCTCTCATAAGGGCAGTGCATCCGCGTAGATCAGGAGGCATTATACCGGTTAACACGGGAAACCAATAAACTGGAGATCTGATAGCGCCAGATATTATGCGCAATGTCGTATTCAGCTGGGTGTCAAAAATCCTTGTATGATGACTGTTCATCCAAACAGGTGCACAATACTCAGCACTTCAGTACACCAAGCCCAGAGCTGAAGATCGCAGGGTGGTTGCTGAAGATCCCCAGGTAGTTCCATATAGCTTATGGAGGATGTTGTTTTGAGTCCTCAACTTTTGAGCTGAGTTAAGAAGGTGTTCTTTGAAGCATAGTGTACGGTCCAGGATGACTCGAAGATATTTTGGGTTCCAATTATGACGAAGAATTCTGCCTCTGGAACTTACTTCCAGTTTTACGTTCGCCAACCGATTATTTAAATGGAAGCAACACACTTCTGTATTACTCACAGTGGGTTGGAGTCTCCAGATTTTGAAGTAATTATCTAATGCGGACAGATCATTGCTTAGAATCTCTTCTGTTGTCTTCATTTCCTGGTGTCGTATGGCTAGAACCAGGTCATCGGCATAGCAGTATTTTGTAGACTTAGTGTCAGGTAGGTCAGATAGATATAGGTTGAACAGTAATGGTGAGAGAACTGATCCTTGAAGCAATCCGTTGTTCAGCTTCCTCTCCTTACTTACGTTTCTTCCAGTGATTACCTGGAACTTCTGATCGCTTAGCATGCTTTTAATCAGTCGAGACATTGTTCAGCAGGGTATGATGCAGAGAAATTTGTATTTAAGGCCTTCCCTTCACACAGTGTCGAATGCGGCAGTTAGATCAACAAACGCCACATATTTTTTCTGCTTCATTTGGTGTCCTGACTCTATGAAGGATGATAGAGACAATACTTGGGCGCAGCAACTACACCCTGGTCTGAAGCCTGCCTGATCAACTGGAACGTTCTCTAGGATAGCGGTACTTATTCTGTTATATACTAGCCTTTAAAAAAACTTGTAGCAGCAGCCAGCTAAGTATGGCAATGGGGCGATAGCTTTCTACCATGTTGCTGAGTTTGCCAGGTTTCACAACGGATATTACCTTCACCTTTTTAAACTCCAATGGAAGTTGACCAGTCAGCAGGATGTCAGTGAAGAATTCTGCCAGCCATTTCTTAGCTTTTCCTCCCCTATAGAAATCTGGATGGATACCATCGAATCCAGGCACCTTAAGAGGTTTGAGGTCCTTCAGTCCAGAGTCAATGTCTGAAACTGTGAAGGGATGGGTATACTCAGATGAGGGCGATGCCATCATTTTCAGGTCACGAAGCTGTCGTCTGGTATGTCTTGTATGTTTCTTGTCAGGAGGCACTCTTGACGTAGTAATGCTGTGGGAAGCAATTTGGTCTGGTGTTACTTTGGAATTTTTTCTGCATGCTGGTGCACTTCCTCCCACTTTTCTCAAAAGACTCCATGCTTTCCTGCTCGAATGGGTAAAGTCCATATTTTCTACTGTTTCTGCCCAGACATGTCCAAGCTGGACAATAATTCAGTAGCTATCTCTGGGTCAGCACTTTGCTGGAAGTGTTGGTACAGTGTTTCACTTTCATCATTCCATCCTGGAACATATTCTTTTCGGTATCCTCTTGGCATACACTCCTTAGCTGTTGCTGTTACTGCACCAATGAAGCGTTGATAGTTCTTATACCATGGAGGTATCCAGCGAATTGTCTTATCCAGTTCCGTTGATAATTTTGTCGAGTCAGCTTTCTGGAAATTCCATCGAGCATGCGGGGTTGATCGTATGTCAGGAACCGTGCAGCCAGTTTGTATTAAAATGGTTCAAATGGTTCTGAGCACTATGGGACTTAACATCTATGGTCATCAGTCCCCTAGAACTTAGAACTACTTAAACCTAACTGACCTAAGGACATCACACAACACCCAGTCATCACGAGGCAGAGAAAATCCCTGACCCCGCCGGGAATCGAACCCGGGAACCCGGGCGCGGGAAGCGAGAACGCTACCGCACGACCACGAGCTGCGGACAGTTTGTATTATTACAGGTCTGTGTTAGCTGTGAGGAGAGGCATCTATCACTTTCCTTTTGGCGTTGATGGGAAAGCCACTTTTGTTGCAGCTAACAAAGTCAGGATTTGAATCCTTGTCCCAAGCAGCTGACCTGAAAGTGCATTGATCTTTGGCCTCAAACACTAGATGAAGATTATTCTCTTGAACCCATTCTGCAAGCATGCGCCAATTTTCATCATTTTGAGAGTACTTCCAAAGTTTGTTGTGACTATTGAAGCCTCTTATGTAAATTGCAGGATGTTCTGCTGTGTGTAAGACAAAATATGGCTATGTTGTTTTGGGTGGTTTGTAGACATTTGTAATAGTAATACCGTGCAGTTGTGTGACAACTGTATGTATATCTGCCTCTACACTTACGGTCAGTGAAGTTTCGTTTATGTTGTAACAGACATACGTAGCAATTCCATACACCTCGTGGTAAGTTACGCCAAGCAATTGTAATGGCCAGTAGTGTATTTTAATCCCTTCAGCCAGCCTTACTCGTTGCAGGGAAACCAAAAAGCACACGTATGACCCATGCAGCGTGACCACTAAAGTGTTTTTACTCTAATGCCATTCTTTGCTAGTCAATGTAGTTTACTCTATAACTCTGAGCTGGGAAAGAAGGAACACATATTCCGTATTGTATTAACGCGTTTAGCGAAGATCAGACTCTCCCCGAAAGTGTCTGTGCACTGCGTCCCCACTTTGTAAAAGACGTGCTGGAGAGGGACCGGTATGTCACTGTGAAACAGCCTACGTGCGCTGGTCTTGACGTGGAGGGAGTGAGCAGGCAGGTGCTGGCTGTTCAGTGTGCAGCCACTGAGTGTGCTGCTGAGCTGACCCTGTGGACACGGTTGGTTGTCGGCTGCCGCTACTCGGCGGCCACCGTCCGCAGCGCCTGCACTCTCCGCACCCCGCCGCACCGCCTGGCTACTGGGGCCCGCCTCCCCCGCGCTGACACAGCGCCGGTCGCCGTCGCCTGGCGGGCTCCCCTCCTTGCCGTCCCACTGCGGCTGGCTGGGCCGAGCCGCCGGCGCCGGCGCATCACCTTCCCAGCTTCCCCGGCGGACCGCAGGCAAATATTTCTTGTTAATGGCTGTCGATATGACGGATGCGTGCCGTAACTCAGGCAACGAGACGCGCGACTGCGCTACGCACCGACGCCCGTCCGCATTTATTTTTCGGTAACGTGAGACGTTTCAGCTCATCGCCAATAAACGAGAAGAAGTGAACGCAGTGTGTCCTTGCACTGGCTCACGACACTACGCCTCAGTGCAAATACAGGCACTTCGCTCCTTACACTCAGCGACATCTGTATCGACACCTACAGTTGATCTAGGACAAAAACAACTTTTTGCCGTTACATTGTGGGAGCTGCGCGATGACACGTTTCTGTCTGATCGCTGACGAGTAGCAGTGTGTGTTGGGTGCGGGACGGTGCAGGAATTCCTGGCTCTCTTCTGCTTGCAGTACTTTGAGATGGATGTAGAATGTTCTACTGAAATAAAACTTAAGGTCGGGTCTACCCCAGCCTAATGCGACCCCATACGATTTAGGTACACACGAACAATTTATCAGATACAATGGCAAGCGCTACTTCACTGACCTGCAAGTTGTGTACACGAAACTATCTTCTGTGGACAATTATAGTGAATCGCAGAAGTACGTGGAGAGAATGTTCACTTGTTCTAATGAATGGCAGCCCTCTTTTAATGTCCACAAATGTAAGATAATATCTGTTCAAATGGTTCAAATGAATCTGAGCACCATGGGATTCAACATGTGAGGTCATCAGACCCCTAGAACCTAGAACTACTTAAACCTAACCAACCTAAGGACATCACACACATCCATGCACGAGGCAGGATCCGAACCTGCGACAGTAGCAGTCGCGCAGTTCCGGATTGAAGCGCTAGAACCGCTCTGCAACTGCGGCCGATAATATCTGTAACAAAGAGAAAGAATTGTACTGTATGTGGTTACAAGACTGGTGGTCTACACTTCGAACACGTCACACCGTAAAAGCGCTTAGGAGTCATTGACATTAGCGACGTGAAATGGAACAGTCACTTAAAATCAGTGTTAGGGAAGAGGAATGAAACAAACATTTGCAGAATGGACGCTGAGAAAGTCTAGTGCATCTGGAAATAAAATCGCATATAAGACGCTGATGCGACCAATTCTACAATTTGGCTACAGAATATGGCGCATGGCGATACAACGAACGAATTAGGACCGTAATGGGTCTATATAATTCATACGAAAGGTAATAATAATTCTACCGTAACTCAAATAGCAAGCCTTGGAAGAAAGACGATCTACTTTGCTTGAGACCCGAGTAGCTAAATTTAGAGAGCCCGCATTGGAAAATGAGCATTATGATGACAAAAACGTACATCTCGCGTAGTTATCATATGATAAATATAAGAGATCAAGGTGCGTACCCAAGCATTCAGTCATATTCCCTTCCTACAGCAGGCGAGTGGAATAAGAGAGAGGACATATAATAATGCTACGATGTACACTGCCACCAAAGGCATGTGCGGAGTCTTCTTATATGTGTAAAGTTGTGAGCAATGTTTGTGTAAAATCAATTATTGTTACCTCTAATATGTCTCTGTCGTTACACTATTATAGTCTGATCATACCTTTTACACGAGGTGGACAAACACATGGAGACAAAAAAATACTAAATGTTACTATACCTAACACTGTGTATGAAACCCGGTAGAATGCAAAGCCGCTTCCGCTCCTCTAGGAATGGATACATAAAGGTCCTGTATAGCTTTCAAGACATCGTATACCATTGTTTCTGCAAAATGGTCCAAGTTGTGGGATGACGATACAGGTGTATAGCTAACACTCACCCATCTCTCCAAAAAAGACCACAGAGGCTCAATTATACTGAGGTCTGGCGTCTGTGCTGGCCAGTGTAAATCTGGCAGTTCATGCTCGTGCTCACAGAACAGATTCTGGACGATGTGAGCTGTGTGAACAGGGGCTGTGTCGTCCCCCAACACAGTATCACCATGGAGGGGTCAACATTGTGCCATTGGACGGACACGATCAGCCAGATTGCGACATAGCAGGGCACCCATGAGACACATGGACTGTCGCGATATGATTTCCCAAATGATCACCGAATCCCAGTCACGTTTCTCTATTGGCTCTTTTTCAGGTGTTGGAAACAATGTGAAACAGGGTTCAAAAATGGCTCTGAGCACTATGGGACTTAACATCTATGGTCATCAGTCCCCTAGAACTTAGAACTACTTAAACCTAACTAACCTAAGGACATCACACACATCCATGCCCGAGGCAGGATTCGAACCTGCGACAAACAGGGTTCATCCGACCAAATTACTTTCTTCCATTGCTCCATATTCGAGGTTTTATGGCTTCGACACCAGGTTTTTCTCTTACGAGCATTAGCATCGTGAATGGTTTGAATGGTTGCGATCCTAGCTCCCTTGTAATCCTTCCTGTCATTTCTCTGCTGAAAAGGCTCACGAGGACGACATTCAGCTGTCCAGTAACTTTTACAGCTTTTGTCCTCTTATTTTTCTTCACAATCGTCTTCAATGACCGTCTGTCACGACGATCACACAACACACACTTTCGTCCGCGTTGTGACCTTGTAGCTGATGTTAGCCACTTTCCCTGTATGAGAAACGAATTGAGCCAGTGGGTTTCTGGCGCCAGGCGATATCGATTCTTACTTCCATTTTTGATCGTTTTCCCTGTGCCTTGTTCTCTTTGCGTCTGTGAGGCAGGCTATTTATGGTGGCGCGCGTGCGCAAGTCGAGGAGAGAGGGTCTGCGCATGAGCCGCATCAGTCTGTGACGTGACGTGCTTTCGATGTTGTCGTTGTGGGGAGTTGGCGACACCGTGTCACGTGGCACGGCCGTGTGCCGTGAGGACCAGTTGAGTTGGAGCAATGAAGAAGCATGGGCTGCTGCCGGAAAGTATCGAAGTTGTATTGACACAGCTGGCCAGTGGCAACCAGGATTTGCAAATACCTAGAGAGCTATGTGGATGGATGGCGTGTGAATTTCACATGAAGAAGAAAAAATTAATAGCCAAGCTTTCGTGGTGTGTTCCTCCTTCTATATATGGTGAATATTATCGTGTACTTAAGGACTGTTGACTGTTGCTCGTGCTAGTGACCAGCAAAACATTCACTGCAGTGGTGCTCAGGCGAGTTATGTTGTGGAGCGGCCATGAAATTTTGTTACTAAAGTGGCTAGAAATAGCGCCTCGCATTTGTAAGTTTGGATTTGGTGCTTAGTGGCACGCTGAAGGTAGTTTATGTGTTAGGAAGCCTTTTTTATGCTATTTATCTGTAGAGACAGAAGTAAAACGTGGACTGTAATGATTTCGGGCAAGAAGAAGACAGAAGCTCTGGAAATGTGGTGTTACAGGAGAATGCTGATGATGAGGTGAGTGGTTCGAGGAATTAATGAGAAGCTACTGAAATGAACTGTGGAGGAAACAAATTTACGGCGCAACTTACATAAACGAAGGAATCGATTTCCAGGACACATTCTGATACTTAAAGCAGCAGTCAGTTTGTTAATGCAGAAATTTTAGAGGAAGACAAAAGACTGACGACAGCAACCAGGTTCAAATGTATGTAGATTGCCGTCCTTGTGCAGAAATTATTTAATTTGCACAGGATGGCCTAGCGTGGAGGCATGATGAAACCATACTTCGTGCCAAAGACTACAACAAATCCCTTAGGTTCTAGATACTAGCGTAATCGTCAGTTGGCCATACACTTTAGCAGTTCGTGTTGTCCATTTCTATGGCTATTTGTTTATAGCTCTATGTGGAGCGTGCTTTCTTTTTCCTGTACCTAAGCTCAGAATACGTTCAACATTGAAAGGCAGTATTCTTTCTTGGAAATACATAGAAATCGACTAAGGGGAAGGGAAAAGTACACAAAAATGATACATTTAAGTTATTGTGTAAATGAGAAGTGAAATGAGTGACAGACAAAAATTAATGCATGGGATTAGTTTCTTTGTCCTTAAACTGTGTAACTCAAAGAAGTAGAAGTGGAATATATATTTAAAAATGTAGCGAGTTATAGTGAAATATGCCGTTTTGAATCTTGTCCAGCACCCGACGCAGGTGTCACTTTGTACTCTCACGAATGACAGATCGTTTCAAATATTTCTGATTTGTAGCAACGTTCTCTCGAGGGAACCGCGTCTTCCTTGGCAGCAAGGAAGTTGTGCTTATTGGACAAACAGGGGAGGATCGGGGTGATGGGTTTAGGCTAATGCCAGCAATGCATCGTGCGGCTGGCAGTGACGGACGACTTGTGGCGGATTGTGTGCGACGTCCAGATTTTCCTGGATAAACAACGGCGCGGTCATCTGTTCTGCGGCTCTGGAAACTACAGTTAAGCACAAAACAACACGAATGTTGGCCCAGAAGTTTACATTTCTCGCTTATAAATTAGCATGCCCTCTGGAAAATATTACTTGGAGGCGACTTCAGCTTACCGAGTTTAGACTGGTATGTCTATGGATTCACTGCGGGGGTGCAGACAGACTGTCATGTGAAATACTTTTGCACACGTTTTTACGAAAACTGTCTTGAGCAGCTAGCTCGGCAGCCCACAAACAGTGGAAATGTTGTAGCTGCAAATAGGCCGGACTTTGTCGAGAATGTCGATATAGAAACGGGGATTAGGTATCACGATGTCGTTGTAGCAACTATACTTAAGGAATTTATTAAATCAATCAAAAACGCTAGAAGAGCGTTTCTGCTAGAGAGAGCAGATAAACATTTGTTAGCATGTCACTTAGACAGTCAAGTGACGTTACTTATTTTCAATAAGGTGACGTAGAGTAACTGTGGTCAAAGTTTCAGCAAATTGGAAATCGTGGTCAGGAGAGGTACGTGCCTACCAAGTGGATAAAGGATGGAAAAGCCCTACCATGGTATCATACCGAAAGTCGGAAGATGCTGAGAAAGCGGGGGGGTTTGCATTCTTGGTTCAGAAGGGAACGCACAAATGACGACAAGCGAAGGTTAAAAGCCGGCCGGTGTGGCCGAGCGGTTATAGGTGCTTGTCCGGAACGGCGCTGCTGCTACCGTCGCAGGTCCGAATCCTGCCTCGGGAATGGATGTGTGTGATGTAGTTAGGTTAGTTAGGTTTAAGTAGTTCTAAGTATAGGAGGCTGATGACGTCAGATGTTAAGTCCCATAGTGCTCAGAGCCATTTGAACCATTCGAAGGTTAGTAGAGATTCGTCCGTCTGTGAAAAGATCTATGCGTAAAGCATACAACAACTACCACCGTGACACTTTAGCAAAAGATGCGGCAGAGAAACCGAGAAAATTCTGTTCCTATGTAAAATCGCTAAGCGGTTCTAAGGCTAACATTCAGTCCCTTGTTGGCCAGTTTGGTATGGCAGTTGAAGACAGCAAAACAAAAACCGAAGTTTTAAATTTCACTTTCGAGAAATCATTCACACTGGGGAATCGTACAAACATACTATCATTTGATCATCGGACAGACTTCCGTATGGACGACATAGTTATAAGCATCCCCGACTTAGAGAAAGAGGAACAAATGAAAGGCTTGAAAGCAAATAAGTCACCAGGTCCGGATGGAAACCCAATTCGATATTACATATAGTACTCTATGGCATTGGCCCCTTACCTGGTTTACATTTATCGTGACTCACTTGCCCAGCACAAAGTCCCAGACGACTGGGAAAAAGCGCAGGTGACTGCAGCATATACGAAGGGTAACGGAACGGACTCGTAAGATTTGCGGCAGAATATTCTCATTTCGAATGTGATAAACTTTCTTCAGACTGAAAAACTATTGTCACTAATCAGCACGGTTTTAGAAAGTATCGCTTTGGCGAAACTCAGCCTGCCATTTTGTCACATTATATACTGCGAACTATGGACGTAGGGCAACAGGCGGATTCCATATTTCTACATTTCCGAAAAGCATGTGACACGATACCCCATTGAAGGCTATTAGGGAGGGACGAGCATATGGAATGTGTTCACACATATGCGAGTGGCTCGAAACTTTTTAAGTAAAAGAACCCGGTAAGTTCTCGACGGCTTATGTTCATCAGAGACAAGGGTATCGTCCGGAATGCCCAAGGGAAGTGTGATAGGACCGCTGATGTTCTCTACCTACGTAAAGGATTTTGCATACAGAGTGGGCAATAATCTGTGTTTTTTGCTGATGTTACTGGGGTGTACGGTAACGTATCGAAGCTGAGTGGCTGTATGGAGTTACAAGACGACTTACACAAAATTTATAGTTAGTGTGATGAATGGTAGCTGGCTCGAAATATGAAAAAAATATTAATGATAATGAATACACTCCTGGAAATTGAAATAAGAACACCGTGAATTCATTGTCCCAGGAAGGGGAAACTTTATTGACACTTTCCTGGGGTCAGATACATCACATGATCACACTGACAGAACCACAGGCACATAGACACAGGCAACAGAGCATGCACAATGTCGGCACCAGTACAGTGTATATCCACCTTTCGCAGCAATGCAGGCTGCTATTCTCCCATGGAGACGATCATAGAGATGCTGGATGTAGTCCTGTGGAACGGCTTGCCATGCCATTTCCACCTGGCGCCTCAGTTGGACCAGCGTTCGTGCTGGACGTGCAGACCGCGTGAGACGACGCTTCATCCAGTCCCAAACATGCTCAATGGGGGACAGATCCGGAGATCTTGCTGGCCAGGGTAGTTGACTTACACCTTCTAGAGCACGTTGGGTGGCACGGGATACATGCGGACGTGCATTGTCCTGTTGGAACAGCAAGTTCCCTTGCCGGTCTAGGAATGGTAGAACGATGGGTTCGATGACGGTTTGGATGTACCGTGCACTATTCAGTGTCCCCTCGACGATCACAAGTGGTGTACGGCCAGTGTAGGAGATCGCTCCCCACACCATGATGCCGGGTGTTGGCCCTGTGTGCCTCGGTCGTATGCAGTCCTGATTGTGGCGCTCACCTGCACGGCGCCAAACACGCATACGACCATCATTGGCACCAAGGCAGAAGCGACTCTCATCGCTGAAGACGACACGTCTCCATTCGTCCCTCCATTCACGCCTGTCGCGACACCACTGGAGGCGGGCTGCGCGATGTTGGGGCGTGAGCGGAAGACGGCCTAACGGTGTGCGGGACCGTAGCCCAGCTTCATGGAGACGGTTGCGAATGGTCCTCGCCAATACCCCAGGAGCAACAGTGTCCCTAATTTGCTGGGAAGTGGCGGTGCGGTCCCCTACGGCACTGCATAGGATCCTACGGTCTCGGCGTGCATCCGTGCGTCGCTGCGGTCCGGACCCAGGTCGACGGGCACGTGCACCTTCCGCCGACCACTGGCGACAACATCGATGTACTGTGGAGACCTCACGCCCCACGTGTTGAGCAATTCGGCGGTACGTCCACCCGGCCTCCCGCATTCCCACTATACGCCCTCGCTCAAAGTCCGTCAACTGCACATACGGTTCACGTCCACGCTGTCGCGGCATGCTACCAGTGTTAAAGACTGCGATGGAGCTCCGTATGCCACGGCAAACTGGCTGACACTGACGGCGGCGGTGCACAAATGCTGCGCAGCTAGCGCCATTCGACGGCCAACACCGCGGTTCCTGGTGTGTCCGCTGTGCCGTGCGTGTGATCATTGCTTGTACAGCCCTCTCGCAGTGTCCGGAGCAAGTATGGTGGGTCTGACACACCGGTGTCAATGTGTTCTTTTTTCCATTTCCATGAGTGTAGGAAGAATAAACATACGGATGAGTAGGAAGAAGAAACCAGTAATGTTAGGTTACACTATTACTAGTGACCTGCTTCACACAGCAAGTCATTTAAATGTCTGGGCGTAACGTTGCAAAGCGATATGAAAGGGAACGAGCGTGTAAGAACTATGGTAGGGAAGGCGAAATGGTCGACCTCGGTTTAATGGGAGGTTCTTAGGCACGAGCGATTCATCTGTAAAGGAGACCACATATAGGACGCTAGTGCGACCTATTCTTGCGTACGGCTCGAGTGTTTGAGATCCGTATCAGGTCTGATTGAAGGAGGACATCGAAGCAATAGAGAGGTGGACTGCTAGATTTATTGATGATAGGTTCGATCAACATATAAATGTTCGGAGATGCTTCTGGAGCTCAGATGGAGACCCGTGGATGAAAGGTGACGTTTATTCTAGAAACACAATTGAGAAAATTTGGATAACCGGAATTTAAAGCTGATTGCTGAACGATTCTACCGCATCATCATACATTGTGCGTAGGGGTCACGAAGACAGGATTCGAGAGATTAGAGCTCATTCGGAGGCATACAGACAGTAGTTTTTCCCTCTTCCTATTTGCGAGTGGAACAGCAGAGGACATGACCTGTAGTGGTACGGGTTATCCCCCACTATACACGGTACTGTGGCTTGCAGATTATCTATGTACGTGTAGATGTCGCTGTAGACGGCATCACTCAGAAATCAGACGTCTGTGTTGAGGTTTTAACGGCAGTTTACCCACGGGGCAGTAAATCGCTAGTCCGGATACAGTTAGTCTCAGATCATTAATGCGGAATGACAGAGAATGTTCCCAGATGACAGGTGCTGTTGTAAACAGGTTGCGATGTGCTTGGTGCAGCGATCCACCATTGTGGTGGTCGTATGTGCCAGACCGGAGCCTTGACTAATATGCCTGCCCTCACTCTCCCATGCAGACCAAAATCGGGCAAATCCGATAGCCCTACCAATCTCGATTTGCAGGATTCGACCAGCTGGCCAAAAGAAGACCCACAATCAGGCGCATTTCAAAGTCTGCCAGGTGTTAATAACGCTGTCTCACACGTATACGGTACGTATATGTCTTCTTCACAGTGATCACTCCACATATGACGCTGTTAATGCCACTGGTAGACACTGCCAGGCGTAGTAATAACTGCAAAGACGAAAATAACTAATGAACTCTGACAGTCATACTACTGTCACAGAGAACTGCAAGTCTGCATACAGACCCGCCGATGGTGTGTGCGAGTAAGAAGCTACACTGACTCCCAACCATGCGCTATAGATGCTTCTCATTTTTCGACAGGCAGTGTATTTGCTGGCGAAAACATTGCAAATATTTCAGCCTATCTAAATCTGTCTTTTGCTAATTTTACGGATTAGAGTTTCAGCTACTAACTTAACCCTCCGCGAAGTTTTAACTGTTTTTATACTCAAGAAAATCATTCAACAGTTCTTCTTACACTTCTGGAGCTACGGCCTGCTTATCAAATCATTCCTTGATAAGAGTAGTACTTCCTTCAGCCCCCACATTCCAGAAAGCACGTTGAGTGATGTGGGATGAATTAAAAACTGAAATTTGGACCCCTGCAACCGAACACATATATATCCTGCCAAACAGGGGAGGCATGCAGTTTGTTCTCAGTTGAGAAGTCTCGCAGTGGTGGGACACCATGGAATGAGGCTGCTGCAGAGAGATGCACGTTAAATTGGTGCATCAAAAGTCGAGTTGACAATCATGGCCAATCGACGACCCAAACATCTTGTTCCATCGGCCTCCGATTTATCTAGGTACTAAGAGTTGTGGCGTTCGTCTAAAAAAAATGATAGACAGATTTTGTTAGACGTACATTACATATAAGACAGGATACAGGTTGCAAACGCGTTAGCCGGCCGGGGTGGCCGAGCGGTTCTAGGCGCTACACTCTGGAACCGCGTGATCGCTACGATCGCAGGTTCGAATCCTGCCTCGGGCATGGATGTGTGTGATGTCCTTAGGTTAGTTAGGTTTAAGTAGTTCTAAGTTCTAGGGAACTGATGACCTCAGAAGTTAAGTCCGATAGTGCTCAGAGCCATTTGAACAATTTTTGCAAACGCGTTAACTGAATTTACGTCGGTGCTTGGCAGAACACACAACAATATTAAATGGGAAACACTTATTAATATTCTGCAAAATTTTGCAGAACATTAGAAAATGTTTATCTCTGTTACCCTAAATGCGGTATCTGTAACGTTAGAAATGTACAGTGGTTGCACAAAAATATCGAAGCACGAAAACCACATCACCCTGCCTAATACCGTGTAGCACAACCAGTTGCATTCAAAACTACTTCCGGTCCTCTCGGAAGCAATGAGGTGGCCAACCTCATGGAATATTTCCTAGCATCGTGTCGGACTCCGTTTTTCCAGGCGTACTGCTGCATCTCGACCTGGCAAGGACTCAACAAGTCGCTGGAAGACCCCTGCAGAAATAATGAGCCATGGTGCCTCTATAGCCGTCCATAATTGTGAAAGCTTTGTCTGTGCAGGATTTTTTGCACGGAGTGACACCTCGATTATGTCACACAAATTTTCGTTGAGATTCTCTTGGGGCGATGTGATGGCCAAATCATACGCTCGAATTCTCCAGAATGTTCTTCAAACCAATCGCGAACAACTGTGGCCGCACATAACCATCTCCAGGCAATGGTCTGTCCATTCGGACCACAGGACCTAGTCCGTTTCATGTAAACACAACCCACATTATTACGGAGACGCCAGCTTGCAAAATGCCTTATTCACCGCCCGAGTCCGTGGCTTCATAGGATCTGCGCCACACTCGATCTTTACCATCAGCGCCTAACAACTGAAATTGGGATTCATCTGACTAGAGCATGGTTTTCCAGTCGTCTGGGGTCCAACCGACGTAGTCACGAGCCCAGGAGAGGCGCTGAAAGTGATGTGCTCTCAGCAAAGTCATTTTCGTCGCTCATCTGATGCCATACCCCATTAACGCCAAATTTCCCCGCGCTCTCCTAAGGGATAAGTTCTTCGTACGTCCACACTGATGCGATGCGTGAAGCATTCAACCACTACCACCGTCATACCTTAGCAAAAGATCTTGCTGAAAACCGAAGGAAATTCTGGTCTTACGTAAAATCGGTAAGCGGGTCGAAGGCTTCCATCCAGTCACTCACTGATCAGTCTGGCCTGGCAACGGAAGACAGCAAAACGAAAGCTGAAATTTTAAATTTAGCATTTGAGAAATCTTTCACGCAGGAGGATCGTACAAACATACCGCCGTTTGAGTCTCGTACAGATTCCCTTATGGAGGTCATAGTGATAGGCATCCCTGGGGTTGTGAAGCAGCTGAATGGGTAGAAAATAAATAAACCGCCAGGTCCTGATGGGATTCCAATTCGGTTTTACAGAGAGTACTCTACTGCATTGGCTCCTTACTTAGCTAGCGTCTATCGCGAATCTCTTGCCCAAAGTAAAGTCCCGAGCGACTGGAAAAAGCGCAGGTGACGCCTGTATATAAGAAGGGTAGAAGGACGGATCCTCAAAATTACATAACAATATCCCTAACATCGGTTTGTTGCAGGATTCTCGAACATATTCTCAGTTCGAATATAATGAATTTCCTTGAGACAGAGAAGTTGCTGTCCATGCATCAGCACGGCTTTAGAAAGCATCGCTCCTGCGAAACGCAACTCGCCCTTTTTTTACATGATATCTTAAGAACCATGGATGAAGGGTATCAGACAGATGCCATATTCCTTGACTTCCAGAAAGCGTTTGACTCGGTGCCCCACTGCAGACTCGTAACTAAGGTACGAGCACATGGGATTGGTTCCCAAATATGTGAGTGGCTCGAAGACTTCTTAAGTAATAGAACCCAGTACGTTGTCCTCGATGGTGAGAGTTCATCAGAGGTGAGGGTATCATTTGGAGTGCCCCAGGGAAGTGTGGTAGGTCCGCTATTGTTTTCTATCCACATAAATGATCCTTTGGATAGGGTGGATAGTAATGTGCGGCTGTTTTTGATGATGCTGTGGTGTACGGGAAGGTGTCGTCGTTGAGTGACTGTAGGATGATACAAGATTACTTGGACAGGATTTATGATTGGTGGAAAGAATGGCAGCTAACTCTAAATACAGATAAATGTAAATTAATGCAGATGAATAGGAAAAAGAATCCCGTAATGTTTGAATACTCCATTAGTAGTGTAGCGCTTGACACAGTCACGTCGATTAAATATTTGGGCGTAACATTGCAGAGCGATATGAAGTGGGACAAGCATGTTATGCCAGTTGTGGGGAAGGCGGATAGTCTTCGGCTCATTGGTAGAATTTTGGGAAGATGTGGTTCATCTGTAAAGGAGACCGCTTATAAAAAACTAATACGACCTATTCATGAGTACTGCTCGAGCGCTTGGGATCCCTATCAAGTCGGATTGAGGGAGGACATAGAAGCAATTCAGAGGCGAGCTGCTAGATTTGTTAGTGGTAGGTTTGATCATCACGCGAGTGTTACGGAAACGCTTCTGGAACTCGGATGGGAGTCTCTAGAGGAAAGGAGGCGTTTTTTTCGTGAATCACTACTGAGGAAATTTAGAGAACCAGCATATGGGGCTGACTGCAGTACAATTTTACTGCCGCCAACTTACATTTCGCGGAAAGACCACAAAGATAAGATATGAAAGATTAGGGCTCGTACAGAGGCATATAGGCAGTCATTTTCCCCTCGTTCTGTTTGGGAGTGGAACAGGGAGAGAAGATGCTAGTTGTGGTACGAGGTACACTCCACCACGCACCGTATGGTGAATTGCGGAGTATGTATGTAGATGTAGATGTAGATATCTGAGGTCATTTCACGCAGTGTTGCTTGTCTGTTAGAACTGACAACCCTACGCAGACGCAGCTGTTCCCGGCTGTTAAGTGAATGCCGCCGGTCACTACGTTGTCTGTGGTGAGACGTAACGACAGAAATTTGGGATTCTCGGCACTGTGTAGACACTCTGGATGTCAGAATATTAAATTCACTAAGGATTTCGGAAATGGAATGTCCCATGCGCCTAACTCTATCATTCCGCGCCGGCCGCGGTGGTCTCGCGGTTCTAGGCGCTCAGTCCGGAACCGCGCGACTGCTACGGTCGCAGGTTCGAATCCTGCCTCGGGCAGGGATGTGTGTGATGTCCTTAGGTTATTGATTGGCGACTCCATAGTGTCCTGTGCACTACGACCAGATTATGGGTATACGTGGAAGGAGAGACAGCATTGGTCGTATATTTTTTTTTATTATCGCAAAATCGATTTTCGGTCACTTCGTGACCATCTTCAGTGCTGTAATATATAACTTAAATTAGTAAGCACTGGTGTCAATAAGCATTACGGCGATCACATAGATCTATGTGATCGCCGTAATGCTTATTGACACCAGTGCTCGAAAATCGATTTTGCGATAATAAACAAAAATATACGACCAATGGTGTCTCTCCTTCCAAGTCCTTAGGTTAGTTAGGTTTAATTAGTTCTAAGTTCTAGGGGACTGATGACCTAAGATGTTAAGTCCCATAGTGCTCAGAGCCATTTGAACCATTTGAACCATCATTCCGCGTTCAGAGTGTGTTAATTCCTGTCTTTCGGTCAAAATAACATCGGAAATCTTTTTTCATGCATCACCTGAGCACAAATGACACATCCGCCACTGTATTGCCTTTTATTCCTTGTTTACGCAATACTACCGCCATATATACATGTGCATATCACTATTCCATGACATTTTCCACCTCGGTGCACAGGTCCTGCATGATTCTCAAGGAAGTCTGGTAACATTATTGCTGACAAATAGTGGCAAGATCGTCGAATGCTGATGCAGGTGTATAGCGAACATGCACCCTTCTCTCCAAAGCAGGTGACAGAGGCTCCATAATATTGAGATCTGGTCCCTGTGGTTGTCAGGGGAGATTTGACATTTCATACTCGTGCTAACAAAACCAGTCCTGAACGATGCTAGCTGTGTGAAGAGGGGCTTGTCGTCTGGAAACACAGAATCAGTATTCTGGAACAAACATTGTACCATGTGATGGACATCATCAGCCAAAACGTGATAATCAGTAATGCAGCTTTGCAGAATACCCATAGGGCCCTTATGATATCACGATATGGCTGCTCAAATCACCACCGATGCCCTGCCATTTTCCGACGTAAACTCGGCCAGAAGCTGGAAACAGTATACAGCAAGACTCATTCAACCAAACGACTTTCTTCCATTGCTCCGTAGTCCAGGTTTTGTGGCTCTGGCACCACATTTTCCTGTTCTTGGCATCCACCTCACTGATGACTCGTTTTGGAGCTCTAGCTTGCCCCGTAATTCTGCTTGTGGAGCTCCCTTCGTGTTCCCAGAATGAGATTTTCACTCTGCAGCGGAGTGTGCGCTGATATGAAACTTCCTGGCAGATTAAAACTGTGTGCCCGACCGAGACTCGAACTCGGGACCTTTGCCTTTCGCGGGCAAGTGCTCTACCATCTGAGCTACCGAAGCACGACTCACGCCCTGTACTCACAGCTTTACTTCTGCCAGTACGCGTACGCAGGAGAGCTTCTGTAAAGTTTGGAAGGTAGGAGTCGAGGTACTGGCAGAAGTAAAGCTGTGAGTACCGGGCGTGAGTCGTGCTTCGGTAGCTCAGTTGGTAGAGCACTTGCCCGCGAAAGGCAAAGGTCCCGAGTTCGAGTCTCGGTAGGGCACACAGTTTTAATCTGCCAGGAAGTTCCCTTCGTGTTGACTGGTGCTGACAGGATTCGCGAGTGTGACATTCAATTCTGCATTGACTATTGTAGCTTTTCGTCACAGTCCTCTTCATTGACCGTCTCTCAGGATCACTCAACACACATACACTTTTGTTCTCTTGCTGATTTCCCGATTTCCCCGTATTTGGTATCGATCTTCGACAAAATGTCGCTCGGACCAACAAAGCCTGCGTCTGCCTTTGTTACCGAAACAGCCATCATAGGAGCAGAAACCATTCGCTCATGTCCACATTCACTTCGACACAGAGACCTCACGACTAAGTTCGACACTGTTCTGACCAGACTGACACTGAAACGTGTTGGGGACATTGCACTGGTGCCGTTCGTAGTCAAATACAAGAGCGCCACATTCAGGCTTGGCCAGCGTCTGCATTTATGTTCAAGCATCCATCTCTCGCGGTGTTTTCATATTTTTGTCCAGCCGTGTGTGTTAGTGTGAGAGGTGGCATGAGCCCCCTCTCATATTTCTATCTTACTCTGAGTAATTCGATTTTCCTCTCTAATTGCAAGAGGTGAGAAGTTGCTATTCCTTCACATGCGGACTTCCCATGCAGGGTCACCGGGTGGTCCGGTGACAGGCGGGTTCTACTGACCTTGGAAGGGTTAGCCGACGGGTGTGAGGAAGTTGAGTGGATGCTTTCCAGACACTGACACTGTCATAAGAGCGGGGCGACACGCCCACAGGAGCCTGACGGAGTGGCTGGGCTAGAGATTTCGTTACTTCGCAGAAACTTAGTGAGAACACTTTCTGGCGGGTTTCCAGTGAGGCGTGGGAATGACTTGCGTTCCCAGGCAGTCTTGGCGAGCAAAGTCCCGCGTTTTCTACAAAATCATAACTGTGATTTGCTTGCTCAGGGGATTGCTCCGTGACGTAGCAAAATCAGCGCAGAAATTGGCGCTAAGTATCTCCATTGGTGGAATAGTAGTGCGTCAGCAATAGAGTGGAATTTTTCGCCGGTTTTCGAGTTGCTGATTCGACCGTTTAACCACGGCCACTGTTGTGGGGGCGGGAATGTTCTGTGTTTGGCTTGTACGGGTGCTCTGGAGTGGGTCGGTTCTCGGCCTTCGGTCGGAGTAGGTTACAAGACTGAGCTCTCGCTGCTCTCGTCAGCCTGCCTTCCATTGGCTGTCTAATATACTTTTATTTAATTGTAACTGTTTAACGAAGCTGCTGAAGTTTCGCCTTCAACGTAACTTTCCGAGTACAGTTGGCAATTGAGCGTTCTGCGTACAAGCGGCCTATGTTGTTCCTCTTGAGCAGTTTTGGGTAAAGTTGACTGTATTGGAGTTACTGTGTGACTTCACTTGTTAAAATCACTCACTGTACCGTCAGTGATTGTGCAGCGAGCCCTCTTCGTCTCCCTCAGAGGCATACTTGTGTTGCTAGGAAGTCTTTAGTCTGGAACAACCAGACCAGAAGAATTTGTTTCGGGCTATACTCGCAACATTATCATCACCACGACGGGACGTCGAAGCAACCAGCCATCGCCTCCGGTATGACAGATCATGTCTTTGCAGTTAAGAAGACACCTTAGCACCGGCAAATCAGGGAATTTATACTATGTGACAATCAGAGGTCAGCAGAGCGCTCCTGTTCCCGTCTTTTCTAACGTGGTTCTGTCTTGGGTGTTCATTATCTGAGTTATCACTGCTGTGGCAGCAATTAATGTTGGGTTGGCTGGGTGTTTCTCTTAAGGTTTGAGTTGCAAGGAATTGGCTCCACATACCACTTGGTCGTAAATGTCACAATGTAGTTTATGGACAACTTCACCTTCACGGCATTTATTTGAGTATCCAATTTGACGTAAATGTTTCATGTGTTTTGTTTATTAATTTGAGTTTAGTCACAATAAATCAAATTGTTATTTTGGACGAAACTTCCATTCTGTGGATCGGTAAAGCAACCCTTTCATTTCTCACTACATTAATGAAACTTTCCTTTATCAAATTAATTTCTATCAAATTAAATTATTGCAGCTGCCAAACTCTTTTCTACTCCACTTGCACGGTCGATTACAGTCAGTTCGCGTTTCTTCTTAATCCATGTGCAACAGCAAACGTCGGAGTTATAAAAAGGGTGGGCTTAGAACATCATTTAGATATGAAGATTCTAGAAGAATTTAGTGTTAAATACACTGCTAGCCATCCACCTCGCAAGTGAGTCCCTTACTTCGCGGCAAAAAATTATTTGTCGATAAATTTTATTCTCATCCCTGATTTGTTGCTCAGATTTGCTCTGGAAAAAATTTCATTTCAATAGGATAAAGTTAAACCATGCCGAATACAGTGACATTTTGGTATTGGCAATTTTATATTTGGTAGTTTGTCGACAATGTAAAAAAAATATTTGATGATTGCATAATGTCAAAAGTAAATGTGTTTTTGCTTCTTATGATGCACTTAGTATTCCTGATAATATGTCTTGTTTCCTCCTCGCGAACCGGATACAGTCTACGGTATTCTACAACACAACATAATACAAATTCCTTGATCCTCATCTGCAGTCAACAATTCGTGAAGACCTTGCATTAATTTAGTACATCATTCAGCAGGGTGGTTAACGGTTTTTAATTCCATAATTTTAGTATCTAAAAGTGAAGTGCTGTTTGTCCATGTCGAAGGGCATTCTTGAATGAAACTAGAGTCCATAACTCTCAGGCAAGAGAACTGATCTGTGTTCTTGATTGCCACGAAATCGGCTAACGTTTTCTGTTAAATGGGGATGAGAGTGGATTATAAGATGTACGAGGTGTGGCTAGAAAAAAACCGGACTAGTACTGGTGAAACAATAAAACGAATGCAATAAGGCTGAAAGTCGCGTGGCCTGTCACGTGACTCTCGCTCCGCCCACTGCTCGAGTTTCATCTGCCTCCTGCACTCAGTCTGCCCGTGGCGTCTGTTTTAAGTAGTTGACGTTTTGTCTGTGCGTCGGAAAATGTTGAGTGTACAGAAAGAACAGCGTGTTAACATCAAATTTTGTTTCAAACTAGGAAAATCTGCAAGTGAAACGTTTGTAATGTTACAACAAGTGTACGGCGATGATTGTTTATCGCGAACACAAGTATTTGAGTGGTTTAAACGATTTAAAGATGGCCGCGAAGACACCAGTGATGACACTCGCACTGGCAGACCATTGTCAGCAAAAACTGATGCAAACATTGAAAAAATCGGTAAACTTGTTCGACAAGATCGCCGTTTAACAATCAGAGCAGTGTCTGAGTTAACAGGAGTTGACAAGGAAAGTGTTAGGCAGATTCTTCATGAAAGTTTCAACATGAACAAAGTGTGTTCAAAAATGGTTCCAAAGTGTCTCACAATTGAACAGAAGGAACGCCGAAGAATGATTTGTTCTGACATCCTGGAAAACATTGAAAGTGATCCCACCTTCTTACAAAATGTTATTACTTGCGATGAATCGTGGTTTTTTGCTTACGATCCCGAAAATAAACGCCAATCGATGCATTGGAAAACTCCTGGTTCTCCATGACAAAAAAAGCACGAATGTCAAAATCGAAATTCAAGGCAATGATGATTGTTTTTTTTTGACATCAAAGGGATTGTGCACATTGATTGGGTATCAGAGGGACAAACAGTGAATCAGCATTACTACATTAGCGTCCTGGCTACCGTACGTGAGCGAGTACGGAGAAAACGGAACGATTTGTGGAGAAAAAAGTCATGGATCCTTCACCAAGACAATGCCCCAGCTCACAGTGCGTTGTCAGTGAAGACGTTTTTGGCAAAACACAACATTCCCATCTTAGATCATGCACCCTACTCACCTGATTTGGCCCCCGTGACTTTTTTCTTTTCCCTAAAGTCAAGTCAGCTTTGAAAGGAACTAGATTTGAGACTGTTGAAGCAGTAAAAGAAAAAGCGACGGAAGTAATGTATGGACTTACCGGAAATGATCTGCAGCATTGCTATGAACAGTGGAAAATTCGTATGGAGCGGTGTAGAGACCGAGGAGGAGAGTACATTGAAGGAGATAACATGAAATTGTAAATAATTGTAAATAAATGTTTTTTCCAGCATCAGTCCGGCTTTTTCTAGCCGCACGTCGTAAATTAACGAATTAAACCCAATAATAAATAGTAATAAAGATAACATTAACTTTACCGTATAATGATCCATCCAAATCTCAGCAAAAAGGAATATATCACTTTCCCATTTCTAGATTCTCTCTGTTGAAATTTGCTACCACTTTGATTTTATGTTTTTATATCCCCTTTATCATAAAAAATGATGAGGGAGACAACTGTTCTGATAAATAGCACAAAAGATGACTAAGCTGCTTTTGAAACAGTGGAATCTGTTCTTTCACATAATTTTAGATCATGTAAGAAGCAGAGACCTAGATAAGGAGTTTCAAAGCTTCACTTCACAGAAGGCACGATTTGATATAAACGGTTGAATAAAAGGAGAGACATCTCTCAATGAATTTTAATTGTAAATGGATAGTTCAGCTTGTGATGCCGGTGTAAACGTTTTTAGAACATGTTATTTTTGCCATCTACCTTGCTTGATGGATTGTTCCAGCAGAGCATATTTCACTTTCTTTCCAGTCTCCTGCAGGAAATATTACGTAGAACACTATGAGTTCTACGTAACCACATTACACTGTTGATTTATCTAATTCACCTTCATAAAAATCTAACATATCAATTTCTGCTTCATTAAAAAACATATCCACAACCTTATTGACAGTGCGGATATCACAAACATTATTACTTCTCCACTTCTCTCTGCAAATAAGTGATACGTCAGGACTGCTTGTTACACCACTACGTCACATTCAGATACACTCTCTAAAATACATGGTCCAGTCACATAAACGTGAGCGCCGCCTAAGTTCGACGTCAACGTGCTATAACCACTCACATACGGCAGGTGGCAGCATTAACAATGGAGGGTATACACTGATCAGCCAGAACTTCATAACGACTGACCTACTATCGATATGAACCCGTCCAGGTGACAGCAGCGCCACCTGCCAAGGAGTGACTGCTAGTCTGACACACGCACGGTACATGCAGTATCAGTGAGCGTGTAGTCCGTGTGTAGAATGGGGAAGCCACGCGATCTATCCGAGGCTGACAGAGGGCAGATTGTGGTGGCCCAAAGGCTCGGCACGAGCATTTCGAAAGCTGCTCGACTTTTCGGGTTTGAGGAGTGCTAGGGTGTGAGACTTCAACGCAAGGTGAAACCATATCCAGACGTCGTCATTACAGATGTGGGATGTCACAGAATGAGCAGACTGGTAAGAGAGGACAAGCGGCGACTAGTGACGGAACCAACATCAGACTTTAATGTTCGGCAGAGTAGAAGTGTGTCTGCACACAGACAGTGCACCAAACACTCCTAATGATGGGCCTCCAGAGCTGATGACCCATGAATGTGCCAATATTAACACCATGACATCGGCAACTACGACTGAAATTGACGTGTGACCCGGAAGTGGACGTTGGTACAGTGGCACAGCGTTGCATGGACTGACGAATCCTGATACCTTGTTCATCATGTTTATCGGAGGGCGCGAATCCGTCGTCTTCTAGGGGAACTGGGACAGACACAAAGTGGCGGCGGCTCCATTGTGCTCTTGGGAACTGTTGTGTACATACACTCCTGGAAATGGAAAAAAGAACACATTGACACCGGTGTGTCAGACCCACCATACTTGCTCCGGACACTGCGAGAGGGCTGTACAAGCAATGATCACACGCACGGCACAGCGGACACACCAGGAACCGCGGTGTTGGCCGTCGAATGGCGCTAGCTGCGCAGCATTTGTGCACCGCCGCCGTCAGTGTCAGCCAGTTTGCCGTGGCATACGGAACTCCATCGCAGTCTTTAACACTGGTAGCATGCCGCGACAGCGTGGACGTGAACCGTATGTGCAGTTGACGGACTTTGAGCGAGGGCGTATAGTGGGCATGCGGGAGGCCGGGTGGACGTACCGCCGAATTGCTCAACACGTGGGGCGTGAGGTCTCCACAGTACATCGATGTTGTCGCCAGTGGTCGGCGGAAGGTGCACGTGCCCGTCGACTTGGGACCGGACCGCAGCGACGCACGGATGCACGCCAAGACCGTAGGATCCTACGCAGTGCCGTAGGGGACCGCACCGCCACTTCCCAGCAAATTAGGGACACTGTTGCTCCTGGGGTATCGGCGAGGACCATTCGCAACCGTCTCCATGAAGCTGGGCTACGGTCCCGCACACCGTTAGGCCGTCTTCCGCTCACGCCCCAACATCGTGCAGCCCGCCTCCAGTGGTGTCGCGACAGGCGTGAATGGAGGGAGGAATGGAGACGTGTCATCTTCAGCGATGAGAGTCGCTTCTGCCTTGGTGCCAATGATGGTCGTATGCGTGTTTGGCGCCGTGCAGGTGAGCGCCACAATCAGGACTGCATACGACCGAGGCACACAGGGCCAACACCCCGCATCATGGTGTGGGGAGCGATCTCCTACACTGGCCGTACACCACTGGTGATCGTCGAGGGGACACTGAATAGTGCACGGTACATCCAAACCGTCATCGAACCCATCGTTCTACCATTCCTAGACCGGCAAGGGAACTTGCTGTTCCAACAGGACAATGCACGTCCGCATGTATCCCGTGCCACCCAACGTGCTCTACAAGGTGTAAGTCAACTACCCTGGCCAGCAAGATCTCCGGATCTGTCCCCCATTGAGCATGTTTGGGACTGGATGAAGCGTCGTCTCACGCGGTCTGCACGTCCAGCACGAACGCTGGTCCAACTGAGGCGCCAGGTGGAAATGGCATGGCAAGCCGTTCCACAGGACTACATCCAGCATCTCTACGATCGTCTCCATGGGAGAATAGCAGCCTGCATTGCTGCGAAAGGTGGATATACACTGTACTAGTGGCGACATTGTGCATGCTCTGTTGCCTGTGTCTATGTGCCTGTGGTTCTGTCAGTGTGGTCATGTGATGTATCTGACCCCAGGAATGTGTCAATAAAGTTTCCCCTTCCTGGGACAATGAATTCACGGTGTTCTTATTTCAATTTCCAGGAGTGTAGTTTCGCGTAGTCAACGCGTTCACAACTTCCCCACTAGAGCGCGCCCCACTAAGCACAACAGCGCAGGCGCAGCGCTCTTCCGTCTCCGCACTACGAAATGGCGCTGTCATGGAGACGGACCAAATTCTGTTTCCGTCGATCCGCGTATTAATATGTAACGCAGCCAATGAGGTTTCTGCTAACGTAGAACCTTTTCTGCTCACGGATCACACTCGCGCAGTGATACCTGAACGCTCGAGGTATTATAACGAGTGTACAGACCTCCGATTAGTCAGCTGTATTAGTCTGCATTTGTCTGTAGTCAAGTTTCAGTGTGCGCCTAATAAGATTATCTTATTCCTGTACATAACCATGAAGATAAATGTATAGACACTTTGTCAAGTATCAGAGATATGTGAGAATAAGTTTAACATACCAAGACCAAAGGAACTTCAGATTGTCAATTGTAAACAGCATCCAGAATCAAGTTACGTAATGTCTACGCTTTTTATTATTTTAATAAATGTGCGTGAAAGTTAATCAAGTTCTGCTTAAAGTTGGTCACCGTCAATCTGCTACTCTAAGCGTGCAAGTGGCATTTCTATCGTCTGACCTAAGGGCAGACGATAAACGCGCCACGATAAGACCACGAGACATATTGCTGACACTCGCCTACTTCGTTAGAGCGACAAGTCAAATAATCTGATGGTGTGTGTACCGAAGGTCTTACAGTACGCACACCACAGGAACACTCACGGGGTCCAATGGACCTCATGCAAGGTACCATAACGGCCAAGAAGTATCGTACGCTAGTTGCAGGCTATATACACCCCTTCATGACGATCATTTTTCCCGACGATAGTGGCTTTTTTCAACAAGATTATCCGCCATGTCACAAGGCCCAAGAGTGTAATGTGGTTGTTTAAGAAACACAGTGGTTGGCCACCCAACTCGCCAGGTCTCAACCCAATCGGACACACCTGAGAAGTGATTGAATGTGGCGTCAGAGCTCGTAGGCCCCTTCCCGGAATTTACGGGAATTAGGTGACTTGCGTAAGCATATGTGATGCCAACTCAGTCCAGTGACCTATCAATGCCTCTTTGCTTCCATCCCACGATGCGCTGGCGCTGTACCCGTGTCAGAGGTCGAATTACCGTCTGTTAGGTAGGTCGCCATAATGTTCCCGCTGATCAGTGTGTAAAACTGGTCCGAGCTTCACGTAAAATTGTACAGTAGTTGTCTTAATGTGTAATCGGATCAATTTATTTGACTTCCGAAGGGGTATGATCGTTGGGTTTCGGGTCAAGGGTGAAAGGATTCCGTAGTGGCAAAGTTTGTAAATTGTTCACATAACGCTGGGCTTGGAAAAAAGGCGCATCCAAAACTGTGTGTGTGTGTGTTGTCCTTAGCGTAAGTTAGTTTAAGCTAGATTAAGTAGTGCGTAAGCCTAGGGACCGATGACCTCAGCGGTTTGGTCCCATAGGAATTTACCACAAATTTCCAAATTTTGCTTCTGGAAGGTAACCTTTACGCCCTGGCTCTCTGTGTCGAAGTAAAACCATCCTGTCCTCTTCCATCTCGATTGTTTTTAGAGATTTGGAACGTCAGATATTAAAAGACGTATAAATTGCTTATAAACATCTCTTACAGCTCTTAATCACATCTTGACATTTTCTGCGGTTTTCGCGTTTTGCCCCGCTTCGAATATAAGTTAATAAGTATTTACTAAGAATTCTGAGTATCTCTTGTCCTAATTCTTGCATTCTCCAAAAATATTTAACAGTCTCGTGAACCACAACAGTTACTTTTACTTCCCGTGTGTTACAAAATAAAACTTTTACTTGTCTATTTGATGGAAATTTGTGTCCAGTTATTTAGTCTTTTACATCTCCTACTAAACCCACACGTTCGTTAGCACTATGTAATTGATGTGATGTCTTAGATAGAGACTGGAAAATACGTACGACACGTTCGGTAACGATTAAACAACTGAGTGCACTATACGGTCACGTGCTTATGAGGTTCTGTCAGAGTGATATTTACAAGTGGTTGGTTGGTTTAAAAGAGGGGGGAAGGGACCAACCTACGCCGGCCGGAGTGGCCGAGCGGTTCTGGGCGCTAGTCTGGAACCGCGCAACCGCTACGGTCGCAAGTTCGAATCCTGCCTCGGGCATGGATGTGTGTGATGTCCTTAGGTTGGTTAGGTTTAGGTAGTTCTTAGTTCTAGGGGACTGATGACCTGAGACGTTAAGTCCCGTAGTGCTCAGAGCCGTTTTTTTGACCAACCTACGAGGTCATCGGTCCCTTGTTCCTAATAAAACAATGCCACAAGTGTGAGAGTAAAACAGAAGAGACATATAACACAAAACGGAAAGAAAGGAAGATCCACAAGAAGGAAAGAAAGGCAACGAAAACTGGAAGGAACAAAAGAGGACAAGAAAACAACAGAGAGATGCTATAAACAGAAGAGGGTAAATCAAGAAAGCAGATTACAGTGGCTGGCCGACCACGAGCATAAAAATGAGATGCCAGCCACTCTGCAAGTCTTTAAAAGCTCCACCCTGAACGTACTGAGGTGGAGGACATACAGGGACAAAGGACATGCACAAAAATTTAGATCAGATGATAGAACCCACCGTCACGAATAAAACGTAAAACTATATCAGCCAATGAGGCGTTGTCAGCTAAAATGAGCGGCAACGAGTCTGGTAACCCAATATTTAGTTGATGGGCAGTCAAAGTGGGCCAGTGCACCGACACTGAGGCGGGTCTTCACGCCGCAGGAGGTAGCAGTGGGTCGCCCAAGCGTGGCCAATGCGGAGCCAGCAGAGGACAACTGATTCCCTGTGAGAGGCCCGCATGGAAGACTTCCACACATTGGTAGTCTCCTTCAAGACATGTAGTTTGTTGAATGTACTGTTATGCCATTCCGTCTCCCAAAGCCGAAAAACTCTGCGGCGTAAGTCAGAACGCAGGTCAGGTTCAGAGATGCCCATCTCCAGAAGCGGTTTCCGAGTAGCCTGTTTGGCCAGCCTGTCGGCAAGTTCGTTGCCTGGGATTCCGACGTGTCCTGGGGCCCGCACAAACACCACTGAACGACGGGAATCGTCCAGGGCATAGATGGACTCCTTGATGGACGCCACCAATGGATGGCGAGGGTAGACTGATTGATAGGTTGTAGAGTGCTCAAGGAGTCAGTACACAAAAGAAACGATTCCTCGGGGCATGAATGGATATACTGAAGTGCACTAGACATGGCCACCAGTTCTGCAGTGAATACACTGCAGCCATTGGGCAAGGAATGCTGTTGAGTGGGGCCTCTGTGGATAAAGGCAAAGCCAACATTACCATCAGCCATCGAGCTGTCGGTGTAAACCACTTCAGAGCACGGAACACTTCAACAATCGAGAGGAAGTGACAGCGGAGAGCCGCAGGGTTAACAGAGTCCTTAGGGCCAGGCGAAAGGTCCAGGCTAAGCTTCGGCCTATAGCTACACCACAGAGGTGTCCCTGGGCGGAAGGTGGAAGAGGGAGCAGGTTGTGCGGCTGGCTCCCAACGTCTTAGTAACAGGTACGAGGTGCTTCCCAATGCTGATGATAACTCTGAGCTGGCACGGGATGCCTCTCCTGTTGGGCCACCAGTCGATTTTGCTGCCCAGTCCGGGCAAGTACAGAGGGCGAGTATGCTTGTCATTGGGAGCTCCAATGTTAGACCGGTGATGGAGCCCCTCACGGAGATAGCACTCAAGGCTGGAAAGAATTCCAGTCGGCATTCGGTATGTTTGTCGGAAGGTCTCATCCGTGATGTGGAGGAGTCCCTGCCGGCGGCTATCAAGCGCACTGGGTGCAACCGGCTGCATGTAGTGGCACATGTCGGCACGAATGACGCCTGCCGCTTGTGTTCTGAGGCCATCCTTGGCTCCTATCGGCGGCTGTCCGATTTGGTGAAGGCAAATAGTAATGCATGCGAGGTGCAGCCTAAGCTGTGTATTTGTAGCATCGTACCTGGGATTGATCACAGTCCTCTGGTTTGGAGCAGAGTGGAAGGTCTAAACCAGAAGCTCAGACGACTCTGCGACAGTATCGGATGCGAATTTCACGACCTCCGCTATCGTGTGCAGAATTGTAGAGTTGCACTTAATAGGTCAGGCGTGCACAACACGCAGGAAGCGGCTACTAGGTTAGCGGAGTACGTGTGGCGTACACAAGGGCCTCTTTTGGGTTAGACAACCCCTCCCTTGGTATCAAAGACGATTTGCCTGTTATATCAGCCACAGCGACCTCAGAGAAACTTTGTCCTTGCAGATCAGAGACAGAAAAGATTTATATGATTTTAGTAAACTGCAGGAGCGTCGAAGGAAAGGTCCCAGAATAAGGATCGCTTACTGAAGGTTGTAATGAACATGGAGTACTGCGAACAGAAAGCTGGTTGAAACCAAATGTCAATGACAACGAAATTCTAAGTTCAGACTGGAATGTTTACTGTATAGGGGTGAATTCAACTATCCATTTATAGACTGGGAGTGTTATGCCATCAAAACTAGTGCCTGATACAGGGATTCGTGTGGCATTGTTCTGGATGTCTTGTACGAAAATTAACTTGAGCAGATAGTGAGGGTAACGTGTTAGACCTCCTGGCGACAAACAGACCTGAACTTATTGAATCACTTAACGCAGGGGAAGGTATCAGTGATCATAAGGCTGTGACAGTATCTATGACGACAGGTCCTAAAAGGAATGTTAAGAACGGTGGGAATATATATTTGCTCAGCATGGGAGACAGGATACAAACTTCAGAATATCTCAGCAGTCAGCATCAAATATTCGGTGATGAGGTCGAAGATGTGGAGAACAAATGGAAAAATTCAAGGGTATCGTTCAGTATGTCCTAGACAAGTACGATCCGAGTAAGGTTTTATGGTATGGGAAAGATCCACCCTGTTGGAAAAGCGCTACGTAAACAAAGAGCACTTCGTCTTGGATTCAAGAGAAGTTGTAACACCATAGCTTTAATGCTGTACGGATTTATTTTGCTTTTGTTTCATTTAATGCTACATCATTGAGCTTATGTATGTGTGTTTCATAGAATAGAGAATACAAAATTGTATACTCCTTTCTTTGTTAAAACTTTGATGTCATGATTGGATTGTATGCTGTGTAGCATATCTGTCATTTATATTCTTTGTCCCATTTGGGGGGAACAAAACTTACTATATATAATTGTAATTTCTGTGTGAATAATTTTTTGTAGAAACGTTAATATGTGCAAATGTTCTGTTTTAATTAATGTATTTGGTTGCTGTTATGTAAACTGCTGATCCTCACTTAGGCTCAAAATGGCTCTGAGCACTATGGGACTCAACTGCTGTGGTCATAACTCCCCTAGAACTTAGAACTACTTAAACCTAACTAACCTAAGGACAGCACACAACACCCAGCCATCACGAGGCAGAGAAAATCCCTGACCCCGCCGGGAATCGAACCCGGGAACCCGGGCGTGGGAAGCGAGAACGCTACCGCACGACCACGAGACGCGGGCTCCTCACTTAGGGTTCTTAGTTAGTTTGTATGTAAAAGGTGTACTGGTTCCCCTCGGGAACGGAACTGTGTAGCGCGCGCAAATTGTGGTTGGCCTAGATAGGAAAGGTGGAACTGATAGTCAGTTGGGGGACGAACTACGAGTCGGGGAGGAGCTACCAAACTGTGCACTGGCATGTAAAGTATGCATATTGTGCTGGTTCCGAGAGAGGCTTTTTCTGCTTCTTTCCAATGCCTCGGATGGATGGAAAAACAGCTGGAACTATTCTGCAATTTGTATCTATCATCGCCACCAAGAAATGACAGAGTCCAGCAATTCTGCCTGCAATTCCACCTACCAACATGCAGTTGCCACCACGTTGCGCAATCACTGTAACGTAATACTATAATGGTGTACAGTGAAGGATCAGCTTAATGGATGTGCTAATGTGCTCAGATATAAGGTAACTTATATCTGAATTTATGTACCTACCTTGATTTCTCTCCTCATCGTAACACCTCTCAGGTTCCTCTCCGTTTGAACTAAAGTGATTACCGAGTGTCCTTACTGAAAGTACATTAAAACCCAGTTCTCTAATTAATGCCTCTTGAACATAGTAAAGAGAAAGTTAAAGTTAATGTGGCAAGAGAGTGAGTTAAAGTAAAGGTTGTTTGCTGAAAATAATTTTCCTATTAAAACAGATTATTAATGTGTTGTTGCCAACTTCAAATTAAAAGTTCTCAAGACTGAGGCTTATAAAGTTTTGCTTAGTAAATGATCACATTGCTGTCTGTAGTAAATTCTAAAAGGTGAGTCAATTTCTTGCAATTTTGCCAACATTGTGTTTCACTGTAGTAAAAGTGGAAACGTTATATACTCATGTTTGCTAAGTGTATGTTTCTCTTGTGTATAGGCAGTGCATATTAATAATATAACATGATCCACAGTTTGTCTATTGTATTAATGCTGGGTAACAAGTAATGGGAAGACCACTAATTATAAAAATCATAATTTCTTTATTCAAATGATAGTGAGAAGCAACCTGTTAGTGGATTCCAATTAACTTTGATTTTAAATAGTAAAGTATTTAACCGAGAGAGACTTAACCTATATCCAATTAATGATTCTGCAGTGAATAGTAATAATAACGTTATAAAGACCATTCAGTTTGTATAAGCCCTGAAAGTGATAGTGTTTTTCTGTACCTGTTATAATTTTGCAAATAGTTTCTGCTGCTCTAACTGTTAGTTTCAATCTTACCGTAAACATATGTATGTGTCAGAGTTCACTGCACTCGTGTGTGACAAAGTTTAGTGTGTGTTTATCCATTAAAGTTACTAATAACTACTTTCTTAAACGAGAACGTTAATCTTTCTCTTGCCTAATTAGGCTGGCGACCGTTTTCCATTATCAGTTAAACAGTGCAGATAGGAAAAATTTTGTTTGTTACTGTTCAAATATTTACGTAATTCTGACTTCACTTCCGATAAGTCACATCCGTTAGGTACAACACAGTCAACATAACAAAATTCCTCTCAGAGGGTAACACTGCTCTGTTGCTATATACCATAATTGCTTTAACAAAATAGTTTTATTTCACAACCTGTTTCCAGTTTTAAGGTTATGGTATAGCAGTAGCAGACGGAAGTGTTATAAAGTAAAAACCTAGCCGACAAACAAAAGCTGAACGAAGTGAAAATGAGCATAAGGAGAGCAATGAGAGAAGCGTTGACTGATTTGGAAAGTAAGGCGTTGTCAACAGACCTGAGTAAAAACCCTAAGAGATTTTGGTGGTATGTAAAATCAGTAAGTGGGTCAAAATCGTCTATTGATTCTCTCAGCGTCCACACCGGCACCGAAACGGAAGATAACAGGGGGAAAGCCGAACTACTAAATTCTGTCTACCGATGTTGTTCCACCGCGGAAGAATGTAACACTGTCCCTCCTTTCAATCGTCGTACGAACATATAAATGGTAGATATTGAGATAACCGATCGCAGAACTGAAAAGCAGCTACAATCGCTTAGTAGTGGAAAGGCGTCATGACCAGATGGTAAATCTATAAGGTTCTATAAAGATTACGCGAAAGAACTTGCTCCGCATCTACCAGTAATTTATCGCTTGAGCGACGAAAGATAACTAACGACTGGAAAAAAGCGCATGTCACTCCCGTTTCTAAGAAAGACCGTAAGACAGATCCACACAGTTATAGACCTATATCGTTGACGTCAGTCTGTTGTAGAATTATGGAACATGTTTATGCTCAAGAATTATGACTTTTTGGAAAATGAACATTATAAAAATCGGCATTGATTCCGCAAACAGAGACCATGGGGAACTCAGCTCGCTCTGTTCGTCCATGATATCCACAGCGCACTGGACAACGCCGCTAAGGTTGATGCCGTGCTCCTTGATTTGAGTAAGGCATTTGATACCGTCCCGCATTGCCGTTTAATGAAAAAATTACGAGCTTACGGAGTATCGGAGCAGACTTGCGATTGGATTCAAGACTTTCTTGCAGATAGAACGCAACACGTCGCTCTTAACGGAACTAAATTGATAGACGTAAAGGTAATATATGGAATACCACAGGGAAGTGTGATAGGATCGTTGCTGTTTACAATGTATATCAATGATATAGTAGAAAGCGTCGGATGCTCTTTAAGGCTATTCGCAGATGATGCAGTTGTCTATACCAAAGTAGCAACGCCAGAAGATAGTAAGAATTTGCAGAACGACCTGCAGAGAATTGACGAATGGTGCGGGCTCTGGCAGTTGGCCGTGAACGTAAATAAATGTAACATATTGCGCATACATAGGAAGAGAAATCCACTTCTGAACAGCTAGGCTTTTGACGACAAACAGCTGGAGACAGCGTCTGCCGTAAAATATCTGGATGTAACTATCCAGAGCGATTTTAAGTGGAATGATTACTGTGGTGTCACAGCCAGACACCACAAGTGCTAGGTGGTAGCTTAAATCGGCCGCGGTCCTGTAGTACATGTCGGACCCGCGTGTCGCCACTGTGTGATCGCAAACCTAGCGCCACCACAAGGCAGGTCTCGAGAGACTGACTCGAACTCATCCCAGTTGTACGGACGACAGAGCTAGCGACTAGACATACGAAGCCTTTCTCTCTCATTAGCCGAGAGACAGAATAGCCTTCAGCTAAGTTAATGGCTACGAACTAGCAAGGCGCCATTAGCCTTACAGTGATTGTAATTAGAGTCTCACTTGTGTTCACCATAGAGATGTACAAGAAGACATTAAAGATAAGTATATGAGAAGCTCCGTTCTTTTCTTCATAGCATTAATTACGTATCCTGTTCCAGTACTTCACGCCCGTCTGCGTTAGTCTCGCGTGCCCTTTAAGCCACCTCTATCTACAAGGTGTTGGCCCAGCTGCCGACACATCACATGGCGACGAGTCTACAAAGGATCTTGTGTTTTACTTTGCACTAATTTCTTTGTGTCATGGCTTCGCCACAATCTCCAGATGTACTGTCCGAATTTTATCACTTGCAGAATCAGCAGACGCAGGCGTTATTGGATGCTCTTGGACAGCTCGTCCAGGGTCAACGTGCGCTGCACACCGATGCGGCCGCCGCCGCTTCATCGCTACCGCAGCCACAACGTGCTGTTGCACCTCAATTCAGACCCTTTGATGCCACCCACGAGTCATGGCAAGAGTGGTCCCGTCAGTTCGACTTCCACCTAGCAGCCTACAGAATTCAAGGTAATGAGCGGCAGCCGTTTTTGCTTTCTTGTGTCGGTGTGTCCACCTACTGAGTGATAGTGAAGTTGTTTCCCCGGCGCGACGTAGCAACTCTGTCCTACGAAGAACTTTTGTCTGCTTTAGATGCCTATTTCAAGGAAACAGTAAATGTCGTTGCAAAAAGGTATACATTCTTTCGTACAAAACGTACGGCCGGTCAGACTCATAGGGAGTGGGTTGCGACATTGCAAGGACTTACTAGGGAGTGTGCGTTTGAATGTGAATGTGGCCTTCCTTATTCAGATACTATGGTGCGTGATGCAATAGCACAGAACGTTTCTGATGTTCGCATACGGGAACAGATTTTGAAACTAATTAATCCCTCCCTTCAACAAGTGATAGACATATTGGATAGGCAAGACACACTTGACTTTGCTCAGGACTCGTTTGCAAATTCGCCGGCAGTGTGTCACATTAACCGGCCCGCCGGGCCCGCTGCACGGGACGCTCAGCGGCCCTCGCGCCCGTCAGCGCAGCGGCAGCCTAGCTCGCAAACACGTGCGCCGAGTACGCAAGCTAATGCAGTGAAATCATGCCCGCGGTGTGCAACTAGACATTCGCGTGAAAATTGCCCTTCACGCCAAGCTATTTGCTTTTACTGTCATAAGAAAGGACATGTCCAAAGTGTTTGCCAGAAAAAGCTCAGATCAGACACTCACACCAATTCCAGGCCCTTTGCTTCGCGCCGGAATCGAACCAAGGTAACTCAGGCTCGTGAACCTTCGCCCATGGATATTCATGTAGTTCATTCCACCCCGTCCGGTGACAGTGTTCATTCCACAAAAAGTGTGCGTCGACGTCGACGGAAGTCCCGTCACGTCGCACGTGATTCTGTCCCAGTGTCTGTTCCAGTTGCACAACACAGTCGCTTTTGTCGTCCGCAGGACAATAAACTTTTTGTAGACTTAGACTTTGCAGGCAAAGTGATACCATTCCAGCTCGATACCGGAGCTGCAGTTTCATTGCTCAATCACGACACGAACAACCAACTGGGCAAACCTCCGTTGCGTGCCGCAAATGTTCAGCTCAATAGTTACTCAGGCCAGAAAATACCAGTGTTAGGACAGTGCAGCCTTCTTGCAACATACAAGGGACAAACAAAACTTGTGTCATTTTACGTTCTTCGTTCTTCTACTGCAGTGAACTTGTTTGGTTTGGATTTATTTCAGTTGTTTAATTTGTCTATAGTAAATCAGGTCCTCTCAGTGATTCAGACTGTGCCTTCCGCCAGTGTTTCTAGTCTATGTGAAGAATTTGCGGACATTTTTGCACCGGGCCTTGGTTGCGCTAAGAACTATGAAGCACATTTGGAACTGAAAGCAAACGCGCAATCGAAGTTTTTCAGAGCGCGCAATGTTCCCCACGCATTGCGTGATGAGGTCGCAAGAACATTACACGATTTAGAATCTCAAGGTGTAATTGAACGTGTGCAGGCTTCTCTCTGGGCCTCACCCTTAGTAATTTTGCCAAAACCTTCCGGTAAATTGAGACTTTGTGTGGACTTCAAGGCAACTGTGAATCCACACCTTGTGACTGCAACTTTTCCTTTGCCCCGCCCGGAAGATCATTTTGACAAATTGTGCCCGGGAACATGTTTTTCAAAGTTGGACCTAGCAGATGCGTACTTGCAAATACCTGTGGACGAAGAATCCTAGCGCGTCTTGGTGGTAAACACGCATCTTGGTTTGTATCGCTTCAAAAGACTGCCATTCGGGTGTGCGTCCGCACCTGCATTGTTTCAGCAATATTTACAAACTGTTTGTGCGTCGGTCCCTACTGCTGCGAACTATCTGGACGATATTGTGATCTCCGGAAAGACAGAAGCCGAACATTTGCAAAATCTCCGAACATTATTTCAGGTCTTGCGACAAAATGGTCTTCGCTTGAGGAAGGACAAATGTGTGTTTTTTGCTCGGGATTTACCCTACCTGGGCCATGTAATAAATGCCCAGGGCATCCATTCGAGTCCGGAGCACCTCCGTGCCATACAGGATTTGCCGTCACTGCAGAACTTGAAACAACTACAAAGTGTGCTGGGTAAAATCAATTATTATCATAAATTTCTGCGCAATGCTTCTTCCATTTCAGCTCTGCTTCATCGCTTACGCCGTAAAGGTGTTCCGTTTGTCTGGAAGACGGAATGCGAACGCGCCTTTCGCCAGTTGAAATCGGCGTTACTTTCAAATACTTGCCTTACACCGTTCGATCCTCGCAAACCCCTTTTGTTGATGGTAGATGCATCGGATTTCGGGATTGGTGCTGTGCTTGCACACAAAGATGGATCGCATGATCGCCCTATTGCCTTTGCGTCAAAATTGCTCTCATCTGCGCAAAGAAATTATTCACAGATAGAGAAAGAGGCTTTAGCTCTCGTGTTTGGTGTTACTAAGTTTCACGATTTCTTGTATGGTCGTCACTTTACCATCATCACGGACCACAAACCTTTGACATCGCTTTTTCATCCGAACAAGCCGGTAACTCCGCGTACGGCGCAGAACTTCATTCGCTGGTCTCTTTTCCTCTCGCAGTACCGCTACGATATCTTGTATCGGTCCACTGCTAAGCACGGAAACGCTGATGCGTTGTCCCGTTTGCCTGTTGCTGAGGATAAAGCATTCGATTCTTCCGAACTTGCTTGCATGTTCATTGATGCGGAAACCGCTGACGTGGTCGAATCGTTTCCGATTGATTTTCGTCGTGTCGCTGCAGCCACAGCTGCTGACCCTGTCCTTGCTACTGTTTTGCGTTTTGTTGCTACGCAATGGCCCTTGTCCAAGTCATGGATCGAGGATCCGCTGGTTCGCCGATTTTTTTGCTCACAAGGAGAGACTTTTTGTCCGACGTGGTGTTTTGTTGTTGCGTTCTGATAATGATCAGTCCCGAGTCGTGGTCCCACGTTCGTTACAGTCCTCTGTCTTAAAGCTTCTTCACCACGGACATTGGGGTATAGTGCGTACGAAACAACTTGCTCTTCAGCACTGTACTTGGTTCGGAATCGATGCTGCGATTACGAATATGTGCTCCTCTTGCGTGGCGTGTGCCGAACAACAATCCGCCCCGCCGCGGAAATTCTTTGCATGGCCGAAAGCCACTTCCCCTTGGCAACGCTTGCACATCGATTTTGCTGGTCCATTCTGGAATGCTCGTTGGTTGGTTGTGGTCGATGCTTTCAGTACTTTTCCTTTTGTTGTCCGGATGTCTTCCACGACGTCTTATGCCACAATCCAAGCCTTGTCTGCTATCTTTTGCATTGAGGGTCTTCCGCAGACTATTGTTTCCGACAATGGCCCACAATTCATGTCCGCAGAATTTCAGTCCTTCTGCAAGGCCAATGGTATTCAACATCTGACGTCCGCGCCGTTTTCGCCTCAGTCAAACGGTGCCGCGGAACGATTGGTCCGGACTTTCAAGTCACAGATGTTGAAATTGAAGGAGTCGCATTCTCGGGAGGACGCATTATTGCTCTTTTTGTCCTCGTATCGCTCTCAGCCCCGTGATGGTCGCTCGCCGGCTGAGTTGCTCCATGGTCGTTCTCATCGAACCTTGATGGCTTTGCTGCATCCGCCGCATCAGGTTCCTGTGCAGCGGCAGACTCCTGCTTTTGCTCCTGGCGACGTTGTCTTCTATCGCACCTATCGCGGTTCACGGCGTTGGCTCGCAGGGCGCATTCTTCGCTGCCTCGGCCGCGCGATGTGTTTGGTTTTGGGGGCCTCTGGTGAGGTGCGTCGGCATCTCAATCAGCTGCGCCTCTGTCGTCGCCTGGGTTCTGCCGCTCCCCGTCTGCTTTCAGCGACGGGGCCGTCAGGTCAGCGCCCTGGGGACCCATCTACTGGCTCGCCTCATCCCCAGGTGTTACCGACGCTGCCTTCCATTTTGCCTCATGGCGTCGCGCCGCCGCCGCAGCCGCCGCGGCCGCCGCAGCCGCCTCCGGCGCCGCCCGCAGTGGACGCTTCGCTGCAGCCGCCACGCGCCTCCCTGCGTCACGCGCCGCCGATCGCTTCCCGTGACCAGCTGTCCTCCGCCATGGAACTCTTGCCCGCTCCGGACCAGATGTCGTCATCGCGCGTCGGATTCTTCGACCACATGGTGGTCGACCCTTCGGCCCCTCCTGTCTCTTTACGGGCGCCTACACCGCATGTTGACGTGCACCCTGGACTAGGTTTTCAGGCGTTTCCTAGCTCCCCTCGGACCGAATGGCCGGGTGCGGGTGGCACAGCTTCGCCTGTTGTTAGGCTCCCCACCTCATCGCATACGTCAACATGGGGTCCTCCCCACGGCGGGCGGAAGCCTTATCTTACGACCGTTCGCCGATTTGCGGGGGAGGAATGTGGTGTCACAGCCACACACCACAAGTACTAGGTGGTAGCTTAAATCGGCCGCGGTCCTGTAGTACATGTCGGACCCGCGTGTCGCCACTGTGTGATCGCAAACCTAGCGCCACCACAAGGCAGGTCTCGAGAGACTGACTCGAACTCATCCCAGTTGTACGGACGACAGAGCTAGCGACTAGACGTACGAAGCCTTTCTCTCTCATTAGCCAAGAGACAGAATAGCCTTCAGCTAAGTTAATGGCTACGAACTAGCAAGGCGCCATTAGCCTTACAGTGATTGTAATTAGAGTCTCACTTGTGTTCACCATAGAGATGTACAAGAAGACATTAAAGATAAGTATATGAGAAGCTCCGTTCTTTTCTTCATAGCATTAATTACGTATCCTGTTCCAGTACTTCACGCCCGTCTGCGTTAGTCTCGCGTGCCCTTTAAGCCACCTCTATCTACAAGGTGTTGGCCCAGCTGCCGACACATCAATTACATAAAACAGATAGTGGGAAAGGTGACACCAGACTCAGATTCATCAGAGAAACCTTAAGGAAACGTAACTCATCCACTAAATAAGTGGCTTATGAGGCGCTTATTCGCCTGATTCTTGATTATTGTTCATCTATCTGGGATCCCTATCAGGTAGGACTGATAGATCTAACGTAGAGCGGAGCGTTTCGTCACGGGATCGATTATCTGGTGAGAGAGCGTTGCGGAGATGATAAACAAACTCCACTGGCAGACGTTACAAGAGAGGAGTTGTGTACCACGGAGAGATTTACTATTGAAATTTCGGGCAGCAGCTTTCAGGAGGAATCGGACAACATATTACTTCCCCCAACATACATCTCGCGTATTGGCCACGAGGGGAAAATTCTAGAAACTAGAGCCAATACAGAGGCTTACCGACAGTCATTCTTCCCACGCACTATTCGCGAGTGGAACAGGATTACAGGGATCAGATAGTGGTACCGAAAGTACCCTTCGTTACACAACATTAGGTGGGTTGCGGAGTATGATGTAGATGTAGATGTATGAATGAGCTGGGTCGCACGTGTGTGGTACAACAAAGAAAACTTGCTTCCCATGGCTGTCATGGTAGTGTGTTCATTCTAAAAATATGAAGTAAATTTATTAGATGGAACTTTGAGAACTGTGAATTTGAATTTCAATTCGTTTGTAAGTTTGTAACCTGAAAGTCGGTGGTGGAATCTAAGACCATTATTCGGTAATTCGTAGTAAATGTGTGCAACTTAAGTGTGTGAGAATGGTACGAAGCGTACTCTTGAATATTATTGAATTTTCTGTTGTAAAATGATGTCTTTTCATTGTGGGATTCAGGGCTTGAACCACGTGCGAACATCAAAAATTCACTGCATTATTGAGTCAGTCCGTAATATGGAATATATTTGCTTACTTGAATTATTTGGTTGAAGAAAAGAAATACCAACAGCCGTGATACCAACAGCCAGTTGGGAACGACAAGGAAGAGAAGTCTATGAGAAGAGGTCAGCGAAACGCACACTGACTCTTATCCCTCCAGAATGACAACGCGGCAGCAGCGCCCCCTACGTGGACGTAAGGGCCGCCTCCGACTGGTGGCAGCCCACTTGGATAGCAGCTTCAACGTTAGCCGCTTCTTTAGCGACGCATCGTAGCCTCTGTTATTAGCTATCTCTACGTAGCCCAGTCTTGTGTTTGTCTTTTCCGAAGAAGACTGATTATTTTGTATGTCACCCTTTGCTTGCGACACTTTTAACCAAGTTAAGTATTACATTTGTCTTGATTGTAAAATGGCTCTGAGCACTATGGGACTTAACATCTGAGGTCATCAGACCCCTAGATCTTAGAACTGCTTAAACCTAACTAGCCTAAGGACACCACACACACACCCATGCCCGAGGCAGGATTCCAACCTGCGACCGTAACGGGCGCGCGGTTCCTGACTGAAGCGCCTAGAACCGCTCGGCCACACCGGCCGGCTGTCTTGATTGTAATAAAACTCATTAATACTAGTTGTTTGGTTGTTTGTCTAGAGAACCGGGCATCCAGGATTCCTAGACACAACAACATGGCAACGAAGATGAACGGATAACATGGTTCTGACAATATTAGAGCCATGAGATAGCGACAACCTGTTAATGAGCCGCCATCTACCATCGATTGTCTCTCTTTTGTTTCGTCGTGGGCTTTTGTATTCTGCTGGCGCCTTAACTCTACCTTGTTTTTTCTTTGACACTGCTTCTTATAGTGTTTTTTTCTATTCAATGTTTTCAATTGATCATAGCAGAAATTTTCTTTGCTTCTGTGCTTATTTTTACTGGTTGCAGTGTCTATTTATTGCATTTGCCTATTCCACAATGAGCAGCCCACCTCTCCCACCCAGTGCTCAGTCACCACAGCTGCAAGAGATAGATGCAGCGCAGCTAACACAGATCTTTTAGTTTCAGAGACAGCAGACTGCAACCCTCCTAAAAACGGTACAGCAACTATTCGCCAACCAAGAAACAAATGCATCGCAACAAGCAACAACTGTAGCTCCGAGTGCCATACCACCTTCTCGCCAGTTTAACGGAAAAGAAGACGAATGTCTCGAGTGGTTGCAATAATACACTCCTGGAAATTGAAATAAGAACACCGTGAATTCATTGTCCCAGGAAGGGGAAACTTTATTGACACATTCCTGGGGTCAGATACATCACATGATCACACTGACAGAACCACAGGCACATAGACACAGGCAACAGAGCATGCACAATGTCGGCACTAGTACAGTGTATATCCACCTTTCGCAGCAATGCAGGCTGCTATTCTCCCATGGAGACGATCGTAGAGATGCTGGATGTAGTCCTGTGGAACGGCTTGCCATGCCATTTCCACCTGGCGCCTCAGTTGGACCAGCGTTCGTGCTGGACGTGCAGACCGCGTGAGACGACGCTTCATCCAGTCCCAAACATGCTCAATGGGGGACAGATCCGGAGATCTTGCTGGCCAGGGTAGTTGACTTACACCTTCTAGAGCACGTTGGGTGGCACGGGATACATGCGGACGTGCATTGTCCTGTTGGAACAGCAAGTTCCCTTGCCGGTCTAGGAATGGTAGAACGATGGGTTCGATGACGGTTTGGATGTACCGTGCACTATTCAGTGTCCCCTCGACGATCACCAGTGGTGTACGGCCAGTGTAGGAGATCGCTCCCAACACCATGATGCCGGGTGTTGGCCCTGTGTGCCTCGGTCGTATGCAGTCCTGATTGTGGCGCTCACCTGCACGGCGCCAAACACGCATACGACCATCATTGGCACCAAGGCAGAAGCGACTCTCATCGCTGAAGACGACACGTCTCCATTCGTCCCTCCATTCACGCCTGTCGCGACACCACTGGAGGCGGGCTGCACGATGTTGGGGCGTGAGTGGAAGACGGCCTAACGGTGTGCGGGACCGTAGCCCAGCTTCATGGAGACGGTTGCGAATGGTCCTCGCCGATACCCCAGGAGCAACAGTGTCCCTAATTTGCTGGGAAGTGGCGGTGCGGTCCCCTACGGCACTGCGTAGGATCCTACGGTCTTGGCGTGCATCCGTGCGTCGCTGCGGTCCGGTCCCAGGTCGACGGGCACGTGCACCTTCCGCCGACCACTGGCGACAACATCGATGTACTGTGGAGACCTCACGCCCCACGTGTTGAGCAATTCGGCGGTAAGTCCACCCGGCCTCCCGCATGCCCACTATACGCCCTCGCTCAAAGTCCGTCAACTGCACATACGGTTCACGTCCACGCTGTCGCGGCATGCTACCAGTGTTAAAGACTGCGATGGAGCTCCGTATGCCACGGCAAACTGGCTGACACTGACGGCGGCGGTGCACAAATGCTGCGCAGCTAGCGCCATTCGACGGCCAACACCGCGGTTCCTGGTGTGTCCGCTGTGCCGTGCGTGTGATCATTGCTTGTACAGCCCTCTCGCAGTGTCCGGAGCAAGTATGGTGGGTCTGACACACCGGTGTCAATGTGTTCTTTTTTCCATTTCCAGGAGTGTATAAAGCCCACGTAATTGCTCACAAAGTTATCACGTAATGTGAAGGTATATTACTTTTTGTCAACGGTAGGAAGAAATTGCTCCCTAACGCCATTATGGGTGAACTTTTCTATGATCAGGTTGTAGATTCTCTAATTTAGTATTATGAACAACAAGCGAATGTGGTGACAGCTAGGTATAAATTCTTCCGTTACAAGTAAAGGTCAGAACAAACTTATTGCAATTGGGTGACAAGGGTAGAACGACGAAATGCAAGTTCTAATGTGCTTGTGGTGCTTTGTATTTAGATGGGGCGGCCGAAGTGGCCGTGGGGTTCTAGGCGCTGCAATCTGGAACAGCGAAACCGCTACGGTCGCAGGTTCGAATCCTGCCTCGGGCATGGATGTGTGTGATGTCCTTAGGTTATTTAGGTTTAACTAGTTCAAAGTTCTAGGGGACTAATGACCTCAGAAGTTGAGTCCCATAGTGCTCAGAGCCATTTCTTTGTATTTAGATGTTTAGTTGCGGGATGCGATCATGTACACTGTAACTGTTGTTAACCTTAGAGAACAGATTTTGAAACAGTCAAATCCATCATTACACCACGTAATGGAAATTCTAGATCAGTACGATTCAGGTGCCGTAGCGGCCGATAAATTTGAGCAGCCGCCAATTCGTCAGATTGAGTCGTCACTTGCTCACGACCAGCCCAGAAGGCAGCAACAGCACGCTCGCGCACAGCCGCATAAAAGTTCTCTAAATAGGCGGCTACATCAGTGAACAGAAGGAAGTCATGTCCTCAGTGCTATTCACGGCACAAACGCCAACATCGCCTGTCCACACAAGTACAGTGTTACTGAGGTGTTGGCAGAAGAGCCAACACCGTGTTGCTAGACGAGGCCGAAATGCACGCTTTTAAGCTCACGTAGATTGGCGTGAGGTCTGGAACAGGACAATGTCTTGAGAATTGCAAATAAAGTACGTAGATGATGTAATACTTAACTTTAATCCATAATTGGTGTACATCGCTCTTGACGGTACAGGTTTTATAATAAGCTCAATATGACTGGTAATGGCGCCTTGATAGGTCGTAGCAAATGACGTAGCTGAAGGCTATGCTAACTATCGTCTCGGCAAATGAGAGCGTAATTTGTCAGTGAACCCTTGCTATGAACGTCGGCTGTACAACTGGGGCGAGTGATAGTAAGTCTCTCTAGACCTGCCGTGTGGTGGCGCTCGGTCTGCAATCACTGCCAGTGGCGACACGCGGGTCCGACGTATACTAATGGACCGCGGCTGATTTAAAGGCTGCCACCTAGCAAGTGTGGTGTCTGGCGGTGACACCACAGTTACCCTTGTGGCAAGAAAGGTTGCGTACAATCCGTGTGTTTGCAACGGAACAACTATAAGAATTTTACCCTTTCACAAAAATCTATTTACAAGGCCAATGTTATTATTGCATTGTATTCAAAGCCTCCTGCACAGATTGGCAAAACTAGCAAGCAACCAGTTTCTTCAGCGCTACGACAGTTCAAATGGTTCAAATGGCTCTAAGCACTATGGGACTTTAACATCTGCAGTCATCAACCCCATAGACTTAGAACTACTTAAACCTAACTAAGGACATCACACACATCCATGCCCGAGGCAGGATTCGAACCTGCGAGCGTAGCACCCGCGTGGTTCCGGACTGAAGGCATAGAACCGCTCGGCCACATCGGCCGGCGCTACGCCAGTCCAACAAACTTTTTGTGCATTTGCATTTTAGAGGAAAACGTGACATCTGAGTTGGACTGGGGTGCCTATTACATTTGGTTCATACCGAATGCTGCAGAAATGGCAGCTCCACTGCATCGCATGCGTCGCAAGAACGTCCCCTTTGTTTGGGCAGATGAATTTCAAGAATCTTTTCAAAAACTTAAGGATGCATTTACTCAGTGATTGACGCATGGTTCACTTTCATCCTGACAAACCAGTTGTGTTGCAAGTTGACGCTTCGTCTTAAGGAATCGGTGCCGTGCTTTCGCACAAATTTGGTGATAAATAGCTCAGTGCAGCTATTCAAAAATAGATAATGAAGCATTGCCTATTGTGTATGGTGTCACCAAATTCCACCAGTATTTGTATGGCAGAAAATTCTAATTAGTAACTGATCACAAGGCGTTTCAGTCCTTTCTTCATCCGATGAAGCCCGTTCCTGTGCGAACTGCCAAAAAATTGCAAAGATTCGCTTTATTGTTGTCTCAAAACCAGTACGATATTGTGTATCGTCCGACAGCTGAACGCCGGCCGGAGTGGCCGACCGGTTCCAGGCGCTACAGCCTGGAGCCTCAGGTTCGAATCCTGCCTCGGGCATGGATGTGTGTGATGTGCTTAAGTTACTCAGGTTTAAGTAGTTCTAAGTTCAAGGGAACTGATGACCTCAGAAATTAAGTCCCATAGTGCTCAGAGTCATTTGAACCATTTTGACAGCTCATCATGGTAATACGGACCTGATTCCACGTCTTACGATTGGCCCTGATACAGACTATGAGGCTTCTGCTGCATCTTTGTGTGATCGATGCTCAGAATCCTGAATTGCTTCAGTACTTTCCTCTGAACTGTCAGGAAACTGACTGAGATTTGAACAGTTTGCTAAAATACATTCGCACGTATTGGCCTCACTCATTGCATAGCATAAATAGCTCTGTAGTGCGTCGATACTTTGCACGTCGGCATAGCCTTGCTATACAACAAGGTGTGATTCCTGTTCAAAATGACAGTGAACAGTCACGTGTGTAGATCCTCAAAGCTCTGCTAAAAGAAGTGTTGCAGTTAATTCACCAAGCACACTAGGGGATGTTTCGTACGAAGCAGTTAGCTTGTCGACACTGCACCTGGCAGGGTATGGACACCCAAATAGAAAAGGTGATGGCACAGAGTCACGCATGTGCAGAAAATCGGTCCGCTCCGTCACAAAACCTCTGTTCTTCACCTAAATCGCAATCACCATGGTAACGTGTGCACATAAGACTTCGCGGGGCCTTTTTAGAACATTCGTTGGTTGATTGTGGTAGACTGTTAGAGCAAGTTTCCTTTTGTTGTGCCAACGAATTCAACAACGTCACGTAGCACGGTTCAGGCGCTGTACTCTATTTTTTGCCTCTAAGATTTGCCTGAAGTCATAGTGTCGGACGACGGCCCTCAGTTCACGTCAAATGAATTTGGAACTGTCTGTGAGCGCAATGGCATACAGCATCTAACTAGTGCACCCAACGGTGAAGCGACACGTTTTGTCAGAACTTTCAAGCAGCAGATGGCCAAGGTTCGCACCGCACACTGCAGGGATCAAGCACTGCAATTGTATCTCGTCTCCTATCGTTCGCATCCATGTGGTGGGTCGTCGCCAGCGGAAATGCTCCACGGCCGCCGCCATCGGACACTGCTCCACCCGCTCCACCCTCCTCTACATCCGGCGCCGAATGATGGTGCAAGTATCGATACGTGTCGCACGATATTGTGTTTTGCAGGGTTTTTAGTGGCAGCAGTCGGCGGGCGCAAGGCGAAATCCTTCATCGACTTGGCGCAAGCATGTATCTCATTTCACGCCCAGACACTGTCATGTGCACGGTGATCCTCCTGTATCTCTTCCCCCAGATTCATGGATCCCGAGGACAGCGCGGCCACAGCAGCTACCAGAAGATGTCATCACGACACCGCGGGACGGCCCCATGGAGACGGAGCCTTCGCCTCCTCCGCCTCCTCTCGTCCTCCCGATGGAGCTCGACCCACCCACGCCGCAGCTGCCGACGCCTTCTACATCTTGGAATGGGCCTCAGGAGGCGGACGCGTATCCTTCTTGCCGTTTTCCGGAGGACGCTTCCACGAGAGCGAAGGCCGGATGGGGGGGGGGGGGGGGGTACGACCGGTAATCTCAAGTACCCTGCAGCCACAGCTTCCGGTCCATCAGATCGCCCATGCTGCCGCCTTCAATCCCCCCCCCCCCCCCCCTTCTAGTTGTCGTGCTCCATATACGACGACGGTCCGTCGCTTTGTGGAAGAGGAATGGAGGAATGTTACGGCGTAAAGTCAGCGCCGGCAAGCCAGTCGGGAACGACAGGGAAGAGAAGGCTATAAGAAGAGATCAGCCTATTGCAAGCTGACCGTCCTCCCTCCAGGACGAAAATGCGACAGCAGCGGTCTGTACGTGAAGACGACATAAGCGCTGCGCCCTGCTGGTGGCAGCCCACTTCGATAGTATCTTCACCGTTAGCCACTTCGCTAGCACAGTCTTGTGTTTGTGTATTCTGAAGAAGACTGATTATTTTTTATGTGCCCTTTGCTTGCGTCACATCTATTCAATTTAAGTATTGTATTTGTCTTGATTGTAATAAAACTCTTTAATGCGAGTTGTTTGATTGTTTTCGAGCGACCCGAGTATGCAGGAATCCTAGACAAAACAGTTTCAATGCCTCATTTTCTCCATCTTCAGGTCCCTGTACAAATCGACAAAATCAAGCTTAAAATAGACAAAAAATATGATACACCACATCAGTTACCAATATTTAAAATGAATTGACCACACATACTGAAACGTTCCCTTAGAACAATTATACATGACTGTGTTTAAACTGACACACAATATTTTTAGCGCAACGCAATCTGACTTTCAATAATCCCTACAAAAGAATGGCCCTGATTAAGATTAACCTATACATTTCACAAATCACTTACCTCACAAAAATCTTCGTTACTCGAACTACTGCAATACAGCGAGCGCCACTACTGCCAGCTTAATAAAAGATTCAAACTACTGAAGGCACAAACTACTGATAGGCACAGTTAGCAGATGAAAGATTTTGATAGAGAACAAACAATGTATTTACCTTAATAGTCATAATTGACATCCAGTCTTACAAATTTCAAAACTCCGCCATCTCTCTCCCCACATCCACTACTGCTGGCGGCTCACCTCCAACTGCGCAACGCTACGCGCTGTTCACATCCAGCTGCTCAACACTGCAATGGCAGACAACAATGCAAACTAGCCGCAGACTGCACACAGCACAGCCAGTGATTTTCATACAGAGCGCTACGTAACGTTGCCAATAAGAAAAAATAAACAGTCTGAGAGGCACCCACTTGCCTTTCTCATACTGTGGCATCAAGCAGTCAGGCCTGCAAGATGAGTGGTTTGCCAAGCGAGTGGATTCTTCCTTAATTTATCGAGCAACACGAATTCTCGTATCTTACTATTTAGTTACAAATTATCCTCCTGCATGAATAATACGCAACGGAAACACGCATCTGACTATCAGTGATTTATAGAACTCTGACTGCACACTACGCACTGGCAACACCACATTTACTTTTTGTCTTTGATTTAACAGCTTTTATATAAATTCGGGACATTATGACAACATACAATTTAATGAAAAAGGCCACCAATCTCTTTCTATTCACTATCTGATTTATTCCTAAACACACAAATTCTACAACCTACAACAAAATCACATGAGAAATTCCGCCCAGTGGGCATGGCTTTACGTTAGTGAATCTCTATACTATGGTCTCGTAATCTATTTACCGCAACAGTGCACTCCCTGGATCGGATGGTGGATCTTTTATTATACCTCACACTCCGCCTCTCACAATCATCCTCACGAAACTTTCCTCCAGATCGAGCGATACAGAAGGAACAGGCATACCCACAAATCTTTCGAAACTACCTTGCTACCCCCATGCAAAACACACACACCCAAATTACATGACATATACAACACAACAATATGAAATACAACACAAAGGACTGTTACAACATCATCACTTTCCGCTTTCCCACTTCAATCAATATCTATCCCAGTTTCACACGACACTGCCCCACTTTGTAATTCTACTTTCCTACTGTGAACTCTGGAGATAAACGCACGTCTTCCTGTGCAATGCAAGCCAAGTGGCGTTGCTGGAAAAACGGCCGACTCACCTTGATTCTCTCTCAGAGTTTAAATTTAGCGTCACACGGAATGATATTTCTTAAATACTTCAACTTATGATACACACGCTATTTCTTAAATATTTCAGCTTATTGTACACTCGCTATTAATTCTTAAATATTTCAGCTTACTGTACACACGCTAGTATCTCAACTTATAACTACACGTGGGCTCATTGTGACCGTTGGTTTACTACAATCCCCTTAAAATTACCTGCCTCACTTTGTAATTTTCCCCACAAAAGTTCCTGGGAAAGAGAAATGATTAGTTCTAACTACTCTTAAATATTCCACATCCATACCATGCCTCCACACTTTCATTACGGAGCACAACAAAAAAACAGGTCTTTACAGCAGAAGGTTCAGCGCCAGAGTGCCGAGTCTGAAACATGGCCGTCTTCCGGTTCTCTCGCACCTCTCTCGAAGTGGGAGAAGCACCTTGCTACCTTATTGGTCAGCCACATTTCAGACGCCCAAAGCTCTGGTAAAATTTTCATCTCTTTGGTCTCACCAAAGGTAGCCAAAGGATCGACTCAAAGATGATCATATATTCCCATTCACTATCTGTGGTTAGCAGACGACCATACATTTATTCATTTCACAGATCTCACCAAACTGGATGTAGGGATTTATTTTGAGGGAGTGCACATGTGATCAATTAAATAAATAAATTGTCATTCTTTCCCACACTGGTATCCGGCTTCGCTGTATTAATTGAAATTGAGTTACTTTTACACAAAAAATGTGTTGTTCTGACAAGAATTTCGTACCTATTTTCAACGTTGGGCGGTACTGTACCCTTTCACCACCGGCTACCCATGCAGAAAAAAATGGCACGGTACTATCCTTGCAATGCGAGGGTAGTTCCGAACATTTTTTTTAAGAAAACTGTATTAAAACAAACGTAGCAATTCATCAAAATAACCATGAGGAGACCTTAGCCCCTGGTGACCTCAAATAGACGACCAAATTATTGACAGTTGTTGCATTATTGTACTCTCCACAATCCGGAGTAACGTACACATACAAATATATAACAATCCACATGACAAATAAAACATCACATCATAGAAATGAAAAAATAATATTGAGATAAAAATTTGCTTTAGTTACTGGGATCTTCGTTATTTTTATGAGTAATCCAAATTTCAATAATTCTAAAACAAATAAAAAAAATACTAATTGTACTCATGAAATTTTAAATAGCTCACCGTCCAAACACAGAGCAAGTAATCTGACATTCATAAATTGCGCTGTAAAAACCCTTACACAGCAAAGTCTAAATACAATACAAAATCAACAAAAGAAAAAAATTCGTACACTATTTACACGTAGAATGTCAGGCTCCATACCATTACTCTAAAATATACCTCAAACCTACAGAGAAATAAAAACTGAGAAGAAAAACAATGAAATATACCACAAGTTACATACTGGTTACGTAATATAGTTCGTCTAAGACATCATGTCATACCTCGTTAACTATCATCACCTAAACAATTGCCACAGCTACTCGACAGTGAGTTTAACCTTATCCTATATCCATCAGTACAAATACCTGCTGCTGAGCTAGTCAGTCCATCAACTTTGATCAATACTCGCAATAAATAGTTAGCAATAAGTGCTTGAATCTACCAGTAGCTCTCTTATCTTACTCTACTGTTCATTTCTCTGTTGTCACACATATAGACGACAAGAACTTGCATTTCGACTAGCCTTCGTTACACTTTAATGTGAAATATCACCACTGTGATAATAAAAATAAGTGGCTTCAGTCAAAACACCAACAAGATTATTACTATGCACGACATCAAAATACATCAGTTAATTCCGATATTTGTTGTGCAATGCAAACTCTTGTCCTCTGTGACAATCTTACTGATCAATGCTACATGAACCGCTACGTTAGTATTACGCCACTGGCTTATAATTAAAGCATCATTGTACCAAATATTCTAATAAACATGCTACGTGAACTTGATAACCCAGAACAAACAAAAAAAAAACACTAACTATTCTAAACACAAATATTAATAAAATACAATTACGCTTGCTGTCCCTTCAGGAATGAAACATATAAAAAAAAACATTTACACAATTACAAATACATTATTCCCTATCTTGCGAGTCACACGGAAACATTTCATTCTGTGATTTTCTTGGGGTCAAAAAGTTGCTGATAGTTTTCCTAGAACCACTGTCTCGGTGTCAAAGCTCTCCCTTGGTTACCCGGACGAAAGTCTTTGAGTCACTCAATTCGGCATTTTGAACACGCACTGAACAGTAAACTGTATCTCTCATTAAACACAAATATCATAGTCACTCTCAGAGTACCATCCACACGAATCTGTTCGTCCAAAAAATGGCCCTACAACTACTATTACCCACGGTTCTGTCCTTTCAGTTCATGGTGTAATTAAAAGTCGTAAGTTTCAACAAACAGCACTTATTCCCGCGCCAATTCAAGAAATGTCTCCTACTACAGACGCAAATGTCAATGTCCCACTCTAGTTTCTTGCCTTCTTACAATAATTGTTCACCATACGACAACTGTCCTCTAAGTATACCAAGTGTCCCACATGCAATTCACAAAGCACACTTAACAAGTCACTGCCAAAAGTTTATGGATCCCACCATTCAGTGGTCAAGACAAAACAAAACAATCGTCCTGTCTGCTAAAGGCAAAATCTTTTCCACCACTCACAACGTGGAAACACCAGTCCTTCACTTTCCACATTATGGAAAGTCGCAGTCATTTTGTTTCACTGCTCCACAGTCCAGTACAAGTTAATAGCTGCTGGTAAAAAATGCTCGCCGGGCTCTGCCACGCCTCGTCCATTCTGCAGTAGCGCCGCTGCGCGCGCCATTGAGCAGAAGAAACCACCCGCTGTTGCCTCCGCGGGATACCTTCCCCAGTCGTAAGGGTGGCGGAACTCATGAATGGCCAGTGATACGTGCGTGTCGCCCCAGGCCGTTGACCTGCTGTAGCAGGCGCGTGGAGTGTACCTCGTCTGACAGTGGAGTGGGGAGTGCCGCGGCTGTGTCGCCTGTCGCCATGGCGACGTCAGCTCGGCCCATTAGCGATATGGGCGTTATGACACCCAATTAGCCAGATCTTCCGTGCATCTCGCAACATTACAGACAAAAGGAAATTCTTACATTAAAATTATACACCCTAGTTTTCTACACATACAACATCAACATTTATCTCTTTTCTATAGACAGCCCACACTCGTGCTATTCATTGTACCTGTCGTCCCTCATACAAAACATGAAAGTGTATCAAATAGTAGGCTACTCTAACATCCTATCACAGTAAAAATATTAGAAACTGTATTCTAAAACTACAATATACAATGAACTTTTGTGCTTGTGACAGACTGAAATTAATACCCCTTGAAAGTGCTCTAACAAAAAATAAGAATAAACCACAAGGCTCACAATTACCTACCACATGTTATTAAATAGTAAACTACTTTAACATCCTAACACAACAAACATTTTAGAAACTGATGACTCTAAATCTACAACATACAATGCACCTTTGTGCTTGTGACTGACTGAAATTAGTATCTTTCTATATATTTTACCTTTTTTTTTATTATATATAACAACATTTCTAGGACATGTATGAACCATCCACATGATGTCAGACCCTGACCTGCCATCGAGGTTCATCCCAATCAAACAATACATAATAATGTTTTAGTTACAGATCGGTAGCATCCCCTTTGCAGGAGTGCGCGCATTGATCACACTACTCTACGACTCTCACTCATCAGACATCACATTTTCCCTCTCATTCAATCCATTAATACACTAACAGAATAGGTCTAGAAGTCAGCTAACCTTAACACCACCACACTCACTACAACATACCATACCTTTGCTCCCTTATACTCAACCACATAACACATGAAGCTGTTTCGGAGATAGCATTCCAGTCTCCGAAGTCGTCCTTTCACTCTGGCACCTCTCTCCATCGGCTTACCTCCGCAATCGCTTTCATTCTGCTGAACACCAACTTAGAATTGCGACATTTCATCTAAGAACAAAAAATACACAAATTAATCAACCTGCAAAATAACAGTACACATTATTGGAACCGTTTTGATTAGTTATACTGGTACCAGGCTTCAACAACAACAAAAAATATTATTTTTGCCAAATAGCATATTTTATGCTAAGAATTAGATCTACACTTATATTACATCTTACGTCAGTATTCCACCACGTTCACCATCTGGGTCTCATACTCCCTTTACGTCCTTTCACATTGTGCAGTTGTCCTCATCTCTTCATTCGTATTTCGGCTCTCCGTCCGTCCATTACTCCATCATTTCCTGGTCTTCCTTCGCCATTGGCATCAATCTCTATCGCAGCATACACAGGCCTCTCTGTAACATACATCTAAGACATCTCCACATTATTCAGTTCTACTCACCTTTATTTACCACTGTTTCATCACGTCGAATCTCTCTTTATTAATCCCCTTGCTTCACGTCGCTTCTCCTCATATACCACCTTTATCCACTACTATTTATCACGTCGCTTCTCTATCTACTATCTTTATTCACTCATTAATCATCACGTCGTTTCTGCTTGATCCTTATTCATACGACAAAAATACGTACGTACACCACTCTGTCGACTCCTGTTCATGACTCATTCGACCAGTCTGTTCTGTCATACTTCCTGACATCCCGCCTGAAAATTCTTATGTTCGATTTGACCCTGCACAACGTTACACACCACAAATAAATACACTGACTATCTACCATAAATTGCCTACCTTAGATCTATCCTTAACTTTTCCATAATTTGATGTTAGAAATGTGATGAAGCCCACGAGATTGTTTTCCTTTGATCGTCTCAATCAATACAGCATTTTCATGGACAATCCGCCTCACTCTGAATGGTCCACTATACACAGTAAAGAATTTCCTAGTTAGGAATATGTGCTTACTTGCAAATTAAATGTGTGCAGAGAATATACAAGCTGGGAGAATTGGGCAGCCCAAGTCTTAGAAACTTAGGTGCTAGTGGCCTCTCTCACTAACACCAGATTCCGAACAACCATACACAGCACTTCATTATAACTGTCACCACGACAATGACATACTATAGATCAGATGGCATCTAATTTAAAAACTTCGATCACAATGTTTACTTCTTACATTACGTGTTTAGTATCTACAATAGTCAAATCACACTAATTAAACTGGACTCATTGGCATTATTACATAACATTTTAGCAACTGGATTCTTTGGAGAAACCGCTCTTTTACTTTACTGTTCGAAATAAAAAGTTGCAAATTTTACTGAGATACCAGCCTAACAGATTCCATTACTGCCGTTTTATTCTCTCATCAGAAGTATGGTATTTTGCATTCCTACATATTAGTTGAGTTTGTCTGCTACATAGACAATTTTCAGTGCCAGCTGCATGTGTTTTAGAACAAGATATTAAGGGCTGATATGTTGGATTAGTTTCTCCTATTCTTGAATCCATTATGACAAGAATGAAATGCCTGGATTCCATGCTCTCCTGTCATTCTGACAGTTTCTGCCGTTCCTACCCTCGACACTAACTGACCTATGAGTCGTGTCTCCGTTCACGATATTGCTCTCATTACCCAGTTCCTGTAACAAGTGCTGAAATGACGCGGAATCGTCTAAGCCTCTGCCTGCCATCACTATACCTCTGCGCAATTTCACTGGCAACTTCGTTATACGGATCCTAATGAACTCCGCTGGTTCGTATGTCACATCCAAGTACCTGTTTCGTCTGAACATCTCCTGATGGCATGACACTGAATCCCTTATACCACATTCGTTACGATTTGGCATCATCAATATGCTTTGCGTAACCTGGTCCTGCTTACTTTTCGACCAGAATTCATTTAAATAGCTACTACAGTCTTTAAGGTCTTCCTGCATTTTCGCTCTAGCCTCGTCCCTCAAATGGTTACACACAAACTTCATTTTGAGGAGCGGTCCCCACGATGAAGATAATGATTCTTGAAATTGAGACAGCCACAGGCATGGATGTTGGTAATTATCAGGATCCGGAAAACAAGTGTACGTTTGTACCGACACGAAGTGCCTCCTACATTCTTCTTCCGCACTTATGTTTTCCGACCTTGGACTATACCCAGTTGGGTTTGCCACCTGTTTTATCCGACACAATCGTTCTTCTAGCTCTCTGAGTTCGTCTTCCTCTTTCTGCCTATTTTCGTTTTTTGAATTTATCTCACTCTCCCTCTGCAGTCTACCTGGTGGTGTGTCACCTTCGCTTCTGCACGCTAATTGCAACTGTGCTAGTTCTTCTCTATGTTTCCTATTTGTTTCTAATTGTGCCTCTTTAAACTGTAATAGTGATTGTATCTCCTCCTGATCGGCATAAACCTCTCGCTGCGTACTGTCAGAGCCTGTTTCGCCTCTTATACTGATCTTTTCTACATCTGCGCTAATCGTATTCATTCTGACCACTACCTCCGCAATTTCATCCCTGTGTTTATTTAGCGCCATTTCCTGCCGTGTGACTTGAGCTTCCACGCTGTCTAATGCCCCTTGTTTATCTGCAAGTAAGTCCTCCACTATCTCTTTGATCCGCTCATCCGGCAATATGTCCCCACGTTCCGTAATATCGCTCTCTATTGCACTTACTCGTACCTCCAAATTATTGGTTTTTTCTTTCACGGCATCACATACTTGCTTCACCGCACCCAGATTCTTCTCCCCCTCATCTAACCGATTATTAACTGCGGACAGACGCTCATTGATAACTGTGTGTAGCTTCCTCATTGCCTCTTTATTTCCCTTATCCAATGCCTCCATACTTTCCTCACTATCTTTATACATCGCGTCCATCATTTCCATCAACTCCCTATGTCTCTCCTTAGCCTCCCTATCTCTCTCTTTATTCTTCCTATCTCTCTCCTTATTATCTCTCACCAAACTCTCTAACAACTGTAGCATCATATCGTCATTTGCAACTTTCGACGCGCTCACCTCGTTCGCCTGTGAAACCGTAGCCTCGCGAAGAGTAGCAGCACTTTCACTGCATACCTGTCCTAATCTCGGCTCGCCCGCGTCGTCGGGAAAGGCCCGCGTTTGAGGACAAAGCCCGCCGCATAAAGGATCCCCCAGGAGCGGTCCAGTGAACAATTCAACCCCTTCCGAGTGTTTGTCTTTCTCGCTCGTTAACACATGGTCAACAGCTTCTTCCTGCTGCACTGCTACGTTCACGCCAGAATCGCTATTCTCCATGGTGACTACACTTTTAGACTGCGACCTAGTTACTACGGACATTACGCAAAAAAATTATACCACGATCTTCCAGCCTTGTACGATATAGCAATTAAAAAAAATAAAATAAAAGATCCTCACCAATCCAAAAAGAAATTGCAAACAAAAAAAATTTTACTTCTTAGCGCTATCACAATACATTCCATCAAAAAATAAAAAAAATCTTAACAGCAATAATCCTGGCTGGGTCGAAATTATGAGAGGCACCCACTTGCCTTTCTCATACTGTGGCATCAAGCAGTCAGGCCTGCAAGATGAGTGGTTTGCCAAGCGAGTGGATTCTTCCTTAATTTATCGAGCAACACGAATTCTTGTATCTTACTATTTAGTTACAAATTATCCTCCTGCATGAATAATACGCAACGGAAACACGCATCTGACTATCAGTGATTTATAGAACTCTGACTGCACACTACGCACTGGCAATACCACATTTACTTTTTGTCTTTGATTTAACGGCTTTTATATAAATTCGGGACATTATGACAACATACAATTTAATGAAAAAGGCCACCAATCTCTTTCTATTCACTATCTGATTTATTCCTAAACACACAAATTCTACAACCTACAACAAAATCACATGAGAAATTCCGCCCAGTGGGCATGGCTTTACGTTAGTGAATCTCTATACTATGGTCTCGTAATCTATTTACCGCAACAGTGCACTCCCTGGATCGGATGGTGGATCTTTTATTATACCTCACACTCCGCCTCTCACAATCATCCTCACGAAACTTTCCTCCAGATCGAGCGATACAGAAGGAACAGGCATACCCACAAATCTTTCGAAACTACCTTGCTACCCCCATGCAAAACACACACACCCAAATTACATGACATATACAACACAACAATATGAAATACAACACAAAGGACTGTTACAACATCATCACTTTCCGCTTTCCCACTTCAATCAATATCTATCCCAGTTTCACACGACACTGCCCCACTTTGTAATTCTACTTTCCTACTGTGAACTCTGGAGATAAACGCACGTCTTCCTGTGCAATGCAAGCCAAGTGGCGTTGTTGGAAAAACGGCCGACTCACCTTGATTCTCTCTCAGAGTTTAAATTTAGCGTCACACGGAATGATATTTCTTAAATACTTCAACTTATGATACACACGCTATTTCTTAAATATTTCAGCTTATTGTACACACGCTATTAATTCTTAAATATTTCAGCTTATTGTACACACGCTAGTATCTCAACTTATAACTACACGTGGGCTCATTGTGACCGTTGGTTTACTACAATCCCCTTAAAATTACCTGCCTCACTTTGTAATTTTCCCCACAAAAGTTCCTGGGAAAGAGAAATGATTAGTTCTAACTACTCTTAAATATTCCACATCCATACCATGCCTCCACACTTTCATTACGGAGCACAACAAAAAAACAGGTCTTTACAGCAGAAGGTTCAGCGCCAGAGTGCCGAGTCTGAAACATGGCCGTCTTCCGGTTCTCTCGCACCTCTCTCGAAGTGGGAGAAGCACCTTGCTACCTTATTGGTCAGCCACATTTCAGACGCCCAAAGCTCTGGTAAAATTTTCATCTCTTTGGTCTCACCAAAGGTAGCCAAAGGATCGACTCAAAGATGATCATATATTCCCATTCACTATCTGTGGTTAGCAGACGACCATACATTTATTCATTTCACAGATCTCACCAAACTGGATGTAGGGATTTATTTTGAGGGAGTGCACATGTGATCAATTAAATAAATAAATTGTCATTCTTTCCCACACTGGTATCCGGCTTCGCTGTATTAATTGAAATTGAGTTACTTTTACACAAAAAATGTGTTGTTCTGACAAGAATTTCGTACCTATTTTCAATGTTGGGCGGTACTGTACCCTTTCAAGTCTACTTAAAATATGTATTAGTAAAACATACAACAAGAGATATCAAAGATATGAGGATAAAAAACTGAAATGCATGATGCGTAAATATTGGTCTCAGAATTATCATGCACCCATCAGTTGTGTCAATAAAAACCTCATAAAATACAGTGCTAACATAATATAATGATACGAAGGAAAAGTTCTCACATCGTAGTAATTAGAATACCTTTCATTGATAGATGCGCTCAGTCATTTTGTGCAAACAGTGGTATTACATAGAGTGTTTGTGGTGTGACGAAATGTGGTGAAGGCAGATAATTTGTCTCAATTAATAAATATTGAAAACTGGAAAACCGAAATAAAGAATCCATAAACATGATAAAGCAATAAAGGTAACTAACTATAGCAGTGTAACTCAATCGTGAAGAGATGCAATAACTGAAAGGCTAGAGAGTCAGAGACGAACTTTGCATTTAGGTCAAAGTAAGACTGCAAGATCGCAAAAATAATAATTTTTTATCCTCTCTTATTTTTTGTAGTATGTAGCTGTGATCCATATGTCCTATTACAAGCGCGTCATATAGATCAAAAAAGAAAGAACGTAACAAAGCTATAAAGCACAAGAAAATATAAAACCAGAAATATCGATAAACCAAACTCCCAAGCTGCGTATGCTCCTGGAAGTGAACTTTAAAACTTCGTGAACCCTTACAGCAGGTATACCTACATATCATAATGAGAATTATTGTTGGAAAATGATGTTAATCACTACAAGCTCTGATAACATAGAATAAAATAGTTTATAAAAAATAGATATGTTAGAATAATGGGAATAGACCCTCAAAAACTATGAGCGTATGAACAAAGGACCAAGAGGAACTGAATAATATAAATAAGTCAGGATGTAAACCAATATCTGTAAAATCGTAGAAACGCTGAACAAATGTGTGAGACCAGATAAGAACGAGCACATAGAAGCCTCGTGGAAATAGGAACATGGATAGTGTGCAAAAGCAAGGGAACAAAACTCAAACCATGGAAACCAATAAAAAGCAGTCACCTATCAGCTGGTCAAAAATATACCAAAATATAAATGGTAAGAATATGTAAGACAATGACAAAAAGGTTGAGAGCCGAAAGAACTAAATCATAAAACACCATTGAAAAGCTAAACAGAGCCTGAAGAATGACCTGCCAGTCACGCTGCTACGCTACATAAATAAATACACTCCTGGAAATTGAAATAAGAACACCGTGAATTCATTGTCCCTGAAAGGGGAAACTTTATTGACACATTCCTGGGGTCAGATACATCACATGATCACACTGACAGAACCACAGGCACATAGACACAGGCAACAGAGCATGCACAATGTCGGCACTAGTACAGTGTATATCCACCTTTCGCAGCAATGCAGGCTGCTATTCTCCCATGGAGACGATCGTAGAGATGCTGGATGTAGTCCTGTGGAACGGCTTGCCATGCCATTTCCACCTGGCGCCTCAGTTGGACCAGCGTTCGTGCTGCACGTGCAGACCGCGTGAGACGACGCTTCGTCCAGTCCCAAACATGCTCAATGGGGGACAGATCCGGAGATCTTGCCGGCCAGGGTAGTTGACTTACACCTTCTAGAGCACGTTGGGTGGCACAGGATACATGCGGACGTGCATTGTCCTGTTGGAACAGCAAGTTCACTTGCCGGTCTAGGAATGGTAGAACGATGGGTTCGATGACGGTTTGGATGTACCGTGCACTATTCAGGGTCCCCTCGACGATCACCAGTGGTGTACGGCCAGTGTAGGAGATCGCTCCCCACACCACGATGCCGGGTGTTGGCCCTGTGTGCCTCGGTCGTATGCAGTCCTGATTGTGGCGCTCACCTGCACGGCGCCAAACACGCATACGACCATCAATGGCACCAAGGCAGAAGCGACTCTCATCGCTGAAGGCGACACGTCTCCATTCGTCCCTCCATTCACGCCTGTCGCGACACCACTGGAGGCGGGCTGCACGATGTTGGGGCGTGAGCGGAAGACGGCCTAACGGTGTGCGGGACCGTAGCCCAGCTTCATGGAGACGGTTGCGAATGGTCCTCGCCGATACCCCAGGAACAACAGTGTCCCTAATTTGCTGGGAAGTGGCGGTGCGGTCCCCTACGGCACTGCGTAGGATCCTACGGTCTTGGCGTGCATCCGTGCGTCGCTGCGGTCCGGTCCCAGGTCGACGGGCACGTGCACCTTCCGCCGACCACTGGCGACAACATCGATGTACTGTGGAGACCTCACGCCCCACCTGTTGAGCAATTCGGCGGTACGTCCACCCGGCCTCCCGCATGCCCAATATACGCCCTCGCTCAAAGTCCGTCAACTGCACATACGGTTCACGTCCACGCTGTCGCGGCATGCTACCAGTGTTCAAGACTGCGATGGAGCTCCGTATGCCACGGCAAACTGGCTGACACTGACGGCGGCGGTGCACAAATGCTGCGCAGCTAGCGCCATTCGACGGCCAACACCGCGGTTCCTGGTGTGTCCGCTGTGCCGTGCGTGTGATCATTGCTTGTACAGCCCTCTCGCAGTGTCCGGAGCAAGTATGGTGGGTCTGACACACCGGTGTCAATGTGTTCTTTTTTCCATTTCCAGGAGAGTAAGTCAAAGTAAGGCTTCATACTAAGAAAGAAACTATCAGCAGATCGCGTCAGTTATTGCCATAGCTACCGTAGTGCCATAAATGTTAGTAACGGGATCAAACGGTATTACAGATGCAAACTTAGTGGCACAACAAGATGTATTGCTTCCATTTTTGTTTTGTTAAGTTTTCATCTGTATACAACAATAGTTGATATCCCAAACCACAGTAGTAAGGCGGCGGTATTTTGCCTCCGTGCATGTAATACAATGACAATTCGCTTGCATATTTTATTCGATATGAGGTGGCGATTTACGACGGGTGATCGGATAAACGATGATTTCTTTGGTTGATACTGGATAGGGCCACGAACTAACATTTAACTGTAGTGTTGCATTAGTTCGAGTTCGGCGTTGACACCAGGGAGCGGAAACGGTTACATGTGTCTGTGAAAGTGGCGATCGGCAGGAGGGAGCTTAGAAAGGACGCCGCTTCGTGATTGACGGAGAGCGATGCTTTACTGCTCTAAAGAGACCGGAGCGGAGGCAGCGGTGTCTCCCTGTGGTGAGGCCTGTGGCTGGATGTGAGATTCACTCGTACCACTAAAAAAATCTGTGAAAACAACCAGACGGTGGAAGCCAGGGGTGGAGAGCCATAGCATCTTAAAAGAGAAGGAGGCATCCTTTTAGTAAGTAGGAATGCGCGGGGGTCACGAAAGGCGAGTTGATCCTTAGCACATCTTCTCACGTGAGGCAGTGAGCCACGTTTCCCGCCAAAAAGCAGAGAAGTGAATTTGATTGGTGAAGTCCAGGGTCATAGGAAGAGGTCTAGAGTGATCTAGAACAGTGTTCTATACGGAGTATGAAGTACGGACTGCCAGATTCGTGACCCGTGTAGTGGGGTGCAGTCCTTTTGTAACAGGAGTGGATATTCGGTGCAGGCAGAGCACGCAGATCCTGCAGAACCCCGCTGGAAACTAGCGTACGGCGTGAAGGGGAACTCTCCTGCGAGTGTCGAAAGAGGACACATGACGCAGCGAGTTAGAGACTTTTCTGACCGTAGCGTCAGTGAAGAGTCTCACTGTTAGAATATGCAAAGTGTCGATTTTGGCACTAGGAGCGAGTCAGGTCGTTTCTCCGTAAGCAGAGAGGCGATTCTGTGCTTCTCTGTTGAGTCTAAGGTAAACTGAAGTGCGTCTTTATGAATAAATACTTGAGCTGACTTTCTGTCCCTGGATTATGGGCAAACACGTATCTCCTCCATTCGTGCTCTGTGTTGTGTAACATTTGCAGCCGCCGAGCATTGTCGCTCTTTGTGCACAGTGAAACAGCCCGGCCGGAGCGGTGGTGGCACAGCGGGCCTTGTAATTAATTACAAGTGGGACTTCAAACTACGGCTCACGACCACCAACAAGCTGTGACTGCGATAGCACGTGAAAGATTATTCTGATCACATTGAAAACTTACAAACATTCAAATCATCCAAAATAATAATGTGTCTTTTAATTTACCAGCCAATTAGTAAAGATAAGGGCTGATATTCGTAACAAAATTCAACATTTTAACTGTAACTCGGTATTGCTTAACAGGGAAGAGTGCCTAACATTTGAAGTTATGGGACAGTGGTTTTTATATAGACATCTTGAAATCGTTTGCAGTTCCATTAAACTATGAAAAAAAAATAATTTTTTAACATTGAAAGTATTAACTGCGAAATCTACTGCAAATTTTATCTTAGTGATTTAGACCAATGTTGCGGATGTTTTAAAGTTGAAAAACTTTCTTTAGTTGAGAATGCAACAGACATTTCATCTATCGCTAGGTCTTCATTCGATAAATCAGCCAAAAGGTGAGGTTCGAGATTTCAATCGTATTTTTAGCTAAAGCTAAATGGAACTCCTAATTTCTATAACCACTGATTTTGTTGTCACTCTTCGGAAGACGAGTTATTTCTTCCAGACAACGTCAGTTATTGCTGGCAGTTTAACTTTTTCACAGGTGTGCCAGCGTTTTGCAGTGTAGGCCTAATGCTGTAAATATTTTCACCTGGAAATGACGAGGACTGAACGCGTAAGCTATACTATAATCATCAGCTGACATGAATGACTTCAAAATTTGACACATCCAAGCAGTGAGTACAAAAAAACTGTCGGTAAATGATGCAATGTGCTAGTAACAGTTTAAAACCATCGTCATTTTCAGTTGCCTTGGCACAAGAGCAGCGAAATATAATTGTTTATGTACACGTATTTTCATCATTTAATACTATTACATTGCATTTTATTTTTTTAAATAGCGTTTCCAATCTCACGAGATCCGAGCCGCTACTGTGTGTGCTCCGAAGCGCCAATGCTTTCCTGTTTGGAATGGTCTCCTTTAGAGTAGGTACAGAGCATTTCCTGTGATTTAAGAAGTCAAAAGTAGTTAAGTTGTCGCAGAAATGGCACCCTAACAATAACTATGTCATTACATACCTTAATTCTAAGTACTACTGTCTATTACTATTAATTACTCATTCAAAACTTAAATACCGGGTGATCAAAAAGTCAGTATAAAATTGAAAACTTAATAAACCACGGAATAATGTAGATAGAGAGGTAAAAATTGACACATATGCTTGGAATGGCAAGGGGTTGTATTAGAACAAAAAAAAAAAAAAAACAGCCCTTATTGCTAGACGCGTGAAAGATCTCTTGCGCGCGTCGTTTGGTGATGATCGTGTGCTCAGCCGCCACTTTCGTCATGCTTGGCCTCCCACGTCCCCAGACCTCAGTCCGTGCGATTATTGGCTTTGGGGTTACCTGAAGTCGCAAATGTATCGTGATCGACCGACATCTCTAGGGATGCTGAAAGACAACATCCGACGCCAATGCCTCACCATAACTCCGGACATGCTTTACAGTGCTGTTCACAACATTATTCCTCGACTACAGCTATTGTTGAGGAATGATGGTGGGCATATTGAGCATTTCCTGTGAAGAACATCATCTTTGCTTTGTCTTACTTTGTTATGCTAATTATTGCTATTCTGATCAGAAGAAGCGCGTTCTGTAGGACATTTTTTGAACATTTGTATGTTTTTGGTTCTAATAAAACCCTATCTCATTCCAAGCATGTGTGCCAATTTGTACCTCTCTATCTGCATTATTCCGTGATTTATTCAGTTTTCAAATTTATACTGACTTTGATCACCCGGTATATGCGGATGCGGATAAGGAACTAGCGGATGCGGATTAACTGCTGCGGATGCGGTTGCGGATTAGGACCTTGCGGGTGCGGTGCAGATGGGGAATGCACTTTTCTTAACCGCGCAGACCTCTACATATAGGTTGCCATTGCCCTAATTCGGCTTATTCTAGTTTTTCCGATTCCGTCCATTCTCATCATTCCTGTCATTCCGCCTATTCCAGTTCCCCCTTAGCGATCTTTCCCGTGGTGGACTCTTTCTCCGCTCGTAACGACTGGTATTACCGCAATTCCACGCACTGTTATAACAGGGCTGGTACCGTGTGTCGGATCTGTCGCTATCCCAAGTCCCTTGTGCCAGTCTTTACTGCGGCTCCTGTAACGCGGCGATTCATAGAAGTAATTCTGTCCTCGCTAATTATTTCGTACCGGTTATCCCCCCATCACATTCCACTTCCTGTAATAACGTTTCAAAAGTTTCAAGCCGGCCGCGGTGGCCGAGCTGTTCTAGGCGCTTCAGTCCGGTACCGCGCGACTGCTACGGTCGCAGGTTCGAATCCTGCTTCGGGCATGGATGTGTGTGATGTCCTTAGGTTAGTTAGGTTTAAGTAGTTCTAAGTTCTAGGGGACTTATGACCGCAGATGTTAAGTCCCATAGTGCTCAGAGCCATTTGAACCATTTAAAAGTTTCAACATCGTCCTTGCATCTTCCCGCAAGGCTGATGTGTCTGAGGTACACAGGCAGTTTGTGATACAAATTGTAATTAATTCTGAAGGACTGTATGGGTTGTGCAAAAACTGCTTCTTTCGTAACATCTGTTCGAAGAACTTTGCTGGGGTCGAATACCCTGAATGCTGATAATCTGGCATGATTATGATTCTCAGTTTCACACGATCTTGCGCGTCCTCCAAACGATATGGGGACTAGGATTCTCGGATTAGTTCCCTGTACGTGGTGTACTACTGAGTGATAAATCTCATTCTAAACGGCGATTCGTTTTCCAACTAACCGCAAATAAATTCAGTTCGGAAGAAAATGGGCTTTGGAGGTGGTTAGGAAAAAGCAAACTGCTCGAGCCAACCCGTGGGATAATGCCGTTGACTACGTCGCGAGAAACCTCAGACTTTCCCTCTGACAAACAGTGCTTCCAATCGTACCCTTGCGTCTCTTGTCGGGATGAAAACCGTTGGAAATATCTATTACTATTTCTTCCCCATAGCATCCAGTATTGTTCTGGCTTAACGTTCCACTTAACTTCAAGCCCGGAGTCGCACTGATCTGCTCCATAACACATTCGAACGTTCCGTTGTCGCAATAGGAACCCGATCACTGTTTGTATACGTACTCGCAAGTTCCTTCACACTTTCCGCTAGCTGTTCTATCTCTCCTTTCAGTTTTAAATTTTGTTCCTCCTTGTTTAGCCTTAAAGACTGTAATTTATTTTCTAGTTCCTATGTTGATAAGCAGGGGATTGTAATCTGTTCCCTGCCTTTAGTTTGATCCATTCGTACTACCTCTACGTCCGCTGTGCGGCCCCATCTTGCTCCTCAACTTCTTAACTTTATTTGTCTCACTCCCACGCTTTCGGTTCTCTTCTCTCTCCTTAAAAATTTAGTCTGCTGCTCCTCCCAAAGTCTTCCCGTAGTTAAATACTTAGTGCTTCAAAGCTCTCGTAAAAATCTCTAGTCATCTCTTCAAATTCCTTTTTTATATTGTCACTCTGATTTTTACTTTTTTCTGCCCTACTTTTTTTCTGTTCGGCCAGAATTTTATTTCACTCTGTCGTGTCTCAACATTTCTTTGTTTTGCTTATTACTTTGTTCGGTCCAAGTTTTATTTTGTTCTTCCCTTTCATTCAGTTTATCCCAAAGCAGCATTAGAAGATTCACCGAATTCGGATAGATAGCGACATCACTTAAACCGTTACTGCAGCTTCGTGATTCGTCTTGTACACTACTGGGATCCACTGTCGCGCACGTACAAAAAATACAGGTAGCACTATCTCCACAAGCGTTATCAGTAGCTCGCTCAGAAGAAAATGCAGCAGCTCTTTGTTCAGAGTCCGCAATCTCAAATATGAAATTTAAACATTATAGTGACCCTGCATTGTGATCAGTCGTATCTTCTATTCCCAACTGCGTCGAATTTTCTTTAATATTACCCTTTGCTCCCCAAGATATACTTTTGGATCTACATCGTGTCGATATTTTCCGAAACTAACACATACGCACACAGTAATTTAAATTTAGCGATCGGAACACAAAATAATCAGAGGCGTTTTTCAGTCCTCCCACTACTGACCCCACAAATCACACGATACACAAAAGAAAGATATGTAGCATAATTGTTTGTCACTATATATATGTATGTTGTTCCGTCCGTACCGCCTGTAGATCCCGCTGTCCTCAAATTCTTCATTCAACTAATTATATGTATATATCGCTACGAAGTCTTTCGCGATGTATTTCTTGAATAAAAATCTCTCGGTGTACATGCCGCGTCAATTCAGGATAAAACTCCAAGCTTTCGACCACTACCTCCACGGTCGTCGTCAGGGCTAAAACTGACCGTCATGAACTACTTTTTTTTTCTTTATTGTACTTCAATTCCCCATCGGGGTGGGCTGGCAGCAGCATATGCGCTGCTCTTCAGCCGAAAGACATAGAACAAACAATAGAAGACATTTAAAAATAACAAAGGAGAGAATATGGTGAACATAGATATAAAAAAGGGGGAACATCATGGAAGGTAATAGACAAAAAAAAACTGTTTAAAAGTAGCACACACAAAAAGCCACACACTGCGACAATTAAAAGAACACAAGGCACAGTATGACTGGAGCATAAAAGGTATTGACGGATGGCGTAGCACATAACAAACACTGACGGCGAACCTCAAGGCAGTACACAATTAAAATCACACCTCTTGATGCACAGGAGAAACAGCACTAAGCACAACACTGACGTGGCACACTGACGATGATCAAAACGGAGGATCTGCCAGGCGCAAGGAGATGAGGGAGACCGGAAGAAGGGAGGGAGGGTAAGAGATGGGGGAGAAAAGCGGGGGGCGCGCTGAGAAGGGCCAAGTAGGGAGGGATATGGGAGGGAAAGAGGCAAGTATGGGGTGCAGGGGTGCAGGGTCTCAGGGGTGGGGGGGGGGGGGGTAGTCGTGAACTAGCGAGGTTCCCACTTTTATATGCAAAGGACGGCTTCTGGTTGGCTGGAATACGTCATATCAACAGCGATATGGCGCGTAGTGAAGTGGTGCGCTCTACTTCCATAGATGTAGTTTCTATCCCGCGTTGCTTGCAGCGCCATCTCTTGAATCAGGAGGTAAAGGGCGGGAAGTTTTTCTCTGCGATTTTTCTTTATCCGGTGCACTCTTCCAAGTGTTGCTAAGTGCATAGCCGTTGTCTCTGTTAAAGTTATTATCGCTAAGTCTAATTTCGACTGCTTCCCGGATCACAGAGTCCCAGTAATTCGATGCGTGGGCTATTACTCTGGTTTCTTCAAATAAAATCTAATGCTTCTTAAGCAGGCTATGTTCACCCACCGCAGATTTTTCCAAATACCTGTATTTCAGGTGGCGCTGGTGCTCGATGCAGCGGTCGACAACGGTTCTTACAGACTGGATCACGTAATTCTTGCCGCATTCGCAAGGAATAGTATAAATCCCCGGCACTCTTTAGCCGAGACTATCTTTGACTGATCTCAACATTTACCTCCTGATTCAAGGGATGGTGCTGCAAGCAACGCGGGACAGAAGCTACATCTATGGAAGTAGAGGGCACCACTTCACTACGCGCCATATCGCTGTTGCTATGACGTATTCCAGCCAATCAGAAGCCGTCCTTGGCATATAAAAGTGGGAACCTCGCTAGTTCACGACAGTCAGTTTTAGCCCTGACGACGACCCTGGAGGTAGTGGTCGAAAGCTTGGAGTTTTATCCTGAATTGACGCGGCATGTACACCGAGAGATTTTTATTCATATGTATATATCTATATATATTAGTTAACAGTGTGAGGACAATGGGGACGTCGTACAGCGGGATCTATAGGCGCTACGGACGGACATACGAGGTATGTTCACAAAGTAAGTTCCGTTTGGTTATATAAAACAAACGTGTACAGATACAGAAAAAGATTTATTTTACAAAAATCTAAAACTACTTTTCTACATAGCTTTCGAAATTTTGTAGGCACTTGTCATAGTGTACCCCAACTTTTTGTATGCCTTCTTCATAGAAGGCTGCCGCCTGTGTATTCAACCATATGGTAACTTGTTCTTTCAGCTCGTCTTCATCGTTGAAGTGTTGACCACCAGGACAGATTTTAGGTGTAAGTAGGTGTAAGAAGAGATGAAAGTTGCTATGAGGGAGGTCCAGGCTGTACGGAGGATGAGCAAACGCGGCACAGTGAAATTCCCGTAAGAGTTGTCTGGTCACATTCGCCGTGTGAGGTCGGGCATTATCGTGGAAAAAAACACCTTTTGACAGTAATCCTCGGCGCTTGTTCTGTATTGCGCGGCGCAATTTCTTAACGGTCTCGCAGTAACCATGTGCATTGAGTGTTTGGCCTCGTGGTAAGAAATCAATCAGCAAAATGCCTTTTATGTCCAAAAAAACGGTGCACATGACTTTTCGAGATGTCAAGATTTGCTTAGGCTTAACCTTAGTTGTGGTTGAAGTGTGCCTCCATTCCACTGATTGACGTTTTGTTTCAGGGGTGTCGTACGATACCCAAGTTTCATCCTCCGTGACTGTCCGAGAACGAAAACCATCGCCTTCTTCATTGTAGCGTGTCAGAAACTAAAGTACACTGCCCATCCAAAGTTTTTTGTGTTGTTCTGTAAGAATTTTAGGTACCCAGCGTGAGAAAAGTTTTCGAAATTTCAGTTTTTCAGTAATAATTTCATGAATTAGTAGTCGTGAGATTTGCGGAACTTCCATAGCAAGTGCAAACTTTCCGTTATGCTTAATCTTCTCTTCAATTATGTGAACCAGTTCATCAGTAACCACAGACAGGCGACCACTTCGTTCTTCATCATGCACTTGATTACGTCCTCCATTGAACAGTCTGACCCATCCTGTAACCTTTGAATCACTCATAGCATTTTGTCCGTAAACCTCGCAGATTTGCTGATGAATCTCCTTTGGTTTAACTTTTTTTGCATTTAGAAAGCGAATCACATATCTGATTTCACACGCGGGGGCATTTTCAGTTACGGCAGACATTATAAAGGAGCACGACAAAGAATACGCCGGCAGCAGCGATCTGAAAATGGCCTACATGTCTTCTCCTTGAGTCAGAGTAACTGCCGCGCATCCGATCGTAGCCCTGCCACGGATAGAAATAGAAATGAAACTTCTACTGACTGGTTTGATGCGGCCCGCCACGAATTCCTTTCCTGTGCTAACCTCTTCATCTCAGAGTAGCACTTGCAACCTACGTCCTCAATTATTTGCTTGACGTATTCCAATCTCTGTCTTCCTCTACAGTTTTTTCCATCTACAGCTCCTTCTAGTACCATGGAAGTTATTCCCTCATGTCTTAACTGATATCCTATCATCCTGTCCCTTCTCCTTATCATTGTTTTCCACATATTCCTTTCCTCTCCGACTCTGCATAGAACCTCCTCATTCCTTACCTTATCAGTCCACCTAATTTTCAAAATTCGTCTATAGCACCACATCTCAAATGCTTCGATAGTCTTCTGTTCCGGTTTTCCCACAGTCCATGTTTCACAAACATACAATGCCCAGACGTACATCCTCAGAAATTTCTTCCTCAAATTAAGGCCGGTATTTTATATTAGTAGACTTCTCTTGGCCAGAAATGCCTTTTTTGCCATAGCGAGTCTGCTTTTAATGTCCTCCTTGCTCCGTCCGTAATTCGTTATTTTACTGCCTAGGTAGCAGAATTCCTTAACTTCATTGACTTCGTGACCATCAATCCTGATGTTAAGTTTCTCGTTGTTCTCATTTCTACTACTTCTCATTACCTTCGTCTTTCTCCGATTTACTCTCAAACCATACTGTGTACTCATTAGACTGTTCATTCCGTTCAGAAGATCATTTAATTCTTCTTCACTTTCACTCAGGATAGCAATGTCATCAGCGAATCGTATCATTGATATCCTTTCACCTTGTATTTTAATTCCACTCCTGAACCTTTCTTTTATTCCCATCATTGCTTCCTCGATGTACAGATTGAAGTGTAGGGGCGAAAGGCTAGAGCCTTGTCTTACACCCTTCTTAATACGAGCACTTCGTTCTTGATCGTCCATTCTTATTATTCCCTCTTGGTTGTTGTACATATTGTATATGACCCGTCTCTCCCTATAGCTTACCCCTACTTTTTTCAGAATCTCGAACAGCTTGCACCATTTTATATTGTCGAACGCTTTTTCCAGGTCGACAAGTGTTGATTTTTCTTTAGCCTTGCTTCCATTATTAGCCGTAACGTCAGAATTGCCTCTCTCGTCCCTTTACTTTTCCTAAAGCCAAACTGATCGTCACCTAGCGCATTCACAATTTTCTTTTCCATTCTTCTGTATATTATTCGTGTGAGCAGCTTCGATACATGAGCTGTTAAGCTGATTGTGCGATAATTCTCGCACTTGTCAGCTCTTGCCGTCTTCGGAATTGTGTGGATGATGCTTTTCCGAAAGTCAGATGGTATATCGCCAGACTCATATATTCTACACACCAACGTGAATAGTCGTTTTGTTGCCACTTCCCCCAATGATTTTGAAATTCTGATGGAATGTTATCTATCCCTTCTGCCTTATTTGACCATAAGTCCTCCAAAGCTCTTATAAATTCCGATGCTAATACTGGATCCCCTCTCTCTTCTAAATCGACTCCTGTTTCTTCTTCTATCACATCAGACAAATCTTCACTCTCATAGAGGCTTTCAATGTATTCTTTCCACCTATCTGCTCTCTCCTCTGCATTTAACAGTGGAATTCCCGATGCACTCTTAATGTTACCACTGTTGCTTTTAATGTCACCGAAGGTTGTTTTGACTTTCCTGTATGCTGAGTCTGTCCTTCCCGACAATCATATCTTTTTCGATGTCTTCACATTTTTCCTGCAGCCATTTCGTCTTAGTTTCCCTGCACTTCCTATTTATTTCATTCCTCAGCGACTTGTATTTCTGTATTCCTGATTTTCCCGCAACGTGTTTGTACTTCCTCCTTTCATCAATCAACTGAAGTATTTCTTCTGTTACCCATGGTTTCTTCGCAACTATCTTCTTTGTACCTATGTTTTCCTTCCCAACTTCTGTGATGGCCCTTTTTAGAGACGTCCATTCCTCTTCAACTGTACTGCCTACTGCGCTATTCCTTATTGCTGTATCTATAGCGTTAGAGAACTTCAAACGTATCTCGTCATTCCTTAGTACTTCCGTGTCCCACTTCTTTGCGTATTGATCCTTCCTGACTAATGTCTAGAACCTCAGCCTACTATTCATCACTACTATATTGTGATCTGAGTCTATATCTGCTCCTGGGTACGCCTTACAGTCCAGTATCTGATTTCGGAATCTCTGTCTGACCATGATGTAATCTAATTGAAATCTTCCCGTATCTCCCGGCCTTTTCCAAGTATACCTCCCCCTCTTGTGATTCTTGAACAGGGTATTCGCTATTACTAGCTGAAACTGGTTACAGAACTCAATTAGTCTTTCTCCTCTTTCATTCCTTTTCCCAAGCCCATATTCTCCTGCAAACTTTTTTCTACTCCTTCCCCTACAACTGCATTCCAGTCGCCCATGACTATTAGATTTTCGTCCCCCTTTACATACTGCATCACCCTTTCAATATCCTCATACACTTTGTTCATCTTCAGCTTGCGACGTCGGCATGTATACCTGAACTATCGTTGTCGGTGTTGGTCTGCTGTCGATTCTGATTAGAACAACCCGGTCACTGAAATGTTCACAGTAACACACCCTCTGCCCTACCTTCCTATTCATAACGAATCCTACACTTCTTCTTCTTCGTTTCACCCAACTTTGGGGTACGTTGAATCAATCACTTCTGTGTGTTCTGTGCCTTTCTTTTCGCCCAGTACTGCTTCATTCTTTCTGATCTTGCTTTTCTTTCCTCATCAGAGATGACAATCGTTCTTTTCTTACCGAGCGAGGTGGCGCAGTGGTTAGCACACTGGACTCGCATTCGGGAGGACGACGGTTCAATCCCGTCTCCGGCCATCCTGATTTAGGTTTTCCGTGATTTCCCTAAATCGTTTCAGGCAAATGCCGGGATGGTTCCTTTGAAAGGGCACGGCCGATTTCCTTCCCAATCCTTCCCTAACCCGAGCTTGCGCTCCGTCTCTAATGACCTCGTTGTCGACGGGACGTTAAACACTAACCACCACCACCGTTCTTTTCTTCCTATTTTGGAGCTGGAATCCCTCTTTTCTGTCTTTGCTTATCATTTTTGCGGTCCTGTCTGTGAGCATTTTTTCTGTGATGTGTAGTTCTCTTAAGTCTTTCTCTGTTTGGATAAACCAATTTGGTTTGGATTTTTTATTCCTGAAGTAGTCAAACATTCTTTTTGTAAGTCTATTTGGGTTCATTCTGAGAATGTGCCCATAAAACTCAATTCTTCTTTTCCTCATTGTATCCGAAAGTTTTTCTATGGTTTTGTAGAGTGTTTCATTTTTGGTATGAATTAGTTTGTCGTTATGAAATTTGGGGCCTAAAATTTTTCTCAATATTTTTCTTTCTTTGATCTCTAGCCTTTCAATTGGGCCATGGTTAGTGATAGATAATGTCTCAGCTGCAATCCTACACTTGTTATACCATTTTCTACGTTTTAGATTTTATAGTTTCCCTACCACGTTCAAACTTCTGACATTCCACGCCCCGACTCGTAGAACGTTATCCTTTCGTTGATTATTCAATCTTTTTCTCGTGGTAAGCTCCCCCTTGGCAGTCCCCTCCCGGAGATCCGAATGGGGGACTATTCCGGATTCTTTTGCCAATGGAGAGATCATCATGACACTTCTTCAATTACATGCCACATGTCCTGTGGATACACGTTACATGTCTTTAATGCAGTGGTTTCCATTGCCTTCTGCATCCTCATGTCGTTGATCATTGCTGATTCTTCCGCCTTTAGGGGCAATTTCCCATTCCTAGGACAAGAGAGTGCCCTGAACCTCTATCCGCTCCTCCGCCCTCTTTGTCAAGGCCGTTGGCGGAATGAGGATGACTTCTTATGCCGGAAGTCTTCGGCCGCCAATGTAGATTATTTATCAAAATTTAGGCAATGGCGGGGATCGAACCTGGGACCAAAGACGTTTTGATTATGAATTAAAGACGCTACACCTAGACCACGGGTACGTGTCGACCCTTGTATATAACCACTGAAAGTCTGGTTGTGGCACATTTTCCCCTTCTGACGTATTGTGTGGCGAGAGGGTTGTATCAGATACTTTTCGTCTTTATAGAGGGAACTCCATACCTATATTATGATATCTGTTGCCTGTGTGCCACTTCCCTCTTGGTAGGAAGTGTGTCGTTTACGTGGATATGCATTTCTTTTCATTATTAAGTTACAAATAAGTGGGCTCCTGAATCACTCCCACATCGTTGTTCCACCACTTAACCTGTTGTGTGAGACTGAGCCGAGTCAATGTGAGTTTTTGTGTTAGTAGCCATTAGCTGGCGGCTGCTGCTGTCTCGTCTACTGCTCCATGTTTGCCTATAGAAGTAGAAAGGCAAAGAGGTCTGGCTTGCTCATCAGAATTGGTAAAATAGCACACAAAAAGAGTTTGGCTGGCAGGTAAGACAGCCTTACCTTTGGTGGCCCCCCACTGCCCCACACACCCTCAGCCTTGGCCACCAACGCCACAGGTGTAGTGGAAGCGGCAGGCTGCGTCTGACAGGGTTGCAGTTCGTCTAGGTCCTGGTGAGTATTGACCGATCTGTGGATAACCCACGACTCGTCGAATCTGAAACATTTAAGGAACAAATTGCAGTTTCTTCTGGAATGTGGTGGGAGTTAACATATTAGTTTGCAAGGGAATTGTGGTGTCACCGCCAGACACCACACTTGCTAGATAGTAGCCTTTACATCGGCCGCGGTCCGTTAGTATACGTCGGACCCGCGTGTCGCCACTATCAGTGATTGCAGACCGAGCGCCACCACACGGCAGGTCTAGAGAGACTTCCTAGCAAGCACCCAGTTGTACAGCCGACTTTGCTAGCGATGGTTCACTGACAAAATACGCTCTCATTTGCCGAGACGATAGTTAGCATAGCCTTCAGCTATGTCATTTGCTACGACCTAGCAAGGCGCCATGTTCAGTTAATACTGATTTTGTAAAGAATGTACAGACAAGAGCTACGTTCAACATTAATGGATTAAAGTTAAGTATTCCACCAGCTATATCCTTTTTTTGCTAGTCTAACTACCTTGTCCTGTTCCAGACCTCACGCCAGCCTGCGTGAGCTTAAATGCGTGCCTTTCGGCTTCCTCCAAACCCCGTGGGTTGGCTCCTGCCAATCCACAACATTTTGGCGACGAGGTTTTACGCGTTCTTATCGATATTGCCCTGATTTACTTGTGTAATGGCTTCGCCACAATCTCCAGATGTACTCTCCGAATTTTATCGCTTACAGAATCGGCATACGCAAGCCTTACTGGATGCCCTTGGACAGCTCGTCCAGGGTCAACGTGCAATGCAAAACGATGCGGCAACCGCCGCTCCTCCGCTACCACAGCCACAACACGCTGTTGCACCAACTTTTCGTCCTTTTGCTGCTGTACTGGAAAGCTGGACGGAGTGGTCACGCCAATTTGGATCCCACCTCGCCACCTACAGAATTCAAGGTAATGAGCGGCAGCCTTTTCTCCTTTCCTCCGTAGGCGTCCAAACGTACCGTGTGATAGTGAAATTATTTCCCCGACGCGACGTAGCAACTCTGTCCTACGACGAAATTTTGTCTACATTAGATGCATATTTCAAAGAATCAGTCAATGTAGTACAAAACGTACGGCCGGTCAAACTAATAGGGAGTGGGTTGCAACCTTGCAAGGCCTTACTAGGGATTGGGCTTTTGAGTGTCAATGTGGACTCCCTTATTCAGATACTACGGTACGTGATGCAACTGCACAGAACGTTTCTGATGTTCGTATAAGGGAACAGATTTTGAAACTAGTCAATCCCTCCCTTCAACAAGTGCTGGACATATTGGATCAGCAGGACACGCTTGACTTTGCTCAGGAATCATCTAAAACTTCACCAGCCGTGTGTCACATTAACCGGCCCGCCGGGCGCACTGCACGGAACAGTAAACAACCCTCGCGCCCGTCTGCGCAGCTGCCACCAGGCTCTCAGCCACATGTGCCATGCAGGCAAGCAAATGCAGTGCTAAAATCATGCCCACAGTGTGCTGCTGGGCACCCGCGTGCGAATTGCCCGTCACGCCAAGCTCTTTGATTTTTCTGTAATAAAAAAGGACATGTTCAGAGTGTTTGCCAGAAAAAGCTCAGATCTGACACTCACAACCATTCCAGGCCCTTTGCTTCGCGCCGGAATCGGAATCGAACCAAGGAGACCCCGGCTCGTGAAACTTTGCCCATGGAAATTCATGTAGTTCAATCCACTCCGCCCAGTGCCACTCTCTCTAACAGTGACTGTGTTCATCCCACAAATAGTGTGCGTCGACATCGCCGGAAATCCCGTCATGTCGCAAGTGATTATGTACCAGTGTCAGTTCACGTTGCACGAGACAGTCGCTCTTGTCGTCAGCAGGACAATAAACTTTTTGTAGACTTGGACATTAACGGCAAAGTGACACCATTCCAGCTCGATACCGGAGCTGCAGTTTCACTGATCAATCAAGACCCGTACAAACAGCTGGGCACACCTCCATGGCGTACCGCAAAAGTTAAATTAAGTAGTTATTCAGGGCAAGCGATCTCTGTGTTAGGACAGTGCAGCCTTCTTGCAACATACAAAGGACAAACAAAAATTATGTCATTTTACGTCATTTGTTATTCTTCTACAGTGAACTTGTTTGGTTTCGATTTATTTCAGTTGTTTAACAAGTCTATAGTGAATCAGGTCCTATCAGGGAACCAGACTGTGCCTTCAGACAGTGTTTATCGTCTCTGTGAGGAATTTGCAGACATTTTTGCACCGGGCCTTGGTTGCGCTAAGAACTATAAAGCACATTTGAAACTGAAAGTAAACGCGTAACCAAAATTTTTCAGAGCGCGCCAAAATCCCCACACATTGCATGATGAGGTCGCAAAAACATTACACAATTTGGAATGAGAAGGTGTAATTGAACGTGTGCAGGCTTCCCTCTGGGCATCACCCTTAGTAATTTTGCCAAAACCTTCTGGAAAATTGAGACTTATGTGGACTTCAAGGCAACAGTGAATCCACAACTAGTGATTGCAACTTTTCCTTTACCCCACCCGGAAGATCTTTTTGACAATCTTTCCCTGGGTAAATATTTTTCGAAGTTGGATCTAGCAGATGCGTACTTGCAAATACCGGTGGACGAAGAATCCCAGCGGGTTTTGGTGGTTAACACGCATCTTGGTTTGTAACGATTCAAACGACTGCCATTCGGGTGTGCATCTGCCCCTGCATAGTTTCAGCAATATCTTCAAACTGTTTGTGCATCGGTCCCTACTGCAGCCAACTATCTGGACGATATTGTGATCTCCGGAAAGACGGAGGAAGAAGATTTAGCCAATCTCAGAACATTATTTCAGGTCTTGCGACAAAATGGTCTTCGCTTGCGGAAGGACAAATGTGTGTTTTTTGCTCGTGACTTACCCTACCTGGGACATGTACTCAATGCCCAAGGCATACATCCCAGTCCCGAGCACCTCTGTGCCGTACAAGGCTTGCCTTCGCCGCAGAATTTGAAGCAGCTACAGAGTGTGCTGGGAAAAATTAATTATTATAACAAATATGTGCGCCACGCCTCTTCCATTTCAGCTCCGCTTCATCGCTTACGCCGTAAAGGTGTTCCGTTCGTCTGGTCGATGGAATGCGAACGCGCCTTTCGCCAGTTGAAATCGGCGTTGCTTTCCAATACTTGCCTTACGCCATTCGCTCCCCAGAAACCCCTTTTGTTGATGGTGGACGCATCGGATTTCGGGATCGGTGCTGTGCTTGCGCACAAAGATGGATCGCACGATCGCCCTATTGCCTTTGCGTCGAAATTGCTCTTGTCTGCACAAAGAAATTATTCACAGATCGAGAAAGAAGCATTGGCTCTCGTATTTGGTGTTACTAAGTTTCATGATTTCTTGTATGGTCGTCACTTTACCATCATCACAGACCACAAACCTTTGATATCGCTTTTTCATCCGAACAAGCTTGTACCTACACGTACAGCGCAGAAATTCATTCGCTAGTCTATTTTCCTCTCGCAGTACCGCTACGACATCTGGTGTCGGTCCACTGCTAAGCACGGAAACGCCGATGCGTTGTCCCGTTTGCCTGTTGCTGAGGACAGAGCATTCGATTCTTCCGAACTTGCTTGCATGTTCATTGATGCGGAAACCGATGACGTGGTCGAATCGTTTCCGATTGGTTTTCGTCGTGTAGCTACAGCCACGGCTGCTGACCCTGTCCTTGCTACCGTTCTGCGTTTTGTTGCCACGCAATGGCCCTTGTCAAAGTCACGGATCAAGGATCCGTTGGTTCATCGATTTTTTGCTCACCAGGAGAGACTTTTTGTTCGACGTGGTGTTTTGCTGTTGCGTTCTGATAATGATCAGTCCAGGGTCGTGGTCCCACGTTCGTTACAGTCCTCTGTCTTACGGCTTCTCCACCAAGGACATTGGGGTATAGTGAGAACGAAAGAACTTGCTCGTCAACACTGTACTTGGTTCGGAATCGATGCCGCGATTACGAATATGTGCTCTTCTTGCATGGCGTGTGCCGAACAACTGTCCGCACCACCGCGGAAATTCTTTGCATGGCCAAAAGCCACTTTCCCTTGGCAACGCTTACACATCGATTTTGCTGGTCCATTCTGGAATGCTCGATGGTTGGTTGTGGTAGATTTATTCAGTAATTTTCCTTTTGTTATCCGGATGTCTTCCACGACGTCATATGCCACCATCCAAGCGTGATCTGCTATCGTTTGCATTGAAGGTCTTCCGCAGACTATTGTTTCCGACAATGGCCCACAATTCATGTCCGCAGAATTTAAGTCATTCTGCAAGGCCACTGGTATTCAACATCTGACATCCGCGCCGTTTTCGCCACAGTCAAACGGTGCTGCTGAAAGATTGGTCAGGACTTTCAAGTCACAGATGTTGAAGTTGAAAGAGGCGCATTCTCGGGAGGACGCGTTATTGATCTTTTTGTCCTCGCATCGCTCTCAGCCCCGAGATGGTCGCTCGCCGGCAGAGTTGCTCCACGGTCGTCATCATTGAATCTTGATGTCTTTGCTACATCCGCCACATCAGGTTCCTGTGCAGCGGCAGACACCTGCTTTTGCTCCAGGCGACGTTGTCTACTATCGTCAATATCGAGGTTCACGGCGTTGGCTCGAAGGGCGCATTCTTCGCTGCCTCGGCCGCGCTATGTATCTGTGTTTGGGGGCCTCTGGTGAGCTGCATCGGCATCTCAATCAGCTGCGCCACTGTCGTCGCACAGGTTCTGCCGCTCCCCGTCTGCATTCAGCATTGGTGCCGTCCGGTCAGCGCCCTGGGAACCCATCTACTGGCTCGCCTCATCCCCAGGTGTTACCGACGCTGCCTTCCATTTTGCCCCATGGCGACGCACCGCCGCCACCCCCGCTGCCGCTTGTCCTCCTGCCGGCGACGCCCGCAGTGGACGCGTCGCTGCAACCGCCGGGCGACTCCCTGGGTCACGCGCCGCCGCTCGCTCCCCGTGACCAGTTGTCCTACGACATGGAACTCTTGCCCGCTCCGGACCATATGTCGTCTTCGCCCGTAAGGGTGCCCCGGCCCTATGGAGGTCGACCCTTCGGCCCCTCCTGTCTCTCTATGGGCGCATACACCGCATGTTGGCGTGCACCCTGGAGTAAGTTTTCAGGCGTTTCCTAGCTTCCCTCGGTCCGAATGGCAGGGTGCGAGTGGCACAGCCTCGCCTGTTGTTAGGCTCCCCACCTCGTCGCATACATCAACATGGGGTCCTCCCCACGGCGGGCGGAAGCCTTATAACACAACCGTACGCCGATTTGCGGGGTAGGAATGTGGTGTCACCGCCAGACACCACACTTGCTAGGTGGTAGCCTTTAAATCGGCCGCGGTCCGTTAGTATACGTCGGACCCGCGTGTCGCCACTGTCAGTGTTTCCAGACCGAGCGCCGCCACACGGCAGGTCTAGAGAGACTTCCTAGCAAGCACCCAGTTGTACAGCCGACTTTGCTAGCGATGGTTCACTGACAAAATACGCTCTCATTTGCCGAGACGATAGTTAGCATAGCCTTCAGCTACGTCATTTGCTACGACCTAGCAAGGCGCCATGTTCAGTTAATATTGATATTGTAAAGAATGTACAGACAAGAGCTACGTTCAAAATTAATGGATTAAAGTTAAGTATTCCACCAGCTACGACCTTTTTTTCTAGTCTAACTACCTTGTCCTGTTCCAGACCTCACGCTGCCTGCGTGACCTTAAACGCGTGCCTTTCGGCCTCCTCCAAACCCCATGGGTTGGCTCCTGCCAATCCACAACAGGAAATAATTCCATGTGTAGTTTCAGTACTTTTTTTTTATTTTTGGTCAGAATAGTGTGTGATAGAACGAAACGGACTTGCTTTCATTCTTGTATTCATTCTAAAAATATAAGATAAATTTATTAGACGAAACTCTGAGAACCGCGATATTTAAATTTTAGCTTGGAACTTGAAAATAGATGGCTTTGTACAGCCACACTGCCACTTGGTTGATAATGGAATCTAAGGCCATTGTTTGGTAACTTACAGCAAATGTGAGCACCTTTTGTGTGTCAGTATTGTATGAAACATATTTTGAAATCTCACTGAATTTTCCGTTTTAAATAGATGCCTTTTCATTGTCGGATTCAAGATTGAACCAGATGTGACCAGAGTAAAAGTAAGTGACATTATTCAATCAACACGTAATATGGAATACAGTTGCTTAGCTATATTAGCCGGGTTATCAACAATTGACCAGTTTGAAGCACTTTATATAATTTTAATCATTCTCTCATGAAATTCTCGGTAAATGCCAACGCCTTCAGCGTTCGTGGATCGTTTGTATGCCTGAAATGTTTTTCCATATTTTGATGAACGACGGTTTTCTGCGTACGATTTCTGTCTTTGACTTAGCTCATATGTTCTCTGCTGAATAGTTGTTGGGTTTTGTGCCATAGCAGTAGTAGTACGGTATTTATTCTGGTTTTTGTGAGGTAAGCCAATATAAGAATGTTAAATTAGTTTTCCGAATTCCTGTTTGCTTTGACCATGCAAGCAAGCCATCCCACAACAGTATCTTGATATGTTGCGTTAAGATAATTCTTAAGGGTTCGCGAAATTTAGAGGATCGAATCAATTTATTGATATTTGTATTATATTGTGTTGCCTGGACAAGGTTATTGAATAAACATTTCGGATAATATGCTAAAATATTCCATGATATCTAGAATATGATTCTATCCCCATGATTAATGGATTTATGGAAAACTAAACTGAGATATTCATTAATGAAATTAGAGGTTCTATTCCGTTCCCATAACTAATATGCTAGATGTGAAAGAAATTCTAACACGAATTCTCATAGACGAATGGAATAATTGGTAGAAGCTGACCTCGGGGAAGATGAGTTAGGATTTCGAAGAAATGTAGGAACCAGCGAGGTAATACTTACCTTACGACTTAGCCTACATTTAAAACATTTATAGACTTCGAGAAGGCTTTTGACAAAGTTGGCTCGAATAGTGTCCTTGAAATTCTGAAGGTAGCAGTGTAAAACAGAGGGAGCGAAGGGACATTTACAACTTCATGGCAGTCATGGGAGTTGAGGGGCATGAAAGAGAAGCAGTGGTTAAGAATGGTGTGAGACAGGGTTGTAAACTATCCCTGATGTTACTGAATATGTGCACTGAGAAAACAGTAAAAGGATCCACAGAAAAATTAGGAGAAGAAATTAAAGTCCAAGGAGAAGAAGTAGAAACTTTGAGGTTTGCCGATGACACTGAAATTCTGTCGGAGACAACAAAGGACTTCAAAAAGCAGTTGAAGGGAATGGATAGTGTCATAGAAAGGAGGAGATAAGATGAACGTCAATAAAAGCAAAACAAGGGTAATGTAGTCTAGTCGAATTAAATCAAGTGATGGTCAGAAACTTAGGTTACGAAACGAGACACTTAAAGCAGATGAGTTTTGTTCTTTGGGCAGCAAAATAACTGATAATGGCCGAAGTAGAGAGGATATGAAATGTAGACTGGCAATGTCAAGAAAAGCATTTTTGAAGGAGAGAAATTTGTAAGCAGAGATACAGACTTAAGTTATGTTGTTGTTGTTGTGGTCTTCAGGCCTGAGACTGGTTTGATGCAGCTCTCCATGCTACTCTATCCTGTGCAAGCTTCATCTACCAGTACCTACTGCAACCTACATCATTCTGCTTGGTGTATTCAGCTCTTGATCTCCCTCTACGATTTTTACCCTCCACGCTGCCCTACAATACTAAATTGATGGATCAAAACATGTCGAACAAACCTATCCCTTCTTCTGGTCAAGTTGTGCCACAAACTTCTCTTCTCCCCAATCCTATTCAATACCTCCTCATTAGTTATGTGATCGACCCATCTAATCTTCAGTATTCTTCTGTAAAATGGTTCAAATGGCTCTGAGCACTATGGGACTTAACATCCGTGGTCATCAGTCCCCTAGAACTTAGAAGTACTTAAACCTAACTAACCTAAGGAAATCACACACATCCATGCCCGAGGCAGGATTCGAACCTGCGACTGTAGCGGTCACGCGGTTCCAGACTGAAGAGCCTAGAACCGCACGGCCACACCGGCCGGCCATTCTTCTGTAGCACCACATTTCCACAGCTTCTGTTCTCTTCTTGTCTAAACTATTTATCGTCCATGTTTCACTTCTATACATGGCTACAGTCCATACAAATACTTTCAGAAACGACTTCCTGACACTTAAATCTATACTCGATGTTAACAAATTTCTCTTCCTCAGAAAGGCTTTCCTTGCCATTGCCAGTCTACATTTTATATCTTCTTTACTTCGACTATCATCAGTTATTTTGTTCCCCAAATAGCAAAACTCCTTTGCTACTTTAAGTGTCTCATTTCCTAATCTAATTTCCTCAGCATCACCCGGCTTAATTAGACTACAATCCCTTATCCTCGTTTTGCTTTTGTTGATGTTCATTTATATCCTCCCTTCAAGACACTATCCATTCCATTCAACTGCTCTTCCAAGTCCTTTGCTGTCACAGACAGAATTACAATGTCATCGACGAACCTCGAAGTTTTTATTCCTTCTCCATGGCATTTAATTCTTACTCCGAATTTTTCTTTTGTTTCCTTCACTGCTTGCTCAGTATACAGACTGAATAACATCGGGGAGAGGCTACAACCCTGTCTCACTCCCATCCCAACTACTGCTTCCCTTTCATGTCCCTCGACTCTTATAACTGCCATCTGATTTCTGTACGAATGGTAAATAGCCTTTCGCTCCCTCTATTTTACCCCTGCGACCTTTAGAATTTGAAAGACAATATTCCAGTCAATATTGTCAAAAGCTTTCTCTAAGTCTACAAATGCTGGAAACGTAGGTTTGCCTTTTCTTAATCTTTCTTCTAAGATAAGTCGTAGGGTCAGTATTGCCTCACGTGTTCCAATATTTTTACGGAATCCAAACTGATCTTCCCCGACGTCGGCTTGTACTAGTTTTCCCATTCGTCTGTAAAGAATTCGCGTTAGTATTTTACAGCAGCGACTTATTAAACTGATAGTTCGGTAATTTTCACATCTGTAAACACCTGCTTTCTTTCGTACTGGAATTATTATATTCTTCTTGAAGTCTGAGGGTTTTGTCAGGACTGGCTCTCCCAAGGCTGTCAGTAGTTCTAAGGGAATGTTGTCTACTCCCGGGGCCTTGTTTCGACTCAGGTCTTTCAGTGCGCTGTCAAAGTCTTCACGTAGAATCATATCTCCCATTTCATCTTCATCTACATCCTCTTCCATTTCCATAATATTGTCTTCAAGTACATCGCCCTTGTATAGACCCTCTTTGCTTAAAACTGGGTTTCCATCTGAGCTCTTGATATTCATACAAGTGGTTCTCTTCTCTCCAAAGGTCTCTTTAATTTTCCTGTAGCCAGTATCTATCTTACCCACAGTGAGATCAGCCTCTACATCCTTACATTTCTCCTCTAGCTATGTCTGCTTAGCCATTTTGCACTTCCTGTCGATCTCATTTTTTAGACGTTTGTATTCCTTTTTGCCTGCTTCATTTATTGCATTTTATGTTTTCTCCTTTCATCCATTAAATTCAATATTTCTTCTGTTATCCAAGGATTTCTACCAGCCCTCGTCTTTTTACCTACTTCATCCTCTGCTATCTTCAATACTTCATCCCTCATAGCTACTTCTTCTTCTACGGGATTTCTTTCCCCAAATCCTGTCAATTGTTCCCTTAAGCTCTCCCTGAAATACTGTACAACCTCTGGTTTAGTTTATACAGGTCCCATCTCCTTAAATTCCCACCTTTTTGGAGTTTCTTCAGTTTCAATCTACAGTTCATAACTAATAGATTGTGGTCAGAGTCCACATCTGCCCCTGGAAATGTCTTACAATTTAAAACCTGGTCCTTAAATCTCTCTCTTACTATTATATAATCTATATGAATCCTGTCAGTATCTCCAGGGTTCTTCCATGTATACAACCTTCTTTTATGATTCTTGAACCAAGTGTTAGCTATGATCAAGTTGTGCTCTGTGCAAAATTCCACCAGGCGGCTTCCTCTTTCATTTCTTACCCCCAATCCATAGTCACCTACTACGTTTCCTTCTCTCCCTTTACCTACTACCGAATTCCAGTCACCCATGACTATTAAATTTTCGTTTCCCTTCACTATCTGAATAGTTTCTTTTATTTCATCATACATTTCTTCAATTTCTTCGTCATCGGCAGAGCTAGTTGGCACATAAACTTGTACTACTGTAGTAGGCGTAGGCTTCGTGTCAATCTTGGCCACAATAATGCATTCACTATGCTGTTTGTAGTAGCTTACCAGCACTCCTATTTTTATTCATTATTAAACCAACTCATGCATTACCCCTATTTCATTTTGTATTTATAACCCTGTATTCACCTGCCCAAAAGTCTTGTTCGTCCTGCCACCGAACTTCACTAATTCCCACTATATCTAACCTATCCATTTCCCTTTTTAAATTTTCTAACCTACCTGCCCGATTAAGGGATCTGACATTCCACGCTCCGATCCGTATAACGCCAGTTTTCTTTCTCATGATAACGACGTCCTCTTGAGTAGTCCCCGCCCGGCGATCCGAATGGGGGACTATTTTACCTCCGGAATATTTTGCCCAAGAGGACGCCGTCATCATTTAATAATACAGTAAAGCTGCATGCCCTCGGGAAAAATTACGGCTGTAGTTTCCCCTTGCTTTCAACCGTACACAGCACCAGCACAGCAAGGTCGTTTTGGTTAGTGTTACAAGAGCAGATCAGTCGATCATCCAGACTGCTGCCCCTGCAACTACTGAAAAGGCTGCTGCCCCTCTTCAGGAACCACACGTTTGTCTGGCCTCTCAACAGATACCCTTCCATTGTGGTTGCACTTGCGGGTACGGCTATCTGTATCGCTGAGGCTCGCAAGCCTCCCCACCAACGGCAAGGTCCATAGTTAATGGGGGGAAGACTTATGTTATAGGAAGTCTTTTCTGAAGGTATTTGTATGGAGAGTAGTGATTTACGGAAGTGTAACATTGACGATAATCGGTTCAGACAAGAGGAGAATAGAAGCTTTTGAAATGTGGTGCTACATAAGAATGCTGAAGTCGAGTGAATGGCAAAGAAAGGACGAAGAAGAATTTCGTGTGGTGATTAAATATTACTTTATGAAAGGCAAAACGCCTCAAGAGACTAAAGAGAAGCTTGATAAACATTACAGTGACTCTGCAGCTTTGATTAGAACAGTTTATAAGTGGTTTCAAAATTTTCGGTGCGGCCATATGGGCATAAGTGATGCTGAACGTTCTGGACGCCCTGTGGATGTTATGACTCCAGAAATCATAAGATAAAATCCATGATATTGTGATGAATGACGGAAGAGTTAAGCTGCGTGAGATTGCTAGTGCTGTGGGCATCTCGAATGAGTGGGTACGTGATATTGTGGATAAACATATTGACATCAGAAAGCTATCCGCAAGATGGGTTCCGCGATTGCCCATGCTTGACCAAAAACGGAATCGTGTGAAGTTTTGCAAGGATGGTTTGCAGCTGTTCAGGAAGAATCCGCAGGACTTAAAGCGTCGTTTCGTCACTGTGAATGGAACATGGATACATTATTATACTCCTGAGACCAAAAAAGAGTCTAAACAATGGGTTACCAAGGGAGAATCTGCACCAAAAAAAGGTGAATACCAATCCTACGGCCGGAAAGGTTTTGGCGACTGTCTTTTGCGATTCGCGAGGGATAATCCTCATTGACTATCTGGAAATGGGTAAAACTTATACAGGTGCATATTATTCATCGTTTTTGGACCGTTTGATAACCGTGCTGCAAGAAAAACGCCTGTGATCGGACCGCAAAAATGTCCTTTTCCATTACTGCAATGCACCAGCACACACCTCAGCAGTTGTGGTCACAAAATTAGTAGAAATAGGATTCCAACTTGTTTCACATCCCCCCTGCTCTCTAGACTTGGCTCCCTCGGACTGCTATTTGTAATTTGAAGAAACAGCTGACGGGACAAAGATTTTATTCAGACGAGGAGGTGATTGCAGCAACTAATAGCTATTTTGCAGACTTGTACAATTACTATTATTCGGAAGGGATCAACAAATTGGAACAGCGTTGGACGAAGTGTATAAGTCTAAAAGGAGACTATGTCGAAAAATAAAAAAGGTTTACTCCAAACACGTAAGTAGTTTTTATTTTTGCAAGGACCTTTCAAACGCATAGAGCGCTGCATCAAACCAGTTTTTGGACTGAAGCCACAGCAACAACAGCAGATGTCAAAGATCGTATGCTGTTGCGCGTTTCTTTAAAAAGATTGTCTGATGTAACTAGTGGTTGCGGTCTACAGAAAAGTTGAGATTAAATGACATTAAATGGAGTATAATGTTAATACTTAGAGACACGGAGACTAAAATTAAGTATAATAATTTTCGACTGTGCTAGTAAAAGTAATATATTCATTCACCAGTCTTCTAAACGTAATCGTTTTAAATGACATAAATCAAATCTCGGGACTGGCAGCCAAAATGGCACAGCCTTTAATCTGTAGAAAGTACTTTTAGTCTTTCCTCTACTGATGAGAATCAGCAACTTCTTCTCCGATATTTTCTAATACACATTTCTGAAGTGACTACAGTTTAAGGCGCGGTTTGCAAAGAGTACTTCATCATTTTCTATTACCTTTTGACGCTCCCCAAACGTAACGTTTGAGCAAGTCTTTCGTCACAAAGCCGTTTCATATAATTAAGTCACCATGCACTATGGTCAACTAGAAAAAGTTATGCGCCATCCGATAATAGACTACAGTCTGGTATAAAGAACTATTGCATTTGGTCTGCGTTCTTCGGTGTGTAAATGTAATTCGTATAATAGGGAACTTAGTTTCATCTTCCTCACAATAGCAAAACTACTTATTCCATATCATAAATGTGATTCCATGAACAGCCAGCAGACAATGACTGTTTAAAGTCCTCAAAGCATAGAACAGTGTAGGGAACACTAGGTAAATACTTACAGAAATGCAAGTACATTTGTTTAAACACAACTAGTAGCACAACCAGTAAAATAAACCATGCGGTTAAGTGATTGTTTAGGAACACATAGATGGTTTGTTAAGTTAGCGCCGAGCAATAAAAAAATAAAAAGTACTAAAAAGTAACCTTCATGATTTGTTGATTCGACAAGCACACTGACTCATCAACTAGTAAATCACTGTATTTCTAATTCAATTGCTGACCAACGTAAACTACAATAGTGGAAAGTAAGACTTTGTTGGTATAAAGTGTGTGGCACCGCTTCTCCACAACGCTTTAACAACAGGCAGCTGCTTTTCGGTACTATTCAAAGGTGACATTACTGAATAAGATTCGCGTGACTCGTATTTCGAGCATGAGAGACTGTTTCTCGCAACTGCAGAGTTTATTTGAACCAGTCTCAACGGTCCAGCTTGATAACGAGACATCTCAAGTTAGATTTAATACACGCTCTGCAGAAAATATCATCAGACCCTATCAAGCGCCAACTCTGAGGAGGCTCCGTGCAATCAATAAACCCAATTAGCCCTTCTCTGTGAACTTTCTGTAAGAGAACCGACGACGGTAAACGTGCAGAACCTATTATAAACGCTTGGAACATCAAGGGCACACTTAATTTTCACTACGGGCTCGTTCATTTCAGACCAATATTCCTCCATCAAATATGCTTTGAAAGAGTTCGCTGCGCAGCGCTCCGAATATCGCCACTGTGAAATGAAAGTTCGATCTGCCTACACGTTTCCAAAGTTTGAAACGGAAAAGGATCGGTTTTGAGCAATGCATATAAATACTAAATGCTAATAGTCACGCTTTCTTAAACGTGTTTGGAAGAGTTCCCCATCGGTCATCAGTCACAGTTGAGGCAGATCTCCATCACTACTTATTCTAACAGAAACGAACATTTTAGTTTAACGAAGCAAGAGGACAGGGACGATGTTATTACAACTGGCGACAAGCATCGGTCGAATAGTATAGGGAATAAAATCAGCTGGCCGGCTTCAAGGCACCATCCCGGCATTCACTATCTATGGTTAAAGGAAGACATTTGAAGATCTAAATCTGAACATCCAGCCGGATTTTGATACGACAGTTAGTAAAACGTCCAGCGAATGTAATGTTATCGGTGTGATCCCGAATATGTGCAGGAAACCCTAGAGGCTTCTTGACCGACGCGTCAAATGCCTCTGTTATCAGATTCATGATAGCGTGGTCTCGCTCTAGCATGCGCAGCGTGATACTGTCAGCGGCGGAGACAACAGGAATGTAACCCACACTCCAACGCTAAGCAATATCAGCGACTACAGTAACGGTAGAAAGCAAAGCCAGTTACGATCTAACGTCCTCTCAGTGATAGGGATGGAGAGTATGACATAGATGGTGACCTGGAAAAGATAGCAACGCGAATGTGCAGTTCGTGGAACTGTTTCAGCGTCACGATTGGCCTCATCTTAATACAGCCGTCATGCGGAATAACATGGGACTTGGGGGTGCGCCGATGACAGAAGGCATGAGTCACATTTCGGTGGTGTCGGTGGAGTCTATCAGCAGGACGGGTTTCACTAGGCATGGCCTGCACCTCAACAGGTATGGAAAGGGGAGGTTGGCAAAGCTTATAGGTCATATGGTATTATTTTTTGGGGTAATTCTTCTGATTCAAAAAGGGTCTTTTTGGCTCATAAACGGGCTGTTCGAGCTATATGTGGTGTAAGTTCGAGAACCTCTAGGCTACCACAAGAACTCAAAAATCTTAGCAGTAGCCCAAACGCTTTTAAGTCTAAACTGAAGTGTTTCCTCATGGCTCACTCCTTCTATTCTGTCAAGGAGCTCCTGAAAAGCTGAAAAATTAAGCAAATTACAGTGTTACATTGTTGATTTTCTTTATTTAAACTTACGAATTGTCGCCTGAATACGTTTCTTGTATTTCACCTTATCTGTTTCTGCTGTCGTGTTACAATTTCATGTATTGACTTGTTCCATGACCATGGAAACTTCTCCTTAATTTGGTCCCACGGAACAATAAATAAATAAATAAACCAAAAGAGTTGGTTAGAAAGAGAGCACAACGCCGCACAGGAGAGAGACGAGGAAGAAAAAGAGCCGTGTCCTTTTTCAGGGATCGGCTAGGCACTGTTTCAGGGCGATTTATTGAAATCATGGAAAAACAAAATATGGATGGCTGATTGGGAACCTGAACTGACATCCTCTGGAAAACGAATTGTTTATAAGAATAGAATGCATTATCAAAGATGATTATTAAAATTTTGTACTAGGGTTTCGAAGTACTGGAAACATAAGTAAATCTCGATGCTTTTGCAATCATATGTACATTTCCTGACAATCACACAAACATTACTTTACAATCAGATTAATTTTTGAACATCACTCCTAGGTACTAATCCAATGTAGGCAAGTATCTCAACTCTTTCAACTGTTTTTTATATGTATTTTCTGAAGTGAATCTCTTATATTTATGAAATTCCAATACATTAATTATTGTTGAAAACAGTTACACTCTTTTTTTGTGTGTAGCATCAACATGTTTGATAACACGTTTTGTTCTTTGGTTGGATTATATTCCGTATTAAAACTAATTAACACTTTTTCTCCTAGTTTTTTCCTCGTAGTTTCACTGATAGACACATTGTTTTGTACGAAAAAACGTCGTTTACTACCTTCTCTACGAACATTACTTATGTTGTGTCGATTCCCTAAGGTCTCGACACAATGAGTGGCTAGGTGCACGCGAAACTAACGCAGACGGGCGTAAATTCTGAAACAGGAGACTGGATGAAAACTATAAAGAAAAGAAGAGAGATTTTAATATACTTAACTTTAATGTAGTCTTGTTCTTGTTGAAATACATCTCTTGCATAGTAGTAAGCGATTAGCACAGATACAACTGGCGCCTTGCTAGGTAGTAGCGATGGACTAGCTGAAGGCTATTTAATCTGTCTCTCGGCAAATGAGAGGAATACTTGGTAGGTCTAGTCGCAAGCTATGTCGTCCGTACAACTGGGGCGAGGTCATGTCCGTGTCTTGTGACCTGCCATGTGGTGGCGCTAGGATTGCGAGTACACAGTGGCGACACGCGGGTCCGACATGTACTACAGGACCGCGGCCGATTTAAGTTACCACCTAGCAAGTGTGGTGTCTAGCGGTGACACCACAACTTATCTCAGTGGGAATATTTTTCTAGTTGTAAATACCCTACGTTTAGCAGGCATTGATAAATATTAACCACCATCGTAATCGTTATCCTTTCATCCTTGCTGAGGTGGCCTTCCACCTCTAGTATAGCCGACCCACTGTCTTTTTCACTTTCGGTGACTGCTTTCTTACGTTCTGTACGAAATTCTTATGCACAGTTTGGAGGGGGAGGGGGCTCGTTTTTAACATCCGGTCCAGTGCAAAGAGAGATGACTGTCGACCGAGTGTATATTCCTGTAAGAGGTAACAAAATAGAGACGTAAAGGCATTATTACGTTTCACTATTAGTGAAATTGTACTGTTCATGTACCAGTTTTCTGCCGAGCAAATCGAATATCGATAGCTGCAGCCCTGCTCTGCACATCTTCGGCGACTGCCTAGGAACGACAACAGGCGGTCCGTTTAGGTGGCGGGTCTGTGCGATTTAGGACTGTGTCCAGGGGCCCTATTCTCTATCATTCATACCGATCGGTGAGGTAGTTTAGTCTCGGAAGTCATTTTCGATTCTTTATCGAAATATCCTATTCAGTAAGCTTTTGAGACCTGTTAGCAAACGGTCGTCCCACCAATTTTACGACAATTGTACCAAAAGGATTTGGATTTCAGTGTAGCCCTGTCGATCGATAATTTGTTATTTTAAACGTATTTAGCTGTTTTAACTTTGGATTTAGTGATTGTGTTACTAAAAAATCGCCAGAGGACGCATCCGCTTCGAAAGTGAGTTTATACTAGACTATTTTCCTTTGTTATAAATATGGTTAGGTTAGGTTGTTACTGTAAATAATTACATCCCAAAAAAATAAGTTTTCGGTCAATATTCTCTCAAAACATGTGTTATTTTTACGGAAATAAGAGTTTAAATATCATTAAATATCAAGACATTGGCTCTGCTTACTTGTATTACATGAGTGTGAACTGACGTTACTGGTGACTGTGTGTACTTTTTCCCACAAATGGTTTGGTTAGTAACTATCGAAACGTGTTTAAAACTTTCAAGTAACAATGGAAAGCAATTAGGTGAAGCCTGATATTGGAAACCTTCCAAACTATCACGCATTTATGACTTACGCAGCACCGTTTGGCAACAAAGTCAGCCTACATTCCTCTCCGCAATAGTACAAGAATAGAGCGATGGGTTTCAGTTGTTTAGCGTGGCCAAGAGGTTAGCACGCGGGTTCTAGCACAAATGGGTGCAATTTTTTTGCCCCTTCAGATATGCAACACGTTCTAAGACATTGTTAGTCGTTGCAGATTTTTCTGCAGTATTTGTTGTTACATGTAAGGGCGCACTTCCTCAGTAATGATTTCGTGATTTCTGTGTGTTTAAAAAACGAAATATGAAATTGCTGGAGATGAAATTGTTGTGTCGATTCCCTAAGGTCTCGACACAATGAGTGGCTATGTGCACGCGAAACTAACGCAGACGGGCGTAAATTCTGAAACAGGAGACTGGATGAAAACTATAAAGAAAAGAAGAGAGATTTTAATATACTTAACTTTAATGTAGTCTTGTTCTTGTTGAAATACATCTCTTGCATAGTAGTAAGCAATTAGCAATGATACACATGGCGCCTTGCTAGGTAGTAGCGATGGACTAGCTGAAGGCTATTTAATCTGTCTCTCGGCAAATGAGAGGAAGACGTGATACGTCTTGTCGCAAGCTATGTCGTCCGTACAACTGGGGCGAGGTCAAGTCCGTGTCTTCTGACCTGCCATGTGGTGGCGCTAGGTTTGCGATTACATAGTGGCGACACGCGGGTCCGACATGTACTACAGGACCGCGGCCGATTTAAGTTACCACCTAGCAAGTGTGGTGTCTAGCGGTGACACCACATTCCTCCCCCGCAAATCGGCGAACGGTCGTGAGATAAGGCTTCCGCCCGCCGTGGGGAGGACCCCATGTTGACGTATGCGATGAGGTGGGGAGCCTAACAACAGGCGAGGCTGTGCCACCCGCACCCGGCCATTCGGTCCGAGGGGAGCTAGGAAACGCCTGCAAACCTAGTCCAGGGTGCACGTCAACATGAGGTGTATGCGCACGTAATGAGACAGAAGGGTCGACCTCCATGTGGTCGGAGCACCCGACGGGCGAAGACGACATCTGGTCCGGAGCGGGCAAGAGGTCCATGGCGGAGGACGGCTGGTCACGGGAAGCAAGCGGCGGCGCGTGACCCAGGGAGGCGCGAGGCGGCTGCAGCGAAGCGTCCGCTGCTGGCGGCGCCGGCGGCGGCTGCGGCGGCGCGACGCCATGAGGGAAAATGGAAGGCATCGTCGGTAACACCTGGGGATGAGGCGAGCCAGTAGATGGGTCCCCAAGGCGCTGACCGGACGGCTCCGTCGCTGAAAGCAGACGGGGAGCGGCAGAACCCAGGCGACGACAGAGGCGCAGCTGATTGAGATGCCGACGCACCTCACCAGAGGCCCCCAAAACCAAATACATCGCGCGGCCGAGGCAGCGAAGAATGCGCCCTGCGAGCCAACGCTGTGAACCGCGATAGTTGCGATAATAGACAACGTCGCCAGGAGCAAAAGCAGGAGTCTGCCGCTGCACAGGAACCTGATGTGGCGGATGCAGCAAAGACATCAGAGTTCGATGAGGACGACCATGGAGCAACGCAGCCGGCGAGCGACCCTCGCGGGGCTGAGAGCGATATGAGGACAAAAAGAGCAACAAAGCGTCCTCCCGAGAATGCGACTCTTTCAACTTCAACATCTGCGACTTGAAAGTCCGGACCAATCGTTCAGCGGCACCGTTTGACTGAGGCGAAAACGGCGCGGATGTCAGATGTTGAATACCAGTGGCCTTGCAGAACGACTGAAATTCTGCGGACATGAATTGTGGGCCATTGTCGGAAACAATAGTCTGCGGAAGACCTTCAATGCAAAAGATAGCAGACAAGGCTTGGATGGTGGCAGAAGACGTCGTGGAAGACATCCGGACAACAAAAGGAAAATTACTGAAAGCATCGACCACAACCAACCATCGAGCATTCCAGAATGGACCAGCAAAATCGATGTGCAAGCGTTGCCAAGGGGAAGTGGCTTTCGGCCATGCAAAGAATTTCCGCGGCGGTGCGGATTGTTGTTCGGCACACGCCACGCAAGAGGAGCACATATTCGTAATCGCAGCATCGATTCCGAACCAAGTACAGTGCTGTCGAGCAAGTTGTTTCGTTCGCACTATACCCCAATGTCCTTGGTGAAGAAGCTTTAAGACAGAGGACTGTAATGAACGTGGGACCACGACTCGGGATTGATCATTATCGGAACGCAACAACAAAACACCACGTCGTACAAAAAGTCTCTCCTTGTGAGCAAAAAAACGGCGAACCAAAGGATCCTCGATCCGTGACTTTGACAAGGGCCATTGCGTAGCAACAAAACGCAAAACAGTAGCAAGGACAGGGTCAGCAGCTGTGGCTGTAGCTACACGACGAAAATCAATCGGAAACGATGCGACCACGTCATCGGCTTCCGAATCAATGAACATGCAAGCAAGGTCGGAAGAATCGAATGCTTTATCCTCAGCAACAGGCAAACGGGACAACGCATCAGCGTTTCCGTGCTTAGCAGTGGACCGATACAAGATATCGTAGCGGTACTGCGAGAGAAAAAGAGACCAGCGAATGAATTTCTGCGCTGTACGTGGAGGTACAGGCTTGTTCGGATGAAAAAGCGATGTCAAAGGTTTGTGGTCCGTGACGATTGTAAAGTGACGACCATACAAGAAGTCATGAAACTTTGTTACACCAAACACAAGAGCCAAAGCTTCCTTCTCTATTTGTGAATAATTTCTTTGCGCAGATGAGAGCAATTTGGACGCAAAGGCAATAGGGCGATCATGCGAGCCATCTTTGTGCGCAAGCACAGCACCGATCCCGAAATCCGAGGCATCTACCATCAACAAAAGGGGTTTTCGGGGATCGAATGGCGTAAGGCAAGTATTTGAAAGTAACGCCGATTTCAACTGGCGAAAGGCGCGTTCGCATTCCGTCGTCCAGACGAACGGAACACCTTTACGGCGTAAGCGATGAAGCGGAGCTGAAATGGAAGAAGCATTGCGCACAAATCGATGATAATAAGTTACCGTACCCAGCACACTCCGTAGCTGTTTTAAGTTCTGCGGTGACGGCAAGTCCTGAATGGCACGAAGGTGCTCTGGACTCGGATGTATTCCTTGGGCATTTATGACATGCCCCAGGTACGGTAAGTCACGAGCAAAAAACACACATTTGTCCTTCCTCAAGCGAAGACCATTCTGACGCAAGACCTGAAATAATGTTCGGAGATTCTGCAAATGTTCGGCTTCTGTCTTTCCTGAGATCACAATATCATCCAGATAGTTCGCAGCAGTAGGGACCGACGCACAAATAGTTTGTAAATATTGCTGAAATAAAGCAGGGGCGGATGCACACCCGAAAGGCAGTCGTTTGAAGCGATACAAGCCAAGATGCGTGTTAACCACTAAGACGCGCTGGGATTCTTCGTCCACAGGTATTTGCAAGTACGCATCTGCTAGGTCCAATTTTGAAAAATATTTTCCCGGGCACAGTTTGTCAAAAAGATCTTCCGGGCGGGGCAAAGGAAAAGTAGCAGTCACAAGTTGTGGATTCACAGTTGCCTTGAAGTCCACGCAAAGTCTCAATTTTCCGGAAGGTTTTGGCAAAATTACTAAGGGTGAGGCCCAGAGAGAAGCCTGCACACGTTCAATTACACCTTGAGATTCTAATTCGGCTAATGTTCTTGCGACCTCATCACGCAATGCGTGGGGAACATTGCGCGCTCTGAAAAATTTCGGTTGCGCGTTGTCTTTCAGTTCCAAATGCGCTTCATAGTTCTTAGCGCAACCAAGGCCCGGTGCAAAAATGTCTGCAAATTCGTCACAAAGACTAGAAACACTGGCGGAAGGCACAGTCTGATTCACTGATAGGACCTGATTTACAATAGACAAATTAAACAATTGAAACAAATCTAAGCCAAACAAGTTCACTGCACTAGAGGAACGAAGAACATAAAATGACACAAGTTTTGTCTGTCCCTTGTATGTTGCAATAAGGCTGCACTGTCCTAACACAGGTATGTGCTGTCCTGAGTAACTAGTTAACGTAACATTTGCGGCACGCAATGGCGGGGCGCCCAGTTGTTTGTACGTGTCGTGATTGAGCAAGGAAACTGCAGCTCCGGTATCGAGCTGGAATGGTATCACTTTCCCTGCAAAGTCTAAGTCCACAAAAAGTTTATTGTCTTGTTGACGACAAGAGCGACTGTCTCGTGCAATTTGAACTGATACAGGTCCAGAAGCACTTGCAACTTTACGGGATTTCCGGCGACGTCGACGCACACTTTGGGTGGGACGAACACAGTCACTGTTAGCTAAAGTGTCACTGGACGGGTGGGAATGTACTACATGGATGTCCATGGGTGAAGGTCCACGAGCCTGATTGTCCTGGGTTCGATTCCGGCGCGAAGCAAAGGGCCTGGAATTTGTGTGATTGTCTGATCTTAACTTTTTCTGGCAAACACTTTGTACATGTCCTTTCTTTTGACAGTAAAAGCAAATAGCTTGGCGTGACGGGCAAGTTTCACGCGAATGTCTAGTTGCACACCGCGGGCAAGATTTCACTGCATTTGCTTGCTTACGCGGCGCACGTGGTTGCAAGCTAGGCGGCCGCTGCGAAGTCGGGCGCGAGGGCCGCTTAGCGTCCCGTGCAGCGGGCCCGGCGGGCCGATTAATGTGACACACTGCTGGCGAAGTTTCAAATGATGCCTGAGCAAAGTCAAGTGTGTCTTGCCTGTCCAACATGTCTATCACTTGTTGCAGGGAGGGATTAACTAGCTTCAAAATCTGTTCCCTTATGCGAACATCAGAAACGTTTTGTGCAATTGCATCACGCACCATAGTATCTGAATATGGGAGGCCACATTCACAGGCAAACGCGCAGTCTCTAGTAAGGCCTTGCAAAGTTGCTACCCACTCCCTGTTAGTCTGACCGGCCGTACGTTTTGTACGAAAAAACGTATACCGTTTTGCAACAACATTAACTGTTTCTTTGAAATAGGCATCTAAAGCAGACAAAATTTCTTCGTAGGACAGAGTTGCTACGTCGCGTCGGGGAAAAAATTTCACTATCACCCGGTAGGTAGACACACCGACACAAGAAAGCAAAAACGGCTGCCGCTCTTTACCTTGAATTCCATAAGCAGTGAGGTGGAAGTTGAACTGATCGGCCCACTCAGTCCAGCTTTCGGTTGTGGCCTCAAAGGGCCTAAATGGCGGTGCGACAGCGTTGTGTGGCTGCGGTAGCGATGAAGCGGCGGGTGCCGCATCGGTTTGCAGCGCACGTTGACCCTGGACGAGCTGTCCAAGGGCTTCCAATAACGCCTGCGTCTGCTGATTCTGCAAGCGAAAAAATTCGGACAGTACATCTGGAGAATGCGGCGAAGCCATGACACAAGCAAATTAGAGCAAGTATAACACAAAGACTGCAACGTGGGCGCGGCACCACTCCTCGGCGCCAAAATATTGTTGTGTCGATTCCCTAAGGTCTCGACACAATGAGTGGCTATGTGCACGCGAAACTAACGCAGACGGGCGTAAATTCTGAAACAGGAGACTGGATGAAAACTATAAAGAAAAGAAGAGAGATTTTAATATACTTAACTTTAATGTAGTCTTGTTCTTGTTGAAATACATCTCTTGCATAGTAGTAAGCAATTAGCAATGATACACATGGCGCCTTGCTAGGTAGTAGCGATGGACTAGCTGAAGGCTATTTAATCTGTCTCTCGGCAAATGAGAGGAAGACGTGATACGTCTTGTCGCAAGCTATGTCGTCCGTACAACTGGGGCGAGGTCAAGTCCGTGTCTTCTGACCTGCCATGTGGTGGCGCTAGGTTTGCGATTACATAGTGGCGACACGCGGGTCCGACATGTACTACAGGACCGCGGCCGATTTAAGTTACCACCTTGCAAGTGTGGTGTCTAGCGGTGACACCACAGAAATTGCTGTGAGTGAAACAACCGACAGTGACGTTTATATTTTTTCTTGGCAGAAATAATTCACCATTTTTTCCGAATATGTAGCAATTTCCGAGTTCTGGTTAGACAGGAATCTAAGAGCACAATTTAAATTACTGGTAATGTAACTAGCAGCAGACATATTCATAGTCTTGCTTGTCACAAGTATTTATCTGCGATCGAATCCTCAACAACAGTAGACAGAGATGAAAGATCTTCGCCGTAATATTTTTAGATTGTAGCACCATATACGAAACCTTTTCATTCATGAGATGCATGTTATAAACTTTGACGAACTGCAGAAGCTTTTGAAAATGCGTTTTTTTTTTCAATTTTATTTTAAGACCCAAATCGTTGACGTATCATATAGGGAAGTGGGCTACTTAATCATTTGTCTCTCTAGGAGCGAGTTCTAACCACATTCTGTTTATCTTCTTAGTCTTTGGTACTCTCAGAATCAATTTTCGGGTGTTTTTATAGATGTATTAGTACAATGTGGTACTACACACTATTCTTAACTCATTTTCAGAAACTAAAAATCCAAAACACGGTGTCAGTGTGAATGAGAATAAGATGACATAATGCGGCATTTATGACAATCTGCAGAATACAGTCAAATACGTTATCGTTATTATGCATGCATGGAAACATGCGGTCAGGGAAATTGTGAAAATTTGTATGCATTTCAGCTGAGAATCATGGAAATGGATACACTGCACCTGATACTGTTAAGCAGGAGGCATGGGCGAAGAAGGTGGGCACATCAGCTCGATGGAATGCAGCGTTATGCGTTATGGCAACGTAAACGCAATTTTCGGTACTTGAAAGAATAGCGCGCCTGTGTCGTCTGCTAGCCGCTTTGTGTTCGTGGCGCTGTGCTCTCTGCAGTGCGCAAGCGCGGATCTGAGGCTGCTTGCTTTTGATTGGCTTGCGCGACGCGAACCGACAACAGCGCTTCGGTTCTCTACACCCGAACGGTATCGCTGCCGAAATGCGTACTGAATAATGCAGGGACTCTAATTCGAGTACTAGACCGTTCGGTGCTCTGGAGTACCGAAAGGATCGGCACAATGGCGGAAAGATACAGAATAGGCACCCTGGCTAGCTTATGGAGGCGCTCGGCGCTCAGAGCTGCGACGCCTGCGGACTGTTTTCCGCTTCTCCGTGCTGGTCTGCGGCTCAGTACGGAGCAAGAGGTGGCCTAGCGTCGTGTTTGTGGCCGTCAATCGCTGAGATGGATTCGGCCAGCCTAGCACCTTACACCGTTGTGGCGCTAACTGCACCGTGGAATTATTTTCTCAAAACGGAGCAAATGTTCATGGAAGCATCGACTTAAGTGTTATGTGAAAGTTTGTGCCTGTCCCTCAAAGTTTCTTGCTTCTGCGCTTCTGGATTACGTGTACTTATGCTATCTAGCCGTAGCGTGTGTCCGCTTAACTTGTGAAATGTTTTTTTCTACTGTACTTGTTGGAACCATGCATTGTGAGTCGTGGGACTGTGCATAAAAATGCAGTTGTCAGGTTAAGTAACGTCCGATGTTTTAATACTTCTTTGTGTTAACTGCCCACTGTCAGCAAATTATATTTAATTTCTATATTTAAATCTCCTGTGAAATGAACCACGGACGCCGTCATTATCCTTATGGTAGATCAGTTGTTGGGCGTGTAGCAACTGTCCTTCGTGGCGCGTTGTATAGTTTTGTGATGCCCGTCAGCAGTACCTAGTGGGCGGTTGTCATTTCCTATATCAGGGAGCGGACAGACTGGTACTTTACGCTGTTTGCACGTGGGACATGTTGATGTTTTCATATTCTCCTGTCACATTTATTGCTTCTGCAGACCAGTTGTTTCGACCTGTGTCGGTTATGCAGATTGCTGGTGCTTAATCTAATATTTTCACTTGTAAAATCTGCTTCAATTGGTTTTATCTGTTTTTATAGGTTCTTTAACTTATCCGATTGGTAAACCTGTGTCACTGGTATGTGAACGAGGGTTGACTGAAAAGTATTGCCTCCACCTTCGTAAGTCTTCTACAGCTGGCAACACTGGTATGCGGCTTGTTCCGTAGCCTCTTCTCTACAGCTCCAGTCGGCTGGAAGCCTTATCATTGAACGGTTGTGATGTTACAGTGTAAACTATGGAACCTTGCACAGACGTCGGCCAATGTGATTCAAGCAACGTGCAGTCATTGAATTCTTGACAGGAGTAGGTGTAACCCCAAGGGAGATTCATCAGGGAATGAAACCAGTTTATGGTGACTATGTTGATGTGAGTGCGTCTTCATTCTCGTAATGCGAGAGGAGTTCCTGGCAAATTTCAAGTCTGTGCCCTCTCACTTCAGGAGTCAGCATCCGGGCTACCCATCGTGCACAGATCTTCCGATAGCCAAGCAAAGTAATAGTGTGACGCACATGTTCTTCTGAAATGACGATTGTGCTTGCAGTTTCTCTCTGAGTGACACGACGATCGTCCTGAATCAATCTGTCAACATTTTGCTCGTGAATCTCGATGGTTGCTGACACAGGACGTCCAACTTTTTGTTTGTCACGCAGGTCAGATGTTCCCGCCTCAACATCTTTAAACTTACTCGCCCAACGACGCACAGTACTCACATCAACACAATCACGATAAACTGCTTTCATTCTCCGATGAATCTCCTTTGGGGTCACACCTTCTCCTAGAAAGAATTCAATGACTGCACGTTGCTTAAATCACACTGACCAAGCGTCTCCGCAGGATACCATACTTTACACTGAAGTGTTGACAGAAGAGCCAACACCATATTGCTAGAGGAGACCGAAATGCACGCTTTTAATTACACGCAGACTGGCGTGAGGTCTGGAACAGGACAATGTCTTGAGAATTGCAAATAAAGTACGTAGATGATGTAATACTTAAGTTTAATCCATAATTGGTGTACATTGCTCTTGACTGTACATGCTTCAATATAAATATCAATTGAACACGGCGCCTTGCTAGGCCGTAGCAAATGACGTAGCTGAAGGCTATGCTAACTATCGTCTCGGCAAATGAGAGCGTGATTGTCAGTGAACCATTCCTATGAACGTCGGCTGTCCAACTGGGGCGGGTGCTAGTAGGTCTCTCTAGACCTGCCATGTGGTGGCGCTCGGACTGCAATCACTGACAGTGGCGACACGCCGGTCCGACGTATACTAATGGACCGCGGCCGATTTAAAAGCTACCACCTAGCAAATGTGGTGTCTGGCGGTGACACCACATTCCTCCCCCGCAAATCGGCGAACGGTTGTGTTATAAGGGTTCCGCCTGCCGTGGGGAGGACCCCATGTTGACGCATGCGACGAGGTGGGGAGCCTAACAACAGGCGAGGCCGTGTCACCCGCACCCTGCCATTCGGTCCGAGGGGAGCTAGGAAACGCCTGAAAACCTAGTCCAGAGTGCACGCCAACATGCTGTGTTTGCGCCCTCAGTGATACAGGACGGGCCGAAGGGTCGACCTCTATCGCGTCGGGGTACCCGATGGGTGAAGAAGACATCTGGTCCGGAGCGGGCAAGAGTTCCACGTCGGAGGACAGCTGGTCACGGGAAGCAATCGGCGGCGCGTGACCCAGGGAGGCGCCCGGCGGTTGGAGCGAAGCGTCCACTGCGGGCGTCGCCGGCGGGAGAACAGGCGGCGGCAGCGGCGGCGCGTCGCCACGGGGCAAAATGGAAGGCAGCGTCGGTTACACCTGGGGCTGAGGCGAGACGTAGATGGGTCCCCAGGGCGTTGACCGGACGGCACCATCGCTGAAAGCAGACGGGGAACGGCAGAACCCGTGCGACGACAGAGGCGCAGCTGATTGAGATGCTGACGCACCTCACCAGAGGCCCTCAAAACCAGATACACAGCGCGGCCGAGGCAGCGATGAATGAGCCCTGCGAGCCAACGCCATGAACCTCGATAATTGCGATAGTAGACAACGTCACCAGGGGCAAAAGCAGGTGGCTGCCGCTGCACAGGAACCTGATGCGGCAGATGCAGCAAAGACATCAAGGTTTGATGATGACGACCGTGGAGCAACTCAGCCGGCGAGTGACCATCTCGGGGCTGAGAGCGATACGAGGACAAGAAGAGCAATAACGCGTCCTCCCGAGAATGCGAATCTTTCAGCTTCAACATCTGTGACTTGAAAGTCCTGACCAATCGTTCAGCAGCACCGTTTGACTGAGGCGAAAACGGCGCGTATGTCAGATGCTGAATACCACTGGCCTCGCAGAATGACTGAAACTCTGCGAACATGAATTGTGGGCCATTGTCGGAAACAATGGTCTGTGGAAAACCTTCAATGCAAGAGATAGCGGATAACGCTTGTATGGTGGCAGATGATGTCGTGGAAGACAGCCGGACAACAAAAGGAAAATTACTAAAGGAATCGACCACAACCAACGATCGAGCATTCCAGAATGGACCAGCAAAATCGATGTGTAAACGTTGCCAAGGGGAAGTGTCTTTCGGCCATGCAAAGAATTTCCGCGGTGGGGCGGATTGTTGTTCGGCACACGCCATGCAAGAAGAGAACATATTCGTAATCGCAGCATCGATTCCGAACCAAGTACAGTGCTGACGAGCAAGTCGTTTCGTTCGCACTATACTCCAATGTCCTTGGTGGAGAAGCCGTAAGACAGAGGACTGTAACGAACGTGGGACCACGACCCTGGACTGATCATTATCAGAACGCAACAGCAAAACACCACGTCGAACAAAAAGTCTCTCCTGGTGAGCAAAAAATCGGCGAACCAACGGATCCTCGATCCGTGACTTTGACAAGGGCCAATGCGTAGCAACAAAACGCAAAACGGTAGCAAGGACAGGGTCAGCAGCTGTGGCAGTAGCTACACGACGAAAATCAATCGGAAAGGATTCGACCACGACATCGGTTTCCGCATCAATGAACATGCAAGCAAGTTCGGAAAAAACGAATGCTCTATCCTCAGCGACAGGCAAACGGGACAACGTATCGGCGTTTCTGTGCATAGCAGTGGACCGATACAAGATATCGTAGCGGTACTGGGAGAGGAAAATAGACTAGCGAATGAATTTCTGTGCTGTACGTGGAGGTACAGGCTTGTTCGGACGAAAAAGCGATGTCATAGGTTTGTGGTCTGTGATGATGGTAAAGTGACGACCATACAAGAAATCATGAAACTTAGTAACACCAAATACGAGAGCCAATGCTTCTTTCTTGATCTAAGAATAATTTCTTTGCGCAGACGAGAGCAATTTGGACGCAAAGGCAATAGGGCGATCATGCGATCCATCTTGGTGTGCAAGCATAGCACCGATCCCGAAATCCGATGCATCTACCATCAACAAAAGTGGTTTCTGGGGATAGAATGGCGAAAGGCAAGTATTTGAAAGCAACGCCGATTTCAACTGGCGAAAGGCGCGTTCGCATTCCGTCGTCCAGCCGAACGGAACACCTTTACGGCGTAAGCGATGAAGCGGAGCTGAAATGGAAGAGGCATGGGGAATATATGTATGATAATAGTTGATTTTTCCCAGCACACTCTGTAGCTGCTTCAAATTCTGCGGCGAAGGCAAGTCTTGTATGGCATGGAGGTGTTCTGGACTGGGATGTATGCCTTGGGCATTGATTACATGTCCCAGATAGGGTAAGTCACGAGCAAAAACCACACATTTGTCCTTCTGCAAGCGAAGACCATTTTGTCGCGAGACCTGAAATAAGTTCTGAGATTGGCTAAATGTTCTTCTTCCATCTTTCCGGAGACCACAATATCGTCCAGATAGTTTGCTGCAGTAGGGACCGACGCACAAACAGTTTGCAGATATTGCTGAAACAATGCAGGGGCGGATGCACACCCGAATGGCAGTCTTTTGAATCAGTACAAACCAAGATGCGTGTTAACCACCAAGACGCGCTGGGATTCGTCGTCCACTGGTATTTGCCAGTGCGCATCTGCTAGGTCCAACTTCGAAAAATATTTACCTGGGCACAGTTTGTCAAAAAGATCTTCCGGGCGGGGTAAAGGAAAAGTTGCATTCACTAGTTGTGGATTCACCGTTGCCTTGAAGTCCACACAAAGTCTCAATTTTCCAGAAGGTTTTGGCAAAATTACTAAGGGTGATGCCCAGAGAGAAGCCTGCACACGTTCAATCACACCTTGTGATTCCAATTCGTGTAATGTTCTTGCAACCTCATCACGCAATGCGTGGGGAACATTGCGCGCTCGAAAAATTTCGGTTGCGCGTTCACTTTCAGTTACAAATGTGCTTCATAGTTCTTAGTGCAACCAAGGCCCGGTGCAAAAATGTCTGCAAATTCTTCACATAGACGAGAAACACTGGCTGAAGGCACAGTCTGGTTCACTGATAGGACCTGATTTACTATAGACAAGTTAAACAACTGAAATAAATCTAAACCAAACAAGTTCACTGCAGAAGAAGAACGAAGTACATAAAATGATACAAGTTTTGTTTGTCCCTTGTATGTTGCAAGGCTGCACTGTCCTAACACAGGGATATTCTGACCGGAATAACTATTTAACTGAACATTTGCGGCACGAAATGGAGGTGTGCCCAGTTGTTTGTACGTGTCGTTATTGATTAGTGAAACAGCAGCTCCGGTATCGAGCTGGAATGGTATGACCTTGCCATGAAAGTCCAAATCTACAAAAAGTTTATTGTCCTGCTGACGACAAGAGCGACTGTCTCGAGCAACGTGAACTGACACTGGTACAGAATCACTTGCGACTTGACGGAATTTCCTGCGACGTCGACGCACACTATTTGTGGGACGAACACAGTCACTTTTAGAGAGAGTGGCACTGGGTGGAGTGGAATTAACTACATGAATGTCCATGGGTGAAGGTTCATGAGCCTGAGTATTCTTGGTTCGATTCCGATTCCAGCGCGAAGCAAAGGGCCTGGAATGGTTGTGAGTGTCCGATCTAAGCTTTTTCTGGCTAACACTCTGAACATGTCCTTTTTTATTACAGAAAAAGCAAATAGCTTGGTGTGACGGGCAATTCTCACGCAAATGTCTAGTAGCACTCCGCGGGCATGATTTCACTGCATTTGCTTGCTGCCGTGGCAAACGTAGCGGAGAGCTGGGCGGCAGCTGCGCGGATGGGCGCGAGGGCTGTTTACTGTTCCGTGCAGCGCGCCGGCAGGCCAGTTAACGTGACACACGGCTGGCGAAGTTGCAAATGATTCCTGAGCAAAGTCAAGTGTGTCCTGCCTATCCAATATGTCCATCACTTGTTGAAGGGAGGGATTGACTAGTTTCAAAATCTGTTCCCTGATACGAACATCAGAAACGTTCTGTGCAATTGCATCACGCACCATAGTATCTGAATAAGAGAGTCCACATTCACACTCAAAAGCACAATCCCTAGTAAGGCCTTGTAAAGTTGCAACCCACTCCCGATTAGTCTGACCGGCCGTACGTTTTGTATGAAAGAACGTATACCTTTTTGCAACGACATTGACTGATTCTTTGAAATATGCATCTAATGCCGACAAAATTTCGTCGTAGGACAGAGTTGCTACGTTGCGTCAGGGAAATAATTTCACTATCACTCGGTACGTGTGCACCCCGACGGATGCTAACAAAAAATGCTGCCGCTCGTTACCTTGAATTCTGTAGGCGGCGAGATGGATTCCAAATTGGCGTGAACACTCCGTCCAGCTTTCCAGTGCCGCATCAAAAGGACGAAAAGGTGGTGCAACTGCATGTTGTGGCTGCAGTAGCGGTGAAGCGGCAGCGGCCGCATCGCTTTGCATTACACGTTGACCCTGGACGAGCCGTCCCAGGGCATCCAATAACGTCTGCGTCTGCTGATTCTGCAAGCGATAAAATTCGGACAGTACATCTGGAGATTGTGGCGAAGCCATGACACATGTAAATTAGAGCAATACGACCGTTAAATCCCATCCTCGTCGCCATATGAAGTGTTGACAGAAGAGCCAACGCCGTATTGCTAGAGGAGGCCGAAATGCACGCTTTTAATTACACGCAGACTGAGGTCTGGAACAGGACAATGTCTTGAGAATTGCAAATAAAGTACGTAGATGATGTAATACTTAACTTTAATCCATAATTGGTGTACATTGCTCGTGACTGTACATGCTTCAATATAAATATTAATTGAATACGGCGCCTTGCTAGGTCGTAGCAAATGACGTAGCTGAAGGCTATGCTAACTATCGTCTCGGCAAATGAGAGCGTGATTGTCAGTGAACCATTCCTATGAACGTCGGCTGTTCAACTGGGGCGGGTGCTAGTAAGTCTCTCTAGACCTGCCGTGTGGTGGCGCTCGTTCTGCAATCACTGACAGTGGCGACACGTGGGTCCGTCGTATACTAATGGACCGCGGCCGATTTAAGGGCTACCACCTAGCAAATGTGGTGTCTGGCGGTGACACCACATACACTGTATCAACACAACCGTTAAATACTAAGGCTTCCCGCCAAATGAATCTATAGAGAAGAGGCTACGACGAAGCCAGTACCTACCGCATACCAATGCTGCCAAGTGTTGAATAGTTACGAAGATGGAGGCACTACTTTTCAGTCAATCCTCGTATTAATGAGATTTATTATGTTACAGCAATACTTGGAATCATTATCATGAATGGACTGCTGCGTCACAAATACGTACTGGCGTCGATCTGGGGAATTCTTGAAAACCTGTCTGTGCTCCATTAGTTTCATACGTGCTCACGAGCTGTTTTGATGTGCTTGAAGCTCCTGGATGACTTTATTAATCTGGCCAGCTGAGTGAAGTCATATGTCGTATTGTAATCTGATGAATGCTTGTTTTACTTTACCAATTTGGATTAAATTGTTGTCTGTTCTCTTTGTTTTTGGTGCAACAGTTTCAAGTTTTACAAGTTTACTGACTTATAAACTTTTCTGCGTGAGTCTCATCTACTTCTTTTATTACATTACTACGAAAAGTTTCGGTTTCATCTGCCTAACTGCGCAATCGATATATCAGAAATCTTGTTATTCATGGAATTTTAGCAATCCTATAGCATTCCACTTTACTCCTAATATGTTACATCCCGATTGTGCTCTACTGCTGTAAGAAATTTGTGTACGGATTGCATCATGGTTAACTGTGATAATTTTTAGTGATTTCTCTAATTGTGATTGAACTGCAAATTATGGAAATTTGTAATCTGAGGAACTATTTGGAATGTGTCCATCCCATTAATTTATATTGAATGTTATTAATTTTCAACTCGCCCTGTTCGCTATTTGTGGTGCCTTGTGCCTTACCGTCTAAGTCAAATGTGAAAAATCATAAAATTTTAATTGCTTTTTTCATTTGGCACGAATGGTTCTTAAATTTTTGGTGCACCTTACCTGTTTAAGTTTTCCTTTTGGAAGTTAAGAAGTGTGTCATTTTCCGAACTGTCACTCAAGAGGACATTCGATGGCTAACAGTATGATGACATATTATCTTCTCTATACTTTACTTTAAGCAGCTATTATTTGCGCTATCTACCTTAATTTAACTAACAAAGGTCATGGGATAGCGATATGCGCATGTGTAGGTGGCGGTAGTATGGCGTACACAGAACACAAAAGATCAGTGCACTGGCGATTGGTTCAAATGGCTCTGAGCACTATGGGACTAAACATCTATGGTCATCAGTCCCCTAGAACTTAGAACTACTTAAACCTAACTAACCTAAGGACATCACACAACACACAGCCATCACGAGGCAGAGAAAATCCCTGACCCCGCCGGGAATCGAACCCGGGAACCCGAGCGTGGGAAGCGAGAACGCTACCGCACGACCACGAGATGCGGGCTCACTGGCGATTGCATTGCATTGGTGGTGAGTGTGAAAAGGTGTACGAAGCGATTATGACCGCACTACAGGGTTTAGCATACTTTGAACTCGGAATGGTAGTTGCAGCTAGACGCCTGGGACATTGTATTTCGGAGATCGTTAGGGAATTCGATATTCTGAGATCCATAGTATCAAGAGTTTGCAAATTTCAGGCGCTAAGCCTCACCACAGACAACGCAGTGGCCGATGGCCTTCACTTAACGACCGAGAGCAGCGGCGTTTACTTAGTGTAGGTCGGTGCTGCGTCAAATAAGCGCAGAAATTGACGTACGACGAACGTATCCCTTAGGACAGTCGGCCGAAATTTGGCTTTAATGCACTGTGCCAGCAGACGACAAACGAGAGGTATCTTATTAATAGCACGACATCGCCTGCAGCGCATGTGTTGAGCTCGTGACCACATCGGTTGGACGCAATATGACTGGAAAACTGTGGCCCAGTCGGATGAGTCCCGGTTTCAGTTGGTAAGAGCTGATGGTAGGTTTCGAGTGTGGCGCAGACCACACGAAGCCATGGACTCATGTTGTCAAGAAGACTCTGTGCAAGCTGGCGATGGCTCCATAACGGTGTGCGCTGTGTTTAGAGGAAATTAACTAGGTCCTCTTGTCCATCTTTACCGATTAGTGATAGCAAATGGTTATGTTCGGCTACATGGAGATCACCTGGAGCCTTTCGTGGACTTCATGTTCTTAAACAAAGATGTAATTTTTATGGATGGCAATGCGCTGTGTCATCCAGCAGCATTGGTCACTATTGGGAAGAAAAAATTCTGGACAGTTCAAGCGAATGATTTGGCTCACCCAAATTGCCAGTCATGGGACATAATCAAGTGGTCAGTTCTTGCACAAAATACTGCACCGCAACACTTTGGTAATTGTGGACCGCTATAGAGGCTTCATGGCTCGGTATTTCCGCAGGGCACTTTAAACGACTTGCGGAGTCCATTCCACGTCGAACTGGTGAACTATGCCGGACAAGAGAAGGTCGGACACTATGTTAGAAGGTATCCTATGATGTTTGTCACCTGAGTGTGTACTTGAAAGTCTTATTGGTTACTTGGGTTGCATTTTTACATCTCACAACTTATTGAATCGCATTTTAATTATATTTGTCGAAAATTGTTTATTTTATACGGCCCAGTAGCTTTCCACTAACCCGTTCCGCTCCTTGCCATTTCAGAAATGTGTAAATAAACAAAACACATTTTAGAGATAGTGTAACAGTGTCAATCCCACACTCCGTCACTTCAAAAAGTGAGAGAATATTTTAATTTTTCCTGAGTTCTAAGATATCATGTTAGAGACAATTAACAGATCATGGAAAGCGTTATCACATAGAAGAAACAGTATTTGTAATATAAGCGTAGATGCCTAAATATTTGATATGAAAACGAGCGAAAAGCAAATTTTTAGGAGAGCTTACACAATTAATAACATATTATAGAGAATGATTACAAGTTGCAACTGAACAAAATCTTAGGGGCGTTTCACAAAGACAACTACGAAAGTATAAATCGAAAAGTGGAATTTACCCCTCAACTTTTTTTCATTTTGGGTGATATTGTGTTTAAACTTGAGCCTGCAAAATAGAGTATACTTCTTTGTACTGTGATGAATGGAGTCCTAAACATAAAGAAAATAATACTTCTCTATTATAAATGTTGCATTCTTTTTTAATAATTTCGTTCCCTTTGGATAATTCCATAATACTTACTAGAGCAGTGTGAAGAGCCGTGTGCACTGGAATGTAATAATTCAAATCTCGAGATACTGTCAGACCTTGCAGCAGTTATGTCATGAACGGACTCCGAAGTTCGCTCTGAAGTGTCTCTTCGTTTCTGTTCGTGTGTGCTGAATGTTGACCCAAAACGAGAACCTCAAAGTGGCTGTAGAGAGATGGTAAGGATGCTAAATGATCCATCGCGCCTCACTGTCAGTGACGCAAGAAATTATTCCCGGATTAGGAACAACTGCATTTAGCTTTCACACGAGACAATGTGTGTGGTACGTCGGAAAACTATTTTCGTCGGCTTTCCGACATGACCACAGTTCTAATTTACTGGTTCTAGATTACTGGCTTTTTGGTAATAGTCTCGAAATAAGATTTTTCTTCAAAAAGAGTTCTGTGTTTGTGAATTACACTCATATTCAGAAAGAACAGAATATCTTGAACGACTAGAGACAGTATGTTTATATTCACAGGACTTGTACATTAGTATGTTCTGCAGAAATTAGCATTTCATTCAGCTCGGTTCAGCATGTGTCCTCTTGCCTAGCAGGCACAGTGTCCGTCATGGGCCCTGATAAATTGTTCCGTCCGATACGGCTTCGACGCGTGTAAGGTTCAAATGGGGTTCTGCTGTATAGCCATTCATGCTGCATTCACCTGCTTCCATAGTTCATTGGTGGTGATTGGCATTGGGTCACACAGCTGCACCTGTTCATCTACATCTACATTTATACTCCGCAAGCCACCGAACGGTGTGTGGCAGAGGGCACTTTACCTGTCACTGTCATTACCTCCCTTTCGTGTTCCAGTCGCGTATGGTTCGCGGGAAAAACGACTGCCGGAAAGCCTCCGTGCGCGCTCGAATCTCTCTAATTTTACATCCGTGATCTCCTCGGGAGGTATAAGTAGGGGGAAGCAATATATTCGATACCTCATCCAGAGACGCACCCTCTCGAAACCTGGACAGCAAGCTACAGCGCGATGCAGAGCGCCTCTCTTGCAGAGTCTGCCACTTGAGTTTTCTAAACATCTCCGTAACAAAAATGGTTCAAATGACTCTGAGCACTATGGGACTTAACTTGTGAGGTCATCAGTCCCCTAGAACTTAGAACTACTTAAACCTAATTAACCTAGGGGCATCACACACATCCATGCCCGATGCAGGATTTGATCCTGCAACCGTAGAGGTCGCGCGGTTGCAGACTGTAGCGCCTAGAACCGCTCGGCCACTCCGGCCGTCATATCCGCAACGCTATCACGCTTACCAAATATTCCTGTTATATTTAGATTAAAGACTGAACTTTAATCTAAATATAACAATTAATTGATCACTGTATTCCAGAAATGTTTACCAAAATATTCCTGTGACGAAACGCGCCGCTCTTCTTTGGATCTTCTCTCTCTCCTCTGTCAACCCGACCTGGTACGAATCCCACACTGATGAGCAATACTCAAGAATAGTTCGAACGAGTGTTTTATAAGCCACCTCCTTTGTTGATGGACTACTTTTTCTAAGGACTCTCCCAATGAATCTCAACCTGACACCCGCCTTACCAACAATTAATTTTATATCATCACTGCACTTTAAATCGTTCTGTACGCATACTCCCAGATATTTTACGGAAGTAACTGCTACCAGTGTTTGTGCCGCTATCATATAATCATAAAATAAAGGATCCTTCTTTCTATGTATTCGCAATATATTACATTTGTCTATGTTAAGGGTCAATTGCCACTCCCTGCACCAAGTGCCTATCCGCTGCCGATCTTCCTGCAAATTTCTAAGTCTGCAACTTCTCTGTATACTACAGCATCATCCGCGAAAAGCCGCATGGCACTTCCGACACTATCTACTAGGTCATATATTGTGAAAAGCAATGGTCCCATAACACTCCCATGTGGTACGCCAGAGGTTACTTTAACGTCTGTAGACGTCTCTCCATTGAGAACAACGTGCTGTGTTCTGTTTGCTAAAAACTCTTCAATCCAACCACACAGCTGGTCTGCTATTCCGTAGGCTCTTACTTTGTTTATCATGCGACAGTGAGTAACCTGCTGTTTCACTATAAGCCATAAATTTCGATTGGTGACAAGTCTGGTGATCTGGCGGCCCAGGGCAAAAGACTGACATCCTGTGACACAAAGAAGGCACGTGTTCGTGCAGAAACATGTGTCCTTGCATTATCTTGCTGAAAAATGGCGTCTGGAGTGTTGTACTGGAAAGGTATGACCACAGGCCGTTGGTGTCATTCACTTAGGTCACAGTGCTCTGGACACGCACCAACTGTTCAAATGGTTCAAATGGCTCTGAGCACTATGGGACTGAACTTCTGAGGTCATCAGTCCCCTAGAACTTAAAACTACTTAAACCTAACTAACCTAAGGACACCACACACATCCATGCCCGAGGCAGGATTCGAACCTGCGACCGTAGCGGTCGCGCGGTTGTAGACTGTAGCGCCTAGAATCGCTCGGCCACCCCCGCCGGCCGCACCAACTGTGATCTGTGGTTGTAACCAATTTCAATTATTTTCAAGCAATTATTTTCATGCAAACAGAACCTGGATTCATTCGAAAACGCACCTGATGCCTCTCCTGTCCCAAGTGACGTCGTCTCTTGCAACATTGCCGTCTAACGTGCTTCTGCACATTCGTCAAAGGCGTTGGAGAAGTGGACCACGCTTACGTAATCCATGTCTTAATAAAAGGCGATGGACTGTCACCCCTAATGTACAATGTACTACACTGTTCCATTGTTGCTCCAGAGCCGATAAGGACGCAGACCTATCCTTCAACGCCATTCGGATGAAGTGTCGATCTTCTCAGGGATGGCGGGAGGGGGGGTGGTTCGACCTGACGCATGTCGTCGTGTTCTACGAACTTCCGTGAACCATTCTGGACACACCCGTTGCACTGCCGAAAACTTCGTCCCAACCGAGCAGCAATTTCGCGGATGGATACCAATAATGCGCCCTCTTTGAACCTCACAGATTTAACGGTACAGTTCGCGCATACGTCTGTGAGGTCTCTTGCATGTCTGCTCAAAGTCACACTGATCCATTACCTTCAGTTTACAGCGACAACGACAGCCGCAGGTACATTTTATCGGTAGGTAGTGTTGCGCCGCGTTATGGGCGTAGACCTTGAACCTTGGACTCTTGGGCCGACATGGTTCAAAGACTGATCATTTCTAAAGAACATAATAATGTACATGTCCTATGAATATGAACGACCTATCTCAAGTCATTGAAGGGGTTCTGTTTCTTCTTCTGGACATGAGTGTATTTAGGTGACAATATGATCTCTGTAAGCCACGGATTTTGCCAGCGACAAACTATTTGTATTCGTTCCACATTATTTTTATGACACTTCTTTTGTCTGAAAATTCAGAAAAACAATTGAAATTGTGGTATCGATAGCTACGATGCCACGGCGTAGGTGCAAGTTCTTAGGTTGACACTCCGACACTCTAGCCGGCACTGTGAAGCTCTGCGAGCGCCGCTCCGGATTCTGCTCATTTGATTCCGAGTAGACGACCAAGCAACATTGTTTGTATTTCATAGTGGGCGAGCCACTACAGATTTTGCCTTTGTAACTTGATGTACAGCTTCGCACCTACGTGCTCATCTCAGCCAAAGTTAAGTAGAATTGATGTATTCGAGTTATAGTGTGGTGATATAGTAAAACCACTTTTAATTGCAGTACCAAGTGTTCTGCCTCACCTGCTCCTCCTAGCTTCCTACATTCGGCCTACCCTTCAGTTTTCAGGAGCAGACCCATGCGCCGCCTTCCACGCGGGATACAAAAGAAATCATCTATCATGATTCGCAGCAGATTACTGATACAGAATAAGAGAAGATGCGGGCCTACAAAAAATGTCGTGGTCGTCCCCTCTTTTTGTAGCACCTGTTATTTTCAAATCTGATCTTTGTTTGTTGACACTGGAGGATACTCAGATACTTACTGTTGGTCAAATACAAGAAAAGGCTACTGGGAAGCTCAACTCCCTGGCTCCATAAAGCTTCGACTTATACGAAACTGTAGCACAGTCCCCACAAGGAGATTCTTTGGTTACGAGCGAGGGTAAATATTGATCTCGTTTATCGTTTGGCAAGAGAAGTGCCTCACACATGCAATTTATCAAAAAGGTCTAAATTTTACCTGTGTCCACGCCCTCTGAAGTAAAACTAAGAGACTGACATGACACTATCGTACAAAGATAAATTACACTGTAATACAGTACCTTTCCAAAACCTTTATAAGCTACTCGTGTTGAAGAAGATGAACTTCAGCGATCTGTTTTACTGTGATGAATGTTTATTAAGAAGTGTTTCAACCTGTCTGGAAACGACCGCACCTGATAGATACACTGCGCAGGTGATAGGTTTCACTAGTAATGTATGCTACATGTTGTCTTTATTGTTCGGGAATTTTATTTCTGACTCATTTTACTTTTCGCTTGTTTCGGTAGCTACATAAGTCGTAAGTGTCCTGGAAACAAGTTTTTTTAAAACTAATACACGTCTCCCTGTAGAAATAAAACTCCGATTTACACTTCGTGTGAAACCTTGGTGCAGGATGGAGTTGTTTTTGTATGGAGAAATTGTGAAACGTAGTTACTATAAATAAAGAGGTCTGCGTTTATTGTGACAAATGTGGTTTGTATTTGGACCTTGCAGCAGAGATTAACTTATGAGGAAAAGGGGTTGGTGGTGACAGTCAAAGGCATTTGAAAGGAACAGCGACACTACTGAAGACAAAATAAACAGAGTAACAGAGATATGGCGAAACTCTGCTCGCCAAGATCCAGAGCGCCGCAGGCGTCAGCGCTTGGGTTGATGGTGTTTCCTTGACTTTAGGAAAGCATCTGATGCAGTTTCGCACCTTACTTTAGTGAACGGGAAATAATGACGACAAAAATAAATAAATCAATAAAATAAAGATAAAACCGCAGCACCAAGAAGCACGATATAAACGAATACAGTCTGGAGCCGCGCGACCGCTACGGTCGCAGGTTCGAGTCCTGCCTCGGGCATGAATGTGTGTGATGTCCTTAGGTTAGTTAGGTTTAAGTAGTTCTAAGTGTAGGGGACTGATGACCTCAGATGTTGAGTCCCATAGTGCTCAGAGCCATTCGAACCATTTTTTTTTTTTTTTGACATAAACGAAAGTTGGTAGGCGTGTTTCTACAACTGAAAGATGATGTCTAATCGAATTTCGCGCCCGTCGCATAACGGTGGCCTAGTAGCGCCATTATGATGATGCAAATCAAGTTTGCTTTAAATACACGCTGTAACGGATGAGAGCGTTAGTTATCTCTTGGATTGGAAGTGGTGAGCTCATGTTAGTCAAGAATGTCTTTAAGGCGGCAAAGACGCCATTATCAACACCTCACATAATTTGTGTAATAGGGCTACGAGAAGCTACATGTTCCTTTTGCGATACTGCAGAAAGACGTGGCAGGAATGTAGCCGTTGCGCTGTAGATGACTGCTGTCAGCGGGTGTCTCGAGAACGTATGGCCGCAAGAAGGCCAGGCTCCGGACGTCCACGTTGCACTATAGGGCAGGAAGACTGTCGTCTTCGGCGTGCGGCTCTGGTGCATCGTACTGAGCCTGCAGCAGCAATTTGAGCAGCAGTTGGAACCACAGTGACACAGCGAACTGTTACAAACCCATCACATCAAGGACAGCTCCGAGCCAGAGGCTCTGCAGTGCGCACCTCACTGACTCCAAACCACCATCCTTTGTGACTTCAGTAGTGACAAGCGACAGCTCATTATAGTGCAGGTTGGAGGTCTGTTGTGTTTTCTGGTGACATTTGGTTCTGATGCTGAGAATTCTTCCCGGTTGTATGGCCGTGGTCCATAGAACTCTTCAATTCCTGACGTTTCGTCCAAGGCTACTTTGGACATCTTCGGAGGTGCTCCTCGTTGTGCTGAGTCTTGCCGACTGACCTGCAGTTGGCAAGACTCAGCACAACCAGGAGCACCTCCGAAGATGTCCAACATAGCCTTGGAAGAAACGTCAGGGATTGAAGAGTTCCATGGACCACGGCCATACAACCCGGAAGGCTTCTCGGCAGCTGAAACATCCGGTCGTGTAAGCCTTCATTGTACACCTGGTTCTGCCTCGGTGCAGGGATGTCTGTTTACTGATTAGAAGGCGCCCACCTGGTAGTCTGCAACCATCCTCTCTGCGTGCGAGACGCTCCTCACCTACACCTGGAGTTGTGGCTGGGATGCGATTTCATACTATATCAGGACCACCCTCGTGGTTGTCCTACGTGCCCTGACTGCAAATTTGTTCTCAGTCTGGTGATTCGACATGTGATTCCATTCACGAGTAGCATCCCACAGAATGTTTTCCAGCAGGATAACGCTCGTCTCCATACCGCTGTTGTAAACTCAATGTGCTCTACAAAGTGTCGACATATTCCCTTGGCCTAGTCGATCACCAGATCTGTCACCAACAGAACACATATGGGACATCATTGGACGACAACTCCAGCATCATTCACAAACAGCATTAACCGTCTCTGTATTCACCGACTAAGTTCAGCAAACATGGAACTCCATCCCACAAACTGACCTGCACAACGTAATGCATGCAGGTTTGCATGCTTGCATTCAGCATTCTGGGAGCTACAACCAGTATACCAGTATTTCACTTTTACAATGGGTTATCTCCCACTTACATTACCCTGTGATCTTCCAGTGTCAATCACTTAAATATGTTACCTAGACAGATCTATCCCTCAAATTTCATTACTCTGCATTAATTATCTCTTGCGCTGGAATTCATTTTTCCGTCAGTAGACGAGCTTACACAGTATCGGAAGGGATCTGTGACTGGGTTCAGGGCGACGTTGTAGATACAACCCAACACTCGTTCTCAACGGAACAGAATCGACAGATGTAAACGTATTTTTGTGAGTGCCCCAAAGAAGTGAGAAGTGGAAAACGTCGACTGTCCGACGGGGCTGGTCGCAAATGATGCAGTCGTCTATAAGTTGTAGCAACGCCAGGAGACTGTAGCGAGATACAGGAAGACCTGCAGAGGATCAGTAACTGGGGAACGGACTGGCAGTTGACTGTGCGGAAAGGAGTGCGACGTACAGCGCATATATAAACTAACAAGTCCTTCATTGTATTATTACACCATTGGTGAGAAATCACTGGAAGCAATGACTACCGTAAAGTAAGGGTGACAACCTAAATCGGCACGACCACGTGACACAAAGAAAACGACGATTCCAGGCCTATTATTCATAGGAGGAATCTTATGGGAATGTAATTCATCTAGGAAAGAAATGTTCGACAGATTATTTCGTATTGCTCATCGGTCTGATACCCTTATTGAGTAGGAGTAATCTCCACCAAATAGCAACTCGTTCCGTGACGGGATCGTTTAGTCAGCGTAAGAGCATTACGAAGATGGTCAACAAACTCCAAAAGCATACACTACCGAAGAGGCATTGTGCTTTAATTCTTCCCATAGTCCAGTCGCGAAAGGAGTAGGAAACGGAGAATAAATAGTGGTATTACAAGTACACTCTGCCCCCACACACAATGTGTCTTGCGGTGTATAGTGTAGTGTAGTAGCAAAGGCAGTTGGTCCCAGTGCTCTGCAGTGGAAGCCAAGTTTTTGAGAAAGGGATTCACATGAGCCTTCTTGCATATAGAGGGTACAGGCACTTACGTGATCTCGCTTTCATACCCTCAGACTATTTCCTGAAGCACGGCTTGGCTATTCTGCGTCTTCGTAATGTTCCTGTACTGCCACTGGTTTCTAGTAGTGGGTTTTTGACAATTAATTAATAAAAGATGCAGAACAGAAAGAGTAAAAAGGCGAACAGGGAAGCCACAGAAACCCCATCGAGAACCAGACTGCGGATCGGCGAAAGGAGTCGGCCACGTGACGTCCAGCCTCCGCCAACTGCAGCGCCACGCCTCCCAGCTGCAGGTGAGACCCTTCACGAAAAGCGGAAGGGAAGCTCAGTCGATCATGTCTTATGTAGTTATTGATAGTTAGTTTTCTGGGGCTAAAGGCCCCGAATTGGGTGTGTAAGTGGATACCCTCCAACCAAAGCTGGATTCTCAAAATTTTTTAAAAATTTTCTGATTAAATAAAATAAATCCGCCTGTCAGCTACTCAGTAAGAGGAATTGTTCCTTTTCTATCCACTATGGAGTGAGCCGTCATTTCGGTAGCCATTGTTCCGGTACCTGAGCGCTAACAATACATTGTGATATGGGGCTGTACGCTACTGTGACGGTTCTCATCGAAGTTAAAGTTGTTAGGCCGCTTATTATTGGTCTTCTGTTTTTCGACACGATCGACGTTTCGTCCCCTCTAAAGAGATCTTCTTATGATCTTCTAGTGCTGGCAATTACGTGAACACTGTCAAAACCAGCGTAGCCCTCACTGATAAAAGGGAGATCCCACACGTCTATTTTGAAGAATATCTGAAGTCATCAACATCGGATAGCAAGCGAAACTGGCAGAGCAACCGAGTTTATCGAAATATTGTTGTTGTGGCGTAGTCGTTTCTTCTATTTCTCGCGTACGACGGCTGCCTCAGTGAGTGTTAAGAGTCGTATGTCAAGTGGTCGGATGACTGCGAGAGCGCAGCATGTGAAAGTTGCTGTGTGTGGACGGGTTACTCCTGTAACCGAAATTGCAGATCTGAAGATGGTTCTAGAGGAACCGAAACCGGTCATGTGAACAAACATTTTTGCAATCAAGACGGATTATAAGGAACATTGATCTGGTATGCCCAATCCACGTCACATAGCAACCACCATTCGTACTCCTGTGGCATAGGCCATATCCTCCGCCAGATCTATTAACACCTACGACGTCGGGGTTAACTATTGTCCTGTGCACTGACGGAATTACACGAGAAAGAATGGGTCTACATATGCCTCGTCACAAAGACTCATTTAATAGACGGTGTCAAAGTTATGGACCAAAATTATTGTTGTTAAAGAAATGATCGTCCGACTTCAGAAGACGGAACGGCCGGCTACATGAGGAAATCGATTCGTCACCATCTCCTGAACTACCGTCCCTAGAGAGGACAGAAACAAGTTGTAGCAGTCGACAAAACTCGAGGAAGACTAACCCCAAGATGCCTCGATGTCGCCTTTATCGCCACCCTCCTAGCATTATGCGGCAGAACATTTATCGTTGAAGATTTGCATGCAAAAAACACTTCTTGTAATTATAAGGTGACCAACGTCAGCATCCCCCGGCTTTGCTTTAGAAGAACGAAGGAGGGCCAGATATCACAAAAAATGGCTCTGAGCACTATGGGACTTAACTTCTGAGGTCATAAGTCCCCTAGAACTTAGAACTACTTAAACCTAACTAACCTAAGGACATCACACACATCCATGCCCGAGGCAGGATTCTAACCTGCGACAGTAGCGGTCGCGCGGTTCCAGACTGTAGCGCCTAGATATCACAAATACAGCCATTATAAAGTAGCTAGCATATGACATTACGGCCAGTGTCAGAAAACCACAAAAACTACAGGGTTTGATGTCTGCGGCGTATCGTAGGAAACTTTTCAGCAACGGATGAACGACACTTTGGACGCCTGTCCTCAAGAAGCTGGAGCAGATCTAGCTCTTCAACACACAATCCAAGAAACGCTCCAGCCCTCTTAACGTGCCACTCCAGCACCAGCAAACAAAGAAAAAAGAAGGCCTGGGCAATGTCTCTCCCTTCCCCGCCTCACCCCTCCCCCGACCCCCGCTCCGCCACCACCATTGGCGGTAGGCTCCAGCAAAGGAAAGAATAATGAATTCACAGAATGGCAACTCACCTGCAACCTGGGAACCAAGCTATTTCTCAATAGGACGAAATATTTTTTCAACTGACAGTTAATAGCACGTAGTGTACACTGTGTGATCAAAAGTATCCGGACACCCACAAAAACACACGTTTTTCATATTAGGTGCATTGTGCCGCCACCTACTGCCAGGTACTCCATATCAGCGACCTCAGTAGGCATTAGACTTCGTGAGAGAGCAGAATGGGGCGCTCTGCAGAACTCATACACTTTGGACGTGGTCAGGTGATTCGGTATCACTTGTGTCATAGTACGCACTCACACTCCTAAAAATACCAAGGTCCACTGTTTCCTTCGGGGTACTGAAGTGTAAACGTAAAGGGACACGTACAGCACAAAAGCGTACAGGCCGACCTCGTCTGTTGACTGACAGACCGCAGACAGCTTAAGAGGGTCGTAATGTGTAATAGGCAGACATCTATCCAGACCATAACACCGGAATTCTAAACTGGATCAGGAGCCACTGCAGGTACCATGACAGTTAGGCGGTCTCGCGCCCGTCGTCCGTCGTAATTTAATATATTATTATTGTTATTATTATTTTTGACTGTTGCCGACTTACGTGGTGGGCCTTAATAAAAATGATATTTCATTCACTTTTCGATTTACGATTAAATGCTTTTGTGAAGTTCTCCTTTTCAACAATATTAATCTTAAATTATTTGTTACGTTATTGATTGTTGCTGAATCTTAAGACATGAGCATGTAAGTTGAACCATGGAATAAACTTTTCATATTAATTTCCTCGGCTAGTCAGTTCACTTTAAAGCAAAAAATATTTAGTTATTAGTTACAGCTGCGGTCCACACACGCGCGAGAGTATTTTTTCTTACCTCCGTTAACCATTGAACTGTAGTCAGAGTCCTGGCTCTGGCTCTCGGCTGTGGTACGAAAATAAGAATCTTAAAGCTACGTATTTTCTGCAACGTCGGGCGGCTGTGGAGAAAAATGAATATTACGTTAATATCGGGCGAGTTTTTCGCTTCCGCTTGTTTTTTATAAGTTAATATCGCCACGTAATGGCGTCGTTGGTTGCATCGACCGCTGCGATTGTTGAACTGTAAATTACTTGAATGCAGGTTAATTCGAGGAAGGCGGACATGAAATCTGGATCACCTCTTACAAATTAAAAGTGGTCAGTAATATTAAATGAATATATTATCTGCTTAATTAGTACAAATTTGCTTACATTTGCCAGCACACGCAAGATGTCCGTCTACACGCAATCAAGACAAGAGAAGAAGTGAAGACGACTAAAAAATTAACAAAAGAGCGTATCTTGTCGTCTCTTTAGATCATTTTGTTATATTTCTTTGTCCTCGAAACTTACACAAAGAAATTATTGTTTTACGGTTACATGAGAAAAATGTATATTCTTCAATTTTAAAATGTCTCTTCTTTATAAATACTGTCTTTTAAGTCTTTTATTATTATTGTTATTTCGCTGGGGACGCTATAGCGGGAACTGAGAAAACTTGGATTCTATGATCGAACGGCTGCTCATAAGCCACACATCACGCCGGTAAATGCCAAACGACGCCTCGCTTGGTTTAAGGAGCGTAAACATTGGACATTTGAAGAGTAGAAAAACGTTATGTGGAGTGACGAATCATGATACACAATGTGGCTAGCCGATGGCAGAGTGTGGGTATGGCGAATGCCTAGTGAACGTCATCTGCTAGCGTGTGTAGTGCCAACAGTAAAATTCGGAGGCGGTGGTGTTATGGTGTGGTCGTGATTTTCATGGACGGGGCTTGCACCCGTTGTTGTTTTGCCTGGCACTATGACAGAACAGGCCTACATTGATGTTTTAAGCACCTTCTTGTTTCCCACTGTTGAAGAGAAATTCGGTAATGGCGATTGCATCTTTCAACACGACCGAGTACCTGTTCATAATGCACGGCCTGTGGTGGAATGGTTATACGAGAATAACATACCTGTAATGGACTGACGTGAACAGAGTCCTGACCTGAAACCTATAGAACACCTTTGCCTCACCGACCGAAGTCGATACCTCTCCTCAGTGCAGTACTGCTTGAAGAATGGGCTGCCATTCCCCAAGAAACCTTCCAGCACCTGATTGAATGTATGCCTGCGAGGGTAGAAACTGTCATCAAGGCTAAGGGTGGGCCAAAATCATACTGAATTCCAGCATTACCGATGGAGGGCGCCACGAACTTGTAAGTCATTTCCAGCAAGGTGTCCAGATACTTTTGATCACATAGTGTATATGCTTGGGAAAATGGGTTACACTGTGGTGTCTTTTAACAATTATTTATTACGACCGTTTCCTGTCACAGGCCACCGTTGCAGTAGAAAATTACAATCACAACATTGTGTCATACATGTCTTCATATACGAAGAATTACTTTATCATAGTGAAATTGTCTAAAACAGTGAACCTGTGTCTTCAGTACTGGAAATTTTTGTTCACTGTTTTATACATTTTGACTAAGATCAAGTTGTTCTCCGTATGGACCATCTGGCAGCACCCTGCAGTGAAGAGCCTAGCGCAAGAGTAGTCTCGAGAATCGCAGCTTCGACGACTGGCAAGGATACACAGTCTCAAAACGGCTATAGACCAATAAGCCTGCTTTATGCGCAGGAAAGCTGTTGGAGAAGCTACGCCTGACACGTCGCCAGAGGCGCATCGACGTGGGAAGCCTCCTTCCGGACGGCCACTTCGGTTTCCGGTGTGACCAGGTCACCGCTCACCAACTCCTGCGCCCAGTAGAAGGAAGCCATGGAGCTTCACGAGTATTTCTGGGCCTTCTGGGCGATTCTGTTTAGCACGAGGGCCTCTTATACAAGTTACTTGTACAAGGGCTGCCCGAGCCAAATGTCACGCTACTATACAGTAACCTGCAAGGAAGAATATTAACGGCGCCTCCACTCGTCTTCTCGCCTTGGCAGACGTTCCCCAGGCATCTGTCCTCGGCCCGCTCCACACGGCGGACCTAGCTCAGACCGAGCTGCTGCGGCTCGCCTTATGTGCTGATCACATGAATGTCGACATGATGCGTCGACGTCGGCAGCAGGGAAGCGACGACCTCGCAGGGTCGGCAAGGAAATGACGAGTCTCATACAACGCCTCCAAAGCACAGAATATCACAGAAGGTGGTGCCAAGGACTGACAAAAAGTAATGGTGCTGATCTAAGCCGTCGAGTGGTCCCGTACAGGCAAGTATCTTGATGTTACTTGGGACAGGAGACCGACGTAGCGCCAAGGCGTTCTCCAGGACAAAGCAAAGGCATCCGGAGGCATGAAGGAAATTTACTCGCTCTTAAACCACATGTCCTCTCTTCCTTGTCACCTAGAGCTTACCCTATATAAAACTATGGTGTTGCCGATAGTGGAATATGCTGTAGTTTTATGTGGCAACACAGCAGAAGTAAGACTACGGATGAAGGAGACAGTACAAGACTGGGCCTTAAAATGTTCACTGAAAGTGACATCACAAAATGGCTGGGATGCAGTTCCTCGTCGAACGTGTAAAGAAATCGGCTCGTCAGTTGCATGAAAAACAAAAGGACTACCCACGTTAGCAATGCAGATATTCGCGCTCTGGGCGCAAAGTCCATTATCGCGAGACAACGAAATGTTCCCACCTGCTTTGCACTCCCATCTGGAAGCGGCGGATTCCAGCGGCAGCCAGTGACGGACACCCAATGGAGGTGCGGGGCGGGACCCACTGAAAAGCGCGGTGCATTTGATTAACTGTGCCGTGAACTTACATGAAAGAAAGATGAAGTTGGGTGAAGAAATACTAATTCCTTTTATTTTCTTCACGGTACGTCCTCTAAAATATTTCGATATTCATGTTTTCTTATTTCAGTTTCACGACAACCGTTAATGATTGTTCAATACCGCATTTAGAAAACCGATCGTCCCAGAACAGAAACTTATAGCTACTTTCCTAACAGCTTTTAGTATTGCAAATTGCAGTACCTAAATGCAGTTTACTATAATCATAGTACAGTAACTGTTATCTGATAGTCATTCCTCTATAACCGAAAATACCTGACAGTTGATCCTTAATATTTGCTATGTTCAGATCATATATTTTAACCACTCTCTGATAGCTGTTGAAACTACCAGTGAAGTAGTATCACAACAATTAACTCCATCTCTAAACTGCCATTAACATAATCATTGCTACGATAGACATAAGGCTCACACTCAGACCACAGTGATAAACATGCCTACCTACACCACAGGAGATGAACAAATTGAAACAATGTACGAGAAAGGAGGTTATTCAGATAAACGAGACAAAAAATTAAAATGTGATGAGATACTGGAATACGGTAGCAGGTATGGGAATACAAAAAAGTAAGAAAACATAGGCTTGGGGGAAGATACCTGATAGAATTTTGCACAGATCATAATGTAATCATCGCCAACATTTTTGTTTAAGAATCATGAAAGAATAGTACATATTTGAAACAGGGTTTTCGAAACCAGATTTTAAATTGTAAGACATTTCGTGATGCAGACGCAGACCGACGAAATTTTATTGGTTATTAACTGTAGTTTTTCCCCCCCCATGAACCATGGACCTTGTCGTTGGTGGGGAGGTTTGCGTGCCTCAGCGATACAGATGGCCGTACCGTAGGTGCAACCACAACGGAGAGGTATCTGTTGAGAGGCCAGACAAACATGTGGTTCCTGAAGAGGGGCAGCAGCCTTTTCAGTAGTTGCAGGGGCAACAGTCTGGATGATGGACTGATCTGGCCTTGTAACATTAACCAAAACGGCCTTGCTGTCTCCCATTCGAATCTCCGGGCGGTGACTACTCAAGAGGACGTCGTTATCAGGAGAAAGAAAACTGGCGTTCTACGGATCGGAGCGTGGAATGTCAGATCCCTTAATCGGGCAGGTAGGTTAGAAAATTTAAAAAGGGAAATGGATAGGTTAAAGTTAGATATAGTGGGAATTAGTGAAGTTCGGTGGCAGGAGGAACAAGACTTTTGGTCAGGTGATTACAGGGTTATAAATACAAAATCAAATAGGGGTAATGCAGGAGTAGGTTTAATAATGAATAAAAAAATATGAGTGTGGGTTAGCTACTACAAACAGCATAGTGAACACATTATTGTGGCCAAGATAGACACTAAGCCGACGCCTACTACAGTAATACGAGTTTATATGCCAACTAGCTCTGCAGATGATGAAGAAATTGATAAAATGTATGACGAGATAAAAGAAATTATTCAGGTAGTGAAGGGAGACGAAAATTTAATAGTCATGGGTGACTGGAATTCGTCAGTAGGAAAAGGGAGAGAAGGTGAATATGGATTGGGGGGAAGAAATGAAAGAGGAAGCCGCCTTGTAGAATTTTGCACACAGCATAACTTAATCATAGCTAACACTTGGTTCAAGAATCATAAAAGAAGGTTGTATACCTGGAAGAATCCTGGAGATAGTAAAAGGTATCAGATACATTATATAATGGTAAGACAGAGATTTAGGAACCAGGTTATAAATTGTAAGACATTTCCAGGGGCAGAGGTGGATTCTGACTACAATCTATTGGTTATGAACTGAAGAAACTGCAAAAAGGTGGGAATTTAAGGAGATGGGACCTGGATAAACTGAAAGAACCAGAGGTTGTAGAATGTTTCAGGGAGAGCATAAGGGAACAATTGATAGGAATGGGGGAAAGAAATACAGTAGAAGAAGAATGGATAGCTCTGAGGGATGAAGTAGTGAAGGCAGCAGACGATCAAGTAGGTAAAAAGACGAGGGCTAATAGAAATCCGTGGGTAACAGAAGAAATATTGAATTTAATTGATGAAAGGAGAAAATATAAAAATGCAGTAAATGAAGCAGGCAAAAAGGAATACAAACGTCTCAAAAATGAGATCGACAGGAAGTGCAAAGTGGCTAAGCAGGGATGGCTAGAGGACAAATGTAAGGATGTAGAGGCTTGTCTCACTAGGGGTAAGATAGATACGGCCTACAGGAAAATTAAAGAGACCTTTGTGGAGAAGAGAACCACTTGTATGAATATCAAGAGCTCAGATGGCAACCCAGTTCTAAGCAGAGAAGGGAGGGCAGAAAGGTGGAAGGAGTATATAAAGGGTTTATACAAGGGCGATGTACTTGAGGACAATATTATGGAAATGGAAGAGGATGTAGATGAAGATGAAATGGGAGATAAGATACTGCGAAACAAGGGCCCGGAAGTAGACAACATTCCATTAGAACTACTGATGGCCTTGGGAGAACCAGTCATGACAAAACTCAACCATCCGGTGAGCAAGATGTATGAGACATGCGAAATACCCACAGACTTCAAGAAGAATATAATAATTCCAGTCCCAAAGAAAGCAGGTGTTGACAGATGAGAAAATTACCGAACTATCAGTTTAATAAGTCACAGCTGCAGAATACTAACGCGAATTCTTTACAGACGAATGGAAAAACTGGTAGAAGCGGACCTCGGGGAAGATCAGTTTGGATTCCGTAGAAATGTTGGAACACGTGAGGCAATACTAACCTTACGACTTATCTTAGAAGAAAGATTAAGAAAAGGCAAACCTACGTTTCTAGCATTTGTAGACTTAGAGAAAGCTTTTGACAACGTTAACAGGAATACTCTCTTTCAAATTCTGAAGGTGGCAGGGGTAAAATACAGGGAGCGAAAGGCTATTTACAATTTGTACAGAAACCAGATGGCAGTTATAAGAGTCGAGGGGCATGAAAGGGAAGCAGTGGTTGGGAAAGGAGTGAGACAGGGTTGTAGCCTCTCCCCGATGTTATTCAATCTGTATATTGAGCAAGCAGTAAAGGAAACAAAAGAAAAATTCGGAGTAGGTATTAAAATTCATGGAGAAGAAGTAGAATCTTTGAGGTTCGCCGATGACATTGTAATTCTGTCAGAGACAGCAAAGGACTTGGAAGAGCAGTTGAACGGAATGAACAGTGTCTTGAAAGGAGGATATAAGATGAACATCAACAAAAGCAAAACGAGGATAATGGAACGTAGTCAAATTAAATCGGGTGACGCTGAGGGGATTAGATTAGGAAATGAGACACTTAAAGTAGTAAAGGAGTTTTGCTATTTAGGGAGTAAAATAACTGATGATTGGCGAAGTAGAGAGGATATAAAATGTAGACTGGCAATGGCAAGGAAATCGTTTCTGAAGAAGAGAAATTTGTTAACATCGAGCATAGATTTAAGTGTCAGGAAGTCGTTTCTGAAAGTATTTGTATGGAGTGTAGCCATGTATGGAAGTGAAACATGGACGATAACCAGTTTGGACAAGAAGAGAATAGAAGCTTTCGAAATGTGGTGCTACAGAAGAATGCTGAAGATAAGGTGGGTAGATCACGTAACTAATGAGGAGGTATTGAATAGGACTGGGGAGAAGAGAAGTTTGTGGCACAACTTGACTAGAAGAAGCGATCGGTTGGTAGGACATGTTTTGAGGCAGCAAGGGATCACAAATTTAGCATTGGAGGGCAGCGTGGAGGGTAAAAATCGTAGAGGGAGACCAAGCGGATTCAGAAGGATGTAGGTTGCAGTAGGTACCGGGAGATGAAGAAGCTTGCACAGGATAGAGTAGCATGGAGAGCTGCATCAAACCAGTCTCAGGACTGAAGACCACAACAACAACAACAACTGTAGTTTACAACTAAAGAGACAGTAAACGGTAGCGAATTAAGGAGAGGGAACCTCAATAAATTAAGGCCGAGAGTTTTTCGATAGTCTTAAAGGTACCATAAGGCAAAGACTGACCGAAACAGAGGAATGAATCCACTAAGGTACGAATGGATATCTTTGAAAGAAGAAATGGTGAATGCTGTACAGGACGTAATTGGGGAGAAAATATAGCAGAAATCCTTGGATAAAACGTCATATATCGAATTTAATTCACGAGAGGGGAAAATATGTGAAGCAAATAAAGTAGGCCATGCGGAATGGAGAGCTCAAAAAATGACGTTGACAGAGGGTCCAAAATCGCAACAGCGATTTTCTCTTGGAAAGCGTAGGTGCCGACATGAAATAAGAAAGAAACCTTTGCTCAAAGGAGAAGCAACTGTCAAGAGCTCATTTGGCAAGCCAGAACTAAGCAGCTAAGAGAAGGCTAGAAGATGGAAGGAATATGTAGAGAGGCGAGGGGGAGGGGCTATGCATACTAATATGAGCAGAATGTTAGATTAGTGTGAATTGTCTGAACATGCAAGGCAGCACTGGCCCTACCATATAGCTAAGTGGACAGGCTGAAGAAAGGTAGACGTTTGTTTATAGCATTTGCATATTTAGAGAGAGGTTTTGACAATCTTAACTGAAAGTCACTCTTTCAACCTCTGGAAGTATCAGCGATAAAACACGGGGACAGAAAATTATCTACAACTTGTACATAAACTAAACTGCAGTTCTAAGACTTCAATGACTTGAAGGGAAGCACTAACAGAGAAGGCAGAAATAGAGAGGATATAAAATGCAGACTGTCAATAGCAAGAAAAGCGTTGCTGAAAAAGAAAATTTGTTCACATCGAATATAAATTTTAATCGTTGGGTAGCATTTTATAAAGGTATGTGTGTGAAGTGTAGCCTTTTAAGTAAGTGAAACGTGGACGATGAACAGTTCCGTCAAGAAGACAATGAACGCTTTCGAAACGTGGTATTAAGAAGAATGCTGAAGATTAGATACTAGGATCGTACAACTAAAGAAGAACTACTGAATTAAACAGAGGAGGAAGAGGAAATTATGGCACAACTTGTTTAAAAGGGGGGTTAATTGACAGGACGTACTATGAGGCATCAAGGAATCGTCAGCTTGGTAATGGAGGCAAAATTGCAGAGAGAGACCAAGGCTTGCCAACGGTAAGCAGACTAGAATGGATGTAGGATGCAGTAGTTACGTAGAGGTGAAGAGGCCTGCACAGGGTACACCTCTGTGGAGCACTGTGTCAACACAGAGACGAACTGTATTTCTTGTTGATGCAGCCCAACAGCAAATAACACCACCTCTCATTAGGTACGTCAGTTGCGTATTTATTACCAGAATTCTTTTTTTTAATATAGCCTCTAGCACATATACTTGTGATGTATTTGCGGATGAATCTCTATTACTCCAGAATGAGATATTCACTCTGCAGCGGAGTGTGCGCTGATATGAAACTTCCTGACAGATTAAAACTGTGTGCCCGACCGAGACTCGAATTCGGGACTTTTGCCTTTCGCGGGCAAGTGCTCTACCATCTGAGCTACCGAAGCACGGCTGACGCCCGGTCCTCACAGCTTTACTTCTGCCAGTATCTCGTCTCCTACCTTCCAAACTCTATTGCTCACTGCAAACAGTCTTATGTTACGGAAAAGTTACAAAAAAATGGTTCAAATGGCTCTGAGCACTATGGGACTTAACTTCTGAGGTCATCAGTCCCCTAGAACTTAGAACTACTTAAACCTAACTAACCTAAGGACATCACACACATCCATACCCGAGGCAGGATTCGAACCTGCGACCGTAGCGGTCATGCGGTTCCAGACTGAAGCGCCTAGAACCGCACGGCCATACCGGCCGGCCGGAAAAGTTACAACTTGAGTACAATCTTCTTATGGCGACTGTCAGCAAACGATAAAGTTGAATTAATGTTTTGGCCACTCTGCTATTTACAGAATTTTAGGTAAGAAATTTATGTATTCCTTCATCAAGCAACAACCAATGACTGGTTACGTATTAACTATGACTTTCGAATGCACTGCCAGTTCTCAAACTGTGGGCTGCTATACATTTCTTGTGCAGTGGAGGCTTTTCCTCTGACTTCAGATATCATGTGATCATTCTCATGCATATTAAATAATGCACTAGCGTCGTATGAAACTATTTTTAATTACCGTTTGTGTCGGGGAAAGCAGGTTAATCAAAAAATAAATATGGCATTTTGGCAACCAAATGTCGAATCGACAATTCGATTATAACGCCTAAAGTGGTAGCTGTGAAATCATTTATTATGACTGGTCCTTCATAACTACTTGCAAGATTGAGATCAGTGAGACTTTATGGCTACTGAAGACGTTTCACATAATAATATATTTGCTACTTTATGCCAAGGTGTTTGACACAAACATTTGCTCAGGGATGTAAAATCTTTCGGTAAAAGAAGCGACTTATGAAAGCCTCTGCATGCAGCCTGTAAAGGCTGTTTTAGTGATGCTGGAAAGAATACTTGGCAATCTGGTGGTATTACATATATTTACAAAGTACCCGAAACGTTGCAAATAAACAAAATATCTTAAAATAAAACAAAATAAATAATAATAATAAGCTTTTTTACGTGGCCGTCACCTGCAGCAAGCACAGGAATATTCGTTTTGTGAAAACACCATTTCCTTGCTGTGATGTATTTTATTTGTTCTAGACGCTTTGAGCCTTTTCCTTTAAGGCATATCCAGTGGAATCTTTGCGATATTTGTAGATTATGAAACAGTTCACGTCTTTTAACGTGAATAAAAGATTACTTACAGTTAATCGAGTTTTTCGCTGGCATCTGCATTTCCTCTCATTTGCTCTCAGGCTCTAGGTCACACTATAACTTCACTTACAAGACAAACACATTTTCAAGATACAAACTTTTTTCTTCACAATTTTCATGTTTTTGTGGTAATTGGTGTGGAGCACAATTATTCGTCTGTCACAAGCTGGAAATATTTTACCAAAAACGGATTTAAAACCCTAATCATAAAACCATAAAAGGGCAGCAGCCTTTTCAGTATGGATGATTGACTGATCTGGCATTGTTACACTAACCAAAACGGCCTTGCTGTTGTGGTACTGCGAACGGCTGAAAGCAAGGGGAAACTACAGCCGTAATTTTTCCCGAGGCCATGCAGCTTTACTGTATGATTAAATGATGATGGCGTCCTCTTGGGTAAAATATTCCTGAGGTAAAATAGTCCCCCGTTCGGATCTCCGGGTGGGGACTACTCAAGAGGACGTCGTTATCAGGAGAAAGAAAACTGGCGTTCTACGGATCGGAGCGTGGAATGTCAGATCCCTTAATCAGGAAGGTAGGTTAGAAAATTTAAAAAGGGAAATGGATAGGTTAAAGTTAGATATAGTGGTAATTAGTAAAGTTCGGTGGCAGGAGGAACAAGACTTTTGATTAGCTGAATACAGGGTTATAAATACAAAATCAAGTAGGGGTAATGCAGGAGTACGTTTAATAATGAATAAAAAAATAGGAGTGCTGGTAAACTACTACAAACAGCATAGTTAACGCATTATTGTGGTCAAAATAGAAACGAAGCCCATGCCTACTACAGTAGTGCAAGTTTATATGCCAACTAGCTCTGCAGGTGATGAAGAAATTGATGAAATGTATGATGAGGTAAAAGAAATTATTCAGGTAGTGAAGGGAGACGAAAATTTAGTAGTCATGGGTGACTGGAATTCGAGAGTAGGAAAAGGAAGAGAAGGAAACGTAGTAGGAGAATATGGATTAGGGCTAAGAAATGAAAGAGGAAGCCGCCTGGTAGAATTTTGTACAGAGCATAACTTAATCATAGCTAACACTTGGTTCAAGAATCATGAAGGAAGACTGTATACGTGAAGAAGGTTTCAGATAGATTATATAATGGTAAGACAGAGATTTAGGAACAAGGTTTTAAACTGTAAGACATTTCCAGGGGCAGATATGTACTCTGACCACAATCTATTGGTTATGAACTGTAGATTAAAACTGAAGAAACTGCAAAAAGGTGGAAAGTTAAGGAGATGGGACCTGGATACTATGAAAGAACCAGAGTTTGTACAGATTTTCAGGGAGAGCATAAGGAAACAACTGACAGGAATGGGGGAAAGAAATACAGTAGAAGAAGAGTGCGTAGCTCTGAGGGATGAGATAGTGAAGGCAGCAGAGGATCAAGTAGGTAAAAAGGCGAGGGGTAGTAGATATCCGTGGGTAACAGAAGAGATATTGAATTTAATTGATGAAAGGAGAAAATACAAAAATGCAGTAAATGAAGCAGGGAAAAAGGAATACAAACGGCTGAAAAATGAGATCGGCAGGAAGTACCAAATGGCTAATCAGGGATGGCTAGAGGACAAATGTAAAGATGTAGAGGCTTATCTCACGAGGGGTAAGATAGATACTGCCTACAGAAAAATTAAAGAGACCTTTGGAGAAAAGAGAACCACTTGTATGAATATCAAGAGCTCAGATAGAAACCCAGTTCTAAGCAAAGAAAGCAAAGCAGAAAGGTGGAAGGAGTATATAGAGGGTCTATACAGGGGCGATGTTCTTGAGGTCAATATTATGGAAATGAAATGGGAGATGAAATGGGAGATATGATACTGCGTGAAGAGTTTGACAGAGCACTGAAGGCCTTGGGTGGGCCAGCCCTGACAAAACTCTACCATCTGGTGAGCAAGATGTATGAGACAGGCGAAATTCCCTCAGACTTTAAGACGAATATAATAATTCCAATCCCAAAGAAAGCAAGTGTTGACAGATGTGAAAAGTACCGAACTATCAGCTTAGTAAGTCACAGCTGCAAAATACTAACGCGAATTCTTTACAGAGGAATGGAAAAACTGGTAGAAGCCGACTTCGGGGAAGTTCAGTAGGGATTCCGTAAAAATGTTGGAACACGTGAGGCAACCCTGACCCTACGACTTGTCTTAGAAGAAATATTAAGGAAAGGCAAACCTACGTTTCTAGCATATGTAGACTTAGAGAAAGCTTTTGAAAATGTTTACTGGAATACTCTCGTTCAAATCCTGAAGGTGGCAGGGCTAAAATATAGGGAGCGAAAGGCTATTTACAATTTGTATAGAAACCATATGGCAGTTATAATAGTTGAGGGGCATGAAAGGGAAGCAGTATTTGGGAAGGGAGTGAGACAGGGTTGTAGACTCTCCCTAATGTTATTCAATTTGTATATTGAGCAAGCAGTAAAGGAAACAAAAGAAAAATTCGGAGTGGCTATTAAAATCCATGGAGAAGTAATAAAACCTTTGGGGTTCGCCGATGAAATCGTAATTAATTACAGCAAAGGACTTAAAAGAGCTGTTGAACGGAATTGATAGTAACTTGAAAGGAGGGTATAAGAAGAACATCAACAAAATCAAAACGAGGATAATTGAATGTAGTCGAATTAAATCGGGTGATGCTGAGGGTATTACATTACGAAATGAGACACTTAAAGTAGTAAAGGAGTTTTGCTATTTGGGGAGCAAAATAACTGATGATGGGCGACGTATAGATTTAAGTGTCAGGAAGTCGTTTCTGAAAGTATTTGTTTTGAGTGTAGCCATGTATGGAAGTGAAACATGGACGATAAATAGTTTAGAAAAGAAGAGAATAGAAGCTTTCGAAATGTGGTGCTACAGAAGAACGCTGAAGATTAGATGGGTAGATCACATAACTAATGAGGTGGTAGTGAATAAAATTGGGGACAAGAGGAGTATGTGGCTTAACTTGACTAGAAGAAGGGATCGGTTGGTAGGATATGTTCTGAGGCATCAAGGATCGCCAATTTAGTACTGAAGGGCAGCGTGGAGGGTAAAAATCGTAGAGGGAGACCAAGAAATGAGTACACTAACCAGATTGAGAAAGATGTAGGCTGCAGTAGGTACTGGGAGATGAAGAAGCTTGCACAGGATAGAGTAGCATGGAGAGCTGCATCAAACCAGTCTCAGGACTGAAGACCACAACAACAACAACTACTGTATGTTCTATTTATGTCTCTTCTTATTAGGTTTGTTTATGTACATGTTTCCAACGTAACAAAGTATATGCTGAAAACTAGTCTGTTCATTCTGCTCCCTTTATATCTGTTTATGTTTATGTGGGCGTGTAGTTAGTCAGAATGAGTTGTAGAAAGATGAATATGAATGTAATATAAGCCAGAACGTAGTTGAAATTTTTCGTATTCAACTGATTCAAGTTTTGGTTCAATAATTTTGTGGAACGGTTCATACAAGAGTGAAGAAAGAGGTGTTGGGTTCAAATGGTTCAAATGGCTTTAAGCACTATGGGACTTAACGTCTGACGTCATCAGTACCCTAGAACTTAGAACTATTTAAATCTAACTACCTAAGGACATCACACACAGCCATTCCGAGGCAGGATTCGTACCTGCGGCCGTAGCGGTCGCGCGGTTCCTGACTGAAGTGCCTAGAACCACTTGGCCACACCGGCTGTCGGGGTTGTGTTCTGGCAATCTGATAATAATAACCTGGTGAAATGTTATTTTATTATTTTATCTATTAATGTAAGCAGTGAGTTTACTTTTACACCAACCCCTCCACAAAACATTTAAACCAAACCTCAAATCAACTGAATGCGAAAACATTCAACTACTGTGTGACAACTTTTGCGTGTACTTTAAACTTTCTATAACTCGCACTGACTAGCCACACACAGATGCAGATAAAGGACAACATAAGTTGAGAGGTGGCATGAGCCCCCTCTTATATTTCTATCTTACTCTGAGTAATTCGATTTGGGGAATTATAGCCGAGTATGGTCATTACAAGTCTAGTATTGAGAACTCAGAAGATATGAATATTTTCTTCTCTAATTGCATGTGGTGAAAAGTTGCTATTGCTTCACACACGTACTTTCCACGCAGCGTCACTCGTCACCCGGGTGGTTCGGTGACAGGCGGGTTCTACTGATCTTGAAAGGGTTATGCCGACGGGTGTGAGGGAGTCGAGTGGATGCTGTCCAGACGCCGACATTGTCATAAGAGCGTGAGAGACACGCCCACAGGGGCCTGAGGGAGCGGCTGGGGCTAGAGATTCCCTTACTTTCCAGAAAGTGAAAAACACTTTCTGATGGGCTACCAGCGAGGCGTGGAAATGACTTGTGTTCCCAGGCAGTCTTAGCGGGCAAATTCCCGCGTTTTCTGCAAAATCATAACTATGATTTGCTTGCTCAGGGGATAGCTCCGTGACGTAGCAATATCGGCGTTGAAATTAGCGCCAAGTATCTTCATTGGTGGAATAGTAGTACTTTAGCAATAGAGTGAAATTTTCAGCCGGTTTCGATTTGCTGATTGGCACGTTTCACCATAGCCACTGTCGTGGAGGCGGGAATGTTCTGTGTTCGGTTTGTACGGGTGCTCTTGAGGGAGTCGGCTCTCACCTTTCGGACCGGGTAGGTTACCATGACTGAGCTCTCGCTGCTCTGGACAGCCTGCCTTCCGTTGGCTATTTAATATACTCTAATTTAATTGTAACTGTTTAATGAAGTTGTTGAAGTTTCGACTTCAACGTAACTTTCCAGGTACAGTTTGTAAATGAGCGTTCTGCGTACAAGCGGCCTATGTTGTCCGTCTTGAACAGTTTTGGCTAATGTTGACTGTATTGGAGTTACTGTGTGACTTCGCTTGTTAAAATCAATAACCGTACCGTCAGTGATTGTGTAGCGAGCCTTCTTCGTCCCCCTCAGATGCGCATTTGTGTTGTTAGGAAGTCTTTAGTCTGGAACAACCAGACCAGGATAATTTGTTTCGGGCTACACTCGCGACATTATCATCACCACAACGGGACGTCGAAGCAACCAGCTATCGCCTCCGGCAAGCCAGATCGTGTCCTTGCATTTAAGAAGAGAGCTTGGTAATATATGCCCGCAGCACCGGCAGATTAGCGAATTTAGGTATGTGGCAATCAGAGCTCAGCAGAGCGCGCCTGTTCCCGTCTTTTCTAACGTGGTTCTGTCTTGGGTCTTCATTGTCTGAGTTCTCACTACTGTAGCAGCAATTAATGTTGGGTTGCCTGGGTGTTTCTCTTAAGATTTGAGTTGCAAGGAATTGGCTCCACATACCACTTGGTCATAAATGTCACAATCTAGTTTATGGACAACTTCACCTTCACAGTATTTATTTGAGTATCCAGTTTGGCGTATTGTAAATGTTTCATGTGTTTTGTTTATTATTTTGAGTTTAGTCATAATAAATCAAATTGTTATTTTGGGCAGAACTTTCATTCTGTGGATTGGTAAAGCAACCCTTTCATTTCTCACTACGTTAATGAAACTTTCCTTTAGCAAATTAATTTCTATCAAACTAAATTGTTGCAGGTGCCAATCTCTTTTCTACTTCACTTGCAGGGTCGATTACAGTCAGTTCGCGTTTCTTCTTAATCCATGTGCAACAGAAAAAGTCGGAGTCAGAATTGGTTGGGCTTAGACCATCTTATCCGTATGAAGATTCTAGAAGAATTTAGTGTTAAATACACTGATAGCCCTGGCACCTCGCAAAGTAAACAAACGTTAGTTTTCAGCATAGAATTCGTTAGGTTGTCAATATGTACATAAAAAACGAGACAAGAAGAATCACGAAATGAGTTCACTGTAGTTACAACTTCAAATTACCGTTTCCATAAAATGTCTACAGTTACTGACAGAAGAATAGCAGTACTCCACATCTATTGGCGCAAAGAACACGATAATTGCGAAGGAAAAAGAGTGAAAATAAGATGTGTTTGTATTCCATAAGCTCAACCTCCAGCATGTGGCTAGGTCAGAGGAAACTCAGATGTCCACCAAGAATTCGATTAACCGGAAGTAATCACTCATTTATGTGAAAAAAAATAAGGTGTGAACTTTTTTATAATCTACAATTATCATGTATCAAAACAAAATTGAATAATTCTATATTCCACCTTAAAAGACGAAACGCGTCTTGAACAAATAAAGGACACTGCAGCAAGAAAACAGTGTTTGTTAATTAAAAAACTTAGCAAATTACATCTTACGACATACCAGCAATTTAGATTCAGTTTTTGTTCTGTGGGTCTGTGTAGAATATTGAATACATTCATGTATTCCATGTCACTGTAATTCTCATTTCACATGCTATTAAATGCCGTTTAAAAAACTCCTCGATCCATTCTGAAAAACTGTAATTACTTTCACATATCGATAGATAAATAGATTTTGCATTCTTATCATGCGACGATATACATTACTATCTACAAGCCATCATTTGCAAAAAAAAAATCACGTTTCGATTTCTTCAACCGTTTACGAAATTTGGGGCTGATACAACCACATGGTTTTCGACTAGCAGGGCAAAGTTATCGGTCACATCGCGAGCGACTTGCGCGCGACCAACGCGCGGCCTTCCTACGACATGTTCAATAACTCAAGAACGGTGATAGCCGTCGTTCTGCGCTCACCTTTAAAAGCAATTTCGATATGTTGACTAAATTGCTTACGCAACAGCGTATTACCCAAAATGAACTATACGCAAAGTTCACGCAGTGCGTTCTTACCTCTGCACATCCAATAAAAATTCGTGTAATGGTTTACATAAAAGTGGAACAGCAAGTAACCACAACGAATAACGAAAAGAAATCCAGTCTTTTGTTGAGCGAAGATATCAGGCTGTACGACGCAGAATAATCAAAATTTTCACCAAATATCTTCCTTGAATCGGATCATAATTATATTTCGTAGCCGCAGCCGCGTCCAGTCCAGCGCTTCGGTGAAAGTTCGAATGGCCGGTGGTTCTTACCTGACGTCACGCACAGCGCGTTCTCTGACTGACTGCGAGGACATGCGGCACGCAGCCTGCGGCAGCGGTTCGACATGCGTAAACCGCTACGCCTAGAGCCGGCTTTGCTGCGCCGTTGATGGCGTTTCCATGGCAACAAAAGCCCTGCCGCGCTTTTTAGACGCCCGCCAACACTGACCGCCCAGTGTGAAATGATGGCGACAACCTCTAACAGTTAATGCCCACCACGTATGTCCTGCCCAATGTTCCGCAGTTACAACTGGAGGTCGGCAGGAATGTAATTTCAATACAGCTGACAGCTGTGGGGGTCCACATTAGTAGCTCCCCTCGTCAATGAGGTAAATAGTCACAGTGTGTGAGGAATACGAGCAAATAGTCATAGTGTGTGAGGAATACGAGCAAAGACCATGATAAATTTGGATAATCAGTCTCCCTCTCTTGCACTGCTTCTTTTGCTTTCTGTTCAGTGACAAGCTACCTCAAGAATTTCACCCAGGAACCCTACTTCTTCAGAGTAATAGCGGAAAATTCCCTTTACAAGTATAGGCGACTTTGACTTTTGACAGTTTTCAGTTAGCCATGAACACCAGTATGTGCTGAAGAAGATCCCAGGACAGTTGTCGAAACGTTAGTCTTATTGAAGAATAAGAGGACGGTCATGACGCGGCTTAACAACCGACAAGATTCTACCAACTGGTGTTATATTAAAAAGACCGAACAACTTGGTAGAAACTTGACTTTTAGGGAAGCCTTACTAGTGACACCGAAAGAAAGAATATTCACTTAGAACACGGACTACAGTTCTATCCCCTCTCTGCATTATCTCATTTGACTACTAGTAGGTACTTGTAGAGACGATCTTTGGAATGATTTTCAGCCGTGCCTGCAAGGTCCTAAGAAGTAACCTGAGAGCAGCTTCGATATGCTGGGAAATTGACGAGATTTCGTCCACGTACGCACTGACACGGCACCAGTTTTACAGTGCTCAAAGCTTACAAGAGGCCGGTAAGCACTCTAGCACGTCGGAAACTGTGTCTACTCTACAAGTTTAATGAAACAATTCACCAAGCCTTTGGAACTGTACTCATCAAAAAGTAAATTGATGGCAAACATTGGTAAAGCCTTTTACAAGCAGGAATACCTGTTAACTTATGCCACGTTCATTACGAATATCTATGTCAGCTATAGCGTATCCGTCTTATAGAGAACACCATATTTACACTCTTAGCTTTTATGTTGATGAGTAATTTAATTACAGATATGTGCCACTTTGGAAACATTTATCATAAATCATTCTGGATTTATCATATTTACGATAACAATGGACTCAAGTAGCATATTATTCTCTGAGAAGCAAGAGAAACTGTACTTTACGAAATGAGCAAGTCGCAGTAGTATAGCACCAAGGTGATCGTCGTAGCATCAGTAAACTCTGATCATAGAAACAACGTAAGGTCTGAATTTCAAACTGAATTATGCAAAAAAAAAAAAAAATAAATAAATAAATAAATAAAATAAAATAAAATAAAATAAAATAAAATAAAATAAAACCTGAAATTTCGCTGGATTAGGGCCACCATGACAATATTTCAACGCGTCTTCTGACCGATGAAACCTTCGGCTGGAGAATGATTCTCTGGTTAGCAGCGTGCATATGAAGTAGGGGATAATAGGAATCAAGAGACATTGATCACTCGCCATTTCATCGTTGACACAACTGCTTCCACACTATGGGTTGCAGAAATTATAGCGATCTCCTCGGTGCACGTAATAGACCCCAGCTATCTGTGTGTCTGCAGGGGCACCGTGTTTTGACGTTACGGCAATACAGTAGACCTATTTCGCCTACAACGGTAGTCCTTGGACTTATGGGTATATGACGACGATAAGGCACGAGTCATAATACTCGTAGTCGGTTTTATCTGCTTGTTAGGTCCATGACGCTGTGCTCGTCGGGAAATAAGGTCATGATACATTTTCTATCGATATTTGAAAATGAACCATACTAAGATGTAACGGCAGATTGTCTAAACTCGTCCACAAAACACCGCTAGTGTGCTATTGCTCGGCAAGGTAATATTTCGTCCTACTGAATGGTCTCGCAGTACTACGACGAATGCTGTGGTTTATGGGTGTTGTTGTTTGGCCTCCGATCTCAGCAGCCGTTTTCTTTTCAGAGCAGACGACGTGTCTTGCGGTTTGTACTGCTCAATTGAATCGTCGTTAGCGACAGGAAACGTTCAGGTGTAAGTAACGGCTTCCCTCATCCTTTGCAGTTCAGCAACTCTTTGTTATTTCAGCTTTAGAGTAAAAGAAAGCTAAACTTTACTGTTATATTGTACTTTGTTACTTCACATTTATTTTCTCTCATACCAATAAAAGCACATGCCACATTCAGTTTTTTTAGTTTTTTTTCTGTTTCCGTCATTCTTTCAGTGTCATTGGATTTCTCAGTTTTGCGCCATAAATTCTATACGCGTTATTTTATTTACATTAGTGTTTTAGTGTTCTGTATTTTCTTAAAACAATTTACTGATTTTTTTCGCATTCATAAAAACAGTTTCTTTCGTCATGCACTTCTATTTCTTCATTTTTCCTACAACGTTTCTTCTCGCGGATAATGCAGTATTTTCGGTGCTATACAGAAATGACAGACATAAATTTCACCACCGCTCTCAGTGTTCACCACATACATTACTTCCTGCTGCACTGCCTTTATGTCTTAAACTGTTCGGTATGATATTACATTCGGATCTTTTCCTTCTTTATCATCATCGTCATAATCATCATCTACATCTCCAGGATTACGCCTATGGTCTGTTTTTCCACAGTTCTCTTACTGCTAGGTTAAGAAGCCTTTGTACTGACATATGGCGTACATGTTCTACTTTTCTTTTTATTTGATTGCCTTTTGGGTTACTGATGGCATCCCTAACTCTTGCATCGCTATTTCTTTTCTAATTTCGTTTATCCTTGTGCAGCCTTTAATAGATTTTAGAAATTTCATTTCTGATGCTTCCAGTTGACGTAAAGCTTTATTTCTTATTCTGCAACTTCCCGCCCCATATAATAAAGGGGAAACTGCCATTACCTTATAAAACCTCAGTAGTGTCTCTTTCCATGTTCTGCCCTTTAAGTGTTCTCCTTATTGTGTCAAGAATGCACTGGTAAGTATTTTTTTTTGTACCCATAGATTGACCTTATAGAAGTAGCATGTTACTAAGAATCTCAAACAGTTAGGTTCAGCTAACTCTTGCACTACGAATAACTGCTAATCTCAAAAACAAACTTATCGAACTCCCTACATATTTTGCAAACTTCCACTCAGTAATGTCGTACAGAATAATTTCCAGGGGAATGTCATTTCTTAGAAAGAAAGTCCTGATTGCACAAAAGCGAGCAATAAGAATAATATGTGGTGTTCACCCTTCAACAGCTAGGCAGTTTAAGTGCAGTGTCACAATACATATAAGCGCGAATGAAATTCTTCATTGATAATGAATCACAATTTGGGAAGAACAGTCATGTCCACATCTACATCTGCAGAAGGAAAAATAACTTTGTTACTCAACGGTAAAGCTGCCAGTGACGCAGAAAGGAGTTCAATAGGAAGCAACAAAAATTTTTGATCACTTGCCCAATAACATAAAATGTCTGACAAATACCAAAGTAAGTTTTAAATCTGATTTAAAATCATTTCTCCTGGCCAACTGCTTCTATTCTATTGAATGTATACTACTTAAATACTGGTAACGACTAAAAAAAAGTAAATGTAGTTGCATGAGTATGTGTTCTTTAATGTTAACACTTTCATGTATTTATATTCCGTAAACTGACTTGTTTCACATCATTCAGATAAAAGAATCGATCAAATGATCTGTGGAACATGTAACTAGCTAACTATAATATATTATACACTAAATACTGGAACTGGTTTTCTGTTCTATTGGTTTATTATTGAGGACTATTTTTGTTCATACTGGGTGAATGCCTAAAAAGGCCAAAGTGTTAGTTTCATTTATATAGTCTGATTGTAGCTTGCACATATCTCGGTTAGTTTATGTAATGCTATTTGTAATTTATCTATGCTCTCTTGTGTATAACATCTTGCTAGTAAGTTTATTCCTGCCAACATTTATGCCTGATTGTGTTCCATCTCACTTCCATTGTATGAGCATGTCATCTAAGTAGATACTGAATAACGTTGGTGACTAACGACACCTCTGTTTAATGCATTTATTTGTTTCTGTTTCCGGTGTTGTCTCTTTATCTGTGTCAATTCTAACTGTGGGGTTCAGTAAAGGCTTTTTGTGACTTTGATCAGGTGTTTGGTTAGTCATCGTTTTTCGTTATTGCCTACACCTTTCCTCTGTAAATTGAATCAAACGAATTTTCATAATGCACAACTGTTAGGCGAGTTTCCTGATTAAATTCCAGTCTCTTTCGAATTATCTGTTAAAGTGCGGGAACATCGCCCATGCATGATCTTCCTTTTCGAGAACGTCCTTGGCACTCCACTAAAATTACATCCAACATATTTCGTAGCCTTCCATTTATCATTTATTAATTTGCTGTAGATTGTGTGAGCAGTGTTCAGAGTACTTACACCCCTGTAATTAGAGGTACTACTTCTTTCGTCTCTCTCATGTATTGAAATGACGTTTGCTATTTGACATTCCTCAGGTATCTCATATTTTACTGAGAACATGTTGACTCTGAGAGAATTTCTCCGTGATTAATCAATTCGGTATCTATTCCATGTAGTCGTTGAGATTTATGGTTTTTCATTTTTTAAACTAATTCTGTCAATTCTATATAATCTCTATCTTTCATTTTTTTCTTCACCATCTGCTTCTTTGACTTATGGGTTGTACCATAGTTCATTATAATGTGTAATCCAGTCAGAAGTTTGTATTACATTTGGATTTACAATACCTCATTCTTCCTTGATCAGTTGTTTCATTTGTTTGTGTGCCAGTACTTGTCACGGTAGATGTCATGTTGAACACTGCTTATAAACGCGTCTGGTGAGGTACTGTGTGCTGATATTACTGTCATTTATGTTTCATTTCTTTCTCGATGGTATTAGTCTTTAGCCTGTAAGGACTTCTTCTGTCAGTATTCACGATATGCTTACTGTTTATCGTTTATGGCTTTTTGCATCTCTTCGTTCCAAATTTTTAAACCTGTCGTTTCTGATATTAGACCATTCTTCGTTTGTGTCTTCACTAGCTGGTATTTCATTGAGCAGTTGTATGAGTCTATTCTGATACAGGTTTCTTAAGCTCTCTTCTTGCAACAGATGTACCTTGAATGATTTGCTTATATTGTTTTCATTCTTATTTTGATTTTTCATTGATTGATTTATCCATATTGGCCATCGCTGGAATTTATTATTTGTTTTGTAGTGAAATCAGTTACAATATGTAATTTATTTTAACATAATACAGTGTCTCACGTTTCAAGCATACGTATGGAAAGAGAAGTTTCTGAAATAATCTAAAACGAACTGTAAAATAATTTATGAACTCTGTACAATGCTGTTGTAAATATGACACTGTGACATTTTTTTTTCTTTTGAGAAAATAGGGCTGGGGGGTGGGCGGGGGTAGCCGCTGCGGCTTTAGCCGTTTTCATAGGTGTAGAGCGTCACTTGGATCGTTGTGCACTTAAACAATATGCTCGTAGTTTTTGTTTGACATATGAAGGTATTTTGGCATAGGTTGCTACGTTGCAGCAATCACGTAACATTCTCTTTATCAGCTGTTTTACTCAGGATTTAGTTCCAGGCTCCATTTGTCACTTATTACTGCCAGAGTTACTACACTATATTGTATTATTGCGTCACAGTACTGTAAGTTGTATTAAACTTAAGTTGGAGCTATTGAAGAAACTTGAGCTTTTAAATTCTGTTATCTTATTACGAGTAGTGTATCCCATCACTGTTTTATGGATGACTCCAACTATAAACTAGTTACTGTTGTTACCCTAATGTCGATTGTGACAGAATTGATAAACCGTATTCTGTAGCAAACAGCATCTTCACCACATTTTAGTAACACTATCGATGTTTAAATGCAGGTACAAAAAAAGCTCCTCATTTTCATTTGCTGCAAATGAGAATGTTACAGTAATAACAAATATAAGCTTACGAGAAGGCTGCCTTTTTCCCGACACATTTTAAGTCTGTCTTGATGATAGGTTGAAACAGTAGCTAAAAGAAATAGTTTTATGCCCTTAACTGCAGTCAACGGATTTACGTGACGACGACAGACTTGTCTGATGAGCAACTACTCATAGCCGACATCAAGGACAGTCTTCAAAAACCGTTTGTAAATTACATTTTATTGCCAGGAATTATAACATAACAGACTAGACTCATACAGTCATAATTTTTAAAGACGAGACTTGGTCCTACGTAAAATTGCAATAAACGACCAGAAAATAGAGACCCAATGAATTCAGCTTCTTGGAAAATACGTCTCCTCCACAAACGAAAAAGACATACCGAAAGAAACTGAAAGATTCCATTCCATTCGTGGGATCATACACATAAAAGCTGAATAAAATGCTGAGAAACGGAATCGTAATGAAGCGCTACACAACAGAGGCAATACCATTAACACTCTATGGCAATGGAACCGGCACAATAACAGTGATCATGAACGAATAATACGAACAACAAAGTGAGGTTTTTAAGAAGAGCAGTTTGTTACAAAATGATGTAAGGAGTACAACAATCAAACAGTAGCAAGTAACTAAATTCATAAGTGGGCAGGCCAAGGAGTATGGAGATAGATGGAGAGCCAAAATCATAAGATTGAATGAATATAGAATGTCTAAGATAGTAACGAACTATAGATCGACGGGAAAAAGTTCAATAGGTAGACCAAGAAAGAGGTGGAGAGATCAAATAGTAGGTAACAACACACCACAGGGATGATGAAGAAGACGATACGACATGCAAATGCCTAACACTCGAAGAAAGAAGAAGAACATGCTACAGTGAGGCTGCATACATACATACATACATTAATCCTTGTTCCATAGATCATGAATACGACGTACAAAAATTCATTAATTAATTTTTTTATAGTTACTACTTCATATCTAAGAATTCCTCTATTGAATAGAAGGAGTTGGCATTCAGAAATTCTGTTAATTTGCTTTGGTTGGCTATCTGTCAGACGTTTAATACTATTTGGCAAATGACCATAGACTTTTGTAGCAGCATAGTTCACCCCTTTCTGTGCCAAAGTGTGATTTAATCTAGAATAGTGAATATCATTCTTTCTTCTAGCGTTGTAGCTATGCACTTCGGTGTTATTTTTGAATTGGGATGGGTTGTTAATGACAAATTTTATAAGTGAATATATCTATTGCGAAGGTACTGTGAATATCCTGAGTTTCTTAAATAAATGTCTGCAAGGTGATCTTAGGTGGGTTCCAGCTATTATTTTGATTACATGCTTTTGTGCAGTGCATACTTACTACCTTAATGACGAATTGCCCCAAATTATCATGCCATATGAATGCAGTGTATGAAAATAGGCACAGTAGGCTAATTTACTGAAATGTTTTTCACCAAAATTTGCAATAACCCTAATAGCATAAGTAGCTGAACCTAACTGTTTCAGCAGATCATCGGTGCGTTTCTCTCAATTAAATTTCTCATCAGTGCAACAACAAGAAATTTTGAATATTCTGCATTAGCAACAGACTTACGTTCGTAGTCAGTATTTATCAATGGTTTTATGCCATTTACTGTACTGAATTGTATAAACTGAGTTTCCTCAAAATTTAATGAGAGTCCATTTGCAGAAAATCACTTAATAATTTTTCTGTAAGACATTATCTGCAATTTCCTCGGCTGACTCTTGCTTCTTGGGTGTGATTACTATAATTTTATCATCAACATAAAAAACTAGCCTTGCATCTTCATGAATACAGAGTGGCAAGTCGTTAATATGTATTAAGAACACTAATGGACCCGAGACTGAACCCTGTGGGACACCATTCTTGATATCTCCCCAGTTAGAGGACTCTGCTGGTTTTTGAAGACTATCTGTACTGTTAATTTCAACCTTCCGCATTCTTCCAGTTAAGTCTGAACTAAACTATTTGTGCACTGTCTCACTCGTACTACAATACTTAAGCTTATCTAGAAGAATTTCATGATTCACAAAAGCCTTTGAGAGATCACAAATGTGTGATGTTTGGTTATTCAGTGCATTTAATATTTGATCAGTGAAAGCATATATAGCATTTTCTGAAACCCAAATTGACATTTTGTTAGTACTTCATTTTTACAAATATGTGATGTTACTCTTGAATACATCACTTTTTCAAGATTTTTGAATAAAGCTGTCAAAAGTGAGATTGGGCAGTAGTTGTTAGCATTAGATCTATCCCCTTTCTTATGCAATGGTTTAACTATAGCATATTTGAGTCTATCTGGAAAAATGCCCTGTTTCAGTGAGCTACTACGTATGTGGCTGACAATCCTGCTTATTTGTTGTGAACAAGCTTTTAATACTCTGTTCAAAATGCCATCAATTCCACGTGAGGTTTTACTTTTGGGTGAATTTATAATTTTCCTAATTTCAGTAGGAGAGGTGGGTTAAATTTCATTTTTATCAAATTACATAGGTACTGCCTCTTCTGTATACTGCCTTGCATTTTCTAATGAATAGCTGGGTCCTATTTTCTCTACAACATTTAAAAAATATTTATTAAAAATTTTTTATACTTCTTCTTAACAAACTTTTTATTGTGTGTGATAGAAATGCAGTCTTCCTGTGCTCTTGTTTGCCCTGTTTTCCTTTTCACAATATTCTAAATTGTTTTAATTTTATTAACAGATGTGCTCAGACATAATGCACACACTTCTGGACTTTTTAAAAACCTTCCTTATTACACTGCAGTAGTTTTTATAAGATTTCACTGTTTTGGAATCATTATTCCTCCTATCAATAAGATACATTTCCTTTTTCTGTTTACAAGGTACTTTTGTACCTTTAGTAATCCATTTTTTCGTGGTTTCTTACCATTATAGTTCACTGTTTTCTTAGGGAAACTGTTTTCGAATATACTCACAAAGGCATCACGAAATAGGTTAAATTTTTCCTGTGCACCTCATCCTAGTCTAACTGTTGCAAGCTTTCAGTAAAATTTTGAATTGTTAAATCTTTAATGGAATGCACGATTTTGGAGAACTGTTTTGCATTACTGTATGGAGGTATATCATATACTGTAACTAGCTGTGCATCATGATCAAACAGGCCATTCTTAACAGGAAAAATTTTTTTTTTGATTAAATTTATATTGGTCTATGAAAACGTTATCTGTCAGTGTGCCGTTTTCTTGTACCACATGCGTAGGAAAAATGTAATTGATGTCAAATTGAAAGAACCAAGTAATACTTCAAGGTCAAGCTTGCTATCGGTCTCTTTCAGAAAATCTGCATTGGAATCCCAACAAACAACAATTTGCTTTCCTTTGTCTGACAGGCAGCACAACAAAGAATCCCAGTTTTAGAAATATAGTTGAAAATTTCCCAATGGGGACCTATACACAGCTGCAATTATCAAAGTTCCATTATTTAGTTCAAGCTCACATGCACAAAGTTCTTTAGTTTCCAAATTTTTCACACTATGACTGATTTTAACATACGTGGCAACTCCTGCTCTCTCCACAATGTCTGTAGTTACATGTGCTGAAAGCTTATATCCGCCTACATTTACCATTTCCATACCTGTGATTATATGATGTTCAGATAGGTATAGTACATCTATTACACCCTTAGTTCCTAATTCTTCTAAACAAACGAAAAGCTCATCTAGTTTGTTTTTTAAACCCCTGATATTCTGATGCAATATATTAAGATTTTTTTACTGTGATTTTATTTGAATCTTGTGACTTAGTAACATTATTTTTGACTGTACTGTTATGAGAATCTTGTGATGTATTCACATCTCTAGTATCTGCCTGTCTCAACTTCTCATTAAGCGTAGTTTCAATCAATGTAGGATGACTGGACACTGATCTTAGCCTAAAAAGTACTCCCATGAGTTTCAGTGCCCCCCCCCCCCCCTCTAAAGATTTTGCTATCATACCAGCCAGTCTACCCTTACCTTTCCTATTGAAATGCAGGCCATGTCTTGTGAAGTCCCACCTACCATCAAATAGGAACAATACCTATGCCTGACAAAGTAGCTGCCTGAGGCAGTTGATCTAGCTCCATATTGACACTCCTGAAAGAGCTGTTCAGTTGGGGCTGGTCATACTGCATGAAAGCAGGAACCAAGCCAACATTTGTATGGTTCGTTGCAGAAGCTGTTTTCCCGCTCCACCCACTACCACAACATGATCCTGCTTTGTCAAACTCTTGCACAACGATGTCACATCTTCAATGACTTTGCTAAGTCATGCACTGGGCTTCAAAATATTTGTGACCTGGTACCTGTCACCTAATTTTTGCTGAAAGATCTGGCCCCCACCTATTCCGTGGCTACTACTTAACAACAGAACTTCCCTCTTACTTTCTCGATATTTTTGCAACAGTTGGTTTCCTAGTTAATGTTTGTTGAGTGCTGACTACAGTTACATCTACTTGAGACTCTTCCTTAGCTGACTGAGGTAGCAAGGCAAATCTGTTGTTTATGCCAATGATGAAACTGTCTAATACTGTTCTCTTTCTGTGGCCCCTGTTCCTTCCTACCATTTCCCAACTGTCTTCACCCTCCTCCACCCTTAACCTCATCAGTTCCTCCCTAGCACTATCCAGGTCAGCCTGAAGGCCTCTAATCTTCTGTTCTTGTTCCGCTATTTTCCTATCCCTTGAACATCATCATTCTTCAATGCCATGGAAGAAACGCATTTACTTCCCCGATTCCCACGCCACTACATTCACCCCAATGTAACCATCTGCCACAACAGCTGCTTGCTGCTGCTGGCATTGTTAATAGTGTTAGCTGTCTGAAGATTTCATTGAAGTGCTTGAAAGACATGTAAGTCGTTCAAAAGTGTCTGAAGCTGTAGTAACTAATTAATTTTAGTGTTTTGTTTCGTAAATAGTGTTTCACGTTACTCTTCGTGCGACACAATTTCAGAATAGAAGCATCACAAAAGCGCACATTTACATTTTGTAATAAGTTAAGTCAATCTGCAGCATTACTTCGCACTTGGATAAACTAAAATTATACCCGCGGGATTTGCATCACTTAGTCCCACCACAGCGTGAAATTTATTCATGAAAACTCTTTGGCCGTGCTTAAAAGCAGTCCACTTTAGTGGACGGCGACGGTGATGCAATGAAAACCCTCGGGAGATGTTGAGCTGTGTGTACGTGCGGGAAATGGTCAGTCGCCAGGTCACTGAAAATTTCAGTGGTGTTATTAGGTAGGAAGCTTTACCGTAACTTCACTGATTATTCTTTTAATCAAACACCTACTATTGAAGTCGCTAGACGGTTTGTTGCTTTTCAAGAAGGTCTCCAATGATGCTCGTACTTTTTCCTCATATCTCATTTTGTGCCCAAAGACCGCAGATATAACTGGAAAGGACATCGCATTGGGATTATTTTCCGGAATAGCACTACGTCTAATTTTGTGTGGACGAAACAGCGGTCTTTAACGCCTATATGGTACGTACGTCAAATCTATCGAAAACCTCTCACAGAACTGTATTGTCACAGGCGTATATTAACTACCTGACATCTAACAGCTTCTGGAATTACTAGCAATCTATTTCGTGCATTTAAAATGCAACATGTAGTAAATTAGATTTATTATAAAGAATTGTATATTTCGAGCAATTTCTGCTCTACATTTTAACTGAATCTGTACTGAGGATGCTTGAAAGAAGTGCAGTCGATACCTTTCACATTGATTTAGTGTTTCATCTTCAGTACCACTTTAATCATTTCACACGAAGAAAAGTTCAGAATAAATACGTGCGACGAATCTAAGCTGATTTTGTTAGAATTTTTTAACGATGTCACTATTGATTTGTTATGTTAGAAGATGTTTTAAAACAAACAGGCGTCGTCATATTTTAAGTGCGTGTTTCTACACGTATGAAAGTAATACTTTTCATTGTGGTCTATTTTTTGTTTTAAGGTGTGGACCGCCCACTAGTTGTATTTGGTTTTCCCATGTTTTTTTGCGCATCTGGTGATGATCAAAATAGGCTAAAACCGATAGTCTAAGAGCCAATCAACTTTGTGGTCATTTACGGAAATGGAAGAAATGTATTTTACGTTTCCTAGATCACTGTCCTAGCCTCAACTATGTCTCAGCTAGTAGAACTAAAAGTATTTAGAGGAGACACATTGAGCTCACGACATTTTCTGTAGACCTGAAATAAAATCTCTAAATTGGGACTTAAAGCGCAGAAAAAGTTTAGCAGAGAATTAATGCCTTCCTTACAAATCGCTCAGATGGCTCTGAGCACTATGGGACTCAACTGCTGCGGTCATCAGTCGACTAGAGTTTAGAACTACTTAAACCTAACTAACCTAAGGACGTCACACACATCCATGCCCGAGGCAGGATTCGAACCTGCGACCGTAGCGGTCGCGCGGTTCCAGACTGTAGCGCCTAGAACCGCTTGGCCACTCCGGCCGGCCCTTCGTTACAGAAAATACGGAAAGTAAATGAGAATCAGCTTCTTTATAACTGAACTATAGTCAGAGTGGTCAGCCTCATATTTTGAAGTAAATTCTAAAATACCTGAAACGTCATATTTTTAATCAATGTGTGCTTTCGATATAAAATTCGTCCGTGCACGCGGACGTCAAATGCACATTCCGTCTTAATCTCTCGAATTGTTCTGTGTACAGTATCTGATACCTCAGGAAGAATGAAATGGGACAAGAAGACGCAGGCAAAAACTGCCAGATAGGACTAGTTCGCAACTCCACAGCCGAGTGCAGTTGTAATTTAAACCCACGAATGGTTCTGGAACTTAACGTTGCTTTACTACCGTTATATCAAGAATTGGCTGAAAAATTTCATAAATGGACAATATTTCTCACATTTACTACTCTAGCTCCTTGAGAATGATTGTTTAATTTTATTTTATTTTTATTTATTTATTTATTTATTTATTTATTTATTTTGCAGCAAACAGATAAACAGCTCTGGTATTTTGTAATATCGCTGCTCATTTTTTAGCTCTGGGCTGTGAAAAAACGAAGGGGTTCAGGGTGTGTCTTGGTTTTGCATACCTTGACTATAATAGGAATGAAAGTCGCAGTGTGAGTGGCAAGTTATTTTTCTGCGTGCCAGGTGGTGCCAAATGTGTGAATATCTATTTCGAATGGCATTGAACGTTTGTAATTAAAGTAACACAAATGTTGTGCAGAAGTACGCCTTATAAAACAAACTCATTTTCGGGAGCTATTTATTTTATTGTAAGAGTAGACAGGACCAGCAGGTAGTTCACATTTTAAAGAAGACATTGAACTGAATGATTATGAAGATCACAATATTAAAAAATCAGTTAAGGATGTCATAGCAGTCATGATGAAACTGAAATGAATGTGGTCTGGGAAGCTGAAGAACAGATTCGTCAGAGCGTAAAGAAATTCGTTATAAGATCACGGGATACAGGAGACGGTCTGCATTACAAACTAATTAAAGACTGTCATATGACAAGGCAGTAGACAGCAGAACATCTGTATGTAGATCTGAATTCTGTAGTGTGTGCATAAATCTGGATAAGGTAGTTACTGAACAGCGGAAGAAGTGTGCTATGAAGACAACACATAAGAATTACAGAAACTTTATAGATTTTACCCAGTCGTATCATTATCCTGCCCTTAAGAGACAATCAGTTCTCAATTGTTTCATTTTAGTATGAGATATACAGAAAAAATCTGACGCAAATATCTGAATAAATTCACTGACGACTGATAGTCACGGAAATGAGCACGGGACAGCAATCAGAGATACTTTTAACCTCTAGTTTTACAAATGTACGAAATCAAGTACATCTTACTTAATCAGGTTTCATTTGTCTTGAAGTTAAACATAGCCAGTGACTATTAACGACATAAATGCGATTGACGTCTGTCGCAATGTAGTCCATATCACTTCTGAGTTACGTTATTTGAAACAGTTGTATACCTCACTTACTCGCCTGTAGAGATATAGTACTCCTACATCATTTAAAATTACACATGGATATGTCGCTCTGCTTTTTGATCGTGTGCGCTGATGACAGTTACACTTCATCAAGGCATCGATAACAAAGCGACAAGGGAATGGGGTTCAGCTGATTCATGGTAGTGAACAGGGATCAAGCAGGTATTTCCTCTCTTAACTTGAAGTAATTCAAGGGTGTAACAGTCAAGACAAACAAGAAGAAGAGTTAAATCACTGAAGATAACAAACGAGAGTTTCGTTAACCAGACGTTATCAAATGTTTCATCTCTTTCTGTACTACTTTTCTGGCTGTATAATTTGTAAACGAAGCGACGAACAATACACTTCTATGTCGTGATTATCCATAGATACATGATTTAGGTTTTTATTCGTTTAAAAAATCAGTTTCACTCAATTTCGTTTCCAATACACCTGCTTTATCAGACAACTATTCATTAACTTCAGATAGTACAGCAATGCCATCTGCAGAATAGATAAAACGCAACTTCGGTATGACGCTTTAATTCGTGTAACTCCTTTTTTTGTTTCCTTATAAAGGATGTTCGGAAATTCCCGTTGCAAACTCCTAGGACTTGTAGAGGGGAGCGAGTACATAATATTTAGAATAGGACCCCATGCCCGGAAACGTATGGTTTTCGTGCTACAACCGTTTGAAAACACGTTTGCTAGATAGGTATGCAACACGGTAGTCATGGTGGGGAGGGGGGTAGGAAGGGGATGGTTACTTCGGATTGGATGATGCTGTTTGGATTCTGGCTTACCTCTCTGTTACGATTCGCGCCTCATTCACGTGTCTGTGAGAGTTAGAGCAACATGGTTGAGTGCAACTTGGCAGAATACAACGACATGATCCTTCTGAATGGCGAAGCTCACAGTAATCGAAGAGCTACTCGTCGCCTTTATCAAGTTCGCTCTCCACAGCGCCCGACTCCATCGCATACCCTTCTCGCCACAATCGCACATCAACTTCGAGAAAAGGTAGGCGTCACTGTGACGCTCTAAGGAGACGCGTCACTGCCAATTTGGAAGAGGACGTACTGCATCACGTTGAAGAGATTCCGTCAACTAGTACATGTGTGATTTGTTTGCCTGTTAATGAGCGGAACTGTAAAACATGCGATGCACCGACTCAAGCTTAATCAATTATTCGTAAAAATGGTCACGTCACCAGCATGTTTTCAAATGGTTGTAGCGGGGAAACGGTACCTTCCTGAACATGGGCTCCAATTCAGAAATACTATCTACTCGCTCACCTCAACGAGTTCTAGAGGTTTGCTACGGGAATTTCCGAAAAACCAGTATTTCTTCTTGTCCAAGACACGATAGTGCTCTATAGACATTTTTGTGTTACCTTCTGTTTATCTATTACGTAATGTTTATATGCCATCCTAGAATATTATCGACTCTGAAAATTCTAATTTAAGGTTGTGTTTCTATCTGGTTGAGAATAAATTATTTTTGCTCCTATTATGTATATCTTTGTTTATTTTCTTCTCCTGACGAATTAGTCAGTACGAACCATTATCAGTATCTTCTCAGTTTCTACTTCCTTTTCCTCCAACATTATATCATTTATCTAATATATCTCACTATTCTCTCCACAGACCATATCACATTTGATGTCTCATGGCTATCACATTTTTATTACTTTCCGCAAGTTCCGACTGAAGCATTTTCTTTTGGTGCTTCTTCATCTCATATGTGTTTCTGAATCTACATTAACTCCTCTGGTTCAGTCTTTTGCTAATGTCTCTTACTGTAGAGAAATGAAGATCTGCTTTTATTGCCTACTGGCGTTCACACTGTGAAAATGTCCAAAAAGATAAAAAGGAAGACATTTTTGCTAATTGGATATGTAAGTGTTTTCTGTATATTTCATCATTTAGTCTTGGAATTAAAATTTTCCTCAAGCTACTTCCCCCTAACACTAATACTTTGTCTCATTTATGATACATGTTACTGTAGGTGCATTCAACTTTCGCTGCTGTTATTCGTAATCCGTTTATTTTCCATTACTTAATGTGTCCTAATATTCTAAATATTCTTAGCTATTCTAGATGATATTTTCAGCTTGTGTCTCCTTCCATTTGTGGCATATTCCTCTAAACCATTTTCATGAGCTGATTCTGCTACACAAGTGAATTTTATATCCATTTCTATCTAACGAATGGGCGTAATTAAAAAGTGTTGTGCATTTATTGCAACTAAATGTTTATTTATCTCTGAACTTCCTGCAAAAGTCATGCAGTTTAATTCAGTTTGCTGTATCCTCCTTCTCACTTTTCTTGTCGTTTCAACTGAATAATAATTACGATTTCTTTAGTTACATGTCCATCACTAACAATCATTACGTAACTTCACTAGAAATTAATGTATATTATCGACGAGCAGCTGTCTATTATGCATTATGTAAGTGCTGCCTGAGATAATTTCGGAAATGAATTTTTATAAATGTCTGGCAGTACCATAGCAAGGCTGATAAGAGGAAACTACTGAAATCAAATTGATATCAAATTAATAAATTAAATTGATCAATTAATTACCATTTCCCCACCGGAAAATTCCAAGCCCACCAGACAGTCGCCTAATCCCCCTATGCATATCCCAAGCCCTCCCCACCCCTTCCCCTCCCCTTCCCGCCCCCCCTCACGTACCCCACCCATCCCAGAAAAAAACTGGTGTGAAAAATCGGTTAGTCTGGGCTGAGCTGCTGGATTGCAAGGATCTTATGTCACAAAATTGAAATCAATATCAGCTACTTTGCAGAGGATACATTGTTTATTTACAAAATTCAATTTTCGTATTCCTTATTTAATTAATTTGCGGAAGAGAGGGGTGTGCTCTGTCTCTATTTAGTGGGGAAAGCCCATCATTATCTGTTGCGTACTTAATTTTGGAACGTGTAAAGTGCGCTCACCTCTTCCCTTCTCTCCTCTCCCCTACATGGAAAATGGCAGGAAAAGCTGAGTCTTTGCTGAGCTGATGGTATGGAGGGATATAGGGTAGTTTACTTTCTTTATTTTGAGTGCTATCATGTTGGAAATTATCGAGATAAGGTGTAAGTGGCGTGAATAAAAGGACGCTATGTGCAAGAAGCATGAAGCGCCCTTTGAATGTATCCTGATAGCTAAAAGAGCCACGCGCACTTTGAATAAGAAAATGCTATTTGACACTGAAATCAATATAAAAGATAGGGTCGCCACCAACTCTAGCCACACGACAAAGAAGAGGTAGCACTGAGTCGAAAAATTACTTAATTTATTAATAAGAAAAACTCACAAAAGAACATTCATTGTAAAGTCATTGATAAAGAATGGGATGTAGTTATTAATATGATCCAGGCATTCTTCCCGTGAATCAAATATTGAGTAAAGTAAAGAGGGCGTGAACACCATGCGTAAGTGCAGCCTGCAGCAAGATTCGTGAAAACACGATCTATTCCAGAGCATTTGTTTCAGATAAAAAAAGGGACACTAATCACTACACCTGTGCACATGGAAACGCTATAGGTGGGCCAACAAGGAAAACTACAAGGTAAATGGCGAAGGTAACGGCGACGTAACATCGGTACACAAGATAAGATTGAAGGCAAAATTATTTATTCCTTAAAACATTGATGTAGTGCATCTATAGACTGCTGTTGCATGCTAACTATGTACAATTGCTTGTGAAATACTATACGTTTCATAACAGACTCGCGTGCCCACTCGGTCCGCGGAGACAATTTCTATGGACCGTGGCCAAATTTTAATCACATGAGACAAAGAAAATTCACAAATACACAAAAATTACCAAGATCCGGAAAAGATTAGAAGCATACACACACAGTTGTAGGCACATAAACATTCACACTGAACCGAGGGCACTTCAACATATGCAACTCCTTTTTGCTACGTTCCTCTCACGGATCAAAGTCAAGACTGCATTGGGAATCAAACTGAAAGTCTACAAAAGCCTTGCATTCCCTGCTGCAACCCGGCAAGTAAATCTTTATAAGACGAAATTCGAGACCAAAAGCTAAAAGCTCCCCTCTCTATGTGACAACGCGCCACGCGGTCAGTCCAACTCACCCTTCTTCGACTGCAGCACAGCTGTGTACGCTTCCCGTACCGGCGGTAGACTGCCTCCCGCTTCTCCAGCCTCTTCCACGCTCCGCGTGGACCGGAAAACCCCAGGATGCCATTTCCGCCACCAACCTAACGCAGGTGGATTTCTCACAAGTAGCGGAAACCTCTTTGCCGACTTGACCACTACGAGAGTTGGCAATGAAAGGTGGCTACAGGACCCTTTCATCACCCCAAACGTCCCGGAGAAGACTGTGCCGCGAATTTTCTCGCCATGCTAGGAGATTCGCCAACAGTTTTCGAAACAAACTTACCCTAACGAGTAACAATTGCAACAGTAAACAGCAGCACAAAGGAGTTGATTAATCTCTTAAATCCAAGTGGGCTTTATCTGACCTTAGTCAATAATTGTGACCTCATGCGGTCCGCAAAGCAAACAGAACAAATTAAATTAAGCGTGATATACTACGCTAACATCATGTCATCTGACCTACTACGACCACAACCATGAGATATTATTTTAAAATTGGTTTAACCAACTATCAAAAGTTAACATAGAGACATAGGTGAACAAAAATGGCTCTGAGCACTATGGGACTCAACTGCTGAGGTCATTAGTCCCCTAGAACTTAGAACTAGTTAAACCTAACTAACCTAAGGACATCACACACATCCATGCCCGAGGCAGGATTCGAACCTGCGACCGTAGCGGTCTCGCGGCTCCAGACTGCAGCGCCAGAACCGCGCGGCCACTTCGGCCGGCACATAGGTGAACAGGTACATAATATATATAAATATATAAACAAATACAATGATGCAAAATCATTATCACGAACCAAAGCAGTATCATCTGGTGCTGACATATATAAAAACATGCAAGTGAAAGTGCAAAATACAATATTCACAACAAATACAGTGATACAAAGTCATTAATGAACCCAATGGTATGACAGCTGGTAAATAATCACCTATGGAAAATAAGACATGAGTACAAAAACACATCCAGAAATCAACTCGTTGACACGCTGTCATTTTTCAGTTTCGCCACATGGTTGTTTCACTGGGTATTCTCTTTAGGTGCTGGGGTGGGCGTCTCTTCTAAAGGCGAAAGGAGGATAAGCTACTAGGGTACCACAACACTGAACTGGGGAGTCGCAGCGGCGTTGATTGTAACGTCCGTTGTAACCCAGGTTGTTCATCCTAGACAGCACCCCGCGACGTTGCCTCGTGCCCGTTTCCACCCTCTGCGTCCATACTGTGGGATGGTTCGGCGTTGCAGATTTGCAGGACCTCGCCACTTGTGGGCCCTGCCTCATCATCGAGAAGGCGGCTTGGCGGTCGTCGTCCCTGTGTTGTGGAGGAATGTGTTTTACCGACACACGCCCCCGTCTCCTGTCGTGTCAATGGGGAGACACGTGCTCTTCTGCGTCGCATCGAGGTCGACGTAAACTCGTGCGGGTGTCGGGCTTGAGACCCGCTTATCACCTCTTTGCACCGTCTCAGCTGATGCGTCAGTGGTGGGACCCGCGTCCCTCCGGGCAGTGGGCGTTACCTCACCGCAGCAGCCGTCTGGACTAGCGGCGCTCAGGGATCGGCGGCCTCGCCTGGTGTGCGTCATACTTTCCCTTTCGCTTGTCAGATGACTAGCGCATGGGGTGGAACGCCGGCCATCAGCTGGCGCTGCCGTGGTGACACGCCTGCGGGCTCCGGTGTGAGCCTGCGCCTGGGGGAAGACCAGCATCCCCTCCCCTCTGACGGGGAAACAGCTGTGACCGCTCGCCGCATCACTGCTTCGCCGTTGATACCAGGGTTCGGCAACGCCTGCCGGTGGACCAAGCCCTGTGCTTTCTGATGCGGAAGCTCCCTAGGCAGCCTTGCACCCACTTAAGAACTGCGCTCACAGGGATCGTTACAAAATATCATGTGTACAGATTACCACAAAATCTTCGGAGTTTCTCACTCATGATCAATACATGGAATAGTGCCCAAAATTAACTTGACAAAAAGGGCCTTCTTAACATTACTAATAAAAAAAAACAATGAAGAAAATTAAATAACCAATATTCAAACAAACAAAAAATCCTTTTTATAAAATATAGGTCCAGCATTACATCTGCTGTCAATCATTCAGGGTAGATCTTGTACAAGATTTGGTCAGGATTTGGATACGATTTGGCGCCGCTGCTAGCTACAGACACAAAACTCTACCTGCTCCTAACTACGCTCTCACACACAATCTACACAGCTCGTACTAGTCACCATCACCATATAGCCCGACTACAATTCCCACATTTAAACAAAATATTCCTTTCAACACCAATACCCATATCGTTGTTCATTGGCTGCTCCTCCAAGGTTTGCAGAACATGTTTGCTGATCTGTGAAAAATTTCCGAGACTTCTTTTCTATGGACATTGCATAATAAAAGTTATGATTAATGAGACACAGAAGGTTCATTCAAGTCACACCTGGAATGGTAAATGTTTCAACATCTATTCATCAGATTAATGCAAAAGGTCAGTGGGCATAAAAATGAAAATAAAAATCATCCTATCCTATTAGCAAACACATAAACACTTCGTCCTATAAGTACATAAAAAAATACTGTCAAAAGAAATCCATTGTCCAGGGCCATGAGTACCCAACTTACTGGTATCATAAGATACTCATAATGATTACACACTTACTCACCACATGTCCCCAGGGGTCCTCACCTACCGTCATGTTATTTTAGCTTGGAGGTAGTCGCATTGATTCTCTATTAAATATCAAGCTGCTTGAGTTTATAAGCTGTTTCCATATACATCTTCTGTGGTTTCACACCCTGGTGTCCTCAACCGTACCTAGTAGTATGTGATGGCAAGTTACACTTTCCAAATATCTTATAAGATGGCAACTCTGAAAATCAAACACTATTAATCTCCCTTTATACACAAGTCCTTCACCTACAAGTCACCAAGTTGCTTCATTAACATCGCAGTACATTTGAAAAATCTCACTGAATCATGCTCACCTAAGGGGAATAAGAACACTAAAACTGTAATTTATCATCAAGAATTACCTTACGACCATTGACTCGCCACGCCAACACACCCGATACCTTTTTAGTCATCAAAGAACGAAAGCCATCTTACTGTAATAGGAAACGCTTCATATGAGCCTCATAATCATTCACATTCTGATGTTTTGAAACTGCACAACACTACTCCTTTCTGCTGACAAGAAGAAATAACTACACACATATTGGGGGACCCTTTACAATTCATAGAAAATATACACGTTAATTTTAATCACACCAGAGTGAATCAAAACATTGGAAAATTTGCACTGTAATTTTACGAAACAGAAGCGACTGGGTTTACCGCGGGCACACCAATACTGTGGCCCTCCCTCAACAAATCTTCTATAATAACGTCTTCCTCTATCAAATGCACATCAATATCATCAATAACACCGGTCCTCATTAAGTTTGACGCCAACCGAGCCAGCCAACAGTCATTGATCCCTTTGATTAGAGGCATTTGTCGGATTGTGCCGCGGGTTTGCGGGACGAATTTCAACGCCTACTGGCGGACTACCCGTACTGTTTAGAGCACCCCTGTTGTCGCTTCTTCGATAATTATTTTGTGGTCGGTTGCGACTACCGTTCCTAGGTCCGCTATAGTTACTCCAATATCTCTGCTCATTACCATATCTTCTAAACTCCCGGGGGTGTCTTTGATTTACTCTCGGCGAATGATGACGATTGGCATCGTTCGTTCTGCCCGCGTTCCGTGAGGAATCGCGACGCTGCCAACGCTCGCGCACCCTGTAACTCTGAGGCGACCCGTTACGTCTGGAGTGCCACCTGTCTCTACGGCTGCGGCTTCGCTCGCGCGGCCGTTGCTCGTAGGCGCTCTGACCGTAATTCTGCGTGGTGCCATTCGCATCGCACTCAAGCTCTAAAAGGAAATAGCGAAACCCCTCTACGTCATCCTTACATCGTCCTGCAAGGATAACGTGCCGCAACTGCATTGGAAACTTTCCCAGGCAAATACGAATAATTTCTGCAGGTCCATAAGGATCGTCAAGATGTTCATTCGCCTGCAGCATGTGCTCGAACATCTGCACAGGGCTGGAGAATTTTGACCCGTTTAACTCTGGTAGCATAATGAGTCCGTGTTTTACACGACTTTGCGCTGCCACTGACCAATATATCGACAGGAAGTGTTGACGAAACTCCCCAACAGTGTAGCAATTGCGTGCAATTGACCTCATCCGCGCCGCTGGCTCACCTTCGAGGTAGCCGCACATATACTCTATTTTGTGCGCACTGGGCCACGCAGGAGGGAGGGAGAACTCGAACTGCTGTAACCAGGCCCGCAGGTGAATCCCCGTAGCCGAGTTATGGAAGACTTCAAACTTCCTCACGGTCAGAAAATGTTTAAAGTCAAATTCGTGAGTTTCCCTTGGCGAACGTTCCTGAGGGGATCCGCGCCGTTCCCACCTGGTACAAGGTCTGTGATCATGACGATGATCAAATTCGCCATCGTTCCCGGAATCATCGTCGGAATAATGGCCCTTTCGTTCATTTCTTTCAACTTCATGGGCCTTTAACCCTTTTAGGTGAAGTTCTAAACGGGCCATGCGCTCACATATTCCCTCAGTAACCCCTCTTTGTTGCATTTTTATTTCACACTGTCCACGCGGACATTTCGTTATCGACCGTATTTCGTCTGCATCCGCTGATGACGAGGTAATCCTTTCCCTATTATTGTCAGACTTACCCGCGACTGCGTCTGAGATCCTGGCAGGGTCGCCATGTGTAAGTGGCGTGAATAAAAGGACGCTATGTGCAAGAAGCATGAAGCGCCCTTTGAATGTATCCTGATAGCTAAAAGAGCCACGCACACTTTGAATAAGAAAATGCTATTTGACACTGAAATCAATATAAAAGATAGGGTCGCCACCAACTCTAGCCACACGACAAAGAAGAGGTAGCACTGAGTCAGAAAATTACTTAATTTATTAATAAGAAAAACTCACAAAAGAACATTCATTGTAAAGTCATTGATAAAGAATGGGATGTAGTTATTAATATGATCCAGGCATTCTTCCCGTGAATCAAATATTGAGTAAAGTAAATAGGGCGTGAACACCATGCGTAAGTGCAGCCTGCAGCAAGATTCGTGAAAACACGATCTATTCCAGAGCATTTGTTTCAGATAAAAAAGGGACACTAATCACTACACCTGTGCACATGGAAACGCTATAGGTGGGCCAACAAGGAAAACTACAAGGTAAATGGCGAAGGTAACGGCGACGTAACATCGGTACACAAGATAAGATTGAAGGCAAAATTATTTATTCCTTAAAACATTGATGTAGTGCATCTATAGACTGCTGTTGCATGCTAACTATGTACAATTGCTTGTGAAATACTATACGTTTCATAACAGACTCGCGTGCCCACTCGGTCCGCGGAGACAATTTCTATGGACCGTGGCCAAATTTTAATCACATGAGACAAAGAAAATTCACAAATACACAAAAATTACCAAGATCCGGAAAAGATTAGAAGCATACACACACAGTTGTAGGCACATAAACATTCACACTGAACCGAGGGCACTTCAACATATGCAACTCCTTTGTGCTACGTTCCTCTCACGGATCAAAGTCAAGACTGCATTGGGAATCAAACCGAAAGTCTACAAAAGCCTTGCATTCCCTGCTGCAACCCGGCAAGTAAATCTTTATAAGACGAAATTCGAGACCAAAAGCTAAAAGCTCCCCTCTCTATGTGACAACGCGCCACGCGGTCAGTCCAACTCACCCTTCTTCGACTGCAGCACAGCTGTGTACGCTTCCCGTACCGGCGGTAGACTGCCTCCCGCTTCTCCAGCCTCTTCCACGCTCCGCGTGGACTGGAACACCCCAGGATGCCATTTCCGCCACCAACCTAACGCAGGTGGATTTCTCACAAGCAGCGGCAACCTCTTTGCCGACTTGACCACTACGAGAGTTGGCAATGAAAGGTGGCTACAGGACCCTTTCAAAGGTTCCAGTGCTTGCAGCTGAGAGATGGTGTCAGGCAGAGAGGTGTTTAGTAACTACTACCGGTGAGCATGCAGCCGTGGACTGTCTCCATAAGCTCTACATAAGGATTGGAAAGAAAAGATGATGGAAGAATACGTTTCAGCAAATAATGGTGATGTGGTGGGAGGGTTTGAAGAAGCATTTTGTAACTCATACAGACAGATGCTTGTTCTGCAACTGTGTACCCCTTTCGAAATGGCCAGTCAATATGCCTAAGATACGAAATTGTGCTCTTCACTAATTCCAGACCTACTGACCTAGACCAAAATACCGCAACCAGAGCGCACTCTAAACTGTGACTCATTAGTGAAAAATTGGTGGGAACCAATGGCAACACAGCATCTCGTCATGAGATCGTGACGTCATGGATATAAGCCGAGCACGGTAGCCCGCTAGTCTCAAAGTCAGTGGAAGGATTATCAAGCGTCTACAGAAGTATCAGCCGAGGGCATCCAGCGGCAACCAGGAGAATGGGAACAAGTGGAAAAGCAAGTACTCATCATATGTTTTCGCTATTGCTTCTTCTTTGTGCAGCTCCATTTCTTTGTCTCACATCTAATTGTTCTTCTCCATCTTCTTTGCTTAACAGTTAAGGTGACCTCCAGCTATCGGGACCTGCAGCAGCGGCAATGGCCTCCAAATTCTCGGGACCAGAAGTTGTCTCCAGTGTATGACGACCCGTAGCGACTGCCAGCATGTGGGATCCTGTAGCGCAATTGGTCTGCATGTTGGAGCAAGACAGCGATGTGCTATTATCTGTTGCACCTATTTATGAAGACACCCAGTCTGTCTCTGACTCGCAGACGTGCACTGGGGCTCTCGTGCAGCATGGTGCATGTCAGTACTGGACTCCGACATACACACCGTCCATTGAATTGTGGAACATTCCTGTGATACCGCAGGGACAGGGTGTGGAAGTGGTGGATGAGAACATACCAATAGCCCCCTGTGCAGTACTCCTACTCGTATTCATTTCCTAGTGAATCAAAGCGTCTGAATGTGGGCATGGAAAGACGGTGACTGGTTTGTGGTAATGGAGATGGAAAATGCAGTTCACTAAGCTCAGATGGGAAGAAACATATTGTGCAATACCCTACGTCATTGGTCAGATGGGTACAGAGTAAAACCAATCTCAGTCTCCTCCAGACTTTTACTGTGCGAGCCTGACACTATCTGTCACATCAGTGTGCGACGACACAGTGCTCAGAGTGAAATCTGAAGACTAATCCATTTATTTACGGCACCCCACAGTAGACAACTTATTTGGATTATGTAAGGTGATATGTTTTGTGTTAGACACTGGAGTTACTGTTACCACGCATTAGGGCTGTACACAATGACGTTGTGAACTATCTACATGTGTGCAGTTACATGTAGATGAGTTACAACAGTGCTTTAGTTCTTACATCATTGCAGTGCCAAAGTCGACTCTGATAGCTATGGAGTCCATCGAAGCTAAATTGATGGATGGAATATACGAGTTTTGTGACACTCCCATCAGTTTGAAGGAAATATGTGCAGAATTTAGTGGGTAAAAGAACACTTATTCGGGAAATATGTAAATAATTAACATCTTACGTTATTTCTTACTTCATGACCTCTCATTATTAATTTTTGAGCACATTTCTCGTGGAGAACAGTGGGTTTTCTTAGTACTTTCAAATGAACATGAACAGTCTCGACTGCAAGAAACCTTTGTTTTTGTGGCTACTGGTTTCCGTCAGTTTCTGACGATCTTCAGACCTCATAGTGAAATATGAACACTATTGATTTAGAGGGATGTCTGAGAATAGTAGTAACATATAAAAGTACGTTTTGTATAACAAGTAATAAAAGAAGTTATTATACTGATGATAGTAAGCGGTAACGGTAGGTGAAGTAGGCGTTACGAACTCCACGTCTGTCAACGCCTAAGGACAGCAACCGAGGTGTTGCTTAAATACGCGATTCTTTGTCCACTGCACGCCGAATTACTGTAGAAGCGGCGTGGAGGTGTCGATGATAAATAACGACTTCAGTCAATCATTATTTTCACTGGTACTGCGAGCTAGGGGCTATACGTAGAACCTGGCAAGCATTTCGAAATGTCGACCTGATTTCCAGTACGTATTTGAGATCCAGCCACTGCTGCTGCTGTGACATCCTCTGTTATATCATATACTGTAAGGCACCTACCTCTGCATTTGTTATTAGCTTTCATGTAGCCATTCTGTACATATCATATTGTAACAACAGTTTCACGTTCTGTATGCCTGATTGACTATATCTGATGTAATTCGGTACATACAGGGTGTATCATAATTAATGGCGTAAACGCATACAGCTGAAAATGCACGATACTAGAAGCAAAAAAGTCTCAGTAAACATAGGGTCGAAAATGCATACCTTAAGAGCTACGAGCAATTTTTCATCCTCGATACTGTGAAACAAATCTCTTCTACTACAAGCTCTTCTCTTTCCACATTTTTGGGAAGTAATAATATGGACCAAAACAAGAAAAAATAATCTCAAATGCATACCTTAAAAGTTATGAGCAATTGTTCATTAGAAGGGTTATGTTTCCAATTGGCGATGATGATCACGTGCTCATAACTCTTAAGGTATGGATTTTAGAGCACATGTTAACTGGAGATTTTTATCTTGTTTTGGTCCATACTACTACTTCTCAAAATGTGGAAAACAAAGAGCCAGCAGTAGATTTGCTCCACAGTATCGAAGATGAAATATTCCTCGTAGCTCTTACGGTATGCATTTTCGACCCTATGTTTACTGAGACTATTGCTTCTAGCATCGCGTACTTGCAACTGTATGTGTTTGCGCCATTAATTATGATACACCCTATAGTTAGCAATTGCTCTCCTTAGAAGGTGACGTTCGTGGAGTTCGTGACTCTTGCTCTGATCAGCACCACCACTTACCATCATTGGTACAACTTCTTTCATTATTTGTTGTATAAGATGTATTTCATGTGTCACTACTATTTTCAGATATTCCCTAAATTCATTCCATGTTCATATTTCAGTATGAGGTCTGAAGATGCCCAGAACCTGACCGAAACCTGTTTACGTTCGTTTTAAACACTCTCGTTATAATGTAGACACTGTAGTTCAGTCGGTAGGGTGATTGCGCTATAGTGACTACGTATGTTATTATTATTATAATTATTGTTATTACAAGTATTTTTTTCTGTAAAAGCCGATTGCACATCAATACCTGATGTAGTCAGTATCAGGATGGATGAAGCATCCTCATGACAGGGAATTTGCTGTTAGTGACTCGTATAACGGTAAGGAAGACCAAAAGAAGAAGAAGGAGAAGGAGAATGAGATACTCCTCCCCAATAGTATACGACCAATAATTGTTGGTCCATCCAGCTGCTGGAAGGAAAATGATTTCATCTCGCTGCTAACACACTCGGGTGGAATCCGCTTTGAGCATGTATGTGTGTTCTCCAAACCACTTACAATTAATTTTCTGTTGAGTGCAACTGCAACTGAAGTAAACTATGCTTCTGAAATGAACCTCCAGCTGTAAATGAAATTTTACAGGAACACAACCAGATTTGTGGTTTCATATCACATGTTCACGTGTTCATTTACAAGACAAGTTATGTACAATCGACATTATGCTATTAAACAGATAACTATCTCAATAAACTGTGTTCTGTGACAACCAATATGATATACCTACGAGACACAAAAACATTGAAGCCCTTCTATGGGAAGAGGAGACTCAATCTTCTCAAAATAAAATACTGATACCGTCAACAAGCTATGCGTAATAGTTCAAACTGACAAGTTGAAAAACTGGGATGTTAAAAAGCCCGTTTCCCTACAATGGAAAGAGCAAAACAAGAAAAGGTAAAAGCCGCAGCTAGTAACAATGAAATCCTATGGTTAAGAAAACTTATACCGGGAAGCTACGGACAGCACTATGAAGGGCCGTACTGCTACTCAGAGGTCTGAGGTGTGCCTCGGAGGGTACTGGTGACAACGTAGACGTAGAGGGGAAAGTTACAGACATTTTCATCAGTATCCAAATATCATGGGAATGACTGAGGCCACAATTACACCGCGTAACAATAGAAACTGTAAAACACCTCAGCATAAAAATCGTTAATACAAAACAAACCAGACTGAAGCGCATAGAACAACAAGCGCGGGATCAGTAATGAAGCACTCGAACAACTATGACTTATGTTCTTGAAAGGCAATCAAAATTCGATAACACATTGTGATGTCTGAACTCCATCTGATTGTTAAGGGTGTGCTGGGGATATAGCTCTAGACTCCTCATAATTTCAATCTATTCCAAAAAGTCCATGTTAGCTCTCTGTATAAGGCTTCTAAATTGTTAACTACACCGCTTATGGAATGTCCAGAATCAAGTAAATGCCTACTTGAAGTAGGCTTCGAATTCATCGGATTCTTGTGTTCTCGGAACACAATGTCAAACCCTCTGGCAGTCTAGCCTTTACACCTGGCAGGACAATTGTCGCAACCGATGAAATACACACGCAATATACGAAGCTACTGGTATATATCACGAAACCGGTCGTGTTCCTGTAAAAGTTCGTAGACGGCTGAAAGCGGTTTATTTCCGAAACATGAAATTCCTACCTACACGTCCACGCTGTTGAAGGTTTGGAGTGACGTTGGTGCGCAGACTGTTCTCACAGTATTTACCAGTGAAGGGCCGCGCGGAGTGGCGGTGCGGTTACAGGCGTCATGTCACGGACTGCGCGGCCGCTTCCACCGGAGGTTCCAGTCCTCTCTCGGGCATCGGTGTGTCTGTGTGTGTGTGTGTGTGTGTGTTTACTTAGCATAAGTTAGTTTAAGTAGTGACGGTACAGATAACAAGACCGCAGAACTCGCCTCCTCGAAAAAATACGGTCCTACGAGAAACGATGCTGTCGACCTGCATCACACAGTTACCTTCGCAAAGTGAACTGGCATCCGTTTATGTACGTGCGGATCTGCCGTCGCCCACATCCCGCAATTCTGGGCATTGAAATGTTCTTGCCGGCCGGTGTGGCCGTGCGGTTCTAGGCGCTTCAGTCTGGAACCGCGTGACCGCTACGGTCGCAGGTTCGAATCCTGCCTCGGGCGTGGATGTGTGTGATGTCCTTAGGTTAGTTAGGTTTAACTAGTTCTACGTTCTAGGGGACTGATGACCACAGATGTTAAGTCCCATAGTGCTCACAGCCATTTGATACCATTTAACATGTTCTTGGAGTTGGAAATGGGCTTCGCCTACCCACAGAATGTTGCATGATCATTCATTGCCCATTTCCATTTGAACCGATCAGCATGAACCAACTCCTGAACATACTGTTATCGTTGTGGTGTTCAGACCAAAGATTGGTTTAATGCAGGTACTCTATCCTGTGCAATCTACATCCCTCTGAATCTGCTTAGTGTATTCATCTCTTGGTCTCCCTGTACGATTTTTACCCTCCACGCTTCCCTCCAATACTAGATTGGTGATCACTTGATGTCTCAGAACATGTCCAACCTTCATCTAGTCAAGTTGTGCCTCACATTTCTCTTCTCCCCGATTCCATTCAGTAACACCTCATTAGATACGTGACCTACCCATCTAATCATCATTCTTCTGTAGCACCACATTTCAAATGCTTCCTTTCGTTTTTTTTCTACACTGTTTATCGTCCTTGTTTCACTTCCATTCGTGGCAACACTCCATACAAATACTTTCAGAAGAGACTTCCTGACACTTAAATCTATACTCGATGTTAACAAATTTCTCTTCTTCAGAAACGCTTTGCTTCCCATTGCCAGTCTACATTTTATATTCTCCCTACTTAGACCATCATCGGTTATTTTGCACCCCAAATAGCAAAATTCATCTACTACTTTAAGTGTCTTGTTTCTTAATCTAGTTCCCTCTACATCACGTGATTTAAGTCAACTACAGTCCATTATGCTCGTTTTGCTTTCGTGGATGGTCGTCTTATATCCTCTTTTCAACAAACTGTCCATTCCGTTCAACTGTTCTTCCAGGTCCTTTGCTGCCTCTGACAGAATTACAAAGTCATTGGCAAACCACACCGTTTTTGAGGTGAATCTTCAGGTTTTAGCGGCGCAAATACTGTTCCATTAAGTTTCGGGTGTGCAGCCGCAAGAAATCTCCTAATATTTCGGCTGTATAACGTTCAGCCACCTTCAGAGTCAGCCGCAAGACTGTCGCTCCAGTGCTCGCTTCGTCCCTTTACACTGTTGTACCGCGCGAAGGAGATTTCTTGCGGCTGCACACCCGAAACTTAATGGAACACAAAGTTTTTATTTCTTACCCCTGGACTTTAACTACTACTCCGAATTTTTCTTTTGTTTCCTTTATTGCTTGCTCAATATACGGAGTGAATAACATCGGGGATAGGTTACAGCCCTGTCTCACTCCCATTTGGACCACTGCTTCGCTTTCATCCGTATGTTTGTTCTTCCTATTCATCCGCATTAGCTTAATATTTTTTCATATTGAGAGCTAGGTACCATTCATCACACCAACTAGAAATTTTGTATAGGTCGTCTTGTACTTCCCTACATCCACTTAGCTTCAGTACTTTACCGTACACCTCGGTAACATCAGCAAACAATTACCCCGTCCGCCAAATAATTCACGTAGGTAGAGAGCAACAGCGATCTTGTCACATTTCCCTCGGGCATTCCGGACGATACCCTTGTCTCGAGGACAACAGACTGGGTTCTATTGCTTAAGAAGTCTTCAAGCCACTCACATATCCGGGAACTTATTCCATATGCTTGTACTATCGTTAACAGACGGCAGTGAGGCACCATGTCAAATGCTTTCCAGAAAATCTTGAAATATGGTATCTGCCTGTTGCCCTTCGTCAATTGTTTGCAGTATATCACGTAAGAAAAGGACAAGCTGAGTTTCGCACGAGAGATACTTTCTAAAACCATACTGATTCGTGGACATAAGCTTCTCTGTGTCAAGGAAATTTAGTGTATTCTAAAGGAGAATATGTTCAAGGATCCTCCATCAAACCGAAGTTAGGGATATTGGTCTATAATTTTCGGGGCATAGAACCATTGGCTGAAAATATTCTCAATTTTTTTCGTTGGGCAGCACTGGTTGAAAATGTTCACCATTTATTTTTCGATGGACTGGGAGTTAAATATATATACACTATAAACTAATCAGATTTGTATGATTAGTGGCAGCTGAAAGTTAAAATGTGTTCTGTTTACATGATGTGCAGGTACTATTTATGAGAGTATGCCTTTTTAAGTGCTATTTGCAAGTAGGCATTCTGTCAGCACATATGGTGTGCATACATTTCCACGATTTTTGGTCAGTTTAAACTATCACTGTACACTTGGTGTGCATGTATATACAAGTGCACAATTATGTCATTACACACTGTGCGCATATATTTTACAGGATTTTCGATCTGTTCACACTATCTTTCGTCATATGGTGTGCATATTCATTTACTAGTGCACAACTTTTTCACCACACGCGAAATGCATATTACTTTCACTAAAAATGTATTTACACTATGATAACAGGGTCAAATGGTTCAAATGGCTCTGACTTAGAACTACTTAAACCTAACTAACCTAAGGACATGACACACATCCATGCCCCAGGCAGGATTCGAACATGCGACCGTAGCGGTCACGCGGTTCCAGACTGAAGCGCCTAGAACCGCACGGCCACACCGGCCGGCGACAACAGGGTCATACTGTGCCATATACATACATTATTATCACACACACTCTCACTTTCTCTCATTCAGATCATTCCCATCAAGTGGACAGCTTGACTATGGGCGTTATTCACTCATTCCCATCCCCACAAATGACCCGCTTGTTGTCATGGGGCTACAGACCAATTTTGGAATGCAGCACAGTGTAAACCTCGTGCCCTAGTGATTGAATAGTAGTTTGCTGTACCATATGCTCCATGGATGTGATGGGTCTTCATGAACGCCGCCGTATAGGCACTACAAGTGATCTTCAGTTGTGAGGGCCTTGATGCCACATGATGCACACCATTTGTGACATGCATGCATTTTGGATCTAAGACCCACAAACTCCGCAACTGGTAACTGTTTCATTGGACTGATAACATTCTCGTTCTGTGAAACAAAAGGATTATCGATCGAAGACGTGTCAGATGCACTGGAGTGGCATACCATTACTCTATGTGGATTGCAACGCTTCACCCAATAGATGAAGCTACCTGTATCCACAAAAAGTAACTTTGGATCAGTGTAATGAGTTTACGCAATCTAATAATGGAATTGATGCATGTGATGTTTGGGCAGGTCTAACGTGCACCTTCCCACATTGACAGGTTTCATGAACTCTACTACAGTCTTCTCAATGTTCACAGCAACTAAGTTCTTATTGAAGATAGCAACCTGTTTAAAATTTGGTCTGGTGATACATTTCCTGATGCCATGGCGCCCATCCCATATTGTTCTAATGATAATTTTAAGGTGTTTTCTCAAATTTTCCATTGGCTTGCAGAAATTCGTGTTATCTTTTCTAAACCATTCTTCATGGGGGCCCTCTTCTCAGAACTGAAATCAATATACTCCTTCAACCAGGGTGAGTGCTTGAAGGAGAGTGTGGATGATTCTAGGCAGCTAATCCCTAAGCTGTAATGCATGACATACCTCTGCTTTTCCCCGAGACTTGTCATCTGTTTGAGCTTGTCGCCCCGTTGCGGAACTAGTTGCTCTGAACATAACAGAAAATCACTGTTCACATCATGCAAACTAGTAGGTTATTGAGGTGTCCATCCAAAACATACCCTACACCAACACCAGCCTCCACACTATGGGCATCTCCACGCTAATCGTTTGCATTCGTTTTAGAATGGTCATGAAAATTCAGCAATAGGCAGCGATTGTTGCATGTCATGCCCATTTAAGTTATTCACATGTAGGTAAATGATGTAACTCAAATCAAGGGATGAGTTGAACTTCTCACTGATCTGTGGATTATTTGCCTTGGCGCATGTCAACATCAGTCAATAGTTTGATATCGATTTTCGTTATCTTGAGCATAGCGTCCTAAGGCAACCCAGCTACTGTGTAATAAAAGACAGGATCCAGAGTACATGTGGTAATGCAAACATTAAAGAATTCTCAAAACATAACAAGCAAATGTACGTCTGGGTCCATATAAAGTTTTGCATACTCTCCTAAAGTAGAGGTATTGAACTCATTCCAAACTCCCACAGCACGTTCGTACTCTGTATTCGATATGGCATCACTTTTAAGGTTACTGGTGAATGGAGTTACGTTAGGTAGTCTGATTTCGTTGAGTGTTCCAACAGTCATATGGGGAAGCCCCTTCCTTGTCACAAGTTGAAACATTGTGTCATTGGAATATGCACCTCCAGTAATGTGCATATGATCCTGAGGCAGAGTTTCAACAAGTTTCTAGAGTGATGCCTGCATACAACGTAACGAATCTAAGAAGCAGAATGTAATTCTTGGCATCATTCGTTTGGAGAATAAAATATATTTCTCAGTGCTGTCAAGCAGGGCACTGACCTGTTCATTCTCCATACCGAAGTCAACCAAGTGCTCAAAAAGAAACCGAGCATCATATCTGCTGAAGGTGTCGAAAAAGGCGTTTAGGTGTCGTGATAATTTATACTTCAGGTCCCATGTGTTATGGGCAGCATTGTTGTACTTAACCATTACGTGACAGTGGTCCCTATGAGGAGTTTGTGCTCTCCAGTCTAAAGGATGCCCACAGTTATTACAGTCAACTGCCTTCTTCTACAAATCATTATTCTCGTTTAATTTGGTCATGAGAATGTTGGTGCTGTAAAGCTTATCAACCTCCTATGAAAGTTTCTTCAGCTCAGTGAGCAGCCAGATTGCAGGATTATTCCAGATACATGGTTAGTGACTCGAATCATATGAACATACAGTCTTGTACATGCTTTTGTGTGAAGGTGGTATGTGAGTCTATAGGGTCACCTTGACAGCCGTCACAGGAGCTTGGAAGGACTCAAAGTGAGCATACACAACAAAAGGGCAATGCTACTCATGATGGGCATCATCAAACTTCAAGATTTTGTTTTTCTCAGTTACATACCAGTTTCCTGGTAGAGCAGTTCAAAAAAGTTTCTGCTAATAAATCACTTGTGGGAAAGGCATGGAGGCACTTCAAGAAAATACGGTGTTTATGCCCTTGTCTACTCATCTGTGGCAAAGAAATTGAGACATATTTTCGATCTTTACATAGTGATGACTATTACCTTCATTGGAGAATAACATGTTTACACACAGCTTATGTTCACTGGCAAATTCAGAAGTAGTGAAGGATGCAGACAGTTTTGTTTGTAACTTTACCACCTTTATCTGGCTTGTTCTCCTTCAGATCATAAACGCGAACTACTATCCCAGTACTCTGTGCCTCAAGTTTAATGATGTCCTGCAGCTTAACAGGGAACTTGGTAACTCGAAAATTATTTTGCCTGGGAATATTATTACCCACATGATATCTGTCGGTACACTCAGAGTGTACTGAGTAATTTCTTTCACCATCCAGGATTGACCATGCAGCCACAGGATCACTCTTACTAGCAGCCAAGGACTGCGACTATCCTAAATCGACTGTGGGGCAGAGGGATGTGGTATGTGGCACAGTGCAACAGCCTTGAGGGGTCACTGACAGTGGGGTGCTGCAGCGTCAGGTAAATGTGAGCATTTCATCTGCAGGGATGTCTGCATTGAGCTGTCCACATCTCCCACTCCTGACCCAGTTGCCCGCAATGGGTGGAGGGGTGAAGACCATAGCCACCAGATCAGTGACACAGCAGGAGCGCGGATGGTGGGGGTGGGCCCGACAGCGGAGTGGTTGGGTGGTGGCAGTTGAGGTAGAGGAATTTGTGCAGCCACGAACCTCATGGCAGTAGAGACATGCCGCACAGGAGTGTGTTTTGGTGTTGTCTTCACGCGCCCTGGCACCCGCATCGTAACGTACTGCAGGGACGGCAGAGTGGATCGCATCCCCATAATGGTGACTCGTCAGCTTTAGGGAAGAGGTAGAATAAGTACACAACTTATAAACTCACTTGCTGTTGGTACAAAAAAGGAAATAACACTCGTTGTATGTGTTACAAAAAATAAGAGATGGGTACATAAGTTACCCAGCTGCCACCATTACACCACATCCCTGAGGTTATCAGGGACTGCCTCCACCCAGGCTAACATTGGTGATTGGTCTTCACAGAGCCAAAGCTCCTACTCCATTTCGTCCACTTATTGTGGCACTCTCCATCTGGACTGGCATGGAGTCACTGGTGTAGCTCACAAATATTGGTATAACAACATACTGATTTAAAACAAAAATGAATGAAAAGAATATGTACTTAAACGTCATCGGTAATAGTTTTATCGAGGGTGTTTGTAGCACACCTCTCAGCCTCCTTGAAGTTAGCTACAACAGCAAGAACATATCTATTTAAAAACACACTCATACAGGAAATACAACATTACGACAAAAATTTCACGAGAGTATGTACTTAAATGGCGAGAGGCTGCTCCAGATGTTGTACAGGCTTGTCAGCCTGCATCCTCTCAGCCTCCTTCTGACTGAGATCAGCCATCATTTCACGAATAAGTGCTGTAACATCAAGGAAACTTTTTGTAGCAAAAATAGTACTGAACTGATAAACTCGTGCTATGAAATAAAAATATACTTCAAAATTTGAACACTTGCTACTAAATTCATTTCGACACTCTGATTTGATAAAAACATTTTCCGAAATATAGAACTGACACTCGGTAGTAAATTCTTTTTACAAAATCTGAAGACTCAGAGCAATGAAATAACGAAAACATACATCAAAATCTGAAGACTCAGGGCAACGAATGCACATAAACGCAAGGGGAAAATACGTAATTACATGGCAATTCCTCCAGGTACAGCCTCAAATGTTTCCCGCAGCAAAAGAAGTTGCCTGCAGATGAGGTACTGTTCTGGGCGCTGTTAGATGATGACAGCCTGACAAAAAGAGGTCGACAGACGCACTAATGACGACGACAGCTGATCGTAGTCAGAGACTAGAGCAGAATGAAAATGACTGTGTTTATATAGACTCAAGCACCACCCCTCAATCTGGCGGGAACAAATAGGAACTTGTGTACAGGGAGAAAACTCAGGCCTGCAGCTTCAGACAATGTTCATTAGTCCTTCCCGGAAAACTGGATATTGGCTACATCAAAACTGGTGCAAATCCACTAGGACATATTTTTCACATCCTTCCTGGTGACCCACATAAAAGACGCAGGTGGGAAGACAAGGAGTACCATTATGATATATGAAGGTGGTAACTGTTCTTTCAGACATGTAAGGAAGAGATTCCGGGTTCGATTCCCGGTCGGCGCACAATGGCATTTATCAACACCTCTAAGCAGCTAATGGTCTGGATATCATTGTAATTTCAAGGAATACCTTTGTCGGCTTTCGCCAGTCCACCCAGCAAAATCAGTTGTCGACTACATGGTTGGTTGGTTGTTTTTGGGGAAGGTGACCAGACAGCGAGGTCATCGGTCTCATCGGATTAGGGAAGGACGGGGAAGGAAGTCGGCCGTGCCCTTTGAAAGGAACCATCCCGGCATTTGCCTGGAGCGATTTGGGGGAATCACGGAAAACCTAAATCACAATGGCCGGACGCGGGATTGAACCGTCGTCCTCCCGAATGCGAGTCCAGTGTCTAACCACTGCGCCACCTCGCTCGGTCGACTACATGAAAGCCAAGGTCAATGTCCTACTGTTTTCCATACGACTTTTCTGGATGCCTTTGAACAAGCACTTGTGTGTGGACACAGAAAACACACCATCCTTCCGGGAACCATTCAGTGAATTTGTTAGCGTCTTCCAAGTGTGTAAGGGTCTTCGTCCTACAGAGAACAATAAGATAAGCTGAGTAATACCTCAGAGCACCCGCTTGTGTGTGTCAACAGGAAATGCACCATTCTTTTTCGGTCTCTCTAGAGAGGTATGCTGGCTCAAACACGCTGAGGTTGGTAAAGTTCACTAGGGAAGACCGTTCTTCATTCTGTACGCAGGAAGTATATTGTTAAGTGAGCACTCATTCCAGGAAACGTCCTTGATGCAACCGCTACAAGCTGACAGACTGCATCAAAGTGAGATCGATACGATTGTCGCAAGACGCCGACAGAACGGAGCCGCTTCAGGCCTGCGAGGCAAGAATCAAAGACCCATGCGAGCCTGACTGGAGCGGCGAGTGAGTGTGTTCACAGCACTCAGCTTACGTAACCGTCCAGACGCAGGTAGTACACTAATGGTGTTTCCTAGCTCCGCGCATCTGACTGGGAAGGTCCAGGATAATTATCGGCTCCCTTTCTGGTGCGTGTTAAGGCGGTGTTGGTTCAAAAATGGTTCAAATGGCTCTGAGCACTATGGGACTCAACTACTGAGGTCTTTAGTCAAGGTGGTGTGTTTAAATCTTTACTAGCGATGTTTTTGGATCTTTAGAGACGCAGTTCTTGTGATACGGTCTTGGGTGATATGCAAATTATGTAATTAGAGCAGGAGATCACAGACAGAGTATCACACCAGTCTGTAGCGGAGTAGTTACGGGCGGTGATTGTGTTATGTTGATACTGACGCCAATTTCGTGGCGGTATTGCACGCGCGGTCTGAAAATTGCCATTGATTTGTGTATTTAATTACCATTTGAAGATTCGATACGTTTTTTCGAAGTATTTTACTACACTTGCATTTTACAAAGGCAAGTAAACAGCAAGGAAAGCTGAGCTTTGGGTTCAAATGGTTCAAGTGGCTCTGAGCACTATGGGACTTAACTTCTGAGGTCATCAGTCCCCTAGAACTTAAAACAATTTAAACTAACCTAAGGACATCACACACATCCATGTCCGAGGCAGGATTCAAAGCTGCGACCGTAGCGGTCGCGCGGTTCCAGGTTGTAGCGCCTAGAACCGCTCGGCCACCAAGGCCGGCTAAAGCTGAGCTTTGCCCGCGAAATTAAGAGACACATAGCCCAATCTACCACAAACTGATTAAATAAAAAATATGCAATGTAAATGACATTGATTTTAATTTAGTGACGTGAAATTCTTCGAGTCGAATAGTCCAGCACAGCGATTTTTCGCGCCAATCTCTTTCTGGAAGGAGGGTGGGGAGGGGAGAGGGAGAGGTTGAGAATGTCTGGGAATTTCCCATAGGGGGAGGGGGGGCCCCTGATGGACTGAGAATTTCCCAGAGGGGAGAGGGTAATTCATTGATTAAATGGTTCATTAATTAGTTCGATTTCAATTTGATATCATAAGTGTTCTCATTTAGGCTTTGGTATACTACTTGCAGGTAACCTCCAGTAACAACAAATCGTGTAGCCAGTGTACGATTATGTGTCTTATGCCCACTTATGACAGAAGTGCACTTGGCAGTATTAAAAGTGGCGGCGGAATATCGCGCTTAGAGTCTAAGTCACTTGCTGCACTGACGCAAATGAAATGCAATATGACATTTTAGCGGACTGTGTTGAGAAGATGGAAGAAGAATTATTACTTGAAATAGTACACAGAAGTTGTATCCTCCGCGTTCTATACCTAACTGAAGTAAACAAAAACCTTACTGCAAATAAAATACTCTGGTACATGATACGGTTATTCCACAGAGACACTTAACCAGGAAGTTTTCTGGTGGTCATTTCAACTCAAGGGTCAGCTTCTAGGCTTTATATGTGCATGGGTCGATGCTTTATTCCATTTTAAATTGCAAAAGTTCACCTCTTGTTTTTTCTCTTTGACACGTGAGACATACTACATGGAAAACATGCTACTGACATCATGACGTTAAGTTAATTTTCCATAGTAGATGTGACAGTTTTTAGCTCATTTGTTCATTTGTGGTGTCAAGTGTGACAAAAGTGGCGGCAGGTAACGTTTGCTCTCACCAGGGGACTGCACCTTCGTCCAAACTTGACGCCGTCTTCGTCCAAACTTGAGGCGTAAGCAGAGCTTCACGGAAGTGAGAGTAACGGAAGTGGAAGCTCCGGATGGTACGGCGAAGCGTTTAGAAAACAGTGATTCTGAAGCGGATCGAGAGAGGCATAAGTGGTTTATGTTAGCGCTACTTGTAGGCGGCGCTTGCTGCAGCGGAAAAAATACCATGGTCGTGGGCTCAATTCCCGATGTGCCTTCATTTTTTTTTCATTTGCACTTTACTTACACTGCAAATGAAGCGAAATGATGCTCTGTATATTGTTGTTAATATCTTCACAACAGGAAGGTAAATAACAAATTTAGGATTGCAAATACATTTCTAGGAAAGGACTGTACTTACAGCGTCGCGCGAGGTTTGAATTTCCAGAAAAGAAGTGTAAGGCGTACGGGAGAACTTCGTATATAGAAGTACACCCTTTCGTAATTTTACGATTTACACATTCTGGAGTCGTATTTATCGTAAAAGCAAGGGAAGTTGTAATTTACTCTGCGTCTTGCACATGTCATGAATTCCATTTTTACAACTACTCGATTGTTCTGAGGTTCCTATAGAAAAACCAACTTGGTTTTTCATTCATAAAATGTTCTCTCGCGTCGAGCGGTTTGGCAGCAAATCACACGTGCGCTGCACGAAGGCCAAAATGAAACTGATGCGACACGAATCCCTCTCCGTTTTAATTATAATTCATTCTTCGAAAGTTATTTACAGATTTATCCTGAATGACGGAAGTGTGATCTTGACTTGGAAATTTGATTGATGTCCCAAATTATCCCCTTGCCTTTTCTTATCATGAATTTTACAAACATTAATACACTACTGGCCATTAAAATTGCTACACGAAATGCAGGTGATAAACGGGTATTCATTGGACAAACATATTATACCAGAACTGACATATGGTTACATTTTTACGCAATTTGGGTGCATAGGTCCTCAGAAATCAGTACCCAGAAAAACCACATCTGGCGGTAATAACGACATTGATACGCCTGGGCATTGAGTCAAACAAAGCTTGGATGGCGTGTACAGGTACAGCTGCCAATGCAGCTTCAACACGATTCCACAGTTCATCAAGAGTAGTGACTGGCGTATTGTGACGAGCCAGTTGCTCGGTCACCATTGACCAGACGTTTTCAGTTGGTGAGAGATCTGGAGAATGTGCTGGCCAGAGCAGCAGTCTAACATTTTCTGTATCCAGAAAGGCCTGTAAGTCGTGCATTATCCTGCTGAAATGTAGAGTTTCGCAGGGATCGAATGAAGGGTAGATGGTTCAAATGGCTTTGAGCACTATGGGACCTAATATCTGAGGTCATCAGTCCCATAGAACTTAGAACTGCTTAAACCTAACTAACCTAAGGACATCACACACATCCATGCCCGAGGTAGGATTCAAACCTGCGACCGTAACAGTCGCGCGGTTCACGGCTGAAGCGCCTAGAACCACTCGTCCACCGCGGCCGGCTGAAGGGTAGAGCCACGGGTCGTAATATAACACTACAACAGAGTATTTTTACGTAGCTTATACTATGAAGTACCAAGTTTGGTTTATTGCTTATTATGCCCCAACAGAACAAATAGTCCTGTCACGGAAAAGCCACGTATAACACTCCTAACTGCTGTTATTACTGCACCATAACCTCAAAGCTGGAAACAGGTTTTGACATAAAACTATTTTGTTATAGCAATTATGGTATAAAGCAACAGAGCAGTGTTACCCTCTGGGAGGATTTTTTGTTAAGTTGACCGTGTTGTACCTAACGGAAATGGCTTACCGGAAATGAAAGTTAGAATTACGTAAATATTTGAACAGTACCCAACAAAATTTTGCCTATCTGCACTGTTCAACGGATAAAGAAAACGGCCGCCAGCCTAACTAGGCAAGAGAATGATCAACATTCTCGTTTAAGAAAGTAGGTATAAGTAACTATAACGGACAAACACAACCTAGACTTGGCCACACGCGAGTACAATGAACTCTGATACACATATGTTTTAAGATTGAAGCTAACAACTGGAGCAGCACAAATAAACTATTTGATCAGTTATAACACGTACAAAAAAAACACTATCACTTTCAGGGCTTACACAAACTGAGGGGTCTTTATACTGTTAATATGCACACAAGAGAAGCAAACTATTAGTAAACAAGAGTGTATAACGTTTCACAACAGTAGCTTTCTCACTTTTACTACATCGAAACACAATGTTAACAAAATTGCAAGAAACTGGCTCACCTTTTAGAATTTACTACAGATATCAAAGTGATCATTAGCTAAGCAAAACTTTAGAAACCTCTGTCTTAAGAACTTTTAATTTTGCAATTGGCAACAGCACTTTAAATAGCAGTTTTAATAGGAAAGTTATTTTGAGCAAGCAACATTTACTTTAACTCACTCTCTTGCCACATTAACTTTAACTTTCTTTTTACTGAGTTCAAGAGGCATAAATTAGCATAACATTGGTCATAAAAGTTCTTTCAGTAGGGATACTCCGTGATTACTTTAGTTCAAACGGAGAGGACCCTGAGAGGTATTATGATGAGGAGAAAAGTCAAGGTAGGTACATAAGTTCAGATATAAATTACCTTATATTTCAGCACAATAACACATCCATTAAGCTGATCCTTCACTGTACATCGTGATAGTATTATGTTACAGTGATTGCGCAATGTGGTGGCAACTGCAGGTTGGTAGATGGAATTGCAGACAGAATTGCTGGACTCTGTCATTCCTTGGTGGCGAAGTTAGATACAAATTCCAGAATAGCCCAGCTATTTATCCATCCATCCGAGGCCTTAGAAAGAAGCAAGAAAAGCCTCTCTCAGAATCATCACAATATGCACACTCTGCCAAACAGTGCACAATTTGGTAGCTCATATCCTATCGGTAGCTCGTCCCCGACTGACTATCAGTTCCACCTTTTCCACCTATGCCAACCACATTTTGCGCGCGTTGCGCTGTTCCGTTCCCGAGGGGAACCCCTACACCTTTTACATACAGAATAACTAAGAGCCCTAAGTGAGGATCAGCAGTTTACATAACAGCAAACAAATACATTAAATATGACAGAACCTTTGCACATATTAACATGTCTACAAAAAATTATTCACACAAAATTACAATCATATACAGTAAGTTTTGTTCCCTCCAAATGGGACAAAGAATATAAATTGTAGATACACAACTTTGCATTGAACCAAAACATGACGTCAAAGTTTGTACAAAGAAATGAGTATACAATTTTGTGTTATCTATTCAATCAAACACATTTACAGAAGCTCAATGATGAAACATTAAATGAAACAGAGACAAAATAAATCAGTAGAGCATTAGAGCTATGGTGTTACACATGCCCCATGTTTCGTTGAAGTTTCCTGTAAGGGATACTTCAAGGAAACATCCATAACACCTAAGTGGTGTTGGCTAAAGAAAAAAAATTGTACCATCCAACTTCAGTTGGGAGAAAAAAAATACACATATTACAAATATACAGTATATACACTAAGAAATGCATATATTTCTTTCAAAAACATCCTCAAAGTAAAGTATTTATAGCAATTTTCATTTTCAGACTAGTTTACGGAAATTAATTTTGCATCTTTACACAAAATACCTTTAAGCATGTTCATTTTACACACATACAGTTCAAATAATAGACAAAACAGTACACAAAATAAGCTTCATATTAGTAGAAAAGGTATGGCCTTCAAACAAAATGAAATACACATATACAACAGCACAGAACATCCTAACTCGACAAAACACAACTTTGACTTTCAGTGTTGTTAAAGAATGAAACTTTCAGAGACACACAAGTAAACTTATGATCACAGTACATTTTACAAGGTTCAGCAATTCATGAAATATTAAAATTTCTGTCTGCATTCACATATGTACCCATATTTTTCACAAAACAGCTATGAGTACCTTTTCCAACTGACTCTTTAAATACCAATTAACTTTTCAAGGTTCTCTCAAAATAATTAATTTTAAAGCTGCTCTTCATTAATAGTAGTCCAAAATGTTTGTTGTACATAAACACATTAACCCATTCAGAACCTATCTTTAATCATCACTGCTGTGTTCTAAAACAGACAGTCCAAAACTTTAAGTTATTGCAAAAACCCTAGCATCAAAACATCTACATCCATTTGAATAAGAATCCATTTATATTTTATAATAAATTTTCACTGACTTCAGAAAGAATAGTCAGTTCATAACACATTGACCAATAAACCTAACTACGTTCACTGCTTGCCTCAGCACTAGCAGTCTATGTTATACATTCTGCCCATTATTGTTTTGGCAGTCTTTATCTATAAACCTTTAGGCACAAAAACACAATTTAGATTAAGAACACTAAAACAGACATTTTTCAATTCATACACTGCCTCATCCTCTAGGTTTGACAGTTCGTAACCACTTATCAACTTTTTGCCCCACAATGGCAAGTCCTTTGGCTACTGCTCACACTGCATATTTGGGTAGCCCTCAGCTTTAGGACCACTGTAATTTTTATTGTTTTGTCTTGTTTAGCTGCCCAACAACATACTTTTGAGCAGTTTATTGTCATCATCTTTGTGTTTTTCATCATTACGTCACATCTTTGGTAACATTTGCATTAATGGTACAAATATAAAACCTGCAACTTTGAAACAGTAATTAGACACTGGCAACAAAACCATTTCTTTTCAAATGTCAACACCAGGTAACATATACATTAATCAAGAAACAATCGAATGTCATACTTGGGATCGAGACAGGATTAAGAATTTCTTACTACTCCTTTACCATTGTTTTTCCACACACAGTTAGGTCATTACATATATCAAGTCCAGGACAATAATTTTATATCCTATTGGAAGTGCTTTTTTTTTTTTTGCCTTTGGTGGCACTAGACATATACGTCTCATATCCATCTTACACACATTAGCCAGGTTCATCTCCACAGTTTTTTAACACACAAGGTTTTTCAACATCATATTTATCCCTACTTTCAAAAACATTTACATTTAGTCATATTATATTATTCATTTACCTTGTTTTCAGTATTCTTACCTTTCTCATCCATATTTCTCTTTCCAATTACTTTTCCATTACATTTTCTCTTTACAATATCCACAATACTTACATTCATTTTGGTCATTTTCTAGTGTATCCAATTTAATTACTGATTTCCTTGTCCTCAAACAATACACAGTATCTTACCTTATTTCCACACTTTTTAGTTTACTCTGATAGAGAAGAAGTAAAGAAGATAGTAAAAGTTCTGAATGATGAAGAGGAAGGTTGACAGCACGAAAAGAAATGGAAGTAGTGCTGGCAACGACTCGGGTCCCTGGTGCTCGTCAGGCACCTGACAATGCATAGAGTGCATGTCCCCTGAGGGTTGTACATTTCATTCATCATTAGTTTCTGTGGACATACAATTTTAAGTCAACTATATTTCTAACTCCTAAAGGCTTCCTTGACCTAGGGTACACAAGAAAATAAGCATTTGCATGTGGAGTTCCTTGCACTTCAAAAGGCCCATTGTAAATGTATTTGAATTTAGAAATTTCATTATTAATTTCACTTGATTTTTCATGGGTCTTCACTAAGACATAATCTCCTAGCTTAAATTTAGTTGTTTTAAGGTTATTATCATGCCTTTTGGATCTAGCGGCTGCTTTCTCTTTCATTCTTTTCTTAACTAACTCTTTCTTTTCATGCAGGTTAATTCCTACAATAGGGGGGAATTGCAAGATCTCTTCAATAATACTTTTACTTTTATGGTCTAACAGAATTTCTTCAGGGGTAAAACCGGTGGTTTCATGGTATAAGGTGTTCATGGTCTTTTCAAAGTCATTTACAAATCTGCCCCAAGCCTTATGGTTATGGTGACAGTAGGTTCTACCTAGTCTTCCTAATTCACGCATATATCTTTCGACAGGGTTACTAGCCGGGTGGTAAGCTGAAATATATTTAACTTGAACACCATTTTGCTTCATGCCTTCCTTCCAGATTTTTGAGATAAACTGTGGTCCATTATCAGACAAAACTGCTTTGGGTTTACCAATGGTATTAAAATATTCAGTCATCTTGCTAAAGACTACTTTAGCAGTGGCTTTTCTGATTGGATATAATTTAATAAATTTGGAGAAAACTTCCAACACTACAACAATATAAGACCAATTACCTGAGGTTTTTGGTAACGGACCATACAAATCCACTGACAGTAATTCTAATGTGTCCTCTGGTATTGTATTCTGCATGAAACCCTGATTTACTCTATTTGTTATTTTTGCCCTTTGACATACATCACAAGATCTTATTCTCTCAGTAATTTTCTTAGTAGCACCTACGTTAATCGCAACCACATCAGTTAACTTTTCAATACACTTCTTGGGACCACAATGCCCTAAGGCAAGATGAAAATAATCAATCACTTCAGTCTCAAATTGCTTAGGCCAACACACCTTCCATTCTTCAGTGCTGGTGTTCTTTCTCCTGTACAAAACTCCATTGAATATTTTGTAAAATCTACTGATTTGGGGGAAATTAGGGTTACTAAAATTAATTTTCACTGACTTCCAAATTTCATCCTCATTCTGGTGGAACCTCATACTTTTACAAATTTGCTCAATTCTTTTTCTACCTGGAACCTCCTTAATATATCTTATATGAAATTTGCCGTCTTCATTGGATTCCCTTGGTAAGTTGTTCATACCTTCAGGCAACCGTGATAAAGCGTCAGCTACATAATTGTCACTGCCTTTAATATACAATATCTCATAATCAAACTGTTGTAAGTACAGGGCCCATCGACTCAACCTGCCAGTAAACAGTCGACAGTTTTTCAAAAAGGTTAATGCCTTATGGTCTGTATGAATTATAGTTCTATGCCCCCATAAATAAATCCTAAATTTCTTTAATCCCCAAATGATTGCTAAGGCCTCTTTCTCTGAAATAGTATAGTTTTTCTCATATTTAGTTAAAGTCCTACCAGCAAAAGCAATGGTATTATGTTCTGTTTCCCCAGATTCTGTGTTTTCCTGAAATATTTCAACACCAATACCATAAGCACTACTGTCTGTAATCATGTGGAATGGCTTACTTAAAACTGGGTGATGTAAAATGTTTTCCCTTACTAATTCAGTTTTCAAATTTTCAAAATCTTTCTGACATTCAGATGTCCAAATATATACACTATTTTTCTTCAATAAACTATTCAAATGTGGGCTGTTAAAAGCTTGTCCTTTCACAAATTTGCGGTAAAACCCACAAAGACCTAAAAACGCTTTCAACTGTTTCCAGTTCTTTGGAGGGGGGCACTTTTCAATAGCATTAAGCTTTTCTGGGTCCTTGCCAATCCCAGATGTGGTTATTATGTGTCCTAAAAACTTAATTTCTTGTCTCACAAATTCACACTTTTTTAACTTTAGAGTCATGCCCCCTGCTTGAAGAGCAATAAGGGTTTTGTTTAACAGATCACAATGCTCCTCCCAGTTATCAGTAGCAATCAATAGGTCATCTACATACACAGTCAATGTGGTACATTTTCCTAATACAGAATCCAAAGCCCTAATGAAAACAGAAACAGAAGTATTCAAACCAAATGGTACAACTTTGTATTGGTAACATTTTCCTGCAAACAAAAAAGCTGTATATTTCCTAGAATCTTTGTGTAATGGGATCTGCCAATATCCAGCAGTAAGGTCTAAACTAGTTAGATACTTTACATTATGGAACTTTTGTAATAAATCATCTAAATTTTCATGCCTGTCTACTTCCCTCCTGACAATCTTATTCAATGTCCGAGCATCAATGACTACTCTTACACCTCCATCCTTTTTATTGACTATAATAAGTGGACTATTGTATTCACTATTGCTTCTTTCTATTACCCCCCATTCCAACATTTTATCAATCTCAGCTTGTACTGCTTCTTTCTTAGCTATAGGTATAGGATATGGTTTGACAAAGAATGGTTCATGTTCCAGGATATCCATACAGTATTCAAAGTTATTTACGACACCTGGTTTATCAGAGAACACTTTCTTATTATTATTCAAGATATCAAATAAATCACCTTTCTGTTCACATGATATTTCTTGGATAACGTCAACAATTTCCCTAAAACTGTCGGTTTTTTGGTCATCCTGCAATAAACTTCTCACATGGTATATTTCATATATTTGGGATAAATCATCATTTTCAGATTCTATTTTTAACAAAATGGGTTCTACATTCACAGCTTGGACCTGGTTGTCACCTTCAAATTTAATTTCTATTGTTTCTGTTTTCTTATTAATCTTAACAGTTCCATTACCACAATCTAAAATTACTTTTTCCTTGTCTAGCCAATCAATACCTAGAATCATTTCAGCACTTAGTTCAGGGACCACTAAAAAATCATGTTCAAATTTTTGGCTTCCTATTTCAAAGTCCATCATTACTTGTTTTTGAATGGGCTTGCTGGACCTACCAGTAGCTCCTATAATTTTCACTCCACTAACATACATTATTACTAACCCTGGTTTACAGGAAATATGATCAAAGAATGATTCTGATATGGCACTGATTTGGGATCCTGTGTCTAAAAGTACTTGCAGTTCAGTGTTACAAACATTTACCGGTATTATAGTTTGTTTAATAATTCTCTGTTCCTTTTCCTCCTGCTCTTCCCATAACAGATCCTGCTCAACCATAATATCTTTCCAGGAAATATTACCTACTGATTTCTGTTGTATATCAGGTGGCTTTTTAGGTTTGTGTACCTCTACATCTTTACAGATATTTAACAGTTCACGTTCTACTATGTTTGTATCTGGAGGTTCTTTAAGTTTTAGTAAATCTATTTCTGTCATTACATTAAGTAAAGCCTGCCCTAATATAGTGTCATCCGGCGGCTCTTTCGGTTTTGTTTCAGTTACACATTCCGGATTTTGTTTCGAAAAGATGTCATTAATTTTTTCATAACCTCTTTCTGTAAAGGTATAAGTAGATTTGTCTACCTCCGAAAACTCATCTGTATCTGAATCTGTTGTCTCTCCTTCGTCTGAGCTATCACTGATTTCATTTTCGTTATCCGATTCGAGCAGGAATGCAACTTTTAAACAGTGAGGCAAATTATCACTAGATGTTTCAGTCACTTCGTATTTCGACTCATTTTCTACACAATGTACACCGTTTGGACAGTCAGACACTTCTGTTATATCACTTTGAACGATTTCGGCCTTAACTTCATATTTAGTATAATCGTCATGTACTTCGATAACTTTCATTTCATTTTCTTCCATGCTATCAGTTTCAGGCAATCGTGCGAAATTACCACACCCTTCTACCTCAGAATCACTAAACACATTTCCATCAACAACAATTTTGTCTGCACTGTTTACAATGCAATGTTCACTGACGTCCTCCTTTACATCATTTTTACCTATTATTAATTGAGCACACGTCTTTTGCGTGGCATATTCTACCTCCCTTTCCTCTTTATTCATCATAACTCCTCCCACATCTACGTCCTTTACCTCATACCCATCATTAATAGTGTCAATATTTCCCTTTTCACTCGCCTTTTCTGTCTCCCTTTCATTCTTTAATAAAGTCTTTTCGCACGAATCCGATACGGAGTTATCTCTATCATATGACGCATTAACTTTATTTTCATTTCTACGTTCATTTACTACTGAAAACGGCCATCGGAAGTGTCCGATCCCGCCTCTTCTGTCTCTCTCTACGACAGCCATCTTGTTCTGACGTCTGCCATTTGTGTCTGCTGCCAAATGCAATGTACGCTGCTCCGGCAAGCGCTGGCCCGAGCACGAACAGTCACGTGACTTTGCACTGGGAACGCCACTATGTATCACTCCGCGCTCGTCTGCTATAGGCGCGCCCTTAACCTTCTTGCCCCGTAGCTTACATCTTTCTTTCTCGAATCTAATATTTGGCATCTTTTCTTTGGGCCCAGAACCGGTTTCCGCGTGAATCCGGCCCGTAACACACGCGGTTTCCAGTTTTCCATTTCGTCTCTATTTTGGAAATTCCGCGGCATGTATCCTCTGCCGCGCGTAGTAAAATTTCCCCTGCCTCTCGCACGACCTCTTTGAATCGTGTTTACGCGAAATCTATCATTCTCCTGTCGTTCGTTTTGGTCATTATTTTCGCGCGAATAATTGTTGTTATGATGTGGACGGGATTCGCGATTTCTTCGCCAGTGATCTTCATCTTCTACCCTTTCCAAAAACGCGGAAAAACTACTGTGGGTACTCCCAACATACCGTTTAGAATCCTCAGGCAGTTTCTGCCAAAGAACCCAAACGATCTCGGCTTCAGTTCTTCTTGCTTTTAGGTGTATTAGTTTTCTGTACCATGATTCGCAAAATTCTTTCATGGTTTTCCTGCCTCTGATATCGTACAGTCTGGCCATTAGAAATTCACGCCACAACTGGTCTTGTTTTTGTTCTGACCAGTATTCGTCAATAAATTTTTGCTTAAAATTTTCGAAAGACATCTGGTTTGTATCCAGATTCAATCCCCACCTTTTAGCTTCTCCCGTTAATGCTCTAATGACAACATTGATTTTTTCTTGGTCAGATAAATATTCAGGAAAGTTTCTTTCGCAATTCTTTATAAAGTCTAGGGGGTGCCATCCGTTATGCCTCTTTGCAGGGTCGAATTTCTCTTCGCCGTCTAATATTTTACTGAACAAATTCAAACATATCCTTCAGTACATGACAACCTTGAAAAACGAATTACTGACGTGCAGAATAAATTTGGTGATGTTGAACAACAACTGACTGACATATTACAATCTGATGCCACAGCTCATTTTCAAAATATTAATAAAGAATTTCATGATTGGGTAGAGAGCAAAGACAAACATTTTGATAGATGCATACGTGAAAATTTACCAACAATTGTGCACGACTCCGTAGCGGAATACATCACTAATAACAAACAGCTGATCAGTGACGCAGTACAATCCGTCACTGCACCCATGAGACAATTCACCGATAAACCACAGTCTGAATGTAACGAAAATATCAGTCAAAATGTACAGTTCAGAAATCAATATACATTCGAGTATGACGCACACATACCGCACACGACAAACACACAAGAACAAAACACACCACGACTACAACACATACCACAACGTGCAAACACAAACACAAGCTATTATCATGGTAAACCACAGCAACATTATCGTAATTACTCGCCATCTGAACATTACAGTAATTACAGTGGAACAAATCCATATCAAAATGCAAGGGAAGAAGAATGCTTAATAAAACACAGGCAATTTCAGACTTTTATCCCAGAAAAACGAACCATTCATCCGGTGATTTTTCTTAAATCTTTTAGTAACGCATTTCCACGCACTTGGAGTGACCGGAAAAAGATTTCATATATTGTTGGTTACATCCAAGGCGATGCAGCTGTCTGGGCATACAGTCAAGCTGACGTATGTACCACGTACAGTGAGTTTGAGCGTGCCTTTCTGAACAAATTCTGGTCGCAATCCGTCCAGGAGCGACTCAGAAGACAAATTTTAGAACCTGAAACTTTTAACAGTAAAAATGGTAACTTACGCAGATATTTTGAAAAATACTTGAACATGGGACATTTTTTGGACGAACCAGTCGCCACACGTGATATACTCCGTGCGTTGAAGGCCAAATTGCCTTTCAACATTAAAGAAAAACTCTTACATATTCCGGATGACGATCCAGATTATTTTTTAACGGCTTTACATTCGGTTGACATGTTACCAGCGCTTCGTGCGGCAAAACAGCAGCCACAATGTTTATACTAGTGGTATGCAAAACATGCAGGCTTGCAACTCAATTCTGGCACGCCCACAGTTGGATACGCGGTACAGCAAAAACAGCAAACTCACATGCCGTCTAAATACGGAAATCAAAATCAACACGCGTATTCCAATACAAACAACAGTTACAACAGTAATAACGCTTAATGCGGCAATCCATACAAAAGGCACCGCGGTAATAACAACAACGGTAACAACGGATACAAATGTAACAACAAAAACACAAACAGAAATAGAAATAATAATAACTACGAGCCAAGACAGCATCACGGCTGGACTCGTAGCGATCACTACTTTCATTCAATCACTGCTATACCACAGCAGCCACCAGGACAAAATTGGAGCATACCTTACGACCGACAGGTAAGTTATAATGCGCAACAGCAACAACAACCGCAAAAGTTTGGAGATCACAACAGGCAATATCCGAATGTGAATATAATAGAAATGACACAACCTCAATCTGTGTCAGTACCTAATACAAATGCGAAACCAACAAACTAGAAACAGTCACTTCTATGCCCCGGGTCGTGGCTGAAGAATTATTGGGGGGCGACTTCAATGTTAATCAGTTATTTGACACCACCATTGAACAACAAAATATTGATTTACCTAATAATACTAAACAAAAACTACCCGTTTTACTTATAAGATATAACCACAATGAGAATATATCAAATGAACTTTTGCAAGACAGTACACAATGTCGTTCAAACACAAATGAAATTGTTTTAGCCTCTACTACTGGTGTAGTAGGTGGGATTCCAACTACTGTTATCTTAGATACAGGTGCAGCTGTGAGCGTTTTGTCTTTTAATTTCTATAAAAAAGATGTGTGAATTGGAGCCTGTGCCTGAGTTTCCTGTCCAAAACTGTAAAATAACTACTGCTCTAGGTAATAAGTCATGTAGGGTTACGAAGCAAGTTTTTGTAAACATTAAAATAGGTAATGGAACCGTACAATGGCCATTCATGGTTGTACAAAACCTTGTGACAAATTGCATATTAGGATTAGATATTATGAGCGAGAAGGACTGCATTACAGACTTCTCCAAAGGTAAATGTATTTTAAATGATAAAGGCAGTGTAATTATTATTGATTTGGACAGGAGAACTCTAAAGTATGACAAACGCTGTACAGGGTACAAGGTTCAGTTATTACTTGACAATGACATTCAAGACATGCAAACACACTCATCTGACATAGAGATAATGGACTTGAAAACATTGATTGATCATAAGATAAATGAAGCTACAGCTCTCTGTGTACATGAACGTATGAAACTACAGGAGGTGCTATCCAAATATTTACATGTTTTTACCAAACGATTAGGTGTTATCAACACGTATGTCTACAAGATTGAAGTTAAGCCTCACATGGTCTTCTACCACAAGACATATAACGTACCGTTATCTCAACGACCTGCTGTGTAGCAAGAACTAAAACAAATTACAACATAGATAATAAGTAGGATAGAAATTTTCATTTCAGCTGTTCCAGTGACGCAGTTGAAGACAGAAGAACTTTTCTTTCAACGCCGCGGCACCACCGAGAAGACTGAATATTAAAGTAAAATTAATGATTACGTAGCAGTGAATGATATATTAATTTTTCACGGAACATTTGTGACTGTAGGTACCACTGACTTGGTATGACACCTGACGAACCGACAGACGTCATCTGTGAAGCAATCTTTTACTTCGAGAAATAGATTAGACGCACATCTCTCAGCAAGAAAAGCATCTACCAGTAGCCAAGGCCACACAGACACTATACACACACGCACAAAACGCGAGGAATCTAACAGTTTTCCTTCTCTTATTATTTTGAATATTTATTGAGTATTGAAAACGCCTGGTCTTGCCTACTGATGTAATGAATGTTGTGTCTAACCTATCTTAATTTCAGATGACATCACAAAAAAAAAACATCGATAAAATCCCAGCAAAACCGTTAAAGAGAAAGTAAATATCTGCAATTCATGTAATCAAATGTGACACAATGTAATAATTTATAGCCATGTAATGATGATGTAAACATGTTTATGTGTAACTGTATTATGTTTATGCTAAGAAAATATGCGACATGTATATGTATGGTTACTTACGTTTTTTTTTTTAAATGATGTATAATGTAACTGTTACTATGTGAAAATTTGAACGATAACGAGTGCCAAAATGTGAAAAACTTAAAAAAAAAATTGCGTAGTGAACCACTGTTCACGGACATTAACGTACATTACTAAGTCTGCAACTACGCAGAAACCTATGTGAAAGAAACTGTTAATGACATCATCATGCATCGTACCTTTATAAACGCGATGAACGATTTCTTTGATAAGTAACTACGAACATTTAGGTGAGCTATATTTAGCAAAAAAAAAAAAAACTGAAAATGTGAAGTGCGTAATTGGTGCATCGTCTCGTGACGTTACTACAGTATCTAACTTCAAGATGTTAAATGGTCACAACGTGCCTGTCCAGAAAACAACACGACGAGTGGAAGAATTTTGGTTGGAACTTCAGGGAATGGAATGTTCTCGAAATGTGACGGACACACTTACCTGGACTGTCCCAGGATCGACGCCAGCTATGTGCCGTCCGAGGTTCTGCAACCAAGCTTCCACGGAATATCGAAAACGAACTGCATATGGACCAATTACTTCCCGGGTCACGTCTGATCTGTAATAAACAATGCTTTTTGTCACAACGAACTGCATCACAACGACTATAATGGATATAGGAAATGGACATGTTTGTGTATCTATCACGTTGTTATACAGCGATGTTACTGTGATCAAAAAACTTTACCACGACGACACTAACCTGTGAAAAATTATTGTGCAGCAGATGAATATAAACTGTAATAACGACACGATGTGTATAGGTCAACGCACCTGAAACAAAAAGACATTTTTCTTTGAAGCATTTCAATGCAATACTATGTAACTAAGAACATTCAACAATCTAAAGTTGTATAGTATTATAACAAATATTGTAATTTTAAAACTAAGTTACCTGTCATAGAATGTAGTCTTCATATGTAATCTTGGCGGAATATTTTCTTTGTGCAACGACTAAGAAATGCGCGCGCACACGAACAATATGAACTGCAATACTGTGCCTCGTGATCTAAATTTACAATATAACGGCAGTGCCGGAGTCACATAGACGCTTCTGCGCATGCGCGCACTCTATTTTGCCAACATAAGAACTTTTACGGCGCACGCGCGTCATTCAAATTTTGTATATAATATACTGTATAATGTAAGTCATGTAAATAGTTGCAGATAACTTAGATTTTCTTGTGCCTTTAGGTGAATAGCTTGCCTGCAGCTGTGTCCTTTCGCCTCGCAATTCAGGGGGCAATATAAAGGCACATTTGCATGCCGTGCGTGAGTTTCCTCGGAAACGCGAAATCTTAATTAAATAATTAATCTGTGACAAATAAATAAAGCCTATGGCACATAACTGCAGCGCTGTGTCGCAGATAAAACAAAACACAATTACGATACTCTTATGTTTCATTAAGAAGAAGTAGGTCTGGAGCGGGAAGCACGTATATTTTATTGACTGGCACACCGCCATATTTGCTGTTATATAAGGACACTGCGAGTTGCAATCTTACTAGGCACTCGATTCTGTAAAGAATTTATATTTATGAAAGTAAGTAGAATTATTTAACTGTAGGCTTATTTCGTTGAATATATCTGATTTAACTAACTGTGTAAACTTTTTTTTATGTTTAGTAGACAGTCACCTCTGTACGACGTATTGACATGGCTGGCAAATTATTCTAATATTGAGATTTAGATTTTGAGTCCGCACCTACCGCAGCAGTCTTTGGAAACGATTTAAATACGAAGTCCGATTACTTGAGTCTTATTTCACGGTCAACTACGAATAACATTGCATTTACGAAAAAGCCATTGTCAAGCGTCTGATACCAAATAATTAAACGTCCACGTTCCAGATAAGCAAATATTAATTACATCCAATCACTATTACACAATAATTAATATTTATATTTAATTTATTTTATTTATTTTATAACTTTCATCTGTCTTCCGAAAGATATGACCATTAAAACACAAGCATTAATGCCCAGAATACTGAAGAGAGGAATGTATGGTCACTTCTGGCAAGTGATAGGATAGAGACTGCGACTACTGTGTTCGGATGCGGACTGAGTTGGCATCCCTTCACTCCCAGCTTCAGGCAGTTTTGGCTTCGGTCACACAGCTTGAGGCTGTTGCCAATGGGCATAACTGTATGGGTCTGGATGGGGGTTTGTTGGGGACGGCCAGCTCGATCCACACATCCCCTGATCGGTCTATGGCTGTGGCTCCCCGGGATACTGCCCGCACTGAGGCTGACCCCTCACCTGTGGTAGAGTGGAAGGCCATCTCGAGGTGTGACAGGGGGGCGAAAGACTTTCCGGAGGTCTGAACGGAAGGCCTCTCCAGTTTGTCTGACGAACCGGTTTCAGGCTCTGTCTCATGCTGATATTGATCTTCGGCCGGACATGGCTGCTTGTCCTGTTCCAGAGGTTGCCCTCATTCTACAAGATCCGGTCGCAGAGGGTGGGCTTACTGGTAGTTGGGAGCTCCAACGTCAGGCGCGTAATGGACCGTTAGGGATATGGCAGCAAGAGAGGGGAAGAAAACCAATGTGCACTCCGTGTGCATTCTGGGGGGAAGTCATTCCAGATGTGGAAAGGTTCCTTCGAGATGCAATGAAGGGTACAGGGTGCACCCATCTGCAGATGATCGCTCATGTAGGCAGCAATGATGTGTGTCGCTATGGATCTCAGGAAATCCTCTCTGGCTTCCAGCGGCTATCTGATTTGGTGAAGACTGCCAGTCTCGCTAGCGGGATGACAGCAGAGCTCACCATCTGCAGCATCGTCGACAGGACTGACCGCGGAACTTTGGTACAGAGCCAAGTGGATGGTCTGAATCAGAGGCTGAGACGGTTCTGCGACCGTGTGGGCTGCAGATTCCTCGACTTGCGCCATGGGGTGGTGGGGTATCGAGCTCCGCTGGATAGGCCAGGAGTTCACTACACACAGCAGGAGGCTACACGGGTAGCAGGGGTTGTGTGGCGTGAACTGGGCGGTTTTTTAGGTTAGATGGCCTCGGGCAAGTACAGAACGAGCAACATCCTCAAAGGGTGCGGGGCAAAGTCAGGACATGCGGGGACCAAGCAGCAATGAGTATTGTAATTGTAAACTGTCGAAGCTGCGTTGGTAAAGTACCGGAACTTCAAGCGCTGATAGAATGCACCAAAGCTGAAATCGTTATAGGTACGGAAAGCTGGCTGAAGCCAGAGATAAATTCTGCCGAAATTTTTACAAAGGCACAGACGTTGTTTAGAAGGGATACGTTGCATACAACCGGTGGTGGCGTGTTTGTCGCTGTTAGTAGTAGTTCATCCTGTAGTGAAGTAGAAGTGAATATTTACTGTGAATTATTATGGTTGGAGGTTATACTCAACAACCGAGCTAGGTTAATAATTGGCTCCTTTTACCGACCTCCGGACTCAGCAGCATTAGTGGCAGAACAACTGAGAGAAAAATCTGGAATACATTTCACATAAATTTCCTCAGCATGTTATAGTCTTAGGTGGAGATTTCTATTTACTAGATATAGACTGGGACACTCAGATGTTTAGGACGTTTGGTAGGGACAGAGCATCGTGTGACATTATACTGAGTGCACTATCCGAAAATTACCTCGAGCAATTAAACAGAGAACCGACTCGTGGAGGTAACATCTTGGACCTACTGATAACAAACAGACCCGAACTTTTCAACTCTGTAAGCGCAGAACAGGGAATCAGTGATCACAAGGCCGTTGCAGCATCCCTGAATATGGAAGTAAATAGGAATATAGAAAAATGGATGAAGGTGTATCTGTTTAGCAAGAGTAATAGAAAAATGGTTCAAATGGCTCTGAGCACTATGGGACCTAACATCTGAGGTCCCCTAGAACTTAGAACTAACTAAACCCAACTAACCTAAGGACATCACACACATCCATGGCCGAGGCAGGATTCGAACCTGCGACCGGAGCAGTCACGCGGTTCCGGACTGAGCGCCTAGAACCGCTAGACCACCGCGGCCGGCAAGAGTAATAGAAGGCAGATTTCAGACTACCTAACAGATCAAAACGAAAATTTCTGTTCTGACACTGACAATGTTGAGTGTTTTTGGAAAAAGTTCAAAGCAGTCGTAAAATGCATTTTAGACAGGTACGTGCCGAATAAAACTGTGAGGGACGGGAAAAACCCACCGTGGTTCAACAACAAAGTTAGGAAAATACTGCGAAAGCAAAGAGCTTCACTGCAAGTTGAAACACAGCCAAAACCTCTCAGACAAACAGAAGCTAAACGATGTCAAAGAGCAAGGAGAGCTATGCGTGAAGCGTTCAGTGAATTCGAAAGTGAAATTCTATGTACCGACTTGACAGAAAATCTTAGGAAGTTCTGGTCTTACGTTAAATTAGTAAGTGGCTCGAAACAGTGTATCCAAACACTCTGGGATGATGATGGCATTGAAACAGAGGATGACACGCGTAAAGCTGAAATACTAAACACCTTTCTCCAAAGCTGTTTCACAGAGGAAGACCGCACTGCAGTTCCTTCTCTAAATCCTCGCACAAACAAAAAATTGGCTGACATCGAAATAAGTGTCCAAGGAATAGAAAAGCAACTGAAATCACTCAACATACGAAAGTCCACTGGACCTGACGGGATACCAATTCGATTGTACATAGAGTAAGCGAAAGAACTTGCCCCCCTTCTAACAGCCGTGTACCGCAAGTCTCTAGAGGAACGGAAGGTTCCAAATGATTGGAAAAGATCACAGGTAGTCTCAGTCTTCAAGAAGGGTCGTCGAGCGGATGCGAAAAACTATAGACCTATATCTCTGACATCGATCTGTTGTAGAATTTTAGAACATGTTTTTTGCTCGTGTATCATGTCATTTCTGGAAGCCCAGCATCTACTGTGTAGGAATCAACATGGATTCCGGAAACAGCGATCGTTTGAGACCCAAATCGCTTTATTTGTTCATGAGACCCAGAAAATATTGGACACAGGCTCCCAGGTAGACACCATTTTCCTTGACTTCCCGTTCGATACAGTTCCGCACTGTCGCCTGATAAAGTAAGAGCCTACGGAATATCAGACCGGCTGTGTGGCTGGATTGAAGAATTTTTGGCAAACACAGCATGTTGTTCTCAATGGAGAGACGTCTACAGACTTTAAAGTAACCTCTGGCGTGCCACAGGTGAGTGGTATGGGACCATAGCTTTTCACACACACACACACATATAACCTAGTAGATAGTGTCGGAAGTTCCATGCGGCTTTTCGCGGATGATGCTGTAGTATACAGAGAAGTTGCAGCATTAGAAAATTGCAGCGAAATGCTGGAAGATCTGCAGCGGATAGGCACTTGGTGCGGGGAGTGGCAACTGACCTTTAACATAGACAAATGTAATGTATTGCGAATACATAGGAAGAAGGATGCTTTATTGTATGATCATATGATAGCGGAACAAACACTGATAGCAGTTACTTCTCTAAAATATCCGGGAGTATGCGTACGGAACGATTTGAAGTGGAATGATCACATAAAATTAATTGTTGGTAAGTCGGGTGCCAGGTTGAGATTCATTGGAAGAGTCCTTGGAAAATGTAGTCCATCAACAAAGGAGGTGGCTTACAAAACACTCGTTCGACCTATACTTGAGTATTGCTCATCAGTGTGGGATCCGTACCAGGTCGGGTTGACGGAGGAGATAGAGAAGATCCAAAGAAGAGCGGCGCGTTTCGTCACAGGGTTATTTGGTAAGCGTGATAGCGTTACGGAGATGGTTAGTAAACTCAAGTGGCAGACTCTGAAAAAGAGGCGCTCTGCATCGCGGTGTAGCTTGCTGTCCAGGTTTCGAGAGGGTGCGTTTCTGGATGAGGTATCGAATATATTGCTTCCCCCTACTTATACCTGCTGAGGAGATCACGAATGTAAAATTAGAGAGATTCGAGCGTGCACGGAGGCTTTCCGGCAGTTGTTCTTCCAGTGAACCATACGCGACTGGAACAGGAAAGGGAAGTAATGACAGTGGCACGTAAAGTGCCCTCCGCCACACACCATTGGGTGGCTTGCGGACTATAAATGTAGATGTAGATAGAAATTACCCATTAAATGCAGTGGTTATGGCTACATGCGAGCATCAGCCATCAGTGGAAATAATAGATTCCATGGCATCTCATTTGCCATAAAACTCTTGGACTTACCATGTGTAAAGCTTGTATGTCAATCAGTGTATTCCAATCTACATGATTGTGCACATACAGTTTGCATTTTGCCGTATTTCACAGCATCAGGAGTTTCTTGGGATGCAATGTTGAGGAAGATATGTGTCGATAGTACTCATGACTAATTTTTACCCGCTGCTGCTCATTGTGATTCATGCCGATTTTTGCCAGTGTGCGCACAGTTACTCGAAGGTAAATAATCTACGAAAGAGCGAGGTGCACCACAGGCCATCTGACGATTTATGTTGCATCATTTGATTGAATGTAAACAAGCTTTACGAGCAAGCTACGTAGCAGTTCCACTGGGTTTCGGAGGATGTTGGAAGGGGAAATCGCCAGACTGAAGGAAAAGACGCAGTATGTGGCTGAAGATTCTGCAGAGGGCTATGACCTGTGGGCAGACCTAGAATAGCTCATTCATTTACAACGCACCTACAAAGACTTGCCTGTGTGTTCCGAGTGCCAAGCCCCCATGCAATTGTCGCATCCCAAGGCTGATGACAATGCTGGAAATCAAGCATAGATACAAACCACACAAACACAAATTTCGAGAGATATCTCGGGTTGCGGATGAAACTTGTTAGAATAGCCCATCTCATATTCATCGACTAGTCATGCTGGATGAAGAAGTATATTGATTCAAACACTGAACAGAGGACACGTGCAACATATGGCTTTGAAATATACTTTTAAAAGTTTATGAGTTAAATGTGCAGAGAGAGTGGGAGGGTGGAATGGAGAGCTGAGTGTTAATGACCGAGGTTATTCACAGCTGACACTAATTTTTATTGTAAGATTTCTTCTTCCACGTTTTTATTTCTTTATTTTTTTCTTAGGTGTGCCAACAGATTGCTGGATGCGGCGCCCATTTAAACGCCTGACATTCCATCATTGACCCAGGTTCTGGAAACGAGGAGCCATATCGGCAGTACTGTGCAGCATGGATGCTAACGATGGCACACACCTCATCGGCAGCCAGAAGAGCAAGACGCAGAGAAAGCAGAACTGCCTTGCTCACTAACAGAGAAATGAATAGGTGAATAGTGCACTTTTCAAGGCACAACAGCACTGATCGATAAACCTATAATATATAGAGAGAGAATTAAACAAAAAGAGAAACATTACTTAATCATTAGCATAAAATTTATTCGAAAAACCTTAAAAAGTCCTCCCATCATATTAATTATTGCGTATTCCGTTTTCAATTGCAGCGAAAGTAAACTGGCAAAGTATTAATGAAAATATCGTCACAGTAAAATTTGAAAATTTAAAATAAAACCCACAAAAGGGGTACACACAAGCATTCACCACCAGTAACAACAGTTAGTAAACCAAATTAGTAGACACAAAGAAAAGAAGCTGCCCTAAGCCACATCCAAGGTTCATCAAACTCAGTGACCTCACTATTAGTACCTTAACTATCTTAGTGCCACTCAGGACTATATGTATAGGGCCTTATAGCAAACTATAACTGCTCTTACAGGCACTAGCCATTTTAAAACCAAACAGGCACTAGCTATGACTTAAAATCAACTGCAGTATAAAAGTATGGTGCACCTTAGGCTATACAAGCAGGACAAGTGTATGTAAGTCTTGGCGTAGGGCTTTACAAAAGAAACGTAAGGACCAAAACTGACAGAAGTGAAGGGAAGCGACAATAAACACAAGTCCCTTGTTCCTTAGCACTACACGAGAATCAACCAGAATGCAGATGCCCATAAGATAAACAATGTGGACAAGCGCAAAAACATATTTCTACATTCAACCACAAGGCCCTCGTAGCTTTAAAAACACTCAAAATTCACTATAATCGTTCTGAGACCGCAGGTAAATGATAGTCAAGTCATCCTCAAATTACAACAGGAACAAATGAAACGAATACAGGGAAACATGTCTGTGGCATCACGGACTACACGGGCATACTTACAAGCAGAAACAACCATATAATAGAAAAATAAATCAAAACGAGACAAATAAGGGTGTCAGACGCTGCTCTCACAAACAACATGTCCACAGATGGCACCACTTCGTGGACATCTAATGAACAGTGGCACCTCCACTCCCAATTAACTGACTGGTATTGTACACAGTACACGCATACGATACCTTCTGATCATCCTCTTGGAAACCTAAAAACAATTTCCCCATCAGTATACATGACTCATGTCATATCACTAAGACACAGAATCAAACAATAGCTACATGGTCTTAACACAAGCTAACACAACACAACATAAAGCGAAACTATACAATATTATCTTTCGAACGGTTGAAGTAGGGAACACACGATAAATGCGTACTTTATTACCGATCACAGGTAACAGTGGATTCATCCCTCTCCCCATCTCCCCGCTCCGCGGCGCTAGTCAATTCCTGAATGTGCTTAGACAAGGAACGAATAAATATTTTACTCTCTATACAAAAGCACACCGAAAACAGCACATGAGATAGCAATAACTGGCAATAAATCAATCTGGTGTTGGTAAAACTTAACCGAAGCAAAACAGTACCTGTGCATTTCAAAATAAGTTACCTGACTTGACCGCGACCACATGAAGTGGCCAAGACTACCGGCTAGTTCCGCACTGAAGCACGTTCCACGCGACAAGGCTCACCCACCCAGGCCAGTGCGCAGATGAGGTCACGAAAACAGCCGCCATGCAGTGCCAGAATGACAGATAGTCCTCACATACGAGGTGACAAGATTTTTGAAATGTGTGTAAGGCAGGGCCACAAGGTAGACTGAACAACTTAGGAAACTTCCACATTCAGAAAGCCATCGCCGAAAACAAACATATGATAAATGAGCAAACACACATCAGTACAGTCTCCCTACTACACTTAATAAAAAAAATCGTCTGTCTCACATAAACAGCAACAAAAAACAAGAAAAAAATCCACCTCTCCCTTCGCCTTCTGGACGCACACACACACACACACACACACACACACACACAGATAACATATACTTCAAAAATTGGTAATGACATTCGATCTTTGGCAACAACATCCAACAGCCGACAACACAAACCAAAACATTGCATCCAAACAAGTGTTCAGCTCCTAATGGCGTGAAGTGTGGAAAAAACCCCAAGTGGCAATTATAAGAAGAGGAACGGTACCAAAAATGAAACAGAAACGTAATATGTAGAAAATCGTCCCCGCAAGTTGTAAGCAGAATTTAAAATATTACTACATCATAGCAAAAACCAACTACCAGAACTGTTTATAACCTACAGGTATATTGCTCCAAAATGTAAACTAAATAGTAAAAATATGTACATATTCCAGGCCACTGAAGATGACTTGCAGAGGGTAAAAGCGAAACGCGTATGGAACGAAAAGTTGTGTTTCATTCAGTTGTAGTCAGGCGGTCCAAAAAGTAAAAATTATCAGTATACAATAATATTACACGCAACTGAAGAAGTCAGGACTACAAAAGTTGAAGATGTTGTGGTTGGTTATTTACAGAGGTTGTGTATGTGTGTGTGAAACAGTTGGATGAACTGTTTGACATAGATTTGTGAGTGACTCTGCATGTAAATACTGTTTAGGTATTTGAGTGTGTGATTTTTCTTCACAAGCTTTAGCTAGTCCTCCATTTCCCATGCACTGAATACAGAAAATGGTCAGAAAGAAATGAATAAAATGTAGATATTGTATGTTTATCGCAAACCCGATCGGCCTCTCACTGTGGTGTTCAGCATTCAAGTTTCCTGTTTGTAAAAGTAGGAGAGGAAGTGGAGGAGGGGGGATAGGGGAAGGAGGAGGACGAGAAGAAGAAAGAGGAGGAGGAGTTAGATGTTGGACATGGATGGGGTGAAGTGATTCCCAGAAATCCTTATCAGTGGATCGGATTGATTTGAGGGAGAATATCATATAAATAGGTTGAAATGGAACTTGTTGCCCCGTTCCATATTTTTCTCCATAAATTCCGGTGCAGGAGAACCATAGCGAGAGTGTTTTTACTCTGCAGAAGTAAGTCTGTGGGTAACAAGCAGAAAAGAATGGAGCAAGCCGTGTTTATTTATTTATTCATTGATGTTTTATTTCGCGTGTGTCACGTATCCTTGCATCCTTTCCCTTATGCGAATTGGACTGTATGAATGGGATATTATGTGAAGTAACTGAAGGCTTTGGTCAGAGGTCATAGCACTGCATGAGTAGAGTGGTTCTGTGGTAGGGTAGTACCAACCCCTAACAAGTTTGGCAAAAGTAGTGTGCAAGTCAGGTCAGAGAGGTAGAAAGGGGCGAGTATTGTCTCTGTTAGGTTGGCGAACCATCCCCTCCACCACCTTTTGAACGAACAGCGGTTAGGCGAGGTGTCCGCAGGTCCACTTGTTCCTGGGTAGCGGCTCTGGACAGACGTGGAGACGCAGCTCTCGAGTTTGGTAATGTTAAAAAAGGTATCAGAATGTCTCAATATTGCTTGTTAATAAAGTCCAGGTCTTGAAATCAGGTGTGAGATTACCCCCAAGCAACCATAAGGGAGTTTATTTTCAAATTTCAGTAGAACTTTGCGTTTGTGCCTTGGCCATGCCACCCACCATGGGCCTTAAGCTCACGGACGCATTATTGCTCTGTGTTTAACGGAAGTTCACTCATTTAATGTGTTTTAATGTGGTCTTTAATTTACAGTAATATTTTGGCGGATTTTTATTTGTTTTTCATATGTTTCCTTTGTGTACTTGCTTTCCCACCACGTGGTCGGTTGGAGCAACTGCCACATTGGTAAACTTCAGTTTCGGTCTGAAAATTTATATTAGTCGAGTGAATAACCATACGGTATTTGGCGAGTGTAAGATAGAGAAGGAATAATCTTGTGTGTCCGTTTTATTTGCATTTCTGTTGGCTTCTGCTACTTGGCCACGTGAGTGCTTCAAAATCGCTCCGAACACTATGGGACTTAACTTCTGAGGTCATCAGTCGCCTAGAACTTAGAACTACTTAAACCTTACTAACCTAAGGACATCACACACATCCATGCCCGAGGCAGGATTCGAACCTGCGACCGTAGCTGTTGTGCGGTTCCAGACTGTAACGCCTAGAACCGCTCGGCCACACCGGCCGGCGCCACGTTTGTGGAATAGTATTGATGTGATAGTTAGGTAATGCTTCTTGTGCCCCAAATAACAGTTTGATTCGCCTACAATGAAGTGCGTTACGTAAAATACATGGTTTAAATTCTTGTATCTAGGGAAGTTCAGATTTTAATGCCCATTGATAGAGTAAAGACTTGCAACATTTTCCCGCCATATGATAGTAAATATTCTTCCTCACAGCTTAGTAACGTGGTGTTGTTTCTGAAAGCAAGATCAAACCAAAATTGACAGTCATAGTTAAGTGAACCACTTGCTACCCTTTCTTCAGCGTACGGTTTAAGGAAAATTGAAATATTTAGGCAAATACTCTTCCTCCCTGACCGAGTTCGCCTGGAGTGTCTTTGCTGAACTTGTTCTGAGTGAGCTATAGTAATTTATTGTAATAAGCATGGGTTTAGATATAAGTGTGTGCCTGCATAAAATTACATTGAAGCCAGGTCTGCGCTCCTATCTCCCTTTCCGTAATTACGTGGTGAAAAGATCAGTTGTGATGATGGATATTCCAACAGACATACGGCTAGTTATTGAATAAATATCAATTAACCTATACGCTCGACTGATTATTTCGTCCCTTCATTATAAGTTAGTACCATATTTAAATGCTGGGTCATAAAAAGTAAATAATGGCTCTGTGCTCTTAGAGGTTCTAAAAAAATATTGCGTTATCCGTTACATTCAAATTTTTACCGGTTCGTTAAAACCTTCCGCTAGAAATTATTAATACCCAACAAAACTCGCAGGGGCCTGTAATTTCGTAGACCACACGTATTTGACAAAACCAATACTACAAAGGGTAGCTTGCAGGAGCTGTATGACATGACAAGTGATGGTAATCTTCGTGCCAGGTCGAGTTATAACATTAATTGTACCACCACCAGTACAAAGGTTACGTTGCAAGGTCACGGTCCAGCATACACCTTGTGCAGTTGCCTCGTGTACAGCGTGGTATCCCGTCTCAAGGCCACACACATCTTCTATCGGCCCTGCCTCTGATGCGTGGATGGGTCTGGTGGGAGGGGAGGAATGTGTGTCCAGTGTGGGAAGCAGAACCCACACATTGGAGCCTGTATCCTCTAGCCCACATGTACCCCTTTGTACACGCTAAGTGGTCAATCATTTAATACCTGAACGGAGGTGAACATTTCATCTCGAAAATGAACTTTCTTCTTCATTGTAGATATCGAATACATTTTATATGGACATGGTCGTCGTCTGTCATAAGCAGCACAGCAACCCACCCGGCACAAAATCTGAGAGCAAGTCCGTGACAACCTCACATACACCACGTAGCGCAGGCAGAGTTTTCATGGGCGCTGGGTGGCTGATATTATCAGCAAATCATGGCCTGTCGAGAAGCCACAAAGTTTTAGAAAATAATGCGTTCCTTTGCTCTTTCTTTTTAACAGTATTGGGCATCACCAGGCCCACATTAGCATGCTGACTACCGCAAAAAGTTCTACTGTCACCTCTGCTGAGGACTAGTATGCTAGTCTAGAAGGCATCGTTTGTGGGTCCATAATGTTGTCCGTACATCTGGCAGTATCCCTTACCAATACAGTCCTATCTAGGAGACAGACGACATAAGTGGTTAAAACCAGCTGTTTCATGAGCAGAGGGCAAGAAAGTGCTACAGTATACCTCTGTGACAGTCTGGACAGGTAACAGAACTGTTGGTGCATTTGTGCCGGCAGTGACAGTTCATGTTTGGGTGTTTGGAAAAGTTAGCATACAGGAATTACCGTTTTACTTGGTATCCAGAAATGTCTCCTGGGCCAGCTGAAGCGTCAGCATACCTGCAAGCCAAGTTGTCATCTGAGTGGTCTATTGTTGATCAATTGTCTTGTTGTTGGTTCAAAAATTGTTCAAACGGTCTTAAGCACTATACGACACAACAGCTGAGGTCATCAGTCCCCTAAACTTAGAACTACTTAAACCTAACTAACATAAGGACATCACACACTCCATTCCCGAGGCAGGATTCGAACCTACGGCCGTAGCAGACGCGTGGTTCCGGACTGAAGCGCCTAGAAACCGCTCGGCCACCGCGGCCGGCGCCTGTTGTTGTATGGAGCTGTGTGGGGTTTGTTGTGTTTCGTGTGTTTGGCTTCCCTGTCATCTGATAGGCTGTATCGGGCAGCAGATGGTGCCAGTTAGTTTTCCTGTGATACAGTTGTTCACCGAAATTTCAGTATTTATATGGTGAATTTAAGCCTGCTATAGGTGGTTATTTTCCCCTAACGAAAATTGCTCTTGGGCAGTTGTGCTTCCACTTATGCTTGTGGTTGCAGTTCCTCAGATTCTGGATGAAGGTGTTGTTCGAGTGACATGAGTTTTTGTACCGTTTATTGAATACCTCTTCGAGAGTTTCAAATCGAAATTCGATATGTACGTCAGTGGTGGACATGTATCTTGACGCATTGCTAATGATCCGTAACACATTGTCCTATATGATCTGCAGACAGTGTAGGCATTTTGGAGCCATGTAGCCCCAGACTGGAGCTGTGTACACTATCAGCAGTCTAGTAAGTGGACTCTTGATACCCTCCTACTCAGTGTGATTTGCCTGTTAAGCATAGGATACACTTGTTTGAGCCTCACCTTTGTTAGTTACATGTTATATGTCCACCGTAGCAGGCACTGTGGTATCTGAATTCCTCACCACAACGTACTGGGCATGCTTGTGGTGTGATTAGTCTACAGTGTTCATGTTTGAGCAATTGTTTTAGTCTCCGTGTGAGTAGAACTGTCACCTAATTCTTGATGTTAACCGTGATACGCCATTTCTCCAACCAAGATTTGACCACTTTGATCAACAGATACTCCACCTACGCAGAACCCATAGTGCTATAACAAGCAAATGAGTCTATACCCATGTAGAACTGCATTCAGTTTCTGTGGAGATGTGGGGAGTAGTGCTCTTTAATGTCCCTAACACACTTGCCTCATGTGTAGCCTGGTACCCCTGTGAAGGTAATCTGCATCTCATACTAGCACTGCTTCAGGTTTGTGGCAAGACTGTGGAAACGAGGATTGGGAGAAACTTGATTCTCCGTAGTGAACCATTAAATTACTAGCCATTTAACGTATACAACGCGATACTGTATAATATTTCAAGCTCAGCTAAATTACAGGTGAATTTCACTCCATTAATAAATGAATACAATTTGAATATATGACTTCACTTTTGGGCAGACAAATTTCCCATTTGGTTACAACAGCCGTAGCTACGGCCGCCCATAACAGCCTCACTCAGGCTCATTAAATGGCGCAGAATCTAACTTGTCTGGAACATATGAAGACAATCCTGTTTACAAAAGTTCTCAAAATAGAAAAACCTAAACGCATGAGTAATGCACACGGAGGGTGGGGGGGGGGGGGAGGGGGTGGGGGGGGGGTGGGGGGGGGGCACTCACAGTTGAAAACATTAACATTTCAAAAATATATTAAGGAAACTAATTTTACAAATTTCTGCCCGTTAACTTACAGCAAACACACACGCTCGGAAGGTAGGACTTGCAAACTTTAACAACATTCTCCTTTCAAGGCAACTATTTCTACTCGTAATGAAATGGCAAACATTTGTATGGCAAGAAAACACACTAATAACCAACTACCTGTGTAAAACACTTAAGCACGTTGAGTAAAAGCCTTAAAAGGTATTGAATTGGAAGAAACACACAACAGTTTTTGCTGACTAGAAACAATACAAAAAATCCACTACGGCGTACATTAACAACCTTGCTTGATTATAGCCTACTATACATAAACACAAATTTACTAAAGTTACAGCTTCCAGATGAACAGGAATTCGTTATGCAATTGACTAGTTCTTACCACGAGGCAAAAGGAGTTTTTCTTCTTCCTTAGAGTACCTTTTACACGTGAGTCTAGTAATACTAGTTATGGCAGGCGAGAGAATGGATCAGGTCTTAGTGCCTTGCATTTTAAACAGTACAGCCATTGGTGCCTTAGACTTTCACAGACAAGGCAGAGGCTAACAGTCGAATAACCCGTAGGTAAGGTGGGAGGGGAAAGAAGCTATCCCAACCACAGATTTACTGACTCCCCCCCCCCCCCCTTTCGTCCTCAAAAGGGGACAAACGGACCACCCTTTCTAATATTAGCACCTTCCCGCGGGTGGGCAGACGAGAATGAATAGCGGGAAACCCCTAAAATATACGGCCGGTATAATTAACAAGAATAAGTAAACTTAATTCAATTAAACTTCATAAAATCTGTTAACAATCAATACTCAACTTCTGGTGCGTTACGACTCCCAGGACTGAACCAACGCAGCACCTCCAAATGTTCTGCCGAGCCGCCCGCTGCCAGCCGTTTCAACGGACGCAGGAGGGCGCCCAGATTTTCAGAACCTCCTCGCCGGTCGACAGCATACGTCCGAACTGAAAATTAGGCCCCTCGCGGACCCACGCTCAGGAAGATTCCTTTCGCGACGAGCAGTTAACGCCCCATACCACGGAGCCGCTGCTCGCGTCGCTTACGCTGATGCCGCGGTCTGCGTGCTGCCCTCTAGCACCGGCAAAGAAGTCGCTTCTTGACGCCCCGACTGCCAACTCTTCACGAGAGCCCATGCAGCCACTCCTTAAACCCACGCGAAGAGCCCACTTTTCCCCTTTCCCGCTAGAGGGAGACACCGAAGCCTTCAATTGCGACAAAGGCGCCACCGCCAGAAAACGGAGGGCGACTACTTAACGCTACGCGCTGCGGATCGCTTTTCAAAGCTAACTTTACTATGGCTTACCTAGTATGCACAAGTATAGCATGAAGCGTTGAATTTGCACTCACACACCATGTGGATGGGAGGGCCTGGGAGAGGTGACCTTAAATCTGGGCCAGAATGCTAGTCCAACTATGTAACACCAGAAGTGACATCATCAATGATCATGAAAGTGGGCCAGAATAGTAGCCAAACAGTATAGCACTGTAAGTGAGGTTATCAGCGACACTGGCACTAGCCCAGAAAATTCACTGCTACAGTATTAATCAGTTCAGACATTATCTTATTACTGACCTTTACTTGAGTATTGTTGGAGTATTTCGTGAACCAGTAAGTACCCCTCTAACCTGCTGATGTTGATTCATAAGTTTCATGCACTGCTCCAAATATCTGGAGAAATATTATATGGCTTCATAAATGGTTAATTAAGGGCCGCATTGAGGTGTGGTAGGGGTGATTATGTGTTCATAGAACCAGGAACATATGCACGCGGGCCTGTGAATACAGCTGCATTCTTGGTGGAAGACGGGTGTGTCCTCAGCAGACTCGTCGTGAATATGTAGAAGAAACGGCAACAACTGGCCACACATCCATGTTCATGTTAACTGTAACTTGAATGAGTGGACCCACGGTACAAAAGATAACTGCAAAACTTGACAGAACAACCACTGGTCTAAAGTACATCTCTCCACATTCTGGGATGAACGCCACATTGCTGCAGAAACGTTGCATAATTTGAAAACAAATAGAATCGCTAATCGTCGGGCCACGATTTTTGTCGGCTACTATCCAATTTCTTTGATTTTTGACACGTTGAAAATGCACGTCTTGCTGTGCTAGTGTCGGGAATGGGCTATTGGTAAGTATCTGACTCCGTTGTCCACAGCATGCAGTTTCCTTCCTTCGGAAGTTGGTTGAGATGGACCTACTTTCACTTCCGGCAGAAATTTCTCTCGGGACAGTAAGCGGCTATCGCTGATAAGGCACAAAATTAGCCTCCGGCCTCCATCCGCTGGGTTCGTTCTATGACCATTGTTCTTGCAACGAGTCATATGATTGCGACTGGTAGAACACCCGTTGCAAACTCACTGGGCAATCTACGTCGATACTACAATGAAATGAACACCCTTAGCTGCTTACAGGCGTTGACACACGTCAACGGGGACTGATGAAAATGTGTGCCCTACCGGGACTCGAATCCGGGATCTCCTGCTTACATGGCAGATGCTCTATGTATCTGAGCCACCAAGGACATAGAGGATAGCAAGACTGCAGGTATTTATCTCTGGCACGCCTCCCGCGGAACCCACATTCTCAACGTATTGTCCCGCACTACATTCGTACTGCTCCCGCTCATTATACTCATTACTCGCTGCGCGTTTTCGATTCCCGTAAGAGTTCGGGCACTTTGTGCATTCGCACAGAAGAAGAAGATGGTCAAGTGACCAGTGAGCCTCAACTAGTATACAGGGTGAGTCACCTAACCTTACCGCTGGATATATTTCGTAAACCACATCAAATACTGACGAATCGAGTCCACAGACCGAACGTAAGGAGAGGGGCTAGTGTAATTGGTTAATATACACCATAAAAAAATGCACGGAAGTATGATTTTTAACACAAAGCTACGTTTTTTTTAAAATGGAACCCCGTTAGTTTTGTTAGCACATCTGAACATATAAACAAATACGTGGGGTACGTTAAAGGAGAATGTCTACCGTGATGTGCCTACAACCCCAGAGGATATGAAACAACGTATTGTGGCAGCCTGCGGCGACATTACACCAGATGTACTGCGGCGAGTACGACATTCATTACACCAGAGATTGCAATTGTGTGCAGCAAATGATGGCCACCACATTGAACATCTATTGGCCTGATATGTCGGGACACACTCTATTCCACTCCGTAATTGAAAACGGAAACCACGTGTGTACGTGTACCTCACCCCTCATGGTAATGTACATGTGCGTCAGTGAAAAAGACAAATAAAAAGGTGTTAGCATGTGGACGTAATGTGCTGTTCCAGTCTCTTCTGTACCTAAGGTCCACCACCGTTCCCTTTGGATCCCTACGTAATTCGGTGCTCTCCGATACACACGATCAAACAGCGGAGGAGTGGTACTCAAGCGTCAACTTTACGTTACAATATCTCCGGATGTAATTAACATTTTACAATGCAACAAACGGCACTGATTACGTATTCGTTTATATTTTCAGATGTGCTAACAAAACTAACGGGGTTCCATTCTAAAAAAACGTAGGTTTGTGTTAAAAATCATACTTCCGTGCATTTTTATATGGTTTGTATTGAACAATTACACTAGCCCCTCTCCTCACGTTCGGTCTGTGGAATCGGTTCGTCAGTATTTGATGTGGTTTACGAAATATATCCAGCGGTAACGTTAGGTGACTCACCCTGTATACTATGATGGTATCTGTTCTTTCGGACATGTCCGAAAGAACATGTACCATCATAGTATATACTACGTCGATACATCGACAAATTGGAGAACTTGATTCACGATGCAGTCCCAGGCATGTCCAAATGTAACAGCTCCTCTCTAGCAAGCCGTCACATCTGCATGCTGGTCAGTATTGCCGCACCGATGCGCTGCTGCCGAGTACTACACCTACTAGGACTCCTCTGTCATGACGTACGTCAGCTCTGGAAAGTCACATAACTGCCTGGTACGTTCTACTCCAGTTGCAGTGCTCCTAAGCAACCAGTGCCCGTGTTTAAAGCGGTGCTTATTGCGTACATGCAACAATTTGCACTCTCCTCACTTCTTGAGTTTCAAAAGCACTCGTCATACTGTTCGGCACGCGTGTCTCTCGGCGTGTCTCCGCAGCAGCGGCAGCGGCGGCGGCGGCACGGCGCCTGCGTAGCGGCGGCGGCTGGCTGGCTGGCTGGGGCGGCGCCTGGCCCTGCGGCAGCGCCACCCCGCCCCGGCCGCCGGTCCACCGCTCTGGTCTGCTGACGGGGCCGCTCACTAACGAGCCGCAGCGGCGCCAGATTGGCTGCCAACCGGCTGCTGCGCCGCCGGCAGCCCGCGGTGGGCACCGCGTCAGCGGCCTGCTGGCCCCTTGCACGGCTCTGCCTCCACTCTGCGCGTCGGCTCCCCCCCCCCCCCCCCCCCCACCAAACAGCTGCACCCGGCGAACTCTCGAGCGTCCTGGCCGTTCGTCGACGACACTGCCACAAGTCTACTGCTGATATGTTCGGATAAAAGCCTTACTGGTCACCTTGTAAAACGGCTATCTTCACTGGAGTCTCTAGTTCGGCACTGTTATCCAATACACTGAGGAGTCAAAGAAACTCAAGCACCTACCTAATATCGTGCAGGACCCCGTGAGCACGGACAGGTGCCACAACATGGCGTGGCATGGAGTCTGAAGTACTGTTGGAGGGAACTGAATGCTTCAGAGCTCTCCATACATCTGTAGGAGTACGAGGAGGTGGAGATCTCTTCTGAACAGTACGTTGCAAGGCATCTCAGATACGCTCAATAATGTTCATCTCTGGGGGGTTTGGTGGCGAGTGGAACTCTTTAAACTCAGAAGAATGTTCCTGGAGCCACCTTGTAGCAATTTCGGACGTGTAGAGTGTGACATTGTCCCAGTGGGACTGCCCAAGTCCTTCGGAATGCTCAATGGACATGAATGGACACAGGTGATCAGACAGGATGCTTACGTACGTGTCACCTGTCAAAGTCGTATCTAGACGTATCAAGGGCCTCATATCACTCCAACTGCTCACGTCCCACACCATTAAGTTGCCTTCCCCGCCTCCCCCCTCCCTGAGATGCAGGGGCCATGGATTCATGAGCTTGTCTCCATACCCGTGCACCTCCATCCGCTCATACACTACTGGCCATTAAAATTGCTACACCACGAAGATGACGTGCTACAGATGTAAAATTTAACCGACAGGAAGAAGATGCTGTGATATGCAAATCATTACGTTTTCAGAGCATTCACACAAGGTTGGCGCCGGTGGCGACACCTACAACGTGCTGACATGAGGAAAGTTTCCAACCGATTTCTCATACACAAACAGCAGTTGACCGGCGTTGCCTGGTGAAACGTTGTTGTGATGCCTCGTGTAAGGAGGATAAATGTTTACCATCACGTTTCCGACTTTGATAAATGTCGGATTGTAGGCTATCGTGATTGCGGTTCATCGTATCGCGACATTGCTGCCCGCGTTGGTCGAGACCCAATGACTGTTAGCAGAATATGGAATCGGTGGGTTCAGGAGAGTAATACGTAACGCCGTGCTGGAACCCAACAGCCTCGTATCACTAGCAGTCGAGATGTCAGCCATCTTATCCGCATGGCTGTAACGGGTCGTCCAGCCACGTCTCGATCCTTGAGTCAACGGATTGGGACGTTTGCAATACAACAACCATCTGCACGACCAGTTCGACGACGTTTGCAGCGGCATGGACTATCAGCTCGGAGACCATGGCTGCGGTTACCCTTGACGCTGCATCTCAGACAGGAGCGCCTGCGATGGTGTACTCAACGACGAACCTGGCTGCACGAATGGCAAAACGTCATTTTTCCCGATGTATCCAGGTTCTGTTTACAGCATTATGATGGTCGCATCCGTGTTTGGCGACATCGCGGTGAACGCACATTGGAAGCGAGTATTCGTTAACGCTATACTGGCATACCACCCGGTGTGATGGTATGGGGTGCCATTGGTTACACGTCTCGGTCACCTCTTGTTCGCATTGACGGCACTTTGAACAGTGGAGTTACATTTCAGATGTGTTACGACCCGTGGCTTTACCGTTCAATTGGTCCCTGTGAAACCCTACATTTCAGCAGGGTAATGCACGACCGCGTGTTGCAGGCCCTGTACGGGCCGTTCTGGATACAGAAAATGTTCGACTGCTGTCCTGGGCAGCATATTCTCCAGATCTCTCAACCAATTGAAAACGTCTGGTCAATGGTGGCCGAGCAACTGGGTCGTCACAATACGCCAGTCACTACTGTTGATGAACTGTGGTATCGTGTTGAAGCTGCATGCGCAGCTGTACCTGTACACGCCATCAAGCTCTGTTTGACTCAATGCCCAGTCTTATCAAGGCCGTTATTACGGCCAGAGGTGGTTGTTCTGGGTGCTGATTTCTCAGGATCTATGCACCCAAATTGCGTGAAAATGTAATCACATGTCAGTTATAGTATAATACTTTTGTCCAATGAATACCTGTTTATCATCTGCATTTCCTCTTGGTGTAGCAATTTTAATGGCCAGTAGTGTACAATTCGAAACGAGACTCTTCCGACCAGACAACATGTTTCCAGTCATCAACAGTCCAATGCCACTGTTGACGGGCTCTGGTGAGACGTAAAGCTTTGTGTCGTGGAGTTATCGTGGGGGCTCTGCAAGCCCATATCGATGATGTTTTGTTGAATGGCTCGCACGCTGACACTTGTTGATGGCCGAGCATTGAGATTTGCAACAATTTTCAACAGGGCTGCATTGCTGTCACTTTGAACGATTATCTTCAGTCGTCGTTGGTCCCATTCTTGCAGGATCTTTTTCCGGCCGCAGCGACGTCGAGATTTGATGTTTTACCAGACTTCAACATCACGTTAAGACTCACTTAAATCTTGATAACCTTCCATTGTAGCAGCAGTAACAAGTGCACGAGACACTTATTAATTTGTACAGGCGTGTCCGACGGCAGTGCAGTATTCTGCCTGTTTACATATCTCTGTATTTGAATACGCATGCCTATACCAGTTCCTTTGGCCCTTCAGTATATAATATTATCGATATTAGGGTATAAGTTTTTGCGTTTGCGCTGACAGCCAAGTATAAAGTATCTGCACTACCACTGGGTGCTAAGTTTGTATCATAAAACTCTTGTTTTTACCGTTTCATACGACGAAATTATTTAAAACTTTTTTGCACAGTGGCTTTATTTTTGTATCATCTGCAACGTAAAGTGACCAGTGTTGAATGCTGAACCCATTTTTGTCATGTTGAAAGTGTGTCTACAAGTGGCCTTGGGTCTGAATGGGCCCTTTATGAATGGATTCTGCAAATCCTGGTTGACTGCCTATCTCACACTATGGTAACGTACTATAGACCTTCAACAATGTATATGTGTGAAGCCGATTATGTTGACTAAGCGACTCACAATTGTATCCTGTTCTCTAGTTACAAATTGTTATTCACCATTTAGACTCTCCACTCCGACTGTTAACATACAGAACTAGTACAGATTCCACCACCTTAGTTAAAATTTGTCGGTGCCACACATACGTTTCGAAAGGTGTATAATATAACTGGCGCTACAAAAAAAAAAAAAAAGTAATATCATATTTATTGCTTTTGCTGGTGGCAAAGCCTCTGAAATGGTGCACAGAAAATGTTTACTTGTGGGTAATGAAATTATATATTCCGCCAGCCAGCATCAGATTCCTATGACCGACGAGAACGTTGACCGACGGCATTGTTTAAAATCCAGTGACCGATCTCAAAACTACGCAGTTTGCGAAATTATATTGCCCATATGCTAATAGTTTTACAAAGTAAAAGCCGATTGTACACTAGTAGTGTTCGGCTGTGGCCACCAAACGATTTGTTGGCCACTCTCCTTCACTGCAACATGAAAAGGTTCTAAAATGTAGCATAATAGTTCGATGTATGGAATTAACGAAAAAGGAGAGTACAGTGTTAATTTAGATACAGCTATTGTAATTAAATTAGCGAAACTATTTAATCAAAAGTTACAGATACGAGAGTGACTCTTACATTTTGTGAAACAGTCGCCGAAAACAAACGAGAGAGCCAGAGCTCACAGCTCCTGCTTTTATATAACCCAAAAACTAATTACGGCGGCTGCCTTAAACTTACTTTACAGCTTCGATAGATAAACATTTCTCTGGAACATTCTTTAGCGGAACAGCAAAAAAATAAATTCCTTACATTAAATCTTGACCTTTTCTTCTCCCTTTACAGATTTATTTACACTGAGAAAATTTATTCTTGATGTATTTTAGCCTCAGTTAAACGATTGGGACTGTACGCCGTTCTCTCTTCCATACTTCAGTAATCATTGTCACCTTATGACACTTCCAGATTCCCACCTTCGGGACTGCTACACCGGCGCATCTTTAGGACAGTGTCATGCTCACATTACATAAACATCACTCAAGGTTTGACGGTACCAAAATACGTGTTGCGCACGTGAAGGACTGATGAGCACAGCACTTTCCTGAACAGTACCTCCGTTGTACCACAGTTGGTTCACTGGGCAGTGGTGAGTGAAACTGAGACAGCTTTCAAACATGATGGAAGAGTCTGCGGAAACGGTTCAGTTTCGACAGACAGTGGACATGAGATACTGCTTGCTTATATGGCAAATACTGTGTTTGATATGTCGAAACGGTTACCACATGCTACAGCCAAGGAGGTGTAACTGCACTGATACAACAGGAACGGCGAAGCAGCTACAGCGTGGGTGACCGTTTGGTTCATGTCCGAGCTACAGTACTCATATGGTTTATGTTATAGATACAACTGTGGTGTCACCGCCAGACACCACACTTGCTAGATGGTAGCCTATAAATCGGCTGTCAGTAATTGCAGACCGAGCGCCACCACACGGCAGGTCTAGAGAGACGTCCTGGCACTCGCCCCAGTTGTACAGCCGACGTTCATAGCAATGGTTCACTGACAAATACGCTCTCATTTGCAGAGACGATAGTTAGCATAGCCTTCAGCTACAATTGCTACGACCTAGCAAAGCGCCGTATTCAATTGATATTGAGATTCTATTAATGTAACATCAAGAGCGATGTTCTACAAATGTGGATTAAAGTTAAGTATTCCAGAAGCTACGTACTTTTCTTTATAGCATTAATTACGTATCCTGTTTCAGACCTCACGCCAGCCTGCGTGAGTTTAAGCGCGTGCCTTTCGGCTTCCTCTAATTGTGTCTAGGCTGTCTTGTCTAGACACAACATATTTGGCGACGAAGATTTAACGGTTGTATTGCTCTAATTTACTTGTGTCATGGCTTCGCCACAATCTCCAGATGTACTGTCCGAATTTTATCGCTTGCTGAATCAGCAGACGCAGGCGTTATTGGATGCCCTTGGACAGCTCGTCCAGGGTCAACGTGCAATGCAAAACGATGTGGCAGCCGCCGCTCCACAGCTACCACAGCCACAACATGCTGTTGCACCACCGTTTCGTCCGTTTGATGCGGCGATGGAAAGCTGGACGGAGTGGTCACGCCAATTTGGATTCCATCTCGCCGCCTACAGAATTCAAGGTAACGAGCGGCAGCCTCACTTATTGGCGTGTGTAGGGGTGCAGACGTACCATGTGATAGTGAAATTATTTCCCCGCCGCGACGTAGCAACTTTATCCTACGAAGAAATTTTGTCTGCATTAGATGCATATTTCAAGGAATCAGTCAATGTAGTTGCAAAAAGGTATACGTTCTTTCGTGCAAAACGTACGGCCGGTCAAACTAATCGGGAGTGGGTTGCAACTTTGCAAGGTCTTACTAGGGATTGTGCTTTTGAGTGTGAATGTGGACTCCCTTATTCAGATACTATGGTACGAGATGCAATTGCACAGAACGTTTCTGATGTTCGTATACGGGAGCAAATTTTGAAACTAGTCAATCCCTCCCTTCAACAAGTGATAGACGTATTGGATCGGCAAGACACACTTGACTTTGGTCAGGAATCATTTGAAACTTCGCCAGCTGTGTGTCACATTAACCGGCCCGCCGGGCGAGCTGCACGGAACGGTAAACAGCCCTCGCGCACGTCTGCGCAGCTGCCACCACGATCTCAACCACGTGTCCCGCGGCAGCAAACATATGCAGTGAAATCATGCCCGCGGTGTGCTACTAGACATTCGCGTGAGAACTGCCCGTCACGACAAGCTATTTGCTTTTTCTGTAATAAAATAGGACATGTTCAGAGTGTTTGCCAGAAAAAGCTCAGATCGGACACTAACAACCATTCCAGGCCCTTTGCTTCGCGCCGGAATCGGAATCGAACCAAAAATACTCAGGCTCGTGAACCCTCGCCCATGGACATTCATGTAGTTAATTCCACTCCGCCCAGTGCCACTCTCTCTAACAGTGACTGTGTTCGTCCCACAAAGAGTGTGCGTCGACGTCGCCGGAAATCACGTCAATTAGCAAGTGATTCTGTACCAGTGTCAGTTCCCGTTGCGCGAGACAGTAGCTCTTGTCGTCAGCAGGACAATAAACTTTTTGTTGCCTTGGACATTAATGGCAATGTGGTCCCATTCCAGCTCGATACCAGAGCTGCAGTTTCTTTGATCAATAAAGACACGTACCAACAGCTGGGCAAACCTCCGTTGCGTGCCGCAAATGTTAAGCTAACTACATATTCAGGTCAGAATATCCCTGTGTTAGGGCAGTGCAGCCTTCTTGCAACATACAAGGGACAAACAAAACTTGTGTCATTTTACGTACTTCGTTCTTCTTCTGCAGTGAACTTGTTTGGTTTAGATTTATTTCAGTTGTTTAACTTGTCTATAGTAAATCAGGTCCTATCAGTGAACCAGACTGTGCCTTCAGCCAGTGTTTCTAGTCTATGTGAAGAATTTGCAGACATTTTGCACCGGGCCTTGGTTGCTATAAGAACTATGCAGCACATTTGGAACTGAAAGTAAACGCGCAACCGAAATTTTTCCGAGCGCGCAATGTTCCCCACGCATTGCGTGATGAGGTCGCAAGAACGTTAAACGATTTGGAATCACAAGGTGTGATTGAACGTGTGCAGGCTTCTCTCTGGGCATCACCCTTAGTAATTTTGCCAAAACCTTCCGGAAAATTGAGACTTTGTGTGGACTTCAAGGCAACAGTGAATCCACAACTAGTGATTGCAACTTTTCCTTTACCCCGTCCGGAAGATCATTTTGTCAAACTGTGCCCGGGTAAATATTTTTCGAAGTTGGACCTAGCAGATGCGTACTTGCAAATACCAGTGGACGACGAATCTCAGCGCGTCTTGGAGGTTAACACGCATCTTGGTTTGTACCGATTCAAAAGACTGCCATTCGGGTGTGCATCCGCCCCTGCATTGTTTCAGCAATATCTGCAAACTGTTTGTGCGTCGGTCCCTACTGCAGCAAACTATCTGGACGATATTGTGATCTCCGGAAAGACGGAAGAAGAACATTTAGCCAATCTCAGAACGTTATTTCAGGTCTTGCGACAAAATGGTCTTCGCTTGCGGAAGGACAAATGTGTGTTTTTTGCTCGTGACTTCCCATATTTCGGACATGTAATCAATGCCCAAGGCATACATCCCAGTCCAGAGCACCTCCGTGCCATACAAGACGCCTTCGCCGCAGAATTTGAAGCAGCTACAGAGTGTGCTGGGAAAAATTAATTATTATCATAAATATATCCCACATGCCTCTTCCATTTCAGCTCCGCTTCATCGCTTACGCCGTAAAGGTGTTCCGTTTGTCTGGACGGCGGAATGCGAACGCGCCTTTCGCCAGTTGAAATCGGCGTTGCTTTAAATACTTGCCTTACGCCATTTGATCCCCAGAAACCCTTTTTGTTGATGGTAGATGCATCGGATTTCGGGATCGGTGCTGTGCTTGTGCACAAAGATGGATCGCATGATCGCCCTATTGCCTTTGCGTCCAAATTGCTCTCGTCTGCGCAAAGAAATTATTCGCAGATCGAGAAAGAAGCTTTGGCTCTCGTCTTTGGTGTTACTAAGTTTCACGATTTCTTGTATGGTCGTCACTTTACCATCATCACAGAGCACAAACCTTTGACATCGCTTTTTCATCCGAACAAGCCTGTATCTCCACGTACAGAGCAGAAATTCATTCGCTGGTCAATTTTCCTCTCGCAGTACCGCTACGATATCTTGTATCGATCCACTGCTAAGCATGGAAACGCCGATGCGTTGTCCCGTTTGCCTGTTGCTGAGGATAGAGCATTCGATTCTTCCGAACTTGCTTGCATGTTCATTGATGAGGAAACCGATGACGTGGTCGAATCGTTTCCGATTGATTTTCGTCGTGTCGCTACAGCCACAGCTGCTGACCCCGTCCTTGCTACCGTTTTGCGTTTTGTTGCTACGCAATGGCCCTTGTCGAAATCACGGATCGAGGATCCGTTGGTTCGCCGATTTTGTGCTCACAAGGAGAGACTTTTTGTACGACGTGGTGTTTTGCTGTTGCGTTCTGATAATGATCAGTCTCGGGTCGTTGTCCCACGTTCGTTACAGTCCTCTGTCTTACGGCTTCTCCACCAAGGACATTGGTGTATAGTGCGCACGAAACAACTTGCTCGTCAGCACTGTACTTGGTTCGGAATCAAAAAATGGTTCAAATGGCTCTGAGCACTATGGGACTCATCTGCTGAGGTCATTAGTCCCCTAGAACTTAGAACTAATTAAACCTAACTAACCTAAGGACAGCACAAACATCCATGCCCGAGGCAGGATTCGAACCTGCGACCGTAGCGGTCTTGCGGTTCCAGACTGCAGCGCCCTTAACCGCGCGGCCACTTCGGCCGGCGGTTCGGAATCGATGCTGCGATTACGAATATGTGCTCTTCTTGCATGGCGTGTGCCGAACAACAATCTGCACCACCGCGTAAATTCTTTGCATGGCCGAAAGCCACTTCCCCTTGGCAACGCTTGCACATCGATTTTGCTGGTCCATTATGGAATGCTCGATGGTTGGTTGTGGTCGATTCCTTCAGTAATTTTCCTTTTGTTGTCAGGATGTCTTCCACGACCTCTTCAGCCACCATCCAAGCGTTGTCCGCTATTTTTTGCATTGAAGGTCTTCCCCAGACTATTGTTTCCAACAATGGTCCACAATTCATGTCCGCAGAATTTCAGTCAGTCTGCAAGGCCAATGGTATTCAACATCTGACATCCGCGCCGTTTTCGCCTCAGTCAAACGGTGCCGCTGAACAATTGGTCCGGACTTTCAAGTCCCAGATGTTGAAGTTGAAAGAGTCGCATTCTCGGGAGGACGCGTTATTGTTCTTCTTGTCCTCGTATCGCTCTCAGCCCCGAGATGGTCGCTCGCCGGCTGAGTTGCTCCATGGTCGTCCGAACCTTGATGTCTTTGCTGCATCCGCCGCATCAGGTTCCTGTGCAGCGGTGGCCATCTGTTTTTGCTCCAGGCGACGTTGTATACTATCGCAACTACCGAGGTTCACGGCGTTGGCTCGCAGGGCGCATTCTTCGCTGCCTCGGCCGCGCTATGTATCTGGTTTTGGGGGCCTCTGGTGAGGTGCGTCGGCATCTCAATCAGCTGCGCCTCTGTCGTCGCACGGGTTCTGCCGCTCCCCGTCTGCTTTCAGCGACGGTGCCGTCCGGTCAGCGCCCTGGGGACCCATCTACTGGCTCGCCTCATCCCCAGGTGTTCCTGACGCTGCTTTCCATTTTGCCCCGTGGTGACGCGCCGCCGCCGCCGCCGCCGCCGCCTGTTCTCCCGCCGGCGACGCCCGCAGTGGACGCTTCGCTGCAGCCGCCAAGCGCCTCCCTGGGTCACGCGCCGCCGATCGCTTCCCGTGACCAGCTGTCCTCCGACTTGGAACTCTTGCCCGCTCCGGACCAGATGTCGTCTTCGCCCGTCGGGCGCCCTACGCGATGGAGGTCGACTCTTCGACCCCTCCTGTCTCTTTACGGGCGCATACACCGCATGTTGGCGTGCACCCTGGACTAGGTTTTCAGGCGTTTCCTAGCTCCCCTCGGACCGAATGGCCGGGTGCGGGTGGCACAGCCTCCCCTGTTGTTAGGCTCCCCACATCGTCGCATACGTCAACATGGGGTCCTCCCCACGGCGGGTGGAAGCCTTATAACACAACCGTTCACCCATTTGCGGGGGAGGAATGTGGTGTCACCGCCAGACACCACACTTGCTAGGTGGTAGCTTTCAAATCGGCCGCGGTCCGGTAGTATACGTCGGACCCGCGTGTCGCCACTGTCAGTGATAGCAGACCGAGCGCCACCACACGGCAGGTCTAGAGAGACGTCCTGGCACTCGCCCCAGTTGTACAGCCGACTTTGCAAGGAACGGTTCACTGACAAATACGCTCTCATTTGCCGAGACGATAGTTAGCATAGCCTTGAGCTACAATTGCTACGACCTAGCAAGGCGCCGTATTCAATTGATATTGAGATTCTATTAATGTATCATCAAGAGCGATGTTCTACAAATGTGGATTAAAGTTAAGTATTCCAGAAGCTACGTACTTTTCTTTATAGCATTAATTACGTATCCTGTTTCAGACCTCACGCCAGCCTGCATGAGTTTAAGCGCGTGCCTTTCGGCTTCCTCTAATTGTGTCTTGGCTGTCTTGTCTAGACACAACACGAAGAATTAGCAGAGAGATTTGAGGCATTGCGAGTAGTAGAAGGGACGTCGTGTGAAAGTAAATTACAGGTCATGGAGTGTCACAGACCGTCTGACCCGGCAATCGCGGCATTGATTAACCCCTTTTGGGGTTAAGCAATGGAGGATGTGTCGGTATTCCGTAATGGCATTATTACCATGGCTGAGGCCAATGGGTGGTCGGATGTTGTAATGTTGAGAGTGGCGAAGTTACGCTTGATAGGGGATACCAAGTCGTACATATTGTACCATTAAACGTTGAACAATGGGGGGTCGTTATCAGAGCTTGAGGCTGGGTTACGCCAGAGGTTCCAAAAACAGAATAGTACCAGGTTTTTTCGTGAAAAGTTAACTGCGTTAGTCTTGAGGAGAAACGACTCTGTGAAGGTCTTCTCAGATGAGATTCGAAAACTGAATCTACAAACGTTCGAACTGTCACAGAATGGGGAGACTAATAAAGTGCTGTTACAAGATGCTGAGAACAGGGCGTTAGATGTGTTTCTGCGGGGAGTACCACTGAAGATGTCACGTCGGGTGAGAATGGAGAGTCTTAGTTAGCTTTTGGTGGCTTTAAGGATTGCCACATCCTTAGAGGAGGTAGATTATGCGACGAAGCAAAAGGTGGAGCATAGAGTCCTGGCAACAGAACTTAAGTGTTTTGGTTGTGGTCAAGTAGGGTACATTAGGAGGCAATGTCAGCGTCAGTTGCGGTGTTACTCATCTGGAAAAATGGGTCACCGGGCAGTGAACTGTAGGAGTAAAAGTAGGGGGGAACCTCGGCGGCAGCAGCCGTTAAACGAGAACGGGATTGCTTCAACTGTCGGAGAGCAGTCCCAGTGAAATTAGGTAATGCGCTTGTAGGTGCACAGACGGACTGCTGCTTATTAGGCTTGGTGAACGGGAGGGAACAAAAGTGTCTGGTTGACACGGGGGCACACGTGTCTGTTATTAGTGTGGACGCAGTTAGCAGGAGAATGTTTGAGCCACCACGTAATAGGTTACGTGGGGTGGGATATAATAAAGTGGAGTAATTGGGTACGATGGTACTTCAATTCGTGATCGCAGGAACTAAGTTTAGGTGTTACCATGTGTGGGAGAGGGGTATTCGTTGATTCTCGGACTGAACTTCCTTGACAAATATCTTGCGAAGATAGATCTTTGGCAAACAACAGTGGAACAATGTTTCGAATGGGGGAAACGGTTACAAATGGATGAATGTAGCAAGGCGCACTTAACACGAAGGTGACGCCAGCTAAACTGCGAAGGATTCATTAAAGGTCGATCAGCAGGATAACATACCGGCAGGTACAGGGACTGTAGTATGGGTTTCGATAAATATGGACTTACCAAAGGAGACGTTGTACATGAAGGAGCCGCTCTCGAGTAATGATGAGATGGGTAATGTGCACTGTTTTGTACGGTGGAGTTTAGCTCACGCAAGATATGTGGAAGGAGATTATAGAATTCCTGAAACTATAGATAACTTCGGCAGAGCAAATTTTAGCTTGTCGAAAGGGTTGTTATTGGTCACGTTGAGGGTTTTTGATAAAGATAGCTGATACACCCGCTAACCCCACTGGGCAGAAAAGGTGATTAGATTTGTGGAAAGGGCTACAAAAGGTGTCGGTCAGTTTCACTTCAAAATTGTAATTTATTGTAATTTAATAACACCTTTAAACCAAAACATCTCATAGCTGAACCTTTACAACAACGAATTTCAAAATCCGAAACTTTCACGGCCGAAATTAGCTAGGCGGAAAGTTTCAAGGCAAAAGTGGATAGAACAAACATATACAAGGTGCAATACAAACGGCTGAAGGCCACAATTAAATTGCACAGAGACGTGAACGATACCCAACAGCAATCAAGCACGCACGAAGACGCACAGCCGAAGTAATTGCAGTCGAGCAAAGATACTACGAGAAGGGATATATTCATATGTGCTGGCAGCGCCGATCGTGGTAAGGCAAAACAGCAACTCAGTGACACCACTAATTTCAATTAACGTAGTGAGGTTGAAGTACGTTAAAAACAGGATGTAAAATACTTGATGGCAGGAACATGAGCATGCACGGCTCAACCTGCACCCCTCAAACAAGAACCCGGGGGTAATATGCCGAAATAAATTAACTAGCTGCTTCTAAAATGGCACAAGACACTGGCCGAGAAGGGCCGCAAGCGAAACACTCGGTCGGACCCATCCCTGCAGAGGAAACACGCCCACTGGCTACTGGCTACCCGACCTACCTGCCCCGGGAAGACACCGACCTAAGTCCGGCAAGACGACCTATTCACAGCCATTCCTAAGCCAGCAACGAAAATAGCGAGATACCCGCTCGGACTTCAACAATTCAGAGGAAACATGCCCCGGGCAACCCGACATCTCCACACAGTAGAAGGCACCGAGCTAAGCCTCACAACATGACCAAAACTGAAATGACTATTCCAAGCTGACAACAAAGGACATACCAGAACGTTAAGATCAGAAGGTAATGTCTGAACTTAACGGTTTATCAGTGCCCTCACTCAATCCAGCTGTCACCAGGTTGGGTTCCCTCTAGAAGACAAATAGTGTCTTCAAGGCCTTCAATAGCCTTAAAAGAAACCGAAATGCCACTCCTGTATCTGCGACCACCACGGACGTAACGTCAGCCGCCTGCAGCATGGCAGCGCGCGAACGTGCTACCAATTCTGGAGCACTGCCCTCAGTGGGTTGATGCCTTACTGGCAACTCATAAACGAGATAGTCTCTTCTCAGCAGTTCAGTCCCTAGACACTGTCTGACTGCCGTTATCATAACACCTGAAACAATAACAAGCCAAACAATACGATAATAATAATGTCGTGTGACGAGGGCCTCCCGTCGGGTAGACCGCTCGCCTGGTGCAAGTCTTTTCGATTTGATGCCACTTCGGCGACTTGCACGTCGATGGGGATGAAATATGATGATTAGGACAACACAACACCCAGTCCTTGAGAGGAGAAAATGTCCGACCCAGCCGGGAATCGAACCCGGGCCCTTAGGATTGACAGTTGGTCGCGCTGACCACGCAGCTACCGGGGGCGGACAACAATAAGATGCCACAGACATAATCGAAACAAAAATGAAACTGACCGCAGCTTAGTTGGTAAGCACAAGCGTAACCACACTCTGCCACCAGCGATACACTCGCTAAACACAAGTGATTAGTATTGTGGAAAGGGCCAAATAAGGTATCGGTCAGTTTCATTTCAAAATCGTAATTTATTGTAATTTAATGACACCTTTATACCAAAACGGCACAATTTCAAAGTTTTAAAATATATTACCATAATCTTTTAATGTAGAGGGCCGCAATGTATTCGCTTAAAGGGGAATTTTGAGAATAAGGCTTTAACCTGCTGAAAGCCACAGCTGATTTTCCAAAAATTCAAAAATACCTTAACCTTTAAATTTTCGATTGCTGCACGCGCACTAAATGAAAAAGCAATGCAATGACAATACCTAAACTTAAGATTAAGGTTGTAAGCGGCTGAACGCCCACAATTGATTTACATAAACTGATTTTCATAATATACAATAAAAAATTATTTCTTTTAAAACATTGGCTATAATAGATTACCAGCACAACATTAAACACCCATGAAAAGGACGGTACAGACAACGGCACTCAGATAAAAACTCAAAGACCAAACTGTGACAGACGTGATTATCCATAATGAAATATGTATCAAGCTGTCAATACTACAGACCATGTTGGACAGGAACAACAGGTGAGGAAAGGACGTTGCCTGAAATTACGTTAGTGGCCAGGGCATGTAACTGGAACACTAACGGCCACAAGGCAGAAAATTCCGCAGGTGCATTTGAATTTGAAATAGGGTAATACAGTTAACTTCACCCAAAAGGAACACTGCCTGAATTTACATCAGTGACCCAGGCAGGTAACCCGAACACTAACGGCCACAAGGCAGAAAATTCCGCTGGTGCACTCGAATTGTAGTGAAACAATATAGTTAATTGATAGAGGAGCAGGAGCGTAAGATCTGTGCCCTTCAGGTGCAGTTGAAAAACGCACAGGAGGAGCTAGATAGGATGACGAGGGAGACGGGGGTTGGGGAATGGGAGCTGGCTGTTGGCAAGAGATCTGCTAGGAGAAGGAGATTTTCGGATAGTTTTACTATTGGTGTTTGTAATAGATATGACCAACTGTCAGAGTCTAGTGGAGAGGACTCTCTAGTAGCTGTAGATGTAGGAAGTATGCAGCAGACCTCAGCAGTTACGGTGGCTAGGACAGTTGCAAAGTCTAAGAGAAAGAAGAAGGTTCTGCTGTTAGGTAGTTCTCATGGTAGAGGTGTACGCCAGCAGTTGCAGGAAGTTTTGGGGAGTGAGTACCAGGTCACCAGCATTGTGAAGCCTAATGCAGGATTGGCTCAGGTGACTTTTAACATGGGGGGGTTATGTAGGGATTTTACTAAAGAGGATCAGGTAGTGATTGTGGGTGGGGCTGGTAATAGTATTGATAGGGATGGGGAGTATGACATAGATGGTGACCTGGAAAAGATAGCCACTCAGACTGGCAACACGAATGTGCATTTCGTGGAACTGTTTCAGCGTCACGACCGGCCTCATCTTAATACAGCCGTCAGGCGTAATAACATGAGACTTGGGGGTGCGCTGATGACAGAAGGCATGAGTCACATTTCAGTGGTGTCGGTGGAGTCTATCAGCAGGACGGGTTTCACTAGACACGGCCTGCACCTCAACAGGTATGGGAAGGGGAGGTTGGCAAAACTTATAGGTGACAGCATAGGTGGGGGTGGTGGGATCACTCATGGGAAAATTCCGGTAATTGTGGGTGTTAGAGCTGTACCTTTTTTAGATTGAAGTCAGCTGATAAGTATTCCTGCTTAAGGGAAGTCTCTCTAACAAAGAAACCACTTTCTACAAAGCTTGGGTATCCGATTAATGAGGGAATTAGTATATTTCATCAAAATATACAAGGTATTAGAGATAAAGTTAGTGAACTGCTTATAGATGTTGACTCTGAAATTATTGGTATATCTGAACACTTCTTAAATAAGGAGATAATTCAGAGGCTTCCTTTACCAGGATACAGGTTGGCTGGCAGCTTTTCTAGGAGCTCTTTGCGGTGTGGGGGAGTAGCCATGTATGTGAAAAACGGTATCCCATTTGAGTCAATTGATGTTTCAAAGTACTGCACTGAAAAGGTGTTTGAATGTTGTGCAGGTGTGGTTAAATTTAGTGGAGCTAAACTTCTTACTGTTGTTATTTATAGATCCCCAGACTCCAATTTCACAACATTTTTGCTAAAGCTAGAGGAGGTTCTTGGTTCACTTTATAGGAAATACAAAAAGTTAGTTATATGTGGTGACTTCAATATTAATTGTATAAGTGATTGTGCAAGGAAAAGGATGCTGGTAGACCTCCTTAATTCATATAATCTTATGCAAACCGTATTCTTTCCAACGAGAGTGCAAGGGAACAGTACAACAACCACAGACAATATTTTTGTTCATTCGTCATTATTAGAAGGACATTCTGTTAGCAAAAAGGTGAATGGCCTTTCAGATCATGATGCACAAATTTTAAGTCTAAAAGATTTTTGTGCTGCAACACATGTTAAATATAGTTACCAACTTTTTAGGAAAGCTGATCCAGTCGCTGTACAGACTTTTGTAAGCCTTATCAAGGAACAAGAGTGGCAAGATGTTTATAGTGCTGATACAGTAGACGATAAATATAATGCTTTCCTCAAGACTTTTCTCGTGCTCTTTGAAAGTTGCTTTCCGTTAGAACGTTCAAAACAGGGTACTAGCACAAACAGGCAGCCTGGGTGGCTGACTAAAGGGATAAGAATATCTTGTGGAACAAAGTGGAAATTGTATCAAAACGTTAGAAACAGTCACAATCTAAATGCAGCAGCCCATTACAAACAGTATTGTAAGGTGCTTAAAAAAGTTATTAGGAAGGCAAAAAGTATGTGGTATGCAGATAGAATAGCTAAGTCTCAGGATAAAATTAAAACCATATAGTCAGTCGTAAAGGAAGTGGCTGGTCTGCAGAGACAGATCGAGAATATAGAATCAGTGCGTAGTGGGGATGTCCGTGTTACTGGTAAGTCGCATATATGTACAGTACTTAATAATCACTTTCTGAATATAGCAGGTGAACTAAATACACTCCTGGAAATGGAAAAAAGAACACATTGACACCGGTGTGTCAGACCCACCATACTTGCTCCGGACACTGCGAGAGGGCTGTACAAGCAATGATCACACGCACGGCACAGCGGACACACCAGGACCCGCGGTGTTGGCCGTCGAATGGCGCTAGCTGCGCAGCATTTGTGCACCGCCGCCGTCAGTGTCAGCCAGTTTGCCGTGGCATACGGAGCTCCATCGCAGTCTTTAACACTGGTAGCATGCCGCGACAGCGTGGACGTGAACCGTATGTGCAGTTGACGGACTTTGAGCGAGGGCGTATAGTGGGCATGCGGGAGGCGGGGTGGACGTACCGCCGAATTGATCAACACGTGGGGCGTGAGGTCTCCACAGTACATCGATTTTGTCGCCAGTGGTCGGCGGAAGGTGCACGTGCCCGTCGACCTGGGACCGGACCGCAGCGACGCACGGATGCACGCCAAGACCGTAGGATCCTACGCAGTGCCGTAGGGGACCGCACCGGCACTTCCCAGCAAATTAGGGACACTGTTGCTCCTGGGGTATCGGCGAGGACCATTCGCAACCGTCTCCATGGAGCTGGGCTACGCTCCCGCACACCGTTAGGCCGTCTTCCGCTCACGCCCCAACATCGTGCAGCCCGCCTCCAGTGGTGTCGCGACAGGCGTGAATGGAGGGACGAATGGAGACGTGTCGTCTTCAGCGATGAGAGTCGCTTCTGCCTTGGTGCCAATGATGGTCGTACGCGTGTTTGGCGCCGTGCAGGTGAGCGCCACAATCAGGACTGCATACGACCGAGGCACACAGGGCCAACACCCGGCATCATGGTGTGGGGAGCGATCTCCTACACTGGCCGTACACCACTGGTGATCGTCGAGGGGACACTGAATAGTGCACGGTACATCCAAACCGTCATCGAACCCATCGTTCTACCATTCCTAGACCGGCAAGGGAACTTGCTGTTCCAACAGGACAATGCACGTCCGCATGAATCCCGTGCCACCCAACGTGCTCTAGAAGGTGTAAGTCAACTACCCTGGCCAGCAAGATCTCCGGATCTGTCCCCCATTGAGCATGTTTGGGACTGGATGAAGCGTCGTCTCACGCGGTCTGCACGTCCAGCACGAACGCTGGTCCAACTGAGGCGCCAGGTGGAAATGGCATGGCAAGCCGTTCCACAGGACTACATCCAGCATCTCTACGATCGTCTCCATGGGAGAATAGCAGCCTGCATTGCTGCGAAAGGTGGATATACACTGTACTAGTGCCGACATTGTGCATGCTCTGTTGCCTGTGTCTATGTGCCTGTGGTTCTGTCAGTGTGATCATGTGATGTATCTGACCCCAGGAATGTGTCAATAAAGTTTCCCCTTCCTGGGACAATGAATTCACGGTGTTCTTATTTCAATTTCCAGGAGTGTAGAAACATAGTCCCAACGGGGAATCATATAGCGCTCTTAGAAAAAAGTGTTCCGAGACTGTTACCTGAAATGCTCCTCCATGAAACTGACAAGAGGGAGATTGAGTTAATAATTAAATCACTAAAGACCAAGAACTCTCATGGATATGACGGGGTATCTAGCAGAATACTGAAGTATTGTTCCACGTATGTTAGCTCAGTACTTAGCCATATCTGTAACTTTTCCTTTAGGAGTGGTCGGTTTCCTGACCGATTAAAGTACTCGGTAGTGAAGCCACTTTATAAAAAGGGAGACAGAGATAATGCTGACAATTATAGACCTATTTCTATGCCATCGGTGTTTGCTAAAGTTATCGAAAGGGTTGTATATACAAGGTTACTGCAGCATTTAAATTCACATAATTTGCTGTCAAATGTACAGTTTGGTTTTAGAAATGGCTTAACAACTGAAAATGCTACAGTCTCTTTTCTCTGTGAGGTTTTGGACGGATTAAATAAAAGGTTGCGAACGTTAGGTGTTTTCTTTGATTTAACGAAGGCTTTTGACTGTGTTGACCACAAAATATTACTGCAGAAGTTGGAACATTATGGAGTAAGGGGATTGGTTACAATTGGTTCGCCTCCTACTTTACGAACAGAAAGCAGAAGGTAATCCTCCGCAATATTGAGAGTGGTAATGATGTTCAGTCCCAATGGGGCACTGTTAAATGGGGCGTTCCCCAAGGGTCGGTGCTGGGGCCACTGTTGTTTCTTATTTATATAAATGATATGCCTTCTAGTATTACAGGTGAATCAAAAATATTTCTGTTTGCTGATGACACCATCTTGGTAGTGAAGGATCTTGTGTGTAATATTGAAACATTATCAAATAATGTAGTTCATGATATAAGTTCGTGGCTTGTGGAAAATAATTTGATGCTAAATCACAGTAAGACTCAGTTTTTACAGTTTCTAACTCACAATTCAACAAGAACTGACATTTTAATCAGACAGAATGGGCATGTTATAAGCGAGACGGAACAGTACAAGTTCCTAGGCGTATGGATAGATAGTAAGCTGTTGTGGAAAGCCCATGTTCAGGATCTTGTTCAGAAACTAAATGCCGCTTTATTTACCATTAGAACAGTATCTGAAATAAGTGACATTTCAACACGAAAAGTAGTATACTTCGCATATTTTCATACGCTTATCTCATATGGTATTATTTTTTGGGGTAATTCTTCTGATTCAAAAAGGGTATTTTTGGCTCAAAAACGGGCTGTTCGAGCTATGTATGGTGTAAGTTCGAAAACCTCTTGTCGACCCCTTTTCAATAGTCTGGGAATTTTGACATTGCCCTCACAGTATGTATTTTCTTTAATGTCGTTTTTTGTTAGCAATATTAGCTTATTCCCAAGAGTTAGCAGCTTTCACTCAGTTAATACTAGGCAGAAATCAAATCTGCATGTGGAATGCACTTCCTTGACTCTTGTGCAGAAAGGAGTGCAGTATTCTGCTGCATCCATTTTCAATAAGCTACCACAAGAACTCAAAAACCTTAGCAGTAGCCCAAACACTTTTAAGTCCAAACTGAAGAGTTTCCTCATGGCTCACTCCTTCTATTCTGTCGAGGAGCTCCTGGAAGAGCTAAAAAATTAAGCAAATTCCAGTGTTACATTCTTGATTTTCTTTATTTAAACTAACGACTTGTCGCCTGAATATGTTTCTTATATTTCATTTCATCTGTTTCTGCAATCGTGTTATAATTTCATGTATTGACTCGTTCCATGACCTTGGAGACTTCTCCTAAATGTGCTCCCACGGAACAATAAATAAATATAAAAAAAAAATTCCACCACATGGCGGCTCGATTTCACCACTACAGACACTCCGTGTTTCTCACAAGTAAAGCTCCCCAACAGCAAACCACCGAAACGAAAAACACAACGTGAACTGACGTGGCTTGGCTACTAAACACACCACTCAACCTTGACGTCCTGGGTCGGTGAGCCACGATGCTCGTAGCGATCGGACAGCTCCACACACGCTCCGACACTGTGCAGGGACTGCCAGCAGACCCAGCTGACTGCACCACATTGACATATCCTCCCTGGTCCGCACCAACCGACCGACTGCCCACAAATGCCGACAACATGTAAAATAGTCGTCAGTGGAAATAATGCCAACTACACACACAACTTGACAAACACTTGGCGAAGACTTGAATGATGCCCAACATCAACTAAGCATGCACAAAGCCAAATCACTAGTCGACTCACACACACACACACAGCCGACTCATGAAGTACCGGCGAGCCAAAAGGCTTCGTCCAGTAGTATGACCGACCGACAATCCACCAAGACTGTGGCCTGGCTCAAGTGATGCGTGGCGGCAATGGTCGGGCGAGCCATGTCAACGCAGACGTCACAGCTCCAACCCGACTGCACTGGTGACACATTGCAACTCCCCGACTGACAGGTCCGGACAGCGCTCCAGACGCGTTCCAGCTGACTGGCAGCCTGAACTCGCGACCCGAACTGGCTTAAGACAGACAATGACCGGGAAGTCATAGCAGTCGAACAAAGATACTACGAGAGGGGATATATTGATACACGCTGCTAGCGCCGCTCATGGGCAGGTAAAGCAGCAACTCAGTGACACCAATAATTTAAATTAACGTAGTGAGGTGGAAGTACGTTAAAAACAGGGTGTATAAGACATGATGATGGAACATGAGCCACATACGGCTCAATGACCTCGAGAGGGAGGATTTAGAGGCGATCCATAAGCAAACCGTCGATACAGCGAAATTAAGGGGAGAATTACAGCACTTCAGAGAGAAGACAGGTTCGCGTTGGAAGAATTATTATTGACATTTATGGTTTATTCGGAACGGAGTGTAGGTTACTGGTAAAACCGATTACGAAGCATCACACACAAATGGAGGTTAATACACCAGTGTTTAGGAAGCCATATGGGATAGAACATCATATGCAACTGCTACTAGAGGAGTTTTTAGAACAACAGCTACGGGATGGAATCATAGAGCATAGCGATATTCCATATTCAAGTAATGTAGTTCTCGTACCTAAGAAATCGGTGGATGGTACAAGGAAATATAGTTTTTGTTGTGATTATAGGTTTCTGAATGCGAAAACCATTCCGGACGCATATATGATTACGAATACACGGATACATTGGACAATCTGGAACAATGACAGTATTTTACGACGATAGATTTATGGAGTGGATGTCATCAGTTGGAAGTAGTGCCAGAGGATAGGGCAAAGACAGCTTTTACTGTTCCTGGGGGACACATCAGTATATACATATGCCGTTTGGGTTGAAGAATGCACCGGAAACTTTTCAGCAATTATTAGAATGAATTTTAAGGGGACTGAAACGAAAGACATGTATGGTTTACCTAGATGACATTATAGTATTTTCGAAGAATATACCAGAACATGTATCGCATTGAAGATAAGTCTTTAGATGACTGCGGTCATCACCGTTAACATTAAGGGGCACCAGAAAGGCTCAAAATCATGAAAAGTTCAATTTTTACTTTTTTGCGTTTTCTGAATCTGCAGACTATTACCTTTTAATAGATATATAATTTATTCAATTCCGAAGACTACAACTACTTTTAAATTTTTTTTGAAATGTGTTCTACATGGGCGTGACCCACTGTGGCGCTGTTAAACTGCTGTCAAATGGTGTTATTATTAACGTCCGTGTTCATCAGGTACATTTTAGTGATGTGAGATAAAGTATGTGTTGTGGCTAACCTGTGATGGTTCAATTTATATCGCTGGTGTGATTGTCGATTGTTTCATGTTTATTTACTCTGTCGTTATCTCGAAAATATTCGTAATGAATTCTGTTTCTTGAGTCTCTGTTTTGTTGAAGTATAATAATGAGTAAAAGTAAAGTTATTAGAAATCCTCTGAAGGCTTTTAAGAAAAGGAGAAATGTTGGAAAGCCAAAGGTATGTGTTATTACTGTAAACAATAAAGACGATAACCAAGTGAGTGAACCTAACCTCTCAAGTACACCTGCCCATAGCAGTCAAAGTGGGAAAGAAAATACTTCACAGAAGAAGCTGGGTTCAATGAGGTGATAAAACCTATTTTTAGAGACTTAGCAGCACCTGAACTGTTGAAAAAGTGTATTCACGGAAAAACTCAAAACCCCAATGAAAGTGTAAATAGTGTTATATGGTCGAGAATCCCCAAGACTGTATTTGTTGGAATAGAAACACTTCACTTTGGTGTGTATGATGCTGTTGCGACTTTCAATGATGGCAACATTGTAAGGTGCAAGGTATTTAGAAATATGGGAATGAAGATAGGTTCTAACATGGTACGAGCGATGCTTGCTTTAGACAAGGAACGCCTTCGGGCTGCAGACAGGGCTGTAAAGAGTCTAGAAATACAAGCAAGAGTAAACAGGAGGAGGAACAAGAGGAAGCTGGAGGAGGAGTTTGCAGAGGATGAAGATAATCCATCCTATGGACCTGGAATGCACTAAAAAGTTAATCCAATCTTTGTTGCTCGATTCCCAAAACTTTTATTTTCTCATACTAATTACATGTTTTCTAAGGATCTTCCAAACATATTTGTTTCAAACTTTCAGTAAATGTTACACAGTACCTTCTGCATAATTTAACACAGCCTTTTTCCAAACAACTGTGTATTTTTGAATATATAAATAAAAAATTGCAAAAAAATGTTGTGAATTTTCGTTACAATTGAAAAAAAAATCATCTTTAATAACTGAACTAAAATTTTGTAAAATCCCTGTGTTAAGTTGTAGCCCATATTCCAATAAATAATCTGTAAAAAGTTCAACTTCCTACCTCAAATACTTTGTGAGGAAAGATGTAATTTATAAGCGTTATTTTAACATTGCAAGTATAGGGCGTTCCGGAGCCCCTTAAGGTTAGAGAATTGTAATTTTGCACAGACGCAGGTCAAATATTTAGGTCATGTAATTAGTGAACAAGGGGTTCAAACCGGTCCTCGATTAACAGAGGCAGTTCAAACTTTTCGACTCCGCGTACAATGAATCAATTGCAATCGTATATTGGGTTATGTACATATTATCGTAAATTTGTAAAAGATTTTGCTAAATTAGCTGAGCTGTTAAAAAAGATTTTAAGAAAGGGGTTAAATATCAATGGACGGAGGAATGTCAGGAAACTTTCGACAAATTAAAGATGAGATTAGTTTCTGGTCCGGTGTTGGTGTTTCCGAATTTTGAAGATGACTTCATCTTATCATGTGATGCTTCAAATGGCGCAGTAGGATGTGTTTTGGGGCAAATGGTGAATGAACAGGAGCATCCAGTGGCGTATGCTTCTAGACAGTTAAATAGGGCAGAGCGAAATTATTCCACAACACAAAAGGAGATGTTGGGTATAATATATGGGTAACGTATTTTCGTTGTTACCGTAATGGTAGGCTGTGACGGATCATGCAGCGTTGATATGGTTACCGGGACTCAAGGATCCTCATAGTCGATTAACATGGTAGGCTCTAAAATTAGGTGAATTTGTCTTTGAAGTAATTCATAAGCCAGGGAAGAAGCACGGGAATGCAGATGCATTAAGGAGCGCGTAATGGGTAAGTGTCACGGGATGGCGAAGGGAACAGGCAGAGAATGAGGAGTGCCAAGGTCTTAGAATTCAACCACATTTCATTGTGGAGGGAAATTTGTTGCGTAGAGTTACCAGTTGCGGATCACAGGTAGCGGGACCAAAGAGTTTGAGAGAGGAAGACTTAAATCAGGCCCATGATAATGTGCTCTCGGGGCATGGTGGCCGTCGAGCAACAGACAGACGAGTAACAGAACGATTTCGGTGGCGCACTCAGAGAAGGGATGTGGAGAATATGTAGCAAATTGTGTGCCGTGTGCACAGTGAGCAGATGTGACGGGCACAAGAATTACATTGCAACAGTTACCAGAGGTTTCGAAACCATTCGAGTTTATCGGCCTAGATAATTGCGGGCCATACAACTAAACACCGGCAGAGCACTTACCCGCGAACGGCAAAGGTCCCGAGTTCGAGTCTCGGTCGGGCACACAGTTTTAATCTGCCAGGAAGTTTCATATCAGCGCACACTCCGCTGCAGAGTGAAAATCTCATTCTGGAAACATCCCCCAGGCTGTGGCTAAGCCATGTCTCCGCAATATCCTTTCTTTCAGGAGTGCTAGTTCTGCAAGTTTCGCAGGAGAGCTTCTGTACAGTTTGGAAGGTAGGAGACGAGGTACTCGCAGAAGTATAGCTGTGAGTACCGGGCGTGAGTCGTGCTTCGGTAGCTCGGTTAGAGCACTTGCCCGCGAAAGGCAAAGGTCCCGAGTTCGAGTCCCGGTCGGGCACACAGTTTTAATCTGCCAGGAAGTTTCATATCAGCGCACACTCCGCTGCAGAGTGAAAATCTCATACCGGCAGGAATCGTTACGTTTTAACTATAATTGATCACTTTTCGTGGTTTCTAACCATGGTCGCAATACCAGACCAACAGGCAAGTACGGTAGCACAAGCTTTAGTCAATAACTGGTTACTGAAGTTTATGGGTGTCTGATACCATAATTATGGATCAGGGAACGAACTTCATGTCCGAATTAGTGCCACAGTTGTGTCGTTTATTGAGAATTAAGAAGTTACGGACCAGTCCATTTCATGCACAGGAGAATGAGAGAACAGAGCGAGTACATAGGACAATTTCGAAAATGCTAAGTGATTGTGTGAATGGAAACTATGATAACTAAGACGTTTATCTTCCATAAGTGGTATCACGTTATAACACTAAAATACATTCGGGGGTTGGAATGTCACCGTTCAAGGTGCTCTATGGAAGAAAGATGCCATCGCCATTTGACGTTCTATGTCCGAAATCCGGAGCCAGAGGGGACGCAGTGTGGGAACTTGCATGAACAATACGGGAAGTCTGGAAGAGGGTACAGAAGGCCAATATAAAAGCGTTAGAGGGGCAGGAAGAACCGAATAAGCGGTTGGGACCTTTAGCGCAGTACAGGGTAGGTCAATAGCTATTAATCACGAATCCATATGCTCCTAAGGGAAAGACAAAGAAGTTCTTGACGAAGTACCTTGGACCATACCAGGATGTGGAGATGACTTCGCCAGTGAATGTTAAAGTGCAGCTGCCAACAAAAACATCCATTATCCACTTGAGTACAGCCTTTTAAAGGAATAGTGGACGGATTACCTCAATTACAAGGAAGTGACCAGATTGCAGAGGCTAGGCAAAGCAAACGGAAGAAGAAGGTGTCGGGAGAAGGACAACAGCAGACACATAACGTTCTGTGTACGTTACAGTAATGGAGGGAGTAAAACATTGTATGTGTAATATTGTATGGCATGTTTACATTTTGCGTTTTTGTATCAACGGATTATTTTGCGTTTTGTTTTGTGTGTGTGTGTTTTTTTCTGTTTCTTTTTCTCGCATTTTGGTGGGTCCAATAATACGAGGGGCGTTCAGAAAGTAAGCTCCGATCGGTCGCGAAATGGAAACGACTATGAAAATCCGATAAAGCTTTGCACAGATGTGTTGGGTAGTGTCTCTAGTATAACCCCAGTTAGCATCACGTCGCTCTTCTCATTTCTGAGCTCGCAGTGAGTGCGTAAAGATGTCTAGAAAATAGTGTCTGCCGCCAAGTACGAGGGCCTGGTGAGAAATTTCGCCTGAAGCTATGCAGCTAACATTACATAACTGTCGTGCTGTTTCTTCTTCAAGACGATTCTCAGCCGCATTCTGCAGGGGCAATGAAGATGCTCCTGCATCGTTTTCAAATGGAAATGTGAGATTACCCACAATACAGTCCGCAATTGTCTCCCCCTGAGTTTCATCTCTGGTCACATGAACCGCTGTCTTTGAAGACAACATTTTGACACAGACAACGAGGTGTAGGCCAGCGTGGAGAATTGGCGGAAAGCACTGGCGGCTGCCTTCTATGATGAGGCTATTGAAAAGTTGGTACAACGCTATGACAAAAGTCTAAGTCAGAACGGCGACTACGTAGAGAAGTAGCTGAAAGGTGTAGCTAATTGTTACAAGTAAAACATTTCTGATGTTCACTGTGGTTTCAATTTGGCAATCAATCGGAGCTTACTTTCTGAACAGGCCTCGTAGTTGCGGTTTTCTTGTTTGTTCTTTTAGTTTTGTCATTGTATGAAGGATATTATCTTTTTTTCAGAGAATTCCATAGTTGCAGGGTGAACTGTCGGGAATTCGTGAGGATATCGTAAGATGTTGTAGTAACTTGTAGTGAAAAAGAGGTGGTACACGCATGTTTCGTTCCTTTTCTTTGCAGGGCCAGAACGTATGTGGACGTGCTAGATGACAGCCATGGTGACGCTGATCTGTGATCACAGCAGTGGAACCTGATATCAACGGATAACGATCCAGACCTTCCAGTCGTGGGTACTGTACTAACGGCAGCCAGATATATTAGTAACAAGTCATAAGTGGTCGCTACGAACAACAATAAAGGTATGGAAGATCAGGAATCATTCTCGGAACTGTATAGCGAGGGGGAAAGAAATCACATATTAAAAGAAGTACAAGGTGAGTATCAAGAATTACAGTTGACTTATAGTAAACTTAGGGAGCAATTGTCTCGTTTAGTGTAGAGTGTGCCACTAGGCGCAAGAGGGGGTGGATAAATGCAGGGGGAAAGATATTGAAAACGGTGTTCGGTACAGTGGATGACGATGATGTCCGACCATTGAATCAATACGTAGTGCAGGTGGAGCAAGCGGTCAGTGATGTTAGAGGAACCGTAGAGTGGCACGCAACACGCTTGTCAAGCCTAGAAACAGGGGTCTTGAATAACACCAAGCTCGTACGAACCTTAGCGGAGGAGTTGACTCGATACACGGGAGACACACAGGAAATTATAAATAGCGATTTAGGGATGCTGCAGAAACGATTAAACATATTGGATGGTAAGTTGGCTACTGCCAGGTTGCTCAGGGGATTAGCAGACCGATTAAGTGACGCAGGTACAGACGTTGCGATGTTACAGGAAGCAGTATATCACGCGGTAAACGGGCATCTTAGTCTAGAGTTAATCTCGCCAGACGATCTTTTCAGAGGATTACAATTAGTGAAGAGGCAGTTTCCACCAGATATGCAACATGTAGTGGAGATAGCACGGCCCACTGTACCAATATTCTTTCTCGTATCGTTGGCACAGGTGAGGATGGATGGAGCGTGAGTTTACATCGATGTCAATTTTCCAGTAATCAGAGATGACTCACGTTATGAGTGTTACACTATTCATCCATACCTGTTGAAATGGAAGGAGATCGATAAATGGGTGCAGATTAGGACGCAAGACGTACTTTTTATTACGGCGAACGGAGAAGCTCACGGAGTACTACCATTGTCAGAGTTGGAGCATTGTACGCAAGGACGAGTGGTGATTTGCCCTGATCGACTAGTTTTGTCGAATAGTAGTACATGCGAAGTTGGATTGTTCCTGGGAATTACGAATGGCTCAGATTGTGAGAAAGAGGTGTTATCGACACATTCCTACTTCCAGAAGGTAGAGAGGCATTGGTTATATTCGGTATTTACGCCGATATGAGTGATGGTCACCTGTTATACCAATCAGATAGCGGATAAAATAAGGAGGTTGCAACTGTGGGAGAGTGGAATAATTATAAATGGTACAGTCTGTGAGATTGTGGTGGAGGATATCCGTCTTCCAGCATCACGTATGGGTGAAACAACTTTAACTTTCTCACAGGGAATGTTGTTTTATCCGGAAGGGGTTCTGGTGATATTACCAGTGCAGAATCTGACATATTTGAACTCCACGTTAAGCCCAGAGTTTTTGGAAACGTTTCATTTCTTTATTAATGCACAGGAAGGATCTATCACGGTTAATAACGTGTTGGAAGACGTTCGAACGTTACAACAGCATTGGAGCAACAGGATAATGACAGTGAGCATTTCAGACACAGGATGTGCCGTTTTTCTATTTTTGTTGAGTATAGCTTTGTGGAGAATGTGGAAACGTGCACCAGTGCAGGAGGTGCCAACACATCAGTTGCCTATGGCGCGGGCAGCCAGTGTAACCAGTGTACAGGTGTAGGGTAAATGTTTTGATGTTCTCATTCAAAAATGGTTCAAATGGCTCTGAGCACTATGGGACTTAACATCTATGGTCATCAGTCCCCTAGAACTTAGAACTACTTAAACCTAACTAACCTAAGGACAGCACACATCACCCAGCCATCACGAGGCAGGGAAAATCTCTGACCCCGCCGGGAATCGAACCCGGGAACCCGTGCGTGGGAAGCGAGAACGCTACCGCACGACCACGAGATGCGGGCTGTTCTCATTCGTTTTAGTCTGTAGAACGTAAGTTTTGTGAACAATATATGTTTACGCAGCCAAAGGCCACGTCTGTTTTAGCTCGATTCGGGACGAATGTTGTTGAAAGGAGGGAGGTGTGCTGCGCTAGTGTCAGTCCTAGTCGAGGGAAAGGGAAAGTTCATCAAAATTCAATGAAGGTGCGGTTGGGTGATGAAACGTGGGGCCGCTGGCAGAGTGTGGTAAGTCGGCAGCCAGCGGGCCAGGCAAGGTAAACATGGCAAATGGCTCTGAGAACTATGGGACTTAACTTCTGAGGTCATCAGTACCCGAGAACGTAGAACTACTTAAACCTAACCAACCTAAGGACGTCACACACATCCATGCCCGAGGCAGGATTCGAACCTGCGACCGTAGCGGTCGCGCGGTTCTACACTGCAGCGCCTAGAACCGCTCGGCCACTGCGGCCGGCGTAAACATGGCAGTCGCGGGTGCGGAGCTGTGACTTTATTATTGCAAGCACAATTTGTTTTGAATAGAGCAACAACGAGGCAGAAAACTGCAGCATTGTTTTAAGTTATTGCAATGCATGAGGCGGGGCGGTAGGCCAGAGTCAAGAGTGGCGATTTGTAAGTGGCTGACGTGTGGGAATTTATCCCTGCCATAGTTTCTGTCTCTCTCTGACACTACGTCAGAAGCAAGAGAAAAACCAATATAAATAGACGGACGACTTTAGCTGGGACAGAGTGTGCCAGGTCAGTCGAGAATCGGAACGGACCTGTGCTGGTCTTCGCTATAGGGGCCAGTCTGGCAGCAATGTTATAAGTATTCGGCATAACTTGTATTCTAGAATGAGGTTTTCACTCTGCAGCGAAGTGTGCGCTGATATGAAACTTCCTGGCAGATTAAAACTGTGTGCCGGACCGAGACTCGAACTCAGGACCTTTGCCTTTCGCGGGGAAGTCCTCTACCATCTGAGCCACCCAAGCACGTCTCACGCCCCTTCCTCACAGCTTCACTTCCACCAGTACCTCGTCTCCTACTTTCCAAACTTCCAGGAGTGCTAGTTCCTCAAGGTTCGCAGGAGAGCTTCTGTGAAGTTTGGAAAGTAGGAGACGAGGTACTGGCGGAAGTGAAGCTGTTAGGACGGGGCGTGAGTCGTGCTTGGGTAGCTCAGATGGTAGAGCACTTACCCGAGAAAAGGTAAAGGTCCCGAGTTCGAGTCTTGGTCCGGCACACAGTTTTAATCTGCCTGGAAGTTTCAACTTGTATTGTGTTTTCTGTGTACTTATTCGGGCTATATTGCGCATCCGGCGACACAACACCGGAGCGGGACAGAACAGCAGCCTGGAACTTGGAGTTCGCACGGTCTGCCTGAAAGAGGGCAGTGAAAGTGATCTGCAGCAGGTAAAGGAGGCGCTCGTTTCCACTCGAGTCTACGGGCCACGTTCGCTTCCCACGTCGCGTACCGGGGTCACGGCGAGGCGTACACTGTGGGAGGTGCAGCAGCACTGCGACAGCGCCAGAGACAGCAGCGGGTGTTGCCTACCAGCAAGCAACACTGGCGGCAAGTTGTGGCACAGCGGCCAGGAGTGCGTGGGTTCGTCTGGGCCTGTCCTGGGAGCAGCAACAGCGCGAGGGCCACGGGTGACCAGTAGTACACCCTCCTCTGTCCCATGGTCGGACAGAGCGGGCCAAGCAGGGCGGGGGGCGGCGAGGTCCAGGGACTGTAGCAGTCTGCGGAATCGCGGGCAGTGGAGCGGAGCCACTCGCAAAGCCACGACTTCCATCGGTGAGCGTCCTTGATGACGCAGCAGCGGCTCTGCCGAGCCTGCTGGACTCGTGGGACGGCATTCGGGCGGCACGCTGACATTACAATACGCCCATCAAGTACTGTAACTTAGCTGAATAAACGAATGTTACCGAATACCACCGTATCACTCTGCACTGCCTCTCGATGCTCTTCGACTTGCTAGGTCTCCTGAAAAAATATGGCGCAGTGGGTCCCAGCTTCAGCTCTGCCAACTGGAGTCTCAGGCTCAACCCCCTCGACCCCACAACAATAATTTGAATCGTTGAGGCACGACTGTATTATAGATTCTAAGTCTGGATCACATGGATAAACGCTGCTACACTACATAAAGTAGCCTGTGAGGTGCGTCGGACAGACTGCACGTGCTAATAATAACGCTACCGTTAGCACTCTCTGATAGCCGGAGATTATCTGAGACCGCAATAGTAGTCAAGAACGCTAGTGGAAAATGTAAACACAAGTGCTCTGAAGCAAATGCAAGACAAGGAACCTGCATAAAACTACTTACCGAACGATATGGGAGGTTGTACCTCACAAATTAAGTGATTGATCGTGGGCAATGCCTTCCTACTCCCCACCACTGCAACTTTCAGGGAGGAATGGCGTTGTCCCATTTAAGACAAAATATGTTCTTCCCGATTTAGGTCCTAGCCTGCAAGAGACTCATACCTGGGACAAAAGATGTGTTCCATTGCCTTCCTAAACCTGCTGGCTATTCCAAAAAATCCACTTAGGATAAGTAAGCATATTTTTCACCCTATATGCACTGATCAGTCTCGAAGTTCCACCTATTACCCCCAACCTACTTTGAGCGTCATGAAAACCACTTAACATGTTTCTGCTCTTCAGACGGAAAGCTGCTATTCACAGATATGTAGGGACATGGAGGGCTATTTATAGCAGTTGTAGTTATTATTTTTCTTAGCACGTGGTTGTCAGGTAACTTGTGAGTATGGAATCAAAGATGGCCACTGGGTTCTCCCCCGACGTCACGTACCACTTATCCTACAGTAATATCTAGCTGTTTTAAGTTTAAAAAATTGTCCACCCCCCACCCCACCCACGTCTCATGTTTCTGCTTAAACAGTACTGTCTCTTCGTTTAGAACTATCCTAAGGCTACATCCATTTGTGTTATATTTAAATTATTTCCCTCCAATACCTCCGATATTACTGTTTAAAAAGTTTCCTCCACCCCAGTTACCATAAATCTGAAATGTCGGTATTTTTAAAAGCTGGCTACGTTCAAAATGGCGAGAAACAATCGGAATCCGTCCGGCTGTCAAACACAGTCCAGTCATGTGTCGAGCAGTACGTGACGTCACACAATCTCACAGCAATGCCAACTTCATCCCAGGTAGGCCGCCTTGTCCTGCACTAAGTGCGCATGGGCTGGTTCTTAGCTCCTCATCAGTTTGGAATGTGGAGAGTTGTTTGTAAATTTTTGCGTGCTATAAGCAGCGCCCACCCATTAGAGCCAACTCAAAATTTAGAACTGTCCAGCAGTACCTGGTACCTCAGTGACTACTGTGCTGGAAGTGCTGCTGCTGCAAATCTGGTCTGTTATTCCATATTCTGTTGTTGTGCTGACACCGCTGACCCGAAAGCACGAAACATGGTACGTACATAGACATTTGTATTCCTCAGTATCTGGGGTCATGAGCACCTCACTGTTACTTAACCCTCTACTGTTGCACTTGACGCACAAATTAATATTAAAAAGACATTGTGTACCATGTCAAAAAGTTGGATCCTCTGAGATTTGTCAATGCACTGAAATGATTAGAATCAAATCTCCAGCAAATTACTGTACTGAAGAGTTCTTAGCACATAGCATAATTGTTTTTCACGATGAGGAAACTTTCTCTGTTCATTTATGATACTGGTGATGGAGAAAGGTATCTACGATGGTAACACATTAATTGTGTTACGGTCAGCATTCGATAGATTTCTGTGCTGTTGTCAGAAGAACAGAATAGAGATGTCAGACCAGATCTACAGCAGTGGCAAGTCCAGGCGGTGATCAGAGACGTTTCAGTTCTCACCACTGCGTGCCAATCAGCACAATAGAATGCTGGGCAGTTCTAAAATAAGAACAGTGTTGGGTGTAAAAGCATGCAGTCAGCAGCAGTGGGAGACACACTGCCTGTAGCGTAAAATACGTGACAAACAACGGTCCACATTCTTGAATGATGTGGCACTGATCACCCCGGACTTGAGTAGTGCAGCCAGAGCAGCTTACTTGGTATGGATTCGGCGTTGTCACAAGACTGCATGTCGTCATGTGGTGCCTGGCGAAGGTGTCCAGCTGTACGAGCCCTGAGCTGGACGTGGGCAGCCAGCCTAGCTGGTCTCTTGCAGAGAATGCACACTGCTGCGAGCTACAGCATCGAGGGTGACAGTCCCCACTGATGTGACAGTAGCAGATTGTGTTGGCATCATCCCGCGCAAATGACCTGGCGTCTGATATGGTGTCATGTGGAGACCACAGTGTTTGTTACAAATAAAGACACACCTGTACACCAGTCCTATTTGTATCCTACCATACAAGACAGAGCCGAGTGTTTGACAATAAATTTGGCTGCATCAGTGAGCTATTCAGTTACAGACTTAGGCCAAGTGGTAAAGTTCTGTCAACCAGAGGGGTTTCCATCATTTTAAACTGAGGGGAAGGAGTTTTCTCGGCATCTAAAACTTAGGTCTTATCAGTTTTTTGTATATCGTGAGATTTTAAACTTACGGTAACTGGGATGGGGAAAATACTTAGACTGTAATGTCAGAGGGGTGTAGAAAAGTTGTTCAAATTCAAATGAGTGTGAAATCTTATGGGACTTAACTGCTAAGGTCAGCAGTCCCTAAGCTTACACACTACTTAACCAAAAGTATCCTAAGAACAAACACAGACACCCAAGCCTGAGGGAGGACTCGAACCTCCGCCGGGACCAGCCGCACAGTCCATGACTGCATCGCCCTAGACCGCTCGGCTAACCCCGCGCGGCAGAAAAGTTGTTGAAACGTCCCGAATGTATACTGAAACTTAAGGCAAGTGAGCTATAAGTACTGTAACATTATAAACTCCCTCCATCCCAGCAGACATGGCAGCTGTTTAAGTACACCACAAGTTGACTTAAACTTAGAACAAGTTAGATCCAAATTTAGGGTTACAATTCTTCAAAGTGTGATGTCAGAGCCATGTGGGAAAACTATTTAACGTTAAGACTGCTAAAGCGTCACTTGAGAAAAACAGTATATGACATCTGGGGAAAACCCAGTGGCCATCTTGGATTCCATACTCAGAACAAGTGATCTGACAACCATGCAGGCTGCGTCACTGAATTGAGAAATTTGAAAACCACAGCCGCTAAAATAGCCTTGAAAATCTCTACACATCTAAGTGAATAATAGCTTCCTATCTGCATGGAGAAAACACGCTGAGTGGTTTCACACAGTACTGACAGCAGGGCAGCTATAAACAGTAGGCACGTTCAGACTGGTTACTACCTGAATGGTGAAAAATATGTTTACCTATCTGTGTTCTTGAGCATGCAGGCTTGGACTTGCATTGGGAAAAATTTTATTTGTATTGGGTAAGAAATTCCCTTTGTCTCAGAACCGGTACAGGGAGTTGGAGGGGTGAGGCCTAAGGATACAGTGGCTGTTTTTTGTAGAACTGGCACAGGTCAGCAGTTTTGAATTTTATTGATTGGCGACTCCATTAAGTGTCCTGTGCACCACGACCATATAATGGGTATACTTGGAAGGAGAGACAGCATTGGTCGTATTTTTTTGTTTTATTAAACGCAAAATCGATTTTCGGTCACTTAGTGACCATCTTCAGTGTTGTAATATATAATTTAACAAATATATAACTTAAATTGGTAGGCACTGGTGTCAACAAGCTTACAGCGATCACATAGTTTATGTGATCGCTGTAAGCTTGTTGACACCAGTGCCTACCAATTTAAATTATATATTACAGCACCGAAGATGGTCACTAAGTGACCGAAAATCGATTTTGCGTTTAATAAAACAAAAAAATACGACCAATGCTGTCCCTCCTTCCAAGTTTTGAATTTGTTTCACACCAATAGGACAATGCATTAGATTTTTTGAATTTTTGCCGAACTTTGGACACTAGCCCTACATCCACAGTGGAATCATAGGAGTGGGGAAAAACCCTGTAATATGGTTGAGCTATTTTAAGTGTTGTACCATTTTTAATTTTTTTTTTAATTTCACATCCTTCCTTTGAATTTCCTCCCTTTATGTACATGGCAGTCACGCACTGTCAGAGGAGAAGGGGCATATCTGGAAATATTGCTTGATGTCATAGGGGGAGGGAAATATCTAGTAACAGTGGACACTGCATGAGATCTGGTACAGCTACACTAATAACATTTTGCGCAGCCAAAATATTGTAAGGACTGTTTCTTAATGGTGAAACATATATGGTTCATGCACTACAACGCACATATTATTTCCTAGAATTTTACACGACTTTTCGCTTCCGCTCAATGTTTCACCATAGATTTTAATACTCTGTAGATGTCCTGATAATCATCCTTTTTCTCGTAAATAGTCTTCGCAATATTTCCTCGGAGCAACTGTCGGACATCTACATGTGGTACAACCTTGCTGGTGGCTAGGTACGACTGACGGTATTAGCACGTCGACGGCATGTATACAGAACACGGGCGCGAAGGATAGGCAGGTGAGGAATTCACGCATGCGCAATGATTTGCAAATAGATGGCGCCACAGTAAGACGCCCTCCGCCGCAAATCGCAGAGCGGCCCTGCTGCGCATGCGCTGTACGTTTTGTTTACTAACAGTGCGGCCGGCCTGACGTCACTCACACTGGCCAACGTGTTAGCTTCATAGTACTGCAAAAGTACTATAATTTAAGGGGAGCCGGAACGATCCATCTCCTCCATGTTAATTTTAGCAAATAGGAGGAACATTTTTTCTAAAACCATTAAACATATTGCTCTGAAATTGGACTACATGTTCAGTGAATACTGCTCTACAGAGTTATAATGCCATGTTAAAAAATATTTATTGGTTTTTGTTTTACAATTTTTTAAACAGGTGCTTATTTCTTTCTCAAAAATTTTGCACTTTTTCTTCTATAACTCTTGAATTATAAAATATTTGTTTTACAATTTGTTATAAAAATAAAGGGAAAGAAGTAAACAATATTGTGTATAAATTTCATTGATATACTGTGTGCAGCTTTTGAGAAAATGTTCCTTATAGATGAAAATTTTAAAGTTATGGGAAATGGCTTCCAAAGTTTTTCAATACATTCCTGCCCCATATGATGGATTATCAGCATCCTCTTCTTTTTCCCGCGTTAGTTTCCTTTTCACTGGTCTTTTCTTCCCTTTTGCTACATGGTGTAGCCTTTTGTCTCTTCTTCCTGCACGTCTTAGTCTTTCTTCATCAATCAGGCGCATTGTGGAAATTGTGTTGTGACCTGGTTGGAAACCTAAACGTTTCAGCACATCACATTTGATAATGTTTACTTCATTGTATGTTGCCACTGCATCATACACTCCAAAATGCAATGTTTATATCTGTACAAACACTCTTTTTGGAATCCTAGTCCAAATTAAATTATTTACACTTTCATTTGGATTTTGTGTTTTTCCCATAAACTTGGCTGTGATAAATCTCTGAATATGGGCTTAATTACATCAATTACAACATTTGGAAAACTGTTTTTATGGGCGTATTACTTTCCTGATTGGTACTAACACCATGAGTCATCACCTGTGGTGCACAGTGCATGTTGTGGATGCTCATTTGTTGATCCAGAATGGAAAAATAATACAAATACTGCTCTCCTCATTTGCTCAAAGCTTCTTGTATTTTGCCTAATTGCACTCCCATAATACCTCTGGAATCTATCAATTGCTTCATCTGTCAATTTTCCCCTTCCTCCAAGGGTCTTACCATCAATAAGCTTCTGGGATCCTAATGTCTGCTTTAGTTTGCGCATACGAGCCCTCATGCGCTTCTGCACATGTCCAATGCACTCCTGTTTTTTACTGTGAATTTCATTGCCATAAGGTTTGCGTTCCTCTACAGCTTTATATCCCTTAGAATCACCATCTCCTAGATAGTTAGTGTATCGTACATTATACCACTTCCATGATCTGGAAAAAATTGCTTTCACTCTAATTCCATCGGTCCACTCGTGCCGTGAAAATTTCCTTCACAGCTTTCATTATGTTCGTCCTTGGTATTGCCCTTACATTTACAATGTTTTGAGAGAATAGCAACATCAATTACTTTGCAACAGTCTCCACTGGTAGCTGTCACAACTCCATTTAGAGATTTATGACCTCTACGTTGCCATGATCCATTAAAAGCAACAGTTAAATCTCTACAATTCCCATTATTTGTCACAGCTTCTTCAACAGCTTTCTGCATTGTTGCTTCAGCAATATCTTCACCAGAAGATCCCACCAATTCATTATAAAATCCAAACTCTGTTGGTGGTTTTGGCAAGTTCATAATTCCACGTAACATTGTCCTACAGCACTGCCCTTGCCAATGCAATGCAAGCCATACACTAGCCTAACATTTATATCATACACCTTCATTCCACTATTACCACTACGAGGAATACTGTTAGAATTAGAAAACGAAACTTCTGCAGCACATTTGTTACACTTCAATAACATTTTACATGCCAAACAAATGTGTGAAATTATTTTCACACATTATTTTCACGAATTATTTTCAATTCTAGTCTTCTTTCTTTGCAAACTTGGCGTAATACGTTATATTTCAAAATATTAGAGAGCAAGGAAATGTTAATTATTTCATTCACATCATTACAGTGACTTTCATTGTCTTCAAATTTTTCTTTGCTGTCACAAAGTTTCTTGCTGGAAGAAGTTCTATCACATACATTTGGAGTAGTCGGTGAAACAGTCTGAGCAGCATCTTCCTGCGAAACAACAAGAGATTTCTTCTTCCACTCATTGTGCCATTTCTTCAACACTCTATTGCTGAGACGGGGCATACTGATATCATCAAACCAGATACGTAAGAAAGGTATGTGCAAAATTCGTCAAATACGCAAAATTGAACAGCTAAACAACACAAAGCAAACTCCACAAGTCAACACACACGGTATAGCGTTTATGTTTACCGATATGAACAGTCACTTGTCACAGAGATAAAGCCATGCAACGTTGGAAAACAAAACACTGTCTAATTCCGCAAAGATGCCCTGCTTGCAGCCAGCGAGCGGCGCCGTCAGGGATGACACGCCAAGTCGCTATAACCGCTTACGCGGCGCGCCAACTTTGCAGCGATAAAAAACACACTTAGAATTCACTTAGAATGGTGAAACGATTTGTTTTATTCAGTAAACTCCAAAAAACTCTATAATGAAAAAAGCAAAAAAAAAAAAACGTTGATTTTGTCATTTTCATCGTTCCGGCTCCGCTTAATAATCTATTATTTACTCTCTCAACTTGAAGCAAATGAAACGTCTCATCATTGTGCACCGTACTAATCAATGTTTCAGCTAAAAGGTGTAATACTTGAACGTAACAAAGATAGAAGCTAGAAGCGTTTCACTAATTTGACGATTCTGATTTGCAGAACGGAAAAGCTATTTATCTTTGTTACAAATTGGTGTAGTGTTTGTCTAGCCACTGCTATTACTGGCTACGCAAGTGAACCATTTGATACATTTATGTCTTCATAATATAGTCTAGTTAACAACTGATTTCTTTACGTTTCTTGGCACTCATGATGCTATACAAATATTTTTGTGTGTGTGATCAAGTAATTTACCTTCCATCTTATAGTCAATAAAATGGGCCATCAGCGGTCGCTGACGTCCCACAGGCACCACAATTTCCAATCTGTTACCTCGGTGCTCGCACATTATTGAGTTCGGACACTTCGCCGCTGCAGCAGTGTGGTGTTAGGGCAGATCCTATTGAGGAACGGCCCGGCAAGGCGGAGTCTCGCAGCGGGAACAACAGCTCTGGTACAAAGGGACCCCTCGAGCGGGGACAGCAAACGGTTTGGCTGAACAATCGCCCTCGGAGACTCCGCCAGGAGTAACACAGGGCTCCACGGCTGCCGAGGGGCGGGCAGGGGCAGGCGTCCGGGACGCTCCTGTCGGCTGCTCACGCGAACTGGTAGCAGAGGGCAGGCTGGCGCGGTACACGCATTTACAACATATTCTAGCGTTTTATTTCTTGTATATCAGCTGCTTCGTACAAGTCCTATACGATCCACACGCGCGCCTGAAAATTAAGTTATTTGTAGTGAAATGCGATATCAAATCCAATATTCATTTCAGTTTCCTGTGGTATATCATTGCCCATAATCTAAATTAAATCCGTGTCACTTTGGGAAACGTCGTAAAACAGAGAACGTCGGCGATGACTGCAGCAACTTAGACGTAGCTACTGATCGATTGCCAGTAAGAGGTAAAAATTGTGATTGATAAACAATAATGCACAGTGAGAGGTAGTAATGGAGGTGTTGCTCATCAGTGCTAATTATTACAGCATGAACCACAACGAAAACTCGATGTAACTGCAGTAAACCAGCATACAAGAAGTGGTTACATAATTCTACCAGTTGTTTAGACAGAAGGAAAATTTTGGCGAGACAAGCGCGAGTACAGCGCAAGCCAGTAGGATGCCTTTTGCATTTGTTATAGCATTGCTACAGAAATTTGCTTTTTACGACTATGATGATTGTTCTGTTTCACTGCAAGGTATTTATCTGCTGTATTTCCAGTGAAACGTAATGACAATAGTAACGGCACTATCATACCGCCAATTTTGAAGTATATTCAGCGTGTGAGAGAATACAAAAAAGAGGTAACAAGTCGTATTACGTTAGTTAATAAAATAAATGTCCATGTGTCTCTGTGGCTTAGTGTTGCATACCGTCGTTATGTTTAAAGCTTGTAACTGGAGGGAATAAAATAAGATAAATGTCTTTGTTCATGACACATATTATGACAGTATCGCAAATCTGCAATGAATTAGAAAATGTGAAAGACTATCTGCTAGATATACGCCTGTGTTTCCCTTCATATCTGTTGAAAAACATCGAAAGCTACGCCACAGAATTTAGGGAAGTGCAGCCCCCAACCGGAAACGCAATGTGCCGCGTCCTCCGATGCTCGCCTCGCACAGCCACCCAGGGAAGTAAACCAACATGAATGGAAATCAAGTGAAAAGTAGTTTTTTAAGTTTTGAGTACAAATACTCTCATCACAGTAACCTTATTCGGTCTGTTACTACCGTGCGATGACATAGAACATAGAGGAGTAATACGCTTATTGATAGCTGTAAAGTATAAATTCGCGGAGTCGTTAGTCAGTTAAGGGGCTCCGGAACGCCCTATACTTGCAATGTTAAAATAACGCTTATAAATTACATCTTTCCTCACAAAGTATTTGAGGTAGGAAGTTGAACTTTTTACAGATTATTTATTGGAATATGGGCTACAACTTAACACAGGGATTTTACAAAATTTTTGTTCAGTTATTAAAGATGATTTTTTTTCAATTGTAATGAAAATTCACAGCATTTTTTTGCAATTTTTTATTTATATATTCAAAAATATACAGTTGTTTGGAAAAAAGGCTGTGTTAAATTATGCAGAAGGTACTGTGTAACATTTACTGAAAGTTTGAAACAAATATGTTTGGAAGATCCTTAGAAAACATGTAATTACTATGAGAAAATAAAAGTTTTGGGAATCGAGCGACAAAGATTGGATTAACTTTTTAGTGCATTCCAGGTCCATAGGATGGATTATCTTCATCCTCTGCAAACTCCTCCTCCAGCTTCCTCTTGTTCCTCCTCCTGTTTACTCTTGCTTGTATTTCTAGACTCTTTACAGCACTGTCTGCAGCCCGAAGGCGTTCCTTGTCTAAAGCAAGCATCGCTCATACCATGTTAGAACCTATCTTCATTCCCATATTTCTAAATACCTTGCACCTTACAATGTTGCCATCATTGAAAGTCGCAACAGCATCATACACACCAAAGTGAAGTGTTTCTATTCCAACAAATACAGTGTTGGGGATTCTCGACCATATAACACTATTTACACTTTCATTGGGGTTTTGAGTTTTTCCGTGAATACACTTTTTCAACAGTTCAGGTGCTGCTAAGTCTCTGAAAATAGGTTTCATCACCTCCATTATTGCATGAGGCAGACTATGCGTATGAGTGTACACTTCACCAGTTAGCAATCCTTTGTTATATTTACACCAACTGTCTTCTTCTTTGGGACACAAGCTATGTTGGGGATTTTCATAGTCTTTATTGTTTACAGTAATAACACATACCTTTGGCTTTGCAACATTTCTCCTTTTCTTAAAAGCCTTCAGAGGATTTCTAATAACTTTACTTTTACTCATTATTATACTTCAACAAAACAGAGACTCAAGAAACAGAATTAATTACGAATATTTTCGAGATAACGACAGAGTAAATAAACATGAAACAATCGACAATCACACCAGCGATTTATATTGAACCATCACAGGTTAGCCACAACACATACTTTATCTCACATCACTAAAATGTACCTGATGAACACGAACGTTAATAATAACACCATTTGACAGCAGTTTAACAGCGCCACAGTGGGTCACGCCCATGTAGAACACATTTCAAAAAACATTTAAAAAAAGTTGTAGTCTTCGGAATTGAATAAATTATATATCTATTAAAAGGTAATAGTGATGTGTCGGCAGCTGGGCCAACACCTTGTAGATCGAAGTGGCTGAAAGTGCACGCTAAACTAACGCAGACGGGCGTGAAGTACTGGAACATGAGACTTATTAATGAATAAGAAGAAAAGTACGTAGCTGGAATAATATACTTAACTTTATTCTCTTGTTGGAATACATCTCTTGAATAGTAGTAAGCTATAAGCACTGATACAAATGGCGCCTTGCTAGGTAGTAGCTATGGAATAAGCTGAAGGCTATTCTATCAGTCTCTCGGCAAATGAGAGGAAGACTTGGTAGGTCTGGTCGCAAGCTATGTCGTCCGTACAACTGGGGCGAGGTCTAGTCCGTGTCTTGTGACCTGCCATGTGGTGGCGCTAGGATTGCGATTACACAGTGGCGACACGCGGGTCCGACATGTACTACAGGACCGCGGCCGATTTAAGTTACCACCTAGCAAGTGTGGTGTCTAGCGGTGACACCACAAATAGTCTGCAGATTCAGAAAACGCAAAAAAGTAAAAATTGAACTTTTCATGATTTTGAGCCTTTCCGGAGCCCCTTAATTGTTTTGGACAGCCAGTGCGCTTTTGACACAGCGCAGTGAGCCTTGAGCAGCCGCTGGTGAAGTATCGGTGCAGCAGCAGTGCAGTAGCGAGTCGCAGATTTAGCTTTCATATTTGTTTTGTAGTTTGATTCTTAACGTCTATCCGAGTGTTTGTTCGCCTGCATATTTAATTACATAAAATCCCTGCGTATTCTCGTATTTGAGAGGAGTTATATTGCTTATTGATAGCTATAAAGTGTAAATTCGAGAAGTCATTAATCAGTTGTTTGTTTTAGACAACCAGTGCTTTCTGTTTATTTCGTAGAGTCAGTTAGCAGTAGACAGAGGCCTCTGCAGTTTCATCTGTGCTTGCAGAGTGACGTGTGCGAGCAGCAGTAGCAGAAACTAGTCGTATATTCAGTTTTTCGCATTAGTTCCGCAGGTTTAATTCAAATTACTTTGTGTGATTGTGTGCTTGCGTGGTGAAATTTTTCGGATATTTGCGTATTTTCGAGTTAGATAGGGGTAGTATCAAATTTTAATAACGGCAGAGTGTAACATCGCGTAGGCGGTTGTCATTTGTACTAAGACAGGGGTTGGATCGCATTGTAATATCTGTTTAGTGGCGTAGTCGTGGTCATTTGATTGCTTGGTTCGTAAGTAATTGTTCATATATCGCAGCTCAATCTGGCGCTGGTGACGCAACTGTGCAGTCGCATATTGCTGTTTTATTTGTCGCAACTCTATACGTCTAGATATTAGCAGTAGGATGGATAGGGTGTGTGCGTGGTGTGTGCTGGCGCAGGAGGAACTGGCCGCGGTTCGCGAGCAGCTGAGCGTGCTGTTGGCCACGGTCAGCCGTCTTCAGGCTGCTGCCTCGAGGTGCAGCGACGGAGGAGGGTCTGGCACGTCGCATGAGACACCCCAGGTGTCGCTTGCTGTGTCCGCTGACTCAGCCGCTGAGGCACCTTCTAGTGTACCCGGCGCGTTGGGGCCGCCCTTACCTCAGGGTGAGTGGCGGACTGCAACGCGTTCGCGTCGCTCGAGGCGGAGGGCCAATGTGGAGGCTGGCCGGCTGGCCCCGCTCGTTCATCCTGTCAGTGGGCAGGTGGCGGCTCCTTCAGCAGGGCCCGAGCAGCCACACGGGAGCAAAGGCTTGCTTGTTATTGGGAGCTCCAACGTTAGGTGGATGATGGAGCCCCTTAGGGACATAGCGTACATGGCTGGAAAGAATTCCAACGTGCACTCGGTTTGTCTGCCGGGGGGCCTCATTCAAGATGTGGAGACGGCCTTGCCTGCGACCATCGAGCGTACGGGGTGCAGTCGTCTGCAAGTAGTTGCTGACGTTGGCACCAATGATGCCTGTCGCTTCGATTCTGAGGCGATCCTCAGTTCGTACATGCGGCTGGCGGATTTGGTGAATGCTGGCCTCGCACGCGGGATGCAAGCAGAGCTCTCTATTTGCAGCATCGTTCCAGAGTGGATCTTTCGTTTGGAGCCGAGTGGAGGGTCTCAACCAGAGGCTTCGTCGACTGTGTGACGGTCTTGGCTGCAGATTTCTAGACTTGCGATATTGGGTGGGGAATTGTAGGGCGCCCCTAGATAGGTCAGGGGTGCACTACACAAAGGAAGCGGCTACTCGGGTAGCAGAGTACTTGTGGCGTGCACATGGGGGTATTTTAGGCTAGGCAGTAGTGCGAGGTGTCCTGATGAACACTCACCGGTCGACGTGCAGGCTGGGAAATCAGGACGCGCTCAGTGTAAAGACACTTCAGTTATCAAGATATTAGCAGTAAATTTTCAGAGTGTTCGGAATAAAGTTCCTGAATTTACTGCCCCCCAGGAAGCATGTGGCGCGCAAATTATTCTCGGGACTGAGACCAGGCTGAACCCTGAGATAGGAAGTTCTGAAACATTTAGTCAGGGTTGGAACGTGTATCGGAAAGACAGATTAGACACCGTAGGAGGTGACGTCTTCATTGCAGTTGACAAAAATATTGTGTCTACTGAGGTCGAAGTACCGTGTCAGTGTTGAGACAGGGATTAGTGATCATGATATTGTCATTACGACTATGGTTACGAAAATTAAAAAGTCGGTCAAGAAGGCTAGGAGAGTATTCTTACTAGAAAGAGCAGATAAGCAGTTGTTAGCATCCCACTTAGTAAATTAATCGACTTCATTTACTTCCGGTACGATGGATGTGGAAGAATTATAGGCAAATTTTAAACACATTGTAAATCATGCATTGGAGAAGTATGTGCGCGAAAAAGTGGGTTACGGACGGAAAAGACCCACCGTGGTTTAACAGCGCAATTCGGAGAATGCTCAGGAAGCAAAGGCAGTTGCACTCGCGGTACAAGAAAGATCGGGAGAATGAGGACAGGCCTAAGTTAGTAGAGATTCGTGGTGCTATAAAAATAGCGATGCGCGAAGCATACAACCACTATCACCGTCATACCTTAACAAAAGATCTTGCTGAAAACCCAAGCAGGTCGAAGGCTTCCATCCAGTCACTCACTGATCAGTCTGGCCTGGCAACGGAAGACAGCAAAACGAAAGCTCAAATTTTAAATTTAGCATTTGAGAAATCTTTCACGCAGGAGGATCGTACAAACATATCGCCGTTTGAGTCTCGTACAGATTCCCTTATGGAGGTCATAGTGATAGCAGCTGAATGGGTTGAAAATAAATAAATCGCCAGGTCCTGATGGGATTCTAATTCGGTTTTACAGAGAGTACTCTACTGCACTGGCTCCTTACTTACTTGCATTTATCGCAAATCTCTTGCCCAACGTAAAGTCCCGAGCGACTGGAAAAAGCGCAGGTGACGCCTGTGTATAAGAATGGTAGAAGGACAGATCCTCAAAATTACAGAGCAATATCCTTAACATCGGTTTGTTTCAAGATTCTCGAACGTATTCTCAGTTCGAATATAATGAATTTCCTTGAGACATAGAAGTTGCTGTCCATGCATCAGCACGGCTTTAGAGAGCATCGCTCCTGCGAAACGCAACTCGCCCTTTTTTCACATGATATCTTGCGAACCTTGGATGAAGGGTATCAGACGGATGCCATATTCCTAGACTTCTGGAAACCGTTTGACTAGGTGCCCCACTGTAGACTCCTAACTAAGGTACGAGCATATGGGATTGGTTCCCAAATATGTGACTGGCTCGAAGACTTCTTAAGTAATAGAACCAAGTACGTTGTCCTCGATGGTGAGTGTTCATCGGAGGTGAGGGTATCATCTGGAGTGCCCCAGGGAAGTGTGGTAGGTCCGTTGGTGTTTTCTATCTACATAAATGATCTTTTGGATAGGGTGGATAGCAATGTGCGGCTGTTTGCTGATGATGCTGTGGTGTACGGGAAGGTGTCATCGTTGAGTGGCTGTAGGAGGATACAAAATGATTTGGACAGGATTTGTGATTGGTGTAAAGAATGGCAGCTAACTCTAAATATACATAAATGTAAATTACTGCATATGAACAGGAAAAAGAATCCCGTAATGTTTGAATACTCGATTAACAGTGTAGCGCTTGACACAGTCACGTCGATTAAATATTTGGTCGTAACATTGCAGAGCGATATGAAGTGGGACAAGCATGTAACGGCAGTTATGGGGAAGGCTGATAGTCGTCTTCGGGAAGATGTGGTTCATCTGTAAAGGAGACCGCTTATAAAACACTAATACGACCTATTCTTGAGTACTGCTCGAGCGTTTGGGATTCCTATCAGCTCGGATTGAGGGAGGACATAGAAGCAATTCAGAGGCGGGCTGCTAGATTTGTTACTGGTAGGTTTGATCATCACGCGAGTGTTACGGAAATGCTTCAGGAACTCGGGTGGGAGTCTCTGGAGGACAGAGGTGTTCTTTCCGTGAATCGCTACTGAGGAAATTTAGAGAAGCAGCATTTGAGGCTGGCTGCAGTACAATTTTACTGCCGCCAACTTATATTTCGCGGAAAGACCACAAAGATAAGATAAGAGAGATTAGGGCGTGTACAGAGGCATATAGGCAGTCATTTTTCCCTCGTTCTGTTTGGGAGTGGAACAGGGAGAGAAGATGCTAGTTGTGGTACGAGGTACCCTCCGCCACGCACCGTATGGTGGATTGGGGAGTATATATGTAGATGTAGATGTAGAACATTAATAAAATTGATGAAAATGAGAGGAGACATGCAAAAGTGGGCATGGAACCTCCCAACATAAAACTAATCTCACTCCAATAACTTCCTCTTCAACGCTCCTGCTTTCTCCCCTGCCCAAATGTCGTTGTAGCACGCGCCTTCACAAATATCTACTACATATTTTGAGAAAATTCACTAAGTTTCCTTGAATGCACGGCGAGATTATTCTCCTCATCAACATCCTCATTCATGTGACGTCAACTACAAGATAAACGTCGCCTCTAGATGTAACCACATACTGGGGGTCTGCATGTACACGTGTTGATGCCTTTCTTGAATGTTTTAATGCCCTCTACCTACCTCCCGTTAGTTCGCCATTTTATTTCTTGAAATCAAGCAGTTAATTTCCTTGGTCCATACAATATTTGTTGCGAAGTTACGTGACCAATTCTCGCGCATTTTGTTTTTGTTACAGTCACCATTTATTCGCTCATGTTGCTTGTAGTAATATCTGGCAGCCATTTCGTCATTTATTTCTTTGCGACTCAAAGTTTTGGATGTTTTTAACATTTAATGTCCAGCTCTAACGGGCAGAAGTCAAATATGACAATAAACACAATATGTAAACAGTTATTTTCGGACACTGGGAACAGTTATGGTAATATGGAACCTCCCGTCATAATGCTCTTTCACTCTGATATTTTAACTATATTGTTGAAATCTTATGGAAGTTATATCATAGATATGTATTCGTCACTGTACCAATAGACTCTACCGAGCGAGGTGGCGCAGTGGTTAGCACACTGGGCTCGCATTCGGGAGGACGACGGTACAATCCCGTCTCCGGCCATCCAGATTTAGGTTTTCCGTGATTTCCCTAAATCGTTTCAGGCAAATGCCGGGATGGTTCCTTTGAAAGGGCACGGCCGATTTCCTTCCCAATCCTTCCTTAACCCGAGCCTACGCTCCGTCTCTAATGACCTCGTTGTCGACGGGACGTTAAACACTAACCACCACCACCACCACCAATAGACTGTACCAGTTCCTCGTTGCACAAGTGTTGCTGTTATACGTTTTTTGGAATTGTTTGAAAAGTTCTGTAAACGTCTATAGTTGCCTGGCAATGTGGTAGTTGATTTTCATTTTTTTTTAAATTTTGCATTAAAGCATTTTCACGATTTGTAATTGCTCGACTGTGCTTCCTTCAAAATATTGTTCCTTTAAAATATTGTTTTCCTTTTCCTAATAAAATTTTACTGTTTTCTGTGCGAATGGTGACAATTTTAGCAAATATCTTGAGCCTGATGGATAGGAGGACTATAACTGCGTTTTTTTTTGTCTATGTCTCTTTCAGTAAGACAGAATAATCGCAGCGCTATTCCACATTATAGTCCTCTGCAGGTGCTCCTCCAGCTCTGATCAGTTCTGTTTAAACACGATCATGTTTTTGTACCTTTCCTTTCTCCACACCTCGAATGGCTCTACTCATGACATCTGATGTTCCATCCCGAATGTCATTATTTTAATTAATGATGGTCCAAGTTCTTGCTCATGTCTTGAACTACACAGACATTTCAAAAAATCCAGGAATGCTTTCATGATTTTGTCTCTATGATTACTTATAGTGTCTTAAACGTTCTTAACTGTTAAAACTCAGTTTTTACTCAGTTGAAGATTCAATTTTGCTTCGTTTTCGCTGCCATTATTGTGAGTACTTTTGTTTTTTTCAACAAATTCCATCATGTAGCTATCAGCGTTTACCTGATATTCTCATATTTTCCTCAACAGCTACTGTGATTAATTTAAGATTTGTTTTCAGTTATTATTTTTGTATATGCAGCATTTTCCTGCTGTTTGCTGCAGCTTCGTTAAATCATTTCAGTCCATTCCTCTACCGATATATCCCTCATTTCCAAAAATACTTAACGTGTTGCTCAGTTTAGCATGAACGTCTTCCTGTTCAATTTCAATTTTAGCTCCACTTGATCCTTGTCATATCTGTATTCTGTTCGTTTTCTTCTGGTGGAATTCGTTACAGGTAGACATACGGCTCACAGCAAATTCTGCTGTCATGTCGCATCTGACTTTCATGGTGCCATATCCGAATCTGTCGTTCTTACATTTGTTTCACACTTTCACGTGAAAGTGAGTTATCATCTTGTAGTGAGATAAATAAGCTTCTGAAAAGTTACATTGGAGTAGTTCTATACAGATATATTTGTGGGATTATTAGAACTTTGGTGCATTCATCTACAGGATTTCCGTTAAACATTATCTGGTTACGAGAAAAAGGAACACAAAAATAGATTATGGGATTCTCTCCGAGATCTCTTCGAAATCCATAATACAGTTTTTACATCTGTTGTTTTCAAATAACCTAGAACTAGTAGAAGCGGACCTCGGGGAAGATCAGTTTGGATTCCGTAGAAATGTTGGAACACGTGAGGCAATACTAACCTTACGACTTATCTTAGGAGAAAGATTAAGAAAAGGAAAACCTACGTTTCTAGCATTTGTAGACTTAGAGAAAGCTTTTGACAACGTTAACTGGAATACACTCTTTCAAATTCTGAAGGTGGCAGGGGTAAAATACAGGGAGCGAAAGGCTATTTACAATTTGTACAGAAAGCAGATGGCAGCTATAAGAGTCGAGGGGCGTGAAAGGGAAGCAGTGGTTGGGAAAGGAGTGAGACAGGGTTGTAGCCTCTCCCCGATGTTATTCAATCTGTATATTGAGCAAGCAGTAAAGGAAACAAAAGAAAAATTCGGAGTAGGTATTAAAATTCATGGAGAAGAAGTAAAAACTTTGAGGTTCACCGATGACATTGTAATTCTGTCAGAGACAGCAAAGGACTTGGAAGAGCAGTTGAACGGAATGGACAGTGTCTTGAAAGGAGGATATAAGATGAACGTCAACAAAAGCAAAACGAGGATAATGGAATGTAGTCAAATTAAATCGGGTGATGCTGAGGGGATTAGATTAGGAAATGAGACACTTAAAGTAGTAAAGGAGTTTTGCTATTTAGGGAGTAAAATAACTGATGATGGTCGAGGCAGAGAGGATATAAAATGTAGACTGGCAATGGCAAGGAAATCGTTTCTGAAGAAGAGAAATTTGTTAACATCGAGTATAAATTTAAGTGTCAGGAAGTCGTTTCTGAAAGTATTTGTATGGAGTGTAGCCATGTATGGAAGTGAAACATGGACGATAACCAGTTTGGACAAGAAGAGAATAGAAGCTTTCGAAATGTGGTGCTACAGAAGAATGCTGAAGATAAGGTGGGTAGATCACGTAACTAATGAGGAGGTATTGAATAGGATTGGGGAGACGTTTGTGGCACAACTTGACTAGAAGAAGGGATCGGTTGGTAGGACATGTTTTGAGGCATCAAGGGATCACAAATTTAGCACTGGAGGGCAGCGTGGAGGGTAAAAATCGTAGAGGGAGACCAAGAGATCAATACACTAAGCAGATTCAGAAGGATGTAGGTTGCAGTAGGTACTGGGAGATGAAGAAGCTTGCACAGGATAGAGTAGCGTGGAGAGCTGCATCAAACCAGTCTCAGGACTGAAGACAACAACAACAACAACAACAACATCAACAACAACAGAACTTTTTTCCTCTCTGCTCGGATACTCTGTAGTAAAACACATCACCAGTGTGGACCAAACATTACAATCAGTCATTAGGAACAGCTTCCAATCCATAATACTGAATCAGTAATGAAACAGCTATATAGAGGGACAGTACACCCAAGGACCCCGTCCAGTACAGATGCGGAGTATTAGAAAATTTACTTTTCAATACGTTCACAAAAATAATATCGGAAAGTATACAATAAGCAATCGATGAACACCTAAGTGATAACAAAATTGGATAAGGGAAAGAAAAATAAACTCTGACCGCAATGGATGTGCTACTAAAGAGTGTATGGGAAGCCCTTGAATGGAGAGAAAGGTTTTATGTAGTACATGTAGACTCACAAAAAACTTAAAAGTAATAAACAGAAAGCTAGTGACAAGAAAACAGGAGGGTACCAAGCAAAACAACATATGGTATGGGTGCAAATCACAAACGCTATACTGTGGTGGAGGCAATAATAACCTCAGTCTCTGTCACAACCGATATCCCCAGCTAATGGAGTATGAGACCCACTACGACCATTATTGTTTATCCACGCAGCGGTAGAAATTGTGAGATTCTCAGAGGGCTGGTACAGTCTCTTACGAATGTGCAGCTGATATTGTAATAGGTCTAAAAGATGTTACAAAGCTACAAGAAACAACAAACGATATGGGAGATTGGTGAGTCAAATACGACTTCGAAAGTAGAAATGATGGTACTCAGAAATTGAGGAAAATGACCGGTATCGCCAGATATCTTCGTACAGGGAGGAAGGCCATTGAAAGATATTACAAAACTACAAGGAACAACAAACGATGTGGAAGACTGGTGCGTCAAACACGAAAATAGAAATGATGGTACTCAGAAATGAGGAAAATGACCCATATCGCCAGATATCTTCGTACAGGGGAGAAGACTATATATCGTCCCAGATTTCAAATACTTAGGCGTCAGGCTATAAATAAGTCCAAAATGTTTGACAAAACATGTAACAGAGGAAACAATAATGGCCTTTCACTAAACAGAACACATGAGATTCCTTATCCTTTAGAAGCAATGGTGCTACTGAAAGCCAGACTCCTACCAATAGTGATGTTCGGCATATAAATCACCTCACAGTGAAAAACCTAACAGCGTTAGGAAGAGGAAAGGCTAACTATATAAAGAAAGCTGTGGTAGTGTCCAGACTCATATTACTGACGGTGAGGGAACCCTTCCTCAGTGAGCCGTGTACACACTTGAAGTTACCAACACCATCGGTTGCAAAGGCCACTAAAAGCATTTCAGGAAAAAGGGGAAGATGTACCTCCAGTTCTTGTGCCATATGTTTGTAACTAGTTTGTTATTAAAATAGCACTGGTGACTTTTCCCGTTTTCCATACTAACGCAGTATTTGGAACCAATCCAAATTCTGTGAATAAAAATTGCCAAGTTTTTAATATACATGATAAAAAAAGGAAAAAATTTTGCACTGTTTCTATACGTAATGGTATTCTGTTTTATTTCTCATTTATTAGCAAAAACTTAATGACACACACAGTGGTTACGGTTACTACAAGCCACACCACAAGTTGGAAAAAGGGCCAAATTTGTAGTAGTTTACTGTCGAGTTGAGATTTTCACACAAAAATATTTTATTCATATCTTACAGAAACTAGCAGTACGGCAATAAACAGCCTTTTAAACACGCCGCTAACGGCAATCAAATCATTTATAGCAATACAACAATTTAAAAAAATTCTTTTTTAAAAAAAGTATAGAAGTAACATACTTTAGCCGGCCGCAGTGGTCTCGCGGTTCTAGGCGCTCAGTCCGGAACCGCGCGACTGCTACGGTCGCAGGTTCGAATCCTGCCTCGGGCATGGATGTGTGTGATGTCTTTAGGTTAGATAGGTTTAAGTAGTTCTAGGTTCTAGGGGACTGATGACCACAGATGTTAAGTCCCATAGTGCTCAGAGCCATTTGAACCAATTTTGAACTAACCTTTCAAAACACACCGCTAACGGCAATCAAGTGATTTTCAGCAATGCAACAATTTAAAACTTTCTCTTAAAAATGGAAATCAAGTCATTTATAGCAATACAACAGTTTAAAATTAAAAAAAAAAAACAAAAATCAGAATCTAACAGTACGGCAATAACAGCCTTTCAAAACACGCCGCTAACGGCGACGAAGTAATTTATAGCAATACCAAAATTTAAAAAAATTTCTTTATTAAAAGAAAACACAGAAGCTAGCAGTACGGCAGTAACAGCCTTTCAAAACTCGCCACTAACGGCAAACAAGTAATTTATAACAATACAACAGTTTAAAAAAAATTAAAGAACACTAGTAAACAGGCTACTAAAGTAAATACAGAACTTTGTTAATAACATAGGGTGAGGTAGTGAAGCTTCCAACACCGCCATTAGAAAAAACAAAAAACAACGGTCTCAGCAAACCCACGATTAATGGCAATTAAGGAATGGAGGAATTAAAAAGGTTTTTAAACAAAAGTGTCCTGGAATATCATTAGAACATAACAGATATGACGGACCCGTGTAAAGCGGCCACAAATCACCCACTCAGGTATGCTCAGGCTTGGCAGAATACTGACCAATTTAAATACACCCGTAAACACAATTGCCACATTCAGGCTGGTCACTGCACCGACTTTTAGCCAGCGAAAACTTGTAATAAGATGGCTAAACTTGCTGACAGAATTAGAGCTAAACTCGTGCAAGGAAACATTGCACCACACAGCCCTGAATGAGCGACCCCATGATCAACCAACAAGAAGCATGAATTTACTAATAACACACGACAGAATAGCGAAACAATTAAACTGCCAAAACTACACCTCCCATCGGGCAGCAACGAGAGGAGGAGGAAAGATCACTGTCTTCAATTACACCGGTGCCGGGGACAGGAAACCCGATCGCCAGAGGCCACAAGGCAGAAGAGACACTGGTTACGCAAACTTATTACTTAATGATTAAACCTTTCACTAATTTAACTTGCAATTATGCTCGAACAGGTAGTACACGACCTGCGATGGCAAGGATCCACACATGCGACCGTGCACGCGTTGCCAGTGTACCCAACACGCCAGGGTCACGCGACAACACGCTCTGTCACCGGAGTTCACGTCTTCTCTGCAACGTTGACGGGTAGTGACCGCTCCATGTTAGGTGTCCCCTTTTTAAAAACCAGTGTTGAAACGGAGGACTTAAAGAAGCTTGTTAACGTCCCACCAAGGTGAAATGAACAGCAACTACTCGTGAGGCGATTCTGTATACAACCAACCCGCGGGAAGCTCTTCTGTCAACTCGACACACAACCGACATACATCACTTGGCGACTCGGTACAACCGACCAAGCCTGGTCCGCGCTGGCGAGCCACACTCCCTCCCGTGTCCACCAGACTCTCTGAGCGCACGCCCCTACTTCCGCGCCACCACACGAGGTTACCACCGGTCAAAGATCTCACTTCCTCCATAGGAGTTTCCCGGAAGCAAAACGCAGATATCGATAGCAGAGGGAGAAGGAAACCAAGGAGTCACTTAATGACAGACAACATATCAAACAAACATGTCAGGGGAAGACAAGGAAAACCAATGCAGTTTAAACACAAGATGTTGCACGAGTCGATACGCGGCTCACTTAAAAACACCAGCTACAACGGAGACTAAACAAATACCGAATAACACTGGTTATTCAACTAATATATCGATACCGGCAGTAAAGATAAAGCTTTTCCCATCCCTAGTGTACAGTACGGACACCAACGGCCGACAGCACCCCGGGCCCGCTGCCATACGATACTGCACACGTTGTGCGAAAGCATGCGTGCGCACTGTGGCATAATCGAGTTCCTGAAATTACATATAAACGTCCAGCTGTCAACACCGTAGTTGCTGCACTCTCAACAGTCTGAGAGCGCTATGGTTTGTGGGCCGTGTGGCTCGATCAGCGATATTCCCGCCGCTCTTCTGACTGCCTTAACCAAAATTCTTGAAAAAGTAATGTATTGTAGAGTAGCTTCACACCTTTGTAAAAATAAAGTTTTAACAAAATGTCAGTTTGGTTTCCAGAAGGGTTGTAAGTAGGCTGTTTATGTTTTCTTATTGGTAACGCCACGTAGCGCTCTGTTTGAAAATCACTGGCTGTGCTGTGTGCAGTCTGTGGGTAGTTTGCAGTGTTGTCTGCCATTGTAGTGTTGGGCAGCGGCATTGGATGTCAACAGCGCACAGCGTTGCGCAGTTGGAGGTGAGCCGCCAGCAGTGGTGGATGTGGGGAGAGAGATGGCGGAGTTTTGAAATTTGTAAGACTGGATGTCATGAACTGCTATATATATATTATGACTATTAAGGTAAATACATTGTTTGTTCTCTATTAAAATCTTTCATTTGCTAACTATGCCTATCAGTAGTTAGTGCCTTCAGTAGTTTGAATCTTTTATTTAGCTGGCAGTAGTAGCGCTCTCTGTATTGTAGTAGCTTGAGTAACGAAGATTTTTGTGAGGTAAGTGATTTGTGAAAGGTATAGGTTAATGTTAGTCAGGGCCATTCTTTTGTAGGGATTTTTGAAAGTCAGATTGCGTTGCGCTAAAAATATTGTGTATCAGTCTAAGGACAGTCATGTATAATTGTTCTAAGGGGACGTTTCATATGTCGACCCTTAGCCGAGGATACGTCACTGCAATCTTCTGATTTTTTCTTGTAGGTTGTGTAATTAGTGTAGCTTTAGTTTATTGCTAGTGCGTAACTGTAGAGAGAATCTCCTTTTTAGTTGCAGGCTTTCATTGTTGTACAGTTAAACAGTTGTGGCATGCATGTAAATTGGCACCAAGTATTTTGCAGCTGCGCTTGCAATTAAATAGATATTTTTTTTTCAGTGGTATGCTAAAGTTTTTTTCTTAATTTGCTCTTTAAATTGTGATTTTATGTGTTATCGTGTGAAACATTGTGACAATAATAGCGTGTGAAAAACGTAATACTAGGCTTCAAAGTAAACTGAGAAATGACAGTGAAGACGAAAGCAGTGTGTTAGCGCCGCAGAGTAATGAATTAACTAATGTCCAAAGTAGTAATTTGGTAATTGTGCATAGGGAAATGGAGCGGGCTGCAAATAATGGTGTAGGCAGTGAAACAATTAGTGAACAGGGAAGCATTATCGATCGATCGGTCGGCAACAGCTCGCTTCAGGAATCCGAAATGACGGAACACAATATTGCAAATACTGTAGATTCAGGTTTTGGGTCCTCACCGTTTTCTCAAATGAGTCAAGACACATTTTCTGCTTGTCAAAACGTGAATGTTGCCGGTGAAAATGCACTGCCAAAAAGCATAGAGAAACACATTCCAGACACTAATACATTGTTGTTGCTATTAATGCAACAAATGGAACAAAATCAGAGACAAACACAGCAAAAGCTTCAAAAGTTAGAGACAAACACAGCAACAGTTAGACGCAGTGGAATAAAATCTTCACACCACGCTTGAACAAACACGTGAAGATTTAACTACTGAGTTACATAACATTGAATAGAAATGTCAAAAAGCCTGTAATGACGTAAAAACACAAATTTGTGAGCGTTTTCAACCTATTTTTTCGCGGCATGAAAATGCATTACAGAATCACGAAGCAGCCGTAAAAGAACTGCAAATTATTGTTCATGAAAATCATGAGACCTTGCAAGCTAAAATTGACTCAGTTGCATCTACCGATTCGGTTACGCAACTTGCAAAAACTCAGGAAAACTTAAAGGACACAGTAGATACGATTTCAACACATATGGACACTCTGAAACTTGGTTCAGAAAAACACACAGAGGAAATAATTTCACTATCGGATAAAGTAGCCGAACTTTCAGATCAGTTCACTAACTTATCTACAAAGGTAGATGATGATCTGAATGACACAACACCTGTAGCTTTCACTGACACTGAAGAGTATGAACAAATTAGAAAATTCAAACAAAATCAAAATCAAATCAATACACGACACAAACGAGAAATCCGGGACGTACAAGATCAGTTGGCACAAGTAATACAAGAATTACATACACTCCTGGAAATTGAAATAAGAACACCGTGAATTCATTGTCCCAGGAAGGGGAAACTTTATTGACACATTCCTGGGGTCAGATACATCACATGATCACACTGACAGAACCACAGGCACATAGACACAGGCAACTGAGCATGCACAATGTCGGCACTAGTACAGTGTATATCCACCTTTCGCAGCAATGCAGGCTGCTATTCTCCCATGGAGACGATCGTAGAGATGCTGGATGTAGTCCTGTGGAACGGCTTGCCATGCCATTTCCACCTGGCGCCTCAGTTGGACCAGCGTTCGTGCTGGACGTGCAGACCGCGTGAGACGACGCTTCATCCAGTCCCAAACATGCTCAATGGGGGACAGATCCGGAGATCTTGCTGGCCAGGGTAGTTGACTTACACCTTCTAGAGCACGTTGGGTGGCACGGGATACATGCGGACGTGCATTGTCCTGTTGGAACAGCAAGTTCCCTTGCCGGTCTAGGAATGGTAGAACGATGGGTTCGATGACGGTTTGGATGTACCGTGCACTATTCAGTGTCCCCTCGACGATCACCAGTGGTGTACGGCCAGTGTAGGAGATCGCTCCCCACACCATGATGCCGGGTGTTGGCCCTGTGTGCCTCGGTTGTATGCAGTCCTGATTGTGGCGCTCACCTGCACGGCGCCAAACACGCATACGACCATCATTGGCACCAAGGCAGAAGCGACTCTCATCGCTGAAGACGACACGTCTCCATTCGTCCCTCCATTCACGCCTGTCGCGACACCAGTGGAGGCGGGCTGCACGATGTTGGGGCGTGAGTGGAAGACGGCCTAACGGTGTGCGGGACCGTAGCCCAGCTTCATGGAGACGGTTGCGAATGGTCCTCGCCGATACCCCAGGAGCAACAGTGTCCCTAATTTGCTGGGAAGTGGCGGTGCGGTCCCCTACGGCACTGCGTACGATCCTACGGTCTTGGCGTGCATCCGTGCGTCGCTGCGGTCCGGTCCCAGGTCGACGGGCGCGTGCGCCTTCCGCCGACCACTGGCGACAACATCGATGTACTGTGGAGACCTCACGCCCCACGTGTTGAGCAATTCGGCGGTACGTCCACCCGGCCTCCCGCATGCCCACTATACGCCCTCGCTCAAAGTCCGTCAACTGCACATACGGTTCACGTCCACGCTGTCGCGGCATGCTACCAGTGTTAAAGACTGCGATGGAGCTCCGTATGCCACGGCAAACTGGCTGACACTGACGGCGGCGGTGCACAAATGCTGCGCAGCTAGCGCCATTCGACGGCCAACACCGCGGTTCCTGGTGTGTCCGCTGTGCCGTGCGTGTGATCATTGCTTGTACAGCTCTCTCGCAGTGTCCGGAGCAAGTATGGTGGGTCTGACACACCGGTGTCAATGTGTTCTTTTTTCCATTTCCAGGAGTGTATTTCAGAGGACACTCGCGCTCCAGTACAGGAAGAGGGACATAGAAATACGGAGCAACCACAAAATAATAACACAGGACACTTCGGAAATTATGAAAGAAATTGGCAAGGCGCATTGAATTTTGAGATGGAACCGCCGAAACGAAGTAACAATGAGCGATGTGCGACTCGCCGACACGATGATTTTGACTACAAGCTGTTCATTACTACACGTAAATTCAAAACATTTAAGAATTCTGGGAACGACATTCATCCACGAGAATGGCTTCATCAATTCTCTCATTGTTTTCCTCCCAACTGGTCATTGCAGCACATATTAGAATTTATGTGTGGCTACTTAGAGAATGAACCTGCTGTAAGAATGCGATCGGTCATTCACGATTGTCACAGTGAAGGAGAATTTTATGATGCCTTCCTCTCAGCATATTGGTCTCACGCTACACAAGACCGAGTAAAACATAGCATCATAATGATGAAACATTTCGAACAATCTGAATTCTCCAGTCTTGTGTAATATTTTGAAGACATGTTGCACAAGAATCAGTACCTGTAAAACCCATACAGCCCCTCAGAACTCATCCGCATTTGCTTAATCAAATTACCTGAACATTTACGACATATTGTTTTGGTAGGACGTTGCAAAGACGACATTGAAGCTTTCCAGGGACTCTTACAAGAATTAGAAATTGACACTGATAATCGCGGAACGCGTAAACAGGAACACAACAATTACAGGTCACATCCGTCGCAATTCCGCGATGAAAGAAATAATAACTGGACACGAGAAGGCTATTCTCACAACACAAATCGTGACCAAAACAGACACCACCCGTAAACCGTTGGCAGGGTAGTAATAACTACAGGGAAAGATCACCTCTCCGCGGTAATGACTGTCACAGAGACAATCAGAGAAATAGACAATATGGGAACCAAAATAAATATTATCAAGGGAGACAGAATAACTTTAGACGCAACGGACCAGCGCGCAGTTACGATTCAGGGAGTAGTTCTCCACCACGTGACCGACAAGAAAGAAACTATGGAATCTACCGACATGACGACAGACGATATGATCGTAACGACAGACCTGAATTGCATCAGAACTGGTGGGGTTCAAACAGAGCAGGGCCCTCTCGACAAGGTGAATTTGTAGAAGTTAGGTCTCCAAATCCTAATAACGACGCGCGCCAACAAAGAGACAATAGGCAATGACTCATACCGCTGGCAGCCACGAGACGTACATATGAAACTGACGACGCAGCTGCCGTAGCTAGTAATTACGTAAAAATGGAAGACATTAGGGACATCTTACTCCAGGAACACGACGTAAAACATAACAACATTGCATATCCTGTGATTCACATTACAGTAAATGACGTAAAATTTACGGCAGTACTTGACTGTGGCAGTCCCATTTCAGTAATTAGTGAAACAGCCTTTAGCAAATGTAACAAATCGAACGATTGCCCCACACTTCCGTTACGTGAGATTAAATTACAGGGTGCAATCTTTGGAATAAGTGTAGATGTACGCCAACAAACCATCTTAGAATTCTTTTGTCAAAGCTACAGCTTCTCTATGAACTTTCTTATTGTTCCATTATTGTCGACGGAAATTATACTGGGAGTAGACTTTTTGAAGGAATACAAATCAATCTTAAACTTTAACGATGCTGAAATAAGTTTAGAGAGAGAAGGTAAGTCAATAGCTTTGAAATTTGAAGATTGGCTCTCAAACCATGACGAGGAAATTAATCGGCTTCACCTTCTGTTAGACAACAGTTCGGAATTTTCTACGGAATTAGACACTACCAGTCACTCTGCAAGTACTGACAGGGATGATATCGATGGCATATTTGAAACTAATGAGTTAATTCAGAATAAAATCCAAACAATTGACAATTGTAATGACAGTGATAGGCTGGACCTTTTTGAGATTTTACAAGCACATTCCACAGTTTTTACTCACAAATCAGGAACAATTAAGGGATTTCAATACCAATTTCGTGTTCGTGAGCATACTAAATTTTGTGTTAGACCATACGTAATTCCAGCACATTATAGGGACCGTGTTAGAACAGAAATACAATCTATGCCTGACGAGGGCATTATTGAGCCTGCAGTAAGCTCATACAACAATCCATTACATGTTGTTGAGAAGAAAAATGGATCGATAAGGCTTGTCTTAGATTCGAGACAAATCAATACTATCATTATTCCTGAAACAGACAGGCCGCAAACGTTGGAAGAACTTCTTCAAAATTTTAATGGTGTAAGAGTTTTGTCTTCCATTGATCTCAGATCCAGCTTTTGTCAGATCGAACTTCATCCAGAATGTGGAAAATACACAGCTTTCCTTTGTTTCGGCGTTTGTTATCAGTTTCGGAAACTTCCTTTTGGTTTGAACATTTCTTCAGCAGCATTCATTCGCGGGCTAAATTTCATATTACCTGAGTTCTTAAAACGTCACATCACCTTAAATGTGGACGATATTCTAATAGCAGAAGCTTCATGGGAACAACATAATCGCATCCTCAACGTATTTTTGCAGAATCTGAAATTACAGTTAACTTGGAAAAGTCTGAATTCGGTAGGTCAAAGGTGAGGATTTTGGGACATATTATTTCTTCTGAAGGCATTCAGCCGGATCCTGAAAAGTTAGAAGCAATCAGAGCCATTCCAGTTCCATCCACAAAAAAAAAAAAAAAAAAAAAAAAAAAAAGTCCACAGTTTTCTAGGTCTCGTAAATTATAACCGTCGTTTTCTGAATATTCAAATTCTTGTTACACCAAAACTTTGTTCTCTCACTGGAAAAAATACTATTTGGAACTGGGACGAACAAGCACAGTTGGAATTCAATTCTTTGAAAGAATCGCTACTTAACGCGCCAATACTAGCTCATCCAGATCTGTCACAAGATTTCTGCCTTAGCAAGGATTCTTCTAAAGTCGGTCTTGGTGCCCATTTATTTCAAGAAGCCATAGAAAATGACACTACCGTTCAGAAAACCATTGCTTTTGCTAGCCGAGTGCTAACAAAATCTGCAAAAAATTATTACGTTGCTGAATTAGAAGCTTTAGCTATCGTTTGGGCATTTAACAAATTCCGTTTCTTTCTTTCTGGTAAGCACGTAAAAGTATACAGTGTTCATCGTGCATTACAATTTCTTATGTCTTCAAAATTAAATCATGACAGGTTAAAACGTTGGGCATTGTTTCTGCAAGAATTCCACTTCACAATAGTCTACATTCCCGGCAAGGAGAACATTATTGCGGACGCACTGTCACGCGCACCGGCTGGCCTTGAGAAAAGTAACACAGAAGGCAACCTCGAAAAAAATTTCAGTATTCTTTACATTCAGAAAGTCGCCTTTGAAAACTTCATCACCACATCTTTAAAGGACATTGCTCATGAACAAGATAAAGATCCGATTTGGAAAGAAATCAAAAGCAAATGGCATGAAAAGACATACACTCAGATGGCATTATTACCTGGTTAGAAACAACATACTCTTCAAACGCTGCACTGTTGATGACAACCTATGGGTACTTTGCATTCCAGACGATTTTGTTAATAAGCTCATTTGGTACATTCATTTCAGCTACGCACATTTTGGTCCACGAGAATGTTATCATATTCTTCGAACTACATGTTATTTTAACAATATGGAAAAGAGAATTCGAAGATTGTCTATTTGTAAACTTTGTCAAAAGGCGAAACCATCTACTATCTCCCATCGTGCTCCGCTGTTGCCTATCATTCCTTCTAAATTAAAAGAATTTGCTGCTGTTGATCTCTTGGGACCACTTGTCAGAACATCTAATGGATTTTCGTACGTTCTAGTCGCTGTTGAACTTACTTCAAAATTTGTTTCTTTCACACCGTTACGTAAAGCCACTGGACGGTCTGTATCCAACGCCTTTGTTAAAAATCTCTTACGTGAAGTTGGACACGTTAGTAAAGTCATTTCAGATAACGGACCGCAATTCAGATCTGCTGTTTGGTCACGCATGCTTCGGAATCATAAAATCAAACCTGTTTTTATTTCATTGTACTCACCACATTGTAACCCCTCCGAACGGATTATGAAAGAAATCAATAAGCTTTGCAGACTTTATTGTCACAGAAGCATCAGCATTGGGACAGATATTTACACTTATTTCAAAATGTGCTGAATGAAATGCCTCATGACTCCACTGCTTTACCACCTACTCTTGTACTGAAGAATGAAAAACCACCGAACAGAATGAGAGAGCTTGTACCTTTCCCTAATACACGTAAACTTCGACACAAAGACATAATTGATTTGGCTATTAAAAATATAAAATCTGCAGCAGATAAAAGAAAAAAACTACACGGTAAAGCAAATGCAAAGAAATTATATATTGGTCAGAAAGTTCTCATTAAAGCTCATTCATTGTCACATAAGAAGAAACACTTGAGTCACAAATTCTTTCTGATTTACAATGGACCTTACAGAATCCGACGTATACCACATGATAATTATGTTGAAGTTGAAACTCTGCGTACTAGGAAGAGTAAAGGTTTACACCACATTTCACATGTAAAACCGTTTATTGAAAGATAATCTGCTTTTTAACTTTGTCTTTGCCATATAACTTTTCACTTTACATTGCTAGTATGCTTTGTCAGACTTAGAATCTGTTAATATGCAACAATGTTTGAAGTCAAATATCCAGTCAAGAACCAGGAGAACTTATTTAAACAGAAATTACGAATGCATTGTTATAGCAAACAGACGACACAGTGTTATTGTGTGTGTACATTCTTGCTTGTTAGTTGCACGATTACGTAACGACAATAAGGCTCACATACTTAGAACATTTACCAGTACTGCTAATGAGATTTTAATGCAACATTTTGGTTTACTTGAAAATACATTCTGGATTTAAAGTACTTTCTGTGAGATACCAGACGACATAGTGGTTAGTTTATGTGACAGCTACACGATTTTACCACGACGCTGCTAATGAGTGACAATTTACAATGTTGCTTTTGCGGTGTATCTGTTTTATATCTGCACAGTTTTTCTGAATTCTTCTGTAAAGTAAAACATGTTTTACTTTTGCGGTATAGCTACAAGGAGACTGCCTTTTCCGTAGGACAACAATACGTTACAGCACAGTACTTTCTTCATCACGGCAATAAGGGTAATAACTAAGATATCTATACGCAAAGCATTTCACTTTTGTGTATCATGAGGTAAGTACATTGACTTCTGCAGAACTTAGCTTTCGGAGGACGATAACTACGACACTTCCACAGAGATTATGTTGCAACAGGACGCACAGTTTAGCGCTACAGTACACGTATTTGAGTGATTAATTTTATACTTAAAACATTTATTTTTAAAGATTTTTGAATTACAAATAAAGTTTTCCGTGATACATTTCATTCCATTGCAATAATCTGTAACACCTGAGGGTATAATTACATTAATCCTCATGGGGGTACACGCCTACTTTGTGTACCATGTGTTTGGCAAGCACAAGGAGCACTAGCTAATATGGTATTTGCTTATACAACTTTACACATCGGTACCATATTTCTCTAACACACAAATTACACAGCTATCTGATCATTTAACTGAGAGATAAACATTTTTTTTTACTACATCAGTGACACATGTTTACGCAATTACACAGTTGGGTAACTTCACACTTATGAAATTGTATTTTGTCTGTACTTAGTGAACTGTTCATATTTTTCGGAACCATTATGATACTATGAGAGCTTTGAATGATGTATTTGGTATGGGATCATGATTTTTAAAGTACGTTTGAGGTAGATGACACTATTGAAAGGAGCAGAGAATTTTTTTTAGGTTTTGAAATTATTGCAGAAAGTTACGACGTTTTTGAGATTTGACTGAGGTGTTATGATGTTATTTTTACGACAACGATGTCTATTATGCTGTTGAGGTATGTTTATGATCAATAAGCTGATGCTATATGAGGAGTTTGATTATGCTATGTATTTATTATGATGAAATATTGAAGTGTCGTCGCAAGATTGACGTGTCGACGAATATATATATGTGTAATAAGGTAAGGAGTAATGAATAGTGGTTAGGGACTCTGACTTGTGAAAAAGGATGTTGGAAACCAAGAATCGTACTTTAAGAGTTATGAAATGTGTGTAAATGCGTGAATGTATCACAATGCCAGCGAAAATTTTTTGGACACTGTTATATTCATAGGACTTTGTTTCTACACTTTTCTACTGTAGTTTCTCGACTTGTGAAATTTTATTTCTATATGAGACTGTCACTGTAGTGCAAACTGGTGTCATAAATACTTTGGTAAGAAAGTTAAGTGACCACCAGCACGTAATGTGTCGTGGGCACCCAGCTGCACGACAATCGCCTGGAAAAAAGCCATTTGTGTGTGCCTTTCAGAGGCACAGATGAAAAAAAAGGGCCATTATCCTCGCTATTGACATTCCTTTGTAGAAAGCATCGCAAATACGACACACTCAAACTTGAAAACATATGATAACACTGTGGAGATCTTAATTTATGATATTTACTGAAATGTCTAATGAAATGACGAGAAATATGTTATGTCTATACACCTGATTATGACTACTGTATTTCTAGTTGACAGATTTTTTTTACTACCTTATGAAATGCCATATGGCTAATGAATGATGTTTCATGCCTTCCTTTGTACATATTTGCTCATTTTCTTTAATATCTAGTTTCTAGCTGCACTGCAGCATTGGTTATTATAAAATTTAATAGATGTACTAATATCACTATTTTCTGTCTACAGACCCAGTAAAGAATACGTTTCTCATATACTTTCTTAGAAAAGAGAGCACAAATAGACATTTCCCTTCACAGGAATTGCATATATAATTTCTTTAATGACTTGGTAACTTTCTTGCAGAGTAAGTTATCGTGATGTATCACTCTAGTTTTAAGATGTGACAGGTATTAAACATGGCCATTTTTACTGTAATATTTTTTCTGCTTGAGCTATGTCATGTTTAGATATAAGTTATTGCATTTGCTGCTGCTGTTTGCCAGGCATAGTGCTACTAAATTTCACTTTACATTACTCTGTTAAGCCAGTTTTACTACGAATTTATTTTTCTTGTTTGCTGCGCATTGCCTTAAGTTAGTTGTAATATTGCATTTGCTTTGCTAATTTATGCTGCTTGCTTTGCCATTTGTATATTTATCATTGCTGTTTGTGTTAATTGTTTTGTGCTGCTGCATTGCCTCATCCCTTTGTACAGCATCAGTAGATTTAAGTCAGCTTAAGATGGGGTAGGCAATATAAGAGAACAAGTTGTGATGAATTGGGAGAAATGCATTGAAAAGCTATAGGAAAATGGTTTGGCCAAAAAAGTATTTTGAAAGAGGATATGAACCAAAAAAGTAGGGTTTAGGGACAACAGGTTTAGGTAGGATTTTCTTGGAAATAAATGATGAGGTAAGATAATGGAAAATAAATAATGAGGTAAGAAATGTGTGAACATATAAATACAGAAAGCATGCTTGGATAGAATATTTTTAGTGGAAACAAATGTTGAAATAAGAGGAAAGATAGATGGAATGAAGTTCTGGGGTGGACTGCAGTACCAAATGTCACACTGAAAACAAACCTGTCCTGTATTATTGTGTTATTACACTATGTGAATTTGTGTTTTTCCTGTCTTAATGTGTTCAGCTAATAAGAGTCATGTTGTAGAATTTTTCTGATAATATGTTATTTTCTTTGTAAAGATGTTTAGACATTATTTATTCTGTTCTGTTTTAATGCTCATGTGTGAAGTTGATGTTTCGAAAGTTATTCTGATCTTTTATGTTTGTACTCATGTCATAATTCCTGTAACACTGATGTATATGTTATTTCGATTCTTTTGTAAAGCTTGTACTACAAATGTTATCTGTATTGTTATGTCCTTTAATGATGTATTTTGTACCTTTGTAATTGTATTCTTATGTTATACAATTGTAATTGACACCAGTTCATCATATTATTAACTTGTAAGTTCCATTTCACTGCACACGTTTTTGTTGGTCATAGTACACGTGGAATATGTGAAAACAAAAGGGGACTGTTAGTGTTTGCACGTGTGTTGATAATTCAGCAAGGGACTAGTTAACAGCATTGTTGGTTCTAAGGACATGCCAAAAATTTTTTGAGTGCACAAGTGGTGGTTTATGGACTTGCTATATTGTCCAAAAGACTTTTCGATGCTGCTTGTGCAACTGCACAGTCGCAACAGATGGCTGCTGGCCATCTCTACCAGGACTACAGTGGGTCTGCATCTATGATGGCCCACCAATTACTACAAGGACTGCAGTGGGTCTGCACCTTTGATGACCCACCAATTCCATTATTTCTACAGGGACTGCAGTGGGTCTGCATCTTTGATGGCCTACCTATACCATTATTTCTACAAGGATTGCAGTGGGTCTGCCACTCTGGTGGCCCATCAGTACTGTAATCTCTACCAGGATTACAGTGGGTCTGCTCTGTGACGACCTAACTACCAATATTCTTCAAAACTCCGACTGACTCTGTGGTGGGTTTGCTCTGTTGTGGACCATTACCTGTCAGCATGTCAAGAGTCAGCACAGTCTTTCCGTTGGAAGGACAACACTACTTATTCAAGACTGCATGGAAATCCACTACTTCCGTGTGCATTTTCTTTTACTGCTCGGACTTTGAGAAAAACACTACTATTTTTCTGTGATGAATGATCAGGACTGTATTTATAGACTGTGAGAAAATTTTAGCTTTTGACCAACATTGTATCAATAAGTGTGTGCATTTGATATCTTCGTTATTGTAATTATGAAAAATTTTATCAAATCATTATTGGCCACTGCCAAAAACAATTTGTAAAATTTTTTGTGAGGGTTATGGGGGCTATGTAAGTAGGCTGTTTATGTTTTCTTATTGGTAACGCCAAGTAGCGCTCTGTATGAAAATCACTGGCTGTGCTGTGTGCAGTCTGTGGGTAGTTTGCATTGTTGTCTGCCATTGTAGTGTTGCGCAGCGGCAGCTGGATGTCAACAGCGCATAGCGTTGCGCAGTTGGAGGTGAGCCGCCAGCAGTGCTGGATGTGGGGAGAGAGATGGCGGAGTTTTGAAATTTGTAAGACTGGATGTCATGAAATGCTATATATATTATAACTATTAAGGTAAATACATTGTTTGTTCTCTATTAAAATCTTTCATTTGCTAACTATGCCTATCAGTAGTTAGTGCCTTCAGTAGTTTGAATCTTTTATTTAGCTGGCAGTAGTGGCGCTCTCTGTATTGCAGTAGCTTGAGTAACGAAATTTTTGTGAGGTAAGTGATTTGTGAAAGGTATAGGTTAATGTTAGTCAGGGCCATTCTTTTGTAGGGATTTTTGAAAGTCAGATTGCGTTGCGCTAAAAATATTGTGTATCAGTCGAAGGACAGTCATGTATAATAGTTCTAAGGGGACGTTTCAGGGTTTTTCAACGGAAAATGCTACATATATTTTCAGTAATGAAATATTAAATGCTCTGAGTAACCGGAAGTCACCCTTTGGGAATTTTTGTGATCTATCGAAGGCTTTTGACTGTGTAAATCATGGAATACTTGTAGATAAGCTCAAGTACTGTGGTATGAATGGGACAGTGCTCAAATGGTTTAAATCATACCTAACTGGAAGACTGCAGAAAGTTGAAATAAACAGTTCACATAATATGCAAAAAACTGGTGATTTATCAAACTGGGGAACAATCAAGAATGGGGTGCCACAAGGTTCGGTCTTGGGTCCTCAGCTGTTCTTAATATATATTAATGACTTGCCGTTCTTTATTCACGAAGACGCAAAGCTGGTACTTTTTGCCGATTATACAGGTACAGCTATCACACGTGACAGACAAGAATTAACTGGTGAAATTGTAAATGATGTTTCTCAGAAAATCATTAAGTGGTTCTCTGCAAATCAGGTAACTCATCATTGAGTAAAAAAGTGTTCATTGCACAAAAGCGTGTAATCAGAATAATTGCTGGAGCTCATCCAAGATCATCCAGCAGATACTTATTTAAAGAGCTACAAATCTTCACTGGAGTCTCACAATATATATATTCACTTATGAAATTTGTTATTAACAATTAAGTGCCTCTGAGCACTATGTGACTTAACTTCTGAGGTCATCAGTCGCCTAGAACTTAGAACTAACTAAACCTAACTAACCTAAGGACATCACACACATCCATTCCCGAGGCAGGATTCGAAACTGCGACCGTAGCGGTATCTTGGTTCCAGACTGTAGAGCCCAGAACCGCACGGCCACTCCGGCCGGCTATTAACAATCTGAACGAATTCAAAAGTAATAGCAGTGTACATGGCTACAACACTAGGAGATAGGATGATCGTCACCACTCATGGTTAAATCTAACTTTGGTTCAGAAGGGGGTAAATTGTGCTGCCACAAAAGTCTTTGGTCACTTACCTAATAGCATCAAACGTATGACAGATAGCCATATAGCATTTAAAAGGAAATTAAAAGAATTTCTTTATGGCAACTCCTTCTACTCATTAGATGAATTTTTGGGTATAGTAAGTGGGTAATTTCCCAACCTCCACAAAAAAAAAATATAATTGAGTGTCATGTACTATTTTCTCTAATGTAATATCTTTTATAGACACCTTTTATTAACCTGACACGTTCCACATCATTACGAAGTGTCGTATTCATCATCTATGGAACAAGTACTAATCTAATCTATTCCGGCATTGGTCATCTTTCGGGTGGTGCGCGCAGAACGCGCGGTGGCGCCACCTACCGGGCCGATAGTGGAACGAAGCGTAAGCTCTAGCAAGTAGTGGGGATTTTGCTTTGGGATGCCTAGCAGTAACGTCGTTTGGGAATTCTAGCGTAGAGTACAGGCGCCAATGCGAGGCAGCAGGAAGTGTACATCTAAAAGGGGCTGTTTACCGAAGTGACAGAGCCATAGCAAATATCCCCAGCGTCGAAGAAGTCACGTTCCTGGGAAGCCGTTGGTGTATTTCGCTTCCTCCATATCTCCTGGCACCAGGAACTGTGGCCTCTGGCTTTGTAAAACAAGCAAGAGGGTGAGGGCCTTTCCCAAAATCCAGGCGATCATTGTAGGCAAAACCACCCCTTCCTTCCGCCTCCTTGATTTCTATCTCACCATCTATAGCTGTCCTATCGCCCTCACCCCCACCCTTAAGTACCTTGGCGTCACCCTCGACCGTCGCCTCTCCCAGCCCCCCATCTCCAGACAATCCAAGCCAAGGCACGCTCCCGACTCCGTATCCTCAAGCTCCTTTCTGGCCGTACGTGGGATCTGGGCCCCTCCACCATACTCCACACTTATAAATCCCTCATCCGCCCTATCCTCTGTTTTGCCCATCCGGCCTTGATCTCCGCCCCCCCCCTACCTTTTATAAATCCCTTCAAATCCTTCAACGCCATGCCCTCCGCCTCGTGTATCGCATCCGTCTCCACTCCACCACGCTGATCCTGTACGATCTCATTCCGTTCCCCCACCTCCTCCTTTTCCTTGAAAGGATACGGATCCTGTACACTTCCCGTAAACTCGATCCTCCTGACCCACTTGTCTCGCCCATCCTCTCCCACCCCCGCCCGCTGCCGCGCCTGTATTCCCACGTCCCACCCGGTCTCCATCTCTCCACCCTCCTTACCCTCTCCCAAGGGGGCTTCCGCCAGCTCCCCCTCCCTGATGATGTCCTCCTCCACTCCATCTACCCCTACTATCAACTTTGATCCTCCGCCCCCACTTCCTGTGTCTTTTCCTTTAGGCACCCTCCCTCCCTTCTCTTTCCTTTTCCCCTCATCCCCCTTCGTCCACCCCTCTTCCCTCGGCCATCCACTCCCTCCCTTCCCCCTATCTCCCCTGCCCGTGGCATCTCTGCTCTCCCCTCTCCGTCTCCCCCCCCCCTCCTCCTCTCTTGGCAGGTCCCTGGACTCACGCACGCTCTGTGAACATTCGCGCGCCGGAGATCATCGCCATCAGTGTCTCGTGTGTGTGCCTTCGTTTTGTGTTTAGTGTTCTTTCGCCGTCATGCCACCACTGTTCACGTGTGCCGTCGCCGTCATCCATGTTATGTGCGCCGTGTCAACTAGTGTTAGTGATTTTTCTCGTCCAGCGTGAACGGCTCCATGTTTTTTGTTTTTCGAGTCTACAGTTTTTGTCCGCCGTTTTTATTGTATTGTCTGTGCCACCTATATGTAATACGTATTGTACCACTGGAGCCGGCCGAAGTGGCCGTGCGGTTAAAGGCGCTGCAGTCTGGAACTGGAAGACCGCTATGGTCGCAGATTCGAATCCTGCCTCGGGCATGGATGTTTGTGATGTCCTTAGGTTAGTTAGGTTTAACTAGTTCTAAGTTCTAGGGGACTAATGACCTCAGCAGTTGAGTCCCATAGTGCTCAGAGCCATTAGAACCATATTTTTGTACCACTGAAGGCTGAAGAGCAGCGTAATATGCTGCTGACAGCCCGCCTTTGTATAAGGTGATCAAAATAACAATAAAGAAAAAAAAGAGCGCCTTTCTTGTGCTGTAAATTGTGGCCGGAATTGACTTCTGGGTTCAGTGCTGTTGACTTCATTTTCTTGGCCGCCCGTTGCTACTCCTACTGAACCTGTTCTCGAATATGTTAATTTCAACTTGCTTGGTACACAAGGTTCTAGCGAGAGCTTTGTTATGTGATGATTAACATTTACTAGGGCTTGGAGTGCTGATAAATTCTGTTCGTAGATTGCTACTGTCAGTGTTAACCGCCACTGAAAACGGTTTCGCTGGTCCTTGTCTAAGTGCCGCCTGGTTATTGTATTTATATCACATGACGGACTAGCCAATTTTTGTAGATATACATGAATAAAATTTTCCCTGGGTACATTTTGCTGCGAATTGCAATAGCATTACAGTTACAAGTATATCTGAAGTAATAATGCGTCTGAGAGACAAGTGTCTAATTCTAAATGAGTAGTATCATAAATTCTTAAAAGTTACTGAGAGGCCAGTTGTTATAGTGTGTTTAAATAGTTTCTATTAATGAAAGCACAATAATTCCTTGAATGACAGTATGTGGATTTTGTAATTAATTCTGATTTAATCACTAAGTCACCTTGTGTTTTGATTCGGGGGGGGGGGGGGTCCTGCGGTTAGCCTGCACGCAAGTTAGTTGCATTTGATTTCGTTTTATCAGGACTTCTGCTGTTAGTCTTGGCAGCGGTTGCGGGTCCTGGGTTGCGTCCTGCTTGTGCTGTTGTGTATTTTCCGCCCCCTTTGGCCGCGCGTGCCGGCTGGCGGTGTATCTAGTTCGCTGGCGGTTTAATGTACTATTGGCATTACGCACATGAGATAATAGTTTTGTACGGTTTGGCTTATGTTCATTAATAGGAAGATTAATTCTACAGACAATGTGCTGTAATGAATTACTGTGTTTCTAATTACTTAAGGTAGATGTCAACCTGTTGTAGATACCCACTAGTTATAGGATTTTCGTGCCTATTCGTGACCGAGCCTGTACTGGAAACAGCTGAGTGAGCGGGCGTCCGCTTCAGGGCGTAGTTTCTTGAATCCCACGAGGTTGCGATGTCACATGAAATTTTATATTTTATATCCTACATTGTAGGGTGCCTGCCAGTTAGGTTACGTGGTTGTGTGCCATGGTATCTGATTTGTTGTTGCCTGTACTCTAAATTACTTCGTTAATACGAATGACTGCAGAAAAGAAAGACTACATTTCCTCATTAAATTTTAGTAAATTGTTGTTCGGGTCGATTATAGTTTTTGAGTAAATAATTTTTAACTCGTTTCACTAAATTTGTTATAGGACATAAGTGCCGTGGTTTATGAATGTTTAAATTTTGAAGTAACTTGCTCTCACCTAAATGGTAATTTTAAAAACGTGTTGATGGTTTCATTTGTTATTTGTCTTGTTTAAATGTGCCAAATAAATGTCCATGGCAACTGTCGATGGTGATGTCCTGGTGTCACTTGGTCCAGTCCTACCAACCCACAGTCTATTGTGCTGAGCTTGTGTCGTTGTGTGAAAGTTGAATTCCATGCTGTGCTGACACATCAGTATGATTCGAGTTCCCCAAAATTTATGCGTAAGTGCAACAGCATCGGGCAGTTGCACTTCTTTTTTTGTAGGACTTGTTCTGTCAGGAAAACAATCATTGGTGGTTTGCGCATGCTGGTGGTTGCATTACCGCCATTATTCCATAGACACAGAACTTGATCACACAAATCTACTACTGCTGCTCAGAGTATGACGATGAGATGCAAGTTTACACAGCTGTCACCTTTTCCAATACGGTTATTCACTAGCATTACAGGCAGAGAGTATAATTAACGTTTCAGGATAGGAATACCCCTTACAGAAATTTAACACCTTCAGCAGTGGGCTGTGTATGTGAGGCCTTTTGCAATACCTTCAATACTATCTGTAAATGAGAAGTTTCTAGTAATCAATGCTACGAAAGTAACTAGCCCTTATGGGCAGGAAATATTGCCGGAACTACAGGCCAAGGAAGTGTTTGTAAGCGCAGGCTACGTTCATCACGGGCACGCATACATTCAGTGGCAAACTATTGTTCTGCTCCAAATCAGCCCGTCTCTTGTTGTTCTCTTTTGATTGTCACTTTCTTAATCTATTACCTATTAACATCACTTTTGATATCTAATTGAAATAAAAATTAAATTGTAACAGGCAATTTGTTTATGACCTTAACCTGTCGAACTGCTAAGAAAACGCCGCAACGAAAAAACATTACTGCTCCCAGTCAAGAATCATAACCACTGTACCATAGCCATCGGTTCCACCCACCATACAACACGACACTGATAGCACATTAACAGGCTCATTAATAACATTGATCATGAGAGGCACTTTGCATGGCGAGTAATTTTTTTTTAGCCGTCGGAGTGCCCAGACCAGGTAGCTGACATGGGAATCCGTGGAGGGAAGACGACGTTTTTGTACGAACGCTATTGAGAACCGACATGTTAAGTTGACCGTAGAATGATTATACCGCGAGCAACACACAATTTACGTAAGAACCACACTGTTAGAAACACGATCACAGCGACTATGTTAGTCACTCTGCATAGAAGTGGTCTTGGTTCTATACGTAAACACAAGAGTCGCTACTGATATACATGTTAAGAACTATACACGGTTTATAAATCGAGATATGGTATTGGTTCCAAATGAAGTGGCCTCTCACACAAATACTGCGTCATTGATTATAGATGGTGATCGCGAGGTGTGTATTAACAGACTTAAAGTGGGGGTGCACATCACCAGTGGTGTAAACTCATAAAAAAATCACCATTAGCACTGAATTTAGAAAGTGAATCGGCTAAGGAACATCGTATTCAGCGGATATCTGCAACTCCCTGCGCTAACAAACAATATTTGTTACACATTCCATTTGGGTGCCACGTAGACAGTGTCACATTGTGCAATATATCCATGGGGTTATAGGTGAGGAAGGATGATGGCTCAGAATGATCACATACAGTAGATGGTGTTCTATGTGATTAATAATTTAAAAAGTGCAACGCTAGATTGCGTTCGTAAGAAATGTACAAAATCATATGATCAATACGCTGGCTTTTTTAGATCTATCCCGTGGAAATGTTGTCAGCAATTTGTAATCATTTCTCTCCATTCAACTACATACTTGCATCGGATGCTGCGGAGATGTCTTTTAATAATTACAGCCACTGATGAATCACATTTATGGTACTTTCAATCTTGAAACAAGTCACCTTTCTCGGACATGTCTGCTAAGGACTCCATCAGCAATACTCAATGTACTTTCAGACGGTCCCTCTGCATCTTGTAATTGTTCCTCAGTCTCTGCGTCGCGCGCCCCTCAGCTTTGCGCATGCGATCGTTCCAATTTGTCAGAACCAAGCACAAGTCGTAGAGATCTTCTGCATCCCATGGAAAAAACAGGCCCAGCTGTGTTAATGCGACAGGACAGTGTTTTGACCATTCGGCAGAAATGAGAACATGTTGCCATAGCTCCGCCAATCGTGTACAATGTGTCAGACCAGCGCCAAAAGAAGCTTTCTCTTGCAACATGAGGTAGTAGAAAAGACGGTATGTGCAGTTATGGTTGTGTGTCTCACAGGGAAAATTCGGAGGACTCCACATCATTCGGGAACTGGAAGAAGGATGAGGATTTTGTTACTGCATTTCGATGCATCTCCAAACATACAGGTACTGAAATCCACAGGAGAACTGCGTCCCTCTGGGTGCATACATTTCTGTCACCCAAAGATTCTCCCTGTCCTATTTCGTACCAACCAACAGAGAAAAACTATGAGCTATAAAAACTCCGATAACGCCAACCTGTAGAGAACTTGATATTACTGCATTCCTTTCTTCCCATATATCGTAAACAAATACCATGTGTGCTAACATCCGCGACAGATGCACTCGCACAGACATTCACAATTGCAAATACCTGTTTAATACTACGTGTCTTAGCCAAACCACTTCCTAAATTCGGCGATAAGTGTGTCTTCAACCGCAGGTGACGTGTACCCGCACTTTCACTCTGTTAATACACACCTTGCGATCACCGTCTATATTCAAATATCGCATTATTTTGTGCGAGCGACCTCCTCGTTAGGAAACAGTACCACACCTCGGTTTATAAAACGTGTATAGTTTTTAACGTGGATATTGTTAGCGACTTTCTATCCGTAGAACCAGGACCACATTTATTCAGGGTGACAGTTACATAGTTGTGATCGTGTTTTTGATAGGCCATCCTTACGAGAAATGAATGTTCCGGGTAGTAGAATGTTGTGCGGCCAGCTTAAAATATCAGTTGTCAATAGTGTTCCTAGAAAAGAACATCGTCTTCCCTACAGACATCCTCATGCCAGCTACATGATGAGTGTGCTCCGACTGCTGAAAAAAAAATTACTAGCCATGTACCGAGCGAGGTGGCGCAATGGCTAGACACTGGACTCGCATTCGAGAGGACGACGGTTCAATCCCGCGTCCGGCCATCCTGATTTAGGTTTTCCGTGATTTCCCTAAATCGCTCCAGGCAAATACCGGGATGGTTCCTTTCAAAGGGCACGGCTGACTTCCTTCCCTGTCCTTCCCTAATCCGATGGGACTGATGACCTCGCTGTCTGGTCTCTTTCCCCAAACAACCCAACCCAACTCGCCATTTATAGTGACTCTCAAGATCAATTTAATTTATTAGCCTATTCATTTGATATCAAGGACGTGCAGCCTTGCGGGTGGAACCGATGGCTAGAGTGCAGCGGATATGCTTCATGAGTGGGAGCGGTAATGAGACGTTTTTTCGTTGTGGCGATATCTTCTAAAGAAATACTAACGTCCCACCTTCTCAAACAGAGACGACCATCGTACTAAAATCAGATGTGTTACCGAATGTATAAAGTGATACATAGGATAAACCTGAAATTTACAACCTGTCTGTGCTGCTCCCGTAAGAGACCTCGCATGTGGCGAAGTATTTGGTTAGTGTAAGAAAGTAGGAAAGTGAGGAGGTATCCTGTGACCGAGGTAGATCCTAGCACTCGATTATGATCCAAAAATGAATTCCGTATTCTAGTCCTGTGATGTAGGATGTAAAAGATGATAAGCTGATAGAACAATTTGCTTTTTACCTGATGAGAAAATATCTAGAGGAAATAAAGCTTATGCCATAGTGTTACAGGATTTTCACAACAAGTAACGATACTTTAGCGTGTTGCTTGCAACGATTTCATCTGCCTTCGAAAATAACTGGTACAAAGGGGGAAATATATATTTCGCTTGAGAAAATCGTAGTGTATGATCAACAACAACTGTCTCGAACTCGGTAAAATGGATTTTTGAAACTGAGGGGTGGGACTGTTTAGACCTAGTGTATACACCCAAGCTGCAGCTGTTTGTATTTCAGTGCACCGCAGCTGGCAATAGGAGTGGTCATCGAGGCTTCAGCGACCGGAAACCGGTGATTAACTCAGCCTCCGGTGGACAGTCAGGTGCAAAGTATGCGTCGATCTGTTTCTTCTCGCCGACAGCAATGTGAGATGGCGAAGTGGCCAGCGTGGTGTGTGACAAGTGACAGAAGCAGACCTGTCTCTTGCGTAGAAGATTCAGTATGACTTGTGTCTGCGTTGGATGATTAATCTCCCATATGTGAATTGAAAGTTGACAGCTTGTTGACAGTCGCTCTGACATATGAGCGTTCAGTAGGGAGGGCATGTGGTTGTCAGGGATGGGCACGGAGCTGCAGGTACGGCCAGCACGGGTGTGGGTGTCACCTGGCCAGAGCGGACGGGGCTATCCTGCAGTCAGCGTATGGCACGCTCTTCGTGATAGGCACCTTTTGTGATCGTTAGGATGTTTTTCAGCAGGTAGGTTTAGTTGAAACGTTACGTTGTTATGGAGGAGGGTGTTTGCGCTCTCAAACGTCGGTGTATACAAGACCTCAGATTACTGCCCATTAAAATTGCAATTGTAGCCTATGGCGATTGCCGTTTATCGTATAGCGACATTGCTGCTCGCGCTGGTCGAGATCCAATGACTCAGTTTGGGTGCATAGATCCTGAGAAATCAGTATTGTGACGAGTCACTTGCTCGACCACCATTGACCAGACGTTTTCAATTGGTGAGAGATCTGGAGAACGTGCTGGCCTGGGCAGCAGTCGAACATTTTCTCTATCGAGAAAGGCCCGTACAGGACCTGCAACATGCGGCGTGCATTATCCTGCTAAAACGAAGCGTTTCGCAGGAATCATATGAAGGGTAGAGTCACGGATCGTAATACATCTGAAATGTAAAGTCCACTGTTCAGAATGCCGTCAATGCGAACAAGAGGTGACAGAGACGTGTAACCAATGGCACCCCATACCATCACGCCGGGTGATACGCCAGTATGGCGATGACGAATACACGCTTCCAATGGGCGTTCACCGCGATGTCGCCAAACACGAATGCGACCATCATGATGCTGTAAACAGAACCTGGATTCATCCGAAAAAATGACGTTTGGCCATTCGTGCACTGAGGTTCGTGGTTGAGTACACCATCGCAGGCGCTCCTGTCTGTGATGCAGCGACAAGGGTAGCCGCAGCCATGGACTCCGAGCTGACAGTCCATGCTGCTGCAAACGTCGTGGGACTGTTCGTGCAGATGATTGTTGTCTTGCAAACGACCCCATCTGTTGACTCATGGATCGAGACGTGGCTGCACGATCCATTACAGCCATGCAGATTAGATGCCTGTCATTTCGACTGCTAGTGATACGAGGCCGTTGGAATCCAGCACGGCGTTGCGTATTATCCTCCTGAACTCACCTATTCCATAACAGCCATTGGATCTCGACCAACCCGAGCAGCACTGTCACGATACCGCAAACCGCAATCGTGATCGGCTACAATCCGACCTTTATCAAAGTCGGAAACGTGATGGTAGGCATTTCTCCTCCTTACACAGCGTTTCGCCAGGCAACGCCGGTCAACTGCTGTTCGTGTATGAGAAATCGGTTGGAAACTTTCCTCACGTCAGCACGTTGTAGGTGTCGCCACCGGCGCCAACCTTGTGTGAATGCTCTGCAATGCTAATCATTTGCAGATCACAGCATCTTCCTGTCGGTTAAATTTCCCGTCTGTAGCACGTCATCTTCGTGGTGTAGCAATTGTAATGGCCAGTGGTGTATATTTAGTGCCACGATCTATTTGTTGCGGAAATTTCATTACTTGATTTGCATAATGTTTGTGTGTGATACTCATACGTTGAAAATGTTTTATTTCGAACAAGGATTATTGTAAGGTGGAGGTGACTGTGTTAAGCAATCTATTTGACTCCTGTAAGTCGTTAAACAGTTAATTTGATAGCGTTGTGCAAATCGATTATTTCACTCCCTTTTTGACATCGAAATTACGTCAGCTGTGCCTTTGTTTCCAGCATTAGCCAGTAGGAACACAGTATATTGACGGAAGACGAAACCTTTCGTCTGTGTGTTTGGAGACGTTGGTTCACACAGACGAACAGGGAGTGGTGGCTGATATCTGGTCTACGGTCGGTGTTATTAAATGTGATATGTAATTATGACAATGGACGGTTTTTGCCGTAGTAGCAGCGGCCTGACGAAAGACATACATTCGAGAGACCCCAAATGGTGGTTACAATACCGCACTTCATTCCATTCTTCGGTGATTACAGTTATTGTGTCATGGGAAGCAGGTGTGCGCAGAATTGCCCCATCGCCTTCAAATTGATGAAATAAAGATGCATCAAAATATTATTGACCTTGATTTGATTTCGCGTCATGAGATGCTTCAACTGCAGCACAGAGTGAGTCGTTACCCACCAATTGTTTCTGTGAGGGCTGGGGAGGGGGGTGTCGAGGGGTGGGGTGGGATATCCTCTGGTGGTGGCATTGTGCACTAATTCAATCGATCGCTGCATTTCAAGGTGAGCGAACGAAAAGTTTCCAGCAAGACAACATCTCCACCTCTGCAACACCGTAATTACGTAATTAATACATTAAGCTGCTGGATGTGAGCGTCCGCCGGCCGGGGTGGCCGAGCGGTTCTAGGCGCTGCAGTATGGAACCGCGCGACCGCTATGGTCGCAGGTTCGAATCCTGCCTCGGGCGTGGATGTGTGTGATGTCCTTAGGTTAATTAGGTTTAAGGAGTTCTAAGTTATAGGGGACTGATAACCTCAGATGTTAAGTCCGATAGTGCTCAGAGCCATTTGAACCATTTTGTGAACGTCCTTCGACCAAATACTTCTTCCAACCCTTGCGAGTTCAATTTTATAAATAAATGGTATATCCCTTGCTAAATTGTTTCGAATTTCCTGTGGTGACATCCTTCCTCTCATGCAATGACTCAGTCCTTTCCCCACAAGTTTCAACATGTGGAGGGGAGAGAGGAAATGGAGGTGGCAGGAAATGGCTGGGGGATTTCCCAGAGGTGGATGGGTTAATTATTTGGTCGATTTCATTAATTAGCCAATTAATTTGATATCAAATATGTGCTTGTATTGGCAAGGGAGAGGTAATAGCTGTGGGGAGTTGCGGTGTGCGTGGATGGGGTGGGGCAGGGGGGTGGGTTCTCATAAGGACGATTATCCCCGGGGCTTTATGAAATATTTAGCAGAACTAAGGCCATAAATCAGCTGGCTGTTAGAATTTAATTAATTTGTGTTTCGATTTGATATTAAAAGTGGTGTACAACAATAGGTACAAATGGCTCTGAGCACTATGGGACTTAACATCTGACGTCAACAGTCCCCTAGAACTTACAACTACTTAAACCTAACTAACCTAAGGATATCACACACATCCATGCCCGAGGCAGGATTCGAACCTGCGACCGTTGCAGTCGCGTGGTTCCAGATTGAAGCGCCTAGAACTGCTCGGCCACAACGGCCGGCAACAATAGGTTAAGGAACGTATCAATCGAAAGAGAACAGGACAACGGCTGACATGGAGTAGAACAATAGTTTGGCTCTGAATGTATGCTTGCCCCTGACGAAAGCAACCTGCGCCTACAAACACTTTCTTGGCCTGTAGTTCCGGCAATATTTCCTGCCCATAAGGCCTAGTTACTTTCGTAGCCTTGATTACTAGAAACTTCTCATTTACAGACAGTATCGAAGGCACTGCAAAAGGCCTCACATACCCATACTGCTGATGGTGTTAAATTTGTGTAAGGGGTATTCCTATCCTGAAATGTTAATTATACTCTCTGCCTGTAATGCTAGTGAATAACAGTATTGAAAAAGGTGACAGCTGTGTAAACTCGCGTCTCATCGTCATCCCCTGAGCAGCAGTAGTAGATTTGTGTGCTCAAGTCCTCTGGCTATGGAATAATGGCGATAATACAACCACGAGCATGAGCCTACCACCAATTTGTGTGTGTGTGTGTGTGTGTGTGTGTGTGTGTTCTCGCGAAACTTCCCAATTCCATATTTCATCATCTCGACACATCCTGACAGAAGTCCAATTGCGCTATGCTGTTGCACTTGGGGTACTTTTGGGAACTCTAATCATGTCATACCGCTCTTAGCACTATTAAGAGTGAAACATCTTCGGTCTTGACAGTTACGCACTTATACTTACTTTCAAGAACTCGATTATGCCACAGTGCACGCGCATGCGTTCTAACAACGCTCGTAATATTGCGTGGCAGCGGGCGTCGGGTGCCGTCAGCCATTGTCGTCGTACTGTACACTAGGGACGGGAAAAACCTACTGGTTAAAACCGATACTGATATATTAGTTCTGAATAACCGGTATTATTCGGTATTTGTTTGGTCTCTGTTGTAAGAGGTGTTTTTAAGTTGCATTGGTTCCAAATACTACGTTATTATAGAAAATGGGAAAAGCCATTAGTACTATTTTAATAATAATGCCGGCAGAGACGAGTAACAAACACATGCCATAAGAACTGGCACAGCGTTACCTAGACAAAAATGCCCCTGTTTCCGTATGCCGCGCCTTGAGATCCACGTGTATGGGCAGTTCGTAAGACATGCCCCAGTCTGGGCTACTTGATAGTTACTCACGTCGTCGCCGGATTTCCGTTATTGTTGTATTTACAACCCTGTATTCATCTAACCAGAAGTCTTGTTCCTCCTGCAATCGAACTTCACTAATTCCCATTGTATCTAACTTAACCCATCCATTTACCTTTTTAAGTTTTCTAACCTTCCTTCCCGATTAAGTGGGGTAGGTCGTCAAACGCTCCGACTTGGAGCAGGGGAGGCACCACAGACATTTTAATTTCCACTGCCTATACTTTTACAAGTAAATTCATAAAACTTTGTCAGCATGACCAGGAAGGATTCAGGATTCGCACTTGTAGCAGCGGAAGTTCAAAAACATAACAAAATAATTTTTTTTACATGTGAAACTTCATCATTTTTTTCACTTAGTATTGGCTGCATTTGTTGCTGTAGGTACACTTTTCTTCATAAGGAAGAGAGACTGTTCGATGAATTTTGCACAGCATACAAACCGTACTTACAGGTGTCTGAAACTCTAGAATCTATTTAATTTATGAAAAAATCAATGAGCTGTTACGTTTTAAACTTTATATTTAGAAAAAATCTAATTTTGTAGTTAATTATCTCAATTTTTACCACAGTTTTTAATAGATTTGGGAAATTCTAGAGTTTCATATACCTGTAAGTATGGTTTGTATGCTGTGCAAAATTTATCAAAGTATCTCTGTGTAACTTGTGAAGAAAGATGTACCTATAGCAACAAATGCAGCCAATAGTAAGCGAAAAAATGATGAAATTACACATGTAAAAATTTTATTTTGTTATGTTTTTGTACTTCCACCGCTATGAGTGTAAATCCCGAATCCTTCCTGGTCATGCTGACAAAGTTTTATGAATTTATTTGTAAAAGTATAGACAGTAGAAAATAAAATGTCCTGTTGTGCCTCTCCTGCTCTGTCGGCCCGTTTGACGTCCTACCCCCCTTAAGGGAGCCGACATTCCACTCTCTGATCCGTTAAAGGCAAGTTTTGTTTCTTCTAATAATGACGTCCTGCTGAGTTGTCCTCACCCAGAGATCCGAAACGGGGACTATTTACCTCCGGAATATTTTACCCAACAGGATCGTATGACCATACAATAGATCTGCGTGCACTCGGGAGAAATTACGGCTATAGTTTCCCTTTGCTTTCAGTCGTTGGCAGTACCAGTACAGCAAGGCCGTTTTGATTGATGTTACAAGGCCAGATCAGTCAATCATCCAGACTGTCGCCCGTGTTACTACTGAGGAGGCTGCTGCCCCTCTTCAGGTACCACGCAGTTGTCTGGCCTCTCAATAGTTGCACCTACGGTGCGGCAATCTGTATTGCTGAGGCATACAAGCGTCCCAACTAACGGCAAGGTCCATGGTTTATGGGAGGGGGGGGGGGGGGTTACATCGTTATGGAGTAAAATTTCTAAAAATTAGTTACTTTTGAATACATTATGGGCACAGCAGTGATCAATGTCTTATAAATAATTACTATTAAAAACAGTCTAGATCACGATTTATTTAACAAGGTGACCGGTTTCAACCACTACTGTGGTCATCTTCAGACCATTGAGTAGGAACCTCTTTCTGTTGAAGAATCACTAGTGATTCTTCAACAGAAAGGGGTTCCTACTCAATGGTCTGGAGATGACCACAGTAGTGGTTGAAAGCGGTCACCTTGTTAAATAAATCGTGATCAAGACTGTTTTTAATAGTAATTATCTAAAAATTAGGATTAAAAGGAGAATACTGGTAATTTTTTGTAGCATTCATCTGCTTACCACTTTACGAGAAAAGCAGCGAACGGTGAACAAACTAAATTTCTTTTTACTTGCCTATTTAATTTACTTTGCTCCTATTCATCTTGATCCCGAGAGAGTCGAAATTTTTAAATTTTTGTTCTATGTATATTACAGGTGAAAATAGGAATAAAAAACGGAAAATAATTTGTATTATCTTGAGTTGTTTGAACACTCAGGTTAAAGTGGTGTGAGAAACAGATATAACCGTAAAAACCAGTCGTTTTAGTGAAATTTGTCATCCCTGCTGTACACACATCGTGCGCTCTTGGGCCTGACAAAATGGAGCACCTCTTGCACAAAGCTGCTCGTAAAACACCACCATGTGGCTGCGGTTTTTTTTTTTTTTTTTGTCATCAGTTTACTGACTGGTTTGATGCGGCCCGCCACAAATTCCTTTCCTGTGCTAACGTCTTCATCTCAGAGTAGCACTTGCAACCTACGTCCTCAATTATTTGCTTGACGTATTCCAATCTCTGTTTTCCTCCACAGTTTTTGCCCTCTACAGCTCCCTCTAGTACCATGGAAGTCATTCCCTCATGTCTTAGCAGATGTCTTATCATCCTGTCCCTTCTCCTTATCAGTGTTTTCCACATATTCCTTTCCTCTCCGATTCTGCGTAGAACCTCCTCATTCCTTACCTTATCAGTCCACCTAATTTTCAACATTCGTCTATAGCACCACATCTCAAATGCTTCGATTCTCTTCTGTTCCGGTTTTCCCACAGTCCATGTTTCACTACCATACAATGCTGTAATGGCTCTGAGCACTATGGGACTTAACTGCTGTGGTCATCAGTCCCCTAGAACTTAGAACTACTTAAACCTAACTAACCTAAGGACATAACACACATCCATGCCCGAGGCAGGATTCGAACCTGCTACCGTAGCAGTCGCGCGGTTCCGGACTGCGCGCCTAGAACCGCTAGACCACCGCGGCCGACACAATGCTGTACTCCAGACGTACATCCTCAGAAATTTCTTCCTCAAATTAGGGCCGGTATTTGATATTAGTAGACTTCTCTTGGCCAGAAATGCCTTTGTTGCCATAGCGAGTCTGCTTTTGTGTCCTCCTTGCTCCGTCCGTCATTGGTTATTTTACTGCCTAGGTAGCAGAATTCCTTAACTTCATTGACTTCGTGACCATCAATCCTGATGTTAAGTTTCTCGCTGTTCTCATTTCTACTACTTCTCATTACCTTCGTCTTTCTCCGATTTACTCTCGAACCATACTGTGTACTCATTAGACTGTTCATTCCGTTCAGCAGATCATTTAATTCTTCTTCACTCTCACTCAGGATAGCAATGTCATCAGCGAATCGTATCATTGATATCCTTTCACCTTGTATTTTAATTCCACTCCTGAACCTTTCTTTTATTTTCATCATTGCTTCCTCGATGTACAGATTGAAGAGTAGGGGCGAAAGGCTACAGCCTTGTCTTACACCCTTCTTAATACGAACACTTCGTTCTTGATCGTCCACTCTTATTATTCCCTCTTGGTTGTTGTACATATTGTATATGACCCGACTCTCCCTATAGCTTAGCCCTACTTTTTTCAGAATCTCGAACAGATTGCACCATTTTATATTGTCGAACGCTTTTTGCAGGTCGACAAGTCCTATGAAAGTGTCTTGATTTTTCTTTAGCCTTGCTTCCATTATTAGCTGTAACGTCAGAATTGCCTCTCTCGTCCCTTTACTTTTCCTAAAGCCAAACTGATCGTCACCTAGCGCATTCTCAATTTTCTTTTCCATTCTTCTGTATATTATTCTTGTAAGCAGCTTCGATGCATGAGCTGTTAAGCTGAGTGTGCGATAATTCTCGCACTTGTCAGCTCTTGCCGTCTTCGGAAATGTGTGAATGATGCTTTTCCGAAAGTCAGATGGTATGTCGCCAGACTCATATATTCTGCACACCAACGTGAATAGTCGTTTTGTTGCCACTTCCCCCAATGATTGTAGAAATTCTTATGAAATGTTATCTATCCCTTCTGCCTTATTTGACCGTAAGTCCTCCAAAGCTCTTTTAAATTCCGATTCTAATACTGGATCCCCTATCTCTTCTAAATCGACTCCTGTTTCTTCTTCTATCACATCAGACAAATCTTCACCCTCATAGACGCTTTCAATGTATTCTTTCCACCTATCTGCTCTCTCCTCTGCATTTAACAGTGGAATTCCCGTTGCACTCTTAATGTTACCGCCGTTGCTTTTAATGTTACCAAAGGTTGTTTTGACTTTCCTGTATGCTGAGTCTGTCCTTCCGATAATCATATCTTTTTCGATGTCTTCACATTTTTCCTGCAGCCATTTCGTCTTAGCTTCCCTGCATTTCCTATTTATTTCATTCCTCAGCGACTTGTATTTCTGTATTCCTGATTTTCCCGGAACATATTTTTACTTCCTCGTTTCATCAATCAACTGAAGTATTTCTTCTGTTACCCATGGTTTCTTCGCTGCTACCTTCTTTGTACCTATGTTTTCCTTCCCAATTTCTGTGATGGCCCATTTTAGAGATGTCCATTCCTCTTCAACTGTACTGCCTACTGCGCTATTCCTTATTGCTATATATATAGCGTTAGAGAACTTCAAACGTATCTCGTCATTCCTTAGTACTTCCGTATCCCACTTCTTTGCGTATTGATTCTTCCTGACTAATTTCTTGAACTTCAGCCTACTCTTCATCACTACTATATTGTGATCTGAGTCTATATCTGCTCCTGGGTACGCCTTACAGTCAAGTATCTGACTTCGGAATCTCTGTCTGATCATGATGTAATCTAATTGAAATCTTCCCGTATCTCCCGGCCTTTTCCAAGTATACCTCCTCCTCTTGTGATTCATGAAGAGGGTATTCGCTATTACTAGCTGAAACTTGTTACAGAACTCAATTAGTCTTTCTCCTCTTTCATTCCTCGTCCCAAGCCCATATTCTCCTGTAACCTTTTCTCCTACTCCTTCCCCTACAACTGCATTCCAGTCGCCCATGACTATGAGATTTTCGTTCCCCTTTACATACTGCATTACCCTTTCAATATCCTCATACACTTTCTTTATCTGTTCATCTTCAGCTTGCGACGTCGGCATGTATACCTGAACTATCGTTGTCGGTGTTGGTCTGCTGTCGATTCTGATTAGAACAACCCGGTCACTGAACTGTTCACAGTAACACACCCTCTGCCCTACCTTCCTATTCATAACGAATACTACACCTGTTATACCATTTTCTGCTGCTGTTGATATTACCCGATACTCATCTGACCAGAAATCCTTGTCTTCCTTCCACTTCACTTCACTGACCCCTACTATATCTAGATTGAGCCTTTGGATTTCCCTTTTCAGATTTTCTAGTTTCCCTACCACGTTCAAGCTTCTGACATTCCACGCCTCGACTCGTAAAACGTTATCTTTTCGTAGATTATTCAATCTTTTTCTCATGGTAATCTCCCCCTTGGCAGTCCCCTCCCGGAGATCCGATTGGGGGACTATTCCGGACTCTTTTGCCAATGGAGGAATCATCATGACACTTCTTCAATTACAGGCCACATGTCCTGTGGATACACGTTACGTGTCTTTAATGCAGTGGTTTCCATTGCCTTCTGCATCCTCATGTCGTTGATCATTGCTGATTCTTCCGCCTTTAGGGGCAATTTCCCACCCCTAGGACGAGAGAGTGCCCTGAACCTCTATCCGCTCCTCCGCCCTCTTTGACAAGGCCGTTGGCAGAATGAGGCTGTCTTCTTAAGCCGGAAGTCTTCGGCCGCCAATGCTGATTATTTATCAGACTTTAGGCAGTGGCGGGGATCGAACCCGGGACCGAAGACGTTTTGATTATGAATCATAGACGCTACCCCTAGACCAGGGGTATACATCATCTAGTCGAAGCATTGTAAACAGATTTTTTCCTGTGTCCCTTAATGCGGTAAACGGTCTGGATTTCGGCATTTTCGACTACTACTCTAACGATGAATTTATATCCAACAGGGATTAAAATTCTCCAGCCAATAATTTCATGAGTATGAGGGTTTGTTACTTTATCCCTTATCTCCTGCATAACGCGGTTGCTGAAACATTGTACATTCGCCTGGGTATACGCTACTACTTCTTCTGTTCCACATTCTTGCAGAATTCCGATATGGAACCTTAAGTTAACTATCTTTTGCAAATGAATTTCCATTTAAACTTCGCAAATGGTTCTCATGCTTTTAGGTGTGCAACATGAGCCCAGTACATTTCAGACGCAATGTAACCATTCTTTTTTAAACGTTGATCCAGTTGTGACTGGAGCTTTGTCAACAGACTTTTCATGTCCCTTGTGGCACTGTATAATCTATATTCAGACACTCTGAATCCAAAATATGGCTACTAATCATTCCCTGAGTTTAAAACAATATGTTAACCTTGCCTATGCATTCACAATAGCTTATTCACTCCTCCAGTCCCAATTTGTTTTCCTCCTTTAATACAGTTATAAGCTATATAATCCAGTTTTTCGTTTCTTGATTTCGATGTCCTCCATTTCCAGGTTTCTTTTTTGCTGTATGCATAACACTGTTAAACATCACACACACCAGCTGTTCCGTAAGTTATTTGTTAATTGATACAACATGGTAGTGAGTGACACAGAGTACAGTTGTAAATGCTGTTTGCCTTGGTCTTTGCGCAGGGTCAAATACAACGTCCATTCTGCTTCCAGCTATAAGAACGCCGCCACTTGTAAAATACCCATACCTCTTGTAATATACCCATTCTTTTTGCTTAAACAGATTAATGCTTTTAGTGTCTCGATTCCGAATTTTTAACCAGTACTTCAGCGTTTTACTATTTGCTGTTATTGTGGCTGGCGAAAGCACCACCTTCCCTTCGGTTTTCTTTACCAGTGTTAAAAATAAGGACAAAATGTGTGAATTCAGAGAATACCTTCATATCTCCAGAGACCTGACTGTCTTGCTGACAGAGATAGAGAACTAAAAGAGACAGCATGTCGAGCAGACATAACTCATTACCTGTTTATAAGCTGGTTACATGAACACGAAGTCGGTTTTCGATGTGTTAGGTTAGTTTTCCAACACTATATCAGATAACATGATGTATGTAAATATGCTATAGTTCCACCACACTTTGCCGACGTCAGTATGCAGTCGTCAAATACCACCGTTTACCTGTCATGTTCGATCCACTCTATAATTATTTATCACCTGCTTAACCCGTGTCGCATTTCTTTGGTGTGCCGTGTGCGAAATACGGGATTTGCTCGTCGGCATGCAACATTCACTAAGTTGGATTAACAAGTGTGTGGAGTATTATCACGAGGAAACATGGTGGAAGCGAATTTTACTGTGGAGGTGGTACACCAGTCGCGCGTACTACAGTACATCATACTATGGAGCGTAGCTACGAATTGCTGAAGTAATGTCGTATCTTTGAGAAAACTTCACAGTAGTCCTCTCGCTGCTAGACGTGGAACGTGGCGCATGATACATGTGAATTTCCATTACTGTTTGTAGTTAAATATTGTCTTTTTTGTTTCATACACGATAACTGAATTTGGACAAGCTATTCATCTTGTCAGTAGATAATTTAACATGGATCAGCAGATATGCACTAAGGAGTAAAATATCGACAAGTATAAGAGAAATCCATGGAGAAGAAATAAAAACTTTGAGGTTTGCCGATGACATTGTAATTCTGTCAGAGACAGCAAAGGACTTGGAAGAGCAGTTGAACGGAATGGATGGTGTCTTGAAGGGAGGATATAAGATGAACGTCAACAAAACGAGGATAATGGAATGTAGTCGAATTAAGTCGGGTGATGTTGAGGGTATTAGATTAGGAAATGAGACACTTAAAGTAGTAAAGGAGTTTTGCTATTTGGGGAGCAAAATAACTGATGATGGTCGAAGTAGAGAGGATATAAAATGTAGACTGGCAATGGCAAGGAAAGTGTTTCTGAAGAAGAGAAATTTGTTAACATCGAGTATAGATTTAAGTGTCAGGAAGTCATTTCTGAAAGTATTTGTATGGAGTGTAGCCATGTATGGAAGTGCAACATGGACGGTAAATAGTTTGGACAAGAAGAGAATAGAAGCTTTCGAAATGTGGTGCTGCAGAAGAATGCTGAAGATTAGATGGGTAGATCACATAACTAATGAGGAGGTACTGAATAGGATTGGGGAGAAGAGGAGTTTGTGTCACAACTTGACCAGAAGAAGGGATTGGTTGGTAGGACATGTTCTGAGGCATCAAGGGACCACCAATTTAGTATTGCAGGGCAGCGTGGAGGGTAAAAATCGTAGGGGGAGACCAAGAGATGAATAAAGCAGATTCAGAAGGATGTAGGTTGCAGTAGGTACTGGGAGATGAAGAAGCTTGCACAGGATACAGTAGCATGGAGAGCTGCATCAAACCAGTCTCAGTACTGAAGACCACAACAACAACAACATAAGAGAAATTTTCGTGATAGGTGTAATCACCAATATGTGTATGGGATGCCATCGTTTATTCCCTTGCATTTCGAGGCTCCGGATTTTTTCGAATAACTCAATGAGCATTTCATAACTCAAAGTTATTACAAGTGTCGCTTTAAAAAAATGTTAAAACTTGTATGCAATTTTGTCATATGATGACATGTTGGAGACCGTGGCTGTTTTTGAAGACAAATGTTGATGGTGTTAAGACAGCAACCAGCCACAAATTTACTTTGAGTTCCTTTATTCAAAGGAAACCGTTACCGGTTTCGAATCGTTGCGATTCATCATCAGACGGTTTACACGCTTTCTTTCTACATTTGGTGTGTTTTTATAGATTAATTGTCGTGAAACGTCGGTTTCGAGTGTTTGTTTCCATAACGTTCATCCAATCGATGCAGTGCGAATGCATTTACATCGATTGGATGAACGTTATGGAAACAAACACTCGAAACCGACGTTTCACGACAATTAATCTATAAAAACACACCAAATGTAGAAAGAAAGCGTGTAAACCGTCTGATGATGAATCGCAACGATTCGAAACCGGTAACGGTTTCCTTTGAATAAAGGAACTCAAAGTAAATTTGTGGCTGGTTGCTGTCTTAACACCATCAACATTTGTGTAAAACTTGTATGCTGTGTTGATGTAGAACACTGTGACGAGAACGGCAGTTGCCGGCCGAGGTGGTCGAGCGGTTCTAGGCACTAAAGTCTGGAACCGCGCGACCGCTACGGTGACATTAGGTAACTATATCACGAGAAAAATCTGTCCTAAAAAACATTGATTATTGTGTTATATGACCAAGATTCGAAAGATAGTACCAGTAGATCCTGTGGACGAAACGAACACCGGAACTGATGTCGATGTCGGCAGCAGTGCCGTGCCGACAACAGATGAAGCGAACCCCACTAATTCTGAAACGCAAATTGTACATTAGCCAACGAGTAAATTCCCAAAACTAGTCAAAATGCGTTAAGTTTGCAAATTTGTTCAAAAAGACTGCAGTCATGATCAATATACTGGATCAAGAGTTAATAAAGCAAATGGATACCAGTTTTGCAAATATTTCAAACGGGATTTGATACCGAAAGAAAACATACCATGGGATACCAGAAGTCGTAAGCAAATTAGTGATCGATATACAGACAGTTCAGGCTACAATTGAAAGCATGATACCACAGCCGTCTTAAAAAGTTGAAAATTTATCGGTCGGCCCTGATGTAGTGTTACGAGAGAACCTAGATGCTGAAGGGCAAAGAATTTGCAGTGAATTTCTAAAATTGTTAGAATAAAAGAGGAATACGTTAGTGGGAGATTAAATACTTAGTGGAAAGATGCTATACAGTGAGCTAGTGCTGAATCCATCTCTTGAATCAGGTACTGTAGGTGAGGCCATTCAGAATGGCTGGGAACACATAAGATGTATATCAGAGCTTGACAGTGGCTCAAGAGTGTGTCCGCTCGGCTCACTAACCTGCACCGCAGAGTCAAAACTATAAAGAGACCGCCACATGGCGGGACGCAAGCGCGAGGCAGCCTACATGAAGTGTATGAGACAACAAATGAGTGTGACTGAACTTATCATAATCAGGGAGCTCAAAGTAGTTCACACCCAGAATATGTTAATGAATCGGTGGCGGCCACACCCACGTTGTCGGACATGTGTGTAGAGGAAACCTTTTTGAAATAAGTTCAAAGGGCTCTGAGCACTATGGGACTTAACATCTCAGGTCGTCAGTCCCCTAGAACTTAGAACTACTTAAACCTAACTAAGCTAAGGACATGACATACATCCATGCCCGAGGCAGGATTCGAACCTGCGACCGTAGCGGTCGCGCGGTTCCAGACTGTACCGCCTAGAACCGCTCGGACATCCCGGCCGGCTTAAGTAAGCACTTCGAGAAATAAACTCGCTATTGGGATCACCCCTTCGCCACTAAAGATATGTTGCGTGTATTGAAGACTAAATTGCTAAACAACATTAGCGAAGAAGTAATTGTGATACTGGATAATAAACTAGGACACCTCTTGTCTGTTCTGGATCCGATCGCCCTGATTCAGGCAGATATTAAGAGTAGTAATGGCAACGGTGACACGCAGCCAGTGAGTGTCAATGCACGCGCTAATAATCCCGAGCGCAGCAATCGCTCTTATGGTGTTGGTGCGGTGTCAGAACCAGGACCATCACTTCAGTACAATAAGTCACGTAGAAGAAGGTGTAGTTAGATTAATGACGAACACTAACTTCTCTTCATGAAGGTTTATTCAGCACTTGCAGATACAAGAGCGCGGAGCGAACTGCCTCCAGCCAGAATACATACGGAATATATACAGTTACAGAACATTCCAGTAGAATGATTCTTAATATTTGTGGATACTTCTACAATGTCCTCGAATCGAATATAGAAATTAAAATTCAACAGTTCAGGTGAGTTTTGAACTCATGACCCTCCATGCAACAGTCTAGTACCATAACCGCTACACCTTTTTAATTTTTTTTTTTAGTTTTTAAGAACAAATTGTGAGGAATAAATAAGGAAAAGTTTTTTGTTTTTGAAAAGAAAACAAAGACTCCAATTATACTGGTTTCTCCTTCCAGTAAACAAAAATGAGTCTCCTTCGTCTTGTTGGCGAAGAAGCAATCTTTTGGAACAAAAAAAGTTTTTCAAAGTCAAAATCAAATTTCTTTTTCCTTTAGGAACAAATTATGAGGAATAAATAAGGAAAAGTTTTTTTTTTTTGTGCGACTTGTTGTTATAGTCCAGTTCTTACAGGACCTCCTGAAGTGTATCCGCCTACAGCATGCCAGCTTGTCCAAACGTGTCTTCTCATGGCGTAGGCGTGGGTTCTGGGTAGCAGATCTATTCAGTTCGGTTCGGTTTATACATTTTTCAGCTTCTCAGGGCTTGGACGTTCCAGCTACTAGGTGGGTCATCGAAAGTGCTCCGTAAGAAATTGGAAAAATATTGTTTATAGCGTGGGTTGCGTATCAGGACGCAGTGTCGTTCGTTGAGATAAGTCCAATATCCTATCGTAGACTTGTCGCCAGAAGTAAAAAGATAGCGGATCGTGTGGCCACAGATCCAATTCACAGAGTTAGTTTCGGCGGAGGGGTAGAAAGTCTTATCGGGGTACAAAAGCATGTGGACGTCGATCTGAGCCGGTGTCTGGCGAGTAAGAAACGCCAAAATTCGCCGCGCAAGTGTCCAGACGTCTACCGCTGTGCCACAGTGGAACCGGTGGACATCCGTGTCATCCACTCCACAGTGGGTGCAGAGGGATGAATCGGCGAGATGGATGCGGTGCAGACGATCTCTGTTAACTTGTTTGCCATTCACGGTGATGTACCACGCTGATTGAACGTCTGATTCGAGAAAACGCGCATGGATCGCCTTCCATATGTGTCGCCACACGTACTGTGAATACTTACGTTCGATGGGGTTGGACGGGCGGCACTGTTGTAACAATTCGGAGACTGTTTTCGTGAGGTACAAACGTGTAAGTTGTAAGGACCGGTAGATATAACTGAACTCCATGAAAAATCGTTGGATGTAATAAAAGGGGGTTGGAATGGTCGATACCAGTACTGGGGCGGACAAGGAGGCCGGTGAAAAGTTGTGAAGCAGGAGGCTAGTAAGGCTCTGCGGGCAACGATGCCAAAGTTTCAGTTGGGAGCTGACGTATAGTGCCTTGACACGAGTCGGCACGTGGATGAGTCCCACCCCGCCACGATCTCGTGGCAGTGCAGGGGATTCATACTGCACCTTGAATAACATCCCCGAGCTGACGAAGGAGCCGAAAGCCATCAACAGTCGTCGCGCCAGGAGATTTGGGACTGGTAGTACTTGAGCCACGTGGGTATACGGGAAACATGATACATGTTCACGTATTGCGCGCGTTGGATAACGTCGAGAGCTCGTAGCCGGTGATCTGCGAGATTTGCTCTGATTGTCTGTAGCAAGCGTCTACCATTGATAGTCGCTGAGCGGCGCAGGTCTGCTGTGAAATCAAGTCCAAGACACCGTATGGTGGCGGCGACACTAAGGGGGGCAGCGCATCTCTCCGGCAAGCCCTCACCAATGAGCAGGACCTTGGATTTTGACACGTTGAGGCAGCTCCCCGACGCTTCGCCGTAAGTCGCCACCCATGTCAGTGCTGCTCGTACTTCATCTTCACTGCGCAGATATAGTACTATGTCGTCTGCGTAGGCTGTACAACAAAAACGGTGGCCTTGCACAGCCATGCCTTCCAAACGTTGGCGCATGCCCTGGAGCAGGGGTTCCAAGGCTTCTTCTTCATGTGCCGTCTCCTCTAAGAAGGTTGGCTGTCATCATGGCAATTTCTGATCTTGATTTGGCCGATCTAAGGAGTTCTGACGTTGAACAGTTGTACCAATTTTTTTAAATTGTCAATCCAGGATGTCCGTCTTCTACCCCTCGTTCTCTTCCCACAAATTTTCCCTTCTAGTATTATTCGCAATATTTTGTAATTTACTCCCCTAATAACATGGCCTAAATATTGTAGCTTCCTTACTTTAATAGTTTTAATTAATTCTTTTTCCTTTCCCATTCTTCTTAGGACATCTTGATTAGTAATCCTCGACACCCAAATAATTCTAAGTATTCTTCTATATGCCCACAGTTCAAAAGCTTCTAAACTGTTCATGTCCTTCTTTTTCAATGTCCACGCTTCCATTCCGTATAATAATTTTGAGAATACATAGCATCTTAGCAACCTCATTTTTGTGTTTAAACAAATGTCTCTCGAACAGAATGCATTTTTCATCTTATTAAAGATATTTCTGGCCTGTCCTATTCTCGATTTAATTTCTTCTGAGCTTTCAAACTCCTCATTTACAATTGTTCCGAGATATTTAAATTTACGTACTTGATCGACTCTTTCCCTATTGCTTGTAAGATTCCAAGGCGAAAGCATACAAAATCGTGGAAAGAGGGCATACTTGTCGTACAGATCGTGCGATGACCAGGGACGGTGTAAGACGACCATTGTACATGATTTTAGAGGTTGCACTACTCAACAGGCGCATAACCACTGTGACAATACCGCCAGGAAAACCCATATGCTGAAGAACTGTCCGTAAATAGAAGTGGTCAACACGGTCGAAAGCCTGGCTAAAGTCCAGTGAAGCCAAGGCGTCAGGGAGACGCTGATGATGCGCTAATGCTATCATGTCTCTGTAACGGCAAAGGGCCGTCCGGATGTTGTTGTCGCCTCCTAGGGAAGTCTGGTCGCAGGATGTGACGTAACGTGCGACCTTCTTGAGTCGCGATGCCAGACGAAAATGGCTCTGAGCACTATGGGACTTAACAGCTATGGTCATCAGTCCCCTAGAACTTAGAACTACTTAAACCTAACTAACCTAAGGACAGCACACAACACCCAGTCATCACGAGGCAGAGGAAATCCCTGACCCCGCCGGGAATCGAACCCGGGAACCCGGGCGTGGGAAGCGAGAACGCTACCGCACGACCACGAGCTGCGGACGCGCGATGCCAGAGGCCGTGTGAATATTTTCATGTCGCTGTTGAGCAAAGTAATTGGTCGATAGTCCTGGACCCTCGATAACCCGCGCGGTTTATGTACGGGGATAATAATTCCTTCCAGAAAGGCGCTCGGGACCACTGTCATCGGTGACATCAGCTCTTGTGCGATTTCCGTCCACGTGGAAGCCAACAAATAGTGAAAACTTTTATAAAATTCGATGGGTATACCGTCAGATCCAGGAGATCTGTTATCGGAACCCGCCTTGACAGCGTCTACCACTTCATCTGTGGTTACGTCGTCTTGGAGGTCATGCACTGCATCCTCCGGAAGAGTGTTCGTAGTAAGCTGAGCGACTTCTGTGATCAGTGCTGCAGAATGCGGTACGGCTGCGTATAGCCCGGCAAAATGAGCATGGAGAGCACGACCGATGCTTTGTTGGGTGTCGTGCCGGCGCCCTTCCACATCAGTGAGGACTTGGATCAGAGCTCGTCGTCGTCGTTGTCTTTCCTGAAGAAGGTGGTACATCGACGGACGATCTTGAGGGATTCGATTAGCAGCTCGAGAACGGACTACAGTGCCTTCCAAGTTACGCCGCATGATTAAGGAGATCTGCGCCTTCGTGCGATGGACCATCGACTGCCGGGCTGGCGAGAAAGGCATCGTCGTACAGTCACGTAGTATGGTGTAGTAGAAGTGCAGGGTATTGGTTTGCCACGCCTTTAATTCCTTCCCATAACTCATCAGAGTCTTCCTGAGGGTCGGCTTTGCACAGGAGAGCCACCATGATAAAGTGGAGTCATAGGCTTCTCGACGATGGTGGCAACGTGCCCACGCTTCTTCGACCATACGGCGACAGTCTGAGGAGGTCAGGTGAGCGACATTGAGTTTACACAGACCACGACTATGCCACACTTGCTGTCGGGCGAGAGTGACGTCACAGAGGTACGCATCATGGTCTGAAAAGGCCAAGGGCCAGACTTCCGCATGACGTGTGCCATCAGCAAGGGAGCGGGTAACGTAGATGCGATCTATGCGGCTTGTCGAGTGAGAGGTGGAGAATGTATAGCCCGGTTGAATTCCGTGGAGCTTCTTCCATGTGTCAACAAGTCGTAGTCGGTCGATGACCACTGAGAGAGATGCACAAGGGGAATGTCGCGGGAGTTGGTCCGCGGGCTCCTGTGTCGAGATAAAATCCCCACCGAGTACCAAATCGTCCTGCGGACCGGTGAAGAGGGGTGTGACGCTTTCGGCAAAAAAAGTTTGTCGGTCATGACGGCGGCCAGTGCCGGACGGAGCGTAGATATTAATAATACGCACGCCGAACAGTGTGAGGGCCATAGCTCGCGCAGTGGGGAGGTGGATGACGTCCTCTGCAGGGAGTCCGTCGCGTAGCAGGATGGCGACGCCGCTACCGGTATCGGATGCGGGGGAAACATGAGCGTTGTATCCGGTGGGAACTAGGAAGTCAGCCACAAACACCTCTTGTAAGAGTGCTATATCCACATCCGCAGAGTAAATAGTGTCTCTGAACATGGCCAGTTTATGGGGGGCACGAATGGTGGCAAGATTCATCGGGGCGATACGATATTGCTGTGTACGGCGATCCTCAGTATTTGCCGAACGTGCGGTAGAAGTAGCCGGCAGGTGGAGACCCGCCGGTGGTCCCGCTGTGGTGATAATTACTGGCGGGGCGCCAGCCCCAGTGTCGCCGAGGTGGACTCCTGTGCAGACACGCTGGCAGTCTGTTCCGCTTCTTCTTCAACGTCATCGGCCCAGGAAGCTGACGACGTGGACATGTGACGGTCACGTACTTCCGGAACGGGTGTTCTGGATTCCGCAACATGAGTGGCAGGGGGACCGCCGTCATCATTCGTTGACAACGGCGAGGCCACGTCCCTGGCTGGGAGAGTAAGCGTCACAGGAGGGGCGCCTGTTGCTCCCACATCGCGTGACTGGACGCAATGTGGGAGATCACCGTCAGACATCAGGTCGACATCTCGCGGGGCCGTCTAAGAAAGGGCGTCATCGGAAGGCGTTCGTCGTCGTTTCCTGTGTTTGCGAGGCGACCGCTGTTTTCTGATGTGGCCTTCTGAATCAGAATGTGGTCGCCCGTTGTCTGACGCCGAACCCGTCTGGACAAAGGCAGACGTCGGCATGACACCGAGGTCGACGTCCATGGTTCCAACAGGAACATCGGTTTCGGTCTGCAAACCGGACGGTCCTGAAGCGAGCACTGGAGGCGACGCCGTGCTTGTGTCCTCGGCGCGTCGTGCTACGGCGGGTGGCGTTGACGATGCTGCTGGCGCAATCGAGATTGGTACGACGGGGTCCTGTGCAACCTTGGCGTAGGTGATGGGTAAGGACGTGACCGTCGAAGCCTGGGTCTCTTCACGTAACGGCGTCTGTATTAAACGGCGGTGTAAGCATTCGGAACGTACATGTCCCTCCTGGACACGTTCGTGGCTGTCCATCGTACATGACGACGGCCCTCACACCGCCAATCAGTAGGTACGATGGGACGTTTCGTCAGCTCAATTTTTATTTGCCGGACGCCATGTAATACGGGGTAGGTCGTAAATGTCTGCCACTTCTCCGCGACGTGACCCAAGACGGTGCCATATGGTTGGAAAGCGGCAATGACCACATCCTGAGGCACCCCGAACGGGAGCTCAAACACCAGCAATATCCTGAGACCTAATCCAGCATGGGCGACTGTGACAGCACCAATATGTCCATCAGAGTGTTTAAATTTCAGTCCGGTGGCATGACGGTGAATTATGTCATTGCAAATTTCCTCCGTCGACATCTTGATGTAGACAACACTTACAGCGATGGAAAAATGTATGCCGATTACGTCCTGGGGGTTCAAACGTAGATCCTCACGTATGAACTGTTCGACTTCGAAAGCTCTCGGTCGTGGATGTTCGGCCTGAAACTTTACTATGATCGTTGCACGGCGGTACGAGTGCGCCATGGTGTACGTTAGTAATGGACTCGATATACACAAACACCGCGACGCGGAAGTAAACACCGCCGAGAGCGGAGCGTCGAACGGCGCGCGGAGCAGCTCCGCACGCTAGCACGGCTGCGAGCCGACTGTTTTTTTCGTGATAGGTGTAATCACCAATATGTGTATGGGATACCATCGTTTATTCCCTTGCATTTCGAGGCTCCGGATTTTTTCGAATAACTCAATGAGCATTTCATAACTCAAAGTTTTTTTGTTTTAAATGTTAAAACTTGTATGCTGTGTTGATGTAGAACACTGTGACGAAAACGGCAGTTGCCGGCCGAGGTGGTCGAGCGGTTCTAGGCACTAAAGTCTGGAACCGCGCGACCGCTACGGTGACATTAGGTAACTATATCACGAGAAAAATCTGTCCTAAAAAATATTGATTATTGTGTTATATGACCAAGATTCGAAAGATAGTACCAGTAGATCCTGTGGACGAAACGAACACCGGAACTGATGTCGATGTCGGCAGCAGTGCCGTGCCGACAACAGATGAAGCGAACCCCACTAATTCTGAAACGCAAATTGTACATTAGCTAACGAGTAAATTCCCAAAACTAGTCAAAATGCGATAAGTTTGCAAATTTGTTCAAAAAGACTGCAGTCATGATCAATATACTGGATCAAGAGTTAATAAAGCAAATGGATACCAGTTTTGCAAATATTTCAAACGGGATTTGATACCGAAAGAAAACATACCATGGGATACCAGAAGTCGTAAGCAAATTAGTGATCGATGTACAGACAGTTCAGGCTACAATTGAAAGCATGATACCACAGCCGTCTTAAAAAGTTGAAAATTTATCGGTCGGCCCTGATGTAGTGTTACGAGAGAACCTAGATGCTGAAGGGCAAAGAATTTGCAGTGAATTTCTAAAATTGTTAGAATAAAAGAGGAATACGTTAGTGGGAGATTAAATACTTAGTGGAAAGATGCTATACAGTGAGCTAGTGCTGAATCCATCTCTTGAATCAGGTACTGTAGGTGAGGCCATTCAGAATGGCTGGGAACACATAAGATGTATATCAGAGCTTGACAGTGGCTCAAGAGTGTGTCCGCTCGGCTCACTAACCTGCACCGCAGAGTCAAAACTATAAAGAGACCGCCACATGGCGGGACGCAAGCGCGAGGCAGCCTACATGAAGTGTATGAGACAACAAATGAGTGTGACTGAACTTATCATAATCAGGGAGCTCAAAGTAGTTCACACCCAGAATATGTTAATGAATCGGTGGCGGCCACACCCACGTTGTCGGACATGTGTGTAGAGGAAACCTTTTTGAAATAAGTTCAAAGGGCTCTGAGCACTATGGGACTTAACATCTCAGGTCGTCAGTCCCCTAGAACTTAGAACTACTTAAACCTAACTAACCTAAGGACATGACATACATCCATACCCGAGGCAGGATTCGAACCTGCGACCGTAGCGGTTGCGCGGTTCCAGACTGTACCGCCTAGAACCGCTCGGCTATCCCGGCCGGCTTAAGTAAGCACTTCGAGAAATAAACTCGCTATTGGGATCACCCCTTCGCCACTAAAGATATGTTGCGTGTATTGAAGACTAAATTGCTAAACAACATTAGCGAAGAAGTAATTGTGATACTGGATAATAAACTAGGACACCTCTTGTCTGTTCAGGATCCGATCGCCCTGATTCAGGCAGATATTAAGAGTAGTAATGGCAACGGTGACACGCAGCCAGTGAGTGTCAATGCACGCGCTAATAATCCCGAGCGCAGCAATCGCTCTTATGGTGTTGGTGCGGTGTCAGAACCAGGACCATCACTTCAGTACAATAAGTCACGTAGAAGAAGGTGTAGTTAGATTAATGACGAACACTAACTTCTCTTCATGAAGGTTTATTCAGCACTTGCAGATACAAGAGCGCGGAGCGAACTGCCTCCAGCCAGAATACATACGGAATATATACAGCTACAGAACATTCCAGTAGAATGATTCTTAATATTTGTGGATACTTCTACAATGTCCTCGAAACGAATATAGATATTAAAATTCAACAGTTCAGGTGAGTTTTGAAGTCATGACCCTCCATGCAACAGTCTAGTACCATAACCGCTACACCTTTTTAATTTTTTTTTAGTTTTTAAGAACAAATTGTGAGGAATAAATAAGGAAAAGTTTTTTGTTTTTGAAAAGAAAACAAAGACTCCAATTATACTGGTTTCTCCTTCCAGTAAACAAAAATGAGTCTCCTTCGTCTTGTTGGCGAAGAAGCAATCTTTTGGAACAAAAAAAGTTTTTCAAAGTCAAAATCAAATTTCTTTTTCCTTTAGGAACAAATTATGAGGAATAAATAAGGAAAAGTTTTTTTTTTTTTTTTGTGCGACTTGTTGTTATAGTCCAGTTCTTACAGGACCTCCTGAAGTGTATCCGCCTACAGCATGCCAGCTTGTCCAAACGTGTCTTCTCATGGCGTAGGCGTGGGTTCTGGGTAGCAGATCTATTCAGTTCGGTTCGGTTTATACATTTTTCAGCTTCTCAGGGCTTGGACGTTCCAGCTACTAGGTGGGTCATCGAAAGTGCTCCGTAAGAAATTGGAAAAATATTGTTTATAGCATGGGTTGCGTATCAGGACGCAGTGTCGTTCGTTGAGATAAGTCCAATATCCTATCGTAGACTTGTCGCCAGAAGTAAAAAGATAGCGGATCGTGTGGCCACAGATCCAATTCACAGAGTTAGTTTCGGCGGAGGGGTAGAAAGTCTTATCGGGGTACAAAAGCATGTGGACGTCGATCTGAGCCGGTGTCTGGCGAGTAAGAAACGCCAAAATTCGCCGCGCAAGTGTCCAGACGTCTACCGCTGTGCCACAGTGGAACCGGTGGACATCCGTGTCATCCACTCCACAGTGGGTGCAGAGGGATGAATCGGCGAGATGGATGCGGTGCAGACGATCTCTGTTAACTTGTTTGCCATTCACGGTGATGTACCACGCTGATTGAACGTCTGATTCGAGAAAACGCGCATGGATCGCCTTCCATATGTGTCGCCACACATACTGTGGATACTTACGTTCGATGGGGTTGGACGGGCGGCACTGTTGTAACAATTCGGAGACTGTTTTCGTGAGGTACAAACGTGTAAGTTGTAAGGACCGGTAGATATAACTGAACTCCATGAAAAATCGTTGGATGTAATAAAAGGGGGTTGGAATGGTCGATACCAGTACTGGGGCGGACAAGGAGGCCGGTGAAAAGTTGTGAAGCAGGAGGCTAGTAAGGCTCTGCGGGCAACGATGCCAAAGTTTCAGTTGGGAGCTGACGTATAGTGCCTTGACACGAGTCGGCACGTGGATGAGTCCCACCCCGCCACGATCTCGTGGCAGTGCAGGGGATTCATACTGCACCTTGAATAACATCCCCGAGCTGACGAAGGAGCCGAAAGCCATCAACAGTCGTCGCGCCAGGAGATTTGGGACTGGTAGTACTTGAGCCACGTGGGTATACGGGAAACATGATACATGTTCACGTATTGCGCGCGTTGGATAACGTCGAGAGCTCGTAGCCGGTGATCTGCGAGATTTGCTCTGATTGTCTGTAGCAAGCGTCTACCATTGATAGTCGCTGAGCGGCGCAGGTCTGCTGTGAAATCAAGTCCAAGACACCGTATGGTGGCGGCGACACTAAGGGGGGCAGCGCATCTCTCCGGCAAGCCCTCACCAATGAGCAGGACCTTGGATTTTGACACGTTGAGGCAGCTCCCCGACGCTTCGCCGTAAGTCGCCACCCAAGTCAGTGCTGCTCGTACTTCATCTTCACTGCGCAGATATAGTACTATGTCGTCTGCGTAGGCTGTACAACAAAAACGGTGGCCTTGCACAGCCATGCCTTCCAAACGTTGGCGCATGCCCTGGAGCAGGGGTTCCAAGGCGAAAGCATACAAAATCGTGGAAAGAGGGCATACTTGTCGTACAGATCGTGCGATGACCAGGGACGGTGTAAGACGACCATTGTACATGATTTTAGAGGTTGCACTACTCAACAGGCGCATAACCACTGTGACAATACCGCCAGGAAAACCCATATGCTGAAGAACTGTCCGTAAATAGAAGTGGTCAACACGGTCGAAAGCCTGGCTAAAGTCCAGTGAAGCCAAGGCGTCAGGGAGACGCTGATGATGCGCTAATGCTATCATGTCTCTGTAACGGCAAAGGGCCGTCCGGATGTTGTTGTCGCCTCCTAGGGAAGTCTGGTCGCAGGATGTGACGTAACGTGCGACCTTCTTGAGTCGCGATGCCAGACGAAAATGGCTCTGAGCACTATGGGACTTAACAGCTATGGTCATCAGTCCCCTAGAACTTAGAACTACTTAAACCTAACTAACCTAAGGACAGCACACAACACCCAGTCATCACGAGGCAGAGGAAATCCCTGACCCCGCCGGGAATCGAACCCGGGAACCCGGGCGTGGGAAGCGAGAACGCTACCGCACGACCACGAGCTGCGGACGCGCGATGCCAGAGGCCGTGTGAATATTTTCATGTCGCTGTTGAGCAAAGTAATTGGTCGATAGTCCTGGACCCTCGATAACCCGCGCGGTTTATGTACGGGGATAATAATTCCTTCCAGAAAGGCGCTCGGGACCACTGTCATCGGTGACATCAGCTCTTGTGCGATTTCCGTCCACGTGGAAGCCAACAAATAGTGAAAACTTTTATAAAATTCGATGGGTATACCGTCAGATCCAGGAGATCTGTTATCGGAACCCGCCTTGACAGCGTCTACCACTTCATCTGTGGTTACGTCGTCTTGGAGGTCATGCACTGCATCCTCCGGAAGAGTGTTCGTAGTAAGCTGAGCGACTTCTGTGATCAGTGCTGCAGAATGCGGTACGGCTGCGTATAGCCCGGCAAAATGAGCATGGAGAGCACGACCGATGCTTTGTTGGGTGTCGTGCCGGCGCCCTTCCACATCAGTGAGGACTTGGATCAGAGCTCGTCGTCGTCGTTGTCTTTCCTGAAGAAGGTGGTACATCGACGGACGATCTTGAGGGATTCGATTAGCAGCTCGAGAACGGACTACAGTGCCTTCCAAGTTACGCCGCATGATTAAGGAGATCTGCGCCTTCGTGCGATGGACCATCGACTGCCGGGCTGGCGAGAAAGGCATCGTCGTACAGTCACGTAGTATGGTGTAGTAGAAGTGCAGGGTATTGGTTTGCCACGCCTTTAATTCCTTCCCATAACTCATCAGAGTCTTCCTGAGGGTCGGCTTTGCACAGGAGAGCCACCATGATAAAGTGGAGTCATAGGCTTCTCGACGATGGTGGCAACGTGCCCACGCTTCTTCGACCATACGGCGACAGTCTGAGGAGGTCAGGTGAGCGACATTGAGTTTACACAGACCACGACTATGCCACACTTGCTGTCGGGCGAGAGTGACGTCACAGAGGTACGCATCATGGTCTGAAAAGGCCAAGGGCCAGACTTCCGCATGACGTGTGCCATCAGCAAGGGAGCGGGTAACGTAGATGCGATCTATGCGGCTTGTCGAGTGAGAGGTGGAGAATGTATAGCCCGGTTGAATTCCGTGGAGCTTCTTCCATGTGTCAACAAGTCGTAGTCGGTCGATGACCACTGAGAGAGATGCACAAGGGGAATGTCGCGGGAGTTGGTCCGCGGGCTCCTGTGTCGAGATAAAATCCCCACCGAGTACCAAATCGTCCTGCGGACCGGTGAAGAGGGGTGTGACGCTTTCGGCAAAAAAAGTTTGTCGGTCATGACGGCGGCCAGTGCCGGACGGAGCGTAGATATTAATAATACGCACGCCGAACAGTGTGAGGGCCATAGCTCGCGCAGTGGGGAGGTGGATGACGTCCTCTGCAGGGAGTCCGTCGCGTAGCAGGATGGCGACGCCGCTACCGGTATCGGATGCGGGGGAAACATGAGCGTTGTATCCGGTGGGAACTAGGAAGTCAGCCACAAACACCTCTTGTAAGAGTGCTATATCCACATCCGCAGAGTAAATAGTGTCTCTGAACATGGCCAGTTTATGGGGGGCACGAATGGTGGCAAGATTCATCGGGGCGATACGATATTGCTGTGTACGGCGATCCTCAGTATTTGCCGAACGTGCGGTAGAAGTAGCCGGCAGGTGGAGACCCGCCGGTGGTCCCGCTGTGGTGATAATTACTGGCGGGGCGCCAGCCCCAGTGTCGCCGAGGTGGACTCCTGTGCAGACACGCTGGCAGTCTGTTCCGCTTCTTCTTCAACGTCATCGGCCCAGGAAGCTGACGACGTGGACATGTGACGGTCACGTACTTCCGGAACGGGTGTTCTGGATTCCGCAACATGAGTGGCAGGGGGACCGCCGTCATCATTCGTTGACAACGGCGAGGCCACGTCCCTGGCTGGGAGAGTAAGCGTCACAGGAGGGGCGCCTGTTGCTCCCACATCGCGTGACTGGACGCAATGTGGGAGATCACCGTCAGACATCAGGTCGACATCTCGCGGGGCCGTCTAAGAAAGGGCGTCATCGGAAGGCGTTCGTCGTCGTTTCCTGTGTTTGCGAGGCGACCGCTGTTTTCTGATGTGGCCTTCTGAATCAGAATGTGGTCGCCCGTTGTCTGACGCCGAACCCGTCTGGACAAAGGCAGACGTCGGCATGACACCGAGGTCGACGTCCATGGTTCCAACAGGAACATCGGTTTCGGTCTGCAAACCGGACGGTCCTGAAGCGAGCACTGGAGGCGACGCCGTGCTTGTGTCCTCGGCGCGTCGTGCTACGGCGGGTGGCGTTGACGATGCTGCTGGCGCAATCGAGATTGGTACGACGGGGTCCTGTGCAACCTTGGCGTAGGTGATGGGTAAGGACGTGACCGTCGAAGCCTGGGTCTCTTCACGTAACGGCGTCTGTATTAAACGGCGGTGTAAGCATTCGGAACGTACATGTCCCTCCTGGACACGTTCGTGGCTGTCCATCGTACATGACGACGGCCCTCACACCGCCAATCAGTAGGTACGATGGGACGTTTCGTCAGCTCAATTTTTATTTGCCGGACGCCATGTAATACGGGGTAGGTCGTAAATGTCTGCCACTTCTCCGCGACGTGACCCAAGACGGTGCCATATGGTTGGAAAGCGGCAATGACCACATCCTGAGGCACCCCGAACGGGAGCTCAAACACCAGCAATATCCTGAGACCTAATCCAGCATGGGCGACTGTGACAGCACCAATATGTCCATCAGAGTGTTTAAATTTCAGTCCGGTGGCATGACGGTGAATTATGTCATTGCAAATTTCCTCCGTCGACATCTTGATGTAGACAACACTTACAGCGATGGAAAAATGTATGCCGATTACGTCCTGGGGGTTCAAACGTAGATCCTCACGTATGAACTGTTCGACTTCGAAAGCTCTCGGTCGTGGATGTTCGGCCTGAAACTTTACTATGATCGTTGCACGGCGGTACGAGTGCGCCATGGTGTACGTTAGTAATGGACTCGATATACACAAACACCGCGACGCGGAAGTAAACACCGCCGAGAGCGGAGCGTCGAACGGCGCGCGGAGCAGCTCCGCACGCTAGCACGGCTGCGAGCCGACTGTTTTTTTCGTGATAGGTGTAATCACCAATATGTGTATGGGATACCATCGTTTATTCCCTTGCATTTCGAGGCTCCGGATTTTTTCGAATAACTCAATGAGCATTTCATAACTCAAAGTTTTTTTGTTTTAAATGTTAAAACTTGTATGCTGTGTTGATGTAGAACACTGTGACGAAAACGGCAGTTGCCGGCCGAGGTGGTCGAGCGGTTCTAGGCACTAAAGTCTGGAACCGCGCGACCGCTACGGTGACATTAGGTAACTATATCACGAGAAAAATCTGTCCTAAAAAATATTGATTATTGTGTTATATGACCAAGATTCGAAAGATAGTACCAGTAGATCCTGTGGACGAAACGAACACCGGAACTGATGTCGATGTCGGCAGCAGTGCCGTGCCGACAACAGATGAAGCGAACCCCACTAATTCTGAAACGCAAATTGTACATTAGCCAACGAGTAAATTCCCAAAACTAGTCAAAATGCGATAAGTTTGCAAATTTGTTCAAAAAGACTGCAGTCATGATCAATATACTGGATCAAGAGTTAATAAAGCAAATGGATACCAGTTTTGCAAATATTTCAAACGGGATTTGATACCGAAAGAAAACATACCATGGGATACCAGAAGTCGTAAGCAAATTAGTGATCGATGTACAGACAGTTCAGGCTACAATTGAAAGCATGATACCACAGCCGTCTTAAAAAGTTGAAAATTTATCGGTCGGCCCTGATGTAGTGTTACGAGAGAACCTAGATGCTGAAGGGCAAAGAATTTGCAGTGAATTTCTAAAATTGTTAGAATAAAAGAGGAATACGTTAGTGGGAGATTAAATACTTAGTGGAAAGATGCTATACAGTGAGCTAGTGCTGAATCCATCTCTTGAATCAGGTACTGTAGGTGAGGCCATTCAGAATGGCTGGGAACACATAAGATGTATATCAGAGCTTGACAGTGGCTCAAGAGTGTGTCCGCTCGGCTCACTAACCTGCACCGCAGAGTCAAAACTATAAAGAGACCGCCACATGGCGGGACGCAAGCGCGAGGCAGCCTACATGAAGTGTATGAGACAACAAATGAGTGTGACTGAACTTATCATAATCAGGGAGCTCAAAGTAGTTCACACCCAGAATATGTTAATGAATCGGTGGCGGCCACACCCACGTTGTCGGACATGTGTGTAGAGGAAACCTTTTTGAAATAAGTTCAAAGGGCTCTGAGCACTATGGGACTTAACATCTCAGGTCGTCAGTCCCCTAGAACTTAGAACTACTTAAACCTAACTAACCTAAGGACATGACATACATCCATACCCGAGGCAGGATTCGAACCTGCGACCGTAGCGGTTGCGCGGTTCCAGACTGTACCGCCTAGAACCGCTCGGCTATCCCGGCCGGCTTAAGTAAGCACTTCGAGAAATAAACTCGCTATTGGGATCACCCCTTCGCCACTAAAGATATGTTGCGTGTATTGAAGACTAAATTGCTAAACAACATTAGCGAAGAAGTAATTGTGATACTGGATAATAAACTAGGACACCTCTTGTCTGTTCTGGATCCGATCGCCCTGATTCAGGCAGATATTAAGAGTAGTAATGGCAACGGTGACACGCAGCCAGTGAGTGTCAATGCACGCGCTAATAATCCCGAGCGCAGCAATCGCTCTTATGGTGTTGGTGCGGTGTCAGAACCAGGACCATCACTTCAGTACAATAAGTCACGTAGAAGAAGGTGTAGTTAGATTAATGACGAACACTAACTTCTCTTCATGAAGGTTTATTCAGCACTTGCACATACAAGAGCGCGGAGCGAACTGCCTCCAGCCAGAATTCATACGGTATATATACAGTTACAGAACATTCCAGTAGAACGATTCTTGATATTTGTTTATACTTCTACAATGTCCTCGAATCGAATATAGAAATTAAAATTCAACAGTTCAGGTGAGTTTTGAACTCATGACCCTCCATGCAACAGTCTAGTACCATAACCGCTACACCTCAGTGATGCGCTGGTATGCTTCTTCTGCGACATTGCTCCCTCCTTAAGAGAATAGCGTCTCGGTGTTACGTCCTCCTACTCCGGGAACGAGTCATCGGTCCTGCATACTTCGGCTCCCGATGACTGATGTTCACCCTGTAGGTGATCTTCTTAGAACTTCCTTTGCCGCTACGCTCTTCGGCATCTTCCCGCTTGTTGTCTCTCGCTGGAGCTTCAAATTTACCCTGGGTTGCAGGATCCTTGTAGGGCTTCATTCGAAGGACGTGGACCGTATCTCCTTTCGTCGTCTTGTGTCGGGATCGAAATCTTTAACTTCATAAGTAACATCAGAAAACTGTCTTACATCCTTATAAGGTTCAAAGTAGCGCCTGAGGAGCTTCTCAGAGAGACCAACCTTCCGAACAGGAGTGAAAATCCAGACGAGGTCACCAGGCTGGTACACAACAGGGCGGTGGCTCGCGTCATATCTTCGGCGATTGTTTTCTTGAGCCTGCAGCGTGCGGAGTCGAGATAACTGTCGAGCTTCCTCAGTTCTGGTTAGCGCCTGGCCGATGTAGTCGTCGTCCACGTCATCAGGATGTAACGGAAACACTGTGTCCATCGTCGCCGTCGCCTCACGCCCATGCACCAGGAAAAATTACGTAAATCCTGTGGTGTCTTGTTTGCCGGTGTTGTAGGCAAACGTCACGAAAGGTAGCGCCTCATTCCAGTTGCTCTGCTCAACGCTGACGAACATTGATAGCATATCGGCCAAGATCTTTTTAACGCGTCCAGTAAGCCCGTTAGTTTGCGGATGGTAGGCAGTCGTCATGTGATGAGTAATGTTGCACCGACGGTTTATGTCTGTCACAAGATTCGATTGAAAAACTTTCACTCGATCCGTAATTAACGACCTTGGGGTACCGTGTTTTAATACAATGTCTTCCACGATGAATTTGGCTACCTAGAATGCTTCGGCTGGTTTCACGGCTTTTGTAATGGCATAGTGTGTCCGATAATCAGTACAAACAATAATCCATCTATTGCCACCAGCAGACGCTGGAAATCGTCCGAGGGGGTCAATCCCAACAGGCTGGGAAGGCGTTTCGGCTGGTGGAATTGGTTTGAGTCGGCCAGGTCGTGTCTGAGGGACTGCCTTTCTCCTCTGGCACTCTCGACAGTGCGACACATAGTGATGGACACTAGCCAGATAAATCTCTTGCGGATCGTGTAGAATGTCTTAACAAATCCTAAAGGTCCCACCTCAGATGTGTCATGGAACTTCTGTAGAACATCTAAGCGGATGTGTTTGGGAATCACTGGTAACCACCTCTTTCCAAACGGATCGAAGTTTTTCTTGCTAAGTAATCCATTAACTGCCTTAAATTGTCCTTTCACATCCTCTGACCGATTTAAGTCAAGCATAATTTGAGATATCTGGGCGTCCTACTGTTCAGCAGAGAGATCCCAGAGTGCATCGAGACAGTCACAATCGTCATCAAAGTCTTGATGGTCTTGCGCAGGGTTTCGTGAGAGACAGTCGGCATCTTGGTGTTTTATTCCGCTCTTGGACACTATGGTAATGTCATACTCTTGAAGACGTAGTGCCCACCTGGCGAGTCGTCCTGTTGGATCCTTAAGACCTGTCAACCAACAAAATGAATGATGGTCTGTAACAACTATGAATGGACTTCCATGGAAATACTGTCAAAATATGCACATGGCCCAGATCACAGCAAGACATTCTCTTTCTGTAGTTGAGTAGTTCCTCTCGGCTTTTGTAAGTGGCCTAGAAGCATAGGCTATAACCTTCTCTTATCCATCCGAAATTTGCGCTAGGACAGCACCGATCCCATTCCCACTGTCATCTGTGTGTAGATCTGTAGGTGCTATCTCATTACACAGACCAAGTACAGTGTCAGTCGTCAGAGCTTTTCGCAGCACATCGAAAGAATCTTGTTGAGCGCCACCCCAGATAAATTTAGCATCGGCTTTTAACAATTCTTAGAGTGGCCTGGTTGTCATACAAAAGTCTTTGATAAAACGACGGTAATAAGGACATAATCTGAGGAAGCCTCTCGCATCTGTAATACTTTTCTCGGTCTGGCCGCACACCTTCGTTTGAGACAAGGTGTCCAAGTATTTTGATTTCTTTTGCTCCGAAGAGACACTTTCTTGGTTTAAGTTTCAGTCCGCCTTGTTGGAGACATTTAAGAACGGCTCTGTCTTTTTATATGTTCATCAAATGGCTCTGAGAACTCTGTAATGCCATCAACATAGCAAAGACACATCGTCCACTTCAGGTGACTTAGAAAATTATCGATCATCCGTTCAAAAGTTGCTGGTGCATTACACAAATCAGATGGCATTACCTTAAACTTATACAGGCGCTCAGGAGTGATGAGTGCAGTTTTCTCACGATCAGGCTCATCTCCTTGGATTTTGCATTATCCCACGTACATGTCCATGGTTGAGAAAAACTTAGCCCCTTTCAGACAATCTAGTGTGTCGTCAATTCGTGGAGGAGGGTAAACGTCCTTTTTAGTTATCTTATTAAGCTTTCTGTAATCAACACAAAAGCTCCAACTGCCATCCTTCTTCCTGACGAGAACCACTGGTCACGACCATGGGCTCTTCGAACGCTGAATGATGTCATTCTTCATCATTTTCTCTACCTCTTCGTGAATTATTCGATGTTTTGTTGCTGACACACGGTATGCTCTCTGGCTTACTGGTTGATGGTGTCCAATGCTAATCCGGTGCTTCACCGTCGATTTATCTAATTTGCTCTTCACCTGTTGATTGAAGTATTCAGAGAACTCTTGAAGAATGGCAAGTAGCTTCTTCTGTTGTTACTTAGTGAGCTCTGGTGATAGTCGAGGTAGAAGATGTTGTCTCGTAGTGGTACCGCTAATTTCGCCCACAGACTCGGCACGGGAAGTTTCTATGATGCTCAGCTGTTCTGCAATTAACGGCTCAGCGTTTGCTACGCAGATGCTTCATGGGAGGATCTGCTGTTCTCGGCGACAGTTAACTATCCACAATTCACCGAATCTTAAACAAGATGACAGAGACTGAGATGTCCAAGTTATTCTTCAGTGGTATGCTTCTCTTACATTCCACTACAAGATCCATGGGTTGATGCATGGCATGACACATGAGTTACCTTTCTAGCTCTGGCTGCAGGAATGATCACTTCATCCAGCACATATAGTCTCCACGCGACCACAATCTATAATGGCCTGAGAAGCTTTCAAAAAGTTCCATCCGAAAATGACGTCATGACTACACTCTTGAAAGATGATGAATTCTAAGGGCTGTGTATGGCCACTTACACCCACACGAATGACAAATCTTTCTGTAGGTCTTACATATTTTCCATTAGACATCTTCAGCAGAGATGTTTTGCTGTCGATGCATACGGTTTTCTGCAACTGGCGACGGTACTTCTCCGAAATGACTGAATATGATGCTCCAGCGTCCACAAGAGCATGTGCTAGTCGTCGATCCATGAGGATGTAGTTTCCTATCATTTTTGTAGTGATCGACGGAGGATAATTTTTGTCTTCGGCGGCCTCACCTCCAAGGAAGGTCGCACCCTTTAGTTTTCCAGATTGTGACGGCTAGTCGATCGGCTGAAGCTTCTAAACGGCGATGACCTGTTGAGGGAGCGTCCTCTCCAGCGGCTAGCTTGCGGCGATGGTGACCTACGTCGTCCTCCACCCACATCTTCTTGTTCATCTTCGTCGTCCCGGAGTTAGCGTCGGCTGAGATCGGTCTGCTCTCTTCTTTCGAGGGCGTCATGAAATATCCGCCGCCTTTCTCGACAACAGCGCACCACATGCCCTGGTCGTCCGCAATGGAAACATACTGGTTGGTTATTCTGAGTCCTCCAGACGTCAGTGTTCCTTGCTGCCCAAACAGGTTCCTCATGCTGCATAGTAGGAACGTAACTTCGCCTGGGTCTCGACTTCTTCACCGTTTTATCCTGCCTCGGGCATGGATGTTTGTGATGTCCTTAGGTTAGTTAGGTTTAACTAGTTCTAAGTTCTAGGGGACTAATGACCTCACCAGTTGAGTCCCATAGTGCTCAGAGCCATTTGAACCATTTGAGCCATTCTTCACCGTTTTAAAGGGAAATGAAGTACGACAATTTGGGTTCCACTTCCTCCCTTATGACCTCTTGAAGCGTCTCGGTTTTTTGCTCGTCGTGCAATCCAAGTGCCTTCTGAACTTCCTCTCTCCCTATCTGACGAAGAACATTTGTGAAATCAATTTCTTCCTCCATCACAGGCATCGATACGACGTTTGGAAGCCGTTCAAACGTCTTTGTGTGATTCTTTTTTGATGCATTGTCTCGATGTACTGGCACCATTTTATGAAGTCGTCTGCTGTCGAAGCCTCCTTCAGGAGTAGGACTTGACAAAAGTCCTTCATGATATGTGCAACCTTATCTTGCTGTAGGATGCTGTCGTTTCTCCTGGACGCTGTGCCCTGTACTTTAATTTATCTTCAGCCTTGCACTTCTGGCGTTGTGTGTCGCCGAAATACTTGCGCAGTTCCGCCTGAAAGGCCTCCCAGCTTGTCAACTTCTCCTCGTTGTTCTCATACCATTGCTTCGCAGTGCCCTCCAAGTAGAAAAATACGTTAGCCAACCGCACGGAGTCAAAAATGGTTGAAATGGCTCTGAGTGCTATGGGACTTATATTCTGAGGCCATCAGTCGCCTAGAACTACTTAAACCTAACTAACCTTAGGACACCACACACATCCATGCCCGAGGCAGGATTTGAACCTGCGCCCATCGCAGCAGCGCGGTTCCGGACTGAAGCGCCTAGAACCGCTAGGCCACCGTGGCCGGCTCACACGGAGTCATCCCATTTGTTAAATTTGGCTATACGCTCATATACCCTCAGCCATCGTCACCAGCGAACCCAGAAGGATGTCTCATGTGGTGGCACACAGTTACTGTCATCGTAACGACCTCTTCTTCTTCTTTCTCCGATAGACTGCGATCTGCTGAATGTTGCGCGTACTCGGGTTTCTCGCCACGTAAACGGCCGCTCTGTCCTGGCCTGAAGGGAGCCACTGTGTCATCGATAATGTGCTCTGTCACATGTTCCAATACCCAGTGTCTCCACAAGAATAACGTCACGTAGAAGAAGGTGTAATTCTTAACGAACGTTTATTCAGCATTTGCACATACAAGAGTGAGGAGGGAACTGCCTCCGGCCAGAACACATACGGTATATATACAGTTACAGAACATTCCAGTACAATGATTCTCGATATTTTTCAATACTTCTAGAATGTCCTCGAACCGAATATAGAAATTAAAATGTAACAGTTCACATGAATTTGAACTCACGACCCTCCATGCAACAGTCTAGTGTCATAACCGCTACACCACAGTGAGAGTGCTACAGAGCTTCTTCTGCGACAATAATGTTAACTCACAGAACCCGCACTATTCCCACAGAAGTAGTATATTTAAGAGAGTTCTGGCGGAAAGAGCTTAATATTTGAAAATTCCCAGATTTAATACCGAGACATCAGTTTCACTGTTTCCCCCGATTTAAAAATTTATCTAAACTCAGGAACAAAATTATCATATAATTAAAAAAATAGAAAAAATCTAGAATGTATTCAAATTCAATAACATGGCCTTGTTTTTTACCTGTATAAATACAATGTATTCAATAGTTTTGTCTAATTTGTCACTGTCTTGTGAAAACATTGTAGTAAAATCTGGAAGAGTAATTTCATATTTTCATCTAACAGTAATAAAACTTTTTCTAAACATTTAGTTATTAAAATTTAAGCTTTGAAGTATTGTGATTTTTTTTTCAAATCCGGTAATTTAATCATTATTTCTGCACACTCATTACTATAACCTACATTATCAATGCTGTCTCTCATGCTCATTTTGTTTTGGTGTTATTCATATCTTCTTTATCTATATGAAAATATTTGATAGGAAATGTAAAAATGAAGTTAAGTGTCTCATAAAATATTTTAAATTCATTTATGTAGTTAAAATTTTTCAGATAAATACTATATTGTGAATCATAAGTTAAATTCTTTTTACCAAACACAATTATTTTTGCAACTGTATCATTAGGTTTATTTTCATAAAAAATGCACATAATTCCATTGGTGTTTTGAGTAGTTAAAACATTCGTTCTTCTAGATATATATATTACATTGATAAGGTAATTACAAATAAAATTCATTGGATTTACTTTTACATCACTATTTAATTGTTATTCTTTTAAAATCACTAAAAGCATCATAAGCTTCTAAAAATTTATTTGGGGGATCAAGATACCACAATTCTTGAGGATACCATTTCCCTCAGTTTTTACATAGATATTTTGTAATTTAACATGAGCAAATAAAGAAGAAACACTTAATTGATTATTTTATGGTCAAATTCAGAAGAATTATAATAACTAATAACATCTACTTAAAAATTTCTTTTTCTCTTTAATCCAGCAAATTCAATTGTTTATAGATCAAAGGATTTCGAATCCTTGGACTTCCATACTTTCTACAGCAATCTTACCTTTTTTGGAACTGTACTATTATCAGACAAAACTCTACCATCTGGTAAGCAAGATATATGAGACAGGCAATATACCCTCAGATTTCAAGAAGAATATAATAATTCCAATCCCAAAGAAAACAGGTGTTGACAGATGAGAAAATTACCGAACTATCAGTTTAATAAGTCACGGCTGCAAAATACTAACGCGAATCCTTTACAGACAAATTGAAAAACTGGTAGAAACCGACCTCGAGGAAGATCAGTTTAGATTCTGTAGAAATGTTGGGACACATGAGCCAATAGTGACCCTACAGATTATCTTAAAAGATAGATTAAGAAAAGGCAAACCTACGCTTCTAGCATTTGTAGACTTAGAGAAAGCGTTTTACTATGTTGACTGGAATACTCTCTTTCAAATTCTGAAAGTGGCAGGGGTAAAATGTAGGGAGCGAAAGGCTATTTACAATTTTTACAGAAACCTGATGGCAGTTATGAGTCGAGGGGCATGAAAGGAAGCAGTGGTTGGGGAGGGAGTAAGACAGGGGTGTAGCCTCTCCCCGATGTTATTCAATCTATATATTGAGCAAGCAGTAAAGGAAACAAAAGAAAAATTCGGTGTAGGTATTAAAATCAGTGGAGAATAAATAAAAACTCTGATGTTCGCCGATTACATTGGAATTCTCTCAGAGACAGCAAAGGACTTGGAAGAGCAGTTGAACGGAATGGACAGTGTCTTGAAAGGAGGATATAAGACGAACATCAACAAAAGCAAAACGAGGGCAATGGAATGTAGTCGAGTTAACTCGGATGATGCTGAGGGAATTAGATTAGGAAACGAGACACTTAAAGTAGTAAAGCGGTTTTGCTATTTGGGGAGAAAAATAACTGATGATGGTCGAAGTAGAGAGGATATAAAATGTAGACTGGCAATGGCAAGAAAAGCGTTTCTGAAGAAGCGGACTTTGTTAACGTCAAGTATAGATTCAAGTGTCAGGAAGTCGTTTCTGAAAGAATTTGTATGGAGTGTAGCCATGTATGGAAGTGGAACAAGAAGAGAATAGAAGCTTCCGAAATGTGATGCTACACATGACTGCTGAAGATTAGATGAGTAGATCACATAACTAATGAGGAGGTATTGAATAGAATTGGGGAGAAGAGAAGTTTGTGGCACAACTTGAGCAGAAGAAGGGATCGGTTGGTAGGACACCTTCTGAGGCATCAAGGGATCAGCAATTTAGTATTGGAGGGCAGCGTGGAGGGTAAAAATCGTAGAGGGAGACCAAGAGATGAATACATGAAGCAGATTCAGAAGGATGTAGGCTGCAGTACGTACTGGGAGATGAAGCAGCTTGCACAGGATAGAGTAGCATGGAGAGCTGCATCAAACCAGTCTCAGGACTGAAGACCACAACAACAACAACAATAACAACAAAAACAACTATTATCATTATCAGTAGACCATCGAAGAATAGAATGTTCATGACCTGTTCTTGAACTCCAAGTCAAAATTACTGTTAAAATGCCTTCTCAAATTATTTCATTAAAATCCTTAAAATATTGTCTTAGTTAGAAAAGCATTAGCAGTTAGTCCCCTCCATATGAAGTGCGACAGGTTTGTACTGAGTTCTCTAACTGATAGCGTAAAAGTAAGAATGTAAGTAATTTTAGTTATAGACGGGCAATAGCAGTATTGGAAAAGATGGTGGAACTCGAAACCAGTGTATGCACATTGAAAAAGTGGCAAAAATTAAGATACAGCTTTGATCTTTTAATTTTGTCGGTTCATCTGCTAATAAAAGAAAAGAACCCTGACAATAAGAAAGTGAAAGAGGAATATTGAAAAGAAAGCTTTAAATTAGCTAACAAAACTATAAATTACAATTCAAACAGGAAAGGTTGTTCTTGTGTGTACATCATAGTAACTATAAATTCACATTTTATTCTGTGATTAGGTACTGACCCAAGGGAAAGAGAATTCGCAGTGAAATTAAAACTAATTTAGTGAAGTTATTCTGGTAATGTTATAGAAAAATAGTTAGCTTGCTATCGATTAAACCAATTTAAAAGAATTTCGCTCGCAGAATTAATTAGAAGTCAGAGGGACTGATCTCTAACTACGGAAGTACAACATCTCTGAGTTGTTTCCTACAGTGACAAACCATGAAATGATATCTATTATGTGAAGAGCCAATTCGAAATATGTTTCTTTAGAGGTGGAAAGAAGGATTTAATTGCTTGTGAACAGATGGACGGAAAATAAAACAAAATATTCCATTAGTTAGTGATAGATCACAACACGAGGGATTACGTTTCTTAGAGATAAAATGTTCGGTGACGCTTCCCAGCGAAGCTAGGCTTCGTTGTGTATTAGTTATGTCCCTGAGACAAGAAAACACACTCAACTTTCTAGACATGACCAAAAGAAAAGTAAATTAAAAACACACATTGGACATACACAGAAAACTCACAATAAGTGACACTATCTCGAATGAAACCACAGATCATTCGCAAATCAGAAACAGGTCGCAGTCAGATACGTGATAAACAGACTGATCAGGATCACTCTAGACATTTAAGATTACCAGAAAGGGTTGACCTTCATAAAACACCATTAAAAATGTACACAAAGAAACATTGGTATACAAACTAAACATAAAAATAAAGACAAAAGTAATGAAAAAGCTAACCAGACCGCATCAGCACATACAAGAGCTGTAAACCATACATACAGTGACCCACCATAACAAATTAAACCATGAAATAGGCAACATATTCAAAAACCAAGACACATACATTGCTTACAAAACAAAAAACTCAACACAAATACACGTCCCAAAACTAATATAAATACCAGACAGATACCAACAATCTGGTATCATTAAGCTCAATTGTATACAATATGAAAAGAATGTACATTGGGATAATTATCAGGTCATTTGACACAATACATAAAAAACACATCACAGCGTGGGAATACTGATTAAACCATTCAACATTAGCAGACCATCTTAAAGAGAAATATAACAGATCAAGCACTATTGAAAAAGATATGAACGTCATAAGGATCAATACCGACACCTCCCCCATTTCCAAGAAAACGTCCACATACAAAAAGCATTAATACAAAACAGCTACCAAATAAGTTTTGGAAAACAGACACTACATAAAGTAATTGAAGCAATCATATTAACAAAGGGACTTTTCCATCCTTATCCCTCTCTTATTCAAAGCCCCCCTCCCCCAATTTCATTTCACTCCTTGCCCCTCTCGATTTTCCTCCAACTATGCACTAACTGTCCACTCTTCTTCGCTTCCCCCCCCCCCCTTTTACGCAGTATGTAAATACACAATAACATAATTAAATAGAACGAAACACGCTTCAAGTAAACAGTGGACTTTGGTGTACCAAATTGTATTGTACTAAACGTCCAAAACGTGTGCAGCGTAAAAATAGACCACAATTATCAGTGTCTACCTAAACAAGGAACCCAAAACGTACTAGGAGGCCAAGAAACAAACCCAAATTACCGTAAGTAAACATCAACACTTTGTTTTCATACTTTTTTCCGATCTAGAAAACATCAATTTGTATCTTGAAATAGAGACTACTGATGATGCTGTAATTTAATTAAGCGAAACGCTCAGTTCATCAATACGTGTTTGTACGGTGTTGTTGCTTAAGGAATTCTTTCGAGTATATCAAATGGAGGTTTGTGCAGAACAGTTTACAAAATCTCTTCATTAGCGGGTGAAATTAATTGTTCTCCTAAGGTGTGCGGTTTTCCAAATTTCGCTATAAGCAATGAGATATTGTAAGATACCCGCAGGCATCATCGTTACTTTGAAATGTTGAAGATGTGATGTCGTCAGTCATGCGACCACACCACCGCCTGAGAGAACGATCCGCTGGGTGCGATTCTCTCGATAAACGGAACAGAAGAACGGCTGTGCTAGCCAGAGAGTACACAGCCAGTCGCAGTACTTAAACTCGCGGCGAAGCGCCGCTAGGCCACTTCATGTGCAGCAGGAGTGCAGTGCAGTCGTGCCAGTCTGCAGTTCGGAGCGGCGCTCAGTGGTCAGCCTGCGCCGATTTTAGTCATCGTCTGCAGCTCAGTCATTGCTGCCATCAAGTCTTTCTAGCTCCGTTCCAAGTTAGTCTTCAGATTCACCAGATTCGACATTCAAGATTACCAGAGAGATTAATTCGTCACTGCAAGATTTGTGACTTGTAAATTATGTCATTCTACAGACGCTTTGTCTAGTCGCGTCTTCTATAATTGTCATGACCATGGACTAGAGGAAAGTTAAGTAATAAATGCCTTCTTATTTTGTACTCCTGCTAATTGTGTTTTCCTGTTGTAGCTAACAAGCAGTCTTGGCATAGTAGAACCCACGTTTCCACCTCCTTGGCTACCTCATATTTGCCACCTCATGTTGATGGACTCGATTATGGTGGAAGATTGAGAGCCATGAGAAGCGAAACTTCTTAGATCATCTTCGAGTTTCGATGGTTTCATAGAGTAATTGCTCAAAACTTTGTTGATTAAAGACACATGAGCAATCGTTTCTCTGCCTTTGATAGAAGAAAACCAAATTTCAAATAATAAACACTGTAATGTTGACATTTCTTCTCAGACTGTCATTTTTCGTTTCAGTTGTAACCTGTAAAGAAAAATGTTTGTTTTAGTAATCATAAGGTGATTTTAACAGGATATCGCTATTTTAACTTAATAGCATAGAATTAATTATTGAAATGAAAAAATCAAAATGCCAGAGGAAAAACTGTTTTTAACTATTAAAAGCAATGAACTGCTGAGACTCATGGTTGAATCGTTGAAGCTTTAGCAGTCACGAGATTAGCCTGTTTTTAATTAGTGATTAAAGAAAATATATACCTAATTCACGAGACCAATGCCTCGTTTCATAAGCATAGATTCTCTTTATTAATGGACCAAATTGTTATTTAGTTGTACTGCTTTCGATAAGAGCAACGCCTTATTGATTAGTACTAATTCTCATTCTTAATACAAACAATAAGACTGAGAAACTTGAAAAGCTATTTATTATAAATTTGGTATATCGCTAACAAATGGGCGGGTACTTACTTTTTCGGCTCGGGCAAACTCTGATATCGATCCACTCGCACTTTTACTCTCAAAATGCCGGAAACAAATGAGAAACGTTTTGTCCTTGGCATTCGTATCAGTGAATATTGCAAGCACAGCGCAAGTCGTATCTCGTCCTTTTGCACGTGTAAACAAGCATTCCTGGCGAGTGGGAGCGCGGGCGGCGCTTTGCACATCTCTACATTCGTTGTACTGAATATCGAATATTCTTGCTTTTACAAGAAGCAGTCGCTGACCTTCATAAAATACACTAGGTACTCGAAAAATTAAGGTGTTAAAATTTTTTGTTGATCCCCACTTACAACTTGGGACCCCCCCTCTATTTTTTTTTTTTTTTTTTTTTTTTTTTACTTCAACGTAGAGCCCCGTCTTGTCTCCCGTGGACCCCTGAGGGTCCACATGGACCACTTTGGGAACCACGCTTCCAGACTGACGTTCTGTCAGTAGACGTAACAACGAGCTGTAGGCAACCCTACGTTTGACAGTAAAATTTGAAATACGGGTGGACGGAGCAGCGTGGGGTAGCTGCGCGGTCTCAGGCGTCTTGCCACGGTCCGCGCGGCTTCCCCCGTCGGAGGTTCGAGTCCTCCGTCGGGCTTGGGCTGTATGTCGTCCTTATCGTAGATTAAGTTAGCTTAAATAGTGTGTAAGCTTAGGGAACTATGACCTCTGCAGTTTGGTCCATGAGACCTTATCACAAATTTCCAAATTTCGGTGGACGGAATTACCTTCCCTATCTGCGGCAACAACTTGCACGATTGTTTGAGGATGTTCCCTAGGGAACGCCAGGGGAATCTGGTACATGCGTGATGGAGGACCAGCACTTTTGTTTGGTATGGCGAGACCACGTCTAACTCGTCGACATGGCCACGGATAGATTGGGTTTGGAGGACCTCTACCATGGCCTCTGACATCACCTAATGTGAATCTGACGAAGTTCTGTGTTTGGAGCCACGTAAATGGTGTACTGTGCGTCATTCCGGCAACACAAAAAATGGTTCAAAAGGCTCTGAGCACTATGGGACTCAACTTCTGAGATCATCGGTCCCCTAGAACGTAGAACTACTTAATCCGAACTAACCTAAGGACATCACACACATCCATGCCCGAGGCAGGATTCGAACCTGCGACCATAGCGGTCGCTCGGTTCCCGACTGTAGCGCCTAGAATCGCTCGGCCACACCAGCCGGCTCCGGCAACACATTTAAGAATTTAGAACATAGGTTTGTCATTACTTGTCAAGAATTTCCAAATGATCCAGTACGACAGATTCGAAGCTCACAGTGGTGACGGGTACAGGTCTGCATTCGGATGCATGGATGACACTTTGAATACCTCTTTTAGCTACGAGTTCAGCCACGTAACTGTTGTCATGTTCATTCAGTGTGGCTTCAGTGGGCATAGACTGCAATCATGTGTGTGAGTTGCGTTTGAGTGGGTATGTGCGTGTGTGTCGTTCGTCTATTTTTAACGACAGACTTGCTGGCAGAAAGCTTTTTCTTTTGCCTAACTGCGGCTTAGTATATCCGCTCTACGGTCAGTGGCAACTTCCCATTTCGTAAAATTGTTGCATTCCATCCCGGATTTTCTATTGCTCGATTCATTCAGAACAGATGCACTTCTACCAGTATATCTTTAATATGTATAGGAAAGCGTGAGGGTGTACTTTAGTACAGTATAAAGATAGCCTCCGTATACTAATGATCAACTCAAAATCCAAGTTCATAGTCAATTAAACTCACATTTGACATGTGACGAATCTCTCTCCTCGTTTGTCACATACGGCCCTCACATTTCGTCATATGTCTACCCTTCTCTCGAATGAACTCGCGACTGACACGACTGAAGTCGAAAATAGCGGTGGTTTGGGTTCAGCAGAATACACGCTACAGGGCATCTAGCTTGGAGCTTTACTTGAAGTAATCGATTTGTAACAGTTGGTTGCCTCGCTGCGGTGCTAGTTGTGGGTCAAATTGCTGCTGCAGGTGCAGTACGACGCACCAGAGTCATCCGCGGAACAAGATGGTCTTTCCTCTCAGTAGAGCTGAGTGGCGGCCTGGAGCCTGCTCTTCTTGCGACAGTACATTCTCAGTACATTCGCTGCCAGCGAAAATGTACAGTAGCTACGTTCCTGCCAAGGCTTTCTGCCGTGTCGCAGAAGGAACATCCAGCTTCTCGTAACCCTATTAGTCGGCCTCGTGCGAACTGCGTGGGCCGTTGACATCGGCGTCTTTGTCGCCTTAATGGCATACTTGACTAACATCAACTCACCACGTCCAATCTGAAAGATCAGTAACGCTCGTGACCGTTAGAGCGTATATTTAAAGAAAACCTTATTTGTTCCGTCACAGGTGCGCTGCCAGCACCACTCTTGTGCAACTGGCTCGAAATTTGAACAGACATCATCTTACATGTAAACTTCAATTTATGTTGCACAAATCCTTATTGATGATGTGACTTTTTTCCGTCAGTGTATTTTACATCCTGCTATAAGGTTGTCAATGGCGGTAACTGACGCGTTGAGCTACCTGTTGGCACTGCGTTTGCAACTGTGGCTGCACGCATCTGCTTCCTGTCAATTTTGAGCAGAAAATTTCGTAAGCTTGAGTGTGGACTGGAAAGTGTGGTCGTCGCAGCTCCTTTCACTCATTGGCTGGGACAATCTAGGCTACGTGTGTCTAGATCTTCATCCGCATCTACAGCTCTCCGAGCCGTCTACACACTTCCCACTTCACACGGTCGTCCAGGACCACACAGCATGGTTATCGAACCAGGACCGCCGTTGTCCCAGTAGTGTGCGTCAGTATATACTACCACTATTATTAGCTTATCACCTCAGGCCATACACCTTTTAAAGATCCTCGTACTGTGAAGCTGGGGAAGGGTGAGTCTATACCTACACCAAAATATTTTAGATCAGTTACAGATCCGAGTTAGTAGATCTCAGTAACCTTATCACTGTCTCCTTGCTGGAGCATGTCACTTACTCTTGTCCACGTACACATTATTGTGATAGGCTCTTCTAGGGACTTCCTAAGATAAACCATCTAATTCATTCGTACAGGGAAAGTGATAATAAATTTCCTAATCCTCGTTAGATTTACTTTGGCTGAAACTGTCCAGTAGGGGGGCTCAAATTAACTAGCCTTTTGTGATACCACAGGCGGCTGAGATGAACTTTTATCGTATTTTGTGCGGGAAATTTACCAGGCAAATAGGCTTGCAACGTTGTGCACCTATTGAATCTTGTCTTGCACTTGGTATTAAAGATTTTCCAGATTCTGATTGCCCCTTCCTGCGTCTCTGTACAATACATACCCGTAATAAGCTTTCAGATATGGAAGGGTTTGTTACAGCACATCTGATATAATTCCATCCACAGTCAGTTTCATCAACTTCATTACTTCTCTGTTGTATTATCAGACCGGAGGAATCCTAGAATGAATTGCACTGATAACTCTCAGGGAGTCACTATGGAACAATGCCTTTTCCTCAAGGTGTAAAACAGAGTGACTGAAGCTTCGTTGGTACAAGTCTTTATGGCATGCAGCAAACATGTATAGCTATTTCGTGTTTAACGCACAACTTACTTACTTCCACTCTCATTAGTGAGCTGTTTTTGTTATATCGTTTGGTTTCCGTATACAAACTCAGCCTTTCATCTCGCTCTGTTTCGCCTACCGACCTCTCTTAGTACATCCTCGCCTATAGCAGGGGACTTCCGGTGCTCAACGGAATCCTAACCTTTTTTTAAATTAATGATGAATGCTGAGAGCACCTCGTGACGTCTGCAGGATTCAAGCAAGTCTGTTTGCTTTGGAACCAAAGATTGAATCCATTATCTCACAGTGAATTTACCTTGAATTCCATCTTTAGAAGCTTTAGAAATGAGTAACTGGCATAACCGCTTTGATAGGATTTTAGCGTCTTCGTTATTTTCATTGCTTTAAGAGTTAAATCGTTGCTTGAGTCCGATACGGACTCCTGGTTCACAAAATTATGTCACTCTTGAGGATTTACTTAGTTCTTCGGTTTCGCTCCTGCGTGGGCTGAAATTCCGAGGGCGGTTGCACCCTTCGTAAATTCTCTGCTGTACCACAATAGTTTTACCGTTAGCGCCGATTGGAATGTTGCGCATTTTATGTCGACACATTACTGCTGCCGTTTTTAATTCTTACAAGTGTGACTGCATCTCGTGACTATAACAAAAATGTTAATGATATAGAGTTTTCTCATGTTGTTCACATAGTTTATTTATCTTCGTCACTGATGAGCTTTCAAAGAACTACAATAACGAAGGGCATTGGCTGATAACCTGATGCTTCTGATTTGACCCCTAGTTGGCATGGTGGATGATATCTCATTTTTAGTATGTTGCTCCTGTAGACACAATGTACTTTCTGAGCTCTTACATCAGCATGGTACTGCGCATGGCCCTCACATACCCGCATTTACTGTATGCTATAAGGTCCATTGATCTTGTAGTACGAACTGGTTGCGTGCGGCAACTGGGGTCATTACAAATTGGGGTCATTAGAATTTCGGCAACCTACAATCAAAAACGTTTTGTAAATTCGATCTCTATCTTCTGCCTCTATTGGAAGACGATGTAACTGCGATCTGTTGTTTTAGAGGCAAATGTGAGTGACTTCCTCCATGATAGTAAGAACACTGTTGAGTCCTTTCAGTTGTTTCATTTAATAAGATAAGAGAGATTAGGGCTCGTACAGAGGTATATAGGCAGTCATTTTTCCCTCGTTCTGTTTGGGAGTGGAACAAGGAGACAAGATGCTAGTTGTGGTACGAAGTACCCTCCGCCACGCACCGTATGGTGGATTGTGATGTATGTATGTAGATGTAGATGTAATCAGCAATTTTAGTGCAATGGTGAGCACGTGTCTTCCCTTCAGCTTAGCAAGTTTCATTGCATTTTCTCATGACTGGATGATACACGAATCCGAATAGAGTTTCTTTTCATGCCTCATATCATGTACACTGCCGCATCCGGATGGTTCGTTAACTGAGGACAAGCTGCAGGAAACGATCCGTGAGACAGCCGGCCGAAGTGGCCGTGCGGTTAAAGGCGCTGCAGTCTGGAACCGCAAGACCGCTACGGTCGCAGGTTCGAATCCTGCCTCGGGCATGGATGTTTGTGATGTCCTTAGGTTAGTTAGGTTTAACTAGTTCTAAGTTCTAGGGGACTAATAACCTCAGCAGTTGAGTCCCATAGTGCTCAGAGCCATTTGAACCGTGAGACAAATATGGAGCTAAAAACGTCACATAGAAACATGTCCGGAAATGTACTCCAATGGAGCTACGCTGACTTGAAAGAGGAGATTTTTCACGGTGCTGGTATTAGTGACTGAAAGCAGGCGCGAGAACACAACAGGCAAGTGTTAGTGTGTGTGTGTGTGTGTGTGTGTGTGTTTGTATGTGTGTGTGGCGTTTGGGGAGTACGGGCGCTCGATGGCTATACTATCAGCTGCTTTATACACCTTAACAGAAACGAATGTCGATAAAATTACCAAAATTGTTGTCACACTGTGAGGAGAAAACTCAAAAAATGACACTCATGCACTGACTTCCATCTTACTCGCATTGACTGAAATAGACTCTCACACGCCATAAGACAACGAAGAAAGGGTGAAAAGTGCTATACTTCGGTCTAAAATATGAGTAAAACGACAGGGGAAAGAGACAAGGAAATGGCTGACCACATACAAAAAACACGGTTTTGTCAGTTACCCAGTTGACACATCTTCCTAAAATTTGAGGAAACCATTTGGACGAATCACAAAAATTTAAAACTCAACACATTCATCTGAACGTTACTTAAAAACAGAGGGCAGATCTGTCAGCGAATTGCCGCTGCCATCTGGTCGTAAAACAAAACATAATCTAATAAAATGTGGCGCACACTAATCTGTATGCCACAAGAACCACACATTACAGGCTTCTCTAGTCTTAGCAAAAAGCCGTGCGTTACAGATCTGTGGCCTATGCGAAGATAGGTAAGGAAGACCTCATCTCGTTTGCGTGGCTGGAAGGAGGTACCGCACGGCCGCGCTGTGGGCATTTCTGGACGGAGCTTCTTGTCTGTCACTTCCAGCCATTGATTCTCCCATCGGTGCATGACTCTAGATCTCAACAGCAAGCCGGTAGCATGGCGCGGGGTAGCCCACTGAACTAACATGTTTCCTTTCCTTTTATTCCACAAAAATCGTGAAAAAAATGGCTGGCATACAATGAAATGACATAAATAAGGTGATTGCAGTCATAAATTACAGCATTCAAAGAATGAGTGATATGCAGTCTTTAGCAGTAGCACACATTTTGCACCTCCACTGTCACCTTCAACTGGTAGCAGTTCAGCGAGCACATTTTCTTTTTCTGCTGCCTGAGGTTTATCATAATCATTTCCCAGACCCAAATTAATCATTCAGTAAATCCTTGATGTGTGTTCCTTCCAGGGTACATTACGTGGACAGAAGAGCAGTCCCGAACAGCGACATCGCAAAGTCCTTCACTGCCTTGTTATGTTTGTCAGTTCCAGCCTTCTAAATGCATCCTTAAGGAGTTCAAGAACTTCCTTTATAACAGACACCAGATGTTTGTTGTCGGGTTCTTGTATCTGCTGTACTACTGATTTATTTTTCATGTGTGACCTGCAGCTGAGGTTAGGGTCGGGACGCCCGCAGCTCGTGGTCGTGCGGTAGCGTTCTCGCTTCCCGCGCCCGGGTTCGATTCCCGGCGGGGTCAGGGATTTTCTCTGCCTCGTGATGGCTGGGTGTTGTGTGATGTCCTTAGGTAAGTTAGGTTTAAGTAGTTCTAAGTTCTGGGGGACTGATGACCTGAGATGTTAAGTCCCATAGTGCTCAGAGCCATTTAGGGTCGGGACCGTGACACAACCTATCCCCTCTCCACGAGGAATCCAATTCCTAACCTATACCCATTCTGTTGAAGACAATTCTGAGCATGTTATCATATTTCTTATTGTGATTCTGATACTTAAGTGTTGCTACACTCGCCCTTTCGTTTCCGCGATACCCTAGTGCACCTCCTTCTCCAGCCTTTGTATTGGACTGCGAAAAGTTGGGACATTTTACGGGCTCTGACGACCGCGCAGTTGAGCGCCCCACAAACCAAACATCATCATCAGCATCATCATCATTATCCAGCCATTCTAGCTCGAAGAGGGCGCCCTGGATGTCCTGGTTCGAATGGTTCAAATGGCTCTGAGCACTATGGGACTTAACATCTGTGGTCATCAGTCCCCTAGAACTTAGAACTACTTAAACCTAACTAACCTAAGGACAGCACACACATCCATGCCCGAGGCAGGATTCGAACCTGCGACCGTAGCAGTCGCGCGGTTCCGGACTGCGAGCCTAGAACAGCGAGACCACCGCGGCCGGCTCTGGATGTCCTGAACTATATCATCTGAATACCAGCGTTGCTGAGAATGAAGGACACTCATGGAGACGAGCCATTTACCAGGCAGGGCACATCTCATCTGCTCCAGCGCCCTCAAGACCGAGGATGATTTGGCATCGAATTCAAGGAACTCCGGAAGCAATTGGATCTTGAGGACACGATCTGGGAAAACAAAGGAGCAATCAACGGAGTCCCACTGTTTGGATCCATTCGTAAAGACAGCCACATAGTGGTGGTGTTCATTTAAAATTTCGGAAAATGTAACATTACAAACAAAAGCAAGAGCGCAATCTCTTCCGTACTACACAAAATGTAAAATTGTTCTGGGCCTCTGCAGCAACCAGTGTGACAGTCGGTTTTAAAATCTTGTATTTGAGGCTGTATGTGCCATGCACCTAGATACTGCAGTACACACCTCTCACGGATCCCAGATGGCCTCGTTGTCCGTGTACGATTAGCAAAGAGACGTTGAACGCCTCGACGAGAAACATAATGGTCTGCTGAGGAACTGGGAATAGCGAGGACCTGACAGACAACGAAAAGCTGCAGTTGGGTGGTAAGTGGCGGTTCACTGAAACACTGTGTACACGGCTCGTCCTGTAAGCGCCCGTGGACATCCTGATCCCCCCATGGAGCACAACGTCAATGATTTTCAGGTACGGAGGCTTCGCCGACCTGTAAAACGTGCATCCAAAGTCCAGCTGCGATCGGACGGAAGCCCCATAAAATCAGAGCAGACGCGCCCCGTCCGCTGCCCAAGGCCTGTGGCTAAGATACTCCAAAATGTTCAGCGCCTTCATGTCCTCCAGGTTAGGAAACCACGACACTTTGGCCTCTAGAGTGTTCTAGCAGTAGAGGACACGACAAGATCCTGAGGAAGATCCCTGCAGAAGGGTCGAAACGTCGATGATTTTAGTAGAAATATGACGCGGCCTAATAACCCAGAAGATTTTAACTTCAGTGACAACGGCCATGAAAGCCTGCAGAATTACATAAAATTTCTACGGTTCAATCTTGGTCCCATTAACGTCGAGGGAAATAAAAGTCTAACTACACATAGCCCGTGGTAAGTATGTAAGCTTTACACAGCTGAGGTGTAGCTAGCTCCTCACGGTTTACCGGCTAACGACTGTTCCGCCTGAACAGCCATGCATCTCATCAGTGCACAGCATTTCTAGAGACTGATGGGTTCTTACTGAGGTTTTTACCATCCCCGTGATTCATGTGCTCAAGGTATGGTCCCCCTTCCCTGTGACACACAACGTACTACACCAACACGCCGTCCATTATTCGCTGAAGCATTCCCAGAGCTTACTGTGACCACTGTCCAGCTCAGAAACCTCAGGGTCGCCAAGCCTGTACCCAGCGAACGAATGATGAGGCCTTTACGGCAGGCAAGTAGTAATGTTCTCTCCATACTATTGTTCTGGCGCACTCAAGAGGGCAATAAGCTGGAGCACTGTCTTCTAGTGGCCACATTACCGTTCATAACACTAAGAACACGCCTTCGAGCAGGGTAGGCAGGAGGTTGTTGTGTTTTTTTTAATATTTATATTTTGATGAAATTATTATTCTCTTGTGAAAATTCAGATACCTGTTGTGAGTTTTCCACCACTTCTTGGCGGGAAGAGCAAAGACCTTTCAAAAACTTAAGTACTCTATGTAATAGTTTATGTGTCACCTGAAATCGTTTGAAGAAGGCGTTCCATTCTCAAGATTAAGAACAGAGTTCGCATTGCCACTTTATTTATGTCTTGATCATGTTCGATCACGACCGGATGTGAAACATAGCAACTACGAACAGAGAAACCTAAGGGACCAGACAGAGCTGGAAATTTTCTTTGCTATACTACATCACACATTAAAAGAAATTGGATTTAAATCACAAACAAGGTAAATAGCATTGCGCCTTCTGCCTTAACTACGATGTTTGCCGACATGCAGTAGGTCCCTGGTAGCTGTATGAAAACTATAAAAACACCGTTATTTCTGTTGCCATTAATACGATGTTCAGATGTGTGTGAAATCTTATGGGACTTAACTGCTAAGGTCATCAGTCCCTAAGCTTACACACTACTTAACCTAAACTATCCTAAGGACAAACACACACACCCATGCCCGAGGGAGGACACGAACCTCCGCCGGGACCAGCCGCACAGTCCATGACTGCAGCGCCTGAGACCGCTCGGCTAATCCCGCGCGGCATTAGTAGGAGATGGATAGCATAGAAATATTTTAAGTAATAAGCAGGCACTACAGCATTTGAGAGCACAATAACCAATTTAATTACCTTAGTCAGTATTGCTAACAATAGGTCCGTACATTTCAATTTTATATCTTGCTGGCTGTTTCTTTAAAAAAAAGTCCTTTAGCATTTTCGACATTTCATCTTAGCTGCACACATAAATTCTTACATAGAACTGCACAATAGTAATATGTTATAGTTAATTAGTGATTGCGGACCACACCATATACGCGTCCGCCGTCTTTAAAAAATATATATGGACTGTGGTAACAGGAGAGGATTACAATTCTTCAGCTGTCAAAAAATAAGAAACAAAAAATATCTCTATCGATACAATTTATGAACAATTCGTACTCTGCGCCGTGGTGCGTGTGGTATTCTTTGAAATATCATGTGTTCGCTGCTCAGCGAAGATCTAAGAAATTTTTACACAAGTTGTATCGCTTTTATGAGCCTGCGTGGTCAGATTATCGAAAGTAAGTTTATTTAAGCTATAGAAAGAGATTCTAATATTACAAGGTGTAGATATGTCTTGCCGTGAAACTTTGTGGAAGGATGAGGCTGATTCGGTGCTGATGGTTTGCTGACTCTCCGTAGCCCACAGGTGGGTGTTGAGGATATGCCTTCTGCAAAACTAACCTCATCTGGGAATAGCATAAATGACAGAAATCGCAGAACCATGGTGGCCTTTGCGACGATCCAGTGGCAAAAAAGTCACCATAAAGACTAGTCCGTAAGTCATAAGGCCCGCACAAGTTGTAAGTAACTGTTTGAGTAGTATGTCCCCAGTTAGAAATATCAAGCTGTGTATCCCCTACGTAGTGCCAATCCCAAAAGTATATTCTCTTATTGTTTTCTGCGTCTATTAGTTGTTGCGTGATATTACACTCGGGAAATACATTGAAGCGCCGAAGAAACTCGTATAGCTATGCGTATAAGTAAACATGGAAAACACGGCGTTGCGGCCGCCAACGCCTGTATAAGACAACAAGTTTCTGGCGTAGTTCTTAGATCGGTTACTGCTGCTACAATGACAGGTTATCAAGATTTAAGTGAGTTTGAACGTGGTGTTATAGTCGGCGCACGAGCCGTGGACACGGCCTCTACGAGGTAGCGATGACGTGGATACTTTCCAGGACGAACATTTCGCAAGTGAACCGTGAATATCAGGAATCCGGTAAAACATCAAATCAGCGACATCGCTGTGGCTGGAAAAAGATCCTGCAAGAACGGGACCAACGACGACTGAAGAGAATCTTTCAACGTGACAGAAGTACAACCCTTCCGCAGATTGCTGCAGATTTCAATGCTCGACCATCAACAAGTGCCAGAGTTCGAACCATCGACATGGGCTTACGGTGCCGAAGGCCTACAAAAATGGTTCAAATGTCTCTGAACACTATGGGACTTAACATCTGAAGTCATCAGTCCCCTAGAACTCGGAACTACTTAAACATCACTAACCTATCACACACATCCATGCCCGATGCAGGATTCGAACTTGCGACCGCAGCAGCAGCGCGGTTCCGGACTGAAGCTCGTAGGTGTGATCTCCTACATCCATTCATGTCCCACTCGTGTACCCTTGATGACTGCACGACACAAATCTTTACGAATCGTAGGCCCGTTAACACCGACATTGGACTGTTGATGACTGGAAACACGTTGCCTGGTCGGACGAGTCACGTTTCAAAATTGTACGGGCATGGAGATAACCTCATGAATCCATAGACACTGCAAGTCAACAGGGACTGTTCAAATTGGTGGAGGATCTGTAATGGTATGGGGCGTGTGCAGTTAGAGTGATATGGGACCCCTGATACGTCTAGATACAACTCTGACAGGTGACACGTATGTAAGCATCCTGTGTGATCTCCTGCATCCATTCATGTCCATTGTGCATTCCGACGGCCTTGGGCAATTCCAGGACGACAATGCGACACCCCACACACCCATAACTGCTACAGACTGGCTCCAGAACACTGTTCTGAGTTGAAACACTTCCGCTGGCCACCAAACTCTCCAGACATGAACATTATAGAGCATCTCTCGGATGCCTTGCATCGAGCTGTTCAGAAGAGATCTCCACCCGCTCGTACTCTTGTGTCCATTCCCTCCAGCACTACTTTTCCCAGTCGAGTCCATGCCACGTCGTGTTGCGGCACTTCTGCTGCTCTCTACGGCCCTACACGATGTTAGGTAGTTGTACCAGTTTCTTTGGCTCTTCAGTATTAATGTTTGTTGTGCTGACTCTGTCTACATTCGGTACGCTTTCATTCCTTTCTGAATTTCAAAACGTTTATTCGACAGCAGCTAGATATGGCATCGGATCCGTCATCTCCCTTGTGTTTTTGCTATTTCCGAAATTTCTGGCACAGTCGCAGTGGTTCAGAACTCCACAACAGGCTACAGCAGTCCATTCACCCCACCGCCACCCTACACCGAACCCAGGGTTATTGTGCGGTTAGATCCGGGTGGACCGTCCAGCCCCCTCCCCCACCCCGCCCCCGAGAACGCCGCACACCAGACGAGTGTAACCCCAGTGTCTGCGTGGTAGAGTAATTGTGGTATGCCGCGCGGGATTAGCCGAGCGGTCTGGGGCGCTGCATTCATGGACTGTGCGGCTGATCCCTGCGGAGGTTCGAGTCCTCCCTCGGGCATGAGAGTGTTTCTGTCCTTAGGATAATTTAGGTTAAGTAGCGTGTAAGCTTAGGGACTGATGAGCTTAGCATTTAAGTCCCATGAGATTTCACTCATATTTCATTTGAATTGTGGTGTACGCGTACGTGAGAATGTTTACGCAGCAATCGCCGACATAGCGTAACTGAGACGGAATAAGGGGAACCAGCCCGCATTCGCCGAGGCAGATGGAAAACCGTCTTAGAAACCATCCAGCCTGGCCGGCACACCGGACATCGACACTAATCTGCCAGGCGGATTCGTGCAGGGACCATCGATCCTTCCAGCCATAGAAAGCCGTGCGTTAGGCCGCACGGCTAACCAGGCGGCGTAAGAGTATTAACTGCGTTATGAATTTTCTTAATCTTGACCTTTTCTTTCACTGGATGGACTTCCTTCGCCAAAGTCATCTCTCTTGACTGTAGATCCCACAAAAAGCGAGCTTCCGTTGTTTTAGTAGTGGTTTTGGACTTTTACTTAGCAGCGGCCGTTTGAGCGAGTGGATCAGGGGCAGCTACAACAGTAAATGGCTGCGCGTCCTCATTGTAGTCCTTAAGTCTGGCACAGACGAGTGCTAGATTGCTTAGTGATCAAGCTTGTGCTTTAACTCTCTGATTCTTGCTATAGTGAAGTGCAGTTTTCCATCACTGAAATTTATTCTTCCGTCACGTTCTGTAAATAGGGTCAAGCGATTGATTTACGTAAGTTTAGGGATTTCTCTTCCCGATTAACATGCAGCTAAGACGAAATTGGAAATTACATACAGTAGCGTCATTGGTTCTGTAATCGTTAATAATAGAAAGTGAGTATTTTTTATTGATTGCTCCAGTCTTGAAATTATGAGCGAAAATATGTTAAAGTTCGTTACAACAAGGTTTCACATTTGGCGTTTGGTAAATCGCGTGTAGGATCTGGGATGGCACTCTTCATGGCGATATCAAAATTAGTGAAATGATATGTGCGTTGAAAAACAAATAATTAGAAAATTTTCTGTCTTCCAAGGTAGTTAAATGTCATAGCAATAAAAATTAATAACGTATGTTCGTGCTAGTGCAAGGTGTAAAATCATAGTGGAGTGCCACGCAAAGTGACCATCAACTTATCCTCCCTGAAAAGGCCAGACACAGGGTGAAATCTATCCTGTTTGCTGTATCGTTCCTCGGACTTATAACAATCTTTTTAGATCTTAGTTATCCTGATGTAAGGTAATTGATCGGTTTATGTATTTATTGTGGAGAGGGAATTATGACTTACCTCTCCTTAATGAAACTGTGCCGAAAGTGTCTTATATTGACTCCATAAATCTGCTTTACCTATTGAAATTTCGGTCATGCTATTACAGGATATACAGCCTCTGTGTAAAGGCGGGCGAAGCGGCCACCTCGGCGCTTGCTTCCGGCCACATTGCGCATTGAGAGAACGCAAAAGCAGTGCCCGAAGGAAGGACTTCGCTACGATGCTTACAGAAAATCGTTAGATGCCAGGAGCAAATAAATAGAAAGAATAAAAAGAAGGTAAAAAGAAGGAAACATGAAAAGCAGCCGAGGAGAAGAAAGAAAATGAAAAGAAAATTACGAAGAACAGGAGTTCCATCCCTCAGTGTACAGCATTTCTAGGGACTGATGGGTTCTTACTGAGGTTTTTACCATCCCCGTGATTCATGTGCTCAAGGTATGGCCCCCTTTCCTGTGAAACACAACGTACTACACCAACACGCCGTCCATTATTCGCTGAAGCATTCCCAGAGCTTACTGTGACCACTGTCCAGCTCAGAAACCTCAGGGTCGCCAAGCCTGTACCCAGCGAACGAATGATGAGGCCTTTACGGCAGGCAAGTGGTAATGTTCTCTCCATACTATTGTTCTGGCGCACTCAAGAGGGCAATAAGCTGGAGCACTGTCTTCTAGTGGCCACATTACCGTTCACAACACTAAGAACGCGCCTTCGAGCAGGGTAGGCAGGAGGTTGTTGTGTTTTTTTTTTAATATTTATATTTTGATGGAATTATTATTCTCTTGTGAAAATTCAGATACCTGTTGTGAGTTTTCCACCACTTCTTGGCGGGAAGAGCAAAGACCTTTCAAAAACTTAAGTACTCTATGTAATAGTTTATGTGTCACCTGAAATCGTTTGAAGAAGGCGTTCCATTCTCAAGATTAAGAACAGAGTTCGCATTGCCACTTTATTTATGTCTTGATCATGTTCGATCACGACCGGATGTGAAACATAGCAACTACGAACAGAGAAACCTAAGGGACCAGACAGAGCTGGAAATTTTCTTTGCTATACTACATCACACATTAAAAGAAATTGGATTTAAATCACAAACAAGGTAAATAGCATTGCGCCTTCTGCCTTAACTACGATGTTTGCCGACATGCAGTAGGTCCCTGGTAGCTGTATGAAAACTATAAAAACACCGTTATTTCTGTTGCCATTAATACGATGTTCAGATGTGTGTGAAATCTTATGGGACTTAACTGCTAAGGTCATCAGTCCCTAAGCTTACACACTACTTAACCTAAACTATCCTAAGGACAAACACACACACCCATGCCCGAGGGAGGACACGAACCTCCGCCGGGACCAGCCGCACAGTCCATGACTGCAGCGCCTGAGACCGCTCGGCTAATCCCGCGCGGCATTAGTAGGAGATGGATAGCATAGAAATATTTTAAGTAATAAGCAGGCACTACAGCATTTGAGAGCACAATAACCAATTTAATTACCTTAGTCAGTATTGCTAACAATAGGTCCGTACATTTCAATTTTATATCTTGCTGGCTGTTTCTTTAAAAAAAAGTCCTTTAGCATTTTCGACATTTCATCATAGCTGCACACATAAATTCTTACATAGCACTGCACAATAGTAATATTTTATAGTTAATTAGTGATTGCGGACCACACCATATACGCGTCCGCCGTCTTTAAAAAATATATATGGACTGTGGTAACAGGAGAGGATTACAATTCTTCAGCTGTCAAAAAATAAGAAACAAAAAATATCTCTATCGATACAATTTATGAACAATTCGTACTCTGCGCCGTGGTGCGTGTGGTATTCTTTGAAATATCATGTGTTCGCTGCTCAGCGAAGATCTAAGAAATTTTTACACAAGTTGTATCGCTTTTATGAGCCTGCGTGGTCAGATTATCGAAAGTAAGTTTATTTAAGCTATAGAAAGAGATACTAATATTACAAGGTGTAGATATGTCTTGCCGTGAAACTTTGTGGAAGGATGAGGCTGATTCGGGGCTGATGGATTGCTGACTCTCCGTAGCCCACAGGTGGGTGTTGAGGATATGCCTTCTGTAAAAGTAACCTCATCTGGGAATAGCATAAATGACAGAAACCGCAGAACCATGGTGGCCTTTGCGACGATCCAGTGGCAAAAAAGTCACCATAAAGACAAGTCCGTAAGTCATAAGGCCCGCACAAGTTGTAAGTAACTGTTTGAGTAGTATGTCCCCAGTTAGAAATATCAAGCTGTGTATACCCTACGTAGTGCTAATCCAAAAAGTATATTATCTTATTGTTTTCTGCATCTATTAGTTGTTGCGTGATATTACACTCGGGAAATACATTGAAGCGCCGAAGAAACTCGTATAGCTATGCGTATAGGTAAACATGGAAAACACGGCTTTGCGGCCGCCAACGCCTGTATAAGACAACAAGTGTCTGGCGTAGTTCTTAGATCGGCTACTGCTGCTACAATGACAGGTTATCAAGATTTAAGTGAGTTTGAACGTGGTGTTATAGTCGGCGCACGAGACGTGGGACACGGCATCTACGAGGTAGCGATGACGTGGGTACTTTCCAGGACGAACATTTCGCAAGTGAACCGTGAATATCAGGAATCCGGTAAAACATCAAATCAGCGACATCGCTGTGGCTGGAAAAAGATCCTGCAAGAACGGGACCAACGACGACTGAAGAGAATCGTTCAACGTGACAGAAGTACAACCCTTCCGCAGATTGCTGCAGATTTCAATGCTCGACCATCAACAAGTGCCAGAGTTCGAACCATCGACATGGGCTTACGGTGCCGATGGCCTACAAAAATGGTTCAAATGTCTCTGAACACTATGGGACTTAACATCTGAGGTCATCAGTCCCCTAGAACTCAGAACTACTTAAACATCACTAACCTAAGGACATCACACACATCCATGCCCGATGCAGGATTCGAACCTGCGACCGTAGCAGCAGCGCGGTTCCGGACTGAAGCTCGTAGGTGTGATCTCCTACATCCATTCATGTCCCACTCTTGTACCCTTGATGACTGCACAACACAAATCTTTACGAATCGTAGGCCCGTCAACACCGACATTGGACTGTTGATGACTGGAAACACGTTGCCCGGTCGGACGAGTCACGTTTCAAAATTGTACGGGCATGGAGATAATCTGATGAATCCATAGACACTGCAAGTCAACAGGGACTGTTCAAATTGGTGGAGGATCTGTAATGGTATGGGGCGTGTGCAGTTAGAGTGATATGGGACCCCTGATACGTCTAGATACAACTCTGACAGGTGACACGTATGTAAGCATCCTGTGTGATCTCCTGCATCCATTCATGTCCATTGTGCATTCCGACGGCCTTGGGCAATTCCAGGACGACAATGCGACACCCCACACACCCATAACTGCTACAGATTGGCTCCAGAACACTGTTCTGAGTTGAAACACTTCCGCTGGCCACCAAACTCTCCAGACATGAACATTATAGAGCATCTCTCGGATGCCTTGCATCGAGCTGTTCAGAAGAGATCTCCACCCGCTCGTACTCTTGTGTCCATTCCCTCCAGCACTACTTTTCCCAGTCGAGTCCATGCCACGTCGTGTTGCGGCACTTCTGCTGCTCTCTACGGCCCTACACGATGTTAGGTAGTTGTACCAGTTTCTTTGGATCTTCAGTATTAATGTTTGTTGTGCTGACTCTGTCTACATTCGGTATGCTTTCATTCCTTTCTGAATTTCAAAACGTTTATTCGACAGCAGCTAGATATGGCATCGGATCCGTCATCTCCATTGTGTTTTTGCTATTTCCGAAATTTCTGGCACAGTCGCAGTGGTTCAGAACTCCACAACAGGCTACAGCAGTCCATTCACCCCACCGCCACCCTACACCGAACCCAGGGTTATTGTGCGGTTAGATCCGGGTGGACCGTCCAGCCCCCTCCCCCACCCCGCCCCCGAGAACGCCGCACACCAGACGAGTGTAACCCCAGTGTCTGCGTGGTAGAGTAATTGTGGTATGCCGCGCGGGATTAGCCGAGCGGTCTGGGGCGCTGCATTCATGGACTGTGCGGCTGATCCCTGCGGAGGTTCGAGTCCTCTCTCGGGCATGAGTGTGTGTGTCTGTCCTTAGGATAATTTAGGTTAAGTAGCGTGTAAGCTTAGGGACTGATGACCTTAGCATTTAAGTCCAATGAGATTTAACTCATATTTCATTTGAATTGTGGTGTACGCGTACGTGAGAATGTTTACGCAGCAATCGCCGACATAGCGTAACTGAGACGGAATAAGGGGAACCAGCCCGCATTCGCCGAGGCAGATGGAAAACCGTCTTAGAAACCATCCAGCCTGGCCGGCACACCGGACATCGACACTAATCTGCCGGGCTGATTCGTGCATGGGACCATCGCGCCCGCCCGCCATAGAAAGCCGTGCGTTAGGCCGCACGGCTAACCAGGCGGCGTAAGAGTATTAACTGCGTTATGAATTTTCTTAATCTTGACCTTTTCTTTCACTGGATGGACTTCCTTCGCCAAAGTCATCTCTCTTGACTGTAGATCCCACAAAAAGCGAGCTTCCGTTTTTTTAGTAGTGTTTTTGGACATTTACTTAGCAGCGGCCGTTTCAGCGAGGAACAGGGGCAGCTACAACAGTAAATGGCTGCGTGTCCTCATTGTAGACCTTAAGTCTGGCACAGACGAGTGCTAGATTGCTTAGTGATCAAGCTTGTGCTTTAACTCTCTGATTCTTGCTATAGTGAAGTGCAGTTTTCCATCACTGAAATTTATTCTTCCGTCACATTCTGTAAATAGGGTCAAGCGATTGATTTACGTAAGTTTAGGGATTTCTCTTCCCGATTAACATGTAGCTAAGGCGAAATTGGAAATTACATACAGTAGCGTCATTTGTTCTGAAATCGTTAATAATAGAAAGTGAGTATTTTTTATTGATTGCTCCAGTCTTGAAATTATGAGCGAAAATATATTAAAGTTCGTTACAACAAGGTTTCACATTTGTCGTTTGGTAAATCTCGTCTAGGATCTCGGATGGCACTCTTCATGGCTATATCAAAATTAGTGAAATGATATGTGCGTTGAAAAGCAAATAACTAGAAAATTTTCTATCTTCCAAGGTAGTTAAATGTCATAACAATAAAAATTAATAACGTATGTTCGTGCTAGTGCAAGGTGTAAAATCATAGTGGAGTGCCACGCAAAGTGACCATCAACTTATCCTCCCTGAAAAGGCCAGACACAGGGTGAAATCTATCCTGTTTGCTGTATCGTTCCTCGGACTTATAACAATCTTTTTAGATCTTAGTTATCCTGATGTAAGGTAATTGGTCGGTTTATGTATTTATTGTGGAGAGGGAATTATGACTTACCTCTCCTTAATGAAACTGTGCCGAAAGTGTCTTATATTGACTCCATAAATCTGCTTTACCTATTGAAATTTCGGTCATGCTATTACAGGATATACAGCCTCTGTGTAAAGGCGGGCGAAGCGGCCACCTCGGCGCTTGCTTCCGGCCACATTGCGCATTGAGAAAACGCAAAAGCAGTGCCCGAAGGAAGGACTTCGCTACGATTCCTACAGAAAATCGTTAGATGCAAGGAGCAAATAAATAGAAAGAATAAAAAGAAGGTAAAAAGAAGGAAACATGAAAAACAGCCGAGGAGAAGAAAGAAAATGAAAAGAAAATTACGAAGAACAGGAGTTCCATCCCTAGGAGTAATCTTTTTGACAACGATGAATACGCAGAGTACATGTACTGCGAAGAAAAATTTTCAAAATAGATGCCAGACAGCAGTGGAGTAAGTAACAGTTCTGCTCTCTCTCTGCTAATGTACTCTGTACAGGAGTTGCTGAACACAGTTTGACAATTTATTTGTAAAATGTGTTTTAGGGGGCCGCCCATTCTAGAAACCTCTACTGTTTTGTCAGGCTGCTGGCCGAAGGCATGTGTGGTGTTTTTAGACGTAATGAAACTGTATTCCAAATCAATCCATTTATTAGTCAAAGTACAGCCGATAAGTACGTAATTCGGAGAGAAGGCCTGTGTGTCCAACAGCGGACCAATGGCTGCCGTCAATCAGCTCAGAATGGAGGTCGATGACATTCTGATGCGATGGTTTCCTGCCTGCTGGCGAAGTAGGCATGCCCTGTCGGTAGACCTGTTTAGAGATTTCGGTGACAGCAACGCGTGTGTTTGATTCACACTCCGTTTCGTGAAGTACTCAATCCCTCCCAGATTAACACCCGCGTTGTCCACTAAGGTCGACCGTGACGAAGAATGCCGTGATGTCGCGCCGGTACGGCAGGCCGTCAGACTCTTGCTGTAGTTTTACGACGGGTTCTGCCCTGGACTGGAAACGTGTCGGTAGATCCCTGAACTATCCATGCTCTGATGACTTCATCGCTGGATTCTGGACTCCGCAGCTACGGTTCGTTAATGTTCGTGAGGCAGCAGGTGTACGACCAACAAAAGAACAATCTCACGCACAAGATATTACCATTCCGTAACCAGAGACTGGACCGCGAACGACATGAGCGTCATCGATTCTACTGATCCAGTGCTGTAAGCTAGTGGCGTCGCAGTATTTACGCCATAGAGGAGAGGCACCGCTCTACGACATCATTCGCAACGACCGAATCTGTTCTGCTGTTCTCGAGTCGTCAGCAGTCCTCAGTTCCGTTATATTTGCTTAACGAATTTGTGCATGTGTTTACGTCTTAGTCAGCCTCCCACTAGGCGACGGTGCTTTCTATCTAGTGCGTCTTTCTTAACGTTACTTTACGAAAGTAACGAAGGTACTCCGATCTGTGCTCTTCTAACAATTTTCTGCTGAGCTCGTTCTCAGTGGCACCCCAGAGTCCCGCGCGCCGGTGACTTCCTGACCGAGTCAACCGCGTACAAACGTTCACACGTCCAGGCCGGTGGCTGCTGCTACTTCCGCGTGACTAACTCAGGCAGCTCGTACTTGCTAATTTGTCGTGCAGTAGTGTAATTCCAGTCATGTTTCACAACAATATATGTTTAGTTTTTTGTTGAAACAGTTGTTATCCCACGTTTTTGAGTTAAATGCTGAGTGGATTTGTGCCCCTTTATGTCGTGCCAAGTGGCCTTTCGATCCTGAGGTAACTGAACTATTCGACAGTACGCAGCAGTAGTTGCAGATTATGACGACTCATTTCTGTGCATTTCTGCCTATTGATATTCAGCTAAAAAATACGAAATCCTTGGCCTGGACACTCTGCCGCACACGTTTTTATCTGGACCACATACACATTTAAAAAAACTAATAACCATTTGTAATTAGTAAGAATGTGATCGTCGTATTTTACACTCTTTGGAGCTGTTTGTATATGACTGCTCTACGATGAATGACGACTTCAAAGTAATATTCAGAACTGATAAAACTTCCATTACCACCACGTTCCACTTCCAGTTGTACTGAATCTCCTTTCAGTAAACTGCCCCTTGTGATGTAATGATATAGGTTTGTAACTGAGCAATACCCGAAAAAGTTGTTACTTACCTGTGACATTTGCTTTCTAGAAAAATATTAATGTCACTAAATAGGACATCAAATATATCATCCTATAAACAAGGACATGTGTACTGTTTAGTACTATTTGGTTGGATAACCTGTGAGCAGTTTTTCTGTTGCCTTAATTTTCAGCTAAATGGTGTTCAAGTAGGTATATTATTCACATATTAAAGGCTAAATCATTCAGAATCGGAACTATCAAACACGGTTCCTTCAGTAGAAAATACAACGGACATACTTCGTATCTAGGTACATTCTGTTAGATTTCTTGTTTCCTGAATGAGAAAATGACAATACGTTTACAACAACATATTAACTCATGTACAGATTGTGGTGTCACCGCCAGACACCACACTTGCTAGGTGGTAGCCTTTAATCGGCCGCGGTCCATTAGTATACGTCGGACCCGCGTGTCGCCACTGTCAGTGATCGCAGACCGAGCGCCACCACACGGCAGGTCTAGAGAGACGTCCTGGCACTCGCCCTAGTTGTACAGCCGACTTTGCAAGGAGAGGTTCACTGACAAATACGCTCTCATTTGCCGAGACGATAGTTAGCATAGCCTTCAGCTACATTTGCTACGACCTAGCAAGGCGCCGTATTCAATTGATATTGAGATTCTATTAATGTATCATCAAGAGCGATGTTCTACAAATGTGGATTAAAGTTAAGTATTCCAGAAGCTACGTACTTTTCTTTATAGCATTCATTACGTATCCTGTTTCAGACCTCACGCCAGCCTGCGTGAGTTAAAGCGCGTGCCTTTCGGCTTCCTCTCATTGTGTCTAGGCTGTCTTATCTAGACACAACACAGATCTACAGTTTATATCTCTCCTCGTAAATATGGGGAGAACAACTAGGGTTGTGATACCTTCTTAAAAACCATTGGCACAAGAAAAGGAAAATCATCAACGTACCAAGTAATTAACCAACCTAACAGTCAATTTTCAGATCGCTACAAACACACAAATTCCAGCACGCATGAAAAACAAATCTTCGTTTGATTTGATTTCTTTTTATACTTGGTTCATCAAGCAGACAACGTGCTGTATAAGTGAAAGTGTAAGAGTACAAGATATGATGTCGCACACGCAGTTTTATGGCAAAGTTACGAAGCACCTTTTTGAGCGGATTGGGCACGAATCAGCAGGTAGCTGCACTGTTTTTATTGCTGGTTTGTCGTAACGTTAGTTCACTAAACAGCAACGACCCAGCCAGCAGGCAAGAACCAGGATGAGGCTGTTACGACCGCTGCCTCGCTGCACTTGCTCCGTGTGACACGCGACGTCGACTCGGTCGTAAACGCTACTCATGTTGTCCTCCCCAGCCGCTGCGGCCGCAGACCGCACTAAACGCGGCACGCGCCCAGCAGGACGGGCCGTATAAACAAGGTAAAGTTACGTGCCACGCTTCAAAGTCAAATTGATGTGCTGTTTAAACAAGTGTCACACCTCCTAGTAGTGACTGCCGGCACTTCCACGATCAGTGGAAGTGTGATGACCTTTTTTATGGTCAGCCGGTTTTCTTCACGTCGAGATGCGTTAAAGCGATGCGACACAACACTATCTCTTATTGCAGTCAGTGTTTGTTAATTACGTCCGCTCTTTGCACTAATTTGTATCAGACTCTTTCGTTACTAAATTTAGATTCAGATTAGTACTATCGGCTAGCTGCGTTTCGTAGCGGATGTCGCCAAATATGCTCATTAACAGCCCGATTCACATTTCAAAATGAATTGATATCTTTGATTTGCGTAGGTCATGTACACCGAATTAATTCCTTCGAAAGTCGCAGGGTTCATTTAACACAGCACGATGTTTTGTCCGTTGAAAATTATTCCCTTTAATACTAATGTTGGATAAACTATTATTGTTGTTATTGTCCAGAGAGAATCCAACAAACGTTCACTTCTCATGATACTCTGTTCTAAATTGTAGGACACTATAGTTTTTTCCTTAACTCGGTTTTTATGAACGCAGTTTCACTACTATGAATTTTCACACTTGAGCCCGATAATAAATGTCCAACCAGGATCTATAATCGAAAGTTGCGACGCCATGTTTCAGTAGCAGCTTTGGCAACAATTGAGTCTTTAAATTGGAATTAATGAGATCGATCTTTTATCGACTAACATGTTTGCTGGATGCCAGCGTTATCTCAGTTCTGACAGTTTTCGTTCTCTTGACAATAAATTAAAAGAACATAAATTTGCTTTTAATTAGCCCGGATTCCCATGAAATTAACTACTTCACGCATTGGTGCATGAGACGCGAGTACTCAGGACTTAGACGCAAAAATCTCGGACACTAAAATCTCGAACACAAATATTCCCAGATGCTAGAAATTCCCTATCGCTGGAGACTCCCAGACGCTAAATACGGTAACAATTCCTGCGTTGGGTTTATATAGTAGCTGTGAAACAAAAGGGACGTTAGTTAGCTTGCTGCTTTGCATATAATACTCTATTCCATTGGCTCTCATTTTTGTTTAATTTAATTTTTTCTTCTTTCAAGCAGGAATTTGTAATTTTATACGATAAATGGGAGTTGCTGATGGCCACTTCGAATAAATTTTAGTTTCAAAAAAGACCAGATATGTAAGGAGGGTTACATAAGGCACAGTTAATGCGACTGTCTGATCACGCTTTAAGATATACTGTAGTTACTGTTACTGAAATTTATTATTGTATTGTAGGAAATGCAGGAAAATTTTCTAGAACTCAAAATCTTTTCTAAGGTTTGCTAGACAGTCATTGAACATCATTAAAGTCACTTTCCGACGTGTTAACAATCTGATGTAGTATTACTACCGGGCCGGCCGGGGTGGCCGAGCGGTTCTAGGCGCTACAGTCTGGAACCGCGTGACAGCTACGGTCGCAGGTTCGAATCCTGCCTCGGCCATGGATGTGTGTGATGTCCTTAGGTTTAAGTAGTTCTACGTTCTAGGGGACTGATGACCTCAGACGTTGTCCCATATTGCTCAGAGCCATTTGAACCATTTTACTACCTGTGTTTCAGTCCACATCGAGAACGAGGTCGTTTGCTACGAGCCACTAGGTAGGTACTGCTCCTATCTTCATTAAATTTACGCGTTAAATATTCGTTACACCACACACCGAATGTGCAAAGACAAATGACACTTGAATGTTTGTTTCTATGTGTCAGTAGATACAAAAGAAACGTAATTACCGTTGTCCACGAGTGTCAGCACAACACACTTGTCTCGACCCCCAAAGCCAAGACCACTTCCACTACGGTCTCTCGACTCTCAGAGCATGGGTCTGCGGGGGGTTCACGTTAATTAACAACATAGCTTATGTACTGACAGTGACATGTCAGTCATCAGAATCAATCTACTCTGCACCAGCAAAAAATATTGTGTTTGCATTAGAATCTGATTCTTCCAGAGACTAATTCGTTCGTCATATCAGTTGGATCAGCCAGAAGAATTGGCAGGATTTATCGAACTAGAAAAGGCATTCGGATACGAAAATGATGCAAGATGTTCGAAATACTGAGAGAAACAAATGTAAGCTAGAGAGAAAGAGGGGTAACACACAATATTAACAAAAACCGAGAAGGAACAATCAGAATAGAAGACAAAGAACGGAGTGCTACACATGAAAAGTATGTAAGACAGGGCAGCAGTCTTTCGCCCCCTAGTGTTCAAATTATGCATGGAAGAACAATGGCAGATATATCTTTCCTCTTTTGCTGGCCTCTATCCCGTATCTTCATGGGGTCGGTACCTTAATCATTGGATTTGACAACGTTAGTTACAGAGGGAGGCAGAATGACTTTCCCGTCACCACCCATAAACACCCACCGCCACCAGAGGCATAATTTGTTTACCCTGTTCGTCTGCTTCTAGTATTATAATGTTATTCCATGTAAAACTGTGCGAAGGTTTTGTAAATGTTTGCGAATCATGTAACTGGGACGGCATGTGGGTGCAGACTGGCATCCACGTAGTCGGATGTGGGAAAGCGCCTCAAAACCATATCAAGTCTAGCCGACTCGCCGGTCCTAGTCGTTAATCAGCTGAGCGGAATCGCTCCGAAACTGGTGTGCCTCCTTCAATCCAGAGAGTCTCGTCTTAAAGCGCCCAACTACCAGGGTGGCTTTCAAAGCGAAAGGAGCGCGACTGCTACGGTCGCAGGTTCGAATCCTGCCTCGGGCATGAATGTGTGTGATTTCCTTAGGTTAGTTAGGTTTAAGTAGTTCTAAGTTCTAGGGGACTTTCATTTCAAGTTCGCGCCCTCCATCAGAACTGCCTTTTGCCGCCGTGCTTACCAGTCAGGGGATCATTCGGTGGCGACTGGGGATGGGAAGTTCGATTTGGACCACCTTCTGGCTGAGGAGGCTTAGCAAATGTGGGTGGTGTTTCGGCTGTTTCCTGATATACTTACTAATAATCTAGGAATAGCGAATAGGGCCGAATATCGGATCCAATTGACAGATCAGGTTCTCGTTATGCAATCTCTACACCGCCTGTCACCGGCGAAAACAGAAGCGATGCGCCAGGAAACGGAGTAGGTATTGGCTGAAATTGTTGACCCAGCATCAGTTTTACCTTATGCTTCCTCTATTTTTCCGGTGGAAAAGCCTAATGGAGGAGGAGTTAGACCCTTGTTGATCATCGTCTTCAGGTGGTCGTCGTTAGGTGGCACTTGGATGAGTCCCCCTGCCTGATTTACACGATTGTTTTGCTAGCCAAGTTTGTTATCGAATTCTCCTAGCGGAGGAATAAAAAGCTGAGAGCTCATGTGTTACGGATTGGAACCTGTTTGAATTTAACCGTGTTCCTTTCCGGCGGTCCACTGGAGCACCTGTCATTTCACGTTTGCTAGATTCTGTTTTAGGTGATATCAAGTTCCAGGTTGTTTATAATTACTTGAATGATGTCGTTATTTACAGCAAGACTTTTCCCGAACATTTTGAGCATCTCTGCCAGCCGCTGGCAAGGTTAGGGCAGGCAGTCCTACATGTGAAACCCTCAAAGGTTGATTTAGTGCGGTCAGAGATCTCTTTTTTGGGTCATTTAGTTTCGACTGATGGGATTCGTGTGAACCATTGATAGACTACTCACAGTTTTCGTCCTCCTCGTACGCGATAGAGAATAGCTCAGTTTATCGAGATGATAACTTTCTTTTCGCAAATTCATTGTCAAGTTTGTCGAGTTGCCAGCTCCACGGAAATTGTTGCATAGGAAAGTTCGAGAACTGAAATGGACCGAAAGTCAGCGAGCTGCCTTTGATGAACAGAAGAGAACCTCAGATTGGCCTTCCCAAATTTTGCTTTATCCTTTATTTTACAAACTGTTGTTTCAAATTCTGGAATAGCAGCCGTGTTGCTCCAGGAACTGGACGGTGGGCGCCACTCCACCGCTTACATGTCACGCGCTTTAACGACTGAAGAGGCCAGGTAAAAAATGTTCAAATGTGTGTGAAATCTTATGGGACTTAACTGCTAAGGTCATCAGTCCATAAGCTTACACACTACTTAACCTAAATTATCCTAAAGACAAACACACACACCCATGCCCGAGGGAGGAATCGAACCTCCGCCGGGATCAGCCGCACAGTCCATGACTGCAGCGCCTCAGACCGCTCGGCTAATCCCGCGCGGCGAGGCCAGGTATTCGACCTTTGCACTTGACGTCCTCGCTGTCCTACTCAGTACTAAAAATTTTAATTCTACCTACAGCACCGTCATTTTAGTTTTATAAACTGACAACCAAGCTCTTTCATGGGTCCTGGAGCGTCCAAGTAAGATAGGGGATACTGCGAGGTGGGCGATACGCATTTCTGCGTTTAAGTTCTCAGTAAAGCACATATGGGCCAGTAAAAATGTGTTCGCTGACAAGTTAAACCGTATGTTGGAGTCTGGTGACGAAGAAACTTCGGTGCCCCGAATGTCTGACCAGACAGCTTCTATTATCGTGGTCTTGGCTGAGGTGCTTCAGTTTTCAAATGGCTCTGAGCACTATGAGACTTAACTTCTGAGGTCATCACTCCCCTAGAACTTAGAACTACTTAAACCTAACGTAAGGACGTCACACACATCCATAGGATTCGAACCTGCGACCGTAGTGGTCGCGCGGCTCCAGACTGTAGCGCCTAGAACCGCTCGGCCACAACGGCCGGCGACTCATTTGTTTCGTGATATTTTGCAACAACGAGATTCTGGAAAGGGGTTGTTACATATTAAACAGCGTATTCAGTCTCGAGAGGAAGTGTCCGATAAGAGAGCTACTATATGTGCCTTCTTTGCTGAGGTGCCTGAATTGTTTGTTGATCTTGTGCAACAATAAGTTTCTGGCCAAGGGCTGTTACATATTAAACACCATCTTTAGCCTTGGCATAACAGTCTGGGTACCAGCTTAAGTAGGGAATTTTGTGTTTACAATCCAGGGGAGATGGTAACTGGAAAATTAGTTTACTCTGGGATCTCATTCCACCCATCTTTAAATATTACAATCAACTTGTGTTAGATTAACACTTAGGCACTTATAAATCCATAGACAAGATTAAACAACATAAGACGTGGCCCTCGCTCCATAAAGATATAAAGAGATGCTTAGACAGTGACGAGAATGTAAGCTGGCAAAACAAATTTCGGGCCATAAGAGCGGATTATTGAATTCCACCCGTGCTGAGCATCTAATGGAAAATATTTTACTTGATTATTTCAGTTTCCTTCCCCAGACTCCATCGGGTTACTACTACATTTTCGTAGAAGTGGTTATCTATCTCCTCACGTTTTGTGTGGTTGACGCCGAGCAGGGGGGGTTGAGCAATCAGAGGTGGTCAGCATTAAACACCTTAGTAAAATTATTTGTCTCTTTGATCCACTCCGCAGGGTTTGTTTTTGGCATGGCTTCCATCACGCAATTACTACCGCTGTTATCCACAACCGTCTTTTGTGGAAAGGATTAACAGTAACTGAAGCCTGCTCTTATTACTTAACTCTAGGAGGCGCCATCAAAATGGGACCGTTTCCTCCCACACTTGAATCAATATGGCAAGGCACGAAGCTCATCAAGATGTGCCAGCATCCTTGATGATCGTCCATCCTCTAAAATGGCCACCAACTTGTCGGCACTAGCAGACTTGCTCCCTGATCGAGTCTCTCCTGGGCGAGAGCAAACATTACGAGGACCCAACAATGGGACGCGCTACAACAGTGGACCCGCGCATGCTCATTTTAAGGTAGCGACAAGGTGCACGTTCGGAACCTTGGCGATCTTGACAAAGGGAGCAAGGGATAAGTATGCTCATGTCACGTTTTGTGGGTCCGTGGAGCATCCTAAGGGTTACCACTACAGTGGCGCTGCGAGGGAAGGACGAAGCATCCTACCGTGGGCAAAAGGCACACGTAAGTAACGTTAAGCCAGCTGATACTGGTTCATTTGTTCTGACTTCCCTTACGGACCAATCAAGCCGGGAGTTCAGCTGTGTCTGGAAGGGTGAGTAGTGCGCTGAGTTTGATAGCTCACGCCCGGTGAGATGAGCACATTATTTGCTCGTTATAGAGGGTCTTTGGTTTTCTCTCTTGTGGAAGAGAGGAAGTAGGTTGTGCCGGAAAGACAGGGCAGCAGTCGAGATTGGGCGATCATGGTGGATGGTGTGTCCAGGAGAACGTGGTCAGGTTGCCGGCGCACCGTTTCTCCGGTGTGGGCGTTTGGGGGGGGGGGGGGGGGGGGACGACGACGGTGAGGCTGCGACGTGCCGTTCTGGGCCAGCCGGCCTAATCCTGCACTGAGCCGCATTCGTCGGCTCCTCACCCGCGCTCCTCCCGGAGAATTTGGCGCGATTCGGCGAAGCCCACGTGTCTGTAGTAGACAACCAAAGCGCCTTCACTACAGGATGTTGCTCGGCACCGAGTCAGTGTCTTCTTCGTGTTGCTTTATGTTTATGGTGACCGTCATTTGTATGTTCTCCAGAGACTTGTCTCCATTGCCTCTCTTAAATTATACCTAAACTGCGCTAAAAAATCCATAAGGACAACTAAAGTTCTCAAGAACCTCTGATTTAGTCATCGAGCTTATAACAGGCCATATGTATAGCGTGGGTTGTGGATAATTGTTTTGAGATGCTTCTGCGTCTACACTTACGGTACTAATAATTTTGATCCAATTCCGGCCTTACGTGTGAGCCGTGGTAAAAATTGCTGTTTTGAAGAGCGCGCCGCAGCGCGTAGTGTGAAGCAGTCGCCCTCCGTTTCTGGCGGTGGCGCCGCTGTGGCAGTCGCAGCTTCGGTGTCTCCCTCTGGTGGGAAAGGGGAAAGGTTGCCTGCTCACGCGCATTTAAGGGGCGTGATGAGCTCGCCAGTCAGTCAGTCGGGGTCAGTCTGGTATCAGTCTCTCGTCCCCAGCTTTTGTTTGTCTCTCGGCCCCTCTTGTTTGGCAGTTAGGGTCTGGCTGTCGTTCGGAGTGCTAGTATGTCCGTCGTTCGGATCAACCTTTAAGGTCTGCAAAATGAGTCTTTCCACTCTGCCAATAAGAGAAGTCAGCGAGTGGTCGCCCGGTCGGGGCTTACTTCCTGCATCTGAGTCTGCGCGTTAGGCAACCAGTCTCCACGAGTTTGCTCAGGAAATGGTTATTGGCGGTTGGATCGATCGGTTGGTCGGTCGCGCACTGAAACACCAGACGACTCGTCCGTCTTGAGCGTCGGCGCATGTGAGGTAGCCGCGTGAGTCCAGTGGGCCGCGGCGTATAGCGAGGGGTAGTGACTTCGTGGTCGACACGAGAACAACAGGAGTCAACTCACGACATCAGTCTGGCCCGTGTGATCTGCGACGCCGTGGTGTAACTGGTTCCCCGAGCGCTTCTGGGCCCCTTCAGTTACCATCTTGTGGAGCTTGGCTCGGTCCTTTCCTGGTGCAGGGATGTCGTTTTGCCAGTGGTCGTGTTTCTTCTGCATGGTTGGGTCCGACCCAGTATTTCCGCCGCCGTGTGTCTGGAAGTGAGTGGGAGACGCACCAGCAGTGCAGTCGTGACAGAGCAGCAGTCGCGGACGGAGCAGCGGGCAGTCGGTCGGTTGGTGTGGACCAGGAGAGACGGGAGATCGGCGCGCTTTCCTGCGTTTGTTGAAGCTGCTGGCAGCGGACGGTTCGGGAGAGCGATTTGGTGGTGCTGTGCCAGGTCATCTCGAGAAATCGCAGTTTATTAGAAGTTAAGTGATTGGTGATATGTTGTGTGATTTACTGTTGTTAAATTGTACTTGTTTTCTTTGTCAGTCTCTCGTCCCCAGCTTGCTCATCTGTCTCTCGTCCGCGTTTGTTTGGCAGTTAGTGTCTGTCTGTCATTCTGAGCTGCCTCTGTCATGTTTGTCGGATTCGGAGTGTAACGAATTTATTGCTTGAAGTGTAACGGCCTAATTCCTGAAATATATTTTGATCTTGCCTATCTTGAGAGGCGGTATGTGTGTACTGTAGAGCATGTTAGCTTGTTTGGCCAACCTTTTACAATTTTATATAAGATTGCATTTCATGGGCTTTTATTTAAATGGTCATTTTAGTATATAAAGTTGCCACCCTTCCATCGTAAGACTTTTCTTAGAAGTTGAAATCAAGTTGCTCCTTCGGTGGCAAAGTTAATTTTTCAATTGTGTTCTGTACCATTTCCATCCCTCCTACGGGGTGCATAGTTTGTGTGCTTGTGTGAATTGTTAATTCTTTTAGTTTAAAGTAATCCGGTGTGTTGCAGATTTGCTCCAGTGTAGTCTTTCAGTGGTTGTCGTGAGCGGTCGTAACTACGGCCGTGTCAAAAGGGAGCGGCAATGTTCTCAACCCGAAAGCTCATACAGGTAAAAATTTGTTTCCCTCTGCCTCTGAATAAATTGTAACTTGATACTTAGAGGGTGCTTTCTGATTATAATTTTAAATCTGTTTCTTTTAAAAAATTCCTTTAGGCACCATTGAAGTGAATTAATTGCCATTTGTTAAAAAAGGAATTCGCTTATGATTTCATCAGTTACTGGCTGGCAACTACTTCCATACTCGCATACTGTGATTAAATGTGTTAATGTTTTTGATGAATCGCTGGTAAATAAAATAAATTTATAAGAATATTCCTTGAAAGGAAATCCACGGTTAAGTGTGTGTACCTCGCTCGCATCATTTAACTTTAACTACCACGGCGAGGCGAGATAATATTCAGTGGCGCTTTTGACTTGATACTAGTTATAGTTACTGGATTTCTGCTGGAGCCGGTAAAAAGGCTTCGGTTTTTTTTTTTTTTTTTTAACCTGACCAGTGCTTAAGAGAGCTTTGCTCTACATGTTGTAGGGCACTCTGGGCCCCGAGGTCTACGTCTGGGGTCTCCGTCAGAGCATCGGCGACAAACGTGTTGTAGCGCACTATCGTCTGGATCACGAGATTTACATCTGGAGGTCTTTTGTACCATCTGCATGTTTGTGCGCTGACCTGACGTGAGGCCGATGTATTACTGTGTTACAATTTGAAGGTCGTGGTATGCCTCTGCATGACTTATAAATTACTAATACTTATTATTTTGATAAATTCCAATTAGAAGAAAAGTACTAGGATACATTGAAGAATACGTAAACTGTTTCGCTTCTGGTGTTTCTAGCTTAATTCCTTTTCTTAACGGTAAAAGTTTAATACACTACTGGCCATTAAAATTGCTACACCACGAAGATGACGAGCTACAGACGCGAAATTTAACCGACAGGAAAAAGATGCTGTGACATGCAAATGATTAGCTTTTCAGAGTATTCACACAAGGTTGGCGCCGGTGGCGACACCTACAACGTGCTAACATCAGGAAAGTTTCAAACCGATTTCTCATACACACACAGCAGTTGACCGGCGTTGCCTGGTGAAACGTTGTTGTGATGCCTCGTGTAAGGAGGAGAAATGCGTACCATCACGTTTCCGACTTTAATAAAGGTCGGATTGTATAGCCTATCCCGATTGCGGTTTATCGTAGCGCGACATTGTTGCTCGCGTAGGTTAGCAGAATATAAAATCGGTGGGTTCAGGAGAGTAATACGGAACGCCGTGTTGGATCCCAACGGCCTAGTATCACTACCAGTCGACATGACAGGCATCTTATCCGCATGGCTGTGACGGATCGTGCAGCCACGTCTCGTTCCCTGAGTCGACAGATGGGGACGTTTGCAAGACACCAACTATCTGCACTAACAGTTCGACGACGTTTGCAGCAGCATGGACAATAAGTTCAAAGACCATGGTTGCGGTTACCCTTGACGCTGCATCAGAGACAGGAGCGCGTGAGATGGTGTACTCAACGACGAACCTGGGTGCACGAATGGCAAAACATCACTTTGTCGGATTAATCCAGGTTCTGTTTACACCATCATTATGGTCGAATCCGTGTTTGGCGACATCGCGGTGAACGCAGATTGGAAGCGAGTATTCGTCATCGCTATACTGGCAAGGGGTACCATTGGTTACACGTCTCGGTGACCTCTTGCTCGCATTGACGGCACTTTGAACAATGGACGTCACATTTCAGATGTTACGACCCCCGCGAAACCCTACATTTCACCAGGATAATGCACGACCGCATGTTTCAGGTACTGTACAGGCCTTTCTGGATACATAAAATGTTCGACTGCTGCCGTGGCCAGCACATTCTCCAGATCTCTCACCAATTGAAAACGTCTGGTCAGTGGTGGCCGAGCAACTGGCTTGTCATAATACGCCAGTCACTACTCTTGATGAACTGTGGTGTCGTGTTGAAGCTGCATGGGCAGCAGTACCTGTACACGCCATCCAAGCTCTGTTTGACTCAATGCCCAGGCGTATCAAGGCCGTTATTACGGCCAGAGGTTGTTGTTCTGGGTACTGATTTCTCAGTATCTATACATCCAAATTGCGTGAAAATATAAACACGTGTCAGTTCTAGTATAATATATTTGTCCAATGAATACCCGTTTATGATCTGCATTTTTTCTTGGTGTAGCAATTGTAATGGCCAGTAGTGTATTTAATGTGCTTTTCTTTACGTTAAGCCTTGTACCTTGTTGCTGTTGAGGAAAAGAAATTATTGTTAGTTAAGGAACCATTTTAAAGAGAACTTGGTAACAAATGTTGCTCGTCAGCCCCTCGTCCAGGACCTGTTGGCTGGTGTCTGCCTAAGATACAAGCGCTTGTTGCCTGTGTCAGACAACACTGCTAGTGGTGCAGGTTTCATGTCACCCTCTTTACTGTTTACAATAATTACGACAGGAGTCCCGTTCGACACACGCGAGAATCCTCGCCCGCGTCCCTCTGTGAGACTCCCGTAATTGCGCAGCAGCAGGGCGCCTCTGGCTCACTGCTTTGATACGCAGATTGTACCCGCTGCTCTTGTTGCTGGCGGCACAGCACGGGCAGCATTTGCAAGTCTCCTGCAATTCAAATGCCTTACCTACATTCATGCATGAGGCACTGTGAAGTGTATTCCGGAAAATTTAACTACCCTCATACATGCATATATGGACTTATGGTTCTCATACAAGATGATATTCAGATGAGGCCGCTGTAAGATGAATATAATGAATTAGATGCTACGAGAACGGATATACTGATGCAGAAAATCTTGGTATGTAATAAATTAGAGACACTAGTCCATGCGAAGATCGACATTACCGAAGCATTCTAAGAACGACGATTTCGTAATTAGGCTGATGGTGAGAATACCAATCTAATAATACCTTCCGTGTTTCACTGAAAATTCCTGTGAACGGTAACTTACGTTTATGTCTGTAAAATTTTTTTATTGGTCTCCTACGAGCGGTGTACGGTGTTCAGTGGAGGTGTTTTAAGTACCTGACAGTTCTGAAAGACACTGTATCCTCCACAACATTACAATACGTCTTCTTTGGCATGTCACTCATAAAGAGTGATCAGTGCAACGAATCCATGCAGACGATCTATCTACCTGCACAAACAAGCACCAGTCTTGATGTAGGCCGCTTCAGTAGTATAGCTGTAGAAACCCCAGGTTATTTTGACTTACAATTCGGTCATTGACTACGACTGCATTACATCAAATAGGTAGGTTGCCTAGATGCAGGGAGGGACAGGTAAATGACATCACAATCCAAGATGGAGCAATCCAAGTTGGGCATGGTGAGAAATACAAGATCAGAAGTATAACAACTATCCCAAGATCAAAGTCGTGGGAAATTAAAAACAAATCCATGACGATGGAACTACTCGTTATGCTCTGTCACAAACCAAGTTGGCGCCAATTTGAAAGTGCCTAAGTTACCTGAATTGTGTACATTGACACTACGTTCAGACGTATTCAAACAACATGTCTAAGGTGGCAGAATAAATGGTCAGATTCGCACCTTACATGAGAGCTGTATACATCGCAACGAGAAGGTGAATATGACACCTAACGTAACTCCTCGGTTATTAGAACATTGGCATATCAGTATGTAATGCAAAAAGGGATGACAGTCAATCTACGATTATTAACACATCGTTCCTATACAATGCATGTCGTTGAGTGGAAGATGGAACAGGCAATGCGAGTCAGTTTTAGTTTGAAGAGCCAGGCGGAAAACGGCGTAGCGAAGGCGCACTGCAGGGGTTACGACGGAAACCACTTAAAAGGGTGGCAGGAGGAAGATCAGCGACCCCGACCAGGTGATTCAGGATGGAGGACACGTGTAGCAGCACATGTGCACAAGGGGCAGAGAAAAACTTTAGAAAGCTGCATTTCGGAATTCCAGCAGGATACAAACGAAAACTAGTAACGCATTTCGATCACATGTGCAGCAAGTGCGACACACGGAAACGTTACTGTGCTGTAGACGTCTAGAATGGCCACAAAACGTCCACTTGACTGAAACGCACTAGGAAAGAGGAAAATGCATTGGTTGAAAAGGCCGTGACGTGAAGAATGAATGAACCCAAGTTGGGGAGAAAGTTCTGCCATGAGTAGGACAAGAGAGAAATTTTCGCGGACTCTACTCAAGTGGACTCTCATCAAGTGCAGAACGGAGCACTTAACGCTCTGTGCGACACAGAGATTTGTGTGGACTCTGCGTTCACAGCGGCTGCAATCCAGCTAGATATTAGCTGTAGCAACGTTTAGCTCCACCTGTGGGCAAACAAACCACCCAAATGAATTAACTGTTCTTGCGAGAACTGGGAGGGCACTATAATATGCATGTTGCACCAACCAAGCACGTGTATATCGCCACATACTAAGACTAGGGCTGAGTACATATACAGTGTGCAGAGGCACAAGCTTTGTTGGTTCACCAGCTTGCGTCCACTGAAAACTCCAGCGGCCTTGGGTAATCTTGTGCTCAGATTTGTAACATAACTAACCATCCACCATAGATTTGATTGTCATCCTAAATAGTACCGAACTTTGATCCGGAATCGGACGATTTTCGTAGTACTGACCAACATCATAACTTATGTGTAGGAGCAATTTTGTAAAGAAAGTTCCATTTAAACTTTCATATTATTGTGCTTAGGATTAATGTTCTTTCAGACAGTTAATATTTAATAGTGTTGTATATAGGATTATTTCTCTTTTTGATGTTGGCGAGATGCGTTATCCACTGCGCTGTTTTCTTGTCGTTGAGTTGAAAACTGAGTAAAAGCTGTAATTTTTGTGCTAAAATTTGCGACATTAAACTTGTCATTTCAACTTACACAGTTCTTCTCAATTCTAGAATAAGCACCAACGTTACACATGAACTGTATAAACAAAACAGCGAAACAGTTTTTTTATCTATTTTCTGCCATTTTAAGCTTAGCACAGTTGTGCCTGTTCCACCATCTTTCAGCATGAATATACTCCCACCTGCACTTTGATTACGCCAGTTTGTATTGTGACATCATGCCGATGAATCTGCATCTAATTAGCTTGTGCCTTTGATTATTTGTCGACGGGCTTAATGACTGCTTGCAAGGTCAGATGTGGCCTGGAGTAACTATAGCTATACTACTCACTTCTTATACTATCTGCATTCAATGGCCTGGTGCCATTACAGCTATACTGCTCTCTTTTTTAAAACTGTATACATCGAACCGACGTTACCACTTTGGTGGAGTCCCGCGTTATCTGTTGGCAGACAAATCATTCTTTGAATTTTTATACAAATTGGTAAAATATTTGAAACTTTTCCAGGATATGAAGACTGATTTATATGAGGGTTCCATGTTCGTGTAATGCTAGTATTAGTCACTGGAGAGGAAGGTAAGACTTTCACGCCTGGTTACAAGAAATACAATTAATGGACGTTGCTGGTGTTCACTTAAATTACAATTTCCTGAGATCCTTCAAAAGCAATATCTGTGATTCTTTAGCAGGATTATGTCCAATTTCTTACTGAAGAAACTCTTTTGGGTCAAAGACATCGACTGTTAATGTTAAAAATTTGTAAGCATTTGCTTTACCCGTCTGCAAAACCGTGCGTGTTAAAGTGCGCATTCCAGGGCGCGGAGGTGCGCTGTGCTCGGATCTAATTCGCCTTACAGTTTAACAACAGGAGCCACAAACACTTCACGACATTGCTCGTTGAGAAGCTCTCAGTTTCTTAGTGGTGTTCGCATTTAAACTCAATTTCTGTGAATGACATCCCGTTCCGAGATTGTCCTGGTTACTAGTGAGTAAGTTTATTTGTTTCGCTGTAAGAGATTGTGGACGTCTTGAGACAGGACAGTTGTGGGGCTACCACCTCCAGGATTACCGACACATCCGATTCTCTGTCGGTTTTGTCTCCCTCAGTTGAAAAGTTCCAGTTTTGTGGCGCAAAGAACCCTTCCCTTACACTTTCCCGTCTCCTACACCAGATATTAGCTGCTACAGATAGACATATTGGTAGAGATTGCTGTCAGAGCTGACGTAGAGCGGTATGCAATCAAGAGATGTTCGTGCTTTCGCTTTTGATCAACTAACTGAAAACAGCAGAGGATTCAATCTTGCTACTAGCCCCCCATGAACCATCGACTTTGCCGTTTGTGGGGAGGCTTGCGTGCCTCAGCGACACAGATAGCCGTACCGTAGGTGCAACCACAACGGAGGGGTATCTGTTGAGAGGCCAGACAAACGTGTGGTTCCTGAAGAGCGGCAGCAGCCTTTTCAGTAGTTGCAGGGGCAACAGTCTGGATAACTGACTGATCTGGCCTTGTAACACTAACCAAAATGGCCTTGCTGTTTTGGTACTGCGAACGGCTGAAAGCAAGGGGAAACTACAGCCGTAATTTTTCCCAAAAGGGGAAGCAGCTTTACTGTATGATTAAATGATGATGGCATCCTCTTGGTTAAAATATTCCGGAGGTTAAATAATCCCCCATTCGGATCTCCGGGCGGGGACTACTCAAGAGGACGTCGTTATCAGGAGAAAGGAAACTGGCGTTCTATGGATCGGAGCGTGGAATGTCAGATCCCTTCATCGGGTAGGTAGGTTAGAAAATTTAAGAAGGGAAATGGATAGGTTGAAGTTAGATATAGTGGGAATCAGTGAAGTTCGGTGGCCGGAGGAACAGGACTTCTGGTCAGGTGAGAACAGGGTTATAAATAGAAAATCAAATAGGGGCATAGCAGGAGTAGGTTTAATAATGAATAAAAAAAATAGGAGTACGTGTAGGATACTACAAACAGCATAGTGAACGCATTATTGTGGCCAAGATAGACACGAAGCCCACGCCTCCTACAGTAGTACAAGTTTGTATGCCAACTAGCTCTGCAGATGAAGAAATTGATGAAATGCATGATGAGATAAAAGAAATGATTCAGGTAGTGAAGGGAGACGAAAATTTGATAGTCATGGGTGACTGGAATTCGAGAGTAGGAAAAGGGAGAGAAGGTAACATAGTAGGTGAATATGGATTGGGGCTAAGAAATGAGAGAGGAAGCCGATTGGTAGAATTTTTGCGCAGAGCATAACTTAATCATAGCTAACATTTGGTTCAAGAATCATGAAAGAAGGTTGTATACATGGAAGAACCCTGGAGATACTAAAAGGTAACAATAGATTATGTAATGTTAAGACAGAGATTTAGGAACCAGGCTTTAAATTGTAAGACGTTTCCAGGGGCAGATGTGGACTCTGACCACGATCTATTGGTTATGAACTGTAGGTTAAAACTGAAGAAACTGCAAAAAGTTGGGAATTTAAGGAGATGGGACCTGGTTAAACAGAAAAAAACCAGAGGTTATACAGAGTTTCACGGAGAGCATAAGGGAACAACTGACACGAAAGGGGGAAAGAAATACAGTAGAAGAAGAATGGGTAGCTTTGAGGAATGAAATAGTGGAGGCAGCAGAGGATCAAGTAGGTAAAAAGACGAGGGCTAGTAGAAACCCTCGGGTAACAGAAGAAATATTGAATTTAATTGATGAGAAAATATAAAAATGCAGTAAATGAAGCAGGCAAAAAGGAATACAAACTTCTCGGAAATGATGCTGACAGGAAGTGCGAAATGGCTAAGCAGGGATGGCTAGAAGACAAATGTGAAGATGTAGGTGTAAGATAGATACTGCCTAGAGGAAAATTAAAGATACGTTTGTAGAGAAGAGAACCACTTGTATGAATATCAAGAGCTCAGATGGAAACCCAGTTCTAAACAAAGAAGGGAAAGCAGAACGGTGGAAGGAGTATATAGAGGGTCTATACAAGGGAGATGTTCTTGAGGACAATATTATGGAAATGGAAGAGAATGTAGATGAAGATGAAATGGGAAACATGATACTGCGTGAACAGTTTGGCAGAGCACTGCAAGACCTAAGTCGAAACAAGGCCCCGGGAGCAGACAACATTCCATTAGAACTACTGACAGCCTTGGGAGAGCCAGTTCTGACAAAACTCTACCATCTGGTGAGCAAGATGTATGAGACAGGCGAAATTCCCTCGGACTTCAAGAAGAATATAATAATTCCAATCCCAAAGAAAGCAGGTGTTGACATGTGAAAATTAGCGAACTGTCAGTTTAATAAGTCACAGCAGCAAAATACTAACGCGAATTCTTTACAGACGAATGGAAAAACTGGTAGAAGCGGACCTCGGGGAAGAACAGTTTGGATTCCGTAGAAATGTTGGAACACGTGAGGCAATACTGACCCTACGACTTATCTTAGAAGAAAGATTAAGGAAAGGTAAACCTACATTTCTAGCATTTGTAGACTTAGAGAAAGCTTTTGACAATGTTGACTGGAATATTCTCTTTCAAATTCTGAAGGTGGCAGGGGTAAAATACAGGGGGCGAAAGGCTATTTACAATTTGTACAGAAACCAGATGGCAGTTATAAGAGTCGAGGGGTATGAAACGGAAGCAGTGGTTGGGAAGGGAGTGAGATAGGGTTGTAGCCTATCCCCGATGTTATTCAATCTACACTCCTGGAAATTGAAATAAGAACACCGTGAATTCATTGTCCCAGGAAGGGGAAACTTTATTGACACATTCCCGGGGTCAGATACATCACATGATCACACTGACAGAACCACAGGCACATAGACACAGGCAACAGAGCATGCACAATGTCGGCACTAGTACAGTGTATATCCACCTTTCGCAGCAATGCAGGCTGCTATTCTCCCATGGAGACGATCGTAGAGATGCTGGATGTAGTCCTGTGGAACGGCTTGCCATGCCATTTGCACCTGGCGCCTCAGTTGGACCAGCGTTCGTGCTGGACGTGCAGACCGCGTGAGACGACGCTTCATCCAGTCCCAAACATGCTCAATGGGGGACAGATCCGGAGATCTTGCTGGCCAGGGTAGTTGACTTACACCTTCTAGAGCACGTTGGGTGGCACGGGATACATGCGGACGTGCATTGTCCTGTTGGAACAGCAAGTTCCCTTGCCGGTCTAGGAATGGTAGAACGATGGATTCGATGACGGTTTGGATGTACCGTGCACTATTCAGTGTCCCCTCGACGATCACCAGTGGTGTACGGCCAGTGTAGGAGATCGCTCCCCACACCATGATGCCGGGTGTTGGCCCTGTGTGCCTCGGTCGTATGCAGTCCTGATTGTGGCGCTCACCTGCACGGCGCCAAACACGCATACGACCATCATTGGCACCAAGGCAGAAGCGACTCTCATCGCTGAAGACGACACGTCTCCATTCGTCCCTCCATTCACGCCTGTCGCGACACCACTGGAGGCGGGCTGCACGATGTTGGGGCGTGAGCGGAAGACGGCCTAACGGTGTGCGGGACCGTAGCCCAGCTTCATGGGGACGGTTGCGAATGGTCCTCGCCGATACCCCAGGAGCAACAGTGTCCCTAATTTGCTGGGAAGTGGCGGTGCGGTCCCCTACGGCACTGCGTAGGATCCTACGGTCTTGGCGTGCATCCGTGCGTCGCTGCGGTCCGGTCCCAGGTGGACGGGCACGTGCACCTACCGCCGACCACTGGCGACAACATCGATGTACTGTGGAGACCTCACGCCCCACGTGTTGAGCAATTCGGCGGTACGTCCACCCGGCCTCCCGCATGCCCACTATACGCCCTCGCTCAAAGTCTGTCAACTGCACATACGGTTCACGTCCACGCTGTCGCGGCATGCTACCAGTGTTAAAGACTGCGATGGAGCTCCGTATGCCACGGCAAACTGGCTGACACTGACGGCGGCGGTGCACAAATGCTGCGCAGCTAGCGCCATTCGACGGCCAACACCGCGGTTCCTGGTGTGTCCGCTGTGCCGTGCGTGTGATCATTGCTTGTACAGCCCTCTCGCAGTGTCCGGAGCAAGTATGGTGGGTCTGACACACCGGTGTCAATGTGTTCTTTTTTCCATTTCCAGGAGTGTATATATTGAGCAAGCAATAAAGGAAATAAAAGAAAATTTCGGAGTAGGTATTAAAATCCATGGAGAAGAAATAAAAACCTTCAGGTTCGCCGATGACATTGTAATTCTGTCAGAGGCAGCAAAGGGCTTGGAAGAGCAGTTGAACGGATTGGACAGTGACTTGAAAGGAGGGTATAAGATGAACATCAACAAAAGCAAAACGAGGATAATGGAATGTAGTCGAATAAAGTCGGGTGATGCTGAGGGAATTAGATTAGGAAATGAGGTACTTAAAGTAGAAATGGAGTTTTGCAATTTGGGGAACAAAATAACTGATGATGGTCGAAGTAGAGAGGATATAAAATGTAGACTGTCAATGGCAAGGAAAGTGTTTCTGAAGAAGAGAAAGTTGTTAACATCGAGTATAGATTTAAATGTCAGGAAGTCGTTTCTGAAAGTATTTGTATGGAGTGTAGCTATATATGGAAGTGAAACGTGGACGATAAATAGTTTAGACAAGGTGAGAATAGAAGCTTGTGAAATGTGGTGCTACAGAAGAATGCTGAAGATCAGATGGGTAGATCACATAACTAATGACGAGGTATTGAATAGAATTGGGGAGAAGAGGAGTTTGTGGCACAACTTGACTAGAAGAAGGGACCGATTGGTAGGACATGTTCTGAGAGATCGAGGGATCACCAATTTAGTATTGGAGGGCAGCGTGGGGGGGGCAAAAATCGTAGAGGGAGACCAAGAGATGAATACACTAAGCAAATTCAGAAGGATGTAGGCTGTAGTAGGTACTGGGAGATGAAGAAGCTTGCACAGGATAGAGTAGCATGGAGAGCTGCATCAAACCAGTCTCAGAACTGAAGACCACAACAACCACAACAACAACAACACTAGCATTTACAGATTTTGGAAAACGTTTCGAAGGAATGAACTGAAAATTTTTATCGCATATCCTTGAAGAACATGGAAATCCGTCACATGTTATAAATAATATTTGAGCATTACATAAACAAACTAAAATATAAATCACATGCCAAAATCAATTTGTGAAAAAAAAATTTCGAATCTATATATTTGTTTGGGTTGCAACCTTCCACCATCAGTTGATAACATTTATCTAGACGATTGTATACAGAGGTGGAAATCTGCGTTTTTCTGATCGTGCAAATACAAAGATTAATTCTACAGCAAGTCATGAAACGAAATTTATCAGTCAGGTAATACAAAAACTGCAGAATGATGTGCTTTGTATATAAACAACACAAGAGCGGAGTTTCATTAAGATGGGTAGGATTCATCAGTTTACTGCAACTTTCACTCATAGATTCACTGTTGTTCTTCAGACATGTAAATAACTTTCCACTTACCTTATTTTTACAGAACATCTACGGCAATGGAACACGTTGTAAATAAAATATTGAAAGATCGTTGTTTTCTTGTCCATCAATTTCTCCACTAACTTAAAAAGAGAACACAATATATTCATTTATATTCTTCAGGGCTGCGATACTAATAAAAAATTTAAATGATAAATAATGTTGAAAAGTGATACATAATTTGCTTTTTGCCCTTTCCTGATTGGTAATTGGACAGCGTTCGTAATACGCCTGATCCAGAATCCCAAGGTTAGTAAGTTTTCGTCTGAATAGACGGATGATGAAATGACGCTTCACCCACTGTGGATACAGTCCACTCACAGAGAATTTGTATGTACAGCTATTATCTGTACATGGTCATTAGCAGTTCTGTAACGTGTACCATTCCTCAGAGCATAACGTTTCACGTTGTGCCGTCACTGCATAGAAACTTGATTTACGGGTGAACATAATGCGTCGCCATTAATACAGTTTCGTGTTCTGTGAATGCGTTAGGTGGTAATTCCACTAACGAAGGTGCCCATTAATGATGCCAGCTAGTAAAGCTTGTGCACACATTCTGGGTTCTGGAGAGCTGTTACAGTAACATAAGTCGTAGCGGTGTTTACGAAAACGAAAAATTTTCGTTAAGTTTGTTTACAGGCTGCCTTTTACCAAACCACGCAGTTGCTCAACACAAATAACACTGCAGTTCTATTTCATTTTGTTGCGGTAATGTCTGCCTTGGATTTTCAGCGAATGAAATATTCACGCTTGTGGTCAAGATCCCTAAAATAATGAGTAACAGAGTTCGGACCAATTGGAAACGCTAGGGTGCAAGCTTATTTTCATTTCGTCATCCTTCTTACAAATAGTTTGATTCATTTCCCCCACATTATTCCCCGTATATTGTGCTACTATTTTATTCGTACATATACAAAGCTCCCAATTATCTGGACAATTTGTTTCTCATGTTTCATGATTGTCTTCTCATTCTTCTTTCTTGGACCATCAAGTTAAGCCTCCAGGCATACGTTTAATTCACGATCCATTAACCTGTTATTATGTGTTTCAAAGTTTCTCAAGAGTTGCTTTCTTCATTTATTTTTACTAGTACGTATGCATTTCGTACTTCAGTTAACCGAGTTCTGAAAATCTTTCTGTAAAATCTCATTTCAAATTCTTTATATATCAATGGTAGTTACCCTCCACTCCACGTTTTCGTATCTGTCCTACCAGTTCGGAACAAATTTCACGCTTGCGTGCTACGACCTATCTTGAAGCCATAAAACACCTCTGTAGGTATCGACATGTGCTCCGCAAACAACGATCTTGTGGAATACAGATAGCTTCTTTTGTCCCATACGATAGTGGGTTTAAGCATTCTGCTTCGCAAGAAGGGAAAGCAGAACGGTGGAAGGAGTATATAGAGGGTCTATACAAGGGCAATGTTCTTGAGGACAATATTATGGAAATGGAAGAGAATGTAGATGAAGATGAAATGGGAAACATGATACTGCGTGAACAGTTTGGCAGAGCACTGCAAGACCTAAGTCGAAACAAGGCCCCGGGAGCAGACAACATTCCATTAGAACTACTGACAGCCTTGGGAGAGCCAGTTCTGACAAAACTCTACCATCTGGTGAGCAAGATGTATGAGACAGGCGAAATTCCCTCGGACTTCAAGAAGAATATAATAATTCCAATCCCAAAGAAAGCAGGTGTTGACATGTGAAAATTAGCGAACTATCAGTTTAATAAGTCACAGCAGCAAAATACTAACGCGAATTATTTACAGACGAATGGAAAAACTGGTAGAAGCGGACCTCGGGGAACAACAGTTTGGATTCCGTAGAAATGTTGGAACACGTGAGGCAATACTGACCCTACGACTTATCTTAGAAGAAAGATTAAGGAAAGGTAAACCTACATTTCTAGCATTTGTAGACTTAGAGAAAGCTTTTGACAATGTTGATTGGAATATTCTCTTTCAAATTCTGAAGGTGGCAGGGGTAAAATACAGGGAGCGAAAGGCTATTTACAATTTGTACAGAAACCAGATGGCAGTTATAAGAGTCGAGGGGTATGAAAGGGAAGCAGTGGTTGGGAAGGGAGTGAGATAGGGTTGTAGCCTATCCCCGATGTTATTCAATCTATATATTGAGCAAGCAATAAAGGAAATAAAAGAAAGCCGGCCGAAGTGGCCGTGCGGTTAAAGGCGCTGCAGTCTGGAACCGCAAGACCGCTACTGTCGCAGTCTAATATCGACTAATGAACAAAATAGAACCGTACGGTATATGACACCGGATTTGTGACTGGCGTGAGTTCGTAGCAAATACATCACACAATGTCTCATGTAAACGTATCTCCACCAGTATCCCAAAGGAGTGTTACAGAACCACGCTTGTTCCCAACAATGTGTGTGTGTGTGTGCATGTGTGAGTGAGTGAGTGAGTGAATGTGTGTGTCTACACGAACTAGTGAATAAAGTCTTATCGCTAAAAAATGTAGCGAGATGCAGGAAGAGTACACAGGAACGACGTTTGATGTAGGTACCTCAATTTTTAACATTCATCGTAAACAAACGGGTTGCTCCTAAACAGGCAGAATGCCTCAGTCTTGTTGGTTACAAAATTGTCGCGTAATCACTGGGAATACTCACGTTCATTAAATATTTTTGACAAACTGCAGAGAGTGATTTTTAAGTGGAACTACCACATACTGAACTGTCGTAATGTAGGGTAATGCTAGACTGACATTCTTCGGAGGTGTTCTGAGGAAGTGATGTCTATCGACGAAAGAAGTAGCTTACTAAGCCCTATAGCGACATAAAATTCAATATTACTCCTTAGTCTGCAACCCGTATGACGTAGTATTCAGTCAAGACAAAGAACGGATCTAAAACAGAGCAACGCGTTTCTTCACAGGTTCGTTTAGTGAGCGCCAAAGCACCAGCGAAGTGCCCTTCCAACTGCAGTGGCACACGCTGCAAGAGATTAGTTTAGCGCCAAGTGGTGATTAAGGACAAAATTGCGTGTACGAAGATTCATAGAAGAATAGCTCTCTCCTACGCATTTCTCGGAAAGAAGAAACAGAGATAAAAATACTGTTTCATGCTCTCACTGATAGTCGTTCTCTTAGTGTGTAGTACAGGACTGGAACAGGAGAAGAAAGAAGTGGCAGTGGTACACAGGATATCCTCAGCCACACATCGAAAGACATCTTCAGAGTGAAGAAGTAATTTGTGACGTCCCTTCCCTCCTTCTTCATTCGCCGGGAGGATGCGCGACTCGTAAATATGTTCGTCCCCGTCGGTGTGACGTGGAACAGCACCTGCAACTCTCGTAAGAACACGACTCCTCACGTGGTTTAGAAATATTCTGTTATCTATCCGCAACAGTCTTCTCAGTTTGTGCGAACTGGTAAACTGAACTCGTTTATTTTTATTGTTTTGCCAGGTTAGTTCCGTGATAAAATAAAATCTTGATTCTTGATTTCATCGTTACGATCGTTTTTCACATCATACATAGCGAGGACGGAATTTTTCTACTACTCCGTTGCTATACGCGGTTGCTACGTCCAGTTATTAACAACGGTCCGACGTAACTCCAGAGATCACGTATGTAGGAGTAAATGTTTATTTTTTTATTTTTTTTAATAAAAATACGCCGTAATACTGGTTTAAAGTAATCGCTCTTCACTGTCCATTCTTCATGTACTCACTTAGTCACTTCCAATATTTAAAGCGTTTGGCGACACGTAAGATTTACCTTTTGATTCAGATTTTATTGTTCTTTCTGTAATTAATTGTTTGTACCTACAACACACGCGCACCGATATGTCATTCAAGATCAGCTTCTGTTCAGTTCAGTTCAGTTCTCGTAACGCTGACGACAAATTTTGACTAATCAGGGTACTTGTCTTTCTTCGTGTCTCCGTTTTATTGTGTCCTACTCAAGACTACGAATTGTTTTTCTGTCGTTGATCCATTGCTCTCACGGTTTGTAACTGTTCATCAGTACGAAGGCTAAGTCCGATAAACCAATATCACTCAATTGATGTCTAAGACTCATCTTACTATACCGTCGCGTTGAGAACGATAAAGATTAACTTTCATCAGTCGAATGACTGAGCAATACTTCAGTCTCTACCTCACCAATTATCTGACTCCGAACACTGAAACAATCTAATAGCTTTTGCGTCCAGACAACTATCGCAAAAGTACTATAGAGCGACTCAAGAGCAACTAACTGAACATTTCCAGATCCGAGTTGCATTGTAGTCACATTGAATTTTCTTTTCGATGTTGCTACAACTCTCTTCCATGGTAAATGTTATCTTTGACTGAATTACTTTCTTGGATTTAGCTTTCGTTCATATTATTTTCAATTTATTATATAGATTTTTAATAAAGAATCTATGATAATCCTTTCCCTTTATCTCCCCTTTTTGTATGGTATTCTTATCATTTGAATGATATAGGTGTTAATCAAAATATTACCAGTTTAGATTTTATCGTTAATAGTTGCCGTCACTGTCAAGATGACTCACTTCCGTACTTTAAGTTTCCACAAAGTTTGTTATTTGGGGTTTCCTGTCCATGGGGCGTTACAAACTGTAGATGCAAATGTACATGTAGATGTTGAGCTCCATGCCGAACATTTCAGATGACGAATTCCTTTCAAAACAGACCATTCATAAATATGTATGATGCTATACTTACATCGTACATAATTACATAATGTATATACAACTATGGTTGATGAATTTCAGTTATTAAAAACTGAATATAGCACCAAAAATCTTCTTTCGTCAGTATGTTTCATTTGTGTTGCCCAAGGCAAGGCGTATGCGACTTTCAGACATACATGACTGTAGTAATGTGCTGTGTACGAGCCGGTCTTGCAGAATGACGGATGCTCATTACACAGCGTGCGAAGTGGCATGGTGTTAAGTCCAGGATTCGCATTCGTGACAGTGGAGGTCGAAATCCCCGCCAAACTCTATATACTTCCCGTGCATCCCCTGGACCGTTTAAAGGAAATCCTGAGATGACGCGAAACTTCACTAGCGATTTCTTTCTCCCATCCTTCTGTAGTACCAACTTTTATCCATCTTAGGTTCCTCGTCGTCGATGACAAGTCAAATTATAATAATAGTCCTTCTTCCCCTGAAATCTATCGATCTGAACCTTGTAAGAGACATTGATTACCAGCACAATCACAACACTCGTATAGGAGTTAGTATAGGTACTGTTTGACAGGAAGCTAAATATTAGTTTTATTTATATTTCCAGAAGGTTTTTGACATCGTTACTCACATGGGGCTTGTAACAAAATTACGTGCTATGGAATACCGTCTCCTTTTTGCGACTGGATTCGTGATTTCCTGTCAGAGACGTCGCAGTTCGGAGTAACTGACCGAAAGTCATCGAACGAAACAGGCGTGGTACTTGGCTGCCCTGAAGGTAGTGTTATAGAACCTCCGCTGTTCCTTATCTGCACAAAAGATTTGGGGGACAATCTGAACAGCCATCTTAGGTTGTTTGCAGATGATGCCTTCGTTTATTGTCTAGTAAAATCACCAGAAGATCAAAAGTAATTGCAAAACGATTTGGATAAGGTATTTGTATGGTGCGAAAATTGGCAATTGGCGATAAATAATGAAAAGTACGAGGCCATCCAGATGAGTGCTAAGAGGAATGCTTCAAATTTTGGTTATACCATAAATCAATCAAATCTAAAGGCCGTAAAGTCGACTAAATACCTTCGAATTACAACGACAAACAACTTAAATTGGACAGAACACTTAGAAAATGTTGTGGGGAATGCGACCAAAGACTGTTTTATTAGCAAAACACTTAAAAGATGCAGCAGTTCTACTAGAGAGACTACCTACACTATGATAGTCCATCCTCTGTTTGAATCCCTGCTGAGCGATGTCGGATCCGTACCATACAGGATTAACGGAGTACGTTTAGAAAGTTCAAAGAAGAGCAGCACGTTTTGAGATGTCCAGAAATATGTCATGGAGAAGATACAGGATTTGGGGTGGAGATCATTAAAACAAAAGCATTTCACCTAGCTGCGGGATCTTCTCACGAAATTTCAATCACCAAACTTTCTCCTCTGAATGCAAAAATACTTTGTTGATGGCGACCTGCAGAGAGAGACTTTATCATCATAATAAAATAAGGGAAATCAGAGCTCGCACGGAAAGATGTAGGTGTTCGTTTTTACCGTGCGCTCTAGGGAGCGGAATAATTGAGAATTATTGTGAAGGTGGTTCAAATGTCTCAAAGCACTGTGCGAATTAACATCTGAGGTCATCAGTCCCCTAGAACTTAGAACTACTTAAACCTAACCAACCTAAGGACATCACACACATCCGTGCCCGAGGCAGGTTTCGAACCTGCGACCGTAGCAGAAGCGTAGTTCCGGACTGAAGCGCCTAGAACCGCTCGGTCATGAAAGTGGTTCGATGAACCCCTTTGCTGGGCACTCAAATGCGATTTTGAAAGTATCCATGTAGATGTAGATTAGCTAGAGTCGACGTATTTGAACACATTTTAGATACTGTACTATGTTGCACATCACTATTTAAAAAACGTAACAGTTTGTCTCTGGTGAACCACTTCTATAAGTGGCCTAAATCAAAATTTCCCAAGAAGATTTAAGCATAAGATAATAGCGGGCACGATCTGAGTGAGCTAGACGGCCGTTTTTTCCAAACTGTCCCAGAACGATGTCAAACCAGTAACCAGTAACAAAGAGACAAATCAAATCAGAATAAATTAATCTCCTCCTACATACGAAATATGGAACAGTACAAGTGATTGCTAGTACGTAACTATGTAGGTTACAAGGTGCTATGCTGAACTGCATCCACGCCTAAATAAGAAGCCTCTATGAATAGATCTTGCACGTAGTTGTAGGCGAGACGATGCACCTTGAGCCATAAAAGGACAGCAAAAGGAGTCTCAGCAAAACTCGCACAGGCGCGAGGGACCTGACCGGAGCGGACAGTGCTCTGAGGAAAGGCGACTTGACGCCAGACGCCCAAAAAGTCACAATTTCAAAAGGAAAACTCACTTGAAAAAACCCGAAACAACCAATCCTTGCCTTCAGAACTATTAGTTCAGTATTTAAGGAGTAGGAGGTCACTCAGACAGTGTGAGAGGGACCCACCAGTCATAGGGACAAGAGGAGACAAAGATATTTGTTTTGTTTTAGACAGTTTCCCACCATGCATAGAACATACAATAATATGAATCACAATGCATTTGGATAAACTCTATATTTACAGCAAAGCAACAGAAGTAAAACTCCACATTCTAGCCCCAATGGGCCAATTGGGACCAACTGGCAGCTGAATCATCCTCTGCCAATGGCATTATTGGATGCAATATGGGGGAACATGTGGTCTGCACACATTGCTCTCCTGGCTGTTGCTGGGTTTCTTTACTTTGGAGCTGTTGCTTCTCACTCAAAAAGCTCCTCAACTTATGTCACAACATTGCGTGCACACAATTCCAGCCCTCCCACCAAGAAAAAGTCCCTGGCGGTACTGGGAATTAAAGCCATATCCTCTGCATAACCACCACTTGAGCTTATGTCAATTACTGTCTCTTAACTTTTTCCTTTTTAGCAATCTAACTTTCGTCATATTTTATTTCATTGCTTTTTATCACTGTAATGCCTCTCAGCTGTGCGGGAACAACAGTTACTATTTAACGCGAGCTATGTCAGCTCTGGCGGTGCGCCCCGTTTTGACAGTGCCCTAGAACAACTCCTGTTGTGGACAGAACTGCAGACAGTCAGAATTCGTTCGACTTCAAGAAAGCATTTGAGGGAGTGGAGTGGCAACAGAAATGTTTAGGGCTCCTTTCAAGATTCTGACACACCGCCACCGCGCTAATGTATCGCAAACATCCGAATGTGTAACGAAATACAAAACCAGCTGCCACTGGTCAACCCCAAGCATGCTGGAAGTGGGAGCAAGAACAACGACAGTGCTCACACGGCTCTGCCCTTATTGGTAAGCACACGAACGAGATAGAGAGATGGAGAGAGGACGAAAAAAAATTTAGTGCCAAATATAAATAAACTCACGCTTATAAATTAAGGATAATGCTGATGCATGGTAAAACAACGCTCTGGTAGGTGGTTTGCGTTTTTAAATCACCTCGGGGTATGACCATGTGGTGCATTTGATCTGCGGTTGTCGCACTGTGGCACTGGCAGCAGTCCACATACGCAGAGGTGTGTTGGTGCATGTCAGAGTAGGGTGCAGCGAGTAAGTGTGCAGATGTTTTCAGACGTGCTAATGGTGACTATGTGTTGAAATTGAGTCAAAGAACACATATTGATGACGTTATGAGATGAAGAATACTAGGGCGACTGGAGGCTTGTCAAACACAGCAGGTCGTAGCACTTGCCCTCCGTGTGCCAAGAAAGTGTGATTTCAAGATTGTGGCAACGATTCCAGCAGACAGGAAACGTGTCCAAGCGCTACAGTACTAGACGTCCACAGTGTACAACACCACAAGGAGACAGCCGTCCTCGGTGGCCGAACGGTTCTAGGCGCTTCAGTCTGGAACCGCGCGACTGCTACGGTAGCAGGTTCGAATCCTGCCTCGGGCATGGATGTGTGGGAAGTCCTTAGGTTTAAGTAGTTCTAAGTTCTAGGGGACTGATGACCTCAGATGTTAAGTCCCGTAGTGCTCAGAGCCATTTGAACCACAAGAAGACCGATATCCCACCATCAGTGCCCGCAGACGGCCACGGAGTACTGCAGGTAGCAGCCACTGGAACAGTTGTCTCCAGACACACAGTCTACAGACGACTGAACAGACATGGTTTATTCGCCCGGAGACCTGCAAGGTGCATTACACTGACCACTGGTCACAGGAGAGCTCGTAAAGCCTGGTGTCAAGACCACAGTACATGGTCATTGGAACAGTGGTCCCAGGTTATGTTCACGGACGCCTCCAGGTATAGTTTGATTCTCGCTTGGTTTTCATCTGGCGTGAACCAGGAACCAGATACCAACCCCTTAATGTCCTTGAAAGGGACCTGTATGAAGGTAATGGTTTGATGGTGTAGGGTGGGATTATGATTGGTGCACGTACACCTCTGCATGTCTTGGACAGAGGAACTGTAACAGGTCAGGTGTGTAGGGACGTTATTTTGCGCCAGTATGTCCGCCTTTTCAGGGGTGCAGTGGGTCCCACCTTCCTCCTGATGGATGATAACGCACGGTCCCACCGAGCTGCCTAAGTGGAAGAGTACCTTGAAACAGAAGATATCAGGCGAGTGGGGTGGCCTGGCTGTTCTCCAGACCTAAACCCCATCGAGAACGTCTGGGATGCTCTCGGTCGACGTATCGCTGCACGTCTTTAAACCCCTACGACACCCGGAGCTCCGACAGGCTCTGGTGCAAGAATGGGAGGCTATAGCCCAGCGGCTGCTCAACCACTTGATCCAGAATATACCAACCCGTTGTGCGGCCTGTGTACGTGTTGGGATACGTGCGGAGGAAACGGTGGCGTTTTGTAGCACATGTGTTTCGGGACGGTTTTCTCAGCTTATCACCAATATCGTGGATTTACAGATCTGTGTCTTGTGTTTTCCCTATGTACCTATGCTATCAGTTCCAGTTCTGTGTAGTGCCATGTTGTGTGGTACATCATTCTGCAGTTATCCTTAATTTATGAGCACGAGTGTAATTTTGTAACTGCTTAACCACATGAAATGAGAGCAAGGGAGGGAACCCAACGTCTTTTAAGATAGCTTCTTACTGGTTGACACTCTTAATATTAATCGTTCAGCAAATAAAAATTACATGACGCTAGAAAACCGCGCTACACAGATTTACTTGTCAGACAGGCACCTCCCAGGGCAGCTGTCACCGTGTTGTAGCGCCTCCTCAGCCAGGCGCCGCCTCGGGCAAACTTCGCTTCCACAGCAGCAGACTCATCTGGCAGAACTGAACGTAGACTCAAGCTGTCGGTGCAGAGCCTACAGCAGGATTTATTCTGCAGCCACTTCAGCCGCCACTTGCAAATTATGAGTTTGGCGACACCCAGCCACAACCGTGAGGTGAACTGCAAAGTCGTGTCATTGGTAATGATGTTCACTCATTTCACTTTTCCCTCTAAAGATTAGCTTGAAATTAGAGATTCAACATTTTAACGACTCTGCCCATAGGTACAAATGGATATCCTTCCGTAGTATCTTCTAGCCTTTTGCACTAATCTTTGGCAATCACGGTACGGCTTCGCCGGATGTAAGTGGTTAATTTAGCTACTCATGTATCTGAATCACATCCCTCATCGCATGTCGAGTTTTTCGAAGGCATTACCTTATTATTACCAAAAATTGTTAACCTTTTATTTTTGCACTCTCATGTAATAAACTAAGTTAACTGAGATCCACGTTTAATTTCGCAGATAACGAATTCCTTTATCATTCTTTTGGTGGGTCAGCGAATTAATTGTGTCAGATATATACCGGAATTTTAGTATATTCATTTTAAGCCATCGCTACAGCTAGATCTAAAACTGAGAGCATACAAGTTCACGACTCTTCTCAGGATATATTTACCTGCGAACTCCTGACACTGCAGTTAGATCCACGAAATTTTCGCAACTTAAACTTTAATTTTGAAATAACGAAAATAAACTGTTTTAAGCTGCTGGCACGCAACCATTTCATGTGTTCATTTCAGTAACGTAAGGTTGGTAAATGTATTTCTTTCTCCAGCTGAAGATCATCATTGAACTTTTGGTTGTTATTTTAATTGTTTTCCGTACATTTTGTGTTGGCAGCACATTCAGTTAATTTTTTGTGAGTTTTGAGCATTTTGTTGTAAGTTCATTGGCTTTATTCAAACATTAGTTGTGTTGTACTGTAGAGACTCTGTTAGCGCGTGCTAAAATTTACAAGGGCATGAATTTAACGAGAAGACTAACGTATAGAGAGAGCATTCAGTTAATTTATTCAGTTAATTGAGAAACGGTAGACAGTAGCTCAGACATGGAAGTGAAGCAGGAGAATAGTAAATACATGAATTGTAGTCATCTGAAGGAAAATGCAACACAAACTTAAATGAATGTGGGAAACCAGCAAAGTCAGGCATTCTATGTCCAAAGTTCAGAAGAGAAGATGATAGAGAAATTTCACATCTAGCTCAGACTTCCGAAATAACAGGCCACGAAAGTAGACTGATGCCACTTTTGAGACTGCACCGCAACAACATAAAGCATTCGATCTGCAGAGTTTTCGAATTGCAACATGCAACAACTCAAAAAAAATCAGAGAATGTTAAGAGAAAATAAAGAAAAACCTATGCTCACTTCAAGGAAATGGACGAATGGTTAAAGGAAAACGAAAATTTACTCAAGAATAGTGAGAACTAAGCAAGAAACAGAAGAACAGGTTAGAGCAGTAAATAAGAAACTAGACAATCACATGGAGAAATCTGAAGAACTAACTAAATTGTTAGACCAGAAGGTTGTGAAGAAACAGCACATGAAAACCGCTAATGAGCAGGCACAACATTTTAATATAACACGCGTCACTAAATACAATTAAACATTCCTCCTTCAAAGAACACCTTAAAACCAATAAACATCACGTTGGAAGCATTGCTAACAGTTCAGAGATTTTACACCTTGTTGATAAAGGAGGAACGTTGGAGCTACTTGAAGAGTTGGAGATATTTATCCATTTACATAGCGAACCTGTTGGCCTGTCACATGAGCAAGTAATTTTTAAAAATAAACAGCTCTTTGAAACCTTCAGTGACTTCTTGTAATTTTACCAATTACGCATACGTTTTATGTAATCTACGTTTATTCTGACTAACGATGTTATACAGAAGTGTTAATTATAATGGAGTGTCGTCCTGTAAACTTTTCGTAAGGTTCATTCGTTGCGAATTCCATGAAGTCTTTACGACGTATTTTAGAGGTTGACGTTGGTATAACTGAGATGTAGGTTAGGTAGGCACTTGTTATTACTTGTTATCCATCAGGTCCTTGTCATGTTTGTGTCCTTCGTCTTATAATATCCTAGTCTTCCTGTATAAGTAACCGAACTGTGATATATCGACTAGTCGTAACAGCATCTTACAGGGATATGAAAAATGTTATGACGTCATCTTTGGCCCTCGTGTTCGAATGTATGATGTAACAGTTGCTGACTGCTGTCCAGCGAGCACGTATGCCCGTGTGAGTACGTTTTGAATGTCATAAACCTGATCTGTAGTATATTTCGTCACTTCGTTACTCATATTGACTTCTCTATTCAGAATAGCTATTACGAGCCCAGTTAAAGGCACTGCTATACTTATAACACGAAGGTTATTGGACTGGAGCAGGTGGGATCCCCTCTCGGATTGTTTTGTGTCTTTGTCTTCAAGTATGGGTTAATGTAGGCCCGACGTAACGAATAGTAGTGGGTTTGCACGACATGTTCTATATAGGTAGACAATCAGGATAAGAGTACTTTGGGTTTAATTACATAGTTGTTCGGTCTGTTTGGTTTTACTGTATCTCAATGATGTTTCTAACTGTCATATCTCTACAATTTTCATTTTAATGTGTAACGACGTTCTGTGAGGTGGTGATTATTTTTTTCTACGATTACATAATTAAGTAGTGAACTATTCCGATATGATACGTTGGAATATATATTATCATGTGCTTTCCTATTCTGGACCCAATGTGGATTCGCAATTGACTTGCATTTTGTGGATGTGTTTGAGATCACCTCTTGTTTTGCGTTCCCCTATGATCTATAGGGTGCAGTCAGCGTCCTGGTTTGTTGAGCACTATCGGATACTTAATATCCATAGTGATGTAGTCTACTAAGGGTATTTGCGCGACTTCCTGTAATGAGGCTAATGTTGATTTCTTTATTCTATAGATACTCCCCAGTAATATAGTGGTACGAGTGTGTTGGTAAAGGTGTTTTAAAAAAGTTGTAAAAAATGTTAAATAAGTTTAACGTATGTAATATCTAATTTTGGTTGTAGTATCTATCTGTTGCATAGACACAAGGATACTTTCTACCTTGCGTATGTCGATTTTTACCTCTTAGTGTCGTCATCGTAGTGTATTCCTTTGGTTCCTCCATGTAGAGTATTATCTACAACCATTGAGTACACCTGTAGTGATTCAATAGTTGCAATGCCTTTTATTGCTTCGTTCCTTTCTGTATACTTATTTTAAATAGTCCCCAATACTTATAGTGACCACCCCCCCCCCCCAGTCCTCCGCCTTTTGACTTCACCTGACATGTGATCATGGTACGGTTTTACATATGAGTTGTAGGTTGCTTTTTCCCGTCTTTTACCTTTTGACTAAACAAGGCGTCTACCACGTATAGTCATACGTTTTGAAGACATTTATTGTGCTGGACTGATGGTTACATTACTATAACACTTCTGTTTTATTAATACGTCTATGACGATACTGAAGATTTTACAATATGTATGAAAACTAATTAATTCTGACAGTGTATATTACAGTGTATTATGGAGTTTTATTAAGACTGAGTTCTTGTAATTAAAGAAATTTACATCTAACACTTGCGCTTTTTAAGCAACATGCTCTGTATTTCAATATGACTTATTGCTCTGATATGACATTCAGTGTATAATTCTCATTATGTAAAGTAATATGCAACACTTGATAAAATCAGTATGCTCTGTATTTCAATATGTAATTATTGTTCTGTTATTTCCCCCACAGTGTAGGCCTGAAGATGACGTAGTGTAACGTCGAAACTGGTTGCATAGAAATAAACTTATACAATGGCGATTGGTATTGTTTTTATTGAACATTGAAAAGCTGTAGTCCCATACTCCTCCAGAAGATGGAGTTACATTCTTTTATTATAAAAGTACACATGTTGTGGCAAAGCAGGATTCATCCACACCATTCTGTTTTATCTACACTCTTAATCAATGGTAATATTATGGTAGTGAGCACACGTTACACAAAATGGGAATTTTGCCTGAACAGAGAACCCCTTGGAAGTCCAGTTATTTAAGTCATGGTATTTACTGTTCTGATTTCACTGTAACAATTAACGCCACTATAAATGCAGTAGTTTAGAAGATCTTGTAATTAGAAAATTTCATACAGTCAACTGTCCATAAAGCAACTGTCAGCTAACACATTAAATCAAAAGCGAAGACACTATTTCCTACAAAGAGAATTTCCGCTGGTTGTAGTTACGTAATTTTATTTTCCAAACTCAATTAGTTTATCAAATATTCTTAGTTAAAAGTTTCAAACTTATGTAACAGATTATGACCAAAGTCATGTAACATTCAAGGATTTAGTCACACACTTTTGTTAATCTGAAGTTTCTGCATCTATCGACACTCATATTATGTAATAATCTTCACTAATTAAGAATTACATAATTTTCAATAACATATCATCATTCAATATGAATAACATACTTATAATCCAGTGAACCTCAGTGCATATACATAATTCCGTTCTGTAGATTTTAATAGCTACTGCTAATATCCAATAACTGGTAAACCAAACTTGAGAAAATTTAACTACCAGTTAGGAATGAACCTTGGGATCATGATCACACTATAAATTTATAACCATTTAGGCTAACATTCTAGCGCAAGGCCAACGATAGAGCCATTTCAGTCCGACCACCTTCTGTCTTTGCTGCGCCTTTATTTCCTTCTGTACAAATTGTCTCAGCTTTGCTTTTATAAATCTTATCATTGCATCTGTTCCACCACTGGATTCGTCTGATATTTCTTCGGCACCACATTTCAGTTACAGAAAAGTATATAATGCGTCTAGTATTTGTATTTCTTTATATCAGTCTCAGGGACCGTTGTACTGCCATATAATGTTGCGTAAGCAGTACTGTATGAACTCATGTGCAGGTTGGAAGCATTATCTGTTAGAATGTGGGTAAAATGCTTTGCCTTAATTTACATTTTTTGCCACTGTATGTTGTCAGAAAATTAATATTTCGTGTACTGGTAATACACCTTAGAAATTCTTAGATTGGTTGTTAATAAACTGCTGTTGTCACTATTAGTAAGGATTTGTCACTTACATAAAGACTAGCAGAAAACGTGACGTTGAATTTCCTTTAGCGTTTCAGAAATGACCATTTCCCTTCCCTGTTAGAAACATTGAAACTTTGTGAGACCGGGTCATTATCTATAGCAATTCAGTGACATAAATAAAAATTGGAAGAATTTTCCGTATGGAACTACGAAGGGACTGTTTGACTTTTCATTTACTTGAACATAGAATACAGTCACTTATATTTTCAAATGGTGAACCAGCCATGTGTTTTACACAAGTAAGTGCCAAAACGTGACATCTGGTGATGCACATCAGCAATACTGATATACTTGATACAATGTTCATGAATGTACAAAAACTGTGTATAGCAATGTGGGTGTTAGGTAGTAAAATGTACTTTTTAGTTGCTTTCAAGTATTGTGACTCTCGGAGCTTGTTTATGTCATACTTTGTGGGGCACCAGAATGGAACTGCAGACATTGTACAGAGTTAAAGACATATGGGTTTTGAAATTGATTCTGTAGTAAGTAGCTGGCCGTTGTGACCAAGCCGTTTCTAGGCGCTTCAGTCTGGAACCGCGCGACCGCTACTGTCGCAGGTTCGAATCCTGCCTCGCGCATGGATGTGTGACGTCCTTAGGTTAGTTAGGTTTAAGTAGTTCTCAGTTTTAGGGGACTGATGACCTCAGATGTTAAGTCCCATAGTGCTCAGAGCCATTTGAACTATTTTTCTGTAGTAAGTGAACAGAATGCGATGTGCAGAGTAGAAACGAGAAAAGCACCGCGTAATTCTAGGAACCTGGAGAAGAATGCGATGATCGGGGACTATATCAAGAAAGAAGGAGTAAGAACAGCAATCTCGACTAGCTAAGTGTCGTTCAGTGCGAGGTACATGATGTAAACAACTTACAGTGTGAGTTTAGGACTAGAGCTGGTAGTATTGTAGCTGACAACACATCACATTGGATAATACCATAGGAGTCAAGCACTAAGTGATTACACCAAGTAAAAATGTTCATATTATCTAGTGACTAAATTTAAATGTAAAATGGCTAATACAGAGAAAAATGATACGATGGCAAAGAACATTACAATCTTAATAGCAATGGTCGGTAATATTTGTGAGAAATGGAATTCAACAATGAATAATTTAGATTCTGCCTTTTGATAAAATTTATGGTGTTAGTAACATATGAAAGGAAACAAAAGAAATGAGCTAAAAATTAGTTAAAATAAGGAAAATAAATGTCAATTGTTTGCCAAATAGTAAGACTGGGTCAAAAGTAGCAGCTATTAACTGTAAGAAAGCCCAATTAATAGATGACAATGAAAGAACTTGTGAGGTAATGCAAGGAGCGAAATGTTTGCATCACACTGGTTTCATAGGAATAGTGATGATAAAATTTGGGGTATGTAAAGTTGTGTGTGATAATAAAGTTAAATTAATTAATGTTGAATACGTAAAAATTAATGCATTATCTGAAATTAACATATGTGTACCTTGAGATAGCGAGTTTACTGATAATAGCAGCATTGTTAATGAATGTAAGAATTTAAGGCTCAAAAAGACTGCAGTTAGGTAGTAGGTGATGATGATGTCAATAAGCTACCTTCAGTAGTACCTGTGGTTAAGAAAAATGAATATGTAAAAGAAATGAGTATAGGTGAATGCCCAATTATTGACTTCTGTAAAAAGGAAACTTGTTCTGTTAGTAATGTAGTAATTCAAAGGCACCTGAATCAGATCAAAACTAATGATGTAGAGAAAACTGTATTTGCAGAGACTAAAGAAACTAGTACTGTAGTTGACTTTTATAGTTATGTATTTTTCATCTGAAATGGAGAAAGAAATTTCTTGTTTGCAGGAAAAGATATGTAGTTGGCATATGCATGGAGAAGCATTTGATATAAATATACCAAAGAACATTGTCAGTGAGTGGTTTATGTAGAAAGAGAAAGATTATAATTTGTATATTCAGGGGGTAGCGTTTACTGTTGACATACAAAGAAATGGTTTCAAAAAGTGGTATATGTGTAAGGGAAATATGTTACTAATATGGGAGCCATCAGTGGAATTTTCCATATATGGTTTTGTAGAAAGGAGAATTTTTCAAGGTTTTATTGTCTCGCAATCGAACTGCAAAAAATTTCTGGAAATAATGTTTCATGTTTGCTGAGTAATTCAAATAGATGCATATGTTGTGGTTTAAAGTAGTATTTGTTGTATATATTTAGGTAAGGGATGTTTCCTTCTGTAATGGAAACCAACTGGAAACTGGTAACTCTCAAGTTGGGTATTGGCAGTTTTCATTTTCAGGTACACTCTTTTTCTTCTACTAACCTGTATGATCGAAATTTTAGCAATTGATTTCCACTATCCCTCAGTAAATTTTCTGCTCAGTTTAATCTGGTAGGTTAATAAATAGTAAAAGGAGAAGTAATTTCCTTGGGTCTGAAGTATTATTTTCAGAAAATATAGTATGGATGAACACACATGATTCGTAAAGGTTTATGCTGATTTTTCTTGAAAAATGGACTGATTAAAATTTTGAGTAAAAATTCAAAAACCTTAAGTTCAGCAGACGTTTCTTAGTGAACTGTGGAGATAAAATTGAAGAGGAAACATATATTTAAAGAACCAATCATTTACATACCTATGATAATTTGATGATGAGTGAAGGCAGAGCAGGGAGTTAATTATTAATAATAATTCTGAAGTTTATAAGAAATAATGAGGGCTTTTATGTTTATGAGGAATGTGATGTCAATGAATAATGAGAAATTTTGGGAAATGGTGTGATGTAACACTTACTGAAAGTGTTATGGACCCTGTCTTTGTTGCAATAAATTGTTTCAGTATGAATGAATGGCATTAATTTACATGTAGTACAAGCAAGCTGAGGGAACCAATTTGTCAATGGCACAACAGAAATGTGTGAATTATGGTGCTAAGTAACAGCCATGTAAATCAGTGTAACAATTTATTTTCCTTTTATAAAGCTGTGAGCATTCAGGAGAATAATGGCTGATATTTTGGCACATGTATGGCACAAATTTTTAAAAGTATGTAATGTAGTAAGGAATATTTAATACCAAGTCAAGTTTTGTGTACTGCTGTTAGATAAATTTCGGAAAATGTGTTCTTACCTCATGTTTTATTATACCATAGTTTCATTCATTTTTTTGTGCATTAGCAATTTTGCATAGAAATGCATTTTGATAACAAGTCTAAAAAAGTTGTGTTTTATGGGAAAAAATATATATGATAAAAGAAAATACAAAAGTTTCAAAGTTTGGAAAATGCTGTATTATAATCTAGTGGTGAATAATTGTATTCCAAATCGCCACTTCCATCCTATCTAGTGCAATAAGGCTCTTACAGTACGTCATAGCTGCAAATTATGTTTTGTCTAGACAAGTGTGTGATGTTCCTTTGATGAAGTTTTTGTTATTCACATATGGAACGGGACACATTGGGTAGAGATACTAATTTCTTACTTTGGTAAGGATATTTTAAACAACCCTCTTTTAGTAGTGATATCTGAAATATGTTAGTAAGAAAATAAAACAAAAGGCGATTGAAAATTGTGTAATCTATTACTTCTGTATATATAGTCTTAAAAATCTATTTTCCTTCTGATTTTGGCACTGCTTATGAAGTTCTATGTTATATATAAAAGCAGTGCCAAAACCAGAATGAAAGTTGGTTTGTAAGAATTTATTTCAAGTACAAAGATTCCTTGTCAAGCAGCTTAGGATTCTATAATAAATGTATGAATATATCGTTCTGCATTGATATGTAATTTGTAAATGTGTCTTCGTATGCACTTATTTGGTCTAACACATACGAGAAATTGATTAGGAATGGTCTTTTATCTTTCTCCCATGTGATGACAAGCTGATAATGGTCTCATGGATTGGGACTCAAAAGGTGATATGAGTGAAGAAAACGACAGACACTGAATCAAGGATGACAAAAGTAGAAGTTTGATTATGCACTAAATATGAAAAATTTTTGTTCTAATTCTTATAAATTTTTCTCAAGTAACTATTCATGATATTAAAATAAGTAAATGAAAATTAAATTCTGTAAAATGTTTCTGGATAAAAATGTTATTAAAATTTCAAGTTACCAGGTACCAAATAAGTTAATGTAAGTTTATATATGTAACTAAATTTTGTGATATGCCAATAAAAACTTTGATAAAGTAAAATGTTGTAAATTTTTTACTATTGAATTTTGCAGGTTCATAATTAAATGAAAATATTCAGCACACTAATACCATGAGGGGGCGGGCTATATTATGAATCAGGATTGATTCACACTCCAAATTTATAAGTTAAATCATGTATAAATATATTTTGCTTATGTTGTTATTCCAGTATCAATGGTAATAATACGAAAGTGAGCACATGCTATAGGAAATGTCACTTTTACATAAATAGAAATCCCCTACAAAACCATGTTATTCAGGTCACGCTATTTACTGTTCTAATTGCATTGTAAGAATTAGTTGCACTACAAGCACAGTAGTTCAAAAGTTGTTGTTAATAGAAATCTTCATACTGCCAACTATCGATAAAAACATTGTCAGCTAACTCGTTAAATCTTAAGGAAAGATGCCATTTACTACAAAGTGCAATATTTTCTGATTTCAATAACATAATTATATACACCCAGATATAATTAGCTGACCGATATTATCAGTTAAAAATTTCGAACTAGCCCAAACTTTCGGTACAGATCATGACCCAAGTAATTTAACACTCTTGAAGTTAATGACACACTGGTGTTTATCTGAATTTTCTGCAGCTAATCACACCCATATTACATAGCAATGTTCATTAATTAAAAATTACATAATTTTCAATAAATAAATTTCACTGTTCATGCTTGTATTCCAGTGAATTCCAGTATGTAAACGTAACTGGGTTCTGTATAATTTAATAGCTGCTGCTCATATCCACAATTTGTTAAACCAAACTTGACCAAAGTTTCAACTGCGAGTTAGGAATCAACATTTTAGCCTGCAGGATTTTCAAACTGGACTTTGTAAGCGAAACTGTTTAATATTCAAGTGAAAGGCTTTATAAAGATTACACCTGAACTATTTCAGTCAGTCTAGTTTAAGTCATAGCTGTGACTTCATTTCATTCGGTACATGATGATTCTCAGATTTTCTTTCACAAGTCTCAGCATTGCATCTATCTCTTTTTCGGATTATGCTTGTTTCTTCTTCGGCATCACATTGCAGTTAGAGACAAGAATACAATACCTCTCCTACTTGTATTTATTTGCATCAATCTCAGAAACCGTTATACTACAATATAATGTCGCATAAGCAATACCATTTGAATTTATCTGCAGGTTGTGAGCAGTATGTATTAGAACACGTGTAGAAAGCTTTGAATATATGTACATTTATTGCAACTGAATGTTGTGGGAAGGTTATTAATTTTCATGTATTGGTAATACAGACAGTTCGGAAATTTCCGTTAAAATTTTTTTCTATTACATCTAGTGAGGAGTGAGCACATTATACATTGTGGAAAAACTAACACCAAAAGATAATTAACGTAGAGTAATGAAATTTCGTGAATAAATTTGTCTAGATAACTGTGGTGTCACCGCCAGACACCACACTTGCTAGGTGGTAGCTTTAAATCGGCCGCGGTCCATTAGTACATGTCGGACTCGCGTGTCGCCACTGGCAGTGATCGCAGACCGAGCGCCACCACACGGCAGGTCTCGAGAGACGTACTAGCACTCGCCCCAGTTGTACGACGACGTTGCTAGCGACTACACTGACGAAGCCTTTCTCTCATTTGCCGAGAGACAGTTAGAATAGCCTTCAGCTAAGTTAATGGCTACGACCTAGCAAGGCGCCATTAACCATTTGTAACGTTGCATGTACCTCAAGATAGTCTCACTTGTATCATCCAGAATGCTGTATACCAAAGGACAATATAAAAGTTAAGTGTTCTAGTAGCTACGTTCTTTTCTTTATCACATTCATCACGTATCCTGTTCCAGACTTCGCGCCAGTCGGCGTGTGTGTACGTGTGCCCTTTCGGCTACCCGTCTCTGTGGACTGGCTGCCTTGTCAGCCCACTACAATAACAAATTTAAGTGTTTAACATATTAAGAGTGGAGATTCATGTAAGCGTGTGGTAAACCACTGTAAGTGTGAAGTGCTGGTACATTAATAACCGGTGTAACAGCCAGAATGGTGAATTGCGGGCATGCAAATGTGTATGCATTGCATAATACAGTTGCCAGATGTCAATTTGTGAGATTGAGTTCCATGCCTGTTGCACTTGGTCGGTCAATCCAAGGATTGTTAATGCTAATTATGGGTCACACTGACTGATGATGCCCGATATGCGCTCGTTTGGAGAGAGAGCTGGTGATCGCACAGGCCAATGTAACGTGTAGACATTCTGTAGAGCATGGTGGGTTGCAACATAGCACCCTGACAGTTTTATTGCAGGTCCTCAGCTGGCCTCCCTGTTATCAACACGCGGCCATCGCTAGCACCGAGGGAGAAGCTTTCATCAGGAAACACAACAGACCTTCACCCTGCTCTGCAGTGAGCTCTCGCTTGACGCAAATGACGGTGGTTTGGGGTCAGTGGAATGCACTCTGCAGCTCGGAGCTGTCCTTGAAGTAATCGAGTTCTTTGTGTCACTGTGGTGCCAGCTGCTGCTCAGATTGCTGCTGCAGATGCAGTATGAGGCGCAAGAGCTATACGCCTAACACAATAATCTCCCCTCTTGGTAGTACGACGTGACCATCTGGAGCCTAGTCCTCTTCTTTCTACAGTATCGCAGAAGGAACATACAGCTTCTCGTAGCAGTATTACGCGACCTCGTTCAATCTGAATAGGTTGTTGATAATGGAATCTTTGTCGCCTTAAGGGCATTCTCGATAACCAGCACCTCACCACGTCCAGTGTCATAGGAAACTAACGCTAGCTATCGTTACGGCGTGCCTTTTAAGAAAACCTGATTTGCTCCCTCACAGTGGCGCCACTACCGTCTCTCTTACACCATTGGCGCGAAATTTCAATAAACTTCATATTTCAGATACAGAAACATACCTACCAACTTTCCTTTATGTATCACAACTCCTTCATCATGCGATTTTTTTCCGTCAGAATGTTTTGAATAAGAACCCATGTCCAGAAACAGGTCATTTCCGTACTACTGCCGCTCAAAAACATGATTTATAGGTAAATTTGCAACAGTTGGCCTTACGTCTGGAGAGGTGATGTCATTTGACGTCTATCCTACTTCTCTGACCTGTTTCGGGCCGCATTCGCGTGTCTGTGAGTGTTAGAGCAACGTGGGTGCAGAATCCACCGACATGATTCTTCTGTATGTCGTTACGTTAATGGAGGAGCTGCTCATCGCCTTTATCAAGATCGTTGTGTACAACGTTCGATAACACCGCACACCCTCTTTGCCACAATTACGCATCGACCCTCACTGTCAGCAGGTCTGACTGTGTTGCTCCAAGGAGACGCCCCACCAGAACTGGGAGGCACCGAAATGCATCATGCTGAAGAGATCCTGTGGACGATTACACGAGCAATTGCGTGACCAATGGGTGTTGCTCCCAACGCCGTCTGGTATGTTGTGGAGAACCAATAACTAAGTCCAACCACCTTCAACACTCCATACCACCTCTAACACTCACAGTCACGTGAAAGAGGCTCAAAACAAGCTAGGGAGGTAGGCTAGACGTCAAATCCTATCAGCCAGTGCGATGTAGGCACTCCGTACCACGACTACCCTGCTGCAAACCTGTGTGGGAAATGTCTTCAACAACCAGTACGTGTCCGGACATGGGCTCCTATGTAAAATATTATGTGCTCACTGTCTTCTATAGGTCCTAGAAGCTTGTAACAGGAATTTTCCAACACCCTGTATACTTCAGAAATGCTTAGATTGTTTGTTAATGAACTGCTATTGCCATGATTAGTAAGGATTTATAATAGTCACTTGAGCAAGGACAAGCAGAAAACGTAACGTTCAAAGTTCTTTGGCAAGAGTCCCTAATGTCCGTTTCCGTTCCCTGTTAGAAATATTTAAACTGTGTGAGACCTGGTCATAATCTATAGTAAATCAGTAACTTAAATAAAAAATATGGAGATATTCCATGTGAAAATACAAGCAACTGTTTGATTTTTCATTTAGGTGGACACAGAATTCTGTCACGTAAGTTCTCAGGTGGTGTACTAGCGTATTTCCACAGCTACCGAATGGAGATACTTTTACATGTATTTACCGAAACGTGACAATGTTGACACAGAATATGAAGGGGACTACGGACGGATTAAAGAAAGATATTGATTTCAGTGCAAAAGCTGCTGAAACCTTTGTCATAGGAGAACTACGAAAGCTCACAGCCGAAAAAAGTTTGAATAATAATAATAGGTGAACCCGAAGCATTTATAATAGGTGAACTCGAACACGCAACGAAACCACGTCCAGCAAGACAGCATCAGTCAATGTACGCATGAGTGAAGAGACTGGAGATCTGCCATAGTTAAGTCGTCGTAGGCTCACAGTAGCCAGATGAACAGAGAAGTGTTAGATGCGCAGGAGGAGTGCTGTACAAACCTGAGCAGTAACGGAAGAAAGCACATGCAGAACCTAAGCGAAGCAGAGTAGAATCGAGGGGAAAAGAAGTAAGACACGTTATGTCAGATTAGTGGAGAATCAACAAATTCAACTCCACTGGTAATCACCACTGAAGCCCTCGAACCATTTCCATGCGGAAGAAAATGGAGACGAAATTCTAGCACATTTTCTGTCAGCGCAGAAGTGTTCATTGCTGCTGGATGCATTGAACTGATTTAGCCTTAGCGATTTGGGGAGGACTTACTAGATCTTGATGACTAATTTTCTGTGCACACGCTTTGAAGAAGAGGCGGCAGCGAAAGTGTCAATGACTGCAGGAGAGTATAAGACATATGAAGAATCGTAACGCGCTTTATTTATTCACTACTGGTCAAAGGCATAACAAGATCAAGTAAAATTGGGGATAGGACAAGCATCCCTGGCGTAGAGAGACAACTGCTAGATTTGAAAGCAAATAAGTCGCCAGGGCAAGATGGAAACAAAATGGTTCAAATGGCCGTGAGCGCTATGGGACTTAACATCTGAGGTCACCAGTCCCCTAGAGCTTAGAACTACTTAAACCTACCTAACCTATGAACATCACACACATCCATGACCGAGGCAGGATTCAAACCTGCGACCGTAGCAGTCGCGCGGTTCCGGACTGAAGCGCCTAGAACCGCTCGGCCACAACGGTAGGCGGGATGGAAACCCTTCTCTATTTTACAAAGAATAGTCTACAGCATTTGCTTCTTACCTAGTTGATGTAGAATTGCTCAAGAACGCTACGTACAGTTGCAGTGACTGAAGATTGTGCCTCTGTACATTTACGTTAATTGTTCAACCACAAAAAATAATATCCAGAGCTGCGTGCCACTCAACACGTGAACTTTCTACACTACAACTCCCTACAACGCGAAACGGTGTCATGGTATGATATTCAAACGATTGTTCCGGTTAGACTGGTATTACACTATCATATTTCTTTGACAAAGAAATATGATCAAGTATTCGTCAAATTTCTTTGGTGAAGTTGCTTCACGTGGCAAAAAAAAAAAAAGGGATGTTACACTGTCGTCATATTTTTCGTCAAGTTTGTTATGTGCTGCAGCTGTTTGTACCACAGCTCTACTGTGTGTGCATTTAGAAGAAACAGCACCTGAATAGAGGAGACGTACTTGAGTGAAGCCCTGGGTATCACGTCGAGATAGCAAAAGCATTCAGCTGTAAGTGCAGGACGTCAAGCCATATAAATTACTTACGAGTGTGCGACATTGCACTTCAGTAATCGCTCTGTATAGTGGCGTCTCATATTAAAAAACAGAACACTCACTTGAGGAATGCTATAAGTGCAGAAGATAGGGTCACCGTGAAACTGCGATTTCTTGATATAGGAGAGAGCTACTCTAGTTTACAGTACAGGACTCGGTACCACAGTAAACAGTTACGAAAATATTTCGAGAAACGTGTGAAACGGTTTATAAAGCACTGATGGGGGAATATGTGGTGGTAAACATGTGTTCAGTACAGTAATGGGCAATAAGAACTACTTTTATTTTTGAGTAATTTAATTAATTGAATTAGTGTTACAACGACTACAAAATTAATAAGTAAGAAACAAAGTACCTCTTAACTTGCGACATCTAGAGTTTAAAGAAAGGCAAAGTGGAATCGAAAGTTGAGAATTCTTTTTTATTTTAGACTGAGCACATCGTCTATTTCGGATTGCTGAAAAGATGTCTGGATGTTTACAGATGCAGAGATGGATGACTGTATTTTCGGATAAGAAATTTTGAAATTTGTGGTAAGGGCTATGGGACCAAACTGCAAGGCTATTAAGGGAGTTAGAACGGAAAAATATTTTCATATTTTCGGATTTTTATCACATCATAAAATTTTCAATTTTCTGAATATATATATATCACTTATAAACTCACATGGGAAGTATTTTATTTCATTTTTTTAAATAGAATCTACATCGATTGAAAAAGGTATAATTTATACATGCATTACTTCAAGATCTAATAAAGTGAGTAATTTTTATATAGAATGCTGTGGATTGCTGTGTTATAAAGGTCATGTCCAGAAGAGAATGGGCACCAGGTTGAGGAAGTTGAAACAAAGTTTGAGAGACAAGAAATTTTCTGATGGTAAAACCATAAGAGGCAGGCTGACAGACAAAATGATTAACGAGCTACAGCAGTATTATGGGATTGCGATTAGAAATAATACTCAGGAATTCTTTAAAATGAAGCAGGCACTATGGGCTACCTTTTTCCACAGATTGTCAAGTGATGAAAAACCGGTATACTACCTTTGCACTCCTGGACCTGAATCATGGTGCAATTACCGCAATGCCCAGTACTCAAACGGTCCATACAGTCATAAGCGTTCCATCCCAGCAGCAGTCATGGATATCATAAAAGCTATTTACAAAGACCTTGCAAATCCTAAATTACTGAAGAAGTGTCTGCATGGTCAGACTTAAAATCCCAAAGAGTCGTTCAATAATCTTATATGGACTCGCTTGCTCACCAAAAACTGATTTTGTTGGAATGAAGACACAAAAGTGGAGGGGAGGGGGTCAGTGATGCTCTTATTTGTTTTAATGATGGCGATATTGGTAGGGTGAAAGTGCTAAAGCATATGGTAATTAATCCTGGAGCAAACTGCATCACAGAACTTGAACGAATGGACAAGGTTCGCATTGTTAAAGCAAAGTATTCAGCGCAGTTGGCCACTAAGGAGCCACAAAGAAGAAAAGAAGAAAAAACTTGGAAAAAGATCAAGAATGTGGTATACAGTATGGTGCACGGTGCTTCTGAGTGACTAAAAATAACAAAAAATAAATAAAAACGAATCATATATTGAGTTACAGTCTTTTGAAACTTAGAAGCCTTTCCTGAAAATTTACATTTTCTGTTGCATTTTTCACTAAATCTAAGAAACCACTTCGAGTAGAGTATTCACATTTTTAGGAAGTAATAACATACATATCCTGAGTCTACTGAACTAAAAGAAGATCACAATATTATGTATAATTAAAATTATTTAGGATAACTTTCAAAAAAGTACACAACTAAAACATTGTATTTCCGAAATAGTGGCTGAAATGCAATGAGTGTAGTGCAGTAGGCTCAGAACATGCAGTTTAATGTTGTCCTGTAAAAGTTTCATGTCAATGGCTACAGTGGTTCCTGAAATACAGGGAATCCAAGTACTAAATTTAACATTGTCACGATAGGGCGTTCCAACTCCACTTAAAGAGAGTCGAAGGAACACACCAACTTTTTGAAGCCATGTTTACAAACACACTACAAATACGTCAAATAGCTGTAGTGATGCCAGCGCTCCAAACAGTTGCATTTCATATAGCAGTGAACACAAAACAGAAGACTTTTATGATCAAATCTAGGGCGAGGCTCTCGATTTGATCAAATTTCCTCAACGAAAGGCGATATTTCATAAGATTCCTTACTATACTGTCAAATTTCTTTCATATTAATATTTGACATCAGATCTGACAAAGAAATACGATAGAGTAATACCGGTCTTACTGGGACCACTGCTGATGAATGGACTATGAGGCTCTTGAGCCAACTGATGTGTATGCGTTTGTATAATTAGTCTTAATGTTGTTAACAACGAAGGAACCCATTCCTGCACGTCGGTGAGCTGCGAAAGAGCTTCCAGATCTTTGGAAATAGGCGCAACTGCCCTTAGCCTCGGGTACAGAGTTTGTGGAAAGCGGTTTCGTCATAAAGGAAGAACAGATACTGCACTTGGAAGAATCAAAATAAGTTGCGAAGAAATTAAAACCCATGATGTTAACATGAAAAGTACGTATCTTACAGACTTAAGACAAATACAGCACTTAGCATGGCCACAAAGATTCCCCTTCCCACTCAAAGGAACAGAGATACAGAGAGAAAATTAGTGCAGAATCTCTTACCACTGACTTATATTGCTGGCCAGATAACGAATCGATTGACACCAAAGACGGTTCTATCCATTCAATAATTTAAAGGTTCCTTAATTAAAGTATTCGATTTCAACATTAAGATTGTTTTTATGACCATCAAATCACACCGGGCTGTTGGGTGGAGGGTGCTTTGTTACCAGTTACTGATTAATTAATGTCCGCTTATCATGAAATCAGTAGCTGTACGTTCAGATATGACCTGAGGGCAAGTGTTCGTGGAGGGACGCAAATTCATCACATGCTTCTTAGTGTTGGCGATCCATCAGGCCTGGAAACCCTGTCTTCAGTCTTCAAGTCAAGTCTCCAGTCCGCCACAGGGAACCGTTTGTTTCCCGCTCTTGTACAACAGCTTGTAGTTCCTCGGTGGCAGCGATCACGGCGAGAAACTGGATGTAGATATGGATGGGAACGGCACTATCTACATCCAATAATGGTCGACACACCCACATTCGCTTTCACGGGTTTTACCTCCATAAACGTCAGACCCCCCCCCCCCCCCTTCGACCCTCACTGAATTAATTATGGCCAGTCCCAGTCAAAATTAAGTAATTAACCCTCATTTACTGGGTATACACATATTGCACCTTCTAATTATGCAACAATAGTCACAGTGCAATATAACCTAGTCAACCTACAGCAGTCTCACTCCAACAAACGATACGTGTGACACTTTTGATATTATAGTTAAGCACCAATCATTGTTAATTGCCCTTCTTCACTGTCCATCTTCTTATTCACAACAAGTCATTCCACCATTACATGACTGCTGTTTTGACACAGGTTCCACAATCTATATCCTGGTATAGACTAACATCCTTATTCAAATTAGTCTGCATATATTATTAAGACTTCTAATTCTCAGTCTGGTTTCATATTAGTGTCCAAGTATATTAAGCCTGTTTTGACTGACATGGGTTCTAGTCTCGAAATCTTTGGGCAGACTGACTCTAAAATGGTTTCAGGCCCAGGGCTTGTATAGCTTTGCAAAAATGCCCACTAAAGTTACACACTGTTAAATACATGATTTCTATGATTTAAAATTAGAATTTTGCTTCTAAGACTAATTGAATACTGCAGAATTATTAGTTGTGGTATGAATGTAATGCTAGAATAAAAGTTTCTACTGAAGTAAGCCTTCTTGACGATGCAAACTGTAAAAACAGGTAAATAAACAATATCATACGTAAAAGTGTTAGTTATCCAGAATATAACTAAGTACTGATATTCCTGCCATGTTTTGGAAATTAGCTACATGAATAATTAAAGGATTACTATTGGTTATTTTCCTAACTTTATCAATAATATAGTGATTACGTCCATTTACATGTTAACAGTTTGACCAGAATTAGAATTAATTACTGTTAATTAAGTGAAATGAGCTTTAAAAAAAACAAGTTACTTGAAACGATTCAAATTAATTAGGAAATTTTTCTGACTAATGTGTTTTAGCAGCTGGACCCAGTCTTATACTCGTAATTACATACTGAGAGTTTTATCTTATGACATCTCTCTCACTAACTCTAATGATAATTAAGAAAGCAAAAAAAAATTTTTCAAGGAAGCAAATTGCAAAACCAAGTGAACATGGGCCCCAGCTTACTTTGCTGCATAACCCCATCATTGAATTGTTCAGATATATATTGAAAACAGCTAACTGGGAAATTCACTGACCAGAAACAAAGCATGGAGGTTATACATAAACTTACGTGAAAGATGATACATATATAACAAAACTCTATTCATAAACACAGCATATACATTTTACATTAATCTAGATATTGGAGCTAGCCAAATATCTCCAATACAAAGAGATACTATATAGTCACATAAAATACCATACATAGCATTTGAAAAATATTTTTTCATAAATTATGTCCTTGTATAGAAACTTGCAAAGCTTACAAAAAAACTGTACTACAGTTAAGGAAGGAAAACCCTCTTCCAATTCACTGCATATTTCATTTCACTCTTCTTAGTTAACTTGTTCATCATACACATTTCATGGGAGGATAGCTACACTTCCTTATTCACATTATGCTATATCACTTTACACCACCTCACCTTTTGCACCGTGTTGGTGTTCCTCCTCCACCACAATATCCGAAAAACAAACAAAGTACCCTGCTTTAGTACATCGTTATTTACTCTAATAACAAGAAAAAATATTTTCATTCTTACAATAACCAATTCAATAGTTTTGTACACGATACCTGTTTCTCACAACATTCAAATAATTGTTAGTTATCTGACAATAGCAAGCAAATGGGATCTGATCCACAGTAAGAAAAAGAGAAATAAAATAATTTACTTTCAGTTTTTGTCTTGTTGTCAAGGGGAATGCATTCTCAGAAATTAACGCTACTGCAAAGACAGGCTCCCTCTCCCTAGCACATTTCTCATTTTTTGTCGATGCAGTATTATACGCCATTATCTAAGCCTGCCTTGCTTATAAAATACAAAAAATGAACCCACAGGACAACACTCCACAGTTAACAAATCCTAATATCGTATGCAAACATTACTCTCATTACATAACAACACAAACCTAAAAAACTCATTGAAACTTCCTGGCAGATTAAAACTGTGCGTCGGACCGAGACTCGAACTCGGGACTTTGCCTTTCACGGGCAAGTGCTCTAACGACTGAGCTACCCAAGCACGACTCACGCCCCGTCCTCACAGCTTTAATTCCGCCAGTACCTCATCTCCTACCTTCCAAACTTTACAGAAGCTCTCCTGCGAACCTTGCAGAACTAGCACTCCTGAAAGAAAGGATATTGCGGAGACATGGCTTAGACACAGCCTGGGGGAGACGAGGTACTGGCGGAATTAAAGCTGTGAGGACGGGGCGTGAGTCGTGCTTGGGTAGCTCAATCGTTAGAGCACTTGCCCGCGAAAGGCAAAGGTCCCGAGTTAGAGTCTCGGTCCGGCACACAGTTTTAATCTGCCAGGAATTTACATATCAGCGCACACTCCGCTGCAGAGTGAAAATTTCATTCTAAAAAACTCATTACCCCACTGTATTCCATACTATTATTTGAAATTCTGGCCAGATCGAGACTACATATGAAACCTTGCTTCTTCATTTCACTCACTGCTTTAGGCAACTGCATCTTAACTTTATTCCATTGTATAAAATGCTAGAAAGGCTATATCATGCCATTTTCAAACATCTGAACAATAATTTCCAGTACTAATTGCGCTGAGTCCAAACCTTTTTTTTGTAATCACAAATAATACCAAACCCTATGTTCAAGATATTCCCTCTATGTTGCTCCTACTGGTGCTCCAGTTCCTAATGATTCCACGCATGAGCTGGCTACCTTAGATCTTAAATATGACTTCCAAATACTTGCATATTTTTTGCATATGCTGACACTTTTCACTTTACATTCGTCTTTCGTTTCGGCTGACATAAATTTACTTGGCATGAAACAGAATAATTCTCATGATCACTTTGAAAACCAAAATAAGTACAGTATCAAGTTAATCAAATACCATAGATGTTTTGTATATTGATCTTGTTTCCATCCTCTTAGAGTTCCATTCATTTCCCATTCTAATAGTAGGGAAGAGACAAACACAAGTAGGAATGACGTTAGTATATTTAATTGAAATACCTTACCTTGTAGTCACTAATCCAGCGTAAACTAATGGCACTAATAAAGCTTTACTGAATTGTGTTATCGTACAAAGGATAACACAAAAGTAAAAAAAAAAAAATACTGATCCACTTGCAAGCTACAGACAGGATGCAGAACAGGTTGAGTGTCTCAGGAAACAGGAAGAATGAGACAGCCATCTCGGGGAAGCATAATGAAAGCGGTGCAGAGCATTGAACGCCCTACTTTCTGTCTCATTCTTGGTTCAAAACACACTCCATCGTTTTTGCAGTGCTACCCAAACTCTAAAATGTTTGAGTTGTCCTGGTAATTTGAAATTTAACAGTACTTATTATTTAACACTCTTTGACAGCTTGCCAGTAGCACCTATGATGCCTGTTCCTGAGACATGCATCACTACTACATCCCCTGTATTTTTAACAGATTCAAAAATGCTTGCGAAATGCCATTTAAATCACTACCACTGTACAATAAACACTTAAGATGTATACTTTATAGGTTTGCTATTACTACAGGGGGTCACACCACCTTTGTACTTCATACAACAAACCCTCATTAATCTTCCCCTAAAAACCTGTCATCCTGTTTGCGAAAGTAATTTTCAGTTACAGTTCAATGACAGATAGCACAATCCTCTTCCTCCTCACAACTACCTTCTTTAATCCCTAACGCTTCATTAACACTGTGCTCACTTATTCTCTCTTTACTAAACACATTACCCTCAAAATCAAAAATAAGCTCAAATAACTGTTGCTCATCATGCTAGATTCATCACTACTGACACTACTATCAGAATCAGAACCACTGTCACTTTCACTGCCTTCAGTTACTTGTTTAATCAGCCGGGCTCCGTCTCTACTATTCGACCATAAAGCAAAACACTTACAGGGTGACAATTATTGAACTACATGAAAAAAGAACGTAAATTATTTACAAACTAGATGTGCACACACTTTATTCAACATGCATACGTCACTGCAGATATTCGGATGTAGGTTATGGCGTGTTCGATGCGCCTGCCATCATTGGCGATGATGTGGCTCTGACGAGTAGCGAAATTCTACGTGATCCACTGAACTGTCGGAACATGGATGCAGTCGATGACCTCCTGAATGGCTGGTTTCTGCTCAGTAAAGGTTTTGGAGTTATTGGTGTACACCTTGTCAACACATCTCCACAAAAAGGAGTCTCATGTGTTCAGATCCGTAGAATATGGCGGCTGATCGAGGGCCATGCCAGTGGCCTCTGCGTACCCCGGAGACAGACTGCGATCCCCACAGTACTCCTCCAGTGCATCAAACACTCTTCACGTCGATGGGGATGAGCTCCGTCATGTATGAATCACAAAAGGGTTACTTTGAATAATTGTGACGAAATTATCTTCCAAAAACCTTCACATACTGCTCGGTAGTCACTGTGCCATCAAGGAATATCGTACCGATTATTCCATGACTGAACTTTGCACATCACACAGTCACCCGTTGAGGGTGAAGAGACTTCTCGATCGCGAAATGCGGACTCTCAGTCCCCCAGATGCGCCAATTTTACTTATTGACGAACCCATCCAAATGAAAGTGGGCTGCGTCGCTACACCAAAGTGCATATGCAGACCAATTCCCATCATGCCCTGAGGCCAACGGTACAGTTTGAACGTCCTAACGCAAACGGTTCAGATTTTACTTCATATAGTTCAATAACTGAAGACATCAGGGGAAAAACGACGAATGTCACTTTCTACCATTACAGAGAAAAAGAACTTTTTAGCTTTGAAACTATTTTTTGTGAACATGTATGTATTAATTCAAATTCGTTGTGGTTAACGTGAGGTAAGCATATTAGGCATAGTATTAACTCGTTTGTAACTAATACTACGCAATAATAACCACAATTAGCACTTTTTTAATCTTATGAACATTTAGAAGCGGAAAAAATGATGGATGTTCATTTTAGATAACACATTTCGTATTCATTGCGCTGTTTCATGTTAATGATGTTCCTATCTTAAGGAGGTACTAGAACATTCAATTTTAAGTTTCTTAGAATGTAAAGCAATGAAACCTATTCACACTTTTAACACTTTGTCTTCAGTGAGGTAGACTCTTATAATAGTTTTTCGACGTCTCACTGGAGAGAAGTCTTGAAATTTCCTAAAAAAAAAAGATGTATAAATTATGTTTAGGATTGAAGAACTAAATTTATAGAAACAAACCAGTACATTTTTGACAACAGTTAGATAGTTATCTGAAGATCTTTCCATTTCAACTGTGAATCTGGTATGAAATCCGACTAGGCTGGGCCAGGTAAGATGAATTCTCCGTCAGTTAGTTTATCTTCTATTGTCTTCCTCTTGATGGTCATTATGGTAATTTCCCAAGGTCCATTGTAGCCTCCTGACCTCAGAGAAAGAAGACGCTGCAGCATAACTTCAGTTTTAACTTCTTTCCATGGTCTAGACGGTATAGGTAATTTTGGCTTGTACAAATATCGAAGAGAAAAGAATTTTTCCTATTCTTTGAAAAGAATTGGGTCTCATTCAATTACTTTGAATGGGTTAGGTTTTACTTTGCAGTCTCTAATAACGGCATACCAATGTTGAGGAACTTCAGTAGTTCGTTTCTGTGGAATGAGCGTCATATTTTTGTCACACTCAAATAAGAATGCCCCCTTTCAGGGAATGTCATTGTAATTTTATCTTAACGATGACATTTTGTTACAATGTAATGAGTGTAGCGGAGAACGATGTAATTTTTATTCTGTCCACCACAAGAGTCACAGAAAATGTTCAGCTGCTTCACTTTAGGTGGAAGAATGTTGAAGATATAGTGGTGAAGTAATGATACTACTTCCCCCAATCTTTTCTTTGGAATGGTTTGATCATAAAAATAAAACAACGGAATCACCGGACGTCAGAATATGGTATTAAACATATGTATTGTCAATTGGCGTCCATAGTACACAATATTGCTTGATATATTTGGAACAGACAACTTCTTTTTGAATTCCATAGCAATAACTTCTTCTGTGTCACGTTTTGAACACCTTTGTCGCCATTTTCTTCCTCTGTCGTAGAAAGTTTGTGCTCTTCTTAAGTGAAGCTCCTTTCTTATGGCCAAGTTTTTTAAAAGGTTGGTTTGTGGCTGACTGAACTGGGATCGTTAGCTTCTGCTAAGAGAGAGAGCCTTCATGCAGTTGTTTCTCTTGTGCGTTTATTGAATCACATTTACTACGAGTGTCTGACTCAGGACAAACAAATGAAATGTTATACTCATTGTTAAAAATGCTTAAGTAGCTATCATACGAAATAAGGTTGTTTGGATTAATTTCCATATATATTTTGTATAGTCGCCTTGCACTGAGTTCTTCTGATAAATATATTCTCCATGTTTTATTTTTTTCGAGGAGTAATGTGAGTGGCAACCTTTGAGGGACTGAATATGTTCATTGACTATTAATCGTGTTTCACTGCTAATACACTGGAGTCTGTTATCATCAGGACGTACCTTCCCATATACTGTCAGTTGTTGTTGAATAGTTTGCAGACGACGTGGGGTTATACCATGATGTACAATGAAGGCTTTGTAGCATATATGTTCTTCGTGTAATAATTTACCACTTTTTACATGAACTTCGTATGTGTACGAATGATTATGAAGATCAGACCCGGATTGATGCTTACGACTCCGCCTTTGTTTGATGAAACGGGCTTTTATTAGCCCAGATACATGTAAATTTTCAGCATTTCTATCGGGTAGCCCATTAAAATGCTTTATAACAGTCTGCCTTTCACTTTCAATAATTTTCTCAAAACATTTTGATGTACTACGCTCACAGTTTTTCCCAGTTTCATGCGTGTGGTTTCTCATCTTCTTAAAAGCATACGATACTCGTCCATACTACTGTCTTTTCTTTGGATTAACTTTCCACTCTGGAGTAGTATTTCATTTGGGTCCATTGTAGAACTCAAAATAATAATACCTTTCCACTAGTAAAATCGGATGTCTTGTCACTATGAATCTTTCAAGAGTACTATACTAAAAGTAATATATGTGGCTCTCGAACCTATTGTCATTTTAAACAATGTAACTAATAATTCATCTAAACAACAATGGAAATACTTTCAACTGATATCCAGCACTACTAAAATTGAGATACGAACATGAACCTGATTTTAATAATATTCAAACGGATTCAAAACATTCATCATTACTTTGCAAAACACCTGGACAATCATCATTTTCCCCACTTATGTAAAAACAAATATACCAGCAGACAATATCGACTTCAACGTGTGAACAAAATTTTGATAAAATGTGACATTCATCGTTTTTCGCCTCATTTCTTCAGTTGTCACCCTGTATGTTGTCTTCAAAACTGATCACTCACTGTGGCATTTGGCACCCATCTCCCCCTAATTCTGCATCCTGAACAGCAGTAGCATTTTCTGTTCCATTACTTGGGTTTACCATCGTGCTAGCCCCCTCAAAACTGCCGCACACATGGTTTCCAATTTGCCCTCTAATCCATACTTAATACAATGGATTTGATTTTCAAGTTTAACCCTATTGTCAGGGAACGAGTCCCAGCTTGCTTTGCTACACTCTCCAGCTATGTTGTCATCTGAAATCCACTGTGGAGAACTTCTCGTGCTAACAAAACTTCTGGAAAATAATGTCTCAGACCCAGTCATGTACAGTTGTCCGGAGATGCAACATATGTCGCCTTATAAGTAGCACTAACGCGGAAGTGGCTGCCATCTTAATCAAGGCTGTAGTTTCATTACCTGCGAAACAGTCTCGTGTAACTTCCTGCTGAAAGCGAGAATCGCGTGTAGTACCGATACTCCAACAGCAGCAATGTAGTAAGTCACATCGAACTGCTTCAACACCTCAACTCACTTGACTGGCTTTTGCTGTGATCTAGGTAGAAAACTCGTAATCATTCTCTTTCTCTAGAGATTAGTCCTCAGTTTTACTGCATCTACATCTACATCTACATACATACTCCGCAATCCACCATACGGTGCGTGGCAGAGGGTACATCGTACCACAACTAGCATCTCCTCTCCCTGTTCCACTCCCAAACAGAACGAGGGAAAAATGACTGCCTCTATGCCTGTGTACGAGCCCTAACCTCTCTTGTCTTATCTTTGTGGTCTTTCCGCGAAATGTAAGTTGGCGGCAGTAAAATTGTACTGCAGTCAGCCTCAAATGCTTCTTCTCTAAATTTCCTCTGTAGCGATTCACGAAAAGAACGCCTCCTTTCCTCTAGAGAGTCCCACCCGAGTTCCTGAAGCATTTCCGTAACACTCGCGTCATAATCAAACCTACCAGTAACAAATCTAGCAGCCCGCCCCTGAATTGCTTCTATGTCCTCCCTCAATCCGAAGAGATAGGGATCCCAAACGCTCGAGCAGTACTCAAGAATAGGTCGTATTAGTGTTTTATAAGCGGTCTCCTTTATACGAGGGCTATCCACAAAGTACATTACGTTTTAGTTTGTGTCCGTTAGGGATGGGGCTAGCGCGGTCATCTGGTGTCATGGCATTCCGCCGCTCAGTCGGCATCCTGCCGAGCTAGTGAGAGGTTCGTGCTGTACTCCGTTGAGCTACTGTGACAGTTTGAAATGTCAGCGTTAATCGAAAATGCCGCGAAGTGTGAAGTGCGTGCTGTAATAAGGTTTCTGACTGCAAAAAACTACACCAATAGAAATCTATCGGCAGCTTTTTGAAGTGTATGGGGACAACATAATCACTGAAGGTGGAGTGCTTCAATGGGTCATAAAATTTAAAAATGGCCGAACTAACGTTCACGACGAAGAGCGAAGTGGAAGACCCAGCATAGTGACTGCCGAACTTGTCGAAAAAGTCGATGCCACGGTCCGTGAAAACCGTAATTTCACAATAACGGAACTCTCTATGAGTTTTCCGCAAATTTCGCGAAGTTTGTTGCACGAAATCATTACCGAAAAGCTTGGTTACCACAAGTTTTGTGCAAGATGGATACCAAAAATCTTGACAGAGATTCACAAAAATCAGTGAATGGCTGTAGCGTTAACGTTTTTGGGCGCTTACGAGAAAGATGGCGACTCATTACTCGATCGCACCGTTAATGGTGACGAAACATGGGTTAAGCATGTGAACTGCGAGACAAAATTGCAGGCAATGCAGTGGGGGCACACAATTCCCCCCAAAAACCCAAGAAATGCATGTAGACAATGTCGGCAAGGAAGGTGATGGCGACTGTCTTTTGGGACAGAAAAGGTGTGATTTTTGTGGATTTTCTGGAAAGAGGTACTACAATAAACTTTCAAAGGTATTGCCAAACTCTTCACAACCTCAGAAGAGCAATACAAAACAAGTGCAGGGGAAAGTTGGGCTCAAAGATCTTGCTGATTCACGACAACGCCCGGGCCCACACGGCAAATGCCACTCGTGAAGTTCTCGAATCTTTTAAGTGGGAGTTGTTTCCTCATCCGCCGTACAGTCCCGACCTGGCACCGAGCGACTTCCACTTATTCCCAGCAATGAAGAAGTGGTTGGCTATGCAGAGTTTTCATGACGACGCACAGCTTCAAGAAGAGGTAACCACGTGGTTGAAGGCGCAGGCGGCCGAATTTTACGACGAAGGAATTTCCAAGCTCGTCATCGCTACGATAAGTGCCTTAATTTAAATGGCAACTATGTAGAAAAGTAGTATTTAAGTGTGGCTTTCATCTGTATATAATAAAAAAAATTCCAATACTTTACTTATTTTTAATTCCAAAACGTAATGTATTTTGTGGATAGCCCTCGTAGATGAACCACATTTTCCCAAAATTCTACCAATGAACCGAAGACGACTACCCGCCTTCCTCACAACTGCCATTACATGCTTGTCCCACTTCATATCGCTCTGCAATATTACGCCCAAATATTTAATCGACGTGACTGTGTCAAGCGCTACACTACTAATGGAGTATTGAAACATTACTAGATTCTTTTTCCTATTCATCTGCATTAATTTACATTTATCTATATTTGGAGTTAGCTGCCATTCTCACTGCTTTCCTGAACTTCTTATATCTTGTTTCATGGACTGCAGCAGGACTGAATCTTGCCATTTTCGCCTGTGTTCGTGATGATACTATCATAACTGTGGAACAGAGCTGACTGAAGTAGTGCTCTATTTGGTGGACATATATTTCCGACTTAACGTCTAAACTTGCTGTAGCTTAAGAATCCAGCAGCCTGGGAGCTCGACGGACAATGTATGTGCAGCAGAGAGACGAACTCTCTGTCTCGCAAGGAAAAGTTGCCAGCTCGTTCATAAATCTTTAATCCCATTTGTCGCAGACGTTTAAATCACTGTAGCACCCCGTTACGTCCGGTACGGGTACATAAGGAGCTCTACCCCTGGAAGTCGAGAGTAGCATTTTGCAAGCGTCTACAGTACGAAGTGTTGAGTGTGTTTGCTCTTGGTAGGCTGAGTGGTTGTGACAATGGTCACGATGGAAACACTGTTGACCACAGTAAAGTCGTTTACTCAACTTTTATTGCACACTGCGTCGTGTTAGCTCAGCGGCTCGGCCCATTGACCCCGGCCAGGGCTGGTCGTCGGCCGGCTGCTCCCAGCCCGCAATGCTGACTAAAGGCCGGAGAATAGCGGAGGATGGGCGGACGTGGCGTCAGCGGCGCTGTGTGTCCCGCTGCGATAGCGTTCGAACAAGTAACGGTCTGTTTTCACGACGCAGCCCCTCATGTGCTCAGGTGGCGGTGCTCGGTGACTGGTGTGAGGGATACGACGCCTTCCATGCGGCAGAAGTCGGATGGCGGATGGTGCTGAGGCACCAGGTCCCAAAAGGAACTTAACGCTGGCGGCGACTGGCCCATCTCAGACTCGAACTCAGGGCTCCTGCCGGTGACGCAAAGTCGTCTCGTCATCTATCGAAGCCCCGACGCTGTGATGGCGCTGCTGGACTCTGATGGAGTACCTCCGCCTCAAGGTTCGGACGTATTTACACAGATCTCGCGCTCATTTGTTGCACGAAATCGTGATACCTAGTCACATTGCCCTTAAAAAGTGTCTTGCTGTCGTGCAGTGATATCGACCTGCCCACTACGGTTGTTACCGGTATGCGGTCCGCCCCAGGGGTGAGTGGTCAGCGCGACGGAATGTCAATCCTAAGGGTCCGGGTTCGATCCCCGGCTGGGTCGGAGATTTTCTCCGCTCAGGGACTGGGTGTTGTCCTAATCATCATCATTTCATCCCCACCGACGCGCAAGTCGCCGAAGTGGTGTCAAATCAAAAGACTTGCACCAGGCTAACGGTCTACCCGACGGGAGGCCCTAGTCACATGACATTCTTTACCGGTAGGCGGTGCGGTTCTCCGCCAAGCTCAACTACCCCTTCTCATAATCCCTCTGTGTACACGCCACTGTAGTATACATGTCGCCACACTGCGCCTCCCAGTACGTACTTACATTCCAGCACCGCAAGGCAGCTTTCTCGCCACGTCTTAATTTCACATAAACTGGTTCAAATGGCTCTGAGCACTATGGGACTCAACTGCTGTGGTTATCAGTACATAAACTGGGTAACGGCACTACAATGACCTCACTCCCCAGATAAGACCAAGTCTTTCAGGTCTTGTTAAGACCTGATTCTCCCACACTACTCGAATACATATTTTTCAATTCTGCGCTATTGCTATTTTATCTTTAAAAACTGTATAAACTTATTTCTCGTCTCTTGCTCTGTGAATCCAACCCACTGAAACTTGAACTTCTCATGGGGTAGGTTCCTGAATCCTGACTGGCACATCTCCTCAAATAAAGAAAAGCTATGCAGACTAAAATGAAGAGTCACCATGGGGCTAGGAATCGCGACTGTCATGATTACAACTACCCTACGTCTTCCAGTCCAGTCCTGTTCGGCGAGCTACTGTAACTGGTCTCGGGTTCGATTCCCGGCGGGGTCAGGGATTTTCTCTGCCTCGTGATGGCTGGGTGTTGTGTGATGTCCTTAGGTTAGTTAGGTTTAAGTAGTTCTAAGTTCTAGGGCACTGATGACCATTGATGTTAAGTCCCATAGTGCTCAGAGCCATTTGAACCATTTTTGTAACTGGTCTGCAGTGATCCGCCTCTCCTGCACGGCTACCGTATGACTTAGTGAATGGACTAGGCAAGGTTGCCAGGTATCGTTCAGGAAGGTAAGATTGTGTTTAGGCAATATCTCCAAGGGCTCGTCCGGCCAGTGCAACGGTGGCTATGTTACATTTCACAGCGTAGCTCTTGTTATTATAGCTGAAGTATATCGCGAAATACCACGCTTAGTCCCCGTTGATTGACAACCCACTACCTCTTTACTCCAGGTACCTCACTCCCGTGAGATTTCCTTGCTCATAGCAACTATGTCGTCGTACAATGAGTACACACAGTGCTACCCTGATTCTGGAAATATGGGTTTTGTTACATCATCTCTTTCTGGTATGGAATACCTCCTGCCTTGCACGTGAACATCTGCGCGACGTACAACCTTGCACCCATCTGAATCTCGCGAGTGGGGCATGCGGTGACCATCCAACTCCGGCAGTGCTATCGCTCACCCTCGGTCATTACCACATGTCGATCCCCACATTCCGCCAGTATGAAACACCCCATTGTCTCTAACTTGCACAAACTTCTCAACTACCCCTAATTTCACTGGACAGGTGCGCGTAGTGTAACAATTGAACACTGCGTGCTTGTCTGCTACCTACATCCTCACTGAGACGTACAGCTATGCACTATCTGTTGTTACGTCCACAGTAGCTAAACGGCAAGGGAAAGGCAAGTTAAGGCTGATCAGTTCTGCCAGTGACTGCAGTTCTGGTGCTAATTCTACCTGCAACCTTCTCAACACATTCAGGTATTGCTCTGGTGACAACGAGAACCGACTTAATTGCCCACGTAGTACTTGATGAACAGCCTCCTGCAACTTCGTCAGTTCCACTCTTGCCTCTCAGATACTATCCCTTAGATACTGCAACAGTTTTTCCGGAGTTATCCTAGCATCCAATATTTGCACCTGTGCTTGAACCGCCTCTAAATCCCTGTTCAGAGTACTGGCTGGCACAACTCATCTTCCTTACAAGGGAACCTCCCCATCGCACCCCCCTCAGATTTAGTTATAAGTTGGCACAGTGGATAGGCCTTGAAAAACTGAACACAGATCAATTGAGAAAGCAGGAAGAAGTTGTGTGGAACTGTGAAAAAATAAGCAAAATATACAAACTGAGTAGTTCATGGCAACATAAGCGACATCAAGGACTCTAAGATCACAGAAGCGCCGTGGTCTCGTGGTAACGTGAGCAGCTGCGGAACGAGAGGTTCTGGGTTCAAATCCTCCATCGAGTGAAAAGTTTAATTTTTTTATTTTCAGTTTATGTGACAAACTATTGTGTTTTCATCACTTTTTTGGGAGTGATTATCACATCCACAAGAAAACCTAAAACGGGCAAGGTAGAAGAATCTTTTTACCCATTCTCCAAGTGTACAAGTTAGGTGGGTCGACAACATATTCCTGTCATGTGACGCACATGCCGTTACCAGTGTCGTATAGAATATATCAGATGTGTTTTCCTGTGGAGGAATCGGTTGACCTATGACCTTGCGATCAAATGTTATCGGTTCCCATTGGAGAGGCACGTCCTTTCGTCTACTAATCGCACGGTTTTGCGATGTGGTCGCAAGACACAGACACTAAACTTATTGCAGTGAACAGAGACGTCAATGAACGAACGGACAATAACGATGTAAAAATAAAGAAAGTAAAATTCTCAATGGAGGGAAGACTTGAACCAAGGACCTTTCGTTCTGCAGCTGCCCACGCTACCACGAGACCACGGCGCTGCTGAGCTCACATTGTCCATGATGTTGCCTATGTGACCCATGGACTACTGAGTTTGTGTATTTTGCTTATTTTTTCACAGTTCCACGCAACTTCTTCCTGTTTTCTCAATTGATCTGTGTTCAGTTTATCAAGGCCTATCCACTGTGCCAACTTATAACTAAATCTGAGAGGGGTGCGATGGGGAGGTTCCCTTGTTAGAAAGCTGTCAAGCCATGTGGGTGTTGTTCTAAATTCCACTCTTCAAACTCACAACCCGCGCTGAATCCAATTCATAATCGTCCTATTCCCTTCTGATTGTTTCCTTGTGCCTTCCGTTGTTTTTCTTCGCTCGCTTTCCTATCTCATGTCTGCTGCCCCAAATAAGGTCATCATTATTCCGGCTCCAGCGTCAGACCATTCTCTTTTCACCCTCCTTGATTCATGCGGCGCACTATCCCTATCACCTGCCGCATCTGCTGCTTGAGTCGTCTATATCTCTCGAGCAATTTCCTGTTCTCCTTTGATATCTTCTTAAGCATTCTATTACTATTTGCCAGCTGCACTAAACCGAAAACAACTCCTCCCACATCCTTATCTCGTTACGCAGCTCCTACAAATCGAATACTAAACACAATGACCGTCTGTGGCTAAGCAGTACATCTTGCTGCCTGGAAAACAAGATTGCTCCATACAGATGATGCTCTCACTTTGACCCTACTCCGCTCAGGGGAAAAGGTACACTACTGCCAAAACTATCATTCTTCTTGCCTCACCTTCTCCAGACAGCAACCGTGGACAGCGAGCATTATCACCGCCCCTGCCGGCAGAAACCTCTTGTCTTCGAACTGCACGTCTCATCACCCTAAAGATAAACATTAACCCAACATATACTATCAGATTTTCTCCAGCAACTTATTCGACACACAAAAGAAAGTAGCCAAAATCACAAACCACATCGCCTACTTCATCGACAGTACCGCGTACCGTGCGTGAGGTACATGAATTACCTTCGTGTGTTGCTCATCCTTCCGTTTCTTATTCTTCTCTGCCGATATCAACTCCACTAATATTCCATCTGGAAGTCCATGTGGCGCATCTTGGACGGCCGTTGACGCCCAACATGCAGCAGCACTGAGTCGTGAGGCAGAACGAAGTAACGATGTTTCGTGCCTTGTATGTGCTGCTATCTTTCGGCTGTTGTTAGCACTATGTCGAGAGGTCTAGGCAAGGTATCTAACAATACATCAGTCCATTACATGCTGTAGGTTTCATTGTTACGTAAATTAAATGTTAATCATGTTTCGTCACAGTCATTGAATGTTTCGTAATCTGAAAGTATAGTCTTGTGGCAGAATGGGATAGGACAGGATGCGGTCTTCTTCATTGTGACTCATTAGTACGCATCCCGCCACAGGTAAATTATTTCTGCACTTTTTGCATTTTTTACATAAAAGAATTTTTGTTGCTATATGGAATGGCTCTAGTCTACAAAAGAGAAACTAACATGGAAATTTGGTGTATTATATGTATACAAGAGGTTTTAGAAGCTGTAGTAACTGAAAGTGTGGGTATAAGAAAGCAGCAACTCAGTTCAACATCCCTCACACCACATCAGAGCGTCATGTTAAGAAGAAAATGTGAAAATAAAGACTATTGTGTTAAAATAGCATTTAATTGTGTTTTTATTGTAAAAGACGAGGCCGAAATGGTCGGACATTTAACGAAAATGGAAGTTCAACTATTTGGGTTAACAAACACTACACCCCAGTGATTAACCCGTGTACTGACTAATAGTAAAATTTGCCAGATCCATTTGGTAACGACAGTAAAGCAGGAGAACAGTGGACAAGAGGACTCTTGACGCGACATCAAACACTGTGTTTACAGAAGCCAGAAACGACTTCGGCGACTCGATCCATGAGCTTTATGAACCAGCAGTTGACAAATTCAGTGTCTATACAAGGGCGATGTACTTGAGGACAATATTATAGAAATCTAAGAAAACGTAGATGAAGATGAAATGGAAGATACGATACTGCGTGAAGAGTTTGACAGAGCACTGAAAGACCTGAGCCGAAACAAGGCCCCGGGAGTAGACAACATTCCATTAGAACTACTGACGGCCTTGGGAGAGCCAGTCCTGACAAAACTCTACAATCTGGTGAGGAAGATGTATGAGACAGGCGAAATACCCTCAAAGAAGAATATAATAATTCCAGTCCCAAAGAAAGAAGGTGTTGACAGATGTGAAAATTACCGAAATATCAGTTTAATAAGTCACAGTTTTCAAATACTAACACGAATTCTTTACAGACGAATGGAAAAACTGGTAGAAGATCTGGGGAAGATCAGTTTGGATTCCGTAGAAATATTGGAACACGTGAGGCAATACTGACCTTACGACTTATCTTAGAAAAAAGATTAAGGAACGGCAAACCTGCGTTTCTAGTATAGTAGCTTTTGACAATGTTGACTGGAATATTCTCTTTCAAATTCTAAGGGTGGCTGGGGTAAAATACAGGGAGCGAAAGGCTATTTACAATTTGTACAGAAACCAGACGCCAATTATAAGAGTCGAGGGACATGAAAGGGAAGCAATGGTTGGGAAGGGAGTGAGACAGGGCTGTAGCCTCTCTCCGATGTTATTCAATCTGTATATTGAGCAAGCAGTAAAGGAAACAAAAGAAAAATTCGGAGTAGGTATTAAAATCCATGGAGAAGAAATAAAAACTTTGAGGTTTGCTGATGACATTGTAATTCTGTCAGAGACAGCAAAGCACTTGGAAGAGCAGTTGAATGGAATGGACAGTGTTGAAAGGAGGATATAAGATGAACATCAACAAAAGCAATACGAGGATAATGGAATGTAGTCGAATTAAGTCGGGTGATGCTGAGGGAATTAGATTAGGAAATGAGACACTTAAAGTAGTAAAGGAGTTTTGCTATTTGGGGAGCAAAATAACTGATCATGGTCGAAGTAGAGAAGATATAAAATGTAGAATGGCAATGGCAAGGAAAGTGTTTCTGAAGAAGAGAAATTTCTTAACATCGAGTATAGATTTAAGTGTGAGGAAGTCATTTGTGAAAGGATTTGTATCGAGTGTAGTCATGTATGCAAGTGAAATATGGACGATAAATAGTTTAGACAAGGTGAGAATAGAAGCTTGTGAAATGTGGTGCTACAGAAGAATGTTGAAGATTAGATGGGTAGATCACTTAACTAATGAGGAGGTATTGAATAGAATTGGGGAGAAGAGGAGCTTGTGGCACAACTTGACGAGAAGAAGGGACCGGTTGGTAGGACATGTTCTGAGGTATCAAGGGATCACAGATTTAGCATTGGAGGGCACCGTGGAGGGTAAAAATCGTAGAGGGAGACCAAGAGATGAATACACTAAGCAGATTCAGAAGGATGTAGGTTGCAGTAGGTACTGGGAGATGAAGAAACTTGCACAGGATAGGGTAGCATGGAGAGCTGCATCAAACCAGTCTCAGGACTGAAGACCACAATAACACATTTTGACCCACCAATGGGGCAAACAGGTAAACTACAATTTCTCAGATATTTTAATACAAATCAGGAGTTAGGTAATTAAATGTTGATGTGGTGAAATGTTTTGAAAGTTGATATTATAATGAATAGGTCTGAACCAATTTAACGACTTCTTATAATTTTGTTGTGCCTAAAAATTACTATTGGACATTAAGTACCCTTTTCTGCCACAGGTTCTCCTACAATTGATGACCTCGTTGCAAGTGTAGCTTCACATTCACAGGTGACGCGGTTTCAATCATTTGATTCAGATCCCGGTACCACGTCACAAATTTTTTCGCTTTCCATTTCGAGGTATGTAGATTTGACATGACTCACATTGGCTCGTATTGTTTCATTGATTCTAATTTCAAGTACCTTGGTGTTTGCTTGCCAAACCATCTTGCAAAACTGTTACACCGTCTTCGCAAATTCTCTTAGTGGCTCTCCACTCCTGCTTCATTTCTCCCTAATGACATCGAATGGAGACGTCATCTTCTTACCATATACCACTTCAGATTGCGACTACCCTGTGCTACTGTATATTTTTGCATTATACATGCTCATCACAAAAGATAAACGTGTATCGCAATCTGAAAAATGGTTCAAATGTCTCTGAGCACTATGGGACTTAACTTCTGAGGTCATCTGTCCCCTAGAACTTAGAACTACTTAAACCTAACTAACTTAAGGACATGACACACATCCATGCCCGAGGGAGGATACGAACCTGTGACTGTAGCGGTCACGCGGTTCGAGACTGAAGCGCCTAGAACCGCTCGGCCACTCCGGTCGGCTCCCAATCTGAGTAGAAGGCATTCACATGATAACTAAGTATCTTCCCAATCACCTACTTAACTCATTTCGCCCCTCTTTTTGTTTGAGTATGACATGGACTAGTTCTTAACTTCTTTATGTTCAACATCGGGCACAATTCCTTCAACAGATCTGATTTCAAGTTCACCCTTGATCAGTTATTATTTAATGTTTCTGGCACTCATCTATTTATCAATGCTTTCCCGTTTCTGCCTGCCTGCAGGTCCGACATCGGCATCATCTGGATATGACGAGAAAAATGATTCTTGATGTTCAACACAAAGAAGATTTCCTGCTAGCGTTCGGTTGAACGGTCCTAACAGATACATCCCAATAAATATAAAATTTTCGTTTGCTGAATGCAACCTCTGCAGTAGCACCTGTGTGCGACTCAAATCCTCCCACTGCGCACACTGAGCCGAATTTCTGACGTACAGATACGTCTCCACCAGTACTACCTCATCACTGTCAGATTCATCGCTCCACATCGCCAATGGTCCGGTAAGAAGTGATCAGGCATTTCTATCATTACGTCGTCCTCAGTTTTGCTAGCACAACCACTCATGGTACTACGTTCGTCTCCCTACACAATAAACCGTAAGACATGCAAATGCTGTTGCTTGGTATACCGTTTACATTCCTCGTCTGTGCTGTGTGTTGTTTTCACTCAGCAAGGCCTTGACCTAGTGGTTGTAACATTGCTGTTTTCCTGTTTAGAGCGTCCGCATCTCCATGTTTCCTCCCTACCGTGCCGGTTACTTTGTACTCAGAGAGTCACTGAGTTTCAGTGACCACCTTGTCAGTGTAGTGGACGGGTTCTTAAAACCTAGTAATCACTTCAAGCAACAAGGATTGTCAACACCTGTAAGGTGGCAGTATTTTGCACTTTACAGTGATTCAATATCCACCCCCTGCAACGTAATTAAGTTCGAGTTAGGAATTGTGTGATGGGTTCTGTATCGTTTATGAGGACATCTGAATACGACTGACACCATCAAGTGTTTAATGTTTATTGCATGACGGGCGATTGGTTTTATTAGCAAAGATGGTTCAAATGGTTCAAATGGCTCTGAGCACTATGGGACTCAACATCTTAGGTCTTAAGTCCCCTAGAACTTAGAACTACTTAAACGTAACTAACCTAAGGACATCACACACACCCATGCCCGAGGCAGGATTCGAACCTGCGACCGTAGCAGTCCCGCGGTTCCGGACTGCAGCGCCCGAACCGCACGGCCACCGCGGCCGGCTATTAGCAAAGACTTTGAGCTCAGTTGAGTAAGAGGCGGAAACGGGACGTAGGCCACACGGTGTACGTGTGGGCAGCCATCGCCAGTCCGGAAGCGGCAGGTAGTGTGCGGGTTGAGGCGATACAGCTTTCAAAGGCAGTGTCACACGCCAGCTTACGGCAGGAAGTCCCACGAGGACGTGCGGACCGGCTCAGGGGCCTTACACGTTCGAGCAGTCAGCGACCTAAGTGATCGGATCGCGAGAACGGAGACACAAGTTGTACCTGAGCTCGGTCGGCGCCTCTGCAGTCGCGAACAACACAGAGGAAGTATGAAATGTCCTAAGCGATACGGCGGCGGCCAGCAGCCGTTACCTTGGCGGTCACGTACGCCGGGCTGCTTGCCACGAATTTTTCATTCAGTGGTTTCTGCCTGGTGGAAGTTTGTTTCCACGGCAAAAAGCTGATAAATTCTAGAAGTTTCGACGACAAACACAAAAACTAAATTCCGTGGGCTCTCGGCGGGCAGAAGAAAGAGTAGAGAGGACGAACGCAAAAGGAATCTTTGATTATGATTCGCGCCTGCAATTACGGGGGAAGAAATCAGAGGCCTGCTGGAGAAAAAAAGTGGCTCTGAGCACTATGGGACTTAACTGCTGAGGTCATCAGTCCCGTAGAACTTAGACCTTACTAACCTAAGGACATCACACACATCCATGCCCGAGGCAGGATTCGAACCTGCGACCGTAACGGTCGCGCGGTTCCAGACTGTAGCGCCTAGAACCGCTCGGCCACCATGGCCGGCCCTGCTGGAGAGTCAGGAGTTTTGGGAGAGGGTCTTCCATCAGGACGCTCTTGAGGAACGGACGTCTGCCGTGTCAGCTCATGTGGACGAATGACTGACTTGCTATGTTTTGCTCTCAGATGAATTTGCATTTCAGTGAGCCGTTTGGGCCACTGTACTTCATGTAAACTAGACGATTCTGAACTTTGCTTTCCTGGCAGGGAGTTATACGCAGCGTACGTGATCTTGAGAGTTCTTCTCTTGTTATATTCTCACATTGAGGCGTTTCTGAGTTTCACTGTTGTGATAGCGAGTTCTCGACTCTGTCGTGTGTCGAGAAGTTGCAAGACAGTATTCAGATTTAGTAGTTGTGCACCGTAGTCTGGTCTCATATTCTAGCATTCAGTATATTCTCAAGGGCAACACTTTTGCCGACGAGGCAGATTTCTTCGAGAATCGTCAGTTTTGCGATCACCATGCATTCACGGTGATATTGCGATTGACTCCGGCATTGTAGGGCTGTAAAAGTAAATTGCTCCGACCATTATTAACGTATTTTTGTCTCCACTGAGGTTTCAAGCCAGTTGTTTGAGAGCAGTTTCTTTTCCAGGTTTGTACGAAAGTGATGTCAGTCATTTCAGGCTTTACTTCACAGATCCTACTAAACCCGCAGGACAGCACAGGTACTTTAAATTGTGGACAGGGGCCAAAATAAGCGGCTGTCAGTTACACTCGAACATACAACTTTATTTATTTGACCAAACATTAGAAGAGCCAAGAAAATTAAAAAAAAAGCAACACAGTATTAATTTCGGAACTTGATAACCGGCTGAATACGCCATACAATGTCATGCCTTAAGGGCAAGACCACTTTAATTTAAAATCGGTTGAAAGCCAATAACTTAAGACTCAAACCAAAATCAGAGTTTTTAAAAGGCTAAAGGCCTTATCTTAAAACAGTTCCTTAATTAGGCTGAAGGCCCGAAAAATCTGACACATTAAGAGCAAAACAACTTTAATTTAAAAATCGACTGAATGCCCATCACTTAAGATTCTGACAAAAATAAATTTTTAAAGGCCAAAGGCCTTACCTTAAAACAGTTCTTTAATTAGGCTGAAGGCCCAAACAGTCTGACACCTTAAGAGCAAAACAACTTTAATTCAAAATCGGCTGAAGGCCCATCACTTAAGACTCAACAAAATTAAATTTTTAAAAAGGCCAAATGCCTTACTTAAAACAGTTCTTTAAATTATGCCGAAGGCCCAAACAGTCTTACCCCTTAAGGGCAAAACAATCTTAATTTAAAAAATGACTAGAAGCCATAGAAATACAAACAACAAGAACAAATTAGAAAAGGCAGTACACCCAATGACACTCAGAAGTTTCCGAGGGTCGGTGTGGAATTCAAACACTAATTCTCGCTTAGGCGAGACAGCCAGTCGGCCCAACTATTCTCGATCCGACGACAACCCAACCGACAGACAATCAACGGACCCACTGACAAGATAACTTCCGCTTCACCCGACCAGCACACAACAGGGAATTCAATGGAACAACGTAGAAAGTATTGGCGACCACAACCAATTATACATTGAGCTGTCAATCTACACACCTTGCTGGACACCGACAACATGATGAGGAAAATACACCGCCTGAATTTATGTCAACGGCCAGGGCAGGAAGCTGGAACGTTAACGGCCACAAGGCAGGAGATTCCGCTGGTGCACTTCAGTTCAAAATAACCTAGCACAGTTAAACTCCACCGGAGGGTGGCTACCATTTGCCAGCTTGAAAACACACATTGTTGCTCGCGGGAATGTCTTAACAGCCGACAACGAAATCCAAATGACAATGTGAACAGTCGTGACTTGCTGGTAGATTAAGCCAAAACTCAACTTTCGTGTCCAGGATCGGTGAGCCACGGACCTCGTAGCAATGGGAACAGCACCACACACTCCGACCGCACTTAGACGCCGCCAGCGGTCCCGGCCAAACAACGTACGCATAAATAACGCATCGCTGCTTTGCGTACGCGATGATGGTGTCTGATAGCGAGGCAGATGGGTTCTGTAGGATTTACATGAGGCGGATTTCGTCGCCAAGACAAAGTGAGTTCCCTATACTGTTCCTTAAACCACTGTAGTACGTTTCTGGCTCCGAGACACGGACAATTATACTGCTGAAAGGTGACGCAGCCATCGCGGACGACCCCAGGCGTGAAGGGCTGCACGTGGTTGACAACTGTCACCATGGTTTCGGTAACCACGTCAGATCCCATGTAAGCCCAGGAGAATGTCTTCCATAGGATTATACTGCTTCAGCCAGCCTGAATTCCTGGCGCACGGCAGCTTCCAAGCCACCGTTCACCCTCGGCGTTTGTGGAGACGACCATCGACCTAGCGTAGCAAAGATGTGATTCACCGGAAGAGCTGATACGTTTCCATTGATCGATGGTCTATTCCCTATGGTCCCGTGTCCATTGCAATCGTAACTGACGATGTCACTGGGTCAACATGTGTCCACGTAAGGGAAGTCTGCTGCGGAGCTCCATGTTCATCAAAGTACGATGAACGTAGTGCTTCACAACACTTACCTGTGCAACAGCATTGTGCTCTTTTGGCAGATATTCTACAGATGACTGTCTATCCTACTTTACGGACCTGGCAAGCCTCCACACCGTACGTCGCGTGAAGAGTCATGGACGTCCCCAATCATTTGGCGCCTGGTGATAGTTTCGCTGTCTTTCTACTTCTTTCCATAGGTGCACACGACAGTAGCACGTGAACATTCGACCAGCTTCGCCATTTTCGAGATACTCGTTCACAGGTTCTGTGTAATAATATTCTGCCCTTTGTCAAAGTCGCTTATCTCAATGGATTCCCCAGTCTGCAGCCCGTATCTTCGCTAGGTTGTCCCACGTCAGTGTCTGCTCCGCTTACGTACTTTAGTTACGGGATCACATGCCCAGAACGTAACCAGACGGCATTCATTGTCGCGGTGAGCAGTGGTCATAATATTTTGACTTGTCAGTGTGTAACATTCACATTCAGCCCACAAATCAGGAGGGATGTTAGAAACCTTACTTTCGCACAGATAAAACGGAAAGTGTGTCCCACTGCACATCATGCTTAGCATCTCCCTTTTTACCGATGAATAACTTTCTTCCACTCCATTTAACTGTCTTGAAGCAAAACGCACTCGAGCGCATAGTTAGATGCATCACTTGACAATATACATTGCTTCTCTAGAAAATGGAAACATCACTACTGGACGTTAATACCTCTTGTGATCCGACAAACCTCTTTTGGCACTCCTCACATCACACAAGCTTGATGCCTTTCTCTGCCAACTGTGTAGCAGCCGTACTGTATCGGTAAATACTATCGCAAAACTTCTATAATGGTTTGGAGGCCCAGAAGAGATGATAAATTTTTGCTCTCACACTGTGTGAACCAATCAGCGATCTGTTATGTCTTCCTTTGCACGTTGCGTGGTTCTTTAGTGGATAGAGGAGCGAGAAACAGACGCTGTTCATGAATAGAGAAGTCAGACATTAATTTATTGAATATCTAATATCGAATATTAAAAATAACACACAACTTTTTTTGCCGGCTTTGCCAACAGTAGATTTGAACGTAGAGAATATGCAAATAAAAAAGATTTATAAATATGGCACTCTTCAATGCAATGTCTATTCGGAAGATTTCGGGCCCACTGTGAAAGTCTATAAAACTTACTCAGCTGGCAAACACACAAAATGGGGTCACTGCATGAATGTTCAAACTTAAGTACACTAGCGACTGGAGCTTCTGAGAGAGGATTCTCGCATCTCATTGGCAGCGGCGTAATCGTTCGTGGCAGAGCCCTCGTGCCGCCGTGACGTAACTGGTGGTGCGTATCTGGAAGTGCGGCTGATGGGATAGCGGCCGATACTGCAGCATCAGTCCTCACACCATCCTTATTAATTAAACTTCTTCTAGCGAAAAGCGACACTTCTCCGTTGCGTTAGTGGGCTACCAGCAAGCTTTTGCATACTTCCCTCACTCATAACCTACGCTCCTCGATACCTCTTGAAAAGACGATTACGTCATACAGATACACCATGCACTAACGAGGTTTCAGTGCTATCAACACTCCGTCCAATAAACGTTGGAGTCCTGCCATTGCATACAGCATGTATTTGAAGCAATCCTGATTTGCACCCTCATTTAGCCACTCTTATGCGGCTACCAAAAATTTGAATAGACACCATCTTCCATATGTAGAACCACACCTACAAACTTTAGTTTACTTCCCACAACCCCTTCTTGGTGCTGCGACTTTTCTCCATCGGTATAGACTGTTATGACCAGACGAAACTACAATCGTCTTGCCACGTCTGTGAGTTATTTAACTGTTCTGGGACATGACTCCACTGAACTACAGCATATGAAATATTAGTTCAGTTTATTACATGAATGAATAGAAACATTTACTTCCCATGATACAGTCCTCTGCTTGATAATTTACTACTGTCATTGACTATTAAAGCATCGCTTGATGCAATAATTAACGAAGGCTTCCCTTGAACTACAATGTTCAACATTCGCAAAGATAAGTTTCCCACTGAAAATTAAGTAACTCTTTAATCCTACTTAGTGATGTTGACGGCTTCAGCTAACGTCACAAACTGGGCAGAGAATTTCTATGCTTGGCTCTATATTGACCTCTGTGCATGGGCGCTGCAGTTCTGAGAGACAGAGGCATGTCCTTTAGGAGCACCGCCTGTTCGTCGTGGCAGACTGCAGTGAGACATCACTATAATGTCTGTGGTATCGCTGCGCATTGCTGGCTTTGGTGTGGCACCACAATTATCTTTGGACAATACTACATCGCTCCTCTTCCACACTGTAATTTTCTAGAGCGGATACACAAAAGGGCGGCGGTGGAGGAGGGGGGGGGGGGGGTATGTGGAGGGGGGAGGACTGAATGTGGATGTAGATGAAGAGGCAGATAGTATAAGTGCAGTCGATGGCGACTCCCCACCCACACCCCAGTATCTACTGCCGGGCCACCCGGATCACAAACCAAAAAATCATTTGAAGGGTGCAAGCTGGCATACAGAAATGTAGACACTCTGGGTGGCTGGTTGTAAGCGAGTCCTCTGGAGCGGTGCGATGGCCTTCTGGGCTGTCTCGTTCAGTGGCACTGATTTGGGCGGTTGGTTGGGCGCTGAAGCCGGTGACGTCAGTGGCGGCGACGGTGATAGTTTGTGAGGGGTCGAACTCCATGACCGCCACCGCGAAAGTAGTGATGGATCTGTGGAAAAACTTACTGTAGCAGAATCACTGACATACTCCCACTGGTACTGGTTTTGTTGACAACAAAGAGCCCTGCAGTACGCTGGTTGACGTAAGTTTAAAGTCCGATTGCTTTGGTAATGATCTCATGCTCTCAGCGGTTGATATTTCCGAAGGCTTCGTAAAAGGCTTCGTCCTGCGGCTGAAACTTTCTCCGACCTTGTGGAATGAATTGCCTACACAGCAGCACAGAACACCCAACACTGAACGGTGCCACCAGCGATTCACTTCACATGGCAAGAAGCGGTTGGAGGAGAGAAAAATTTTCAGTGCCTGCTTCCATGTGTGAGAGGAACAAAATTTTTCCGTCTCTTTCTTTTTTCTTTTTTTGTTCTGTTCAGCCGCACCCTTTGAATGTGTGTGAAAGATGCATTTGGTCACATCGTGTATGTCACTTTCTGCACAAAACTGAAGTGTACTGTGTTCCATTGTCACAGACAATGACCTCTGGGAGACCTTCAAGACAAAACATGGATGACAAAGTCGGTACCATACTTACAGTTGTAGTGGATGTCATGGGGACAACAAATGGAAAATTGCTGTAAGCATCTACCATTAACAATCATTGTGAGTCTCAGGATGGCCATGGGAAATCTATATAGATGTGTTGGCATAGTACCGATGTACATGTTCACTCAAAAAAGCGTTGTGGCGGAGCTGTCTGGCTTTCCACACAAACCTAAAAACGAGGGATGATTAGTTCTAACTGGGCTTCCGTCGCCTGCCAAGTACAGTAAAAGCAGGCGAATTTCTTTGTGCAAACTATACACCAGTGACACTGGTGCAATAAAGACAAATCTTCCCGGTCTAGGGCTTGAGGAACCACAACATGCGCATCGAGGTCGTCCTTGTGGAACATCAGTACACCTGATCGCACGGAAAGTGATGACGCAAAAAATTAATAATGTGCCACAGGATGGGGAATTTCTATCAAACTGGAGCATATATATTTTGACGGTTGCTGAAGGTGTCGCCTACTTACAGACGCCTGGGAGTCCGCCACGAGTTGTCTCTGTACAGGTGTCATCTAGGATTTTTGGAGGGAACTCTTGCCGTCTTATTCACACATGTGTCAATGCCGCAAGGCCCCGTGATCACGCCTCTGGAGAGCGCAAAACAGGTTCGCTATGAAACCATAAGCGCCCTTTGTTGCTTCAGATTACACTCAAAGTCCATCAAAAGGCTTTTAACAGTCCTTAATGGATGCAACCTGTCACCAGAGCAGAAACTGCGGTCTCACTACGCCCCAAAGGGATGTCCTCATGGTCGGTATGGTTGCAGGCCCACGATGTCCGTTAAGAGAAGTGTTGAATCGTCCGGAAGGTATCGTCAGTGTCAAAAGCTATCAGAAACATCACCCTGTTTGCTCACTGCATGGTGATGTCGTTTTCCACCAGGAAATATGTGGGAATCGACGTGTGACGGCAAGGGGGTGGTTTCAGTGACACTGGTTATCCCGTCTCATGAGGCCTTTTCGTGTCAATTCCGAGAGTTCGCGTGTCCGGAATGTTTTCCTCTGCCACTCGTAAGAAAATCACTTGATTTCAACGCTGGGTATGCGATTCTCATGTCAATCGCAGAGGTGTCAAAACAAGCGGTGAAGTGTGGATAAGTGGACGTGTGACAAACTTGTGGGAGGAATTTGATGCCAACGTGGCATAAGTAACCCATCTTACGCCTGACATGGACTTACTGTTAGAAGCGTCGCAGAGACGGTGGGGTGACGTTGCAGGTCGTCACGACCCTACATCATTACAGTGGGGGGTCGGAGTCGCCTTTGAGCAAAATTTCTAACTTTTGGGTCGGTGAAGGAAGCAATTAGGCGGTTTAGAGCAGGTGACTCGTTAATTGTGTTGCGCAGTGTACTGGCAAAGGTTTAACATGTTCTCTTTAGTGGCGCATTCGTTGCATACCCTGGTGCGGCTGTCCACGTTAACGCGTGACTCGATGAGGCAGCAACATTTAGCAAGCAGCACAGGGCTTCCCGGCTTAGCTTAGCGAGGATGTGCAGATGTGATGTTCGCCTGCAATGCAACAGGTGAGCGAGCTACCTGCTGCGGCCGCTGCGGTTACGGTCACTGGAGCGCCTGTCAAGGGTTCCAGGAGGCCGGGGGGGGGGGGGGGGGGGGATGTGCGGTGAAGGGCGGTGGGAGGGGGGTGGCTGGCGGGGGAGAGGGTGAGCAGGCGGCCTGCAGTCGGCCGGTCGGTCGCTGCCTGGCCCGCATTTGTTGCCCTGGCAACCAGCCACCCTCCCGCGAGCCACTGTCGTGACGTCACGGCGCTGCCCCACATTCAATGCGCGCCTCGATTTCTGGCTGCGTGCGCTCCGTAAATTGAATACTGGAGCTGTCACGACCATTTACCATTTCGCAAGTTCTGTCCTATAAATACCGTCTCTACGCTGTCAACCTTCAACGTTACTGATGTGCCGTAGGTAAAGATATCAACTGCGCGACCGTTCAAATGAAGAAAGAATGGTCTTTCGTGATAACAAGAGCCCAGAAAATACTATCGACAAGCGCAGGAAAATGTTTTGAAGATAATGTTTACAGACGGTGTGAGACGTGAACTCGTGGTATCATTCGTTATACGCAACCTCCACTATCGTGATGTTATTCAGCACCACACGAGTAGCGAAAACACTGGACAGTTACAACTAACTATGAATGCTCACTTGCGTCACATCTGCAACATTTGTCTACTCGTATATGACAGTGCGTGTTTCATACGCCGACTTAGGGTTGGTGCGGCCAGAAAAATTACATGGCTACCACACACTGTGCCTACTTCACCGGCTCCTTAGTGTGCAAGCGCAGCTGCGTCAGAAATCAATCAGATTTCGTCTCGTCGTAATCGATACGCAAGATCTCATACAGTATCACAGCTGTACCCACTTTTAAAGCAAAAACAATCGCAAACTGATTTTCTATAGCTGTAGTATGCCTCTGGGACAGAGGCACAATTCATCGCCCTGTTGCGTTAAAAAGAAGCTCAGCAACTTTCTCCTGTCACCCTCACATTGTTTACCAAGCAGTTAACGCATTAGGCCAACTTTCCCCCTGTGATATGACAAAGCCAATGCTCCTTTATTCTCTCTTACGCTTCCTCCTCTTTTCCTTACTGAATGAGCTATGCACGCCCCTGATGTTATTTACCAGTGTTTTATCACGTCCCTCCTTCTATCAATTCTATCACTGCTCTACCCCTTATCCTCATGCCCATTACTGCTAGCGCTCATAATATCTATCTTCCCGAAATTTCTATTTGTTGCTGTACTTATCGAAAACGAATGTAAATAGTTTCTGTGATTTTTATCTTTACTATTGTAATTTTTAGTTTCTAAATATAGTATAACATGGAGATAAATTTAATATAAAACACTGTATGTATTTTTCGGGGCATAACTGTCCTAATCTCCCCATGTTCAAAAGAAAAAGCAGAATGACTTTCTGAGCGTTTGGTGTACCAGCTCAATTTTTGCACTAGGCATCGCGGTTTCATATTACCATTCAAAACAAGACTACTAATGCTATATCAGAGTGTCACAGTGAGCAAAGAAGACTTCAGTTAGCACTTCTCTTAAATGTGACGGCACGCCTCACCGGCAGGGCAGTCATTTTCGTCCTGGAAGGGGAGACATTTCATCATGTTGCCGTAGGTCTTAGTGGGTTCAGTTTAAATTAAATCGAAACTCGGCATCTCCACACTTTTGACACATATGGGCTGGCTAAAACAAAACGAGAAAAGTACGAAAACGCGTTTGCGGAGAAGCTGATCACCTTATTGTACGGTATTTGCTTTTTATTTCTAGCACAATCACCAGTTTCGGCCTTCAAAGTCTATCTTCAGATGTTAATGCATTAACACTTGTTCATCAGCAGTCATCCACAGGATCTGAAGATGGCCTTTGAAAGCTGAAACCGTTTATCATTCTATGACAAGAAAATGCCTGTGTCAAAAGTGAAACAATACTGAGAGGCACCCACATGCCTTGCTCATACTGTGGCATCAGGCAGTCAGGCCTGCAAGTTGAGTGGTCTGCCAAGCGAGTGGATTCATTCTTATTTATTGAGTAACATGAACTCTCGTACTCACAATTAAGTCACAAATTATCCTCCTGTATGAATAATACGCAACGGAAACGCACATCTGACTATCTGTAATTTACAGAACTCTGACTGTTCACTACGCACTGGCAATACCACATCTTCTTTTTTCTTTTATTTAACGGCTTTTATCAACACGTGGCCATCGCACTGAATATGAATGGCGCACACATTATAAATTCTGGATATCATGACAACATACAATTCGAACGAAAAGGCCACCAATCTTTTTCTTTTCACTATCTTATTTATTCCGATAAATTCTATAACCTAAACACACAAATTCTATAACCCACAACAATAACACATGAGAAATTCCGCCCAGTGGGCATGGCTATACATTGGTGATTCTCTATCTTATGGTCTCGTAATTATTTAACGCTACAGTGCACTTTCTGGATAGGATGGTGGATCTTTTATTATATCTCACACTTCGACTCTCACGATCATCATCTCAAAACTTTCCTCCAGACCGAGCGGTACAAAAGCAACATGCATAACCCACTACCTCTGAACTACCTTGCTACTCTCCCATGCAAACCACACATACTTAAATTACATGACATACACCACACTACAACATGAAATACAACACAGGGAATAGTCACAACATTATCACTTTCAGCTTTCCCACTTCAATTAATATTTCTCCCAGTTTCACACGACACTGCCCCACTTCGTAATTCTACTTTCCTACTATGAACTCTGGAGATATATGCACGTCTTCCTGTGGAATGCAAGCCAAGTGGCGTTGCTGGATAGACGGCTGACTCACCCTGTTTCTCTCTCAGAGTATTATAGTTTGAATCAAGAGTCACACGGAAACATATGACGCAAAGTTATATTAAGAACATATTCATCACACACACGAGTCCTCAACTGATAGCATGGACGAGTACTTCTCTTTATCCTTTGTCTCATACACAGATTGAGACTCACACAGTACTCACCACGTGGAAGTACTCGCCTCTAATTTCAAGTCCTGCACAAGCTATTTCTTAAATATTTCAACTTATAGTACACACGCTAGTAATTCAGCTTAACTTAAGCACACAGAAGTATTTCAACTTATTGCTACACATGGTTTCATTGTGACCATTGGCCACTTCCGAAGATTACTACGATCCCATTAATATTACCTGCCTGACATTTAATTCTCCCCACAAAAGTTCCTGAAATAGGGAAATTATTATTTCAAACTACTCTTAAATATTCCACATGCATACCATGTCTCCACTCTTTTGTCTTTATGGAGCACACCCAAGACAGGTCTTAACAGCACAAGATCCAGCGGCAGAGTGCTGAAACATGGCTGTTCTTCAGGTCCTCTCGCACTTCTGCTGAAGTGGGGGAGCACCTTGCTACCGTATTGGTCAGCCACATTTCAGGCGCTCAAAGCTCAAGTAAATTTCATCTCTTTGGTCCCACCAAAGGTGGCCAAAGGATCGTCTCAAAGATGATCATATATTCACATTCACTATCTGCGGTTAGCAGACGACCATACATTCATTCATTTCACAGATCTCACCAAACTGGATGTAGGGATTTATTTTGTGGGAGTGCACATGTGATCAATTAAATAAATAAATTGTCATTCTTTCCCACACTGGTATCCGGCTTCGCTGTAATAATTGAAATTGAGTTATTTTACAAAAAAAATGTGTTGTTCTGACAAAAATAATGAAGTATGTTGTACCTATTTTCAATGCCGGGCGGTACTGTACCCTTTCAATACCTTCAACTAATACTCGTTTAGAAAACATTTCATGCATTCGATTGAAGCAGTTTCATTTTGCCCACTTTCTTCCATCGTCATATTTGTGTTGAAGATTCACATGGACTCCTCCATAAAACTGTAGGAAAATCTGATTTCCACCCAGAACTATGATGCTGGAAAACCGAACTTACTTTCTTGATGTCATATCCGGATCGAATAGAGAAAAAGGCAACATTACATGGGTGACCTCCGTTCCCTTGTCAGCCAGAAACATCGCCAATGACGAGCTGTCACTGATAGACAACTCATTTGTTCCTTTGGGCGCGCCGCCGGTGGCACTTTTGACGAAGTGACAGTGTTGGTATCTTCCGATATAAAGTAATGGAAGACGAGATCGCTCGCCGGAGCGAAGAGTGGGAGGTGAGATTGGATAAAAGATAAATTATTCGGCCCCGCGCTACGTGAGCGCCGCGCAACGGAGTTACGACAAGGTCGGTACACAATTTAAGTCTATTCGTAGGTGTTACAAGCTTACACTCGTTCCACTTGCCTCTCCGATTTGGCTGAACGAGGAGCATCGTGATGTTGCTCATGAGTAAGCGATCACCACATTAGTGTTATTTGTCTCAGATTGATTCAGATTGATGTTTGATAGTAATTTATGAAGAGGGCATCCCCGAGGAAAAAACAAATTTCACAATGGAACTGATTTTACCAGATCATTGTTACCTTAAACGATATACACTACCCGATAATCGAAGTGAGGCATACGTAAGACATGGTCTGACGGCAATGTAACTTCGTACACACACACACACACACACACACACACACACACACACACACACACACACACACACACACTATCGGCGAGTATGTAAATGATTATAGAGTTGAAATTCTCTGTGACAGGTGAGCAATGATCACGTGCATTAGTGTTGTTTGTATTTGTCTTTCCTTCTCAAGCAGTCCGGTAAGCCTCCCCGGACACGCGGTTTTTTCCGAACTCTACCCTTCTCCCTAAACCTCTCCGGTCCTTCCTTCACGTCTCTTTCTTACCCTTAAGCACTTCTGCCAAAAGAAGGACCCACTGGCTACGAAAAAAGCTTTTTTTATATGTGTGTTCTCCTGCAGTCGGTGAGTATATTCTTTTTATCTCTTCTATTACTTCAGGAGAAGTACAACGTAGGGCCAAAGAAACACCTGCGTAATACTGTGAAGGGCCCCCGCGAGCACGTAGAAGTGCCGCAACACGACGTGGCATCGACACGGCTAATGTCTGAAGCAGTGCTGGAGGGAATGGACACCATGAGTCCTGCAGGGGTGTCCATAAATCCTTAAGAGTGCGAGGGGAAGGAGGTCTATTCTGAACAGCACGTTGCAAAGCATTCCAGATATGCTCAATAATGTCTGGGGAGTCTGATGGCCAACAGAAGTGTTTAAACTCAAAAGAGTGTCCCTGGAGCTACTCTGTAACAATTCTAGGCGTCCTGCTAAATATGCCCAAGTCTTTGGTAATACACACACTGGACATGAATGGATGCAGGTGATCAGACAGGTTGCTAATGCACGTGTCACCTGTAAGAGCCGTACCTAGCCGTATCAGGGGTCTCATATCACTCCAACTGAACACGCACCACACCATTACAAAAAAATGGCTCTGAGCACTATGGGACTCAACTGCTGAGGTCATTAGTCCCCTAGAACTTAGAACTAGTTAAACCTAACTAACCTAAGGACATCACACACATCCATGCCCGAGGCAGGATTCGAACCTGCGACCGCAGCGGTCTCGCGGTTCCAGACTGCAGCGCCAGAACCGCGCGGCCACTTCGGCCGGCCCACACCATTACAGAGCCTCCACCAGCCTTAACAGTCCCCTGCTGTCACCCAGTGTCCATGGATTCATGAGGTTGTCTCCCTGCTGTACACGTTCACCCGCTCGATACAATTTGAAACGAGACTCGTCGGACCAGGCAACATGTTACCATTATCAAATATCGGCGTTGACGGGCTCAGGTGAGGCGTAAAGCCTTGTGCCGCGCAGTCATCAAGGGTACACAGTGGGCCTTCGGCTCGAAAGCCCATATAGATGATGTTTCAATGAATGGTTCGCACGCTGTCTCTTGCTGATAGCGCAGCACTGAAATCCGCAGCAATTTGCGGAAGAGTTGCACATGTGTCACGTTGAACGATTCTCTTCAGTCGCCGTTGGCGCCGTTCTTGCAGGATCTTTTCCCAACCGCAGCGATGTCGAAGATTTGACGTTTTACCGGATTCCTGATATTCACGGTACACTCGTAAAATAGTCATACGGGAAAATCGCCACTTCGTCGCTACCTCGGAGATGCTGTGACCCATCGCTCGTGCGCCTACTATAACACCACGTCCAAACTCACATGATAACCTGCCACTCTGGCATCAGTAATCGATCTGACAACTGCACCAGACACTTGTTGTCTTGTATAGGCGTTGCCGTTCGCAGCGCCGTATTCTGCCTTTTTACGTATCTGTGTATTTGTATACACGTGCCTATACCTGTTTCTTTGGCGCCTGAGTGTACTTCGACATTCTCGGGGACCTGACGTTGCTCTTTCGTCTACGTCTTCATACAAGTATGCCGGGAATACTCCCATCTTTCACAATGACATCACTAGTGTTCACAGGGGAGTACACTCCTGACTTGCGAAATCGCAGACATCATCTTATCACACCTGGACTAGTTTTCTAAACCGAGAGACTTGAAACTCGTACAGAATGTCCTGGACTATGTGGGACAGCGGCTACAACTTAGCTCTCAATAAAGCTGCAGTTTGGTAGCTTTGTAGGATTTTGATGACACTGTTATGATACTTATTATTTGTTTTCCAGACGCGTGCTGGTTTTCAGGCTAAGCGAAGCAAAGCCTAGCGTCCAGGCCCTAACAGGGGCGACAGGACAGACCGCCTGGCGTGTCACCCTCTTGCGAATGTCGTCACTGACGCTACGCTGAGTCGGTAGTCGACCACTTGGTCGAAGGAAATGAGCATATAATATTCTGAAGTAAGTCGGGTGGTGTTTCAGAGTAAACTCGCCACCTTACAGAGGCTTGATGATACTGACATGTTTGTTGTCTCTGCATTACTCGTGTGTAGGAGAGGTTGTGCTACCTATAAACATGGTTTGTAATTTCGTGTATTATGACGTGCACTATTTCTACTGGATTCTAAGTTTAAAAATATAGTATGCGACAGTTTCGTTCATGGATATGTTACACTGAATTTTTAAATCCCTCCTTCGTCGGTTGTCGGTGGATTTCCAGTAATCCTCTTTATTTACGCAAGATCGAATCTTTTGTGGTATACAGTAGCACTCGTTTTGTCTCTTGGTTCAATACAAATACTCATGCTGTCAGTCTGGCTACTGTCACTGATACAGCATCCTTTCGGACTTCATCAGCATCATCATTACTATTATCATCTTCTACTTCTCCGATGTCCTCAGATCATCTTCAATTTTCTGCTTTTCTTTAACGTTGTAGGTAATGTAATTCTGCTGACCACATTTCTTGGCAGCGTGTTTACCTGTTGGAATGCTTTTCACAATAGATTTATTTATTTCTATCGTCTTTGGTGGCTTGTTTCCCGAGTAATGTTGTATAAGGGAACATTTCACTGCCGATTCTCTCATCCGACGAGATCTTTTGTGGCTGCTGAGGTAGATAACAGTCGGTATCAGGATCGTCTTCTGTGTAATCAATTTTCAAGCTGCAATACCTGAACATTTCATTCCCCTAACACGCTGGCGAGTGGCTATTAGAAAAGTGACTGACAACATCCATCAGGTTGATTTAGTTGACATGCGTCCATGTCAGAGATACAATTCTGGATGTAAACATTTATTGACAGTAAACAAGCAAGAGTTGTCGCTCTTAACACCAGAACTGCTTTTGAGGTTGCAGTGATACTTAGAGAAATAAACAGAGAAAGTAAGTATATTGAGAACCATTTAAAAATCAACTACACCTATTTCACAATTATAATACAGAAACATAAGCTTGGCTATACTAGCCGTTTCCAGTCTTGCAAACTGTGGTGTCACCGCCAGACACCACACTTGCTAGGTGGTAGCTTAAATCGGCCGCGGTCCATTAGTACATGTCGGACCCGCGTGTCGCCACTGTGTGATCGTAGACCGAGCGCCACCACACGGCAGGTCTCGAGAGACAGACTAGCACTCGCCCAGTTGTACGACGACTTTGCTAGCGACGACACTGACGAAGCCTTTCTCTCATTTGCCGAGAGACAGTTAGAATAGCCTTCAGCTAAGTCCATGGCTACGACCTAGCAAGGCGCCATTTGTAACATTGCATGTATCTAAAGAGTCTCACTTGTATCGCCACAATCTCCAGATGGCTCATCAAGAACGATGTATACAAGAATGGATTAAAAGTTAAGTATTCAAGGAGCTACGTACTTTTCTTTATAACATTCATTACGTATCCTGTTTCAGACCTCACTCCATCCTTCGTGAGTTAGCGCGTGTATCTTGGCCGCCTCTTTCAATTAGTGTGCGTAGTGTTGGCACGTCTGCCGACACTACACAAACTTCAGTTGTAGAGCCGTTCAACAGAATCATTACACAATTGATGTATAAAGGCTTCGCAACCAAAAGTTTCTTACAACGTAAAATCGTACAAATCGTACAAGTGTGTTGCCATGAAAACTGCTGACGTGAAGGCAAGCCGCAGTCTACGTACTGTGTACGACAAGATCTGCTCGAGAAGCTCAAATCGACTCACCGACTTCTGTTCGAATTACCGTCCAATTGTACGTTTTTCTCTATAGCTTTCTCGTATTTTTCTCAGGACTCGCCCATCTTGCATCATTTTACGCTGTTCAAGGCTTTTTCCTGGTCGACCAATGCAATGAACTTATCTCGATTTTCCTTCAGTCATTCATCAGTTATCAAGTTCAGCGTCTCTGGTGCCTTTGCTTCCCTGAAACCAAACGGGTCGACATCTTAACAGATTCTTACTTTTCCATTCTGTGTATTAGTCCTGCCAGGATCTTGGAAGCATGAACTGTTAATGTGATGGTACTATAATTCTCGCACCTGCCAGCTCTTGATGTCTTCACTTTTGTGTGGACACGTCTTTTCGAACGTCTGATGGTAGTCGCCTGAGCCATAGTGGTTCAGGTGGTCGCTCTCGTAAAGCGGGAAACCCAGGTTCCAGTACTGGTCCGGTACAAATGTTCGTCGTCGTCATTCCGTTATACAGCTACTGATTGCCCGTATTCGCAGTTACATTCACCTATAGTGATTTGTGGATGTAACCTGTAGCGCAAGTTTCATCATTACATGAGTATCAAATGTCATATTGACTGATCAGTTATTGGTTGATGTAAGTAATCCGTACTTATGCCGAAAACGACTGGCATAAGAAGTCACACTCGCTCTGCCTACGACCTTGTCAAAGAGGACGGGAAGAGCGGACAGTTTCAGGGCACTGCCTTGCCCTTGGGTTGGGAAACTGTCTCTAAAAGGTGGATGAATCAGGAATTATCAACAGCATGAGGATGGAGAAGGCAACGGGAACCATTGCATTAAAGAGACATAAAGTTTGTCGAGAGGACATGTGACCTGTATTTGAAAAAAGGTCATACTGATCTCGCCATTGACAAAAGATTTCGCATTAGGCCCCCCCTTCTGATCTTCGAAAGGGGACTACCAAGGGCAAGAAGCGATGAGAAAAAGATACAACAACGAACGAAAGGACAACATTCTAAGAGTCGGGCTGAGGCATTAGTGGAACTTTAACGTGGTAGGGAAGCACACCACTCAATTTTCGGGTGTTCTTATTGCCCCAGTGGACAAACTGTAGAACGCTGTTAAACACCACACAGCAACTGTTCTGTAAATTATTAGTCACCTGACACCACATGGATGCAACTGGCACGGAGTAAAGTGGGGCACACTATAAATACTGATTGTTGGTGTTTAATACACTTAACCAGCTTTGCACTGGGTCGAACACACGATCGATTCTGTAGTTGTTATTGTAGCCTCCAGCCTGGTAATGCCATGCTCCTAAGCCAAAGAAGACGTGAAAGTTTCCCTTTAGTCGCGTGTCTGGACAGTTTATGAAATCTATAATGTGGTTACCTATAACTTTGTTTACTCCTAGACTTGTGAATTGACAAATAAATTTGTTATATACCTTTACCCTACAATTGGAGTTTATTCACGTTAAACAGTCTATTTCAGCTGCTTTATCGTTGTCCACAATCACATTGCGGCTTCCCTGATGCTCTCCTTCCATGCAGAAGTCGTGGGTTAATATTTGGTAGCCGCACATCTCCATTTTATTAAAAATTCCGGCCAAGTCTTGCGTTATGTCTAAATCCAAAAGGTAATAATCGTCCACAAGTATTTGCTGCAATATTCCGGGCAACTCCTCCATTAGAACATCCAATTAAGTAGTATTACTGTTCGTTTTTGGAGCATCGCCTGCGATCAGCTTTGCGAAACAAGCGGCGACACTTTCTGCGCAACCCACCCATCATTTTGCACGACAATGCGCGGACGCATACGGCGCAAGCTATGGCTGCTCTGTTCGGTCGATGGGACTTGGAAGTACTGTACCATCCACCATACTGCCAGGACTTAAGTCCTTGTGACTTTGATTTGGTTCCGAAGATGAAGGAACCACTTCGTGGCATTCGCTTCAGAACTGTTGCAGAGATTCGACGGGCAGTAGACCGCTCCATTCGCACCATCAACAGAACAGGCTCTGCTAACGGTATACTACACCTTCCACATCGCTGGTAACAGGTTCTACACAACACTGGCGACTACTTTGAGGGACAGTACCAGATACCAACATGTAACTCTTCTGTATCGGTTGTGAATAAATAGTTGCCACTATTTAAGTTCCAATCCTCATATACACTCCTGGAAATTGAAATAAGAACACCGTGAATTCATTGTCCCAGGAAGGGGAAACTTTATTGACACATTCCTGGGGTCAGATACATCACATGATCACACTGACAGAACCACAGGCACATAGACACAGGCAACAGAGCATGCACAATGTCGGCACTAGTACAGTGTATATCCACCTTTCGCAGCAATGCAGGCTGCTATTCTCCCATGGAGACGATCGTAGAGATGCTGGATGTAGTCCTGTGGAACGGCTTGCCATGCCATTTCCACCTGGCGCCTCAGTTGGACCAGCGTTCGTGCTGGACGTGCAGACCGCGTGAGACGACGCTTCATCCAGTCCCAAACATGCTCAATGGGGGACACATCCGGAGATCTTGCTGGCCAGGGTAGTTGACTTACACCTTCTAGAGCACGTTGGGTGGCACGGGATACATGCGGACGTGCATTGTCCTGTTGGAACAGCAAGTTCCCTTGCCGGTCTAGGAATGGTAGAACGATGGGTTCGATGACGGTTTGGATGTACCGTGCACTATTCAGTGTCCCCTCGACGATCACCAGTGGTGTACGGCCAGTGTAGGAGATCGCTCCCCACACCATGATGCCGGGTGTTGGCCCTGTGTGCCTCGGTCGTATGCAGTCCTGATTGTGGCGCTCACCTGCACGGCGCCAAACACGCATACGACCATCATTGGCACCAAGGCAGAAGCGACTCTCATCGCTGAATACGACACGTCTCCATTCGTCCCTCCATTCACGCCTGTCGCGACACCACTGGAGGCGGGCTGCACGATGTTGGGGCGTGAGCGGAAGACGGCCTAACGGTGTGCGGGACCGTAGCCCAGCTTCATGGAGACGGTTGCGAATGGTCCTCGCTGATACCCCAGGAGCAACAGTGTCCCTAATTTGCTGGGAAGTGGCGGTGCGGTCCCCTACGGCACTGCGTAGGATCCTACGGTCTTGGCGTGCATCCGTGCGTCGCTGCGGTCCGGTCCCAGGTCGACGGGCACGTGCACCTTCCGCCGACCACTGGCGACAACATCGATGTACTGTGGAGACCTCACGCCCCACGTGTTGAGCAATTCGGCGGTACGTCCACCCGGCCTCCCGCATGCCCACTATACGCCCTAGCTCAAAGTCCGTCAACTGCACATACGGTTCACGTCCACGCTGTCGCGGCATGCTACCAGTGTTAAAGACTGCGATGGAGCTCCGTATGCCACGGCAAACTGGCTGACACTGACGGCGGCGGTGCACAAATGCTGCGCAGCTAGCGCCATTCGACGGCCAACACCGCGGTTCCTGGTGTGTCCGCTGTGCCGTGCGTGTGATCATTGCTTGTACAGCCCTCTCGCAGTGTCCGGAGCAAGTATGGTGGGTCTGACACACCGGTGTCAATGTGTTCTTTTTTCCATTTCCAGGAGTGTATTATGCTGACCACAATGAGGTAATAGACCCGTAACGACTGCTCATGGAACCAACTGCCCTTGGTAATACAGCTCATTCGAATGAAGTTGTTTCAATAATTTCTGAGCTTACAGAGAGAGAGAGCCATCATCGAGTAAGTATCGAGACTGGAGTTCGAGAACTGCACAAACCAGCACGCAAAATATACCCTCGAAAATATGATTAAAGGTTTAGACGACCTGTGGCAGGTGAATCTCTTCGGCATGCTGGAATATTCACGTGTGAATAACGTCATTGATACTTACTCTATATTTGCATGGGCATTACCAGTGTAAGCACAAACAGTAAAGGACATCGCGCATGTATTTGAGCTATTGCTGCAGATGGGGACAAATCGAAGACCAGACACCCTTTAAACAGATAAGGCATATTGACCGATACCCTACCGCAAATAACTGCGCCATGTAATCGAGCCAAATATCAGACAACGAAAATGGACCAATCGGTGTTCATGATAATAGGCATCCAGATAAAGAATACAAACATGTTACAATGTTAGATCCACGCAAACAGCAATTTAATTTAAGTGATTTAGTACGTATTTCAAAACACAAGACGGCATTTGAGCAGTCATCAATGCCAAACTGGTGAAGAGAGAGATTCACAGTTTAGAAGACGCAGAGAACGTATCCTAGGACCCACCCAGGAAATTTCAGAATGATTATACACAGGAGAGTTACAGAAAAACTAGCAACCAGATGTGTATCTCGTAGAGAGGGTCATACAACGTCAAGGGAATAGAGCGTTAGTTAAATGGCTTGGTTTTCCCATTGGAACGACGCTGACGATATGCTATATAAGAGGGTCCTCAGACCACAACCACCTCTGTAGCATAACATGCGTTACAGGAGACACATTAGAGGAGGAGCAGTATTCTCGACAAACTACACTATTGGCCATTAAAATTGCTACACCACAAAGATGACGTGCTACAGACGCGAAATTTAACCGACAGGAAGAAGATGCTGTGATATGCAAATGATTAGCTTTTCAGAGCATTCACACAAGGTTGGCGCCGGTGGCGACACCTACAACGTGCCGACGTGAGGAAAGTTTCCAACCGATTTCTCATACACAAACAGCAGTTGACCGGCGTTGCGTGGTGAATCTTTGTTGTGATGCCTCGTGTAAGGAGGAGAAATGCGTACCATCACGGTTCCGACTTCGATAAAGGTCGGAATGTGACCTATCGCGATTGCAGTTTATCGTATCACGACAATGCTGCTCGCGTTGGTCGAGATCCAGTTACTGTTAGCAGAATACGGAATCGGTGGGTTCAGGAGGGTAATATGGAACGCGGTGCTGTATCCCAACGGCCTCGTATCGCTGTCGAGATGACAGGCATCTTTCCGCATGGCTGTAACGGATCGTGCAGCGACGCCTCGATCCCTGAGTCAACAAATGGGGACTTTTGCAAGACAACTACCATCTGCACGAACAGTTCGACGACGTTTGCAGCAGCATGGACTATCAGCTCGGACACCATGGCTGCAGTTACCCATGGCGCTGCATCACAGACAGGAGCGCCTGCGATTGTGTACTCAACGACGAACCTGGATGCACGAATGGCAAAACGTCATTTTTTCGGATGAATCCAAGTTCTGTTTACAGTTGCATCCGTGTTGGCGACATCGCGGTGAACGCACATTAGAAGCGTGTATTCGTCATCGCCATACTGGCGTATCACCCGGCGTTATGGTATGGGGTGCCATTGGTTACATGTCTCGGTCACCTCTTGTTCGCATTGACAGCACTTTGAACAGTGGACATTACATTTCAGATGTGTTACGACCCGTGGCTCTACCTTTTATTCGATCCCTGCGAAACCTTACATTTCAGCAGGATAATGCACGATCGCATGTTGCTGCTCCTGTACGGGCCTTTCTGGATACATAAAATGTTCGACTGCTGCCCTGGTCAGCACATTCCCCAGATCTGTCACCAATTGAAAACGTCTGGTCAATGGTGGCCGAGCAAGTGGCTCCTCACAAAACGCCAATCACTACTCTTGATGAACTGTGGTATTGTGTTGAAGCTGCATGGGCAGCTGTACCTGTACACGCCATCCAAGCTCTGTTTCACTCAATGCCCACGCGTATCAAGGCCGTTATTACGGCCAGAGGTGGTTGTTATGGGTACTGATTTCTCAGGATCTGTGCACACAAATTGCGTGAAAATGTAATCACATGTTAGTTCTAGTATAATATATTTGTCCAATGAATATCCGTTTTGTAGTGGACTGACAAGGCAGCCAGTCCACAGTGAAGTAGCCGAAAGGGCACGCGTCAACTCACGCCGTCTGGCGTTAAGTCTGGAACAGGATTCGTAATGAATGTGATAAAGAAAAGAACGTAGCTACTAGAACACTTAACTTTTATATTGTCCTTTGGTATACAGCATTCTGGATGATACAAAGTAAGACTCTATCTTGAGGTACATGCAACGTTACAAATGGTTAATGGCGCCTTGCTAGGTCGTAGCCATTAACTTAGCTGAAGGCTATTCTAACTCTCTCTCGGCAAGTGAGAGAAAGGCTTCGTACGTGTAGTCGCTAGCAATGTCGTCCGTACAACTGGGGCGAGTGCTAGTACGTCTCTCGAGACCTGCCTTGTGGTGGCGCTCGGTCTGCGATCCTGACAGTGGCGACATGCGGGTCCGACATGTACTAATGGACTGCGGCCGATTTAAGCTACCACCTAGCAAGTGTGGTGTCTGGCGGTGACACCACACGTTTATCATCTTCAATTCTCCTTCGTGTAGCAGTTTTAATGGCCAGTAGTGTATCAGTCGAATTACACATTCCTGCAGATAACTGCCGGCCGGGTTGGCCGAGCGGTTCTAGGCGCTACTGTCTGGAGGCGCCCGACCGCTATGGTCCCACGTTCTAATCCTGCCTCGGACATGGATGTGTGTGATGTCGTTAGGTTTACGTAGTTCTAAGTTCTAGGGGACTGATGACCTCAGCAGTTAAGTCCCATAGTGCTCAGAGCCATTGTAGATAACCAATGTGGACCTGGAACAAAACTTCGAAAACGATTGGCACGTGGTGATAACAGGATTAATCTGCTGCACGAGTGTGTTCGGAGCGCGACATTGCATATGCACCAAATAAAGACCGTCACACCGCCGATCGAATTTCAGCTGATAAAGCTGATGTAGCTATATCATCCTGCTTAGAACAGTCTATTTCTATGATGATTACCAACTCCTTCAATTTCCATGGACTGAATAGCCATCCTTCTGTTAAACACCTTCACCGTAAAAGCACAGAACCTTACACATATGTAAATGTTGGATACACATTATCAGTAATTTGTCATATGCATAGAATTCTGAATTCAAGAAGACTCTGGCATTAGTTTAGTTACAGTTGTCAAGAGCAGTGGAATCATTTGATAAAGTCTTTCTATTTAACTGAAATGGAAGTATGATGGGCCGGCCGAAGTGGCCGTGCGGTTAAAGGCGCTGCAGTCTGGAACCGCAAGACCGCTACGGTCGCAGGTTCGAATCCTGCCTCGGGCATGGATGTTTCTGATGTCCTTAGGTTAGTTAGGTTTAAGAAGTTCTAAGTCTAGGGGACTGATGACCTCAGATGTTAAGTCCCATAGTGCTGAGAGCCATTTGAACCACTACGTGCGAGAAGGGATGTTGGTATAGGTCAACGCATTTCAGCATCTGCAGTTGAAAAAACTGTGCGTGGTAAAGTAAAGTTGACCTTGGGCGCGAAGAAGTTCAGCCAAGGTATGAACTCTGCACGGAGGAGGCTAAGAAAGAAGATGACAACCAAATGGTACATGAAAAGCTGTCTGCTGACGACACTGTATGCGGCTCAAAGCGGCCTGAAGCAGAAAGGAGCTAGTGAAAAGCTCGATTAAATCACCCAGGTCTCTACCAATACCCAAGACGTCCGGTGAAATTATTCCCTTCCTCATTCCTGCCCTAGCCAGTCTCTCAGCAAATGTTCGAATGTGTGTGAATTCCTAAGGGACCAAACTGCTGAGGTTATCGGTCTCACACACTACTTAACCTAAACCATTATAAGGACAACACTCACACCCATGCCCGAGGGAGGACTCGAGCCTCCGGCGGGAGGGGCCGCGCAGTCCGTGACATGGCGCCTCAAACTTCACTGCCGCGCGGCGGTCTCTCAGCGGTGGGTTCACAAAACTCTCAGGAGCATCTGCAGGAGGCATAACCTTATGACGGAGGCAGCAGCCTTCGGAAAAGGGCTATACTTCATACAGACAAGGACTAAGTCTCTTAATAAAAAAAAAGGTCCCTAGCAGTCCCACCAGACAGGGCGCTTACAAATAGAGATCTGCTTAAATTTGTTACGAAAAAATTCAACATTCCGAGTTTTCGAGGTGTGATTATGCGGAATATATTACCTACGACAATATGGAAATCGGGAGAATGCGGAATTGTGAATATGGGTGTAGCAGGAGGACCTGGAATCACTGGGAAGCAAATGTCAAAAAAAAAAGTACAAATAATGTTTACTATTTCGACTAATTCGGCGACCTGCAACCCCCATAAGAATTACGATACTTCTCAGGCAGAAATGTGTTCTACAATTTTCGACGCTACCTAGATTTAATATATTCCTGTGGGGTGGTATGTACATCATGTTCCTCCTAACGTTTACAAATGATTTATAAGGACGGGAATTACGCTTCCATTCACCAGTTGATGTTTAGATTCAGTGTCATACACTCTGACTTTAAAAGAAAGATCGTCTGTATTACGTGCGAATTACTTCGCACCAATTGAGTTAACAATTGGAAATTGGAGTATCGCGCTGATTGACCTGTAGGCATAAAACGCCATCCGAAATATCACAGAGGCTAAAATAAACTGAATCTGGAACTTTATGGTAAAAACGAAATTGTGGAAACTGAACGTGATGCGTAAGATACTGACGAATTAAACCAAGTTTTAAAACAGTCTGGAAAAGGGACTGAACTCCGTGCACACGTCATTACACTTAATACTGAAATACGGACTGTCAACGTATCGACTGACTTTAAGCAGAAAGGTTCAACTGACTCACTACTGGGTTTCACAAAGGGACGGTTTTTGAAGACGAAACCCAGTACATTTTACAAATATGATCAGACACTGGATGTTCTCCTTGTCAGTACAATCCGTGCTGAGTGTGGCGTTGCAACGAACTCATATCTCAACGGTAGAGTGTTTCATTAAATTTACAGATTCTTTCCATCGCTTGGAACAGGGTGTGAGATTGGTGAGATTCCTACCAACGATATATATCTTCCAGTGATAGTTAAGACATTGGACTATTTGCAGCTGCATACTGTGGACTAGAATAAGCAATTTGTTGACTTTCGTGGTGAGCAAATCATTGTACGACTACATATATGGCAGGAAGGAAGTGGTATAAAACAAGCGCACACAGCGCACGACACAGCACTTTGGAACAGAACAGCACGGAGGTAACACGTGCAACCTACGAATTTCTTAAATCAGTAGGCTTGAAATCTGGTAATGACGTCATCGCTCAATATATCTCACCCAATGGTGATGAGCGAATCATACGCCTGGAATACTTCTCGCACAGACCTTATGCTTCAAAGAGATTTAACAAGAACCCTGAAATTAGGATTTTATCCAGCACCACGAGGCTTTAACTCTCCCGTGCAGGATTCTCATATATTTGGATGAATCATTTAAGAAAAAGGAATGTAGGCATATGGTGGGGTCAAAGGTTATACATAATGCTTTGACATTCCTGTTCCAGGAAATGAGATATGAACTTAATGTAATAGAATTTAACCATACACGTAATGCTGGCGTAGCATCAACCCGCAGAACAGCGGAAGAGCTCAGCCGATTTACTACATGCATAACTCTAAGAATACTTTCAGGATACTTTGAGGACCCGCAGCGAATTATTATGAATAGTAAACAGGAGCTTATTCTGGTACGGAGTGCAACGGATAGTAACTCATACTGTCAAGGTGCTCACGAGGACAACCAGATCATCGTCAGTAAAGTTATATGGAGAATGCCACACGTCACTGTGCCAGACGAGAGCGTTTGAAGCTTTTGAAAGTTCTGAATACCGGTACATATCTGCCAATAACTTTCTGCTCATGGAGGTTTTTGAGTGTCCAGTGCTACCGACAGCAAGCAGACAAACATGGGCTATTAAAATCACCGTGCAGGTGGAAAAACCGAAATTCATCATACTTCAAATGGTTCAAATGGCTCTGAGCGCTATGGGACTCAACTGCTGAGGTCATTAGTCCCCTAGAACTTAGAACTAGTTAAACCTAACCAACCTAAGGACATCACAAACATCCATGCCCGAGGCAGGATTCGAACCTGCGACCGTAGCGGTCTTGCGGTTCCAGACTGCAGCGCCTTTAACCGCACGGCCACTTCGGCCGGCCCATCATACTTCCATTTCAGTTAAATAGAAAGACTTTATCAAATGATTCCACTGCTCTTGACAACTGTAACTAAACTAATGCCAGAGTCTTCTTGAATTCAGAATTCTATACATATGACAAATTACTGATAATGTGTATCCAACATTTACATATGTGTAAGGTTCTGTGCTTTTACGGTGAAGGTGTTTAACAGAAGGATGGCTATTCAGTCCATGGAAATTGAAGGAGTTGGTAATCATCATAGAAATAGACTGTTCTAAGCAGGATGATATAGCTACATCAGGACTAATAGATGTGTGGTGTCACCGCCAGACACCACACTTGCTAAGTGGTAGCTTTAAATCGGCCGCGGTCCATTAGTACATGTCGGACCCGCGTGTCGCCACTGTCAGTGATCGCAGACCGAGCGCCACCACACGGCAGGTCTCGAGAGACTTACTAGCACTCGCCCCAGTTGTACGGACGACGTAGCTAGCGATGCACACTGACGAAGCCTCGCTCACTTGCAGAGCAGATAGTTAGAATAGCCTTCAGCTAAGTCAATGGCTACGACTTAGCAAGGCGCCATTAACCTTACATAGCTTGTATCTAAAGGGTCTCACTTGTATCGCCACAATCTCCAGATGTAACACAAGGATGGATTAAAGTTACGTATTCCAGAAGCTACGTACTTTTATTAATAGCATTCTTTACGTATCCTGTTTCAGACCTCACGCCATCCTCCGTGAGCTTATAGCGTGCATTGCGGTCCCCTCAAACCACTCTGTGTCGGCACTTCTGTCGACACATCAAGATGTACGAATCGAATTTGAAACCTCATCAAGTTTCCTGCAACACATTGCAGCGGATACTCTAGTTCTGCATGATCACGTGATTAAATATTGCCCACTTACTCGTGTCGTGCAGCGTGCTGCATCAATAACCAAGTGCTGTTTCATGTCCAGAGCATTTTGCAGTGACAACTTGCATCGTGAACGTCGTTGCCAACATGTAAGGTTTCTATGATAATGAGTGTAGACAATTCGTATTTAAAGATGTTGCACTCATACCATACGCACAAGATGCTGGTATAGTACAGTGCTGGCCACCGTAAATGCAACACCCTGAAGGAAGCATCCGAATCAAGTGAAATTTACACCATGGGTTTGCAGCGATGAGATATGCAACTGATTAGAATTTCAGCGCAGACGCACATCACGCGCGCCTGTGGCGCCACCTCATAGCGCCATTTAAGGCTTGGCGATTTCGACGAGTGTACGTTCGGCACGTGTGTTTACCTTGTGGTTGTTTCACAAGACGATCAGTTATGCCTCGTACACAACAGCGAACATCGTTTGATCAAGTATCCGAGTTCGAAAGAGGAAGGATAGTGGCTTACCGAGATTGTGGATTATCATACAGAGAAATCGCTAGTCGTGTTGGACGAAACCAAACAACTGTAATGCGGATATGTGACCGTTGGATGCAGGAGGGTACGACGGACCGACGTGGTCGATCGCATTCACCTCGGTGCACCACTGCACGTGCTGATAGGCAAATTGTGCGCATGGCAGTGACGGATCGCTCAGTGACATCCCGAACCGTAGCACAGCACATTGCGTCTGTAACGCATCATCCAGTGTCTGCGCGTACCATTCGACGCCGTTTACAGCAGATTGGTCTGTCCGCAAGACGTCCATTGTTTCGTCTACCATTGACGCAGAACCACAGACGTCTCCGTCGCCAATGGTGTGATGACAGACGGATGTGGACGGCAGAATGGAATGACGTTGTCTTTACTGACGAGGCACGCTTCTGTCTGCAGCACCACGATGGTCGGATTCGATTGTGGAGACACCGTGGAGAGAGGATGCTGGACAGCTGCATTATGCACCGCCACACTGGTCTTGCACCGGGTATTATGGTATGGGGCGGTATTGGATATTACTCTCGCACGCCTCTAGTACGCATTGCCGGTACTTTAAATAGCCGGCGCTACATATCCGAGGTGCTGGAGCCAGTTGTCCTTCCTTACCTTTAGGGCTCGGCCACAGCCATATTTCAACAGGATAATGCGCGACCACACGTGGCACGCATTGTCCAAAGGTTCTTCGTCAATAACCAGATTGAAGTGCTTCCCTGGCCGGCTCGCTCTCCGGATCTTTCGCCGATAGAAAACATGTGGTCCATGGTTGCTCAACGAGTGACCCAGATTACATCCCCAGCTGCCACACCAGATGATCTTTGGCAACGTGTGGAAGCTGCTTGGGCTGCTGTACCCCAGGAACACATCCAACGTCTCTTTGACTGAATGCCGAGACGTGTGGCAGCGGTGATCTCCAACAATGGCGGCTACTCTGGCTACTGATTCTGGCAGGAACCACATGTCACAGACGTCTGTAAACGTAATCATTTGATACTTGGTCAACATGTTATCTACAAAATAAATTTTGTTGTGCTGCCTCCTGTTTTTCTTGGTGTTGCATTTACGGTGGCCAGCAGTATAGAAATGTTCTCAGCAAGAATTGCATCCTGAGGCCTTTGAAGGCTGTGAATTGTGCTAACGCTCGGAGTGCAAGGTGGCTAACGTGCTTCTTTCATGGACTCCAATGGGATGATCCTGGTATATCTTGTAAAGAAATGATGACGTCACTTCGAACGTGTGATAGTCCTGAGACCATCATCTACGTCAAAGGCGAACAGAAGTTCACATGGATGCCCAGAATCTTGAAGTTTGGATGTATTCAAGACCTGGAATTCTACGTGTGCCCTGCTGTCCATCAGCTCAAGAAGAAGAAAATACGCGAAAATGGTGTTGTATTTGCTTATGAAGACGTAAAATTACTTTTAAGTTGGATTAATAAATGAATTTCGTACCTCACATTCTACGTTTTTCTTTCCTTCTACCTATCTACTACTTAAATGGTATGTAGGTTTACGCAGATCCTACGTATGTGGCTTTGTTCAAGCACAGGAGATATACATTTAGCCACGTTTGCTATACGCCTCTGGAAGCAGACACGATTACGCGCCGCCTGTTCTCAAAATCCTACATGGGCAGCACGATAGGCGGAATCCCATTCAGTCATTACATGCACTTTATTTTCCTCTATCTTAAACGTTACCTCCATCATGTTTCAAACTAACATCTTGTGCATCTTGTACAGTCTTTGTATACACTTGTAACGGTACGGATTTGTGAAATAACAACAAAAACGTATGATAACCAATAAAATTTATTTTTCATTCAGACATAAATATTGACAGTAGTAACACAGCTTTACTTCCACAAATCTTGTTGCTTTTACAATACACGAACTGATACTGTTTTCAAGTTCACAGCTCTTGTTACTGTTTGTTTATTCACTGTTCTTGGTTTTACAATTAATAGTTTTGGTTCAAAAAAGTTTTTGATTCACATTGCAGCGCTGATTATTGCAGAGGTACAGTTTCTCTTACACTAGTACTATTAATTTCACCCAAAAAGAACACTTAATTCATACGTTGAACAGGGCGGCTCTAAACATTTTCCACCTCAAGCAGCTGAAATAATTTGATAATACAATGAAGCGGATGGTTCTAACATGTTCATCCGAAACAGCTGCGCTAAAATGAACTGGGTGGAACGCACACTTGAAACAAGTATGAAATGCACAGCCAGCGGTAAGTGAAACTGAAAAACTGATATATTTCCACGTGCACTCGCACTGTCACACGTAAACATCATGTACAAATGAGAGAAATACGGAAAACAACTTTTTTCCTTCATATACAATTTTTTTACTTTTTGATTATTTAGTCAGTTTCTTTAATCTTTTTTGTGCATATTGCACATTTTTAACTTTTTAAAAAATATACACTCCTGGAAATGGAAAAAAGAACACATTGACACCGGTGTGTCAGACCCACCATACTTGCTCCGGACACTGCGAGAGGGCTGTACAAGCAATGATCACACGCACGGCACAGCGGACACGCCAGGAACCGCGGTGTTGGCCGTCGAATGGCGCTAGCTGCGCAGCATTTGTGCACCGCCGCCGTCAGTGTCAGCCAGTTTCCGTGGCATACGGAGCTCCATCGCAGTCTTTAACACTGGTAGCATGCCGCGACAGCGTGGACGTGAACCGTATGTGCAGTTGACGGACTTTGAGCGAGGGCGTATAGTGGGCATGCGGGAGGCCGGGTGGACGTACCGCCGAATTGCTCAACACGTGGGGCGTGAGGTCTCCACAGTACATCGATGTTGTCGCCAGTGGTCGGCGGAAGGTACACGTGCCCGTCGACCTGGGACCGGACCGCAGCGACGCACGGATGCACGCCAAGACCGTAGGATCCTACGCAGTGCCGTAGGGGACCGCACCGCCACTTCCCAGCAAATTAGGGACACTGTTGCTCCTGGGGTATCGGCGAGGACCATTCGCAACCGTCTCCATGAAGCTGGGCTACGGTCCCGCACACCGTTAGGCCGTCTTCCGCTCACGCCCCAACATCGTGCAGCCCGCCTCCAGTGGTGTCGCGACAGGCGTGAATGGAGGGACGAATGGAGACGTGTCGTCTTCAGCGATGAGAGTCGCTTCTGCCTTGGTGCCAATGATGGTCGTATGCGTGTTTGGCGCCGTGCAGGTGAGCGCCACAATCAGGACTGCATACGACCGAGGCACACAGGGCCAACACCCGGCATCATGGTGTGGGGAGCGATCTCCTACACTGGCCGTACACCACTGGTGATCGTCGAGGGGACACTGAATAGTGCACGGTACATCCAAACCGTCATCGAACCCATCGTTCTACCATTCCTAGACCGGCAAGGGAACTTGCTGTTCCAACAGGACAATGCACGTCCGCATGTATCCCGTGCCACCCAACGTGCTCTAGAAGGTGTAAGTCAACTACCCTGGCCAGCAAGATCTCCGGATGTGTCCCCCATTGAGCATGTTTGGGACTGGATGAAGCGTCGTCTCACGCGGTCTGCACGTCCAGCACGAACGCTGGTCCAACTGAGGCGCCAGGTGGAAATGGCATGGCAAGCCGTTCCACAGGACTACATCCAGCATCTCTACGATCGTCTCCATGGGAGAATAGCAGCCTGCATTGCTGCGAAAGGTGGATATACACTGTACTAGTGCCGACATTGTGCATGCTCTGTTGGCTGTGTCTATGTGCCTGTGGTTCTGTCAGTGTGATCATGTGATGTATCTGACCCCAGGAATGTGTCAATAAAGTTTCCCCTTCCTGGGACAATGAATTCACGGTGTTCTTATTTCAATTTCCAGGAGTGTATATAATTTCTTTTTCCAGCACACACTGCTTATATGTTCATGCATAGCTATTATGCTACTTATTCAGAAAAAATAAACAGTATATATTTCCACACAGGCATACATGTTTACACAGACATCCAGAATGAGACGCACTCTGAAGCATATACAAATATACACATAAGCACTCACACATGCAGGCACACCACACATCACACACAAACAATATTACACTGTGATTAAAGAGCAACACTATTCTGCACAGGCTCTCACTGAACCAGTCACTCTCTCACTCTTTCACACCGTCGGGGTCCCCTAAGCCCGTTGCACTTCAAGTAAATAGTGTGAGTATGGGAGGGTTCCGATCCTGCCATCACAAATGGCTCTTTTATCGTCGTGAGGTGACATTCCGACTTATGATTGCAGCATAGTGTACACCTCGTGGCCTCGTGGCCGAGTACTAGTGTGCTGTGCCAGATGCGGAGGTTCCCGCGAAGCACCACGAGCTCCACCGTATAGACGCTGCAAGCAGTGTTCCACCATGAGGACACGTGATGCCGCTCTTCGCACACCCTTATCCTGCCTCTGGGTGGCTCCATAAACTGTATGATATGCATACATTTTGGATCTTAGACCCATAAACTCTACAATTGGCAATTCGTCCACCTAGTCTTTCGTTAAACCGATAGCCTTCTTCTTCTAAGGAACCATAACTTAAGGGCTTTATGGTGCATATCTCAATGTGTCGAATTCATTACCATAACACCTAATTACTTCATGTGAATCGCAATTTTTCAGCCAACAGATGAAGATATCTTATCCATATACGGTAACTTTGGGCTGTGTATCCTGATGTGTCAAATCCGTCACCATGACACCTAATTACTTCTTACGGACCGCAGTTCTTCACCCAACTGATGAAACTACCTGAATCCATATACGGTAACATTGGCTCCACGAAATGAGTTTTAGCTAACTAATAGTGGAAGTGGTACATATGGAGTTTGGAGATGTCCAGTATATACATACCCAAATAGACTGGTTTCGTAAACTCTACTGAATCTTTCGACATTTCCACAGCAACAAAGTTATCATGGAAAATAGTGACCTGCTTAAAATTTGGTCTGGCGATCCACTTTCTTACCCCACACTGTCCGCCCCATTCGGCCCTAATCAAAATATCGCGTTCATATCTTAGATTTTGCATGCTTTTTCCGAAAATGGTATTATTCATCAGTTAAAAGAAGTCTTTTTCGAAATAACTTGTGGCGCCCGCCCTATTGTCGGTATGTGATTCAATACACTCCTCTAACCAGGGAGAAGGAGATAGACTGGGCATTTCTATGTAGTTCCATCCCTAATCTGAGGCACTGCTGGAGATTATAATAATTAATTAAGCATCTTCGCTTGTGTCCAACAGTGGTCATCAGTTTAGAAATAGTGCTTCCTGATGGAACTTGTTGCTCTGGACATAACTGCAAGTCGCTTGTAATTTCACGCATACTGAGAGTGTATATAAGTCTGCCTCCACGACATACCACACATCAGAATCAGCTGCTAGACACAATATTTTTCCACCTAATTCCTCTAATTTGTTTTCGGGTACCCAATGAAACCCATCAACCGGTCGTCGCTGCATCATGGCGTCCCCACGTAAGTTATTCACATCCAAATATAGAATATAACTTGAATCGATAGATGCATTGAACCCCACACCCGTTCATGGATTATTTGCCTTGGCGTGTCTATGTACACACTGGTAGAGTCATCCACAGATCCAACACTCAAAGAAAACAAGCGTATCAGCATCAGTCAAAAGTTCCATGCTGCACCTCGTTTCCTTGAGCATTGTGTCCCAGGACAAACCGGATGCTGTGTAATAAATTTTGGGGTGCAGAGAGTACGTGGCTATACATAAATTTCAGAATTTTCATAAACACAATAAAGTTTATGTCGATGTCCATGTGTAGTCTTGCATATTCACCCAAACTGGGAATGTTGAATTCCCGTCAGACGTTCACGGCATGCTCATCATCTGGTCTAGTTGTAGCATCGCCTTTGAGAGTGCTGGTAAATGCAGAAACCTCGGGTAGCCTGGTCTCGTCGAGTTTCGCCTTACTCACAAGGAAAAACTCCTCTCCTAGTCACAAACTGAAACTTTTCCTCATCGGGGTATGCAGACTGGGTGATACGCACATTCTCCCGAGCTAAAGTTTCAACGAGTTTCTGGCGTGGCGCCTGCATAAAATGTAGCGTGTCAAGGAAGCAGAGTGTAACTTTTGGCTTTATTCGTTTGGAGAATGAAATATACTTCTCAACACTCTCAGTCAGAACAATAACATGATTTTTCTCCCAGCCGAAGTTAATCAATCGCTCAACAAGAAAGTGAGCGTCATACCCACTTAAATTATGGAAGAAGACTGGTATGTGTTGTGGTAATTGATATTTCAAATTGCGTGTGCTGTGAACTGCAGCGCTGAACTTCCGCGTCAGATGACAGTGGTCCCTGCGGGGAGTTTCAGTTTTCTATCTAACAGCAGCCCACAAATATGACTGTTAATCACATCATTGTATAATTTTGTATTCTCCTCCAATTCGCTCTTGTCGGTGCTGTAAAGTCTATGAACATCCCACAGGAGGTTTCTAAGCTCAGTGAGCAGCCAAACCGCAGGATTATCCCCAACATGCAGTTTCATACGCTGCGACATACAGTATGTATTTTTGTGTGAAGGTGGTATGTGAGGCTAAGCGGCTCCCTTCGCAGCAGTTTATTGGGGCAAGGAGACATTCGAAGTCTGCATATACAACAAATGGACATCGTTGCTGGTGGTGAGCATTTTTGAAGTTGCTGAACTTGTTTTGTCCAGTTGGCATAACAACATGTACCGGTATCTTGGATTCACAGTCCTTCAGATGTGTTTTTAAATGCTTTTGTTTTAAAAAGGTATTTCGATGCCTGAAACAAATGTGCTGCTTACACTTACATTTATTTAGTTGGGAGTTAAGGTGGCGGGACATGTCTTCGATCCAAACATAATGCTGATTATCACTTTCATGTAAGAGCAGCATGTTTACACGAAGATCACACTCGCCGAAAAATGGTGTGGTCCAACTAAAATATGCTTGTCCTGCTCATCTGGCTTGCTTTTCTGTTTCTTCTTCAGACGATAAACATGAAATGATATTCAGGGATTTTGTGTCTCACCTTTTGGTATGTCCTGAATCTTTACAGGGAACTTGGTACCATCGAAACATACATTGTATGATGTTGTACGCTCGAGATTGTATCTGTATTGGTAATTTCTATCTGGATTGGCCATGGAAAACCAGCGTTAGCATTTTCATTTTGAATGTTAATACAGGCTTGCTTGTTCTTAATATCCTCAGGAAGTTTGATATAATTTGAGCCTCAATTTAATGGATCATAGACGTGAATATGGATGTCGAGGTGTGGTATTTGGCTGACTGCTTTAGCTGACCTTCTTACTTCCATCTTGGAAAAATGGACCAGTATAGCACCCAATGCGATTGATACATTCCGAGATATAACGCCATTGTCGCCCCAGATGTACTACAGGCGTTTCTCCACAGCAGCGTCCTGCTGTTTGGGAGGGTGAGTCAACTTTAAGTAGAGTACTGCACTACATTTAATGGCGCTGTATGTCAATCTAGGTCTCTAAGGAGCTCTGCCTCCAGCCCCGGAGGCATGCTTCTAGAAATCTGACGGCCGCGATATCGCCGGCCAGGTTCTCAATTCTAGTTAACGAGATATACCCGTCAAAGGCCCTAGCAACCGCCGAATATTCAAGATTGGTCATAACGCCGATAATCTGATGTCCTTCACTACCAGGACGGGATGGAGCACTACCAAAAGCCAGAAGTTCACCTGGTGGATGAGGGTGCTGGGGAGGAGGCGCCTTCAGGAAGGTGGGGTACACGCTGAGGCACACATACCTTTTGCTGCCAGCAAGGGCGAAGAGCTGGAGCCAGAGTAGGAGGAGGTGGTGGCAGTTAGCTTCTATCGGAGCACCTGGGCTGTGGAGGGGGTGCTCGTTGATGCTGCTGTATGTTGGAGCTTTCACCATGTCACTCTTGGGGGTGGAAGACGGTTACTCTGACTGAACCACCCACAGATACAAGAGGTTATGCGATGATGCAGGGTCTGGCATTGCAGCAGCCTTAGTAGCTCTGGCTGCCTCTTGCGCAGCAACGAGTGGCGCTCTGCCCAATGGTGCACATTGCTCAAGTGCATATCTGATACGTACCCTGTTGTAACTGCGACCGGAACGGCCACGGGGTTGAAGTGAGGGAAAGCGCGCGGGACCCGCGGAGCGGCCCGCGACCAACAACACAGTGGGAGAGGACGAACACGACCAACGAAGGACAGAACGAACAACAACAAGTTCGAAACAACGGAGTCACAAGAAAACCTAACAATCACGTCCACTCGTACACAGAACAAGAAGTAAGTGTCTAACGCGAGGCGATGTGTCCGGAGACGTACGCAAGGTTAGACTCGCTGGCTGAGTTTTCTTCTTTATTGTTATTTTAAGCAACTTATACAAGGCGGGCTATCAGCAGCATAATACGCTGCTCTTCAGCCGTGAGTGGTACAATAACATGACATACAGGTGGCACAGATAATACAATAAAAACGGCGGGCAAAAAACTGTAGATACGAAAAACAATAAACATGAAGCCGTTCACGCTGGACGAGAAAAAAACACTGTGTACACGGCGCACATAACACGGATGACGGCGACGGCACACGTGAACAGTGGTGGCGTGACGGCGAAAGAACACAAAACACAAAACGAGGGCACACACACGAGACACTGATGGCGATGATCTCCGGCGCGCGAATGTTCACTGAGCGTGTACGAGTCCGGGGACCGGCCAAGAGAGGAGGAGGGGGGGGGGAGAGGGAGAGAGCAGAGATACCACGGGCAGGGGAGATAGGGGGAAGGGAGGAAGGAGGAGGGGAAGCCTGGGGGAAGAGGGGTGGAGGAAGGGGGATGGGGGAAAAGGAGAGAGAAGGGAGGGAGGGTGCCTAAAGGAAAAGACACAGGAAGTGGGGGGGGAGGGTCAAAGTTGTTAGTAGGGGTAGATGGAGGGGAGGAGGACATCATCAGGGAGGGGGAGCTGGTGGAAGCCACCTTGGGAGAGGGTAAGGAGGGTGGAGAGATGGAGACCGGGTGGGACGTGGGAATACAGGTGCAGCAGCAGGCGGGGGTGGGAGAGGATGGGCGAGACAAGCGGGTGAGGAGGATCGAGTTTATGGGAAGTGTACAGGATCCGTATCCTTTCAAGGAAAAGGAGGAGGTGGGGGAACGGAATGAGGTCGTACAGGATCCGCGTGGGGGAGGGGAGAGGGATGGGATAGGTGAGGCAGAGAGCATGACGTTCAAGGATTTGAAGGAATTTATAAAAGGTAGGGGATGGGGGGGGGGGGCGGAGATCCGGGCCGCATGGGCGTATCAAAGGATATGGTGGATGAGGGATTTATAGGTGTGGTGGATGGTGGAGGGGTCCAGACCCCACGTACGGCCGGAAAGAAGCTTGAGGAGATGGGAGCGTGCCTTGGCTTGGATTGTCTGGAGATGGGGGGTCCAGGAGAGGCGACGGTCGAGGGTGACGCCAAGGTACTTGAGGGTGGGGGTGAAGGCGATAGGACGACCATGAATGGTGAGATAGAAATCAAGGAGGCGGGAAGTAAGGGGTGGTTTTGCCTACAATGATCACCTGGGTTGTGAAGGGATTGACCTTGAGCAACCACTGGTTGCACCAAGCGGTGAACCGGTGAAGATGGGATTGGAGAAGGTGTTGGGAACGCTGCAGGGTGGGGGCGAGGACAAGGAAGGCGGTGTCATCGGCAAACAGGAGAAGGTGGACGGGGGGTGACGGCGGCGGCATGTCCGCCATATACAAAAGGTACAGAAGGGGGGAGAGGATGGAGCCCTGGGGCACACCGGCGAAGGGAAAAAAAGTGTAGGAATCCGTGTTATGGATGGTGACGTAGGAAGGACGGTGGGAGAGAAAGGAGCCGATGAGACGGACGCAGTAAATGGGAAGGGCGAAGGTTTGGAGCTTGAAGAGGAGACCGGAATGCCATACGTGGTCATAGGCACGTTCGAGGTCCAGGGAGAGGAAGATTTCGGAGCGACGGGAATTAAGCTGCTCGGAAAGGAGATGAGTGAGGTGAAGGAGAAGGTCATCGGAAGAGAAGGACGGCCGAAAGCCACACTGGGTAACGCGAAGGAGGCGGTGCTGGTGGAGATGCTGGTGGATGCGTCGGGTCAGGATGGATTCCAGGCTGGCTGAGTAAGAGGCAGGCGCTTGAATACTTAATCGGGGGCGCCGCTATTGGCCGCTGGAACCACGTGTTCCACTGTGGCGCCCTCACACTAAATGCAGGCCAGGAGGAGCGCGCCGCCAGAGCTTACGGCGCGATGGTGCAGAGATTTTTAGGGGTCTTCGACCTCCATGACGTCTGGCGAGGATTCAAATTCGGCAGTGCACGGTACCAGATGCCCCCCACCCCCCCCCGACCACTGCTCTAGGTGCACGTGCCACAGCAAGCTGTTGCCATGGCACTGTTGGTGGCATCTCTGTAACATACGAATAATGGAAAAAAATTAAGAGCAATGCTCAAGATTTTATAAATGTATGTTGTAAACAAATAACAACAATTAAGTACATCAGCAATTCAGGATAATAATTGTTTGCTGCAGCGATGATGGTTGCATTATAATCACCCTTTACAATCTGGGTCCCAGGGTTGAACAGTTCAGTCAATCTTCCAGCTAGTTCTCCCCCCCCCCCCCCCCCCCCCAGTAAAATATCTCCGTCTCCTCTTCCGTAAGGGAGAGATCACACTGCCTTTTTACAGCCACCAGCTCACTCTCCCACTCCGGTATTTCACCCTCGCAAGAATTGTTGTCTTTGTTGTGGAGCCACCAATACTTATCACGGAAGTCGTCTGCAACAAGATACTGGTTATAAGAAACAACAACAACAACAACAAAAATTGTAGTGAATTTGCTTACAGCCAGATATTGATTATAGACAGCTCTGGGAAAAAAAAGAAAATAAAGAGTTCATACCAGATGGAAGTGATTACTCCTGTTCACCATTCTTGATACATACCCTTACAAAAATCTTATCCTCCGCTTGATCCATAGCAGTATCTACAATAATGAATAATATATGCCTAACACAACTGTATACGATGAAGAAAATTGTAATGTAAATATATTACATTAGTTTACTTACGCTCTTGCTGCGTTTTGGCCTCCAGCAGTAGCTCAATGTCGGCCAGCTGCTGCTCTAATGCTGCAACAACGAGACAAAAATTTTATAAATATTTTATTACGATCTGAATACGTAAAGAGATGTTTTCTGAACATATACACTACCACACAGAACTTAGAGACGTGCTTACGTGATAGCAGCTGGCTACTTCGAGCTTCCAGCTGGAATTCTAGTTCTGCCAACATTTCGAGAATGAATGCTGCAATAGCAGGAAAAAGGAACTTTTGTAACCACTTATTGCGGAAATGTATCACAATATCTAAAAAACTGAACACTTTGCAACGAAATTTTATAACTGTGGCCATTTGAATTCCTTTTTTTTGTTTAATAAATGCATGCATGGCAATTTTACCAAGTTTCGTCGTTTCCCAACACAACTGCTACTGGCATCACTGTTTAATGACCGTTTCATATTGTAGAAATCACACAGACACTAGGTACTGTCAAAGATTGATGATGAGAGTAGTGGGGTTTGCGCTTTATATACCTTCAGATGCCATCACCTATCTTGCAGAGGACCAATAGGAATTCAGAATGCCATACCAGCAAGTTATAAGTTGCCTTCCCTTTTTCCTTCAAGCAGACTTGGTGCAGATGTTTGAGGAAAATAACATGACTGTGAAGGAGAAGAAAATTTCTGAGACAAACATCCTTTGTCTGCTGGCAAGTGGCTGGGAAACTGGGCGCAGCTGCTAGCTTCAGAAAACACTCCTTGTTCATTCTGAGATAAATAGATAGCTTGATACTGCTGACGTAAGCTTCATCTCTTGAAATGCATGTCGTTGTCAGTCAGGGCACAGGTGTGGGTGGAGGACACCTCCTTTTCTTCTCTCTTCTTCAAGCAGGCTTCGTGTAGGTGTCTGCTGCGGGGGACAAAAAACTCTGAGAAACGGATAGAGGCCCCTTCTGAAAACGTCCTTAGTTTGCCACAGCAAGTGAATCCGAAAATAGATGCATTTTCTATTTTTAGAAAAATCCCCTTTGTTCATTATGGGACTGACAGATAGCCTGGTACGAACAGTGCCACCTGCGTCCATCAAAATGTATGTTGTTTTCATAAATGCACAGCTGTGGGAGGAAGACGCTAACCTTCGAAAAAATCTATTGTTTGTCGTAGATGCACACCAAAGCATGTTTTGGCACCGACGGTGTCGTACATTACAATCATCTTCCGCTTTCCAATTGCTTTCTACCCCTACCACCTCCCCTGCAGCATGGAAGTCGAGGGCTGGCGAACTATTACTGTGTGTGGGGGAGGAGAGGGGAACAGGTAGGCAAATGCGTGTGGTCCCCATGTGGACCGCCGGCCACAAGACACGTAGTGCGCAGTGTGTCATCTAAGGCCACCAGACAGTTACTGACAGGTGTGGTGTGGTACCCTTTCATTTCAAGCCCCCAGAGCAGGGCAGGAGGCAGTAAGTGAGTCTGATAATCTTCCGTGAGGCGAGTCAGCTGCAGGAGCCATCATGTTTTTGGTCTGGTGGTGGACAGACCAAGCCCCCCTACCCCCCCCCCCAGGTTATGTCAGACGGTGTTGTGCAGATGGAGTGGGGATGAAGCATGGTACACCACTAGTGCACTCGCGCCCGGCAGTGCATAACGGAGCTTCTTAATGACTTTTCGATCGTGGTATAAGAAGCGATGAAGGGACTGGATGTTAAACAAGACTGTCCCTGTCCTACAAAATGCAAATTATTTCCTCAGAACATAACTCACCAATTTCCTGTCCTCTGAATATTTTTCGATTTCTACCAGCTATTTCTGTCTTATAAGCAATTTCCATCAACAATTTGTGTTAATATTACGTCCTCTGAATTGACAGTTGGATAGTACTGCGAAAATTCGAAATTGCCTCTGAAATTCGAAATTCACACCGGTAGAGTATGTGGAGAAGGGGGAGGGGTGGGACGAGGTGGGAGGTTGTGGGGATCCATGTGGAGGCTGAGAAAACACGTGACTTCATCTGGGAGTGGGTGGGGGTAGCTGTGGGTGGGAGTGGATGGGCGTGGTTGGGGCAATTAATTGATCAGTTTAATTAGTTTGCATATCAATTTGAAATTAATTTGATAACGAAGTGGGGATCGAAAGCACATCTCCCTACTACTAACGTCACCTTGTGTTAATATTTGTTCGTTTTTGTAGAAAATTATCTATTTTTTCACTTGTTCCAATTTAAATCGTCTGCATACTGTAATGCCAAGAATGTCTGTTGATGACTTGAAAAAAATATTTCAGAGAAATATTTTATTAGACTGTCACTCAATATTTACTGTAAAGTTACAGCCTTAAGGGCTGAGATGCTTTGCTATTCATTTTAAATTATAAAAAATATTCCATTTTGTGCCATCGAAATTATCATTGTTTAATTTTAAGCTGTGAATTCCAGACTATATTTGATTTGACACATATTGTTCATGCACTTTGTTAAAGTATTATGTTTATTAAAAACATGCTAGTAGCAGTCTGACTCATGCAACTACTTCGAAGTCAATTATAAACTCTACAAGCAAGCAAATGAACTGGCAGTTAAATTCTTGTTTATTTATATTGGCATAGCACGCTGGTTACCTAAATGTATACAAAATATAAAGTCATGTAAAAGAGATAGAAAAGGACGTGTGACCGGCAGAGATACTTACACTTGCGTTTATATAAAATAGAAAATGAGGAAAAAAAGGAAAGGCATGGGTTAAGGCAACCGTTCATGACGAGTGGATAATCCGGATTTGGGTCCCTGTCTTGCACAATTTTTCAACTTTTGCAGTTGCTTTACCACAATGGCCTTTGTGGCTGGAAGTCACGAATTCCCATCTACCTCTTCCCTTTCTTTCTCCATTCCGTATTTCATATAAATGTATGCACCAACACCATCATCATGGGTGATGTCTGGTCCGTCAGACATGTCCGACATTCCATTCAAATACGTATTTACATGTGCACTTCAATTCTTCTTCGGAAGCAAACGTCTCGACAATATTTGGAGCCTTGCTCCAAAAGCATGTTATGTTTAACTACATATTCTTTGTACTTATTAGATTCTACACACAATCTTATTTCCTTCACTGCCCGCAAAGTATGATAGAATACGTGATGTAACACGACAAGGAGCGGAGCCAGTTACCACTGCATTTATATTTATTTTTATTTTACTTTTACATTTATGTTTTCATTCAAAGACCTCCACGAAACTATGTCCCAGTAGTGAAATAGTTATTTGTTTTTCTTTAGTAGTCTGTGCCAATGATTGCTCCAAAGTCATAACACAACATATAAACGCCATATTAATCCACAAAATACAACTGACAGCGGAAGTTTAAACTTTCGAAGCACATTGTGAAAGTAAATAAACAGTGACTGGTAACAGTAAACATGTTATTACATTGGATATCAATAGTAATCGCCATAAAGCCTAACCAAATATGTTCGCATTTAATGCCAATGTTGAAAAGCGTTGTTCCATTATCATCACTGAGAGGAGGAGAAATGGTTCAAATGGTTCAAATGGCTCTGAGCACTATAGGACTTAACTTCTGAGGTCATCAGTCCCCTGGAACTTAGAACTACTTAAACCTAACTAACCTAATGACATCATACACAGCCATACCCGAGGCAGGATTCGAACCTGCGACCGTAGCGAGAATGTTTCAGAAATAAATATGAACATACAGTTAGTTAAACTTATAGTGTAAATTACCAATGATGGTACAGATATGGCTACTTCCCCAGTATGAAAGTGAGGAGGTAAATTTTGGGAGAGTAAAGATGGAAATGGTAGACGATGAGGTGTCGATTGATTCTGATTTAAGTGTAACACGGAGAACGTTTCTAGGGACAGTAAAGATGCAAGTGGTTGATGACGAGGTGTCATGATTATCATGTGAGTGACGCTACTGTGGTACAGGATGTGGACCGTCAAAGTGTGGATTCCTTCTCAACCTATCGAGCTGCCAAAAATGGAGAAAATAATAAGGAGGCAGAATGACATAGGATGATTAAGCAGCTTTTGGCAAATAGTCACCAGATTCAGGTACAACTTGTAACAGCAATTAATGAAGAAACTTTTTTTAATTAAAAACTGAGGATGATGTTCTTAAACAGAATGTAATTGAAGCTGCCCAGTCTCAGAAAACTTGCAAAAGAAATTAAGGTAGAAATTAAAAAAGTAGAAAGTTCAAGAGATACTCAGAAAATATAGATAAGATGAACAGATACAGCATATGCACAAACCATATGTGATGATGTCGCTACATGGTTTCAAGAGTTTAATGAAAGGCTGCTAAAGCAACCTGAACAATTTGGTCTTGTGACAGCTTAAGGCCAAGATAATCAATGTGGATGAGAATATATAAAGGATATAGGTGAGCTGACAGCACGTATCGATCTACAAACGGAAGTTTGCAACCGACGATTTACGGAGTTAACATAACAAATAAGCACTGTGAAATCAAAAATGAGCGATTAAATTGATTCTAGTACAAAACAAGTGACGCAAATTGGTGAGGCTGTTTCTCACCTTGATTCACAAAAATTACATACCTGCAATGCGTGGCTGTTGTGTCTAATAACGTGGAGGCAGTTGAACAACAATTAGAAAGTGACGTGAAATCTTGTCAACACAAATATGGTATAGCTGGGAACAATCTAATTCATCATCTTGGAAAATTTCAAGAATTTATTTTCAGTGGTAAATGGCACCATCGTGAGTTCCTTGATCTGTTTAGAGATATTTTGCCAGAACCGTGAGACGACGAGAGCAAAGTTACATTTGTGTTCCCACGTATGGAAAGAGGAGCAGGAACTTGTGCAATTAAGATCGGCCATAAGTGAGGAACAAATGTAGAATTCCAAAACAAATTGTTAAACTGTCTGTATCGAAGCAGAAGAAAGATCTATTACCATGACAGAAGCGTGAAGAAGTTTTTCCAGGAATTATATGAAAAAAATATGTACTTAGATGAACCAGTAGTGTAGCAGCATTGATGTCTTTAATGATGTGTGGACTGCCGATGATATTATTGGAGAAACTGTTAGCTATACCCAAAGGCTATGCAGAAGCTGTCAAATCAGTACTAGGGCAGGTAGACACTTTAGAAGAGAATCGAACGAGGCGCCGGAGGTAAACGAGCCGGCTGAGGTGTACAAACAGTCTGTAACCTGGTCGCGTGAGCGACTTGAGGCAAACCGATTACCGCGCTTTCAAAAGACCGAGTGGGCACGAAATATTAGTTTCCGCTCTAAGTCAATAGAAGTGGCAGGAGAAGGAAAATAATTAAAGGATACAACGAAAATTTCCATCATAAAAAGTCCGAGCACAGAGATGCCGTGCCAGCTGCTTGTGTAGACAGCAGATGACATGGCGAGTAGTGTGCCGTGTACTGACGGCGAGCGGCGCATGGCTCTTTCACGCCAGCTGTACGTCACCAACAACGTGCGTGCTGATGAATTGAGATAAATACGTTGCATAAAGCTGAATTCACAGGCAATAAGGAAAGATAACATTCCGATTAATAATTTTCTCTTAAAGAATAACAGCGAGCTTGCCAAATTAATTAAAAATTAAATTAAAAACAGTCTTGACCGCAATAAAATATTTACTGGCAACGGTAATCGATTTGAGTGTGGCCCGTTTGAGACTATATTACACTGGAATAGCAGTTGGGAACGAGTTTAGAACGAAATCTGATAATAATAGTAAAATATAAAATATATAAAACATAGACAAAGTTAAAACAAAGGAATTAAACCACGATGGCAGGCCGAGGCGGTAAACGGATTGGCTAATGTAAATCCGCGGACGTCAGCTGCTAAACAGAGTGCATCTGAGGTAGACGATGCTCTGGCCACCACTGACGTAAGTCCGTAATAGCAGATCAGGTTGGAAAGAAGTGAAACTTGCAGTACAGTGTCGTAATATAACAGAATAATTACACAAAAATCAATAACAAATACAGAAATGGATGCATTACATTACATTACATAAAATAGCTGATTCTCAAGCATTTCGTTAAAATGTAATAAAACTATATACAAGAGAGACAACAAGTGATAACTGGCTACACGAATATAGATTGCCTTCTGTGGAAATTTGCGGAAAACTCGTCGATTTTGTTGTTCTGAGAACGAAAGCACCGCGAAAATACGTGTACAGCTAACGAGGTTTCCTCCGGTGTCAAAATAATTGTCTACCTAACTGAGGTAATGCATCTGATCTGAAGGTGGAAGGAAGGGCACGATAGTCTGTAGGAGAGTCATCAAAATTATGAGATTATTAGAAGAGCATGATGGAGTAAGAGACGGTGTTGAAATATTCGACCATAGTAGTGCAGAAAAAAAGACGGGGACGGTATTACCCGTTTATAGTGTATGTCAAAATAAGAAACCATTTCTTCATAAAAACACGGAAGGCAGGAGTTTTCAAAATTAAAAAAAAAATACTTTAAATAAAGATGCAGATCTGCAGCATCGTTACACAGACGCAAAAGACGTGGTGATCACAATGCCTAAAACTTTCACCAGATAAATTAACGCATATAAAACATGCACTGAAGCCTGCAAAAGACTGTTGTCAAAAACAGGAAAGTACCACCGGATAAAGAGATTTCTAGTCATAAAATTTCATCTCGTATTACTTAAATCTTTCTGTATCACTCGACATGGTGTCAGTTTGTGTGCACACTAACGTTAGGATTGCAGTTCTTGTTGCAAAGGTGTAACGCATCTACTAGAATCCGATTACAGTTACTTGATAGTTGACGTGTGTCACTCGCCGCTACAGTACTGCAACATCCTTTGCCGACTACCGCTCTGTTACAGGCGAAGCACGAACACGGCGGTTCACCTCGCAAATGTTCTTTCTGAATGTGTAACGTGCAGCAGTGTCGGAAGCGGCCACTCCGAGGTTATGACGGAAATTTGAGATGCTTTATCGACAGCTGTTTTTAATTTATCAGTGACTGGATTGCACCAGGCTACGAGTTTTGTAACCCTGAATGTAAACTCATGTCTTAATATAACCAGAACTTCGTAATGGGCAATGTATCCAAGCAAACTGTGATCAACAATCTGCAGCAGAATTAAAATCGTGATCATTTTGTTCATGGCGTTTAAAGCTAACGTCCACGAGCAAACTGAAGGTAGAAAAATTTCGTAATATGTTTCCTTGCACGGTCATCTTCTGCAACAAAATTTCAGTTTTAGCCCCAAAATTGTACTGTAATTTCTCGCTGTCATTGGTTACCTGGAACAATGCCGGCCGCGGTGGTCTAGCGGTTCTGGCGCTGCAGTCCGGAACCGCGGGACTGCTACGGTCGCAGGTTCGAATCCTGCCTCGGGCATGGGTGTGTGTGATGTCCTTAGGTTAGTTAGGTGTAAGTAGTTCTAAGTTCTAGGGGACTTATGACCTAAGATGTTGAGTCCCATAGTGCTCAGAGCCATTTGAACCATTTGAACCTGGAACAATCGTCATACCGGATACACGTCAAGCCCCATTACCTACCGCTAAAGAAGTCCTGGTTGGCACTTCGTTGTAGATTATAGCTGTCACAAGCAGATTGCATACGAAAAAAGGTTGATAGGAAGAAAAATAGGATCAAATAAAGTCAGTACGGCGTTAAAGAAAATGCGGCAAAGTATTAGAAATAAGAAATCAGATTTAAACAAAATAAATGAATAAAAATGATATTCAAAGCTATTTGATTATATTTAGAAAAATTAAGATTCACTGTATTTGGCGATATTCAAACCTTCGCCCTTATCATGGGTAACGAAATACCAAATAACAGGGCCAGGCCCAGAATTCTGGATCCAAACATATCAAGAAAGGCAGACAAGAAATTAAAATGGCTCAAATGGCGCTGAGCACTATGGGACTTAACATCTGAGCTCATCCATCAGTCCCCTGGAACTTAGAACTATTTAAACCTAACTAACCTAAGGACATCACACACATCCATGCCCAAGGCAGGATTCGAACCTGGGACCGTAGCGGTCTCGCGGTTCCAGACTGAAGCGCCTAGAACCGCTCGGCCACAAAGGCCGGCCGACAAGAAATTAGAAATAAAGACTAATTCCTTTGACAGTTTGACAACAGCGAACGATTCAGGTGTGACGTTGATCGCTCTGATGGAAGGAAACCAGTTCCAACGCCTAAAGCGTCAGCTATCAAGTCAGTTTAAGCACACTACAATATTTTGTTAACTATTTTGTCATGAACGTTGCTGCAGAATGTGTTTCAGATTCCATGTAAATTGTAATCTTGAATACTTTTTTATAGTGTTCGGTCCCAGCGATGAGTGTATCGTGCAACGTCGAGCATAACTGGTTTTTGATTAATTTTGTCTGGAGGTAAGGCTCGTCATTACAGGTTCCGTATAATCCTACAAATGTGAGGGTGGCTACAGATACTCATACCTCAATTTTATTTGTGAAAATCCATAATAGGTCAATTCCTGATAGGATGGCCACTTGATTGCCTGATTCTTTTCGTGGTACAAGGATGCCCATGGCTGCAACGCGCAATTAAGCGCTGGAAAGGACTGTAGCCCTAACGTGGATGCTTCTGCAGGTGCCGGAATATTGCTTAGGCTGGTATTACACTGTCAAATTTCTTTGTCCAATATCTTTGTCAAATATCTTTGTCAAAGAAATTTGATGGTGTAATAGCGAACTTTGTCAAATGTCGTCAAATACTTGATCAAATCTAGGACCTCGCTGTAGATTTGACCAAAGAAGTCGCTTGTCTTCTGTTCACCGCAATGTGACATGTTACCACATGGAGAGCTAGCATCGTTGCAGCGTTCTGTCGTCTGTAGTGTTTTTATAAGCATTGCCGGTGAATACAATCAGTGTGTACCGACAATTAAAAAATTAATGGAGATGTATGAAGCTGATGAGGCGCTTTACAACGTGAGGCACCCTGAATACAAAAATAGATTAAGAAGATGGGAGACCTGACCTGACCTGACCTAACCTAACCTCTCTCCTGACCTAACCTAACCTAACTCTCTCGTGTAGCAAGGAATCGGAGTGTTACAGTGAGCCTGTATTCTGCAGATATAGCAGTTCTTATGTGATTATTGTGCTTTGTGATATTAGGATACACTTCACTGAGCACATACAGAAATGTATGCTCATCCATTGTTAAGTAACTGATGTACGACTTGACGTCCTTCACTATAAGCTCACGTAACAAATTTTGTTGAATGCTTTTATCGTGTCGTCGTAAAACCCACGGCTTCACCCAGGTTCCGTGCAATTGCCGTGCAATTGTGGTACATGCAACTGTTGCTGTTAATAACGAGTCGTTGTTGTCAGCCATCTTGAACTTTGACGAAAAATATGATGACAGTGTGATAACACTTTTTAGCGCCACGTCAAAGATCTTTGTCAAATATATTTGGCGAATATTTGATCACATCATTGATCAAATCTACGACAAAGAAATTTGATAGTGTAATACCGGCCTTGGCGATGCAGTCACGAGGAGGCGACCTCCTCCTCCCCCTCCCCTGCAAATGTGAAAGTGTGTCAAGGTCGTTTCTATTTTCTTTTTCTTCCTATACCGAGCGCTGCTGAACTAGTTATGTGTCCTTGCTTGTGCCGTAATGTATCGAACGTTAGACTCCTTTATACACTCCTGGAAATGGAAAAAAGAACACATTGACACCGGTGTGTCAGACCCACCATACTTGCTCCGGACACTGCGAGAGGGCTGTACAAGCAATGAACACACGCACGGCACAGCGGACACACCAGGAACCGCGGTGTTGGCCGTCGAATGGCGCTAGCTGCGCAGCATTTGTGCACCGCCGCCGTCAGTGTCAGCCAGTTTGCCGTGGCATACGGAGCTCCATCGCAGTCTTTAACACTGGAACACTGGTAGCATGCCGCGACAGTGTGGACGTGAACCGTATGTGCAGTTGACGGACTTTGAGCGAGGGCGTATAGTGGGCATGCGGGAGGCCGGGTGGACGTACCGCCGAAATGCTCAACACGTGGGGCGTGAGGTCTCCACAGTACATCGATGTTGTCGCCAGTGGTCGGCGGAAGGTGCACGTGCCCGTCGACCTGGGACCGGACCGCAGCGACGCACGGATGCACGCCAATACCGTAGGATCCTACGCAGTGCCGTATGGGACCGCACCGCCACTTCCCAGCAAATTAGGGACACTGTTGCTCCTGGGGTATCGGCGAGGACCATTCGCAACCGTCTCCATGAAGCTGGGCTACGGTCCCGCACACCGTTAGGCCGTCTTCCGCTCACGACCCAACATCGTGCAGCCCGCCTCCAGTGGTGTCGCGACAGGCGTGAATGGAGGGACGAATGGAGACGTGTCGTCTTCAGCGATGAGAGTCGCTTCTGCCTTGGTGCCAATGATGGTCGTATGCGTGTTTGGCGCCGTGCAGGTGAGCGCCACAATCAGGACTGCATACGACCGAGGCACACAGGGCCAACACCCGGCATCATGGTGTGGGGAGCGATCTCCTACACTGGCCGTACACCACTGGTGATCGTCGAGGGGACACTGAATAGTGCACGGTACATCCAAACCGTCATCGAACCCATCGTTCTACCATTCCTAGACCGGCAAGGGAACTTGCTGTTCCAACAGGACAATGCACGTCCGCATGTATCCCGTGCCACCCAACGTGCTCTAGAAGGTGTAAGTCAACTACCCTGGCCAGCAAGATCTCCGGATCTGTCCCCCATTGAGCATGTTTGGGACTGGATGAAGCGTCGTCTCACGCGGTCTGCACGTCCAGCACGAACGCTGGTCCAACTGAGGCGCCAGGTGGAAATGGCATGGCAAGCCGTTCCACAGGACTACATCCAGCATCTCTACGATCGTCTCCATGGGAGAATAGCAGCCTGCATTGCTGCGAAAGGTGGATATACACTGTACTAGTGCCGACATTGTGCATGCTCTGTTGCCTGTGTCTATGTGCCTGTGGTTCTGTCAGTGTGATCATGTGATGTATCTGACCCCAGGAATGTGTCAATAAAGTTTCCCCTTCCTGGGACAATGAATTCACGGTGTTCTTATTTCAATTTCCAGGAGTGTAGATAAACAGACTCCATACAGAAGCACTGTGACATTTGGTTGAAGTGTATGTTTGATCTGTATTAAATTAAGGAACTGAGTTGGCAGCATTGTAGATAACATAATTTTGTTTATAGATTGTTTGAAAATTTATAATTTTAGACTTAGTGCTGTGAAAAAGTATTCATTTTGTATCAGTCGGGTTTCTCTTTAAGTTTACAATGCTACTTCATCACGACTTCTGACATTTATTATATTTTCTTGTAATTCTTTGTTGTATTGTTTGGCTGCATTGAAGGGCCGTAGTTAGGAGCAATTTTCTGTACAACAGTGTGTAAACCATTGTCTTGCTTCCTCACTCAAGAATAGCACTTGTAATTTGGAATGAGTCGCTGAATGAATTAATATTGTCAGTTAAGGTGGCAGACCATACCAAACGACATTTGTGGCATATTTTTTTCTTGTGGGTTATCCCCACCCTCCCCCGCTTCACCGCAGCTGCCTCACCACACTCCACAGTACTGAGATTTTCTGCTTTCAAAATTCCTCGCAAATTGATAACATCTTTATGGGCGAATGTGAGCTATTTATACGACAGCTGAGATCGATAGTCAGACTAGTGCCGTTAGCAGCACTTTTGTTTTGGCGGCAAAACTTTGGTGGTTGATGCTAAGATATATAGAGTGGACAGTCACTAGATACATTACTTAATAGTGAAGGTGGTTCATGCAATAAATAATGAGGAACGGAGTCACGTATTATATGAAGTCATGTCCCTCATACATATCCTGCGCCGGTACACAGCGCTACTGCATTAATTATCGTACACATGAGTAGGAGTCTGGTGAACTGGAATGGTTGACTGTGTTCGTGAGCTCAAGAAATGTATAGTATCCAGTGTATAAACAGTAGTGAAGTGAATTGTTACCAACACGCTAAAGTCCTACTAGACTCGTTATCAGATTATTTGCTTATGTAATACCCTCCTACACCTTCTGTAGAAATCTGTGTGTTTAGCAAATATTTCAGCCTGGTTGCAGTGCAGAATTACGAAGCGAGAAGCGAGTCTCAACTGGGTGCAGCAGATGACTGGGCAGGCATCTTGCTCTTAAAACAGGTCTCCCCACACTAGGTTCCTTACGAAACTACCTATTTTCACTGGGTTAATACTATACAGATTGGGGAGGAAATAAGTTTCTTGCTCACATCACAATTAACAATTTATACAATAATGATATAAAATGTAGTCAAGAGGAAATCTGGGAATCAAATGTTTATTGCTGGTATTATCATCTACAACTATTTAGTCCTGTGTATGGAACGGGAGAGGGTCCAAAAGCGTGTGTTAATTTGGTTGATTCATTAAATTGTACTTGAATGGTACAAGTGAGAAGGCTTTAGTTGGTACCCACGAGAATGTCTTTGAAAATAAATTAAATTACTAAACGGGTTAATAGGAAACTACATACGGTACGAAATGTTATGATTTGTCAAGGTGTATGGGAATCTACGTGTCGTATGTTGCACCTAGAATCTTGGGAAGCAATAACTTGAGAAAGTTTTCCACTACAATGAAGAATTGAACATACAGGCAAACCCCTTACAGAAGATTTATTTGGAATAAATTTTGATAGATACCCTAAGATGTCTCATTAATATGAAAATTGTGTATTGTGTCTGTGGCAGATGGATACATAGATGCTGGTAAGTAGATTCAGATGTACGTTTCTATCTTCTGTTCTCTCTTGCTTGGAAGGATTCAGCTGTACATAGTTTATGATCCCTTTTCTGGGTGTCTTACTTTGTGCTGGCCTTTTGATGACGAACACATTGCAGGGTGTAATAGACTAGGAGTTAACCTTGACTGACCCTGCCTATCAGCAACCATAGATTTATGGTAACTTAATGAAAAGACGATGTCATTCCTCTGCATCCTTAGAACGAGCAGACTGCACACAAAACGTGAATGTAAAATGTTGTCTGCTTCAACCTCTTTCATGTTACTAGATAGGACACTAATTTTTACTACACGCAAATGGTTGATGTTACCTCCGTTAGGTCGAAGTGTACTGTTGTTGTAGCCTCACAAGTAAAAGAAAAGTTTCGCGTAACGAGTAATAACTGAAATGATCGTCCTAACTTGGGTCGTGATGAGGTAGTGACATATGTCGCGACGTAATCGCTGCTGCACAACTACACCGTAGCACTGGGTCCCAGGGAGAGTGCTGGCGGCTTCTGGGTTGCTTAGTGGAGCATGCGGCGCAGTGCAGGGTCAGCTGGAGCTCCAACAGGTGGTCTGCCGCAGGCTGCAGGCGCGACTGCCTGGAGCGAAGCTGCGACCCCAGCCGCCTGCAGTCGGCGGCACCGCCGTTTGAGGCCGGATCTCACCAGAGAGTGGCAGCGTGACGCTCGGCAGTGGCGGAGGCAGGTGTTTTCTGCCGTGAAGCGGCGGTTCGCGGATTTGGCGTTTCCACCTGGAAGTGGCAGACGCTAGAGGAAACCAGTGACGGACCTCCACTGAGCTACGGGTGGGGACCCACAGATACACGCGGGGCATTTGCTTAACTGTACCATAAGTCTAAGTGAAAGAAATACGAAACCGAGTGAACATGTACTAATAATTTATTTTCTTTAGGACATATTCTTTCCATATTTCATTATTCATATTTTCTTATTTCAGATTTGATGAATTACAAAAGAAAAAAAAAGTAGAGAGGAAAACGATTGCCTCAGAACAAAAGCTTGCTGTGACTCATAACAGCATTTATTACTACAATGTTCAGAAGCTAAATGCAGTTTATTGTAACGGTAGTGCATTACCTTTTATGCAGTGGGCACTTATTTATAGCCGAAAACAAGTGAGAGTTGATCCTCTGTATTTGCTGTATTAAGATGACATATCTTCACCATTCTGTGAGTGTTAGTTATTAAAACAATCCATGAAGTAATATCACAGCATTCAACTCCATCTCTAAACTGGCAATAACATTATCATAGCCAAGATAGGCATCAAGCCAACACCCACCCACCACAGTGGTACAGGTCAACATGCCTAACAACACCACAGATAATAAACAAACTGAAAGAATATATAATAAAATAAAGGAAATTATTCTGGCAGTTAAGAGAGACAAAAATTTAAAATGTGACGAAAGACTGAAATTCAATAGCAGGAGTAGGAATAGGAAGAGGAAACAGTAGGAGAACATGGACTCAGCCGAAGGACTGAAAGGGGGAGGTACCTGGTAGAACTTTGCGCAGAGCATAACTTAATCATCGCCAACAGTTTTCTTAAGAATCACGAAAGAGGAGTGCATATTTGGAACAGAATTTTCTAAACCCACTCTTAAACTGTAAGACAGTTCCAGCCCTAGATACAACCGATAATTTTTTTTTAAATTAAAACTGAAACTTCTCCTGCCGTGCTTAAGGTTTTATGTTTATTTGTCTTAAGTACAGCTGGAGGGTTTCATTTTTAATAACAATTATACCAGCTGTGTCCCAGCTCCATCGAATTTAAATATGGATGTACGGAGATAAATTTTTTGGTTTTGAACTGCAGATTACAACTAACGAGGTAGTAAAAGTAGAAAATTAAGAAGATGGAATGAGAGTAAAATAAGACCCAGTTAATTTAAAAGGTATCATTAGGCAGGAACGAATGCACTATAAGACGAATGGATACCTTTGAGAGAAGAAGTAAAGGCAGCGGAAGATGCCAATGGGAAAGTGGTACAGTAGAAATGCTTGGATTCAGACGATATATTGAATTTAATCTCCAAGAGAGGAAAATATAAACATTAAGTGAATGATATAACCCACAGGGAACAAGAATGTCTAATAGATGACATTAGCAGAAAGTTAAAAAAAAATCAAGAATGTCTAGGAGGTAAAGTTCAAGACTCTATGAACAGCCTTGGATTTTCCTCCTAGCAATTCTTGCTTTGCGATTTTGCACTTGGAAAAAGTGGATGCTGTTTATAGGCAACGAAATTTTAAATCAAATTAAAAATAAACTTTGGAGCAAATAGAATAAAATGTACGAATATCAATAGCCCAGATGCAAGCCATAACAGAAGCAGACAAGTCTGGAAGGTGGAAGTAACAGGTAGAGAGGTGGCGGAAGGGCTATACAAACTCACATAGCAACAATGTTAGAGTCCTGTGAAACGCTAATCTTATGACTTATCTTAGTAGACAGAATGATGAAGGATAAACCTATATTTGTAGCATTTGTAAACTTACACAAAGCTTTCGACAATCATAAGTGAAATATACTGCTGAATAATTGGTTTGACCACTCCGCCATTTATGGCATTTTCGGTAAGACAAATATTCCTTCACGAACCAACAGCCAATAATTGGTTATCTAATATCCACTACTTTCGAATGCACTGGCAGTTCTCAAACCGTGTACAAGTCCTGAATGGCAAAAACATCGTAATGCAGTTCTGCATATGCTGCCATACGTGTTTTGTGCAGATTTTTTTCTTCTGACCTTAAACATCATGTGACCATTCTTCACAAGCGTATTATAGAACGATCTAACATTATATGAAGCTATTTTAATTACAGTTTGTGTCAGGGAATCAGATTATTTGAAAATTTTGACAACGAAAGAGCGAATCTACAACTGGATCATAACAGGTAAAGTAGTAACTATGAAGCTAATTATTATGACTATTTCTTCACGCCATTTGAAAGACTGGGCTCAGTGCTACTGCAAATCTGCTATCTTATGTTCCCTTCTGGAGCTTATGTATGTTGAAGGTGATCTCTATTAAAGGACGTAGTAACATCATATCAAATTTGTTTTAATAACCGTTTGTGCCCTGCAAGCAGAGTAATCGAAATATAAATACAGAATATTGGCAACCAAATATCGACTAGACCATCGGTTCGTAGCAGCTAAAGTGGTAACTATGAAGCTAATTATTATGACTGGTCTTTCATAAACATTTCGAAGACTGGGCTCAGTGCGGCTACTCATCTATTATGATGGATTGTCTTCCAGAGCTTATGGATACTGAAGACGATGCACAGAATGTCACATTTGATACTTTATGGCAACTTGTTTGGCATAAAGATGCGATCGGTGATGTACAGTCTGTCGGTAAAGGAAATTTACATATCATCCCTGTAATGACTATTTTAGCGATGTTGGAAAGAATAATTGGAAAACTGGTGTTATTACATGTAATTATAAAGTTTTCTAAAAGCAGCAAATAAACAAAATGAGTTAAGACAAAATGAGATATTCAATAACAATTTTTTTACGTCACCATAACAGAAATATTCGCTTTGTAAATAATAAAAGTCACTTTCTTACTGCAACGTATTTTATGTGCTCCAGACGTGTATCTCTTTTTACTTTAAGGAATCTGCAATATAATCCAGAATGATACAGATTTGATATCTTATATTTCTAAGTGATAGAACAGTTCACGTCTTATTTCCTTACGTGAATAAATTATTACTTACAGTTAATCGAGGTTTTGGCTGGCATTTGTGTTTCTTGTCATCTGGTCACATGCTGAAGTTCGCACTATAAATTGACTTGTAAGGTATACACACATTTCCACGTTACGAACTTTTTACTTCACAATGATCATGTTTTTTGCGCTAATTGCTGTTGAGCCCTATTATTCTATGTCTTTACCTATAGATATTTTGCCGAAAACTGTGATTTAAGGTCGTAACTATCGTGTGTTTAGTTGTTTCTTCCTGTTTGGATTTTAATGTACATTTTGCCGGTCTAACGAAGTATGAGCTGAAAAATAACGTCTGATAATTTATGTTGTCTTTAAGTGTGCAGTGTGTGTGTGTGTGTGTGTGTGTGTGTGTGTGGTTACTCAGAGCGAGTTGCACAAAATTGAATGTGAATGTAGTACACTACTGGCCATTAAAACTGCTACACCAAGAAGAAATACAGATGATAAACGGGTATTCATCGGACGAATTTATTATACTAGAACTGACATTTTCAACGCAATTTGGGTGCATAGATCCTGAGAAATCAGTACCCAGAACAACGTAATAACGACCTTGACACGCCTGGGCATTGTGTCAAACAGAGCTTGGATGGCGTGTACAGGTACAGCTGCCCATGTAGCTTCAACACGATACCACAGTTCATTAAGAGTAGTGACTTGCGTATTGTGACGAGCCAGTTGCTCGGCCACCATTGACCAGACGTTTTCACTTGGTGAGATATCTGGAGAATGTGCTGGACAGGGCAGCAGTCGAACATTTTCTGAACCCAGAAAGGCCCGTACAGGATCTGCAAGATGCGGTCGTGCATTATCCTGATGAAGTGTAGGGTTTCGCAGGGATCGAATGAAGGGTAGAGCCACGGGTCGTAACACATCTGAAATGTAACGTCCACTGTTCAAAGTGCCGTCAATGCGAACAAGAGGTGACCGAGACATGTAACCAATGGCACCCCATACCATAACGCCGGGTGATACGCCAGTATGGCGATGACGAATACACGCTTCCAATGTGCGTTCACCGCAATGTCGCCAAACACGGATGCGACCATCATGATGCTGTAAACAGAACCTGGATTCATCCGACAATATGACGTTTTAACATTCGTGCACCCAGGTTCGTCTTTGAGTACACCACCGCAGGCGCTCCTGTCTGTGATGCAGCGTCAAGGGTAACCGCAGCCATGGTCTCCGAGCTGATAGTCCATGCTGCTGCAAACGCTGTCGAACTGTTCGTGCAGATGGTTGTTGTCTTGCAAACGTCCCCATTTGTTGACTCAGGGATCGAGACGTGGCTGCACTATCCGTTACAGCCATGCGGATAAGATGCCTGTCATCTCGACTGCTAGTGATACGAAGCCGTTGGGATGCAGCACGGCGTTCCGTATTACCCTCCTGAACCCACCGATTCCATATTCTGCTAACAGTCATTGGATCTCGACCAACGCGAGCAGCAATGTCGCGATACGATAAACCGCAATCGCGATAGGCTACAATCCGACCTTTATCAAAGTCGAAAACGTGATGGTACGCATTTTTCCTCCTTACACGAGGCATCACAACAACGTTTCACCATGGAACGCCTGTCAACTGCTGTTTGTGTATGAGAAATCGGTTGCAAACTTTCCTCATGTCAGCACGTTGTAGGTGTCGACACCGGCGTCAACCGTGTGTGAATACTCTGAAAAGCTAATCATTTGCATATCACAGAATCTTCTTCCTGTCGGTTAAATTTCGCGTTTGGAGCACGTCATCTTCTTAGTGTAGCAATTTTAATGGCCAGTAGTGTAACTGTCAGAGAGTGGTTGAAAGTTTTGTTGTTGAACTGATACGAACTTTGGTTTAAATGTGTTGTGGAGAGTTTCATGTAAGAGTCAGGAGAAAGAAGTTGGGTGCTAATGTTAAGATAATTATCGTCTGTTGGAGTGTTATTCTACTATTTTATCTATTACTGTAAATAGCGAGTTTATTCTTACTTGAATCTTTCCAGAAAACCTTCAAACCGAGACGTAATTTTTCAGCACACATTTCTTTCGATTGGTAACATGTACACAAACAAACTAAACAGGAAGAGATGTAAAGTGAACACACAGTGGTTACGACTTTTAATCACAGTTTTCGGTAAAATATCTACGACTGGTAACAGAAGAATAATAGTGCTCCTCAGAAATTAGCGGAAAGGACATAAAAGCTATGAATGAAAATAGTTCGTAACGTGAAAATGTGCTTATGTTTTGTAAGTGAAGTAGGAACCGCGCGACTGCTACGGTCGCAGGTTGGAATCCTGCCTCGGGCATGGATGTGTGTGATGTCCTTAGGTTAGTTAGGTTTAAGTAGTTCTAAGTTCTAGGGGACTTATGACCTCAGAAGTTAAGTCCCATAGTGCTCAGAGCCATTTTTTTTTAACCAAGTGAAGTCATAGGGCGAACGTCATGTTGTAAGGAGATGAGATGAAATGCATACGCCATGCAAAATCTAAATTAACTGTAAGTATTCACTTATTCATGTAAAAAATAAGACATGACCTGTTTTATAATCTACAAATATCGCATGTCGAAACGAAAGTGTATGATTCCGAATTACACTGTAGGTGCGAAACACATCTGGAACAAATAACATACATTGCAGCAAGAAATAGGCGTTGGTTATTTACAAATCAAAATAATCACTATTAGTAGAGTCTTAGCAGTTACATCTTATGACATACTGGTAAATTAGATTCGGTTTAAGTTCTGTAATTATATATAGAATATTGCAAATATTTATGTGTTGCATGTCACTGTACTTATCATTTAACATGCAATTTAATGCCATTTAAAAATTACGTCGATCTACTGTAAAAATCCATAGTTACTTCCACATCTCGACAGATAAAAAGTTTTTGCCTATTTATTATGCGACAAAATACGTGAAACTTTAAGAACTAAAATGTGGTAGCTATCATTCTGCTCTCAACTTTTAAAACAATTTCGATACGTTGGCTAAATTTCATATGTAATAATGCATTTCTGCCTTCACATACTCAATAAAGGGATACAGAACCTAATCAGGATGAATAACGTAAAGAATTCAGTGCTTTATCGAGCGAAGGTATATGGCTGTAAGATGAGGAAGGATCGAATTTTTTCACCAAATATTTTCCTTGAAATCAAATAATAAGCGATTTATAATGGCACTGCGCCCAAGGCAGCGCTTCGGCGAAAGTTTGTGTGGCTGGGGCTGCAACACGTGGTGTGGAGCTGCAACACGTCACATGCCAATGGTCGCGGTTCAATATGAGTAGACTGTGACAAAGGGCCAGCTATGCCGCGCCGCTGAGGGCATTTCCGAGGCAATTTTGGCGCTGCCGCAGCGTTTTGTCGCGCTGCAGCCCTAAAGGGAACCGGGCCTTTAGTATACTGCTGCGAAGGAATACCTGCGTGCCCTGCGAGGTTCACCTGACCCTTAGATGCAAGCCAGCGCATGATAGCAGCAGCCACTTGTTGGTGCAAATGCTGCCTATGAATGATGGTAGCAGATCCTGGTGATGCTTTCCAGCGCTAAGCGTGTAAACAGAATGTTTGCTGTAATCAGCAAATCCTAACATACAATGTACTAGTGAGACACGCAACTGTCTCCAAAGGAGAGGTGCCTGTGGGACAAGAAGCAGCAATGTGCAGGGAGCAGATGCCGAGCCACAAACAGGAGTAGCTGAGGCTACAGGTGCCCAGCCATGTGTATACTGCAGCCTGCGCGTCTTGTAACTCATGGGAGGAAATTATTCTATATGCACTTCTGAAGGGAAGCGGAATATGCCACCAAGGCGAGAATAATATGACCAAGGGCTGGGTTGTGGAGCAGACATCACATACCACACAAAGACTTCAAGCGTCAATTAAAAATCAGTCAGTATACCATACGAGAGGGCTGTAATGACGTCACTCTTGCTTGAGGGGCTGGGTCACTAAACTGTTAAACATCAACATGAAGATCAAAGGCCAGTAAGGCGCTAAGTCAAGTTACCCTGAATATACGAGGGCCGTTCAGAAAGTAACCTCTGGTTGATTTAAAAAAATACACCAAGTTAAGTAAAAATATTTTAATATATACATCTTACAACTACATCTTTGCACTATTTTTCTACATAGTCTCCAAAGCGATTGAGGCACTTATCGTATCTCTTCACAAGCTTTGAAATTCCTTCTGCATAAAAATCACCCGCTTGTGCCTGGAGCCAGCCTGTGACCGCATCTTTGAGCTCTTCGTCGTCATCAAACCGCTGTGACCCGAGCCATTTCTTCAAATGCATGAAGAGGTGATAATCACTTGGCGCCAGGTCTGGGCTGTAAGGTGGATGGTTGATAACGTCCCACTTGAAGGACTCAAGAAGGGCCGGTGTTCTGCGAGCAGAGTGAGGACGGGCGTTATCGTGCAAAAAAACGATACCAGAAGTCAGCATACCACGGCGTTTGTTCTGTATAGCCCGTCGTAACTTTTTTATTGTTTCACAGTACACGTCTTGATTAATGGTCGTACCACGTTCCATGAATTCAACCAACAACACCCCTTTGGCATCCCAAAACACCGTTGCCATCAGTTTTCTGGCAGAAAAATCTTGCGAGGCTTTTCTTGGTTTGGTAGGCAAATTTGAATGTGCCCACATCTTTGATTGTTCTTTTGTCTCAGGGTTCACGTACTTAATCCAGGTTTCGTCACCGGTCACGATTCTGTTTAACAATGGTTCTCCTTCGTCCTCATAACGTGACAGAAAGTCTAATGCAGAGGCCATTCTTTGAGTTTTGTGGTGGTCGGTAAGAATTTTGGGCACCCATCGTGCACAGAACTTACGGTAACCCAATCTTGCTGTCACTATCTCGTACAAGAGAGTCTTAGAAATCTGTGGAAAACCAGTAGACAACTCCGACATTGAGAAACGTCGATTTTCACGAACTTTTGCATCAACTGTCTGAACGAGTTCGTCAGTCACCAATGATGGTCTACCACTCCTCTCTTCATCATGAACGTTTTATCGTCCACTTTTAAATAAACGTACCCATTCACGGACAACTCCTTCACTCATAACTCTTGGTCCGTACACAGCACAAAGCTCACGATGAATAGCTGCTGCAGAATATCCTTTGGCTGTAAAAAACCTTATGACAGCACACACTTCACATTTGGCGGGGTTTTCTATTGCAGCACACATTTCAAACTGCCACGAAAACTAAACTAGTGCAGGTACGACGTTCACTCGACCACGGCTTGATGCCGACTGACCTGTTGAGTGCGTGAACGCACAGATGGCGTCGCTACTCCCCCCACAACCCGCACTGTGACCAATCGGAGGTTACTTTCTGAACCGCCCTCGTATAACTGTGTGTGTGTGTTTGTGTGTGGTAAAGTTCTATGAGACCAAACTGCTGAGGTCGTCGGTCCCTAGGCTAATTTAACTAACTTAAACTAACTTACGCTAAGGACAAAACACACACACACACACACACCCATGCCACAGGGCGGACTCGAACCTCCGGTTGGGGAAGCCACGCGAGCCATGACAAGCCGCCTCTAACCGCACGGCTACAACGCGCGGCCCTGAAAAATCGAGATCAAAATGGGTAAAGTTTAACATCAATGTTAGATGTCAAGTTCAGAGGAGAATAACAGTGCCTTTCTTCTTCAAAACTTGAAGATCAAATCTGACAGAAAAAGGAGGATTCTCTTCTATTGCTGTTATATAGTAAATTCGCCATACACACTCATCTCTCGTGGAACGGCTTACAGGTACAGATTTATACCTTCACGAGAGCTGTTGTTCGAGTCAGCCGAGTATGGCAGATTATGATTTTTGAATTGCATTGCTCAAATGGAAAATCAGCTTAGCTTTGGTGGCATCAGATTCTGCAGAAGAAATAATTAAGAGGCATTAAAGTATGTGGAGATATTGATCAGGAATTAGATGTTGTTAGACCTATTATTTGTTCCCCAAACTACACAATGACTTGCACTCTACAAGAAGCGGCAGTGTGTCTAGCAGTTCCTCATTTGCACTCTATACAAGGTGCCTCAATAAAAAGCACACACAGATAAGTAGACCATAGGTTATCTCTATTCCTTTAGAATGTTCCTGAAAAACATTTGCAGATCCAAACAGAAGTCATCCATAGGTCGTTAGTCAGGACGTTCTAACTTTTAAAAGCCTGCATCAAGTAACATAAACCTTATAAGTGAATGACACATGTTGCAGGACGGCAGTATCATTATCATGACTGACTGATAACATGCGCCAAACGAAAACTACTGCTTTCTCGACGATGTTGATATAATGCAAGAAAGTGTTGATGTTCCTGATTAATTTTATCATATCTTACGAGCACTACACACTGCCCTTGGCAAGAAAATAACACATAACTAGTTTAGCGTGTTAAAACAAGATGTCGTTTCAGCAGGATTCAGACAATTAAGTGGAAACATGGATATCTGTTAAGCCACACATTACGATTGGTTGTTGTTGTGGTCTTCAGTCCTGAGACTGGTTTGATGCAGCTCTCCATGCTACTCTATCTGTGCAAGCTTCTTCATCTCCCAGTGCCTACTGCAGCCTACATCCCTCTGAATCTGCTTAGTGTAATCATCTCTTGGTCTCCCTCTTCGATTTCTACCCTCCACGCTGCCCTCCAATACCAAATTGGTGATCCCTCGATGTCTCAGAACATCTCCTACCAACCGATCCCTTCTTCTAGTCAAGTTGTGCCACAGGCTCCTCTTCTCCCCAATTCTATTCAATACCTCCTCATTAGTTATGTGATCTACCCATCTAATCTTCAGCATTCTTCTGTAGCACCACATTTCGAAAGCTTCTGTTCTCTTCTTGTCTAAACTATTTATCGTCCACGTTTCACTTCCATACATGGCTACACTCCATACAAATACTTTCAAAAGTGACTTGCTGACATTTAAATCTATACTCGATGTTAACAAATTTATCTTCTTCAGAAACGCTTTCCTTGCTATTGCCAGTCTACATTTTATATCCTCTCTACTTCGACCATCATCAGTTATTTTGCTCCCCAAAGAGCAAACCCCCTTTACTACCTTAAGTGTCTCATTTTCTAATCTAATTCCCTCAGTATCACCCTACTTATTTCGACTACATTCCATTATCCTTGTTTTGCTTTTGTTGATGTTCATTTTATATCCTCCTTTCAAGACACTGTCCATTCCGTTCAATGCTGTCTCTGACAGAATTACAATGTCATCGGCGAACCTCAAAGTTTTTATTTCTTCTCCATGGATTTTAATACGTACTCCGAACTTTTCTTTTGTTTCCTTTACTGCTTGCTCAATATACAGATTGAATAACAACGGGGATAGGCTACAACCCCGTCTCACTCCCTTCCCAACCACTGCTACCTTTTCATACCCCTCGACTCTTATAACTGCCATCTGCTTTCTGTTCAAATTGTAAATAGCCTTACACTCCCTGTATTTTACCCCTGCCACCTTCAGAATTTGAAAGAGGGTATTCCAATCAACATTGTCAAAAGCTTTCTCTAAGTCTACAAATGCAAGAAACGTAGGTTTGTCTTTCCTTAATCTTTCTTCTAAGATATGTCGAAGGGTCAGTATTGCCTCACGTGTTCCAAACTTTCTACGGAATCCAAACTGATCTTCCCCGAGGTCGGCTTCTATCAGTTTTTCCATTCGTCTGTAAGGAATTAGCGTTAGTATTTTGCAGCTGTGACTTATTAAACTGATGGTTCGGTAATTTTCACATCTGTCAACACCTGCTTTCTTTGGGATTGGAATTATTATATTCTTTTTGAAGTCTGAGGGTATTTCACCTGTCTCATACATCTTGCTCACCAGATGGTAGAGTTTTGTCAGGACTGGCTCTCCCAAGGCTGTCAGTTGTTCTAATGGAATGTTGTCTACTCCGGGGGCCTTGTTTCGACTCAGGTCTTTCAGTGCTCTGTCAAACTCTTCACGCAGTATCACATCTCCGGAAGCAGGGAAAAAAACTATAGTGAGGACGACTAAAACAGCTAACGTACACGCCCGTTTGGGTATGACCTCTCCTTACCACTTACCATGTAAGGATAGCTCCACAACTTTAAAGGGCCTGTGAATCCAGGCCCTGTCAGGTAAGGAGACACCACACACAGTGACGTAGGAACGGGTACACCCTACTATAGTTCAAACAAACGAACAATTACCTAAATATTTTTATTGTGATAATCATTATATACAGTGGGTTCAGGTTGCTTACTTGGCGATGAAAACACAAGAAAAATCTTGATGAACCTAACTTAAGCAGGTAAATACATGATAATTTACCGAGTGATAATGGTGTAGCCGGCCGGAGTTGCGCAGTAGACAACCTACGGTCGCAGGTTCGAATCCTGCCTCGGGCATGGATGTGTGTGATGTCCTTAGGTTAGTTAGGTTTAAGTAGTTCTAAGTTCTAGGGGAGTGATGACCTTAGTTACATGTTAAGTCCCATAGTCCTCAGAGCCATTTGAACCATTTGATAACGGAGTAATCTGAAGAGAAAAACAAACTCTATCGTAATTTCAAGTGCACTGAACACTCGAAAATGTACCCCAAAAATATTACACTGACAGTGTTACACGATCACGCATTTGATTGTACACTGACTATTGTAGCTGGACAGTATCATCTATCTGCCGAATGCCTTCCTCGAAATTTAATCCCCGAGAACACAGGCGCAGTGCGTGGCTGACATGGACAAGAGGTAATTAGAAAAACTACGCAAATCACCGAAAGTAGATCTGAAGTGAGCACACTCTAGTGACTCCCACACATAGCGCGTGCGCAATGCGGTATTTACTTTTTGGAGACTGCGCCTATCCGGGCGTCGTGGTCGGCTGTGGCGTGTGTCGGCGGCGGATGCGTCGACACCTTGACGCCTCGCGAACCTGTAGACCTGTCAGTTCTACTCTGACCTTGACTAGACATACAGTCATAAAATTGCCCTTTCATTAGGCGAAAAACTGTTTTTCCCTGGCTACATCAATTTCCTGTCTCCACTCGTTAAGGCTGAGCAACGTGTATGCTGTTGCCCTCAAATGTTTCGCAGCTCTTAGTTCGTAATCTTCAATCTGGAGATATTGCAAGATATCAGAGCCTCATGAACACACACGGGTGTTCACAACAAAATGTGTCTTCCGGAGCCGCAACAGAGCGGGATGCGCTCCGTACAGCACACGGCCCTTCTAGGAAGAGGGTCCCCCTCAAATCGCTCACTAGTCATTGCTACATTGTTGCAGCGTATCACCACCGTATTGCGGCCTCGCCTCCTGCCTTAACTAGAGCCGACCAACGAGTGCTTTTGCTCCAACTTCCGTCATTTATTTGACCAGTAAGGTTTAAGAAACGAACTATTGTCTACTCCAGTTTCAAGCAGTTCAATGAGCTTTCGCCCTTCTTTCATTTGGTAATAAGCTCCGCCCAAACAGGAGATGTTCATTTGAACATCACTTGTCGTCCTCGCCAATATCACGTGATTATCGAGTGTTCATCAAAATACCGGTGACTGACACGGTTGTCCTATTTTCTGCATGTCGAAAACGGCCTCCCACTGCCCTCTTGAGGTTTCAAAGAGGAGGTGTGGGTCTCGCACCGTATGTATGTGACTATCACGTGAATTTATTTCATGTCAAGCTGATGACGCACTTTCTGCGTTCTTACGTTTAGGCCCGGCCTGAGTGGCCGAGCGGTTCTAGGCGCTACAGTCTGGAACCGCGTGACCGCTACGGTCGCAGGTTCGAATCCTGCCTCGGGCATGGATGTGTGTGATGTCCCTAGGTTAGTTAGGTTTAAGTAGTTCTAAGTTCTAGGGGACTGATGACCACAGCAGTTGAGTCCCATAGTGCTCAGAGCCATTTTTTCTTACGTTTACGCTTAAGACGGCCTATGTGTCCGAGTGGTTATAGGCGCTTCAGTACGGAACCGCGCTGCTGCTATTGTCGCAGGTTGGAATCCTGCCTCGGGCATGGATGTGTGTGATGTCCTTAGGTTCGTTATTTTTAAGTAGTTTTAAATTCTAGGGCACTGATGACCTCCGATATTAAGTCCCATATTGCTTGGAGCCATCTGAACCATTTTGTTTACGCTTAAATGGAAGGGCTGTGTTCTCCTTTGAGACCACCCCAAAAAGGATCGGCTATGGGTTAAAATGCTTACTTCACCACAGTTGTGCGTCACATGACTTACCCAGTCGTGACTCATAGTAGTGCGGTTATCTCCGCCGAAAAATACCAAGTATGGTCTGCACGTCGCATCTCAAACTGATCTTCCGCGGCGATGATTCGCCGGTTTATGTCTTTCTTGAGTTCCATGTTGCTCTGTCCAGGTCATCTGGGAAGCCTCATACTTCATTCAATCACTGCTATAGAAATGCTACTTGTCCATCCCATGCAAATTAGGTGGATTTCGTTAGTATCGCGTTCATGTGAGCTACATTCAGTTAATTGCTCTTCGTACTCAGCAGATAACTTGATTCTGAGCAAAGTATGGCTTGTGGGGTATAAAATTCATCGACTCGATGACCAGAATCGATTTCTTGACATATAAATTGTGTTAGGAGGTAAAAAGTATCCTGCCACCTTACAAATGGCGTCACACTGAGGCAGAATGGAATGAGGTGCACTAACTGCTGGGGTAGCCATACCATTTGAATTACCTGAGTCTTTCAGTTCTCTAGGACGCTATCTACTGTGGTATTGTCCACCAAAGTGGGCAACACACACCAATACAACAGAAATTATGATGTCTCACTGCAGTCCACAGTATCCAGTGGGAGACGCTGAGGAAGACACATTTTCTCTCCCTCAGCACAGCAGCGCCCTCACAAGGAGGTCACTATAGAGCATGGAAGCACTATGACCAGTTTTTTACTTCAGCTGAAGTAGTCAGTATCATCGAGTAGGACCAAGGATTCATTGAAGTCTGACAAGGGGAAGGCCTCAGACACGGCCAACGGATTCGGCTCAAATTCGGCAGCTCGCTTGTGTACAACCTAAAACGAGGGACTCTAAGATATTTTGGGTCAACACCCCCGCGTTTTTGAGAAAATCACCCCTAAAGGTTGTGAAGAGCAATCGACTCAAAATTGGAGGGATCGATAGATAATTGTAAATAGAGCATTTTTCACCATCGGGTATGGGGTCCGCAAACGCAAACTTTTCCAGAAATCGAGGAAATAAACTTATATAACTGCCGCTTCTGTACCCACATGGTAAACGCTATTCGGCGACAGCGCTGATAGCGCACCGGCCATGGTAACTGGCTGGGTCTCGAAGAATCCGGGTTCGAATCTCGAAAGATAGGACACAACAAACAATAACTAGTTACTACAGCATAAACAGACCAGCTAATTACTACAAACTACATACAGTACTCGTCATATGTTACTTACGGAAGGGCACTGTATTCATTCACAAAACGTATTTCATTCGGCGCATTAACACTGGAAAAATCACTACATGTATCCGCGAGGTTCGCGGCAGCCTAATGACGGAAAACAACTCTTTCCGACTGACTTCTATAAGGCTCGTGCTGGACTCCTTCACTCTTCCAGGCTCACAACTATGATATGACGAAAAGGCAACCGGGACAACTTAACTCTCCGCGCGTGCATTCCGTCCCGTGCCTCGCTGTAAACAATCGTCGCGCGGTTGGCTATCTGTGATCCCTCGTGAGGAATTCACAGCACTCTTACTCGGAGTTGTTTTCATGTGACAAAGCTTAAAAGTTTAATACTTTACTAACTCACGGCGTTTGGGAAATTAGTTTGCCTACCTTATTATTATCATTCCTTATTGATTTACTTACCTTATTAACCCTCCTATCCCTATCAGTTGAGATATGGAAAGATACAAGCGAAAAGAATAACATCCGCTAGGTTTCTTCGAGATTCGAACCCGGGTTCTCCCATTCTGAGCCAGTTACCTTGGCCATTGCGCTATCGGCGCTGCCGTCGAAAATCTTTTTGCATGTCGGTACAGAATCCGCAGTTGTAAAACTTTCTTACCCCCATATCTGATGATGGAAAATGCTCTACTTACAATTATCTATCGATCCAGTAAATTTGTGTTGATTGCTCGTCATAATCTTTAGGGGTGATTTTCTCAAAAACGAGGGAGTGTTGACCCAAAATATCTTAGATTCCTTCATTTTAGGTTGTACACAAGCGACCTGCCAAAATTGAGCCGGATCGGTTGGCCGTGTCTGAGGCCTTCCCCTTGTGAGATGCAAATATACTTTTGTGAATGTTGAACCTTGCACTTAAAGAGAAGAGTTTGTTAATTGTTGCATTAATCTATGCTTTAATAGCCAATGACCATTTTTATCAATTGGTCCCATAGGAACTTACCACAAATTTCCAAATTTACTTATGACAGAGTCGGTAGCCCTCAGCTACAGCAGCCTACTTCTACTTTGTCTACCTACAGTGGACACGCAATCCAGTCCTTGGTTTATGTAGTTTCACGGCAACTTTTCAGGCAGTGACAATGGCGTTTCTTTCCATGTAATGAATTCTAAAAGCAGTCCAAATATTTCTGGGGTAGATATAGAGTGTCCCAATTAGAGCATGCAAAACAATGTATTAAGAATTACTGTTTCTGTACCTCTCACAAACGTTTCTCACTTGTGCAGTTAGCACATGAAACTAGATGAACCTGGTGTAGGAACAGCTAAACATTTTGAAGCACACATAACTATGATGGATGATACACGGCCGTGATATTTTTCACACGACTTCACCTTAATGCACTATTTGAGCTAGTTGCTTAGCAATTGAAAAGATAGTAGGACAAGAGGGTTATCCAACACGTTTATACAAGACAGTGGATATCCCCCTTGGTCATTCTGAAGAAGCCTTCAGGTGGTTTATATTTGTGTGCAGAATTCAAGGCAACTGTAGACCTAGAAACAGTAGTGGATCCTTTTCCTCTTCCACATCCAGAGGAGCTTATGGACAGGTGGAACAGGGTATATGCATTTCGAAAATGTATATACGTATACAGTTACCACTGGACGAACAGATCAAGAAACACTTTGCAGTAAACATTTACTTAGGTTAGTTCCAGTTTGAAAGACCTCCGTTTGAAGGTGCCTCATGTCCCGTAATTTTTCAACGGTTCCTGGAACAGTTAACAACAAAAGTCCACTCCTGTGCAAATATTTAGACAATATCGTCGTCGTAGGTCCTAAGCCTGCTGAACATTTAGCAAATATAGACTGTTTAAGTTCTTTCTGCTGCTGGCTTACAGTGCTCCTTCTTCCAGGAAGAAATGAACTACTTACGTCACGTAATAAGCGACAGGGTAGACATCCCACGACTTCGTACTTGATTCCAATTAAAGGTCTGCCAGTGCCTCTAAACATTAAGGAGCTGCTATCAGTCATTCCTAAAGCTTACAAACTGCTGCCCCGCTTCACTGGCTACTCTGGAAATGTTCCTTTCGTGTGATCCAAAGAAAGCCAGAAGGCGTTTCAGTAACTGAAAAACGCTTTGTTAAGTCGTAAATATTTGATTCATTTTGACCCAGTTGCATCTGTCATGTTAGTTTTGGATGCACCTTCTTATGGGATCGGGGGCGTGCTCTGCCATAAGATTGGCTGTTATGACAGAACTATCGTTTTTGCGTCCAAAAATCTTAGCAAAGTGAAGAATAACTAGGGTTAGTTTGAAAAAGAGATTCTCTCCATTACCTATGGTATTACTAACTCCTAGCCGTGTTTGCAATGTCAGAAGTTCCATTTGCTGACAATCATTAGCCTTTGATGGCCTTGTTAAAGACTGTTCCACTGTGGAACAGGGATCTGATACTGTGTAATTATCAGTATGAGTTGTACAGGCCAACTGTCCTACATTTGAATGCTGACATGTTTTATCAGTTACCCGCTGTTACAAACATAGGATTTAATTAGTCTAAGCAATCATATTCTAAAACCGACTCTCAGGACTTTTAAAGTCTTCAAAATTTTCCTGATGATTTCTGATGTTTTTCCACTATCGCTGCTTCTGATGTGGCTTAGCAGGTTGTTTTGGAATATGTGTGCTATTGGAGGCGACACAGTTCGAAAGAAATTCCCTTAGTAGTGGTGCGTCACTACTTCTTGTACCATCAGATGCTTTGCGTGGGTTCCGGTGTTCAACTGCTGCGCGATGTATACGTTGTGATTCCTCAATCCCTACAGCAGGAAGTCTTGTCTTCATTCCACAATGGTCATTAGGGCGCAGGCTGCACAAAACAATTCGCCATCTGTCACTGTAGTTGCAGGGTATGGACGTCCAGTTTGAACACGTGACCAAGTAAGTGGGGAAAATCATTAATCTTCGCTGCAATCCGCAACGACGAATGGGAGGGCTAAAGAAGACACACCTTCTCTAAGCACAACAGCGCCCTCACACGGATGTCAGTACAGAGCCGAAAGAGGTAGTGTTCGGCTCATTTCGTGACCTCAGGTGAAGCAGCCAACGTCGCCGAGTAGGAGGAAAGAGTTATTCGAGTGTCAGATGGAAATGTATATTTGAAAACATTAAACATTGTACTTGGGGAGAAGTGTTTGTTAGCTACTGCGTCAAGTGATACTTTAAAAGTCAGTGACAGTTGCGAATTATCAAGCTCTACTTTGACAAAGGGCTGTATCAATTTAAGAAAATCTTTTTATCTTTTATTTCATAAGATATATCAATATTTCATGTGTTATAGTTCTCCCAGAGCAGGCAAAGAAAGCACAGTTATGAATGGGTGGTTTGTCACAACATCTACAGTTATCAATGCTGTGATCTGCTTAGGGAAGCAGTTTGGCATTCACGATTGTAAATATTTGTATATCGATATCTGGTTTCAGCAAATAAAACAACCATCCTCAGATCATATCGTACAAAGTAGTAGTGTCTACATACACCTGTCAAGTTAGAAACTTTACATTGTTTTACAATTTTACTCACGGTGAAAGAATCAGAGTCTACCTCTACCTGCCAGCAGGGACACGTCTTCCAAAACTGTATTAGGCGAAATGTGTTTTTTTACTTGCTTATTTTACCATTTTCATATACCTATTGCTCTACAGAAGGCTATTGGCCGTAAATGTGACTTTACTGTGACAAAAACTGTAAAACACCGTTATTGCTAATAATCTAACATCATAGATGGAACTACTACTTCGGACTAAGTGCTCCTAAGATGCCAGTTTAATTTGCTTTACCTACTTATCAGAATTCAAATACACGCATCAAAAAAAGTTTTGCATCACCCCGGTTCCCAGAATTCCTGAAGATAGACGTTGACTGTAAATATTGTATCACAGGCATAGTTCCTTTGACTGTTCAGAGATGTCAGTAAACCCTCCCAGAGATGTAAACAACCATGCATGAGCAGTGCCTATTAGACAGAGGGGTTCCGACAGCTGATCAGTTCCAGGAGGATGTACACGGCTCGTGCTGTGCTCAGTTCAACCATGCCTAGACGGTCAATACTGCGCCAGGAAAGTCTCTCAACAACGGAAGTGTCCAGACGTCTGGAGTGAACCAGAGTGATGTTCGGAATTGAGGAGACACAGAGATATAGGAACTGTCGATGACATGCCTCGGTCAGGCCGTCCAAGGGCTACTACTGCAGTGGATGACCGCTACCTACGGATTACGGCTCGGAGGAACCCTGATAGCAACGCCACTACGTTGAATAATGCTCCTCGTGTAGCCATAGGAAGTCGTGTTACGACTCAGACTGTGTGCAATAGGCTGCATGATGCGCAATTTTACTTTCGGCGTCCATGGCGAGCTCCATCTTAGCAACCGTGACACCACGCAGCGCGGTACGGATAGGCCCAATAACATGCTGAATGGACCGCTCAGGACTGGAATCACGTTCTCTTCACCGATGAGTGTTGCATATGCCTTCAACCAGACAATCGTCGGAGGCGTGTTTGGAGGCAGCCCGGTCAGGTTGAACGTCTTAGACACACTGTCCAGCAAGTGCTGCAAGGTAGAAGTTCCCAGCTGTTTTGGGGTGGCATTCTGTGGGGCCGACGTACGCCGCTGGTGGTCATGGAAGGCGCCATAACGGCTGTACGACACGTGAATTCCATCCTCCGACCGATAGTGCAACCACATCGGCAGCATTTGGGGAGCATTCGTCTTCATGGACGACAATTCACGCCCCCATCGTGCACATTTTGTGAATGAGTTCCTTCAGGATAACGACACCGCTCGACTAGAGTGGCCAGCATGTTATGCAGATATGAACCTTATCGAATATGCCTGGGAGAGATTGAAAAGGGGGGACGTTACCCACCAACCACTCTGAGGGACCTACGCCGAATCGACATTGAGGTGTGGGACAATGTGGACCAACAGTGCCTTGATGACCTTGTGGATAGTATGCCACGACGAATACAGGCATGCATCAATGCAACAGGACTTGCTACTGGGTATTAGAGGTACAGGTGGGTACAGCAATCTGGACCACCACCTCTGAGGGCCTCGCTGTATGGTGGTTCAACATGCTATGTGAGATTTTCACGAGCAATAGAAAGGGCGGAAATGATGTTTATCTCTATTCCAATTTCCTGTACAGGTTCCGGAACTCGCGGAACCGAGGTGATGCTAAACGTTTTTTGATGTGTTATTTGCGACCTTGACTGATAAACTGTTGCTGTGAATGGTTAGAATTTCAGGTATGGGTAATGCTATCTACGTTCTGCTTGTAAGGAGGGATTTCGCAGTGCATTCCCGCATACAGAAATCACGTATGAATGTTGGCTGAGAAAAGACCGAGTTGATACTCTTGTAAGAGCAGAAACGACTACCAGCAGGAGTGGGCAGCAGCGGTACTGTGGCTGATCGAGACTGTCGCTTGTCCTTTGTTTAGGCTGCTGACCAACATCACTGTTGTTTCTTCCGTTGGTCTCCAGCCTAAACCCGAATGAAGCCACATTATAGCATTGTTCATTCGCTGCCTACACGACACGTTGTCTTATACACTCCGCAAAAGTTGTAGGTATGAAGAAATTAAGCCATGGAAGTGAAAGAGTATGCTAGGGGACCTCTCATCCAGTCCACCCACAGACGATGTTCTCGAGGCCTCTACGAACCGTGACACGAACTTCGTGTGAAACACCGTTATTTAAAAGCCTCGTTAGCCTTTGTACCACCATAAATTAGCACCCATTTGACAAAGACGATTGGTCGATGAATCGTCTCCGCCTACACACTGAAACTATGTGTTGATGAATAACTGTCGCCGTGCTGCAGGAATTCTGTGCAGCCCACACATGCATTCTGTAAGATTTGATGATATCATCTAGTGCACCAAAGGAAGACAGAAACCTAAAAGTGGTCATAGCATGAAGAATAAATCAACAACAGACCAAATTCAACTGTGGAAAATTCTACCATTAATAAACAGTGATTACTATTCAGGGGTCACAGACACTAACACTTACTGGTGCATGTGCTCCTTGTTTACTCCGTATTGTCGAAGTATTTTTCTGGAGCTGATGCAAGGGCCATCCTACACAGTTCTGACTCACGTACCTCTAGGAACTGTGATCGTTCGGGTAAGATAAGGTTCTATCGACAAATATTGCTGTGAAAATGCCCTTTTCATTCAAAAGTTCATTTTTTTTCTTGCAAACACTCATGTTCTGATTGGCGAGTCTGTGTGTGTGTGTGTGTGGGGGGGGGGGTGATTTCAACTGTATGCGTGCTGTCTCTCTGACTCTTGCCTCAATGTGGCCTAAGACTATGTCGATTAATTTGCTGCCCCTACTCGAGGTGACTCTAGAGCAGTTGCATTAAGTAGTGGAAATAACGGCAAATAGAAGCTAGTTAGCAGCTGGGAACTGCGGCGACGGCACTGCTGCCATCAGGAACAGAGCAGAGAACACCAGACAGTCGTCCACTGGAATCTGCACTGATGATCCGAAACATTGCGACCACTGCCCGTCACGACAGTAAATGCCGACTGGTGGCAGGCGATGCTGAGGGCATTAGTTTAGGAACTGAGACTCTAAATGTGGTTGCAGGACTCTTTCCAGGGTCGAACTTCGAATTCAAGACGCCAGTCGTCTGTGGCTAAATGGAAGCTGTGGCAGTGATTTAAATCGAATCAACGTTCTCGGTATGCCAATTGCTGCCCTTCAACTCAGGTCTTATGTGGGAAACTGTGACCAATGGAAACGATTGGCAAGCTAATGCCCGTGACAAATGAGTCATTGGTGTGGTCTTCGCCAAATTTAATATAAATGAGAGAGATTAATGGGTGCATCTATTAATCGAAATTAAATATAAGTCAACTTTGACAAATATTTATTGATACCATATTCAAGGAGAAAATCAAAAAATGGTTTAAACGAAATGTCAACTTTCCCAAACCAAAATTTAACAGACAAATCGGATCACAGAATCCTTACAATATTTAATTAAAATAAAAGAATATTTAGCGCCAAAGTGCTCGGGGAGTGTAGTGGCAGAATCTGGTACTAATTTGCGTTCCTCTGAAAATAATGAAGTGTACAGTTCGGAACAGAACGTGATGACTGCATTGACCACAACAGCGAAAGGGAAACACAGGTAGCAACACGATATACACGATCGAGCCACCACACGTAACGTAATTCGTGGCAAGATCCCCTCAGATTCAGACCAGACGAGTTAAGATTGACTTGAGACGCGACCGCGTTTGCAGCGGGATCTCACCACCGTGCTGCTGCACGAGAAGATCGACAGCGCAATAAGGAGCTGCAGAGGCTGATGTTTTTTGTTATGGTTTTTTTTACAATGGGTTTAGGGCGCAAAACTGCTACGGTCATTAGCGCCCAGTCTGTCACTTAGGAAAAAGTAAAAAAAAAAAAAAAAGACTGGAAACCAGCAGCAATGGGAGCGAAACTCAAAAAGTGGGGAAACTAAAACAGAAGGAAAGTTTAAAAAACCACTATAGAAGGGGGGTTGTTTGTCCCCAAATATAGCTTCAAATGACTGACGTCATCTCACTGGCATCAGCAGTCGTACTCTGTGGACAAAAGCCAGCAGCAGGATGACGAGATGTGGCGGTCGGCAAAGACTGTAGTGGAGTCCGAAGAGCGGTGCCCCTCAGCGCTCTGCACGGAGAACCCACCAAAGTCTATCAGTCAGGCTGTTGTACGAACTACAATTGGGATGCTGTATAGCAACGTTGGAATCTCTTTCCTGAAAAGTTTGTTAATCCTCGAGCCACTCTCTCAATTTGACATGTTGAAACAAAATGTGAACAACTTGGTACGGACTGCCACTCCCACAAAATGTCCCAGCTCTGACCAATGTGAGTTAATTCAGGAATTGATTTCTTGGAGAAAGCGCACCCTGACTGCCACCTGACTTCGACAAATCGTAAAGTCTTGCACTAAATACGACCGGAGACTGTTCAACCACATCCATATCCTGGCGCCAGAAGGGCGTGGTGGCACTTTATCAAGAAACCACTAAACATGGTCCAGCTTTTGTTGTTATCCTATGGACCTGGCGATACTATCTTATGACTTGGTCATCTGCAGTCCGCTCTTTTAACAAGAGCATCTGTCCTGTGCACAGCTGGTGCTGCAAGGAGTAATTTGCAGGGGTAATCTGGATGAATACTTCTCTCGGTAAGCGGAAAATCCGGTACGAATTCTCAACGTCGCCACTCCACTACAAAGCTGATGGTTGTCCATATTAGCAACTGCGAATGCATTTCGTGTATGAGAAAAAGGGGTCTTATCAGATGAGGAAACAGACAGCCGGACAGACGTACAACGAGATCAGCCTACACTGACTGAGGTGCGGCACTACAAAAGGAACCTGCATGTAGTAATCAGAGGCAGCTGGCTTTCTGCGAAATCTGGGGAAGGTGTTTGGAGGGGGGAGGGGGGAGGGGTTTAATCCTCTATTTCTTAAGGTCCTTCACTCCTATAGCCACCAAGACAGTTTGTTTTACCCATACACTGGCGTAAATTGACGTGTTCAATATTCATTTATACGGTATTTATTTCACTCTATGTCTCCACTCGAGAGCGCGCTTTAGGGTGTGTGTGTGTGTGTGCTTAGAGGAGATAAAAATACTCTCTTTTTTATGTGCCAAAATGTCACAGGTGCACTGATTCCCTGTAACAGGTGCGTGAAAAATTTTACAATAGTGATGTCCAGAGAGCGTGTTGGAACCGCTGTGTGATGAATATTGTTTTCGAGATGCTGATGACCTCCTCCGCATTTCTTTTTCTCAGGGGAGGTGAAACGTTTGCTGTACGTGACACCGACGGAACACTGCAGAAGAACTGGTTGCTCGTCTGGCGGAATATGCATGCATTATTTGCGGAACACCTGGTTATCTAGAGCGTATTATGCAATGAATAGAATGCATTTTCAGCAACATCCGTAAAAGAAAATTCATCACAGTTTGAACACCGTCTCTGCACAGGATTTGAGTCAAAATTTTCACGGAGCCATAGCCCTGTAACGGCGATATTTCTGTTACATAAAAGACGTGTTTCTTTCTATTTCCTCTGTGCGTAGGTATTTTATGTAGTGCCTGACAAAAAAGTAATCCACGAAGAACGGGAGAAGGCACCGAAATGTAACTTCACAGGTTAAAGAGTATGTGGCCCTACTTTAGTGATCACAGAATCTAGTCAAATGTACAAAGAAGCTAGCAGTATCAGGCGACTTACCAGTGGTACGTTGCACTTCCTCTGGCCTGGATGGATGCGAAAATCGTCTGAGAAGACTGTCATAAAGTTGTGGTATTCCTTCCAGAGGCAAGGTGCCCCACAACTGTTGCAACAGCTCTTTGACGTTCCAGGTAAAAGCACTGGGATGCAGTCTACGTCCGATGTATTCCCACGCATGTTTTGTTGGGACAGATGCAGGTCACGCTGGTCACAGATGTACCTGTGTCACGCAGACAGTTTATAGAGACACGTGCCGCGTGTGGACGAGCATTGTCCGTTTATAAAAGCTCCACGATACCGTCTCATTACAGCCAATACATGACGACGCAAGGTGCCCGTGGCGTGCGGTTGTCGACTCACAGTTCCTCGAACCTCTCCGGGCCGTGACCTGGAGTCGTGCCTCACGTCTCTCCAAATCATGACGTCAGGATTGACACTGGTGCCTGTCTCTAAAACATTGGAAGAAAGGGACCTCTCCACAGGTCGCCTCCATGATCATCTGGGGTTAGTGGAGAACCGCGATTCGTAACCGAACACAATATCCCGCCGTTCATCAGCAGTCCGTTCCTCCCGGCCTCGTCGCATCTCCAAACGCAACCGTTTGCGCTGTTGTGTCAACGGCAGCCTTCGCACTGGAAGGTAATTACCTGGTCCTCCTGCTCTTAGTCTACGACCAGCGTGTCGCGGATATTCCATTACTTCTTCTCGGATTGCAGGCGCATATGTGAAGGGGTTCCAGTGTTCTTTGTGCTCAATACGGCGATGCTCCTCTGTAGACATAGTCGACCGGAACTTTGATGACTACTATGACTGCTGACGTTTCCATGTAGTCCAGCACCGAGCCACTGACAAACGATCGAGGCTTCTCGCTGCTTCACTTCTTTTTCCAGACGATATATACAGGGCGGCTCTCATACGAGCTGTCAACTATATTTTCGCAGTTGGTGCGGCAGTTTGCAGTTTTTGAACGTGTAGATGAAATCGACTTATACAATTACTGCTCCTCACATATTGCACGTGACGCCTAGTGTCAACAGAGAACATCGGTTTGCTTCCCACTAAAAATAAATTATTTTTAAAGATGAATTTCCTTGACCATTCGATAGAGTGTTCCCAGATTAATCTAATGCGATACTCGTCTTATCTACATGTATTAAGAGGGACAGCGAAACAGGAGGAATGAACAGCACTCCAGCAACGACTGAGTAGCGCTGCAGCATAGTTGTAGCAGACATCGCGGAACAGTGTAGCGCACGATTGCTGCTGGGGTACTACTCCTCATGCCTCTGTTAACATATTATATCGATAAACCGGATATCGCACTAACCGAAACTGGCAGAGCTCTATCGAATGGGCAAGTAAAATTCCAACTTTTAAAATCACTTTGTTTGTAACGGAACATAAACCGACTCTTTTAATTGACACCGTGCGCCCCAGGAAACATGTGATGTGCGGTATTTGCTTGTGTCGACTCCATCTGTTCTTTAGAAAAACAGAACTGCTAATATCTGCCGAAACACCAGAAAATAAACCTGAGTATTCTAAGGAGTGAAATCCCGTATATATACACAGAAGAGCCAAAGAAACTGGTATACCCGCCTAATATCGTGTAGGGCTCTCTCGAGCACTCAGAAGTGCCGCAACACAACGTGGCATGGACTCAGTTGATGTCTGAAGTAGTACAGGAGGGAACTGACACCGTAAATCCTGCAGGGCTGTCCATAAATTCGTAAGAGTACGTCGGGGCGGAGACCTCTTCTGAAAACTACGTCGTAAGGCACCCCAGTTCATGTCTGGCCAGTTTGGTAGCCAACGGAAGTGTTTAAACTGGCAAGAGTGTTCCTCAAGTCACTCTGTAGCAATTATAGACGTGTGGCATGTCGCATTGTCCTGCTGGAATTGCCCGTCAGAATGCCTAATGGATATTAACGGATGCAGGTGATTAGACAGGATGCTTAAGTACGTGTCAACTGTCAGAGTCGGGTCTAGACGTGTCAGGCGTCCATATCACTCCAACGTCACACGCTCCACACCATTGCAGAGCCTCTAACAGCTTGAACAGTCCCCTGCTGACATTTAGGGTCCATGGATTCGTGAAGTAGTCCCCATATACTCGCCCATTCGCTCGATACAATTTAAAACAACACTCGTCCGACCAGGCAACATGTTTCCAATCTTCAACAGTCCAGTGTCGGTGTTGACGGGCCCAGGCGAAGTGTAAAGCTTTGTGTTGTGCAGTCATCAAAGGTACACAGTGGGCCTTTGTCGCGAAAGCCCATATCGGTGATGTTTCAATGAATGGCTCGCACGCTGTCACTCTTTGATAGCCTAGCAATGAAATCTGCAGTAAATTCCGGAAGGGTTGCACATCTGCCACGTTGAACGATTTTCAGTCGCCGTTTGTGCCGTTCTTGCAGGATCTTTTTCCGACCGCACCGATGTCGGAGATTTGATTTTTTACCGGAATCCTGATATTCAGGGTACACTAGTGAAATGGGCGTGCAGGAAAATCTCCACTTCACCCCTACCTCGGAGATGCTGTGTTCCATCGCTCGTGCCCCGACAATAACACTACGTTCAAACTCACATAAATCTTGATAACCTGCCAACGTAGTAGCAGTAACAACTGCGCCAGACACGTGTTGTTTTAGACAGGCGTTGCCGACCGCAGCGCCGTGTTCTGCCTGTTTACATATCGCTGTATTTGAATACGCATGCCTATACCAGTTTCTTTGGTTCAAATGGCTCTGAGCACTATGCGACTTAAGTTCTGAGGCCATCAGTCGCCTAGAACTTAGAACAACTTAAACCTAACTAACCTAAGGACATCACACACATCCATGCCCGAGGCAGGATTCGAACCTGCGACAGTAGCGGTCGCACGGCTCCAGACTGTAGCGCCTAGAAACCGCACGGCCACTCCGGCCGGCCCAGTTTCTTTGGCGGGGATAGTTCAATGAATCGAGGCAGATGGAAGAAAGTAAAGTAAACTGCTTGTTATTTTAAAATTTCACTATAACAGTTAAAAGATTTATCGCACTGTGAGACAGGCTGGTCAATGCCTTCATGGTGTAAGGTGTCAGGCAAATCCAACACCTTCCATGAAAACCCTGACATAATAAGCAAATCCAGCAGTATGTCACATAGCTCCGAATAAATCGTGACATTAAATTAACCAAATTAATACAAGTAACGAGTGAGCAAATGGAATACCACAGACTAACGCAAGAATGCCTAAATGCATGTCATACCTTCCCACCGTGAGACAGACGCAGTTCCGAGGGGAGAAACGAGAAGCCGAGAGCAGAACCGTGTTAAGCTAGAAGGCCCTACGATAAGGGACGGACACCCACGTTGCCAGCCAACCGCTAGGACCCCCCCCCCCCCCCCCCCACAGCCCTTGTTAAACGTTAGAGCCCTCCAGAAGAACAGTATAGATATTACGATAACACTAAAAGGGCCACACCAGCTGCAAGTTTTAGCGTGAGACTTTTTCGCGTCTCTGTTACGTTGCAAACGTTAAAAACATTGCCCCACCACGAAAAGCATAACGTTTCTAATTGGAAAGACAGAATTTTTGTAGGCGGAGCTTAAGGTTAACATTGAGACCCTGATTGGTCAGATGAAAACACAGCCAGATAGATTTTTTTAAACCAACGTCGGTAAATTGTAGTAAGTAGAAGTTAGGAGAGAGTTGCTTCCGAGACGGCGAGCGGTATGGAGCTGCGCCGTCCCCCGCACCCTGACACTACCTAACCAACGACAAAGTAATGAACGCACGCGATGCCGCATAACAGCCCATAAAGCTTCACTCAGAACTGCAGAAGTGTCATCTGTTACACCCCCTTATTGCGTAATACTAGTGTCGATCGTCAATTAAAGCTAATGGTATTCACATTTGCTACGTAAGTTAAAATCTGAAACGCGATGATTTTTCTGTTATATAATTATTGATACGCCACATCACCCAATGTAATTTACGACAAGTTAGATAAGTAGTTAAAGATAATTGAGGGGCACTGTAGACCATTTTGATAGTTTTGTAGTTTAAACCTAGATTATAGATGTGATATGGCATAGGTAATCCTTCGATCCATTGTATAACTTGGAAACCCACTCAGGGAATATTTGTTCACATTTTTGTTGAACGCAGTTGGTTTTTATCATCCTATATTTAAATATTTCCTTTTATCAATAGTGCAATTTATAAACAATGTTTTGTGAGTAGAATAAAATTTCTAATGGTAAACTTAACTGCTTTTTCGACGTTATTTTACAAGCTAACTAAAAATAGGAAAGCCTTGAACCCCTTCCACTAAATTTAGTTAGTATTAAGATTCTTTTACAGGGATTGCAGTGGAGCTGACACTGAAATCATTAAGTATTTGGTTATATCATCGCTAGTCTCACTGAACTCTTCTGAACTCTACATGTCATGTGTGGTCTGGCGTCTCCTTACCAGTAACAGGTCCCAGGTTCAAACTAGTCAATTCCCTAAAAAACACGCTCAGAGCGTCGTTGCGCGAAAGTGGTAGGGAGACACGACTTAGAACAAACAGACACCACGCAGAATGTTAGAATGGGAAAATGTTTGCTGTTTCCTGTGGAACCATGATTGTATCCTGGAAAACATCTCTTAGTCCGAAGCAAATCGATGACCATGAATGTCTTTTTTTCAGAACGAGCGGTCTGGCGCAGTGGTTAGCACACTGGACTCGCATTCGGGAGGACGACGTTTCAAACCCGTCTACGGCCATCCTGATTTAGGTTTTCTGTGATTTCCCTAAATCGTTTAAGCAAAAGCCGGCATGGTTCCTTTGAAAGGGCACGTCGGATATCCTTCCCAGTCCCCTAATCCGATCTTGTGCTCCGTCTGTAATGACCTCGTTGTCGACGGGACATTAAACGCTAATCTCTTCCTTTTCCTCTTTTTTCAGGGCTCCAAAAATTTGGAAATAACATGGGGAGGGATCGGGACCGTATAGGTGATTTATAAGGGCTTCCTAGAGAAATTTCTGTTGATTAGTCGAATCAACCTACGAACAATATGACCATCCACGTGTTGCCAAAGTTGTTTCGAGTATGCGGTAGAAGTTTCGCTGAGATGCCCTTGCTCACTCTTAACACAATCCCGATCTCTCCCCATGCTATTTCCATATATCTGGATCCCTGAAGAAAACATTTACGGCCGTCGATTTGCTCCTGACGAAGCCCCCCCCCCCCACCTTGTGTGGCGATTGTAATTCACATAACGTTGTTTGGGTGACTTGAGGGACTCACTGGTTCTCTCAGGTAAATATCGTCGTCCATAGCGGTGACGATACTGTCATCGTCAGATCCACTGGACAGGATCAAGGTCGTATGGTCCCATGGCTTTGGAGCAGACTGCTTTGGCCATCTGGCCTCTATTCCCAGCTTGGATTTTGGGAACGGTGGCAATGGCGACGTAACAGAAACTCTCCGCTGGACCTGTTCGTTTGTCTACCATGAGGGTTTTCCATCTAGGCTGACATTACGTTCAGCAACTATCAATGTTTCAGCAATAGGAAGACTAGGCTGTGGTACCAGTGCGGCCAGATGAAAGCTGCATTTGCAGGTGCGTGTAGGTGTGCCCTACTCGGCTGTCATAGTCTGAGTACTAACAGTGACCATCTGGACAGGCTGCTTCAAGGCCGAGGCAAGAGACTTGACAAAACTGGTGGCCGAGTGGCCTTAAATTCCTTCTTCGCGGCATAACATGAGACACATTGGATGACTTTAATTTCCTGAATCTTTTCTTCACCGAAGGCAGGACAACCCCATCTCTAAAACAGATGGCCTGGGAACAGCTAACACACATGGGTGGAGTACTGCATTGAAAAATCTTGCTCATTGATTGTAGTGTCTCATCTTCGACACAAGCCTGATCGTTACAACCCACAGTGCTGTGACCAAGGCGTTGCACATGAAGCAGCACATTGGATTTTCAACCTAAGGTCGAACCTTAAGGCGGAGAAAACCTGTTGCATTATCTCAAGTAACTTCGGTAGACTGAATGCCAGGATAAAAGAGGGTGACTGCTGAAGCTCACATCAACCCTTTTCACAATGTTCTGCACTTCAGTCACCCTTGTATTTTTCCACTTCTATTGCAGTTCTTTTGTATTGTAATAACCTTTTCCTGAAAAACTGTATTTTGTGTAATACATTTGTATTAAGATTGCGACTACATAATCGATGTATATATTTATATAATCTGTTCAAAAAAAAAAACCAGCCTTCAAATTTATTTAGGGCAGTTAGGAGAAGCCGGGAGGCCTAGCTGTTCGCACATGTCTTTCTGTCTTCAGTTTTTGACAGTGGGCTGTAGTTGTAGTAATTCCAAAATATACTAACTTATATTGAATTACTTAAATGTTCTTTTATTATCAACCAGTTGACATGTTTGATTTCCTTATTTGTTAGATCATGCGTTTTATTTTCCAGCATTTCTAGCGGGGAAGATGCAACACTTCGATGTGGTACCGATCAGTCATTGGATTGGTTTCATAGTTAATTTATAATATCCATTCTTATTCATTATATGTGCGAAACCTGCAGTCATTCAGAAAAGAAATTCGAGTTTTTCAAATCAGTCACACAGCATAAATCGAACACGAAATCATGATTTGCAAATCACATCTATTAAAATTCAGTCGGCCCATATCCTCTGTTTCGCCTCTCCCAACACCAATCTGGGACTACAGTTGAACTTGGGATGCGCTCAGAGCCTCGAGCAGGAGAGTGCTATTGTTCAGCGTCTTGATAGATTTGAGTTGCCCTGAAAGTCCCACGAGAGCTTTATGGATATAGCACGGCGACAATTTTTGAAAAGAATCGTCCAAGCGTTTCATGAAAACAAATACGTTATCTACCACAGAGATGACCCGGGTGGGCTGCCCACACGAGGCTTCTTAGGATTTTGCGTGTTGGTACTGCCCCTATGGCCCACTCGAACTCCTGGGAGTAGAAGCATGAGAGTTAGGCTTCACGATGTTCCCACGAGAAGCTGCGGAAGAAAGTCCCCCCCCCCCCTCCCCAGACAGAGCCCCGCTTGCACCGGTAAGTTTTATGCAAGTGAAGTGCAGCAGGTTCTCCAGAGGTTGCCCGACTGTTGCTTCTCCACAGCCTTGCACCTCATCAGCGCGGAGCACACCTTCAGAATGAGGTGCTTTGTATACAGGTCTGACATTCTCCCGATCTGTACGGTTAAACCGAGATCCCCGTTTCCTGTCACACACGACGTTCCACAGCCGCGTCTTGCCGTTGTCGCTGAAGCATGCCCAGAGCTTACAGTCACAGTGGAACTCAGCAGTCTTCCAGCTCAGGAACCCCGGGACTGCCAAGCTCATATCCAGCACACCAATACTGCGCCCCTGAGGCCACCAATATGTAAGTAATTATGTGTGATGAGTGATTACTAAAAATATGTGGATGTTTGACGAAGCACAAATTATGTAAGAAATCTTACGAAAGTATTGTCGTATATATGTCACAGTAAAAAGGTTAACTATTTACATTTGAAAGTTCACATTTGTAAAAGATTATTAGGTTAATAAATTTAAGACAGAAATAATAAAGTAAGTTCTTCAGGGAATCTCTACGTGTGTTTAAATCAATTGCAACTGACACTCTAACAAAGATGTGTGAAATTGTTATTATTTATAAGCGTAATTTCCAAAATTTTAGTTGCTGTAACGCACGTCTTTAACCATACAAGCACCCTCGCCCCACAATACACCCGTCCAGACTTAAAAATCACAATTTTCCATTTTTGGAAACTTGTGATAAAACTTGTAATGAGAAATCATATTTTCACAAAATTTAAAACCTTATTTCTTACAATCATAATAATAAAACCACAAGATTCGTTACGTATAAACAACAACTGTTACTGTGTCCGTCCCCCTACTAGTGTCATTTTGCCTACTAGTTTGCTCGATAGGTATCGGCACGAGTTGTAAATCTTTGGGAGTATGACGTCATGTTTTCAACTGCTGGCGTATGCAGCGTTCCAAACGCAAACGTTGCACTGTAGCTGTTCGGAGAAGGTCGCCCAATATTGATTAATAAAACATTTAGCTATGAACGACGATGAAGACATTCCTGGCCCTTCTGGTTCACGTACAAAGCAGACTTTCCGAGGAGTTTGGAAATCAAAATACTTTGTGACATGTGGCGTTGTGTCAGATGTTTGGTAAATGCTTTAGATATTTGTTTTCTAGTCATTGAGCAACTGTGAGGAACCACATGTGATATTACCTTCACAGAATGTAATATTACATCTGATCTCGTTTGAAGGCGATTAACAATTGTTTAGGCTGTTGTCCAAATCTGTCAGTAACTAAGGTAGTGAAATCAGATTTTTCAATCACCTTCCTTCTGCGAGCGCTTAGCATGTACAACTCACATACCCTGTTTTCTCTTATTGTAGATTGCAACCACAATTGTACTTTACTAGAGTACTGTAGGATCGTTGATTTGTTCATGTAATAGTACGCAAAGCAAGAACAAGTAATAGAGCCTTTTCCATAGAAATAGAAAACTCTGCACGTTAATCAATAATATCATTGATTCATAGATTTACAGGTATTGGTGCTTTCATACAACAAAAAAGATAGCATAATGTTGCTTCAGGTAAGGAGTTTTCAGTATTAGAATATTTTTGAGCCTCATTGGCTCAGGAAACTCGTAGGTCTGCCGAATAGTAAATTAAAAAATACATGTGTTGCAGCATACTAAATTTCTTGTGAGTAGATTCGATAACAGAAATACTGGTGTCTGTTCAGTTCACATCTAGATGCCAAAAACATTTCAAACAATTAGTGAGTTATCTGAGAAGTCCCGTGAAACACAACTTAAGATAGTAGTAGCTAACTTCATAGACTTCTTTCCCCGAACCCAGATCGAGAATATCAGAAGATGTGTGCCGAAAGAGAATGTTTCTACATAAGAGAAAAGACTGCTGGATAACCCTCTAGACAGTGTAAACCTAACGGCTCTGACGACTTCCCTTACTAGAGGTATACATCCTTCTACTCTAAGTACGAATTATTTAGAAATGGGTTCAAATGACGACTTGTGACGAATTATTTGCGATCAAAAACATCAGTCTCTGACTAACGCCAGGCTCAACGAGCCCTGAAAAATGAGAATGATAGTTATTGTAGCTTCAACCTACTGAAGTTCACTGGAGTAGCCTCATTGAACGTCTGGATATGGCGGTAACTTTCCCATGTCCACACATGTAATAAAATTGTAACTGGCCCACGTCTCTACATAGGATACATTTAAGAAAAAACAATTGTTATTATAAATTTTGTTTGTTTGTTAATCTGTCTGTCTGAATGTTTGTACGCGCATCATGTGAACTCAACTGCATGAAATTGTATGTGGTTTCCACATTTGTATTGTTGGAGGTCTAACATTAAATCAGATACATGTTTCACCTTGATAAGCCGCCTAGAAGCTGAGTTATTACACATACAGAGTGTTTCCTTAAAAAAAAAAAAAAAAAAAAAAAAGACCGAATTCATAGGAGATACAGGAAAACAATTTTGCCATAATAAAATTTTTCACTAGGCGTGAGTTGCCAACAAAATGACAATAACTGGCATTTTTTTATATGAATCGACTGAGTTTCGTGTAAGGTCGTTACATTATACTGGAAGCAAAAAGTCGGAACAATAGAAGTTTTATAAAACTAAATTAAATAACCAAGGATGGAAATGATAAAATTCATAAAAAGTAGTGTCTTGGAACGTTTTATCATAATAATAATAATGTTAATAGATGAATCCCGTTATCCATAAGCATTCTTGAATTGGTGTAACTATAACCGTCCATACGTTTGTCGAGTTGACGCTAGTGCTATCGATGATAAATATGCCGAGTTGACAATAAAAATCATTGTCGTACATTTGTTTAGAGGTTTTCATCGTGTCCTATCGATATAAGTGAAGTAATAAATTTTTTGTGATTTCGTATTGGCGTCTTCGTTCCTTTAGCGTCTTTCATTCTTGAATCCACTCTTCAGCTGGTGCTGGTGCTGGTGCTGGTGCTAACCTTTCTTCCGTTTACCCTCAAGCCTAACGAGAACGATTGAGAAGATTAACAGAAAGTTAACCGGAACATGAAGAGCGTTTGGCATTGCAAAGTTCTAGAGTTGCTTCGTCTCGATCTCAAGAGACTTCTTCTGATCGCGAGTCACGTTTGAATCCTGACAAACGCTGTAACGCTGCGTCGCCGCCTCTAGGGAGTACCGCAGAACGTGAGCGTCGCTTGAGTGCAGGCCGATCTCGCCAAGCAGCAGCCCGAAGTGCGGAAACTCAGGGAGAACGTGAGATTCTACTATCCTCTGACCGTAGGAGATTTCCCGAACTGTAGACACGAATTCCGATCGAGAACTGCATTAGGCCGATGACTGCACCCGTCACGAAATCCCATGTTCTCTTGAAATGTCCCTTGAAAGAGAGGCACCTTTATCTGATGATGGTAGCCGTCATGATATTTCACACCTTTTGAAGGCAGATGAGTGGCATGAGCTTCGTTTATCTGCTACTCGGAGCGGCTAACATGGGGGACAGGGGGCAACTTACCATCTCTCGGAACAAGAAAGGAGTCGTTTACAGGGAGCGTGGCAAACACAGTCCAGTGAGTCCAGAATTATGCCGTTAGACGGAGACTGGCGGTTCCATGCGGTTCTTAGGCTGTCAAGTGGTGATGACGAGTCGATGGTATAAGATCCTCAGACGTTCCCGTCGCTAGAAAAAGAACGAAGTAGATTCGACTACGATTCAGTAATAAAATATGTCGATCACACTCAAGTTAGCTCAATGTACGAAATATGCGTGTACTGCCGTGGTTTGAAGTGGCGCAGAGAACCCAAGGAAATGTCTTCTTCATTTGGAAAAGTTCACCTAGAAAGAACACAACTACCAGTGCAGTTGAAAGATTTGTTGAATACAGAACATCCGCTAATAAAACACTTTCTGGACAACTTAAGGACCTGCAAAAGTGTGCAACCGCCCTGTTAAATTGTAGGAGGATTAGTCGGCCGGTGTCGTAATTTTGAAATGAGAGTTAGTATGATGGTAGTGTAATAAATATTTCTCGTGAAGCGCCATTGCGACACAGGCAAAGTACAGTTGTGGAAACTAAGCCACTGAATATTAAAAGTAAAGTTATTAAATACACCCGACTGACTACACAAAATAAGAGGGCACGTACATTCGCGAATGAGTGGTTCAAAATAGGTATTAATACCGTAAAGGAAATGTGTCACAAATATAGTTACGTCGGTACACACTCAGTTGTATGCGAACGTACGGTCGGGATAGAGGCACGTACTATTTTTCCCCATGGCCTAGGTAAAAAGAATTGGGATTAAATTGCATTTATTCATCTAAGAAAGAAATTTATCCGACTTCCTAATTAAATGAGAAGAGAGACTGCACGTTCTGAATGTCACGGCAAAGATGCGTATGACCTACATATTGAAACAGACATTGGTGACAACGAAGGGAAAGAGATTGAAACGTCCTCTTAGAAAAATTATACACGACTGTGCTTAAACTGACACGCAATATTTTTAGCGCAACGCAATCTGACTTTCAATAATCCCTACAAAAGAATGGCCCTGACTAACATTAACCTATACCTTTCACAAATCACTTACCTCACAAAAATCTTCGTTACTCGAACTACCGCAATTCAGCGAGCGCCATTACTGCCAGCTAAATAAAAGATTCAAACTACGGACGGCACTAACTACTGATACGCATAGTTAGCAAATGAAAGATTTTAATAGAGAACAAACAATGTACGAGGGCCGTTCAGAAAGTAACCTCCGGTTGATTTAAAAAAATACACCAAGTTAAATAAAAATATTTTAATATATACGTCTTACAACTACATCTTTGCACTATTTTTCTACATAGTCTCCATATCGATTGAGGCACTTATCGTATCTCTTCACAAGCTTTGAAATTCCTTCTGCATAAAAATCACCCGCTTGGGCCTGGAGCCAGCCTGTGACCGCATCTTTGAGCTCTTCGTCGTCATCAAACCGCTGTGACCCGAGCCATTTCTTCAAATGCATGAAGAGGTGATAATCACTTGGCGCCAGGTCTGGGCTGTAAGGTGGATGGTTGATAACGTCCCACTTGAAGGACTCAAGAAGGGCCGTTGTTCTGCGAGCAGAGTGAGGACGGGCGTTATCGTGCAAAAAAACGATACCGGAAGTCAGCATACCACGGCGTTTGTTCTGTATAGCCCGTCGTAACTTTTTTATTGTTTCACAGTACACGTCTTGATTAATGGTCGTACCACGTTCCATGAATTCAACCAACAACACGCCTTTGGCATCCCAAAACACCGTTGCCATCAGTTTTCTGGCAGAAAAATCTTGCGAGGCTTTTCTTGGTTTGGTAGGCGAATTTGAATGTGCCCACATCTTTGATTGTTCTTTTGTCTCAGGGTTCACGTACTTAATCCAGGTTTCGTCACCGGTCACGATTCTGTTTAACAATGGTTCTCCTTCGTCCCCATAACGTGACAGAAAGTCTAATGCAGAGGCCATTCTTTGAGTTTTGTGGTGGTCGGTAAGAATTTTGGGCACCCATCGTGCACAGAACTTACGGTAACCCAATCTTGCTGTCACTATCTCGTACAAGAGAGTCTTAGAAATCTGTGGAAAACCAGTAGACAACTCCGACATTGAGAAACGTCGATTTTCACGAACTTTTGCATCAACTGTCTGAACGAGTTCGTCAGTCATCAATGATGGTCTACCACTCCTCTCTTCATCATGAACGTTTTCTCGTCCACTTTTAAATAAACGTACCCATTCACGAACAACTCCTTCACTCATAACTCTTGGTCCGTACACGGCACAAAGCTCACGATGAATAGCTGCTGCAGAATATCCTTTGGCTGTAAAAAACCTTATGACAGCACGCACTTCACATTTGGGGGGGTTTCTATTGCAGCACACATTTCAAACTGCCACAAAAACTAAACTAGCGCAGGTACGACGTTCACTCGACCACGGCTTGATGCCGACTGACCTGTTGAGTGCGTGAACGCACAGATGGCGTCGCTACTCCCCCCACAACCCGCACTGTGACCAATCGGAGGTTACTTTCTGAACCGCCCTCGTATTTACCTTAATATTCATAATATATATAGCAGTTCATGACATCCAGTCTTACAAATTTCAAAACTCCGCCATTTCTCTCCCCACATCCACCACTGCTGGCGGCTCACCTCCTACTGCACAACGCTACGTGCTGTTAACATCCAGCTGCCCAACACTACAATGGCAGACAACAATGCAAACTAGCCACAGACTGCACACAGCACAGCCAGTGATTTTCATACAAAGTGCTACGTGGCGTTACCAATAAGAAAACATAAACAGCCTACTTACATAGCCCCCATGCTCCCCACAAAAAATTTTACAAATTGTTTTGGGCAGTGGCCAATAATGATTTGATAAAATTTTTTATAATTACTGTAACAAAGATATCAAATGCACACACTTATTGATACAATGTTGGTCAAAAGCTAAAATTTTCTCACAGTCCATAAAGACAGTCCTGATCATTCATCACAGTAAAATTGCAGTGTTTTTCTCAAAGTCTGAGCAGTAAAAGAAAATGCACACAGAAGTAGAGGATTTCCATGTAGTCTTGAAGAAGTAGTGTTGTCCTTCCAACGGAAAGACAGTGCTGACTCTCGACATGCAGACAGGTAATGGGCCACAACAGAGGAAACCCACAGCAGAGTCATTCGACGTTTTGAAGAATATTGGTAGGTAAGTCATCACAGAGCAGACCCACTATAGTCTTGGTAGAGAGTATGGTATTGGTGGGCCACCAAAGGTTCAGACCCACTGCAGTCCTTGTAGAAATAATGGTATTGATGGATCATCAAAGATGTAGACTCACTGTAGTCCTTGTAGAGAAGGCCAGCAGCCATCTGCTGCGACTGTGCAGGTGCACAATCACCATCGAAGAGTCTTGCGGACAATATAGCAAGTCCACAACTACCACTTGTGCACTCACAAAGTTTTTGGAATTGTCCTTAGAACCAGCAATGCTGTTATCCAGTCCCTTGCTGAATTATTAACACATGTGCAAACACTAACAGTCCCTACTTCTCACATATTGTCCATATACTATGACCAACAGAAACGTGTGCAGTTAAATGGAACTTACAAGTTAATAATATGATGAACTGGTGTCAATTACAATTTTATAACATAAGAATACAATTACAAAGGTACATAATACATCATTAAAGAACATAACAATACAGATAACATTTGTAGTACAGGGTTTACAAAAGAATCGAAATAACTTATACATCAGTGTTACAGGAAGAAAACAAAACAGAACAAATAATGTTTAAACATCTTTACAAAGTAAATAACATAGTATTAGAAAAATTCTACAACATAACAACATCAGCTAAACACATAAAGACGGGAAAAACACAAATACACAAGGGTACACAAACACATAGTGGGATAACACAAGGAAAGGACAGGGTTTCTTTTACTGCAGTATTTTGCAAACAAAACTTCCTTTACTTCTCGGAGATCTCCCTTCATTCTTCATTATTTCCAAAAAGTCCTATCTATACCTGCTTTCTGTACTTTTTTCGTATGGCTTCTCAATGCATTTCTTCCAATTCATCACAACTCATTCTCTTATATAGTCTACCCCCTCTTAAGCTAACTTAAATCTACTGAGCTCAGATGCTAAACTAAGGGACGAGGCAATGCAGCAGCACAGAACAATTAACACAAACAGCAATGACAAAAAAAATGGAAATTGGCAAAGCAAGCAGCAGCAAATGCAATAACTTATATCTAAACATGACAAAGCTCAAGCAGAAAAAATATTACAGAAAAAATGGCCATGTTTAATACCTATGTCACATCTTAACACTAGAGTGATGCATCATGAGAACATACACTAGCAGATAAGTTACCAAATCGTAAAAAAATTATTTATGCAATTCCTGTGAAGGGAAATGTCTATTTATGTGGCCTCGTTTTCTTGGAAGTAGATCATAAATTTCTTATTGACTGGATCTATAGGCATAAAATAACTATATTAGTACATCTACTAAATTTTATTTTAACCAATGCTGCAGTGCAGCTAGAAACTAGATATTAAACAAAATGAGTAAATAAATACATAAAGCAAGCCATATGGCATTTCTCTCAACTAGCAAGACAATAGCCATGAAATGTTTCTCATCGTTTCATTAGGCATTTTAGTAAATATCATAAATTAAGATCTCCACCTTATAATCATATGTTTTTCAATTTTGAGCGTGTCGTATTTGCGATGCTTTCGACAAAGGAATGTTAATACTGAGGTTAATGGCCTCTTTTTTTTCTCCACCTGTGCCTCTAAAAGGCACACACTAATGGCTTTTTCCCAGATGACTATCGCGCAGCTGGGTGCCACCATGCATTATGTGAAGGTCACTTAACTTTCCTACCGAAATATTTATAACAGCAGTTTCCGCTACAGTGGCAGTCTCATATAAAAAATTTCACAGGTCGAGAATTTGCGTTACAAATGTGTAGAAACGAAATCCTATAAATACAACAGTGTCCAAAAAATTTTCAGTGGCATTGTGATACATTCACACATGTACACACATTTCATAATTCTAAAGTACGATTCTTGGTTTCCAACATCCTTTTCCACAAATCAGAGTCCCTAACCACTACTCATTATTCCTTACCTTATTATACATATACATATTCGTCGACACTTCTTCAATATTTCATCCTAAGAAATACGTAGCATAATCAAATTCCTCATATACGGTATCATCATCTTATTGATCATAAACATACCTCAACAGCATATCGTCATCGTAATAATACCATAACATCTCGGTCAATTCTCAAAATCGTCGTAGCTTACCCCAATAATTTCAAAACCTAAAAAAAAGTCTCTGCTCATTTCAATAGTGTCATCTACCTCAAACGTACTTTAAAATCATGATCCCATACCAAATACATCATTCAAAGCTCTCATAGTATCACAGTGGTTCCAAAAAAATATGAACAGTTCACAAAGTACGGACAAAATACAATTTCGTAAGTGTGAAGCTATCCAACTGTGTAATTGCGTATACATGTGTCACTGATGTAGAAAAAAAATGTTTATCTCTCAGTTAAATGATCAGATAGCTGTGTAATTTGTGTTAGAGAAATATGGTACCGATGTGTAAAGTTCTATAAGCAAATACCATATTAGCTAGGGCTCCTTGTGCTTGCCACACACATGGTACACAAAGTAATGTAATTATACCCTCAGGTGTTACAGATTACAGCAATGGAATGAAATGTATCACGAAAAACTTTCTTTGTAATTCAAAAATCTTTAAAAAATAAATGTTTTAAGTAGAAAATTAATCACTCAAATACGTGTACTGCAGCGCTAAACTGTGCGTTTTGTTGTAAGATAATCTCTGTGGAAGTGTCGTAGTTATCGTCCTCTGTAAGCAAAATTCTACTGAAGTCAATGTACTTACCTCATCATAAACAAAAGTGAAATGCTTTGCGTATAGATATCGTAGTTATTACGTACCTTACTGTGATCAAGAAAGTACTATAATGTAACGTATTGTTGTGCTACGGAAAAGGCAGTCTCATTGTAGCTATACCACAAAAGTTACTCCCAAAACATGTTTTACTTTCCAGAAGAAGTCGGAAAAACTGTGCATATATAAAACAGATACAGCACATAAGCAACAATGTAAATTGTGTCACACATTAGTAGCGTCGTGATATAGTCGTGTAGCTGTCAAATAAACTAACCACTGTGTCATCTGGTATCTCTCAGAAAGCACTTTAAATCCATAATGTATTTTCAAGTAAACCAATAAGTTGCCTTGGCTCTTGACTGGATATTTAACTTCAAAATATTGTTGCATGATAACAGTTTATAAGTGTGACAAAGAGTAATAATAACGTGAAGTGAAAAATTTTAAGGCAAATGCTAAGTTAAAAAAAACAGATTATCTCTCAATAAACGGTTTTACAAGTGAAATGTGGTGTAAACCTTTACTCTTCCTAGTATGCAGAGCTTCAGTTTCAACGCAATTATGATGTGGTATACGTCGGTAAGGAATACTGGAATTTATCTCAAGGTTAGCTTATGTTATTTTTCTGAAGCCCAGCCGGCGCACGTGGCTGCTTGTGGTGCGAGTCTGTTTCTTTGTTGGCGCGCGTCGTTATTGGGATTTGGAGACCTAACTTCTACAAATTCACCTTATCGAGAGGGCCCTACTCTGTTTGAATCCCGCCAGTTCTGATGCAATTCAGCTCTTTCGTTACGATCATATCGTCTGTCGTCATGTCGGTAGATTCCACAGTTTCTTTCTTGTCGGTTAAGTGTTGGAGAATTTCTCCCTGAATTATCACTGTGTGCTGAACTGTTGCGTCTGAAGTTATTCTGTCTCCCGTGATAATAATAGTTCTGGTTGCCATATTGTCTGTTTCTATGACTGTCTCTGTCATATTCATTACTACGAAAATGCAATCTTTCTCTTTAATTATTACTACTCTGCCAACAGTTATCATACGGGTGGTGTCTGTTTTGGTCAATATTTGTGTTGTGAGAATAGCCTTGTCGTGTCCATTTATTATTTCTGTCATCGCGGAATTGTGACGTATGTGACCTGTAATTGTTGCGCTCCTGTTTTCGCGTTCCGCGATTGTCAGTGTCAATTTCCAATTCTTGTAACAGTCCCTGAAAAGCTTCAATGTCGTCTTTGCAACGTCCTGCCAAAATAATGTGTCGTAAATGCTCAGGCAATTTGATTAAGCAAATGCGGATGAGTTCTGAGTGGCTGTATGGGTTTGACAGGTACTGATTCTTGTGCAACATGTCTTCAAAATATTTCACAAGACTGGGAAATTCAGATTGTTCGAAATGTTTTACTCGGTCTTGTGTAGCTTGAGACCAATACACTGAGAGGAAGGCATGATAAAATTCTCCTTCACTGTGGCAATCGTGAATGACCGATAACATTCTTACAGCTGGTTCATTCTCCAAGTAACCACACATAAATTCTAACCTGTTCTCCAATGACCAGTTGGGAGGAAAACAATGAGAGAATTGATGGAGCCACGCTTGTGGATGAATGTCGTTGCCAGAATTCTTAAATGTTTTGAATTTACGTGTAGTAATGAACAGCTTATAGTCAAAATCATCGCGTCGGCGAGTAGCAGATCGGTCATTTTTACGTCGTGTCGGCGGTTACAACTCAAAATTCGGTGCACCTTGCCAATTTCTTTCATAATTTCCGAAATGCCCTGTGTTATTATTATGTGGCTATTCCGTGTTTCTAAGTTCCTCTTCCCGTATTGGAGCGCGAGTGTCCTCTGAAATATGTAATTCTTGTATTACTTGTGCCAACTGATCTTGTACTTCCCGGATTTTTCTTTTGTACTGTGTATTGATTTGATTTTGATTTTGTTTGAATTTTTTAATTTGTTCATTCTCTTCAGTGTCCGTGAAGGCTACAGGTCTTGTGTCATTCAGATCATCATCTACCTTTGTAGATAAGTTAGTGAACTGATCTGAAAGTTCGGCTACTTTATCCGATAGTGAAATTATTTCCTCTGTGTGTTTTTCTGAACCAAGTTTCAGAGTGTCCATTTGTGTTGAAATCGTATCTACTGAGTCCTTTAAGTTTTCCTGAGTTTTTGCAAGTTGTGTAACCAAATCGGTAGATGCAATTGAGTCAATTTTAGCTTGCAAGGTCTCATGATTTTCATGAACAATAGTTTGCAGTTCTTTTATGGCTGCTTCGTGATTCTGTAATGCATTTTCATGACGCGAAAAAATAGGTTGCAAATGCTCACAAATTTGTGTTTTTACGTCATTACAGACTTTTTGACATTTCGATTCAAAGTTATGTAACTCAGTAGTTAAATCTTCACGTGTTTGTTCAAGTGTGGTGTCTAACTTTTGAAGCTTTTGCTGTGTTTGTCTCTGATTTTGTTCCGTTGTGTCTAACTGTTGCTGTGTTTGTCTCTGGTGTTGTTCCATTGTGTCTAACTTTTGAAGATTTTGTCACATTTATTTCTGATTTTGTTCAAGCGTTGTGTCTAACTTTTGTAGCCTTTGTCCCATTTGTTGCATTAACTGTAATAACAATGCACTGGTGTCTGAAACATGTTCCTCAGTGCTTTTCGGCAGTGAAGTTGCACCGGCTACATTCACATTTTGACAAGCAGAAAATGTGTCTTGACTTATTTGAGAAAACGGTGAGGACCCAAAACCTGAATGTACAGTATTTGCAAGATTATGTCCTGTCATTTCGGAATCCTGAGGCGAGCTGTTGCCGACAGATCGATCGATAATGCTTCCCTGTTCACTAATTGTTTCACTGCCTACACCATTATTTGCAGCCCGCTCCATTTCCCTATGCACAATTACCAAATTACTACTTTGAACATTAGTTAATTCATTACTCGGTGGCGCTAACACACTGCTTTCGTCTTCACTGTCATTTCTCAGTTTACTTTGGAGCCTAGTATTACTTTTTCACACGCCATTATTGTCACAATAACACAGAAAAGCACAATTGGAAGTGTAAAATAAGAAAACACGTTAACATAGCACTGAAAATAATAACTAGTTAATTGCAAGCGCAGCTGCGAAATACTTGGTGCAAATCTACATGCATGCCACAACTGTTTTACTGTACAAGAATGAAAGACTGCAACTACAAAGGAAATTCTCTCTATAATTACGTGCTAGCAATAAACGATAGCTACACTAATTACACAAACTACAAGAAAAAAATCAGAAGATTCCAGTGAGGTATCCTCGGCTAAGGGTCCACATATGAAACGTCCCCTTAGAAAAATTATACACGACTGTGCTTAAACTGACACGCAATATTTTTAGCGCAACGCAATCTGACTTTCAATAATCCCTACAAAAGACTGGCCCTGACTAACATTAACCTACACCTTTCACAAATCACTTACCTCACAAAAATCTTCGTTACTCGAACTACTGCAATTCAGTGTGCGCCACTACTGCCAGCTAAATAAAAGATTCAAACTACGGACGGAACTAACTACTGATAGGCATAGTTAGCAAATGAAAGATTTTAATAGAGAACGAACAATGTATTTACCTTAATAGTCATAATATATATAACAGTTCATGACATCCAGTCTTACAAATTTCAAAACTCCGCCATTTCTCTCCCCACATCCACCACTGCTGGCGGCTCACCTCCAACTGCGCAACGCTACGTGCTGTTCACATCCAACTGCCCAACACTACAATGGCAGACAACAATGCAAACTAGCCACAGACTGCACACAGCGCAGCCAGTGATTTTCATACAAAGCGCTACGTGGCGTTACCAATATAAAAACCTAAACAGCCTACTTACAAGATGAACACATTCACGTATCTCTATTGTTGAGTAGCGCCGTCGTGAAGATCGTCACCTCCATCTAAATTCTCCATATAAAATTAAAATAATAATAATCTTCCAGAGTTATAGGAGCTTGGATCCATGGTATCGTAAGTGATAAAGTCGTTCGGTTTCATAAAACACTTTCATTGTGTAACACCATTTCACTTTAAAATTACACAACACATCTTATCACCAGGACATGAGAACAACGAAAGGTAACTAATACTAAAACTTATAAACGAAGAGTGTAAAGCTTCTTTTGTCCATCAGTGTTAAATACTTTTCGCATTAATCTTTGGTATGTGAGTCGAATAACTATCTATCTCTTTATCAATAAGAAAAAATTAGTAAGTTCCTTTACAAATGCTTTCCAAATGACTTCTTTCCGAGCGAATCGGATCACTGTAGGGACGTGTATGCCAAGTGTACCATTTGATTGGATCTTTGTCACAAGCAGATGATCAAAGGTTTCTATATATTTATTTTGTAGCTAATTACCAAGACCAGGCAAATGTTAGGCAACGACATATTCCTAATTTAAACTCAGGTTTGGTAAGAAGTCTGTAAAATATGCGACACAGTGTGAACCCGTATGCCAACAGCTTTAAAGCGGCACTTCAACCATTTCCAAACGAACGCAATAAATACAAGTTTGTGATTACAGCTGAAAAAACACCTCGAGAATCTCACACGGGTCGCAATAATACAGCACTACGAATGACGTCGCTGTCCTGTTAGTTGAACAGGAATATGATTCGAGAGACATTATGTTACATACTACTAATGATCCTCTTCAGCCGGCCGTGGTGGTCTAGCGGTTCTAGGCGCTCAGTCCGGAACCGCGGGACTACTACGGTCGCAGGTTCGAATCCTGCCTCGGGCATGGATGTGTGTGATGTCCTTAGGTTAGTTAGGTTTAAGTAGTTCTAAGTTCTAGGGGACTGATGACCACAGATGTTAAGTCCCGTAGTGCTCAGAGCCATTTGAACCATTTGATCCTCTTCAGATAACCAATGAAACTAATCGCGATTATGGATCTTTACAGCATCCTTTAATGTTTTGTCGAAGTGGATAGGGCTACAATGTTGTTGTGTATAATGTTGAGCCCATCATGCGTGCTTAGAATCTAAACAACAAATCATCTGTAGTCCAGTTCTGCAGTTTTTTAATTCAACTATGTGAAAACGGAAAAATCTACTTACAGCGATTTCGAGGCCTTACTGGACATATACACAAAAACTGAAACTAAACGGTTAATATTCATCCACACTCCTCAGAGAGAATTACGTGCTAAAAATTACCTCGACCTAAGAGACGCGTCGTAGCAAGGTTCTAATGCAGAAAACGTGTGTGGGATGGTGACTCCACCCTTCACATTTAATGGTGCTCCCAGATGTATGGCCGAGCGTACTGAGGATGCATTTTGCTATGTTAGAAAATATGGCTGTGCAGATTTGTTTATTTCTACGACCACCAGTCGAAAGTGGACCGAAATAGAGAACAGCTTACTTACCAGCCAGGTATTCTACGATAGGCACGACTTGAGTACTGGAGTATTTCATTTAAAACAATAACCTGTGATAGACCTGCTTACAAACGAAAAGGCATTTGGAGCGGTCCGATGCTATATGTATTCGGCAGAGTGGCAAAAGTGTGCTTTGTCTCATTCGCTCAACTTTTCCGGCTCAAAGAGAAGATTGCGCTAAATGACATTGACCGAGTTATTACCACCGAGATATCATATCCCGACACAGACCCCATTCTACAAAGGACTGTCAAAACCAATTTCATACGTCGTCCATGTGGCTCATTAAAAATCATTTCATCCTGGATGAATGAAGGCCGTTTCACGAAAAGGTTTCCGAAAAACTTCGTTAACCGAACTTTTACTGTTGAAAATACTACCGGTGAAAACTGGTATCCATCGTATAGCCGCCGGGCTCCTCAAAATGGCGGTTTTAAAGCTGAAGTTAATATGCTCGGTGAGTGTATTGCAGTACACAATCGGCGGACAGTATCATACTCACCAATACTTTCAGGTGCATTTGAAACTCAATTGAATATCGAGTGCTGTGCCGGCCTAGAGTTGATCCAATACATTCGCAAACACTTGAAGCGACCAGGCGATATTGGTTTTGAGACTGCAGATCTTGACCAGGTGACCAAAGATCACTCAGGCTTCAACATTTCCTCCTCGGAAGCAGTGTGGCGGTTACTGGCTTTCTCTACTCACGAACGACATCGTATCGTTTAGCAAACGGTCACCCAGTCTATTTAAAAACCCTGAAACTGTGCAAGAAGGTTTATAAAATTCTCACCGTGCCACGCTATAAGTTTATTTCAGTCTGCGCCAGGAAAATAGTTTTGCCCGAACTCTTATGTACAACGATGTGCCATCTTACTACACTTGTGACAAAGAGGGTTTTTGAATAGACGCCGATGCTGCCAAACGGTGGAATGGTTTTCCAGGCGTTCACCAGGACCTCGCATTAGGTAGAGTGTACACCGTCAATCAAATTAACAGGGAATGCTACTGGCTTGGTTCAAATGGCTCTGAGCAGTATGGGACTTAACATCTGTGGTCACTAGTCCCCTAGAAATTAGAACTTCTTAAACCTAACTAAGGACATCACACACATCCACGCCCGAGGCAGGATTCGAACCTGCGACCGTAGCGGTCACACGGTTCCAGACTGAAGCGCCTAAAACCGCACGGCCACACCGGCCGGGGGAATGCTATTACTCGCGCGTTTTACTGCAGACAGTCTGCGGAGCAACATCTTTCGCATTTCGGAGAACTGTAAATGGCATTGAACATTCAACGTTTCATGCAGCTTGCAGTGCACTGCGGGTGCTAGATGACGACCAGAATATGGAGGAAATGCTCGAAGACGTCTCAATCGGTGAAAGTCCCACTCGAATGCGCCATTATTTTACAGTTACGATGGTGTTCTGCGGACTTTCTCATCCAGTGCGGCTGTCGCAGCAATATCAGCGATATCCATTAGAAGTTTTTGTTTTAGCGGGTAGGCGCGCTTCTAGAGACAGCGCAGCAGAATTTGGTGAGAGTGTTGTCAATCGTCGCCTTTACTCGCTTCAAGATATTGTTATTTCCGTTGGTGGCAAGCCTTTGAGTCGTTACGGTCGTCTAGTAGAGCGGGAAACCGCTGACGGTTCGCGAGTTAGTGGCGAGAATGGTGCCGAGGCGATTTGTTGTTCTACTGAAATGGCCGAGATTGTGAATAGTGGGAAACTCTCCGATGACCAAAAGTCGTTATATGACAAAGTATTATTGACTGTTATTCAACGCAGGGTGATACCTTCTTCCCATGATGGTACAGGCAAAACCTTTTTGACTCAATTACTGCTGGTTGAAATCAGAAGGCAAGGGGCGCTATCATTAACTGTTGCGACTTCTGGGATTGCTGCTTCCTTACTCCCTGGAGGGAAAACTGCGCACACTATGTCCGATATACCTTCGGACCTACACATAAATGAAACCCCAGAACGTGCAGTATCGCGAAATAGCAACAAAGCAAGATCGTTGCAGAGTGTAACCTTATCGTTTGGGACGAATGTGCCGTGACACACAAGAAAGCCGCGGGAGCAGTCAGTCGAACTCTGTAAGACATCCGCCGAAACGATCTCATTATGTGTGGCGTCACAGTTTTATTTTGTGGTGATTTCCGCCAGACTGTACCCATTACAGTTCGAGGAACCACAGCAGAGGAGGTGAGCACGTGTCTCAACCTGTCCGTGCTCTGGTCTCGGGTACAGAAACTGGGTCTGATGCGGAACGTGGCTGACAATCCCCATGCGAAAGAATTCTAGGGCGTTTAGTAAAAACCGGCGAGGGCGTATTGCCAGAATCGAGTGAGTTAGACACAGGCTCTCTGCCAGAGCCACTAATTGTCCCTTCGGTGGACTAATTTAAACGGCTGCTGTAAACCAGAGTATTTTCGAAAAAACTAATGTAAACGAGGTGGTATATCGGTCCACAAATACAGTTCTGGACCGGACCGATGCTACCACTATCCGGTAGAGCTTATTAACTCCCTTCCTGCAGCCAGACTCCACACGCATAACATCGCTGTGAGAGTGGGTATTACGATTACACTGCTTCGGAATTTAACCCCTCCAGAATCTGTGTAATGGTACTCACCTTAATGTGGTGTCGCTTCGTAATAGTATTTTAGAAGCTGAAATTCTCACGGGCTCTGGAGCTGGTGAAATAGCTTTCATACCACGCAAACCCTTCATTCCCAACAATTTCCTTTTCCAATTCAAACGCGTGCAGTTTCCCGTGAGCAATATGTTTCGCCATGACGATCGACAAGCCGCTGTTTTCTCGCGCGTCACTAGCTCAGACAATTTGTTTACAATGGCTGCTACGGGCATAAATGTTGTATGTAAAGAATTTCATTAATTTTCGTAATTTCTTTAAATACAATGCAAGGCTGTTCCTCTATCCATATCTATTGGTATTTCATACTTCAGATGTCTGTATGTATGCTTACAAACACACCGATTCTTTACCGTTGCGCGCTTTTGACAGCTTGACCGACAGTTTCTTATACATATTTTTCTAACCGAGAATAAGCTTCAGGAATTATCAAAATTGATGCGGGTTTCAGATCCATGTGGACGAAGTCGCAGGCAAGTTGTTAAATGAAAATAATACGCTGAACTAAGTCACCAAACTTCCTTCCAGCATTACGGAATGGCTAAACTGGGAATATCCTAAATGTATACCAACAACGATTTATTATTTCTTATTGTATTACCAGTAAGAGTTGTGCAGTATACTATCTATGCGTATCTTTTTTCTCCATCTTCCTCTTTTTAACTAGTTTCAGCATACTGCGGATGTAAAATTTGTTTTGTGTCGGAATCTTCCCTTTGCTAAGCCTAAGTAGGTTCATACTGGGGGACAACTTATACTAATGTATACTCTAATTTGTCAGAACACGGCGACCAAGACATTTATGTCCTTGGTCTACTCAATTATTTCACTTAGATGACGGTAATATCGAAAGTAGAGGATTGTCATTAGTTCCCAGTTCTCCTTTACTTTAAGTACACGAATACCTTCACGTTGTATCCTAAAAGTTACAGTGGGTCTAGTGTTTATCGCCTAAAAAATAGTTCTCTTGATCGAATTGCAGCACAGTCCCTGATAATTACGCGAATATTTTCGCTGGAAGCATTAGTTAGCACTCGTCTCATGCACTACTACTTTCAATATCTCTTGAATCCCATTAGAAAAAATTGGCAGTGTCATTTTAGAAATCAGTAATTACTTTGGTATCTCAGTAGGTAGAAAAGTTAACAATATTATCTACATGAGACAGAAAAATTATCATTTGGGCACTGACAGATATCGAGATACTTATGCAGCATTCTTTAACAACTGACGATATATGAAATGGGTCTTGGCTGAGTGGAAGACATTGCAGAGTTTGTGAATATATTCAAACACCGACAGTGAGCACAAGATACATAACTTATCGATTCCTTCTAACTGAAGCCTCTTGATTTTCTATACAAGGAAACTTCTTATGTAGTATGCCCTGGACGTTGGACGGGAGAATATGATTACTTACAAATTTCTGCTTCTGGGTTTGAAACCACTTATTGACCGACAGAACCTCCTTTTGTTCACAGTAAGATAATGTACATTATGGGGAATAGCGTCAATAAGGTGATCTAATTACGCCTCATCCTAAATCACTGCAGTGCTTGATCTTGTTACATTGTACAAGAAATTTGGAGCGATATATTTTTTCGCAATAATATATCAAAATACACTCCTGGAAATTGAAATAAGAACACCGTGAATTCATTGTCCCAGGAAGGGGAAACTTTATTGACACATTCCTGGGGTCAGATACATGATCACACTGACAGAACCACAGGCACATAGACACAGGCAACAGAGCATGCACAATGTCGGCACTAGTACAGTGTATATCCACCTTTCGCAGCAATGCAGGCTGCTATTCTCCCATGGAGACGATCGTAGAGATGCTGGATGTAGTCCTGTGGAACGGCTTGCCATGCCATTTCCACCTGGCGCCTCAGTTGGACCAGCGTTCGTGCTGGACGTGCAGACCGCGTGAGACGACGCTTCATCCAGTCCCAAACATGCTCAATGGGGGACAGATCCGGAGATCTTGCTGGCCAGGGTAGTTGACTTACACCTTCTACAGCACGTTGGGTGGCACGCGATACATGCGGACGTGCATTGTCCTGTTGGAACAGCAAGTTCCCTTGCCGGTCAAGGAATGGTAGAACGATGGGTTCGATGACGGTTTGGATGTACCGTGCACTATTCAGTGTCCCCTCGACGATCACCAGTGGTGTACGGCCAGTGTAGGAGATCGCTCCCCACACCATGATGCCGGGTGTTGGCCCCGTGTGCCTCGGTCGTATGCAGTCCTGATTGTGGCGCTCACCTGCACGGCGCCAAACACGCATACGACCATCATTGGCACCAAGGCAGAAGCGACTCTCATCGCTGAAGACGACACGTCTCCATTCGTCCCTCCATTCACGCCTGTCGCGACACCACTGGAGGCGGGCTGCACGATGTTGGGGCGTGAGCGGAAGACGGCCTAACGGTGTGCGGGACCGTATCCCAGCTTCATGGAGACGGTTGCGAATGGTCCTCGCCGATACCCCAGGAGCAACAGTGTCCCTAATTTGCTGGGAAGTGGCGGTGCGGTCCCCTACGGCACTGCGTAGGATCCTACGGTCTTGGCGTGCATCCGTGCGTCGCTGCGGTCCGGTCCCAGGTCGACGGGCACGTGCACCTTCCGCCTACCACTGGCGACAACATCGATGTACTGTGGAGACCTCACGCCCCACGTGTTGAGCAATTCGGCGGTACGTCCACCCGGCCTCCCGCATGCCCACTATACGCCCTCGCTCAAAGTCCGTCAACTGCACATACGGTTCACGTCCACGCTGTCGCGGCATGCTACCAGTGTTAAAGACTGCGATGGAGCTCCGTATGCCACGGCAAACTGGCTGACACTGACGGCGGCGGTGCACAAATGCTGCGCAGCTAGCGCCATTCGACGGCCAACACCGCGGTTCCTGGTGTGTCCGCTGTGCCGTGCGTGTGATCATTGCTTGTACAGCCCTCTCGCAGTGTCCGGAGCAAGTATAGTGGGTCTGACACACCGATGTCAATGTGTTCTTTTTTCCATTTCCAGGATTGTATCTCAACCCTTCCCACACAAAACGAGTTTTCGCTGATATTACCTTTCCAGAGTGTTGATAAGAAAACAGTCATCTATTTTCATGAACACAACGTCTACGGCTCATGTTCCTCGCGTCAAATGCTATTAGTTCATATGCAAGAACACGACATTCTAAAAACGTCTCATTTTTATGATATTACTGTAAAATTTCCTTTTAATGTATGTAGTAATCTTGACCTCATATCTACGCGGTTCAGTCATATAAAAAAGATTAATAAAGAGCCATTACCTTGGGAAGGACTCCCTTTTACGTTAATAACCACAGGGCTATTCACTAGAGCAACCATTATCCTGAATTAGCATTGTATGGTTTATTTATTGACTAATATATCATGTCTTCACCGTGACGGAAAAACAGCCGTAAAAAAGTCCATCTCAGCTGGAGTGAAAGAGCTGCAGATGAGACACGAGTCGCTGGATGTATGTTACTCGCGTATTTTTCCCTAATGCGTGATGTACGTTACTCGAGTATTTTTCCCTTTTGACACCTAAATCATTTCAAGTGCAAAGTTAACTTTATCGATACTAATATCGGATATTCTTCCTGATGTTTATCAGCTGAAATTCCTCCTGTATTTCTCAAGAGATTTAATACCTTCGTCAATCCTTCAGAAAACCCTAACCTTACACGGAAATAATCTTCAGCTTCACATGCTATTACTTACTCAAATCTTATTAGATTGTCATGTGTGACACTCATTTGATTGTCGCGTCTTAGCTTTGTGTAGTTTCATGTGTACAGGACCTCTCTAATGATAAGAAATAGTTACATCTCATCTCTCAATTAAACTGTTCCAATCAACAGATAGGTATCACATTACCGAGATATCTAGTAAAAGACTGAAAAATTATTGAAGATATCCCCAAAAATGAAGAAAATAGGAAATTGAAATTCAGAATAAGAGAAATATTTTTGTCCCCCTGTTTTATTATCAACTTATCTAGTGAGAGCAATAAAATTACGTTCCACTTAGCGAGGAGTTGACAATAAAAGTAGTTGCACAATCCGGTAGTTGCAGTTTCACAGTGAAAAATGCATGGGTTTAAAAAGTGCATGAAGGAATGCAATTTTTAGTTAATTATGCCTATGAGTTTTTTAATTTTTGTAGCGTCCAGAAAGTTGTAGCAGAGGAGAGAGAGAGAGAGAGAGAGAGAGAGAGAGAGACAGAGAGACAGAGAGAGTGAGATAGGGCTACGGGGGAGAGGGAACATGGTAAATGGATGAATGATTTGACACAACGGTTCCGTCTGATAGTCAATACGATGTCAGTCATCTCTCCATGGTACACATACGATTCACTGTATATATAGTGCCCTGCTGCATACAGCCTTAGTGACAGTACCTTCCGGGCCAACGAAACGAATCTGGTATCTTTAATTCCTCCGTGACTGCACGCCATAGTGACAACGTGACTGACATTCTGAAAAATACCATCAGGCACTGCATTTAATTTACCGCTTTGTGAATATTCAAATAGATTTATCCTACAAACTTAGTTGCAGTTAACTCAGAGACTAACGATATTGCTTTGTCACTAGAATTCGTATCACACGCTACGCTCCTTTACTAGAACGTAACGCTAAATAAGCCATGTAAGGAACTGAACAGCCCAGAACCACAGGCAGCTCACTTTAACGCAGATAAAAACGATATCGACAGCTGAGAACAAAGCCAGAGTAAAATCACTTACTGCGTTTTGCGTGTTAGTTCATTATACCAGCAGCACCTTCACACAAAAGAGAAATTAATAAATAACAATGACAGCTTTGCAATTTAAGGTAACTACACGATGATATGCAATGGTAAATGCCAGATAACTGCTATTGTCAGAGGCAACAAGCGGAATAGGATAATTTTTAAAAAATGTGTTTAGTTGGCACTTTAGGTTGGTCAGGTACCATGAATAGTTCTGATTTAACGGTAATTGTAATTGTTTCATCACGTAAAAGTAAATATTATAGATACCAGACAAGTTCCAGGGACTTTTTCGCACATCACACAGCTGTAGCCCTTAATAACCTCTGTGCTGACAAAAGTAATTCTGAGAGAGTAGCTTGAATTTACGACTTCTGAAGTTCAGTTAGCTGTACAGACAGAGAGCTTAGAGACAGAGCAGGCCAAATGTCCACCTCTCCTGCGATGGATAGCGGTTGGCCGACTTTCCATATAGACTCAATGCGTGGATTTGTCTCGCCTCTCCGTGACAATGACTGTGCCTATAATGGAAAGTTACTGAGACTTGTTTACAATGTTTGAAGATTGCTTACAATAAAGCAATTCAGTACTCCTACACACTGAAAAAAAGAAATATGTTTACAGCTGCCAGATAAAACAATATTCGATGAAAACATTTAATTACAGAAAGCTACACATGTTCCTGAGAGTCACAGCATTTGCCTTACAAGGCTACTCAGTGTGATGGAGCAACACAAATTTAGAATTTTCTAATACACTGCTGTGGCAGTTTTCACAGACATCGTTAAAAATAAACTTATCTGTAATTGGTATCATCTCAGTAGGATAACCAGGTGGGATTCAGTCGAGAAAATCTTCTATTTGGGCGTTACAGCTAACGTTAAGAGTCTACCTAGGCGGCCTGTTCATTTGGTACCACTCCCTCGAATTATTGGACGATTTGCAGTGTCATCGTAGAGAATTAGTTCTCATTCTCATGTGAATTGCTGCACGGACACACCAGTGAATTAAGTGTAAGGTCTCCTAATAAGGCGGCTACTAAAAGTACTCTACAAAAATGTTTTGTCGAGATTGGTCTGCAAATTATGTGACAACATTACTGAGCTGCGAATGCAAACTGTTTACACAAATATTGTTTTATTATTTGTCATTTTTGAAATCAAACCAAGTTCGTGTACAGTATGTGCTCTGAATATGTCTGGGATAAGAAACTATTGTTCAAATAACGTTTTGTAATCAGTCTAGTAGTAACAATATGTAATTGCTACCAGATGAAATCCACCATAGTCTGTTAGAACATGTGAGAGACTGTCTCTGATTTAGAAAGAGACTGTTCTGCTGTTACTTTTATTGTGTTGTGCTGAAGAAGAAAGATGTCAAAAATATCTGAATAAACAATTATTATATGTATCAAAATCAACGAATAACTCATGCAATCCACAATCTGCTCAAACACACGTTCATAAATTCGCAGGTAATATAACAATATTCCTTTAAAATGACGGCTGTCGATTTCGTATCTATTTCTCCTCTCTTTAATTTTCAAACTGAAGATTGTGTTACAGTAACGTCCTTAATAGCTGAGTCCCACTCTTGTAGTCTTTCTATCACTATTGTTTCATTCATGTAACTTTATCATTGCCTCCCTCCAGTACTTTTACCACTGGCACACCGCTTTGTTATTACGCTTTGGAAACACACATGTTTCATTCAATACGAGTATGCAACTGGTAATGGGAACTCATCTATTTGCAATAGTCTCCACAACCTTCCTATTGTACACACTCTACTGAAGACTCGTTTCAGTGTACATGTAGAACACATGTACAACACAGCCATCTAACAGAACATAAAGAACTTCCTTTGATAAACATTATCCTGCTCCCCAAATGTCTCGTGTCACCTCGCGCTTCGTCAGTTCTACTCATTTCCTAATTTTCTCCAACAATATCTTTTAACCTTCGTGCAACACTCGTCAATGAGGCAACTTGCCTAAGTAATTCATCACTTACCTGATCTTTGGCTTGGCTGTCTCAGTCACCTTGTGGGTTTACTTACTTTCATGTCATGTTCTTCTTTTATTATTTTCTGATCAACATTTCTTTAAAACATTCACTTTGCGCTAATGTTGCTCGCCATATGTATATTTTGTCTTGAATAATTATCTCTAAGTATTTTCCATTTTTGCTAATGCATCCACTGTGTAGATATTAAAAATAATTGGTGATAATACATCTATACATTACCATGTACTTCAGATCCACAAATTACAAGTGTATCAGATTTTTAAAGAATTGTCCGAGTTAACACAATCTAGATCACAAAATTATTTATTTCTGGTGACGGGTTTCCGCCAGTAGAGGCCACCATGAAATCTATAAATTAATGTGATATTTACAACTAATGATATGCCACTAGTAGTAAGAAATTGCGAAAGGTGGCACAGTCAGCATTACTGCCAGATTTTCTATGTCATCACCTGGTGACGTCAGCCAATGACTTCCTGATGTTGCCAGGTTTCAGCACCCACTCCCCAATGACGCTTCAGGCATCATAAGCCTACAGGTTGGAAAAAGATCACATCCGTACGAAAAAGATGTTCATATGCCAAAGTAGGAGGAGCTGTGCAGGGAAGGTAGGGAGACCAGGATCTAACGTCCCACAAACACCGAGATCATCAGATGTGGAGCACAGGTGCAGATGGTGTCGAGGACGAGGAAGGAATTTAGTTGTGCCCTTTCAGAGGAACCACGCAGACATTTTAGGGAGCAATTTAGGGAGATCATGGGAAACCTAAATCTCCGTGGTCGGAAATTCAGAGTTCCCAAATTAATCATCTACCTGAACATTCCTCACAACAAATGAAAATAATGCAGCTGAACACTCTGTATCTGAAAACAATTCGTGATACTGAATTTTTTGCAAAAAATGATCTTACTGCAGCTGAAATAGGATTCTGACACACAGCACGTGCCGAAATGGAACTGGACATTTAACACAAGCAGAAATGTGTCTGAATGGAAAGAACAGCACTCCCCTCAACTAATGGAAGCAATTTTGACACAGCCGCGTGTCATCATGGACCTTCAAGATGATCAAGTGCCAGCCACTCTCGGGCTGGCAGCCTTTATGCCTTCATGAAGATTTGGAGGAAGTTTAATATTATTTCCATCCTTTACTGTAACTAATTTGTCTTTCTTGAATGTCAATGTAAAGATGAAAATTTCAAGGTCTAGTATTCAACTCTGCGCAGGAAGAGCATAGTTTCTCCTACACTCGCCCCCGGATCTGTTGTCACAGACATTCCCTCAACACCTCTTATGTCGCACATAGAAAAACCCACATGCGCTGAGTTATAGGGAATGCAGACTAACTCAACATACCCCTAACGTCACGTCTGAGTCATGCTACATCAGGTGCATGTTGCATCGGTACCTTATTTCCTGATTTCATATGACACATTTCCCTGATACAGCATTGTCAGTTGTCCCCCAAAGCCTACTTGCACTATGTTTAAAATGATGGCAAATCCAGGAAAATAATTCTGATATCCGTTATTTCTGATGTTTCTGCAGTGCCCGATTCCCCCACACACTAGCAAATTTAGATCCAATGATTTATACATCGAAATCAATAGATATTGTGTCGAAATCACTGAACTTAATGTAGAAATTATTGAGTTTGTGAAAAACGGTTTGCATAACATGTTCTTTTGGGGTTCCTGATGGGGTATCTAGTAGATGTTTGAAGTTCTAACAAAAAGGAGCATATGCAGCACGTAGAAGAAGCATAAGAATGTAAGTTCAAATGTTCAAATGTGTGTGAAATCTTATGGGACCTAACTGCTAAGGTCATCAGTCCCTAAGCTTACACACTACTTAACCTAAATTATCCTAAGGACAAACACACACACCCATGCCCGAGGGAGGACTCGAACCTCCGCTGGGACCAGCCACACAGTCTATGATTGCAGCGCCATAGACCGCTCGGCTAATCGCGCGCGGCTTAAGAATGTAAGTCTACAGGGCAAGTACTTGGACTAAAAAAAGAGCGAGATAAATGCTTTTACTCATATCATACAGTAGTCACTCTTTTTTTTGTAGTTTCTCTACAGTTATTGTACACCATGGAGGATCCCTCCTATTATGAACTTCACTATTAGGACACAAATATTCGGTGCATGTTCAACCATTTATTTGAACTTGATGTGCTAGAGGAATGACTGGGAAAAGTTCATACCAGCTAACTGAGGTATTCTCTGATGTTTTCGGTTACATCTGTGGAGGGACTGTTATGTACGTCAGTGTATTTTGAACTTTATAATATCGTCTACACAAACTGATGCATAAACACATTGTGTTTAGTTCCAGAAATCAGATCATTTCGTGTCGAAATTAGTCAATTTTATATCCAAAATGTTGTGACTTGGCAAGACAGCCAAGCCACAATGAGAGAGCCAAAAGGCACGCATTTAAGCTCACGCAGGATGGCGTGAGGTCTGGAAAATGACAAGGTCTTTATAGTAGCAAAAAAGGTATGTAGCTTCTGGAATACTTAACTTTAATCCATAATTGGTAAACATCTGACGGTACATGCATCACAAGATAAATAGCAATTGATAATGGCGCCTTGCTAGGTCGTAGCAAATGACGTAGCTGAAGGCTATGCTAACTATCGTCTCGGCAAATGAGAACGTAATTTGTCAGTGAACCACCGCTAGCAAAGTCGGCTGTACAACTGGGGCGAGTGCTAGGACGTCTCTCTAGACCTGCCGTGTGGCAGCGCTCGGTCTGCAATCACTGACAGTGGCGACACGCGGGTCAGACGTATACTAACGGACCGCGGCCGATTTAAAGGCTACCACTTAGCAAGTGTGGTGTCTGGCGGTGACACCACACAAATCATTGAATTTTGAGGCGAAATCAGCGAGTTTTCTGTCGAAATAATAGAATTTTCTGTTGAAATCAGTGAAGCAGATTTCGACGATAACTATAGGGATGAACACTGACCCACCACGACAGGGCTATGTAATTTGTGCATCACTCACTTACAAACTGTGATGATAAGGGGCTATTAATGAATACAACGTCATTGCTCTCAGAAGTCGGTCACTCATTATAACCTCTCTTTCAACGGACAATAATATTATCAGCCTTATTAAAATACAGTGGAGAGGTGATCAATAATATCGGTAATAATTAACAGTTTTGAAAAAGTTTTAATTAAAATTATCGATGTATAATTTCTCATCAGAATAACGCCGGCAGCAGAGTAGCTCCCCCGGGAAATCAAAGAGGGTTCAATGCGGCTACTTTTATTTCTAAATTCTACTATATAAACTATGTGCGGATATTGTTAGTTCTCTTGTCTTGTTTTCTGCGCTCTGAATAAGTCTACGTAGCTTCGGTGTGCGATATAGCTGGCATTTCAGTGTGATTTGCTACAGAAGGGATCGGGACACTTCTGTTAAACTGACTATAGTTAATTTGTACGGGCCTGACTTACGTTGAAACTTATACTGAGGATCTTTGCCGCAAGGTCATGGACTAAGAATAGCTGAGGAATAGTGGGCGCGAGAGAAATTAGTGCTCAGTATTAAACTCTATTACATTCCGAGTAACAGATAATAGGATCAGTGGATTATACGAAGGGACGTTCTGTCGAGTATAAGAACGGAATTGGACACTTTGTTTCGTGAATGTAAAAGCGTGCGAAGTTTGAATGACTGTGCAGAAGTAAGTAACGGACCATAGTCCCAGCTGTAATATCTTTGAGTGACAACCTACAATAATCACGGACATTTTAGTTGCCGCCATTGCTGACAGCAATTGTAGGACATACCCTCTCTTTCTCTGTATACAAGACGCAATCATTCATGATCATCTAATTATTATTAAATGTTGTTCATAAAAATTTAAAGCGATTTCCACAATAGCATGTGTATTAGTCAACGATAATCAAAGTCTAGCTGCAAACTGTATCTCTGGATGACGGAAGGTTTGATTATGAAATATTACGAAACGCAAAATGTGACTTATAAGCTATTTAAAATGTCATTTCCAATCGGTCAGAAACAATGTAAAAATCAAAAAGAGCGAGGATAAGTAGTAACTGCGGAAATAGGGAGCTGAAATAATGACTAACATCCAAGACGTTATTAACTATCTTGTCTTCGGTAACGCAGCTGCAAATGAAGGGTGATCGACTGTGCAAAAAGTCAACATTAATTATAATTATGAAAATCCTAACTTTAGTCGCCGTTACAGTGAAGATGTTTGTGGTTGCTCCATCTGATGTGTAGGTATAACGAAAAGTCGGGCATATACACTACATAACTACATCGATAACGTATGTCAGAGACGTCGATGACAGCAGATCGACGGAGGACGACTACATCATTCACAGCTCCCAGTCAGATGAATGGTGGCCACAATTCTGGGGAAAATTTCAACCCAAAAACGCTAGAAGATTGCTGTTAATTAAACATAAGGAAGCGGAAATCCATTTCTTTTTGTAGAAAAGGTGTGTGCAGTGCACATATGGCTGCAGTTTGTGTATGGTAAACACAAAACTGCAAATGTTCTGTAGTTTGTGCCAAATAGAAATTTAATGTGCTGAGACACTGAATCCACAGTCTTGAACAGACTTAATGTATAATCACGCTGCTAATTCTTTGATATTCTCATCACACACAGAAGTGACGGTTTGAAGTTACGTGCTCACGCATCACCGTTTTGTTAAAAGTAGCAGAAAATCTTATGTTCTATCCAGGTCCATTTTCTACAGGGTGCTACTGCAATATTCCAGGTCAGCCATTCCTACTTTATATGGTGTGTCACGGCATTTTTATATGCCTCCACGCCAACTTTTCCCATTATAGATCTTGTTGCCACGTTGTAGTCACGTAAAAGCTAAATGATGTATTTGCCTTGTTGCTGCGTCACAAAGCCATGTAGTTGGAGAATTTGTCACATACATAGGTGATAAAAGCGCCGCAATTTTCCTTGTTTAGCATTAGAAACAGCCCCTTCCCTAATTTTTCTTGACAGTCCACTTGATCATAGACTAAAACCACCATAATATTGTCACAAAACGTCTTTTTTAAGGGGCGTATCACATTTAAATTCTTCTTGCTAGGCAATGTGCAATTTTCATGTAATTTACGCTACCAGTAACGGAAACAAGATTGTCCAAAATCTCCAATAATAATCGAAAAACCAAAGCGTTCATGAGTTGGACACATCATCATCCCTAGAATTGAGGTAAGTTGATACTTTAGGGCACAACATGTTCAACTACCACGCACTGATCCATGATGTAAAAACGGCATGCACATGCTGCAAGAATGTTTCTGCTTAAAAACTGAAGTATGAACAGGTCAACTTCACAAGGTGTCTCTGACGGAAGGAGTTGTAGTCAGTAGCAATAGAAATAGAGCCACAATCATCTTCTGAACCAATGTGCTTGTGCGAGACGTCCTCGTTTACAAATGGTTATCTCAGACTTATTACAATGCATATGAAGCCATGTTCAACGATCAGTGATAATGATCAATGATCACTAGCCCTTAAGTGTCGTCCAGACCAACTCAGTGAAACTTTATTCAGAATGGTTCAAATGACTCTGAACACTATGGGACTTAACAGCTGAGGTCATCAGTCCCCTAGAGCTTAGAACTACTTAAACCTAACTAAACTAAGGACATCACACACTTCGATGCCCGAGGCAGGATTCGAACGTGCGACCGTAGCGGTCGCGCGGTTCCAGACCGAAGCGCCTGGAACCGCTCGGCCACCCCGGCCGGCGAAGCTTTATTCTTTCATTCCGGTAACGGAGATTGGACCTTGTGATTAAAATGTGGTGAGAGCTTGAAACATTGGTAAGAAATGCACGACCCATGCTTTGAACCTGCTCTCTGGCTTTTGTTTGTGGTTCTCGTGGAGAATAAAGATTTTGTATACGTTATGAAGGGAGAAAGAGGTTTTGATGGCAGCAAACGATGCAACTAAAGTTAAACTTCTTCCAGATCTTCGAGCAGCAATTGGTTCGTCATCTGAACTGTACGTGACAGTGCAGTCCATCGAGCAATCGCACCAGCATAAAATTTGTTTCCACAAAGAGATGGAAGTGAGAAGTGCTATTTTTTCCATGCAGATGTATAGCTGTTACAAATGTGGACATTCCTTTTCCTACTGTACTTTTTGTCTGCATCCTATTTCAGCTACTGTAAGAGCATTTTTGCCGAAATAAATTCAGTATCAACAAACACTTTTGATATAGAGTATCTTTAATTGCATTATTGTGATTCCTAAAAAAGGATTATTTCCGTAGATAAATAGTACTGAAACTCAAATTTCTATAATGTGGCAATTTTTAAGCTTAATTAAATTGAAAATTCTTAATTTGTTGTTAATACGGTATACATTTTGATACTTTCTGAAGTGCGAAAAATAATATTGTTAAAACGATGAAATTATTTTTTCCTTTTACATCAGCCACAATCAAAATTCTGGAATATGTACGGTATATATTCAGCATGAATTGCAATGAAACCAAATGGAGCGATGATATACACAGGTATGTTGTCTATGAATTTCACTTTTATGGAATTTATGTTTAATTAGAGTAATATTAGCGCAGTTAGGTATAACACACACACACGCACTTATAAAATTATACTCCTAGTCTAGCACACTAACTTTCTTTCGGCATCTATGCTTTCTGCAGGGCTGTTTTCGTTACCATCATTCTCTGTATGTATAGTACACCTAGCCGTCACCTTCACGGTATAGATTGGTTGCAATCTTCTTTAATGCCGTCCTGTGTCTATAACTGAATTTGGTTATTCTTCCTACGTTACACTTTGTAGATGAAGCTTTACCAGAAACAATTTATGCCGCCGTAACACTTGGTACACTGTCTCTATAATACAGATATACTTATATGTTGTGTCCTAGTAAATTGCGACGGTTGCCTCCGAGCCTCCGTGCAAAGCCTCTCAGGTCCGACATCACGGCTCATTTTCACGACGACAACGGTTGCTGACGCGCTGACAGCTAAAGACGATCTCTGGGCCAAGTCTGTGCGTAGCAAGTAATTCGAAATTAAACTCCAGAGATGAGGCTGACAATGGTGAAATACTGGATAAAACTGAGGGAAGTTGTACCCAAAAACTATGTCTTAGACATTCATCTTATGAGCATCTATATTCATAACAGCCAGTTTTGAAAATTCTCTACGTAGTGCTATACAATATTAATCCTATTACAGAGGAAAAACAACATATAAAATAGAAGGATAACATATATCTACTAAGAGAATCAAGAATGGCCTAGGGCCAGTTACTAAACAAGATAGCGAGTAGAAGTGTGAATCAAGCTGCACTCGTCACTGAGACCTGCGCCTACAGTTTACGGGAACTGTGTAAACTTTTTATAACAGATACCTCTGGGAACTGCCAAGGCTTGTCCAATCCCTGGCAAGTATAAACGTTGCTGTATCTGGTACAAAAACGCTACTGCACCTCGTCTAGAACTTTTTACAACACTTTTGGATGTAAGCTCTGACGCTACTTCCGACAAGCTACAGTCTGTGACCTTAGAAATGAACTGTGTGGACCGAATCAGCCATTGATTTAGCAGTTCCACTGCCCTAGCCACGAAGCTCCTGCAGATCCTCTGTCAAGGGGTCTATCTGTACAGCATCTGTTTTCATCTTCCTTACAGTGACTTATAGCTTCATGGCTCGGAAGTTCCTGTTGTTCTACCTGAGAAGGCAGTACCATAATCAATACATCCAAAGATTCGAAAGGTACGTCACCAAGTACTCGTTGTAGATATCAGAGAATTGGTCTCTCGCTTTATAAAGCACGACATTTGTTGAAAACACTGCGTATCACAGGATAAATTCTACGTTATGTGACAAATTCGAGACATATCGATGTCATCAGCAGTGACTTACGAGAAATCGAATTGTAACGTTCTCGTCTTGGTGCGAATCTATCAGATTAAACACGAAACGTTTTTATCGGAATATGCTACATTCAAGAATAGGAGGATGGTGAGCTGATTCTGGAATCATACGTTCCTGTCACTTTCTTCAGAACCTGTAACCTCCCCCTCACTTATCGACCTTAATGACAGTGAAAAATTAAACCGCGTGTACCTAATGGAAATTTGAGAAAAGCAATCGTCACCGAAGTTAATCTGTCGGTAAAGAGGGAGGAAAGGGTTACATCTAAATGAAAGGAAAAATGCCAATGAAACTGGTGGAAACTAATTTCGAAAAGGGGTAAAGTTAATAAAGAAAGTAAATGTGCGGCAGTTACATTAACAATTAACTAGCGGTAATTAGCTATTTGAGATTTGGGGGAAATTATGGTCGCCAGTCCTAAGGACAATTACTATAGTAACCGAAAAAAGAAAGGTTATTACACATATAATTAGCACTAGAAGCGTGGCAACTGAAGGTTGACACGTGTAGTGTGAAAACTGAAAGTTTGTCAGAAGTAATAAATTTCGCTACATTCTGACTTAATTTAGCAAAAGAATTAATAAAACCGGAAAATCGAAAGTTAATTTAGTGACTGAAGTTAATAGTGAGCTTTCTTTCTGAAGCACATCGAAATTCAGTAAAATACGGTTAGTCTTGGACTACCTCAACAATCATTTCAAAAGCTACTTGAATCTACGCAATTTAGAAATAAGAGATTTAACTTTGAACTTGAATTAAATGATTCTGAACAATTAACAATAGTAAAATTTAGTACGTACCAAGCTGAGCTGCAGTCACAGGTAACTAAAATACAGTAACAAAACTCACGCACTTATTTTGTGCTTGTGCAATCTATATATTGTAGCCAGCTATGAATACCTTAACTGAACTTTGAAATTAAAGCAGTGAAATCGAATGATGCTGGCATTTGAATTTCAACGACACTCGGGCTCATTTCGGAAAAGGAATGGACCCTGCTTGGCAATGCAATTGGGACAATGAGCAACAAAGGTTCATGCTAAGTTGCTGTAATTTTGTGATGCACCAATTTTAAAAGTTTGAATAGCTGAGGTCTGCCATACAGTTCTAAAACTTTACGTGCCTCCAGTCTTCCTTGTTGGCTGATTGAAGGTTTGAAGCCGTCGATCGAGGAGGTGGCGACAATCACTCATTGTCGGCCGTCGCCGTTGCAGAAGCTGGATGTTGGCGCGCCTTCTTCTCGAAATGGTCACCAGACGAAACGGGCTCTTGATGTGCGCCAGCTAATGCTTCCCGTCCGCGACACCATGTCAGAAACTATCATCGCAAGTCGAGCGCAGTTACATGCTGCCAAAACCCCGAAAGCGCGGCAACTCGCGGGAGCTTCACACAACACACCTGCTCCACTGCACCACCCCAGCCAGACTCTCTCTGCTCTGCCCGCGCTCCACGCGGCAGAGTTAACGCTACCAAAGATCCTAAACACTTGGGTAGCAAGACCCAGCGTGTAAATACAAATAATATTCACAAAACAAACCAATTACAAATCGGCATAAATGCATAAATATATACAAATAATAAAACAATTACAATATATAAAGACACAGAAATGTCATATCTTCGGGTAAAAAAATAAGGAAAAATCTATAGTACAATAGATGGAAATAGAAGGATATGCATTTCCGGCATTACAAACCTTCTTATCTTTTCTTTACTGTGAAGTTCCAGACAACGTACATCACCCAGTACTGCTTGGCTGACAGCATAAGTTCGTACACCTAACTATGAACACGCGTGTTGACATCTACACTTAGATATTGCTATCATTATGCCCAAAATGACAGAGGAATTTAGTCTCTTGAGTGCTCGTCAGACGGTTATGACAGTTTTACATATATTCCTCCATGTAAGTCAAAATTGGAACCAAACCAAAGAACACGGTAATAGTACAAGTCTATATGCCGACATCGGCAGAAGAAGACGATGTAATAGAAACAGTGTATGAAGACATCAACAAAGTTATAAATTATGTTAAAGGTGAAGAGAACTTAATTATAATGGGAGATTGGAATGCTAGTGTTGGAGAAGAGAAAGTTGACGGAATTGTAGGGAAATATGGTCTAGGAGATAGGAACGAAAGAGGAAGCCGGCTAATTGAATTTTGTGCCAAAAACAAGTTGGTCATAGCGAACTCCCTTTTCAACCACCATAAAAGAAGAAGGTACACGTGGAAAGCCCCAGGAGATACTAGAAGACACCAAATCGACTATATATTAGTAAAATCGCGTTTTAAAAACCAAATCAAGGATTGCAGAAGCTACCCGTCTGCGGATATTAATAGTGATCACAACCTTGTAATGATGAAATGCTTACTCAAACTCAAGCGATTAGAGAGAAAAACGAACAAAGTATGGAACAGAGATAACCTAAAGTCTGAAGAACTAGTGATCCCTTATGCACGGAAAACTGATGAGATGGCATCAAACATTATTCCCGGGAGTACTAACGAGGAGTGGAAACAAATCAAAGAAGGCATACATAAAGCAGCAGAAGAATTTATTGGGAAAGCCAAACCTGTAAACAGGAAAGAGTGGATAACACCTGAAATAATTTGTCTAATGGAAGAAAGAAGACTATACAAAAATGCCTCTGACGAGCAAAGCGAAAACAAATATAGAAAGCTTAGAAACCAAATAAACAGAGAATCTAGGAAAGCAAAAGAAAATTACCTCAACAGCATTTGTAAAGAGGTGGAGGAAAACATGGTTAAAGGAAAAACTGACTTGGCCTACAGAACAATAAAACAAAACTTTGCTAAACGGAAAGTAAAATCTTCAGGAACTATAAAGAACAAAGAGGGCAAGGTACTATTTGGATATGACACGCTGAAGAGATGGCAAGAATACATTGAAGAGCTATATCAAGGAGACCCTCTAACAGGTAATATGATAGAATTAAGCGAAGAAGTAGAGAAAGAAGAACTAGGGGACACAATTCTGAAAGATGAATTTGAAAAAGCACTAAAAGAACTACCAGATAAGAAAGCGGCAGGTGTTGATGATATACCTTCTGAACTAATTAAGAAATCAGGAGACAAAATGAAAGCTACATTACTGCAACTCATACAGAAAATATACAAAACAGGTGAAGTTCCTGAAGACTATCAGAAATGCATCATATTCCCCATACCTAAGAAAGCATCTACTATGGACTGTGAAAACCATCGAACACTCAGCCTTCTTTCACACGCATCAAAAATTCTAATAAGAATAATTTTGAAAAGAGTTGAAAACCAATTGAATAGCACTCTAAGTGAAGACCAATTCGGTTTTAGAAGCGGTGTAGGGACGAGGGAAGCAATCTTATCTTTAAGACTAATAATTGAGAAACAAATTTCCAAAAACAAACAAGTATTTATAGCCTTCGTAGACCTCGAAAAGGCATTTGACAATGTTGTATGGCCAGAAATGTTTAGAATTCTGAAGAAGGCTGGTCTGAAATATAATGACAGAAGGATAATCTTTAAAATATACCAAAATGAAACAGCCTTAGTTAAGAAGGAAAACAAAGAAGAAACAGCAAGAATAAGGAAAGGAGTGAGACAGGGATGCCCACTATCTCCAGTAATTTTCAACGCATATATCCAAGAAGCAATAGATAAAATAAGAGAGAATATTGAAGTAGGAATAAAACTTAACGGAATGAAAATAGATATGTTGCGATATGCAGATGATATCGCCATAATTACAGAAAGGAAAGAAGATTTAGAAGCCGCACTCAATGAAATGGAAAACACCTTAAAAGAACAGTATGGAATGAAAATAAATAAGAAAAAGACTAAAGTGATGGTGAGTGGCGCCCTGAACTACAATGAACCCATACGAATAACAATAAAGGGAGAGAAACTAGGGCAGGTTACAGAATTTAACTACTTAGGTAGCAAAATAACAGCAGATGGAAGGAGCATAAGTGACATTAAAAACAGAATACAACTTGCCAAAATAGCATTCAATGGAAAAAGAAACTTACTGACGAGTAGAAATGTTAGTTTAGACGTAAGAAAGAGAGTCATGAAAACCTATGTGTGGAGTACAGCCCTTTACGGATGTGAAACTTGGACTAGTGGAAAAGAAGAAAAGAGAAGATTAGAGGCATTCGAAATGTGGTGCTACCGGAGAATGGAAAAAATCAGCTGGCGAGACAAGGCTACAAACGAAGATGTCCTCAGAAGAGTGAAAGAAAACAGATCTCTTTGGCGAAATATACAGAAAAGAAGAATAACCTTCATAGGTCACATTTTACGGCATAACAATTTCATTAAGAGAATATTAGAAGGAATCATTGAAGGAAGAACTCGCCGAGGACGACCTAGATTAAGCTACATTCAACAAGTAATAAATGACATCGGGTGCCAGACCTATGCAGATATGAAGAAGAAAGTTGACAAAAGAACGGAATGGCGTGCTGCTGCCAACCAACCTGTGGGTTGATAACCGAAGAAGAAGAAGATGTAAGCTCGTCCAACACACACCATGCCAGCATCCATCTCCACCAATCGCTTATGAGTACGAAAATTTCTTGCAGTTACAGGAATAGATTTCTCAGGCCTATTAAGCATTTAAAATTTGTACACTGTCAACAAATGCTACATCCCTCTCTTCACACTCGCTACTGTATGTACAGTAGACCAAGAACTTTCCTTGAATACGACTACTGCCAAATTTCTGTTACGTCAAAGCCTACCAACAACATAAATCTGTGTCCGTTAAGTAATAATAATCAAAGTAACTGTTACAAGCTGTAGGTCAAGAATGAATAAACGAAAGCCACCGAAATATGTGTGTCAGGAAGTAAACTGTCAAGCAATATTATTCTCACTCACCCTCTGGTTCTCTTCCTCAGTGTAAATTTTGATTTCTGTAACTTCATGGTCAGTTCCTGATATATGCGTCGGAAGTAGAAGCAATAATTCACTTGACTCTTTTCCTAATTATAATTATTTTTCTAGTAGCTCACATTGTTCTTGGGCGAGTGTTCCTACGTCAGGGGTATCACTAATTCCTGTTGCTGCCCGAGCGGTTCTAGGCGCTTCAGTACGGAACCGCGCTACTGCTACGGTCGCGGTTTCGAATCCTGCCTCGGGCATGGATGTGTGTGATGTCCTTACGTTAGTTAGGTTTAAGTAGTCCTGTTCTAGGGGACTGATGACCTCAGATGTTAAGTCCCATGCTGCTCAGAGCCAGAGCCTGTTGCTGCAACGTTCATAGACTCTCGAGAAATCAATGTGTTCCATTCCAGAATAGATGAAAATTGCTCTATTAGTGGGAGCATAAATTAACTCTCGCTGTTGGCAAAGAGTGGGCAGTACCTGTATGAGTGCAGCGTAGAGGACAGCGACACCTGATCTATTTAACAACACAAGCGTTTGGCCTTCGGAAACGTGTGTGACTTTCGAGTGGAGAGCAAGTAACATACGTATTTAGTGCACATTGAACATGTCGAGTTTGGTACCTACAAAATATCTGAACTGTGAATTTACTTTCAGAATATTTTCTTATAGAATTTACTTTATTTACTTGCGATTCATCAAAAACTTTAACACATTTAATCACAATAGGTGAGCGTGGAAGTAGTTGCCAGGGAGTAACTGATGAAAATGAAATTGCCTTTAACAAATGGGAATTTTATTCATAAAAACATTTTCAAAAACAGATTTAAAATTTATAAGCAGAAAAGCACCCTCGAAATATCAAGTTACAATTTTATTTAGAGGCAGAAAGAACAATATTGACAGTATGAGCCTTCGGGCTGAGAACCTTGCCGCTCCCTTTCAACACAGCCGTAGTCACAACCGCTCACAACAACCTCTGATAGACTACACTGGTGCAAATCTGCTACACACCAGATTTCTTTAAACTAAAAATTTTAACAACTCACACAAACACTTTAACTGTGCACCCCGTAAGAGTGATGGAAATGGTACAAACACTCACACTAAGAAATTATTTGCCACCGAAAGTGCAATTTGTTTGTTTGTTACAGTGGAAGGGTGGCAACTTTATAAAAATGACTATTTAAGTAAAACCCACGAAATTCAGACTTACATAAAATGTACAACATGCTCTACAGTACACATATACTGCCTTGCAAGATGATAGACAAGATGAAAACATATTTCAGGAATTCGGCCTTTACACCTTAATTCTATAAATTCGTTAACACTGAATCCGACAAACATGACAGAGGCAGCTATTTACCTATGGCAGACTGACAGGGGGATTACTGAACAACCCGAACTGCAGACTGCTCTAATCCTCCCCAACTCCACAAGGGTAGAATGGACCACCCAATTCACAAATAACCACCTTCCCGTGGGTGGGCAAATGGAGAAGAATGGTGGGACGATCCAAAAATAAGCGGCTGGTGACCTCACCAAGAAAACAAATAGAATTTAACAAGTAAATTACTTAACTTCTAATAAACTGCGATTTCTGGCGAAGACCTGGCGCAGCACCCCCAACGCTCTCCCGAACCGTCCGCTGCTAGCTGCTTCAACGGACGCAGGAAGGCGCGCCGAACTCCCGTCTCACGTCGTCGCAGCTCGCCCCGGCCAGCCCGATGTCGTGGTTCTGTTGCTCTCGTGTCAACCGCAAAGCCACTACCCCTTTCTACACAGCGCGGCCCACTGGACTCACTTGGGGACCTCACATACGCCGACGCTCAAGGCGGACAAGTCATCTCTTGTCTCAGTGCACGACCGACCAACCGACCCATTCAACCGCCAATGACCGTTACCCGAGCAACTCGAGCAGACTGGCGGCCTAATGCGCAGACTCACATGCAGGAACTCAGCCCCAACCGGGCGACCACTAGCTGGGTTCTGCTACTGGCGGAGAGGCAAGACACTCATTTTCTGGCTTAAAGTTTGATCCAAGCGACAGACATACTCGCACTCCGAAGACAGACAGACACTAACTGCCGCACAAATGCGAACGAGAGACAGACCAGCAACTGGTGACGCGAGACTGACCTAGCCTCACTCCGACTGACAGACTGACCAACTGACGAGTTTTTTTTTTTCCTTTATTGATTTTCAATTCCGAAGGGGGCGGGCTGGCAGCAGCTTAGTACGCTGCTCTACAGCCTACAGACTTTTTTAAAAATGGAAGAAGAAAAGAAACAAGGAAAACAGGCGATAAAACAGTGACTTAAAGTGTAAAATGGCAGAAAAATGCGGAAAATTGAAACAGAAAGCAAAGGGGTTGGCAATGTTAATAAATTACTTAGGAATCAGACAAGTAACATAGTAGACACACAATTAAAAAACATGGCGAAAGTTTGGTTTCTGTTCGCAAGAGAGAAAAAAAATCACCCCCAGCGACAGTATGATGGCTGTTCGCAACACTTCCCAAACTCACTGTAGAACACTCACTGTAAAACACTGCACGAAAATGGCGGCACAAAATGACACTCCCGAGCCAAAGGCAGAGGGGGGGGGGACCTGGAGGAGGGGGAAAACAAGGAGGGAGGAGAGGAAAAACACGAAAGGGGGGGGGGAACCAAGGAGGGAGAGGACTTATAAGAGGGGGGGGGCAGGGCAGACGCGAGAGGGAATGAGAAGAGGCAGAGGAGGGAAATGCAAAAGGACTCGGGGGAGAGAGGGGGCAGAGAGAGGGGAGGTGGGGAAAACAACTGACGAGCTCATAGCGCCCCTTAAATGCACGTGAACAGGCAACCTCTCCCCTGTCACACCACAGGGAGACACCAAAGCTACGATTGCCACAGCGGCGCAACCGTCAGAAACGGAGGGCGACTGATTTACACTACGCGCTGCGGCGCGCTCTTCAAAAGAGCAAATTTTACCACGGCTGAATACCATTAGTGGAAAATGTTATTTTTCAGCTGTTATGTAAAAAAAATCAAAGTCATGGTTTGTTAGTGGAAACGTATGGGGTATATGCTCTGTCGGAAAACGACGTGGAGATATTTCTTTCGATGATTCAAAGACAACGATTTTAAGGTGAGTGGAAAAGGCGTGCTGGTTGGTGTGGTGTACCACCGGGTAGACGGTGGGTGCTGCACAGTTACTCAGTCTGAACTGCGCTCTTAAGGACAGCCGGCCGCTGGTGGCCAAGCGGTTCTAGGCGCTTCAGTCGGGAACCGCGCGTCCGCTACGGTCGCAGGTTCGGATCGTGCCTCAGGCACGGATGTGTGTAATGTCCATAGGTTATTTAGGTTTAAGTAGTTCTAAGTTCTAGGGGACTGATGACTTCAGATGTTAAGTCCCATAGTGCTCAGAGCCATTTTTTTCTTAATGACAAATGCCCGCAATGTTGTCACACAGAAGACAAAGTCAAACCACATGTCGAAACCGAATAAACAAATCGTTCAAGGATGTTCTATGCGGTTTCCTACCACACTGCCATGTTCACCAGACAGGGCTCGTTGCGATTACCATTTGTTTCTGTCCATGCGGTATGCCCTTTCCTAACAACACCTCACACTTCTGACAGTCTCTAAAACTTGTTCCATGAGTGGATCAGCTCAGAAGAACCTGAATTTAATTATCGCAAAATTCATTTGCGATCTGCCAAGTTAGAAACGTTGTAACTGCAGAAGGATACATATAATTATCTGATACTACTCCACTGAAATAAGCATGTGTTCTCTGTCTAACAAACAGCGAGAATAAATTGAAATGCCCAGTAATTTGGAAAAAACCTTATGATTTTCGGGTTTCCAACGGGTGCTAATGTAGATCAGTGGTATCCGTTAGCTCAATAGCTATCATATTCAAAGTCTGTAGTAACAGATCTATTCGACCTGGACAGGAGATTGTGAACATGCTCCAAGCGGAGGGAATGCAATTAGTACTGGTTCCCAATACTGGAGAAACAGAGATACCAAATCAAACTCTACGAACATGTGACCGTTCTGACCCTCTCATGATGCCTGAAAGTGCATGATTTGTTTGTGCAGTATTATTAGGGTCCTCTTATTTGGTAAAAAAAATTGAAATGACGATAACAATATTTACACACATATATTATACGCCACCAAAAATTACGTAGCCCTTTGATACATTTAATGAAGTGCACAAAACACTAATAGTGCAAGGTTACTCATGTAAAGAATACATGAAGTACGTATTTTCATTTTCGAGGGCTAGTCAATCGGCTTGAGATCGACTGTGTTTATATTTCGCTGAACCTTTCGCAGTTTTTAATAACTGAATACCACTTAGCAAATTTTAAAATTTCAGAACGGGGCACGATTTTGTAGTTCACTGTTGCCTGGAATTCTGCCTTGATTAAATCTGTCGAACATCTGTTTCTTGTGTCACACCACTCGTTTTTCGTCGATGAAAAGATTTTATGCACGAAGGCACTGGGTCCAGGGATACTGATCAAAACTCCTACTACTTTCGAAATGCTCGATACACCTTGGTCAGGTACAGAAGAAAGGAATCTAAGCCAGTCTGCAACATAATCGACATCTTTGTTCACGCAGCTGCTGAGCTAATCTCAGTGACTGACCCACGCTTCATACATGCCAACTGTACAAATATTTTCACTTGGTTAAAACAATTATGAAACTTTTTAAAAATCTTTAATTTTAGTGCCTTCCTGTAGAGTAAATCCTGCAAAGGATGCCTAGGTGGTTCTGCAATGGAACAGGAATAAATTCAAGAGTGTTTTTGTTTTGCTGCCAAGAAAGTTGTCTTTTTATTATCTGCTGAATATTATAATTGGAAAGTATAATTTGTATGTCCCTAGCACCCTCACGTCATACACTGACGTTTTAACTAACATTTTCAGCAAGTCATAATCAAAGCAACTATAACAATGTCATTTCTCAAGACGGTAAGTTTTAAGAATACATTGATTCAATAAAATATTGTTCGTTACAAACTGAAATTCAGATGAGGAGAACTACTCACTCTCTACAAAAAAATGAAAGAAGAAGAAAATTTGGGCGAAAAAGCGGAAGGAGCCGCTAAAGATAGTGCCTGATAACCCTACACAGAACAACAATTCTAAAAGTTCTGCAGAATGTCTTATAAAGAAGAGAGAAGCTTCTACACTGCAGATGTACGACCTGACAGCTAGGAGATAGCTTTTTACCACTGTTTTGTCTCTCCTAGCGAGTGCCATTGGCTCTTTCAGACACGTCTTGCTTTTGTTACATGCGTTTGCATAAACCAGAAGTGAACAAAGCTCAGTGTCTTTACGCCTAATGGCGCGCTTTTTAGCACGCTCTTTGCGGTGCTACTCGTGGTGACTGTCACTGCACAATATGCAGCCGCTTCTATACGGCAGAGGCTTTGTTTTAGATTTCGGTGAAATAGCCATTCGTATTCACTGCATACATCTATATATGCACCACATTTGAGAGGCTACGATCGCAATCGTTAATTTCTTTCATATGGTGAAGCAGCAAGGAATTATGACGATTCTAAAATATCACGCCGCCTATTCGAGCATCAATACTTGGAAACATATTTTTTTCTGCAATTAAAAATTCTGCGATTGTTCTAGTTCACAAAACATGCACCGTTAGACGTCAAAATTACTGTTCTACAAGCCTTATCTTCGTAATGCACAATTACTTAATAAAATTATCATCAACTGTAGAGAACTATACTGCATTTTAATCATGAAAAAAGAAGAAGCTGGTCTTAAAATTGTATATAGCACAGTTAACAATTTGAATTTTGTGAATGAAATTATAAAACTTGATGATGTATTAGCGTTTTCCCTCGAATTTATTGATTTTGAGAAAGCTACTGACCCAGTTGTAACAAAATCTGTACTGACGTCAAATCAACAAACGAGAAACTTATTTCATAAAAATACGTACGACAATATAACAGCTTCCATTGGACGACTACACAGCCTTAAATGGGGACAACAATAAATGATTACACATAAACCGCGTTATTCTGATGAAATTGTAATGAATGAATCTAGCAGAAATAATATTCAACAGCGAGAAGGAATGTAAGACGGAAAATAAAGTTTCATCCGAATAAAATAATACAAACAGACCTAAAACAGAAAAAAAACTAAACTAAGATTTAACAATGTATCATAGAGGACTAACCAATAAGATTCTGAATACAGGACAGTCAAAAAAACTACGAGTGGGTGGACAGCATAAGTAATATATTGAGGATTACTAGAGATCTCGGTTGCTTTTGATAGAGTAAAGAGAAACTGACTACTAGGCCTCCAACGAAAAGTTGAATGTCGGAATGGATCACCAATCCAGAATTAACACAATGAGATTAGAACATCTAAGACGAACAACACTGAGGTTTCTTCTGAGGGTTGACATGTTGTCAACAAGCATTAGGGTGGTCTGCAAGGCTTTTGTTGTCTTGAAGAGTCCATGTCATAACTTTAGGCCTTCATAAGGCACGACGTGGTGCTGCTGTTTACCAGGAGAGAGAGACTCTGACGCAGTAGCCCATTACTGCAATTTTAGGATTGGGTTAGGGTCCCCACAAGTTAAATCAAGGTCACAGTGTAATGTGATACCCCAACCACAAATCCTGCCAACTGCATGTGGTACATTCAAGGTCACTAAATAACCTGACACTGGTTGCATATCCCTCACATTCCTCCGCCAACGCCTATGAGACAGTCATGTGTGCTACATTCTAGGTCTCGATGTAGCTCGAGACCCAAGACATGCATCTTGGACAACTGAAACCACATGGCGCAGTGTACTAGGCAACAGACTAATTCAGTAGCCCTTTACTACATACGTTAGGAGTGGATGAGGACTTCTAGGGGAGCCTAATTCAGGGCCACAGTATAAAATGATATCCCAACCACACCTCTTGTAAGTTGTGTGTGGTACATCCACATTTACTAAGTAACCTAATACCACTCGCAAGTTTCCCACCTTCCTCCGCCCACTGCTATCGGGCAACTATGTGTACCACATCCAAGGTCTGGATATAAATCGATACCCAAGACATGCATATTGGGCAGTTGTAATGGGGTGCTGCCATGAACTAGGATATATACTGTAGCTCAGTAACTCATTACTACTGCATGTATGAGCTGTGGATTATGGCACTTACAGCAGCTTAATTTTAGGACACAATGTAACATGATACACCAACGACGCCTCTCGGCAATAGCGTGTGATACATTTAGGAAATGAACAGCCTGATGGGTACAGAATCAGGATTGAGAGTAAATCGAAGAAAGAAGAAAGTAGCGTGGAGCTGCAGATATTAGAGCAGTGAGAAACTTAGCATGAGGATTGTTGATCAGGAGATAGATGAAGTTAAGGAATTCTGCTACCTAGGCTGCGAAATAACCCATGAAGCATGTAGCAAGGAGGACGAGAAAATCAGACTATCACTGCCGAATACCGCATTTCATGTGAAGAGAAGTCTGCTAGTACCAATCATAAGCCTTAATTTGAGGAATAAATGTCTGCGATGGTACGTTTCGAGCACGGAAATATATGGCAGTGAAACATGGCCTGTAGGAAAACAGGAAAAGAAGGAAATCGAAGCATTTAGATGTTGAAAATTATGTGGAGTTATATTGAAAGGAATGATGAGGTTCTCCAGAGAATAGACGAGTAAGGGACAATATGGGAAATACCAAATACTAACAAGAAGAGGGAACAGAACTGTAGGCCAACAGTTAACACATCAAGGGATAATTTCCATGCTACTGGTTGGAGATGTATGGGGTAAAAGCTGCAAAAGTAAACAGAGGTTGCAATAAATCAGCTAGTAATTGAGGATGTAGAATACAAATGGTTCAAATGGCTTTGAGCACTATGGGACTCAATTTCTAAGGTCATCAGTCCTCTAGAACTTAGAACTACTTAAACCTAACTAACCTAAGGACAGCACACACATCCATGCCCGAGGCAGGATTCGAACCTGCGACCATAGCGGTCGCGCGGTTCCAGATTGTAGCACCTAGAACCGCTCGGCCACCCCGGACGGCGATGTAGAATGCAAGTGCTATTGTCAGCTAAAGAGCTTGGTGCAAGAGACGAATTCGTAGTGAGCTGCATCAAACCAATAAAAAGACTGTTGACACAAAAAGTTGCATTCAAGGTCACAAAACCTCATACCACTTGCATTTCCAGCACCTTCCTCCGTCGAGATCTAGGATGCATTGGTCAGTGTTACATTCAAGGTCGGGTGTAGGTTGATATCTAAGACAAGCTTCTTGCACAACTGCAATTGCGTGCTGTAATTCAGTCAGAAACACACTCTAACGCAGTAGCTCCTTACTGAATGTATTAGGAGAGGATCTGCGCCTCTACAGCAACGTATTTCAAAGCCCCATTGTAAAATGTCACCCCGCATTCGCATCACGGTAGTTGTGTGTGGTACTTTCAAGATCAGGTTGGTACCCAGGTCACGCGCCTTGGGAAATTGTAATGGAGTGCGGCACTTTACTAGGAGTAGAGCTCTAACTCTGACTCTCAGTACCCTATATCAGGAGTGGATGAGGACTTTTATGAGAGCCTGCTTCAAGCCCAAAATGTAACATGGTACTCAACCCACACCTCTCAATAATACATTCGAAGTCACAGTAAAGCCAGAAACATATTGCACGCCATCACACTCCTCTGCCGACGTCTATGGAGCAACTGCATGTGGTACATTCACTGTCAGTGGGTAACTCGATACTGTTTGCAAGACCCAAGCTTCCTCCACCCACGCCTACAAGGTGGTCGTGTCTCCTACATCTAATTTCAGAATATAACGTAATACGCAGGCAATGAATCTTAGGCAATTTTAGTGGAATGCTTCAGTTTGCTAGGGAAAAGTCTCTGACAGTAGCTCATTATTGCATTAATAGGAGGGGATCAGGGCGCCTACCGGAATGTAATACAAGCCATGACGTAACATGATACCAAACAGATGATTCTCAGCAATTGTGTGTGTACATTCAAAGTCACTTCATAGCGTGACACCTGTCAAATGACTCCCACCATCTTCTGCCAACGCCTATGAAGTTACTGTGTGTGGTAAATTCACGTCCACTAAATAACTTGGTACCATTTGCAAGTACCACACCTTCCTCCACCCATGCCTATGAAGCAATAGTGCATGTTACATTGAAGACTGGGATGTAACTCGATACCTAGGCCATGCATCCTGGCTAGTTGCAGTGGGCTGCTGCAATTTAATAGGAAAGGGATTCTGACTCAGTGCTTCTTTACTGGATTATTAGGAGTCGACGAGAGTCTGTATGGGAACGTTATTCAACCACATGATTGAAACGTCCCTTTTGAAAAATTATACACGACTGTCCTTAAACTGACACACAATATTTTGTTAGCGCAACGCAATCTGACTTTCAATAATCCCTACAAAAGAATGGGCCCTGACTAACATTAAACTATACCTTTCCAAATCACTTACCTCACAAAAATCTTCGCTACTCAAGCTACTGCAATACAGCGAGCGCCACTACTGCCAGCTAAATAAAAGATTCAAAGTACTGAAGACACTAACTACTGATAGGCATAGTTAGCAAATGAAAGATTTTGATAGAGAACAACCAATGTATTTACCTCAATAGTCATAATATATATAGCAGTTCATGACAAATTTCAAAACTCTGCCATCTCTCTCCCCACATCCACCACTGCTGGCGGCTCACCTCCAACTGCGCAACGCTACGCGCTGTTCACAGCCAGCTGGCTAACACTACAATGGCGAGTATTACAACAATGCAAAGCAGCCACAGACTGCACACAGCACAGCCAGTGATTTTCATACAGAGGTGGCGTTACCAATAAAAAAACCTAAACAGCCTACTTACATAGCCCCCATGCTCCCCACAAAAAATTTTACAAATTGTGTTGGGCACTGGGCAATACATATTTGTTAAAATTTTTCATAATCGTAATTACAATAACAAAGAAATCAAATGCACACACTTATTGATACAATGTTGGTCAAAAGCTAAAATTTTCTCACAGTCCATAAAGATAGTTCTGATCATTCATCATAATAGTAATTACAGCTTTTTTTTCACAAAGTCTCATTAGTAAAAGAAATTGTACACAGAAGTAGTGGATTTCCATGCAGTCTTGAAGAAGTAGTGTTGTCCTTCCAACGGAAAGTCAGTGCTGACTCTTGACATGCTGACAGGTAATGGGCCACAACAGAGCAAACCCACAGCAGAGTCAGTCGAAGTTTTGAAGAGTATTGGTAGGTAGGTCATCACAGTGCAGACCCACTGTAGTCCTGTTAGAGATTACGGTACTGGTGGGCCACCAGAGGTGCAGACCCACTGCAGTCCTTGTAGAAATAATGGTACTGGTGAGTCAGCAAAGGTGTAGACGCACTGTAGTCCTTGCAGAAATGGCCAGCAGCCATCTGCTGCGACTGTGCAGTTGCACAATCACCATCGAAGAGTCTTGCGGACAATATAGCAAGTCCATAAACCACCACTTGTGCACTCACAAAGTTTTTTAATTGTCCTTAGAACCAGCAATGCTGTTATCCAGCCCTTGCTGAATTATTAACACATGTGCAAACACTAACAGTCCCTACTTCTCACATATTGTCCATATACCATGACCAACAGAAACGTGTGCAGTGAAATGGAACTTACAAGTTACTTAATTTGATGACCTGGTGTCAATTACAATTTTATAACATAGGAATACAATAACAAAGGTACAAAATACATCATTAAAGAACATAACAATACAGATAACATTTGTAGTACAGGCTTTACAAAAGAATCGAAATAACATATACATCAGTGTTACTAAAATAATGACATAAGTACATACATAAAGAGCAGAATAACTTTCGAAACATCAACTTCACACATGAGCATTAAAACAAAACAGAATAAATAATGTCTAAACACCTTTATGAAGAAAATAACATAGTATTTGAAAAATTCTACAACATAAATCTTATTAGCTAAACATGTAAATACAGGGAAAACATAAATACCCAAGGGTACACAAACATATAGCGGAATAATACAAGGAAAGGACAGGGTTTGTTTTACTGCAGTATTTTGCAAACAAAACTTTCTTTACTTCTCGGAGATTTCCCTTCATTCATCATTATTCCCAAAAAGTCCTATCTATACCTGCTTTCTATATTCTATTCATATTTCTTTCAAAATAATTATTTCTCAGTGCACAATAGTCATTTTTGCCAAATCTGTTTCTTATAGCTTCTCAATGCATTTCTTCCAATTCATCATAGTTAGTTTCTTATATAGTCTACCCCCTCTTAAGCTAACTTAAATCTACTGAGCTCAGATGCTAAACTAAGGGACGAGGCAATGCAGCAGCACAAAACAATTAACACAAACACCAATGAAGCAAGCAGCATAAATTACAACTAATATAAGGCAATGAGCAGCAAACAAGAAAAATAAATCAGTAGTAAACTGGCTTAACAGAGTAATACAAAGTGAAATTTAGTAGCACTATGCCTGGCAAGCAGAAGCAGAAAATGAAATATCTTATACCTAAACATGACATAGCTCAAGCAGAAAAAATAGTACACTAAAGATAACAATGCAGACAAGGGAAATGTCTATTCACATCTTAATGTCTAAGTAATTAAAGTGGTTCACCACAAAAACTAATTCTCCAAAAATCCCAAATACTCGAAAAGAAAATTATATATGCAGTTACTGTTATTAGTCCCTTCTTATTGTTCTTTCCATTCCAAGAGTTCCTTTTTTTAAGAATGTGGATTACAAAATTATTATTTAATAGATCTGTTGACAGAAAGTGTTCACATTAGGAAATGCATTTTATTTTATAAAAGCAATGCTGCAACACAGCTGGAAACTAGATATCAAATGAAATAAGCAACTATGAAAAACAAAGCATAAAAATATCATTCAATAGTCATGTGACATTTCATAAGTTAGTAGAAATTCTCTCAACTCCCGTAGAAAGACACTTGTCCTAATCAGGTGTGCAGTTGTACGAATATTTCCCATCAATTCATAAGCATTTCAGTAAGTAGCACAAAATATGAGTAATCATATGTTTCCAAGTAATGAGCGTGTCGTATTTGCGATGCTTTCTACAAAGGAATGTCAATAGCGAGGTTAATGGCCTCTTTTTTTTCTCCACCTAATGGCTGTTTCTCCAGGTGGCCTCTCAAGACGCATTACGTCAAGGTCACTTACCTTTCTTACCGAAATATTTACGACAACAGTTTCTGCTACAGTGGCAGTCTCAAATAAAAATATTTCACAGGTCAAGAATTTGCGTTACAAATCTGTAGAAACAAAATCCTATTGATATAACAGTGTCCAAAACGTTTTCGTCGGCATTGTAATACATTCACGCATTTACATACATTTCATAACTCTTAAAGTACGATTCTTGGTTTCCAACAACCTGTTTCACAAACCAGAGTGAGTCCCTAACCACTACTCATTATTCCTTACCTTATTCGTCGACACTTCTTCAATGTTTCATCATAACATACGTAGCATAATCAAATAACTCATATAGCATCAGCTTATTGACCACAAACATACCGCAACAGCATAATACACATCATCATCGTAATAATATCATCATAAAACCTCAGCCAAATCTCAAAAACATTGTAGCTTCCTCCAATAATTTCAAAACCTAAAAAAAATTCTCTGCTCATTTCAGTGGTGTCATCTACCTCAAACGTACCTTAAAAATCATGATCTCACACCAAATACATCATTCAAAGCTCTCATAATATCACAATGGGTCCGAAAAATTTTGAACAGTTCACAAAGTACAGACAAATACAATTTCGTAAGTGTGAAGTTATCCAACTGTGTAATTACGTAAATATTTGTCACTGATGTAATAAAAAAATGTTTGTTTCTCTGTTAAATAATCAGATAGCTGTGTAATTTATGTGTTAGAGAAATATGGTAGCGATGTGTTAAGTTGTATAAGCAAATACCACATTAGCTAGGGCTCCTTGTGCTTGCCAAACACATGGTACACAAAGTAAGCGTGTACCCCCCTGAGGATTAATGTAATTATACCCGCAGGTGTTACAAATTACAGCAATGGAATGAAATGTATCACGGAAAACTTTCTTTGTAATTCAAAAATCTTTAAAAATAAATGTTTTAAGTATAAGATTAATCACTCAAATGCGTGTACTGTAGCGCTAAACTGTGCGTCTTGTCGCAACATAATCTCTGTGGAAGTATCGTAGATATCGTCCTCCGAAAGCTAAGTTCTGCAGAAGTCAATGTACTTACCTCATGATAAACGAAAGTGAAATGCTTTGCGTATAGATATCGTAGTTATTATGCTTATTGGCGTGATGAAGAAAGTACTGTACAGTAACGTATTGTTGTGCCACGAAAAAGGTTGTCTCATTGCTGCTATACCACAGAAGCTACTACTAAAACATGTTTTACTTTCCAGAATAAAACAGAAAACTGTGCAGATATAAAACAGAAACACTGCAAAAGCAACATTGTAAATTGTCACTCATTAGTAGCGTCGTGATAAAATCGTGTAGCTGTCACATAAACTAACCACTGTGTCATCTGGTATCTCACTGAAAGTACTTTAAATCCAGAATGTATTTTCAAGTAAACCAAAATGTTGCATTAGAACCTCATTAGCAGTACCAGTATGTGTCCTAAGTATGTAAGCCTGATAGTCGTTACGTAATCGTGCAACTAACAAGCAAGAATGTACACACACAATAACACTGTGTCGTCTGTTCACAATAACAATGCATTCGTAATTTCTGTTTAAATAAGTTCTCTTGGTTCTTGATTGGATATTTAACTTCAAACATTGTTGCATGTTAACAGATTCTAAGTCTGACAAAGCATACTAGAAATGTGAAGTAAAAAGTTTTATGGCAAAGACAAAGTTAAAAAGCAGATCATCTCTCAATAAACTGTTTTACATGTGAAATGTGGTGTAAACCTTTACTCTTCCTAGTACGCAGTTTGAACTTGAATGCAATTGTCATGCAGTACAGGTCGGTAAAGAATACTGGAATTTTTCTCAAGGTTAGCTTATGTCATTTTTCTCTGGGCCAGCGGGCGCACGCGGCTGCCTGCTGTGCGAGTCTTTGTCTGTCTCTTTGTTGGCGCGCGCCGTTATTGGGATTAGGAGACCTAACTTCTACAAATTCACTCTGACGAGAAGGCCCTGCCCTGTTTAAATCGCGCCAGTTCTGATGCAATTCAGGTCTGTCGTTACGAATATATCGTCTGTCGTCATGTCGGTAGGTTCCGTAGTTTCTTCCTTGTCCGTCACGTGGTGGAGAATTTCTCCCTGAATCGTAACTGTGCGCCGAACTGTTGCGTCTGAAGTTATTCTGTCTCCCTTGATAATAGTTGTTTTGGTTCCCATATTGTCTGTTTCTATGGTAATCTCTATCATGTTCATTACTATGGAAGTGCGATCTTTCTCTGTACCTATTATTCTGCCAACGGTTGTCATATGGGTGGTGTCTTTTTTGGTCACGATTTGTGTTGTGAGAATAGCCTTGTCGCGTCCAGTTATTATTTCTTTCATCGTGGAATTGCGACGTATATGACCTGTAATTGTTGTGTTCCTGTTTCCGCGTTCCGTGATTGTCAGTGTCAATTTCTAATTCTTGTAAGAGTCCCTGAAACGCTTCAATGTCGTCTTTGCAACGTCCTGCCAAAATAATGTGTCGTAAATATTCAGGCAATTTGATTAAGCAAATGCGGATGAGTTCTGAGGGGCTGTGTGGGTTTGACAGGTACTGATTCTTGTGCAACATGTTTTCAAAATATTTCATAAGACTGGAAAATTCAGATTGTTCGAAACGTTTCATCATTATGATGCTATGTTTTACTCGGTCTTGTGTGGCTTGAGACCAATATGCTGAGAGGAAGGCATGGTAAAACTCTCCTTCACTGTAGCAATCGTGAATGACCGATCGCATTCTTACAGCTGGTTCATTCTCTAAATAGCCACACATAAATTCTAATCTGTGCTCCAATGACCAGTTGGGAGGAAAACAATGAGAGAATTGTGGATGAATGTCGTTGCCAGAATTCTTAAATGTTTTGAATTTACGTGTAGTAATGAACAGCTTATAGTCAAAATCATCGTGTCGGCGAGTAGCAGATCGGTCATTGTTACGTCGTGTCGGCGGTTCCATCTCAAAATTCTGTGCACCTTGCCAATTTCTTTCATAATTTCCGAAGTGTCCTGCGTTATTATCTTGTGGGTGTTCCGTATTTCTAAGTCCCTCTTCCCGTGTTGGAGCGCGAGTGTCCTCTGAAATACGTAATTCTTGTATTACCTGTGTCAGCTGATCTTGTACTTCCCGTATTTCTCTGTTGTATTACGTATTAATTTGATTCTGATTTTGTTTGAATTTCTTAATTTGTTCATACTCTTCTGTGTCAGTGAAGGCTACAGGTCTTGTGTCATTCAGATCATCATCTACCTTTGCAGATAAGTTAGTGAACTGATCCGAAAGTTCGGCTACTTTCTCCGGTAGTGTACTTATTTCCTCAGTGTGTTTTTCTGAACCAAGTTTCAGAGTGTCCATTTGTGTTGAAATCGTATCAACTGTGTCCTTTAAGTTTTCCTGAGTTTTTGCAAGTTGCGTAACAGAATCGGTAGATGCAACTGAGTCAATTTGAGCTTGCAAGGTGTCGTGATTTTCATGAGCAATGGTTTGCAGTTCTTTTATGGCTGCTTCGTGATTCTGTAATGCATTTTCATGCCACGAAAAAATAGGTTGAAAATGCTCACAAATTTGTGTTTTTACGTCATTACAGACTTTTTGACATTTCGATTCAATGTTATGTAACTCACTAGTTAACTCTTCACGTGTTTGTTCAAGTGTGGTGTCTAACTTTTGAAGCTTTTGCTGTGTTTGTCTCTGATTTTGTTCCATTGTGTCTAACTGTTGCTGTGTTTGTCTCTGATTTTGTTCCATTGTGTCTAACTTTTTAAGATTTTGTTCCACTGTGTCTAACTTTTTAAGATTTTGTTCCACTGTGTCTAACTTTTTAAGATTTTGTTCCACTGTTTCTAACTTTTTAAGATTTTGTCCCATTTGTTGCATTAACTGTAATAACAGTGCACTGGTGTCTCAAACATGTTCCTCAGTGCTTTTCGGCAGTGAATTTGCACCGGCAACATTCACATTTTGAGAAGCAGAAAATGCGTCTTGACTTATTTGAGAAAACGGTGAGGACGCAAAACCTGAATCTACAGTATTTGCAAAATTGTGTCCTGTCATTTCGGATTCCTGAGGCGAGCTGTTGCTGAGCGATCGATCGACAATGCTTCCCTGTTCACTAATTGTTTCACTGCCTACACCATTGTTTGCCGCCCGCTCCATTTCCCTATGCACTATTACCAAATTACTACTTTGAATGTCTGTTACTTCATTACACAGTGGTGCTGATAAGCTACACTCGTCGTCACTATTATTTCTCAGTTTACTTTGGAGCCTAGTGTTACGTTTTTCACACGCCATTATTGTCACAATATTTCACACGATAACACAGAAAAGCACAATTTGAAGAGCAAAAATAAGAGAACAAATTAACATAACACTGAAAATAATATCTAGTTAATTGCAGCAGCGAAATACTTGGTGCAAATCTACATGCGTGCCGCACCTGTTTTACTGTACAACAATGAAAGACTGCAACTACAAAGGAGATTATCTCTACAATTACGCGCTAGCAATAAACAAAATTTACACTAATTACACAAACTACAAGAAAAAATCAGAAGATTCCAGTGAGGTATCCTCGGCTAAGTGTCGACATATGAAACGTCCCCTTTTGAACAATTATACACGACTGTCCTTAAACTGACACACAATATTTTGTTAGCGCAACGCAATCTGACTTTCAATAATCCCTACAAAAGAATGGGCCCTGACTAACATTAAACTATACCTTTCACAAATCGCTTACCTCACAAAAATTTTCGCTACTCAAGCTACTGCAATACTGCGAGCGCCACTACTGCCAGCTAAATAAAAGATTCAAAGTACTGAAGGTACTAACTACTGATAGGCATAGTTAGCAAATGAAAGATTTTGATAGAGAACAACCAATGTATTTACCTCAATAGTCATAATATATATAGCAGTTCATGACAAATTTCAAAACTCTGCCATCTCTCTCCCCACATCCACCACTGCTGGCGGCTCACCTCCAACTGCGCAACGCTACGCGCTGTTCACAGCCAGCTGGCTAACACTACAATGGCGAGTATTACAACAATGCAAAGCAGCCACAGACTGCACACAGCACAGCCAGTGATTTTCATACAGAGGTGGCGTTACCAATAAAAAAACCTAAACAGCCTACTTACATGATATAACATGATGCCACACTCACGGATCTAAGCAACTGTGTGTGTTACATTCAAAGACATTGTATAACCTGACACCTTTTCCATGTCCACCATTTTTCTCTCTCCACGCCTATGGAGCAATTGTGTGTGGTACATTAATGGTCAGGTAGTAGCTTGGCACCTTTCGTATATTCGCCACCTTCCTTGCCCACACCTGAGAGGAACTGGTGTGTGGTACATTCTAGATAAGGATGTAACACGAAGCAATTGGGAGCTGCAATTTACCAGGAAACAGAGTCTAAATGTGTAGTGCATAACTGCATATATTGAGAGTCTCTCTGCACTTTAACATCAGCCTGATTGAAGGGCACAGTGTATAACGATACCCCACTCACACTTCTTGGCATGTGTGTGTGGTATATTCAACGTCAGGCTATACTTAATACACAGGCCACCCATCTTGGGCAACTGTAATGGGATAGTACAATTTTCTAGGAAAGAGACTAACTCAGTCGCTCATTACTGCATATATTACAGGTGGATCATGGCCTCTACATGATCCTAATTCAAGTCCTGTGGGACTGTGGGAAATAAAGAAAAGAAGAGAATCGAAGCATCTGAGATGTAGTGCTACAGAAGGATGTTGAATATTATGTAGACTGGTAAGGTAAGGGATAAGGAGGTTCTGTAGGGAATCGGCGAGCAGAGGAATATATGTGAAATACTGACAAGAAGTAGGCATAGGATGGTAGGTCATCTGTTAAGGTATTACAGAATTACTTCGATGACACTTGGTGGAGCTGTAGAGGGTAAACACTGTGGACGAAATCAGAGACTGGAATAAATCCAAATAAGTGAAGAACTGTAATTGCATCCAGGACTGTTGATTAGGTGTGGGGGGAGGGGGGATGTAGGGGTGTAGAAGAATAGGGAAGATGACAGAAAAGGCACTCTACCACGAACATTACCAAATCAGTTTAACATGTCGTTTCTTCAATGGCAAGGGATAAGACGAGAGAAATGAAGAAGACATAGTCTACATAGTGTGCAAATATGATTGAATTGCTTTAAATAAACCGTACCTAAGACAGTATTGTAGACCATTCGTTTATAAATATAGGATATCTTTTTTTAATCAAAGGTGTCTTTTCTACGTCGACTTCTTATCTGTCTGCGATTCAACATGGAAATGGAATAAATCTAGTTCTCAGGGAGCAACCGCCATGGGACTAGTGAGTTTCGAGCAGAATTGAATGTGACATACATCGCAAAACTGAAAATAATAAAATAAAACTTCTAGTAATATAGTTAGTATGTTACGGTCATTTCCCTCCTCATGTTATGTTATAAAAGAGAATGTAACGTCCCTTACATTCCCAAATTAAACGTGATATACTGTCGCTACATCAATAATTCACAATTAGAATCAGTCAGAGCATACAATAACTTGGGTTTAACAATTTGAATGGATATATAATGGAATGATCCCATAGGCTCGATCTTAGGTGCCAGCCTTCTTTTCGTTAACAGGATAATGAGAATATGCAGCCAGTGTGCGAAGCAGACTGTGTAAAAACACCTTATGTGTCCTATTCAGACGGTTGTTAAAGCGCGTGGAATTCATAAAACTTAGGATTAACAGGAGATATTGAAAGTATATAAAGAAGGTTTCCATGTTTGGGCAAACGTTAGTCCAACTCCTAGGAAAGCGTGAAGGAAAAACATGGAACACCTGATTTAGTAGACTCTAGATGACAGATGAAAATTACCATCCAGAAACCTACTCAACAAAATTTTAGGAACTAGTATTAGATGAAGACTCTGCAGATATTCATCGGACTTCTATCTATCAATCCTGCAGGGAACGCCAAGTTAAAATATGTGTTCAGCACCCAGACGGCATTTAAGCAGTCATTCTTTCTGCGATCCATACTCAATTGTAACGGGAAGAAACTGTACCATAAAATACATACGAGAATTCTGTCATGTACTTCACGCTGGTTGCACAGTATGTACGTATTGACATAGAAGCAGATGTAGACGAACATCAACGCTGAGTTTTGGTTAACAACGGTAGAGGTCTGAAACGGAACTAAAATAATAGAAAATCTGTGTTAACCGCAGAGGAAATCAAGATACGACACCAGAAAGAATAACAGCATGCCTCTGATTCAGCAGGTTCGGGAAGTGAAGTCTGCTCTTTCTTTCAGTGTAATGTACTTTCCTTAGTTTGATGTACATCTTGGCGACACCTTCTAATGGGACACTCGAAATGCGAGGAACTGAAGACGATCTGAAACGGACTAGTATTTGTTTTAAACTTCTACGTGACGGAGTTGAATATCGATATTTAGGTCCACTTGACCTCACTCCAATTTCTCACGTGCGTTTTATGGTTACGGCCCTGATAATTTACGTACAAACACCAGAGCTTGTCCAATACGTTAACTGGTTGTTATTCTTATTTCTGGGCAACGGATAACGAGGATGAGCACCGTATCATCTGTCGACAGCCATGTGGGGGAGGGAAGACGAAGTCAAGAGCAGTGCGTTATTTTATGGTAACCTTTCAGTTTATCTAGCGCAAAACCAGACCCTGTTTCCTGGTAAATTGCAGCTCCCCATTGCTCCGTGTTACATCCTTATCTTGAATGTACCACACACCATTTCCTCTCAGGTGTGGGCAATGAAGGTGGCGAATGTACGAGAGGTGCGAAGCTACTACCTGACCATGAATGTACCACACACAGTTGCTCCATAGGCGTGGGAAGAGAAAGGTGGTGGACATGGAACAGGTGTCAAGTTAAATAGTGTCTTTGAATGTAACACACACAGTTGCTTAAAGGCGTGGGTGTGACATCATGCATATCTCAAAGCAAAACATATTTGTACTTTGAGGTCTGATGTATCGTGGTTTTGGGAATAGATATTATGATTCACCGGTGTGGCGATCAAATATGAGGGGATTCATTAAGCACAATTTTTTTTTTGTTCATGAATCGCCACATATCCATGAAAGTGATTATGGGACACGATCCCACAATATATGCGCAAAAATAGGCAATTACTGTCCTGCTATGATGCCTTAATGAGGAGTCTTTTATGAAACACTAAGAACACAGTAGCAAAGATAATCAAGTGCAGCGTTATACTAAGTGGTGAGGAAACGGTACAGGGAACCAGGGGAGGAGAGCACAAAAGTTGCTCATGTGCTGGTAAATGTGGGGTCTCGACAGCTTCGGTTCCACACGTTACCTACTTACTGAGACTCGGAGTGTGGTTGGTAGTACTACGTCAAGCGTCTACGTGGGCAAGGCATATACAGGACCAACACGTGAAGTGGGACGAATATATAAAAATAATAAACTATCAGCAATGTGTGGTACATACAGTATAAGTATATCCACAGATTTATCAGTCTCAAAACTATCTGTACTGGCCGTTGGTGCCCATCAAAATCTATGCATGTGCTCGGCGAAAGGTCAGAATTTGGACAATATCTAGTAACTACGAAAACTACAAGATAAATAATACTTTCGCACACATGTAAGTATTCAGTATGCTCAGGGGTTGAAGTTCCGTGATTTACATGTTCCCTTTTACCTATAATCTCACAGTAAGGGTAGCTTGAATGGTTGAGGACCAGAATTTAGACTAAAACTACTAAATTCGAAAACAGCGAAACAAACAAAAAATTCCCACACAAGTGTTCATTATGCTCAGGGCTTCAAGTCACAACATTTGAACAATGCCATTAATCACCAGTATAATACCATAGGACACATGACGGACATAGGGCCAGAATGTAGACTATGAGTAACAAAGAAAAATCTATAGTAATTACTGAAATTCCTTTGCTTGGAAATGAGGGAGTGAACCATAAAAGAATAGACACAGGATGAAAGTAGAACCAAGCATAATACTTTAGCATTATAACCTGAGGATACTCTAACCACACAAAGCTAAAGACTCAAAGTTACATGTAGGACACGAATATGACCAAGAAAATGAAGAATAATAACGAACTGTAGAACATTTCCCTAACCTCTGGAAAGATATGAGAAGTATTAAGTGTAATTTCAGGTCAAACTCAGTAAACAATATACCTTTGTCTGTTATATCAGAGGAACTATTTAATAAAAGCGTCCAAAACTTACCAAATCCAACGCAAGAGTTGGATTAGGTATGATTAGAAATTTTCTTTTGTAATAGCAAATGTATGTACAAGAGAGAGCCTTATTATTCGTGGGAGTGCGTTATGCCTGGTGAGGTTACAATTCTTCTTTTTAATTGTAATATTAATTCTTCAATTTTTTATTTATTCACGACCGGTTTACTGTAACTTCATGGTCAGTTCATGAGATATGCGTCGGAAGTGGAAGCAGTAATTCACTTGACTCTCTTTTTCCTAATCGTAAGCATTCCTCTAGTAGGTCACATTGTTCTGGGGCTTGTGTTCCTATGTGAGGGCTGTCACTACTTCCTGTTACTGCAACGTTCATCCATTCCCGAGAAAGCGATGCGTTCTGACGTCAAGTGTTACCACTGACGTTGACCAGGTCACATATGGTGAGATCGCACTGTCAGCCGCAGTGTAGGCAATGTGACGAACTAGGACGTTAGACACTAAACGGCAATGAGGGCTCCAGGATCGCTGATTGGCGCCGCCAGTAAATTTTAGCACAACTGTAATGCGTGCAGAGAAGGCATTTTGCTTAACTGGTTAAGTGGATGAAAAGATATAAGTATGCATCTGTCTTTGGTATGTCTGGATCTCATAAGAAAGAAGTAGTTAAGCCCACTATCGCGCAAAGTATGTGGAGTAAGTGATAACGCCATGCATGCATTGGGAGTTTTCAGACAGTGAGACAGCATTCCAGGGATGCTGGTGATGTGCAGTCTTAGAGTTAGATTTCCTATATGGACATCGTGCTTAATTTGACCTTATACATCATACAATGAAACTCGGTGGGGTATCACTTCATCTGAGGGGAAGTTGTAACAGTGCCCCACTGCCGCAAGGGATGGCTCTGGCGCAAGGGTAAACGCTTATATTGTGTACATGGGCACTAAGCACTAAATCATGCAGTACAGTACAACAAGGAGTAGGGAAATGATTGTGGATGAGGGTAGGAACCGATATCCCGATAAATGTGTGAAGTGCGGTTCAGCCACTAAAACGGAGTCATTAAGCAATTAAGGACTGTGCTCTCAGCATGGGGAAGTGACACTTCACACAACAGAAACCACGATATTTAGGCCTTGTGATTGGTTGTGATAGATTTGAGATAGATCCTACATTATTAAAGGCCTTAGAGGATTTTCCAATGCCTTCTCTGGAGAAGAATTAGCGGCCTTCCTTGGGTTTAGCAAATTTTTGAAGTGGAGCATCTGGTAGCCTGTCCCTCACATCAGCTGAACAGAGCACAGATAAATTATTCTACCAAGGAGAAGGAAATTCTAAGGCTCACATGCTGTGTAACGTGCACCAACAACTTCCATGTTATTTATATGGTAGGAAATTTAAGGTAACAATGGGTCACGCAGCGTTAAAGAATCTATTATGGTTGTAAGCTCGATCGAGCAGGTTAATATGTTGGGCATTGACACTCAGTGACTTCGATTTCAAGGTAATATATCGACGGGGGAAGGGTCACGAGAACGCTTTTGGCCTCAGAGGGAGATTACTGTGTTACAAAGAGTAGCTCACGCCACTGCAGGGTGGCAGATAGGGTAACGGCTGATGAGGGCTGTGAACTACTCACAAGAGAGCCACAGTCCGATGTGCACGATAGAGTGTTATGTAAGAAAACGAAGCTCAGGCCTCATGTTGTAGTTTCAGCCTCCTATCGCGAACAATTATTGAAACAAGCGTATGGTCACGTGTTATCGGGCCATGGGGGTCGAAAAGCCAGAGGACGGATAATGGCGAACCATTACATTAGATCAGGATGTGGAACTGTACGTCACGTGCACAAAGGGCTGAGTTATCAGAGTATTTCGCTGCGAACTTTGCCAGAGGTCAGTAAGTGATTTTAAATGATCGGGTTGGATATACCACGTGCTTTTGCACAAACGCTGGCCGGGGATCGCTATGTGCTGACAATTATATATAACTCTTTCGCTCTACTTGCGAATGGTAACTACCCCAAGTCAGTAACCCACTACAGTGGATTATGATAATTAGTTGTTGACTTTCCGAGTTTCAGAGACGTTGACTACAGATTATGGTTCCAACTTTGTGTCAGAATTAATCATACAGCTGTGCTGCATATTTTGTATTTGTAATTTAAGGTTGAGGGTATTACAGTGACAGATGAATGGGAGAACAGAGTGCGTTCATCAGACAATAGGAAAGACATTAAATCATGACGTAAATACTCATCGTAACAATTGGGATACGTCGTTAACTTATATTGTCGCAGAATACAAGGTTAACGAGAACTCTAGCAAGAAACCGACAGAGGTTGTTCATGGATACCTTCTTCTGTCCATTGTGGTATCTCTCTCTCTCTCTCTCTTTGTTTTTTTTCTTTGTTTATTTATTTATTTATTTATTTATTTATTTTTGGGTCCTGACTGGTTTGATGCGGCCCGCCACGAATTCCTCTCCTGTGCTAACCTCTTCACATTTGGAACCTACGACCTCCATTATTTGCTGGCCGTATTTCACAAAGGATGGGGCCCCTCCACGTCCACAACAACGTGGTGACCAAACCGTATAACATGTTAGTTTTTGAATCAGGAGTCACAGGATGCGGGCTGTGATGTTATCCATGCGTCTGGGTAAGATTACTCATTAACATGGTCCATCAGGAGATAGAAAGTGGACGAAAGCGATCGGTAGCGGTAGTAAGGGCAGAGGAAAAAAAGTGACAAGGCAAGCGCGAAGGGAAAAAAAAGCGTCTGCGACAGTAGCGCGGGTAGTAAGGGCAGTAGCGGCTTGCTATCTGCGACAGTGCATGCAAGGTGTGGTTATGTTAGTGCGAGGTATCGTGCATCGTTACCTTTGTCGTTGCGGAAGCTCGTTGCGAGGCTTGCTGCAGTTGCTGTGTCCCTGCAACCGTTCAAGGTCGTTATACATTAGTGGGCGATCGGTCATAGATCGGCTCACAGACAGTGTAGGGGATTGTGTGTGGCTGGTTTGCGTGCTGTGTACAGTACGGTTTCCCTGCGGTTGCCTGTTTTTCGGCGGGTCGAGCATCTGGGGTTACCAGTAGTAGCTGTGTAGCAGGGGCTCGCCACTACTGTCGTGTTCTGTGCAGAAGCGTAGAGGAACGGAATATGTGGAAAACACTGACATGGAGAAGGGACAGGATGGCAGGACATCTGTTAAGACATCAGGGAATGACTTTGATGGTACTAGAGGGATCTGTAGAGGGCAAAAAGCGTATACATAGGAAGACAGAGATTGAAATACAGCCACATGGTATCCAGGCAGGAGTACCACAAGGAAGCATCCTAGGGCCCTTACTGTTTAACCTCTACATTAACGACCTCCCAGCTACACACAACACGACGGTTGCAATCTACGCGGATGACACTGCCATCCTTGCGCAAGATTGGAAGCCGTCTAACTTTAACTCACGACTACAGACTGCACTCAGAGCGGCAGAGCCTTGGCTGCTGAAATGGTGTGTTAGAGTAAACGTTGACAAGTGCGAAGCCGTTCTGTTCTCTAGAAGACCGAAGCTACTGCGCAAACATCAGCACTGCAACCCAATAACACTACATGCACGCCCAATACGTTTCCGCGAAAAGGTTAAATACCTCGGTGTCTGGCTGGAGCGGAAACTACTCTGGGGGGACCACATTCAACACGTGACCAACAAAGCTAACGCGAGGCTCAAACAACTCTACCCTATGCTTAACAGGCGTAGCACACTGAACAGGAGGGTGTCTAGGTCCATGTACATGACACTTATTAGACCCCTGATGACGTACGCAGCCCCTGTCTGGGGATACGCTGCGCCAACTCGTCTGCGCCGTCTGCAGCTCATACAGAACAAAGAACTCAGAATCATAAGCAACGCTCCGCGCTACACACGCATCGCGGACCTTCACCGGGAATACCGGCTAGATACTATCTTGCAGGTATTCCAAAAACTCTCCACACGACTGTACAAAAACACGAGACACTCGCGCAACCCGTTTATCCTTTCTCTGGGTAACTACGACCACAATCATAGATGGAAGCATAATAGGCCAAAGACACTATTGGCAAGGAACTAAATAGCTATGGTCCATAGCACGTTAACACGACAGTAGTGGCGAGCCCCTGCTACACAGCTACTACTGGTAACCCTCCTCATTCCTTACATTATCAGTTCATCTAATTTTCAGCTTTCGTCTGTAGCACCACATCTCAAATGCTTCGATTCTCTTCTGTCCCGGTTTCCCCACAGTCCATGTTTCACTACGATGCAATGCTGTACTGTAGACGTACTGCCTCAGAAATTTCTTCCTCAAATTAAGTCCGATATTTGATATTAGTAGACTTCTCTTGGCCAGGAATGCCCTTTTTGCCATTCTAGTCTGCTTTTGATGTCCTCCTTGCTCCATCCGTCGCTGGTTACTTTACTGTATAGGTAGCAGAACTTCTTAACTTCATATACTTCGTGACCATCGATGCTGATATTAAGTTTCTCTCTATTCTCATTTCTACTACCTCTCATTACCTTCGTCTTTCTTCGACTTACCCTCAATCCCTACTCTGTACTCATTAAACTGTTCATTCCATTCAGTACATTATGTAATTCTTCATCACTTTCACCCAGGATAGCAATGTCATCAGCGAATCTTATCATTAATAACCTTTCCCACTGAATTTTAATTCCACTTGTAGTGGACTGTTAAGGCAGCCAGTCCACAGTGAAGTAGCCGAAAGGGCACGCGTCAACTCACGCCGTCTGGCGTTAAGTCTGGAACAGGATTCGTAATGAATGTGATAAAGAAAAGAACGTAGCTACTAGAACACTTAACTTTTATATTGTCCTTTGGTATACAGCATTCTGGATGATACAAGTGAGACTCTATCTTGAGGTACATGCAACGTTACAAATGGTTAATGGCGCCTTGCTAGGTCGTAGCCATTAACTTAGATTAAGGCTATTCTAACTGTCTCTCGGCAGATGAGAGAAAGGCTTCGTCAGTGTAGTCGCTAGCAAAGTCGTCGTACAACTGGGGCGAGTGCTAGTCAGTCTCTCGAGACCTGCCTTGTGGTGGCGCTCGGTCTGCGATCCTGACAGTGGCGACAGGCGGGTCCGACATGTACTAATGGACCGCGGCCGATTTAAGCTACCACCTAGCAAGTGTGGTGTCTGGCGGTGACACCACACCACTCCTGAACCTTTCTTTTATTTCCATCATAGCTTCCTCGATGTACTGTGTGAACAGTCGGGGCAAAAGGCTACATCCCTGTCTTACACCCTTTTTAATACGAGCACTTCCCTCTTGCCTATTGTACATATTGTAAATAACCCGTCTCTCCCTATAGCTTAGCCCTGTTTTTCTCAGAATTTCGAACATCTTGCACCATCGAACGGTTTTTCCAGATCGGCAAATCCTATGAACGTGTCTCGATTTTTCTTTTGTTTTGCTTCCATTATTAATGGTAATGTCAGAATTGCCTATCTCTTGCCCTTACCTTTCTTAAAACCAAACTGATCATCTAGCGCATCCTCAATTTTCTTTTGTATTCTTCTGTATATTATTCTTGTCACCAAGTTGGATGCATGAGCTTTTAAGCTGATTGTCCGATAATTCTCGCTCTTGTGAGTTCTTGCCGTCTTCAGAGTTGTGTGGATAATGTTTCTCCGAAAGTCAGATGGTATGTCGCCAGACTTATACTTTCTACACACCAACGTGAATAGTCGTTTTATTGCCACTTCCCCAACGATTTCAGAAATTCTGATGGAATGTTCCATGTCGCTTCTGCCTTATTTGATCTTAAGTCCTCCAAAGCTCTTTTAAATTCTGATTCTATTACTGGGTCCCCTATCTCTTCTAAACCGACTCCTGTTTCTACTTCTATCACATCAGACAAATCGTTTCCATCGTATAGGCTTTCAGAGCACTTTTTCCACCTATCAGCTCTCTCCTATTTAACAGTGGAATTACCGTTGCACTCTTTAAGTTATCACCCTTGCTTTTAATGACACTGAAAGTTGTTTTTACTCTCCTGTATGCTGAGTCAGTCCTACCGACAATCATTTCTTCTTCGATTTCTTCACATTTTTCATGTAGTCATTTCGTCTTAGGTTCCCTGCACTTCCTATTTATTTCATTTCTCAGAGAGTTGTTTTTCTGTATTCCTGATCTTGTGCTTCCTCCACTCATCGATGAACGGAAAATTTCTTTTTTTACGGATGGTTTCTTCCCAGATACCTTCTTTGTACTTACGTTATTCTTTCCAACTTCTATGACGGCCCCTTCTAGAGTTGACCATTCCTCTGTTCTGCCTACTGAGCTATTCCTTACTGCTGTATCTATAGCCTTAGAGAGTTTCAAGCGTATGTCGTCATTCCTTAGTACTTCCGTATCCCACTCCTTTGCGTATTGATTCTTCCTGACTAATGTCTTAATCTTCAGCCTACTTTTCATCACTACCATGTTGTGATACGAGTCTATATCTGCTCCTGCTCTTGAACAGAGTATTCGCTATTACTAGCTGAAGTTTATTACAGATCTCAATTAACCTTTCTCCTCTCTCATTCCTTGTCCCAAGCCCATATTCTGCTGTAACCTTTTCTTCTGCTATTTCCCCTACAACTGAATACCAGTCCCTTAAGACTATTAGATTTTCATATCCCTTTACATACTGTATAGCCCTTTCAACATCCTTATACACTTTCTCTATCTCTTCATCTTCAGTTTGCGACGTTGGCATGTACACCAGAACTATCGTTGTCGGTTTTCTGTCGGTTCGTATAAGAATAGTCCTATCACTGAACTGTTCACAGTAACACACTCTCTGCCATACGTTCCTATTTAAAACGAATCCTTCTCCCGTTATAGCGTTTTCAGCTGCTGCTGATATTACGCTATACTCACCTCACCAGAAATCAATGTTTTCTTTCCATTTCACTTCACTGAACCATTCTATATCTTGATTGAGCATTTGCATTTCGTTTTCAGATTTTCTAGTTTCCCTACCACGATCAAACTTTCGACATTCCACGCCCCCACTCGTAGAATGTTATTATTTCGTTGATTATTCAGTCTTTTTTCTCATGGTAATCTCTGCCTTGGCAGTCCACTCCCGGAGATCCGAATGTGAGACTATTCCGGAATCTTTTACTAAAGGAGAGATCATCATAACACGTATTCAATTGCAGGCCACATGTCCTGTTGATACACGATACATGTCTTTAATGCAGCGGTTTCCATTACCTTCTGCATCCTCATGTCGTTGATCTTTGTTGATTCTTCCGCCTTCAGGTTCAATTCCCAACCCCTAGAACTCCTCCGCCCTTCTTTGACAAAGCCGTTGGCAGGATGAGGCTGACTTCTTATGCCGGGAGTCTTCGGCCGCCAATGTTGATTATTAATCAAAAATTAAGCAGCGGCGGAATTCGAAGCCGGAATCTAAGATGTTTTGATTACGAATCAAAGACGCTAGCCCAAGACCACGGGTATCTGTAGCCGCTGAAAGTAGCGCTCCACAGTCCAAATGTCGACTGTGTGCGCTGTGAGTTGTTTCACGGTGCCTTTCTGTTGACAGCGGAAGTACTCGTTTTATTCTTCGCCTTCAGTACTGCCTTCAGCACTGCTCGTTTCTGCCCTGGGTTTGTTTTTCCGGCACTGTTCCACGTTAACAATGGTACACGGCTGTATGGATACGATTACTGATGAAGTGTTGGACATTATGCATCCAGTGCATGGATTCACCGAATGCAGTGGAAGAGTCATTCTGACCTGTGCCTACGACGATGCTAACCACGCCACAGCACACAGTTTAGTCCTAGGGATGTCGCAGTATTCTGTATTGTGTGTTGCAAGTTTTAGTCATTGCACATTACAGATTTCTTAGCTGTTGTGAAATTTTCATAGAAAAAATGGTTATTGTGCTAACAACCAAATAAATCATAATAACTTTACTGCTGTAGAAAGAGCCTCTGGTGACCATGGATCCCCCACACGAAAAGACTCAGAAGGTATCGGTGAACATCCTTTGTCCGCAGCTCGTGGTCGTGCGGTAGCGTTCTCGCTTCCCGCGCCCGGGTTCCCGGGTTCGATTCCCGGCGGGGTCAGGGGTTTTTCTCTGCCTCGTGATGACTGGGTGTTGTGTGATGTCCTTAGGTTACTTAGGTTTACGTAGTTCTAAGTTCTAGGGGACTGATGACCATCGATGTTAAGTCCCATAGTGCTCAGAGCCTTTTGAACCATTTTTTGAACATCCTTTGAAAATGTTTTGGTGGAGTTCTGATTCACCATGTATAATTCTAAGGTTCACTAAAATACGGGTCTATCACCGTTCGATGTTGTATATGCCCATAAAATGTCATCACCTTAAGAGTTAGTGAGGAAGCTAAGATTGAAGAGGCTGTACGGAATTCCGCAAGAACTTTTCAGGAGGTAGGGCAGCAAGTATGAAAAGGAGCTCGAGAGAGACAGTGGAATGCCAAATTATCAGAACACTATACGGGACACTGGGTGACGACCCCTTACACCCTGGAGGGAAAGATAAGGAAATTCTACTCTTGTTATCCATACAAAGCGACTGAAATTACCTCACGTAGAACGTAAAGCTACAACTTCCTAGAGTCTTCCACGTGTGGCATATCCGTCCCTTTCGCGTGGTGTCACACTCTTTATCGCTGTTCCAGGCGCCATTGTCAATAGATGGGTTGGGGCAGAAAGATGAAACCAACACAGCACGTGGGGAACACTATGTCTGCATTACGACAGAGGACCTAGTGTAAACCCAATGTAAGACGAAGGGGTAGTGTATTACGAGGTTTTATTATAAAACAATAAACTGGTAGGACACATACATGTAATACGGTTCAGCCGTCTGATTCATACGTATTACCTGGTAAGTGAGAACAATGTTAACATAATAAAAGAATTGCAATGCAATTATGAGACACGTACACATGGGCTGTGTCAGAACCCTTATTACAACACGTTAATTAAAACTCGTTCGAACGGCAAAGGAATTGCTAAGTTACATGAAAAATAATTACATGTAAGTGAAAATAGTTCCTATTCACTTCGTGTCAGTGCCTAAGAGATGTCGACGTTCCAATAGGCTTCCTAAACTTCCAAAATTGGAAGAACGAAAGAGAGAATATTGTGTGTGTCCTTAGATCCGAAGATGGCGGCTTTAGTTTCGCCGAAATCGGTAATCGTGGAATAAAAAGAATTCCTGCGATCTTGGCTACCAGTTTATTGTTTTACAAGTATCTAGATGGCTCCCACATGAGCACAATGTGCTCCCTACAAAAGAAGTTTTATTAGTTGCATTTTCCTGTGTCATATCTGCTGAGTGATGCGCAGGTACTTAACATCTGAGGTCATCAGTCCCCTAGAACTTATAACTACTGAAACCTAACTAACCTAAGGAGATCACACACATCCATGCCCGAAGCAGGACTCGAACCTGCGACAGTAGCAGCCGCGCGGTTCCAGAACGAAGCGCCTAGAATCGCTCGGCCACAACGGCCGGTTGGTACTTATGAGGTTTCATTTTTATTGTTTTATCTGATATGATAAGAACTTATGATGAGCTTTAAAAGCTCTTGGGGATATCACGTGTTTTGTTTACTTGAACTGATTCTTGTGTCTTGTTTGTATAGTAATTTGATGGTTGTAAAAATTGTAGAAGATGCTGTTTGATTGTAATGTTGTATGGACGTAGTGTAAATAAATTTTAGCTAGGAGTATCTTGAGATTGTCGGTTCAGACAAAATATTGGGATGGAATGTAACGCATAGCTATTACATGTATGGCATTAGAGAGGTTGTGGTAGTCAAGACTACCAGTAAGCTAGTGTTGTTTGTAGAGGTCACTGTTGTGGAAGGAGGCCCAGCCGTATATCCAGAAGACATGACCTCACAGGTTATACTCAGTAAATGATCTAGTTCTAGTCATTGATACTTGCTATAAGCAAAGATCTTCAAAAGGAACAGAGCCCTTGGAACTACAGTACAGTGGGATACTACAGAATGATGCGACATCATGAAGACAATCTTTCTACTTTCAGCAACAATGTACGGGCTACAACCCAATTACGTATTTTCCCGATAATCAAAAATGGCTCTGAGCACTATGGGACTTAACTTCTGAGGTTATCAGTCCCCTAGAACTTAGAACAACTTAAACCTAACTAACCTAAGAACATCACACACATCCATGCCAGAGGCAGGATTCGAACCTGTTACCGTAGCGGTCGCGCGGTTCCAGACTGTAGCGCCTAGAACCGCTCGGTCAATTCGGCCGGCTCCCGATAATCCTCTAGAAATACTGACATCTGGGAAGCTGACCTATCTGAAAAATACTTTGGACCTCACCATTCTCTGTTCTCTCCACAAGTAACAGCGACACAGAAGAGGTGCACTAGAGCGGAATAGGTATTCCATCTTACTCAGAAGGTAGCACCACAGGGTCGTGGTAACAGGAATCTCGTCTCTGTGTACTAATTTCATTCTGGTCCTTGCTTGCATATCCCATCAACTGCAGGGAATCATTCCCGATCCAAATTTTACAGTGAATTCCATGCCGACTGAGTGGGTCACCACCAAGATTTTAGTAGTTACGTGTGTACCAGTTTTTGCTCTACACGTGACAGAGTAAACAAAAGGTAAATGGTATTAAGTGTGGAAATACAAATAATATTATTCTATTTTAACCAATACACAGATCTAGTAGCAGCAGGGGATTCTTTTTCGACAATAGCCCTCCATCCAGACTACACAGCCCATGACGAGCTGGGCCAGCAATGTACCGATGGAATGCTGCTGACGGGGCTGGACTATTGCTGAAACAGCATAGTGTGAGACGAGTACACCGAATTTTTTGTTTCTTTCTTGTCTTGTTTTTCGTTTTGAGTCATCAGACGTCTTCCTAGCTTGGTGCATCTCGCCACGTATTCCTGTCTTGTGCCAATTTCTTCATGCACTTAATTACCTGAGATATTTCTTGGACGTATTCCAATGTCTATCTTCCCCTACTCTACAATTCCCCTTGGTACCCTGAAGGTTATTCCGTGACAAATGTCGAATCTACGTCTACACAGATACTCTTCAAATCACGCGTAAGTGCCTGGCAGGGGGTTCATCGAACCACTTTCACAATAATTCTCGAACAGCACGCGGTAAAAACGTGCACCTATATTTTTCCGTGCGAGCTCTGATTTCCATTATTTTATCATGAGGATCGTTTGTCCCTGCGCAGATCGGTGTCAACAAAATATTTTCGCATTCTTAGGGGCAAGTTTGTGACTGAAATTACGTGAGAAGATCCCGCTGCAACAAGAAACGTCTTTGTTTTAATGATGTCCACCCCTAATCTTGTCCATGACACTCTATCTCCTATTTTAGGACAATATAAAACGTGCTGCTCTCGATGAATTCCGTTACTCGTATCACTCCTTCTTCTTGTCAGTGTTTTCCACATATCCCTTTCTTCGCCGATTATACGCAGAACCTCCTCAATTCTTACCCTACTAATCAATTTAACTTTCAACATTCTTTTATAGCGTCAAGTGCTTCGATTCTCCTCCGTTCCGGACTTCCCACAGTTCGTAGTCCACCATAATACAATACAGCACTCCAGACGTACATTTCAGAAATTTCTTCTTCAAATTAAGGCCTATGTTTCATAATAATAAACTTCTTTGGTCAAGGGAAGCCCTCTTTGCCTCTGTTGGTCTCGTTCTTATGTCCTCCTGGCTTCGTCCATCATGGATTGCTTCCAAGGTAGTAACATTCCTTGCCTTTGTATACTTCGCTGTCATCAATTTTGATGTTAAGTTTCTTACTAATCTTATTTCTGCTACTTCACACTACTTTAGTCTTTCTTCGGTCTGCTATCAATCCACACTCTGTACTTATTAGTCTGTTGGTTTGATGCAGCATATTCTGTAACACTTCTTCACCCTCAACAAGGATGGTAGTGTCACCAGCGAATCTTATCAGTGGTATCGTTTCACAGTGAATTTTAATCATGCTCGTCAACTTTTCTTTAATTTCCGTCATTACTTCTTCTGAGTATAGGTAGAACAGTGGTGGCGAAAGACTGCACCCTTGTCTTACATCCTTTTTGAAGCCAGCACTTCATTCTTGCTCTTCCACTCTTATTGTCCCCTCCTTCTTCTCGTACGTATTGTATATTACCCCTCGTCCCCAATAGCTTACCCATATTTTTCTCAGAATTTCTAAACACACGCTCTATTTGATATTGCCGAAAACTTCATGTTCCTTTGCTCGTTCTATCATTGTCAAGTGCGAGGCCCGGACTGCGTTTCTGGGTGCTTTAGCTTTGCTAAGGCTAAAGTGATCGTCATGTGACAGTTCTTCAATTTCCTTTGCGGTTCCTCTGTATAGTATTTTTGTCAGTAACTGTTAAGATCATTGTGCAACAATTCTCGCATTAATTTGCTCTTGCTGTCTTCGGTACTCTCTGGGTGATATTGTTCCGAAAGTCCGAGGATTTTTCGCCTGTCGCATAGACTCTAAACACCAACTTGAGTAGTAGTTCGACCGCCACTTCCCCAGTGATTTTGCAAGTTCCAGTGGAATGTTACCTATTCCTGCTGCCTTATTTGATCTCTGATCTCCCACACTCTGATTCTAATATTGGAATCCCGATTCCTTACATACCAACATCAATTTCTTCATATATTACTTCATCAGACAATTACAATCCCTGATACAGGCATACATTATACTCTTTTGACCTATCAACTGCCTCCTCTTCGTTCAACAGTGCAATTGTCATTGAAGAATTCTTAATATTACCATCCTTACTTTTAGCTTCACCGAAGGTTGTTTCGGCTTATCTATAAGCTATTTCTTCCGATGATATTTTCTTTTCGAATTTATTTACAAATTTCGTACAGCCTTTCCGCCTTGCTCCGCTATACTTCCTATTTATTTCATTTCCAAGCGATCTATATCTCTGTAAAGAGTTTTTTGTGTTGCTTTGTAGCAGTCATAGGATAATTTTTAAATGAACACACCTCTGTATTGTTGTTTACTCAGTTACGGCCCAGTTTTCGGTCTTCTGTGCCTTTGTCAAGCGACTGAATTTATGTCATTAACATATATTGTAGGACATGAAGCTCACAATCGGCCATAAATTAAGAAAAATATACGCCTCTCACGAAATGAGAGATGTAAAATCGTCATCTTGTAAAAAGATCAGTACATAATAGTGGAGCACATCATATTTAGTAAAAACAGGTTAGCTTTGGTGTATAAAAGATGAACATATGTCCTTGAGTCGTAATGATAGTGAAATCAAAGAGTGTGGTTAATTGAACAATAGTTGTTCTATTACCCATTGCCGAGCATTTTGCTCGAACTTCTGCATCAGAGAATTACCGTCCCATCTTTCGTACCATAAACCAGCGGGTGGAACGACAAAAATCTGTCTTTTGGCACATGAAACCCTGAGCCGTATAACACAGTGAGTGGAAATTTCTCAGTGCCCTTGCTGATTGCCCTGACACATCCCCTGGGCAAAAACACATCCATCTGCAAATGATTAAAATTCTGTCAGCGGATTACCAGCACAACCTCCTTGCCAACTTCAACCGCATCTGGAGGGACGTCAAATTTCCGTCGCAGTGGCGAAAAATTATCGTGGTTTCAGTGCTAAAACCTGGTAAGAAACAACTTGATATGGACAGCTATAGTCCTATTCCCCTTGCCGACGTTGTGTGCAAGCCTGCCGAATGTACGGCGAGACAGGGTTGTGTCCGCTGTATCAGTGTTGGGGCCCTCTGGCTCCGTTCCAGGGCGATTTTCGCCAAAGTCGCTGACAATGCGGTGTACATTAAGTCTGCTATTGCCATTCCAACTCCCTTTTCAAGCCGTCATCACCTTATTGCCGTCTTTTTTGGCCTGACAAAAGGCTACCATACCACTTGGCGATACCACATCCTCACTACTCTGCACGAGTGGGGTCTCCAGCGCTCGCTCCCGATTGTTATACAGAACTGTTTGCGGCTCCTTGCATTCAGATTTCGCGTTGGTGCTTCACGTTGTTCCTCCGATGTCCAAGAGAATGGGGTCACACAAGGCTCTGTACTGAGAATCCCACTCTTTTTAGTGGGCATAAATGGTTACGCAGCAGCACAGATTCACCCTTCTTATATGCTGATGACTTTTGTATTTCCTTCTGCTGCTCTGCTATTGGTGTGGCTGAACGTCGACTCCAGGGGGCTATACAAAAGGCACAGTCGTGGGTACTCACCCACGGTTTTCAGTTTTCAGCCATCGTCACTTGTAGCACGCACATCTGTAATTGTCGTACTGTCCAACCACGTCCAGAGCTTTACCTCTGGTTTCCGACGCCCGCTAAATTTTGCTTTCCCATCTTCGTCAGCTTAAGCAAAAGTGCTGGCGGCATCTTAATATTCTTTGATTTCTGAGTCACACCGACTGAGTAGCAACTCGCCCTACATTGTTGCCGTCTTGACTATGGGAGGCTGGTATATGAATCAGACACGTACTCAGCACTGTGGATGCTTGGCCCTGTACCCCACAGTAGAGTCTAAGTCGCGTCAGGAACTTTCCAAACGAGCCCAGTGAACAGCTTAATCGTGGGAGCTGAGGTCCCTCTGCTGTTGATCAGGCGGAAAAAACTGCCTGACGATTACACTGCAGATATTCTCAACACTCCTAAATACCCGAATTACCGTCTCCTTTTCCCTAACTTCCATTTACTCGTCCTTTGGAGGCATTGCCATTCGTATGTGTCAGTTATAAGTAATATTTCAGCAAATACTTGCTTCTCTTTCAGCACGTATTTCACAGGAGACGTTTTGGACACTATTACCTTTAATAAGCCTGATTTTCACTCAGGTTTCGTATAGCCATAATCGGTATTGATTTCCTTAGTTAAACGTATATGGTGTTCACATAGCAGCGATATTCACTGAATTTCCTCATTCTGTCAATGACTAGAAAGCCATAATGCATGTGATTCCAAAAGTGCCAACGTTTGTTTGTAATGCAAATGCTCACTGGAAAACTTGACTTCAACGTAAGTGGACATACAACCTTAAAATGGTTTTCATGATGTGATAGAATACGCCAATTCCTCTGTTTAGATGGTTTGAAAATTGGGTCACGTAACCCAGATCTAGTCATCAAACAAAACAAAACAAAAATTAATTTAGCGGTTTTGGCTGTTTTCTGTTGAAAGTATGCTCACAATTTCATCGAACATCCTAACAGTACTTAAATTTGGTTGGTAAATATATTTGAAATTCATATTATCCTCTTTCAAGGTGATGATAAGATTCGCATTGTAGCTCAGCAACTGCTTTGGAATCCTCGAAAATTCCAGCTAAAATACATGATATCAGCCTCCATTTTTTTTTTTTTTTTTTTTTTTTTTTTTTTTTGGGTTACCGGTCTTCGTTCTGGTTTGTTGCGGCCAGCCACGAATTCCCCTCCCGTGCCAACCTCATCATCTCAACGCTTGCAACCTACATCCTCAATTATTTGCTGGATGTATTCCAATGTCTGTCTTCCTCTACAGCTTTTGCCCTCTGCAGATCCCTCTAGTGCCATGGAAGTCATTCCTTCATGTTTGAACAGATGTTCTGTCATCCTGTCCTTCTCCGTATCAATGTTTTCCACATATTCCTTTCCTCTCTGATTCTGCACAGAACCTCCTCGTTCCTTATCTCAACAACCCACCAAATTTTCAACATTCGTCTGTAGCACCACATCTCTGATGCTTCCATTCTCTTCTGTCCGGTTTTCCCACAGCCCATGTCTCACTACCATACAATGCTGTACTGCAGACATACATTCTCAGAAATTTCTTCCTCAAATTACGGCCCATGTTTATATTAGTAGACTTGGTCAGGAATGCAGTTTTTGCCATTGCTAGTCTGCTTTTGATTTCCTCCTTACTCTATCCGTCATTGGTTATTTTAGTGCATCGATAGCAGATCTTAAGTTCATCCGCTTCGTGACCATCAATCCAGATTTTAAGTATCTCGCTACTTCTCACTAGTTTCTTCCTTCTTCGATTTACTGTCAATCCATTTTCTGTACTCATTCCATTCAGCAGATCATGTAAATCTTCTTCACTTTCACTCAGGATAGCAATGTCATCAGCGAATCGTATCATTGATATCGTTTTACCTTGAATTTTAATTCCACTCCTAAACCTCTCTTTTATTTCCATAAGTGGTTCTTCGATATACAGATTGAACAGTAGAGGCTAGAGACTACATCCCTATCTTACATACTTTTTAATATGAGCACTTCGTTCTTGATCGTCCAGTCATATTATTCCCTCTTGGCTCTGATACTTATTGCATATTAGACGTCTCTCTATATAACGTACACTATTTTTCTCAGAATTTCGAACGTCTTGCAGCATTTTTACATTGTCGAACGCTTTTCACAGGTCTACAAATCCTACGAACGTGTCCTGATATTTCTTTAGTCTTGCTTCCACTACCACCCTCAACATCAGAATTGCCTCTCTCGTGCCTTTACCTTTTCTTTCACTGATCGTCATCTAGCACATACTCAATTTTCTTTTCCATTCTTCTGTATGTTACTCTCGTCAGCAACTGGGACTCTTGAGCTGTCAGGCTGATTGAAGCCTGGTAATCAAGGGAAGAAGGGTGAGATCAAACTCACCAACCTTAGCATCAACAGCCAGCATTCCCGCATCTCGATGCACTTTAGGTTTAGTACACTCACAGAACCCAAATTTCTGACCAGAAGCGAACTTAAAGAAAAAGGAGTACCCCAAATAATCCAAGACAAGATCAATTTCAGCGATGAAACCACATCCCAAAATCAAATCGACCGGCAGCTCCTTAAACAAGGCCAAATAAAAGGGCCATGAGAAATCCCCAACCGAGATACTCCCTCGGACCCAACCATGCAGAGGCAACACCTGCCCATTGGGAACCCGACATCTCTCCACCGAAGAAGGGACCTGCCTAAATCTCGCAAGATGATCAAATTCAAGAAAACATTCCAAGCTCAACAATGAAAGGGAGCTACCGGAATCCAAAAGGGCACAAATAGGTTTGCCACCAACTGAAGAACAAATATAAGGCCGTGGGGGTGATGATCGAGCAGTGACACGGGCACACCAGGGTTTAAAGGCTCAACTCTGGGGTCGCTGCCCAGGCCTACGGCATTTGTTGTCCCGGTCCGACTGCATCTGAAAGAACGCCACGATTCCCCTTTAGCAGACTCACCCCTTGGTGACGCTCACAACGTCGGCACGAAGTTCTTCCCAAGTGGAGGGACGACCACGAAAAACAAAATGTTGCTTGAATGAGAATTTCACTCTGCAGCAGAGTGTGCACTGATATAAACTTCCTGGCAGATTAAAACTGTGTGCCCGACCGAGACTCGAACTCGGGACCTTTGCCTTTCGCGGGCAAGTGCTCTACCATCTGAGCTGGTTCGCAGGAGAGCTTCTGTAAAGTTTGGAAGGTAGGAGACGAGGTACTGGCAGAAGTAAAGCTGTGAGTACCGGGCGTGAGTCGTGCTTCGGTAGCTCAGATGGTAGAGCACTTGCCCGCGAAAGGCAAAGGTCCCGAGTTCGAGTCTCGGTCGGGCACACAGTTTAAATCTGCCGCCGCGCGGGATTAGCCGAGCGGTCTCAGGCGCTGCAGTCATGGACTGTGCGGCTGGTCCCGGCGGAGGTTCGAGTCCTCCCTCGGGCATGTGTGTGTGTGTGTTTGCCTTAGGATAATTTAGATTAAGTAGTGGGTAAGCTTAGGGACTGATGACCTTAGCAGTTAAGTCCCATAAGATTTCTCACCCATTTTTTTAAATCTGCCAGGAAGTTTCAAAATGTTGATTATCCGCCACTCGCATTCCCCTCAGGACAATTTAAACTACCATTCTGGCAAGTCGACTAACAAGCCCAAACAGGCCGTCTTGACTCTTTCCACGTATTGATGCAACTCCTCCGTATCTTGCTGCATCTGCCAAATACAGCGACACTCGAGCTGTTTGCGAATTCCCGTGGTCAATCTTTCGCTGATCACAAGCTCCCTCAACTGCTGCAGTAAAACACCTTCTGTCATGGCCCTGGATACCAGAGTCCTCAGTTCACCTCTAGTTAAAATATACAATAGAGACAAAATTAGCTGATGCGAAACACCAAACGCATCAGCGTGGTACCCAAATCAAACCAACAACCATAGCTCGAGTCGGTCTATAGCTAATTCTGTGATGTCTCGAAACAGATGCACCATGGGATTAGGCAATTTAGCAAACGTCCCGGCTAACCCCTCGGAGAACATAAGGGCGTCATTCCTTGGCTCGCTAGCGCACTGTCCGGAAGATAACAAATCCTGCTCACCTGTTCTCTTCCCATCAAGCTCTGAACATGTCACCATAAACTGCAATTTATTTACCAAGGACCTCAATTCAGCGGTTGATTCCTTATCACGATCCCCTAACTTTAATGCTCTTAAATAAGATATCCAGTTGGCTAAATGCATCAATTGTGCCCACACCCTGTCTGACTGACTGCCACTAGGATGAGTGACCTCTAAAAAGCCGGTGTTGTCCTCAAGACTCCTAACAGCTTTAAACAAAAACTCAATGGCTGCCTTTGTCTCACCCACAACATCCGGCGTGACGTCAACCAGCTGAAGAACGATAGCACGCAAGCGGGCTGCTAAGTCCAGAACACTACGGGGGCACTGCCTGACCGCCATTACAGAGTTGATTACCTAAAAAAAAAAAAAAGAAAAAAAAATACCAAGGGCAGAAATGGTACAACACTAACAGACTTTAAGAAATCAAACCAACAGCAACTGAAATGGCGATATTACAACCGTAACCACGCTCTACTACCAGTTGAATCATGATAGTCAAGGGAAGGCAGGATTCGGTTACGATTGTGGACGGGGCCGTAATCAGTTACCATTGGTTGCCTTTTACCGTAACACACATTCATTTTTAAAACAGTAATTCCAGACTCAACAACCAATAAAATAATACCACACGTTGTTAATGAAGGAATAAAAACTGTGTAAATAATAGTGTTTTGAGTGCGTTAAAATTTAGCAAATGATCGTAAAATAAATATACAAATAACGTTAAAAAAAAAAACAAGCCACTGTGATCACGGCTGAAGACCTTACACGCCAAGAATGGCAATAAATTATGCATGTATAAGAACTCGCTGCAATTTACAAATTACCAATATTGAAATACTAAAGAGAAGTCTCAATAAACATAGGAGAAGGAACCAGACGCCAGGAATAGCAGTAAATAAAATTTTAAAGGCTTACTGCATAGATACAAATAGCAAATTAGAATTTTAAGACGAGTGACCACAATCACGGCTGAAGGCCTTACACGCTAGGAACGGCAATAATATAAAAAAAAATTGAAACCTACTGTAAAACAGCAGAAAAGCAGCAGAAAAGCAGCACCTGTTCCAGACGGTGCTCCAAGAATCGACCTCTGAGAAGGTCCGGCAACAAACACTTTCGCAGGCGATGAGATAGGCAGCCAAGAGTTGCACTCACTGCACAAGATGGTAACTCAGAGTAGTGGCAGTCTAACGAATGACTAATGATAATGTTACTGAAGCTACCTGATGTCCGAGAAACCAAATGCAACGATGGAACAAAACTCCAGAGCCGGAATCGGCGGTCTGCATTCCGTCCCCAGAATACCGTGTTTAGAGTGCCTGGAACGAGAAAGGAACCACTACCAGATTTCCGTCCGTTTCCACAAACCCGAAAATCTGAACAAACAAGTCACAGCAGAGAACACCAGACAAACTAACAGTAAATAAAACCCCACTCGAATTGCGTGCGAGGCAAAACCGAAATGTAACCAACCAGAATCAACAACCACACGCCATTGCGGAAACAATCGCAAAGAGAGCCAAAACAAAGTACCAAATGAGTGACACCAAATTCATTAGCCACACAAACGCACACTGAACTCACTGTGACAACCATGAGGACGGTTGGCAGAATGAAACAAATCTCTTGACTGCTTTCTTAATTCACACCACCTAATCACTGAGCCAAGTGCGTTGAACACAGTAGGGTCTTCAATTACTAAGCGGTACACAGATCCACCAAACTGCACGTGACGGTGCGATGATAATCTAACATGATATACATACTACATTATATACGTACTACTACACGGGTGACTGACTCCGCTCTACTTGGGTTGAAATGCACTCATCTTATAGCTTGCTGGACCCGGTTTACGACGAGGTCGTGCGCCCTCGTGACCACAGCCCTTCCATTCTGCAGTCCATGCGCGCCGCCAGCGGTCCCAGCGTGTACATAGACTGCGTGGACCTGGCTCCTCCTGAGTCCCCAACTGACCTGCCACACTCACACGACACGGAAAACAACGACGTCGCCCCAAAGATAGGGCAACAGTTACTACACATCGATAACCGCCGCTTCTGCCACTAGCGGACAGGCAACGCTTGCGAAACGAGGGGCGCCAGTCGAGAAGAAAACAACCGCAACCATACCAACTAAAGGATATGGTCTGAGCTCCAACAGAGGGCGGAAACCTAGGAACAGCACCAACGCGAGCCGCAGCAAGGCAAACTGATTATATGATAATTGTCAGCTCTCACATTCTTCAGAATTGTGTGGATGATATTTTTCTGAAATTCAGATAGTATGTCGCCAGACTTATACAGTCTAACACCAACGTAAATAGTCGTTTTGTTGCCACTTTCTCCCATGATTTAATAAATTCTGATGGGATGTTATATATCCATTCTGCCTTATTTGATGTTAAGTCCTCCAAAGCTCTTTTAAATTTGATTCAAATACCGGGTCCCCTATCTCTTCTAAATCGACTCCTCTTCCTTCTTCTATCACATCAGACAAATCTTTCCCCTTATAGAGTCATAGAGGCTTTCAATGTCCTTCTTCCACCTATCTGCTCTCAGCTGCATTTAACAGTGGAATTCCCGCTGCACTCTTAATGTTATCACCCTTGCTTTTTATGTCACCGAAGGTTGTTTTGACTCTCCTGTATGCTGAGTCAGTCCTACAGGTAATCATTTCTTTTACGATTTCTTCACACTTTTCACGTAGTTATTTCGTCTTAGCTTCTCTGCGCTTCCTATTTATTTCATTTCTCAGTGACTTGTTTTTCTGTATTCCTGAGCTTTACGGAACATTTTTGCACTTTCATCGATCAACTCAAATATTTCTTCTGTTCACCCATGGTTTCTGCGCAGTTACCTTCTCTGTACCTATGTTTTCCTTCCCAACTTCTGTTATCGCCCTTTTTAGGGATGTCAATTCCTCTTCAACTGTTCTGCCTACTGAGCTATTCCTTATTGCTGTATCTATAGCCTTAGAAAAGTTCAAGCGTTTTTTCGTCATTCCTTAGTACTTCCGTATCCCGCTTCTTTGGATGTTGATTCTTCCTGACTAGTGTCTTAAACTTAAGCCTACTCTTCATCACTGCTATATTGTGATCTGAGTCTATATCTGCTCCTAGGTACGTCTTACATTCCAGTATCTGATTTTGGAATCTCTGTCTGACCGTGGTGTAATCTAACAAATCTTCCCGTACTACACGGCCATTTCCAAGTATACCTCCTCCTCTTGTTATTCTTGAACAGAGTATTCGCTATTACCAGCTGAAATTTATTACATAAATCAATTAGTCTTCCTTCTCTCTCATTCCTCCTTCTCTTGCAACTGCATTCCAGTCTTCCATGAGTATTAGATTTTCATCTCCCTTTACTTAATGTTTCGCCCTTTCAATATTCTCATATATTTTCTCTATCGCTTCAACTTCACCTTGAGACGTCGGCATGTACACCTGAATTATCGTTGTTGGTGTTGGTTTGCTGTCGATTTTGATAATAACAAACCTCTCTTTTCATCATTACACACTCTCTGCCCTACCTTCCCGTACATAATGAATCCTACTCCAGTTATACCACTTCCTGCTACTGCTGATATGATACCTTCTTTCCATTTCACTTCACTGACCCCTAAAATATCTAGGCTACGCGCATTTCCGTTTTCAGATTTTTTAGCTTCCCTACCACGTTCAAGCTTCTGACATTCTACGACCCGACTCTAGAACGTTATTCTTTTGTTGATTGTTCATTTTTCTCATTGTAACATTCCGCTTGGCAATCCCCTCCCTGAGATCAGAATGGTGGACTGTACCGGGATCTTTTGCCAGTGAAGAGATCATCACGATTCCTTTTCAATTACAGGACTACTTACTATTTTTCCCTAACGTAGTGGTTTCCATTACCTTCTGCATCCTCATGCTCTTGATGGTTGCTGATTCTTCCGCCTTTAGTGGTAGTTTCCCACCCCTAGGACAAGAGAGCAGCCAAAACCACTGTCCGCTCCTCCGCCCTGTTGACGCTGGCAGAATAAGGGTGACTTCTTATTCCGGCGGTCTTCAGCCGCCAATGCTGATTATTAAAGAAAATTTAAGCAGTGGCAGGATTCGAACCCGGGCCCCGAGGACGTTTTGATTTGTAATCGAAGACGCGACCCCTAGCCCACGGATCTCCATATGACGACAAAAATAATATTTTCTTGTCTGATCGTGCTCTTGCAGTATGACGTCATAAAATATGAACTAATTGTTCGGTCTTACTTCCTCACGTGATAGTATATCACTCCTCTCGCTAAATGACTGGTAGGTTCCTGCATCAGCGTCTCATAAAATCTCCTGCAATATCTGGTATTTCGGATGAAATAGATTTCTTTGAAATGTGTGTACAAGCTTGACGCAAGTCTCCTCAATGCGTGTTTAACTGTCATACAATGGGATTAGTCTTACTGTAGTCACTAGGCCCAACAATCAAGGCATGTGTATTGTTGGGTAGTAGTGAACCATTCCGTTTCCTCCAGTTGCCAACATCACTGCAGGACTAGTCAGTTACTACAAGGGTGTGGTAGAGTTGTTCATCCACTCTCATGGCATGACTGAGCAATTACATTAGTACGCAGGTGGGTTTTACACCGAAATGCTTTAGTTTATAAACTCCTAGATATAGTAGCATATATGAAGGTAATTATGAAAGATAATAATTTTATACGTACATTTAATTCCTCTTTTTCTTGCATCGATGTGCAATAAGAATTGTAGAGCTGGGCAATGGTTTCTTCTGATGGGTGAGAAGTCTTGCGAACCATCTGTTTGCTCCTCTTCTCTTGTATAATCGATAGACATGTGGCTGCCACCTTTGTCCGTATTCTAGAGCATGTTGAACAGACAAACTAAAATACGTTAAATTATTAAATAGGTGTTCATGTAAGTAAGTGCACTTTCTCTCGTTAAAAAGTTTAACTGTTTGTGGCAAGTCCCCTGCTGCTATATTACGGTAACCTACATCATCGAAGGGGGGAGAGTGTTTCCATGGAATGAAGTTGCAGTTCGCATTGAGACAGCAGACTACACCGCTCATCTAGGGGTAATACTGCGTCATCGCCACTATATCGTGCATTTCTGAAGACAACCACTGGACGAAACTCACGATCCGACGCCATTCTCACACTGACGCATTTAGAAGCGGTCTTGTTTACGTTGTAACTGACTATAAACAGTATTATTTGTGATAACACGGTTACCTTTGAAATTTTTGAAGCAACTGGGTAGTGATTTATCAATAGCCTTTAATTACACTAGTATGTACCTTAGTGGGAATTATGGGTTTTATCGTTATTAATGTAGATTAATTGCTTTCCTCCTCACTTAGGCGCTGTGATCCTGTCTCATGTAAGGCAGTCATTTGCAATACATCTTTGTTATGCGGATATCAGGAAACAGAAGTACTTTTTAATTTATAATTACATGTGTTTTACCTCAGGTAATAGTTACACTAGCCGATAATGCTAATACAGTGCATGATTTTTCACAGGATTTAGGCAATGTAATTGAAAAGAGTGGAAGTTTAATCACATCTGGAGTATTGGGATACGCTTTTTTACTGCTGCAGGTCAGCATGTAACGCCAAGGTCACCACCTTCGTCTGTTCGTTAAATCGTACACTGGTGGTGGCACGCTACATTTGTGAAAAATTTTGCAGCTCGCACCCACGCACACCTAAGTACACGCGTGCTCTCTCTGCGTATGGTCGCCATCAGATAGGCACACGCTGGAGGGGCAACACGAAGGACACAGTCTGGTATGCTTTCGCAAAAGTCGTGAGCTCACAGATAAATCACAGTGCGTGTGCACGGTGAGGCCACACATGACAGCTGTCGTCACAAAATCATCCTCCAACAGCTTCTGCGACATTACCATCGATAGTGATTGATTTCTAAATGTATATATTTACAGATGTAGGGTATTGTTCCTTTCTTAAATTTTTTGTGACTTCGTACAACATTCTGGTCAGGAGCATTAATCCTATTCCTCTTCCATACTGACTCATGGTACCATAGAACACGCACTATTTCATTTCCACAACAACAACTATGCTCTCTATCCTCAAACAAACTTGGTGACTATTACGCCTCTGGCGTATTGACAGCTGTTCAGGTATGGACGCACTGTGATGCAGCCTCCAACTTGTGTTAGGGCTGTCGTTTGTAATATATTTTGGCTATGTGGTTATCAAGAAACAGGAGGAGTAGGTTCTAAAACTCCTATTTATAGGTGCATAGCAATAATGCTGTGTGGGCTCTAGGCAGTTTAATTTATGTGCGACACCACGCTTGTAGAATAAAAGCAGTAACATGTGTGTGTATCGAGGCCATGCTCAGCAGACACTGTCGTAAGCTGGTACACAGGCGGCACGTTGCACAGCCGCGGCGTCGACATTAGTGTCGATGCTGACGTCGATGCTCGGATCGATTCTGGCATCACAAATCGCACATCCCTTCGCTCAACAGGACAGTTTGTAAATAATAATTTGATACAAGAATTGAGCAATATGGTCTCTCACGACAGAGTCATGAACTTGATTGATTCCTATTGGATGAGGGCAAAGTGGGTAGGGGGTGGGGAGGAGCTCGATTTAAATTGGATGATCTCCCGCTCTCCGTCCCCACCTCTTCCCTCCCCAGCCCGCTCTCTCGGCTGACCTCGCCACGTGCTGACAGTCGCCTTGACTATGACATAGGCCGCTATTACACTATCAAATTTCTTTGTCAAAGATTTGATCAAAGATGTGATCAAATATTCCGTGAAATATATTTGACAAAGATCTTTGACGTAGCGTTAGAAGGGGTATTATACTGTCATCAAATTTTTAGTCAAAGTTCAAGATGGCTGAGAACAACTTGATATTAACCGCAGCAGTTGCACTTACCGCAATTACATTGTGTGCACATGCGGAATAGATGTGGGGGAAAAAAGGAACCATACATACAAGGTTGTCAGTCTTTAATTCCTGGGATTACAACTTGATAAAAAATTCAGTTGGGAGGAGCACACCACAGAACTGCAGAAGCGCCTTAACAAATCTGTATTTGCAATTCGAGTGTTAGCAGACATAGGCAACATAAAAATGAAAAAGCTTGCGTACTTTGCCTACTTTTATTCCATAATGTCGTATGCTATAATATTTTGGGGTAAATCGTAAAGTCAAACAAAAGTTTTCAGAGTTCAAAAGCGTGTAATACGTATTATTTGTGGAGTAAATTCACGGACGTCCTGCAGAAACCTCTTCAAAGAACTGGGTATACTAACTACTGCCTCTCAGTATATTTACTCCTTAATGAAATTTGTCCTAAATAATATATCTCTTTTTCCAACATACAACTCAGTTCATACATAAAATACCAGGAACAAAAATGATCTCCACAAGGACTTAAAAGCACTTACTTTAGTTCAAAAAGGGGTCAACTACTCAGGAACACTCATCTTCAATAATTTGCCAGCAAACATAAAAAATTTAGTTACAAATGAAGATCAGTTTAAAAGAAGCCTGAAAGACTTACTAGTGGCCAACTCCTTCTACTCCATTGACGAAATTTTTAATAGAAACAAATGATGTATTTATTCATACTATTACTATTGTTATTTCAGCTTAAAAAAATTGGTGTGTTCCACATCCACGAGGATCTCCTCAGCACGGATCTATGGAAAGAAAAACTAAACTAATCTGAGTGAAGCCGTGGGTTTTACGACGACACGATAAAAGCATTCAACAAAACTTCTTACGTGAGTTTACGGTGGAAGACGTCAAGTCGTACATTAATTACTTAAGAATGGATGAGCATACATTTCTGTATGTACTCAGTGAAGTGTATCCTCATATCACAAAGCACAATATTCACTCAAGAACCGCTACGTCTTCAGAAGACAGGCTCACTGTAACACTCCGATTCCTTGCTACAAGAGAGGGTTATGTTAGGTTAGGTTAGCTTAGGTCAGGTCACGTCAGGTCTCCAATCTTCTTAATCTATGTTTCTATTCAGGGTGCCTCAGGTTGTAAAGCGACTCATCAGCTTCCTACATCTCTATTAATTTTGTAGTTGTCGGCACACACCAATTGTATTTACCGGCAATGTTTATAAAAACATTACAGACGACAGAATGCTGTAGCGATGCTAGCACTCCATGTGGTAACATGTCACATTGCAGTGAACAGAAGACAAGCGATTTCTCTGATAAAATCTACAGCGAGGCCCTAGATTTGATCAAATATTGGACGACATTTGACAAAGTCCCTATTACACTATCAAATATCTTTGACAAAGGTATTGGACAAAGAAATTTGATAGTGTAATACCGGCCATACACGCATGTAATGTTACACCAACCACAAAGTGTTTACGGATGCTGTGTCACTGGTTTTGGCTAGAATACCCGTCGCTCCTCTTCTAACTTTTTCTTCAAAAAATGTTCAAATGTTGGTGAATTCCTACGGGACCGAACTGCTAAGGTCATCGGTCCCTAGACTTACGCACTACTTCAACTAACTTATGCTAAGAACCAGACACACACACACACCCATGGCCGAGGGAGGACTCGAATCCCCGGCGGAAGGAGGCGCGTAATCCGTGGCATGGCGCCTCTAACCGCGTGGCAACTTTTTCTTCAGTTCTTCCTGTACAGTCTGCAAGATGAATAGATTTTCATCTCCCTTTACGTACTGAACTACCCGTTCAATATCCTCATACACGTTCTCTGTGTTTCCATCTTCTACTTGCGACTTGTCGTGAATGCCTGAATTATTGTTTTCTCAGCGACCTAGAAATGAAGGTGATATTCACAACGTACAAATCTATTTATTCCTAATTTGGTTACATTAATCATTAGGTAAAGAGCATTTTCATCCTATAGAGCTCACTGCAGACAGCACGAACTCGCTCAAACAAGTCTGAGCATTGAAGAAGGCGGTAAAACAAATTTGACCATTAAAGAGAACAGTTGATTGCGTAATGGCAGGTCTCAGTTCTCAGTAATCAGTATTTTCCTTAGCTGTATCAAATCCTGTTGATTATTTACGCAAAGTGGTGGCTGGAATGGGGAAAGTGGCGGGGTTGCAATTGCAGGTTAAGGAAGAAGCTTTGTAACAATGAGTTGTCATGTGCATGAAGATTTGCACTTTTATAGACTGACGTGAAGACAAACTAACTGACATATGTATCTCACAAATACGTGCAACAAAAGCTTTATTCAGACGTAAAACAACTGCAACTAATCAACACGCTGAGAATGAGATAACCAGTAATGGTGCTGATATTGCTAATATCATACCGAAATGAAGTAGTTCAGCAAGCAATCTTGAGCACAAGTCATGTATTATCAGAACCGATACTTTTTTAGATCCTCAGAGACGTGAAACATGGGAACTTAATTTTTCTTTTACTATAAGAGAAATCTTACAAACTACATAATCGTAACTTTCTTGCAGATTAAAACTGTGTGCCAGACCATGACTCGAATCCTGGGCTACCGTCTTTCCTCGGAAAGTTCACAACTGAGCTGCCCGAACACGACTCCCGGTTCACGTCATTCTGGAAACAATCCTCAACTCTTTGGATAAGCCATTTCACAGTAATATCCTTTCTCCCAGGAGAAACTAGCACTCTAGAGCCCAAGTTTCGTTCAACAACTCCTGTGAGGCCTGGAAGATGGGAGATGACATACTAGTCTAAGTAAAGCTTTGGGGACGTGGTCTCGTAGCTCAATTGGAAGCGCAATTGCCTGACAAAGGCGAATCTCTTGGGTTCAAGTCTCGGACCATATCACAGTTTTAATCTGACAGGCTTTTTCATATCAACACCATTTCACTGCAGAGTGAAAGTTCATTCTGAATACTTAAAAGTACATCGTAGTTTTAAAATACTAATACCTCTCAGAGTCTTTCTGTATTCTACTGGAAGATATGGCGTATCTGTTCTTTAGGTGGGAGACATATCCGTAACAATGTATTCTGTCAAGGGACAGAATATTTAAAGGATGCATCAAAAGAGTAAGTCAGTACTTGGTACTGAGTGAACAGATTTTCGAGTTACTTGTCTACTGTAGGAATCCAGAGATATCGAGATCAGCGTAAGATAGGAAAATAAAGTGTGGACTGTGTCAAGACGACAGGGACGCTGGTAAGTATGAAAGCAAAACCATCTGTCCTGTTTGCTGGATGAGATACGCGTCACTCGAAGTTCTGTAACACAATTTTTTGCTGTTCTCGAGATCAGAGGGTGAGCGCACGACCGCCGCCCTTTGAGGCGCTCCGCGCTGGGAACTTGGGCCTACAGCCTCGGGCCCCCTGGCGCTCACGCCAGGCTCAAGGGAAGAGACGAGGCTCGTCTGCAAGCGGCTGCAGTGGTCGGGCTAACGAGGAAAGCGCGCGTTAGTGCACTGCGCACCCTACGACTTTGTTCCCGCAGTCCAAGGAGTATTCAAAACTCTTGTTTAGTTGGGGGAAGGGTACAAAATGGCGAAGTCATTGGTCTCATCGGATTAGGGAAGTCGGCCGTTCCCTTTAAAAGGAACCATGCTGGCATTTGCGTGAAGCGACGTAGGGAAATCAAGGAAAAACTAAATTACGATGGCCGTATGGGGTTTGAACCATCGTCCTCCCGCATGCGAATTCAGTGTGCTAACCATTGCGCCTCCTCGCTCGGTGCAAAACTCTTGTCTCAGTATCGTACGGATATCGTTATCGTCGAATGTTTTCGTCGCTATAGAGAACGTTTTTTAATACTGGTTCCACTCGACATAATGTTTTGGTTGCATATAACTGGTCATTCTTTCGATTATCCATCCAGGAGTTTGATTATAATGGTAGTAACGAAACGCTGAGTGCTCAAATGGTTCAAATGGCTCTGAGAACTATGGGACTTAACTCCTGTGGTCATCAGTCTCCTAGAACTTAGAACTGCTTAAACCTAACTAACCTAAGGACATCACACACATCCATGCCCGAGTCAGGATTCGAACCTGCGTTCGTAGCGGTCCCGCGGTTCCAGACTGAAGCGTCTAGAACCGCTCGGCCACTCTGGCCGGCACAATGGGTGTCCATAAACTCTCTCTAGAAATTTAAAAATTCGTTACAGAGGTGAACGAGATGACAATACTGCAGTACCTGTGTCGTTAACAAAAACGGTGCAATGTTCGTTCTTTTTAACAACACAGGTACTGCTGTACCGTATTTATCCACCGGTACTGAGCAGCAACTTTCAGTTAATGTGTCCTCCCTTGTACGGGAGTTACATAGTATGTGTAAGAGTAGACGCTTTCAAGCAGGAACGAAGACATATGGAAGTTTGCGTCCCACCGTGAGTTGTGCACGGGTAGCCAAAAACGTTAAGGCGACCGATCCCCTGAAAGGTGTTAAAGAGTCGCAGTCCGGCACAAATTTTCATTGTCGTTCAAATCAAATGACTCTGAGCACTATGGGACTTAACATGTGAGGTCATCAGTCCCCTAGACTTAGAACTACTTAAACCTAACTAACCTAAGGACATCACACACATCCATGCCGGAGGCAGGATTCGAACCTGCGACTGAAGCAGCAGCGCGGTTCCGGACTGAAGCGCCTAGAACCAACCGCTCGGCCACAACGGCCGGGTTTCATTGTCGTCATTCCAGGATACAACTGATGGTCATTCGTACTCGAATTGCGAATACATTTGATGTATAAAAAGGAAGTTGCATTAAGTATATTACAAAATGAAACGCATACACTGATTGACAATAAAGCGAAGCATCCGCGACGTTCTGTGAGAACGACCAAAGGCTGATCATGGCGAGCGCTGTGAGATGACGTTGGAACACGTCCGACACAATACTTTAGCTACTGACATGACCTGCAAGTCTGTAAAGAATATGAAGTAAGACATTTGTGGAATGTTTCACGGTGGTCACGGTTGAAAACGCAATGGCCGTGACCTGCACACAATAATTTTCTCTGTTAGTTGAGCGTAAAATGCCTTACACTGACGGAAAATTCTCTGTCTCACGGCTGAATTACGTTCGTATTGCCGGCTGGAATCTCTGCTTCTTTGTCAGTGTGAGCCCGAAATACAGCTTTTAATTAATCAGAACTTTTATGAAGTGAGCACGAACATACAAGAAGAACAAATTTGTTCACTCAGAACGGAAGATAAACATGTCGTATGAAAATTGTAATATTTTCCTTTGCTATTTTTCCCGACTTCTTTGCTTCTACAACAAGATTGCGCTGAACATTTTCTTGTGACACGTGGTCCAAAACGCCCGATTTATTCTTCAAGACACACACAGAGTTTAGGCAGTAACGAACCATCCAGACTAATTATGGGCTTTAAAGTCCATGAATTTGTCAGTGCACTCGTTGACTGCGCACGCGCTTTTGTACGTTTTTGCCCTTTGAATGACAGTGTTTTTAGCACGAATTTTTTGTCAAACCGAACCGATCTGCAATTTCAGAAGTAAGATTCACTAAAACTAGTTATTCTATGCTTTGAATTCGTAATAAAAGCTTCTATAATTTCTCATGGAATTACTTCCTTTTCCGACCTGATTCTCGATATAAATTTTGCTATTTTTTTGTCACAGTTTTATCTTATCTTTTGAAGCGACTAATCCACCTTTGTGAAACTTAAATGACTTTTTGTGGCTTCGGTAAATTGAATACAGTAGCAATTTCCAGTTGACTTTTACGTCATGTTTCTATATAATTCACCTTCCGAACCGACAGAGCAGTGTCTATTTTGAAGAGTACTGACATGTAGATGTTTCTATCCACTTTTGTTCAACCAATACATCATCGCCTTTTCTTTTTCAGGTAAGGTGATTTTGGTTCCTGGTGTCGCTTTCTGAGTTAATTCATGATTTTATGTGATACTATAATTAGAATAATATTCATGAGTAAAACTTTCTTCAGTTTCTTCACCATCTGAATTTTTATCCATGATAGAATTACTAATCAGTCTAATATACAAGATTTTGTGCTGCTTCCTTTCATAAAGGTGTGTAGCTACTATGCGTTTCAGTGAGTACATCCCATATTGTTGTGGCAATTTAGAGATTTTGCGGCGCTAATTCTGGTGCTTTAAGCTCATAAACGCGTGTATTACGTTTGGTGCGTGTCAGCCCCCTCTAGTGATAACGTGACATCACAGAAGTTATGCACCTGTTACCACCGCTAAATGGCTACCTGAAAGGCCTGCTACATAAAAAGAAGGTCGTATGCAAAGATGTTCCATGCTGTAACAAGCCTCCTCTTCCCGGCAACAACTGAGTACATAAAGTTACACGTAAAACTAACGTTACATTAGTTAAACTGTGACGAGGTACCAGCAAAACCATCGAACGTATGTTCTTGTATCCGTAGCGTTTCCGAGGATGACCGTGTGAGCAGGCCTACACGGCGTTCTTCGTGTATGTATATATTCCCCCTTCTGCCAGTCCGCCACCTCCATGCCCCTTCTCTGTCCATCTGCTCCTGACACCACCCCTCCTCTCCCTCCTCCACTGCTCTCTCTGTCTCACTGTTCATCTGCTCCTCTCTCCTCCATACACCTGTTCCTCCCTACTCTGTGCGTCCATCGTCCCACACTTAGCCAGCTGTTCCCCCTCTGCCTCCTCACCTACTCCGACCCCTCTTCCTGGGTCTTTCTGTCCATCTTCTCATGACACCACCACACCCTCATCCTCCTCCTCTACATCTCTGTCTCTCTGTTCATCTGATCCAATCTCCTCCGTACACCTGTTCCTCCCTACTCTGTGCATCCATCGTCCCACTCTTAGCCAGCTGTTCCCCCTCTGCCTCCTCACCTACTCCGCCTCCTCTTCCTGGGCCTCTCGGTCCATCTGCTCCTGACACCACCCCCCCCTCTACCTCCTCCTCTGCTCTCTCTGTCTCTCTGTTCATCTGCTCCTCTCTCCTCAGTACACCTGTTCCTCCCTGCTCTGTGCGTCCATCGTCCCACTCTTATCCAGCTGTTCCCCCTCTGACTCCTCACCTACTCCGTCTCCTCTTCCTGGGTCTCTCAGTCCATCTGCTCCTGACACCAACCCCCCCTCTCCCTCCTCCTCTGCTCTCTCTGGCTCTCTGTTCATCTGCTCCTCTCCTCCGTACACTTGGTCCTCCCTACTCTGTCCGCCCATCGTCCCACTCTGAGACAACTGTTCCCCCTCTGCCTCGTCACCTACTCCGCCTCCTCTTCTTGGGTCTCTCTGTCCATCTGCTCCTGACACCACTCCCCCTCTCCCTCCTCCACTGCTCTCTCTGTCTCTCTGTTCATCTGCTCTTCTCTCCTCCGTACACCTGTTCCTCCCTACTCAGGGCGTCCATCGTCCCACTCTTAGCCAGCTGTTACCCCTCTGCCTCCTCACCTACTCCGCCTAATCTTCCTGGGTCTCTCAGTCAATCTGCTCCTGACACCCCCCCCCTCTCACCTCTCCTCTGCTCTCTCTGTCTCTCTGTTCATCTGCACCTCTCTCCTCCATACACCCGTTCCTCCCTACTGTGTGCATCCATCGTAACAATCTTAGCCAGCTGTTCCCCCTCTGCCTCCTCACCTACTCCGCCTCCTCTTCCTGAGTCTCTCTGTCTATCTGCTCCTGACACCACCCTCCCTCACCCCCTCCTCTGCCCTCTCTCTGTTCATCTGCTCCTCTCTCATCCGTTCACCAGTTCCTCCCTACTCTGTGTGTCCATCGTCCCACTCTTAGCCAGCTGTTACCCCTCTGCCTCCTCACCGACTCCGCCACCTCTTCCTGGGTCTCCTGTCCATCTGCTCCTGACACCAGCCCCCCTCTCCCTCCTCTGCTCTCTCTGTCTCTCTGTTCATCTGCTCCTCTCACCTCTGTAAACATGGTCCAACCTACTCTGTGCGTCCAGCATCCCACACTTGGCCAGCTGTTCCCCCTCAGCCTCATCACCTACTCCGCCTCCTCTTCCTGGGACTCTGTGTCAATCTCCTCCGGACCACCGCCACTCTCCCTCCTGCACTGCTCTCTCTGTGTCTCTGTTCATCTGCTCCTCTCTCCTCCGTACACCTCTACCTCTATACTCTGTGCGTCCATCGTCCCACTCTTAGCCAGCTGTTCCCCCTCTGCCACCTCGCCTACTACGTGTCCTCTTCCTGGGTCTCACTGTCCATCTGCTCCTGACACCACCCCTCATCTCCATCCTCCCCTGCTCTCTATGTCTCTCTGTTCATCTGCTCCTCTCTCCTCCGTACACCTGTTCCTCCCTACACTGTCCGTCCATTGGACCACACTTAGCCAGCTGCTCCCCCTCTGCCTCTTCACCTACTCCGCCTCCTCTTCCTGGGTCTCTCTGCCCATCTGCTCCTTACACCAACCCCCCTCTCCCTACTCCTCTGCTCTCTCTGTCTCTCTGTTCATCTGCTCCTCTCTCCTCCTTACACCTGGTCCCCCCTACTCTGTGCGTCCTTCGTCCCAATCTTCACCAGCTGTTCCCCCTCTGCCGCCTCACCTACTCCACCTCCTCTTCCTGGGTCGCTCTGTCCATTTGCTCGTGACACCAGCCCCTCTCCATCCTCCTCTGCTCTCTCTGTCTCTCTGTCCATCTGCTCCTCTCTCCTCTGTACACCTGTTCCTCCCTACTCTGTGCGTCCATCGTCTAACTCATCGCCAGCTGTTCCCCTTCTGCCTCCTCACCTACTCCGCCTCCTCTTCCTATGTCTCACTGTCCTCCTGATCCTGACACCACCCCCTCTCCGTACTCCTCTGCTCTCTCTGCCTCTCTGTTCATCTGCTCCTCTCTCCTCCGTACACTTGGTCGTCCATAGTCTGTCCGTTATTGGTCCCACTCTTGGCCAGCTGTTCCCCCTCTTCCTCCTCACCTACTCCGCCTCCTCATTGTGGGTGTCTCTGTCCATCTGCTCCTGACACCACCCCCGTCTACCTCCTACCCTCCTCTCTCTGTCTCTCTGTTCATCTGCTCCTCTCACATCTGTACACCTGTTCCTCCCTACTCTGTGCGTCAATCGTCCCACTCTTAGCCAGCTGTTTCCCCTTCGCCACCTCACCTACTCCGCCTCCTCTTCCTGGGTCTCTCTGTCCATCTCCTCCTGACACCACCCCCCCTCTCCCTCCTCCACTGCTCTCTCTGTCTCTCGGTTCATTTGCTCCAATCTCTTCCGTACACCTGTTCCTCCCTACTCTGTGCATCCGTCGTCCCACTCTTAGCCAGCTGTTCCCCCTCTGCCTCCTCACCTACTCCGTCTCCTCTTCCTGGGTAAAATCAGCTCCTGACACCACCCCCACTTTTCCTCCTCCTCTGCCCTATATGTCTCTCTGTTCATCTGCTCCTCTCTCCTCCGTACACCTGTTACTCTCTACTCTGACAATCCATCGTCCCACTCTTAGCCAGCGGTTCCCTCTCTGCCTCCTCACCTACTCCGCCTACTCTTCCTGGGACTCTCTGTCCATCTGCTTCTGACACCACCAACCCTCTCCTTCCTCCTCTGTCTCTCTGTTCATCTGCTCTATATGCCTGGTCCTCCCTACTCTGTGCATCCGTCGTCCCACTCTTAGCCAGCTGTTCCCCTCTGCCTCCTCACATACTACGCCTCCTCTTCCTGGGTCTCTCTGTCCATCTGCTCCTGACACCGACCCCCCTCTCCATCCTCCTCTGCTCTCTCTGTCTCTGTGTTCATCTGCTCCTCTCTCCTCCGTACACATGTTCCTCCCTACTCTGTGTATCCATCGTCCCACATTTAGCCAGCTGTTCCCCCTCTGCCTCCTCACCTACTCCGCCTCCTCTTCAAGGGTCTCTCTGTACATCTGCTCCTGACACCCCCTCCCTCTTCATCCTCCTCTGCTTTCTATGCCTCTCTGTTCATAAGATCCTCTCTCCTTCGAACACCCGTTTCTCCCTTCTCTGTGCGTCCATCGTCCCACTCTTAGCTAGCTGTTCCCCTCGTCCTCCTCACATACTACGCCTCCTCTTCCTGGGTCTCTCTGTCCATCTGCTCCTGACACCGACCCCCCTCTCCATCCTCCTCTGCTCTCTCTGTCTCTGTGTTCATCTGCTCCTCTCTCCTCCGTACACATGTTCCTCCCTACTCTGTGTATCGATCGTCCCTCATTTAGCCAGCTGTTCCCCCTGTGCCCCCTCACCTACTCCGCTACCTCTTCCTGTGTCTCTCTGCTCCTGACACCCCCCCCCCCCTCTTCCTCCTCCTCTGCTCTCTCTATCTGGTCCTCTCTCCTCTGTACACCTGGTACTAACTACTCTGACCATCCATCGTCCCACTCTTCGCCAGCTGTTCCCCCTTTCCCTCTCACCTACTCCGCCTCCTCTTCCTATGTCTCACTGACCTCCTGATCCTGAAACCACCCCCCCTCTCCCTACTGCTCTGCTCTCTCTGTCTCTCTGTTCATCTGCTCCTCTCTCCTCCGTACACATGTTCCACCCTACTCTGTGTATCGATCGTCCCTCATTTAGCCAGCTGTTCCCCCTGTGCCTCCTCACCTACTCTGCCTCCTCATTCTGGGTCTCTCTGTCCATCTGCTCCTGACACCACCCCCGTCTACCTCCTCCTCTGCTCTCTCTGTCTCTCAGTTCATTTGCGCCAATCTCCTCCGTACACTTGTTACTCCCTACTCTGTGCGTCCATCGCCCCACTCTTAGCCAGCTGTTCCCTCTCTTCCTCCTCACCTACTCCGCCTCCTCTTCCTGGGTCTCTATGTCCATCTGCTCCTGACACCACCACCCCTCTTCCTCTGCTCTCTCTGTCCCTCTGTTCATCTGCCCCTCTCTCTTATGTACAAGTGGTCCTCCCTACTCTAGGCGTCCATCGTCCCACTCTTTGCCAGCTGTTCCCCCTCTGCCCCCTCACATACTCTGCCGCCTCTTCCTGGGTCTCTGTGTCCATCTCCTCCTGACACCACCCCCCCTCTCCCTCCTCCCCTGCTCTCTGTCTCTCTGTTCATCTGCTCCTCTCTCCTCCGTACACCTGTTCCTCCCTACTCTATGCATCAATCGTCCCACTCTTAGCCAACTGTTCCCCATCTGCCTCCTCACCTACTCCGACTCTTCTTCCTGGGTCTCTCTGTCCATCTGCTCCTGAAACCACCCCCCCTTTCCCTCCTCCTCTGCCCTATATGTCTCTCTGTGCATCTGCTCCTCTCTCCTCCATACACCTTTTCCTCCCTACTCTGTGAGTCCATCGTCCCACCCTTAACCAGCTCTTCCCCCTCTGCCTCCTCACCTACTCCGCCTCTTCTTCCTGGGTCTCTCTGTCCCTCTGCTTCTGACTCCACCACCCCCCCTCGCCCTCGACCTCTGCTCTCTCTGCCTCTCTGTTCATATGCTCCACTCTTCCCTATACGCCTGGTCCACCCTACTCTGTTCATCCATCATCCCACTCTTAGGCAGCTGTTCCCCCACTACTTCCTCACCTACACCGCCTCCTCTTCCTGGGTCTCTCTGTCCATCTGCTCCTGACACCACGCCCCTCTCCACCCTCCACTCCTCTCTCTGTCTCTCTGTTCATCTGCTCCTCTCTCTTCCATACACCTGTTCCTCCCTACTCTGTGCGTCCATCGTCACACTCTTAGACAGCTGTTCCCCCTCTGCCTCCTCCCCTACCCCACCTCCTCTTCCTGGGTCTCTCTGTCCATCTGCTCCTGACACCACAACCCCTCTCCCTCCTCCTCTGCTCTCTCTGTCTCTCTGTTCATATGCTCTTCTCTCCTCTCTACACCTGTTCCTCCCTACTCTGGGCGTCAATGGTCCCACTTTTAGCCAGCTGTTCCCCCTCTGCCTCCTCACCTACTCCGCCTCCTCTTCCTGAGTCTCTCTGTCCATCTGCTCCTGACACCCCCCCCCCCCCTCTTCGTCCTCCTCTGCTATCTATGTCTCTCTGTTCATGTGATCCTCTCTCCTCCGAACACCCGTTCCTTCCTTCTCTGTGCGTCCGTCGTCCCACTCTTAGCTAGCTCTTCCCCTCTGCCTCCTCACATACTACGCCTCCTCTTCCTGGGTCTCCATCTGCTCCTGACACCGACCCCCCTCTCCATCCTCTCTCTGTCTCTCGGTTCATCTGCTCCTCTCTCCTCCGTACACCTGTTCCTCCATTATCTGTGCGTCCATCGACCCACTCTAAGCCCGCTGTTCCCCCTCTGCCTCCTCACCTACTCTGCCACCTCTTCCTGGTTCTCTCTGTCCATCTGATACTGACACCACCCCCCCTCTCCCTCCTCCTCTGCTCTCTCTCTGTTCATCTGGTCCTCTCTGCTCTATATACCTGGTCCTCCCTACTCTGACCATCCATCGTCCCATTCTTAGCCAGCTGTTCCCCCTCTAATGCCTCTCACCTAGTCCGCCTCCTCTTCCTGGGTCACTCTGTCCATCGGCTCCTGACACCAACCCCCTCTCCCTCCTCCTCTGCTCTCTCTGTCTCCCGGTTCATCTGCTCCTCTCTCCTCTATACATTTGGTCCTCCCTACTCTGTGCGTCCATCGCCCCACTCTTAGCCAGCTGCTCCCCGTCTGCCTCCTCACCTACTCCGCCTCCTCTTCCTGGGTCTCTCTGTCCATCTGCTCCTGACACCACACCCCCACTCCCTCCTCCACGGCTCTCTCTGTCTCTGTGTTCATCTGCTCCTCTCTCCTCCGTACACCTATTCCTCCCTACTCTGTGCATCCATCGTCCCACTCTTAGCCAGCTGTTCCCCCTCTGCCTCCTCACCTACCCCGCCTCCTCTTCCTGGGTCCCTCTGTCCATTTGCTCCTGACCCCACCCCCCTCTCCCTCCGATTCTGCTCACTCCATCTGCTCCTCTCTCCTCCGAACACCTGTTCCTCCCTACTCTGTGCGTCCATCGTCCCACATTTAGCCAGCTGTTCCCCCTCTGCCCCCTCACCTACTCCGCCTCCTCTTCCTGGGTCTCTCTGTACATCTGCTCCTGACACCCCCTCCCTCTTCATCCTCCTCTGCTCTCTATGCCTCTCTGTTCATGAGATCCTCTCTCCTCCGAACACCCGTTTCTCCCTTCTCTGTGCGTCCATCGTCCCACTCTTAGCTAGCTGTTCCCCCTCTGCCTCCTCACCTACCCCGCCTCCACTTCCTGGCTCTCTCTGTCCATTTGCTCCTGACACCACCCCCCTCTCCCTCCTCCTCTGCTCTCTCTGTCTCTCTGTTCATCTGCTCCTCTCACATCTGTACACCTGTTTCTCCCTACTCAGTGCGTCCATCGTCCCACTCTTAGCCAGCTGTTTCGACTTCGCCACCTCACCTACTCCGCCTCCTCTTCCTGGGTCTCTCTGTCCATCTGCTCCTGACACCACACCCCCTCTCCCTCCTCCTCTGCTCTCTCAGCTTCTCAGTTCATTTGCGCCAATCTCCTCCGTACACATGTACCTATATACTCTGTGCATCCATCGTCCCACTCTAGCCAGCTGTTCCCCCTCTGCCTCCTCACCTACTCCGCCTCCTCTTCCTGGGTCTCTCTGTCCATTTGCTCCCGACACCACACCCCTCTCACTCCTCCTCTGCTCTCTCTGTCTCTCAGTTCATGTGCTCCTCTCTCCTCCGAAAACCCGTTTCTCCCTTCTCTGTGCGTCCATCGTCCCACTCTTAGCTAGCTGTTCCCCTCTGCCTCCTCACATACCACGTCTCCTTTTCCTGGGTCCCTCTGTCCATCTGCTCCTGACACCGACCCCCCTCTCCATCCTCCTCTGCTCTCTCTGTCTCTGTGTTCATCTGCTCCTCTCTCCTCCGTCACCTGTTCCTCCCTACTCTGTGCATCCATCGTCCCACTCTTACCAGCTGTTCCCCCTCTGCCTCCTCACCTACCCCGCCTCCTCTTCCTGGGTCTCTCTGTCCATTTGCTCCCAACACCACCCCCCTCTCCCTCCTCCTCTGCTCTCTCTGTATCTCGGTTCATCTGCTCCTCTCTCCTCCGAACACCTGTTCCTCCCTCCTCTGTGCGTTCATTGTCCCACACTTAGCCAGCTGTTCCCCCTGTGCCCCCTCACCTACTCCGCTTCCTCTTCCTGTGTCTCTCTGCTCCTGACACCCCCCCCTCTCCCTCCTCCTCTGCTCTCTCTATCTGGTCCTCTCTCCTCTGTACACCTGGTACTAACTACTCTGACCATCCATCGTCCCACACTTAGCCAGCTGTTCCCCCCCCCCCTAATGCCTCCTCACCTACTCCGCCACCTCTTCCTGGGTCACTCTGTCCATCTGTTCCTGACACCAACACCCCTCTCCCTCCCCCTCTGCTCTCACTGTCTGTCTTTTCATCTGCTCCCCTCTCCTCCGTACCCTTGGTCCTCCATAGTGTGTGCGTCAATCGTCCCACTCTTAATCAGCTGTTCCCCATCTGCCTCCTCACCTACTCCGACTCCTCTTCCTGGGTCTCTCTGTCCATCTGCTACTGAAACCACCCCCCCCCCTTTCCCTCCTCCTCTGCCCTATATGTCTCTCTGTGCATCTGCTCCTCTCTCCTCCGTACACCTTTTCCTCCCTACTCTGTGCGTCCATCGTCCCACCCTTAACCAGCTCTTCCCCCTCTGCCTCCTCACCTACTCCGCCTCTTCTTCCTGGGTCTCTCTGTCCCACTGCTTCTGACTCCACCACCCCCCCTCCCCCTCCACCTCTGCTCTCTCTGCCTCTCTGTTCATATGCTCCACTCTTCTCTATACGCCTGGTCCACCCTACTCTGTTCATCCATCATCCCACTCTTAGGCAGCTGTTCCCCCACTACTTCCTCACCTACACCGCCTCCTCTTCCTGGGTCTCTCGGTCCATCTGCTCCTGACACCACGCCCCCTCTCCATCCTCCACTCCTCTCTCTGTTCATCTGCTCCTCTCTCTTCCATACACCTGTTCCTCCCTACTCTGTGCGTCCATCGTCACACTCTTAGACAGCTGTTCCCCCTCTGCCTCCTCCCCTACCCCGCCTCCTCTTCCTGGGTCTCTCTGTCCATCTGCTCCTGACACCACAACCCCTCTCCCTCCTCCTCTGCTCTCTCTGTCTCTCTGTTCATCTGCTCTTCTCTCCTCTCTACACCTGTTCCTCCCTACTCTGGGCGTCAATGGTCCCACATTTAGCCAGCTGTTCCCCCTCTGCAGCCTCACCTACTCCGCCCCCTCTTCCTGGGTCTCTCTGTCCAACTGCTCCTGACACACCCCTCTTCATCCTCCTCTGCTATCTATGTCTCTCTGTTCATGTGATCCTCTCTCCTCCGAACACCCGTTTCTCCCTTCTCTGTGCGTCCGTCGTCCCACTCTTAGCTAGCTGTTCCCCTCTGCCTCCTCACATACTACGCCTCCTCTTCCTGGGTCTCTCTGTCCATCTGCTCCTGACACCGACCCCCCTCTCCATCCTCCTCTGCTCTCTCTGTCTCTCGGTTCATCTGCTCCTCTCTCCTCCGTACACCTGTTCCTCCATTATCTGTGCGTCCATCGACCCACTCTTAGCCCGCTGTGCCCCCTCTGCCTCCTCACCTACTCTGCCTCCTCTTCCTGGTTCTCTCTGTCCATCTGACACTTACACCACCCCCCTCTCCCTCCTCCTTTGCTCTCTCTCTGTTCATCTGGTCCTCTCTGCTCTATACACCTGGTCCTCCCTACTCTGACCATCCATCGTCCCATTCTTTGCCAGCTGTTCCCCCTCTAATGCCTCTCACCTAGTCCGCCTCCTCTTCCCGGGTCACTCTGTCCATTTGCTCCTGACACCACCCCCCTCTCCCTCCTCCTCTGCTCTCTCTGTCTCTCAGTTCATTTGCACCAATCTCCTCCATACACTTGTTACTCCCTACTCTGTGCGTCCATCGCCCCACTCTTAGCCAGCTGTTCCCTCCCTTCCTCCTCACCTACTCCGCCTCCTCTTCCTGGGTCTCTATGTCCATCTGCTCCTGACACCACCACCCCTCTTCCTCTGCTCTCTCTGTCCCTCTGTTCATCTGCCCCTCTCTCCTATGTACAAGTGGTCCTCCCTACTCTGGGCGTCCATCGTCCCACTCTTTGCCAGCTGTTCCCCCTCTGCCCCCTCACATACTCTGCCGCCTTTTCCTGGGTCTCTGTGTCCATCTCCTCCTGACACCACCCCCCCTCTCCCTCCTCCCCTGCTCTCTGTCTCTCTGTTCATCTGCTCCTCTCTCCTCCGTACACCTGTTCCTCCCTACTCTGCGCATCCATCGTCCCACTCTTAGCCAGCTGTTCCCCCTCTGCCTCCTCACCTACCCCGCCTCCTCTTCCTGGGTCTCTCTGTCCATTTGCTCCCAACACCACCCCCCTCTCCCTCCTCCTCTGCTCTCTCTGTATCTCTGTTCATCTGCTCCTCTCTCCTCCGAACACCTGTTCCTCCCTCCTCTGTGCGTTCATTGTCCCACACTTAGCCAGCTGTTCCCCCTGTGCCCCCTCACCTACTCCGCTTCCTCTTCCTGTGTCTCTCTGCTCCTGACACCCCCCCTCTCCCTCCTCATCTGCTCTCTCTATCTGGTCCTCTCTCCTCTGTACACCTGATACTAACTACTCTGACCATCCATCGTCCCACACTTAGCCAGCTGTTCCCCCCCCCCTAATGCCTCCTCACCTACTCCGCCACCTCTTCCTGGGTCACTCTGTCCATCTGTTCCTGACACCAACACCCCTCTCCCTCCCCCTCTGCTCTCACTGTCTGTCTTTTCATCTGCTCCTCTCTCCTCCGTACCCTTGGTCCTCCATAGTGTGTGCGTCAATCGTCCCACTCTTAATCAGCTGTTCCTCCTCTGCCTCCTCACCTACTCCGCCTTCTCATCCTGGGTCGCTCTGTCCATCTGCTCCTGACACCACCCCCAGTCTACCTCTTCCTCTGCTCTCTCTCTCTCTGCTCATCTGCTCCTCTCTCCTCTGTACACCTGTTCCTCCCTTCTTTTTGCATCCATCGTCCAACTCTTAGCCAGCTGTTCCCCCTCTGCCTCCTCACTTACTCCGCCTTCTCTTCCTGGGTCTCTCTGTCCATCTGCTCCTGACACCACCCCCCTCTCCCTCCTCCTCTGCTCTCTTTCTGTTCATCTGCTTCTCTCTCCTTTGTACCCCTGTTCCTCCCTACTCTGTGCATCCATCGTCCCACTCTTAGCCAGCTGTTCCCCCTCTGCCTCCTCACCTACCCCGCCTCCTCTTCCTGGGACTCTCTGTCCATTTGCTCCCAACACCACCCCCCTCTCCCTCCTCCTCTGCTTTCTCTGTATCTCTGTTCATCTGCTCCTCTCTCCTCCGAACACCTGTTCCTCCCTCCTCTGTGCGTTCATTGTCCCACACTTAGCCAGCTGTTCCCCCTGTGCCCCCTCACCTACTCCGCTTCCTCTTCCTGTGTCTCTCTGCTCCTGACACCCCCCCTCTCCCTCCTCATCTGCTCTCTCTATCTGGTACTCTCTCCTCTGTACACCTGGTACTAACTACTCTGACCATCCATCGTCCCACACATAGCCAGCTGTTCCCCCCCCCCTAATGCCTCCTCACCTACTCCGCCACCTCTTCCTGGGTCACTCTGTCCATCTGTTCCTGACACCAACACCCCTCTCCCTCCCCCTCTGCTCTCACTGTCTGTCTTTTCATCTGCTCCTCTCTCCTCCGTACCCTTGGTCCTCCATAGTGTGTGCGTCATTCGCCCCACTCTTAATCAGCTGTTCCTCCTCTGCCTCCTCACCTACTCCGCCTTCTCATCCTGGGTCGCTCTGTCCATCTGCTCCTGACACCACCCCCAGTCTACCTCCTCCTCTGCTCTCTCTCTCTCTGCTCATCTGCTCCTCTCTCCTCTGTACACCTGTTCCTCCATTCTTTTTGCATCCATCGTCCAACTCTTAGCCAGCTCTTCCCCCTCTGCCTCCTCACCTACTCCGCCTCTTCTTCCTGGGTCTCTCTGTCCCTCTGCTTCTGACTCCACCACCCCCCCCTCCCCCTCCACCTCTGCTCTCTCTGCCTCTCTGTTCATATGCTCCACTCTTCTCTATACGCCTGGTCCACCCTACTCTGTTCATCCATCATCCCACTCTTAGGCAGCTGTTCCCCCACTACGTCCTCACCTACACCGCCTCCTCTTCCTGGGTCTCTCTGTCCATCTGCTCCTGACACCACGCCCCCTCTCCATCCTCCACTCCTCTCTCTGTTCATCTGCTCCTCTCTCTTCCATACACCTGTTCCTCCCTACTCTGTGCGTCCATCGTCACACTCTTAGACAGCTGTTCCCCCTCTGCCTCCTCCCCTACCCCGCCTCCTCTTCCTGGGTCTCTCTGTCCATCTGCTCCTGACACCACAACCCCTCTCCCTCCTCCTCTGCTCTCTCTGTCTCTCTGTTCATCTGCTCTTCTCTCCTCTCTACACCTGTTCCTCCCTACTCTGGGCGTCAATGGTCCCACTTTTAGCCAGCTGTTCCCCCTCTGCAGCCTCACCTACTCCGCCTCCTCTTCCTGGGTCTCTCTGTCCAACTGCTCCTGACACCCCCCTCTTCATCCTCCTCTGCTATCTATGTCTCTCTGTTCATGTGATCCTCTCTCCTCCGAACACCCGTTTCTCCCTTCTCTGTGCGTCCGTCGTCCCACTCTTAGCTAGCTGTTCCCCTCTGCCTCCTCACATACTACGCCTCCTCTTCCTGGGTCTCTCTGTCCATCTGCTCCTGACACCGACCCCCCTCTCCATCCTCCTCTGCTCTCTCTGTCTCTCGGTTCATCTGCTCCTCTCTCCTCCGTACACCTGTTCCTCCATTATCTGTGCGTCCATCGTCACACTCTTAGCCCGCTGTTCCCCCTCTGCCTCCTCACCTACTCTGCCTCCTCTTCCTGGTTCTCTCTGTCCATCTGATACTGACACCACCCCCCTCTCCCACCTCCTTTGCTCTCTCTCTGTTCATCTGGTCCTCTCTGCTCTATACACCTGGTCCTCCCTACTCTGACCATCCATCGTCCCATTCTTTGCCAGCTGTTCCCCCTCTAATGCCTCTCACCTATTCCGCCTCCTCTTCCCGGGTCACTCTGTCCATTTGCTCCTGACACCACCCCCCTCTCCCTCCTCCTCTGCTCTCTCTGTCTCTCAGTTCATTTGCACCAATCTCCTCCGTACACTTGTTACTCCCTACTCTGTGCGTCCATCGCCCCACTCTTAGCCAGCTGTTCCCTCTCTTCCTCCTCACCTACTCCGCCTCCTCTTCCTGGGTCTCTATGTCCATCTGCTCCTGACACCACCACCCCTCTTCCTCTGCTCTCTCTGTCCCTCTGTTCATCTGCCCCTCTCTCCTATGTACAAGTGGTCCTCCCTACTCTGGGCGTCCATCGTCCCACTCTTTGCCAGCTGTTCCCCCTCTGCCCCCTCACATACTCTGCCGCCTCTTCCTGGGTCTCTGTGTCCATCTCCTCCTGACACCACCCCCCCTCTCCCTCCTCCCCTGCTCTCTGTCTCTCTGTTCATCTGCTCCTCTCTCCTCCGTACACCTGTTCCTCCCTACTCTATGCATCAATCGTCCCACTCTTAGCCAACTGCTCCACATCTGCCTCCTCACCTACTCCGACTCTTCTTCCTGGGTCTCTCTGTCCATCTGCTCCTGAAACCACCCCCCCTTTCCCTCCTCCTCTGCCCTATATGTCTCTCTGTGCATCTGCTCCTCTCTCCTCCGTACACCTTTTCCTCCCTACTCTGTGAGTCCATCGTCCCACCCTTAACCAGCTCTTCCCCCTCTGCCTCCTCACCTACTCCGCCTCTTCTTCCTGGGTCTCTCTGTCCCTCTGCTTCTGACTCCACCACCCCCCCTCGCCCTCGACCTCTGCTCTCTCTGCCTCTCTGTTCATATGCTCCACTCTTCTCTATACGCCTGGTCCACCCTACTCTGTTCATCCATCATCCCACTCTTAGGCAGCTGTTCCCCCACTACGTCCTCACCTACACCGCCTCCTCTTCCTGGGTCTCTCTGTCCATCTGCTCCTGACACCACGCCCCCTCTCCATCCTCCACTCCTCTCTCTGTTCATCTGCTCCTCTCTCTTCCATACACCTGTTCCTCCCTACTCTGTGCGTCCATCGTCACACTCTTAGACAGCTGTTCCCCCTCTGCCTCCTCCCCTACCCCGCCTCCTCTTCCTGGGTCTCTCTGTCCATCTGCTCCTGACACCACAACCCCTCTCCCTCCTCCTCTGCTCTCTCTGTCTCTCTGTTCATCTGCTCTTCTCTCCTCTCTACACCTGTTCCTCCCTACTCTGGGCGTCAATGGTCCCACTTTTAGCCAGCTGTTCCCCCTCTGCCTCCTCACCTACTCCGCCTCCTCTTCCTGAGTCTCTCTGTCCATCTGCTCCTGACACCCCCCCCCCTCTTCGTCCTCCTCTGCTATCTATGTCTCTCTGTTCATGTGATCCTCTCTCCTCCGAACACCCGTTTCTTCCTTCTCTGTGCGTCCGTCGTCCCACTCTTAGCTAGCTGTTCCCCTCTGCCTCCTCACATACTACGCCTCCTCTTCCTGGGTCTCTCTGTCCATCTGCTCCTGACACCGACCCCCCTCTCCATCCTCCTCTGCTCTCTCTGTCTCTCGGTTCATCTGCTCCTCTCTCCTCCGTACACCTGTTCCTCCATTATCTGTGCGTCCATCGACCCACTCTTAGCCCGCTGTTCCCCCTCTGCCTCCTCACCTACTCTGCCTCCTCTTCCTGGTTCTCTCTGTCCATCTGATACTGACACCACCCCCCCTCTCCCTCCTCCTCTGCTCTCTCTCTGTTCATCTGGTCCTCTCTGCTCTATACACCTGGTCCTCCCTACTCTGACCATCCATCGTCCCATTCTTAGCCAGCTGTTCCCCCTCTAATGCCTCTCACCTAGTCCGCCTCCTCTTCCTGGGTCACTCTGTCCATCGGCTCCTGACACCAACCCCCTCTCCCTCCTCCTCTGCTCACTCTGTCTCCCGGTTCATCTGCTCCTCTCTCCTCTATACATTTGGTCCTCCCTACTCTGTGCGTCCATCGTCCCACTCTTAGCCAGCTTCTCCCCGTCTGCCACCTCACCTACTCCGCCTCCTCTTCCTGGGTCTCTCTGTCCATCTGCTCCTGACACCACACCCCCACTCCCTCCTCCACTGCTCTCTCTGTCTCTGTGTTCATCTGCTCCTCTCTCCTCCGTACACCTATTCCTCCCTACTCTGTGCATCCATCGTCCCACTCTTAGCCAGCTGTTCCCCCTCTGCCTCCTCACCTACCCTGCCTCCTCTTCCTGGGTCTCTCTGTCCATTTGCTCGCAACACCACCCCCCTCTCCCTCCTCCTCTGCTCTCTCTATCTGGTCCTCTCTCCTCTGTACACCTGGTACTAACTACTCTGACCATCCATCGTCCCACACTTAGCCAGCTGTCCCCCCCCCCTAATGCCTCCTCACCTACTCCGCCACCTCTTCCTGGGTCACTCTGTCCATCTGCTCCTGAGACCAACACCCCTCTCCCTCCCCCTCTGCTCTCACTGTCAGTCTTTTCATCTGCTCCTCTCTCCTCCGTACCCTTGGTCCTCCATAGTGTGTGCGTCAATCGTCCCACTCTTAATCAGCTGTTCCTCCTCTGCCTCCTCACCTACTCCGCCTTCTCATCCTGGGTCGCTCTGTCCATCTGCTCCTGACACCACCCCCAGTCTACCTCCTCCTCTGCTCTCTCTCTCTCTGCTCATCTGCTCCTCTCTCCTCTGTACACCTGTTCCTCCCTTCTTTTTGCATCCATCGTCCAACTCTTAGCCAGCTGTTCCCCCTCTGCCTCCTCACTTACTCCGCCTCCTCTTCCTGGGTCTCTCTGTCCATCTGCTCCTGACACCACCCCCCTCTCCCTCCTCCTCTGCTCTCTTTCTCTTCATCTGCTTCTCTCTCCTTTGTACCCCTGTTCCTCCCTACTCTGGCGTCCATGGTCCGACTCTTAGCCAGCTTTTCCCCCTCTGCCTCCTCACCTACTCCGCCTCCTCCTCCTGGGCCTCTCTGTCCATCTGCTCCTGACACCACCCCCCTCTCACTCCACCTCTGCTCACTCTGTCTTTGGTTCATCTGCTCCAATCTCCTCCGTACACCTGTTCCTCCCTACTCTGTGCATCAATCGTCCCACTCTTAGCCAACTGTTCCCCATCTGCCTCCTCACCTACTCCGACTCCTCTTCCTGGGTCTCTCTGTCCATCTGCTACTGAAACCACCCCCCCTTTCCCTCCTCCTCTGCCCTATATGTCTCTCTGTGCATCTGCTCCTCTCTCCTCCGTACACCTTTTCCTCCCTACTCTGTGCGTCCATCGTCCCACCCTTAACCAGCTCTTCCCCTCTGCCTCCTCACCTACTCCGCCTCTTCTTCCTGGGTCTCTCTGTCCCTCTGCTTCTGACTCCACCACCCCCCCCCCTCCCCCTCCACCACTGCTCTCTCTGCCTCTCTGTTCATATGCTCCACTCTTCTCTATACGCCTGGTCCACCCTACTCTGTTCATCCATCATCCCACTCTTAGGCAGCTGTTCCCCCACTACTTCCTCACCTACACCGCCTCCTCTTCCTGGGTCTCTCTGTCCATCTGCTCCTGACACCACGCCCCCTCTCCATCCTCCACTGCTCTCTCTGTCTCTCTGTTCATCTGCTCCTCTCTCTTCCATACACCTGTTCCTCCCTACTCTGTGCGTCCATCGTCACACTCTTAGACAGCTGTTCCCCCTCTGCCTCCTCCCCTACCCCGCCTCCTCTTCCTGGGTCTCTCTGTCCATCTGCTCCTGACACCACAACCCCTCTCCCTCCTACTCTGCTCTCTCTGTCTCTCTGTTCATCTGCTCTTCTCTACACCTGTTCCTCCCTACTCTGGGCGTCAATGGTCCCACTTTTAGCCAGCTGTTCCCCCTCTGCAGCCTCACCTACTCCGCCTCCTCTTCCTGGGTCTCTCTGTCCAATTGCTCCTGACACCCCCCTCTTCATCCTCCTCTGCTATCTATGTCTCTCTGTTCATGTGATCCTCTCTCCTCCGAACACACGTTTCTCCCTTCTCTGTGCGTCCGTCGTCCCACTCTTAGCTAGCTGTTCCCCTCTGCCTCCTCACATACTACGCCTCCTCTTCCTGGGTCTCTCTGTCCATCTGCTCCTGACACCGACCCCCCTCTCCATCCTCCTCTGCTCTCTCTGTCTCTCGGTTCATCTGCTCCCCTCTCCTCCGTACACCTGTTCCTCCATTACCTGTGCGTCCATCGACCCACTCTTAGCCCGCTGTTCCCCCTCTGCCTCCTCACCTACTCTGCCTCCTCTTCCTGGTTCTCTCTGTCCATCTGATACTGACACCACCCCCTCTCCCTCCTCCTTTGCTCTCTGTTCATCTGGTCCTCTCTGCTCTATACACCTGGTCCTCCCTACTCTGACCATCCATCGTCCCATTCTTTGCCAGCTGTTCCCCCTCTAATGCCTCTCACCTAGTCCGCCTCCTCTTCCTGGGTCTCTCTGTCCATTTGCTCCCGACACCACACACCTCTCCCTCCTCCTCTGCTCTCTCTGTCTCTCTGTTCATCTGCTCCTCTCTCCTCCGAACACCTGTTCCTCCCTCCTCTGTGCGTTCATCGTCCCACACTTAGCCAGCTGTTCCCCCTGTGCCCCCTCACCTACTCCGCTTCCTCTTCCTGTGTCTCTCTGCTCCTGACACCCCCCCTCTCCCTCCTCCTCTGCTCTCTCTATCTGGTCCTCTCTCCTCTGTACACCTGGTACTAACTACTCTGACCATCCATTGTCCCACACTTAGCCAGATGTTCCCCCCCCCCCCCCCTAATGCGTCCTCACCTACTCCGCCACCTCCTCCTGAGTCACTCTGTCCATCTGCTCCTGACACCAACACCCCTCTCCCTCCACCTCTGCTCTCACTGACCCTCTGTTTATCTGCTCCTCTCTCCTCTATACACCTGGTCCTCTGTACCCTATGCGTCCATCGTCCCACTCATAGCCAGCTGTTCCCCCTCTGCCTCCTCACCTACTCCACCTCCTCTTCCTTGGTCTTTCTGTCCATCTGCTCATGACACCACACCCCCTCTCCCTCCTCCTCTGCTCTCTCTCTCCCTCTTTTCATCTACTTCTCTCTCCTCCGTACACCTTTTCCTCCCCACTCTGTGCGTCCATCATCCCACTCTTAGCCAGCTGTTCCCCCTCTGCCTCCTCGCCTACTCCGCCTCCTCTTCATAGGTCTCTCTGTCCACCTGCTCCTGCACTTCCCCTCTCCCTCCACCCCTGCTCACTCTGTCTCTCTGTTCATCTGCAACTCTCTCCTCTGTACACCTGTTCCTCCCTACTCTGTGCGTCCATCGTCCCACACTTCGCCAGCTGTTAACCGTTTCCCTCTCACCTACTCCGCCTCCTCTTCCTATGTCTCACTGACCTCCTGATCCTGAAACCACCCCCCCCCCTCTCTGTACTGCTCTGCTCTCTCTGTCTCTCTGTTCATCTGGTCCTCTCTCCTCCGTACAGTAGGTCCTCCATAGTCTGTCCGTCAATGGTCCCACACTAGGCCAGCTGTTCCCCCTGTGCCTCCTCACCTACTCCGCCTCCTCATTCTGGGTCTCTCTGTCCATCTGCTCCTGACACCACCCCCCGTCTACCTCCTCCTCTGCTCTCTCTGTCTCTCAGTTCGTTTGCGCCAATCCCCTTAGTACACTTATTACTCCCTACTCTGTGCGTCCATCGCCACACCCTTAGCCAGCTGTTCCCTCTCTGCCTCCTCACCTACTACGCCTCCTCTTCCTGGGTCTCTATGTCCATCTGCTCCTGACACCACCACCCCTCTTCCTCTGCTCTCTCTGTCCCTCTGTTCATCTGCCCCTCCCTCCTCTGTACAAGTGGTCCTCCCTACTCTGGGCGTCCATCGTCCCACTCTTTGCCAGCTGCTCCCCCTCTGCCCCCTCACATACTCTGCCGCCTCTTCCTGGGTCTCTGTGTCCATCTCCTCCTGACACCACCCCCCCTCTCCCTCCTCCCCAGCTCTCTGTCTCTCTGTTCATCTGCTCCTCTCTCCTCTGTACACCTGTTCCTCCCTACTCTGAGCGTCCATCGTCCCACTCTTAGCCAGCTGTTCCCCCTCTGAGTCCTCACCTACTCCGCCTCCACTTCCTGGGTCTCTCGGTCCATCTGTTCCTGACACCACACTCCCTCTCCCTCCTCCTCTGCTCTCTCTGTCTGTCTTTTCATCTGCTCCTCTCTCCTCCGTACCCTTGGTCTGCAATAGTGTGTGCGTCAATCGTCCCACTCTTAATCAGCTGTTCCTCCTCTGCCTCCTCACCTACTCCGCCTTCTCATCCTGGGTCGCTCTGTCCATCTGCTCCTGACACCACCCCCAGTCTAACTCCTCCTCTGCTCTCTCTCTCTGCTCATCTGCTCCTCTCTCCTCTGTACACCTGTTCCTCCCTTCTCTCTGCATCCATCGTCCAACTCTTAGCCAGCTGTTCCCCCTCTGCCTCCTCACTTACTCCGCCTCCTCTTCCTTTGTCTCTCTGTCCATCTGCTCCTGACACCACCCCCCTCTCCCTCCTCCTCTGCTCTCTTTCTGTTCATCTGCTTCTCTCTCCTATGTACACCTGTTCCTTCCTACTCTGTGCGTCCATGGTCCGACTCTTAGCCAGCTTTTCCCCCTCTGCCTCCTCACCTACTCCGCCTCCTCCTCCTGGGCCTCTCCGTCCATCTGCTCCTGACACCATCCCCCCTCTCACTCCACCTCTGGTCTCTCTGTCTTTGGTTCATCTGCTCCAATCTCCTCCGTACGCCTGTTCCTCCCTACTCTGTGCATCAATCGTCCCACTCTTAGCCAACTGTTCCCCATCTGCCTCCTCACGTACTATGACTCCTCTTCCTGGGTCTCTCTGTCCATCTGCTCCTGAAACCACCCCCCCCTTTCCCTCCTCCTCTGCCCTATATGTCTCTCTGTGCATCTGCTCCTCTCTCCTCCGTACACCTTTTCCTCCCTACTCTGTGCGTCCATCGTCCCACCCTTAGCCAGCTCTTCCCCCTCTGCCTCCTCACCTACTCCGCCTCTTCTTCCTGGGTCTCTCTGTCCCTCTGCTTCTGACACCACCCCGACCCCCTCGCCCTCCACCTCTGCTCTCTCTGCCTCTCTGTTCATATGCTCCACTCTTCTCTATACGCCTGGTCCTCCCTACTCTGTTCATCCATCATCCCACTCTTAGGCAGCTGTTCCCCCACTACTTCCTCACCTACACCGCCTCCTCTTCCTGGGTCTCTCTGTCCATCTGCTCCTGACACCTCACCCCCTCTCCATCCTCCACTCCTCTCTCTGTCTCTCTGTTCATCTGCTCCTCTCTCTTCCATACACCTGTTCCTCCCTACTCTGTGCGTCCATCGTCACACTCTTAGACAGCTGTTCCCCCTCTGCCTCCTCCCCTACCCTGCCTCCTCTTCCTGGGTCTCTCTGTCCATCTGCTCCTGACACCACAACCCATCTCCCTCCTCCTCTGCTCTCTCTGTCTCTCTGTTCATCTGCTCTTCTCTCCTCTCTACACCTGTTCCTCCCTACTCTGGGCGTCAATGGTCCCACTTTTAGCTAGCTGTTCCCCTCTGCCTCCTCACATACTACACCTCCTCTTCCTGGGTCTCTCTGTCCATCTGCTCCTGACAGCGACCCCCCTCTCCATCATCCTCTGCTCTCTCTGTCTCTCGGTTCATCTGCTCCTCTCTCCTCCGTACACCTGTTCCTCCATTGTCTGTGCGTCCATCGTCCCACTCTTAGCCCACTGTTCCCCCTCTGCCTCCTCACCTACTCTGCCTCCTCTTCCTGGTCCTCTCTGTCCATCTGATACTGACACCACCCCCCTCTGCCTCCTCCTCTGCTCTCTCTCTGTGTATCTGGTCCTCTCTGCTCTGTACACCTGGTCCTCCCTACTCTGTGCGTCCATCGTCCCACTCTTAGCCAGCTGTTCCCCGTCTGCCTCCTCACCTACTCCGCCTCCTCTTCCTGGGTCTCTCTGTCCTTCTGCTCCTGACACCACACCCCCACTCCCTCCTCCACTGCTCTCTCTGTCTCTGTGTTCATCTGCTCCTCTCTCCTCCGTACACCTATACCTCCCTACTCTGTGCATCCATCGACCCACTCTTAGCCAGCTGTTCCCCCTCTGCCTCCTCACCTACCCGCCTCATCTTCCTGGGTCTCTCTGTCCATTTGCTCCTGACACCACCCCCCTCTCCCTCCTCCTCTGCTCACTCTCTGTTCATCTGCTCCTCTCTCCTCCGGACACCTGTTCCTCCCTACTCTGTGCGTCCATCGTCAACCACTTAGCCAGCTGTTCCCCCTCTGCCCCCTCACCTACTCCGCTTCCTCTTCCTGTGTCTCTCTGCTCCTGACACCACAACCCCTCAGCCTCCGCCTCTGCTCTCTCTCTGTTCATCTGGTCCTCTCTCCTCTGTACACCTGGTACTAACTACTCTGACCATCCATCGTCCCACACTTAGCCAGCTGTTCCCCCCCCCCCCTAATGCCTCCTCACCTACTCCGCCTCCTCTTCCTGGGTCACTCTGTCCATCTGCTCCTGACACCACCACCCCTCTCCCTCCTCCTCTGCTCTCTCTGTCTCTCTGTTTATCTGCTCCTCTCTCCTCTATACACCTGGTCCTCCCTACTCTTTGCGTCCATAGTCCCACTCATAGCCAGCTGTTCCCCCTCTGCCTCCTCACCTACTCCGCCTCCTCTTCCTGGGTCTCTCTGTCCATCTGCTCCTGACACCACCCGCCCCTCTCCCTCCTCCTCAGCTTTCTCTGTCTCTCTTTTCATCTACTTCTCTTCCCTCCATACACCTGACCCTCCCCACTCTGTGCGTCCATCGTCCCACTCTTAGCCAGCTGTTCCCCCTCTGCCTCCACGCCTACTCCGCCTCCTCTTCCTGGGTATCTCTGTCCATCTGCTCCTGACACCACTCCCCCCCTCTCCCTCCTCCTCTGCTCTCTCTGTCTCTCTGTTCATCTCCTCATCTCTCCTCTGTACAACTGGTCCTCCCAACTCTGTCCATACATCAGCCCACTCTTAGCCAGCTGTTCCCCCTCTAATGCCTCATCACCGCCTCCTCTTCCTGGGTCTCTCTGTCCATCTGCTCCTGACACCACCCCCTCTCTCCCTCCTCCACTGCTGTCTCTGTCTCTCTGTTCATCTGCTCCTCTCTCCTCCGTACACCTGTTCCTCCCTATTCTGTGCGTCCATTGTCCCACAATTAGCCAGCTGTTCCCCCTCTACTGCCTCCTCACCTACTCGTCTCCTCTTCTTGGGTCTCTTTGTCCATCTGCTCCTGACACCACCACCCCTCTCCCTCCTCTACTGCTCTCTCTGTCACTCTGTTCATCTGCTCCTCTTTCCTCCATACACCTGTCCCTCCCTACTCTGTGCGTCCATCGTCCCACACTTAGCCAGCTGTTCCCCCCCCCCCCCCCCTAATGCCTGCTCACCTACTCCGACTCCTCTTCCTGGGTCTCTCTGTCCATCAGCTCCTGACACCACCCCCCTCTCCCTCCGCCTCTGCTCTCTCTCTGTTTATCTGCTCCTCTCTCCTCCTTACACCTCGACCTCCCTACTCTGTGCGTCCATCGTCCCACTCTTAGCCAGCTGTTCACCCTCTGCCACCTCACCTACTCCGCATCCTCTTCCTGGGTGTCTCTGTCCATCTGCTCCTGACACCACCCCCCATGTCCCTCCTCCTCTGCTCTCTCTCTGTTCATCTGCTCCTCTGTCCTCTGTACACCTGTTCCTCCCTACTCTGTGCGTCCATCGTCCCACTCTTAGCCAGCTCTGCCTCCTCACCTACTCCGCCTCTTCTTCCTGATTCTCTCGGTCCATCTCCTCCTCCTCCTCCTCCTCCTCCATCTCCACCTCCCTGTCTGTGCACCAGATTTGGTTGAAATAGGTCCACGGGTTTTGAAGGAGCTTATTTCCTGGTGCTTTCCCCGCGTATGATGTTGCCACATACATTTAACACGTTTCGTTCACCTTTGTACACACATTTAAACTGTGTCTCTAACGAATTTCGCTCTGCAGATTCGTTTTCTCGCAGTTGAAAGTTAATGACGTCATATCTCCTGAACTACTTGTCATACAGTGGTATAATTTGCAGATAACACCAGTGGTACATGTTTATACTGTCAGTGAAATGTGCTGAGAATACAATTAGTAGTAATGGATAATAAATTAAAACGCCGTACACGATGCAGCTGTTTTACACGCATTTTAGTAATTGAGCGTATATCTCCTGAACTGCTTGTCGTGCAATTATATAATTTTGTAGGCAGATACAGCAGCATATATCTTCGAAATGTGTTGCGAATAGAATTAGTGGTGAAGATCTAATAAATCGATACTTGGTGTATAATGCCGCATTTTTGGACGCAAGTCAGTGTTTATGTTGTCGTATCTCCTCAATTAAGTGTCGTACAATGACATAATATTGCTCTTACATTCAGTGGTACATCTGAATGCTGTCTGCAAAATGTGTTGCGAGCACAGTTAGTAGTAATTAATGGCCTATACTCAGAAGTCTATTGTGAGATCCAGCTTGGCGCTCACAGGTGGGGAAAGTGCATACCACACCAGATGACAGGTTCGTCGGAGGTGCTTGTGTGCACGCTCATTTCGCAGCGAAGTTGTTGGTTCAAATGGTTCAAATGGCTCTCAGCACTATGAGCCTTCTGAGGTCATCAGTCCCCTAGAACTTAGAACTACTTAAACCTAACTAACCTAAGGACATCACACACATCCATGCCCGAGGCAGGATTCGAACCTGCTGCCGTAGCGGTCACTCGGTTTCAGACTGTAGCACAAAAAATCGCTCGACCACGCCGGCTGGCGTGAAGTTCTTGAGCTCTCTTAGTAATTAGGAGTAAACTAGCAATAAATTAAAATGTCTCGCTTGATGCGGCAGTTTTAGTGCATGAATGGCGAAAATATACACTCCTGGAAATTGAAATACGAACACCGTGAATTCATTGTCCCAGGAAGGGGAAACTTTATTGACACATTCCTGGGGTCAGATACATCACATGATCACACTGACAGAACCACAGGCACATAGACACAGGCAACAGAGCATGCACAATGTCGGCACTAGTACAGTGTATATCCACCTTTCGCAGCAATGCAGGCTGCTATTCTCCTATGGAGACGATCGTAGAGATGCTGGATGTAGTCCTGTGGAACGGTTTGCCATGCCATTTCCACCTGGCGCCTCAGTTGGACCAGCGTTCGTGCTGGACGTGCAGACCGCGTGAGACGACGCTTCATCCAGTCCCAAACATGCTCAATGGGGGACAGATCCGGAGATCTTGCTGGCCAGGGTAGTTGACTTACACCTTCTAGAGCACGTTGGGTGGCACGGGATACATGCGGACGTGCATTGTCCTGTTGGAACAGCAAGTTCCCTTGCCGGTCTAGGAATGGTAGAACGATGGGTTCGATGACGGTTTGGATGTACCGTGCACTATTCAGTGTCCCCTCGACGATCACCAGTGGTGTACGGCCAGTGTAGGAGATCGCTCCCAACACCATGATGCCGGGTGTTGGCCCTGTGTGCCTCGGTCGTATGCAGTCCTGATTGTGGCGCTCACCTGCACGGCGCCAAACACGCATACGACCATCATTGGCACCAAGGCAGAAGCGAATCTCATCGCTGAAGACGACACGTCTCCATTCGTCCCTCCATTCACGCCTGTCGCGACACCACTGGAGGTGGGCTGCACGATGTTGGGGCGTGAGCGGAAGACGGCCTAACGGTGTGCGGGACCGTAGCCCAGCTTCATGGAGACGGTTGCGAATGGTCCTCGCCGATACCCCAGGTGCAACAGTGTCCCTAATTTGCTGGGAAGTGGCGGTGCGGTCCCCTACGGCACTGCGTAGGATCCTACGGTCTTGGCGTGCATCCGTGCGTCGCTGCGGTCCGGTCCCAGGTCGACGGGCACGTGCACCTTCCGCCGACCACTGGCGACAACATCGATGTACTGTGGAGACCTCACGCCCCACGTGTTGAGCAATTCGGCGGTACGTCCACCCGGCCTCCCGCATGCCCACTATACGCCCTCGCTCAAAGTCCCTCAACTGCACATACGGTTCACGTCCACGCTGTCGCGGCATTCTACCAGTGTTAAAGACTGCGATGGAGCTCCGTATGCCACGGCAAACTGGCTGACACTGACGGCGGCGGTGTACAGATGCTGCGCAGCTAGCGCCATTCGACGGCCAACACCGCGGTTCCTGGTGTGTCCGCTGTGCCGTGCGTGTGATCATTGCTTGTACAGCCCTCTCGCAGTGTCCGGAGCAAGTATGGTGGGTCTGAGACACCGGTGTCAATGTGTTCTTTTTTCCATTTCCAGGAGTGTAGTAAGCATTTAATTTTTTTCCCCTTTCATCATTTTGTGGGAGTTATGAGCGTGTAAGGGTTTCGTATAGGCTTGAAGTTACGTGTAAATTTTGTCGTCTCCAATACTGGATGAATAAGTTCTGGATACGTGCGCGTCATGGGCTGCACTTCTTTTTCACCCCTTCCCCCTCCACTTTGATGTAAGGGGCGACAATAAAGTTTATGTTCGAAGGTCGCACGGTTCGAAATCGATCTGCCAATCAGCCACAATCGCCTTGTGTGTTAAGGCAATTATCCCATCGATACACCAGTTTGTAGATTAAATACCAGTCTGGTAAATCACCATGTACTGCTGCATGATGAAGTTCGTAACTGCCCGCTGCACGTTCTAGTCTGACAAGAATCGTCCACCCCTTAAGGCTTGTTTTAAGGGACTGAATGCGTGACAATCGAATTGGCAAGGATCAGGATTATAGGTTGTATACACATCTCCCACTTCAGCCGGCGTAGCCTCTACGTTACGACACTTGCGACTGGAGATTTGCACTGTCGAAAAGCACCAGCACCCCTCGTCGTACCGCAACGATAATTTTCGACAGACATGCTGCTCCATACACATGCTCCATTCTCCGATGGATGTCTGGCGTTGTTTATCCTTCGGCACCCAGGGCCAAAAATAACAGTACACTGTCTCTGTTTCGACACGTTTCGTAATAACTTCGCCATAGTTTATGTTTCCGCGTCGGAAAGATGCACGTCGGAAAGATACCAATGCCAGACTAATAGCTTGCCTTCATGTCGGTGCTTATACACTCGCATCTGAGTCGAGCTAGTTTGCATATACGCTGCAGAAACTCCCTCAAGCGAAAACTTTTTGTTCACCCCTTACAAAGACAGATAGATTTGCCCCCAAAGAGATTCTTTCCAGACAGTAAGTGACACATGTACCACGACTGGTTGAAATCGGCCCAGTGGTCCAGCAGCCGGTATGGAGCATACATTCATGCAGAGATACATTAATTTATAGCAAGTATGTAAATATAATTTTAAGGAACAGGGTAACGCACGAGTACATGTAAGACTGGTATTTGTGGTTCTTATTTTTATAAATCGAAATAGATTTTACAGTCCACTACTTATTCCATTTTCATACATACTGAGACAAACGTTTAGCCAATTGCTGCTTCAGTTCTTCCACTGAAACTTGTTCGATAAAAGTGCGTAGGCTTCCGCGGCCAGAGTCAGTCGACATACAAGTTTTCTGGATTTGCTACCTAGTCAAAATGTAAATATTAGCAGTAGGTTTTACGTTATGACGCGGTACCAAACCCAGAAACTTTTATGTCGACTTGTTCGATAAAATCTCAAATTACAACTTATTCGCTCTTACGTATGTTCTAAGTAGAAAGTCTATTGCAAAAACGTACTGTACCAGGTTATCAATTGCTAAATGCGCTATAATCTTTCCCTAGTCGAGTTGAGGAATATCTGATAACCCATACTTTGAAGGCAGCTTACACTGCCAAATCTCAGGTCTACAGTGGACGCGTCCCGACTTTGCGAGACCGTTGAATGGTAGACAAAGAAGTCTGATTCTAGACAAAGTAGTCTGATTCTGATTCTGATACTGTTCTTGGGTTTTCGCTCGCCTCACATCCACGTTTTGCTATTGACAACTCGTTAACTTTTCTCATAAAACGAGGTACGGGAATGATGGTGAGGTGGCTTGCACTTGCAGCTGGACGTAACATACGGTTCGCAGCATTTTTAAGTAATTGGGCGTCCCTTCACTCTGTCCAGAATTATGTTGTTCGAAGACATATAGTGTCGTCCATGCATGTGGTATGTAACGCCTCCGTTTTTATCCCGACCTGATCTGATCGAATAGCTGTCCAATATTTATTATTAACATGACCGTGAACCTAATGGTGCTGATAATCGGAATTGACTGCTACGGAAGTTGTTGGTTTCCAGTTCGTTCTGCTCAATACTATAATACTGAATGTGTGGTAATGAGGAACACCAACACAGTTTTACTAATTACGAACTTATATTCTTCTCAAAACACAAAAAAGGAGATACCCACTGCCTTCGTCGTACATATCTAATTACGGCTAATCTCAGCACAGGCTTTCTTCATTTTCCATTATCGTCACACGCTAGTCCATCACTGCATCCAACACTGCAATCCAAGGTTAGGCTGGCGCGGTAGACGCGAAACCAAATATCGGCACTAGTAACGTCACTGATCACTTTCGTAATGATACTTCTTCACTTTCCCGGTATTAATCTATTACACAGGGGTCTAACCACGGCAATGGCGACACCCTTCTCCGTTAAAGCCCTGTATTTCAACAATGGCCTTCACACACATAAACCCGCCAACCACACTGGCGCATCTCGACACTCGCTCTCTCTACACGTCGCAATCGATTGTTCGTCCTATCGACCTGTGCCGAGTGCAAAGTTATAGTAAGGGCCTACGGACCCCTTACAGGTACAGTACCGGTTCATCACCCCATAATCCATATCGCACGCATCCAGGCTCAATCACGTTTCACTCAATTTAAATGTGCTTAGGATTTCCTGATGTAGCTAGGATTTTTCCTTATTCAGTTTATCATAATTCGTGGTCTTGCATACCACGATGACCAGCATAGTCAAATGCAATCTGCCATTAGCAATTTCTTTTTAAATGAGTCTCAGTTTCCAGGAATGTAGCTGCAACATCCATGATTTATTTACATTTTACCGTTACTTATGGAAACCTTTACTAATAATTCCATTCTATCTCTGGCTGCAATATACAGTGGTCGTGTGTGTGTGTGTGTGTGTGTGTGTGTGTGTGTGTGTGTGTGTGTGTGTGTGTATGTGTGTGTTTGTGGTTCAAATGGTACAAATGGCTCTGAGCACCATGGGGTCATCAGTCCCCTAGAACTTAGAACTACTTCAACCTAACATTACACACATCCATGACCGAGGCAGGATTCGAACCTGCGACCGTAGTGGTCGTGCGGTTCCAGACTGTAACGCCTAGAACCGCTCGGCCACCCAGGCCGGCCGTGTGTGTGTGTGTGTGTGTGTGTGTGTGTGTGTGTGTGTGTGTGTGTGTGTGTGTTCAAATGGTTCAAATGGCTCTGAGCACTATGGGACTCAACTGCTGAGGTCATAAGTCCCCTAGAACTTAGAACTACTTAAACCTAACTAACCTAAGGACAACACACACATCCATGCCCGAGGCAGGATTCGAACCTGCGACCGCAGCGGTCGCGCGGTTTCAGACTGTAGCGCCAGAACCGCTCGGCCACCAGCGGCCGGCTGTGTGTGTGTGTGTGCGTTTTGTCTACCGCAGAAGAAGGGCTCTTGGTCAAAAGCTTAGTTGTTTAACGTCCTTTTTGTTGTGCCTCTCTGCGACTCAACGTCTCCACTACGTGGTGAGTAGCAATCTAACCTTTTCGTGATATTGCCATTATTCCATCCTACATTTTCCACTGTTTGTTTTATGAAATTCTGGTTAGATGGCATTTCCTGAATAAAAAAGGATAAGAAGAAAAGTAGAAGGTTTGCACCTGTAACTCTGAGACTTTTCCGAAATGTATAACACACTTGGACAAGCTTCACCAGCTTTGCAGTCCTGTCCCATGTAAAGAATTATCGTTTAAGTACGTAATAAACATGTTTACACTTACAGATTAATACGATGCATTTTCTTAACATCCCAAAGTTACAGGACCTATTGCCTGATTAATTAACCAGTCGATAAAATTAATCGGGAAACTCAATTTTCGTCATCCATCTAGACTCACCGACGTGTTGCCTAGTTACGGGACGCATGTACGATGAGGCAAATCATTTTAATGCGTCGTCGTCAGCTACAGTGAGAGAGCGCAAACTTTGGATGCAGACACGCTGTCGTGTTCTTACACAGTCACTGCCCTGGCGCCACGGCGGGCCACCCAACGCTAACCCCAGGAGGTCCACCCGCCCAGCCTTCGGCCGCCTTCACTGTCACCCCCAATAAAGCTGGCTGTAGGAACTACATTCCCTCTGTGTAGTCACATTGCTGTGATATGTCTCAGCGCACAAAACCATCGAGAGACACTCTGCAGGGCCATTCCATTGCAGGTCATGGAAGGTATCAGTTCGTTAACGATGTTTGTGTGGAAGCTGACGTCATATCTTTTTGTCATGAGTTGCTTCCCATCAGATTGGAACCAGTCTTGTATAAACTCAAATCAGTAGAAACTAGGTTACGTCACAACAGCATGAGTGTGGCTAATTTGGGCGACCTTACACCAATTCAGACACAAAGGAATTAATGACATTACCTGCCAGTCGTCACTGTTTTTAATCAGTTTGGAAAATTCGTGCTGGACTCGGATTCGAACCTAGGTCTCCTGCTGGCTAGGCAGATGCTCTGACCGCTGCGCCATCGAAACACTATGGTCATACTCTGGAACTCCTCCCATCAGACCCAGATTCTCAACTTGCACGCACCATTGATGTAGTGCCCCTGCTAACGATCCTCATCATACGCGCATTTCGCCAATTCCCGTAAGAGTTCGAGCGTGATGTGATGCGGCTCTGAAGTCCTCGCCTTAGCTACATATGTGGTGCCTATTCTTAAGAATGAGATAACACCACAACACAAATTTTTTCTCGTGGACAAACCCGTACACTTAGTTTTCGTTACTCTACTGATATGCTCTGCTTTATCTGTTCTCATTTTTTTCCTTTTTCATGCTCCTAGCGCAACTTCATCAGTTTCATCACTAACTAAGATTTTATTTTTACGCCATTTACTTTTTACTTTTCAAATTATTGAGAAGTTCTCATTGACTATCTTTTAATATAACCAAACATATGAAACAAACTGACGCCATTTACTAGATCTTTATTGAATCCCTCACAATTATCCTTAAATTATTAACAAAATTCATTCAGATATTTCTCGCATCAGTTAAGACGCAATTCATTACAGAGTGCATTCAGTCTTTGCCACATTAACTCTTCTTTAATGTAACTTTCAACGCTCCAATTTAGAAATTTTTTAGTATCTGACAACTTCACAACATCCTATAAATTACAGTGTCTTTCCTCTTGACAAAACTCTCCATCTAAAACAAGGAACTGTTTCTACAACGCCAGGCGTATTCTTTCCTTCAGTCAAGGGAACAGCCCTCGTAACGGTACAGTGACCATACACATAATGATCACTCTACAGGATATGCATCCAGATATCTGCAATGTCAAGTTTATCACTGATCTGGAGGAAAACCGAAGTTGTGCCCCTGGTGAAACCTGGGAAACAGCCAACAGATGCAAAAAGTTTCCAACCGATATCATTCCTATTCCATCTATGTAGAGTTTAAGAGAGAATGAGCCTCAATCGAATCTCGGACCAAGTTGACCAAATACTGATCAGAGAACAATCGGGTTTCCACCCGGGAGGTCGTGTTGTCGACAGATCTTGAACCTAACACAACACATAGAAGATGGTTATGAACGTGGGAGGATCACAGGTGTCGCTTTTGTTGATTTTACTGCCGCATATGGCACCATTAATCACAGGAAACTGTTAACAAAAATCTATGCCACCACGAAAGACTCCCACCTAACAGTTTATGAGATGTCTGCTACAAAACAGACGTTTCTTTGTCACTCTACAAAACAAGAGGAGTCGATGAAGGACACAGAGAAATGCTATCCCCCAATGAAGTGTGCTAGCCACACTGTTGTATAATATTTGAACTAATGAACAATCAGTTAGTCCTGTCACAAGATTGTTCATTTACGCAGATGACACAGCATTTGCTGCGCAAGGTAGAACTTCTGAGGAGGTGGGAGGAAAACTCACAACAGTCTTAAGGCACCATCTGACTATCATGACAGCAACTACCTGATGGCAAACGCTTCGAAAACACAAGTGTGTGCATTCCACTTACGGAGCAGGGAGGCTCGGAGGAAACTGAGAATAAGGTGGAGAGGTCAACAACTAACCCACTGTGACACCCCAAAATACCTCGGAGCAAAGTCGGACCGTTCCCTTACCTTAAAAGACCACTGCAAAGACACAAAAATTAAATTCTGTGCTAGGAATAACGTTATTAGGAAACTGACCGGCAACAACTGGGGAGCACATCCACATCAGCCCTTCCTTTGTGCTTCTCTGCTGGTGAATATGCAGCAACTGTATGGCAAAACTCCAGCCATGTCGAACAGGTAAATATTGCCCTAAATGAAACAGGACGAATTGTAACCGGCTGCTTGAGGGCGACCCCTGTTAACAAAATCTACTACCTCATGAGCGTAGCACCTCCAGACAATGGAAGGAGAACGGCAGCTGAAATAGAAAGAATCAGGAGACGGATCAAAGACAGCACCTGTTTAGAAGAGAACATTAACCATCAAGACTCAAATCGAGAAAAAGTTACCTCCAGACTACGCAACCAATCCAAGCAACACCTACAAATCGTAAGATACAACTCTGGCATAGCTCATCATCAAAGAAATATTGGGACAACCCGAAAGAAGAACTTGCTGCAGGCCATCACCTCTCTTACGAGACATGGAAGATCCTTAATAGACTGAAAATTTGAGTATCTCGGTGTAAGGTAAACATGGGGATATTTCTCAGGGGACCAACTGTGTGAGTGCGGCGAAGCTCAAAATCACCAGCACCTACTCAGCTGCAGGAAACTATCAGAACCTGTTTTCATGGACGTTCTGCTTGTCGCCAATGATAAAGTAGTCCAACATGGAATATAAATATGCACTTATACTTTGTTCTGTCTGAAAAATTTGGAATGTGGTAAGGACTATGGGACCAAACTCCTGAGGTCATCGGTCCCTAGGCTTACGCCTTACTTAATCTAAGTTCAACTTACGCTAAGGACAACACACACACCCATGCCCGAGGGAAGACTCGAAACTCCGTCGGGGAGAGCCGCGCGAACCTTGACAAGACGCCCTAGACCGCACGGCTACGATGCGTAGCTATGTTCTGTTCTGGACACGTATAAATAAATAAAAATATACTACCAACGCTTTCAGAATGTACAGCAAACAACCAGCGAAAGTGAACGACTTCTGTGTGTATCGTAGTCTGGTTCGAACGTAAATGTAGCTTATCTTCACATTAGTAATTAAAAAAAAATGGCTCGGAGCACTATGGGACTTAACATCTGAGGTCATCAGCCACATAAAACCTAGAACTACTTACACCTAGCTAACGTAAGGACATCACACACATCCACGCACGAGGCAGGATTCGAACTCGCGACCGTAGCAGTCGCGCGGTTCCGGACTGAAGCGCCTAGAACCGCTCTGTCAAGGCGGCCGGCTAGTAATTTCAGCTTGTCACTGTGGCACTCAGTATTACTCAGGATGTAGTCTTATACATATGACATGTAAAGCGACTTTGGTTTCTACATAAACAAATACTGTCCCAGTCAAATTTGTTGTTCATCGACTTGACCTAGTCACTGTCTGATCCCAAAAGATATCGCCAAACAATTAAAGAGCAAAGTAACTACAGTCACTGCAGGAGGCATAGTGAAAGAGCATGTTGTAGGCTGACACATAGCGACCGCGATAGGACTTGAGCCCACTATCTTCAAATAATATTTGTATTTACATATCTTGAACTGATCCAGACACATCAGTTTTCAACAGAAATCATCATTATTTCATGATGTGTTAAAATTACTTTGTTAATCACATATATGTGACTGGACCAATTCAAGGTATGTAGATATAAATATTATTGAATAAGTAGAATTTAAACTGTGTGGCAAACGAGTTAACGTTTACAAATAATAATTATCATATAATCATTAAGCTGTATGTGATACTCGGTTACTACTATGGAATAGTGAAATTTATGTTGACATAAATATGCTTGCCAGCGAAAATTTGTTAGTGGTCACACAATACCAGAGTTGCACACGATATGAGTTTGCATCTACCTGTTTGAGGTATTTACATTGCCTACACATACAATGTATCCTTTTCCTTTACTTTTACAGTGAAGAACAGTTACCTGTATACCACGCCATCTGAGGTTTACGCTGTCTTAGGAACATTCTCATACGTGGCACCAGTTCAGTATACACATTTCATTTTTCCTGTTCCTCCTTTCAGTCATCTGTTTAACTGCTGTCGTTAATATCCCTTAGGTGGTTTACATTTACCAATCTGATTTTTGTAAACAAATAAGGCGATTCTATATTAGAACACTTGAACGCCACAGTGCGACTCCTTCTCTGCCAGAATGAGTGTAACAGAATTTAGCCCCGTCCATATTTTCGGTAGAAAATGGACGTGAAAGAAATGCAGATTTACAATGTCGTAGTCCCACGTATAACGAAGGTCTTCATTCAGTTGTGTGTAGCTGGGCTACCCACTTAGTGCAGAGAACAGTTTTACGATAACATATACGAGTTAGAGTGTTCTGTTCCGAGCATAGCTATAATTCTTATTATTTATAATTTTAGACAGTCGCCACAGGCCTGCTTCTTAATAGATATATAGCAATTACAACTGCTTTAATACAAAACACATGTAATTATTTAATAATATCACAGAAACGAGAGTATAATTATTTTTTAATTTCACTTCTGAATACGTTTTTGCTTTTAAATTTTTGCTTTGTTGCTTCCCATGTACCAACCCTTCCTTCAAATCCTATTTCTTGTCAGCATTGATTCCCTCTTCTTTAGTTACACTCCTTCCATAAGAGTAATGAAAATCGATTCCATCCCTCTCCCTCCTGGTTTATCCCTGCTGTACAACGATTTAGAACCCAATTTTCACATCAAGAAGACTAAAATTATGCAACAGAAAAATACAAGAACAGAATGGAGAATTCGAACTTTAATGCAAAACTCTGCCCACTGTACCAGATGAGATGTAAGGGTTTACACTAGTGGCTCAAAACAGTCGTCGTAGATGTGATTACAAGTGTTCCGAAATTTGTGGTTCATTTTGTAGCTACAATATGCACGCGACGAAATTTTACTATACATTTTTTCTATTATTAGTATGCAAGGAATCTCAGTATGTTGTCGGAAATTGCGAATTTTATTTCTCCCTGTATGTACCTCTACCAAATCATCTTCGCGCAACACCAAAAAGTCTTTGTGAAGACAAGGTTTCTTCTCAAAGATATAAACGTACACCATGAACAAGTTTGTGTGTCTGCCATGGTTAAACTATGGTGACTAAACTCACGGGAAGCCGCAGCAATCTCATGAAAGATCGAAAAGTAACCAGGTATGCACCTGGATGGCGGCTGGATGCATCGTCATCTTCTCACATTACTGAGCTAAAAAAGAAATGTTTCCACAATGAAAGAGGCTGCTGCGGTAAAGAAAAAAAGAAAAGAAACGTGGGGAAGTTTGCAGCACAGATACTAAATTTAGTTGTGGCAGAAGTGAAGGAATGGGGCCTTGATTGTTGGAAATACTAGATAGTTTACAGTTATTCATTATGTTGTAAAAGAGAAAAAAAACTCAATTTATTTCTGCACTGAAGGTGCTCCGATGACGATAGAATGATCAACCTGTCGCATCAAAGAGCGACCACAGCACGTGGACATTAACTACAAACAAGAGTAAGTGAATATACGACGACTCGAGGAAGTACAGAGATTAGATCAGTATCCTACAAAATGTAGTTAGTATTTTTCTCGTAGGCCGGTTTTTAACTTGAAAGAGATCACGTATGCGTCAAAGTGTTGTTGGGAACTCGAGGGTTGCTTGGATTTCTTCACCGACGTGGTACTAACTGTGAGAACAGGAAGAAAGATGCGTGCCGAGTCGGCGCTCTGTCCCGCGCAGCTGTGTGCGTCTGGGCAGTCCGGCTAGTCAGGGTGCTGCAGTGCCATCGTGGGTAGAACGACGTAAGCGCTCCGTTAGCTCTGCAGTCCCTCTCACACGACTTTACAGAAACTATTCACCAAAATAATCTGATTTGTGGGTCAGCTTTATACGTCAGATTTATGGTGAAGTGCCCATCATTTCGCTAACGGCCATGCTTATTTGATATTCTCATTTAAGTAAGACGCTGCGGTAAATTCTAAAAAGTTTACACTGAAACACATGGGTCTCTATGAGTTTGCTTTTGGTGTATATTACACTACATGTTGCTGCGGATGAATTTTAGTTGTTGTTGTTGTGGTCTTCAGTCCTGAGACTGGTTTGATCCAGCTCTCCACGCCACTCTATCCTGTGCAAGCTTCATCATCTCCCAGTACCTACTTCAGCCTACATCCTTCTGAATCTGTTTAGTCTATTCATCTATTGGTCTCCCTCTACGATTTTTACCCTCCACGCTGCCCTCCAGTACTAAATTGGTGATCCCTTGATGCCTCAGAACATGTCCTACCAACCGATCCCTTCTTCTAGTCAAGTTGTGCCACAAGCTCCTCTTCTCTCCAATTCTGTTCAATACCTCCTCATTAGTTATGTGATCTAACCATCTAATCTTTAGCATTCTTCTGTAGCACCACATTTCGAAAGCTTCTATTCTCTTGCTGTCCAAACTATTTATCGTCCATGTTTCACTTCCATACATGGCTACACTCCATACAAATACTTTCAGAAACGACTTCCTGACACTTAAATCTATACTCGATGTTAACAAATTTCTCTTCTTCAGAAACGCTTTCCTTGCCATTGCCAGTCTACATTTTATATCCTCTCTACTTCGACCACCATCAGTTATTTTGCTCCCCAGATAGCAAAACTCCTTTGCTACTTTAAGTGTCTCATTTCCTAATGTAATTCCCTCAGCATCACTCGACTTAATTCGACTACATTCCATTGTCCTCGTTTTGCTTTTGTTGATGTTCATCATATACCCTCCTTTCAAGACACTGTCCATTCCGTTCAACTGCTCTTCCAGGTCCTTTGCCGTCTCTGACAGAATTACAATATCATCGGCGAACCTCAAAGTTTTTATTTCTTCTCCATGGATTTTAATACCTACTCCGAACTTTTCTTTAGTTTCCGTTACTGCTTGCTCAATACACATATTGAATAACATCGGGGAGAGGCTACAACCCTGTCTCTCTCCCTTCCCAACTACTGCTTCCCTTTCATGTCCCTCGACTCTTATGATTGCCATCTGCTTTCTGTACATATTGTAAATAGTCTTTCTCTCCCTATATATTAGTTGAGATACTGAATTTTTCCAGAATGAGGTTTTCACTCTACAGAGGAGCCACCCAGGCCTTCCGTGTGTGTGTGTGTGTGTGTGTGTGTGTGTGTGTGTGTGTGTGTTTTGTCTACCGCAGAAGAAGGGCTCTTGGTCAAAAGCTTAGTTGTTTAACGTCCTTTTTGTTGTGCCTCTCTGCGACTCAACCTCTCCACTACGTGGTGAGTAGCAATCTAACCTTTTCGTGATATTGCCATTATTCCATCCTACATTTTCCACTGTTTGTTTTATGAAATTCTGGTTAGATGGCATTTCCTGAATAAAAAAGAATAAGAAGAAAAGTAGAAGGTTTGCACCTGTAACTCTGAGACTTTTCCGAAATGTATAACACACTTGGACAAGCTTCACCAGCTTTGCAGTCCTGTCCCATATAAAGAATTATCGTTTAAGTACGTAATAAACATGTTTACAGTTACAGATTAATACGATGCATTTTCTTAACATCCCAAAGTAACAGGACCTATTGCCTGATTAATTAACCAGTCGATAAAATTAATCGGGAAACTCAAGCTTCCTCATCCATCTAGACCAGGGCTTCACAACATACGTGCTCGCGGAGCAAGCTGTGAGCAGCAAGGCGCGAGCACGGAGCAGCGCGAGCACGCTACCCCCACTACCGGACCAGAGCGGTGAGTGGGGAGAGTCATGTGAGGCACACAACAGCTGCCGCCAGTCAATGTAAATCCGCGGCCACCTGCAGGGATATCACTCACGAATTATTACTGCGACAAATGAAACAATAAAGGAGAATGTACACGTGCCACATAATTTTATAAGCTTAGTGTATGCCTCTACCATCTGTAGACACTGAAACTAATGAATTCCACGACAATCCTATATTTTCAACACTTTCTTCAACACTACTTAAAATATCACCTCTGGTTGTAGCGTTCTTCATGGCTACTACCTCGAGGAGCTCCTCCCTCACCTGAAGATCTCTATTAACACCTCTAATAAATATGGCAAGCTGCGCTGTTCCAGTGATATGAACACTTTCGTCCAGAGCTAGAGAATACGCCATAAAATCTTTACAGATATTAGCAAGCTGGCTCTGGACGTCGTCTGCCATGTCCTGTATGCGACGCATAATTGTCATGTTAGATAATGACACAATCCGAAACTGTTCAACTTGAGCTGGACACAAATGTTCCGCTGTAACTACAAAACATTCGTTTATTAAACTTCCTGGCAGATTAAAACTGTGTGCCCGACCGAGACTCGAACTCGGGACCTTTGCCTTTCGCGGGCAAGTGCTCTACCATCTGAGCTACCGAAGTACGACTCACGCCCGGTCCTCACAGCTTTACTTCTGCCAGTATCTCGTCTCCTACATTCCAAACTTTACAGAAGCTCTCCTACGACCTTGCAGAACTATCACTCCTGAAAGAAAGGATACTGCGGAGACATGGCTTAGCCACAGCCTGGGGGATGTTTCCAGAATGAGATTTTCACTCTGCAGCGGAGTGTGCGCTGATATGAAACTTCCTGGCAGATTAAAACTGTGTGCCCGACCGAGACTCGAACTCGGGACCTTCGCCTTCCGCGGGCAAGTGCTCTGCCATCTGAGCTACCGAAGTACGACTCACGCCCGGTCCTCACAGCTTTACTTCTGCCAGCATCTCGTCTCCTACATTCCAAACTTTATTAAATCGCCATCAGTTAAGGGGCGCAGGGATTTTGCTAAAAGCAAAGCAATTGTGTAACCCACTCTGAGAGCTGCCTCAGTTGATTTTTTTTCGTCGTCCAGATCTTCTTCGGATAGCTTCCTTTTAAGTTTAATAACTTCCTGTGCACGATCTGGTCAATCACTTTTCCCACGTCCGTAGTCTTTCGCGTGGTATGACATATAATGTCGCTGCAAATTAAATTTCGTAAAAGAATTCAGCGTTTTGTGACATAGTAAACATTTTGCAACACCATCTTTTTCAGTAAACAGATACAATTCCTCCCAATGGGGGTTGAACTGCGAAAGCATGGTTGGGGTTACACAACGGCGACTTCACATGATTCTTAACCAGCGAAGTGACTGTTAAGAGCTGATCGTAGTACTTTAAACGATACACAGTCGGCGCGAATTCAATAGGTACGCTGCAGCCCTATTCAAACGTTCGCGCGCATTTCCCCTCCCTCCCCTCCCTCCCTACTCCGCGACCTTGCAGCTGCTCGCGAGCACGTGCCTGAGCACACGCGAGTACTCGCGCTCAAAACCGGCCAGTTGTTAAGCCCTGATCTAGACTCACCGACGTGTTGCCCAGTTACGGGACGCATGTACGATGAGGCAAATCATTTTAATGCGTCGTGATCAGCTACAGTGAGAGAGCGCAAACTTTGGATGCAGACACGCTGTCGTGTTCTTCCACAGTCACTGCCCTGGCGCCACGGCGGGTCACCCAACGCTAATGCCAGGAGGTCCACCCGCCCAGCCTTCGGCTGCCTTCACTGTCACCCCCAAAAAAGCTGGCTGTAGGAACTACATTCCCTCTGTGTAGTCACATTGCTGTGATATGTCTCAGCGCACAAAACCATCGAGAGACACTCTGCAGGGCCATTCCATTGCAGGTCATGGAAGGTATCAGTTCGTTAACGATGTTTGTGTGGAAGCTGACGTCATATCTTTTTGTCATGAGTTGCTTCCCATCAAATTGGAACCAGTCTTGTATAAACTCAAATTAGTAGAAACTAGGTTACGTCACAACAGCATGAGTGTGGCTAATTTGGGCGACCTTACACCAATTCAGACACAAAGGAATTAATGACATTACCTGCCAGTCGTCACTGTTTTTAATCAGTTTGGAAAATTCGTACTGGACTCGGATTCGAACCTAGGTCTCCTGCTGGCGAGGCAGATGCTCTGACCGCTGCGCCATCGAAACACTGTGGTCATACTCTGGAACTCCTCCCATCAGACCCAGATTCTCATCTTGCACGCACCACTGATGTAGGGCCGCTACTTACGATCCTCATCATACGCGCATTTCGCCAATTCCCGTAAGATTTCGAGTGTGACGTGATACGGCTCTGAAGTCCTCGCCTTAACTACATATGTGGTGCCTGTTCTTAAGAATGAGATAACACCACAACACAAATTTTTTCTCGTGGACAAACCCGTACACTTAGTTTTCGTTACTCTACTGATATGCTCCGCTTTATCTGTTCTCATTTTTCTCTTTTTTTCATGCTCCTAGCGCAACTTCATCAGGTTCATCACTAACTAAGATTTTATTTTTACGCCATTTACATTTTACTTTTCAAATTATTGAGAAGTTCTCATTGACTATCTTTTAATATAACCAAACATATGAAACAAACTGACGCCATTTACTAGATCTTTATTGAATCCCTCACAATTATACTTAAATTATTAACAAAATTCATTCAGATATTTCTCGCATCAGTTAAGACGAAATTCATTACAGAGTGCATTCAGTCTTTGCCACATTAACTCTTCTTTAATGTAACTTTCAACGCTCCAATTTAGAAATTTTTTAGTATCTGACAACTTCACAACATCCTATAAATTACAGTGTCTTTCCTCTTGACAAAACTCTCCATCTAAAACAAGGAACTGTTTCTACAACGCCAGGCGTATTCTTTCCTTCAGTCAAGGGAACAGCCCTCGTAACGGTACAGTGGCCATACACATAATGATCACTCTACAGGATATGAATCCAAATATCTGCAATGTCAAGTTTATCACTGATCTGGAGGAAAACCGAAGTTGTGCCCCTGGTGAAACCTGGGAAACAGCCAACAGATGCAAAAAGTTTCCAACCGATATCATTCCTATTCCATCTATGTAGAGTTTAAGAGAGAATGAGCCTCAATCGAATCTCGGACCAAGTTGACCAAATACTGATCAGAGAACAATCGGGTTTCCACCCGGGAGGTCGTGTTGTCGACAGATCTTGAACCTAACACAACACATAGAAGATGGTTATGAACGTGGGAGGATCACAGGTGTCGCTTTTGTTGATTTTACTGCCGCATATGGCACCATTAATCACAGGAAACTGTTAACAAAGATCTATGCCACCACGAAAGACTCCCACCTAACAGTTTACGAGATGTCTGCTACAAAACAGACGTTTCTTTGTCACTCTACAAAACAAGAGGAGTCGATGAAGGACACAGAGAAATGCTATCCCCCAATGAAGTGTGCTAGCCCCACTGTTGTATAATATTTAAACTAATGAGCAATCAGTTAGTCCTGTCACAAGATTGTTCATTTACGCAGATGACACAGCATTTGCTGCGCAAGGTAGAGCTTCTGAGGAGGTGGGAGGAAAACTCACAACAGACTTAAGGCACCATCTGACTATCATGACAGCAACTACCTGATGCCAAACCCTTCGAAAACACAAGTGTGTGCATTCCACTTACGGAGCAGGGAGGCTCGGAGGAAACAGAGAATAAGCTGGAGAGGTCAACAACTAACCCACTGTGACACCCCAAAATACCTCGGAGCAAAGTCGGACCGTTCCCTTACCTTAAAAGACCACTGCACAGACACAAAAATTAAATTCTGTGCTAGGAATAACGTTATTAGGAAACTGACCGGCAACAACTGGGGAGCACATCCACATCAGCCCTTCCTTTGTGCTTCTCTGCTGGTGAATATGCAGCAACTGTATGGCAAAACTCCAGCCATGTCGAACAGGTAAATATTGCCCTAAATGAAACAGGACGAATTGTAACCGGCTGCTTGAGGGCGACCCCTGTTAACAAAATCTACTACCTCATGAGCGTAGCACCTCCAGACAATGGAAGGAGAACGGCAGCTGAAATAGAAAGAATCAGGAGACGGATCAAAGACAGCACCTGTTTAGAAGAGAACATTAACCATCAAGACTCAAATCGAGGAAAAGTTTCCTCCAGACGACGCAACCAATCCAAGCAACACCTACAAATCGTAAGATACAACTCTGGCATAGCTCATCATCAAAGAAATATTGGGACAACCCGAAAGAAGAACTTGCTGCAGGCCATCAGCTCTCTTACGAGACATGGAAGATCCTCAATAGACTGAAAATTTGAGTATCTCGGTGTAAGGTAAACATGGGGATATTTCTCAGGGGACCAACTGTGTGAGTGCGGCGAAGCTCAAAATCACCAGCACCTACTCAGCTGCAGGAAACTATCAGAACCTGTTTTCATGGACGTTCTGCTTGTCGCCAATGATAAAGTAGTCCAACATGGCATATAAATATGCACTTATACTTTGTTCTGTCTGAAAAATTTGGAATGTGGTAAGGACTATGGGACCAAACTCCTGAGGTCATCGGTCCCTAGGCTTACGCCTTACTTAATCTAAGTTCAACTTACGCTAAGGACAACACACACACCCATGCCCGAGGGAAGACTCGAAACTCCGTCGGGGAGAGCCGCGCGAACCTTGACAAGACGCCCTAGACCGCACGGCTACGATGCGTAGCTATGTTCTGTTCTGGACACGTATAAATAAATAAAAATATACTACCAACGCTTTCAGAATGTACAGCAAACAACCAGCGAAAGTGAACGACTTCTGTGTGTATCGTAGTCTGGTTCGAACGTAAATGTAGCTTATCTTCACATTAGTAATTAAAAAAAATGGCTCGGAGCACTATGGGATTTAACATCTGAGGTCATCAGCCACATAAAACCTAGAACTACTTAAACCTAGCTAACGTAAGGACATCACACACATCCATGCACGAGGCAGGATTCGAACTCGCGACCGCAGCAGTCGCGCGGTTCCGGACTGAAGCGCCTAGAACCGCTCTGTCAAGGCGGCCGGCTAGTAATTTCAGCTTGTCACTGTGGCACTCAGTATTACTTAGGATGTAGTCTTATACATATGACATGTAAAGCGACTTTGGTTTCTACATAAACAAATACTGTCCCAGTCAAATTTGTTGTTCATCGACTTGACCTAGTCACTGTCTGATCCCAAAAGATATCGCCAAACAATTAAAGAGCAAATTAACTACAGTCACTGCAGGAGGCATAGTGAAAGAGCATGTTGTAGGCTGACACATAGCGACCGCGATAGGACTTGAGCCCACTATCTTCAAATAATATTTGTATTTACATATCTTGAACTGATCCAGACACATCAGTTTTCGACAGCAATCACCATTATTTCATGATGTGTTAAAATTACTTTGTTAATCACATATATGTGACTGGACCAATTCAAGGTATGTAGATATAAATATTATTGAATAAGTAGAATTTAAACTGTGTGGCAAACGAGTTAACGTTTACAAATAATAATTATCATATAATCATTAAGCTGCATGTGATACTCTGATACTACTATGGAATAGTAAAATGTATGTTGACATAAATATGCTTGCCAGCGAAAATTTGTTAGTGGTCACACAATTCCAGAGTTGCACACGATATGAGTTTGCATCTACCTGTTTGAGGTATTTACATTGCCTACACATACAATGTATCCTTTTCCTTTACTTTTACAGTGAAGAATAGTTACCTGTATGCCACGCCATCTGAGGTTTACGCTGTCTTAGGAACATTCTCAGACCTGGCACCAGTTCAGTATACACATTTCATTTTTCCTGTTCCTCCTTTCAGTCATCTGTTTAACTGCTGTCGTTAATATCCCTTAGGTGGTTTACATTTACCAATCTGATTTTTGTAAACAAATAAGGCGATTCTATATTAGAACACTTGAACGCCACAGTGCGACTCCTTCTCTGCCAGAATGAGTGTAACAGAATTTAGCCCCGTCCATATTTTCGGTAGAAAATGGACGTGAAAGAAATGCAGATTTACAATGTCGTAGTCCCACGTATAACGAAGGTCTTCATTCAGTTGTGTGTAGCTGGGCTACCCACTTAGTGCAGAGAACAGTTTTACGATGACATATACGAGTTAGAGTGTTCTGTTCCGAGCATAGCTATAATTCTTATTATTTATAATTTTAGACAGTCGCCACAGGCCTGCTTCTTAATAGATATATAGCAATTACAACTGCTTTAATACAAAACACATGTAATAATTTAATAATATGACAGAAACGAGAGTATAATTATTTTTTAATTTCACTTCTGAATACGTTTTTGCTTTTAAATTTTTGCTTTGTTGCTTCCCATGTACCAACCCTTCCTTCAAATCCTATTTCTTGTCAGCATTGATTCCCTCTTCTTTAGTTACACTCCTTCCATAAGAGTAATGAAAATCGATTCCATCCCTCTCCCTCCTGGTTTATCCCTGCTGTACAACGATTTAGAACCCAATTTTCACATCAAGAAGACTAAAATTATACAACAGAAAAATACAAGAACAGAATGGAGAATTCGAACTTTAATGCAAAACTTTGCCCACTGAACCAGATGAGATGTAAGGGTTTACACTAGTGGCTGAAAACAGTCGTCGTACATGTGATTACAAGTGTTCCGAAATTTGTGGTTCATTTTGTAGCTACAATATGCACGCGACGAAATTTTACTATACATTTTTCTATTATTAGTATGCAAGGAATCTCAGTATGTTGTCGGAAATTGCGAATTTTATTTCTCCCTGTATGTAACTCTACCAAATCATCTTCGCGCAACACCAAAAAGTCTTTGTGAAGACAAGGTTTCTTCTCAAAGATACAAACGTACACGATGAACAAGTTTGTGTGTCTGCCATGGTTAAACTATGGTGACTAAACTCACGGGAAGCCGCAGCAATCTCATGAAAGATCGAAAAGTAACCAGGTATGCGCCTGGATGGCGGCTGGATTCATCGTCATCTTCTCACATTACTGAGCTAAAAAAGAAATGTTTCCACAATGAAAGGGGCTGCTGCGGTAAAGAAAAAAAGAAAAGAAACGTGGGGAAGTTTGCAGCACAGATACTAAATTTAGTTGTGGCAGAAGTGAAGGAATGGGGCCTTGATTGTTGGAAATACTAGATAGTTTACAGTTATTCATTATGTTGTAAAAAAGAAAAAAAACTAAATTTATTTCTGCACTGAAGGTGCTCCGATGATGATCCACCTGTCGCATCAAAGAGCGACCACAGCACGTGGACATTAACTACAAACAAGAGTAAGTGGATATACGACGACTCGAGGAAGTACAGAGATTAGATCAGTATCCTACAAAATGTAGTTAGTATTTTTCTCGTAGGCCGGTTTTTAACTTGATAGAGATCACGTATGCGTTAAAGTGTTGTTGGGAATTCGAGGTTTGCTTGGATTTCTTCACCGACGTGGTACTTACTGTGAGAACAGGAAGAAAGATGCGTGCCGAGTCGGCGCTCTGTCCCGCGCAGCTGTGTGCGTCTGGGCAGTCCGGCTAGTCAGGGTGCTGCAGTGCCATCGTGGGTAGAACGACGTAAGCGCTCCGTTAGCTCTGCAGTCCCTCTCACACGACTTTACAGAAACTATTCACCAAAATAATCTGATTTGTGGGTCAGCTTTATACGTCAGATTTATGGTGAAGTGCCCATCATCTCGCTAACGGCCATTCTTATTTGATATTCTCATTTAAGTAAGACGCTGCGGTAAATTCTAAAAAGTTTACACTGAAACACATGGGTCTCTATGAGTTTGCATTTGGTGTATATTACACTACATGTTGCTGCGGATGAATTTTAGTTGTTGTTGTTGTGGTCTTCAGCCCTGAGACTGGTTAGATGCAGCTCTCCATGCTACCCTATCCTGTGCAAGCTTCTTCATCTCCCAGTACCTACTGCAGCCTACATCCTTCTGAATCTGCTTAGTCTATTCATCTATTGGTCTCCCTCTACGATTTTTACCCTCCACGCGGCCCTCCAGTACTAAATTGGTGATCCCTTGATGCCTCAGAACATGTCCTACCAACCGATCCCTTCTTCTAGTCAAGTTGTGCCACAAGCTCCTCTTCTCTCCAATTCTCTTCAATACCTCCTCATTAGTTATGTGATCTAACCATCTAATCTTTAGCATTCTTCTGTAGCACCACATTTCGAAAGCGTCTATTCTCTTCCTGTCCAAACTATTTATCGTCCATGTTTCACTTCCATACATGGCTACACTCCATACAAATACTTTCAGAAACGACTTCCTGACACTTAAATCTATACTCGATGTTAACAAATTTCTCTTCTTCAGAAACGATTTCCTTGCCATTGCCAGTCTACATTTTATATCCTCTCTACTTCGACCACCATCAGTTATTTTGCTCCCCAGATAGCAAAACTCCTTTGCTACTTTAAGTGTCTCATTTCCTAATCTAATTCCCTCAGCATCACCCGACTTAATTCGACTACATTCCATTGTCCTTCTTTTGCTTTTATTGATGTTCATCATATACCCTCCTTTCAAGACACTGTCCATTCCGTTCAACTGATCTTCCAGGTCCTTTGCTGTCTCTGACAGAATTACAATATCATCGGCGAACCTCAAAGTTTTTATTCCTTCTCCATGGATTTTAATACCTACTCCGAACTTTTCTTTAGTTTCCGTTACTGCTTGCTCAATACATATATTGAATAACATCGGGGAGAGGCTACAAACCTGTCTCTCTCCCTTCCCAACTACTGCTTCCCTTTCATGTCCCTCGACTCTTATGATTGCCATCTGCTTTCTGTACAAATTGTAAATAGTCTTTCGCTCCCTATATATTCGTTAAGATACTGAATTTTTCCAGAATGAGGTTTTCACTCTACTGAGGAGCGTGCACTGGTATGAAACTTCCTGGCAGATTAAAACTGTGTATCGGAGCGAGACTCGAATTCGGGACCTTTGTCTTTCGATATTGAATTTTTCTTTAGACTGGCGAGGAGGTCTCTGTCTCCAGTATCGAGGAATAAGAATTTATATAGCACGTTCACTTCCGACCGCACGCGTGCGAGAATGAAATATTCCTAACATACATCCCATCTCTTAAAGCACTCGAGGTATCGATCCGAGACTTTGGCAAATGATAGCACGCTACGAGAGAGCATTTTTCCACGTGGTTACCGTCCAGTACTTTCTCATCTATGTCAATGTAGCAGAAGCTACAGTTTTATTTAATTTTTTTTTCCAATGCAGTACTGTAATTTTTTAAATGTCTTAGACAGCTATTCAAAATAGAATTTGCTAGTTTGAAAATAAACGTGAAATTTTTGATCTTTTACTACAGCAAACCAACTTTAAGAGATTTTCTATAAGGTACTCACCACCCTGGTCGCCTATTGCTTGTTCTCAAGATTCTTTTCCAATAACTACTGCAAAGTGATTTTGTGCAATTTATACCGTGTTCTGACAAAAAGCAAAATTAAACCTGTAAACGAGATACAGTAAATGTAGCCGTTCGTCATAACTAATGAAGCTTCTCCAAATAAGAAATGGTTTACAATTCAGATAAAATAAATCGCCTGTTCTGTTGCAATTTTGGCAGAATCCTGTAACACGCCGTATTTTTATTAGTGAGCAACTGGAATGGAAAGTCACCAAAGGATGTTTACCCTGTTTCTCATCTGAGAAATATGAAAATAATTCGCAGCAGATAGCGGGAAATTCCTTTGGTAACTGTATATTCCACTCGTTCACTGTTAAAAATTTGTTGGGTTAAGAGATTCCGCCAAAACTGCAATAGAACTGGCGATTTAATATTGTCTGAATTTTAAGCATTTCTCATTTGAAGAAGCTTCATCAGTTGTGAGAAACAGCTACATTTCTCTTGTTCACATTTTTTTTTCCTTTTTTTTAAGCAAAAAGACAGTATGAATTGCACATACTCACCTTGCAATAGCTGTTGCAACGGAATCGTGAAACAAAGTGTTCTACTAAGAAGCGATAAGTGACCAGAGTGGTCAGTACCCTATAGGAGACCTCACTGTGTCGGTTTGCTCTAATATAAGATAGAAATTTCGTTTTTATTTTCATACCAGCAAATTATCCTTCCAACAGCTGTCGAAGACTCTTCATAAAACTACAGTATTGGACTGGAAAAATGAAACAAACCCCATAGCTTCTGCTATGTCGACATAGATCGGAATGTTCCATACTTGGCGTCTTTTACTACTGCAAGATACTAGCATAATCATATACAGGGTGAAGCGAAATTCGCGCACTCGGGCTACACAGCATGACTGATCACAAAATTTCGTCTGGCGAATACATCCGGCAGAAAAAGGACGTTGAATAGTGGCAATCTCTCAACACTGTAACCATGCGTACGGTAAATACGTCCTCCAGTACATATTTATCGTGCTGTACAGTTGGTGCAGTGGTTAGCATGCAGGAGGTTGTGGGTACGATCCTGGGTTGGGGAACACTTTTTTTATTTGCTAATTTCATTCTGACATTTCATACTGTAACATACACCGTTTCTTGGGTTACATGTATCCTAAATTTACAACACTTTGTAACGCTGAACCTAACAAATACGTGGTTAGACAAATAATACACTCCTGGAAATGGAAAAAAGAACACATTGACACCGGTGTGTCAGACCCACCATAGTTGCTCCGGAAACTGCGAGACGGCTGTACAAGCAATGATCACACGCACGGCACAGCGGACACACCAGGACCCGCGGTGTTGGCCGTCGTATGGCGCTAGCTGCGCAGCATTGTGCACCGCCGCCGTCAGTGTCAGCCAGTTTGCCGTGGCATACGGAGCTCCATCGCAGTCTTTAACACTGGTAGCATGCCGCGACAGCGTGGACGTGAACCGTATGTGCAGTTGACGGACTTTGAGCGAGGGCGTATAGTGGGCATGCGGGAGGCCGCGTGGACGTACCACCGAATTCCTCAACACGTGGGGCGTGAGGTCTCCACAGTACATCGATGTTGTCGCCAGTGGTCGGCGGAAGGTGCACGTGCCCGTCGACCTGGGACCGGACCGCAGCGACGCACGGATGCACGCCAAGACCGTAGGATCCTAAGCAGTGCCGTAGGGGACCGCACCGCCACTTCCCAGCAAATTAGGGACACTGTTGCTCCTGGGGTATCGGCGAGGACCATTCGCAACCGTCTCCATGAAGCTGGGCTACGGTCCCGCACACCGTTAGGCCGTCTTCCGCTCACGCCCCAACATCGTGCAGCCCGCCTCCAGTGGTGTCGCGACAGGCGTGAATGGAGGGACGAATGGAGACGTGTCGTCTTCAGCGATGAGAGTCGCTTCTGCCTTGGTGCCAATGATGGTCGTATGCGTGTTTGGCGCCGTGCAGGTGAGCGCCACAATCAGGACTGCATACGACCGAGGCACACAGGGCCAACACCCGGCATCATGGTGTGGGGAGCGATCTCCTACACTGGCCGTACACCACTGGTGATCGTCGAGGGGACACTGAATAGTGCACGGTACATCCAAACCGTCATCGAACCCATCGTTCTACCATTCCTAGACCGGCAAGGGAACGTGCTGTTCCAACAGGACAATGCACGTCCGCATGTATCCCGTGCCACCCAACGTGCTCTAGAAGGTGTAGGTCAACTTCCCTGGCCAGCAAGATCTCCGGATCTGTCCCCCATTGAGCATGTTTGGGACTGGATGAAGCGTCGTCTCACACGGTCTGCACGTCCAGCACGAACGCTGGTCCAACTGAGGCGCCAGGTGGAAATGGCATGGCAAGCCGTTCCACAGGACTACATCCAGCATCTCTACGATCGTCTCCATGGGAGAATAGCAGCCTGCATTGCTGCGAAAGGTGGATATACACTGTACTAGTGCCGACATTGTGCATGCTCTGTTGCCTGTGTCTATGTGCCTGTGGTTCTGTCATTGTGATCATGTGATGTATCTGACCCCAGGAATGTGTCAATAAAGTTTCCCCTTCCTGGGACAATGAATTCACGGTGTTCTTATTTCAATTTCCAGGAGTGTATATAGAGAGTTGAAACAAATGATCTGTCATAGGACAGAATAACTACAAAAATAGTTTCAATTTAGAGATACTAAATATGATAGCACAGTACAATAACCCAACACCAGTCAACACGAGAAGAAGACAAACAATCGCAACCATGTCAACTAAACGATACGGTCTGGCCTCCAACAGAGGACGGAAACCTACAAACAGCACCAACGCGAATTGCAGCACGGCTCAGTGGGTTGAATTCAAAGTTCAGGTAGACTCTGACATTAGTTAACCTTCAGTTATCAGATTTATTTGCTATAGCCACTCTTCTGTTGGTCTAAAACGCAAGTATGATGGACGTTTCCAGTTGAGTGGAGATTTTAATAGACCATTTTCGTCTGCAAGCAGTCGGTATCATTGGATACTCGAAAAACCTGCCATATACAGAAAGATAATGGTAGCAGTACACGGCATTCAAAACTTTTAAAAGCTTGAAATGCTCCACAGTTGGGAGTGTGGTGTGCGGTATTTTCCAAATTAATTTACTGATGGTGACCTTCGTCTCTTCTTCTGCTCCTTGAATGTATGAGTTGTGATCCGTAACACTTCATACCAGAATACGTTCCTGTTTAGCATTCAGAAAAATTCGTTGCAAGTCCTCAAAGTGCCCCATAAACAATTTTAAAGGTGTATGTGCAGTAAATCTCTTTTGTTCTTCCACTGGTCTATCTGCTGGCTCGCCAATTAAACATCCAGTATTTTCTAAATCGTTCAAATACGAGGGACAAGCACATACATACGTTTTAGGAAGAGTTGATATCGTGCCTACATTGCGTGTACAGTCAGTCTAGAGACTGTTAAGTTCATGTGGTATCTGATGAAACAAGAACGCTAAAGCGTTACGTTTCAGGTTTGATACCATTGTAGCAGTACCATCTATTTTCATAAATGATCCATCAGGATATATGAAACTCATCCATGGGAAGGTTAAAGCGTCTTGGTGTTGGATGACCATTCGAATTTCAACGATCTTTTAGACGGGGTTGATGCATGAGGTTTATGGGAGAAGTATTCCTGGATTATAATACAGTCGTCATATTCCACCAGGCAATTTATATCGAACGTCAATCTGTGGTTCCAGGCCCACCGATTTAAGAAGCTCGTATTGTGCACTGTTGTCACCTTGCCGTTGTGTTGCGAAGTGTCGCACTGTGATTTGTTCGCTTTGGTTTTATACCTTACGCCTATCTGGCCTTCGCTGACAGTACGGAGACGTTGCGATCCCTGTCTGGTTGCAGCTCCCTCCCTTAAAGGTCGTCGATCGTGCTTCCAACAGGTCCCGGCTGGCTGAAGGCCGCCGCTGCTTCTCGGTCTCTGCACGTTCCGGGTCACTGCTGGTTCCACTTTAGATGTAGCCATACAATGATTTCCTCACTGAGAAAATCGACAAGTTAATTATCCTGATCCACAATACGCAACTCCAGACAGTCCAGTGACTGAACTATCACTCGGACGTAAACAGCGCTGGTGGGTGTCTCTACTATTTTATTCCCTGTTCCCACTGATGGGAAGAATTCGTAACTTGTATGAATCAATCTGTTGACAAGAATGTTTTGCAATATTACTCTCGGCACGGACTCTACTCACTGGCAGTATATTCACTGACTAATCGGATCTGCAGAATTTATTAGGATACTTCTTGAAAACATATCTTTGTGTGAAACCCACTAACCATCCTACTGACCCCTTCTGGCTAAAGTTCGTCATTGCACTCGTTGTCTTTATTTCATATTTAAGTTCAAATGGCTCTGAGCACTATAAGACTTAACATCTGAGGTCATCAGTCCCCTAGAGCTTAGAACTACTTGAACGTAACTAACCTAAGGACATCACACACATCCATGCCCGAGGCAGGATTCGACCCTGCGACCGTAGCAGTCGCGTGGTTCCGGACTGAAGCGCCTAGAACCGTTCGGCTACCGCGGCCGGCTCATATTTAAGTGTATTGCTGTTTGTACATACCACCATCCCTTTTCCATGCAGTTTTAAAACTTCGTTTAAATCGTCAATGTCGTATGCACCAGGTTCTGTTTCCACAGTTTCTTTTCCACCATTAACTTCCACATAAAGTTTATCGTTAGCCTCCGTGATATTTGGAATGCTCTTTTAAGGCTCCAGTCCAATCAGTGCAATACTCCAGTCCCCACTGCTTAAATTAACTGGTGGGAAGTAATTCTCGAGTAATACTGACGACCGTTCTTTTGAAGTCACAGTATACGATGTTGCATCTGAACCTTAATCGACGGGTGGCTGCATTTTCGTGGGCTGTGGCGGATATACTTTCCACTAAATGTATTTCTATACAGCGTTTCCGTTTCTGTACGCTCCCGGCATCCAATGCCAGTCCGCTGCACAAGCTGTAGTTTCTTTTTGTTATGAAATATAGTCTTCAGGACTGTAGGAAGTACACAGCATATAGTCCACCAAACAAAGTTTTTTAATGGTTATTGTGAAGTATGCTTACCACCAAAGTAATTTCTGAAAGAGACTTAGGAAGTGTACTTACCACAAAACTAATCTGTCTTTTGGCCCTTGGTGAACAAACTTACCAACAACTTAGAAGTATCACAAATCTTTTGGGATTATGGCTTACCACTACTATCTGTGCATGACGTCTAGTGGTAGTACACTGCACTAGGTGTATGAAAACTGCTACAACAATCAGTTTCTCTTTGTTGTGGGATCACTACTGTTTTCCGAAAACGTTGTTTCACTTCAGCAGTATACGTTATTGTGATCTCTATCAACTCATATACCTTTATTGCATGATAAAGTTTCAGGGATTGTTTTCACATTGTGGTAAGTTAATTTTAATGTTGGTAACAATTATTTTTTTAAATAAAGTAAAAGGAAACGTAAACTAAAATCAGAAAAAAAAACTGTTCATTATTTTTCTACATGTAATGACAACACAATAAATCTCACAGAAGGGAAGTGAAAAATCGATTTACCACCATAGTTTTAATGCCTGACAAAAGTGGCGTGGTGATATAGTAATACAGGTTGATTCAAAAAGAATACCACAACTTTAGGAATTTAAAACTCTGCAACGACAAAAGGCAGAGCTAAGCACTATCTGTCGGCGAATTAAGGGAGCTATAAAGTTTAATTTAGTTGTACATTTGTTCGCTTGAGGCGCTGTTGACTAGGCGTCAGCGTCAGTTGATGCTAAGATGGCGACCGCTCAACAGAAAGCTTTTTGTGTTATTGAGTACGGCAGAAGTGAATCGACGACAGTTGTTCAGCGTGCATTTCGAACGAAGTATGGTGTTAAACCTCCTGATAGGTGGTGTATTAAACGTTGGTATAAACAGTTTACAGAGAATGGGTGTTTGTGCAAAGGGAAAAGTTCTGGACGGCCGAGAACGAGTGATGAAAATGTAGCACGCATCCAGCAAGCATTTTTTCGCAGCCCAGGAAAATCGACTCGCAGAGCTAGCAGAGAGCTGCAAAATCCACAATCAACTGTTTGGAGAGTCCTACGAAAAAGGTTAGTTATGAAACCTTATCGTCTGAAATTGGTTCAAGCACTGTCTGCAGCTGATAAGATTAAAAGAATCGATTTCTGTGATTTTATCCTTGCTCAAATGGAAACAGATGAATCTTTCATTTCAAAGATTGTGTTTAGTGATGAAGCAACTTTCCACACTAACGGGAAAGTCAACCGTCACAATGTCTGTATATGGGGCACTGAGAATCCGCGAGAAACAACTCAGTATGAACGTGACTCGCCTAAAGTGAACGTTTTCTGTGCCATTTCAGCCAATAAAGTTTTTGGTCCCTTTTTCTTCGAAGGTGCTACTGTAACTGGACTACAGTATCTGGAGATGTTAGAGAATTGGCTGTTCCCTCAGCTCGAACAAGAAGCACAACAATTCACATTTCAGCAGGATGGAGCGCCACCACATTGGCACTTATCTGTCTGTAACTACCTGAACGTCAACTACCCGAGGCGATGGATCGGCCGCCAGGCAGCCCGTGACAGAGCACTTCATCACTGGCCTCCAAGAAGCCCTGATCTTACCCCCTGCGATTTTTTCTTATGGGGGTATGTTAAGGATATGGTGTTTCGGCCACCTCTCCCAGCCACCGTTGATGATTTGAAACGAGAAATAACATCAGCTATCCAAACTGTTACGCCTGATATGCTACAGAGAGTGTGGAACGAGTTGGAGTATCGGGTTGATATTGCTCGTGTATCTGGAGGGGGCCATATTGAACACCTCTGAACTTGTTTTTGAGTGAAAAAAAACTTTTTAAATACTCTTTGTAATGATGTATAACAGAAGGTTATATTATGTTTCTTTCATTAAATACACATTTTTAAAGTTGTGGTATTCTTTTTGAATCACCCTGTATATGTAGCACCAACGTATTTGGTTCAAAATAAAAAAAAATCAAATTATCAATAGAGAAATATAGTCAGCTGATCACAATTATTATAAGACAGCAAAAAAATTATTTTCGCTGATTTCCTACACAAATACACCTGTGAAAGGGTTTTGCATCTCGTTATATGTATGTTTCTTCGTAAACGTCGGGAGGAACATGATGCACAGATAGCCCCATAAGTAGGTATTAAAGTCTTGGTAGAAATGAAAACTGTAGAGCACATGTCCTCTGACGGTGAAGTATCGTTCTGGAGGCTACAAGCTTCCAAATGAGTCCAAAGGGTAGACGCTATTTGTATTTTTCTTAACACACGCAACCCAGTAGGTTTATGGTCCCGCAGCAACATCTTAATGCGCAATTCCACATGGTCTGTGCGTCCCAGTGAAAAAAGCAAATCTTCAGCGTCACTCCAGGTGTTTTGTGTCAATCGAAAACGAAGCCAATTAACAAGTGCTCTATTCCCTCGACGTCTTATGACATGCTTTATGAGAAACACGTTTGGTCCTGAGCTCCTCTGCATATCCTCTGTGTAAAAACTTCCTCAAATTTCAGTTCCACTGCTATCCTTTAATATGTAAGTTCTGAAATTTATTCTCTGCGCTTTGAAAACAGTGAATATTTCATTCGACTACTTTGGGAGGTATGACTTTTTAAATGCTGTCTTTTGTTTTGAGATACTAACCAAATCACCCACATTAAATTTCTCTTTACGTGGATCCAACATTTTAATACGATACTGCACCATCTCCAGGAGTCCATTATCGCGAACATCGACTGGTCTCATTTTTATTGTGCTACCTTTGGTTCGATTTTACTGTGCAATTGTTTCTGGAAGGATACCTGCCCATTTCTATGAGCCGTGAAAATTAAAATACACATCCCCATTTGACCTTTTATTATTCTGTTCAGGTGCTGCACGATACTGGCCTTCAGGTCGGTTATTGTTTCGTAATGGTGTATTCCATACTGCAGCACCACGGTCTTGAAATACCTATTGTAAAACTGTCCACTATAATCGGTTTGGAGGTCGTATGAGCATCGATTCGTCCCTGTCTGCAGCAAACGCTCAAAAACATCTGTGACATTTCTCCCGTTTTAGTTTTAACAGGCAATGCCTAGACAAACTTGTCGCGTGTACCAATAACGATTAAAATATATTTGAATCCTTTATTCTCACGGAAACATTTTCTCATAGCTACAAGATGAGCCTGTCATAAGTCGTCCAAACTTTTAATCATAACTTACCTACGAGGCAATGTGATGCGTGCAGGTCTGTGCAATTCTCGTACTACTGTCCCCGTACTCGTTCGATTATACCTCTCTCTCTTGGTTCGGAAATTACTGATAACCTCATTCGAATGAGCTATATAGACCGCTGCAGTTGATGCCATGAGCAGTCGTAATAGGTCTATTATCTCATTGGGAACGTCATAGTATATATACTGATGAGACTGATTGCTCATCCTTTTATGCTGAATGTCCATACCATAACCACTGCGACACCGACCATCTACTAATACTGGTTTCATAATGTCTCTGTATTTTGGACTGCGTTGGTTTCCTGCTTTCCTGCGTATACCAGTCAATTGCAGTATTTCATCTTAAATCTCCAGATCCTTAGGTGAAAATTTTACAGTTTTTGAAGATTTTATGGAAATGAAGTTAATAGACGTGGTGTTGTTTGATATTCCCGATTCTCTATCTGCATTATTTTTTCATTTGAAGTTATAGCCGGCGTGCCTAGCATGTATGGTTTTTTACCATTGACAACGAAAGTTTTGTCTATCCTAGCGTCACGGTGACAATGATAATACACATTCATGCTGAAAGCAGACTGTGTCTGGGTATGTTAGTGGTGACATGAGAAAGTTAATCCTGGTGCAGTTTGATGGACCTACAATTATCACTCTTATGCTATCGGGTAGGAGTACCCGTCTCCTCCTCCTCCTCCTCCTCTTCTTCTTCTTCTTCTTCTTACAGTCTTTTTCCGCAACATCACAGGAACAGTCACTTACAAAAAGGTCCGGATGCTCCACCCACCCAGGCACGATATCGACTATATCAGGTTTTGGAGTGTAATGGGATTTTATAGAAAAATGAACGCTTGTAATAATAACATATGTGACACTTATAGCACAGTCATCTTACCAACTAAGCTATAATGGCTAGAAGGTACAGCAGGTAATGACGGGGTAGTTAATAAGAAGAACTGGAAAAATTTGATATACACCCCTGGAAATTGAAATAGGAACACCGTGAATTCATTGTCCCAGGAAGGGGAAACTTTATTGACACATTCCTGGGGTCAGATACATCACATGATCACACTGACAGAACCACAGGCACATAGACACAGGCAACAGAGCATGCAAAATGTCGGCACTAGTACAGTGTATATCCACCTTTCGCAGCAATACAGGCTGCTATTCTCCCATGGAGACGATCCTAGAGATGCTGGATGTAGTCCTGTGGAACGGCTTGCCATGCCATTTCCACCTGGCGCCTCAGTTGGACCAGCGTTCGTGCCGGACGTGCAGACCGCGTGAGACGACGCTTCATCCGGTCCCAAACATGCTCAATGGGGGACAGATCCGGAGATCTTGCTGGCCAGGGTAGTTGACTTACACCTTCTAGAGCACGTTGGGTGGCACGGGATACATGCGGACGTGCATTGTCCTGTTGGAACAGCAAGTTCCCTTGCCGGTCTAGGAATGGTAGAACGATGGGTTCGATGACGGTTTGGATGTACCGTGCACTATTCAGTGTCCCCTCGACGATCACCAGTGGTGTACGGCCAGTGTAGGAGATCGCTCCCCACACCATGATGCCGGGTGTTGGCCCTGTGTGCCTCGGTCGTATGCAGTCCTGATTGTGGCGCTCACCTGCACGGCGCCAAACACGCATACGACCATCATTGGCACCAAGGCAGAAGCGACTCTCATCGCTGAAGACGACACGTCTCCACTCGTCCCTCCATTCACGCCTGTCGCGACACCACTGGAGGCGGGCTGCACGATGTTGGGGCGTGAGCGGAAGACGGCCTAACGGTGTGCGGGACCGTAGCCCAGCTTCATGGAGACGGTTGCGAATGGTCCTCGCCGATACCCCAGGAGCAACAGTGTCCCTAATTTGCTGGGAAGTGGCGGTGCCGTCCCCTACGGCACTGCGTAGGATCCTACGGTCTTGGCGTGCATCCGTGCGTCGCTGCGGTCCGGTCCCAGGTCGACGGGCACGTGCACCTTCCGCCGACCACTGGCGACAACATCGATGTACTGTGGAGACCTCACGCCCCACGTGTTGAGCAATTCGGCGGTACGTCCACCCGGCCTCCCGCATGCCCACTATACGCCCTCGCTCAAAGTCCGTAACTGCACATACGGTTCACGTCCACGCTGTCGCGGCATGCTACCAGTGTTAAAGACTGCGATGGAGCTCCGTATGCCACGGCAAACTGGCTGACACTGACGGCGGCGGTGCACAAATGCTGCGCAGCTAGCGCCATTCGACGGCCAACACCGCGGGTCCTGGTGTGTCCGCTGTGCCGTGCGTGTGATCATTGCTTGTACAGCCCTCTCGCAGTGTCCGGAGCAAGTATGGTGGGTCTGACACACCGGTGTCAATGTGTTCTTTTTTCCATTTCCAGGAGTGTATATAGCAGAATGACTCTGACAATTTCCTTGACGCATGTGCAATAGAGCAGCACCTGAGGGCAACATTACTGTCTTGGAGAGACATCGGCAGAAAGCCTGAAGTATGCAACGGGGAAGGAATTTCTTTGTCCATTGTCATTGTGATGGTGATAGGTTACAGTCAAACAGTGACTCCGAGAATGTCTTGAAGAATATGCAATAGCGCAGCAGCCGACAAATGGCGAGGGAACCCCTGAAGGCAGAATTGATGTCTGAAGAGACGTCGGCAGAGTCTTTAGTAGGCAATGGTGAAGCAATCCATGTGTCCCATCGTCAATGTGAGGGTGGGACGCTTAAACCGGCAACGGTGTATCATTTATAAGCTACGGGTCACCCAGGAGTGGTTGAGTGCGGTGACCGTTGCCGAATGCCTGCGCCAGTAACATAGTTACACATCAACAGAATAGCTCTGACAATGTCCTGGTCACATACCAGTAGTGCAGCATCCGTCTAAAGGCGGAGGCAAGTATTTCTAGTATACAGTAGTAAAGCAATTTCTATGTCATATCGACAGTGTCATGCAGCGAGGGCTACGGTAATCGGGCAGCAGTGCATGAGTTACAAGCTACTGGATAGCTATAGCAGAGGTTCATTGGGGTGAACATAGCAGAGTGCCACCGCCAATATCATAGATATTGACTCCCAAAATGTCCTCCACTCATATGCAACTTTGCTGCACCCACCTAATGGCGAGACAGTCTCTCATGTCAGCATTAGTGTCTTGGAGAGACATCGGCAGAGAACCTGCAGTATGCAGTGGTGGCGCGATCTCTGTGTCCCATAGTAAATGTGAGTATGCATGGGTTACAATTAACAAGATTCGTTCTATCAGTTACAGGCTAAAGGACAACAAGGAGATGTTCGATTCTTTGATCGTAGCGAATGCCAGCGGCTGTATCATGAACTAGCAAAATAACTCCGACAATGTCCTCAAGGCATATTCAGTAGCACAGCATTCGTCACATGGGGCTCTGGAGGTCAGCATTAGTGTCTTGGAACGAGGTCGGTAGAGAGCCTTATGTGTGCAATGGTGATGCAGATTCTGTGTCCCATCGTCAATCTGACTGAGCGAGGGTACAGTAAATCGGCACCAGTGCATCTGTTACCAGATATTGGACACCCAGGGAAGGTTCCATGCAGTGGCAGTAGCCAAATTCCAGCGTCTGTATCCCCGATACACACTATCAGAATACCTCCAACAGTGGTCTCAACACAGATCAATAGTGCAGCACCTTACTAATCACGAGGCAGTTCATGAGGACGATATTAATATCATCGAAAGACGTCAGCAGTTAGTAGCTAGTATGCAATGGCCAAAACATTTGTGCCCCATCGTCAATGTGAGGGTGCGAGTCTTAGACTAACCAGCAGCGATGCTTCGATACAGGCTATTGGACACCTATACGTTGCATGCGGTGAGCATAGCCGAATGCCAGTAACATCAACGTACACCAGAAGAATGACTACAACAATGCCCTTGAGGCAGTGCAGCACCCATCTGATGGAGAAACAATTCCTGAAGTAAACATTAGTTTCTCAGAGAGACGTATTCAGGGCGCCTGCATATGCTATGGCGATGCTATTTCTGTGTCCCATTTTCAAAGAGAGAGTTCGACGGCTACAGTACACCGGCAGCAGTGCATCAGTCACAGGCCATTGCACACATAGGAGAGGTTCCATGCGGTGTCTGTAGCGAAATGCCAGCGCCGTTATGATAGTTATAGACAATTAGAAGGACTCCGACAATGTCCTCGATACACATGCAGTTGCGCAGCATCCGTCTGGTGCAGATTCATCTCCTGAGAGAGGATTTGTGTCTTGGAGAGACGTTGGCAGAGAGCCTGAGGTATACAAGGGCGAAGCAAATTCTGTCCCATAGTCAATGTGAAGGTCTGGGTCTTACAGTAAAGCGGCAGCGGTGCATTCGTTCTACTGGGCACCAAGCAGAGGTTCCTTGCGGTGGTCGTAGCCGAAAACCAGTACTAGTATACAGATACACACTGTCAGAAAAACTCTGACATTTTCCTCGACTCATATGAATAGCGCTGCACCCGTCTTAAGAAATTCGAGGGCAGAAATAGTGTCTTGGCGAGACATCGGCAGAGAGATATTTGTAGTCAATGGTGAAGCAATTTCTGTGCCCCATTGTCAACGTGAGGGTGCGTGGCTTAGAGTAAACCGGCAGCGGCGCATCGATTACAAGCCACAGGACACTCAGATGAGGTTCAACGAGGTCATCGTAGCTGAATGCCAGCGCCAGTAACATAGATATATACTAGCAGAATGACTACGACACCGTGCACGACGGTAATGCAATAGCGCAGCACCTGTCTGAAGGAGATGCAAATCCTGAGGGCAGTATTAGTGTCTTGGAAAGAGCTCGACAGAGAGCCTGTAGTATGCAATGGCGAAGCAATTCCTGTGTCCCATCGCCAATGCGAGGTTGCAAGGGTACCAGTAAAGCACCAGAGGCATGTCCTACTGGATTCCCAGGAGAGATTCCATGCGCTGACCGCAGCCGAATGACAGCGCCAGTATCATAGGCTGACTATGTCCTAGTGGCATATGCATTAGGTCAGCAGTTGTCTAGTGGCAAAGCAATATCTGAGGGCAATATTAGTATCCTTGCGAGACGTCGGCAAAGAGCCTACAGCATTCAATGGCGAAGCAATTTTACTACCCCATCGTCAATGAGAGGGTGTGAGGGTTACAGTAAACTGGCAGCAGTGCATTGGACATCCAGGAGAGGTTCCATACGTTGACTATAGCCGAATGACAGCGGAAGTATCATAGACGTACACTTTCAGAATGACTCGAGCAATGTCTTCGAAGCACGTGCAATAGCACAACACCCGTCAGAAGGAGAGGCAAGTCCGGAGGACGGCATTACTATCCTGGAGAGACATCGGTATTGAGCCTGTAGTAAGTGATAAGACAATTTTTGGGCCCCACAGTACTGTGAGAGTGCGAAGGTACAGCATAGGTATAAGCTACTGGACAACGAGGAGAGATTCCATGTGGTGATCATAGCAGAATTCCAGGGACAGTACGATAGATGAACACTATCATAATGACTCCGACAATGTCCTCGAGGCATGTGTAACAAAGCAGCACCCCTCTAATGGATGTGCAAACCCCGATTGGGGCATTAGTGTCTTGGTTGCACGTCGGCAGGGATCCTCAGGTGTGCAGTGCGAATAAATTTACAGGTCCGATCATTATTGTGAGGGTGCGAGTGTTACAGTAAACTGGCAGCCTTGCATCACTTACAAGCTACTGGACACCCAGGAGAGTTTCCATTCAGTGACTGTAGCAGAATGTCAGCACCAGTATCATAGATATACAGTAGCAGAATGATTCCGGCAATGACCACAATGCATAAGCTATAGTGCAGGACAAGTCTAAGCGAGGCTTTTCCAGAGGGCAGCACCAAACTTTTGGAGAGACGTTGGCAGTTAGCCTATAGTATGCAATGCTGAAGCGATTTCTGTGTTCCATTGACAATGTGAGGGTACGAGGCTGGGTGAAATGCTTCGGTTACCAGCTACTGCAATCCAGGACGGATTCAACGTGGTGACCGTAGCCAAATGCCAGCGCCAGTATAATAGATATACGCTATCAGAATGACTCCAACAATGCCCATGACACATATGCTACAGTGCAGCACCCATCTAGTAACGATGCTATTCCTCAGGACAGTATTAGTATCTTGGAGAGGCATCGGCAGAAAGAGTGTAGTATGCCACGGCAAGCAATTGATGATTCCAATTGTCAATGTAGGGTGCCACGATTACCATAAACTGGGAGTGGAATCCCAGGAGAGGATCTATGCGGTGACAGTAGCCGAATACCATCGCCAGTATCATAGATATACACTAGCAGAATGACTCAGACAACGTCCAAGATGCATATGGAATAGCACAGCAACCTTTCTGATGGAGATGCAATTCCTGAACGCGGGATTTGAGTCTTGGAGAGATGTCGGCACACGGCCTGTAGTATGCAACGGCGAAGCAATTTCCGGGTCCCAAGTCAATGTGGGGGAGCGAGGCTTATAGTGAACCGGCAGCGATGCATTCGTTACAAGCTACTGGACATCCAGGACAGGTTCAACGCCGTGATGGTGTCTGAATGCCAGCGACAATGTCATAGATATACGGTAGCAGACTAATTTTGACAATGGACTCGACGCATATGCAATAGCGCAGTACCCATCTGATGGAGATGCAGTACCTGAGGGCAGCATTACTGTCTTGAAAAGTCGCTGACACGCTGCCTGTCGTATGCAATGGCGAATCAATTTCTGTGCCTATCGCCAATGTGACGTTGCGACGGTGCTAGTAAAGCTGCAGCGGTGCGACCCTTACAAGGTACTCGACATCCTGGAGAGGCCCATGCGCGACCATATCCGAATGACAGCGTCAGTATTATAGACATAAACTAGCAGAATGTCCACTACGCATATACTATAGTGCAGCACCCGTCTAATCAAGGCTATTCCAGAGGGCAGCAGTAAAATTTTGGAGAGACGTCAGCAGAGAGAGTGTAATATTCAATGGCGAAGCAACTTCTGTGTCGCATAGTCAACGTGTTGGTGTAGGCTTACAGGAAACTGGCAGCAGTGGATCAGTTTGAAGCTACTAGAAACCCAGGAGAGGTTCAGTCGATAAAAGCTGCTGGACACTGAGATCAGGTTCCATGTTGTGTCCATAGTTGAATACCAGAGCCACTATCATAAGTATTCACTAGCAGAATCACTCTTACATCGTCCTCGAGACGTATACAATAGCGCAGCAATGAACTGATGGAGATGCAGTTCATGAGGGCAGCAGTAGTGCCTTGGAGGGACGTCGGCAGCGAGCCTCTTGTATGCACTGGTGAAGCAACTTCTGTGTGCGAGGAATACAATACACCGGCAGCAGCGAATAAGAAAAATCCTGAGGGCGGCACCTTGCAGAGAAGTGAGCACAGAACCTGTAGCATGCAATGCAGAAGCAATTTCTGTGTCCCATCGTCAAAGCAAGGATGCGGGGGTTACTGTAAATGGACACCCGAATTCCAGTGCCAGTATCATAGATATACACTAGCAGAATGACTGTGTTAAAGTCCCCGAGGCATATGAAATAGAACAGCACCCGTCTCATGGAGATGCAATTCCTGAGAGCAGCATTATTGTCTTGGAGAGACGTAGGCAGGGAGCCTCTAGTATGCAATGGCGAAGCAATTTCTTTGTTCCATCGTTAATGTGAGGGTGTGATGGTTACAGAAAAACCGACAGCCATATATTGGTTACAAGCTATTGAAAACCGAGAAACTATTTCTTTGTCCCATCGGCAATAAGATGGTGCCAAGCTTAAAGTAACATAGCAGCTGTGGATCGGTTACAAGTTTCTGGAAGCCCAGGAGAGGCAGTGACCGTAGCCGTACTCCAGCACCACCATCATAGACTTACATTAGGCCGAATGACTCCGACAATGTCCTTGAGGCATATGCAATAGCGCAGCATAATGACCGTAGGCGACTCCAGCGCTAGTATCATAGATATACATTAGCCGAATGACTCTGACAACCTCCTCGACGCATATGCAACAGCGCCAACCAGTCTGATGTAGATGCAGTTCCAGAGGGCAGCGTTAATGTCAGAGAGCATGTCGCATGCAATGGAGAGGCTACCGGACACGCAGCAGAGGTTCCATGTGGTGGCCATAGTCCAATCATATCAGCAGTGTCATTGGTATGCACTAGCAGATTGACTGTGACAATGTCCTCGAGATATATGGAATAGCACAGAACACGTCTGATGGAGATATAAATGCTTAGAGCGGCATCTGTGTCTTGGAGAGGCGTCGGCAGAGAGTCTGTAGTATGCAATGCAAAGCAATTCCTGTGTCCCATCGCCAATGCGAGAGTGCGAGGATTACAGTAAACAGGCAGAGGTGCATCGGTTACAAGCTACTGGATACCCAGGAGAAGTTCCTTTCGATGACCGTAGGCGAATGCCAATACATGTAATATAGATATGCACTAGAAGAATGACTTCGACATTGCCCTCGAGGCATATGAAATAGCGCAGCTTTCGTCTGAAAGAATGTAGTTGCTGAGGGCAGTATTGGTGTCTTCGAGAGACGTTGGGACAGAGCCTGTAGAATGAAATGGCGAAGCAATTTCTGTGTCCCGTCGTCAGTGTGAGGGTGCTAGGTTTACAGAATGCGCTGATGGATTACTCTAATCCTTCGCACTTGACCTTGACGATGGGGTACAGAAATTCCGTGGCCAATGCATACGACAGGCTGTCTGTCGATGTCTCTCCAAGACACTTATGCTCCCCCTGGATTTGCATCTCCATCAGATGGGTACTGCGCTATTTAATATACTTCGAGGACATTGTCGGAGTCATTCTGGTAGTTTATGTCTATGATACTGGCGCTAGCATTCGTGTACGACCACTGCATTGAACCTCTCCTGGATGTCAAGTAGCCTGTAAGCGATGCCCCGCTGCAGTTTTACTGTAACCCTCGCACCCTCACTCGTGACACCGAAATTGCTTCACCATTGCGTACGACAGGCTCTCTGCTGATGTCTCTCCAAGATTTTAAAGCTGCCTTCAGGACTTACATCTCCATCTAACGGGTGTTGTGGTATTGGATATGCCTCGAGGACATTATCGAAGTCATTATAATATTGTATATCTATGATTCTTGGCTTGGCATTCGGTGACGGTCACCGCATGGAACATCTCCTGCGTGTCCAGTGTACCGCTGCCAGATTACTGTTACCCTTGCACCCTCACATTTACGTTGGATACCGAAATTGCTTCGCCATTGGATACTACATGCTCGCTGCTGACATGTCTCCAAGACACTAATTCTGCCTTGAGTAATTGCATCTCCGAGCGCTAGATAACATGCCCCGAGGAAATTGTCGGAGTCTTTCCACTAGTGTATATCTATGACAGTTCTGCGCTCATAGGCAGCACACCGCGCCTTATACACGCGGCACTCGGGGACCACAGCACAGCCACGACACATGAGGATGGACTTATAACAGTCCGAAACCGATCGTGTGAAAATAAAGTAATTTACAACTGAAGCGATAGTTTCAACCTCTGCTGTGAAAGTGGCCTTGCATTTCGGCTACGCATGGGACCTCCCCCGTGTGTCCAGTAGCTTGTAACCGACGCACAGCTGCCAGATTACTGTAGGCGATGCAGATTCCGTTGACTTTGGGTCACAGACATTGCCTTGCCATTGTTTATTTCAGGCTCTCTACCGACGTCTTTGCAAGACACTAACGTTGCCTTCAGGAAATGCACCTTTATCAAACGGGTGCTGCGCTATTGCAAATGCCTGGAGGATATTGTAAGAAGTTTTTTTGCCAGTGTATGGCTATCGACACTGCATGGCACCTCTCCTGGGTATCCTGTAGGCACCGCTGCCGGATTACTCATTCTTCACACCTTAACATTGACGACAGGGCACAGAAATTTCGTCGCCACTGCATACGATAGACTCTAGCTGTCTCTAAGACGCTAAAGCTGCCTTTAGGATCTGCATCTCCATCAGACGGGTGCTGCCCTATTGCATATGCCTCTAGGACATTATCGAAGTCATTTGATAGTGTGTATCAATGGTTCTGGCGCTGCCATTAGCCTACGGCCATCCCATGGAATCTCCAGTGGGTGTCCAGTAGCTTGTAACCGATGCACCGCTGTCAGATTACTGTAACCTTCGCACCCTCACATTGACGATGCAACACCGAAATTGCGTCACCATTTCATATTACAGGCTCTCTGCCGAACTGTCCCCAACACACTAACGCTGCCCTCAGGAATTGCATCTTCATAAGTGCAGTGCTGCACTGTTGAATATACATCGATGACAATGAAGGAGTTTTTTCGGTAGTGAGCATCATACTGTCGATGGCATTCGGCACGGACATCGCAAGGAACCTCTCCTCTGTACATTATAACCGATGCCCTGCTGCCGGTTTTCTGTAATCCTCGCTCCCTCACATTGGCGATGGTACACAGTAATTGCTTCGCCATTACGTAATACATGTTCCGTGGTACCGTCTTTCAAACACACTAATGAAGTCCTCATAGCTGCATCTCCATCAGACGGGTGCTGTGCTATTGTATACGCCTTGAGGACATTGTTGGAGTCATTCTGTATGTCTATTATATTGGCGTTGACATTCTTCTACATTCACCTCATGGTTGGTTGGTTGGTTTAGGGATGAAAGGGACCAAACTGCAGACGTCATCGGTCCATTCACCTCATGGAATATCTCCTTAGTGTACAGTGGCTTGTAACCGTTGTACCGCTGGTGGATGACTGCTACGTTGCACGTACAGTCGGGCTCAAAAGTATCCGAACGACCTGAATTGCATTTCGCCTGATTCGAATGCAACCCACATAGCGCAGCTCTCTAGCAGGTCCTTTAATGGCCCCTCGGTACACTCGTTTGACTATTGAAAATGGTTCTAACAAGTCACCACTAGAAAACACTGCTCTGTATCGCAATAACTCAAGATGTAAAGTAATACGAATGAACTACAAATATCAGAGAACATCTTATTACAGATAAGACGGTTCTTCAGGCCTGTAAGTTCACATTTATTACAATAAATGACATACATTAAATGTTACCACTCTCATTATTACGTCAGATAGGTAATTCACGTAGTAAGTTCGTCGTATTCATGATTTCCTCTTCAAAATAACATACCGTACTTATTATTTAACACAAATTGACATTAACAATTTAAGTTATTCACGAGCAGCTAGTTGAGAATATGTATGAACTGCAAATGACACGACGGACCCTCTCGTTCTGCCTATGGATTCAAACCCAGGTCATGCAGACTAAGCAAAGACTTCGTGAGACGGAAACTAGTCATTCCTGACTAGGCATACTGAGAGTTATATACCTCGAATTTAGACAGTATCAGCAAATATCAACTTTAAATTACATAACATAAACATTGTTAACGGGCGCGAATTCCTATCCAGTATTTATTGTCATTGATAACGAACTACGAGAGATGTTAAATATTGCTTCTTCACAAGTAGCTTACTTGAAATTCCGTGAGGTGAAGCTTTGTGTTGGACAGGGATTCGAACCCAGAACCTAACTGGATTGTCATCGAAGCACAATCAACTGTGACATATCGGATTTTCCCCCCGGCAGTAGCTAGATGTTTTAACTGAAACGACAGACCGAAACATTAATTTTTCCTTTCCCAGGACTTCAACCTGGCACCTACCGCTGTTATATTCTAGAGAAAACGAACGTTAAAAATGGGTTTGTTACACCAGCAGCGACATCTGAGCGTGTTTGAACTAGAAATAATATGACGAAGAGTTCAGTGCTGACTGGGGATCGAGCCCCACACATATCGTTGTTGACTGCACACAAACAGACGTCAGCTACCGAATTTTTCTCCACCAGCAGCTCGGAATAACATCCTTGAATTTACAATGATTTCGCAAACAGTTCTGTGTCTCACTGGGACTCAAAAACGTCAGATACCGTTAGTGTTGATAACGAATTAAAATATATTAAAAATCAAAATTATTACCCACCAGCAGATAGGTGTTCTCATGCTAGAGCTTGATAATACATAATGAAAGCTTTAGCGCCGGGCTACTGTGACGGGTTTCAGCCCACTGAATGCGAGCAAGCTCACGCATAGACTGTCAATAATTGGAATTACGCAATAATACACTTAAAATGTGTATTTTTGCATTATGTATCCCGATGAAAATAACTTAAGTAGATTATATGCTTACGTGCTTATTACTCGCGCTCCTCGATGCTTTCCTCAAAAAATAAAAAGAATAATAAAGAGAGGGGGAGAGACAGAGAGAGAAAACGGAAATGTATTTCAAATATCAGCTCGGTGACGCCATGTTCGTCTCGTGATGTAAAGCAAGGATAGTTGATAGGTAGCATCTCGTTGTACTAGCGATATGTATGGCTACAGGGGTCTTTCTTTTCTCTCTGCGAGCAACCAGAACAGAATTCAGTAGTAAAGAGGTAAGAAGACCTATGCAGTGCGGCAATTAAACAGTCTTTCTTCGTTATTTTGTTAATCCTTAACAATCGTCTGTAATGCAGTAAACATCTATGATTACTGATTTTGTATTACTACCAATGTCATTGTTATTCGTCACCTCACAACAGTTTTCCTATCACTCTTTGCTGCCGATGCACGTTACGAATGGATCAGGATGAATGGAATGTGGGATGTTTCGTCACGGAGAATATACACATTTCTCTCTATGTCTTATGTTCAGGGTAATATGAAAATCTCAGTAAGATCAGACGACAATGGGATGCCGGTGATACAGGCAATAATATCGAACTATTTCTGTCGACTTAACACCATGACGTTAGACAAATTGGCGTCTCGGTGTATTTTGATTATAATTCGTTAGCCTTCTTGCGACCCCGTTCTAATACCTCGTGGGAGCAGGCATAATATTTTCCTTTTTGAACACAGCGCAGTAACACACAAAGATAGTAGATGGAAGGATACAAAGAAACAATCAGACTCATGGGTGTGGATCCAGTTCATCATTAGAAGACTAAACAATAGGGCAACATTACGAAAGCAATGAGTACGCTGGTTAGTATACATCATTTGTATGGATCGGAAGATGGAAAAGCGCAGATCCGCACTTTACTTTCTGTCTTAATGGGCATGATTTTTAGTTTCTTCTCTTCTGAATTTTCAAATGAATTGATTATTACATGACAGAGAATAAAAAGTTAACTGTGTTTCTTACAGCCCCCATTCGCACCAATATTTCTCTACATTCTCGTTCAATTCATGAAATTCTACCTGTATGATCACAAGACTACACATAGATGCAATCGATTTCGAGGTGCATGGTGTTTGTTATTTTACTTTTTGTGACAGGTGGGCAAGGTTTATTTCCAAAAACTTTTTATTGTACTGAAATAATCTTTTGTCACAAAGTAACAAAGTAAGTGTTTTATTTGTATATATTTGTGGGAAACAGTAATCGTCATGGAAGATTATACACCTGAATGTTTGACACAACTGGTAGGAGAAAACGCTGCATATTAACCAAACCGCACGCCTCCTCTCCGTGTCCTCCTATGACATGAGCATGGGATTCTCCTCACATACCGCTACAGAGCTGTTCCTAGCACAGCTGAGAATTGGCAACACCGTCACAAACATTTGGCAACACTGTGACAGTGCAATCACATCCACGTATGGTACTGAATTTACTCGCTAAATTCGCTTGATATTCCCTTTCCATTTGAATGACTCGTGCTACATAATCCTCATGTAAAGTAAGACACTGAGACTGAAAATTCAATTTCTTGGCTAAAGAAATGCTGTTCTTCACATAAGTGACAACTTTTACTATCTTTCACGATGTGTTATGAGGGTGGGCGACAAATACCATGAAGAGAGGCGCGTACAGGCAGCAGTGTGGCTGTAGCCCGGTGGTACCGCCCGTGTCTCGGGTCAGAACGGCTCCATCAGTCGTCAGTTCTAACCGTGGTAGGAGCCAGCGCGTGCGCCCTTTTTTTCTCATTTATTTTATGGAGCTGCGAATTTCGAGAAAAAATTCTATAACGAAATCGGAAGAAAAACCTTTACACTTCAAGTCCTCTTGGTAACTCGACCCAGTAAGTTGTGTTAATGGTCATAGATCTTCGCTTTCTGACTGTCAAGCTGCTTCACAATACAAGCGTCTCTGAAGAAATTCGAATCGACCGTCAACGATACGAATTTCAATCTAGTTCTTCACATGAGACTCACATGCCAGGGTGATAAGTATGAAGGGAATGAACCTCTTGATTACTGTAGGGCCTCTATGCTAAATTTCCACAGTAGCAGTTAGGAACTCTCTGCAGACATTTACTAACAGCGGCTCTAGCGACTTACTTTTTCTCTGGGTAGCTTCAAATATGGGCAACTTTGTCGCCTTAAATCCAATTGAATATTTTAAATATGACTTCTGAACAGCGTTCACTTCTTCAGTAATTAATGTATAGACCTCAAAACAAGCAATATGTTTGAGTAGCTATGCAGCAGGTTCTGAAAGGTATTGACACTATGTTTTGCATCCATTTACCAGAGGGAATCAAAGAAAAGAACGAAACACATTACACTGCATTTACTCTCTGTGCCTTGACGAACACATATGAAGCCATGAAAAAAATAAATTATTTGAAGAATCTCTTGTGAAAGGAAAAAGAAAAGGATATGACACTTTAATTATGGCGCACTAGATCACAAAGAGATTAAATCTGTGCCACATTGATATATTGCATACTAGTAGAATAAAATACTCACCAAATAAAAAAGATTTTGTGCCTCCGTTGCAATAGAGTGTGAAACACAAATTGTAGACAGATTTTATGGGTCACCACCCAACAACTTTAAAGCATTTCAAATCGTCGAGAGTGAGGAGTGGAGCAGACGTTGCCGGCAAAAGGCAGTGCAGCGCCTCAGCCCCCGTCGGTAGGCAGCAAACTGGTCACAGAGAACCCAGACGCATGCGGTGTTCAGAGGCACATGGTCGGCAAAGAAATCTCTCGCTAAAATATTGTTGAACCAAACTGTTATTACCAGTGTGACAGAAAGCGAAATATTTTGTAGATTCGCTTGAAATACACTCATAGCTTCAGCACCAAGAGGATAGGTGTGATAAAAAATATGTCGACGTGTGCTCTCGGTTGCCAGATGTCGTATTAGCTCGTCTTGCGTTCTACCTCAAGACTACAGTCGCAGTGGAAAACGATGCAATCAGACTTCACTCAAGACTTCCTCCAGGAAGTGACGCAGTCTACAATGTAGCCAGATCGAGCATATTGCCCGACATAGAATTCTGATGGCAGCACGATTGTATTATCCACCTTGCGGACAATTTTTTCTTCAAGACTGTATTTACAACACATATTGCACCCTGAACATACAAAAAAATTAACAAAACAAAATTATTTTATGAGAACAACGTTCGAAGTATTAATAGTATTGTATACGAGTGTGTAATGCCCACTCAAGGAGACAAGGATACACAGTCTAGCTACCGTATTATAAATACGCCTCAGTTTGTAGATGAACTCAGACAGGTTGATAATAATTTTGAATATTTAGCAGTACTGTACCCATTGGGGTTAAACTCGTTTTCAACCAATGATTCCCACAGCTACAGGAACACTACTTGTGATACCTCGTAGACAAAATACATACGCAGTGCTATAAGACGAAAAGATCGACCTGACTCAAACTGTGGGAAGTTTGTTTTACAACTTTCGTACCTGCACAAAGAGCTTTTCCTATTTGAGATATCTGTGAACGTTGCTGCATAAGACGCTTTAAGAAGAAACTAAATTCCTCCAGCTACGACAATGTTTAAAGAAATCGTCTTAATGGCACTAAATCGTGTTATGCTGTACTCTGCCGCATTTCGCTGGTTGGAAGGCAAAAAGCTTACTGACAAATTTCACACAGGGAAAAGGGGGCCGGAATGTCTCCCACTGGAAGGTCATGTTGTTCTATTTAAATGATTACAAAATCAGATAAACGAACAGTGAGGCTGTCAGTATAAGCACATTACGGTTGTCAGTATGATGTTGCACTGCCCAGGGCCTGTAATGATAAAGGGCCCGTTTAGGTCAGGCATATTGTATACAGAAGCGGAAGAGAGAGCACCACTAAATTCCACAATCCGCATGCATTGCATACACACAGAAATTACTGGTACAGTGTACTATTGGAGCCCAATGAGTGAATTGCATATTTTACGGTGGAAAAGAGCACTGGCAAACAATCTTCGCTACATTAGGTTACTTAAACTGGTGTCACTCTGTGCTAGAATCTATGGTCAGCGACTAAGTATAAGGTCAATGAGTCGGATGCGGGTTTTGCAACTGTGAAATACTTTCCTACATTATAGAAGTGAATATTAACTCTGAACTAATAATGCGAAAATTTTGAACTTGGATAGCTTACAATTAAAATCTTTCTGTTTATTGCAAAGGAAAACAATTGATTTTCTAAAACATTTTCTGCCATACACAACTTGAAACAGGTCACGTCGACCAAATCTTGTGGAAGAACTGACAGCCACGTATAACGGAAGGCAGTAAGATCCCTTGGGTTTTGGTTTGGCAGTATTCGATAGCCATTTCTAGGCGCAAGTAAATTAAGAAAGGCAGCGCCTTTTTGTTATCAAGTACCGTCTTCATCAATTACTTTAGTTTTCATGTAATCTGCGAGTAATTGCTGATGTTTGATATTAACATGGAAAGGTCTCCGTAGACAGGGAAAGAGCCTCTTCTTGGGCAACTACTTCTACAATGACCAAAAGGCATTAAACGATCTTCAAGCACATGTGTTCAAGCAACGGTATGAAGAAAATTATAGTAACAATGACGGTAATAATCTAATTACCCGGTAACTTCACAGTTCACAGTGGATTTTCTCGAACTAAGAAATTTGCTGAATTAGTGAATATTTCAAAATGGCTTTACATCGAGGCTATGACGCCTAGAAGAGTGTTTACATCATACTGACATGAGAATAGCATAATCTCCACGTCAGAAGATTGATTCTACTTAACCATTTAATAGATTCGCATTTTTCCCACCGTGACTAATTTTGTAAGCTAAGCACATCATCCGTTACAGCCCACTCCTAGGGCTGGGAAATGTGGCCAGAATGGTCTGGTGGAACGAATTATCACAGGTGCAATGCGTGGGTTCAGGCATTTACTTTTAAGAGGCACAAACAGATTTGAAACTTCCTGGCAGATTAAAACTGTGTGCCCGACTGAGACTCGAACTCGGGACCTTTGCCTTTCGCGGTCAAGTGCTCTACCATCAGAGCGAACGAAGCACGACTCACGCCCGGCCTCACAGCCTTACTTCTGCCAGTATCTCGTCTCCTACCTTCCAAAACACAGTTTTAATCTGCCAGGAAGTTTCATGTCTGCGCACACTCCGCTGCAGAGTGAAAATCTCATTCTGGAAACAAACAGATTTACTTTACCTCTGGTAACCTCAAGAGAAAGACGTTATAATCCAGAATCCGCATAAGACATCACGTTCCTTCATTACCAATTGGGCAGAGCCGGTTTACGTTGGGAAATGACATCGGCGGAAGTCATGGTAAACAGAAATACTGTCTCCAGTAAACTTACTTACATTAGAAAATTTATTTTATTTGATGAAACGATAGCCATTTAAAGGAACAGGGCTGTTATTTTTCTTGTACTTGATTGAACTAGAGACGTTTAAAAATTTGGTGCTGGACTGTGATTTGAATTCGTATCTTATCTTTCGAGGATCTGGATCACTCGGAACACTATAGTTCAATCATTTCGTTCCTTTTCCCAAGACTGCAATCTTCTCTAGGTCTCCTCCAAAGGTAAGTATGTGGGTCCGAATCCTGATCCAGTACAAAAATATTCATAATTTCATTTCAAGCCCTATCACGTGCATACCAGTCTGCTACTGAAAATTAACGTCTGTTCATGTGTTGCCAACAATCGCAATAGGCGTCGTTATTTCTGGTCAAACACGCACACATATTACTGTTGGTGAGTAATCAAGTGTTACTTAAGCTATGTTCGTGGATGATAAAGAAGGACGGTAGGTGTGCAGTTCGATTGTCGCTCAGGCACAAAGATTTGTATCCTTATTTTCGATTCAAACATCTAGCAGCTGGTAAGAAAAACCGATACGTAACATTTGATTTTACTTAGTTAACAATCCGATTGCGTGCTGGGTTCGTATCTCCGTCACAGAACTTCACATCATACGCTTCATCTTTAAATGCATGAACACTTTGTTCCTTCTGAATGGAGGTGTATCACACATCTTTCGTGGTTAGTTAACAGGGACGAAAAGGGTCTTTAAAGGAGTCCCGGTTTGTTACAAAAACTGTCGTCTTGTTATTTTTTTTTTTCAATTTTAGCTTTAGTTACTGATACTGTCGAAAATTTCTATAATTCGTGCCTCTTCATGACTAGTCAGCAATACGATATGATTAGATTAGATTAATACTTGTTCCATAGATCATGAATACGACATTTCGTAATGATGTAGAACATGTCATTTTAATGAAAGATTTCTTTACATACCATGATTCAGCTTCTTTGCAACAATTTTTTACTCTCTTTCTCATTCTTTTTTATTTTTATCTCTCTACCTCACTCTCTCTCTCTCTTCTCTCTCTCTCTCTCTCTCTCTCTCTCCCTCTCTCTCTCTCTCTCTCACATACACACACACACACACGCACGCACACAGTCTTTTTTTATTTTTATTTCTTTGTTGTGCTCGACTACCGGTGAGGCACGAAAAAGTTCGTCAATGATTTTCTTAGTTTTGAGTACACTTACGAAAGATATATAAAAACAACTATGAGAGTTACGGATTTATGAAGCTTAGTTTGCAGTCAGTTCTGAGTATTATTAGTAACTACGCTCCAGTCCCTAAACCTAGTTACATAAATGTGTATCAGACGGATTACGTATTCCAGGCCGAAGCAGCCGCGTCTTTGAGATGTCAGCTATGGTCACTTCCCAGTCCACTGTAGAATCACATCGGTTCGTCTTCTTCCTGCTGGTAATGTAACTGAGATTTGGCAACAAGGCAAGGTATATTTGGCAACTCTGTGATCGACGAGTTACTTCCTGGTGTGCACGAAGTTAAGCCTCAAAGTTCTCTTGATTTTTCCTGTCATTTCTATTGAATAACCTGAGTTATTATTAACGCTTGAGCTGCAAAAAAAAAAAAGGTTGTAAATTTACGGTTTTCAACCCATGAGAGTCGTTGCACGTGAAAATCGTACCTAATCTGGTCATTTAAATAGCGGTTTACGATTTCTAGCCACTACTGGTCTCGTAAGAGGAAACGCATGCTTCTTCCCTAGCTCTGTGGAGACGTGTTAACCTGAGAGAAAGCGTCTGTTATGGTTTGCGGTTCCAGTCATGCTGACTGTAACGTTTCTATCCCTTCTGTGAAAGAGCAACAAGCAGACAGATCACATATCGATAAGGAAATCGCAAGAAAATACTTCCGACTCATACTGCAATAGTGAAAAACTTACAATGCTGCACAACAGGTAACCCTTCTTTCTGCAGCTGACAAAGTTTGGGTTTCTAGGAATACATAACTTTATTTATGAAATGCAACATTTGCATACCACTTGAGTATGACACAGCATACCAATCAAACACAGACCCAATCCAAATCTAAGTGATTAGTATTTTACTAATTCGTGCCGATAGAGGCGCGCTTGTGTACAGATACTCAGTTTTATTGAAACTGACTTTTGTCGTACGGTTATCGTGGGTAGTTCTATTTCATTTCTTGTATTACAGTGCACAATTTTCGTACGGTTTCTTTTAGTGTTGTTAAAAAATTAGTTACCATGAGAGAGAAAATAATCATCAACGATATATGCGGATTCTCTGATGTTATCTATAACAGTCAGACAATGCACATGCAGTTTATAGATTACATGCATGTAGAAAACTTGTTCTGAGTTAAAGCTGTCAAACAAGGTTTAATGAAGAATAAAACGCCACTGCCACACGATAGTTAATGTAGAAAATACTTTCCTGACTTATTTTGGCATGATGCGCTCTCCCGATACATAATAAAAAAGTTTCGAGATGCATATGCAGCCTGGCCATCTATTAAACATGAAAAGAACAAAATGTCGCAGAAGTTAGCCCTTTTTACACATGCTACTATTTTGGTTTGAGAAGTGAAGGGAATTATGTTCAAAGTTCCATTACATCGATGACTTCAGCAGGCAGCAGTATGGCGTTTTAAAAAATGTACCAGTGAATGTAGCCAAACCCGCGACGTCTTATCAACAGTGCGCGACGCTTACTGTTACGCTACTAGCTGACACATAGCTACAACACCTCCAGAACTCAACAACAATTCCTCCAGAACTTGCGCATTGCACAGTGCTGTGAGATAATGCATATGGCCGGATCTAGACTTCTGAGAGACAGACAGTTACATCTTTTCTTTTGCACTGCACGACGTTTTTAACAAACAGATAGCGCAATAGAGTAGCTCAAGTCGAAAGGAACACTTCCTGTTTAAATTTATGGATCCTACACAGATGGCAGTTCTGTGTAGGTGTCAGTTACGTGATTTTATTTCGGTGATTACAAAATAGAGTCGAATGTATGCAGTGGGTACCCGAGGCAGCTAGTTCATGGCGATTCGGTCAACCAAGTAAATGAATGTACTGAACATGCTGCAAACCACTACAGAGAGTCTGTGTGTCAGAATTCTCATCCAGCGTGGTGCAACATTGTTATGATAGAAAAACAAGTGACAGAGAAGAGTATTGGGTGGTATCTTGGATTGATGCTAGGTTCATATACTTATGGTCTGGGTTCGATTCCAACTTCTGCTGATGATTTTTGATAAGGAGAGACCGATTCTGTTCTCTTCTGGCTACGCCGAGTGAAGAAGGTATAATGGCATTGTGGTCCGACATTCACATTAAACATGATATTCGCCCGCATCTCGTGGTCGTGCGGTAGCGTTCTCGCTTCCCACGCCCGGGTTTCCGGGTTCGATTCCCGGCGGGGTCAGGGATTTTCTCTGCCTCGTGATGGCTGGGTGTTGTGTGATGTCCTTAGGTTAGTTCGGTTTAAGTAGTTCTAAGTTCTAGGGGACTGATGACCATCGCTGTTAAGTCCCATAGTGCTCAGAGCCATTTGAACCATTTTTTGAAACATGATATTCCTTCTCTACCAAGTACACGTTAGGTTGAACCACAATAAAGGGGGGAGTCGCGACACGTAGAAACTCTGTCAACAGTTATGTATTTCTAGTGACGAAACAAACGCTATGTAGGGTCACAGGACACTTATTCCATCTGTTATTTGAGCTTCTGTAGGTTGATAAAATTGGTTCTGATCTGGGAATGCAACTAAGACCGCCCTTAACGCGGAATTTGATCCCTTCGTGACAATACAGCTCGACTGAAATTTGTTGTTTGTTCAAAACTGCAGATTCCTCAACATCTCCACATATTGCGCGTGATAGGGTTCGAATCCTGGCCCGGCGCTAAAGCTTTCATTATGTATTATCAAGCTCTAGCATGAGAACACCTATCTGCTGGTGGGTAATAATTTTGATTTTTAATGTATTTTAATTCGTTATCAACACTAACGGTATCTGACGTTTTTGAGTCCCAATGAGACACAGAACTGTTTGCGAAATCATTGTAAATTCAAGGATCTTATTCCGAGCTGCTGGTGGAGAAAAATTTGGTAGCTGACGTCTGTTTGTGTGCAGTCAACAACGATATGTGTGGGGCTCGATCCTCAGTCAGCACTGAACTCTTCGTCATATTATTTCTAGTTCAAACATGCTCACATGTCGCTGCTGGTGTAACAAACCCATTTTTAACGTTCGTTTTCTCTAGAATATAACAGCGGTAGGTGCCAGGTTGGAGTCCTGGGAAAGGAAAAATTAATGTTTCGGCCTGTCGTTTCAGTTAAAACATCTAGCTACTGCCGAGAAAATCCGATATGTCACAGTTGATTGTGCTTCGATGACAATCCAGTTGGGTTCTGGGTTCGAATCCCTGTCCAACACAAAGCTTCACCTCACGAAATTTCAAGTAAGCTACTTGTGAAGAAGCAATATTTAACATCTCTCGTAGTTCGTTATCAAGGACAATAAATACTGGATAGGAATTCGCGCCCGTTAACAATGTTTATGTTATGTAATTTAAAGTTGATATTTGCTAACTGATACTGTCTAAAATCGAGGTATATCACTCTCAGTATGCCTAGTCAGGAATGACTAGTTTCCGTCAGTCACGAAGTCTTTGCTTAGTCTGCATGACGTGGGTTTGAATCCATATGCAGAACGAGAGGGTCCATCGTGTCATTTGCAGTTCATACATATTCTCAACTAGCTGCTCATGAATAACTTAAATTGTTAATGTCAATTTGTGTTAAATAATAAGTACGGTATGTTATTTTGAAGAGGAAATCATGAATACGACGAACTTACTACGTGAATTACCTCTCTGACGTAATATTGAGAGTGGTAACATTTAATGTATGTCATTTATTGTAATAAATGTGAACTTACAAGCCTGAAGTCATTGCGATACAGAGCAGTGTTTTCTAGTGGTGACTTGTTAGAACCATTTTTAATAGTCAAACGACTGTACCAAGGGGCGATTAGAGGACCTGCTCGAGAGCTGCTCTATGTGGGTTGCATTCGAATCAGGCGAAATGCAATTCAGGTCGTTCGGATACTTTTGAGCATGACTGTACATATTGACGTTGAGACATAGAAATTGCATCGCCATTGGATACTACATGATCGCTGCCGTCGTGTCTCCAAAACACCAATGCTGCCCTAGTACACTCCTGTAAATGGAAAAAAGAACACATTGACACCGGTGTGTCAGACCCACCATACTTGCTCCGGACACTGCGAGAGGGCTGTACAAGCAATGATCACACGCACGGCACAGCGGACACACCAGGAACCGCGGTGTTGACCGTCGAATGGCGCTAGCTGCACAGCATTTGTGCACCGCCGCCGTCAGTGTCAGCCAGTTTGCCGTGGCATACGGAGCTCCATCCCAGTCTTTAACACTGGTAGCATGCCGCGACAGCGTGGACGTGAACCGTACGTGCAGTTGACGGACTTTGAGCGAGGGCGTATAGTGGGCATGCGGGAGGCCGGGTGGACGTACCGCCGAATTGCTCAACACGTGGGGCGTGAGGTCTCCACAGTACATCGATGTTGTCGCCAGTGGTCGGCGGAAGGTGCACGTGCCCGTCGACCTGGGACCGGACCGCAGCGACGCACGGATGCACGCCAAGACCGTAGGATCCTACGCAGTGCCGTAGGGGACCGCACCGCCACTTCCCAGCAAATTAGGGACACTGTTGCTCCTGGGGTATCGGCGAGGACCATTCGCAACCGTCTCCATGAAGCTGGGCTACGGTCCCGCACACCGTTGGGCCGTCTTCCGCTCACGCCCCAACATCGTGCAGCCCGCCTCCAGTGGTGTCGCGACAGGCGTGAATGGAGGGACGAATGGAGACGTGTCGTCTTCAGCGATGAGAGTCGCTTCTGCCTTGGTGCCAATGATGGTCGTGTGCGTGTTTGGCGCCGTGCAGGTGAGCGCCACAATCAGGACTGCATACGACCGAGGCACACAGGGCCAACACCCGGCATCATGGTGTGGGGAGCGATCTCCTACACTGGCCGTACACCACTGGTGATCGTCGAGGGGACACTGAATAGTGCACGGTACATCAAAACCGTCATCGAACCCATCGTTCTACCATTCCTAGACCGGCAAGGGAACTTGCTGTTCCAACAGGACAATGCACGTCCGCATGTATCCCGTGCCACCCAACGTGCTCTAGAAGGTGTAAGTCAACTACCCTGGCCAGCAAGATCTCCGGATCTATCCCCCATTGAGCATGTTTGGGACTGGATGAAGCGTCGTCTCACGCGGTCTGCACGTCCAGCACGAACGCTGGTCCAACTGAGGCGCCAGGTGGAAATGGCATGGCAAGCCGTTCCACAGGACTACATCCAGCATCTCTACGATCGTCTCCATGGGAGAATAGCAGCCTGCATTGCTGCGAAAGGTGGATATACACTGTACTAGTGCCGACATTGTGCATGCTCTGTTGCCTGTGTCTATGTGCCTGTGGTTCTGTCAGTGTGATCATGTGATGTATCTGACCCCAGGAATGTGTCAATAAAGTTTCCCCTTCCTGGGACAATGAATTCACGGTGTTCTTATTTCAATTTCCAGGAGTGTAATTGCATCATCATCAAACTCGTGTTGCGTTATTGCCTCGAGGACACTGTCGGAGTCCTTCTGCTATTGTATATCTATGACAGCGGTGTTAGCATCGGTTACGGTCACCGTATGGAACCGCTCCCGGAAGTCCAGTATCTTGTAACGGAATCACAGCTGCCACTTTCCGTTGATGGTGAGCCATTACATATTTCAGGCTCTCTGCCGACATCTTTCCAAGAGACTAATGCTGCCTTCAGGAATTGCACCTCATTCAGACGGGTGCTGTGCTATTGCATGTGCCCTTAGGACGTTGTCAGAATTCGGCTAAGGTCACCGCATTGTATCTGCCCTGAGTGTTCGAAGCACCTCTGGCTGTTGACTGTAACGCCCGCACTTTGACATTGACGATGGGATACATAAATTGTTTCGCCACTACATGTTGTGACTTGGCAAGAAAGCCAAGCCACTAGGAGGTAGCCGAAAGGCACGCGTTTAAGCTCACGCAGGCTGGCGTGAGGTCTGGAACAGGTAAAGTAATTATACTAGCAAGAAAAGTACGTAGCTGCCGGAATACTTAACTTTAATTCATAATTGGTGAACATCGGTCTGACGGGACATGCATCACAAGATAAACAGCAAATGATAACGGCGCCTTGCTAGGTCGTAGCAAATGACGTAGCTGAAGGCTATGCTAACTATCGTCTCGGCAAATGAGAGCGTAATTTGTCACTGAACCATCGCTAGCAAAGTCGGCTGTACAACTGGGGCGAGTGCTAGGAAGACTCTAGACCTGCCGTGTGGTGGCGCTCGGTCTGCAATCACTGATAGTGGCGACACGTGGGTCCGACGTATAATAACGGACCGCGGCTGATTTAAAGGCTACCACCTAGCAAGTGTGGTGTCTGGCGGTGACACCACACTACATGCTTCAGGCTCTTTGCCGGCGTGTCTGCAAGACACTAATACAGACCTCAGGAATTGCCTGGCCAGTAGACGGGCCCCCGGTTTTCGAAATGCGTCGATGTCTTATCCGAGTGATTCTGCTAGTCTCTATCTAGACTACGTGATGAAAAGTATCCGGAAACCTGGCTAAAAATGACTTAAAAGTTTGTAGCATCCTCCAACGATAATGCTGGAATTCAGTATTATGTTGGCCCGCCCATAGCCTTGATGACAGCTTCCACTCTCGCAGGCATATTTTCAGTCTGGTGCTGGGAGGTTTCTTGGGAAATGACAGCCTATTCTTCACAGAGTGCTGCTGGTGAATCGATGTTTGTCAGTGAGGCCTGGCACGTAGTCGACGTTCCGAAACATATCAAAGGTGTTCTTTAGGATTCAGTTCAAGGCTCTGTGCAGGCCAGTGCATTACATGGATGTTATTGTCGTGTAACCACTCCGCCACAGGCTGTCCATTATGAAAAGGTGCTTGATCGTGTTGATAGACGCAATCACCATCCCCGAAATGCTCTTCAACAGTGGGAAGCAAGAAGTTGCTTAAAACATCAGTGTAGGCCTGTGCTATGATAGTACCACGCTAAACAACAGGGGGTTCAAGCCCTCTCCATGAAAAACACGACCTTACCATGACACCACCGCCTCCGACTTGGCACTAGACATGCTGGCAGATAACGTTCACCGGGCATTCTCCATACCCACACCCTGCCATCGGATCGCTACATTGTTTACCGTGATTCGTTATTACACACAACGTTTTCCCACTTTCAGTCGTGCAATGTTTACGCTCCTTACACAAAGAGAGGCGTCGTTTGGCGTGATTTGTGGCTTATGAGCAGCCACTCGACCATGAAATCCAAGTTTTCTCATCTCCCGGCTAACTGTCCTAGTGCTTGCAATGGATGCTGATCCAGTTTGGAATTTCTGTGTGATGGTCTGGATAGATGTCTGCCTATTACACTTTACGACCCTCTTCAACAGTCGACAGTCTCAGCGAGTCAACAGACAAGGTCAACCTGTACGCTTTTGTGCTGTACGTGTCTCTTCACTTTTCCACTTCATTATCAGATCAGAAACAGTGGACCCAGGGACGTTTAGGAGCGTGGAAATCTCGCGTTCAGACAAATGACAGAAGTGACACCCAATCACCTGACCACGTTCGAAGTCCGTGAGTTCCTCGGAGCGCCCCACTCTGCTCTCTCACGATACCTAATGACTACTGAGGTCGCTGATATGGAGTACCTGGCAGCAGGTGGCAGCACAGTGCAGCTAATATGAAAAACCTATGTTTTTGGGGGTGTCCGGATACTTTTGATCAGACAGTGTATGATACTGGCGCTGGCATTCGGCTACGGTCACCGCATTGAACCTCTCCTTGGTCTCAAGTACACTATAACCTATGCCATGATGACCATTTACTCGAAACCTCACAAACTCAAATTGACGATGGGTCACCGAAATTGCTTCGCCTTTGCATACAACAGGCCCTCTGGCGACGTGTTTGCAAGACACTTGTGCTGCTATCAGGAATAGCTTCGCCTTTAGAAGGGTATTGCGTTATTGCAAATGCGTCAAGGACGTTGTCGGAGAATTTCTACAATTGTATATCTATGATACTCTGGCATTCGGCTACGGACAGTGGATCGAACTATTCCTCGGTGTCCAGTAGCTTGTAATCGATGCACCGCTGCCGGTATACTGTAACCCTCGCACCCTTACGTTGACGGTGGGACACATACAGTGCTTCACCACTGCATTCTACAGGATCTCTGGCAACGTCTCCTGAAGACACTAATGCTGCCCTCAGGAAAAGCAACTCAAACAGACGGGTGCTGCGCTATTGCATATTGCTACTGTAGAAAATAAACTGACGCTAAATCACAATAGGACTCAATTTTTACAGTTTCTAACATATAATTCAACAAAACCAGGCGTTTTAATTTCGCAGAATGGGCATATGATTAGTGAAAGTGAACAGTTCAAATTTCGAGGCGTTCAGATAGATAGTAAACTGCTGTGGAAAGCCAACGTTCAGGATGTTGTTCAATCACTTAAGGCTGCCATTTTACTATCCGAACGGTATCTGAAGTAAGTGATCGTTCTACACCAAAATCAGACTATTTTTCTTATTTTCATTCGCTTATAATGTATGGGGTAACTCTTTCAATTCTAAAAGGTCATTTTTGGCTCAGAAACGGCCGGTTTGGTAAATAATTGGTGTAAGTTCGCAACCTCTTGTCGACCCCTGTTCACTAGTCTGGATATTTTGACATTGGCCTATATATGAAGGGCTCGGAGAGATATAGTCATAAGGCACAACTTTCACGAAATTGAGTTTTTCATGTTGCGGCATTCTTAACAATGTCTTCTTCACAATGCGTTGAAAAAGTTCCGTGATGCTGTGCAACAGATGTCAGGCTATGACGGAGTGCAGTTGTATGCTGTGCCAGATGGTGGTAGTTTCAGAAGATACATAGTCACAAGCCACGGCAGAATGGCAGGTGGGTCAGGAACGTCTGAAGCGTCTTTGGATCTTCAACGCATATTTGATACAGACAGTAGTGGAAGTGAAGAGCTTTACCCTTTGGATCCTGACAACGATGAATCTTGGCATCCATCGACCAGCAGTTCCAGCTCAGATGATATTTCGATAAGTATATAAAACGGTTTATTTCTGGCAATTAATTTCCTGTGGCTTGTGACTTTGTTTCTCGCAACATTGCCAACGCATTTGATAGCCATCCTGTGTGTTAACGATGAAACTTGATGGGCACATTTATATTACTGCTAAATGGTCCAATAATGTATTTTCAAAGCAAAAGGTGTGTAAAAAATATTTTTTCATTAATGTGATTTTAGCGAAATTTAATGTTTTGTGTGACTTATGACTATACCTCACGCAAATTCTTACAAGGGAACCTCCCCATCGCACCCCCCTCAGATTTAGTTATAAATTGACTCAATGGATAGGCCTTAAAAAAGTGAACACAGATCAATCGAGAAAACAGGAAGAAGTTGTGTGGAACTATGAAAAAATAAGCAAAATATACAAACTGAGTAGTCAATGTGCAAGATAGGCAACATAAAGGAGAATATTAGCCGATGAGCGACATGGTCTCGTGGTTAGAGTGAGCAACTGCGGAAAGAAAGGTCCTTGGTTGAAGTCCTCCCTCAAGTGAAAATTTTACTTCCTTTATTTTCGCAAAGTTACGATCTGTCCGTTCATTCATTGACGTCTCTGTTCACTGTAATAAGTTTAGTGTGTTTTGCGACCGCACCGCAAAACCGTGCGATTAGTAGACGAAAGGACGTGCCTCTCCAATAGGAACCGAAAACATTTGATCGCAAGGTCATAGGTCAACCGATTCCTCCACAGGAAAACACGTCTGATATATTCTTTACGACACTGGTGACGGCATGTGCGTCACATGACAGGAATATGTTGTCGACCCGCCTAACTTGCACACTTGGCGAATGGGTAAAAAGATTCTTCTACCTTGCCCGATTTAGGTTTTCTTGTGGATGTGATAATCACTCCAAAAAAAGTGATGAAAACATAAGAGTTTGTCACATAAACTGCATAAAATGAATGCAACAGTTTCAGAGTCGCACAGTTTTCCCTGTGCTCTGTCAAAACATATGTTTTTTACGTTTTCAAATGTTTCCGTGCGTAGACCGTCAAATTCTGTATATATCCAAGCAAATCTGAACATGTCCTGGAATTTCGGAGAGCGAAGTTGATTATGTGTGAGTGCCTGAACTTTAATAATTATCTGAAAATAAAAAATTAAAATTTTCACCCGAGAGAAGATTTGAACCAAGGACCTATCGTTTCACAGCTGCTCACAATAACCACGGGACCACGGCGCTCGTAAGCCAACACTCTTCTTGATGTTGCCTACCTTGCGCATGGACTACTCAGTTTGTATATTTTGCTTATTTTTTTCATAGTTCCACACAACTTCTTCCTGTTTTCTCGATTGATCTGTGTTCAGTTTTTCAAGGCCTATCCCTGTGCCAACTTATAACTAAATCTGAGGGGGGTGCGATGGGGAGGTTCCCTTGTTAGACTATTTTGATCTTCATACTAAAGCTTGAAATAAGTAGAATAAATGAAGAATCACCCGAAAAACCAAAGCCTTCACGGAAAAGAAAGCGAAATATTGATCAATGGAACAAAAATAAAGCAAAACGTCGACGAATTTCTGGTCAGCGGTATAAGTCTTTAAAAACCCACAAGACTGTTCAGACTGCTACTATAAGAAGTCCCTGTACTTGTTCTCAAAACTTCTTGGAGAGAAAGAAAACATTTTTATTCATTTTGGGACATAGGAAACTTTAATGCCCAGAATACTTACCTGACGAGCTGTATGAAAATGGAACCGAAAAAGCGGAGGTTTGTTTACTATTTAAATACAAATGGTTTAATATTTTTCATATTTATTTCATTTTGTTATATTCGTCATAATTTCTTTCAAAGCTATCCAAAAAAGACTTCCAAGAATATATCATCCAGAGATGTTACATTTTCATATAATGTGAGGGTATTCAGAACAGAAGTCATGATCTGCAAGGAAGCTTTCCTAAGGGTTCATGACTTACAGATACATGCACGAAGAGTGAGGAATTTGCAACATCAAATGAAGCAGAGATTTGCAGTGCCAAAAGAAGATGGAAGAGGTTTGTATGTTACTCTGTGCTATAAGTTAGGGATGTACTCAAACTGAGTACTATACAGATATTTCTATCTGGAAGAGGATATAAGCTCATCTTTTTTTTTTCTTTCAGGAAAACATGGAAACTACCCACATAAATTTCAAGACGCAGCTGTACAAAGTGTTAGAGGATTTCTCAACGCCATACCGAAATATAACAGTCATTACAGTAGGCAACAGAACCCCAATAACGTGTATTTGGATTGTGATCTCACAATTGCTTCCTTATTTCGAGATAAATACTCAGAATACTGCAAGGAATAGCAGGTTCCTGCAGTATCTGAAAGTAAATTCAGAGACATTTTCGTATCATAATGTAACATAGGCTTCAAACTACCAAAAAGTGGCACCTGTTCAAAATGTGATGGATTTCTAATTGCAATAAATAACCCAGAATTGTGTGCAGAAGAAGTCACAGAAAAGAAACAATAATATGAACTGCATCTCAAAATGGCTGACAGAGGACAAAATACGATTGCGTCTTTAACTGCTCTGGCTAAAGAAAATTCGAAAGACCATCATGTTATAGCAATGGACATGCAGCAAACGTTCCCCACACCTAAACTAACAGTTGGTCCAGCATTTTACAAGAGAAAAATATAGACATACAACTACGGTATCCACGACTGTGGATCAAATAAGGCTTATATGTTTGTGTGGAGCGAGAAAGATGGAGGACGGGGTTCAAATGAGGTTATTGAAGTACTTGGAGATAATTAATCCTCAGACAAAACATCTCCACATAATCACAGACAACTGCAAGGGTCAGGCAAAGAATTGGACTATTATCGCTTTGGAAAGGCCCCTTGCTGCTACCAAAGGATTTGATTTGGTCCAGCATAACTTCCCTGTGGTAGGTCACACCATGCTACCTTGCGATCGTGATTTTGGTCGCATTGAACGGTATGCAAGAAACAGACGTCCAATAGTGTACACTCCCGATGAATGGGCAGAAGTAATAAAATCTGCGAGTCGAAAACATATCATTGTAACTAAAATTGAAAGAGAAGACTTCAGAAGTTTAGAATGACTGAAGATATTGATCTCAAAACGCACAGAATCCACGTCTGGAGATTCCCACCATTTCAGTGAAGCTACTCAATTTAAGTTTGAGTCTGAAGATCCCTTCAAGCTAAGTGTAAAGCACTCATATTCAGACATAGGAGCTTTCATGTCAGTGGATATTCGTGTGAACCAAATCCATATCAGATGCCAATAAAGTACAGAAAGCCACTACAAATTAACCAGAGAAAAATTGATGATGTACTGTCTCTTATGCCATACATATCTGCAGCAAATCAAGATTTATTTCGGTCATGTACTGGAAACAAAGTGTACGATGATGAGGTAGAGGAACTTCCTTGATGTAACTGTATCAATGAAAAAGTAATTTATACATTTCAGATACCTGATATGTATATATTAATGTGTAAAAATTAAAAATTCTGCTTGCTATGTAAGAGTAGTTAAAATAAATCGTCACAAATTCATACTTTATGTTTTAAACAATTTTTTGGGGGATATAGTCATAAGCCACCATACACTACATCTTAATTAGAATCATTCTAAAATTAATATTTTATAGCATGCAGAGAGTTGACTATTTAAAAACATGCTTCACAAGTATTAAGCAAGTGTTTACAGTAGAAATAAGGTTTATATTTTGTATTAAATATTTTCAGACCTCCGTGGAACTTTAAACTCTCTGTATCTCAAAACTAGTTCCATGTGGCTTATATCTCTCCGACCCCTTCATATATATATATATATATATATATATATATATATATATATATATATATATATATATATATATATATATACTCCTGGAAATTGAAATAAGAACACCGTGAATTCATTGTCCCAGGAAGGGGAAACTTTATTGACACATTCCTGGGGTCAGATACATCACAAGATCACACTGACAGAACCACAGGCACATAGACACAGGCAACAGAGCATGCACAATGTCGGCACTAGTACAGTGTATATTCACCTTTCGCAGCAATGCAGGCTGCTATTCTCCCATGGAGACGATCGTAGAGATGCTGGATGTAGTCCTGTGGAACGGCTTGCCATGCCATTTCCACCTGGCGCCTCAGTTGGACCAGCGTTCGTGCTGGACGTGCAGACCGCGTGAGACGACGCTTCATCCAGTCCCAAACATGCTCAATGGGGGACAGATCCGGAGATCTTGCTGGCCAGGGTAGTTGACTTACACCTTCTAGAGCACGTTGGGTGGCACGGGATACATGCGGACGTGCATTGTCCTGTTGGAACAGCAAGTTCCCTTGCCGGTCTAGGAATGGTAGAACGATGGGTTCGATGACGGTTTTGATGTACCGTGCACTATTCAGTGTCCCCTCGACGATCACCAGTGGTGTACGGCCAGTGTAGGAGATCGCTCCCCACACCATGATGCCGGGTGTTGGCCCTGTGTGCCTCGGTCGTATGCAGTCCTGATTGTGGCGCTCACCTGCACGGCGCCAAACACGCATACGACCATCATTGGCACCAAGGCAGAAGCGACTCTCATCGCTGAAGACGACACGTCTCCATTCGTCCCTCCATTCACGCCTGTCGTGACACCACTGGAGGCGGGCTGCACGATGTTGGGGCGTGAGCGGAAGACGGCCCAACGGTGTGCGGGACCGTAGCCCAGCTTCATGGAGACGGTTGCGACTGGTCCTCGCCGATACCCCAGGAGCAACAGTGTCCCTAATTTGCTGGGAAGTGCCGGTGCGGTCCCCTACGGCACTGCGTAGCATCCTACGGTCTTGGCGTGCATCCGTGCGTCGCTGCGGTCCGGTCCCAGGTCGACGGGCACGTGCACCTTCCGCCGACCACTGGCGACAACATCGATGTACTGTGGAGACCTCACGCCCCACGTGTTGAGCAATTCGGCGGTACGTCCACCCGGCCTCCCGCATGCCCACTATACGCCCTCGCCCAAAGTCCGTCAACTGCACATACGGTTCACGTCCACGCTGTCGCGGCATGCTACCAGTATTAAAGACTGCGATGGAGCTCCGTATGCCACGGCAAACTGGCTGACACTGACGGCGGCGGTGCACAAATGCTGCGCAGCTAGCGCCATTCGACGGCCAACACCGCGGGTCCTGGTGTGTCCGCTGTGCCGTGCGTGTGATCATTGCTTGTACAGCCCTCTCGCAGTGTCCGGAGCAAGTATGGTGGGTCTGACACACCGGTGTCAATGTGTTCTTTTTTCTATTTCCAGGAGTATATATATATATATATATATATATATATATATATATATATATATATACTTTACTGACATTTCTTCTTCCCAAGAATTAGAAGCTTTCACTCAGTTAGCACTCGGCAGATATCAAACCTGCATTTCGATCGGTCTTCCCTAACTCTTGGTCAGAAAAGTGTGCAGTATACTGCCGACGGCCCTTCAAGACACTAATGCTGTGAACAGGAGTAGCAGACAGTTACTAATAGAAGAATTTAAAAAACTTAGCAGTAAACAACGTGCTCTCTAATCTGAGGAGATTCCTCATTGTTCACTCCATCTATTCTTTTGAGGAGTTCCTTGAAATCTGAGCTCATTCCGGCTTTATTGTTGATTGCGTTTACTTAAACCTACGGACTGACTTTTTGAGTTCATAAAGATTTTATTTTTATCTGTTATTACATTTACGTTGTAATTTCATGTACTGACACGATCCAGGCCTTTGGAGATTTGCTCCACAATTTGGTCCTACTGAACTTGAAGTGTAAATAAAATGTCTCGACGTCATTGTCGGAGTCATTCTTCTATTGTATATCTATGGTACTGGCGCCGGCATTCGGCTGTGGTCACTGCATGGAACCTCTCGTGGGTGTCATTCTGCTAGCTTGTGTCTATGATACTGGTTCTGGCATTCACCTACGATCATCGCATGTAACCCCTTCTATGGCTCCCGTAGCTTGTAACTGATGTACCGTTGCCGGTTTACTGTAACCCTCGCACTCTCGCATTGACGATGGGACACAGGAATTGCTTTTCATTGTATACTACAGGCTCTCTGCCGACGACTCGCAAAGACACAGATGCCGCTCAAAGCATTTATATCTCCATCAGACGTGTTCTGCGCTATTTCATACATCTCAAGGACATTGTCACAATCATTCTGCTAGTGCATATCAATGACACTGCTGACATGATTGGACTATGGCCACCACATGGAACCTCTGCTGCGTGTCCAGTAGCTTGAATTGGACGCATCGCTGTCACTTTATTCTAAGCCCAGAACACTCACATTGACGATGGGACTCAGAAATATATATATCGGAACTGATACATAAGCTGCATTACATCGACAACAAAAGCAGCTGATTTGTTATTTACATTATTTCCTGTGTAACTGTTTCATGTATGCACTAAATTCTGCATATATTTATCTTAAATTAAAGGCCGTTACTTTAGTCTCTTCATTTAACACCGAACTGATACACTGTTCTAAATCATCTGTGTGCACACTATACGTACAGAAATAGTTCATGATGTCTTTATACACAGTTTGAACACACCACAGCCTACGGATCCGTCTTTCCAGCACAACGCATAGTAAAACAAGTTTGTGACAGTAGAGTGTTTCAAATAAATGGATCGACCTCCCGATATCACTATTTTTGTCGTCACCCAGTGATGTTATAAATAGCATCAGGCCAGCACAGTAAATGTCCGGAGATGGATAATACTCAGAGGTCATCTTTTGGTTGATGTGTTCTGCATGACACAGTTCACGCAGTCCAACACTGTGCACCATACTTTAAAACTTCTCGCTGCCTTTTCATTCTCTAACACATACACCAGTCACTATCTACTGATGTTTCTATACCAATATTTAAGCGCTTTTGAACCTCTAACTTTTACACTGCAGAGCCAGAGAAACTGGAACACCTGCCTAAAATCGTGTAGGGCTCAGCGAGCACGCAGAAGTGCCGAAATGTGACGTGGCATGGACTCGACTAATGTTTGAAGTAGTGTTAGAATTTGACACCATGATCCTGCAAGGCTGTTCATAAATTTGTAAGAGTACGAGGGAGTGAACAGCACGTTGCAAGGCATCCCAGAAATGCTCAGTAATATTCATGTCTGGGGAGTTTGATGGCCAGCGGGAGTGTTTCAACTCAGAAGAGCGTTCCTGGAGCCACTGTGTAGCAATTCTGGACGTGTGGATTGTCGCATTTTCCTGTTAGAACTGCCCAAGTCCGTCACAGTGAACAATGCACATGAAAGGTTGCAGGTGATCAGATAGAATGCTTACGTACGTGTCACCTGTCAGAGTCATATATAGACGTGTCTCATAACACACCAACTGCACACATCCCACACGGTTACGGAGCGGCCACCAGCTTGAACAGCCCCCTGCTGACATGCAGCGTCCATGGATCCGTGAGACCGTCTACATACCTGTACATGTCCATCCAATACATACAATTTGAAGTGAGACTCTTCTGACCAGGCAACATGTTTCCAGTCATAAACAGTCAAATGTCGGTGATGATGGGCCCAGGTGCGGCGTAAAGCTTTGTGTCGTGCAGCCATCAAGGGTACACGAGTGGGCCTTCGGCTCGAAAGCCCATATTGATGATGTTTTATTGAATGGTTCACACGCTGACACTTGTTGATGGCCCAGCATCGAAATCTGCTACAATTTGCGGATGGGTTACACTTCCGCCACGTTGAAAAGTTCTCTTCCGTCGTCGTTGATCCTTTTCTTGCAGGCCCTTTCTCCAGCCACAGCGATGTCCGAGATTTGATGTTTTACTGGATTCCCGATATTCACGATACACTCGTAAAATAGTCGTATGGGAAAATCCCCACATCATCGCTATCTTGGAAATGCTGTGTCAATAGTATAACGCGCGATATGGTACAATGCAGTGAAAACCAAGTGGAAATTTTCCACATCTTTTTCACTTTAAATGTTAAAACATTTTGCGCAGAAGTTAACGCCTTCCAGAACCCCGCATATTTTGGGCCAAAAGATGGCAGCCACTTTTTGGCTGTCATTTTTATGCTACATCTTGGCGAGTTTACGTAAGGGGGGCATATGGACCAAATCCGCATCTTTTTGACGAAAAGACGGTGAGCACTTTTGGGGGCACATTCTGGCGAGCACTTTTTTGCGGTAACTTTTTTTGCGAAATCTAGGCGACTTTACGGCAAAAGTCGCCGCCTCCTTGGATCCGCATCGTTTCGGCCAAAAGATGGAGGACACTTTTTGGGGGTAACTTTTTGGCGGGCATTTTTCTGCAGTGACTTTCGGCGAGCTGTCCTATATGAAAATTTAACTGCATAATTGAAATACTTCATGTATGTGTGTATTTAATAAAATGGCTACGAAAGGAAATGGCTTGATAATTATACTATGCAAGAACTAAAAGATGCAGTAAAAATGGGCTTAAAAGGTTATTCAAAGCTGAGAAAACAGCAACTTAATAATGCTCAAGTGAATGAAAAACAACAACAAGAAGAAGAACCCATTCAGCGACTGACTGAACAACAGCAACGTATTTATCAAGTGAGTAAATTTTTAAAATTTGAACAATTATACGAATTGCATTAAACAAATGAAACATACGCTGCAATAATTGTTGATTACATCAAAATAGAAAATCTATTCAAACGTGCCAGATGGAGAACTATATCAAGGGGGGGAAAACTATCTGAAGATTTCATGAGAGACTTTCAAGACAAATTAGTTTGGACTGAAATGAGATATAACCAGAAAATGTCTAAAGATTTGATGAGAGAGTGTTATGACAGATTAGACTGTAGTTGTTGTTGTTGTGGTCTTCAGTCGTGAGACTGGTTTGATGCAGCTCTCCATGCTACTCTATCCTGTGCAAGCTTCTTCGTCTCCCAGTACCTACTGCAGCCTACATCCTTCTGAATCTGCTTAGTGTATTTAATCATACAGTAAAGCTGCATGCCCTAGGGGAAGAATTACGGCCGTAGTTTCCCCTTGCTGGAGTGCAATATCAAACAATAGAACGCTGTCTGAAGATTTCATGAGAGACTTTCAAGACAGATCATACAACAAAGTACTTATATATCAGCTTTATTACTCGTTCGTTGTTGAACGTGGTACTGATTATTTCTATATTGTCATCGAGTATGAGCTTGTACCAACGAGCAGAATCATCGATGTATTCTGTATTCACTGTTTCTACTTATATATATCAAAGTATTTCTTTAATAGCCCCACGAAAGTGTATCAATTACTACCATCTTTCTCCCCTAGAAGCGTACGTTTATCGTAGTTAAATTTAAACTCTTTTGCTATAAATTCATTCACCAGATGTTTCGTCTTCTCATCTCTCATGATCACGTTATTGCTTATGATAACCTTATCTTCAGAAGTCTTTATTAATTCGGACATCATCTTAATATTGATTTTTACGGAATATTCGTAGTTTAGAGTGAACCCTTTAATTGTGGTAGTCTTTGCCCTTATATGTTCGATAAGTATAGCTTTTTGGGACTATGCTTATCCATTTAATGCCAAAATCGTCTTTCCCAAGTTCATCTGTCCATTCGCGGAGCCTGCAACATGTTTGCACTGTGTTTGTGCCGTCATCGAGGTAAACAATGGAGTCTGTGACGTAGTTACAACTTAATCGCCTAATCTTTCGAGCATATCATACAACCTCATTCTAGCGTTGACGGTGGTGAAAGCGGCCACAAATATGTTAGTATTTGTGCTATGTTCGACACAGATATCATCGTAGCGATATTTTACCTCAATTACTTCATCGCTGATTGGTGTCACATTAGTTATCTCTATTTCATCGTCGAGCAAGAATTCGTATCATCATTTAACGTCGTGTATAAATTCTGTTGGTGACAAGTTCAGCCTCTAACCGAATTTCCCCCATAGAGAACTGAGGCGTATTTTGGCATCAGCTCGCTTGCCGGCATTCGGTTCGGTATTGCTGATGTCGAGCTTAGTATCTTGCTTCTCCTTGATAACTCGACCGTATTCCTCTTTCGACTTGTAATCATCTTCCCAAGAACTAGTTTCCAATTTGACCTTCATGAATGTTTTAAAGAAGTCTCTGAAGAACTCATTACTTACTCAATCAAAATTTCCTGTATTTTGTAACCTTTTTCAATAGCCTTGTTGAGCTCTGTCGTTGTCCAGGTTCCTACAGTGGCGCGCTCGTCATCACTATGGTTACAACAACTATGAGGCTTTTCTTCTACACATTTCGCGCATAGAGCGAACAAAAGGTTTTCCTGCTTAACTGGAAGCACAGGATGATACAAGCCTCGAGGTGCAAGCACTTTGCATTTACCACAACCAAACCATTCTCTGTCATATTTTTCTGGTCTCGGTATCTGTGCGGGACGTCCAACAGGATAATCGCCGTAAAACATCACTGTTGGATATAGACGGCAGATTTCTATGAATCGCAACTTCTTGTCTGAAACCTTCAATTTAGTAGCGTTCTAAGATTCAGTGGTTCTACGACATTTATTGCTTTATATACGTTCTCTTTGTAAGCCTCAGAATTTTTCCACTTACAACTCCACATCTCGACAACGTTATAACAACCAGCTTTCCTCAACGCCTGTGTTCACTCTGCCCTCACTGAAAAGAGATCATCCATGGTTACGTTGTTCACATTGTTGATTAAATAGAGCGAATAACACTCTGGACAGCAGTGCCAAAAGCAACCGTTATATTGATATACGGTCTTCGTGCTTGCGTCGTAGCCGTCAACTTTTGCACCACGTATTGTAACTTCCCCACCGTTCAATGCATGTTGTACATTAGGGAATGAGTTTAACAACGCAATTGACTCTTTGCTAAACCTTTCGTTCTTTTGATCTTTGACTACAGCAATCGAGCTAGACTCAAGGTATTCTGACCTGTAGATAGCCATACAAGCACTAGCAATTGTTATGTACTGAAATGGATCAATATTTGCTATTTCCAGGAAATTTCTCCTATTCAAGGCAGCCGCGGCGCAATATGTCGACATCAGAATGACAATATTCGGCAAGTTTCTTCTGGAAGTCTAAACGTAGTTTTCCTTCACCTTCTGAGCCTGCCATTCTAAGAACAGTTTTCTAGCTTCAGGTTTCATTGTTTCAACATCATAGTACTTGGTCGGTGGAATTTGTCCTACGTAATTTTGATTTTCGCGCTTATTGAAGAAGTGCGGAAAGTAACCTTTTTTCAGCTCTTTCAATCCGAATGTCTTTGGAAAAGACGTGCGGCCACTTTAGATAAAGTTTAGGCTGTCAATTATTCTGCGGTTTAGGGTAGGCGTTTTCAGCTCCATAAGCTTCGTCGCATGGTAAATGGTTTTGATTTCAATTCCGTTATTGACACAATATTGCAAAATTAAGTACGGATCTTAAACCTTTGTATTGTGCGCTGTACACGCGTGCCCCCTGTTACTGTGTGATATCAACCATTCAAAAAATCATTGTTATTTCTATACTCGTATTTGTTTCCTTTGAAGTCGTGCACAGCCACAAGGTTTGGCCTTTGTACACCTGTATCTTGTTCTGCTTCGAAATCGAAAAAATAGTACCTTTCCGTGTGAGAGCATTTTTTAAATTTTTTAGTGTCACTTCCATTGTAAATACATTTATTATAGCAGTAACCACGGCTTTTTCTCCTTTTTATGTAGCATTCGTGTTCACTTATGTTCACACATTCTCCACCACAATTACGGCAATCAGAGATACCATAGTTGTGTCCACTGATACTCTTTACATATTTTTTTTTTACATTTTTGCACTTTTAAACTCATTTGTGGTTATCAATGCATTCCTTATCAAAACAAAATCTGTTGCAGTTTTTACAATACATTCTTGACCGCTTACCTTCTGTATTATGATGCTTTGGTCTTAAACACAAATTCCACACATTTCCTTTATCATTTTTGCAGGAGTGTTTGTTATTGTAGAGAACATCACATTTTTTGCGGTAGTACGAACTAATGTGAAAACTCTTCATGTTGTTGGTCGTATCAGAGCGGTGGTTATTTAAGTACAAGTAAATAGTTTTTTCTCTTTCCGCGCCTGAAGAATGCATTGCCTTGTTAAATGCACCAGCTGAAACAACCTTGACCTGAACATTCAAAAATTCTGTTTCGTCTTTGACATCGGCCAAGGTGAATGCTTCTTCATAATTTTTTCCAAGTTTATCGCACAACTCCTTTGCTAATTCTTCCTGCAGATCTCTCCCTTTCCTAATGTAGAGAACATCATTATCCAACAATTTCTTGCCCAGTATGTTTCTAGTTTCGCAGGTATGTGCTATGATTATTGCTCTAGTGGCGCACAGGCTATCGGTGTTGGTTATTCTGCTTACGTGTCTCTTACTGCTTAAACCTAACTAACCTAAGGACATCACAAACATCCATGTCCGAGGCAGGATTCGAACCTGCGACCGTAGCGGTCGCGCAGTTCCAGACTGTGGCGCCTAGAACCGCTCGGCCACCCCGGCCGGCTCAGAATTAGGAAGTACGTGTGTGCGGCCTTCGCGGGCTGAGTGTGTTCTCTTCTTCTGTCAATAGATGTCGCTGGTATTTGGGCCATTTAAATTAATACGGTACGTGTTGTGCTTCATTCGCTATGGAATTACACGGCCCGCCGTCCTGGAGTCTGGAAAAATTAAAGAGAATTGAAGTTTGTGTTTAGTCTCTTCAGGTGAGGTGCAGCTTTCCGGCGGAAGCCATACCTTTCACGCGAAAAATAAGCTGGTGAGTGTAGGTGGTTTTAGAAAGTACTTTATCGCTGCCATACCAACTGTAGATTCAAGTTGCAAACGATTGGACGTTCTTCCTGGTTTGCCTCAGGCTATGGAGCTGGGATGGGCACGCAAAGCAATGAGCATCATCATCATCAAGTCGCTGCTGTTCCTACGCTCTGTCCCCTCAATTATAGACGACCGGTGACAGATGAAAGAAGGAGCAGCTTCCATCACGTCGCGGATCATCGGACCTGGCACTGCATTTGGATACTGAGAGAAAAAACCCCGGAGGGTAAGAGATGAGAGAGAACCTGGAAGAAGAAAAAATCCATACAGGGTTTCCTTCAGGTGACGCCGAAGGATTTGCACTTTTTTCCATGGATCTCCATCCATTAAAAAATTATTCCGACAACTTAGCCTCATGCAGATAATTGATATAGTTAATCAGTTCATCTTGCGTGTAGTCATCATCATTGATATTGAAATAATTCATGTGGTAGTCGATACTCAAGTTTTCCTTCATTCTTTGGTACAAATTTATCGAATTTGGTTGGTACTCGAGCCTCAGCATTTCTTCACTATTTGGATATCTGTCCATGATACCGTACAAATGCTTTTGCAAATTTCTTCTCTGCACTCTGATGACGTAGTAAGCGTAGTCGCAACCATCGTCAAATAATTTCAAGAGTACAAACATGTGTCTCTAATTTACAATGACTGTTTGAGGAACACCACAAGGTAACAATGTTTCTACTCGTTCATTTTTGTTAAGTATAAGTTTATAGTTGTATCAACTAGTTCATTCATACGCTGAATGTGCTCGTTGTGAACTCAGTTTAAATTTTCCAAGTGAATTATTTGGTCTTGATACATCTCCTTAATTTTGTACTTACCGTGTTTTCGGATCGAGGATGAAACCTCTTCATAAACCCAATCTTGAAAACCGTCTGCAATAGACATTTTCGACTTCATAATTATCGAGTACAGTCCTGGTTCGCTGATGAAAGTGTTTGGTTGCATATTTGAAAGGAGGAGGGAATCGCTCCTCCCATTTTTTGTATGTTTTAGAATATTTTTCTCTCACAAGTTCACGAATTGCTTCTCTTGTGTTTTCGTACTCCAAAATGTCACCCTCATCTTTGGCCTTGAACCATGGGATGTTCTTACTGTCCATAATTATTTGCACTTGCTTGTTGTTGAACGTAAGTTGACTGTTGCTGATATCTATAACTGCTTCCATTTTATTATACGATATACAAAAAATTTTAGTGGCGCCGAAACGACGGTACCAAGATGCAGACGCCCATGAAAAACTGAATTGCATGAGAAGTAATAATAATAATTCTTCTATGAGCCTAATAATTGTACTTTCAATCTTTTTACCCTTATTGGTATCTGCTCTCGATGAAGCAGCAACAAAGTACTTGCACACCTTGGCTTTTTGACGGCCCAATAAGAAGAAGATCAGCGTTTTAAATCGAGTGAAGAAGGATTCAAAGAGGCGCTTGCGTTATTTCAGGAGCAATCGAATCTAGTAGCTAATGGCGAGCTGACTGGCGAAACTTTGCAATTAATGGAGAAACCAAGATGTGGCGTGGAAGATAACGTTTTGGGGCTTTACTACACACATCTACAAGTGGAACAAGAAAAATATAAAATGGCATTACTATCTTGCGACTAGAAAAATGTTGCAGGCAGCTGAAGCAGCTTTTAAAATGTGGCAAGATCACACCGATCTTACTTTTGAAAACAGCGACCAAAATACTGATATTGTCATTTCGAACAAGTGAGGAGCTCACAGAAGACAAAATTCAGTGCTGCAATTCTGTCAATTCACGTTGATCAGAATGAATACTGGTAGATGAAAACGCAAACAAACTTGCTCGCTGTTTTAGTTCACGAAATTGACCACACGTTAGGTTTGGCGCATTCAGACGTCGCTGAGACAATGATGTGCGCATTCTACAACAGCATTATCATGCAGCTACCTGAAGACGATTCAGAGTTTATACGGGAAACATGCTGCTGCTGCTTCTGAGCCTACTCAGCCGCAGACGCCGGCAGTGCCTGAAAAAGAACCCGAAATGTGCAAAATCATGCAGTTTGGAAGTTCTGTTATTGTGGACGAATTCCTGTACATTTTACACGGAAGAAGGGTTTGTATAAAGGCTCTTAATAATATTGACGAGCACGCTCCTACTAAATCTCCGCTAATCACAGACTGGTTAAGATTTCTACCGCGGAATCCTAAAAATATATCTGTTGTTTATCAGAGGCCAACAGGTCAAGCCGTGTTGATTGTTTATAACATGATATACATGATTCAAGTGCCACGTATAGCGCTAGAAGCTGGCTACCCTAAAGAAGTGTGATATAGGTCTGCAGCAAAACTCTGTCATCCACGGAACGTTACTTATTTGGGCAGAACTTTTTTTTTTTTTCGACGATGTATACTTTGCAGAAATAGACGAATGCAGCTTTAAAGCAAAGGTCTATGACGTCATTAGTAAACGTTTTCCTGGCGTACCGTCGGCCTCAGACCCTGTATTTAGATAGATAAATGGCATGTTGTATTTCTTCAAGGACGGCATATTCTATGAATACAATGAATTCTCGAGCGTTCAGTGAGAACAGGTAAATTTGAACTGTCATTATTAGGCATAAATTGCCCAAAGATATCTTCTTCATTCAAGGCAGTAATGAAGACTGTGGCGCAACTAGAAGGGATTAATCCCTTACGCACACCAAGTTTGAGCCATATGGGTCTATTTCTTTGTGTCTTGCATTCGTGTGAATCAAGGAATTCGAGTGATTGCCAAAAAATGGACGAAGAAGAATTTCGTGTGGTGATTAAACATTACTTTATGAAAGGCAAAACGCCTCAGGACACCAAAGAGAAGCTCGATAAACATTAGAGTGACTTTGTACCTTCGATTAGAACAGTTTATAAGTGGTTTCAAAATTTTCGGAGTGGCGATATGGGCACAAGTGATGCTGAACGTTCTGAACTCCCTGTGGAGGTTACGTCTCCAGAAATCATTGATAAAATCTATGATAGGGTGATGGATGATAGAAGAGTTAAGGTGCGTGATATTGATAGTGCTGTGGGCATCTCGAATGAGCGGGTACAAAATATTTTGCATAAACATTGCGACATGACAAAACTATCCGCAAGATGGGTTCCGCAACTGCTCACGCTTGACCAAAAACGGAATCGTGTGAAGTGTTGCAAGGATGGTTTGCAGCTGTTCAGAAGGAATCCGTAGGACTTTAAGCGTCTTTTCGTCACTGTGGGTGAAACATGGATACATTACTATATTTCGGGTTTCCAGGGGAGAATCTGCATCAAAAAAAGGCGAAGACCAGTCCTTCGGCCGGAAAGGTTATGGAGACTGTCTTTTGGGATTCGCAAGGGATAATCGTCATCGACTATCTGGGAAAGGGTAAAATTATTGCAGGTCCAAGTAATTCATCGTTACTGGACAGTCTGAAAACCGAGCTGCAAGAAAAACGCCGAGGATTGGACCGGAAAATAGTCCTTTCCCATCACGACAATGCACCAGTTGAGGTCGCGAAATTAATGGAAAAAGAATTCCAACTCATTTCACATCCGCATCCCCCCCCCCCCCCCCCTGTTCTCCAGACTTGGCTCCCTTGGACTACTGTTCGTTCCCCAATTTGAAGAAATGGCTGGCGGGACAAAGATTTTATTCAAACGAGGATGTGATTGCAGTGAGTAATAGCTATTTTGCAGACTTGAACAATTCCCATTATTCTGAAGGGATCAACAAATTAGAACAGCGTTGGACGAAGTGCATAAGTCTAAAAGGAGACTATGTCGAAAAATAAAAATGGTTTACTCCAAACACGTAAGTAGTTTTTATTTTTCCTCGGACTTTTCAAACGCCCCTCGTATATATACATACAGAACTCAATAACTGGAACGCGTGACTGTGTCATAAAAAGCTTAGTGACTTAGAAGAAGGACATTTATACGCAGTTACAAACGCCAGCAGTGTAAATACAAGACAGGGATATAGAACATTTCTAGTGCTCGACAACGAGTGTAAGATTCTTTTGCCAGATAGATATAACAGAGCGCTGAATTACGAGGACTCTGCAATGCTGACAGGCTTTCTTATGATTTATAAAGGTTACAAGAATGTCAATATCTATAACGTTCAAGATATCCAATTCTCTTAAATTTTTATGGTTGATAAACCATAAAAATCTCAGTAAACATGAGAAGTGAGACGTAAAGTGTAAAACGTCAGACGTAAGACGTAAACGTGAAATGTGAGCTGTGAGATGCGAGACGTGAGACAACTGATAAACAGTGTAACCAAAACTTTTGCATCAAATGTTGATTGCCGCTCCACACATATGAGGAGTAAACGTGCATCTGTAAGCATTTCTCCATAAATAAAGAAGTTTGCAAAGTATGACCAAGAGCTTGTTAAACAAGCTGAGAAGAATAGAAGGAAGTTTGAACAGCTGAAAAGTCAATCCAAAGAGTGGAAGATGAAGCCCATAACCGAATACGGGAAGTATAAGAAAGAACATCAGCCTGTTATCGATAAACTGGACGCTTTGGGGAAAGAAGTTAACGATGCTATAGCGAACAATTGAGAGTTTGAAAAACAGCTAGTTCCTTACGTAGGGAATTATGATGATACGTTTCCTATTCCGCCTACACCTAAGGAATCATCTTTTGGAAGAAGATTATCTTTTGATAATGAATCGATCACGTCAAAGGTGCGTAAGAGACTTGAGCCCATGTTGCAGCAAACTGAGGAAGAAGAGCAGGAGAAGGTGAAGGCTGTCACAGAGTACTCGACATCTTATCTTCGGCCGAAAGTATCCAAATACGTGGGGTTCTCGGTGATACACTATTTAACAATGACAGTATTACTATCGTTCACTGCTAGCGATGGATTGATGAAACTGCTAACTCGAAAAAACATATCATTCGAAGACTACACACCTGATGACCGTGAAACATGTACAACTATGCTGAAGGAAACTAATGCAATATTTCACAATAGTGATCCAAATACGAATAAAACAAAGTCAAACAGCAGTGAAAATTACAACAACATCATTAAGCTGATATGGCAATCGTTAAGGAAAGTAAGTAGTAATTCGAAGTCTAAGTCACCAGGCAGCAGCAGCAGCAGCAGCAAAGGACGAATGGTCTTCGTAAAAAAATATACAGCAAAACCTGTCGAGTACGTTTGGATGAATGACGTCAAAGATTTAATCGACAGGCTGATGGTGACTCACGGTGAAGAGAATGCAGGAAATAATAGTTATCATAACGAAAATGCTTACCCGTAAATTTAACGACTTATAATGAACAATCCAAAAGGAATTCCATACTTGATTATACACTCCTGGAAATTGAAATAAGAACACCGTGAATTCATTGTCCCAGGAAGGGGAAACTTTATTGACACATTCCTGGGGTCAGATACATCACATGATCACACTGACAGAACCACAGGCACATAGACACAGGCAACAGAGCATGCACAATGTCGGCACTAGTACAGTGTATATCCACCTTTCGCAGCAATGCAGGCTGCTATTCTCCCATGGAGACGATCGTAGAGATGCTGGATGTAGTCCTGTGGAACGGCTTGCCATGCCATTTCCACCTGGCGCCTCAGTTGGACCAGCGTTCGTGCTGGACGTGCAGACCGCGTGAGACGACGCTTCATCCAGTCCCAAACATGCTCAATGGGGGACAGATCCGGAGATCTTGCTGGCCAGGGTAGTTGACTTACACCTTCTAGAGCACGTTGGGTGGCACGGGATACATGCGGACGTGCATTGTCCTGTTGGAACAGCAAGTTCCCTTGCCGGTCTAGGAATGGTAGAACGATGGGTTCGATGACGGTTTTGATGTACCGTGCACTATTCAGTGTCCCCTCGACGATCACCAGTGGTGTACGGCCAGTGTAGGAGATCGCTTCCCACACCATGATGCCGGGTGTTGGCCCTGTGTGCCTCGGTCGTATGCAGTCCTGATTGTGGCGCTCACCTGCACGGCGCCAAACACGCATACGACCATCATTGGCACCAAGGCAGAAGCGACTCTCATCGCTGAAGACGACACGTCTCCATTCGTCCCTCCATTCACGCCTGTCGCGACACCACTGGAGGCGGGCTGCACGATGTTGGGGCGTGAGCGGAAGACGGCCTAACGGTGTGCGGGACCGTAGCCCAGCTTCATGGAGACGGTTGCGAATGGTCCTCGCCGATACCCCAGGAGCAACAGTGTCCCTAATTTGCTGGGAAGTGGCGGTGCCGTCCCCTACGGCACTGCGTAGGATCCTACGGTCTTGGCGTGCATCCGTGCGTCGCTGCGGTCCGGTCCCAGGTCGACGGGCACGTGCACCTTCCGCCGACCACTGGCGACAACATCGATGTACTGTGGAGACCTCACGCCCCACGTGTTGAGCAATTCGGCGGTACGTCCACCCGGCCTCCCGCATGCCCACTATACGCCCTCGCTCAAAGTCCGTCAACTGCACATACGGTTCACGTCCACGCTGTCGCGGCATGCTACCAGTGTTAAAGACTGCGATGGAGCTCCGTATGCCACGGAAAACTGGCTGACACTGACGGCGGCGGTGCACAAATGCTGCGCAGCTAGCGCCATTCGACGGCCAACACCGCGGTTCCTGGTGTGTCCGCTGTGCCGTGCGTGTGATCATTGCTTGTACAGCCCTCTCGCAGTGTCCGGAGCAAGTATGGTGGGTCTGACACACCGGTGTCAATGTGTTCTTTTTTCCATTTCCAGGAGTGTATTTCTTAAAAATTTCCCTCATATGTTCTGGAAGTCAGGAAAGCATGGTAAAGGCCTAGTCAATGTGCTAATTAACAAATTAACATTCTAAATGCATATTCCAGGCTTTCGATTTTGTGGTTCTGGGACAGAACTAGATGAAAGATTAGCACTTGGAGACGTAGGAACTAATCCTTTAGATGAAGCTTGCAAGAGAGATGATATTGCATACAGAGACCATAAAGAACTGGAAAAAAGACAGGAAGCAGATAAAGAATTGCAGAAGGCAGAAAAATAGAGAATTTTCAGCAATGATGCATCGCTAGGCGAAAGATTAGCTTCCACTGCTGCTGCGGGGATAATGTACCGAAAGAGAAAATTAGGCATGGGATTAGTGGACGATAATAGTTGGACATTATAATTTTTCTCTCTTGTTAATATAGGAAAGAATTTAGTATTGATTTTAACGGATCATCTAGCGAGCCAAGAGCCAAAGCTATTAAGCTAAAGCTCTTCAACTTAGAACCGAAAAGTCACGGCTTTCTTGATAATTTTCTTTCTGAATCACAGACGAAACTGAAAACCAGTAACGTTAAAAAAGGCGGCAGTTTACTCCTAACTTTACCTCTTCCTGTTGTGAAAAATTGCTTGAATATCTTACAGCAAAAAAGGAAGCTAAACACGAAGGTGGCTTCTTACCGCTGATTCTAGCCGCATTAGGCGCAGTTGGATCGTTGACCGGTGGTGCTGTACTAGTTACGAGTGCTGTCCATAAAAAGCAGAAGGAAGGGGCAGTGTTGGCAGAACAGAAGAGACATAACCTAGAAATGGAGAAAAGAAAGTGGGGGCAAGTTTGCCTATGAAATCATGCCTTAAAGAAAGGAAGTCAAAGAAATGATGCAAAAGTATAGCCATCCGCTAACCAACTTTAATACAGAAAATTTCGCAAAGCAACTTAATATTGCAAATTTTAGAAGCGTCTTTATGATCGGTGAACTACCACAAAAAGCAGCAAAAGTTGAATCAGGAATTGTTAACCTAGCACTTCTGATCATGTAGGCACTCACTGGATATGTTACTTCAAGAATAGTAGTGAAAAATTTGTGTTTGACTCGTTTGGTGGCGATAGTCCATAAGCGTTAGTGAACTATCTAGGCCGAGATAACTTGTTTTACAACGCAGAGAGGGTTCCAAATTTTGATCAGTTTGTATGTGGCCATCTTTGTTCGCTGGTCTTGAAAGTGTTTACAGACGGGCGGTCGTTTGATAAAATTCTCGATATATTAAATGGATATATTTGGGAACAAGATAGAAGACGGGGTTAAAGAGCAACTTGAATCGACTGCTAGTAAAGTTGACTTGGGGGAATTAGCCTCAAAAGTCAAACAATTTTATAAGCAACTGAGATCGACTGCCAGTAAGGCTGACTTGAGAAAATGAACTTCAAAAATCGAAGGTGAGGCTGAAAATTTCGAAAGGAATTATATAGAGTTTTTAAAATAACGAAAGGTTGGTTATACTGACTTCAAAAGTAAGAGATTAGTAAATCTAAATGAGCCTACAGATGGCCATGATGTAGTTGCCGAAAGATATCTAGAAAAGCAATTAAATAACTACGCGAGCAAAGCCGAATACACAAGTATTCTCATACTATTGAATAACTATGCGAACAAAGTTGACCTCGGCAAATACTACAGCAAACATGACTTACAGATAAATAACATGAAATGCAGGATTGATGCGCTAGAGAGGAAGATGCAGAGTTAATTATAAATTAATGACGACGAGAAGCATATTTGGTGTTTGAGGTGCAAAAGATTTACAGCTACAAATCACCCTCAGAACAGTTACCACAAATAATGGTCGAGCCGCAATCGAGGGCTATTGTGCAGAATGTAAGAGTAATAAGAGCAAGTCTGTAAAAAAAAAATGATGAAGTGGTCCACTGTGAATATTTGTGAAGAAATTGTGAACGAGCTGCACAAACCAGTGAGAAAGAACTTCCCAAAGAAAGCTGTTATAGCATTTGGTATAGACGATTTGTGGCAAGGTGACTTGGTTAAGATGGATTCTGGTATCCTAAAGAACGTATCCAAAATCAATAAAAATATGCAGTACTTGTTGATTGTGATAGACGTGTTTTCAAAATTTGCTTGGGTGATTCCTGTTAAAAGACAAATCTGCTGAAAACTATGCTAACGCTTTCAAACATACATTGGCAGAAAGCAAGCCGAAAAATTTGCAGACAGTCAACGGTAAAGAATTCTATATCAAACACTTTAGAGAGCTGATGAAGCTTGAAAACATAAATCACTACTCTAATTTTTCTAAGATTGAGACGTCAGTCGTATAGCGGCTTAACAAAACATTCAAGGAAAAAATGTTGAAACAGTTTGCACTTCAAGGTAATTACAGGTCGGTCGACCTACTGCCAAAGTTGGTACACAATTACAGCAACAATGTGCATAGCTCAATAGGCATGAAACCTGTAGATGTAACTGATCTAATGCGGCAAAAAGCAGTGAAACTCAGAGGTGAATCACCCAAGTACGCGCCAGGCGATAAAGTGAGAATCAGCAAAATGAAGGGTTTGTACGAGAAAGGATACACAGCAAGTTGGCCTACTGAATTATTTGAAGTCGAAGATGTCAGCAGCACAAATCCGCCTACATATAAGCTAAAGGATATGAGTGGTAACGAAATTAAAGGAAGCTTCTATGAGCAGTAATTACAGAAGACGAAATACGCAGATGTTTATCTCGTGGAAAAAAATGTTGAAAAAGATAGGTCATAAAGTTTATGTGAAGTGGCGAGGTTTTAATAGCTCACACAATAGTTGGGTGAATAAAAGCAGTGCAATTCTTTAATGCATCTTGATCCATTAAAATCTGATAAACGTTTTAATTTTATCGCTGAATTTGCCCGAATCCGCTTTCCGAATCATATCGATAATTATAAAGCCAAAATCCTCGTTCCAAGATTTACTGCAAATTTCTCTAATATCGTTCCACTTCAAATCTCCACCCACAAATTCGTCGTGGATGTGCTTTAAATTTGTTGCATCTTGCATAAAAATGTTGAGAAAATTAAGACTATCTCTCACCAACTGCTTGGGAATTTTTGAGTACGTTTGTGCTAAATAGAAACAGTCAGTGTTCTCATTTCGTCCTCTGTTAAGTATTCTCTGATTATATCTCGGTTTTGAAGAATGAAGTCCTCAAAAACAAAGGAGTTATCTTTACATTCATCTAGTGGAATAATTTCATCAGTGTTGCTGATGAAAGTGGTAATTTTTTCTTTGTGTTTATCTTCAATTTTTGGCGTGCTTTTATAAATTCTTGACATTTCGGATGATCTAAACTTCTAGAGTAAACATACAGGTGGTTAATTTTTTTCAGTTCAACCATCCTGGCGCTAAGATATAATTGTCAGTCATTAACGTCGTTTTCGCACAGCCACTTGGGCCTATTGTTGCATAACGAATATAATTTGGTAAAAGATCACCAAGACTCTTTTTCTGTTTCCTTTCACATTTCTGATTTTTGGCTCCCAGTCAGTCGTCATTTATTATAATAATAATAAATGAACAGAATTTCTGAACTCAGTGGTAAGTCTTAGACTTTAGAAAGAAGACTGAACGGACCTATACGAGATGGGTTCACAAAAGTAGGAGTGGTTGGTATTTACTCGACGTTTTTAACTCCAAAAGTTGCATGTGAAAACTACATATTGTACTTTGAGAAAGACGGTGTCATTAACAAGTTAACTATTCCCGCAGGTCAGAGCAGTCTAGATAATTTAGATAAATATATAAAGAGTCAGCAGCCATTCAATGCTGATCACTTAAAGATTAAGCCAAATAGTACGATCGACAGAGTCGAAATTCAGAGCACACGCCATAAGCTGTACTTTGATAAAGAGCACACTATAGGGCAGTTGCTGGGTGTTACGGAGAACCAAACTGTGGAGCTCGCAGCAAACGCTGTTGCAGCACAACTGTCCAAAAGTCATTCCTTTCGATAAAATCAAAGTCCATTTCAATTTAACGGATGGCATGTTTGTAAAGGACTCTTTTCATAGGGAAACGAACATCATCGCTTCATTTATGCCAAAGTTATTTGAACTAGCTGGTCATTTGCAATTTGGCAGTTCTATCATATATGAGCCAAGCTATCCGTTATTTTTCCCAGTTCATGATAAAGTTCAAAATCTGCGATCACTATAACGGATGAAAACGATTCTGTGATAGATTCTGGTAGTGCGAATGTAACTGTGCTTCTGGAAATACTATAATAAAGATGAACAAGATAGAAAGTTATCAGTGGCAGTCTTTTCCAGTAAACGAGAAGACTAAAAATAATTTGAACTTGCCAAAGAAAGATGTACAAATAGACGCCAAAGTTGGTGATGGCGGGTTTGATAATAATGCTTATTGTATATGACATTGAATGAGATCTACATCTACATCTACATGGATACTCTACAAATCACATTTAAGTGCCTGGCAGGGGGTTCATCGAACCACCTTCACAATTCTCTATTATTCCAGTCTCGTATAGCGCGCATAAAGAATAAACACCTATATATTTCCGTACGAGCTCTGATTTCCCTTATTTCATCGTGGTGATCGTTTCTCCCTATGCAGGTCGGTGTCAACAAAATATCTTCGCATTCGGAGGAGAAAGTTGGTGATTGGAATTTCGTGAGAAGATTCCGTCGCAACGAAAAACGCCTTTCTTTTAATGATTGGCAGCCCAAATCCAGCATCATTTCTGTGACACTATCTCCCATATTTCGCGATAATACAAAACGTGTTGCCTTTCTTTGAACTTTTTCCATGTACTTCGTCAGTCCTATCTGGTAAGGATCCCACACCGTGCAGCAGTATTCTAAAAGAGGACGGACAAGCGTAGTGTACGTAGTCTCCATAGTAGGTCTGTTACATTTTCTAAGTGTCCTGCCAATAAAACGCAGCCCTTGGTTAGGCTTCCCCACAACGTTTTGTATGTGTTCTTCCCAATTTAAGTTGTTCGTAATTGTAATACCTAGGTATTTAGTTGAATTTACGGCTTTTATATTAGACTGATTTATCGTGTAACCGAAGTTTAACGAGCTCCTTTTAGCACTCATGTGGATGACCTCACACTTTTCGTTATTTAGTGTCAACTGCCAATTTTCGCACCATTCAGATATCATTTCTAAATTGTATTGCAGTTTGTTTTGATCTTCTGATGACTTTATAAGTAGATAAACGACAGCGTCATCTGCAAACAGCCTAAGACAGCTGCTCAGATTGTCTTTCAAATCTTTTATATAGATAAGGAACAGCAAAGTGCCTATAACACTACCTTGAGGAACGCCTGAAATCAGTTCTGTTTTACTCATGTTGGCAGCTGTTCTCGATACGAATTCTGAAACATTTACTTCGTCTTCTTTTGTGAAGGCGTTTCGGAAGGCTGTGTTTAGTAACTCTGCTTTCACAGCACTGTTCAAATGATTCAAATGGCTCTGAGTACTATGGGACTTAGCATCTATGGTCATCAGTTCCCTAGAACTTAGAACTACTTAAACCTTACTAACCTAAGGACATCACACAACACCCAGTCATCACGAGGCAGAGAAAATCCCTGATCCCGCCGGGAATCGAATCAGGGAACCCGGGCGCGGGAAGCGAGAACGCTGCCGCGCGACCACGAGCTGCGGGCGGCAGCACTGTCTTCGATGGTACCTCCATTGCTATCGTCCAGAGAAGGCATTTATTGTTTCTTGCCGCTAACATACTTCACATTCGACCAGAATCTCTTTGGATTTTCTGCCAGGTTTCGAGACAAAGTTTCACTGTGCAAACTGTTATAGGAATCTCACACTGAACTCGGCGCTAAATTTCGAGCTTTTGTAAAGTATCGCCAATCTTGGGAGTTTTGCGTTTGTTTAAATTTGGCATGTTTGTTTTGTTGTTTCTGCAACAGTGTTCTAACCCGTTTTGTGTACCAAGGAGGATCAGCTCCGTCGTTTGTTAATTTATTTGGTATAAATCTCTCAGTTGCTGCCGATACTATTTCTTTGAATTCATGCCACATCTGGCCTACACTTATATTATTAATTCGGTATGAGTGGAGATTGTCTCTCAGGAAGGCGTCAAGTGAATTTTTATCTGCTTTCTTGAACACGTATATTTTTCGCTTGTTTTTCGAGGATTTGGGGATTACAATACTCAATCTCGCTACGAAAACCCTGTGTTCACTAATCCCTACATCAGTTTTGATGCTCGTTATTAACTCAGGATTATTTGTTGCTAACAGGTCAAGTGTGTTTTGACAACCGTTTACTATTCACGTGGGTTCATGAACTAACTGCTCGAAATAATTTTCAGAGAATGCGTTTAGTACAGTTTCGGATGATATTTTATGCGTACCTCCGGAATTAAACATGTATTTTCGCCAAAATATTGAGGGTAAATTAAAGTCAGCACCAATTATTATAGTATGAGTCGGATACGTGTTTGAAATCAAACTCAAGTTTTCTTTGAACCTTTCAGCAAGTGTATCATCTGAACTGGGAGGTCGGTAAAAGGATCCTAGTATTATTTTATTTCGGTTTCCAACAATGACTTCTGCCCATACTAACTCACAGGAAGTATCTACTTCAACCTGGCGACAAGTTAAACTACTTCTGACAGCAACAAACACGCCACCGCCAACCGTGTTTAGCCTATCTTTTCGGAACACCGTTAGGTTCTTCGCAAAAATTTCGGCTGAGCTTATATCCGGCCTTAGCCAGCTTTCAGTGCCTATAACGATTTGAGCAGCAGTGCTTTCTATTAGTGCTTGGAGCTCTGGTACTTTCGCAACACAGCTACGACAATTTACAACTGTTATACCAATGGTTCCTGTATCTTCGTTCTTCCTGTTTTAACCCTTCACCCTTTGTGACTGAAGCCCTTCTTGTGTTTTCTCGAGACCTCCTAACCTGATACACGCAGGCGGCTCAGATTACACTGCCTATAAAGGCAAATCTAATGTGAAACTAGTTGACGATTTTCCAAGTCAACTAAGGAGTGTAGTAATTGTCAAGAACAGAGGACAGAATATCTACAGGCTAGAACATCCAGGCACAACAGTTTTGTATCACCTAACGTCTTCTCTGGACAACGACATAAGATTCGAGGGAAATTCATTAACAACGGGAAGTTGGAAAGAAAAGAAAATGAAGTACTTTACCTGCTGAAAATGCTGGGCGGTTTTTTGAAGGTTGTACAGAAATCATGTGGAAAGGACATTTAGAGATAACGTTTGTTGGAGGACCAAATGCTGGCGACGCTTTGTATGGATGGGTTTCAAAGAAGGATGATTGCACTGACATTCCAGATTCTAGGCCATACCATGGAACAGGAACACTGGGTACGGACAGAAGGTAGGCGACGTACAGCGTTTGGTGGAGGCGGCACGGAGGACAGGCGATGGCTAATGGTACAGGATAGAAGCAGGTAATGTGCCGTAGAAACAGGAAGATGATCTCAGGAACAGATGGTCAGGGACGTGAACATGAAACAGGTTAAAGTGGAATAAGAAAAGGTTCTGACTGAATTAATCCCTGGAAGAGAGTGGATTAAGGCAACGAAGTCCGTATTTCATCGTTGAACTCAAAATCGGAGTCGATTCTTATATTCTTCCATCTGTACTAGACTGGAACATCCATCAGTCCTGACAATTGCGAATTTTTTTTTTTGCAGTCCTCAATACCAACTACAACTGCTGATTCTCCAAAATATTGCCAAATACACTGTGGGCATTTAAATTATATATATATATATATATATATATATATATATATATATATATATATATATATATATATATATATACCCCATGAACCATGGACCTTGCCGTTGGTGGGGAGGCTTGCGTGCCTCAGCGATACAGATAGCCGTACCGTAGGTACAACCACAAAGGAGGGGTATCTGTTGAGAGGCCAGACAAACGTGTGGTTCCTCAAGAGGGGCAGCAGCCTTTTTAGTTGCAAGGGCAACAGTCTGGATGATTGACTGATCTGGCATTGTAACAATAACCACAACGGCCTTGCTGTGCTGGTACTGCGAACGGCTGAAAGCAAGGGGAAACTACGGCCGTAATTTTTCCCGAGGGCATGCAGCTTTACTGTATGATTAAGTGATGATGGCGTCCTCTTGGGTAAAATATTCCGGAGGTAAAATACTCCCCCATTCGGATCTCCGGGCGGGGACTACTCAAGAGGATGTCGTTATCAGGAGAAAGAAAACTGGCGTTCTACGGATCGGAGCGTGGAATGTCAGGTCTTTTAATCGGGCAGGTAGGTTAGAAAATTTGAAAAGGGAAATGGATAGGTTACAGTTAGATATAGTGGGAATTAGTGAAGTTCGGTGGCAGGAGGAACAAGACTTCTGGTCAGGTGACTACAGGGTTATAAACACAAAGTCAAATAGGGGTAATGCAGGAGTAGGTTTAATAATGAATAGGAAAATAGGAACGCGGGTAAGCTACTACAAACAGCTTAGTGAACGCATTATTGTGGCCAAGATAGACACTAAGCCGACGCCTACTACAGTAGTACAAGTTTATATGCCAACTAGCTCTGCAGATGATGAAGAAATTGAAGAAATGTATGATGAAATAAAAGAAATTATTCAGATAGTGAAGGGAGACGAAAATTTAATAGTCATGGGTGACTGGAATTCGAGTGTAGGAAAAGGGAGAGAAGGAAACGTAGTAGCTGAATATGGATTGGGGCTAAGAAATGAAAGAGGAAGCCGCCTGGTAGAATTTTGCACAGAGCACAACTTAATCATAGCTAACACTTGGTTTAAGAATCATGATAGAAGGTTGTATACATGGAAGAACCCCGGAGATACTAAAAGGTATCAGATAGACTATATAATGGTAAGACAGAGATTTAGGAACCAGGTTTTAAATTGTAAGACATTTCCAGGGGCAGATGCGGACTATGAACACACTCTATTGGTTATGACCTGTAGATTAAAGCTGAAGAAACTGCAAAAAGGTGGGAATTTAAGGAGATGGGACCTGGATAAACTGAAAGAACCAGAGGTTGTACAGAGTTTCAGGGAGAGCATAAGGGAACAATTGACAGGAATGGGGGAAAGAAATACAGTAGAAGAAGAATGGGTAGCTTTGAGGGATGAAGTAGTGAAGGCAGCAGAGGATCAAGTAGGTAAAAAGACGAGGGCTAGTAGAAATCCTTGGGTAACAGAAGAAATATTGAATTTAATTGATGAAAGGAGAAAATATAAAAATGCAGTAAATGAAGCAGGCAAAAAGGAATACAGACGTCTCAAAAATGAGATCGACACGAAGTGCAAAATGGCTAAGCAGGGATGCCTAGAGGACAAATGTAAGGATGTAGAGGCTTATCTCACTAGGGGTAAGATAGATACTGCCTACAGGAAAATTAAAGAGACCTTTGGAGATAAGAGAACCACTTGTATGAATATCGAGAGCTCAGATGGCAACCCAGTTCTAAGCAAAGAAGGGAAAGCAGAAAGGTGGAAGGAGTCTATAGAGGGTCTATACAAGGGGGATGTACTTGAGGACAATATTATGGAAATGGAAGAGGATGGAGATGAAGATGAAATGGGAGATACGATACTGCGTGAAGAGTTTGACAGAGCACTGAAAGACCTGAGTCGAAACAAGGCCCCCGGAGTAGACAACATTCCATTGGAACTACTGACGGCCTTGGGAGAGCCAGTCCTGACAAAACTCTAACATCTGGTGAGCAAGATGTATGAAACAGGCGAAATACCCTCAGACTTCAAGAAGAATATAATAATTCCAATCCCAAAGAAAGCAGGTGTTGACAGATGTGAGGATTACCGAACAATCACTTTAATAAGCCACAGCTGCAAAATACTAACACGAATTATTTACAGACGAATGGAAGAACTAGTAGAAGCCGACCTCGCGGAAGATCAGTTTGGATTCCGTAGAAATACTGGAACACGTGAGGCAATACTGACGTTACGACTTATCTGAGAAGAAAGATTAAGGAAAGGCAAACCTACGTTTCTAGCATTTGTAGACTTAGCTTTTGACAATGTTGACTGGAATACTCTCTTTCAAATTCTAAAGGTGGCTGGGGTAAAATACAGGGAGCGAAAGGCTATTTACAATTTGTACAGAAACCAGATGGCAGTTATAAGAGTCGAGGGACATGAAAGGGAAGCAGTGGTTGGGAAGGGAGTAAGACAGGGTTGTAGCCTCTCCCCGATGTTATTCAATCTGTATATTGAGCAAGCAGTAAAGAAAACAAAAGAAAAATTCGGAGAAGGTATTAAAATCCATGGAGAAGAAATAAAAACTTTGAGGTTCGCCGATGACATTGTAATTCTGTCAGAGACAGCAAAGGACTTGGAAGAGAAGTTGAACGGAATGGATGGTGTCTTGAAGGGAGGATATAAGATGAACATCAACAAAAGCAAAACGAGGATAATGGAATGTACTCAAATTAAGTCGGGTGATGTTGAGGGTGTTAGATTAGGAAATGAGACACTTAAAGTAGTAAAGGAGTTTTGCTATTTGGGGAGCAAAATAACTGATGATGGCCGAAGTAGAGAGGATATAATATGTAGACTGGCAATGGCAAGGAAAGCGTTTCTGAAGAAGAGAAATTTGTTAACATCGAGTATTGATTTAAGTGTCAGGAAGTCATTTCTGAAAGTATTTGTATGGAGTGTAGCCATGTATGGAAGTGAAACATGGACGGTAAATAGTTTGGACAAGAAGAGAATAGAAGCTTTCGAAATGTGGTGCTACAGAAGAATGCTAAAGATTAGATGGGTAGATGACATAACTAATGAGGAGGTACTGAATAGGATTGGGGAGAAGAGGAGTTTGTGGCACAACTTGACCAGAAGAAGGGATCGGTTGGTAGGACATGTTCTGAGGCATCAAGGGATCACCAATTTAGTATTGGAGGGCAGCGTCGAGGGTAAAAATCGTAGGGGGAGACCAAGAGATGAATACACTAAGCAGATTCAGAAGGATGTAGGTTGCAGTAGGTACTGGGAGATGAAGAAGCTTGCACAGGATTGAGTAGCATGGAGAGCTGCATCAAACCAGTCTCAGGACTGAAGACCCCAACAACAACAACAACAACCATGGTAAAGTTACAATTACGAATACGGAAATTTGTGTACCTATTGTAAAGTACTAACGAAACTATGAGATGGAATTCACAGAAAAGATGATTCAACAGCCTAAAATACCTATTTCATTTTTTGACCTTCAAAAGCAGGAAACAGCGGGAATCAGCGGCAAAAGAAATTTTGAACTGGACATAACAAACTACTATGAAGTTTGACATGCCGTATTTTGTGTTTGTGGTGCTTCAGACCAGCAGGAAAGGAAATCGAGATGCAGACTAGTCGTTGTATGATCGTGTTAAGCTTCGAAATATTTATGTCAACAACGGCTCGAACGAGATATACCCCGAAGAACTGTGGAACTATAACCCTCCAGCCACTTGTTTGAAGGCATACAGTGCGTTCACAGATTCGAAGAGAACAACTGAATCGAGTAGTGGTGCTAAAATTAGCGCATAGGCTTTCGTTAATTCATATCCGATTTATGTTATCATATGAGCAGTTGTCACTGCTCAAAAGGCAGCCATGGAACTGTCAGCGACTTTCAATGAACCTATTTCTGATGGCGCCTTGGCGTACATCATTATGTACGGCAAGAGGAATTATGATCTTAAGCACGGAATAATTCCTGAGAATTTTTAAATGAGTTGAGAGTTATAGTGTTTTTTAATGGATCTTGATCCATTAAAAAGATTCATTCTCACGCTACTACGAAAAAAAATTGCGAATGTTGTTGTTCTGTAAGATAGGTGTTCTACACATTGGGCAATTATTTTGCATTGCTCGCCACTTTTCAATGCATTCTTCATGAAAATTCTTTATGAAAGTGACCAGTCTACTTTATCATGAAATTCACGAATGAATTTTTTAGAAGATTTTTGACACCATGAAATTCCCTCCCAGTGAATTTTTTGTTGAAATTCAGGAACGAATTTTTCAGATAATTTTTGACACTATGAAATTCCCTTCCAGTGTACTTAATGTTGAAATTCACGAATGATTTTTTGAGATAATTTATGATCACGTCCACTTTATGTTGACATTCCCGCATGATGTCTTGATATAATTTCCTCCACAATAACATCTTCTTCCAGTCTAATTTGTGTTGTAAATCACGAATGAAATTATCTGATATCCTCTCCCAGTCTAGTTTATCATGAAATTCGCGCATTAAATTTTCAGATAAATTTTGCGACCATTACATTTCACGCCAGTGTAGTTTATCATTAAATTCGCTGAAGATATTTTCAGATAATTTTGTATGTTTTGAAATTGCACGCCGGTCTAAATTATCATGAAATTCACGCATGAAATTTTCAGATAGTTTTGTACGTTTTGAAATGACACGCCAGTTTACTTTAATTTCTTCTCTCATGATTAACTGCACAATTACTTCTCTGCATTTTTCATTCATTGAATACAATTTGTGTAACAGAACCCATTAAGACTCTGTTCTTCTGCAGCGTAATTTTTTAATTCTTTCATAGCCATTTTATAATACAAAAAATTTTAATTTTTTCAATAATGCAATTCAATTTTGAAATGCCTGACAGCGCGGATTAGGTTGTGGAAACGGCCCAAAATGAGTTCCCGTCAGTTGCACTCAATATAAAAACTTTATTTATCAACACACAATATTACGACAACGATGCAAAACACTCAAAACATTAATCGATCTCCTTTGATTAACTTTAAATCAGCTGAAGGCCACATCCTAAATCCAAGAGACAAGGCTTAAGCAAATTGAAATACGACGTTCTTCTCGAGGTTTCACCCAAGAATATTTTTTAAATCTTCAATGTAACCGACCGAAGGTCTTGTCAATTTAATTTTAATGGAACTAAGCATATTAAGCAATAAGACGAGTTTCAGTCAACGGTAAAAGGCCTTATTTTAAAACATTTTATGCAGATTGGGATGAAGGCCCCGATTCAAAAGCATAACAATCTTATGCCTTAAGGGCAAGAGAAGAAGATTAATTTAAGAGGTATTAATACTCGGCTGTAGGCCACTTATCAACAAAATATGTTTAACGGCTTAAGGCCTAGAAAGTGTTTCAACCTAAAAGGCAGAAGGTCTTATCTTAAAACCTCTGCAGTAAAACTGGTCTGAAGGCCCCATATAAAAATATAACAATCTCATGCCTTAAGGGCAAGACAAGAACATCAATTTAAGAGATATTGATACTCGGCTGAAAGCCACACATAAACCAAATAACTAAAATCTAATAGGGAAATTGCTACATAACACACAAGGAACGGAGCTCAGGAGTTTCCAAGGGTCGGCCTGGGATTGTAACACTAACGCCCGTTTAGGTGAGACTTCTTAATCTGGAGGCAACCCAACCGACAGACAACACCTCAGCTGTCGAACTACATGCCACGCTGGACAGCAACAACACGACGAGGAAAATACGCTGCCTAAAATTACGTCAACGACCTGGGGCAGGTATCCGGAACGTCAACGGCCACAAGACAGAAGATACAGCTGGTGAACTTCGATAACAGGGAATAAATTAAGTTAATATAAATTTCACAGGAAGACGGCTGGAGAAGAGGAAGATCATGGACGGTATTGCCAGAACTACATACTTATATGGATATGGTGTCTGTTCTTTCGAACATGTCCGAAGGAACAGACACCAGATTCGTATAAGTATAAATACACACACGTTGTTGCTCGCGGGAATGTCCCAAAAGCGATAACCAGGATCAAACGAACAAATGTAAACAGTTGAGGCTCGATAATAAGTTAAGTGAGGACTCAACTTTCATGTCCAAGATCGGTGGTCGACGAACTTCGTAGCACTCGCAAGCAGCACTTCACACTCCAACCGCGCGTGCACGCCGCCAGCCGCTCCAACCCCGTGCGACGGGGGCTTGCTCGCTGCTCTACGCCAACCGACTGACTGGACTGCTGGTCCGTTCGCAACTGCTCTCCCGTCGCGACTGCACTGCTGGTGCGTCTCCCACTCACTGACTACCCGACACACGACGACCTGAAAATACTATCGGTCGCTCCAGAGCTGGTACAACAGTCCGCTAATCGATACGCGCTGCTGCTGTCACTCACAGGCAAGTACGGTAGGAAGCTAGTGACGCCAGTAAATGGAATAAGAAAACGAGGCGGCACTACCGCAATAGAAGAAGACAAACACTAATGCGATGAACACGAGTCGTGCACGGCTCAAGTTTTTTATAAGACAACTTAATAGTTGCACTGACCAACGCCTGGCCGCAAAGAAGTGGCTGCAGTATAGTAATTGCAAAAAAGTGCCCAAAAAGTGTCCGCCATCTTTTGGTCGAAAAAGAGGCGGCCATTTTTGCCGTAAATTCGCCAAGATTTCGCAAAAAAGTTACCGCAAAAAAATGCTTGCCAAAAAGTGCTTGCCAAAATGTGCCCGCCAAAAACCTATCCGTCTTTTGCTCAAAAAGATGTAGGTTTGGCCCTTAACGCCCCCCCCCCCCCCCTTACTTAAAATCGCCAAGTTTTCGCATAAAAAGAGACCGCCAAAAGTGGATGCCATCTTTTGGTCCAAAAGATGCAGGCTCAGTAAGGCGTCAACTTTTGCGCAAAATTACACTTGGTTTTCACTGGATTGTACCATACCGCTCCCTATAATACTTGTGTACCATCGCTAATGCGCCGACTACAAAACCACATTCAGACTCACTTAAATCTTGATAACCTACCTTTGCAGCAGCTGTAACCCATCTAGTAACTGCGCCGGACACTTGTGTTATGTAGGAGTTGCCAATCGCAGCGCCGTACTCTGTATTTGAATACGCTTACCTATACCAGTTTCTTTGGTGCTTCAGTGGAAATTATACGCTGAAGTGAGAAGCAGTGGAGCAGTTGGAGGAATTGTCAGCTTGTCATCCTCGCTCTGTCCTTGCAGTGACACCAGAATCTTCTGGATGGTGCGTATGACGGAGACCAGTACTAATCAGCAGCATGTGGTGTACGACCCCCAGTACAGTTCTTCTGAGAGTCAGAGACTTGTTGGGTGTCTTCATTACACACATCTATGAGCTGGATAAATAACAGCAGCTCATTGTTCTGCTCGAACATGCTGGTCAGGGGCGCCACAGAATCCCGTGGCGCTGCTGCCACTGCTGCTCCTGACAGGCCACAGTTCCCTGCAGGTCCCGACAAGCCGACTGTGGCTGCTGCTGTTTCAGACATGTTGGACGTCACTGCCAGTCTGGACACAGCTGTGGCCGCTGAACAGAGAACATGAAGAAACAAGAAGCATTCACAGACAAGGACGTGGAGTTGAACAAAGAAAGGAAACTTTACGAAGAAGAGGAGGAACCGCTAATGCAGTAATAGTATCCATGGCATGTAATGAGTATTTACCTTTATGCCCCCTCTGCAACTGAGAGACAGATGGGGATCTGAGCTGTTGTTGACCTGCAACTGATACCAGTGAGCTACCGCGTCCGCCTTACATCCCCTGGCTCATGATAACGTGCCAAGGAAGTAGTTATTCAGTTTGTTGGCTTCAGCAGTATTTCTGGATCGACTCCCAGTCAGTCATTCGCCTTGTAAGGAGTCCTCATGTGCACTGATATTCAGCTGGGGAAGGCTTGGGTGTTTCTCAGGTACATGCTGCTTTGTTTCCAGTTTGGTGCGGCCATGACCGATGGCGCATGCAGGCTCAGGAGTGGCACGCAACAAGAAGTGACCACTTGAGACAGAGAGCATGTGTTTTGGCAGGAGTTGCTCAGGTGTCAGTACCTAAGAGTAATGCCACCTGATGCACAATTTCCGGTCTGCTGTCACACAAGCTATCACTGTGTGTTTGGTAATATGAGAAGCAGCTGGTGATACAGCCAATGTCAATAGTTGTGGGTCCAAGTTGGAGTAGTGTGACCTCTCTCCTGACCTAAGTGAACGGGAATACAGGAAGCAGCCAGTAAGTCTGCCCTGAGTTCGGCACAAAGATGGGATGGAGGGATTTTTAAGACTTATCAAGTATGATGAGCTACTTTGGCACAGTGGTATTGTGACAGTACGACCAGAAAAAAGCTATCTATTTAATTCTGCTTTTCAATGTAATATACAAGACCTGCGTCTTCAAAAACAACAGAGAATGATGAGTTTCTCTCGTCAAATAAAAGAGGGATCCAACACCTATGGACTGAATTTTATAAACAAACGATGTATCCTTTGCTATGTAATTGCCATGGACTGGAATTTCCTGTCATGAGATCGTTCCTTTGCAGTACTGGGTGGGTCCTTTCCCACCAATTTCAGATATATCGATTTAATTTAGTCAATTAAGGTGATACCAAAAGTGTTCGTGTATCGGCTAGGGGTTTCCCAGAGTCGTACGGTAGGTGGAGGGAAAGGGAAGTGGTGCGGGGGGTGGGGGGGGCTTCTCAAAAGCACGGATTAGTCCCATGGATCATAAATCTGGCCTCACGGAGTCATAAACCACTTAGCAGAACAAGGTGGATGGGTCAAAAATCAATTACATTTGTCCCTGCATGTATACAGCCCACACTAACAAAACGTGCTAATACCCCTATTGCCCTACCAGTGCCATATTCGATGGTTGTCTAAAATGCCCTTAACATTCAAGGAAACCTCCTGGAAACTAAGAAAATGCATAGTGCCGGCAACAGACAAACCACACAAGCAGATGAGAGTGGAGACGGAAAATACACGATGATGGGTTATATACCTGGACCACATGATAATGGATTACACACATAAGTACAGAACATAGCAATAAAATTAAAATCGAAAAAGATATTCTCCTCTTGCGCTGAAATACCACTAAGAAAGGTCACTCTAATATCACACACTCTCTCGTTCATCTTTCTCTCCAGGCATAGTCGTACGAAACATTCGAGTCGTTAGTAATTGTAGCAAAACCGAACGTTGCTTTTAAAGATCAGTGGAGACAGAGGACTGTACTGCTCGATACACTATTCTTTGTGTGCTATCACCTGCCCAAATCTCGTATCGATATCTCGAACGGTTTAAGAGGTATGAGTTATGTTATGAACATTTCGTTCACTCGCGTGTGCAGTCGAAACTGAACGTGCAACATAAATTGCATTTCCTCGAGCTTGGGTGTAATATACACCAAACGGAAAATGATACCACTCCATATCTTTCATTACACACTTTTTCCATTTTCGGACAGTGTCTTGTTTAAACGAAAATATTACAATAGTTATGACCATTATCGATATTTTGAGTCTTATTAAAATGAAAATCTATATCTCGTACGTCTACATCTAAGTGATTACTCTGCTATTCACAATAAAGTGCCTGGCAGAGAGTTCAATGAACCACCTTCAAACTGTCTCCGTAGTGTTCCACTCTCGAACAGCGCGCGGGAAAAACGACTACTTAAATTTTTATGTACGAGCCCTGATTTGTCTTATTTTATCGTGATGATCATTTCTCCCTACGTAGGTAGGTGCTAACAGAATGTTTTGGCAATCGGAGGAGAAAACTGGTGATTGACATTTTATGAGAAGATCCCGCCACAACGAAAAACGCTTTTGTGTAAATGATTGCCACTCCAATTCATATATCATGTCTATGGCTCTATTTCCCCTATTTCGCAATAATACAAAACGAGCTGTCCTTCTTAGAACTTTTTCTATGTCATCCGTCAGTCCCACCTGATCCGGATTCCACACAGCACAGCAGGATAGGGCGGAAAAGGGTGGTGTAAGCAATCTCTTTAGTAGACCTGTTGCACCTTGTAAGTGTTCTGCCAATGAATCGCAGTCTTTGGTTTACTCACAACATTATCTATGTGATCGTTCCAATTTATGATATTTTTAATTGTAATCCCTAGGTATTTAGTTGAATTTACAGCCTTCAGATTTGTGTGACTTACCGCGTAATCGAAATTTAGCGGACTTCTTCTAGTACTCATGTGAATAACTTCACACCTTTCTTTATTCAGGGTCAACTGCCACTTTGCGCACCATACAGATATCGTATCTAATGGATTTTGCAATTCGTTTTTGTCATCTGATGACTTTACAAGACGGTAAATTACAGCATCTTCGGCAAACAATCTAAGACGGCTATATCGTTAATGTTGATCAGGAGTGATGGAGGGCCTATAACACTTTCTTGGGGACCGCCTTATATTACGCTTGTAGGGAACGGTTTCGAAAGCCTTCTGGGAATCTAAAAGTATGGAATCAATTTGATATCCCCTGTTGATAGTACTCATTATTTCATCAGTATAAAGAGCTAGTTGTAGTTAGAAAGAACGATATTTTCTGAATTCGTACTGACTATGTGTCAATAAAACGTTTTCTTCGAGTTAATTCATAATGTTCAAACACAGTATCTGTTCCAAAACTCTACTGCAAATGGACGTTAGTGATATAGGCCTGTAATTCAGCGGATTACTCCTATTTCACTTTTTGGGTATTGGTGTGACTTGAGCTATTTTACAGTCTTTAGGTACGGACCTTTCTATGAGCGAGCGGTTGTATATAGTTGCTAAATATAGAGCTATTGTATCAGAATAGTCTGAAAGGGACCTGATTGGTACACAGTATGGACCTGAGGCCTTGACTTAATTAACTGATTTAAGCTGTTTTGCACCGAGGATATCTATTGTATATTTTCATCTTGGCAGGTGTTCTTAATTGTAATTCAGGAATAGTTACTTCGTCTTCTTTGGTGAAGGAGTTTCGGGAAACTGTGTTTAATAATTCTGCTTTTTGTGCCACTGTCATCAGTGCCTTCACCGTTGTTATCGGCAGTGAATGTATCGATTGCGTCTTGCCACTGGTGTGCTTTATGTATGACCAGAATCTCTTTGGAGTGCTGTCAGATTCTGAGACAGAGTTCCGTTGTAGGAATTATTAAAATCATCTCGCACTGAAGCACTTGCGGCATTTCGAACTTCTGAAAGACTCTGCAGATCTTAGGGATTTTGCGTTCTTTTAAATTTGGCGTGCTTTTTTCGTTGCTTCTGCAACAGCTATCTAACCCATTTTGTGTAACATTGGGGCACAGTACCACCACTTTTTAATTTATGCGGTATCACTTTTTAATGTATGCGGTATATACATCTCAAGTGCCGTCGATACTATCTCTTTGAAATCATTCCACATCTTTTCTACACCTACATTACCAGATCGGAAGGAGGGGAACGTGTCTCTTAAAAAGCTTTAAGAGCATTTTTGGCAGTTTTTTTTAAATAGATGTACTTTGCGTTTCTTTTTGATGATTGTCAGTGTTTCGGTATTCAGCCAAGCAGCAACTGCCTTATGGTCGCTAATCCATGTATCCGTCACGATACTCTGTTTGTCCAGGATTATTTTTTGCTAAGAGGTCGAGCATGCTTTCGCAGGAGTTTACGCTTCGAGTGGGCTCATCAACTAAGTGATCAAAATAATTTTCTGAGAAAGCATTCAGTAAAATTTCGGATGACGTTTTGCGCCTGCCACTGGCTTTAAACGTATAATTTTTCCATTATATCGACGGTAGTTTGAAGTCACCACGAACTATAATTTTATGAGTGGGATACCTGTTTGAAATGGGACTCAAGTTTCCTTTGAACTCTTCAGCAACTATATCTTGTGAGTCGGGGGTCGGTAAAACGATCCAGATAATAGTTTAGTCCTATTGTCAAGTATAACCTACACCCATACTATTTCGCAGGAACTATCTACTTCAATTTCACTCCAAGGTAAACTACTTCTGACAGCAATAAATACTCCACCACCAACTGCGTTTAATCTATCCTTTCTGAGCACTGTTACAGCGTTTGAAAAAATTTCGGCTGAACTTATTTACGGTTTTAGCCAGCTTTCTGGCCCTATAACTATTTGAGCTTCAGTGCTTTCTATTAGGGCTTGTGAGCCGTAGTTAAGTTAGCTTTGAAAAGCGCGCCGCAGCGCGTAGCGTGAAGCAGTCGCCCTCCGTTTCCTGGCGGTGGCGCCGTTTTCGCAATTGAAGGCTTTCGCAATTGAAGGCTTCGGTGTCTCCCTCTAGCGGGAAAGGGGAAAAGTGGACTGTTCGCGTGGGTTTAAGAAGTGGCTGTACGGGCTCTGGTGGAGAGTGGGCAGTCGGGGCATCGAGAAGCGACTTCTCTGCCGGTGCTAGAGGGACAGCGCGCAGACCGCGGCATCATCTTAAACGACGCGAGCAGCGGCTCCGTGGTATGGGGCGTTAACTGCTCGTCGCGAAAGGAGTCTTCCTGAGCGTGGGTCCGCAAGGGGCCTAATCTGCAGCTCGGCCGTGTGCTGTCGACCAGCGAGGAGGTTCTGAAAATCGGCGCGCCCTCCTGCGTCCGTTGAAACGGCTGGCAGCGGGCGGCTCGGCAGAGCATTTGGGGGTGCTGCGTTGCTTCAGTCCTGGGAGTCGTAACGCACCAGAAGTTGAGTATTGATTGTTAACAGATTTTATGAAGTTTAACTGAATTCAATTTACTTATTCTTGTTAATTATACTAGCCGTATATTTTTGGGGTTTCCCGCCATCCATTCTCGTCTGCCCACCAGCGGGAAGGTGGTAATATTAGAAAGGGTGGTCCGTTTGTCCCCTTTTGAGGACGAAAGGGGGTGGGGTCAAAGTAAATCTGTGGTTCGGATTGCTTCTTTCCCTGGCCAGCTTACCTACGGGCTATTCGACTGCTAGCCTCTGCCATGTCTGTGAAAGTCTAAGGCACCAATGGCCTATTTAAAATGCAAGGCGCCAAGACCTGATCCATTCTCTCGCCTGCCATAACTAGTATTACAAGACTCACGTGTAAAAGGTACTCTAAGAAAGAAGAAGAATTCCTTTTGGCTCGTGGTAAGAACTAGTCAATAGCATAACGAACTCCCGCTCATCTGGAAGCTGTAATTTGCGTAAATTTGTGTTTATGTATATTTGACTGTAATCAAGCAAGGTTTTTAATGTACGCCGTAGTGGACTTTTTATTGTTTCTAGTCAGCAAAAACTGTTGTGTGTTTTTTCCAATTCAATTCCTTTTAAGGTTTTTACTGAACGGGCTTATGTGTTTTATACAGGTAGTTGGTTATTAGTGTGTTTTTTTGCCATGCAAAAGTTTGCCATTTCATTACGGGTAGAAATTGTTGCCTTGAAAGGAGAATGTAAAAGTTCGCAAGTCCTACCTTGTGAGCGTGTGTGTTTGCCGTAAGTTAACTGGCAGATATTTGTAAAATTTGTTTTTTTATATATTTTGGAAATGTTAATGTTATTAACTATGAATGTCCCCCTTCCCCCCTTGTGCATGACTCATGCGTTTCGGTTTTTCTATTTTGAGAACTTTTGTAAACAGGATTGCCTTTATATGTTGCAGACAGATTCTCCGCCATTTATTGAGTCTGAGTGAGGCTGTTGTGGGCGGTCGTAGCTACGGCTGTTGTAACCAAATGAGAAATTTGTCTGCTCAAAAGTGAAGTCATATGTTGAAGTTGTATTCATTTATTAATGGAGTGAAATTCACCTGTAATTTAGCTGAGCTTAAAATATTGTACAGTTTCGCGTTATATACGTTGAATTGTTTGCCTGTACTTGCCTTTATTGGCGTGAAATTTTTTGTAATAATTTAATAATTGGAAAGTACTTTCCTATCGTAAATTGTGACTTAATCGTTAAATGATTGTTGATTTTTTAAAAATATCATAAAGTCTTGCACCAATTTTGAATAAAGAGCGTTACTGAAAATTGTGTGTAATTTCACCAGTTATTCCTTGGCACCTACTTCCACTTTACATTTTGTGTATTAATTGTGATTAATTACCTTTGGTGAACCAATAGTAATTTTACAGTTCAGCTTGCAGCTTTGGTTCTTTCCCAACACAGCTAGACAATGTACAACTACAATCCGATTGTTGCTACAACTACCATACAGTGTTTTACCTGCCCCTTTTAGACAGACGCCCTTTCTGTGGTTTCCTGAGACCCTCTAACCTAAAAATCCACTCAGTCCCTTCTACACTTCCCCCACTATTCGAGTAGCCGCTTTCTGTATGTAGTGAACCCCATTCCTATGAAGTGGAACCCGGAAACCCCACCACCCGAAGGCGCAAGCCAAGGAATTTGCAACCTACACACATACAGAACCGCCTGAGCCTCTGATTCAAACCCTCCACTCGGCTATGCACCAGAGGACCACAGTCGGTTCTATCGACGACGCTGCAGATCGTAAGCTCCGCCTTAATCTCCGAAGCAAGACTGCCAGTCTTTACCATTTCCGCTAGCTACCCAAAACCAGAGAGAATCTCCTCTGATCCAAAGCGACACACGTCATTGGTGCTGACATGAGCCACCGACTGCAGTTGGCTGCACCCAGCACTCTTCATGGCATCCCGAAGCGCCGTTTCCACATACGGAATGACTCTTCCCGTTATGCACACGGAGTGCACACTGGCTTCCTTCTCCTCCTTGGCAGCCATGTTTCTAAGGGGCCCCATTACGCCCCCAACGTTCGAGCTCCCAACTACCAGCAACCCAGCCTCCGTGAATGCCCAGACCTTGGGGGTCGAGAAACTTACTCTGGAATAGGGTGGAGGACTGTATCCGGCTTGGAGACAGCCTCTTTAATAACAGAGTCCCTGAAACCTTTCGCTCTACTCACTCTCTTGGTTTCATCAAACTGAAACGTGTGAAGCCGCAATGAAGAACACACGTTTCTACACTCCTGGAAATTGAAATAAGAACACCGTGAATTCATTGTCCCAGGAAGGGGAAACTTTATTGACACATTCCTGGGGTCAGATACATCACATGATCACACTGACGGAACCACAGGCACATAGACACAGGCAACAGAGCATGCACAATGTCGGCACTAGTACAGTGTATATCCACCTTTCGCAGCAATGCAGGCTGCTATTCTCCCATGGAGACGATCGTAGAGATGCTGGATGTAGTCCTGTGGAACGGCTTGCCATGCCATTTCCACCTGGCGCCTCAGTTGGACCAGCGTTCGTGCTGGACGTGCAGACCGCGTGAGACGACGCTTCATCCAGTCCCAAACATGCTCAATGGGGGACAGATCCGGAGATCTTGCTGGCCAGGGTAGTTGACTTACACCTTCTAGAGCACGTTGGGTGGCACGGGATACATGCGGACGTGCATTGTCCTGTTGGAACATCAAGTTCCCTTGCCGGTCTAGGAATGGTAGAACGATGGGTTCGATGACGGTTTGGATGTACCGTGCACTATTCAGTGTCCCCTGGACGATCACCAGTGGTGTACGGCCAGTGTAGGAGATCGCTCCCCACACCATGATGCCGGGTGTTGGCCCTGTGTGCCTCGGTCGTATGCAGTCCTGATTGTGGCGCTCACCTGCACGGCGCCAAACACGCATACGACCATCATTGGCACCAAGGCAGAAGCGACTCTCATCGCTGAAGACGACACGTCTCCATTCGTCCCTCCATTCACGCCTGTCGCGACACCACTGGAGGCGGGCTGCACGATGTTGGGGCGTGAGCGGAAGACGGCCTAACGGTGTGCGTGACCGTAGCCCAGCTTCATGGAGACGGTTGCGAATGGTCCTCGCCGATACCCCAGGAGCAACAGTGTCCCTAATTTGCTGGGAAGTGGCGGTGCGGTCCCCTTCGGCACTGCGTAGGATCCTACGGTCTTGGCGTGCATCCGTGAGTCGCTGCGGTCCGGTCCCAGGTCGACGGGCACGTGCACCTTCCGCCGACCACTGGCGACAACATCGATGTACTGTGGAGACCTCACGCCCCACGTGTTGAGCAATTCGGCGGTACGTCCACCCGGCCTCCCGCATGCCCACTATACGCCCTCGCTCAAAGTCCGTCAACTGCACATACGGTTCACGTCCACGCTGTCGCGGCATGCTACCAGTGTTAAAGACTGCGATGGAGCTCCGTATGCCACGGCAAACTGGCTGACACTGACGGCGGCGGTGCACAAATGCTGCGCAGCTAGCGCCATTCGACGGCCAACACCGCGGTTCCTGGTGTGTCCGCTGTGCCGTGCGTGTGATCATTGCTTGTACAGCCCTCTCGCAGTGTCCGGAGCAAGTATGGTGGGTCTGACACACCGGTGTCAATGTGTTCTTTTTTCCATTTCCAGGAGTGTATTATTAAAGAGGCAGTGGAGATACGGGTCAGTGATAACCTGGTGAATCGGGATAGTTGCATCCAACTCAACATTATCAAGAATAAGACGAGAGCTCATCTCATAATCAGAATAACGAATTTTGTCCATACGAAATTCATTTCAGTAACAAATTAAATGCATTAAAATACTAGAACTAAAATCCAACTCTTGTAATAAAAATTTAAACGGCAATCAATGCCTATCTGGTGCTTGGGATCCTCTTTAGCTGGAACCACAATATTGTCTTTCCGAGTATATATTCCTTTCCTTTGCTGTGTAATTTCTTCCTTTCACTTTGAACACTACCTTCACCTCTCTTCCTCCGTTTTGGTGCAGTTTTCCTTTTCATTTTTCAATTTTGTGTAATATGTATCTGTAATAACTACTTCACCAGTGTCCTACTGGTGCAAACAAACCACACAGCTATTTCAACTGTCAACAATTCACATAAGTACGCGCCAAGACAATAACAGAGAAGAGAGGGCGCATGACTCGTTATTTGAACATCGATGTTGGTGTTAAATGCGAGTGCCATCTTGTGACAGCTGTAAACACTGTTTCGTGCTGTTGTGGCGCTTGTGTCAGAATATATGTTCTTGGCATTGGCGATTACAGCTGAATTTCAACTATAACTCAAATTTTTATTTTTTGGCACTTAACACATTTTTACTTATATGCCATATTTATTATATTAATAGATGTTTCTTTCCGAATTACCTTGGGATATTCAAGCCGAAGATAAAACTAGCGAAATTGTAGCTGATGCTTTTGAAGAAATATTTAGAGAGAGAATTCCAAGAAATTAAAATCAGACAATGGTGAAGTATTCTATAATAAAGAATTCTGAAACTTATGAAAAAGGGTCATTTTAATTATTATTTGACTTTTACTGAATTAAAAGCATTTGTTGAAGAAATTAACAAAACACTAAAAGAAAAGACATGAAAAAATATGACTTACATGGAATATACAAATTGGCTGTACTAGGAAAACTGGCTGATGAATACAATAATACAAGTTATTAAACAATAAGAATGAAACCAATGTGACAAAAATTATAAGTCATCTGTCTTTGTATCTAATAACAACCCTAAACGTAGAGGTGGATCTAAAATAAGCTAACAAACTCAAATGAATTTTTGAAAAACGTAATGCAGCTAATTGGTAAATTGAAATTTTCGAAATTGACCATCTCATTCAATCAAATCCAGACACATACAAATTAAAAAGAAATTTTGATGAGCCTGAACCACAGAAGACAGAATATCTAGATACATATCCTTCTGGGAATGTTTTAAAAAAGAAAGGAGATAAATCATATGTTATGTGGTAAGGATTTCAAAATTTGCATAACAGTTGTGTAAATAAAAGTAATATCATTTTTTGAGAGGGGTGAATTATCCACCTTATACTTGTATGGTCCTCTTTCCATTATATGTTAGACACTGTAATTCGCCAAGTCTAGCAGGAAAAGAATTTTATACACAAAAATTTTAAATATAAAGAAATGTATCACACAATTCACAGTAAAAAATTATCGCTTTCATCTTCACTATCTGTATGTTATCCTGATGATGATGTATCTGCATACATATATCAATTAACTGATTAGAATGTGAATAATTTTTACAGTCTAACTGGAGAAGAAAGATGTACTGCTTATGTATACTTCAATAAAACTAATATAAGTTACTTACAATGGTACATAAAACTTAGTTTTTAATTTAGATTAGTTTATCTTAAAATAATCACAGTCATTCCATATCGCCCTCTTCGTTTTCCCCTTAATTGTATATCCTTTACATTCATGAAGATCTTCTAGTGTTCTTCTAAAACCCATTAATTTTTAAAGGATATACTTCATAGATTTCAGAAATAACTGGAGCTAGTTGTTCTCTAGGTAGATCATCTAAAACGATTTTATTAATCATCTTATTGTTCGCTTTGGTTGTGAGTTCTTGAGTGCTGAAATATGCCAAATATATTCTGCTGGTATTACAATATTGTGATACAACTTGTTTCTAATTTCATCATTCTTGAGCTAATATTAGTGTAATAATGACGTAATTTCTTCCTCAACAAAACCATCAAGCTAATATTTTATGTCATCTAATTATATTGCATAATTCTTTACCCATTCTTAAACACTTGAGAGTAGACTCAAATTTCTTTTCGATCAGTTGGAATTTGATATACTTTTTGGTGTACACATAACATAATTAATCGCCTAGACGCACTCCTGTGTTATATGCAGATAGTTTTGACTTCATCAACTTTATAGTTGTACAACCAACTTTAAAGAAATAATCTTTTTCTGGTTTACCTGTGGTGATGATGTAGATTATATCACTTAAGTTCTTTTTTAGATATTTTGTAGTATATCTGACTTAGTTTTTTACTCTTTGCTTCCTCTTCTGGTTGTATACCAAATTGTTGTTTTTTCTTCTTCAATTTTTAATTTATTTTCGAAATCAATAGCCTGTTCAGTTATTTTTTTCTGACTGAATAGTTCCACATTCTTTCACATGTTTCTTTATGTTTTTAATAGGTGCCAAAATTCATGTCTGTTTGCTTAAATTTTAGATGTTATTTGCTTGATTTCATTTTGTATGTTCTAGGTTGTAATTTTTTAAAGAATCTAGTAAATGTCCTGCATTTATCATAGTTTTCCAGTCTCTGGGATGATGGAGGCTCAAATACCATAATGAATAAAACACAAAACGTCATACATTTTTTGTTCATATAAAGGAACCCAATATCTTTAAACCAACTACCTAAATTAACAGATAGTTGTTCTTCTGAATAAATTCAAATATATTTTTATAAATGCTCTAGTATTAGATGCATTTGGAACTGATTCCATTGAAGGAAAATAATTCTTATGAGATCTTTTATTTATTCTTATTAATTTTTGATTGGGGAAATTATTCCCCTTTAAATTCCATGAAATATGAAACCACTTCATATTTTTATAGTAAAGATATTTCTTATAAATGAAAGGGCCTAAAAGTAAGTATTTTAAAAGTTAGAACAAATAGCTAGGAATAAAAAGATATTCTAAACTGAGAAAACAACTGAGACTAATGGACCTTAGGTGCATAATTTTACTAACAATAATAATAACCATGAGGTGAATGAACTAAAAGCTGAACAGCAACTACTTATTTAAACGATTCATCTAATGTGTAAAAAAAAAATTTTGAGAAATTTCATGAATTGTAATTAAAATGAAGCGTATGTAACTATAGTTACTGATTATATTAAAGAGAAAGATTCATTCGATTGTGTATAAAAATCAGAGAAAGAATGTTTATTGAAGATTTTATGAGAGAATTCCAGGATTAAATCGACTGGAGACAAATATGAGGTCTAAAAAAATTGTCTGAGGTTTTTAAGAGAGAATTTCCAGACAAGTCAAATTAGGAGGTTACACCAGTATTTCAGAATATATCTGAAGATTATATTAAAGAATTTAAGAAAAAGAGAACTGGGTTGATATGTCAAGGGAACAAAGCTGCAGGCTTCAATTTTGACGAAGACTAATTACATCATTAATCAAATGGTCTTGTGTTTGATAATTAAAAATATCGGAATAACTCTTCCCACAGACAGTTCTTGAAGTTTCTTTCATACTTTGGTATAAATTTATTGAATTATAATTAAATTATAAGCGTTTTCACAATTTGCATGTCTACTTTAGATTTTATACAATTACTTCATAAATATTTTCATTGTGCCTTAATGACATAATAATTATGCTCAATGTTTTCATCAAATAATTTCAAAATAATGGAAGATGATCTTAAATTCTGATCGAATGTTTGAGGAACAACATGGGGTGATAAAATATAAATTTCTCTGTTCCCTTAATTTATCATTCCAATAGCAATATCAACTACTCAGTTGTAAAGGTCTACGGGTTGCATGTAGCCATACGGTACATACATGTGCTCGCCAGTCAACCTATCTGCAATGCTGGCAATTTGCTTGGTCAGTACACATACATCCGGCCACAGGGTGATGCAGGAGTAAGCGACTAGCCACTGTCCATAGCACGCCATATTAACTAGTGTGGCCATGGCCGCAAATATGCCTCTTTTCTTAGCTCACCATGGACCCTTTCGATACGACAGTAATTAGGATGTCAGACACAGTGACGATGGGTGTGCTTAGTTTGCATGTTTTATATTCAGCGTTTGTTAATGATGAAACAGTTTAAACTTACTTCTCAATGGTCTTATTGTGGTGTCACCGCTAGACACCACACTTGCTAGGTGGTAACTTAAATCGGCCGCGGTCCTGTAGTACATGTCGGACCCGCGTGTCGCCACTGTGTATTCGCAAACGTAGCGCCACCACAGGGCAGGTCACAAGACACGGACTTCACCTCGCCCCAGTTGTACGGACGACATAGCTTGCGACTAGACCTACCAAGTATTCCTCTCATTTGCCGAGAGACAGATTAAATAGCCTTCAGCTAGTCCATCGCTACTACCTAGCAAGGCGCCATGTGTATCATTGCTAATTGCTTACTACTATGCAAGAGATGTATTTCAACAAGAACAAGACTACATTAAAGTTAAGTATATTAAAATCTCTCTTCTTTTCTTTATAGTTTTTCATCCAGTCTCCTGTTTCAGAATTTACGCCCGTCTGCGTTAGTTTCGCGTGCACCTAGCCACTCATTGTGTCGAGACCTTAGGGAATCGACACAACACTTATATTGCCGTACCTCAAGGACCCACCCATTACAAATCCTGACAAATATTTTGTGTAATTATAATCTGGGGTAACAACACGAACAACCCCCTTATACAGTTTTGATTTTCTATATTTTCATCCTTAATGTTGTTCATAATCCCCAGATGAATTATTTGACCTCAATGCATCTCTTTAATGTTATATTGTCCATGTTTACAAATTGGTGGTAAAAATTCTTCATAAACCCAATCTTGAAAATTTTCCACAAAAGACATTTTCGATCTCTAACTAAAGAATATAGACCAGGTTCATTGAAAAATTTTGTTGGTGTTTGTATATATTTAGGTAACATCACTCACTACTGCAATTTTCATAATTTTTGCAAGACATTTCCTTAACATAGGGTTTTACGGCATCTCGCAAATGAGTATATAATAAAAGATCAGCAACGTGGATTTGTGTGAAATCATGGATTCTATTCAACAATATTCATAACCACTTAGTTATTACTACATGTAAGCTTGTTGTTGGCAAGATCTGAAATTTTATGAAAATACATAGATATGGTCTAATAAATATAAATACTGGCCACAGAAGTAGTATGTATAAATGGAATTAGAAAACTATAAAATGGCATTATAAATGTACATACTGAAAGCAACATTGGCAAAAGTATATTGACATTCGGTTTCATCTAGATAACAATAATACCGATACTTTAATTACAAATGAAATATGTGTACATTGGTATGAAAAATATGGTCACCATTGACCCAAGGGATCTAGATGTAAATGGTAATGCATTTTTCCAACTATGGAGAATGAGCCTGTGAAACTCATATGGACAATGAGGAGTCATAGTGCTTGGTGGTTAAAGGGAATTCTTGTTCTTTAATGAACTTTTTAATATTGTGATAGATGAATGTGATTTTTAATATACAGGATGAGGCATTATAACTAGATGAGTTCCAGATTCGCCTAATAGAATAAATTCTACATTTAGATACATGAACAGATTGTTGTGCTTTTTCAAGAATGAAACTGTCTATGAAAATAAAGGATTCAACGAATAAGGACATAGAGCTGGTGCAGCTGATTTACATTCATTTGGTACTGATTGTAATAAACCATCAGCATTGGTTCCCAAGGTAATAAATATTTTATTGTATACTTTGCAGAAACTAGAAAATTAGACTTTTTCCCAATAAAACATTTTTCTATACAAAGGGAACCATCAAGCAACAGCTAAAGCAGTTTTTGGAGTGCGTCTTGTCTAAACTGTGTAAATATAGTGTAATTCAGAAGTAAATGGATGATTATACTTTAAAAAATTACACAGAAGGGATTATATGACAACCGCGGGACTGCTACGGTCGCAGGTTCGAATCCTGCCTCGGGCATGGGTGTGTGTGATGTCCTTAGGTTAGTTAGGTTTAAGTAGTTCTAAGTTCTAGGGGACTTATGACCTAAGATGTTGAGTCCCATAGTGCTCAGAGCCATTTTTTGGATTATATGACAATGTGAGGAAAAGTTATAAGTAAGTATCATAAAAGAGTATACAACAGCAGACAAATTATTTGTGTGTATGAAAAAAATTTGTAATTATTATAAAAATCACTGAAAACAAATTCTGAATGAAAAATATTCAAGGATATTGTTGTTGAAAAGTCATGGAGAACAGATGGAGACAGATTACACAGAAAAACAGATTAAGGAAACAGAATTATTTTATTCGAATCCATGGGGTAAAGACAAACATACAAGTAGATGTAAGAAATGTAGTCGAGAATATATAAAAAATTAGAGATTGGGCAGAGAAATATTAAAATTCCTAACAATTTTTTTATATTATATAAGAGACTAAAATGGAGCAATTCACTATTGGCCAGCATAGTGATTATTGCAGTAGAAAGGATATAACCAATTACAACACTATGAAAAGATGAATTATATGACACAATTTACCTCTCCCTGCAAGGACTCCCAATAACATGAGTGTCTGAACTCAAGATTAGAGCTAGTAATCTTGGTATTAGAGGCTACAGTAAATTAAGTAAATCAGAATTAATTAATTTAGTTATTTTATAAGGTTTTCTATTTCAGCAAGAATAATCCCAAAAGACTAAAATTATGAAATGTCCCCTTAGAACAATTATACATGACTGTGTTTAAACTGACACACAATATTTTTTAGTGCAGCGCAATCTGACTTTCAATAATCCCTACAAGAGAATGGCCCTGAATAAATTAACCTATACGTTTCACAAATCACTTAAATCACAAAAATCTTTGTTACTCGAACTACTGCAATACAGCGAGCGCCACTACTGCCAGCTAAATAAAAGATTCAAACTACTGAAGGCACTAACTACTGATAGGTATATTTAGCAAATGAAAGATTTTGATAGAGAACAAACAATGTATTTACCTCAATAGCGTTCAAAAGTCATTATATATATATATATATATATATATATATATATATATGAGTTCATGGCATCCAGTCTTACAAATTTACTGTCTCTGTCCAAAACTCCACCATCTCACTCCCCACATCCACCACTGCTGGCGGCTCACCTCCAACTGCTCAACGCTACGTGCTGTTCACATCCAGCTGCCCAACACTACAATGGCAGACAACAATGCAAACTAGCCACCGACTGCACACAGCACAGCCAGTGATTTTTCATACAGAGCGCTACATGGCGTTACCAATGAGAAAACCTAAACAGCTTACTTACAAAATAAGCCCAAAGCCCTTTCCTAATCTAAATCACTTTCACAGATTTGATGACTATTTCTATAGAAACTCAATCACCAAGACAAAGAAAAATAGTGAGACTAGGTGAAATCTATCCATTCAGTACTAAACTATTTGACCAAGGAAAAGAGAACAACTGTTGAGAAACAATTAAGTCAACATTGAAGAAATAATATATAAATTTAAAGGAAAATCTAAAGCTTGTTCTATTAACTATAAAATTGTTTTAACAATGCTAATATTAACTCCATATGTTAGTGAAGAATCAAAAAAATATTTTTTGCCAATGTTTCAAATGCAATAGTCTAGCCACAGGAAAACAATTTAAGTTTATAATAAAAAGAATGACCAAGACAATGCCTTGTACCTATACAGAAAAATACATGTGATTTGATTGTGAAGCTCAACAGGAAACAGGATTCAAAATCTCATAATGGATAACAATTTTAATGATGATACAGTTAACAGTTTTAAAATAAATGATGAATTTTATAAGCAGAATATATCTAATGAACATAATGATTATACATTTGTAGATCATTATGATAAAGGTTATAATTCACAATTTATTATGAAGTATTGTGTTGAAAACACAATAAAACCATATACTATCCAAGCAGGAACTAAATGAATGTCATTGGAGGCAAAACGGTTATGTTTTTAAAAATATAGATAGCAGCAATTTTGTAAAAGGATCACTAAAGTTTTCCAAAAACATGTGATTTCATAGAGCTATAGAAAGAATATTTCTCATCTTTGTTCAGTACAAAGAAAAATGAAAATTATGTAGACCCAATTCCTGATATCAAATACTATTGTGCTGATCCTATGAAACTAAAAGATAGGGAAATATTTCTCAAATGGCTCAGTTGAAAAGTATGTGTTTAGTATGAGAAATGAAATTATGTCAGTACCATAATTCTCATGTATATATATCGAGAAGAGGTTGACTCGAACTAAGGAAACAATTTCTAGAAATAGCTAATATGGATCCATTCTGTTATTGAACAATTCCATAGTTTATATGGCTACACACAGATCTATACATATGCCTGAAGGAAGAATTGTGGTAAAGGATAAAGAACAAAACGAAAATAATAGTAAATAATCTGTAGTTTGGTTAAAGAATGTAAACAGTAATAATGTTGAACATGCTTTTAATGGTGGTAAAGTAAATATAAGTGGAGCTAAAGTAGATGGCTTTGAAAGAAACCAATACTGTTAATTAAACCATGGCTATTTTTGGCATGGTTGAAAAAATGTTTTAAAGGGAAACAAACTCTTTGAAAGCTGAGACAATTAACAACAAAAATAAAAAATCGATGGATGCCTTTCATCAAAAGACACTGACAAGATGTGCAGAAATAAGAAATGCTGGATATAATTTAGCAAAGAGAGAGGAATGTGACTGGATTAGATAAGCAGAGTATACAAAACTTAAGAAATTGGAATAGTTACTCTAAGTTGTAGAACCATTGAATTCAGGAGATGCTGTTTATGTTGGTCAAACAAATAAAATAAAATTGAGAGCTAAAACAGATGGTGTTAAGACAACAGTAAGATCTGATGATGGGTGTAGTCTTTATCCAACTCTACAACGTTAATATTATTATCCAGGGTAGCATGAAACAAAAATATATAGACCAAGATAGTATTCTGAACATGGTATGGAATTGTAAAAAGTAAACTATTGGCACCTAGACGATTATATCATCTGTGTGACTGTGAGACTGATGGAAATGAAAAATTGTTGTTCCCTTTATGCATAAAATTTGTGGAAGAAAAAATAAAAAAGTCTAATTGTAATGTTGAAAGAATTTTTATAGGAACTATCACAGCTGATGAAGTTAATAAAGCAATAGAAAGAGGGTACAAAATCTTATATATCAAGAAAGTGTGGAGTATTAGAAATAAAAGCAACATGTTGTTAAAAAAAGTATGCAAAAGATTTTATGAACACAATATTAGAAACCAACCCCCACATTTTTTAAAATAATGACATGTATATCTCTTGGGGATAGCCATCCTCACTGAATTTGATACGTCAAAATAAGTAAAACATAAAATATTCATTTGAAGAAGATATTAATCTGAATATGTTAAACATGCTTTATCCCAAAAGAATCTAGTGTTGCATGACCATGCAATACTCAATTTGAGAGATCACAGTTCGTGAAATGTAAAAAATTACAACTTTCAATTCGTTCGTTGTAGGTAAACAGAGGACATAACCTAATATCGAATTAATAACAGTCCACTCAAAATTCCCATTATTTTCAGTTAGACCTATAAATCAATTATAGTGAACCGAAAATGCCCGATTTTGAATGAAATATATGGTAGTAGATGGGTATGTTGGATATATATGTAGAATATTTTATAAAAATGTATATATAAAATTTAAAAAGAAACAGCTATGCATTAAAAACACTCCTCGCGCTCAACATACCCACCTACTACTTGCATTGAGCCTTCACCCTCACTAATCGATAGACTTCGAGGATTTTGGGCACTTCTTAAACCATTGCAGAGCTTCACGCCTCACCCAAATAACTGAACAGTACTCATCAGTCCACCAAGGCACAGGTGGCGTCCTAAGTTAAGAGGATTTTGGGATGGAGAGGTCAGAGATAACATGAATTACTTGTGTTTGTTGTCCACCCATTCCTGTATGCTGACACTACGCTCAAACGCAGCCAGCTGGCTGAACAGCGTCCAGTTGACTCCACTGATCATTCATTGACACCATTTATGCCACCCACTGAGGCGTTTCCTTGTTGATTCTGAGCAGCGATGTGTCCAGAATGGTTTCTGCCGCCACCTATAAGGTAAGTGCGTGACTTCAGCACTAATCGTTGCGGTTCTGACCTGCATCGCACATGTGTCAAACGGAGGGGTGAAATGAGTCTAAGAAGGGATGTGACCATCTTCTCGTTTTGTGACACGTGCAAGGAATTTCCAAAAGTAATCCTTAAATTTTGTTGAACAGTGTATATTTCCAGTCACGTAACATCAGTTACAAGTGACTTTCCTTGGGTGTTTTCAGGCTTCAGGTGGAGACAAAGTAGGTCAACGTGAGCTGTTTTGACAATTCCTACATCTTAAATATTGTATAGAGTGATCCCGTACATTCCTATAATGGTCCGGGAAAATAATATTCACGAAGTATATACTGATACTATTGGTTGAAGTTTGCTTTGTGTTTAAAGTCAGTGCTTAGAAAGAGGGAACATCAGCACTGGACAGCTGGACGCTGTAAACAGAGAGTTAGCACTTTTTCAGTTTCGGGTTTCTGCCTTAATGAATTGTTAGCCACAGTGTAAGATTTGGATAGGAGCTATGCAAGTCCATTTTTTTTTTCAGTTCCTCTGAATTATAAAAGTATGTATGTGTGACTATTTCTATTAAGCTTCACAACCCAACGTCACCCACCTGTTTTGTGGGACATAAGACTTAGGCTTTTTTTGTGGCTTGAAGTGTTGAGGGCTTAACTTTCACTCCTTATAGGAGTAGTTAATGTTTTTATCGCAATACACGTCTTTCACAATGCACTTTTATAACTTTTATTTGCACTTCTCTCCTAATTAAGACTGTTTACGATATACAGTGTATCTAACAAGGAATTTTGTATGATTGACATGTCACTGTCTCTTAAAATGACGGAATGTCAAAACGCCTAAGGTGATTTTGGAAATAATAAAAGCTATGGTCAAGAGATCAGTGAAGTTGTTAAAAACCATCTAAATCGGCGCTTCGACTCACAGCATTTTCATGCAGATTATATGTTTCACGATGAATTCGAAATACAGTCGACGTTTCTGCGACGAAGTTTTGTTTCGAATGGAATAGTTACATTCTACAGTAAACTTCGTGTAGAAAATGCCGACCCCAAGACAAACCGCCATTTCACCAGGAATAAAAGGTGATGCCGTCTCGAGATGAGAGGTCATAAATGAGTTCTGTACCCGTCTCAAGCTCGCCGTCGGCTGCTGATGGAACGTTATTTCCAACCGCTGTCTCCGTATGCTCAGAGAAATGGCTCACCACTCTGTGCCGCTGGACACTGAACTGGAAACTCGTCGCTTGAGACTGTTTTCAGGTGCAAGTGGACTGCACCGGCGCAGGAAGGAGAGCGAGAGCACGAGCTGTCAAGCGTAACCAGGGACTCGCGCCACAGCCCCTACATTTGTACCCACTCGACACGACGACTGTTATGCATGAGTACAATGACTGGACAGTTACCGGGGAATGCTGCCCTGTTTGTAGATTCACATTTCTCTCTCTCTCTCTCTCTCTCTCTCTCTCTCCCTCTCTCTCTCTCTCTCTCTCCCTCTCTCTCTCTCTCTCTCTCTCTCTCTCCCTTTGTGTGTGTGTGTGTGTGTGTTTGTGTGTGTGTGTATGTGAACGTACGTGTACACAGGGTGATCCATTGATCGTGACCGGGCCAAATATATCACGAAATAAGCGTCAAACGAAAAAACTACAAAGAACGAAAATTGTCTAGCTTGAATGGGGAAACCAGATGGCGTTATGGTTGGCCCACTAGATGGCGCTGCCATACGTCAAACGGATATCAACTGCGGTTTTTTTAAAATAGGAACCCCCATCTTTTATTACATAATCGTGTAGTTCGTAAAGAAATATGAATGTTTTAGTTGAACCACTTTTATCTCTTTATTGATCGATGGAGCTGTAATAGTCACAAACGTATGGCTCCCAATTTTAGACGAACAGTTGGTAACAGGTGGTTTTTTAAAATTAAAATACAGAACGTAGGTACGCTTGAACATTTTATTTTGGTTGTTCCAATGTGATACATTACCTTTGTGAACTTATCATTTCTGAGAACGCATGCTGTTAAGCGTGATTACCTGTAAATGCCACATTAATGCAATAAATTTTCAAAACGATGTCCGCCAACCTCATTGCATTTGACAATAGATGTAACGACATTCCTCGCAACAGCGAGTAGTTCCCCTTCCATAATGTTCGCACATACACTGACAATGCGCTGACGCATGTTGTCAGGCGTTGTCAGTGGATCACGATAGCAAATATCCTTCAACTTTCCCCACTGAAAGAAATCCGAGGACGTCAGATCCGGTGAACCTGCGCGCCATGGTATGGTGCTTCGACGACCAATCGACCTGTCATGAAATCTGGTATTCAATACCGCTTCAACCGCACGCGAGCTGTGCCGGACATCCATCTTGTTGGAAGTACGTCGTCATTCTGTCATGCAGTGAAACATCTTGTAGTCACATCGGTAGAACATTACGTAGGAAATCAGCATACATTGCACTATTTAGGTTGCCATCGATAAAATGGGGGCCAATTATCCTTCCTCCCATAATGCCGCACCATACATTAACCCGCCAAGGTCGCTGATGTTCTACTTGTTGCAGCCATCGTGGATTTTCCGTTGCCCAATAGTGCATATTATGCCGGTTTACGGCACCGCTGTTGGTAAATGACGCTTCGTCGCTAAATACGAGGTGCATTCTAGTTCTAAGACCTCCGATTTTTTTTCTCCGGACTGGAAAGAAATAGAAACGTGTGCATTGTTTTAAAATGAGGCCGCGTTCATTGTCAATACGTCCCAGAGATGGCAGCATCATACGGCAGATGGAATTTTACCGCCAGTGGCGAGAATGAGAACTGTTTCAAATACTTAAAATGGCGACGTTTTCCTTACTTGAACAGCGTGGAACTATTCGTTTTCTGAATTTGCGTGGTGTGAAACCAATTGGAATTCATCGACAGTTGAAGGAGACATGTGGTGATGGAGTTATGGATGTGTCGAAAGTGCGTTCGTGGGTGCGACAGTTTAATGAAGGCAGAACATCATGTGACAACAAATCGAAACAACCTCGGGCTCGCACAAGCCTGTCTGACGACATGATCGAGAAAGTGGAGAGAATTGTTTTGGGGGATCGCCGAATGACTGTTGAACAGATCGCCTCCAGAGTTGGTATTTCTGTGAGTTCTGTGCACACAATCCTCCATGATGACCTGAAAATGCGAAAAGTGTCATCCAGGTGGGTGCCACAAATGCTGACGGACGACCACATGGCTGCCCGTGTGGCATGTTGCCAAGCAATGTTGACGCGCAACGACAGCATGAATGGGACTTTCTTTTCGTCGGTTGTGACAATGGATGAGACGTGGATGCCATTTTTCAATCCAGAAACAAAGCGCCAGTCAGCTCAATGGAAGCACACAGATTCTCCGCCACCAAAAAAATTTCGGGTAACCGCCAGTGCTGAAAAAATGATGGTGTCCATGTTCTGGGACAGCGAGGGCGTAATCCTTACCCATTGCGTTCCAAAGGGCACTACGGTAACAGGTACATCCTACGAAAATGTTTTGAAGAACAAATTCCTTCCTGCACTGTAACAAAAACGTCCGGGAAGGGCTGCGCGTGTGCTGTTTCACTAAGACAACGCACCCGCACATCGAGCTAACGTTACGCAACAGTTTCTGTGTGATAACAACTTTCAAGTGATTCCTCATGCTCCCTACTCACCTGACCTGGCTCCTAGTGACTTTTGGCGTTTTCCAACAATGAAAGACACTCTCCGTGGCCGCACATTCACCAGCCGTGCTGCTATTGCCTCAGCGATTTTCCAGTGGTCGAAACAGACTCCTAAAGAAGCCTTTGCTGCTGCCATGGAATCATGGCGTCAGCGTTGTGAGAAATGTGTACCTCTGCAGGGCGATTACGTCGAGAAGTAACGCCAGTTTCATCGATTTCGGGTGAGTAGTTAATTAGCAAAAAATACGGAGGCCTTAGAACTTGAATGCACCTCGGAGAACGCGTGCAAAAAATCTGTCATCGTCCGTAATTTCTCTTGTTCCCAGTGGCAGAACTGTACACGACGTTCAAAGTCGTCACCATTCGATTCCTGGTACACAGAAATATGGTACGGGTGCAATCGATGTTGATGTAATATTCTCAGCACTGACGTTTTTGAGATTCCCTATTCTCGCGCAATTTGTCTGCTACTCATGTGCGGATCATCATTTGTTGCCGGTCGTGGTCGACGTTTCACATGTGGCTGAACACTTCCTGTTTCCGTAAATAACGTAATTATCCGGCGAACGGTCCGGACACTTGGATGATGTCGTCCCGGATACCGAGCAGCACACATAGCACACGCGCGTTGGGCATTTTGATCACAATAGCACGATATCGACCTTGTCCGCAGTTGGTAAATGGTCTATTTTAACACGGGTAATGTATCACGAAACAAATACCGTCCCCACTGGCGGAATGTTAAGTGATACCACGTACGTTTGTGACTATTACAGTACCATCTATCACAAAGCGAAAAAAGTGGTCCAACTAAAACATTCATATTTCCTTACGTACTACACGAATATGTAATAAAAAATGGGGTTTCGTATTTAAAAAAACGCAGTTGATAGCCGTTTGTCCTATAACAGCGCCATCTAGCTGGCCAACGATAGCGCCAACTGGTTTCCCTCTTCAATTAGACGACTTTCATGCTTTGTAGGTTTTTCGTTTAATGCTTATTTCGTGAGATATTTGGCCCGTTCACTATCAATGGACCACCATGTATACGTTATTATGCATCTGCGTATATGTTCGTATGTATATGTATGTCTAAAACGATGTTTAAGTGTACTGTAAATTTATTTTTGAATGCGATCTCTATTCAGAAAGTATCTAACAACTATCTTGTTGTACACACAGTATCGATATGATTTTGCGTCTCTGGGGAGAATACAAGAAAATAGGATATGAGTATGAAGAATTTCCCTAAAGGCTGCTTAATTATTAAAATAAATTGACAGCAGACTTAGAAAAAGTTACGGAATTGAATGATCAGCTACCCAACTCTTTATCAGTCTATAAACGGAAGTTGTCACGGCCGAAACAACACGTAAATAGATCCTCTAGTTCACAGAGATATAACATTGATGTTTCTCTGCTCTTTCATTTAGTTTGATTCAACACATGTGTTTTGAAATGATGGGTGTCAAATAGACGAAAATGCAATCATTTTCTTTGTGCAGTAGTGTGCACTATACCATCGAATTTCTTCGAGATTCTTCCTCTTATGGAGCGCATTTGGAGTTCTATACACTGGATCACTTAATTTTCGTCTCACACGCTCTACATTATTACAAGTGATGTCTTCAGAGTCCACCTGATCTAGAGACTGGTGCCAGGGCTATTGTACAATAGCTGGACCGTGCAGTCACCTTCAGAATAAAGTCACGACAGGACTCACATCGCTGCCCCGTCCCTGAGAAATAACAAACAAGTCGACGAGTAGGAAGGAACCGCTGCCCCGCCGTTCTCACACTCGCCGCACTCGCGGACCTGTAGCGCGGCAGAGGGAAGGTCGATCAGCGCTGAGAAAATCTGGCGACCTCTTTTACAGTGCATGCAGCCCTCGACATCAGCCTCGCACGCACTCCGTGTCTGATCTCTCCTGCCAACAGCTGTAAGCAATGTTAGGTATAATTTCTGTAAAGGAAAACAAAACAGAAACGTAATTTCGAATTTTAAAAGTTGATCTACTGATCACATGTAAAACTTTTGTTATGGATAGAAACTGAAAATTTCAAACACTCTATTGTTGTAGCCGAAAATGTATCTTGTCGATCAGCTATTGATGGCATTTATGCTGTCCGTCTTAGAATGTAGAAAGAGGTGGTTTCATCAGAAGTATCACACATAGCATCAGCACATGCTGTAAATAGATTCTCGAAATATGGGATCTTGGCTTCCCTCCACGTCGCTCGCTTAGCATCTAATGCCGATTATGTCAGTACATCATAGAGTGCACTGAATTTCTATCAGAATATATATTTCAAAAAAGAAATACCGAATTAGGATTCCAATCGAATCAAAAATATCACAATGTGCCCAAGCCTGCATTACGTGACGGAGATGGTTCGAGAAGTCATGTGTAGTAGGCGGGTGGTTTGGTGAAGACAAAAAATATTATGGGGTCGGGAACAGTGACGTCAAGGCACTAATGTCAGTAACTGAAACAGATGTTGAAATGCAAAGCAGATTCATCAAAACTAGACATGATTGGCTTAATGGGATTTCCACGATCGTTCTTTAAATAACAATATGGCATTTCAGTCTTTCATAGCTATTTTTTATTTTTAATGACCGGTTTCAGGCTAGCTGCCCATCTTCAGATCTGTTAGACAAAGTTAAAAATATAATTAACAAGAGAGATACATTTACTGATACAAATATCGTAGTTTAGAAAAAGAAGAAATTCTGGAATGTATTAAATGCCAACATACCATATATTGCAGTTACAGAGTAACTTGTCAGTACAGAACTAGCGGTTCACTGTCATAACTAAAGTAAATTTTAATCTGTTAAAAGCTTATATCGCAAAACTGGGCGCGTCGGAAGAGGACTTGACGTGGCGTAGGGAAACCCTCTCCACCACCAATCAATACAAAGAAGAGGAAACTCGCATTTTCGAAAGAATATCTAAATTTTAATTATATTTTTAAGATTCTTTATAAAAAACATTACAAAAAGTTTTACATTAGTGTAAATTATTTCGGTTCATGACCCACTCAAAAAAATAAAGTTGTTTTCTTAAAAAGTATATATGCCATTAATATGTACAGTGAAAAAATAACATATGCACAGTTCTTATAGGTAGAGGACACATTTTAACTCTTTCCAATCAGGTTTCTCCAAAACTGCGATATAAGCTTTTAACCTAACCAAAACGGCCTTGCTGTTGCCGTACTGCGAACGGCTGAAAGCAAGGGGAAACTACAGCCGTAATTTTTCCCGGGGGCATGCAGCTTTACTGTATGATTAAATGATGATGGAGTCCTCTTGGGTAAAATATTCCGGAGGTAAGATATTCCGTAGGTAAAATAGTTCCCCATTCGGATCTCCGGGTGGGGACTACTCAGGAGGATAATGGAATGTAGTCGAATTAAGTCGGGTGATGCTGAGGGAATTAGATTAGGAAATGTAAAAGACTTAAACTATTAAAGGAGATGACTAGAAGAAGGGGTCAGTTGGTAGGACATGTTCTGAGGCATCAAGGGAACACCAATTTAGTTCTGGATGGCAGCGTGGAGGGTAAAAATCGAAGAGGGAGACCAAGAGATGAATACACTAAACAGATTCAGAAGGATGTAGGTTGCAGTAGATACTGGGAGATGAAGAAGCTTGCACAGGATAGAGTAGCATGGAGAGCTGTATCAAAACAATCTCAGGATTGAAGACCACAACAACAACAACAACAACAACAAGCCTTTAACAGATTAAAATTTACTTTAGTTATGACAGTGAACCGATAGTTCTGTACTGACAAGTTACTCTGTAACTGCAATATATGGTATGTTGGCATTTAATACATTCCAAAATTTCTTCTTTTTCTAAACTACAATATTTCTATCAGTAAATGTATTTCTCTCTTGTCAATTATATTTTTAACTTCGCCTAACAGATCTGGGCAGCTAGCCTGAAACCGGTCATTGAAAATAAAGGGTCCTGTAGCCACCTTTCATTAGTCCGGTAGCCCATTTTCACTAGCATTTCTCTCTCTTTTCCTTGTTTATCTTTTCTCATAACTCTCATAGTGGTGTGATTGAATGAATGTGGTTATGTGTCACGTTGCTAGACGGTGGCATAGTCTGCTGCAGAAAGTCTGCGATAGTCATACAGATTCAGCAGCAGTTGTACAGAATAGCCAAATCTCGTAGTGGTCAAGTAGGCAAAGAGGTTTGCGCTACTTGTGAGAAATCCACCTGCGTTAGGTTGGTGACGGAAATGGCATCTTTGGGTTTTCCGAGCCACGCAGAGCGTGGAAGAGGCTGGAGAAGAAAAAGGGAGGCAGTCCGCCACCGGTACGGGAAGCGTCCACAGCTGTGCTCCAGTCGAAGAAGGGTGAGTTAGGCTGACCGCGTGGCGCGCTGTTACTTGGCGAGAGGAGAGTTGTTAGCTTTTGGTCTCCCTTTTCAGCTCTGAAAGATTGCTTTGCCTTGTCGCAGCAAGGAATGCAAAACTTTGGCACATTTCTCTTTTAGTAAATTTCTGTAGCAGACACGGATCCACCGGAAGAGCGCCACACAAAGGTGTCGATAAGAAGTGAGCACTCGCTTCTGTATGAATGTCTGTTTGCCGTCAGCTGTGCCTGTATAAGCTTTCATTTTTCTAAATATCAATAGCTTAGCCTTCTCGTAAATTTTCCTTGCTTTATGTATCTTTCGTCCGTGGGGAGCCGACCACGTGGTTGAACATTAGAGTTTGTTGGGCTACCGTCATCACTAGCTGTCCGGTGTCATGTTTGTTTTAAAGAATGTTAACTGTTCATGATTGTGTGATGTGATATTGTTGCAACTTGAGCACGATACCTAGAAATTGCGTCCCCACAAACCACGTGGGGACGCGGGTGCACTGCGAAACGTGTACCGCTTCACGAGTTATTGCGATCAGTTATCAGGCAACAGTAGTTCTATGAATGATTCAAACCTATGATTTTAGGTGTAGATTATAACGGTGTATGTATCGATGCTTTTCTTTAATGTTTTAGGAATTAATGTTATCAGGAATTGTGTACATGTCTCACATCCATATCTTAGGAATAAATGATTTTATAGACAATCTTCTCTTACATTCCGAGGTTACGTTTTTACACCTAAGCCACTCACCTCGTAGCTTTCCTGTTAGCACATCCAACGCGTTTCCTTACGCACAGGTCCAGTGATTAGTTTCGTCTTTTATTTTAAAACAAGTACTTTAGATTAAATCTTTTTTTTTCAGGTGTGCTGCTGGGAGCTGATCTTCTGCACAGTGTTCATGCATGTGCTATTTTATTTTAAACGGTTGATTCTCGTGAACAGTGTACGGGAAATACTATTAATTACATCGCATCCCCTATGAGCGATATCACGACGTACGTATTTTTATGAGTTTTTAGTCTGTGATCAAATTAATTTATGTTCCGACTCGGCCAAACCTTTGATTAGTTGTATGGTTAGAGTCGGTGGCGACCCTAATCTTCTCACGTTAATTTCACAATCAACAAGCATTTTCATTCCCACTCTTAACGTAATAACCCGCAGTAACAGATTATTTACAACTGAAATGCCATATTTTTATGCAAAGCAGGTTGTTTCAGCTATAGCGGTTAAATCGCTAATGTTGTGATGGGTGGGGGGAGAGGTGTGTGTGTGTGTGGGGGGGCAGAATGGTCTTAATATTCTTGTTTGTTTTTCCCATTTCCTTCTCCCACTTTTCCGCCTCTCTACTTAAGGCGACTAAGGCTTAACTGGAGACGCTGGTGGCATCTCTCGTCACGCGACACAGGGCCTCGACGATTCGCGTGCTCCCCCTGCCGCGGTCCCCCCGCCGGGCCGGCCTGGGCTGGCCGCTTGCCTTCCGCTCGATTCGCGCCGCGCCGCGACGTACATAATGCAGCGGCGCGGCCCGCTCTTCTCTGCCGCAGCTCCGCCGTGGACTGGCTAACAGACAGGCACGGCCTGCCTAGCCCCGATGCATTTTTAAAATTTCAATCTCGGCTAACGTCTGAGAAGCTGTTCTCGGCTCACGAAGCTCGTACAGGTACCTGCAAGAAAGCAACAACACCGTATCGAGACGTAGTAGCTGTGTTTCCAAGAACTGCATTTCGACGCATTTTATTTGAGTGGAACGAGCTGCACATTCTTCTTTAATATTCCCCTCGGAAAAAAAAAGCCGCGCGCTACTAGCCGAGCAGTCTTAGGCGCTGCAGTCATGGACTGTGCGGCTGATCCCGGCGGAGGTTCGAGTCCTCCCTCGGGCATGGGTGTGTGTGTTTGTCCTTAGGATAATTTAGGTTAAGTAGTGTGTAAGCTTAGGGACTGATGACCTTAGCAGTTAAGTCCCGTGAGATTTCACACACATTTGAACATTTAAAAAAAAAATCACTCCTGTGAGTAAATGTATAGTGTATATTCGTGATCATATTGAGTCTTAGTGTTGCTATACATGATAATTTCTCTGTCATAGAAACAAACGTAGCGGTTAAGAAATGTGACACGTAATCTGGAGCATCAGGCTTCAACATACCACTAAAGATCCCCTACGTAGAGTCTACCTGGTTCCCAAATGGCAGCAAGCGAATAATCTGGTAGACTGATCAGCCAGAACATCATGGCCCCCAATGTAGCAGTCGGTATGCCCATTTTTGGCACGGATAACAGCTGCAACGCGTCGTAGCATGGAAGCAATCAGGCCTTGCTAGGTCGCTGGATGGACCTGGCACCACATCTGCACATACAAGTCACCTGTCCCGTAAATTCCGGGGAGGAGTCCGATGAGCTCTGACGACATATTAGGTCAAATCCCAGATGTGTTCGATTGGGTTCAGATCTGGCGATATGGGTGGCCAATACATAAATTGGTTCAAATGGCTCTGAGCACTATGCGACTTAACTTCTGAGGTCATCAGTCGCCTAGAACTTAGAACTAATTAAACCTAACTAACCTAAGGACATCACACACATCCATGCCCGAGGAAGGATTCGAACCTGCGACCGTAGCAGTCCCGCGGTTCCGGACTGAAGCGCCTTTAACCGCACGGCCACACCGGCCGGCACATAAATTGGAACACGCCACTGTGTTGCTCGAATCTCTCCATCGTACTCCTGCCCTTGTGACATAGCGCATTATCTTGCTGAAGAATGCCACTGATTTTGGGAAACATGATCGCAATGAACGGATGTGTGTAGTATGTAACAAGTCTACGATACTCCTTCACCGTCATGATGCCTTGCACAGCTTCCACTGAACCCATGGAAGTCCACTTGATTGTTTCCCAGAAGAAGTAGTTCACAGAAGCTACTGGGAGATACTAGACGCCTTTGATGTACAGGGAAGCAACACATTAATCAGGAAGCTGGGTCAAGTTGTATACATACAGGGATTATATAAAGAGCAAATAAAAAGCACTCCGTCTTCAGGCCACGAGTGGCCTACCGGAACCATCTGACCGCCGTGTCATCCTCTGTGGAGGATGCGGATAGCTAGGGTGTGGGGTCAGCACACCGCTCTCCCGGTCGTTATGATGGTATTCTTGACCGAAGCCGCCACTATTCGGTCGAGTAGCTCCTCAATTGGCATCACGAGGCTGAGTGCACCCCAAAAAATGGCAACAGCGCATGGCGGCCTGAATGGTCACCCATCCAAGTGCCGACCACGCCCGAAAGCGCTTAACTTCGGTGATCTCACGGAAACCGGCGTAACCACTGCGGCAATGCCGTTGCCATATATAAAGAGCATAAAGAAACCATAATCAGGGCAAGGTAAGAGGATATCACCTTGTCTAGTGTGATAAAGATCAGATCCAAAGGAAAAAGTGCCATTGTGTCCCAAAAAGGAAAACCAGTTTGGATGAGTAACTTCCACCCTTCAGCTAAACCGGCCTTCATATGCTGTGTCATGATTAGTAATAAATACTTGAAGCCCAGAATGAAATTTTCACTCTGCAGTGGACTGTACACTGATATGAAACTTCCTGCCAGATTAAAACTGTGTGCTGGACCAGACTCGAATTAATAAACTTCGCCTGTGGCGACCAAGTCCAATATCACCTTTATTTTTCTTTTTTTAGGGATCTTACCTTTCTGTTGCCCAAAGGGAGGGGGCATAGTGGGCCCGATGCCTAGCCACCGTGCCCCGTTCCTCCACCCAGGAACCAAGAACGTGCAAGGAACGGGGATTTCAGGTACAAACAACCGCAATGATTTATGTACGTATTTCCATCTGTTATGTAAAACATTATTATACCTCCGAGAATACCAGAAAATCGGCATCGCGAGGAAGACGGGGCGGCAAGTTGCCACATTCGATGAGAATATCGGCGCTCAGTTTTGCGGAGAAGGACATTCCGATGAACAGAGAATAACCTGTTCTAAGAGTGGAAAGTGCGTGACTCATCTCGTCACTGCACCAACATCCGAACATTTGGGTGTGTCAGGACAGGACAATGGAAGCTGGAGAAAAATAGTCTGCATTCAGGATTGCAGACACCTGCACAATGGCCACCACAGTAGGATAATGGTCTTGCACCTTCTCTTGAATAACAAGCTGTGACAAACATCTGAAGACAGTACCACTGGCATGTAGCATGGACCCCATCACCCAGTGTATCCCTGAGTTAGTGTTCGAACGTGGACTCATTCCGCGTTATATCCAGAAGGGTGTCTAGAAGTTGATCCACAACGTTTTACAACCGGGGAGGGGATTGAAGGTGGTTCCACCACTCATTATATCCGGGACAGTGTGTAGAGGATGATACGCAATGCGCTACATTTGGGATATAGGTGTATCCACCAGTGAGAGAACTGTGTCAGTTTTATGGAAGGCATCCATGACAACCACATAGGCACAGATATACAGAGAATAGGGTAAACGCACTGCATCTGTAGAATGTACGAGGTGTTGCTAGAAAAAAACCGGACTAGTACTGGTGAAACAATAAAACGAATGCAATAAGGCTGAAAGTCGCGTGGCCTGTCACGTGACTCTCGCTCCGCCTACTGCTCGAGTTTCATCTGCCTCCTGCACTCAGTCTGCCCGTGGCGTCTGTTTTAAGTAGTTGACGTTTTGTCTGTGCGTCGGAAAATGTTGAGTGTACAGAAAGAACAGCGTGTTAACATCAAATTTTGTTTCAAACTAGGAAAATCTGCAAGTGAAACGTTTGTAATGTTACAACAAGTGTACGGCGATGATTGTTTATCGCGAACACAAGTGTTTGAGTGGTTTAAACGATTTAAAGATGGCCGCGAAGACACCAGTGATGACACTCGCACTGGCAGACCATTGTCAGCAAAAACTGATGCAAACATTGAAAAAATCGGTAAACTTGTTCGACAAGATCGCCGTTTAACAATCAGAGCAGTGTCTGAGTTAACAGGAGTTGACAAGGAAAGTGTTAGGCAGATTCTTCATGAAAGTTTCAACATGAACAAAGTGTGTTCAAAAATGGTTCCAAAGTGTCTCACAATTGAACAGAAGGAACGCCGAAGAATGATTTGTTCTGACATCCTGGAAAACATTGAAAGTGATCCCACCTTCTTACAAAATGTTATTACTTGCGATGAATCGTGGTTTTTTACTTACGATCCCGAAACTAAACGCCAATCGATGCATTGGGAAACTCCTGGTTCTCCACGACAAAAAAAAGCACGAATGTCAAAATCGAAATTCAAGGCAATGATGATTGTTTTTTTTTGACATCAAAGGGATTGTGCACATTGATTGGGTACCAGAGGGACAAACAGTGAATCAGCAATACTGCATTAGCGTCCTGGCTACCCTACGTGAGCGAGTACGGAGAAAACGGATGCCCCAGCTCACAGTGCGTTGTCAGTTAAGACGTTTTTGGCAAAACACAACATTCCCATCTTAGATCATCCACCCTACTCACCTGATTTGGCCCCCTGTGACTTTTTTCTTTTCCCTAAAGTCAAGTCAGCTTTGAAAGGAACTAGATTTGAGACTGTTGAAGCAGTAAAAGAAAAAGCGACGGAAGTAATGTATGGACTTACCGAAAATGATCTGCAGCATTGCTATGAACAGTGGAAAATTCGTATGGAGCGGTGTAGAGACCGAGGAGGAGAGTACATTGAAGGAGATAACATGAAATTGTAAATAATTGTAAATAAATGTTTTTTCCAGCATCAGTCCGGTTTTTTTCTAGCCGCACCTCGTATGGTTTAAGTGACTGGGTGCTTTCGAATACGGTGCTATACTATACGATCAGACAAATGTGCTGTCCTATCTCGTACAAAAGAATAATGTTCACGAACAATTGTCTCCCTCCATCCAACGGACATTTACACACAAAATAGAGGAACTCGGATGATCGTGTGCTGTCGTCATGGATCTTTAAGAATATAAAAGTAGGTGCATCAGGTTCAGCCGGATACCTTGGTTTGTTGTTGTTACTGGAGAATGTAGACAACCTTGTTATGAAATACTGGTAATATAACTTGGATCGAAGATGTTACGTTCTTCAGTAGGATGAATTTATATGTTCTTACTTCCCCTACAGAATCGTTTTGCGAAGAGTTTTCGTTATTTGCAAGGCTGTAGTGCTGTCGGGAAAACGTACAAATGGTTGAAATCTAGACTTCGCGATTGGTAATATGAATGCATAGTCTCTAAGTATATGTGTGCAGAGCTGCTGCGGTTAGAATGCATAACTTGCTAACTGTTTGTATATAAATTACGCTGCCAGCGTGACGCAGATTGTAGGCAGTGAGAAGGGAAACTCTGAACGTCCGAGTTGCTAACTACGGTTGACACGTCTAATACGTAAAATAGAGGGAAATATCACTAAATGTGTAAAATCGTGAACAACTTGCAAAATGTGTAGATTGACTGAAAATACATAAAATTAGTAAAAAAAAAACCGTGAAATGCGGGGAACTGAGATGAGCTGGGGGTACCCAAACATTCACGATCGAGAAAAACTTAAAAATTATGTTCTTTCTGCATTCACTTTTAACCATCCCCCTCCCCCTGCAAACTTCGTAGGGTTTTGTAACAGGCGATATAAGTATTAAACAGAAGCGCGATATTAAAGCAGGCGGAACGTATGCATCCCGATCCAGGACAGTGTTGGCAAACATGCAGTCGAATATAGATATCGAAATACGGATGCTTCTCACAAGCAATTTCATTCATGTATTGGAATGAACCAGGGTGTTTAACAGACCTAAGCCAAAGCCTAGCGTGTTCTTTCGAGAGTGGACTGACGCCACATATAACTGCCTTAATAGTGTGAGGAGGTACTCAAGAGACGTGGTGTTAGGACGAAATTGCGATATTATCCAACACATGAACAAAACTTCCTGACATCAGATCATGACTTCTGTGTGCGAGAGAAAGGCTGCCACCGCCATTGTGATCCTAACATAAACCACAACAAGACTTTTACATCTCCAAGGGCTATTGATCGTGATTCCTACTCTCTCCTAAGAAGTCGCTTATTTTTACTGTGCATTTTCATGCAGCAAGTGTGTATTGTAACCACTGTATCAACTATCGAAAATATTGATGTCGTTTTTTCCTCAACCTAGTGATGCATGGCCGCATCCATCAAAACCGCTACTCCTACTGATAAGACGACTGACTCGTTAAATGTGACTGAGGGTACGTACGTTTCCTACTTATTAGCGGTCTCCCGAATTCTTTGTAATTGATTCATAAGGAGTTCGAGCGGCGGAATAGCTCAGTCACTTCATACGACACCTGAATAGCGTAGAAGGAAAGTTTTATCATCTTAAAGTTTATTGTCGTAATGATTGGGGTAGAAAACTTGCAGGGTGTTTGTATGTCAGATGATGGACATATATGTCCTACATTAAAGTATTAAGTGTTGCATTCCACATGACTAATACTTCAAAAATCGCATGGCTCTAACAGTATAGCGCTTATAGGTGCACAACCGTGTAGTCTTAGGGGTATGGGTGTTTATACTGTACGATCATTTTTCTACTGCCATTACCTCCTTGGTATTGACTCCAGACACTGGAATGATACTCCAGAATTGATAGCACAATTGATATAGGTATAATGTTTGAATCTCCATCTGTCTGGAGCTCCATCATGCATAAACCACACATTTCTTTTTAACCATCTGTTATATCACCACAGCACACTCATACGGGGTGCTAAGCTCGACATGCATGCATCTGGAGAGATCTTGTGCTCTTAAAAGGGTGCTGTAAGGTTGGTACGGAATAGTCTTCGCTGAACGGCAGTTATGGACACAGATCGCTCTGTTCCTTCATGAGACGTGAAATGTAGCTGGTATACCACCCGCCTACTGCTGATCAGTTGCAAATTAAATAGGCGACGGTGTTGGAGGGAGGGTGGGTGAAGGATAATGCACTGGGATCTATCAACCTCCGACTTTATCCTATGAATGCAAGAATAATCTGTAACTCCCATCCATATAGGGAAAGATGGCCTTTCATAATGATAAATTCCGCTCTATGATCAATGTGCTAGAAATGCATAGATAATCTAACTGCATCGGTATAGGCCACTGTCAGGTACACTTTGGTGTATATGACCCAAAGGATGTACTGCACAGTCATCTATCTGTATTCACAGTCTTGTGTAAGGTACTCGCAAAGTAATTGAAGGGTGGTTTAGCAAAGATACAAAAATTAGAATGTATTCTGCAGTGCCTTTGCCTAGTTTTGAAATTACGAAACAACTTGTAAAATTGCTAAATTGTTCAGTCTATCAACTGTGTTGTGTATTACATTGTTTCATATCAGCAGTGTCTTTTCCATACCTTCTCTCTACTGGCATACTGTTGATTACCACATGATGACTGACTGACACCATTTGTTTGAGATCGACTTAGTCTTGACGGAACACTGCATATCTGCTACTTGCCACTTCAGGCAGCTGTTTGGCGACGTTTCTCAAAGATGCAGAACCGTCCTATGCCTGCTGTTTTTCTCACCAATAAGATAACAGTGTCTCCATTTGTTCCTACTAGCCGTGTGCGTTGTCAACAGCACCTTCATGTACATGGCTGCAATGTAAGAAAACAATGGTCTTTTAAATGGAACACCGAGAGATGTGCTAGGTCATCACCTTCGGACAGCTGTTTGAAAATGCTCAACAATACCACAAACTCTTCCAGTCTCCATTTGTGGTGACGTCTTCCACATTTTTGTCAATAAAAAACTTCGGCTCTGAGTTTTCTCTCTACCATTCCATGTGTTGCAGGAGCACCATAGTTTGCACCATGCAATTTCCAGCTTTCTGTGAGAGCCAATGGGTCGATGTTGATCTCGGAGTCACACTAAAAAAACAAAATGTGATGAGGTGTACAAAGCTGTAGTCATATACTGCTTGAAGGTGTTACAGCATAAAAACAATGCTTCAAACTGCTTATGAAAGAATAACACAGGAATCCTCTCTTGCTATTGATAATCTGTGGGATATGGTTTTCCTTCAGCACAGGCGTCAAAACTTTACACAAGTTTGTGCAAGCGACTTCGATTACTGACCACCTGTTCCAGTGGACCAAATGCCCAACGTCAATACTTGGACAGCATTTGCTTTTCGATATATCAGAAGAGAGAGATGCTGTAAAGTGTCATAGGAGGTTCTATTAAAAAGAGTGGTATGACCGGTTAAAGTTTGGATTCAAATAGTTCATAGCTTGTTTTTCACTTACTCTGGGTGTTATAAAATAGCCATGAGAAGCACTCTCGAACCAAAGAAATGACTGTATAGATACTGATCGGCATTGCTATTTCATGTATCTGAAATGAATGTAATGCCCTCGTGCATGACAATTTGTAATTCTAACACGTGGATTGCTCTAAAACTATACCAATTTTGCTCATAAAACTAGTAGAAATCGACTGTACCTATTCTCGTGGAATCATGACTGTTTTTGTTATCGTCCTCATGTATTACCACAAGTCCTGTGTTATTTCATACTTCATAACCTCTAATTATAGACAGCACTTTAATTATATTTTGTTGTGGAACCTAGAAATAATAGTGTTTTTCCTGACATGTGACTGGATTGCATGAAACAAGCTGTTCTGTGATAACCAGATTTCTTACAAAACTACAACGCAAGAATCTGCTGCTATAGGGAATGATGGTCTGCTGGGTTACAGAAAGTTTACAAACAGGTCTGTAGAGCGAGCTATGAAGCAAATACGTCAGATGTCAGTATGCAGACGATATTTGTTTTCGATTTACAGGTGGAATTTTAGAGGGTTCTCTAATGGGTGATGTTAGGAGGTTCTATTACAAGGCATGCTCACGCGATTCATTTTTTATGTTTTGTAAACACCAGTGCAATATAACACTGAATCGGTAAAATAGGACCTGCCTTAGTGTACCAAAACAGCAACGTCCTCTTGAATCACAGGTTGTTGTTACCGAATGTAAAATTGTGTTTGTTTCTGACATGTGATCAGATAGCGTGAATGGTTGTATTCTGTACCGTTATTTCACATGTTTGCAATGTTTGTATCACACATGCATGAGCATTTATTTACAGACACCGAGTTGAATGCCGAGGACACTCTCAAACCATGTAATTTTATCAATCAAACTGAAAGAAATAGCTTAAATTGGTGTTTCAAATATATACGTTTTTTCCTTAAATGTTTAAATCCTCTATTTTTTTATTTAATGAAAGTTTCGAAATAAAAAGGACATTCTACAGTGATCTGTAGTTTTCGCAGCAAAATAGTGGAAGTTTTCTTCCATTTTTACACAGGGCGGACATGCACAGCAGATGTGAGATAAGTTAATAGATCTGTCAGATGTATCGCTATAGAGCTCCGACCTCTGCAGTTTCGTCATCTGTAATCGGTGGTAGTGTTGTGGTTTTCTTTTTTCAAGTCGTTGAATGTCACAGAAAAACAGGGTAAAGGGTGAGAAAGGGGTGCTAACTAGTCTTGCAGTCATAAGTGAAAGAACGGCTGTATAGATTCCATTCTACTTTGATAATTCAATCGTCTGGAAAGATTGCAATGACCAAGTGGACCACAGTTGATAATCTGAACATGAGGAATGTTCTCAACTTTACCTATTTTGGTCATAAAACTAAAAGGAAATGACTTGCGCCTGTTTTCGTGGTAGCAAGACTGTTTTTTATTGCCATCACGATTGTGATTTTTTACTAGATGCTCGCTTATAAGAGATGCGTTGAAGCTAAATACAACTGTTACACTCAAATGGCTTTCCTCGCACAATGGTGGGCATCTGCAGAAGCAATCAGTTGCAGCAGGGGCAGCGTGGGGCAACTGTACTTTTAAACAAACATCATATAGTCGGGATTGTAGCCATCACGTATCTCGTTTTGTTCAGTGGCGCACCGACCACCCCCAGCCATTTGTGCCAATGGGCATGTAGCATCTGGCTGTGGATGGCCTACAAGTGCTTCCTGGAGGCGGGTTGGGTGGTGGCACGCGGGAGATGTAGCAGCTGCCGGTTTCCCAACCAGCGGATGTAAGAAAAAGCCGTATGGCGAGTACTCTGGAATTTCGTTGTTGTTCTGTGGGGACTGGGGGGGGGGGGGAGTGTCTTTCCTAGAAATACGTTAAGTGGCTTGCAGGTAGCGTACTGTTGTTGAGTCTTTTCTTCATTGTTGATCACACATTGGGGTGAGCACACATGCAGCTGACGTCATCTCTTCTGGTACAATCTGTTGGGGTCAGTTTCTGTGGTAGTTGTGTTATTGCAATAATTTTCTCATCCATGGTACATGTGATGCGCTATGACCCACTGTTTACGAGCTTTATTTTCTTTTTTTTCAACAACAATTTCGATGTCTAATTAGAACTGTGAAGCATTTTCCAACAGCTGTGATAGAATGTATTGGCCTTCCACACACTATACTGATGGTTTGCTGCCCTATCTCTTCTTATGTGCGAGTTACATAGCAGCTACACCAAAGTGACCTCTAGAGCGGCAGTGGAATACGACGAAGTTGTTGAGAAATAGAGAGAGCACCGTTTATTTGTATTTCGAGCAGTAGGGTGTTTGTCGAGGAATGCAAAGGGAAGCATGCATAGCAAACACAAGCGTCAAACAGCGATAGACGCAGTCCTCAGCATTATGCTTATAGGTAATACGCTTATTAAACACCTCTCTGTCCAAAACCGACATCTCGTCAGCTGAATATATTTTCCGCCAAAAATAAACATAGAACATTTCACAACAGCCTTTTTTCCATCAGCTTGTAGGCGAAGGGATAATCCTACGTAGAGTTTGAATACGTCTGCCAGTAGTTACGTGGCACTGCAAATTTTTTTCCCAGCAGGACAACACCAGTTGTATGATATCGTCAATTATCAGGTATATTGCTAGTTTAGGCGCTCCTTGTATAGCGCTATGCATATGGGTATGTAATTAATAACGATCCTTATAATTAATTACGTAATTAGCACATTCCTCTCCTGCATGTGAACAGTGTCCCATTACTGGGTGGTGCACATGGGCTTACCGCCTGGAAGAACCAGGGTTTGAATTTTTTTTTTTTTTAATTTGTGGTAAGTTTCTATGGGAGAAAACTGCTGAGGTCATCGGTCCCTAGGCCAACACACTAAATCTAACTTAAAGTAACTTACACTAAAGACGACACACACACCCGTGCCCAAAGGAGGACTCGAACCTCTGATGGGGGGTAAGCCAAGTGAACCATGGGAAGACCCCTTGGACGACGAGGCTACCCTCCGCAGCGCAGGGTTTGAGGTGGTGGGGGGCGGGGGTGGTGCCGTGGGATGTCAGCAAAACCTTGGGACAAGAAATTCCTGCCATTTTTCATATTCTGATCATTTTCTGAATTTCCCACCAAAATTAGAAATTCCCACCTTAACGGCAGATGGGGAAGATGGAGGGGGAGGGCAGGGGAAAAGGACGGGAAGGGAGCAGGTCGCACTTGTCAGCTTGGGAAAGCCCATGACATCATTCGAGAGTGGAAGTAATTAATTAATCAATTCCATTAATTTGCATATAAATTTGATGTCCAGTGTGTCCCATTGACCCCATCATCCCACGGCTGACATGGTGGATGCTGAGAAGAACGGCACCAAATAAAATCCAGAAAATATGCCGGAAACAGAGGCAACAATCGTAAAACCATGTTGTCACAGATAGTAAATGAGATTTTATGAAAATATTCATGGAAAACAATACTTGCGACAAAAAAATACATCTGTAATAATGTTTTACAATGTTTTAGAAGTATGTTATTTCTACATGTTTTAGAATAAAAGAATAACGATGATAGAGATATTTCTCGCTGAAAGCAGTTCGAGAAATAAATAAATAAGTAACAGAAGTGTTTTCAATCAAGAGGGGGTCTACAATCCCATGGTGTTGTTTTTATATGCAAACACGGATCAGGCTAAAATTATTGAATGGACTAACGCGTACATATAGTGTAGCTAATTCCTGCGTCGATAATTGCCATGTCCTCTGCTCATTTACTGACTGCAATTGCAAACCCACGAGTTAAAATCGTTAATGTAAGTGGGTGAATATCGGACAAAGATATTTGGACAACGCAGACTCTTCAGAATCGACATGAAAGAAAGACACTGGAATGTTCCACATATTGCCTTGTTTCATAAAATGTCTTTCTCTATCTGGATACATTGCTCCAGTAGAGCTTTGGTACATCTTGTTTAATCATTCAAGGTAAGATCTCAATAACTTCAGACTTTACAAAATTTACTTTCACCTTTTGTAGGTCATATTCCACTGTTTTTGGTAGAAGCGCCGGGGATGTAATAAGGACGAAGCGTGGGAAGTTCAAAGCTAGATTTTTTGCTTTTTAAAACTGAAGTAGGTCTGTTAACACTTGAATAAATTTAAAATGGCTAAATGCACTATGCGACAGGTTAGAACGGAACAACTGATAGAGTTCGGATCGAGGGAGAATCTGCATGATGAAAAGTACCTCTCATTAGAAAATGATCAGGCGATGATTTGTCGTAGTATTCCAGATTCTGAATTAAATAACCCTGACGAAAATAGTGTTTAGTTGACCTGTAATTTGGTCCAGTGGTGAAAGAGACTGGCTACGTTGATGAGATACCAGGAACGGGGAAACGCACCAACTGCGTGCCTGGCCACTGACATCTTTCGGGTTTTTCTTATGCGTATTGAAAGCTTCGAAAACAAACAAACTGAATACGATACTGATTGCACTAAAAAAAACATACCGAACGCAATGCTGGGTTGGCTAAAATACAAGCCGAACGTGATACTGCTTTTCCTAAATAGCTATCAAAGCCCGATAGGAGACAAGAGGAAAGTAATAAACAAGTTCTAGGAGAGTTAAATGCTAGAACGGTTGAAAGAGCGCGAAAATATCTGAGGATCTGAATGAAATAAGGCCAGGTTTAACTGATGCTAATACGCGGTAATGGGGACTGTTTAAAGTGGTAGATCAGCTAAAGAAAGACGTGGTTGACATAAAAATAGTCAATCCCAGGTATAGAAAGCGATAGAGAACTTGAAAAACAAGTCAGAAGATCTGAAACTTGAAAACAAGAAACAATTCGATGAATATTTATTAAAGAAGATTACTGAATCAGAAGAGGAAATATTAGAAATAAACCGCTGGTATTAACACACGAGTGAAATCAAAAATTAACACAGCGATATAACGCATTAGTAAAGATTACGGGTCACTATTTAGTGAGGACATTGAAGATTCAAGGAACAATTACAACAAATCAAAAATAATGTGATTTTCGGAATACCTAAGTGGCAAAAAGAAATAGGTAATAGGTTAAGAACGCTAGAAAACGGTGTACCGAATGAATCTAAATTATAACCAAGTGGTTCTGCTCGAACGGCAGGCTCATAGTCCGTTCAACTATTCGCCCCGGAAAGCTCCCAAACAAGGAGACGACAATATGTCTTTGAAGAATCGCCCTTACAGTGACGCAGGAAGGTACATCATATCATTGTCAGCGATGAAAATTAAGCAGAGTATTGCAAAGAAAGGGAAATTTCACTCATATTCATTATGGAAAGACTGGCCACCTTCGATTGTCCTTATTGAAAGATTCCGGAACATATTTCTATAACCGTTGACAGAAAGACACAAAACACACTTAATCCTGTCGCACATGGAGATGTTGCGTTGGCGAACGATGCAGCAGAGTTTTGTAATACCTGCGAAGATTTTGAAGAAAAATTCATCGCAAAATATTGGTCTCCGAGCGAACAGAAACGTTTGCACAAGCACGTTTATAACCCAGAATATTGCAGTCCTAAGAAAGGTAGTTTGAGAAAGTATTTCGAAACATACAGTAATAAAACGCGACAATGGTGTGAACCGGTCTCACGCCGAGAAGTACTGCGTATTCTAAAACCCACGTGCCAGTACCCATTCGAGAGAAACTTTTGTTCATTACCGATACTAATCTAGAATACTTCCTGTCAATGACAATATTTATTTGATCCAGGAGGACCAAACTTCAACGGGAAAAATGTTGACCGAATCATACGTGTGCGGATCGCAATGGACAAAATGGAAACAGTAGGCTTCCGAACTACAGTAAAAGAAACATTACGCTCAAGAAAACTGGGGATATCCTCCCGACTTACTGGAGCATGAAGACCCGGTGATCCTTGTAACAATGGTGCAGGACATAATAATAATAAAAAAAATTCAAATCAATGTAACAGAAAAAAGAAGTATAATAGAAGCTTGAACGATGACACTAACCAACCGCATAATGTCCGGCGTGTCCTTGGTGGCAACAAAATCACAGTAACTGGTCACAACCTCTGGTTCAATCATGTACGCAGCCATCCAAACCGATACCGGTTTCAGATACTTCTGATCCTAGGGGCAGTAAGCACAATCTATCACAACAACCACGAATTCCAAACAAATATTGGCCGTCGCATAACCATAGTATAAAAACAATTGACGCAACTGATGAACCTCGAAGTGAGCAGTCCCTTCGAGAAATTAAAGCTACGTGATCTTAATCTTCCACGATTGGTCGGGGGACACTGGGAAGGCAAACTGGGGTGTAGCATCCATGTAAAGTTGAGAAACAATATAGGTAAGCTAATGGCAGAGGAGTTAAATCACAAACCCTCTCAAGGTAAATTCGGAATATTTAATACAAGCCGTGACACTAGCTTCTGTTTATGATATTCAGGCTGATATTGTGTTAGATACCGATCCTACGATGAATATAATTAGGCAGATCTCTTATAGGCCGAAACGCAATAGCAATAATAAAATACCGGTCATATCTGTTCAGAATTGTAGGGTAACAAGAGCCCTGGATGGGGGGTCAATCTCAGACCATAAAATGGCAGGTATAAGTAGGTATAGACGTATGCACCTTCCTGTGCCTACTTCGGTTATCGGCAGCATGCATACAGACCTGGGACATTTTTCGTGAGAGGAAAGCAGTAATAGATCTCTCGGCGGGATGCTGCCTCCTACAGGATTCAGGAAAAAGTATAAGGCTGAACCTATTAAAGCCCCCTCAATTATATAGCAAATACTCTTAGCACATTGATGTAAAATTAATTCGGAGAATCTCCTTAGGGCAGACAATACCGGATACATTTAATACCATTCAGCAGAAGAAAACTTTAACTAACCAACATAGAGATGAATTAGCTCAGATATTGTGTGTCAGCGCATACAAGTTTTTGAAGAAAAATCCGGAATTATCTGAGGGTACGTGTATAAAATAGATGTATATCGACACAGAAGCTGTAGCCGGAGAAATTCTTAATATGCTTGACTGCTAAGTAATCGAACCATCCAATTCACGTTATAAGAGCCCAGTGTTAGCAGCGACTAAACCTGGTGGGGCTTTCCCGTAGGTTTTGGAAGCACTTGACATAAATAAAATTATTGCCCTGGTGTGTACTCGACATGAGAACATAAAGGAGTTATTACAAAAGTCCCGAGGTGTCAAATTGCTGACTTCCATAGATTTAAAATGGTCGTTTTGGCATGTCCCGTTAGCAGAGGAAACGAGAGAATATGCAGTCTTCATTTTTGCTGGCCGACGTTGTTTAAAGTGATGCCATTAGGATTAAAAGCAAGTGGCGGTGATTTTATAGCGGGTCTTGACACTGTCTTGGGACCAGAGATACTAGAAAGAGTCAATTTATATGTACTTGATCTGTTAATAGCCACAAAGACTTGGGAGGAATGCCTCCAGCAAATGGGAAAAGTTTTACAGAAATTTCGGATTTATGGTGCTACGCCAATCCTAACAAAGTCCAAATTTCGAAAGAGTCAGATTAAATTCTTAGGACACATTGTATCTCCAATAGAAATTCAATCGGACCCAAGGAAATTAGATGTTATTGACATCTTCCCTCATCCCACTTGGAAAAAAGCAGCTGAAATCCTTTTTGAGTATTGCGTCATTATTTCGGAATTGCATACCAAATCAATTACTAAGTAGTTATCATACGTTTAAGATTATTCAGAGGGAACAGCCCCAGGCACTGGAGAATTCTCAAGCTATTAATTCGGCGTTAGTTAATGCTGAGATACTGCATCATCCGAATATGAATGTGGACTTTTGCCTGGCCAAGTATGGTTGGTCAACAGGGTTGTGTGCTTGTCTGTTCCAAATTGAACAAACAGGTAACGAACAAGAGATAAAAATCATCAGTTTTCCCGGTTGGATTTTGTTAGGATGTGAACAGACCTACACAGTGACTAAGCAAGAAATATTAGCCTTTAATCAGGTATTAGAAAAATTTAACTATTTTATGTTCGGTAAACACATAGTTTTCTTTTATCGTGAAGTCTGTTGCATGCTAGGGTAGCCAGGTGCGCTCTGGTACTGCAATCTTAAGACAATGAGCTAATCAATGTCAAAGATTCTGACAGTGTGACAGCAGATTTCTAATTGTCAGTAAGTGAATGAGGAAAATTCACAATTTGAAGTCTTGTTAATAAAGGAGACACCATTTAAACAGTATTATATACATTTGTGTTGTAATATGGCCAAATTTCAGGACGATCATCGGCAATGGAATCGTACAAAGCAAGAATTAAGGTAATGAGGAAAGAGAGTTTGAAAGAATCAGTAGTATGATGACATGCTTTATTGTAGTAATGGTAGGTCAGATAAGATATGGCATTTTGCATTCCCTCTCAATGTGCCGTGAGCTCTATATTGTTTACCCATTTGGGCATTGACAAATGCAACAACAAGATAAAGCAGTATTGTTACTTCCCTTATATGAAAAGGAAAGTTCAAAAATTGTTGAAAACCTGTACGTCATGTCAGACTGTTAAAATGATTAACAGGAGCAGTAAGACTGACTTGCTTCCGATAGTACCACCAAACCTCTTCAGTTAGTCTCTTGTGATGTTACAGGACCTCTTCCCACTGCTAGCGTTGGAATAAAATACATGTTATCTGTATACGATTTGTTCAGTATATATCTTATATCCCAATCGGTCTACAAGAGCAGCGACTCTTGTTCGGAAATTCGAGCAGGACTATATTCCGAAGTTTACAAAACCAAATATCATTCTTTATGATAATATTTCGTACTTTACTGGAAAGAAGTGGAAAGAATTTCTGAGAATGCAAGGAATTACACAAATTTTAATACCCAGATTCCATCCAGAAGTCCCGTGGTAAGGATTCTTCCTGAACCAAATCGGTTCATGAGGTCATACGACTCAAGAAGACAGACTAAATGGATACAGTATGTACCCTTTTTCGAGCATATTTTTAATCGCTTGCCCCATTCTTCAACTGGTTATACACCGGCAGAGGTGCTGCTAAATGGAAATAATCCAATGAATGGACACCTACTGTTCTGAAGTTAGCCGATTAGAACACTAATAATGAATAAAAAATAAAATTAGCAATAGAAAAGGTAAAACAGATAAAGTCACTAGATACATGTGGGTAAAAAGGTACTCTTTCGAGTTCACCCTAGTTCCTCAGTGATGAAGAAGCAAAATAGAAAGTAGCAAACGAAGTACATGGGTCCCTAAACAATTATCGGTACACCCCATGAGGGTGGTTATCTGGTAGTATACCCAGAAAAAAGACGAATGAAAGGCTTATACCCCCACAGAGATTTCAAGACATCCTTTAAGTGATGTAGTTACTGTAGCTAGTTTTCTGCATTCCCATTTGCTAACGTCGACTACAAGATGGTAAATAATCTAGTAACATGTAAGTTCAATTCATTTATTAGTGCTGAGTTGTTGAACAAGTTGTTTGATCTTTTGTGTGAATTGTTTTGTAGAGGCTGTTCTTCTAGTAAGGTTAGGTTTTTACAGTTGCTTTGTCTGTTTACATAGACAGGAAACTGTTTGCTAAGCCTAGTGCAGGAAATCTATTTTGGAGAAAGTATAGGAGTTGATTAGAAAAGCGAGACTGGATTGTTTACGTCAGAGTGACAAAACTTTTTGTCCAATCAGTGCTGCGCAATGAATCTTTATATAGGAGCTGATACGCGGAAATGTTTCCTTATTTTCCATTTAATAGCGACAATTTAGGTGGCGACGCATGTCAATAACTATAAAAAGTGATTTTACTGCTTATCACCATCATAAAAGGCGAACGGAAATTCCTGCGGCATTTAGCTCTCAACTAAAGTCATTCTGTTCATTAGAAATCATGTGTGTGAATTAACGTGTGAGCAATTACTAAAAGGACATGTGTACCGCCAACTATAAGAAACACAGGACACAGCCTTTGAATATGGTGATTTCTAAATTTGGTGTGCTACAGACTGTTTCCGGAATCATGCTGTAAACAATAAATATGACGTAAATCTAACATTAAGTGTAAATGAGGACTGCTATAGTTGCGATCACTGATGTGCTGATGAAACATTGACAACGTGTACTGATTACATATTGTGAAGTACACATTATGCTTTCTAGTAGTGGGAGACTATTTATGTAATGATCTCAACATTATAGATGAAATAGGAAGTGTGAAAGCAGCAGTCCCTATAATGAAAATGAGAAGTGCATCATTGTGAGCATATGTGTGAAATGAACTGCCTTAGCAACGGTCAGGTCAATGCTTTCATGATTATTTAATGATTGTTCTACGGGAACTGAGTGCTCAGTAATTAACTGATGGTACAATCGGTGCTAGGAAGGTGTACAACAATGCGAAGTTATTGACAAAATGCGTTACGTACTCCTGTTGCGTTGATGAGAAAGATGCTAACAAACAGACTTTATTTAATTATCTGTGTGTTCGACAAAGTTCTCAGGCTGTCACAATCAAATTTTATTAAATGTACATGACTATAGAACAAGTGTACATCTCTTGCATCTCTTGCAGGATGCAGATTAATAGTACAATAATGACTTTTCAAAACAAGAAGAACAGATTACTAACTTATATGTGATGTAATGATGCAATATAGTGTAGATACTAATGCCTGTGTGGGATTGTTTCATGTTTGCAACAACGAGTTCGTACACTCCTGACTGCGACCTACCAGTAGCCGGCCAGCGATCGGGGGGGGGGGGGGGGGGAGGGGGGAACCTGAGTTCGAGGTTACAGTTCTACGAGATACCACCCCATTATACCTCACCTTCAGCTGTCGACCACAGGGCTATCGGCTCATTACATCTGTAATCTGGTGTCGGCGAGAGAAACAGCCCCGTTAGACCTCAGCTTAGCGAAATAACACATGACCTACCAACATGTGTGCAGTGAACAAGAAGGCAAACAACATAATTTTCTAACTGAGACTGTAAACTGACATCTCATACGGAAGAAAAAAATGGTTCAAATGGCTCTGAGCACTATGGGACTCAACATCTTAGGTCATAAGTCCCCTAGAACTTAGAACTACTTAAACCTAAATAACCTAAGGACATCACACACACCCATGCCCGAGGCAGGATTCGAACCTGCGACCGTAACAGTCCCGCGGTCATACGGAAGAAACTGAGACAGTTCCTGCTATGATAACTGGTCTAACTTGCGTCGCTGAGCTCCCAGTGAAGTTGGGTGGAGGAAAAAAAAACTACGTTCATTTAGTGAAGCAGGGAGCGCTTTCAGTAATACAACTTGTTTGTGGGTTTTGTGTTTCGACAGAAAAAAAAACAAGTTTTCAACAACTGTTCTCAGTATCTTCACATATTTGTAAAAACGCAATAAAGGTTTGTGCGTCTGCCATGTTGGAGTGTTTCTGCAAGGGTTAGGTGAATACATACAATAGTTACACTTTTGAGCATTATGTCTATAGAACAATATATTACTATGTCTATAGAACAATATATTATTCTGTAATTTTTAGTGTTGTGGGAGTTTCTCAGATTTTTGTGAAGGAATTTAAAACATATCTAGATAGTATTGCGTATATTGAGTGTCCTTTGTTAACAGAAACCGGAAATCAGTGATCCGTTTAGATAGGTCCGTGAGATCAGTTATACTCTGTGGCGGAGCTGAAAAGGTTTATGCTGCCGCTTTGTCTTTACCTTTCACGTGTGCAACATCAAAACTGTATTACTGAAGGAATGAAGTAAGTACGCTGGTGTCCAAGATTAAAGCGACAAACTGCTATTTCCCCGTCCTGCGATGTCTTTACGATCGTGTTCTCCACTGAATCCACTGAAGATGACATTCCAGTCAACGGACAACCACGTCAGCAATGAGGTCAGGGCACCTACCAAGCAGGGTAGTGTTTGCAGGGTAGTCTCTCATGCACAGTCACTGTATACACAGTGACAGACGGTGCAGTATGGCACGGAGAAGACGCCTACCAGACTCTCTGTGGTGGTGGGCCACAGGAAGATTGGAAGCAAATTCGTGTGGCCAGATGGCGTAATGTGAATCGTTCTGTTGTTTCTCGGATGAAGCGACAGTTCTCAGAGACCGAAACTGTATGCCAGAGACCACGACAGGGACGACCAGATGTGACATCAAAGGAGTGGACCGTTACTGAGCTGTAAGGGCACGACAGTGCAGCCTTACTACTGCACCGCAACTAGCATCCCCTGGACGTGTTGTATCGAGGCAAACGGTGTACAGCAGTCTTTATTGTTGGGGACCTGCTGTCTGTTTACCTCTGGCGGATCTTCACATAAATGAACGTCTAGAGTGATACCATGTGGACGGTCAAACGATGGGCCAGTGTTCTTTTCACAGATGAGACCCGGTTTGGTCTGGAGAGTGATTCTCGACGGATTCGCATCTGGAGGGCACGTGGAACACCATTACGGGACCCAAACATTGTCGAAAGAGACCGATATCGAGGAGGATCCCTAATGGTGTGGGCAGGGATTATGTTGACCACTCGAACACTCCTTCATGAAAGTGTATCGGTGAATAAACAAGATTAAACTTCTGTCAGGTACCGTGACGAGATGTTGAGATCTCAACGCGGTAGTTGCAAGGAGCTGTTGGCCCAGACGTGGTAATGATGGAAGATAATGCTCCACCTCATAGAGGACGGGTGATTCTTTTTTTTTTTTTGTGGAAGGTATTCCATTGCCTGCTCGCTCGCACGATTCGAATCCCATAGAGCATGTCTCAGATGCACTAGGGAGACGGGTTGCCTCATGTCAGCATTCACCTAACACTCTCCAGGACTTCTGAGCTGTTCTAATGCCTCACCAAAAGATTGCTGGCATCATTCACAGCATGTCCCGTCGTTGACAGGCCTGTGTTGTGCCAGAGGTGGTCACACCCCATACTGAGCACATGAACCAGTTCTCAGAATTTGTGTCAAAATCCGTTAAGTTGAAAAAAGAAACGAAGAAAATTTTTGTCTATCGTTATGCATGTTCGAGTTGATTCTGTTCCGTATTCTTTACATTGTTTCTACTTAACTATCATCCGTTTATACTATTTTGGGGCAAAATAAACGCAACCTTGCTGAATTTCCGTTTGATGCTTTAATTGTGGACACCAGTGTAGCATGAAATGTTCAATGCCTGGAATCAAAAAATAAATTTAACGTGTTTACTGTAAAAATAATAGTTAAAATTCCTGAATGCCCATTTTGTGGCTTTAGATTCGAGCTCAGCAGCTGAATACGCATACTCACATACTGAAAGTACGGTACTCAACTTGCAAACCTAATCATGCTAACTTCAATTCTATAGTTCATCTCAGGCATTTGAAAGAGACAGACATCATGTTCAGCAATGTATGTAGCAATACAAAAATCAAAACTCATGTTGGGATGACATAGGGCTTCAGAATTTACTAAAGCATTTCTGTAGCATCAAAATCTGCCTGCATTGTTTCGTCCATCACCATAGTGCATTTTTCGTTAGTGACCTGAACTGTGTCGAACAGAGACTGATGAAATTCTAAGGCCGCCAATTTGTTCTAGGAACTGCGAATTTCTTTGTTGCAGTATACGCAGAGGTCATTGTTGGCAACCGGAATAAAATAATAATTGGATCCTGTTACCGACCTCCCAATTCAGATGATACAGTTGCTGAAAGGTTAAAGAAAACTTGAGTTTGATTTCAAACACGTACCCGACTCATACGATTATAGTTGGTGGTGACATTAATTTACCCTCGATATGTTGGCGAAAATACATGTTTAACTCCGGAGGTACGTATAAAACATCATCCGAAATTGTGCTAAAAGCATTCTCTGAAAATTATTTCGAGCAGTTAGTTCATGAGCCCACGCGAATAATAGACGGTTGTGAAAACACACTTGGTCTCTTAGCAGCAAATAATCCTGAGTTAATAACGAGCATCAAAACGGATACAGAGATTAGCGAACACAGGGTTGTCGTAGCGAGATTAAATTTTGTAACCCCAAATCCTCCAAAAATAAACGTAAAATATACCAGTTTAGAAAACAGATAAAAATTTACTTCACGCCTTCCTGAGAGACAATCTCCACTCATTCCAAATTAATTATGTAGGTGTAGACCAGCTGCGGCTTGAATTCAAGGAAATAGTATCGGCATGAATTGAGAGATTTATATAAAATAAATTAACAAACGACGGAGCTGATCCTCCTTGGTACACAAAACGGGTCAGAACACTTTTGCAGAAACAACGAAACAAACATGCCACATTTAAAAAGACGCAAAATCCCCAAGATTGGCGATCTTTTACAGAAGCTCGAAATTTATCGCGGACTTCAATGCGAGATGCTTATAACAGTTTCCACAATGAAACTTTGTCTCGAAAACTAGCAGAAATTCCAAAGGGATTCTGGTCGCATATGAAGTATGTTAGCGGCAAGAAACAATCAATGCTTTCTCTGCGTGATAGCAATGGAGATACTATGGAAGCCAGCGCTGCCAAAGCTGAGTTACTAAACACAGCCTTCCGAAATGCCTTCACAAAAGAAGACTAAGTAAATATTCCAGAATTCGAATCAAGAACAGCTACCAACATGAGTATCGTAGAAGCAAATATGCTCGCAGCGGTGAAGCAACTTAAATCAATAAAATCAAGTCTTCTGATCCAGACTGTATACCAATTAGGTTCCTTCCGGAGAACGCTGATGCATTACCTCCACACTTGACAACCATATACAACCGTTCGCTCGACGAAAGATCCGTACCCAGAGACTGGAAAGTTTCACAGGTCACACGAATATTCAAGAAAGGTTCTAGGAGTAACCCACTTGATTACAGGCCGATATTATTAATATCGATATGCACCAGGATTCTGGAACATATATTGCATTCAAACATTATGAATTACCTCGAAGAAAACGGTCTACTGACACACAGTCAACATGGGTATAGAAAACACCGTTCTTGTGAAACACAACTAACTCTTTATTCGCATTAAATGTTGAATGCTATTGACAAGGGATTTCAGATCGATTCCGTGTTTACGAATTTCCAGAAGGCTTTTGCCGGCCAGGGTGGCCGAGCGGTTCTAGGCGCTACAGTTTGGAACCGCGCGACCGCTACGGTCGCAGGTTCGAATCCTGCCTCGGGCATGGATGTGTGTGATGTCCTTAGGTTAGTTAGGTTTAAGTAGTTCTAAGTTCTAGGGGACTGATGACCTCAGAAGTTAAGTCCCATAGTGCTCAGAGACATTTGAACCATTTTTTTTTCCAGAAGGCTTTTGAAATTGCGTAATTATGAAATACCGTCTCAGTTATGTGACTGTATTAGTGACTTCCTGTTAGAGAGATCACAGTTCGTAGTAATTGAGGGAAAGTCATCGAGTAAAACAGATATGATTTCTGGCGTTACCCAAAGTTGTGTTATAGGCACTTTGCTGTTCCTTATCTATATAAACGATTTGGGAGACAATCTGAGCAGATGTCTTAGGTTGTTTGCAGTTGACGCTGTCGTTTATCTACTAATAAATTCATCAGAAGATCAAAAGAAAATGAAATACAATTTAGAAAAGATATCTGAATGGTGCGAAAATTGGCAGTTGACACTAAATAACGAAAAGTGTGAGGTCATCCACAGGAGTGCTAAAACGAATCCGTTACATTTCGGTTACACGATAAAGTCAAATATAAAGGCCGCAAATTCAATACCTAGGAATTACAATTACGAACAACTTAAATTGGGAGGAACAAACAGAAAATGTTGTGGGGAAGGCTAGCTAAGGACTGAGTTTTATTGGCAGGACTCTTAGAAAATGTAACAATCTACTAAGGAGACTGTCTACACTACGCTTGTCCGTCCTCTTTTAGAATACTGCTGCGCAGTGTGGGATCCTTACCAGATAGGACTGACGGAGTACTTCGAAAAAGTTCAACGAAGGGCAACACGTTTTGTATCAGCGCTCATAAAGCGGTTACTGCAATGATGATTTCAGCCGCAAATAGAAATATTAAAAAAGAGAGCAAGATATTACTGTTTACAAAAGTGACAAAAAACAGATTTCAGAGTACTTGACGGCTCAACACAAAAGTTTTGTCTCAAGTACAGATAGTGTTGAGGATCAGCGCACAAAGTTCAAAACCATCGTACAATATGCGTTAGATGAGTATGTGCCAAGCAAGATCGATAGAGATGGAAAAGAGCCTCCGTGGTACAACAACCGAGTTAGAAAACTGCTGCGGAAGCAAAGGGAACTTCACAGCAAACATAAACATAGCCAAAGCCGTGCAGACAAACAAAAATTACGCGAAGCGAAATTTAGTGTGAGGAGGGCTATGTGAGAGACGTTCAATGAATTCGAAAGTAAAGTTCTATGTACTGACTTGGCAGGAAATCCTAGGAAATTTTGGTCTTATGTCAAAGTGGTAGGTGGATGAAAACAAAATGTCCAGACAGTCTGTGACCAAAATGGTACTGAAACAGAGGATGACACACTAATGGCCGAAATACTAAATGTCTTTTTCCTGAGCTGTTTCACAGAGGAAGACTGCACTGTAGTTCCTTCTCTAGATTGTCGCACAGATGACAAAATGGTAGATATCGAAATAGACGACAGAGGGATAGAGAAACAATTAAAACCGCTCAAAAGAGGAAAGGCCGCTGGACCTAATGGGATACCAGTTCGATTTTACACAGAGAACGCGAAGGAACTTGCAGCGTAGCGTTCCAAGGGATTGGAAAGATGCAGATCCCCGTTTTCAAGAAGGGACGTCGAAAAGATGTGCATAACTATAGACCTATATCTCTAACGTCGATCTGCTGTAGAATTTTGGAACACGTATTACGTTCGAGTATAATGACTTTTCTGGAGACTAGAAATCTACTCTGTAGGAATTAGCATGGGTTTCGGAAAAGGCGATCGTGTGAAACCCAGCTCGCGCTATTCGTCCACGAGACTCAGAGGGCCACAGACACGGGTTCTCAGTTAGATGCCGCTTTTCTTGGCTTCCGCAAGGCGTTCGATACAGTTCCCCGCAGACGTTTAACGAACAAAGAGAGCATATACACTATCAGACCCATTGTGTGATTGAAGAGTTCCTAGATAACAGAACGCCGCATGTCATTCTCAATGGAGAGAAGTAAGAGTGATTTCAGGTGTGCCGCAGGGGAGTGTCGTAGGACCGTTGATATTCACAATATACATAAATGACCTTGTGGATAATATCGGAAGTTCCCTGAGGGTTTTTGCGGATGATGCTGTGATATATCGAGAGGTTGTAACAGTGGAAAATTGTACTGAAATACAGGAGGATCTGCAACGAATTGACGCATGGTGCAGTGAATGGCAATTAAATCTCAATGTAGACAAGTGTAATGCGCTGCGAATACATAGGAAGAAAGAATCTTTATCATTTAGCTACAATATAGCAAGTCAGCAACTGGAAGTAGTTAATTCCATAAATTATATGGGAGTAGGCATTAGGAGTGATTTAAAATGGAATGATCATATAAAGTTGATCGTCGGTAAAGCAGATGCCAGACTGAGTGAGATTCATTGGAAGAATCCTAAGGAAATGCAATCCGAAAACAAAGGAAGTAGTTTACAGTACACTTGTTCGCCCACTGCTTGAATATTGCTAACCAGTGTGGGATCCGTACCAGATAGGGTTGATAGAAGAGATAGAGAGCAGCGCGCTTCGTTACAGGGTCATTTAGTAATCGCGAAAGCGTTACGGAGATGATAGATAAACTCCAGTGGAAGACTCTGCAGGAGGGACACACAGTAGCTCGGTACGAGCTTTTGTTGAAGGTTCGAGAACATACCTTCACCGAGGAATCAAGCAGTATATTGCTCCCTCCTACGTATATCTCGCGAAGAAACCATGAGGATAAAATCAGAGATTAGAGCCCACACAGAGGCATACCGACAATCCTTCTTTCTACGAACAATACGAGACTAGGATAGAAGGGAGAACCGATAGAGGTACTCAAAGTACTCTCCTCCACACACCGTCAGGTGGCTTGCGGAGTATGGATGTAGATGTAGATGTAGAAATATGTGAGAGAGTGTCACTGAAATGACACAGGATTTGGGCTGGACTTCATTAAAAGAAAGGCGTTTTTCGTTGCGACGGAATCTTCTCACGAAATTTCAGTCACCAGCTTTCTCCTCCGAATACGAAAATATTTTGTTGACACCCATTTACATAAGGAGAAACGATCACCACAATAAAATAAGGGAAATCAGAGCTAGTACGGAAAGATATAAGGGTGCGTTCTTTCCGCGCGCTATACGAGATTGGAATAAAAGTGAATTGTGAAGGTGATCGATGAACCCTCTGCCTGGCACTTAAATGTGATTTGCAGAGTATCCATGTAGATGTAGATGTAGATGCACTAATGGTAGTTTGCTAGTATCAGGTGTTATTCCTGAAGAAGACATAATATGTCCTAATAAATCTATTTTTCACCGCCCAAATTTTGATTTTTGTAGGTTGTCTGTCACTCGAGTCTGTAGAAATTTGCATCTCGTTCAATCAAGCAAATGATCTTTCTCCTATGTAACAGTAACTATTAAGAAGTATGTATACAGTGTGAACTACCTAGCGCGTCAGGTCCTAGCGGTATTCGTAGTGCAGCAATAATACAATGGAACTTTCACTGAGCCCACTAGATAATTCACAGAATTGGTAACTTCTGTCAGCATGGACAAAAGACGTATACTTTCTAGATTCTTTAGACAATAGGGGCTGTCAGTGCTAAGATCTGATATGGTTACTAGTTAGAAAGTATGCACCACGAAACCTTCGTAGTAGATCCTCTAAATTTTCAGATTGTGTACATACTGGTACAGTTATCTTTCGATGTCACAAGCACTCAATACTTTTGGGACTGGGCTGACGTGAAAACGAAGCATTCGGTTTAGTTCTTGGGCAACAGCCTCTTGTTTCACCTACAGTATGCAATAAGATTTTCTGCAAAATCTGTCATGTGGCATCACATCCATCTGGTACATATACAGATTTATTTTAAATGGCTTTTTGGTCCACAAATGCAAGTGATTGGTAAGTATTTTTTTAGCTTTAGTTGTTGCTCTGAACTGAGACAGGATGATTCCATTACTTTATCAATGAGATCAGCTTTGTTGTTTTCAGTCTTACTACGGATATTTATTTGCACTGTTTTAACGAATTTTGTCTTAACACCCTGCTGGTGTTTACCATGCTTTACTGCAATCTTCATTACATAAATATCGCTAACTTTTCCCTCAGTGTGGAAATAGCATTTTCCCAACGAAAAGTCTAATTTTACGTCCTTTTAGTGGAAGAACTCCACGCCAAGTGAACATTCGACTGTTAAACACCTCGAAATAAGGGATGGGTATAACATAACTCCTTTTCCTATTATACTGGGTAAGTTGGGGCATTGTTTATGTCTTTAACATTGTTAAGCAAATTCGTCAATATAACATTACCAAAGGCACCTATGTTTTCTCTGTTTCCTTGGTGACCAGGAAGATATCGAATTTTGCAACTTATTTTGTTCTTGGTAATCACGTTCAGTGTGTCGTACATTGTGCATCATACCTGGGTGACATAGGATCTGACGTCATGTGAGCAGTGTGCTAACTAGTGGACTGATCCATATTGTAGTTCTGCACTGCAACTTGGTCATCCAATTGCAGCGTTCCAGCGTCAAAATCTGGAAGTGTCTGCGCTTAAGTAAACTTTCTTCAAGTAGAATAGAGGATAACAAAGGTTCAACCATTACTTGATATGGTATACCTTTTAGCAATAAATTACTGGAATTTTCTTCGCTGCCATAAATCGTATTATATTCAGCAGGGCTATTGTAACTATCAGTTCTTTTATTAGCAGTTAGTGGGATGCCTTGAACTATTACCCTAAATTCATACAACTGCTGTTGCATCCTTGGGATTTGCAAATGTAACTTGGTGACGCCATTCCCGTAAAACTGCTTGCAGTACTAATCCTGACTTTATTGAATCACTGGAATTGTCTTGTCAGACACTGCAGCTGTGACAGATTCGTTTACTACACATTGTAATTGTGAGTCTGGTTTTCTACGAGCCAATTAACTAAGAAACATGTCAGTTTCGATCAGCCATTTTATTAGAAGGCTCGTGATGTCGCCTCGAATAACATCATTATGAGGCTAGAAGGTATCCTTCACTCAATGTCATTCTTGGGTGCCATAGCGATGATTATGGCCGGGACTGGTTTGAAAGAAATTTTTGTTGCCAACTGTGTTGATAAAATATTATCTGGACATTCTTAAGACAGGGCTTTATGTGCGGATAGTCTTGCTTAAACTGCTTCGTGTGGGCTATCATCTGAGCTCTTGGAGGTGAAAGAATAAGAGTTGTACACACTGGGTACAATGATCTACTCTTCTCACCAATCCAAGACATATTCTGGGCATCCAGCATCGCATGCTGTGAAAGTTTAATTCACGAAACTACTGAGGGAAATTGAAGATAGAGAGCCAGTTGCTGCGCTATGGATCCAGTGCTTTCACCTGTGCACCCCAATGAAAAATTTCATCATTGCTGAACGTAAGACGTCTGTAACCCCCACCCCGGCTCAGTCAGAGAACTGACCACCTACTTGCATGCGGCAGGCCGTTTAAGATTTCCGCTTTGACACCTGCCACCAATTCCATACCAATGAGTCGTTTCCATACAGCCTAGCCACCTCTGGTCGACGCATCTGCAATGACGTGCAGTCCCTCTCGAAATATACAGAGGGTCTCACTGAAGCCTCCATAAACCGTATTTATCCTCCCATTCTTCTATTACGGTACTGCCACCTCGTTTTCTTATTCCATTTACTGGCGTCACTAACTTCCTGCCTTACTTGCCCGTGAAAGGCAGCAGCAGCGCGTATCGATAAGTGCACTGTCGTACCATCTCTAGAGCAACCGATAGTATTTCCAGCTCCTCATGTGTGTGGCAGTGAGTTTGGGACTGACCAGCAATGCAATCGGGACGCAGCAGCAGTGAAGTCGGGGGACAGAGCGCCGGTGAGCCGCCGACAGCCAGTGCTCACTGACCGCTGGCGACACACATGAACTGTCCTCCGGAGGCAGATTGGAGTGGGACGACCGTTGGTTTGCCGTTCGGTTGGTCATCTTATCGCCGACGTATATTTGGTCCTTTCACGGTTTCCGAGCCTGGGCAATTGGTCGGTTGACGTAGAGCAGCGAGGCGCGCAGTTTGGCCGGGCCCATTGGCAGCCTCTATGTGGTGTCGGAGTGTGTGGCGCTGTTCCCATTGCTATGAGGTTCGTGGCTCACCGATCCTGGACATGATAGTTGAGTTTCGACAACCTACGAGCAAGTCACGACGTCATAGTGTCGTTAGGAGTTCCTTGTCGGCTGTTGGGATATTCCCCCGAGCAACAATGAGTGTTTTCAAGTTGGCAAATTTTAGTCGCCCTCCAGTGGAGTTAACTGTGCTTGGTTATTTTAATTGAAGTGCACCAGCGGAATCTTCTGCCTTGTGACCGTTAACGTTCTGGTTACCTGCCCTGGCCGTTGACGTTAATTCATGCAGTGTGTTTTCCTCATCGTGTTGTCGCTGTCCAGCACGGTGTGTAGTTTGACAACTCAATGTACTATTGGTTGTGGGCTCCAATAACTTCTACGTTGTTCCATTGAACTCTCTTTTGTGTGCCGGTAGGGTGAAGCGGAGGTTATCTTGTCGATGGGTCCATTGACTGTCAAGGGTCGACAATGGTTGGTCCGACTGCCTGTCTCACCTAAGGGAGCGTTAGTGCTTGAATCCCAGGCCGACCCTTGGAACTTCTGAGCGCTCTTGGGTGTACTGCCTTTTCTGGATTATTCTTGTTCTTTGTACTTGTATGGCTACTAGCCGATTTTTAGATTAAGGTTGTTTTAGCGTTAAGGCATCAAACGGTTTGGGCCTTCAGCCTAATTAAATAACTGTTTTCAGATATTGGTTCAGCTTTAAGTTATTGGTATTCAGCCATTTTTAGGTTAGTGTGTCTTGCCCCTAAGGCATGAAATGTCAGAGAAAAACTTTTTCTTCGCTCTTGTAATGTTTGATGTAAAATGACAGCCGCTTATTTTAGCCCCTTTCCACATCTTAAACTACTGTCCCGTCCTGCAGGTTTAGCAGGGCGTCTCACCTCCCATCCCTGTACAAAAAACATACGTGCCGTGCCTTATCTTTCCAGTCTCCCAAGGTCTGGCCACAGAGGAGTATTCCTCTCGTAACTTAGTACCACCCAGGACTGGAGCAACTGAATTATATTCTCCACTATTTAAAATGACTTTTGTCTTAATAATATCAATATTTACATATGTGTCTGGAGAGAGAGAGACTGATTTTTGACTGCGATTTTTACTCTAAGTCGTAACTGGTACCTGAATTTTTGTTGCTGCATCCTTGAATGATCAGCTTCTGCATCAGTTTGTGATGTATTATCATTTGGATACGTTGATGGAAAAAAAACAGAATCTTGTTACATGAGAGGGCATTAATGAAGCTTTTCAACGGAAATGAAAAGTTACTCAATCATCTTTTTATTTACCAGCTCAGCAAATGAGTATTGTTTCCGGCATAATTTTGTTGTGGTACATCAAAATAATTGATATCAATTAGCAACAATGAAAAAGAATTTTTTGACGAGATCTTAAAAATTTCAAGTCTAACAAATACAAGATAATTACAGAGGCGTTTCGAGCAACAGCATGAAATATTTTTAATTTCGTTTCATGTCCCTATTCGGGCGTCAATATAAAATGAATTTTATCTTAATAATATGAATATTTATATATGTTTTTGGAGAGAGAGATTGATTTTGATTGAAACTTTAAGTCGTAACTGATACCCGAATTTTGGTTGCTTAAAAAATACCTCCCATGTTTAGTAACGAAGTTGGCACAACTATCTGACAACATTTTCTTAGGAATCCCAAAACTTGTAAAGTAGTCACTTTCTATACGCTTAATAAGTTTCTTGGTGTTTGCAGTTTTCATTGCATATAGTATTATGTGTTTTGTGAAGGGAGCAATAGCACATACTGTAAGCCTCCACTTCCACGAGGATACGGACCGGCAAAATCAATTCCTACGATCTCTAAGGGTTTCATGGCTAAAATCGGATTCAAAGGTAATGCACTGGATGAATTATAAGGTTTGGCCTTTTGACAAATCATGCCGTTTCCCAGTAGCTTGTGTATTTTTGCATGAAGACTTGGAACATAGCAATATTGTGCGATCTTGCGCTTACACTTAAACGACTACAGTGACCCCATGCAATATGGGTATGCCACAATAAACGGTCTTCATATTCTCTTGGAATACAAACTAACCAACTTTCCTTTTGCGGTGATGTGCCATGAAATAGCACGTTATTAAATAATTTGTAAAATTGGCACAGAGAATGTTGGGGATTAACTGTTATGAGTTGGTTGTCTGCCTTCCACTTAGGATCGGTATCTTGGAAGGGGACTATTTGTTTGCATAGCTGCAAAAAGTACTTGCGATGCATCGGGTCCTTCATGAGCAGAATTCTGTAGTTGGACATTTGCTCAATTAATTCATTGGTATTAGAAGATCCTTCAGGCATTCTCGATAAGGTGTCAGATATTATATTGTCTTTGCCCTTTATATGCACAATTTCGGAGTTTTACTCCTGAAGAAATAGACACCATCGTGTCAATCGAAGGTGAAATAGTTTGCATGACAATAGAAAATTTAAAGCTTGATGATCAGAAAAAAAACCTTTATCTTTCGTCCATATATATAATAATTAAAACGCTTGAAAGCCCGGACAATTGAAAGAGCTTCCAATTCTGTCACAGAGTAAGATCGTTCTGCTTCAGTGAGGACTCTACTTGTAAAACTGATAATTCGGATTTCTTTTTGTTCATTCCTTTTCTCCAGCTGAAACAAGACTGAACCGTTGCCCTAGCAACAGGCATCTGAAGCGACACAAAATTCCTTGTTCATATCAGGTTGATGTAAGATGGGAATGAAAAGCTTGTTGACAATCGTCGGTCCAGTTCCAATGGACACTTCTCTTTAGCAATGATAGCAAAGGTGTACTATTTAAAATTTGTCTCGACAAAAATTTTCGAAAAAATGAGCACATGCCAAGGTAGTAGGTCTTGGAAAATTTGTAATGGCACTAATCTATCACTATAATATCAGTTTTCATTAAACGTAACAATATGTTCTGAGCGACGGCCTAGAAACAAGCCCACTTTTGACAAGATACAGATTAACAGTCCTACTGTTTTATATTTTTCTTTTCTAGAGTCCAAACTGAAAGATTCACAACTAGTATCGTTGGGGAGATTGCGAGCTAAAAAGTTTCTTGCTGTCCAGTTGTGCTTCACTTGGTATTTACATACATTACTGAGCTTCTCAGAATAAAATTACACACAAATTAGTTAAGAAAACGGCAGTGAGGCTCGCATAAGATTACAACCAGGATTTCGACTACCTCTCGTCGTGTCCTGAAATGAGAAATGTCCCACCACTATCCTTCCCAAACCTCCCACAGTGGTATTCCTCCGTTCACCACACCTGCACAATATTCTCGTTCATCGCTACACAACACCTGATCTTACCCCTGTAATAGACCTAGATGCTCGTACAAGCTAAACTGCAAGCAGTGTGCTGCATTCTATGAGGGCATGACAAGCAACAAACTGTCAGCCCACATGAATGGCCACTGACAAACTGTGGCCAAGAAATAAGAAGTGGACCATCCTGTTGCTGAGCACATTGCCAAACAACAAAGACATCCTTCATTTCAATGACTGCTTCACAGCCTGTGACATATGGGTCGTCCCCATCAACACCATCTTTTCTGAATTCTGCAGGTGGGAACTTTCGCTGCAATACATCCTACATTCCTGTAACCTCACGGCCTCAACTTTCATTAGTCGTTGTCCTCTCCCATCGAGCCCCTTCTCTTTCCCACATTACTCCCTCGCACTCAGTCTTTTTATTTCTGTCCTTTTCTGCTGTCTCTCTCCCCCTCCCCACCTCTTCCCTACCCTCATTCCACCTCGTCCCTGCATGCCTCCAGTAGCACATCACTGTCCATCCCCATAACCTACTATCCCTCCCTCCCCCAGCCTCCTCCTTACCCCCACTCAATAGCCACTCCCATCATGCACTGATGCTGCACTGTGGCCTCAGTTGCATGAGACTGCAGTCATGTGTGTGTGAGTTGCGTTTGGGCGAGTGTGTGTGTGTGTGTGTTTCTCATCTGAATTTGACGAAGGCCTTACTGGCCAAAAACTATATTTGTGACAGTCTTTTTGTTGTGCCTTACTGCAACTCAGTATCTCTGCTACATGGTGAGTAGCAACTTTCCTTTTCACAATATTGTTACATTCCATCCTCGATTTTCCATTGTTGAATGTATCGCCATACTAATAGACTCACGCATGTTTTTTTTAAAAAAATTGATAAAACATGGATGTTTTGACTAATAGTACTCTGTGCAGATTTCTTATGAAGTATTATGTAGTACTCGATTTCGACAGTAAAAAAATGAAATTGTAGACAGATGTGGGTCCCAGAGGGAGGGAGGAGGTCCCACAGGAATGCTATCACACAAAGCAGTGTAACTGAGATGTGTGTGTGTGTTTACAACACAATAAAATAAACACTCAACCATCGCCACAACCCATGTATGTGTGTGTGTGATTTAGCATTCGCTTTGATACTTAGTATTGTGTGTGCTGACATTTGGAAGACGTATTTTCTGTAGTTACCATGTCTAGCTTGGGAGTCTGTATTATAGTTGCATTGTAAACATGTCAGCCCTTATCGGTAATATAAGCGAAAGAGCAACATACACCCGAAAATCTAGATAAGATACATGGAAAATATGGAAAAAATGTTGAAAATACTGTAAAATCTCGATACCATATGATTATATGTGCTATCTGCGTTTACACTTGGGAGTTACCCATAACTTTTTGTGACATATGCATTAGATCGAAGTACCTCGAAGTATCTAGGATACTTCCCTAGAAGGCTAAAAGCTTTTACCGAGGAACAGAAAACTATTAGATTGACAGCACTATCTGACCCAAAAAATGACTGAGATATCTGCACTAAATGTTGAGAGACCCTGCAGACTCCTTGGAATAAATGTGTGGGTTTTGTTACATAGGGGGAGGAAAGAAGAGATGCGTTACACATACACTTAGAAAAGCAAGTAATATGTATTTGGAATTACAATTAAATGAATACCCCAGCTGGATACAGGGGTTGATATACGTCAACGGGGCAGTTGAAAATGTGTGCCCGATCAGGACTCGAACCCGGGATCTCCTGCTTGCATGCCAAACGCCCTACCCATCTGAGCCACCGAGGACGGAGAGCATAGGGCGACAGCAGGGACTTATCTCTGGCACGCCTCCCGTGAGACCCACATTCCCAACCTATCGTCCCGCACTATAATCATAGTGCCCCTGCTTATCATAAACATTACTCGCAGCTTTTTGTCGATTCCCGTAAGAATTCTAGCACTGTTTGTGCATTCGCACAGAATAAAATGGTCAAATGGGCGGTGAGCTTTGACTACATATATGAAGATGGTATCTGTACTTTCCGAATCTGTTCTTACGGGAATTGGCAAAAATCCGCGAGTAATGAGTATAATGGGCAGGGCACCATATAGTGCGGGACGATAAGTTGGGAATGTGGGTCTCACAGGAGGAGTGCCAGAGATAAGTCCCTGCAGTCGCACTATGCACTGTGTCCTCGGTGGCTCAGATGGGTAGAGCGTGTGCCATGTAAACAGGAGGCCTTGGTTCGAGTCCCAATCGGGGCACACATTTTTAACTGTCCCCGTTGGCGTATATCAACGCCTATATGCAGCTAGGGGTATTCATTTCATTGTAATTTCTTTCTAACGAACTACATGGTCACTGATGGTGTCTGTTCCTTCAGACATGTCAGAAAGAACAGATACCATCTTCATATATAAATATGTATTTGGAATTCCAAAAATATTTGGATGCAGTGTGAAGTAAAAACCATGGGTCGCATATTGGTGTTGCTACAAACTAAATTAATGCGAGATGTTTCCTGATCCCAGATGTCATACATTTCTCTTCATGACTTAGAATAGCACCTAATTCTATTTCTTGGCTTTTGCCTAATTTTTTAAAACCATTAATCCTACCTTTAATCATAGTTTTCGATTATTTTCTCCAGCAGTATCAGCTGTGGAAAATTTATTGCTTTCATCGTCTGAATGATACGGAGGGAAGTGGACATGCATTGGAGAGAGACAGCCAGATACACAGTCATATCTCAACGTCACTATATGACAGGTCTGCCAAAAACTGATGATTCAACAGAGTCATTCGATATCTTTCCAAGAATGTGACCTCCTGTCGCCATCCACTGGTTTTAGTGTTTAATATTTTATCGTCACATATTACTATTATTATTACTATTATTATTATAAAATGTAATCAATTACACCCATAAGTGCTCCTGGGCCTCTTTAAAGTAAATTTCTTCTGCAGTTTGAGCTTTGGGTAGCGCAATGCATACATAAGAAAAATCAAGTCCACCTTACCTCTGATGCTGGGATATCCTCGACGCCATCTTTATTCTTTACCCAGACAGTGTTTTACTACTGATATTGATCATCGACTAAGCTGTGTTTGACAAGTGGGGGTCTCACGCAAAATGTTATCCATCAGTCTATAAATTTTAATTATTTAACATGGAAATCGAACACACAAACTCATGCTCATACGCATGTGATCAGAAGTATCCGTACACATGGCTGGAAGTGATTAACGAGTTCGTGGCGCCCTCGATGGGTAATGGAATTCAATATGGTGTTAGCCCACCCTTAGCCTTGAAGACAGCTTTCACTCTCGCAGGCATACGTTCGATTAGGTGCAGGAATGTTTCTTGGGGAATGGCAGCCCATTCTGCACGGAGTGCTGCACTGAGGAGAGGTATCGATGTCGGTCGGTGAGGCTTGGCACGAAATCGGCGTTCCAAAACATCCCAAAGGTGTTCTGTAGGATTCAGGTCAGGAATCTGTGCAGGCCAATATGTTACATGGATGTTATTATCGTGTAACTACTCCGCCACAGGCCGTGTATTATGAACAGGTGCTCAATCGTGTTTAAAGATTCAGTCGCCATACCCGAAATGTACTTCAACAGTGGGAAGCAAGAACGTGCTTAAAACATCAATGTAGGCCTGTGATATGATAATGCGACGCGAAACAACAAGGGGTGCAAGTCCCTCCATGCGAAACATGACTACAGCATAACACCAACGACCGTAATTTTACTGTTGGCACTACACACGCTGGCAGATGACGTTCACTGGTCATTCGCCATACCAACATCCTGCCATCGGATCGCCACATTGTGTAACGTGATTCGTCACTCCACACAACGATTTTTCTCTGTCCAGTCGTATAATGTTTACGCTCCTTACAACAAGCGAGGCGTCGTTTAGCATTTACGAGCGTGATGTGTGGATTATGAGCATCCCCTCGACCATGAAATCCAAGTTTTCTCACCTTCGGTCATAGTACTTGCAGTGGATCCTGGTACAGTAAGGAATTCCTGTGTGATGGCGTGGATAGTTGTCTGCCTATTACACATTACGACCCTCTTCAACTGTCGGCGATCTCTGTATATCTACAGACGAGATCGGTCTCTACGCATTTGTGCTGTACGTGTCCCTTCACGTTTCCACTTTACTATCGCATCGTAAACAGTGGACCTAGGGATGTTGAGGGGTGAAGAAGTAACGTGTACAGACGTATGACACAAGTGACACCCTATCACCTGACGACGTTCGAAGTCAATGAGTTCCGCGGTGCGCCCAATTCTGCACTCTCACTGTGTCTAATGACTACTGAGGTCGCTGATATGGAGTGCCTGGCAGTAGGTAGCAACACAATAGCACCTAATATGAAAAACGTATGTTTTTGGTGGTGTCCACATTCTTTTGATCACATAGTGTATAAAATACTACAAAACAGTTTATATTTTTTGCAACACTAGCACTAGGTAGCTCCTGCAGGGTCATAGATGGATACTGCACAGTTTCAGGTGCCCGATGCTGTTCTGCTCGTCATCCCTCACTGGAAAAGAAAAAAATTATTCCCACTACTTACCATTCCCATTATTACTATTTCTTTACTTTCTCAGACGTTATGTCTGGTTAAAAATGGAAAGTGACGCGGACCTTGATCAAGCGTCACCTCCTTTCAACTGTACGGTATATGTTACATTGCATTTAGGAACTTTCGGGTAATTGAACATGTATCAATAATTACAGATTTCTGTAGTTGTATATATACGTAAGGATGTAGCTGTATTGCGTTGATGTACTGATGGATATTGCGTTGTATGACTCCTGTAGTTGATAGAACAGTTGGTATAATGTCAACTTTATCCTGATGCCACATGTCCTTGACTTCCTCAGCCAGTTGGATGTATTTTTCAATTTTTTCTCCCGTTTTCTTCGGTATATTTGTTGTATTGGGTATGGATATTACGATTAGTTGTGTTAATTTCTTCTTTTTATTGGTGCGTATGATTTCAGGTTTGTTATGTGGTGTTTTATCTGTTATAATAGTTCTGTTCCAGTATAATTTGTATTCAACATTCTCCAGTACATTTTGTGGTGCATACTTGTATGTGGGAACATGTTGTTTTATTAGTTTATGTTGTATGGCAAGTTGTTGATGTATTATTTTTGCTACATTGTCATGTCTTCTGGTGTATTCTGTATTTGCTGGTATTGTACATCCGCTTGTGATGTGATCTACTGTTTCTATTTGTTGTTTGCAAAGTCTGCATTTATCGGCTGTGGTATTGGGATCTTTAATAATGTGCTTGCTGTAAGATCTGGTGTTTATTGTTTGATCCTGTATTGCAATCATGAATCCTTCCGTCTCACTGTATATATTGCCTTTTCTTAGCCATGTGTTGGATGCGTCTTGATCGATGTGTGGCTGTGTTTTTTATGTCGATAACTCCCCTTCCTCCTCCCTTTCTGCTTAATGTGAATCTTTCTGTTGCTGAATGTATGTGATGTATTCTATATTTGTGGCATTGTGATCGTGTAAGTGTATTGAGTGCTTCTAGGTCTGTGTTACTCCATTTCACTACTCCAGATGAGTAGGTCAATATTGGTATAGCATAGGTACTTATAGCGTTTGTCTTGTTTCTTGCTGTCAATCCTGTTTTCAGTATTTTTGTTAGTCTTTCTATATTTTTCTTTTAGTTCTTCTTTAATATTTGTATTATCTATTCCTATTTTTTTGTCTGTATCCTAGATATTTATAGGCATCTGTTTTTTCCATCGCTTCTATGCAGTCGCTGTGGTTATCCAATACGTAATCTTCTTGTTTAGTGCGTTTTCCCTAGACTATGCTATTTTTCTTACATTTGTCTGTTCCAAAAGCCATATTTATATCATTGCTGAATACTTCTGCTATCTTTAGTAATTGGTTGAGTTGTTGATTTGTTGCTGCCAGTAGTTTTAGATCATCCATGTATAGCAAATGTGTGATTTTGTGTGGCTATGTTCCAGTAATATTGTATCCATAATTTGTATTTTTTTGCATGTTGGATAGTCGGTTCAGAGCAAGGCAGAATCAGAAAGCACTTAATGAGTCTCCTTGGTTTATACCACGCTTAATCTGTATTGGCTATGATGTGATATTATTTGAACTTCATGGATATTGAGTGTGGTTTTCCCATTTTTCGTTACTATGTTTAGGAACTGTATCAATTTAGGATCTACTTTGTATAATTCCAATATTTGTAGTAACCATGAGTGGGGTACACCAGCAAAAGCTTTTTGGTAATCAATGTATGCATAGTGTAGTGACCTTTGTTTAGTTTTAGCTTGATATGTCACCTCTGCATCTATTATCAGTTGCTCTTTACATCCTCGTGCTCGTTTGCAACAGGCTTTTTGTTCTTCATTTATAATTTTGTTCTGTGTTGTATGTGTCATTAATTTCTGTGTAATGACTGAAGTTAATATTTTGTATATTGTTGGTAGGCATGTTATTGGGCGATATTTAGATGGGTTTGCTGTGTCTGCTCGATCTTTAGGTTTGAGATAGGTTATTCCATGTGTAAGTGTATCAGAGAATGTGTATGGGTCTGCAATGTAACTGTTAAATAATTTAGTTAGATGTGAATGTGTTGAGGTGAACTTCTTTAGCCAGAAATTTGCTATTTTATCTTTTCCAGGGGCTTTCCAATTGTGCGTAGAATTAATTGCTCGGGTGACTTCATGTTGCAAAATTACCACTTCAGGCATTTGTGGTATCATCTTGTATGTGTCTGTTTCTGCTTGCATCCACCGTGCATGTCTGTTATGTTGTACCAGGTCTGACCATATGTTGCTCCAGAAGTGTTCCATGACTGTTATGTTTGGTGGATTGTCTATTTTAATGTGTGTGTTATCTATTGTCTGGTAAAATTTCTTTTTGTTTGTGTTGAATGTTTGGTTTTGTTTCCTTCTATTTTCACTTTTTTTGTATCTTCGAAGTCGTTTGGCCAATGCTTGTAATTTTTGCTTCATTTCATCTACTTGCTCTATCGCTTCCTGTTGTGAGATTTTACCTAACCTTTTTCGTTTTTTGTCTGATATTTCGTTTCTTATAAATTGTGTTAGCTGTCTGATGTCTTTTCTAAGTTTTTCTATTCTGATCTGTAGCCTGTGTTGCCATGCTGGTTTTGTGGGTTTCTTCCGTGTGTTGGTTGGTTCTGAGTGTGTATATTTAGTGTAGTGAGTGCTCCTATATAAACCAGTAGTTGTAACACTTCCATAGTTGTATTTTCATTTATTTTGTTGTGTATGATTCTGTTGATAGTTGTTATTGTTGTTTCAACTTGTGGGTTATTTGGTGGTCTATGCAAGAATGGTCTAATGTCTGTATTTGTGACTTTGTATTCTATATGTGTCAGCTGAAATTTTTCTTCTACATCTAACACGTGCGTCACTTCGTGTTCTATTTGTGCTTGTTCTGGCGGCTGTCTTAAGATTTCGTTTTCCTCTGATTGTTTAATTGATGCGTGTTGTTCTCGGTTTGTTTGCTCTGCGATGTTTGAGTCCATTATTGTATTTTCTTCTTCTTCTGACTGTACATTATTTTGTTCCAGTATTTGTTGTACTTGTTGTTTGCTGTTTTCTAATTCTGACTGGGGTATCCTGTTATTTTTGATTATGACACGGATCTGATCAGCTAGTCGTTGTTCTGTTAAAAATTTTAATTCTGGGTATCTGGTAATAAATGTTGTGTATACTTGTGATCTGTATCCATTTGTGTTGGTTCCTAAGTTTGTTGCTTGGTACTAAGAGAACATGAGGTGTCGGTTAACTTCATCAGACCATCTCATCCTCTGTCTTCGTTTGCCTTCTAGGGTGGTTACAGGAAGCATGTCCTGCAAAACACCTCTATTTGGATTTAAATCATTTTCCGTGTGTCTATCCGTGTCGTTACCATTGTGGACGGGCATAGGGTTCAAGCGTCGTCCCCGACCATGACAGCGCATGTCCGAGGCTTCATTAGTTCTGTCCTGAACCAACTAATCACACTAAAAGGGGGGTTAGCCATATTAGTGGTTTGTTCTTTTCGTCGCCTTTTACGACAGGCAGAACATACCGGAGGCCTATTCTTTTCCCGGGCCTCCACGGGACTATTATTACTATTATTATTATTATTATTGCACAGGTGGTGCTTAGTGTGATAGCTACCGTACTCTCAGAAATCAATGGCTTCTGCAATAGTGGGCGCTTCCAAAATCCACGTTACTAAAATATTGGTATTCTTTGACAGAGGTGTCATATGCGTGGGTACCGTGTGCTAGATACCAGTCATTGTGCGCAGTGAGTCTCAAAGCATCTTTGTACCCTGGATATGACATCTGCGAGATCGACCTGCGCACGCACCTACACTGACATACAATCCCGTAGATAAGAACGATGAGGAGTAGCGGTGAATGTACAGTCGTGAATAGATACCGTCCAGCCTGATGGCATGTGACTAGGCATAAGAATACGTGTTTCCTGCCGGCTGAAACAAGCAAAGTAATACGGTTTTTGGCTGTAAATATCAGTCCTTCCGGTGCGAGAAGTAAGTCTACTCTGAGACTCGGCAGAAGTCTGAGGCTTACAGAAGCGCTGACAGAATCATCAGAGGTGAAACGCTGTAGTGGAAAAGGTGATTCATCGGGGGCGAACAAGTGAGACTGATCTGACTCAACTGATCCTACAAGTATGTACTTAAGATAATTCTTCTATTATTTTTCCATGTTTGTGTTTGCTCATTATAGTCGCAGTCTGGTGTTTAGTTTCTTCTTCTTCTTTTTCTTCTGTTGCAGATGTGATGGATGTGTGCAGACTACTGCACGACCTGTAAAGATGATGGTGCATTCATCACCCCAGCCCAATTCATCTACAATGTATCTGCTGCACCTATAACCACCGCCTTAAACCACCCCGTCGTCATCACCACTGTATGGGTCGATGACATCTCACAATCAGCATGGACCTTCATTTGTAGGTGCACTCGATGATAATATTGTGATAGATCAGGAGGATACAATATTGCAAGCAACTGCTTCAAATAATGATGCAACGGGGAGCTCGTGGACTTTATTAGACATTGCATTTTAGAAGGTAAGTAAGAGTACTATAGGCGCCTGCAT